>NC_136065.1:40300557-42931853 GCF_964261635.1 Lissotriton helveticus
TCCAACTCTACCCTCCAAATCCACCCTCCAAATCCAAATCCACCCTCCAAATCCAGCCTTCAAATCCACCCTCCAAATCCAACTCCACCCTCCAAATCCACCCCCAAACTCCACCATACAACTCCACCCTCCAAATCCACCCCCAAACTCCACCATACAACTCCACCCTCCAAATCCACCATCCAACTCCACCATCATCCAAAAACACCATCCAACTCCAAATCCTACATCCAAATACATATCTACCATCCAACTCTACCCTCCAACTCCACCCTCCAGCTCCAACTCAACCCTCCAATTCCATCCTCCACCCTCCAACTCCACCCTCCAACTCCACTCGCAAAAACAACCCTCCAACTCCAGCCTCCAACTCCACCCTCCAACTCCAACACCACCCTCCAACTCCAACACCACCCTCCAACTCCAACACCACCCTCCAACTCCAACACCACCCTCCAACTCCAACACCACCCTCCAACTCCAACACCACCCTCCAACTCCACCCTCCAACTCCACCCTCCAACTCCACCCTCCAACTCCACCCTCCAACTCCACCCTCCAACTCCACCCTCCAACTCCACCCTCCAACTCCATCCTCCACCCTCCAACTCCATCCTCCACCCTCCAATTCCATCCTCCACCCTCCAACTCCACCCTCCAACTCCACTCGCAAAAACAACCCTCCAACTCCAGCCTCCAACTCCACCCTCCAACTCCAACACCACCCTCCAACTCCAACACCACCCTCCAACTCCAACACCACCCTCCAACTCCAACACCACCCTCCAACTCCAACACCACCCTCCAACTCCAACACCACCCTCCAACTCCAACACCACCCTCCAACTCCAACACCACCCTCCAACTCCAACACCACCCTCCAACTCCACCCTCCAACACCACCCTCCAACACCACCCTCCAACTCCACCCTCCAACTCCACCCTCCAACTCCACCCTCCAACTCCACCCTCCAACTCCAACTCCACCCTCCAAATCCACCCCCAAACTCCACCATACAACTCCACCCTCCAAATCCAACTCCAGCCTCCAAATCCAACTCCAGCCTCCAAATTCAGCCTCCAAATCCAACTCCAACCTCCAAATCCAACCACCGAATCCAAATCCAGCCTCCAAATCCAGCCTCCAAATCCAGCCTCCAACTCCAGCCTCCAAATCCAGCCTCCAACTCCACCCTCCAAATCCAACTTCAAAAAACAAATCCACTCCCAAACTCCACCATACAACTCCACCCTCCAACTCCACCCTCCAACTCCACCCTCCAACTCAACCCTCCAAATCCACCATCCAACTCCACCCTCCAAATCCACCCTCCAAATCCACCCTCCAAATCCACCTTCCAAATCCACTATCCAACTCCACCATCCAACTCCACCCTCCAAATCCACCATCCAACTCCAACTCCACCCTCAAACTTCACCATCCAACTCCACCATCCAACTCCCAAATACATATCTACCATCCAACTCTACCCTCCAACTCCACCCTCCAGCTCCAACTCCACCCTCCAACTCCAACTCCACCCTCCAACTCCACCCTCCACCTGCAAAAACAACCCTCCAACTCCAGCCTCCAACTCCAGCCTCCAACTCCAGCCTCCAACTCCAGCCTCCAACTCCACCCCAACTCCACCCCCAACTCCACCCCCCAACTCCACCCCCCAACTCCACCCTCCATCTCCACCCTCCATCTCCACCCTCCATCTCCACCCTCCATCTCCACCCTCCATCTCCACCCTCCAACTCCACCCCCCAACTCCACCCTCCAACTCCACCCTCCAACTCCACCCTCCAACTCCACCCTCCAACTCCACCCTCCAACTCCACCCTCCAACTCCACCCTCCAACTCCACCCTCCAACTCCACCCTCCAACTCCACCCTCCAACTCACCCCCCAACTCCAACCCCCCAACTCCACCCCCCAACTCCACCCCACCCTCCCAATTATCCCTCCAACTCCACCCTCCAACTCCACCCTCCAGCTCCACCCTCCAGCTCCACCCTCCAACTCCACCCTCCAACTCCACCCTCCATCTCCACCCTCCAACTCCACCTTCCAACTCCACCTTCCAACTCCACCTTCCAACTCCACCTTCCAACTCCACCTTCCAACTCCACCTTCCAACTCCCACCTTCCAACTCCACCTTCCAACTCCACCTTCCAACTCCACCTTCCAACTCCACCCTCCAACTCCACCCTCCAAATTATCCCTCCAACTCCACCCTCCAACTCTACCCTTCAACTCCACCCCCCAACTCCACCCCCAACTCCACCCCCAACTCCACCCCCCAACTCCACCCCCCAACTCCACCCACCAACGCCACCTCCACCCTCTCAATTATCCCTCCAACTCCACCCTCTAACTCCACCCTCTAACTCCACCCTCCAACTCCACCCTCCAACTCCACCCTCCAACTCCACCCTCCAACTCCACCCTCCAACTCCACCCTCCAACTCCACCCTCCAACTCCACCCTCCAACTCCACCTTCCAACTCCACCCTCCAACTCCACCCTCCCAATTACCCCTCCAACTCCACCCTCCAACTCCACCCTCCAACTCCACCCTCCAACTCTACCCTTCAACTCTACCCTTCAACTCTACCCTTCAACTCTACCCTTCAACTCTACCCTTCAACTCTACCCTTCAACTCTACCCTTCAACTCTACCCTTCAACTCTACCCTTCAACTCTACCCTTCAACTCCACCCTCCAAATCATCCCCCAACTCCACCCTTCAAATCATCCCCCAACTCCACCCTCCAACTCCACCTTCCAACTCCACCCACCAACTCCACCCCCCAACTCCACCCCCCAACTCCACCCACCAACTCCACCTCCACCCTCTCAATTATCCCTCCAACTCCACCCTCTAACTCCACCCTCTAACTCCACCCTCCAACTCCACCCTCCAACTCCACCCTCCAACTCCACCCTCCAACTCCACCCTCCAACTCCACCCTCCAACTCCACCCTCCAACTCCACCCTCCAACTCCACCCTCCAACTCCACCCTCCAACTCCACCCTCCAACTCCACCCTCCAACTCCACCCTCCAACTCCACCCTCCAACTCCACCTTCCAACTCCACCCTCCCAATTACCCCTCCAACTCCACCCTCCAACTCCACCCTCCAACTCCACCCTCCAACTCTACCCTTCAACTCTACCCTTCAACTCTACCCTTCAACTCTACCCTTCAACTCTACCCTTCAACTCTACCCTTCAACTCTACCCTTCAACTCTACCCTTCAACTCTACCCTTCAACTCTACCCTTCAACTCTACCCTTCAACTCTACCCTTCAACTCTACCCTTCAACTCTACCCTTCAACTCCACCCTCCAAATCATCCCCCCAACTCCACCCTTCAAATCATCCCCCAACTCCACCCTCCAACTCCACCTTCCAACTCCACCCACCAACTCCACCCACCAACTCCACCTTCAAACTCCACCTTCCAACTCCACCCTCCAACTCCACCCTCCAACTCCACCCTCCAACTCCACCCTCCAACTCCACCCTCCAACTCCACCCTCCAACTCCACCCTCCAACTCCACCCTCCAACTCCACCCTCCAACTCCACCCTCCAACTCCACCCTCCAACTCCACCCTCCAACTCCACCCTCCAACTCTACCCTTCAACTCCACCCTCCAACTCTACCCTTCAACTCTACCCTTCAACTCTACCCTTCAAATCATCCCTCCAACTCCACCCTCCAACTCCACCCTCCAACTCCACCCTCCAACTCCACCCTCCCAATTATTCCTCCAACTCCACCCTTCAACTCCACCCTTCAACTCTACCCTTCAACTCTACCCTTCAACTCTACCCTTCAACTCTACCCTTCAACTCTACCCTTCAACTCTACCCTTCAACTCTACCCTTCAACTCTACCCTTCAACTCTACCCTTCAACTCCACCCTCCAAATCATCCCCCCAACTCCACCCTTCAAATCATCCCCCAACTCCACCCTCCAACTCCACCTTCCAACTCCACCTTCCAACTCCACCTTCCAACTCCACCTTCCAACTCCACCTTCCAACTCCACCTTCCAACTCCACCTTCCAACTCCACCTTCCAACTCCACCTTCCAACTCCACCCTCCAACTCCACCCTCCAACTCCACCCTCCAACTCCACCCTCCAACTCCACCCTCCAACTCCACCCTCCAACTCCACCCTCCAACTCCACCCTCCAACTCCACCCTCCAAATTATCCCTCCAACTCCACCCTCCAACTCCACCCTCCAACTCCACCCTCCAACTCCACCCTCCAACTCCACCCTTCAAATCATCCTCCCAACTCCACCCTCCAAATCATCCTCCCAACTCCACCCTCCAACTCCACCCTCCAACTCCACCCTCCAACTCCACCCTCCAACTCCACCCTCCAACTCCACCCTCCAACTCCACCCTCCAACTCCAACTCTACCCTCCAAATCAGTGTTGTTTGTAATATCAATACATGTAAGTCACATAAATACAACACATATTGCATTACAAATGGTATAGGCGTCACATTTGTAAAAGTTATAACTATTAGCATTGTAAATGACAAAGCAATTATTTTCACTATTTTCCACAACAAAACATAAAAAAAATTGGTCTTTTACAATAGCAATAGCTCAAACTTTCCAAATGAGATACTTATTGCATTGCATTTTAACACCCTGTTAACTTCAGCTGATCTGATGCTCTCTTTCACCACACCTCCTTCTCTAACTCCGTTCTCTTCTCTTCTCCCGTGCTGATCTGCTGCTCTCTTCCACTCTGCCTCCTTCTCTAACTCACTGTTCTCTTCTCCTGTGCTAATCTGCTGCTCTCTTCCACCCACCTCCTTCTCTAACTCTCTGTTCTCTTCACCTGTGCTAATCTGCTGCTCGCTTCCACCCACCTCCTGCTGTAACTCCCTGTTCCCTTATGCTGTGCTGATTTGCTCCTCTCTTCCACCCACCTCCTTCTCTAACTCCCTGTTCTCTTCTCTTCTCCCGTGCTGATCTGCTGCTCTCTTCCGCTCTGCCTCCTTCTCTAACTCAGTGTTCTCTTCTCCTGTGCTAATCTGCTGCTCTCTTCCACCCCACCTCCTTCTTTAACTCCCTGTTCTCTTCTGCTGTGCAGATTTGCTCCTCTCTTCCACCCACCTCCTTCTCTAACTCCCTGTTCTCTTCTCTTCTCCCGTGCTGATCTGCTGCTCTCTTCCGCTCTGCCTCCTTCTCTAACTCACTGTTTTCTTCTCCTGTGCTAATCTGCTGCTCTCTTCCACCCCGCCTCCTTCTTTAACTCACTGTTTTCTTCTCCTGTGCTAAACTGCTGTTCTCTTCCACCTGCCTCTTTCTCTAACTCCCTGTTCTCTTCTCCTGTGCTAATCTGCTGCTCTCTTCCACCCCGCCTCCTTCTTTAACTCACTGTTTTCTTCTACTGTGCTAAACTGCTGTTCTCTTCCACCCGCCTCTTTCTCTAACTCCCTGTTCTCTTATCCTGTGCTGATCTGCTGCTCTCTTCCACCCACCTCCTTCTCCAACTCCCTAGTCTCTTCTCCCGAGCTGAACTAATGCTCTCTTCCAAATGCCTTCTTCTCGAGCTCCCAGTTCTCTTCTCTTCTCCTGTGCTAATCTGTTGCTATCTTATACCCGCCTCCCTCTTTAACTCCCTGTTCTCTTCTACTGTACTAATCTGCTGCTCTCTTCCACCCCACCTCCTTCTTTAACTCCCTGGTCTCTTCTCTTGTGCTGATCTGCTTCTCTCTTCCACCCCACCTCCTTCTTTAACTCCCTGGTCTCTTCTCTTCTCCTGTGCTGATCTGCTGCTCTCGTCCACCCCAAATCCTTCTTTAAATCCCGGTTTGCTTCTCTTCTCCTGTGCTGATCTGCTCCTCTCTTCCACCAAACATCCTCCTTTAACTCCCTGTTTTTTTCTCGTGTGCTGATCTGCTGTTCCTTTCCACAACCTCCTTCTCTAACTCCCTGTTCTCTTCTCACATGTGGATCTGCTGCTCTCTTCCTCCAGCATCATTCACTAACTCCCTATTCTCTTCTCCTGTGATAATCTTTAAGCTATCTTCCATCTGCCTAATTCTCTAACTCCCAGTTTTTTTCTCCCGTGCTGATCTGCTGTTCTTTTTCACCCGCCTCCTTCTCTAACTCCCTTTTCTCTTCTCCTGTGCTAAACTGCTGTTCTGTTTCACCCGCCTCCTTCTCTAACTGGTTTTTTCTCCTGTGCTGATCTGCTGTTCTCTTTCACCCGCCTCCTTCTCTAACTCCCTTTTCTCTTCGCTCGTGCTGATCTACTGTTCTCTTCCACCCCACCTCCTTCTCTAAATCCCTGTTCTCTTCTCTCGTGCTAATCTGCTGTTCTTTCACCCGCCTCCTTCTCTAACTCCCTGTTCTCTTCTCCTGTGCTAAACTGCTGTTCTGTTTCACCCGCCTCCTTCTCTAACTGGTTTTTTCTCCTGTGCTGATCTGCTGTTCTCTTTCACCCGCCTCCTTCTCTAACTCCCTTTTCTCTTCGCTCGTGCTGATCTACTGTTCTCTTCCACCCCACCTCCTTCTCTAAATCCCTGTTCTCTTCTCTCGTGCTAATCTGCTGTTCTTTCACCCGCCTCCTTCTCTAACTCCCTGTTCTCTTCTCCTGTGCTGATCTGCTGCTCTCTTCCACCCGCCTCCTTCTCAAACTCCCTTTTCTCTTCTCATGTGCTAAACTGCTGTTCTTTCACCCGCCCCCTTCTCTAACTCACTGTTCTCTTCTCATGTGCTAATATGTTGTTCTCTTTCACCCGCTTTCTTACTTAACTCACTGTTCTCTTCTCATGTGCTAATCTGCTGTTCTCTTACACCCAGCCTCCTTCTTTAACTCCCTTTTCTCTTCTCTTGTGCTGATCTGCTGTTCTCTTTCACCCGCCTCCTTCTCTAACTCCCTTTTCTCTTCTCTCGTGCTGATCTGCTGTTCTCTTCGACCCCAACTCCTTCTTTAAATCCCTGTTCTCTTCTCCTGTGCTGATCTGCTGTTCTCTTCCCCTAAACATCCTTCTTTAATTCCATGTTCTCTTCACCTGTGCTGATCTGCTGCTCTCTTCCACCCGCCTCCTTCTTTAACTCCATGTTCTGTTCTCCCGTGCTGATCTGCTGCTCTCTTCCATCCGCCTCCTTCTCTAACTCCCTTTTCTCTTCTCTGGTACTGATCTGCTGTTATCTTTCACCTCACCTCCGTCTCTAACTCCCTGTTCTCTTCTCCTCTACTGATTTGCTGTTTTTTACACCCCTTCCTTCTGCAACTCCCTGCTCTCTTCTCCTGTGCTGATCTGCTATTCTATTCCACCCGCCTCCTTCTTTAACTCACTGTTCTCTTCTGCTGTGCTAATCTGCTGCTCTCTTCCACCTCACCTCCTTCTCTAACTCCCTGTTCTCTTCTCTTCTCCTGTGCTGATCTGCTGCTCTCTTCCACACCACCTCCTTCTTTAACTCCCTGTTCTCTTTTGCTGTGCTGATCTGATGCTCTCTTCCACCCACCTCCTTCTCTAATTCCCTGTTCTCTTCTATTCTCCCCTACTAATCTACTGCTCTATTACACCGCCTCATTCTATAACTCCCTGTTCTCTTCTCTTCTCCTGTGCCGATCTGCTGTTCCCTTCCACTGCCTACTTCTCTAACTATCTGTTCTCTTCTCCTGTGCTGATCTGCTGCTCTCTTCCACCCGCCTCATTCTTTAACTCCGTTTTGTTCTCCCATCCTGATCTGCTGCTCTCTTCCACCCCGTCCCCTTCTCCAAAACTCTGGTCTCTTCTCTCGTGCTGATCTGCTGTTCCCTTCCACCGCCTACTTCTCCAACTCCCTGTTCTCTTCTCCTGTGCTGATCTGCTGATCTCTTCAACACGCATCCTTCTTTAACTCCCTGTTCTCTTATAATATGCTGATCTGCTGCTCTCTTCCACATACATCCGTCTGTAACCACACAATCGCATACATACAACCATGCATGCACACACATACAACAACACACATGCAACCAAACACACACAACCACACACATCTATCAATCGCCCTCACTCTATCTATCTATCGCCCTCACTCTATCTATCTATCGCCCTCACTCTATCTATCTATCGCCCTCACTCTATCTATCGCACAACAACAGCATCACTCAGGGGCACCACAGCATCACTCAGGGGCACCACAACATCACTATACGCTACCACAGCATCACTGAACGCCACAGCATCACTTGTCGCCACCACAACATCACTCAGCGCCACTACAGTATCAATCTGTGAAAACATTCAACAACAACTGGTTCAAATATGTTCTCTCAATGTTTCAAGCTTTATTACAAATGTCACAAAAAATGTTGATATTTCCTTTCTGTTCTTATATTTTAGTCACGATAAAATACACTGAACATAATCTTCACAAGTTATTTACAAAAGTTTAAGCTATTTCCATTATAAATTACAATAACTTTTATTTAAGTATTTCTTATTTAAAAAAACATTGTTATTTGTAAAATCAATACTTTTAAGTCACGTAAATACAAAACATGTTGCATTAAAAATGCTGTAGGTCACATTGTAAAAAAAAAAAAGTATTAGCATTGTAAATGACTGAGCTATACATTTCTTAATTTTCAAAAATAACGCAAATAACAAATTTGTCATGTACAGGACAAATAACTAAAGTTTCGTAATGCAAGACCTATTGCATTGCAAATGCTTGTTCCTCTTGAAGTCCCTTTGGCTCTTCCACCCATCAATTCGATCCTTTATTAGCTTAAATATTCCCACTGTCCATTTTATTGCTCTCATCTGATCGGCTCCTGTCCATCTCTCCTTCTCCTTCCTTTCTCTCTCTCAGAACCATTTTTCTCCCCCTACCAGATCCTTTCTACAACATGTCGTACATTTTATCATGTTAGGCTTGTATCTTCCTTTCTTAAACTCCCTTCCTGATACTTGTTTTACATTTAGCACTTTGGCTGGAGCTGAGAGCTGCCCTCTCTCTCTCACTCTCTATCTCCCTCCCTCCGAGCAGGGAGAGAGGAAAGAAAGATGGGGGCTGCGGGAGGAGGAAGTGCTGCATGGGAGCCACAGAAAGAGCCCCCGCTCCCTGAAAACAGCACCACATACCCCCCTGTCCCTCCCGGAAATCAGTGTAAAGAAGGTATTCCCTTGAGAATGATTACAACATAAGCTAAAACTTAGCCTCAAGAAAACAATCTATCTGTAAGTACTCATGTAAACACAAAAGTGAAAGAATAACAAATTTATTGTACTCAAGGTATGATTAAAAACAATTCATAAACACATTCTATACAAATTATGATACTAAAAGATGTATGCAACAACAACGGCACATGTATTGTGACCAGCACAAAACAGTAGACAGACAAAGATTTGTAAAACACACAAATGGTAAAATACAAGTTGTACATTAAAAGAAATCCTGGTTATAAACACCACTGTTTTATCACTGTAAATTTTTGGGATATAAACATTGATGGTGCAGGTTCTAATTGTACTATACAGGAGCGTCGACGCGTTTCGGTGGTTGTGGGTAAATGTGGTCCTCCTTTATCAAGACTTTCTTTGGTTGTCTGTCGAATTAAGGAATCTGTACAATTATCATAATAATGAGATCCTTGGGAGTCTTATTATTACCAATAATGCGACGTAATTGTAGCTAATGTTAATATTCGGATGGTTCTGTTAAAAACGATTATGATGGTAATCCTCCTGTGGGGATCGTTCTTCAGACTTCTCTTTTGGAGATATATTGGAAGACCTAGTATAGATTTCTAGTGACGATCCGCTACTGTGGGTTGCTCTTCATGGTTCTCTGCAGATATATGGATTATGCAGTGTCCTTGGGTTGGAAACTTGAAAGCGTTGTCGTGTGCCTGAATTACGAGGGCTCTCAGTTCTAGCTCGGTGGAGCGGTTATGTTAAGGAGCTCCTTACAGACAACCAAAGAAAGTCTTGATAAGGTAATCATACCTTGAGTACAATAAATTTGTTATTCTTTCACTTTTGTGTTTACATGAGTACTTACAGATAGATTGTTTTCTTGAGGCTAAGTTTTAGCTTATGTTGTAATCATTCTCAAGGGAATACCTTCTTTACACTGGTTTAACAACCTCACTTCCCTTGAAAGTTCCAAGGGGTTCCTCTCTCTCTTCAAACCTCCCGAAAATCACCCATCTGCAACACCAAAAGCGACCCAAAGGACATTCTCACCAAAAACCCCAGTCATAACGTGGAAAAATACAACTCCACCACACTGATTCCATCAAGCTCCGAGAGGGGAAAAAACATGTTTTGGAGATTTTCTTGCTCAACTAGCTTTCTTAGCAAACTTGCTGCGAAGTAAATAACACCCGGGGGACGAATGCCGAGAGTGGGGTGATAATTGCCAACGCAGATAGGACACACCAAGAGTTGCGTGGTCTGTGGCTCTGTGTATGTGTGTGTGGTTCTGTGTGTGGCTCTGTGTGTGTGTGTGTGTGGCTGTGTGTGTGTGGCTGTGTGTGTGTGTGTGTGTGTGTGCGTGTGTGTGTGTGCAAATGCAATACGTTTCGCATTTGCGAAAGATTAAGCTAATGGCATTGTAAATGACAATGCCATTTATTTCTCTGTTTTCAAAACCAACACATCAATAAAAAGTTTGTCATTTACAATGCCAATAGCTCTAACTTTTGCAAAGGCGAGACCGTTGCATTGTAAATGCTTGTTTTTAAATGGTGTAAAGGTCTATATGGGGGGGAAGCTGTGTTGTCTAGTTTGCCCGACCTACAAGTCTCAGAAGATCAGCAGGAGCCCCTGGAGTTCACCTTGGGGGAGGTGATAAGTGCAATATGCAAACTATCAGCGGGAAAGGCCCCGGGGCTTGATAAATTACCGGGGGATATCTTTAGACATCAACCTGAAATCTGGGGCCCCTATCTCCTTGTGGTATTTAACGCCATCTCGAGAGGCATGAAAGTTCCTAGTACTTGGCTGGGGGCAGAGATAGTCCCGATATTTAAGAAGGGGTCACCTCTGCTCCCAGTCAACTACAGGCCAATTAGCTTGATAGACGTACAACAAAAAATATTTGCAAGACTGGTCCTGGACCAATTGCTGACGTGGATGGAGGAACACGATGTATTGAGCCCCTTCCAGGCGGGATTCAGAAGGAATACGTCCACTATGGACCAAATTTTCCGACTGATCCTATTGTACTGGAAGACGGTGAAGGTAGAGGGTGGCAGCCTCTACATGGTCTTCATGGACCTTCGGTCCGCGTTTGACCTAGTTCCTAGTGGGAAATTGTGGGCTGTCCTTCATGATCTGGGCCTTCCACATCAGATTCTAGCACTGCTCATGAGATTACATGAGGGGAACTTTGCCCAGGTCCGTTGTGGCAAGAACGGGATGCTGTCACCAAGGTTCCCCGTTGACAGGGGGGTGAGACAGGGCTGTGTCTTAGCACCGACCCTGTTCTGCCTTTATGTCAACGGGGTAATCTCACATCTGGACAGCGTCCCCAACAATGATGCCCCAAGGCTGGCTGGTAGGAGGGTGCCGGCGATTATGTTCTTGGACGACACCCTCCTACTTTCCAAATCCCCCATGGGAAGCCAGAGGATACTGAATGGCTTTGGGGACTTTTGTCGCAGTAGAGGCCTTGAGATTAACGCCGACAAGACAAAATTCATGATTTTTAACCCGCCAGTGTTGACTCGCGCTAATCCATCATTGGGCGATGTGTGCCTGGAAAGGGTCACGACTTTTCAGTACCTGGGTGTTACACTTCATGAAAATTTGTCATGGGGACCGCAAAAGGCGAAATCCCATATAAAACTTTCACAGCTGTCGGGTGCCATCTCAAAGTTTTCCAACTCTTCAAGCTTTAGGCCAGTGAGTCCTGCCCTGGAGATTTATAAGACGCAAGCAAGGGCAGCTGCTCTATATGGAGGTGAGCTGTGGGGCCACTGTGCTGCCCCGGAAATCACAAAAGTTGAGTCTAAATTTGTAAGGTGATTATTATCGCTTCCCCAGAGTACCCCACTAACACCACTGAGGTTAGACTTGGGACTGACGCCCATTGCAGACGAGTTAACAGTAAAACCTCTAAGGTTCTGGCACAGACTATGGACCACTCCAGATCTCATAAATTACAGGGATGAACTCAAACAGATCCTGAGCCTTAACTGTGTGGGCAAAATTCCCTGGCTCGCGTTCATCAAGCGTGAACTTTTAAGTTTAGGACTACAGCCCATGTGGGAAGAGCCAGATAGGGCTTGTGGCAGGATTTCACGGAAAATGTTCACTAAAATCTACAAAGGGCAAAAGCTGGAACTTTTATCTACGGCACCTAATGCAGGCACCCTCACCAATTCCTTCTTTGAATTCAAAAATTCTTATTATTTCGAGGACTTCATGGATGTTGTCTTCCCGATTTTAGCTCGGAAACTTTTTATCCAATGGCGACATGGCACTTTACCCCTTAAGGCCGTCACATCCAAGTGGACGGCCCCCTCTAATAAGTCTTGCCCGGGCTGCAGCTGGAACTTAGAAGATGCACTCCATGTTCTCTTCTTTTGTCCAGCATACACAAAACCAAGAAAATATTGGCTGATACCATTGTGCAGAAACCTGGGTTTTAAACATTGCTTGGATGCTTTTAGAATTTTTAAAACCAGTACACTGAGCCCTATTGTTTTTGCACTTTCTAAATTTCTGCTAGCTATGTGGTGTAAGAGACGTAAATTAATAGAAATTGCTAGCCTTAAAGCTTTTAAACAAGTGTGCTGTATTTGATGCCATTTTTAATTAATTTTAATGTGGCATAGTTGAGTGGGTATTTTTGCCTGTATGAAAATATTGTCATGTGTATATAAATGAATTTTAAATGTTACCTGCCCTCCCTTCCCCTTTCTTCCCTTTTTCCTTTTATTGTGTACTCTTTTATGGCCAAATTGGCCGAAATAAAGAATTTTTTGAATTTGAATTTGAAATGGTGTAAATCCATTCACTAGCTGTTGAGAAAATAAAAAAGTAAAAGTTTTGATATATAGAAGCACGGTGGATCCGCAGACCCTACCGTCCACAAGCTTTACTCTAATTGGCTGTCAACACTCCAAACCAAGAAGTGTTGGCAGCCATCTTGTGACTCGATAGAACCGAGTCACAAGAAAACAGGGAAGTAAAGGTGAGAGAGGAAAAGGGGGTAGGTTAGAATCACCCTGACCACCTAGGCCTTCTCAGGGGGTCCCACAAGGACACCCAGGGCCAAAAAAAAGCATTTTTCTTTTTATTTCGGCGAAATTTGCGGTGGGTCTGTAAATCCCTCCAAAATAGTTTTTTAAAATGAAGAGTGGGCTCCCGCGCTTCATTTAATTGAGCGCCTGCTCTTATTTTTTAATATCATCATTATTATTACTGTAGTTGTTGTTGTTGTTATTGTTGTCGTCAGTTGTGGTGTTGTTGGTATCGTCGGTTGTGGTGTTGTTGTTATTGCATTCTACCAGCTCAGATCCTCACACACAAGGCCACCTACACATTTCCATCCAGGTGAATACCAGAGTAGCGTGTTACCCCTTCTCGAAAAGCTTCGGAGCGTTGTCAAGCTTATGAAGCGCTATACAGATGTAAACACAGCTACAATACACAGATCGTGTTATCGCTACTGTTACTCTCTGCAGCACAGAACTGTCTCTTGGCGCTGTGTTTCACGCTGGCGCGTGCACTTCACGTCACTTTCACTTGGTGAGCTCTCGTGACTTCCTGCTTCTGTACGGGACACATGCGCCCCGGGGTGCCTTAACATATGTAACAAGATTGAGGGTCCCTTTCTTCTTGTACTCAGGGGGAGTCCGTGTTCCGGACAGCCAAACTAATTACCCCTGCCTGCCCCCTGTGAACAGCCTGCACTAAAACAGTTTCCTCATACCATACCTGCCTGATTCCAGCATCCCCGCAGCACCCTAGCCTGCTACCTGTGAACAGCCTACATAAGAACAAACTCCTCCTTGCTTGCCTGCTTCCAGCTACCCCGCATGACCCTGCCTGCTCTCTGTGAACAGCCGGCACGAGAAAAGTCTCCTCCATACCTGCCTGTGTCCAGCCTCCCCGCACTGTCGGTGCCTTCTCCCTGTGAACACCATGTACTCAGGGTCACTTCCTTCCAGTCCTGCCTGTTTCTAGCATCCTTGCCTGCTCCCTGTGAACACCCTGCACTCAGGATCACTCCCCTTCAGACTTGCCTGTTCCCAGCATCTCAGCAGCGCACCTACCTGCTTCCTGTGGACTCCCTGCCCTCTGGATCACTCCCATCTAGTACATACATGCCTGGTTCAAGCATGCCTGCAGTAACCCTGCCTGCTCCCTGTAAAAATCCTATTTTCAGGGTTACTTCACACTGCTCTGCCTGCTGCCTGCAACCCTCACCGGTACCTGATCCCAGGCAGACCCTACCCATGAGCCTGCTCTCTGTGCAGCGTGAAGCCCTCATTCCCCACAGCTACTCCCACCCGCTGTGCCTGCTCCGCGCCTCCTCCCACCACCTCCCGCTCTCCGGCGCGCCGCCTCCCTGCCTGCGCCCTCCACAGGGACCTGAAACCCCACCTGTGCCACCTGCCTCCCTCCCTGCGCCCTCCACAGGGGCCTGAAACCCTGCCTGTGCCGCCAGCCTCCCTGCCTGCGCCCTCCACAGGGACCTGAAACCCTGCCTGTGCCGCCAGCCTCCTTAGAGCCAGGCCTCGGTTGGACTGGACTGGAGGACCGAGGCCTGAACCCCACCTGGGAGAGGCAGGCAGAGCGGGGGAAGCAATGCGTGATGGACGCCCTCAAGGAGCCGAACGCCCCCAAGGGCTCACCCAGCACAGACATGCTCTTCGCCCTCCACAGACATGCTCTTCGCCCTGCACAGACATGCTCTTCGCCCTGCACAGACATGCTCTTCGCCCTGCACAGACATGCTCTTCGCCCTGCACAGACATGCTCTTCGCCCTGCACAGACATGCTCTTCGCCCTGCACAGACATGGGCTTCGCCCTGCACAGACATGGGCTTCGCCCAGCACAGACATGCTCTTTGCCCTGCGGGCCCAAAGCAAAGCCCTGCGGAAAGGTACCAGAAACATATTGTCAGTGTCAGCGAAAGGTGTCCGGGGGTGTTAGGTGCGGCGGTGCGCGGGAGCGGGTGTATGTCAACATATAGCTAAGGTGCGTGTTTCATCAGATTGTGCAATATGTGTAAATATTTTCACCGTTACGGCACCCACACATTTATAGAAATAATAATTTTGGATTGGAAAAAAACAAAGCATTTTTAATGCAGATTCATGTATCGCCTTTGTATCTGGTGAGCACCGAAACTAGAATTATCTGGCAAATGGGTACTGTTTGTTTTATAAAACTTTTCATTTCACATCTGTTACACATGCCTGTAACACCATGGCCTTTTTTCAATTTTAATTTTTTTATATTGTTGCTGAATCTATAACTTTCTTAATAAAATTCTCCGAAATATAAACATGTAATAAACAAATAAGTTAAAAGTCTAGGTAACACAATTACTAAATTCATGTACAAATAGAGGCAAATTTATACATTAATAATTGCAAATAACTGAGTAGGGAATATGGTTAAGGGAGCAAAGTGAAGTGCTCTGAAGTTTTCTGGAAATGTGTAGCGCTTTTTAAAACATCTAAAAAAAATATGTCCACAATATGTGAAACAAAAATATTAACCTCACACATAAATCCAGACAGGCCCTTACTTTGGCTCGGTATTTTATAGTATTTGTTGTAGGATTCAGGTACACTAAACTCAGGCACGTTATAGTTAGTTCAAAAACCTTTGGAATTCACTGAAAAAAACATAGGTTTCAGGCACGTTATAGTTAGAAATTAGCATTTCTAAAACCTTTGAAATTCACTGAAAAAACCATAGGTTTCAGGCACGTTATAGTTAAGACATTTCATTCGTACAAAACCATATAAATTCCAGCGTTATAGTTAGTTCAGCTAACTATAACTCGCACCCCCACAATGCACTGCTGATGACATCACATATTACATCATTCATGACATTACTGATGACATCTTCCAGTGACTGTGTGCTTCTGTAAAGTTTAAATATGCTTTATCTAAATAAATTCCAAGGTGTACCGAGAAATTAATGGGTGTATGAGTGTCTGTATGGATGATTTTGTGGGTGTGCGAGTGACTGTATGAGTGAGCGATTAAACATGTGTTACTGAATGCATGGGTTAGTGACTAAACAGTGCGAATCTTTGTATCAGTGTGTAATTTGGTGTGTAAGTGTGTGTATGCGTTGATGAGTAGCTACATGAATGTTTATATCCGTTATTGTTTGGTTACCTGAGTATTTGTATGGGTTCCTCAGTGTATGTGTGGGTGGGAAGTTTGTGACTCTGCAGAGATGTTTGAGTGGCTAATACAATGGGTATATGGGTTCAAGACTGTATAAGGAAACAGCTGTATGGGTGGGTGAGTGAGTGTATGGGTGTGTTGTGAGTGAATGGATGACTTAGTGGTAAATGTGCGAGTAACTACATAGGTAAAAGACAGTATATTTCAGTAATGGTGTATTTAAATAAGTATATGTGAGAGTAAGTGATTGTGGGGGTAAATATGAGAGGTACCCCTTAACTAAACATCAAGGGAAATAGGGTTGTCTAACCAGTGAACTGAAGATATTCCCCTGAATGAGAATGATTAGGAGAAGCCAAAAAGGGGTCAAGGGAAAAACAATACCACAATACAAATATATATGAAGAATTCTTACAATTTATTGAAACATACAAATGTTAAAAGGAGAGAGGTCCCAAAGAATGGAGTCCACTCAGCAAAAATAAAACGATAAAAGGGAAGTTTCAATTTCGGCCAGCAAGATTGAATCACAAAGACAGAAAAAACAGTAAGACATACAATTTGTACAATACTTATTGTATATTCGGACTCTATTGTATACACCTAAGCTATATGTACTATGATACAATATGTCAACGAAGATGTCGAGATCCTGAATTATACTGTGTGTAGCGTTGACGCGTTTCGGTGGTTTTCCAAAATCTGTATTACTGGTCGTCCCGCAGAACCAGAGAAGCAGGCAGTCCATCGTAAAACAACAGAACCACATAACACGAGGACATGGTGCTAATGCCGCTGGTTCTACAATTTTAATATTGAATATACCCAGAGAAGTGAGCAGTCCTTAGCGGAACATTAGAGAAACGGAATCTAATCCTGCAAGGACAAGACTTAGGCGCCTCTGGATTTTAACTATGTAAAGACGACCAGTAATACAGATTTTAGGCACAACAACTCTGAACTCATCATATGCCTAGGTACCTTACTTACAGGAGTATGAAATTGGATATATTATCCAGAGAAACAACTCAACAGAATTGGCTTTCAAAAATTGAATAATATAGAAATATAACTTAAACACACGGACTTCAAGGACAATTATATAGACCCCTACACCACGACAGAAACCAAAAGGTGTCTTGATAAAGGTGGACAGTAATTTGGAAAACCACCGAAACGCGTCAACGCTACACACAGTATAATTCAGGATCTCGACATCTTCGCTGATATATTGTATCATAGTACATATAGCTTAGGTGTATACAATAGAGTCAGAATATACAATAAGTATTGTACAAATTTGATGTCTTACTGTTTTTTCTGTCTTTGTGATTCAATCTTGCTGGCCGAAATTGAAACTTCCCTTTTATTGTTTTATTTTTGCTGAGTGGACTCCAATCTTTGGGACCACTCTCCTTTTAACATTTGTATGTTTCAATAAATTGTAAAATTCTTCATATATATTTGTATTGTCGTATTGTTTTTCCCTTGACCCCTTTTTGGCTTCTCCTAATCATTCTCATTCAGGGGAATATCTTCAGTTCACAGAGTAAGTGATTGTGACAGTGGGTTTATGGATGAATGTGTACTTGTATGAGTGATTGTAGAAGAGAGTAAGTATGGATTAGTTTCTGTATGAATAAGTGAGTTGGTGTGTATTTAATTTAAGGTGAGTAAATGGGAGTGTGATTGATTCTTTGCATGACTGACTAGATGTGTGAGTAACTCCAGGTGAGTGGTGGTGTGTGAGCGTCTGTGTAGCTGTATGAGTGCGTATCATAGTGTTGTATTGATGAGTGACTGCATGTATGAGTGACTCTATGGGTGAATGACTGAATGTGTGTGTAGACCTGTAAACCAGTCAGTGTGTATGTAGTAACTGGTAATGGTGTGTGTAGGGTTTCGAAAATGGTAGTGTATATTTTAGAGTGGGTGTATGAAAGGTTACATTAGGGTGTGAGGAGATGTATCAGATTTTCACGTGGATGATGTAATCAGTGATATCATTTGATATGTCATCAGTGATGTCACTGACCATGTCATGAATGATGTAATGTGATGTCATCAGAAGTGCATTGCGGGGGTGCCAGTTATAGTTAGCTGAACTAACTATAACGCCGGAATTTATATGGTTTTGTACGAATGAAATGTCCTTCTAACTATAACGTGCCTGAAACCTATGGTTTTTCTGTGAATTTTTAAGTACATACACGAGACTCCACCAGGAGCAGATGCAACCTGTTAGTCAGCCCCCCTTTCACTGATCCAACGGACGCTCCTAGAAGACCCACGCTGAGGCACTCCGTGGCCTCACAAGAAGCGCACTGATATCACTGAGCTATTTGTCTTAGAACACCCACTTCCTATCAGAAGATATTGAAGGTACTTTTGGGTATCGTTAGAGCTTTGACAGTAGGGTATGAACAGTAACTCACACTGAGCACTAGTCCGCAGGTGCTGCTCTTAATAATGAATCTTATTTCAAATACAGGTCTTATGTGATGTTCATCCTTTGTTCCTGGAGCTGTCATTGCTCTTTAATACAAAGATGATGTATGTGTTATTACAGGTGTAATAATGTGAAGATTCAGAAGCCAGAGGCGGTGAAGAGTTATAAAGGTAAATATCATTGCGATGATTAGCTCTGAATATTACTGTTCATGAAAATGATATGGTATGGTGTGGTGTGGTATGGTATTGTATTGTGTGATATGGTATGGGATGGTGGGCTATGGTATGGTTTGGTGTGGTATGGCATGGGATGGTGTGGTGTGGTATGGTGTGGCATACAATGGTATGGTGTGATATGGTATAGTGAGGTGGGCAATGGTATGATGTGGTGTGCTTTGGTATGGTATGGTCTGGTGTGCTATGGTATGGTATGGTGTGGTGTGCTACGAAATGGTGTGGTGTGCTATGGTATGGTGTTGTGGGCTATGGTATGGTGTGGTTTAGTGTTGTGTGGGGTGGTATGGTGTGGTGTGCTACAAAATGGTATGTTGTGGGATGTTATGGTGGGATGGGATCAGATAGGATAGTGTGGACTGGTATGGTATGGAATGTTATGATGGTATGGTGGGTGTACTATAGGGTGAGATCATGGTATAATATGGTATAGTGGTATGGGATGGTTTGGTATGGTGGTAATGCATGGCATGGGATGGCATTATGTTATAGTGTGGTGTGCTTCGGTATGGGATGTTATGGGATGTTATGGTGGGATGGGGTTGGATGGGATGGTATGTAGGGTGTGGTGTACTATGGTATGGTGTAGTCTGGTGGGCTATGGTATGGGGTGGTGTGGTATGGTATACCCTGGTATGGTGTGGTGTGATGGGCTTTGGTGTGGCGTGCTGTGGTGTGGTATGCTATGGTATGGTGTGGTGTGCTACGGAATGGTATGGTATGTATGGTATGTTATGGGATGTTATGGTGGGATGGGATTGGATTGGATTGGACGGGATGGTGTGGACTGGTATGGAATGGAATGTTATGATGGTATGGTGGGTGTACTATAGGGTGAGATCATTGTATAGTATGGTATAGTGGTATGGGATGGTTTGGTATGCTGGTAATGGATCGAATAGGATGGCGATATGGTATGGTATGGTATGGTATTGTATGGTATTTAATGGAAACGTGCACTCACACCAGGGGACAGTTACGTGAGTTGTCCCTAAACTTTGTATTTTCAAGATTTTTCTAGATTTCTACTAATCTCCATTCTGTATATGTGCTGCAGCATTTCCTTTGTTTAAATCAATCTTCCCCTTGGACATTCATGCTAAGTTTATCGGAAATTCAGATGCGGTAATTTCACACCTCACATTAATTAGTTTATTTATTTATGGGTTTTATATAGCGCCTAAATCACCCCCAAAGGGGTATCTCTGCGCTTTGAACCGTGCTGCTGGACAGGCTGACGAGCATTATCAGAACAGAGCAGTCTTAAGAAGCTTTCTAAATCAGAGATAGTCAGGACATTGTCTGAGGTAAATGGGGAGTTGATTCCAATAAATTGGAGCGAGGTAGGAAAAGGATTTCCCGCCTAACCTTGATTTGCTGATCCGTGGGACCAAGAGAAGCGATTTGGTTCTTGACCGGAGGGTTCTAGAAGGGACATAATGATTACGTTTCTCGGCGATGTAGAGGGGGCCATTGTTATACAAGGCCTTGTGGACGGTGCAGCAGATTTAGAATTTAACCCGCTTGCGCACTGGAAGCCAATGATGCTGTTGAAGGAGAGGAAGGGAGGCAGTTTTCTGGGGGGCATTCGAGACAAGGCGCGCTGCGGTGTTCTGAACCACCTGCAATCTGTTAAGCGAGGACTCATGGGCGGAGACCGGGCGAGCTTTGCAGTAGTCTAAGTGGCTTACTACCATTGTCTGAATGAGGGGTTTACGAGTAGCATCTGGGAGAAAAGGAAAAACTCGCCCTAACAAACCCAGCACATAGAAGCAGGCGCCGGCAGTATAAGCGGCACGCTCCTTCATGGTCAAGGCCCGGTCTAGGCGAATAACCAGGTTTTTAACAAGGACCTTAGGGGCAGGGGGGTGCCGAGGGCTACCGGCCACCAGTCTGGTGTCCACAGCATAGATGCCTCTCCGCAGAGCATAATCTCCATCTTCCCTGAACAAAGGGGGTGGATTTATTAAATAAGAGGAGCTGTGTGTTGTCAACAATGCAGATGAAATAGGCGTAAAGCCACAGGCCCGGAGGGGTTGGCCAAGGGAGCAACATAGATGTTGAATAAAGTGGGGCTTAAACATGAGCCCTGGGGAACTCCGTTGGTCAGTTTCATTGTCTTTGACCGAAAAGGGCCTGAACTGATGGTCTGAGAAATGGAGGACAGGAAGCTCGTCATCCACTGAAGAGCAGGTCCTCTGAGTCCAATCTCCTGAGCAGGATCTGGTGGGAGACCGTGTTGAACGATGATACGGTTATGATACTGCTAGGCTTGACAACTGCGAGTAACTCAGTTACTGCAGTATTCTGGGACAATCGAATGGAAAATTACCTCAGAATTTTGTATTTACCACACAACACATTCTATTTTCCAGAGTTTTAGCAGCAACAGGGACCTAGCACATGCATCTACAGGGACCCAACGCATGCATCTACAGTGAGCTAGGGCATGCACCTGCACTTACTTAATGCATGCACTCACACTAACCTAGCACATGCACCTACACTGACCTAGCGCATGCATCGCCAATGACCTAGCACATACACCTAAACTGACCTAACACATGAACCTACACTGATCTATTTCATGAACCTTCTCTGACCTCGATTGTGACCCTACACTGACCCAGCGCATGCATCTACTCTGGCCTAGTGCATAAACCTACAATGACCTAGTGCATACATCTACACTAACCTAGTGTATGCGCCTGCACTTACCTAGCACATGCACCTACACTGACCTAGGACATATCTGTACACTGACCTAGCGCATGCATCGACAATGACCTACACTGATCTAGTGCGTAAACCTACACTGACCTAGCACATGCACCTACACTAACCTAGCACATGGACCTACACTGATCTAGTTCATGAACCTACTCTGACCTCGATTGTGACCCCCCTACATTGACCTAGCACATGCATCTACACTGACCTAGTGCATGCACCTACACAGACATAACACATGCATCTACAGTGGCCTAGCGCATGCATCTACACTGACGTAGCATGTAGGCACTTACACTGACCTTGCGCATGCACCTACACTGACCTCTTGCACAGACACAGTTAATAGGATTTTCCCTCACAGTCTACACTCACACAATGCACTCACAGTTAGGCCTGTCACATCACGCACATATGCCCTCATGCCATGCACAAAACACACACAACACAAGACAACAATAGAGTACTGCTGCACTGATTTCTGCAGATAATTCCTGAACACTATTTGTCATTTTCCTGCTACAATTTCTGTAATTTCAGCCAAAGTAGAATGTGTCGCCTGTAATATCTGGTTGAGTGGAACTGCATGTTGTAATACTGCATGTGGTAATACTGCATGTGGTAATACTGCCTGTGGTAATACTGCCTGTGGTAATACTGCCTGTGGTAATACTGCCTGTGGTAATACTGCCTGTGGTAATACTGCATGTGGAAATACTGCATGTGGAAATACTGCATGTGGAAATACTGCATGTGGAAATACTGCATGTGGAAATACTGCATGTGGTAATACTGCATGTGGTAATACTGCATGTGGTATTAGTGCATGTGGTAATAGTGCATGTGGTAATAGTGCATGTGATAATCCTGCATGTGGTAATCCTGCATGTGGTAATACTGCATGTTATAATAGTGCATGTGGTAATCATGTATGTGGTAATACTGCATGTGGTAATATTTCCTGTCGTTATAGTGCATGTGGTAATAGTGCATGTGGTAATAGTGCATGTGGTAATAGTGCATGTGGTAATAGTGCATGTGGTAATAGTGCTTGTGATAATCCTGCTTGTGGTAATCCTGCTTGTGGTAATCCTGCTTGTGGTAATCCTGCTTGTGGTAATCCTGCTTGTGCTAATCCTGCTTGTGGTAATCCTGCTTGTGGTAATACTGTATGTGGTTATGCTGCAAATGGCTATACTGCATGTGGTTATGCTGCATGTGGTAATACTGTGTCGCTTTGAATACCAGTTGGGAAGAAACATCATTTTTTTTTTCAAATTAGTGTTGACAAAAAACTGGAAATAGAAATCTTTGGACTGTGGCTTCGGAACAAGGTGTTGGAGTTCAGTGAGATATTCTGGTTCAGCCCCTGTAATGTTCGTGACAGCGCGGTGAAGTTAAGTGAGATATTCTGGCTCAGCCCCTGTTGTGTTTCTACAGGACGGTGGAGTTCAGTGAGATATTCTAGCTCAACCCTTATAGTGTTTCTACAGGTAGTGGAGTTCAGTGAGATATTCTGGTCAACCCCTGTAGTGTTTCTGACAGGACGGTGGAGTTCAGTGAGATATTCTGGTCAACCCCTGTAGTGTTTCTGACAGGACGGTGGAGTTCAGTGAGATATCCTGGCTCAGCCCCTGTAGTGTTTCTACAGCGCGGTGAAGTTAAGTGAGATATTCTGGCTCAGCCCCTGTAGTGTTTCTACAGGACGGTGAAGTTCAGTGAGATATTCTGGATCAGCCCCTGTAGTGTTTCTACAGGAGGGTGGAGTTCAGTGAGATATTCTGGCTCAGCCCCTATAGTGTTTGACATGGTGATGGAGTTCAGTGAGATATTTTGGGTCAGCCCCTGTAGTGTTTCTACAGGGCGCTGGTGTTCAGTGAGATACTCTGGCTCAGCCCCTGTAGTGTTTCTACAGGGGGGTGGAGTTCAGGGAGATACTCTGTCTCAGCCCCTGTAGTGTTTCTACAGGGCGGTGTAGTTCAGTGAGATATCCTAGCTCAGACCCTTTAGTGTTTGACAGGGTGGTGGAGTTCAGTGACATATTCTGGCTCAGACCCTGTATTGTTTCTGACAGGGGCGGTGGAGTTCAGTGAGATATTCTGCCTCAGCCCCTGTAGTTTTTCTGACAAGACGATGGAGTTCAGGGAGATATTCTGGCTCAGCCCATGTAGTGTTCCTACAGGGTGGTGGTGTTTAGTGAGATATTATGGCTCAGCCACTGTAGTGTTTCTACAGGGCGGTGGAGTTCAGTGACATATTCTGGCTCAGCCCCTGTAGTGTTCCTGACAGCGCAGTTAAGTTAAGTGAGATATTCTGGTCAGGCCCTGTAGTGTTTCCACAGGACGGTGGAGTTCAGTGAGATATTCTGGCTGAGCCTCTGTAGTGTTTCTACACGGTGGTGGTGTTTAGTGAGATATTATGGCTCAGCCCCTGTAGTGTTTCTACAGGGTGGTGGGGTTTAGTGAGATATTCTGGCTGAGCCTCTGTAGTGTATCTGACAGGGCGGTGGAGTTCAGTGAGATATTCTGGGTCAGCCCCAGTAGCGTTCATACAGGGTGGTGGGGTTCAGTGAGATATTCTGGTCAGCCCCTGTAGTGTTTCTACAGGACGTTGGAGTACAGTGAGATATTCTGGCTCCGCACCTCTAGTGTTTCTACAGGGCGGAGGAGTTCAGTGAGATATTCTGGCCCAGCCCCTGTAGTATTTCTACAGGGCGGTGGAGTTCAGTGAGATATCCTGGCTCAGCCCCTGTAGTCTTTCTACAGGGCGGTGGAGTTCAGTGAGATATTCTGGCTCAGCCTCTGTAGTGTTTCTACAGGGCAGTGGAGTTCAGTGAGATATTCTGGATCAGCCCCTGTAGTGTTTCTGACAGGACGGTGGAGTTCAGTGAGATATTCTGGCTCAGCCCCTGTAGTGTTTCTGACAGGGCGGTGGAGTTCAGTGAGATATTCCGGCTAAGGCCCTGTAGTGTTTCTACAGGGCAGTGGAGTTCAGTGACATAATATGGCTCAGCCCCTGTAGTGTTTCTACAGGGCGGTGGGGTTTAGTGATATATTCTGGCTCAGCCCCTGTAGTGTTTCTGAGAGGGTGGCGGAGTTCAGTGAGATATTCTGACTCAGCCCCTGTAGTGTTTGTCAGGATGGTGGAGTTCAGTGAGATATTCTGGCTCAACCCCTGTAGTATTCCTACAGGGCGGTGGAGTTCAGTGAGATATTCCGGCTAAGGCCCTGTAGGGTGTCCGACAGGGCGGTGGAGTTCAGTGAGATATTCTGGCTCAGCCCCTGTAGTGTTTCTACAGGGCGGTGGAGTTCAGTGAGATATTCCGGCTAAGGCCCTGTTGTGTTTCTGCAGGACGGTGGAGTTTAGTAAGATATTCTGGCTCAGCCCCTGTAGTGTTTGACAGGGCAGTTGAGTTCAGTGAGATATTCTGGTTCAGCCTGTGGAAAAACAGCCCAGATTACAACCGATGCCCAGGCTGCTTGCACAAGACGCCTCTTAGTTCCCATCTTGAATAGTTACCAAATAAAGAGACGGGCGCTGGAAGCGGGAGTGCAAGAACAGATTTTTATTTCTCATGAGGAGAGCCTGTCATTTCGGACACGCGCACAATGTCTTCAAGAGGTGCTCTAACAAGTTTCTCTGAGGCTCCGTCTTTTATACACAGGTTTATGATGTACAAACATTCCTTATTGCAATAAAGGCACTTTGAAGTACGAAAAGGCGTGTTTGGAATCCCAGCTTCAGGCCTATTCCCATACCAGTCGTTCGGATGTCGTTTCCCCTCCCAAATGTAACATGTGATTGTAATCTTGCAGCCGGACATTCCAACAGGACACGAGGGCAAGAGGGGGTGGTCAGATCTAAGGTTGGGCAGGCGATAAGATCGGGCACTTCGGTTGGTGTATCACGCTTTGCTATGCGGGGCCAGGGGGGGTACATCCATGAGGCTTTGTTTTGTGACTTGGGACCGGGTCGGGAGGCCAGGCGTAGCCGGAGGGGGGTCATCAGAAGAGGGGAAGGGTGTTCCTGGGAGGAATGCAGGGGGTGTCGGTCAGGCGGGGTGTCACTTTTAGAGCAGGGTCGCGCAGAGGGAGAGGGTTTTATGGCCTATGCATGAGAGAACGGGGGCTGTCGGGGATGCTTGCGAGGCTGGGGAGTGAGGGGGGAGAGAGAGACGCTGGCTATCGGGAGTGGGCAGAGAGGCCTTGGTGTCTAAAATGGCTGTCGTGTACGTGCGTGCATGGGCCTATGCTGGCGGGATGATGCGGTCAATGCTTCGCGGTATTCGTTCTGCTTACAGCGAGGGGTATGGTGAACACAAATGAACGCCGCTTATGTACATATACATTGTCATTTTCCACAGTCGCCGCTTTTTAACATAAGTTAGTTCATTTCCGTGTTTATCATAACTGACGGGGTGTACATATAGCCATGTGTGGTCAATGAAATAGCGTTGTCAATACTGGCGAATTGCATATAACCATGTGCAGTCGATGCGATAGACGAGGTGCAATACATATGAATTTACATTTGTCGATATATATATATACGAGTCTAGAGATCGGTATACAACTCAGTCGGAGTCAATCAAGGAAATGTTCCTGCACATTATGGAACCATGTTCTGACTCTCTCTCCGGCGGTATCAATGTACAGTTAAAAGTGACCGATGAAACATTTTGAAAGCAATACAAAGTGGTTGAGGGAGGAATTCAGTTCAATACAAGCAAGTAGTCAGAGGGGGGGGGGGGTAGAAAGTTCGGAAAAGGGGGGGGGTCTTCGCCACAGTGTCTTTTTAGCAGCGAGCCATCACTGGTAGGCTCTAGTAGTTCTTCTTCTTCCGTTGGCGCTGTTGAGCACCGGCGGTGGAGCTATAGGTCCAGCTCGGATCAATCCTTACACGTTGCAGGGTGCAATCTGTCCTCTGCTGTTAGCCCACAGTCCTGTTTTCTAACTAATCTTTTCAAGGGTGCCTCATGCTGGGCACCTGCATTTCTTTCTCCTTCCGTGGCAAACCCTATTCTACCTAAATGCTGTTCTTCTCTGAGTCAAAATCCATGTGAAAAAAAGGGGGGGTTGTCGGATAATCGAGGGAAGAGAGGGCGGGGTGGGATCAGATCTTTGAGACAAACCAAGGGAGCAAAGGATAACGAGCAGGCAAGCCCATCAATCGGGCTAAAAGGGGCAGGGACTTCTGGCACGCGTGGGTCAGCAAGCAGAGGGCTTCAAAGCAGCCCTCCATCCTTTCATTTCCCGTGTTTGAGAGTGGTGCCTCGTCCCGCGTCTCGTTGCTCTGCGGCTCCACCTTTGGTCGAGGTCACATGTGCTTCATGATCTGCGGCTAGGCTGTGCGTCACGTCCGGCCCCTCTCCTCCGGTGATTGTGTATCTTTGAATGGGTACAAAACAAGCTTTAGAGAACTGGCAGGAGAAGACATTTATACATTTCAATTCCGCCCCCAATCTTAAGTAGTTGGGGATACGTTCATCGGTCACAGTCAGAAGTTATCACTATGGAGTATGTATGCGGGCATTTCTACTGAGTTTGTACTAAGTCTATTTGGCGTTCATTCATGACGTATATGGAGAGAAGTCAGACTCTTATCAACTGCGTATTCCATCAAACTCGAAACCGGATCCTACGGTAGAGACTCGTCTTTCTAACCCAAGCCCTGGCAGTCTTCTATCATCATGAGAGAGGAACAGAGGCTAAACATTATTTTCTCGGGGAGCAACGGTTAATCAGGGTCATCAGTTATACTTCGGGATATGGAGCTGGGGTCAATCAGGAGAAACGAGGACGCTTTGGACATCCGTACTTGGGTGCAGAGAGGTGGGGCAATCTGGGCATTGGGTATTGTGTTTCTAACGGACTGAGAACAGAAGGCCACTGACATATAGTCCCCTTATAAAAAGGCCATATTAGGGGACATCAGTCGTCTTACCTGTCCTTTCCTTCTTAGCCAATTCAAGTTCCATCATTTTACAGAAAGGTGAGGTAGTAATATGGCAAATTACAATTGTTTTAGTTGCTGTCAATTTTGCCGAACACCTTTGTGTTCAAAAACCAATTAAGCTTGTGCCGGCGGGGCACAACGTTACCACACAAAGGAAGAGGGAACAGGGGGACTCTCAGAGAGAGAGAGAGTCGTCCGCATTTTAAACGAACTATTCGGTACACGTACGACATGGAGAGAGAGAAAACGTGTACAATAATAGGCCATTTAGTGCGCACACAACACAGAACAACAGGGGTCAAGTTATATAGAAACACAGGCTGAGGGACGACGTAGATCCATACATTACGTACACATGAATTCAGGCGGGAGGGAATAGTACATGTATTGTATACAAAAATCCAAGACAAAACATAGAACAGTACTTGGCCAAAAAGATTTCTTCCTGCATGCTGCGCATCCTTAGTATCCTACTTAATTCATCTGGCTGCCTTTGCTGGTGGCCTCGGTTGCAAATACTTACACCTTTGTCAATTGTTCGGGAACTAACCTGGTCGGGCTAATACTCACGGTGGGATCTTCGAGTCATTTTTAGCGAATGGGTATCCAGGCTGAGGCAACGGAGGGTGTCAGTCGGGAGAACAATGGGGCAGCTTTGAATTTCATGTCTATGAGGGTGCAAGAAGGAGGTGGTAAATCTTAAACATTGACAATATTCCTAGTCTTCCAGGAGGAGTGTACTCGGGTAAACCTCACCCCGGAATATTCCTGAACCTTTCCCTATTTAGTTATCGTATGAATTTACTCATGGGTGCACGTCGTTCTTGGTTGCATTATTTGGGGTGCCGGTTGGAGTCATATTTTGTCATACTGCAATAACCCGTCAAGTTTCTGCTTCAGGCCACCCTCCCAGTCGCTGGGTTCAGAGAGAGAGAGAGAGAGACAGTCGTTTCTAAGTAAGGGAGTGCTATATCTTTGTTTGTTCGTCGTGTATAGGCACCGTGTTCAGACCCCTTTTCCCCATTCCATCGGCCGTTCGATCATCACTTAAGTCATACATAAAACATTTCTCTTATCAATCCAAACGGGTGCAACGTGTATTCAGTCGAGCTATACACATCAGGGCATCCACACGTGCATTCATATCACACAAATTCGTCACGTTCTCAGGGGCAGTCCCCATAGACAATATGCAATTTTTCCGTGCGGAACCATGGCGTGTTGCTTAGGTCTTCTCCATACTTTAGTCGACGTTCCGATGTGACCTGCAGAAAAGAAGGGAAAAAGAAGGGGTGGGGGCAGCGTTTTAAAACACATCAGCGCGCATAAACCCGAAAATGCTTTTACTTACCACATACTCGACCTATCTCCGCGGGATGCAGTCCCTTTCATCTCGGCGTTTTAAGCCCAGAGGGACCGGTAGTGCGGGAGAGATAATCATTGATGGACTGTATATTGCATAGATCGCCCAAGGGTGGTATTATGGATCGTGTGTAGGGAAGGGTCAAAAACAAAGGGCAGTCAGTGTAAAGTGGGGGTGAACTCGTGCTCTCCTTCGAGGAGGAGGGATGGTCTACAGTGGTACAGGGTCATTTTTGTTCATCAGGCACGGAAACTAGAGGGGCTAGGTGGCATTCCTTCGGAGTGGCTTAGGGGCATCTGAAACAACTTCCCTGATACATGTGGCACATAAAGTAAAGGCTAAATATCAGGACCTTTATCGATCGCTTTACGTTGCACAAAAATATAAAAAAAACACACACACAACAAACCTGGACCATTCACATTTGCAATATTTCTGTGTACTTTGCTTTTTAACCTTTAAGTAATCGAGTTGCTTCATTTCACCTGTATTTTACTTATATCGGAAACAGTGGCCATTTATTCGAAACTTACCAATCTAAGCGCTACAACTATGTTTGCTTTTCAAAAAACCTTTATTTGAAAATGTTGGCGCACAAATACGGGCCTACAACCACGTGGGCCGGCCACGGTGCAGACTGGAACTGTACATGAGGGGATATTTATTTGAGGAAAACGTAACGGAGTCGGTGACCGTTGATTTCCTAAAGGTGCGACAAGTGCAATAAAATCATATCGAAAATTCATTGTGGGCAAGTACCATAAGTGTCGAAAATTCGAACTTTCAATAATGCGGTAATCAATGACGCGTCAGAACTTAATATCAATTCATTGTCCGAATGTTCAATCAGTACCCATCCCCTCCCGCCATGCGCTTAAAAAAAACTGCATACATATCTCATGATATCACGGCTGAGCAACCGGAACACAACAGGGAGTTGCGAGTTTCATTTGCATCGGCGCCATTTTGGGTGCGGTCAGGCAGGTCCAAGTATAGTCAAAATGTCTCCACTAACTCGTGGTTGGACCAGAGCCTCTTTCGGCAGTCCAAAAGTTTCGTTAAAGGGCAACAGAAGGGGCCACCGATAAGAACCATCAGTCAAAGGGGGGAGGGAGGCAACAATCTTTTCTACCGGGTCATACTGGTGTTCCACCGGAACCGATCAAATTGGTAGTCTGCAGGATTTTGGTCATTCAAACTGAGGCTGGCGCCAGCATGAGAGCGCCAACGTCTCGCGGCTACGTCTTGGTCGTTCCGCGGGCAATCATGGCAGTCATTCCCCATCGGGGGGCCCGCGGGAGTCGGGGGCCCCCGCGGTTCTCGTAGAATCTTCAAAGCTGGGGAGAACGCTTCTGGACGGGGACTCATTTTCTAGCTGACAAGCGACCAGGCCATCTTTGCACGCCAGGCCCAATCTTGCAGAGTCGACCGCCATGTTATGAGTTCCGCGGCAACCGGCAGTCGCTGGATCGTAAGGGCAGACGGACTCCAGCCTGTCGGGCGTGGTGTTGCACCGCAACAGTGGACAAACCCTTGTCGGGTGAGTGGAGCGTTGGGGGTGCAGCTGAGGGACCTCCACCTGGGGAGGTGGGAGAGGCTCGTCCGCGCCGCCTCTCCCTCCCAGTGCACCCCACGCCGTCTCCCGGAGCTGACTTTCGTGATGGCCGGACCAGGCGATGAGAGAGGGGGGGGTCGGAGGCATAAGCAAGACATCCCCTTCCCGTGGCCTGCAAGGCGCCAGAAGAGGAGAATGGAAAGACCAGTACATTTCCGGCCATCCCCCCACGACCTCTCCGGCCGCTGACATTCGTGATGGCCGGACCAGGCGATGGGAGAGGGGGGGGGTCGGGGGCATAAACAAGACATCCCCCCCGTGGCCTGCAAGGTGCCAGAAGAAGAGGATGGGAAGACCAGTACATTCCGGGCCATCCACCCCACGACCTCTCCGGTCGATGGCGGCCAGCCGGGCCGGCCACGCACGTGTCGAGGCCTCGTCTTCCGGATGGGCGTAACCGTGGACCTGTTGCACTTCCGGAGCTTCCGGAATGGGGGTAGGCGTCTGCTGACTTGTATCTATATTATGTTACCGTTATTGGGCGTGGCGGGCGGTGGGACAGACATGTTTGGAGCAGTGAGGGGCGGTGGAGCCTAGCTACCTTGTGGCTGCCGTGAAGTCAAGCTTGGCTTCTCTCACCACTTTCATGTTTCTTATTGCGGGCTATTTCTAACGTTTCTTATTTCTAGCGAAGTAAAAAAAAACTCATCAGTGGCCTACTGATTTTGCTCGATTTCTTTTTCCTTCCTTTTCTAGTGCGTTTCGTGCTAAAGTTTCTGTTAACAGGATACGGTCATTACTTCGTATTTTACGTATGTCCTTTTTATTAGGGGCGCCCTCCGGTTGAGCCAGATGATCTACCTCTAATAAGTGGTCCGGGTGGAACTAGTTTACCAATCAGTGGGGAGTAGATAGGCATGACAGATTACAACGGGGGACAAAGGTCCGCATTACCTACCCTTCACTACTTGCAAAGACTGGACAGAATATTTCTATTCCACGTTATTTGCAAACAGAGAATACCTCAAAAGAACTATTCCTTGAACAATAAATGTCCAGACAATCGATCAATCAGTGGGGAGAAAAACAGGCATGACGGATTACAACGGGGGACAAAAGTCCGCATTACCTATCCTTCGCTATCTGCAAAGGGAGACAGAATATTCCTATTCTTCTCTGTTTGTAGACAGGGAATATCTCAAGAACGATAATCGATAAAAATCGATAACAAACAATCAGTGGGGAGAAAGATAGGCATGACGGATTACAATGGGGACAAAAGTCTGCATTACCTACCCTTCACTATCTGCAAAGGGAGACAGAATATTCCTATTCTTCCCCGTTTGTAGACAGCGAATGTCTCAAAGAGCAACAGAGCAATCAATCAATCAGTGGGGAGAAAAATAGGCATGACGGATTACAACGGGGGACAAAAGTCCGCATTACCTATCCTTCACTATTTGCAAAGAGAGAGGAACGTTCCTATTCGTCGCTGTTTGCAAACAGAGAATGTCTCAAAGAGAACCAATACTTCAAGTAGCAACCAAGGCTACATGAACCAATCAATGAACAATACCAGTATTTCAATGCCGATTATCAGACGTGAAGACGTCCTACTTAACCTTACCCGGACCGGACCGTGTGGACAGTTCTTCGCCTTCCCTTTCCAGCGCCCGATCGTTCTCTTACTCCATGTTTTTACCGCAGCATTCCTGTGGGATCCCAGTCAGGACAGTAGGTCGCTTGAGAGAGGTCCGTTCGGAATCGGTGAAGTTCATTCAATCGGCAGCCGGACGAGGGCCCTCTCAAGGCAGGTATACTCCAATCGTTCAGATGTTCACCCCATTGTCTGGACCTCTCTTACCGGACCTTATGTCGCTGATGGGCCCCGCGTTGGGACGCCAATTGTGGAAAAACAGCCCAGATTACAACCGATGCCCAGGCTGCTGGCACAAGACGCCTCTTAGTTCCCATCTTGAATAGTTGCCAAATAAAGAGACGGGCGCTGGAAGCGGGAGTGCAAGAACAGATTTTTATTTCTCATGAGGAGAGCCTGTCATTTCGGACATGCGCACAATGTCTTCAAGAGGTGCTCTAACAAGTTTCTCTGAGGCTCCGTCTTTTATACACAGGTTTATGATGTACAAACATTCCTTATTGCAATAAAGGCACTTTGAAGTACGAAAAGGCGTGTTTGGAATCCCAGCCTCAGGCCTATTCCCATACCAGTCGTTCGGATGTCGTTTCCCCTCCCAAATGTAACATGTGATTGTAATCTTGCAGCCGGACATTCCAACAGGACACGAGGGCAAGAGGGGGTGGTCAGATCTAAGGTTGGGCAGGCGATAAGATCGGGCACTTCAGTTGGTGTATCACGCTTTGCTATGCGGGGCCAGGGGGGGGGGTACATCCATGAGGCTTTGTTTTGTGACTTGGGACCGGGTCGGGAGGCCAGGCGTAGCCGGGGGGGGGTCATCAGAAGAGGGGAAGGGTGTTCCTGGGAGGAATGCAGGGGGTGTCGGTCAGGCGGGGTGTCACTTTTAGAGCAGGGTCGCGCAGAGGGAGAGGGTTTTATGGCCTATGCATGAGAGACCGGGGGCTGTCGGGGATGCTTGCGAGGCTGGGGAGTGAGGGGGGAGAGAGAGACGCTGGCTATCGGGAGTGGGCAGAGAGGCCTTGGTGTCTAAAATGGCTGTCGTGTACGTGCGTGGGCCTATGCTGGCGGGATGATGCGGTCAATGCTTCGCGGTATTCGTTCTGCTTACAGCGAGGGGTATGGTGAACACAAATGAACGCCGCTTATGTACATATACATTGTCATTTTCCACAAGCCTCTGTAGTGTTTCTACAGGGCGGTGGAGTTCAGTGAGATATTCTGGCTCAGACCCTGTAGTGTTTCTGACAGGGCGGTGGAGTTCAGTGAGATATTCTGGCTCTGCCCCTATAGTGTTTCTACAGGGCAGTGGAGTTAAGTGACATAATATGGCTCAGGCCCTGTAGTGTTTCTTCAGGACGGTGGAGTTCAATGAGATATCCTGGCTCAGCCCCTGTAGTGTTTCTACAGGGCAGTGGAGTTCAGTGAGATAATATGGCTCAGGCCCTGTAGTGTTTCTTCAGGACGGTGGAGTTCAATGAGATATCCTGGCTCAGCCCCTGTAGTGTTTATACAGGGCGGTGGGGTTTAGTGATATATTCTGGCTCAGCCCCTGTAGTGTTTCTACAGGGCGGTGGTGATATGTGAGATATTCTGGCTCAGCCCCAGTAGGGTTTCTGAGAGGGTGGCGGAGTTCAGTGAGATATTCTGACTCAGCCCCTGTAGTGTTTGTCAGGATGGTGGAGTTCAGTGAGATATTCTGGCTCAACCCCTGTAGTGTTCCTACAGGGCGGTGGAGTTCAGTGAGATATTTTGGCTCAGCCCCTGCAGTGTTTCTACAGGGCAGTGGAGTTCAGTGAGATATTCCGGCTAAGGCCCTGTAGTGTTTCTACAGGGTGGTGGAGTTCAGGTGTAGTGTTTCTACAGGGTGGGAGAATTCAGTGAGATATTCTGGATCAGCCCCTGTAGTTTTCCTACAGGGTGGTGGAATTCAGTGAGATATTCTGGATCAGACCCTGTAGTGTTTCTACAGGGTGGTGGAATTCATTGAGATATTCTGGATCAGCCCCTGTAGTGTTTCTGACAGGACGGTGGAGTTCAGTGAGATATTCTGGCCCAGCCCCTGTAGTGTTTCTACAGGGCAGTGGAGTTGGGTGAGATATCCTGGCTCATCCCCTGTAGTGTTTCTTCAGGGCGGTGGAGTTCAGTGAGATATCCTGGCTCAGCCCCTGTAGTGTTTCTACAGGCCGGTGGAGTTCCTTGAGATATTCTGGTTCAGCCCCTGTAGTTTTAATGACAGGACGCTGGAGTTCAGTGAGATATTCTGGCCCAGCCCCTGTAGTGTTTCTACAGGGCGGTGGAGTTCAGTGAGATATTCTGGTCAGCCCCTGTTGTGTTTCTACAGGGTGGTGGAGCTCAGTGAGATATTCTGGCTCAGACCCTGTAGTGTTTCTACAGGGCGGTGGAATTCAGTGAGATATTCTGGATCAGCCCTTGTAGTGTTTGACAGGACGGGGAAGTTCAGTGAGACATTCTGGCTCAGCCCCTGTAGTGTTTCTGACAGGGCGGTGGAGTTCAGTGAGATATTCTGGCTCAGCCCCTGTAGTGTTTCTACAGGGTGGTGGAGTTCAGTGAGATATTCTGGCTCAGACCCTGTAGTGTTTGTACTGGATGGTGGAATTCAGTGAGACATTCTGGCTCAGCCCCTGTAGTGTTTCTGACAGGGCGGTGGAGTTCAGTGAGATATTCTGGCTCAGCCCCTGTAGTGTTCCTACAGGGCAGTGGAGTTCAGTGAGATATTTTGGCTCAGCCCCAGTAATGTTTCTACAGGGCAGTGGAGTTCAGTGAGATAGTCTGGCTCAGCCCCTGTAGTGTTTTTGATAGGGTGGTGGAGTTCAGTGAGATATTCTGGCTCAACCCCTGTAGTGTTTATACAGGACGGTGGAGTTCAGTGAGATATCCTTGCTCAGCCCCTGTAGTGTTTCTACAGGCCTCTAGAGTTCAGTGAGATATTCTGGCTCAGCCCCTGTAGTGTTTTTGACAGGACGTTGGCGTTCAGTGAGATATTATGGCTCATCCCTTGTAGTGTTTATGACTGGACGCTGAAGTTCAGTGAGATATTCTGGCCCAGCCCCTGTAGTGTTTCTGACAGGACGGTGGAGTTCAGTGAGATATTCTGGCTCAGCCCCTGAAGTGCTTCTACAGGGCGGTGGGGTTCAGTGAGATATTCTGTATCAGCTCCTCTAGTGTTTCTACAGGCCGGTGGAGTTCAGTGAGATATTCTTGCTCAGCCCCTGTTGTGTTTGTCAGGGTGGTGGAGTGCAGTGAGATATTCTGGCTCAGCCCCTGTAGTGTTTCTACAGGGCGGTGGAGTTCAGTGAGATATTCTTGCTCAGCCCCTATTGTGTTTGTCAGGGTGGTGGAGTTCAGTGAGATATTCTGGCTCAGCCCCTGTAGTTTTTTTACAGGGTGGTGGAATTCAGTGACATATTCTGGTCTGGATCAGCCCCTGTAGTGTTTCTGACAGGACGGTGGAATTCAGTGAGATATTCTGGATCAGCCCCTGTGGTGTTCCTACAGGGTGGTGGAATTCAGTGAGATATTCTGGATCAGACCCTGTATTGTTTCTGACAGGGTGGTGGCAGTGAGATATTCTGGCTCAGCCCCTGTAGTTTTCCTACAGGGTGGAGGAGTTCAGTGAGATATCCTGGCCTGGCCCCTGTAGTGTTTCTACAGGGCGGTGGAGTTCAGTGAGATATTCTGGCTCAGCCCCTGTAGTGTTTGACAGGGCAGTCAAGTTCAGTGAGATATTCTGGCTCTGCCTCTGTAGTGTTTCTACAGGGCAGTGGAGTTCAGTGACATAAGATGGCTCAGGCCCTGTAGTGTTTCTACAGGGCGGTGAAGTTTAGTGAGGTATTCTGGCTCAGGCCCTGTAGTGTTTCTACAGGGCGGTGAAGTTAAGTGAGGTATTCTGGCTCAGGCCCTGTAGTGTTTCTACAGGGCGGTGGGGTTTAGTGAGATATTCTGGATCAGACCCTGTAGTGTTTCTACAGGGTGGTGGAGTTCAGTGAGATATTCTGGCTCAGCCCCTGTAGTGTTTCTGACAGGACCGTGGAGTTCAGTGAGATATTCTGGCTCAGGCCCTGTAGCGTTTCTAGAGGGCAGTGGAGTTCAGTGACATAATATGGCTCAGGCCCTGTAGTGTTTCTACAGGACGGTGGAGTTCAATGAGATATTCTGGCTCAGCCCCTGTAGGGATTCTGACAGGACGGTGGAGTTCAGTGAGATATTCTGGCTCAGGCCCTGTAGCGTTTCTACAGGGATGTGAAGTTAAGTGAGATATTCTGTCTCATCCCCTGTAGTGTTTCTACAGGGCGGTGGGGTTTAGTGAGATATTCTGTCTCAACCCCTGTAGTGTTTCTACGGGCGGTGGTGATAGGTGAGATATTCTGGCTCAGCCCCTGTAGTGTTTCTACTGGCCGGTGGAGTTCAGTGAGATATTCTGGCCCAGCCCTGGAATGTTTCTACAGGGCGGTGGAGTTCAGTGAGATATTCTGGATCAGCACCTGTATTGTTTCTACAGGACGGTGGAGTTCAGTGAGATATTCTGGCTCAGCCCCTTTAGTGTTCCTGACAGGGCTGTGGAGTTCAGTGAGATATTCTGGCTCAGCCCCTGTAGCGATTCTAGAGGGCAGTGGAGTTCAGTGACATAATATGGCTCAGGCCCTGTAGTGTTTCTTTAGTGTAGTGAGCAGTCTAGTGTTGCGTGCTTTAGTGTAGTGAGCAGTCTATAACTGTGCGCTTTAGTGTAGTGAGCAGTCTAGTGCTGCGTGCTTTAGTGTAGTGAGCAGTCTAGTGCTGCGTGCTTTAGTGTAGTGAGCAGTCTAGTGCTGCGTGCTTTAGTGTAGTGAGCAGTCTAGTGCTGCGTGCTTTAGTGTAGTGAGCAGTCTAGTGCTGCGCTTTTTAGTGTAGTGAGCAGTCTAGTGTTGTGCGCTTTAGTGTAGTGAGCAGTCTAGTGCTGTGTGCATTAGTGTAGTGAGCAGTCTAGTGCTGTGCGCTTTAGTGTAGTGAGCAGTCTAGTGCTGCGCTTTTTAGTGCAGTGAGCAGTTGTGTGTCTTGTGCTTTGATGTAGTGAGCAGTCTAGTGCTGCGTGCTGTAGTGTAGTGAGCAGTCTAGTGCTGCGCTCTTTAGTGTAGTGAGCAGTCTAGTGCTGCTGGCGCTTTAGTGTAGTGAGCAGTCTAGTGCTGCGCTCTTTAGTGTAGTGAGCAGTCTAGTGCTGCTGGCGCTTTAGTGTAGTGAGCAGTGTAGTGCTGTGCGCTTTAGTGTAGTCAGCAGTCTAGTGCTGTGCGCTTTAGTGTATTGAGCAGTCTAGTGTTGTGCGCTTTAGTGTAGTGAGCAGTCTAGTGCTGTGCGCATTAGTGTAGTGAGCAGTCTAGTGCTGTGCGCTTTAGTGTAGTGAGCAGTCGAGTGCTGTGCGCTTTAGTGTAGTGAGCAGTCTAGTGCCGCGCAGTCTCTAGCGCCGCGTGCTCCTTCCAGATGTGCTGTACATTAATCATATGTATAACAGAAGCAGTAATTACAGCCTTTCTTTTTGTCATTAAATCTCTAATTGTGAATCTCTTCTCTGCAGTGATGGTGACTCTGGATCCTGACACGGCTCATCTTCAGCTCCTCCTGTCTGAGGGGGGGAGACGAGTGAGACGGACAGACACAGCACAGCGCCTGCCGGACACCCCCAAGAGATTCACCCACTACTCCTGGTGCTGTGTGCTGGGGAGCGAGGGGTTCACCTCCGGCAGACATTACTGGGAGGTGCAGCTGCTGCGGGTGGGGGAAGGATGGCGTGTGGGGGTCGCAGCAGAGTCTGTGGACTGGAAGGGAGGGATCACATGGTCCCCTGAGGGGGGACTCTGGGCTGTGCAGCGGTGGGGGGATCAGTACAAGGCTCTCACCTCCCCTCATACCCCTCTAACCCCTCGTGAGAAGCTCCTGAAGCTGGGGGTGTATCTGGACTACGAGGGGGGGCGGCTGTCCCTGTACAATGCTGACTCCATGGAGCTTCTCTACACCTTCCCGCGGGCCACCTTCACACAGAGGCTCTTCCCGATCTTTGGTCTCTGGAAAAGAGCAGAGCTGAGGCTGGTGTGAGACCTGCGGGGAGCTTCAGACCCTCATCCTTCCCTCCCACCCCCTTACAGGGAAGGAGCGGAGCAGAGGCTGGAGTGAGCCCCCCTCAACTGCCACCCACGGTTTAAACTCCAACATTCCAAGGAATCTTCTTCACAATGACCCTCACTTGTTTCCATGACAACCAGAAGTCTCACCTGAAACTATGTATCTCGTTTCCTTGTACATTTTAAAAACAAGGGCAGACAATGTTTGCAGTGTGAATCATGCACCAATAACGCATGTAACATGATAAAGTCTCAGCAGAATTAAACAAGCACTGGCATATCCAATAGGTCTCGCCTTTGGGTCCTTATAAGTCTTTAGCCAGAGGTAATGGCTTTGGCAATTTTTCTAAGTTATGTTGTACAGCAGTGTGGCTGCTGTGCTCCGTACTGCAAACCTGGTGTCTAGTGCTGTGACGTGGGGCAGTGGCATGGTGTGGTGTGTTGTTATAAGGTATGTGTTGGTGGGATGCATGTGGACGGCATATGCATCTTTACAACAAAAATCGCTAAAGTTACCTTTACATTTTTAATCTCGCCTAAAAACCTCTGAACACACAAGGACATGTTCTTTGCAACAGACGTACATCTTAATCCTCTGCACTACTAATTTAGAATGAGTGGAAACAGCCACTAGAACACACTCTGATCTCTCTCCCACAGACACATTATTTGCCAAGGTTAACTTTACATCTTTATTGTTGCCTGAAAACCCCTGAACACACAACGAAATATTATTTGCAGCAGGCATCTTAATCCCCTGCTCTACATCCACTAGATAAAACTTCCATCTCTTTCCTGCAGTAACAATAATCGACAAAGTTACCTTTACATTTTTATTGTTGCCTGAAAACCTCTCGATACACAAGGACATGTTCTTTGCAGCAGGCATCTTATCCTCTGCGCCACTTTAGCATCACTCTAAACAACCACTAAATTAAACTCCCATCTCTCTCCAGCAGTTACATTAATCGCCAAGGTTCCCTTTACATTTTTATTGTCGCCTGAAAACGTATGAACACACAATGTAAATGTGTTGTACTTGTAAAGCGCACGGCTGCCCCAGCAACGGGGCGTCCCGGCGCTGCACTCATACCGCTGTGGAACCCTTCCTGGCTTTTCCCTGTGAAAATTCCACTCCTGGGCACCCCCAAGGTGAAGCCAGGCATCCCAGCGCTGTTAGGGCCATTGTGAAGATTAAGCAAGCTATTGCCCAGAGTTGCAGCGTGGGACCCATGATTAGAATAGGCCCCGAAGTGAGAATTGTCAGGTCCGAGGAAATTGAGCCCAAGTCCTGCCGAGGCGAGAATCGAACCCTGGTCCCAGCCAGACCTCTGCATCATGGTCTGCCGCTTTAACCATTGAGCAACACTTCTCCACAATTACATGTTCTTTGCTGCAGGCACCTTAATCCTCTGCACTACTTCACCATGAGTGGAAACAGCCACTGGCAAAAAACTCTGATTTCTCTCCCGCAGACACATTATTTGCCAAGGTTAACTTTACATTTTTATTGTTGCCTGAAAACCTCTGAACACACAAGAGCATGTTCTTTGCAGCAGGCATCTTATTCCTGTGTGCTAATTCAGCATCACTGGAAGCAGCCACTAGCTCCCATCTCTCTCCAGTAGTTACATTAATCTCCAAAGTTCCCTTTACATTTTTATTGTCGCCTGAAAACGTCTAAACACACAATGACATGTTCTTTGCAGTAGGCATCTTAATCCTCTGCGCTACTTTAACATAAGTGGAAACAGCCACTACATAAAACTCCCATCTCTCTCCAGCAGGAACATTAATCGCCAAAGTTACCTTCACATTTTTATTGTTGCCTAAAAACCCACAGACACACAAGGACATGTTCTTTGCCACAGGCATCTTCATCTTTTGCGCTACTTTAGCATGAGTGGAAACAGCCACTAGAAAGAAAATCACATCTCTCTCTAGCAGGAACTTTAATCGCCAGTTAAATTTATATTTTTATTATTGCCTGGAAACCTCCTGAACACACAAGGACACACAGAATGTCAGCGTTTGTATTCAGATTTTGCAAAGTGGCATGTGGCGCACACACATGCCCTTAGGGCCTGTATGTTCGCCATATGTTGACCCATGCTTATTTCAGGGGTGCAGCAGGGCGTCCTTTTGACACCCTGGCACACTTGAAATAGCATTCTCAATTTGCGATTCTATAATTGGGAATCCCAAATTGAGAATGTCTTCCCATTCATTCCTTTGGGCCTCTAGGCCCATAGGAATGAATGGGGAGGTATTCTTTAATTGCAAATCGCAATTGGCAATTCAGGAATATGTAGGATTCGCAAAATGTATTGCAATTCCAACATACATAGCGTTTTCCAATTCTCAAATATTCTCGATTTGAGAATTGCAAAACCTAACATTGATACATATGGCCCTTAATCCCGCGCTACTTCAGCTGGAGTGGAAACAGCAACTAGATAAAACTCCGACCTTCTCCCGTAGGATCATCATTTGCCAAAGTTACCTTTACAGTTTTTATTATTGCATAATACTCCCACCTCTCTCCAGCATAGACATTAATCTCTAAAATTACCTTCACATATTGATTGTTGGCTGAAGACCTCTGAACACAGAAAGACATGTTCTTTGCAGCAGCCATCTTAATCCTCTGCGCTACTTTGGCGTGAGTGGAAACAGCCAATAGATAAAACTTCCTTCTCTTTCTCGCAGGAACATTAACCGCCAAAGTTACCTTTACATTTTTATTGTTGCCTGAAAACCTCAGAATACACGTTCTTTTCAGCAGGCATCTTATTCCTTTGCTCTCCTTTAGCATGATTGGAAACAGCCACTAGATAAAACTCTGATCTCTCTCCAGTAGGAACATTAATCGGCAAAGTTACCTTTACATTTTAATTGTTGCCTGTAAACCTCTGAACACACAAGGACATGTTCTTTTCAGCAGGCATCTTAATCCTCTGCGTTACTTTAACATGAGTCAAAACAGCCACTAGATAAAACTCGAATCCCTCTCTCCAGCAGGAGTATTAATCGCCAAAGTTACCTTTACATATTTATTGTTGCCTGAAAACCTCTGGACACAAAAGGACATGTTCTTTGCAGCAGGCATCTTAATCCTCTGCGTTACTTTAACATGATTGGAAACAGCCACTAGAGAACACTCTGATCTCTCTCTATCAAGAACTCTCTTCGAGCTCCTTTAAAACCTACATAGCATCTGCACGTTTAGACAACATACACTGTATATGCCTTGTGTCCAGACTGATTCCAGACACACCCACTGCGTATGTTAGCCTGTGTACCAGCTGGCTCACAGTGCCACTAGAAACTCTTTTTACCAAGGAAAGAATAGTTTTTGGCAACTATCGAACATGACAACCCTGATCCCTCAGGACCGTGGAAAGAGTGTACTACTTTTCGCTCAGTCACTCGTGCTCACTTTGTCTCATAGAGACACACCTAATAATTGGTAGAGACTTTTTCAATAAGCATTTATAGAACAGTCGTAATTCTACTATAAGATAAGTCTGCTGAAACAATCATTAGACAGAAACAGATATAAAGTACTAGAAGCACTAGAAAGGTAAAAGGAATGTAGATTTCTACCATTTTGCCAAAACCATGAATACAGGCAAGTATATAAAATACATGACAGTAAAATGCGTACTAGTGCAATGCAACCCTAACTAGATGTACCCAAGTGTACCTGGCATGTCAGTAGGTGTACAGCCAAGAATACTTCTCGGATAAAGTCAACCCCATTACCTGAAGTCTGCGACTGTGGGTCCTCGTCTTGGTCTCGAGCTGGACACCCTGCAAGGTATGTTCAGACCACTGCGAGCTGGAGTATCTGCCTGCAGGAACCTCAGCCTCTCACATCAGTGTGTCGGCAGGGAGGTCGTGATCTCCTCTCTCTATCTCAGCAAGATGTGATGTATTTATACCCAGAGGTCTCCCCAGGGGTCTACCTAGCTGTGCCATTCTCGGACTTGGGATGACGTCGGGGATGAACCTTGTACATAGTTATTATGCAGTAGATGTAGGTCCAGCTGAGTTTCCGAGAATCCTCATGAATCCTCATGCATAATGTATGAGGCTATTGTTCAGGGAAAACTCCAGGTACTGTGAGCAGTACTGTAACCAGGTAAAGGGTCAATCCTAAAGCCTGTTATGTATGTAGTGAAAGGTAGGGAAAAATATAGGTGAAGGGTTATGATGTTACCCGGGCCTATATTAGGGTACCTATACAGAATATAACACCCACTCCTCATCCGACTGAATAACATTATTAAATTCTAACATACTACTAGGTTGCCTAGACAGTGGTATACAAAACAACTAGTTTTAAAATATAGTTGTTGGACTTGTCCGTTTTTGCAGGGTCATCCATGAACTTGAACTCTGACCTGTTTTAGTTGCTTTTATGACTCTGGGCACTTTACCACTGCTGATCAGTTCTAAAGTGCATATGCTCTCAATGTTAAATTGATGTTTTGATTAGTGACTCCATGACTGACCTCGTATCGTGCACCGGGTGTGCCCGGTGCTTGTAAATCAAATGCTGCTGGTGGGCTTGCAGCATCAATTGTGCCAACCACCAATGCAGCCCGGAAAGTGTAACTCTGGCCTGCCACTGCAGAGCCCGTACGCAGTCTGGGACTGTCGTGTCGACTAATCGAGTGCACCCACTCGCCAGTCCTTAAACCTTCCCTTTTCTGCATAGCAGTCATCCCTACGGTAAGCCTAGGGGCAGGGTACGTTGTATGTAATCGGTAGGACATGCTCTGATGTTCGTGGCATGACCTGATAGTGAATTACAACCTATTTCATTTTTCAATATTGCAAAGCTACCTGTTCCCATAGGCCAGAACTGGCGGTTTTGATTATAACATCTTATAATTCTAACTGACCCGGGGGACGAGGTAGAGATTTGAGTTTAGTATGCCTGAACTCAGAATGATAAAATGCATCTTTTAGTGAAGTTGGTTTTTAACATTCTAGACCCTCTGCCTTCAGAGGATAAAGTATTTCTGAGTATAAATATGGGGACCCAGACCCCAAGAAGTTAGATCACTTCTGAGAACACATGACAAACCTTTGCCGAGGAGAAGAACCAAAGGAAGCTGCAGGAGTTTGAACTGCCCCTCTGCCAGCGTCCTGTAGTTGGGTTGACCTGCAGTGGTCTCTTCATTGCCGAGGAAAGGAGAAGAAACTTTTACAGAACTTTCATCATCTTGTAGAATATTTCTCCAAGGGCTTGAACTGAGCTTGCCTCCTGTCTGAAGTCTCAGGGATACAAAAGACTTCACCCCTTCTGTTTGCTTGCTTCTGGAACTTCCTGTTTCAGTTGATGCAGAAGGAATCTACAACACGAACGCCAGCGAACGTCTCTGCAATCTGCATTGAAGTCGTGAGGGCTGCTCAGACTTGTACCGGTAGACCGACGCCTGCTGGTGTTGTGTATCGACCCTGAAGCCGACATCATCGCAGAGCCGATCATCGGCAAAGGTGGCCAAGAACTCATCAACACCGTGACATCGTAAGGAACCGTGGTTTCGGCGCCATCGTAACGTCACCTCTTCTCTGGTCGGGAACTGATACCTCCCCTGCCTGTGCAAGCATCCAGAACACCGACTCATCATCTCCCCCGAAGCAAGGAACAGACGCTGCGAACCGCCAACAACACCGCATCTCCCCAACGCCGTGAGCTGTCTTTGTTTTGCTTTCCAAGGTACTGTTCAGTGGGGTCTGTTTTGATCTTGGGCCCAACGCTGCGCACCTCGTGGTCGGCGCCGTACTTTGGGAAGTCTTTAACCTAAACATTGTGATAACGCCCATTGGGGTTATCTGTTGCTAAAGACTGATTAAGTGAATTACCTATTTTTGAATTAATTCTACTATCTGGAAGTATTACTTGTGATTACAGTATTGTGGATTTTTGTTGTTTGTAGTCTTGTGATAAGTCTATATAAAGAATACTTATTTTTAATAACCCGGTGTGGTGTCCATCTGTAGTGTTTTCACTGAATTACTGCATGTGTTCACAAATGCTTAACACACTGCCTCTGAGATAAGCCTGTCTGCGTCAGCAGGGGTTATCCAGGAGTGTACTACCCTTTCCCTGACTTAGAAGCAAGGGTCCTAATTTGGTCAAAGGTGTCTACCATTGCCAACTAGAGACCCCCATCTCTAACATTGGTGTTCAGCGGTGAGGATTCTGACTTGCATTTGTGACTCATATACAGTGGTTGGTGTACACTACTAGTGAGTGCAGACCAAACACAACCACTTACTGTTTTTCTTTTTTCTGGTGTCCCCCTGAAGTATTTTTGATGCTAAGACTCTGGTTAATTGTTGCAAAATGGAACTCGACTTCTGACACATGTTTGTCTACGCAATGAAGAAGCTACGTGTGTTTTGCCAGTAAAGGGGGCTGCCTGTGAAGAGAAGGTCCCTGGACGATCTAGAGGCATCCCGATTTCAGTATGAGTTACCCCGCTGGAAGGCAACATTACCAACTGAGTCTAAGGAGGAGGAATTCTCTAAAAGTGAGGAGGAAACAGAAAAAGATACCTGGTTTCTGGCTTGTGACCAGAGGCTGAGAGAGATTGATGAGGAGCTGAGAAAACTTCATGAGGGCAAAAGGTTGTTAGCCCAAGAAACAGAAATTTGTATAGCTCAGAAAATGAGCTTTGCTGAGTTGGAGGTGGAATCCAGCTCAGATGGTGGCAGCAAAATAGAATTTTCTAGTGCTGAGGGAATAGTACACACACCCAGAGATTTGGCTCCTGACTTGAAGGAGGTTCAAGGACATGAGGTAGCTCCAGTAGTGCGCAGTGTCCCTGAGGAGAATGGGGTAACTGACGCAGGGGTTCATGGTCCTAGTGGTGGGAGGGACACTCTGCTGACTCTAGATGAGAGGTGCAGGGAGAGGGGTTCCCCCAACGTTGAAGTCCTGGTATGTGAGTGTGAAGACCGCCCAGAAAAGTGTGGGTTCAGTGACAGAGACCGTGAGATACTGTCTTGCCAAGCTCAGGAGAGTGGTGTGGAGTATGTGTGTGATGCACTGGATGTGGCGGTGAAGGATAGTTTGGTTAACCCTTGTAGGGAGCTGTGTGATCCAATTGTGGGAGAGCATATTGTAAGTCCCTGTTTTCCAGAGCTATGTCAACACTTGTTGGAGTATGAGTTCTCTGATCCTAGGAATTTTGCGTGGGAGGCCGACCTTGTGGTGGATTCCAGAGGGTCTGGAGAAGCATGGGGGAGTGACCCTAAGAGGAAGGGTGCAGGTGTCTTCCAACCCAGAGTAGTGGAAGTGGTTCAGAGAAGACCAGCTAGGTCCCCTTATATTGAGGAGGTTGTAGGGCCTCACATCCTGTCTCACAGGAGAAGGAGTGAGACTGGGCTGTATTCCGAGCCCCAACCTGAGTCTCCAGTACTGGATGGTTCCTTACGGGAACACCAGGTAAGGAGCCTAGTCTATCCTGATAGACCCTCCGTTGAGGGGTATCTCCCCGTGTCGTGAGCTGGGAGTGTCTGTAAGCAGCCCTCCATCAGTTCTGGTGTCTGGCAGTGCCACTCCTAAGTGGAGGGTGCAGAAGTCCGGATTGAGGGGTGAGAGGGGAAAAGAGTCCCGAGTGGAAGAACCAGTGGGTCAGGGGCCAGCCAGAAGGGCTGTGTCACTAGTGAATGACCATGGTGACACCACTTCTGTCCTGGGGGATCTTCACGCACTGTCAGATGGACAGGGGTCGGGAGATCTGCGCCAGGCAGACTGTCACACGACACATGAGTTATGTGTCACCCTCGGGGAGGGTATATGTACTCCCCAGGAAGTCCTGGTTCGCCAGGCAATTGCTCAGCCTCAGGGTTCTGCTCCTGCATTGGGAAGCCAGGTTCAGGTATTGCTTGACCTGGAGGGAAGGACAACTTTAATCAGTGTCCATACCGGTTTGTCTTCTGGGGGCACCGCTCCACGTAGGAAGGTACAGGGCCCCAGTAAGGGGGGCAGGGAGAGGGCAGCCTCACCCCTGACCTCTGTCCAGTCTAAGGGTACAGACCCTAGGCTGGGATCCCATTTGTAGGATAGCTACCCTGAACTGGTGGGCAAATTGTGCTGGACACCTGCCACAGGTGCCCTGACAATTCTGGAAGGGGATACCGCTCCAGGTGGGAGGATACAGAGCCCAGAGGAGGAGGAGGAGGAGCGGGTGTGGGAAAGCCCACTCAAGTCTCCGGTCCAGCCGCCGGGTACAGGCCCGGTGCTGGTTGGTCAGTGTCAGGATATAATACCGGACAGGAGGGAGAGTGGACAAAGGGTGCCAAGCACCTGGGGCAACTGCTCCCGCTCTCTGACACCAAGTTTTGACAGCCCTTAGAGACATAAGGCCTGATTCTCATCACTGACCACTGTCAGTGGCCACTGTGGCTTGCTGTCTCTTGGTTGGGACACACCTGTGAGCAAGCTAAGGTTAGGCTGCACAGATGATGTCCACAGATGAGGAGAAGGGTTCCCCATGGGTTAACTTGGTGGGCCCTGAGAGTATGGACAGAGGGATCCAAATGAGTTCAGATTGGCGTAGAACTGGAATATGCCCCTGCTGTTGCGGGCATGGGTACATGTTCCATCGCCCAAAGCAGGGAAGCCCATCAAGGTAGTGATTGGTCTAGCCTGCGTTTTGGCTGGAAGGGGGTTGTGTTGGACTTGCCCCTTTTTGCAGAGTCATCCTTGAACTTTTTGCCTTCCTCCTGTATTTCTTCTGACCTGTTGTTGGCTGTTTTATGACTCTGGGCACTTTATCACTGCTGATCAGTGCTAAAGTGCATATGCTCACTATGTTAAATTGATTGGCTTATTTGATTTACTTGTCAGACCCTAGTACAGTGCACCACGCGTGCCCAGGGCCAGTAAATCAAATGCTGCTCGTTGGCTTGCAGCACTGATTGTGCCACCCACAGAAGCAGCTTGTAAAGTGTGTTCAGACCTGCCATTGCAGAGCCTGTGTGCAGTCTAGTACTTCCATGTGGACTTGGAAAGCGCACCCACTTGCCAGTCCCTAAACCTTCCCTTTTCTAAATGTTAGTCAACCCTAAGGTAGGCCCAAGGTACCCCATGGGCAGGGTGCATTGTATGTAAAAGGTAGGACATGCCCTGATGTTTGTGGCATGTCCTGATAGTGAATTACAGCCAATTTCGTTTTTCACTATTGCAAAGATACCTGTTCCCATAGGCCACAATGGGCAGTTTGATTATAACCCCTTATAATCCTTTCTGACTCAGGGAACTAGATAGAAATCGAGCTTAGTATGCCTTAACTCAGAATGATAAAATACATCTTTTAGTGAAGTTGGTTTTAACATTCTGTGTTTGAAAATACCACTTTTTGAAAGTAGGTATTTTCTTGCCTAACCATCCAGCCTGCCTCTGCTAGGGTTGTGTATTGCATGTCTGGTTTCTGAGTGACAGGGGTTGGGAAGGCTGCAGGAGACCGGGTGAGTCAGCACTAGACTGAATAGGGCGATCTACCTGAGGAGTGGTGGGAGTAGTAGAACCTGGGCCTGAATAGGGCTGTGCCTGCCTTCCACAATGCTGGCTCCACCTCCTATGGAGCATCTGATGACCCTGGCCCACACTGACCAAGGAAGAAGTTGTGCACTGGCAGAGTGCACCCAGAACTGGTTTTGGCTGAACACAGGCACCCTCTGCCTTCAGAGGACAACAGATTTTGCAGTATAAATATTGGGGCCCAGACCCCAGGACTTTAGATCACTTCTGGGAACACAAGACGAAACGTTTGCCGAGGAGAAGATCCGAAGGAGGCTGCAGGAGTTTGGACTGCCCCTCCGCCAGAGTGCTGTGGTGTGTTGGCCTGCAGTGGTTTCTTCATTGCCAGGAAAGGAGAAGGAACTTTTAAGGAACTTTCATCATCTCTAAGAGCTTGAAATTGAGATTGCCACCTCCCTGAAGTATCATGGATACAAGACTTCACCCCTTCTGCTTGCCTGCATCCGGAACTTGCTGTTCTAGTTGCTACAGAAGGAAATTGCAACATCGACGCCAGCGAGCGATATCGTAACCTGCCGTAAGCCGTGAGCGTTGCTCCGACTTACGACGTAGGCCCGACGCCTGCTACTGTTCCATATCAACTCAGAAACCGACATAATCGCAGAGCCGATCCTCAACGAAGGTGGCTAAGAACTCATTGACGCCGTGATATCGTAAGGAACCGTGGTTTTGGTGCCAACATAACGTCACCTCCTCTCTGGTTAGGAACCAAAGCCTCCCCTGCCTGCGCAAGCATCCAGGACACTGACGCATCATCTCCCCCGAAGCAAGGAACCAACGCTGCAATGTGCCAACGACCCCGCATCTTCGTGACGCCGTGAGCTGTTTTTGTTTTCGCTTTCCAAGGTACTGTTCTGTTGAGGTCTGTTTTGACTCTGGGCCCGACGCTGCTCACCTCGCGGTCGGCGCCGTACTTTAGGAACTCTTTGACTTCGACGTTGTGATAACTCCCATTGGGGTTATCTGTTGCTAAAGACTGATTAAGTGAATTACCTATTTTTGAATTACTTCTACCATCGTGAAGTATTACTTGTAATTACAGTATTGTGGATTTTTGTCGTTTGTGGTCTTGTGATAAGTCTATATAAAGAACACTTATTTGTATACAACCCAATGTGGTGTTGCTCTGTAGTGCTTTTACTGTATTGCTGTTTGGGTTCACAAATGCTTAACACACTGCCTCTGAGATAAGCCTTCCTGCTCGTGCCAAGCTACCAAGGGAGTGAGCAGGGCTTATCCAGGAGTGTAATCCCCTTTCCTTGACTTCGACGCAAGGGTCCCTCTTTGGTCAAAGGTGTATACCATTGCCAACTAGTGACCCCCAGGTCTAACATATTCCCACTACATATTCGAAGAATAAAAACCAAAGTAGGCCAGCTTTAGTGGCAGTTGCGCCACAATTTAGGAGATACAGAACTATTAACGCATTTCCGTAATGAGAGACTTTGATTAAAAAGGAAGATCTGGAGATATAAAGAAGCCAAACAGGAAACATTATGGGCTTAGTTGATGCAAGCTACAAAAACAAATGATTCATAAAGATTTTGGAAACTCATTAACAATATCGAGAAAGGTACTGGACCAGCAAATAATGCAAATATTTGTGAGTCCAGTGGGTTCAGCATTTAAAATCACATTTTAAAGAAAGTTCCTTGGATATAATGAGCGCGCATCAGCCTTACAAAGATAACATGGCACCCTGTTTATATACTCCAGGGAAGGTAGGAAAAGTAATCCAAAAGTCGAGAGCAGATTATGCCCCTGGCCCAAATGGACTACCACAGGCTCGTTTTAAGCATTCTTTATCTAGGGGGGCAGCCTTTTTGTCGTCAGTGTATAACAACATTCTGGCAAATAAGGTTACCCCCGAAAGCTGGAAGGGCTCAATAATCCATCCCATTTATAAAGGTGGAAAAGCATCTTCTCCCACCATCTACCGTCTATGTGCACTTTTGGATGTTGACCTTAAATTCTTCTCTACTCTACTGTTACACGATTTGGATTCTTGGGCACATGAAAACGAAAGACTTCCACCAAATCAAACTGGCTTTTTAAGGGGTCACAGTACTATTACCAACATCATGGCGGTGGGCCTGATATTGAATAGAGCAAAGGCAACTGGTACATCGCTTTATATGTGCTTCGTTGATTTCAAGGCAGCTTTTGACTGTATTCTACGTAGTAGTCTATGGGCAAAACTCCATTGATGGGGAATTGCATCTAACGTCCTGAGAGCAATTAGATTAATATACTCTGATACGTGGGTTAAAATCAAGATTGGAAATTGTACCCATTTATCAGAGAAAGTTCAAACATTAATGGGCATAAAGCAAGGCTGTGTGTTAGCACCCCTTTTGGTTGCAGATCTCTTGATGGAGTTGGATGAGCTGACAGCGCATGCCCCGAGCCTGGGTGGACAACAATTGTCAAATCTTCTCCATGCAGATGATGTATTACTACTTAGCAATACACAGGCAGGACTTCAACGCCTTCTTAACAGTCTTGGCATTTATGCAGAGTAGAATGGCCTGACAGTAAATAGCAAAAAAAACTAATGTGATTGCTTTTAACTGGCGCACAAAAAGGAAAAACTGTGAATGGTACCGTGGCAACAATATTATAAATGAGACATCTACCTATGTATATTTAGGGATAAAAATAGATGCAAGAGGAACATTTGTACCCCAAAGAAAGACAATTAAGGGGAAAGCCCAAACAATTAATTAAGCCTTTTTAGCACTGGCAAGATCCATCCGAGGCCACAATTTTAAACCTTTGGGAGCGGTACTTAAGGCTAAACTTAAACCTTCCATTGCATATGGATCTGAGATAATGCTAGGCAATGAGACTACCCTTTTTGACAAATTAGTGGTAAGATCGTATAAACAAACCTTTCGGCTGCCCAGATCTGCCTCGCCGGCCCAAGATCGGCTAGAGATTCCAATCACAAAACAGTCACTTGCCAGACCCACGGCATTTGTAAAGCTTTCCCACAAACTGTGTGCAGCTGCGGTAAAAACGCTGGCTACACAAGTTTGGATTGAAATCAATTTCCAACGGGGGAACGGAGTCTACAAGAAATATTTGGAGAATGGCATTGTGCTCTTAGAACTCGGAGATCTATTGAACGCTAACATTTCTGGTCAAGTGTTCAAGAGAAAATGGTAAACTAGTCGATTAAACTCCAAAGCTGGATTACAGACAAAGGCAAGCTGACAAAGCGCCTCCATGGATGGCTGGTATTGAAATCCTATTCCATCCCAAGAGAATCTTCACTTTTGGAAGCATCCTACCATTGGAAGGTAAAACAGACATTCCTGGCCTTAAGAATTGGTTAAATGCCTACACTGGATTTCATGCCAAAATGGAGGAAAGGTGGGCAGGCGAGAACAAGAGCTGCTGCCTATGCCATCAGGCGGCAGGATCTTTACAACATGTCATATGTATCTGTCCTGTTCTGGTAAACCAGCGAAAATGCTTATTAAGACCTGTGTTTAACGGCCTAGGAGTCAGGACTTGTAGGAATGTAGTGCCAGGGTCATTGGACCCACGAAACACAACGCTGAACAAGAGATTAGAGCAATTTCTGACTATTTTTAAAACTGTAATAGAAGCTTAAGTTTGGCTATGGGAGGTGGGGGTAGGGGGTGGGGGGGTGTAAAGTGACCGAATAACTGTTTCACCGTGGCTATTGATATGTATGGGACAGGCTGCTAGAGGAATAAGTCATAATCTGTCCTTATCCCGTCAAACCACATAAACATTTGATTAATGCTTAGCCACGCTTGGCACGCCCCCCCAACCCCCCCACAATTTACATACTGTTTTTTATGGTATTATATTTTGCACATTGACACTATTTGTAAATCGACAACCTGCTCTATTATCTAACTTGTACATTGACATTTTAACTGCGTCTCCCTGTTTGTATAGCCATTTTATATGTTTGCTCCTTAAGTAAGATATGAAACAGTTGTTCTAAGAATGATACATTCTTTTAGATTGTAGGCAGGTATGGAGGACTACTTGGTCTCTGAACCATCCTAAAATGAGCATATTGGTGCACACTCTGATTTGTGATTATGATTATGAGGGATGCAAATAATCAGATTGTTTATTAATTAAGATATGAAATGGTTTCCTGCTGATGAGTGAAATGTTTTTAACCACTTTAGGTAAATATTTCACATTGTGAGGTGAGGGTTATTAACGTTTATGGTTTTAATTGACTAACTACGTATTCATTCATTCATATTCACTGATTTGAACTCGTCTGATTCATTGTCTCTGTATGTGTGTGTGATGTAAAGTGCTCGGACATCTTATACTGGTACGAGAAGGGCTATTAAACAAATGAAATCCATGTGAGAGGAGGACTGTGGAGAGATGAGAGGCACTGTCGGGGGGGCGGTGATAGTGAGGGAGTCATTGGAGAGCCCCATCAAAGATTGGCGTATCCTGCTGCACAGTAAATCCATCATTTACTATGCTTTAGAAGCGAATACAATTGAACATAGAATGACGAATGTGTTGTAGAATGCACCCTGTTTTCTCAGATTTTCTTGGGGGTGCGAAAACAAAGGCTGTGATATGTTTGTTTGTAACACACACATCAACTTTTAAATATCTGTCCATAAACTGTGCAAATGTTTCAAAACATATCAGCAGTTATGAAGCCACAAATGGACCACTTGTTTGTAATTCAGAAGTGTGCTGGAAACAGAGTGTTTAATAGGATTAAAACAATCAAGAAACTTTACTTGGTGATGTTCAAATGATACATATTTGCTGAAACCACATTTCCACACATTAGTATTTGTGCTCTATAGTTTTATCATTAAACTGCATGTTGGCATTTTGCTTCCATTCAATAGAAATGTTCTGTGTGTAAAGGACAGGGCCTCCTTCTGCCCTACAGTGATGCCTTAACAGTGTATACAGTTTCTAGTCTGTAGCTCACTTCTGTGCATCAAATAGAATGTGAGTTTAAAGCTCACAGAAATGAAACAGCTCAAGCACACTGGCGTAACTAAAATTCAGGGAGCCTCCCAGCACGGTACGCAGAGGGGCCCCCTCGGGCTCAATCAGGAGCTCTCCGGCCAGAGTGCAGTGCCGAGAGGGCCCCCTGGAGCTTGGGGCCCCCCCGTACCACAGGGGCTGTGGGGGCCTGTGTTACGCCCCTGCTCAAGCAGTGATACTATTTCCCATATACATGTAAAATAGGGAGGGCTGATACATGGCTAGCCACTAGCCAGAGGATTTTATAGTAATGTCAACTATCTAACCGTTCCGAGCCACAATAATACGATAACACTCAGCCGTCTGCAGCCAGCTATAGCTCATGCAGGCTGGGTAATAACTCCCTTTTCCAGCTTAATGCTCTTACCCTTAAGACATGTACACTATGGATCTTATCCACCACTCAGCACTATACCAGCCCCTATACCACTCATCACCAGCTGAACAGACATTGAATACCTGAAGCGATCTGACCTAACGCTGGCCAATCGGAGGACTGCACTCTTGTCCAGCACTGCAGGTCCCAATTAGCTGCATCCTATGCGTGCCGCTTTACATCTCACAATGTCTATCCAAGCAGGTCTTGCTCACGACCATGAATTGTAAACAAAAAATCAGACTGGACAACCAAGTGTAGTAACCATATAAATAGATTCTCATCATTTGAAATACCACAAAAAGACTTTCACAGTTGCTCAAACCTGCTAGCGTACTGAAAAAATCTTGAAGTACACAATTTTCTCAAACTAATATAAGCTTCTTTTGACTTGTACTTAAGTGGTTGTCTATTTACTTACTTATACACTATTGTACGACTTCATCTGATGTGTCTGTAATACGTACCTTTTGTCCCTAAGTTTTATCCTGAATTTTGACCTCCTGTCCTGAATCTTTGTCCTGAATTTTTAATCTTTGTCCTGCATTTTTACGCTCCCAGTCCTATGCCACAGTGCTTCTTGCTGCGATGGCACACTTCTGAGTTACCCCTTGATATGATATCACAATTTTTGTTCATGTGATAACAGTGTTCAATGTAATGATGTCATATTGTGTCTCGTTGTGATATGAAATGTTATGTGACAGCACCCATTTATGGTTTATGCGTGGCCCTTGCTGTGATGTCACAGTGCTTGTTGCTTTGATGGCTTGGTACCCCTTAATGTGATGCCAGAGTGCCCATTGCTGTGATGTCATACTTCTTGGTTACCCCTTCCTGTGATGACACAGTATCCCTCTCTGTGATGTCACAGTTCTCAGTGCTGTGATGTCATGCAGCACTTTCAGTGGTGTCACAGTGCCTTTTGCTGTGATGTTGCAGAGTCCCTTCTGCGATGGCTCAGCGTCCCATGATGTGATGCCGCATTACTCCTTCTGTGATGGCCCAGCGTCCCATGATGTGATGCTGCATTACTCCTTCTGCGATGGCACAGCGTCCCATGATGTGATGCTGCATTACTCCTTCTGCGATGGCACAGCGTCCCATGATGTGATGCTGCATTACTCCTTCTGTGATGACACATCGTCCCATGATGTGATGCTGCATTACTCCTTCTGTGATGTTACAATGTTTGCTGCTGTAATGTTACGCAGCTCGGCTGCCCTTTAACGTGATGTCACAGTGATCTTTGATGTGAGGACATAATGGCAAATGCTATGATGTCGCACCTACTCATGTGATGTCATAGTATTCTTTGCTCCGACACAGTTCTTCTTGATGTGATATCACAGTGTCCCTTTGGCGTGATGTCAAAGGGCCCATCCGTGAAGTCACAGTGATGGTTGCTGTGAGGTCACAGCACCTCTTGCTGTGATGACGCACTAAGGCTTTCTATGACGTTATAATGAGCCTCTCTCTGATGGCACAGTGCCCCTTGTTATGATTTCACAGAGCACGTCACTATCATGTCCTAGTGCGCGCTGCTATGGTGAACAGTGCTCATTACTGTGATGTGACATTGTTTGTTACTTTGATGCCAGAGTCCTCGAACAATACCCTTGTTATGTTGCTACAGTGAGAAGTCACATTGCCCTTCATTGTGACGTCATAGTGCTACTTACAGTGAAAGCACTAGCCTCCATTACTAAGTAAGTTATTTCACCAGAATTACATCATATGAATGTCATGCCAAAACGTGAACCTTATTACCAGCTCCAATGTTAGCAGCTGTAGCTGTTACACCATAATATTTGTATATAGCGCAAAGAGATTGCAGCGCTATACAGGAACACTTCTTACATTACACAGAAACATTTAGGGGCAGATTTACAAGCCCTTAGCGACAGGTTTGCCTGCCGTTGCTTTACTTTTGTGAACGTGAACTTTTTTTGTCACTCCTTAAGCCTGCTTGAAGCAGGCTTAATGAGAGACGCAGTACAATATTATAGGCCTCAATGTGCATTGCTGGAGTTGCGTCTGTAGGAGAGTAGGGTCCCAGACCCGAGCACCATCTGCACCGAAGCTCAGCCCTCCACACTCCACGAGTGCCGCGTGGGGCCTGCTCTTGCATTTCAGCTCAACGAGTCTTCCCGGTTCCTAGTCCGTTGGCTGGTGAGCCCCCTGAAGACTTCCTTTTGAATCTACACTGCTGGCCTGGTTGCTCCAGGCTTGCTCCAGCTTCCCTCCAAAGGAGAAGCGCCCCAGACCTTGCTGGTCTGACTCGAAGCCAATCTTCACTTTCTGTGTGGGTTGCGTTTGCCAAGGCTTGTTGGGTCCAATCTGGATACCGACACCCCAGACAACTAGATCCTTTATGGGACAGCTCGAATCCAGCTCCTGGTTGTCGTCGACACTTCCTGGTCCTCGTGGCTGCAGAGACAAGCTTCACTTCTTCACCTTAAAGCACCCAACTTCGCCTGGTTCCTTTCTGGTTCCTTACCAGTCACTGGCTAGTGACCTAGACTCTGTCCCCTCTGCTTTCAGGTTCTTCAGATCTTCAATCCACCCTTGGATCCACCGGACACTTTTCCTCTGGTTGCCTGCAGCACTTCTTTGCAGATCTCCATTGAAAACATTGACGAAACCCGACACCAAAAGACACCTATGCACCCGGCTTCCCTGGGTGAGGTAACTCGAGTACTCCGGTGCTCCCATGGATATTGACTATCCAAGTGTCCAAGTCTAAAGTGGTTTTGTCGTAGTCCATCCGGAAGTGCCCTTAAACTGCAACTTTGTAACTTGTACGTTCTCCATTGTAACTCAATGGTACCTCGCGACTGTGTTTAGACACTGCACGCGTCTCCCGTGGGCCTCCTACTTCCTAATCTTTGGTTGTTTAGTGTAGCCCCAGTGATTCCCTAGGCCCATTCACTATTCCTGTGGTGGTTCTTATACCACTATTTTAGTGTATGGGTTGTGAGGCCCCTAGGGCAAAACTGTATTTGTGCAACTTATCGTATGCTAATTAAGTAACTTGTGATGTACTTTTGCCTCTGACCTCATAAAGAGTTCAGAGGGGTTGTGTTAGAAATAAATACATATATATTTGATATATACCTTGTGTGGTGTCCTATCATTTGTTATTCAAGGGATTATAATTGGTAAAAAAAACAGCTTCACATGCTCTTTGGAGTTTAGCCTAAGACTGCTGGTCCATGCTACCACTAGGATAGCTTGTCTATAAGGTTGACTTTACAACCACTATCAATAAGGGCCGATTTAGACTGGTGCAAGGTGCCACTAGAATTACTGACATCATATGCCAGGCTAACTTCTCACATTAGTGTGCAGTGGGCGGGATAAGAGCTTGAATTTGTTTTACCATATAATCTTGTAATATCATTTAAAGATCACATTAAGGTACCAGTAGGTACATATAAATCAAGTCTTATAATACTTTAAGTTCTACTGAATTTAGCAGTTGTAGAGGAAAGGGCTTAGCACACCCTGACTAAAACTCTAGAGAGGTTCTAGTAGCTAACATTTTAGTGTAGGTAGGTGCACACACCACACCTCACTAGAAAATGTCCTTGAAGCAGGGCCTAGTGGGCCTCTGCCAGAAGTTGACCCTCCCAGGGCACCTTCTAAATATGATACATTGGCTTTTCAAGAGCTGAGAAGCCTATGTTCACTCAGGAGAATGAGACAAGGACAGAGTACAACCTTTAACCACATGGTAGATATCTTAGTGGAGTATAATGCAGAAGGAGCATCCAACCCAGATCACACAGGTAGTACAGAGGGGGGCCATCCCTCAACAGATGACCCCAATGATGAAAATCAAGGGGGTGCTGAAGATGATGTGGATGCTAGCCAGGTAGAGGTCAGAGAACTGAACAGGATAACCTAGGACTACATGGGACTGGAGAAGGAGGGATCCAATCCAGAACCCCGCGTAGGCCTAACACTGAGCACAGAAACAGGTCACTCTCCAGTGGATCTGACCACTCTGATGACTCAGTAGGGTCCAATGCCTCAGCTCTAAGGTGAATGACTTCCCCTCAGAGAAGAGAGCATAACGCTAGGATGAAGGAGTCTAAGCTTAGAATCAAGAGCCAAGAAATTACCCTTGAAAGACAGAGGAAATTGTGTGGGCTAGAGACCACTGGTGGCAGCATACTTCCTAGAGATAGGAAAAGGTCTTATGACCATAAAAACCTGAGCAAAATGGTCCCTCCCTTTAAGATAGGGGATGACATCCACAAGTGGATCACTGCTTTGGAGAGGGCCTGCAAAGTACAGCAGGTACCCCAGAGTCAGTGGGCAGCAATTTTGTGGCTCTCCTTTGCAGACAAAGGTAGAGATAAGCTCCTAACAGTTAATGAACAGGATGCTGATAATTATACTGTCCTGAAGAGTGCTCTGTTGGATGGGTTTGGCTTAACCACCGAGCAGTACAGGTTGCTGTTCAGAGATACCCAGAAGTGACAGACTCAGGACTAGACTGACTTTGTAGATTGTGCTACTAAGGCTCTGGAAGGCTGGTTACTGGGCAGTAAAGTAAGTGACTATACAGGATTGCATAACCTTATTATGAGAGAACAGATTCTTAACAACTGTCAAAACTAGTTATTGCATCAACACCTGATTGACTCTGATTTGACCTCTCCCTAAGAATTGGGTAAGAAGGCAGACAAATGGGTCAGAACCAGGGTGAAACAGAAGGTACAGGTCCAAGGTGGTGACCAGAAGAAGCAAGACAAAAAGGGTGGGGAGAAAGCAAAAGACCAGAAGTCTTCGCCAGGTCCCCAAAAAGCTTCTAATGAAGAGGGTTCCAAGAAATCCAAAAAGAAGGAAGGTCCAAAGAAACCATGGTGCAACTTTTGTAAAGTTAATACTCACTGGACCAGTGATTGCACCAAAAAGGAGACCGCTCCAGCCACCATTGCCCCTAAGGCAACTGTTCCCCCCCCCAGTTCAGCTCTAAGTGGTGGTTCTCAACAGAAGGGTGTAGTAGGGTTAACCCTGGGAACAGAAATGGATTCTGGCCTAGTCAGAATGCCAACTCAAGCTGTTTGTGATGGGGACATAGCAATGTCCTCTACTGTGAGTCCCACTAACTTGGGCAAGTACAGACACCTTTAATTAATGATAAAGTGGCTCAGAAGTACAGGGACACATGTGCCAGTGTCACCATGGTGACACCAGACTTTGTGGACCCTGGACAGATCATACTGGGTGAAAATTACCTAGTGACTAATGCTAGCAATCTCACTACTACCCAAGGTGTGGCAATTGTTAATTTCTCCTGGGGAGGGGTAACTGGCCTGAAGAAGGTTGTTGTTAGCTCAGACCTCCCTGTAGAAAGTCTGCTTGGATATGATTTGGAAGTTTCAGCCTGGTCTGAAGTGGAGTATTTTACTCATGCAGAAATGCTAGGGATATCAGCACATGTCCTTGCTGTGACTAGGTCACAGGTCAAAAAGTGCAACACTGAACAGGCCATGGATCCTGAAAGTATGGACCAGTTGCCTACCAGGAGGAGAAGCAGTAGGGTTAAGGCAGTGCCTTCCCCCTTGCTTCAGAATGAGGATCAGCCTTCTGAGGAAGCTGATTGTGAGACCCAAGAAGAAACTGTCCTAGAAGAGCTTGAGACTGATCAGGTTGAGTTTCTTGGGACAGGGGGACCTTCAAGGGTAGATCTGAGGCAGGCGCAGTTGGACTCCCCATCTCTTGAACCCCTCAGACAGCAAGCTACTGCTGAGGCTGCTGGGAATGGTAATGGAACCCATAGAGTGTATTGGTATGAAGGGCTCCTATATTCAGAGGCTAGAGACCCCAAGCCAGGTACTTCCAGGAGGTTGGTCTTACCTTTGGCATTCAGGGGCTTCCTTCTTACATTAGCCCATGATATTCCCCTTGCAGGACATCTTGGCCAGAACAAGACTTGGGACAGGATTGTTCCTCACTTTCACTGGGTTCACATGTCAGAAGATACCAAGGAGTGTTGTCGCTCCTGTGTCACCTGTCAAGCCAGTGGCAAATCAGGTGGCACCACAAAGGCCCCCCTAATTCCACTACCTGTTGTGGGGGTCCCCTTTGAAAGAATTGGGATTGACATTGTTAGACCAATGGACCCCCAAACAGCATCTGGGCACAGGTTTATTCTGGTGGTAGTGGATCATGCCACCCGATACCCAGAAGCTATTCCCCTAAGGACCACAACAGCACCTGTTGTGGCACGAGCCCTCCTGGGAGTTTTCTCAAGAGTGGGTTTTCCGAAGAAGGTTGTCTCAGACAGAGGTGCAAACTTTATGTCTGGATATTTGACTGCTATGCGGAAAGAGTGTAGGAGTGAACTACAAGTTCACCACATCCTACCATCCACAATACAATGGTCTAGTTGAGAGATTCAACAAGACCTTAAAGGGCATGATCAAGGGTCTACCTGAAAAGCTCAGGCGAAGATGGGACATCCTTCTGCCCTTCCTTTTGTTTGCTTACAGAGAGGTCCCACAAAAGGGGGTTGGCTACAGCCCTTTTGAACTTTTGTTTGGGCACCCTGTAAGAGGACCCCTTTGTCTGGTGAAGGAAGAATGGGAGTTACCTCTCAAAGCTTCAAAGCAAGACATTGTGGACTATGTACTTGGTCTCCGCTCCAGGATGGCTGAGTACATGAAAAAGGCATCCAAAAACCTTGAGGCTAGCCAAGAATTACAGAAAGCTTGGCATGACCAAAAGGCTGTACTGACTGTTTACCAGCCAGTACAGAAAGTGTGGGTGTTGGAGCCAGTGGCCCCAGCAGCTCTCCAAGACAAATGGTCTGGACCCCACACTATTGTTGAACAGAAGGGCCCTGAAGAAGCTGAGGCCATACTTGTTTGGTACTCACTTCAATATTCAGGCAGACCATAAGCCCCTCTTGTGGCTAAATCAGATGAAGGGTCAAAATCCCAAACTGCTTAGGTGGTCCATTTCCCTACAGGGGATGGACTTTGTAGTGGAACATAGACCTGGGACTGACCATGCCAATGCAGATGGACTCAACTGGTCAAGATTAGTTTAATGTCCCTACGTTTGGGGCGGGGGGGAGGGTGTTGTGTAGGAGAGTAGGGTCTGCTTCTATGGCCACCCCCACTTTTTGATGTGATTTTCTTTTTTTTTTACTTTAGTGTGGCTGTGGGCCTGCTAATCAGACCCACAGCCCAACTGTTCTCTCTTTAAATTGATACCATGTACTTTAGGTGCATACCAGATTGGTTACTGGGTCACCTTTGTGAGCCCCTGTATAGTGTGCCATAGTTACCCAGGGCATAGGTGCATCCAAGGCCTACCAGGGGCTGAAGCATGTATTATGCCACCCCTGGCTGGCCATCTAAGCTGACACCACAGACTGATCACTCAGCTTGGGTAAGGTGGTGTAATCACCCCTTACTTAGATATAGTATACCTATATCTACCTTATATATAGACACATAGTAACCTATAAGTCACTCCTATGGCAGGCCTTAACAATCCTGAAGGGAGAGTGCTTGGTTTTATGTGAGAGGGTGCCCTAGCATGAGATGAGCCCCTCTGCAGCTTTCGGAACCATCTCCTTATAGCTGTTCTATGGTATAGCCATACCATATACTCTTAAGTGCATTATAATCCTCGCGGTTAATGCTAACTTTGGTTTGGCTTCATCAAAACATGTTGTGTAAGGTGTCAAACACTCTGGAATATTACCCCCCCCCCCTCCAGTTCTGGTGGCAGGGGTAGCATTCCACCCTTCTAGAGAGAGAAGATATGTAGTTACTGCTAACCCCGGTTAAAGTAAAATAGAGCCTCAGCATCACAAAATGGATGCTGCTGCCACAAACACGAGTATGACCTCCTGCTGCTGGGGGAAACTCCAGCTAGGGAGGCCTGAACAATTGGTTTCCTGTTGAGGGAGGTGCCAGCTCCATCGCAGACAGCCTGTAGTCTATTGGGGCAGGGTGGGTTGAATGGAAAAATGCTTTTCCAGACATTGCCTGGGGGCACACAAGGTGCTTCATGAATAGCCCGGTTCAAACCAGTTGCTGGGGCACTCCAGCCCTGCTCTGGCGCGAAACTGGACAAAGGGAAAGGGGAGTAACCACCCCCTTCCCAGGTCCACCCATAGGAGGGACCTAGCAGGTGATCCAGCCCCTTTTCCATACTAATAATATAAAGAGACAGCCTAAACCTTTGTGGCGGGTAAACTCAAAAAGTACAGCACCGGTGTCCAAGATGGCGACCTAGTCGGACGTGGGTCTCTGCGGCTCCCCGTCCTAAACCCTGCCAAAAGCCCTTATTTGCGCAGCCTTATCTCTCCAAACCCTCAAGTGACCTTGAAATCGAGGGTCGACAGCCGCTGCGACCCTCGGAGCGCCGCCGCAGCACTTACTTCACCAAACGCAGATCTCCGGGGCTGAGGCGACCCAGTCGCCCTCCCCCGTAATGCCGGCCGCCTGAAACAGCCAGACGCCTTGAGAGCCTCTTGTTCCCGCCTCGGCGGACCGGACCGCGGGGCCGCTGCCTGCCACACCCGCGGAGGCGACCCATGATATTTGGCCCGGGCTAAAGGCCCCCTGCTTGGCATTATACTCTGTCATTGCGACCCGGCCGGAGGTGTGGAAGAGCCCGGCCGGGAGATGCGAAAATCGAGGCCCCGGCTTTGGGGCCTAGGGGAGAGGACTCCGGCTACGCTGGTGGCGCGCGAGCAGCCCCCGCTGACAGCACCCGGTGCCCCCCACAGAGAGCGGCCCTCGCTGACGGCCGCAAGCACACGGTGCCCCCCACAGACACCTGAGAGTCAGCGGCCACAGCTTTGGAGTGACATCGAGACCCGGCCGGAGGTGTGGAAGGGCCCGGCCAGGGGACACGAAAATCGAGGCCCCAGCTTTAGGGCCTAAAGGTGAAGACCCCGGCGACGCTGGTGGGGCGGGAGCGGCCCCCGCTGACAGCCGCAAGCACCCGGTGCCCCCCACAGAGGTCTGAAGGACGGCGGCCATAGCTTTGGAGTGGGGGGGCTGCTGCTCCCCTGCGGGGCCCGCAATTACCAGAGGTGGCGGAGAGGGAAGCCGGAAGACCGAGGCAGTAGCAGAGTGTAATGCAGACGCCAGCACCACGATACAGCAGCATCAAAGGCGGAGGTGAGGAGAGTGGAGGACGGAGTTGTGAGAAAGGCTCGGGGGCACAATCGAGCTCCCGGCGGGCGGACAGGCTGGGCCTAAGGGCTGCGCTCTGCTGAGGGCCGGAGACCAGACACAACGACCCCCAGTGTGGTTGTAGTGCAGCTGGGCACCATATACTGTTTGCGGAAGGGACGTGTGGTCACCTGGAGGCCATCTGAGAGTCGGGACAGTGTTTCAGAGGAAAGGCCTGCCTCGCCACCACACCCCACCTGGCTGCAGAGGACCCCCCTAATCATTCGCATATCACGGCAGTGGCATACGCGTGTGCCCTCTTGAGGACCAGCCTGCTGTTTGGGTGTCCCCTGTAGCCTCCGAGCCCTGACTAACGCCATTGCATCTGGGAGCCTGCCGGCTCTGAAGCATCCCGATTGGGACGGGAAAGCGGGAAGCTATCGCCCGCTGACATCCTAGTGGACAGAATAGAGCGCCGACTCACCCGCAGCGCGGTCTGCTTTCCCCCCGGGGCTTACTAGGCCATCGCGCTTTCCCCTGACCCCCCTTCCCAGGGCCGCAGACCAGGTCGGTCCGATCGGCAGTGCGGGGCATGGCGGGCCTAAGGGGGAAGAAAGGGACCCAGACGCTCCCGGAGATGTTGGCCAAATCTCAGCCTCGATCCAGCAAGGACCCATCCTCCCCGAAGACCGCGGGGACACCGCCGGACTTGACCAGCGATCAAGTGCCCATCACTAGATCTTTTCTGGAATCGCTGTTTAATTCCCTCAGGGAGGACTTTAAGTCCTTGAAGCAGGAAGTGGCGGGGGGAATCCGGGAACTCCGGCGAGATGTGGAAGGTCTCGGAGAGAGAGTGGTCGCTATTGAAGAGGCTGACCAGTCCAGAAGTGAGGAGATCGAACAGCTCCAGCAGGAGGTCTTGCGACTCACTGACCAACAGGTGGACCTTCAGGCCCATGCAGAGGACCTCAAAACCGTTCCCGTCGCAACAACATACGGGTCCGGGGAGTGCTTCAGAAAACTGAAGAGTCGGACATCACCAGCTACCTGCAGGATCTTTTTCGGGACATCTTAGGGGAACCTGCCGACTTCAACGTCCGCATCGACCGAGCACATAGAGTTGGGCTTCCTAGGAGAGCTTCTGCCCCGCCAACAGACATCTTGGCCTTTCTCCCGGACATCCCGCTCAAGGAGGGGATTCTCAGGGAGGCCCGACAAGCACAGCCCCTTCACTTTAAAGGTCACCCTATCGCCTTGTACCAGGACCTCTCGGCCATCACTTTGCAAAAACGGAAGGAATTCAAAATAGCAACGGATTTCTTACGGCAACAAGAAGTCCCATACTCCTGGGGCCACCCGTTCAGACTAATTTTTAAATGGAACGGCTCCCTGCACCAACTGCGCTCGCTCAAGGACACCTGCGCTCTTCTGGGCCTAGAAATGGAAAACGATGAACCAGCGATGAAAGCGTCACAAGGACCTTCCAGAGGCGGGTGGCAAACGGTGGGCCGTAGAAGATCCCCAACACATCGCTTGAAGCCTGCCGCCTCCATCATCACACAAGGAAGGGCAATGGCGGTAGCTGAGGTGGCCCGAGAGACTTCACCTCCTGAATAATTTGTGCGCTCATTGGAGAGATTGTTCATAGCACACACTTTGCTCAAGTGATGGGGGGGTGATGGGCGGGGGGCCGAGTTGGCCGCCACTGGAGATGACCCCTATAAGTAACTTCACCACGGCCCTGTATGGACTGGCAGGACTGGGACTGTACATTTTTCTGATCTGGGGGTTGGGGGGGGGGAGTTGGGTGGGGGGGATGACCATCCTGCTTTGCAAATTGGGGCTTTGGGCAGAGGATGCTGGGTTGAGAGTTGGGATGCTGAGGAAGGGAGGGGAGGGGCAGGTTCTGGGTGAAGGGGGGGCACGGGTTGTTTTTGGGATGTTTGTGGGGGGGGTAGTTGGGACAAAGACCGGGGATGGGGCGGAGGGTGGGACCCAGTGTGTCGGGGAACTGTATGGGGCTGATTCGCCCTTCGATTCATCATCGGCTCCCTCAGGGAAATTGCACTCTCACAGCTCGAGGTCTCCGTGCTCTCCCATGATGGAGTCCAGTTTGAAGGTACTAACTCTTAATGTAAAGGGCCTGAACAATCCGATTAAGCGGAGGGCCGTGATCTCATACTTGGAGAATTCCGGTGCCGACATGCTTACTGCAAGAAACCCATCTCTTACTCAAAGATTGGCATAGGATGCGCTTGCACGCTTTCCCTCAGCAGTTCTTCTCCTCGCTCTCGACAAAGAAGGCAGGTGTTGCCATTTTGGTCTCCAGGGGCTTCGCGGCTGCGTGGGGGACAAGGTGGGGGAAATTAAAGGCAGATTGCTAGCACACACTTTCCTCGTGGGGTGACATCGCTTTACGATTGCCTCACTATATGCCCCGAATTCCGGTCAGGAAACCTTTCTGAAACAGGCTGCTTCCGAATCCTTTCAATCCCTTAACTCGCCTCTGCTTATCGGGGGGACCTCAACTTAGTAATGGACTCAAACATGGACAGGTCGGGCCATCGGTATGGGGACACGGGATCCATAACAGCTGCTGGTAGGGATTGGCTGCTCCTCTCTCCCCACCACATCACACTTCACGTTCTACTCTCACATCCACCACACTTATGCCAGGCTAGACCACTTCTTGGGCTCCTCTGAATTGCTCCCCATCCTTAAAGAAATAACCATTACCCCTGCGGCGTTATCTGACCACGACGCTGTGGAACTAACACTACAGGTCCCCAGGTCCACCCGCCCTCCTGGTACTTGGCGGCTGCGCGAGACCCTATTACAATGACCGGAAGTTACCAAACAACTACACGCACGCCTCACCGACTACATGGCCACTAACGACACTCCCGGGGCTCCTGTGACTGCCCTATGGGGGGCCTTGAAGGCGGTAGCCCGAGGTGAGCTCATTGCCATCGCGGCAGCAGAGGCCAAGGACCGCAAAGCGAAAAGGGACGACCTCACAGCTCGGGTCTCTGAACTCGAGAGGGTCCATAGCCGCACCGGCGCCCCGCGGGTTTGGAAACAATTGAAGATCGCCAGGGCCCAAATGGCCAGCTTAGACACCGACCGCGCGGAATACGCAGCTCTGCGCCTCCGTCATTCTTACTATGTCGTGAGGAATAAAACAGGCCGCCTGCTTGCTAGCGCCCTGTGGGCGAAGGCCCAACGCTCCCAGATCACTAACCTGACAGATAACTCCGGTCCGGACATTTCAGGCGAGACCCAGATTGCGGAGGCGTTCAGGACGTGTTATGCTACATTGTACAAGGCGGACTCTGTCTCGCCGGAGGATGTTCGTAACTATCTAGGAACTGCAAAGGTAACGGAGCTGTCTCAGGACAATGTGGACTCCTTGGACACCCCTATCCGCCTGGATGAAGTCCTAGCTGCTATCTCCCGCCTCCGCCCTCTTAAATCCCCGGGACCAGATGGATTCTCATCCGGGTTTTATAAAACTTTCAGCCAGTTGTTGGCTCCGGTCCCTACCCGGGTCTTCAACTCCTTCGAGGGCCCGAGCTCTATTCCTCCAGACATGCTGGCGGCCGAGATTGTTGTGCTACCTAAACCAGGCAAAAAACCTACCTGTTGCCCCGCGTTCCGCCCCATATCCTTACTTAACCTGGACCTGAAGATCTTTACAGGGATCTTAGCTGCGCGCCTAGGCCCGTGCCTGCCCGGGATCCTGGAGCCTGATCAGTCCGGCTTCGTCCCAAATCGCCAATGCAGTGACAATACTAAACGTATACTACACCTGATTGATAAAGCCCACTTCCAGAACTCGGACTCCGCGTTATTGGCTATTGACGCGGAGAAAGCGTTCGACCGAGTGGACTGGCTCCACCTCCAGCAGGTCCTGCGGCGCTTTCGGGTGGAAGATCGTTTTCAGGCCTGGATTGCGAGCTGCTACCACCGTCCCCAGGCCCGTGTCCGCATAGGCGGTCTGCGCTCTGACCCTTTTGAGATTCAGAGGGGCACGAGGCAGGGGTCGCCCCTTCTATTCGCCCTCTACGTAGAACCTCTAGCGCAAAAGATCCGTGACAACCCCACCATCCGAGGGATGACCTTTGGTCGGGAGCCCCACGTGATAGGTCTCTATGCCAATGACATCATCGCCGCCCTGGATCGCCCGGACTGCTCCGTCCCCGCCTTTCTAGCAGAACTGGAATCCTTTGGGGCCGTCTCCGGCTTCAAAATCAACAAAAGGAAATCCCTTATATTACCCTTGGGCAAGAATGCCCAAACGCATACCCCTCCACCTGCCTACAGGTGGAGGGGTATGCAAACCTAGCCCTGAACCCCAAAAATACCCCTGTACCCCAAAACCCAAACCTACCCCTGAACCCTAAAATACCCCTGTACCCCAAAACCCAGACCTAGCCCTGAACCCTTAAAATACCCCTGTACCCCAAAACCCAAACCTACCTCTGAACCCTAAAAATACCCCTGTACCCCAAAACCCAAACCTAGCCCTGAACCCTTAAAATACCCCTGTACTCCAAAACCTACCTCTGAACCCTAAAAATACCCCTGTACCCCAAAACCCAAACCTAGCTCAACCATAAAAATAACCCTGTACCCCAAACCTAACCCTGAACCCTAAAATGCCCCTGTACCCCAAAACCCAAACCTGGCCCTGAACCCTAAAAATACCCCTGTACCCCAAAACCCAAACCTAGCCCTGAACCTTTAAAATACCCCTGTACCCGAAAACCCAAACCTACCGCTGAACCCTAAAAATACTCCTATACCCCAAAACCCAAACCTAGCCCTGAACCCTAGAAATACCCCTGTACCCCAAAACACATACCTATCCCTAAACCCTAAAAATACCCCTGTACCCCATAACCCAAAACTATATCTGAACCCTTAAAATACCCAAACACTCCAAAACATATACCTCAGTACCAAAAAACATATACCCCTATACCCATACTTACCTTATCCAAACATTAAAAAAAATGCATTTACCATTCATGCATTTACACAAATTTTGTTGTAAATGTATGCATGGTAAAAGCATATAAAATGTAATGCCATGCGTTATAATGGCATTGCGGAGTCATGGTACTTTCGTAATGAAAGTATGCGGAGTGATGGTATGCGGAAAGAAAGTTGCGGAATAATGGGTGTTTACCCTCCCCCGGTAAGTACATTGGTGGCACGACGGCCCACATCTCCAGCAACATACTCGTATTTTTTCACCACCGATTAGAAAAATGCACAGGTCTCTCTCATTGATGGCCAGCACCGACATACACATTTAGATACACCTCCCGCCACAAGTTCTGGAATTGCGAACTTTAGAGCTAGGGAGCTACGTTCGAATCTCGGCATAAGCTCAACATCCTGTGATTCCAGGCAAATCGCTTTGTCCCCCCGTGCCTACGACAAATGAATGTGTTCTTCTGTAATGTAAATTGTGCTCATGCCATGTTGTCGAGTTTGCGCTATATAATATTGCAAGGAAAAATAAAGTAGGAAAACTCGAGTTCACACACTACTGAACGCACACTCTTAAGTGCATCAGCAGTGCTCTGTGAATCGGAGCGTTTCACAGGCCTGTCACAGATAAGAAATGCGATCAAAACGAAATCCTACAAAACAATATACTACTGGCCGGCAGCAATTCATACCCGGACAACGTCGGGACGGGCTGCTAGTACTAATATATAAAGAGAGAGCCCAAACCTTTAAGGCGGCTAATCTCAGGAACCACAGCACCAATCACAACACCCTACAGAGGAGGAATCCCATCGGCAGCACATCTCCCCTACCTGGGCGTCATGCTTACTGCTTCCATGGCCTCCATGCTGACTCTCAACTATACGGCCCTATCCTCCCGGATTCAATCCGACCTTGCACGTTGGGCCAAACAGCCACTCTCCCTACTAGGTCGTGTCGCAGCGATCAAGATTTCAGCCCTGCCTAAAATTCTGTATTTTTTCCAGACCATCGAGGCCCTCCAGGCCGCCATCCATCATTTCATTTGGGAGGGCAAACGGGCGCGCCTACATAATCACTTAGCCTACCGGAGCCCGGACGAGGGAGGTCTGGGTGTCCCCAATCTTTTGCAATATTTCCAGGCCGCCCAACTCCGATTTCTGATGGAATGGTTCCGACCGGAGTCCGAGAAGCGCTGGTTATTCCAAGATAGGGCAATGGCAGGCACCTCCCTTTGGAGGGTCCCTTTCCTTCTCAGACAGCACCGACCACGCTATCTCCTAAAGTCTCCTATCACTCGCACTGTCATGCAGGTCTGGAACGCGGTGGCGGTCAAAAGGGGACTTACCACCTTCCCCTCTCCCCTAACGCCGGTTTTGGACAATCGAGAGTTCCCGCCAGGCAACGCCCCCAGGGCTTTTCCACAATGGCGAGGCATCAGTAGCTTCTCCACTGGTCATCTCTTCGACTTGCAGGGTTTCCTCCCCCTTAAAGACATAACTCAAAGTTATGACGTTGTTTCACCTCATATATTTCAATACTTCCAGCTCCAACACTGGCTTACCCATCCTGATGTCGTACCCCTGGTTGGCAGGCCCATGACAGCCTTCGAGAAGTGGCTGGTGACGAAAGACTCAGACAAGCACCGTATAACGGACCTTTACAAAATACTTACTCCCACTTCCCCATCGGGCAAGTCAGCAGGCCAAAAGAGATGGGAGGCGGAGCTTGGGAGGGCCTTATCACCCCAAGAATGGCGTTCTGTCTACTACAGAGCCGCCCACACCACCCGCAACACTGCCTCCAGGGAAGCGGCGACGAAGCTGGCCATATACTGGCATCTTACACCGGTCCGGCTCAATAAGGGTACTCCTACACGAAGCGCGCTATGTTGGAGGGGCTGCGGGGAACTGGGCACTCTGACTCACCTCCTCTGGGACTGCCGTGAAGTCCAGGACTACTGGAAGGCTATCTTCAACGAGATTGACTCCACATTCGACACGGAAATCCCCAGATTCCCGGCATACATCCTCCTGGGCTTACCCAACGCACTCAACTTCCCCCTGAAATCTCAGAAGGGTCGCCAGATGGGGGTTGCCATGCGGGCCGCAACACAACACGTCCTATCCCTGTGGGGCTCCACCACCAGGCCCACTCACACGGGTTGGCTACATAAAATATGGTTTACACTAGGTATGGAGCGCATTCACGCCACGCTCATGCATTCCACGGCTGCTTATCAGAAAGTGTGGCACCCGCTGCTCTCCCTTCTGTCCAAGGGATTCAATGAGATCACATGTCCTAAGTACCTGCGCATTTTACGACACACAGCGACTACACACAATGACTCCTCTAATTCATCTGAATGATGGTATCGACTACTACACGACTATGACTCTGCTTGTCCCACATGTTCGGCACACTGGGTGGGGCGGGAGTGGGGAGGGAGGTTGGGGGAGCGGGAGGGGGTTAAAGTTGGGGTTTTTCCTTCTTACGATTTCATTGCCGCACCAGAAGGAGCGTTCATACTCCCAGTACTACGTTATTGTTTCACCAAACGCAAATAACCAAACGTGATTATTGGACACCGCATATTTCTCTGCCTGATTGCCTTATATGCCTACTATGTCTCTCTTGCAATGTTTTGTATACTGACGCTCACAAAACTAATAAAACAAATTTGAAATAAAAAAAAGTACAGCACCAATCACAACACCCAATACAGCGCGGGAAAGGGCAGTTGCAGCAGAAGGACATAGGCTATGCAGACGCCCACCATATACATTTAAAAGGTATAAGAACCGTGCCAGCAAAGTAGTCCCTTGTGGGTGTGTATGCGTTGTGCTGGGGGCGTGACAAATGCTGGGGGCGTGTGGTGCGATCCGCCCTTCATGCCATGTCTTTTATCGTGTGCTAATCCCACCCTGCTCCCTTTAAATACCCCTGCACCCCATAATCATAACCCACCCTTACTCCTTAAAATACCCCAACACCCTTAAACACTAACCCATCTTAACCCTATCAATCTACCCTGTACCCCAAAACCCAAACCTATCAGCAAACCCTAAAAATACCCCTGTACCCCAAAACCCAAACCTAGCCCTGAACCCTATGAATACCCCTGTACCTCAAAACCCAAACCTACCCCTGAACCCTAAAAATACCCCTTTACCCCAAACCCCAAACCTAGCCCTGAACCCCAAAAATACCCCTGTACCCCAAAACCCAAACCTACCCCTGAACCCTAAAATACCCCTGTACCCCAAAACCCAGACCTAGCCCTGAACCCTTAAAATACCCCTGTACCCCAAAACCCAAACCTACCTCTGAACCCTAAAAATACCCCTGTACCCCAAAACCCAAACCTAGCCCTGAACCCTTAAAATACCCCTGTACTCCAAAACCTACCTCTGAACCCTAAAAATACCCCTGTACCCCAAAACCCAAACCTAGCTCAACCATAAAAATAACCCTGTACCCCAAACCTAACCCTGAACCCTAAAATGCCCCTGTACCCCAAAGCCCAAACCTGGCCCTGAACCCTAAAAATACCCCTGTACCCCAAAACCCAAACCTAGCCCTGAACCTTTAAAATACCCCTGTACCCGAAAACCCAAACCTACCGCTGAACCCTAAAAATACTCCTATACCCCAAAACCCAAACCTAGCCCTGAACCCTAGAAATACCCCTGTACCCCAAAACACATACCTATCCCTAAACCCTAAAAATACCCCTGTACCCCATAACCCAAAACTATATCTGAACCCTTAAAATACCCAAACACTCCAAAACATATACCTCAGTACCAAAAAACATATACCCCTATACCCATACTTACCTTATCCAAACATTAAAAAAAATGCTTTTACCATTCATGCATTTACACAAATTTTGTTGTAAATGTATGCATGGTAAAAGCATATAAAATGTAATGCCATGCGTTATAATGGCATTGCGGAGTCATGGTACTTTCGTAATGAAAGTATGCGGAGTGATGGTATGCGGAAAGAAAGTTGCGGAATAATGGGTGTTTACCCTCCCCCGGTAAGTACATTGGTGGCACGACGGCCCACATCTCCAGCAACATACTCGTATTTTTTCACCACCGATTAGAAAAATGCACAGGTCTCTCTCATTGATGGCCAGCACCGACATACACATTTAGATACACCTCCCGCCACAAGTTCTGGAATTGCGAACTTTAGAGCTAGGGAGCTACGTTCGAATCTCGGCATAAGCTCAACATCCTGTGATTCCAGGCAAATCGCTTTGTCCCCCCGTGCCTACGACAAATGAATGTGTTCTTCTGTAATGTAAATTGTGCTCATGCCATGTTGTCGAGTTTGCGCTATATAATATTGCGAGGAAAAATAAAGTAGGAAAACTCGAGTTCACACACTACTGAACGCACACTCTTAAGTGCATCAGCAGTGCTCTGTGAATCGGAGCGTTTCACAGGCCTGTCACAGATAAGAAATGCGATCAAAACGAAATCCTACAAAACAATATACTACTGGCCGGCAGCAATTCATACCCGGACAACGTCGGGACGGGCTGCTAGTACTAATAAATAAAGAGAGAGCCCAAACCTTTAAGGCGGCTAATCTCAGGAACCACAGCACCAATCACAACACCCAATACAGCGTTGGAAAGGGAAGTTGCAGCAGAAGGACATAGGCTATGCAGACGCCCACCATATACATTTAAAAGTTAAAAGAACCTTGCCAGCAAAGTAGTCCCTTGTGGGCGTGTCTGCGTTGTGCTGTGGGCGTGTGCTGGGGGCGTGACAAATGCTGGGGGCATGTGGTGTGTTCCGCCCTTCATGCCATGTCTCATATCGTGTGCTGTGGGCGTGTGCTGGGGGTGTGGGCGTGTGCGGGGCGCGGGATTACGGGAAAAAAAAGCGAGCGTTGTGCCCAATATGTCATTGTTTTTTCCTCCCAGGTTCTGTACATTCCAGCTCCGGGTGTCCACCCTGCTCCCTTTAAATACCCCTGCACCCCATACACCCCATAATCATAACCCACCCTTACTCCTTAAATTACCCCAACACCCTTAAACACTAACCCATCTTAACCCTATAAATATACCCTGTACTCCAAAACCCAAACCTATCCCTAATCCCTAAAAATACCCCTGTACCCCAAAACCCAAACCTAGTCCTGAACCCTATAAATACCCCTGTACCTCAAAACCCAAACCAACCCCTGAACCCTAAAAATACCCCTGTACCCCAAAACCCAAACCTAGCCCGAACCCTAAAAATACCCCTGTACCCCAAAACCCAAACCTACCCCTGAACCCTAAAATACCCCTGTACCCCAAAACCCAAACCTCGCCTGAACCCTTAAAATACCCCTGTACCCCAAAACCCAAACCTACCCCTGAACCCTAAAAATACCCCTGTACCCCAAAACCGAAACCTAGCCCTGACCCATAAAAATAACCCTGTACCCCAAAACCCAAACCTACCCCTGAACCCTAAAATACCCCTGTACCTCAAAACCCAAACCTAGCCCTGAACCCTAAAAATACCCCTGTACCCCAAAACCCATACCTATCCCTAAACCCTAAAACTACCCCTGTACCCCATAACCCAAAACTATATCTGAACCCTTAAAATACCCAAACACCCCAAAACATATACCTCAGTACCCCAAAACATAAACCCCTATACCCATACTTACCTTATCCAAACATTTTTAAAAAAAACATGCACTTACCATTCATGCATTTACAACGAATTTCGTTGTAAATGTATGCGTGGTAAAAGCATATTAAATGTAATGCCATGCGTTATAATGGCATTGCGGAGTCATGGTAATTTCGTAATGAAAGTATGCGGAGTCATGGTATGCGGAAAGAAAGTTGCAGAAGAATGGGTTTTTACCCTCCCCGGTAAGTACATAGGTGGCACAGCGGCCCACATCTCCAGCAACATACTCATATTTTTTCACCACTGATTTGAAAAATGCACAGGTCTCTCTCATTGATGGCCAGCACTGACATACACTTTTAGACACACCTCCCGCCACAAGTTCTAGAATTGCGAACTTTAGAGCTGGGGAGCTACGTTCGAATCGCGGCATCAGCTCAACATCCTGTGATTCCAGGCAAATCGCTTTGTCTCCCCGTGCCTACCACAAATGAATGTGTTCTTCTGTAATGTAAATTGTGCTCATGCCATGTTGTCGAGTTCGCGCTATATAATATTGCAAGGAAAAATAAAGTAGGGAAAATCGAGTTCACACACTACTGAACTCTCACTCTTAAGTGCATCAGCAGTGCACTGTGAATCGGAGCGTTTCACAGGCCTGTCACAGATAAGAAATGCTATCAAAACGAAATCCTACACAACAATATACTACTGGCCGGCAGCAATTTATACCCGGACAACGTCGGGACGGGCTGCTAGTCTTAGTATAAGTATAGGAGCTGTGTCCCCAGGACTTTAGATTATCCTGGAACGAAACTTTGATACAGAACTCTTGGACCTTCGACGTTCTATACCGACTAGAAGACTGACGAAATCTCCCTTGTGGTCAAGGAGTGACCACCCTGTGCGAACAGGCACCACCAGTAACTTGACAGTCTGCTCTATCGACGCTTCCGCCGGAACCCGAAGACTCAGCAACTCAGGACTGGACTTCCAGACTTCTCAGACACCGATCCACATCCAAAGCAAAGCTGAGACCCGTGGCGGACACGAGAGACGTGGGACCAGACTCCCTGGACATCCTGCATTTTGCTAACTGCATCGACTCCAGAGGTAACTCGAAGTTGTGCATTGGGGTACAAGAAGCCCCACACCCGAGCACCATCTGCACCGAAGCTCAGCCCTCCACACTCCATGAGTGCCGCATGGGGCCTGCTCTTGCATTTCAGCTCAACGCCTCTTCCCGGTTCCTAGTCCATTGGCTAGTGAGCCCCCTGAAGACTTCCTTTTGAATCTACATCACTGGGGTTGCTCGAGGCTTGCTCCAGCTTCCCTCCAAAGGAGAAGCGCCCCAGACCTTGCTGGTCTGACTCAAAGCCAATCTTCACTGCGTGGGTTGCGTTTGCCAAGGCTTGTTGGGTCCAATCCAGATACCGACACCGCAGACAACTAGATCCTTTGTGGGACAGCTCGAATCCAGCTCCTGGTTGTCGTCGACACCTCCTGGTTCTCGTAGCTGCAGAGACAAGCTTCACTTCTTCACCTTAAAGCACCCGACTTCGCCTGGTTCCTTACCGGTCACTGGCTAGTGACCCAGACTCTATTCCCTCTGCTTTCAGGTTCTTCAGATCTTCTATCCACCCTTGGATCCACCCGGACACTTTTCCTCAGGTCGCCTGCAGCACTTCTTTGCAGATCTCCATTGAAAACATTGACGAAACCCGACAACAAAAGACACCTATGCACCCGGCTTCCCTGGGTGAGGTAAGTCGAGTACTCTGGTGCTCCCATGGGTATTGACTATCCAAGTGTCCTAGTCTAAAGTGGTTTTGTCGTAGTCCATCCGGAAGTGCCCTTAAACTGCAACTTTGTAACTTGCACGTACTCCATTGTAAGTCAATGGTACCTCGCGACTGTGTTTAGACACTGCACGCGTGTCCCCTGGGCCTCCTACTTCCTAACTTTTGGTTGTTTAGTGTAGCCCCAGCGATTCCCTAGGCCTATTCACTATTCCTGTGGTGGTTCGTATACCACTATTTTAGTGTATGGTTTGTGAGGCCCCTAGGGCAAAACTGTATTTGTGCAACTTATCGTATGATGATTAAGTAACTTGTGATGTACTTTTACCTCTGACCTCATAAAGAGTTCATAGTTCAGAGGGGTTGTGTTAGAAATAAATACATTTATATTTGATATATACCTTGTGTGGTGTCCTTTCATTTGGTATTCAAGGGATTATAATTGGTAAAACAAACAGCTTCACATGCTCTTTGGAGTTTAGCCTAAGACTGCTGGTCCATGCTACCACTAGGATAGCTTGTCTATAAGGTTGACTTTACAACCACCATCAATAAGGGTTGATTTACACTGGTGCAAAGTGCCACTAGAACTAGTGACATCATATGCCAGGCTAACTTCTCACAGCTTCATTCTTGCGACACGACTCCAGCAATGCGTGACTTTTGGGACAACAGATGGGTCCGAAATTCTGAAGCATCCTTGCGCCATGGTGCACCGTATTGTAAATATGGCTCATCCATGGTGGCGCAAGGAAACTGACACATCTCTACATAAGGAAGTTTAAAAATGGACCACAATTTCAGGATGTAAAGTTAACATCAATTCTAAAACCTTGTTCCAAAACTTGTAACTTGATCCTCAGCACCAGAATACATAAATGTTGCCGTTATTCCATATCCTCTTGACTGCAGGATAAGATTGTAATTACTGGCTGGTCTCAGGGAGGGGTAACTGTATAAGAGCATGACAAATACATGCCTTTAACAAATCAAAATGCAGAATGTACGAGTCAAAATGCTAGCAACCAGAGGCAAGAACCTGACTGCAAGCCTACTGAGTAATTACAGCAGGTCTTGGAAGAAACAGCGCACGCTCCTAGAAAGCCACACACAATGAGATATTAGGTGTGACTGGATGGGCCATCACTGGCAGGATGGGAGGGAGGAGCTAGGGTCAGCCTCACTTACACCTTAATAGGCTGTCTTCCCACCTCCTCACAAAGGGCTGCAAACCTCCTGTAGTTAAACTGGAGCTAGGGCAGGGAAGGCAGTGCATCTGTGCATTTCAAAAGTATGCCTCCAGAAGCTTCTCCCCACTTCCAAGGCACAACTGTGTATGTTAATATTATCTGAATTTATATAGTGCGCAGCTGCCCCAGCAAAGAGGCGTCCCAGCACTGCCAGCATCAGACGGAACCAAGAGGCACGGGACCAAACCAGAAGACACGCAACCAACAGATGCGTAGTAGAAGCTAGACCGAGGGGAACAGAAAAGTTTTAATAGCTTTCCTGAAATCCAACAGACGGTCCAAGCTGCGAATCTGGGAAGGCAAGGAATTCCATAGCTTAGCTGCTAAGCAGCGGAAAGATTGACCACCGATCAGAAGATGCTTCACTCGTGGAACTCTAACCAGATGCTGTCCCATAGAGCACAGTTGGCGAGTCGGAACATATGGGTCTAGCAAATTAGCAAGAAGGACAGGCGATTCAGACTTCAAGATTTTAAAAGACAGGCAGAGAGCCTTGAATTGAATCCGCTTGGCCACGGGTAACCAATGTATTCTCAGAATTGCATCCACAGAGGAGCACCTACGTGGGAGCCCCAGTAGGGCTTTGGCGGCAGCGTTTTGAACACGCTGCAAAGGCATAACCTCAGCCTGATTAGCCCCCAAAAGAATCAAGCTAGCATAATCCAGTCTGGATAAAATAGCAGATTGAACAATCAGCTGGCACGTAGGAGGGTCAAAGGGTCAAAGGGTCAATAGCGGCCTAAGTCCCAGCAGGAGCCTATAACATATGCCAGCAACTGTTTTAGTGTGTTCTTGGAAACTGAGGGATGAATCCATCCATACCCCCAGGTTCTTAACCACTAGCTTAGGCATGGGGGCACTTCCAAGAGCAGGAGGCAACCATTGCTCACTCCAGAGGCTCCTATCCTGCCCCACCAACAGAACCTCCGTTTTGTTAGCATTCAACTGGAGGCAATTTGAGGTCATCCACTCTGCAACCCCAGCCAGGTCGCTCCTAAACCTGGCAGCATCCTGCATCGAATCATCAGAGAGGGCCGCGATCAGCTGCGTATCATCTGCATACAAAACCATGGTGAGGCCCAGATTCCTAGCCACCGCAGCAAGAGGTTGTACATATAGATTGAACAAAACAGGGCTCAATGCAGACCCCTGGGGCACTCCCTGACCGATGGAATGGGCCTGAGAAAGAAACGGGGACGACGACACTCGGAATGATCTCTCCGTCAAAAATGATTTGAACTATTCCAGTGCTAGGCCCACAACACCCGCTGCCTCCAGGCGCTGTAGCAGGATCCCATGAGAAACCGTGTCAAAGGCGGCACTCAGATCAAGCAGGATCAGTGCCGCTGTATGACCGGAATCAAGAATGGTCCGCAGGTGTTCTGTTACAGCCAGGAGAGCAGTCTCCGTGTTGTGACCTGGGCGGCAACCATTCTGGAAGGGATCCAAGGTGTTATTTGTGTTCATATGCCTCGTTAGTGTGTTATTAACATGGGCCTCCGCGATCTTAGCCACCCAAGGGAGAAGAGATATTGGCCAAAAGTTTTCAGGCTTAGCCGGGTCAAGTGATGGTTTTTTAAGTATAGGTGAACCTCTTGCTTGTTTCCACAGTCCCGGGACCACAGCTGTGGAGAAGGAAGTATTAACCACATGACACAAAGGGTCTAGGAGGAGAGAGAGCGAATCTCTGAACTGAGCAGGATTCAAAGGATCGGCCGGAGAGCCCGATTTCAATTTCTTGCTCAGTAAAGTAAACTCTACCTGCGTGATACTGGGAGTAGCTACAAGTAGATGGATAGAGGAAAAACCGCAGAGATCAACAGGAGGAGGAGACCCCTGTGAAAAAGACCGATAGATGGTGTCCACTTTGTTGACGAAAAGATTTGCCAAGTCCTCAGTTGTGCTCACATTTACAGCAGCTCAGCCAGTTTGCATGTGTGTATGTATGGAAGCTTAAAATGCTTGATGACAGTGTGGAATGTTACTATGTCTGGTGGACTGGAAGAGTGACTGTTGGTGTGAGTGGGTTGAGCTGTGAAGATGCAGCTCCTGGTGGGGCCTTGAACCAGCTTGAATTGATCTTCAACCAACCATCATTCTGCTTGTAACCAACAACTATGATCCTGTAACTTCTAAATAAATCTCAATTGGATTTACCTCGTGACTACCATTATACTTTAATACATCCTCGCACTGTTGATCAGTAGTAATAACAGAACCTGAGGAGTTTTTCCTAACTCTGAGTTCCTTAATCTTAAAAATACACTTGGCCAGATTAGGGCTCAGCTTGATTTCGTTAGCATAGTCGGCCGCCCGAGAAATGCATATGGATCCATGATAGTATTTAACGGCGGCCAGATATCACTTCTTAGCTGCTGGGTCATAATCCCTTCTCCAAGCGCGCTCCAGTTTCTTACATGCTTTACGCAGCACAATTAAAGAGTCATTATACCAAGGACTAGAGTCCGAAAGGCGACCTTTGGACCATTTAGCTGGAATGAAGGAGTCCAACACTTTGACAATCCAATTGCAAAAAGAGCTATAGCCCACATCAGCGTCACTATACGACGATTAACAGCCAGGAGCGCATGAAAGTAGTCCGGCCTCAATTTACGCCAAGGACGCCTAAAAACGGGCTGCTGGGTAACCTTATCAAGAGGCTCAAAAGCAGGAAAAAACATGGATACCAGAGAGTGGTCAGACCAGCATACAGGTTTAGGTGTCTCCACAGTCGCCGAAGGAATATTAGAAAAAATGGGGTCCAGCAGATGGCCAGCTACATGAGTAGGGCCAGAGACCAATTGCTTTAGTTGGCAGGCTGCCAGATCAGCAAGCAGACTGCAAATATCCAAGTCTTGCTCAAGATCAAAATGTAAATTAAGGTCTCCCAGGATACTAAAATTGGCTGTACACATTGCAAGCATGCACATAGCTTCCATCAGGGCCGCCTTCAATATCTTAACAGGCCCGGAGGGCGATAAACTAACAGCCCTGCAATAGTCAGGTGGGCCATAAAGGTGTATAAAAGAAGGAACTCACACACTACCACTTCAATACACTTATGGAGGTCTGCATACTTGCCAGGAAGAAGGACTGCTGTGCTGCTACAAGGACTGCCACTCAGCTGGACTGCTGCTCCACGAGGAACTTCTGTGCTTCTGGTTGCCTGCTGCTCCCTTCCATGGGGAAGAATAACTGGACCTGAAACTCAAAGGGCTAGTCTGCTGGCCTCCTTATCTGAGCCTCTAGGACATAGCAGACTCATCAATAGCTCCTGGACCCATCTTGAGCGAGTTCCTGACCCCAAAGGTGCCTCTTGGGCCCTGGACCTTTGGTGTAGTTTTTGGGGCTTGGACGGGCGTGTGGGAACTTTTTAGGGCTCGGGTGTTTCAGATTACTTTTTAGGGCTCAATGGTGGCAGGGTGGGTTTGTTTTTAGGGCTCAGGAGGACGCTTAAAGGTACAAAAAAAAGTGGCGCCACATAAATGTAAGTGCCCAAATGAAGTGCTGGATTCACAAGCTAGTCGTGCAAAGCTCTCATTCGTCCAGACTCCCTGTTCTGAGTCCTTGCAGCTCTGCTACTTAAAGTCCCCAGCTTGGCGGAGTTCTTTTTTCCTCGTGATATGCCAGAGCCCTTCAGCCTTATGAATTTGATATTTGATCCCACCACTATAAATTCTCTCTGGTTAAAAACAGAGCACCTACATTCTTTCATTAATGCTTCTGTTATTAACAACTCACAGACTGATTTAGACCCTCATTTTGTGCCCACATCGTGCCCTCAAGATGGATTAATCTACTGCTTTCCTGTCTCCCACAGTGCAGGAGTTACATTTACAAAAACTTCAATACTACAACATAAGACTAAGCACCCTTTAAAAACAATATCCACTGTGGTGTTGTGCAATGGTATAATGCACCCCTAAATAATGCAAAATACAAACAAGGGGTGAATGCAATGTTTGAATGAATCTTTGCCACAGGCATTCTATTTAATTGTTTTAGCTCAGACTGCCTTTTCAAATCGGGATAAACCTTATACAGCATGGTCGTCTGTTCCCCAAACCTCTTGCCAGAGGCCTCACAGGCTGGCACTGTGGCTAGTTCTGGCACCTGGCTCTGCCAGCAAGAGTCTAAATGTCACTGATAAAGCCCCTTAGTGGAAAAATGGAAAAAAGGGCTGAGCTGGGCCTGTCTCTTTAACCTCCCCTTGTCCACTTATAAGTACAGTACTGAGGCATGTATCATAACTTTTGAAATAGTTATAATAATACTTTATTGTGTAATTACTTAAAACCATTACAATTGGTTTATTGTTGGTTTTTTTAAAAGACATACGCTGCTTATGTATAAAAAACAGAGCTTTAAAAGATTCAAATTAATAGTAAGACAATCTAAAATAGGGAGATAGGTTTAAAATATCCTAATGATAATTAATTACCTATGACTATCAGACACTCCAGTATCAGATCAGTCGAAGCATCGCTTTTTTGGAGAAGGACAGCTAAACATACGTTTACAAAGAGCCTTAAAAGGAAAAGTAAACAAATAATATTAACCCCTTCAGTGCTGTGCGAATTTCGCTGCAGTGCTGAAGGGTCATAAATCACATTGACTCATGACGGAAATGTTCCGTCATCAGCACCGGAGCACCGACGCTGATGACGGAACAGTTCCGTCATGAGCATGGAAGGGGTTAAGCAAAAAACAATGATCCAATAGACTGCTCTGGGCAAACAGAAATTCGTGGGTTAAGCCTAAGGCAACGTAGCGGCACGCCCAGGTTGAGGGAGATTTGCGGCCCTGATTTTTCCCAACAACTTGTCCGATCTGTCAACAAATGTATTGAACCGAATGTTCAGCTTTCTTTTGTCTGAGTTCGGGGTCCGGTTTGAGGGAATACCAGGTGTTCAAACGGGTTGCGAGTGCTGAGGGCGATGTGCCAGGGACACTCCACCCCCCTCCTGAGACCCATGGTGCAGTTAGCGCCGTATTTTAAAGTGCAGTGAAACTCCATAGCTAGGAGTATTTTTGGAATGAGCATTTCGCTCTTCCCCCCCTTTTTTTGCACTTTATCACACTTTTTAGTTTTTCACTTTCACGCCCCAAGGTTAGGGTGGACGATTAGATAGTCCATACCGCCGGGGTTTATTTATTTCTGTCCTGATGAATGCCTAGGTAAACTGAAACCTCCTGTAAGGCTGAAACATGTTGACTGACTTAGTTCTGAATTAACCATCCATTACCGTTGGCACTAAAATTCAGACACATAACCCTTTTATTCGTGTCCTAGGGATCATTAATAAAATAATTTTTTGTAGATACCCTTTAGACACTTTTTAACGTTTAATTTACCTCACAACACGCCCAGTTCACACAACCAGCTCCGCAGTCTTCTGGCGTCGCAGCACACCAAAGAGGCACTCGGCCTCTTTGGTGGGGCCCGATGATGAAGCATGACACTGACTAGGTCGGTGTGTGAGGGCTTTCTTCTCCACCCAAATAGGGTGTGAGTTCCACTAGTTGTTTCGCTCCATCTATGTGGCTGTTTTTCGGAAGCTTCAACCTCTCTTTTCTTGTTTAGTTATATGAATATCGGGGATTAAGAGAGAATTTTGACTTTCCCTGTCTCTCCCATTGTTTTCTTGTTGTTTTTTTTAAAAGACATACGCTGCTTATGTACAAAAAACAGAGCTTTAAAAGATTCAAATTAATAGTAAGACAATCTAAAATAGGGAGATAGGTTTAAAATATCCTAATGATAATTAATTACCTGTGACTATCAGACACTCCAGTATCAGATCAGTCGAAGCATCGCTTTTTTGGAGAAGGACAGCTAAACATACGTTTACAAAGAGCCATAAAAGGAAAAGTAAACAAATAATATTAAGCAAAAAACAATGATCCAATAGACTGCTCTGGGCAAACAGAAATTCGTGGGTTAAGCCTAAAGCGACGTAGCGGCACGCCCAGGTTGAGGGAGATTTGCGGCCCTGATTTTTCCCAACAATTTGTCCGCTCTGTCAACAAATGTATTGAACCGAATGTTCAGCTTTGTTTTGTCTGAGTTCAGGGCATTAATAATGGCTTGTCAACAGGTACGAACTCCGAGTTTATTCCATTCGTTCCACAGTTAGGACCTTCTGTCGATCAGTAGAGCGGGACAAGCGCAGGCTATATGCTCCATTGCTTCGGAGTGATAGCCGCACTCCCTGAATTTGATGCTAGCTATGGAGAAGCGCCATTCGGGCAAATTCTTTAAAAAAAGAAAAAGGCCATTTTCCCATCCTCAGGGCCATAAACTTTAACTTCCAGAAAAGTGCAGATGTGATTGATAAATAAGATGATTCGACCCCCGGTTTAAAATCGGTGATTACCACCCAGGCGTGTTTCCTTCTGGACAGTGTTGCCCTGTCGGAGTAGAAAGACCACAGCCGGACGCTTGACTTGATTACTGCCTTTAGCACCGTCTGGGATGGATTTGTTCCCCAATATTCTTTGACACCGAGTAGTTGCAGGGAATAGTCACGATGAAGCCCATGTTTATATGTAGAAAACAAGGACCCCCTGATAAGGATATAGTTCCTGGGTCAGGGCAAACAAATTACGGCAAATAAACAACCCAGGCAACCCACAAGTACTGGCAAGGTTAAAAAAACAGAACAATAATAAGTAATGATAAGGCTCTAGAGTGACATAGAGAATTCAATTTAATAAATTTGATAAAAATTATCATGAAAGAGTTCATTGATATAATGAATTAAAAACACACAATAAAACTATTTCTTTCAATAAGTATATCATTAGTATATATAGTATATATTGATATTGTTTCCAATGATATGGAAGAGAGATGGTTTCCGTCTACGCGTTTCGACACGTTGAAATGTGTCTTCCTCAGGACACAACCATCATGTTTCTAAAATGAAATAAACAATAATATAAAACATTCATCTATGTTAAGCAGTGCTACACAATTAATATTTTTTTTCTTTTTTTGAACATTAAAGCCAGAACTTTGATAGCTTACATATGATATACCGCAATATACCTGTTCATTGTCTTTTTTGAAGAAAAACTATTTACAGCGAATAATACACTTTCGAGCATTTTTTACAAGGATACTGACCAAATTGACTTCCTCATCACCCTCAATGTGCAGGCCCTCTATATTAAAATTTCCTGCCAGCTGCTGGGCCCCCAGGAATTACTCCTGCCCCCCCCGTGCTGAGTTAAAATACAGTAAGATCAATACCTCATGCTCTGGACACACAAGTGCAGGTTGGTGACCTTGTATTTCTGGTGCTTTACAGCACTTTTACAAACTTATAAGAGTATCTTCGTGTAACTCAGTCGTTTAAATGCCACTCATATTTAAATGCCGATTATAAATAATATAGGGGCAGACAAAGCCTATATACTTTCGGCCATACGGGGAGCGACCCTTGCCTAAGGGGCCGCTCCCCCCAAATAACAAACTGTATGGCCCTTTATGTCATGACGAGCTGAGCTCAACTGCATGAGCACACGGCGACTGTGTGCCATGAAGAGCTCAGCTCGTCATGAGCACACAAGGGGTTAACAAGAGATTTCAAAAAAATTAAATGCTCTGTCAATAATTGAAAGGACAAAAAACGGAACCAGTGACTCGCAGCTCGTGAGCTGTAAAGCCACATCAAGGCACCAACCGCTTTACAGGCCATTCACACACGGTTCATGCATGATACACACAAGACCATTCACACCACCAGGCACAAAACCAACACATTACAACAGTCACAAAGAGGGACAAGGTATACCCTGCTTGACAAAAACAGAAAAAACAAATTTTTCTGCACAACCACCTGTTCCTCTACCACACATACATACTGGTTGAATTTGGCACGAGGGTGAGTGATGGTTCAGTATATACAGTTGTTTTAACCAGAGAGTTCACAAAAATGAAACACACGTTTAATAATTGAAAGGATGAGAAACTGAGCCATTGACTCGCAGCTCGTGAGCTGTAAAGCCATAACAAGGCACCAACCTCTTTACAGGCCATTCATACACCTTTCATACATGTGACACATACAAAACCATTCACATCACCAGCTGCGGGCCCAGCACTTTACAACACTCACACCAGCAGATGCCCACGTTCCTGACACAGCAACCACACCAGCTCATGGATTGCGTGGAGTGGCGTTTGGCTAGCAGTGTGTGTAGTGACCAGCAGCTAGTCACTACTCCCACATCGCCAGCCAAGCGCCAGTCCACGTACACTGCCAGTCGAGCGCCAGTCCACGTACACTGCCAGCCAAGCGCCAGTCCACACACACCGCCAGCTAAGCGCCAGTCCACGCACACCACCAGCAAAGCGCCAATCCATGCACACACGCCAGCCAAGCCCCAATCCACGCACACCACCAGCCAAGCCCAAATCCACACACACTGCCAGCCAAGCACCAATCCACACACACTGCCAGCCAAGAGGCAGTCCACTCACCACCATCCAAGCATCAGTCCACGCACACCACCAGCCAAGCACCTGTCCACACACACAGTCATACATTTTTTTCAAACAAGAAAGAAAACACAAACAAATTGCAACTAAATACAAAACAATAACTACAAAAACAACAGCAGTAACTAAACACATCATTCTATTGCCAAACGTTAAACTGAACAACTACATAAAAGCATACAGACCAGGCAGTAGACTATTAGGCTCATGGTTGCTCCGCAAAATGCTTTTGAGTGTAATACAATCTGGAACATGTGAGCACACATAGCCCAGGCTTAGAAGGACAATCCGCACAGTGCATACCACTCTCCTTCAAAACACCTTTTCGCAAGCAGATTCTACATCTCTTAAACTGATTGTTTTTTTTGGGCTTAAGAATTAAATCAGGAAAGTGGCGCTCTTTCAATCTAGACACATCCTCCACCACTCCTGCTCTAGGATCACTTGCCTGTTTCACAACAACAAGGCTCACACCAACAAGGCTGCCTATCACAGACTCCTGAAATTGAACAAAAGCCATCTTTGATGCATTGAAAGTTGCTAAATTGAAGCGATGGATGGCCAACTTCTTATACCAAATGTAAGCCTTATGAATAGCAGTGTAAGGTTCCAACCTCTGATCTACTCTATCGACACCACCCATGTGCTTATTGTAGTCTAAAATGCACACAGGTTTGCGCACTTTACCAAGCTGACGCCGGTCACAGGTGAAATATTCTCATCATGAATGGTAGTCAGCATGTACACATCCCTCCTGTCCACAAATTTCACAGCTAGCAGTTCCTCACTACGCAAGGCACTGCACTGTCCCTTCTAAAGCTTTTTGCAAACAAGCTCTTTTGGGTAACCTTTACGGTTAGAGCGGATTGTGCCAAAAAGCAAAAGTGTCCATTTTGAACAATTCCTTAAACAATTTCACATCTTGTCCTACTCTCAGACAACATATACATTCTAATTCCATACTGTGCCCTCTTGCTAGGAATGTACTGCCTAAAAAACAAACGGCCCTTGAACAGGACCAAAGGCTCTAAAGACAAGATGGCACAGGTACATCAACAGATATTTCTTTGCCTGGAGCATAGATCTCTAAAAATCGATCTACAAAATGATCAAGAACAGGACAAATCTTAAAAAGACGGTCACAGTCAGGGTGATCTCGTGGCAATGCCAAAGCTTTATCAACAAAATGCAGCATTCGGAGCAAAAGTAAATACCGATCATGATTCATAATTTCAGGAAATATAGCTGTTGCCATCAAGGCTGGTAGACCAATATGAAGCCAGCGATGGCTTCCTTATCAAGCCCATCAAAGAAGTCAAACCCAAAAACTTCTTAATCTCATCCGATTTGTGGGAGTCCACTGAGTAGCTCTAGAGCGGGGCCTAAGTTTTGCACTGTTGTCCCTCAAAAACTGTTCAGCATACAAATTAGTCTGCTCAACAATCTCACCCAAAAATACATCATCCATGAACAACTGCAAAAACTGTATAGGCAAAAAAATTCACAATCCACTCTACACCCTGCATCACCACTAAAGGCAGGCAGCACCGGCTGCACCATGTTTGGATCAACCCAGAGTCCAGCACTTCCTGTAGGAAGCCTAGCAGCCTCAGGCGGCAATCCAGAAGCCTCTTGCACCATCGGCACAACAGTGTCCTCCTCTAAAACAGGAACGTCATCCGTACTGAGAGTAGCTTCATCCGCACTGAGAGTATCTTCATCATCTGATGACTCCATGTGAAGTGAAAACTCACTGCCTGAATCTTCCCCTCCCACCTCTCCCTCAGACGCACTGTTAATCTCATAATCCTGCTCGGAGGAAGATTCAAGAAGCATACCAACCACCTGCTGAGCAGTCATTCTATGGCTAGCCATAATGCTTACTAATAAAGATAACTTGTCAAACAAGTCAACAACAACAAACCCTTTGTAAAAAAAAGAAATGAACAAAATGTAGCTTTATCACAAATACGTATATACTCCAACACTATACCACTCACTTGCCAGAAGCAGCTAGACTCACCACCACCTACTCGGCAAAGACACTGTAAGGATCAAGAATATCCCACTAAAAAGAAAAGAAAACGACACTTAAGACTATGCAAAACACATCACAGCAAGAGAATCACGTTCCGTCTCCTCACCCACGCACACAAGGCCCTCCACGACCTGGGCCCCAGGTACCTCAACAACAGCCTGACCTTCTACACTCCCACCCGCCAACTGCGATCGACCAACCTCGCCCTCGCCGCGGTTCCACGCATCCGAAGAGCCACCATGGGAGAAAGATCCTTCTCCTACCTGGCAGCCAAGACTTGGAACTCCCTCCCCATCCACCGCCGTCGTACCCAAGACCACCTCTCCTTCAAGAAGCAACTCAAGACCTGGCTGTTCGAGCAGTAGCGGACCCCCCTCCCCCAAGCGCCTTGAGACCCTCTGGGTGAGTAGCGCGCTATACAAATTTCTTGATTGATTGATTGATCACAAAGAATTGCATGCTCAAACCACTAACTAAATATGCTGCCATTATGACACCACTAAAAACAAAAATTCATTCATGCATGACAATAACTCATTTGGAGTAAATACAACAACAACAAAAATTCTTACCAAAAAAATGCAAATACGCAAAACTGCAGAACACCCACTGCCGAAACCACAAACAGGAATCAAAAGCTTTGCACCAGAATATAGAGGAGAAAAAAAATTACAATCACATATGCAAAAAATGCTCCAGTCCACACACAATCCACCAGCCAAGCTAAGGGGTAGGTGGGCCTAAGAGTATAAATAAAATATTCACCCCCGTAAAAGGGGAACAACCCTTGCCCAAGAGGCCACTCCCCAACACCAACATTTAAAAAACCCTGGTGCCTAGTGGCTTCTGCCCCCCTTGGGAGCAGATGGACCTAAAACGTACTGCTGACCTGCCACCCAAAGAGGGCAGAAATGGCCACAATCATCTATACTAATATAATAAAGAGAGAGCCCAAACCTTTGAGGCGGGTAATCTCAGGAACCACAGCACCAATCACAACACCCAATACAGCGTTGGAAAGGGCAGTTGCAGCGGAAGGACATAGGCTATGCAGACACAGACCATATACATTTAAAAGGTAAAAGAACCGTGCCAGCAAAGTGGTCCCTTGTGGGCATGTCTGCGTTGTGCTGTGGACGTATGCTGGGGGCGTGACAGACGCTGTGGGCGTGTGGTACGTTCTGCCCTTATTGCCATGTCTCATATCGTGAGCTGGGGGCGTGGGTGTGTGCGGGGCGCAGGATTACGTAAAAAAAGCGAGCCTTGTACCCAATATTTCATTGTTTTTTCTTCCCAGGTTCTGTACATTCCAGCTCCGGGTGTCCACCCTTCTCCCTTTAAATACCCCTGCACCCTATAATCATAACCCACCCTTACTCCTTAAAATACCCCAACACCCTTAAACACTAACCCATCGTAACCCTATAAATATACCCTGTACCCCAAAACCCAAACCTATACCTAAACCCTAAAAATACCCCTGTACCCCAAAACCCAAACCTAGCCCTAAACCCTATAAATACCCCTGTACCTCAAAACCCAAACCTACCAATGAACCCTAAAAATACCCCTGTACCCCAAAACCCAAACCTAGCCCTGACCCCTAAAAATACCCCTGTACCCCAAAACCCAAACCTACCCCATAACCCTAAAATACCGCTGTACCCCAAAACCCAAACCTAGCCCTGAACCCTTAAAATACCCCTGTACCCCAAAACCCAAACCTACCCCTGAACCCTAAAAATACCCCTGTACCCCAAAACCCAAACCTAGCCCTGAACCATAAAAATACCCTGTACCCCAAAACCCAAACCTACCCCTGAACCCTAAAAATACCCCTGTACCCCAAAACCCAAACCTAGCCCTGAACCTTAAAATTACCCCTGTACCCCAAAACCCATACCTATCCCTAAACTCTAAAACTACCCCTGTACCCCATAACCCAAAACTATATCTGAACCCTTAAAATACCCAAACACCCCAAAACATATACCTCAGAACCCCAAAACATATACCCCTATACCCATACTTACCTTATCCAAACATTAAAAAAACCTTGCTTTTACCATTCTTGCATTTACAGCGAATTTCGTTGTAAATGTGTGCGTGGTAAACGCATATAAAATGTAATGCCATGCATTATAAAGGCATTGCGGAGTCCTGGTACTTTCGTAATGAAAGTATTCAGAGTGATGGTATGCGGAAAGAAAATTGCGGAATAATGGGTGTTTACCCTCCCCCGGTAAGTACATTGGTGGCACGGCGGCCCACATCTCCAGGAACATACTCATACTTTTTTCACCCCGGTTTGAAAAATGCACAGGTTTCTCTCATTGATGGTCAGCACCGACATACACTTTTAGACACACCTCCCGCCACAAGTTCTAGAATTGCGAACTTTAGAGCTGGGGAGCTACGTTCGAATCTCGGCATCAGCTCAACATCCTGTGATTCCAGGCAAATCGCTTTGTCTCCCCGTGCCTACCACAAATGAATGTGTTCTTCTGTAATGTAAATTGTGCTCATGCCATGTTGTCGAGTTCGCGCTATATAATATTGCAAAGAAAAATAAAGTAGGGAAACTAGAGTTCACACACTACTGAACGCGCACTCAAGTGCATCAGCAGTGCACTGTGAATCGGAGCGTTTCACAGGGCTGTCACAGATAAGAAATGCTATCAAAACGAAATCCTACAAAACAATATACTACTGGCCGGCAGCAATTCATACCCGGACAACGACGGGACGGGCTGCTAGTACTAATATAATAAAGAGAGAGCCCAAACCTTTGAGGCGGGTAATCTCAGGAACCACAGCACCAATCACAACACCCAATACAGCGTTTGAAAGGGCAGTTGCAGCAGAAGGACATAGGCTATGCAGAAGCCCACCATATACATTTAAAAGGTAAAAAAAAGGTGCCAGCAAAGTAGTCCCTTGTGGGCGTGTCTGCGTTGTGCTGTGGGCGTGACAAATGCTGGGGGCGTGTGGTACGTTCCGCCCTTCATGCCATGTCTCAAATCGTGTGCTGTGGGCGTGTGCTGGGGGCGTGTGCGGGGCTTGGGATTATGGAAAAAAAAGCGAGCGTTGTGCCCAATATTTCATTGTTTTTTCTTCCCAGGTTCTGTACATTCCAGCTCCGGGTGTCCACCCTGCTCCCTTTAAATACCCCTGCACCCCATAATCATTACCCACCCTTACTCCTTAACCACATGAGCGCTAGCGAAATTCCGCTCCTGTGCTCATGTTTTAAAAAACCCATTATTCATGACGAGTCCAGCTCGTCATGAGCGTGCGAGGAGGCTACCTCATGACGAGCCCAGCTCGTCATGAGCGTCGAAGGGGTTAAACTACCCCAACACTCTTAAACACTAACCCATCTTAACCCTATCAATATACCCTGTACCGCAAAACCCAAACCTATCCCTAAACCCTAAAAATACCCCTGTACCCCAAAACCCAAACCTAGCCCTGAACCCTATAAATACCCCTGTACCTCAAAACCCAAACCTAGCCCTGAACCCTAAAAATACCCCTGTACCCCAAACCGAGCCCTGAACCCTAAAAATACCCCTGTACCCCAAAACCTACCCCTGAACCCTAAAATACCCCTGTACCCCAAAACCCAAACCGAGCCCTGAACCCTTAAAATACCCCTGTACCGCAAAACCCAAATCTACCCATGAACCCTAAAAATACCCCTGTACCCCAAAACCCAAACCTAGCCCTGAACCATAAAAACAACCCTGTACCCCAAAACCCAAACCTACCCCTGAACCCTAAAATACCCCTGTACCCCAAAACCCAAACCTAGCCCTGAACCCTAAAAATACCCCTGTACCCCAAACCTAGCCCTGAACCCTTAAAATACCCCTGTACCCCAAAACCCAAACCTACCCCTGAACCCTAAAAATACCCCTGTACCCCAAAACCCAAACCTAGCCCTGAACCATAAAAATAACCCTGTACCCCAAAACCCAAACCTACCCCTGAACCCTAAAATACCCCTGTACCCCAAAACCCAAACCTAGCCCTGAACCCTAAAAATACCCCTGTACCCCAAACCCCAAACCTAGCCCTGAACCCTTAAAATACCCCTGTACCCCAAAACCCAAACCTACCCCTAAACCCTAAAAATACCCCTGTACCCCAAAACCCAAACCTAGCCCTGAACCATAAAAATAACCCTGTACCCCAAAACCCAAACCTACCCCTGAACCCTAAAATACCCCTGCACCCCAAAACCCAACCTAGTCCTGAACCCTAAAAATACCCCTGTACCCCAAACCCCAAACCTAGCCCTGAACCCTTAAAATACCCCTGTACCCCAAAACCCAAACCTACCCCTGAACCCTAAAAATACCCCATACCAAAAACCCAAACCTAGCCCTGAACCCTAAAAATACACCTGTACCCCAAAACCCATACCTATCACTAAACCCTAAAACTACCCCTGTACTCCATAACCCAAAACTATATCTGAACCCTTAAAATACCCAAACACCCCAGAACATACACCTCAGTACCCTAAAACATATACCCCTATACCCATACTTACCTTATCCAAACATTAAAAAAACATGTGTTTACCATTCATGCATTTACAACAAATTTCGTTGTAAATGTATGCGTGGTAAAAGCATATAAAATGTAATGCCATGCGTTATGGCATTGCGGAGTCATGATACTTTGATAATGAAAGTATGCGGAGTGATGATATGCGGAAAGAAAGTTGCGGAATAATTGGTAAAAAACAACAAGTGATGGACTGAATGTGGATCAATGTCACACACTCCCCCAGTCAAAAGATCTGGGCCCAAATCCATCGTTTTTTTGCACTCCACACCACCCTGGGTCAGATAATGGCTTTATGCAAATCAGCTCTGACCCTGTTGCCCCATGGGAACAGTCCAGTCCGAACTACACCAGCCATATCTTTCCCAGACCGGAATCAAGCATCCGAGGACCGGACCGGTTTCGAGGTAACACCTCTCTTCAGCCCGGCTAGCTTGACTCCAAGTGGTGTGGAGTGCCTGGGACCCACGTCTGGGCATCCCCAGCGCACTTAGGGCGGCAATTGCAAAAAACAACAAGTGATGGACTGAATGTGGATCAATGTCACACACTCCCCCAGTCAAAAGATCTGGGCCCAAATCCATCGTTTTTTTGCACTCCACACCACCCTGGGTCAGATAATGGCTTTATGCAAATCAGCTCTGACCCTGTTGCCCCATGGGAACAGTCCAGTCCGAACTACACCAGCCATATCTTTCCCAGACCGGAATCAAGCATCCGAGGACCGGACCGGTTTCGAGGTAACACCTCTCTTCAGCCCGGCTAGCTTGACTGCAAGTGGTGTGGAGTGCCTGGGACCCACGTCTGGGCATCCCCAGCGCACTTAGGGCGGCAATTGCAAAAAACAACAAGTGATGGACTGAATGTGGATCAATGTCACACACTCCCCCAGTCAAAAGATCTGGGCCCAAATCCATCGTTTTTTTGCACTCCACACCACCCTGGGTCAGATAATGGCTTTATGCAAATCAGCTCCGACCCTGTTGCCCCATGGGAACAGTCCAGTCCGAACTACACCAGCCATATCTTTCCCAGACCGGAATCAAGCATCCGAGGACCGGACCGGTTTCGAGGTAACACCTCTCTTCAGCCCGGCTAGCTTGACTCCAAGTGGTGTGGAGTGCCTGGGACCCACGTCTGGGCATCCCCAGCGCACTTAGGGCGGCAATTGCAAAAAACAACAAGTGATGGACTGAATGTGGATCAATGTCACACACTCCCCCAGTCAAAAGATCTGGGCCCAAATTCATCGTTTTTTTGCACTCCACACCACCCTGGGTCAGATAATGGCTTTATGCAAATCAGCTCTGACCCTGTTGCCCCATGGGAACAGTCCAGTCCGAACTACACCAGCCATATCTTTCCCAGACCGGAATCAAGCATCCGAGGACCGGACCGGTTTCGAGGTAACACCTCTCTTCAGCCCGGCTAGCTTGACTCCAAGTGGTGTGGAGTGCCTGGGACCCACGTCTGGGCATCCCCAGCGCACTTAGAGCGGCAATTGCAAAAAACAACAAGTGATGGACTGAATGTGGATCAATGTCACACACTCCCCCAGTCAAAAGATCTGGGCCCAAATCCATCGTTTTTTTGCACTCCACACCACCCTGGGTCAGATAATGGCTTTATGCAAATCAGCTCTGACCCTGTTGCCCCATGGGAACAGTCCAGTCCGAACTACACCAGCCATATCTTTCCCAGACCGGAATCAAGCATCCGAGGACTGGACCGGTTTCGAGGTAACACCTCTCTTCAGCCCGGCTAGCTTGACTCCAAGTGGTGTGGAGTGCCTGGGACCCACGTCTGGGCATCCCCAGCGCACTTAGGGCGGCAATTGCAAAAAACAACAAGTGATGGACTGAATGTGGATCAATGTCACACACTCCCCCAGTCAAAAGATCTGGGCCCAAATCCATCGTTATTTCTGAACCCTATAAATACCCCTGTACCTCAAAACCCAAACCAACCCCTGAACCCTAAAAATACCCCTGTACCCCAAAACCCAAACCTAGCCCGAACCCTAAAAATACCCCTGTACCCCAAAACCCAAACCTACCCCTGAACCCTAAAATACCCCTGTACCCCAAAACCCAAACCTCGCCTGAACCCTTAAAATACCCCTGTACCCCAAAACCCAAACCTACCCCTGAACCCTAAAAATACCCCTGTACCCCAAAACCGAAACCTAGCCCTGACCCATAAAAATAACCCTGTACCCCAAAACCCAAACCTACCCCTGAACCCTAAAATACCCCTGTACCTCAAAACCCAAACCTAGCCCTGAACCCTAAAAATACCCCTGTACCCCAAAACCCATACCTATCCCTAAACCCTAAAACTACCCCTGTACCCCATAACCCAAAACTATATCTGAACCCTTAAAATACCCAAACACCCCAAAACATATACCTCAGTACCCCAAAACATAAACCCCTATACCCATACTTACCTTATCCAAACATTTTTAAAAAAAACATGCACTCACCATTCATGCATTTACAACGAATTTCGTTGTAAATGTATGCGTGGTAAAAGCATATTAAATGTAATGCCATGCGTTATAATGGCATTGCGGAGTCATGGTAATTTCGTAATGAAAGTATGCGGAGTCATGGTATGCGGAAAGAAAGTTGCAGAAGAATGGGTTTTTACCCTCCCCGGTAAGTACATAGGTGGCACAGCGGCCCACATCTCCAGCAACATACTCATATTTTTTCACCACCGATTTGAAAAATGCACAGGTCTCTCTCATTGATGGCCAGCACCGACATACACTTTTAGACACACCTACCGCCACAAGTTCTAGAAGGTATACAGCCTTTACAATGAAACTTTTACAACAAACTACCATTACAACGCAACTTTTACAACGCAAACCATTACAACGCATAGCGCTGGGGGGCGCTCTAGGATAGGGAATAGGTTTAATGTACTATCCAACACCTTCCCTACTATCCACGGGGACTGGAGTTGGAATAGTAAATTGCAATTATTTCCAGTGGGTATTTTCACTATGTTGATAAATTGGAAGTAACCGCTAATGCTGCCAGTGACCACAACCCTTTAATCCTATCCCTGCTTTGTCCTGTTAAACCCAAACATCCCGTAAGTATAACAGGAACCAAGGAATCACTCTTAAATGGGGTAAAATAGACGCCGTAGGTCTTGAGGCAGAGATCCTAAATGGATATAGCTCCGAATATGAGGCATGTCTATCACCTACAACTAACCCCGAAAAGGTTATAGGGAATTTTGAATTATTATGCGGGCACGTAGCCGAACGTCTCATAAAACCAATTGGGAAAAATAAAAGGTTAGGGCCCAGATGGTTTGATGCTGCATGCTCGGCAACACAAAGATCCCTGAAAGTGGCATTAAAACAAAAACCTAGGGATATAGATTTGGTTAGAGCATCTAGACTGGCCTATAAAGAAGCCATAAGAATAAGGAAGCTGGACTTAAAAAACCTAGCCTGGGAAGATCTAGAAAAGGCCTCGGAATTGAAGGACAGCAGGCTTTTTTGGGAAGTTATTAATCGCCCCCTTTTCATAAGTAATGGCAAGGACAATATTGTGATGCAGATCGCATGTGAAACATGGGAATCACATTTTGGGGATATTTTTAACCCACATGGAATCTTATTTAATGAACCATTACTAGGAGATCCTAGGGAATTGGTGGTCTCTCAATCCTCTTTGTCCCTGAGCTCATCGCTCACCCTGCAAGAAGTGGAAGATGCCCTGTCGAAAGGCATACCATTAAAAGCACCTGGCCCTGATCTAGTGCCTCTGGACTTTTTTAAGCACAATGTTAAGGTTTGGGCCCCTCTCTTGTTAAATGTATTTAGAGCAGTTGTTATTAGTCGTATTCCGACATCATGGAAGGAGGCAGTAGTTGTGCCAATTTTCAAGAAGGGCGATAGATCTGATCCCCGATGCTATCGCCCAATCTCATTAATTGACGCATCGTGTAAGATACTGGGTAGGGTTATCTTAGCCAGACTGGAAACATGGGCAGATTCGGTGGGCCTTATTGTAAATTCCCAATATGGGTTCAGAAAAGGCAAAGGTACCGTCGAACAGTGCCTGAACCTGGCCCTGATCATAGGGAAATACATGAAGTCAAGGAATTCTTCCATCTATCTTGCCTTCATGGATCTCTCAAGTGCATTTGACACTGTGTGTCGGAGCAAGCTGTGGCAAATGATGGAGGTTATGGGTTTCGAGGAACCCTTGGTCATCCTGCTCCGTAGACTCCATGAATCAACCACTGTAGCCATAAGGTTCGGGCCAGGGGGGGAGAAAACTAAGTCCATTCCCTCAACTGAGGGCGTCCGCCAAGGATGCATATTAGCCCCCTTTTTGTTTCTAGTGTACACCAATGGGCTGGAAAAATACTTGTTGGACCACTGCCATGATTTTCCAAAGGTCAACGGCAGGAGCATACCAATGCTTTCTTACGCCGATGATACGGTACTAATTACACTCACAGGAAACAGTATGCAGCATTGTCTTGATGCCTTCCACAACTTCATGTTGGACCTAGACCTGAAGGTAAATTTCACCAAATCCTTTGCTATGGTCTGTGGCCCAAAGGGTATCAAAACCAGAAAGTTTGTAGTAAATAACTCCACCATCGAAAAGGTTGAAAATTTTAACTATCTGGGAAACCTTTTCAATAACAAATTAAGCTGGGCCCCGTTAATGAAGACTCGAGTCCAGAGTGCCAGTCGTTCTATTGAAGGTCTGTTTCGTTTCTGTGGCAAACTAGGTCAAAAACCTGTTACACATCTAAAAACCCTGTACAAAGCAAAATGTTTGTCGGTAGCTACCTATGGGGCAGGGGTTTGGGGGACTGAAAGCCCTGACACGATACAAACCATGGAGAACAAATTTTTAAAGTGTGTATTGGCTATTCCATCAAGTTCCGCAAATAGATTTGCCCACGATGAGATAGGTCTGAGTTACGTGAGTGACACCATTCGCCTCTCCCCCTTATTATTATGGGGTAAAATATGGTTATCAGAGGATTTCCAGCTTTCTAGAGATATCCTCCGGGACTGTTTAAAACTGGCAAACATGAAACAGATCCCATGGCTATCTTATGTTAACGAAATACTCCATAAAATAGGTCTGGGTGACATTTTTGACAACCCCGAAAATATTCAGGGAGATATTAAAGCTGTTATCAAATCAAGTTATTGGAAATCCTCACTTGTGCACTCTTCGGTCAGCCCTCACGTTCCTAAGGTTACTTTACAGCACCAGTTTTATTTAACCTTTACAAATCATGTGCAATGGCGATTCTATTTGACAAGGTTTAGGTTACACATCTTGCATTTTCTTTTTGCGTTTCCTAAACAGGGGGGCTGGTGTGAGAGACTGCCCCCCTGTCCCTGTAACAACAAAGATAGCCAAAGCACGATGCATGTTGTTCTTTTCTGTTCCCTATATAAGGATCCGAGAATTAGGTTTATTAAGCCGATCCTTAAGGAAAAGCAACCATGTCACTATAAAGAGGGTTATGACCATCTGTTATCTTTGTCTTCATCTGGTGTCTGTTGTGCAATGTTAAATTTCATACGAGTGTCACTCTTGATTAGAAAACGGTATGGTTAATTCCGGCTCCTAGAACTTGTCTCTTTGCCCATGTATATTGTTGTTTCATGATTTTCTTTCCCTGTTCTTTAATGTATACCCTGGTATGAAGAACTTATGAATTAACCTAATTTGATTGAAAAGTTATGGGTTACAACTGTGATTATATTTAATTAATGTATTTTATTAGTTTAGTTTAGTGTTATAATTTTAAAATTGTTTTTTTTTAAATGAATTCCAAACTATGTTTGTAAATGCAATTGTTTGACTTTTATGATTCTTTTTTCTGAATCGAATAAAGTTTTTGAAACGAAACGAATAGTAAATTAAACTATTCACTATCCAGCGCCCAAAAGCATTATGCGTTGTAATGGTATGCGTTGTAAAACTTGCGATGTAAAGGTAGGCGTTGTAAAAGTATGCGTTGTAACGTCATACATCCGTTCTAGAATTGCGAACTTTAGAGCGGGGGAGCTACGTTCGAATCTCGGCATCAGCTCAACATCCTGTGATTCCAGGCAAATTGCTTTGTCTCCCCGTGCCGAACGCAAATTAATGTTTTCTTCTGTAATGTAAATTGTGCTCATGCCAGTTGTCGAGTTCGCGCTATATAATATTGCAAGGAAAAATAAAGTAGGGAAACTCGAGTTCACACACTACTGAACGCGCACTCTTAAGTGCATCAGCAGTGCACTGTGAATCGGAGCGTTTCACAGGCCTGTCACAGATAAGAAATGCTATCAAAACGAAATCCTACAAAACAATATACTACTGGCCGGCGGCAGCAATTCATACCCGGACAACGTTGGGATGGGCTGCTAGTCCGCCCATAAAGTGGAGCGACCTTTGTTCAAGGGGCCACTCCCCAACATCAAAAACAAATCCCTGGTGGCCTAGTGGTCATACAAAAAAAAAATCAGACGATCTGCCCCCAGGGTGGCAGAAACGGACAGTTTTAATTCTCCCTAAAGGATTAGATGATCTGGAGGGAGGGGCGGGGGAGGATGGGGAAGGGCTTCCCCTGAACAAAAAAGAGATAGGGGAGGGTCTGAGGGTTAGTTTAATGACCTAGGTATTTCATAACCCAATAAAGCCACACAAAACACTAACAAGAGATACCATGTCAGAACACTGGTGTAATGTACTGATCCTAAAATTACAAGGAAGAGCGGGACACAACAGAAATTTCAGATGGCTGAAAAACTCCCATCAGGCCACCATGATGGCGGGGTATCGTCATTTGGGATACGGATGGTAGATCCAATCTTACCCAACCCATCAGGTGATGGTGTAAAGACGGATTCAAAGGTAACCCTCTAGCCAACTGTATTTAATGTGGTGATGGTGGTGTGCAACGTGAAAGTGTGGGATAAAAATAACTACTGTAACAGAAAATATGTTTAATGAGCACTGTTACAGTGTTAAGATTAAAATGACGCTACATAGTGTGAAATTATCAGTGCAGAGTGGTCGACATGTTTCAGCTGAGGATAAACTATATCCAGCTTTCTTCAGGACCGTGATGTTGAATGCACTGCAAAAAATCAGTGAGAACTAAATAGGAAACAAGCAAAAAATCAAGACTGAAGTAATCCTACCAGGAACTTGGATCCCCAATGTTGTCTGGTGGAAAAACGAGTAGATTATCCTCCCTGTGGAAGAAGTAATACACCAAATCTATAATTCATACATGTGTTTACCAATCGTCACTATATAGCAAATAGGAAAAGTACATTAACACCAAAAACAACAAAACAGAGCTGATAAGTCTCATACTGTTCGTCATAGGCAAAAAGTCCTCTTCAAATTATTAAGAAACAAATAATTATCATATTTACAATGTACAATTTAGTACTCACCCAGCTTTGTGTGGGGAGTTGCCCCACCTCACCCGGCACCCACTCGGGAAAAATGAGGCCCTGCTCTGTCAAAAAGCATGGAAGAAGAGTAGAATATAACCCATCGCAATATAAATTAATTGAGTTGTATTTCAACACTTCCAGAACATTTAAACAATACCCAGTTGTTCCTAGTAAAGACACCCCTCTCCCTCAGGCCAAATGGCCGGAGAAGCCTGCTCCAGGCAAAAGGTAGTATACCCCGCCATCATGGTGGCCTGATGGGAGTTTTTCAGCCATCTGTAATTTCTGTTTTGTCCCACTCTTCCTTGTAATTTTAGGATCAGTACATTACACCAGTGTTCTGACTTGGTATCTCTTGTTAGTGTTTTGAAGGGCTACCCCTGCCTTCCCAGATGGGGGCACCTTAATTACTTTACTGGTTGGTTGGTTGATAGCTTTATTTCGATATGCAAATATCATAAAAGCATTACAGAAAGGTATATAAAAACAGCACATCGTAAAAGACTGTACAATAAAAAGACAAGGCAGATAAAAAACTGACAATTAGTCTGAAATAAGTTAATTAAAACTGAATTAAATTGATGTGGACAGTCTTTTTAAGCGGATCAGCCATGCCCATTTTAAAAATTTGGATACAGCACAAACTATGGGAGAGGATGTATCTGTTAATAAAATCCGTAAGGCCACCATATGCTGGCGAATACCCAATTGTCTACATAGGGGTTTAAGCCAATAGGATCTTGGACGGGCGTAATCAGGACATTCAAAAAGGAAATGGGCCACGGTTTCGGGCCTGGTTGTACATAGGGCGCAGAAGCGTGATGCCTGCGCGGGCATATTCCATCTTGAAAGGAGGTCAGCTAAAGGTAAAGTACCTAGTCTAAGTTTGATATAAAGTGCCCGGTCCACAGAGATTGTGATTATGTCCAGGTAAGGCTCAAAAGCAACAACGTCTTTTATTTTCAGGTAAGCTGCTGTGGAATTGCAGTGGCGCGGGTTGCTAATGAGCTTGGCAGAGACCCATTCCCAGTATAGTTTTTTTAGGGTCGCCTTCGGCAGGGCAGAGTGTGTGGACCAGCAAGACCCCAGACCTAGGGCCTCCAGGAGATTTTTAATGTCCCTAAGCCATTTAATCTTGTGCCAGCCACCCAAACCCATCACCTCTGACAACCCGTCAGCATAAGTTTTTAGTTCAGGCACCCTCCAGAGACGAGCCCAAAGGAGAAGAGGCCGGAGGCAAGCCTGGTCCTTGATTGCTTTACAGCCCGCATCCAGAAGCACCGGAACTGTTGGGGTGCTCATCGGGATGGCCAGGAGGTCCTTCAGGAATTTGTTCTCGGCCTTGATCAAAACCTCCATGTTACCAAGGCCCCATAGCTCAGCCCCGTAGAGAGATGCCGTTACAGCTCTGGCTTTGTAAATGTCAATTATTGGAGCTACGCATTGTTTGGATGAATTGTTATACTCCTTCAACAAAGCTCCCCCTACCCTTTTGTGGCTGATGGTCATTTTGTTGATATGGGGAGTCCAGCTCATGACATCGCTAATACGGATCCCCAAATAGTCAAATTCTGATACTCTTTCAAGGGGAATAGAGTTCAGTATAGGAGGGCGGCCAAGCTTACGGGGGGGATGCATGGTTAGATATTTGGTTTTGTCCACATTGATGACAAGTCCTCTCCTTGTGCAAAAGTCCTGGAAGCGGTTCAGGAGCTTCTGTAGGCCCTGGGGAGTTTTGGAGATAAGGAGGGTGTCGTCGGCAAACAACAGGGTTGGAATCCTTACGTCCCCCAATGAGGGAGCGTCTGCTGGTTCACCAAGCAGGTGCTCTACCACCCCATTCACGTACAGGGAGAATAGGGTGGGAGCTAATACACAACCCTGCCGGACGCCCCTGACAACCGGGATCCTGTCGGTCTTTTCCCCATTCTGTCCCCATCGCGCCTGAGCATAGTTGGCATTGTGTAGTTTGATGAGGAGCGTTAAGATGTAGGGGGGCATCCCAAGACCATACAAGACCCTCCAGAGTTCCTCCCTGGGAACCAGGTCAAAAGCAGTCTTCAGGTCTATAAAGGCCAAGTAAATACTGCCCTTGCCCAGCTCCACCACCTTCCAGTAATGTAAAAACCTGTGGCGGGTCGGGGACAATCGATATTTGCCCGGCGGTATTGCCTCTGTGACCCTCTAGTTATTTAATCAATGAAGAGGCAGGCGCTGGAGACTGGAAAGCAGGAAACAAGGTTTTTATTCTCTCCGGAGGAGAACACAACGAAACGGACAGAAGGTATCGTTCTGAGGTGCTCTAACTGCATCCCTGAGGCCTGACCTCTTATACACAAGTTTATCTTTTTATTGCATGTAACATATTCTCGTCGACACTTTGATGTACAGAAAGACATCCTCAGATCCCCCTTTGGGCCCGTTCCCACACACATTTACAGTTGAAGTCCCCACCCTAGTCACAACAGGTGATGAGTATCACGCAGCTGGATATTCCGCCGATTCACGGAATGTGGGGGGTTTGATCGGATCTCATGGAGTGGGGGCTTTGATCAACCCGGGGATCCTTTGATGGGGGAAGCTTTCTATTGTACGGGGAGGGGCAAGGAATGGTATCGGCAGAGCTGGGTGTCGGCCTGGGAACGGGGAAGACAAAACGGGCACACAGGGAAAAAGGGGTTTGCATCTTAGGGCCGGAGATCATGAAAGGGAAGCAGGGAGGTGTCGCGCTGGGAACAGGATGAGGGCCTGGGGCAGAGCAGCGCCGAAGAGGGGTTTATGACTCAAGGCAGGTGCAAGCAGGGGGTGGTCAGCGTGCAGGCTTAGTGAAGGCGAAGGGCTATGTCAGGGGCCAGCAGCATGCAAAAGGGTTCGCTCTGATCGGGGCATCTTAAAAAAATGGCGGGCGCGCACGAAAAAAGTGTAGCATCAGGGGAAGAGGCAAGATGGCGCAGATAATGTTCACCAAAACGTACTAATTTTCAACAGTCCTCCCTTTAACATATTCAAGACATCTTGCTGGTTCATTTTCTACTCGGTCCTATTGTGGTGGGCATGAGAAAGGAAACGGTAGGAACCCTAGAGGAAAAGAGTTGTAAACAATACATTTTAACATTTCTAGTTTTTAGGAGGTGGGCCTATTTGATAAACTTTGATCAATTTGTTTAGCAGGAAAGTCATAGGAATGCAATACAAAAACGATTCTGTAGCGAGAGCAGCAAGCATATTTCATACTGGCAGGTTATTACATATATATCAGGTTCGGATTGGAGCATGATCAATATAATGGCGGCTGGGAGAGAAATGAGGTCTAGCAGAAACGGCGATTGGGGATGTCAAATGTTCGAAGTTTAACGAGTTCTCATCATTCTTTGTTGCCTTTCGTTGGCGCTGTTGAGCACCGGCGGTGGAGCTACAAGTCCAGCTCTGTTCTAAGTTCTGTGTTGCAGGGCACGACCCTTTCCTCGCGTTACTGGTCGGAAAGGTCCTTTTCGCCCTGTGTCCTTTGAGGTGTTTGTCAGAAAGTTCAGATGGAAGAAGAGCGTACAAAACAGTCCATAGGGTAGGTCAGAGGAAAAGGGGGATGGAGCAAGGCCAAATTAGGAACAAAGTAGGGGAACGAGAGACTTCAAATAGGCGGGCGTGTGACTGAATTCAGAGAGCGGGGACTTGTCGACAGACACTGGACATCGAGCAGGGGCATCAGGTCGACCCTTTCTTCTCATGTTGTCGAAAACAGTGCCTCGTCCTGCAGCTCTTTTCTGTCGTGGTCTCGCCTTGGCTAATGTCGCAGGTGTTCCCTAGTCTGCAGTCAGGCCTCGTGCTCCCACATCCGGTCCTTCTCTCCTCCAACAGCAGTACCCTTAAACAAGTTTGAAAAGACAGTCTTTAGAGAATTGGCAGATGAAGATAATCAAAAAGTCTATTTCTCTCCCAGCTCCAGGCAAAGAATGAAAAAAATGCCCGTTCTATTAGTGTTCACAACTGGCATATGAATGACCGGTGAAGGCCTGTTGGATTTACTATGACTTTCCTTTAAAATTATTTATCACAGTCACGACAGTTCATCTGATGGTGACCCACCTTCGTGAGACGTTAACATGGTACTACACAGGTATTTTGCTGAGAGACGAACATGGCTAAACATTTACTTTCTATCGATGCATCCTGCCTTTTAACTACTACGGGGTTTATTTCGATGATTTCTTTACCTTGGACTAGTCTGTTAACCTTGTAAAACGTCATTCTGGATCCTACGTAACCTTTTACAGCCCGATTACTTAATTAGGAAGGACAGGGGTTTTATGGGGAACAACCAGGGACATAGGAAACTTGTGGTAAGGGCATAAATCGACCCATCTCTCACAACCGGAAATGAGGGGTAGTTTCATAATTCCAGTTTTTGGGCGGCTGATACAGGGGAGGTAACAGGGGTGATCATTTTTCCGGTCTGGGTATTGCGACAATTCGGGGAGGGGAGGGTCGCGTATTCTGAGGTCCTTGTTTTATACCATAGGAGCCGTCGACATGTAGTTCCCTTATTTCGGGCCAGATTAGGGAACCTCTGTCGTCTTACCTGTCCTTTCCCTTACGGCCCAACCTCGGTTCATTGACTTCTAGCGGAAAAGGAGAGGTAATGACGCGGCCTCAGGGTGATTGTATTAAAGACACGTTTTTGTGCAAATACTGACGGTATTTGAAGCCAATTAGGAGGTGTGCTAGGGGTGGCAATCTGCCAATTTCGGGGCTAATCACTCGGAAGAGTGGGAGTGCAAAAATAGAGGGAGAGAGAGAGAGAGAGAGAGAGAGAGAGAGAGAGAGAGAGAGAGAGAGAGAGAGAGAGAGAGAGAGAGAGAGAGAGAGAGAGAGAGAGAGAGAGAGAGAGAGAGAGAGAGAGAGAGAGAGAGAGTGCAACGGCAGGCTAAATAGTACACGTGCAACAGAGAGGGTGGCAGTGTATTCAAGAAAGGCTATTTAGTGCATTACACAGTAAAGGGCATTCACGGGTCTGCGTTAGAATCTTGTAATCATGCAGTTTGAGCCTTAGACAGGGTAGAGGGGACGTGCCTTGAGAAAAAGGAAAGAAGAAAGGAGGTACCATTTTGTCGCACTTTCTCGCATTCTCGGTCCTTCGACCAGTTAGGCCGACGCCTCAGTCACACATACACACATTCCCTCATAGTTTCGCATCATACGTGACATGGGTTCATTCGTCCGGTCTGGTTTAAGGGTGATCACTTTTTATCAGGTTGTGCTAATTTTTCGGATTTGTTCAATACGTGAGTAGTTTGCAGGCGTGCTTAGACACCACCTTGCGGCGCTAGTCCGCTTCGTGTATTAGACATGGCAAGGCTTCAGATCTTCGCCACACCTTGGCTGTAATCTCTGATGTAACCTGCAGAGGGAGGAAAAAAGGGGTGGGGGAGACAGCATTCGCGCATATTCAAACACATGGATTCATAAGACCTTTACTTACCTCTTACTCGTCTTTCCTCCTCGGGGCAGGGTCCCCGGGGATATGATTTCTGGAGTCGGGGGGGGGTAGTGTGTCCATATAGGTCGTGTGCGGAGAAACGTAAAAAGGAAACCAGAGGTGCTTAGTGCGAGGTATCTAGTCAAAGGATGTATCTCACTATCGGGATCCTTAAACCTCTTTCAACGCTGTGGCGTTCTAAGGTTCTTTGGTTCTTGGGTCAGCTCCGTTCCCTGATACTTTGGAACGTTGTACTTTATCACATTTACATTATTTCATTTCACCCTCCTTTTACATTCCCTCATTTACACCGTTCGTTTTACCCATCCTTGAAAGTCGAAGTCTTCCTCTACGCGAGAGGTCATGAGTCAGTCGCGTACTTTGAAGGCGGAGTGTCGTGTTGCCGATCCGATCCGTCCTCCAGGGCTGGGCAACCATCTTCTTTTAACCTTAAAGAGAGAGCAGAGTAGGGTGCACAGAAAAGAACTTTCCCACCGATCCCACATTTTTAAAATAAGGCATGCAATACCCGTCCATAGTTTCAAAAACTTTATTTTGCAAAATCATTTCAGCATGAGGATTATGAGGGTGCGGTCGTATTTGGCCGGTCGTGGCGATGGCTAAAGTGCGTACAGTGGGGTGTCGTTTGCAGCAATAAAAACATCGGAAAGTTTTACTCATTCATTGGTAAGAGACTAAAACGTCTATTAATTGGCTGGGGGTTCGGGGGCATTTATTTTCATAATTTAGAAGCATAATCATAATAGTGGTAATCAGATTTCCTATATGCATACCGTACGTGAGCGTCGTAAATGAGGTTTACATCAGTTATAAAAATATAATACATTGTACATTTGTAATCAACATTTGTAACGGGGATCCTTTCATACTGTTCGTCGAGTGAGTTCTCCTTGTCTTTTCTAACCAAGTGTACAAAGGATCATATAAAATCTCAGAACATCAAGTTTATATTAGTGCGAAGGAACACCACGAGGTGTTCGTAAGTTCCGATTGATACCAGCGCCATTTTGGGCGGGGCCGGTTCAGTCCGGAAGCAGCATCAGGGGGAAATGTTTCCCATTACTGGCAGTTTGGACCAGAGTCCTTTTCGGCAGTTCTAGAATTCATGCTAACAGAAGGAGTGGCAATGTCATGTTTGTTTCGTTGGCGATCAAGGCAGCCGTCCCTTACCGGAAGCCTGCAAAGGCCGAAGGTTCCGCCGGGGACCTTTGTAGGATCTTCAAGGCTGCGGAGATGCCGTCGGAGATGGGGGCTCGTGCTCCAGGGGGCAAATGTTCGAGTTATATTGCTGGTCAAAGTTACTCTAGTGGCCGGGGCCCGCCTTCCAGCGGACCCAGACGCCATTTTGAGGCCCTACAGGGGCCACTCTCGTCGAGTTTTCAAGAGTGGGAGAGATCCTTCGGAGTGAAAGGAAGAGGTCTCTGTTTTGTGAAAGCGGGACGTTCGGCTGGGGTGCAGCTGTGATGCCCCCACCTGGGGGGCGAGGGAGACTGGTTCGCATCGTCTCCTTCTCCCGGTGCACTCCAGGCCGCTCCTTTTCATCGCCCCGCATGAAGGTTTCTCCACATCCGGTGTTCCCCAAGACCTGTGCTCGGTGCTGTGGGAGTATGGCCACCATTGCACGTTCGGTGCTGCGCAAGTACTGGGGTGCCACCATGGTGTGTTCGGTGCTGTGGAAGTATTGGCACCATCGCCTGACTGGGGGTGTTCGGCGTCGGGCCGGGGGCTGGGAAACCTCCTATCGGTGGAGGTGGGAGAGGCTCGTCCGCGTCGCCTCTCCCTCCCAGCCCAACTTGGACAAATTGTTGTGGAGGTACGTGCAGGACATCCTGCCGTCCAGAGCTGCTGCGGCTGTGACGGAAGAGAAAAGGAAGAGGTGCCTCGTTCTTCTCTGGACATGTGGCGGGACTGCTTAAGTCTATCCAGGCCCGTTGCGGCTGGCCGAGGAGACATGTGGCGGGACTACCTACAACTGCCCCGGCTGCTGGCTCCTGCCTCTCCTCCGGCTCCCCCATACGTTAAGATTTCCTGACCAAGAGTTGGCGGCCGGGCCCGCCTTATATGGGTTGCCGTTGGTTGGGCGTAGCCGTAACCCTGCCCTACTTTGGAAGGTTCCAGAATGGGGGGGGGGATGTTCTGTTTGACTTTCATTTTCTACAGTTTACCGTTATTATTCCTTGTTTGTTGTGTTAAATTAAAAGTTCAAGTTCATTAATGGTCTACGGATTTTGTTTTACCATTTCTTTCTTTTCAGGTTGTTTTTATGCTAAGTTTCTGCTAACAGAGGTTGAGTAACACGGAAACACGTGTAGAGGGATGACGCAGATTTGTACATTACATACACACAAACTCAGACGGGGGGACAGTACAAGTACGACATACAAAGACCCAAGACGAATATAAAACAGTTATTGGTCATAATTATCTCTTTCCGTCAGTGAATTTGAAACAAGGCTGGGTTCCCGTCTTGACGTTGCCCGACCTAGGAAAACTTGAGCATGCCGCTGAAATTGTCCTGGCGAAATCTGTGCCATCGGGCATAATCAAACGTGGTGGTTCTGTCTGGTCTGTCTATGTAAGTCGGGTTCTTCTTTGTCTCGCGCTTTTTCTTGTACTGCCGGTCTGTCGTTCCTGTCGGCCCTTTGCCTTTACTCACGCTCAGTAGAGTCGGGCATTGGGCTTTCCAGTGTCCGACATACCTACAAAAAGCGCATTGGGCTGGCCCTAAGTCTGGTCGTCTTTTGCATAGTGTCGGGGGATAAGTTGTGGGTAGCGATGTCCTGGGGTTGTCCTGTCGGTATATTTCTCTATTTGGTTTGTCCTCGTCTTTTCTCTGTCGTTGCATAGCCTCTCTGCGCCACATACCGAGACTGTCGAGCATAATTGGCGTTGTCTTATTATTTCGAAGGGCTATTTCTAACGTTTCTATTTTATCAAGGTCAAAGGATCCTGCCAGTGGCCACTGTTTGTCTTGACTATCTTCGGTATACCTGTGCCACAATTTATTATAGGCTATGGTGACTAATCCATAGTTTATGAACATGTCCTTATTAGGGGTGCCTTCTAGTGGAGCTATATGGTCCACCTCTAATACTCGGTCCGGGCTAAACAGGCTATTAATCAGTGGGGAGAAGACAGACATGACGGCTCGTAACGAGGGACTAAAAAGTCAGCACTGCCTATCTTATCACTAGGTGCAAAGACCGGACAGAATATTTCTATTCAACGTTGTTTGCAGGCAGTGAATACCTCATGGATCGAAAATAACAAAAAAGACCAATAAATAACAATGGGGAGAATGAGTAGGTCCGCAAAGATCTGCGTTACCTACCCTTTTCACTATCTGCAAAAAGGGTGGTCTCTTCCCTGTTTGCAGACAGGGAATCTCCAGGAGACAATAGTTTTGCGAACAACAGTTCAGTTTCAAGTAATTATTGAGTGGGGGAGAAAAAATAAGCACGGCTGCTGCCCTACCTATCCTCCACTGCTTGCAAAGAGAGAGCCCGTTGTTTCTCCGTTTGTAGACAGTGAATCTCCAAATAAATAAAAAAGAGCAATACTAGTATTTTTGAACAATCAAACAAACAAGCAATTATTTCGCAACTTGTCGTGATTACACGACCTTACCCGGACCATGTGGACAGTTTCTTGTCTTCCGAATCCAGCGCCCGATCGTCCTCTTTTTCTCGTATTTCTCACGGCACTCCTGATGGTCCCCAGTCAGGACCGTAGATCACTCGAGAGAGGTCTGTTCGGAACTAGTGAAGTTCGGATGATCGGCTGCCAGACGAGGGTCTATTGGGCAAGAGCTCTCCCGATCGTTGCAGTCGTTCACTCTGTCGTCGGGACCTCTCCCACTGGATCCACGAGTCGCTGATGGGCCCCACGCTTGGGACGCCAATTGTAAAAACCTGTGGCGGGTCGGGGACAATCGATATTTGCCCGGCGGTATTGCCTCTGTGACCCTCTAGTTATTTAATCAATGAAGAGGCAGGCGCTGGAGACTGGAAAGCAGGAAACAAGGTTTTTATTCTCTCCGGAGGAGAACACAACGAAACGGACAGAAGGTATCGTTCTGAGGTGCTCTAACTGCATCCCTGAGGCCTGACCTCTTATACACAAGTTTATCTTTTTATTGCATGTAACATATTCTCGTCGACACTTTGATGTACAGAAAGACATCCTCAGATCCCCCTTTGGGCCCGTTCCCACACACATTTACAGTTGAAGTCCCCACCCTAGTCACAACAGGTGATGAGTATCACGCAGCTGGATATTCCGCCGATTCACGGAATGTGGGGGGTTTGATCGGATCTCATGGAGTGGGGGCTTTGATCAACCCGGGGATCCTTTGATGGGGGAAGCTTTCTATTGTACGGGGAGGGGCAAGGAATGGTATCGGCAGAGCTGGGTGTCGGCCTGGGAACGGGGAAGACAAAACGGGCACACAGGGAAAAAGGGGTTTGCATCTTAGGGCCGGAGATCATGAAAGGGAAGCAGGGAGGTGTCGCGCTGGGAACAGGATGAGGGCCTGGGGCAGAGCAGCGCCGAAGAGGGGTTTATGACTCAAGGCAGGTGCAAGCAGGGGGTGGTCAGCGTGCAGGCTTAGTGAAGGCGAAGGGCTATGTCAGGGGCCAGCAGCATGCAAAAGGGTTCGCTCTGATCGGGGCATCTTAAAAAAATGGCGGGCGCGCACGAAAAAAGTGTGGCATCAGGGGAAGAGGCAAGATGGCGCAGATAATGTTCACCAAAACGTACTAATTTTCAACAGTAAAGTAGCAGGAGTCTAAAGACTTGCTCAATAGTTCCTGTACCGGAACGAAAGCCTGCTTGCAGGTCGGACAGTATGTGGTTTTCATCCACCCACTGGAGAATCCTCCCTAGAATTGCTTTTCCCGCCACCTTCTGGGTTGAGTCAATATATTTATCGATTTATTAAGCGCAGTTGCTGCCCAGGGGCGTCCAAGCGCTGAGTTTAGACAGAGACGTGGCAGAGCACACGAGGAACTAAAGGGGCTTCACGAATAGTATGGTTTTCAGTTTCCTGCGGAATGAGAGCAGGTCGGGTGTGGATCGAAGAGCAAGGGGGAGGGCATTCCAAAGCTTGGCGGCGTTCAGCGAGAACATCCTGCCCCCGGACCTGGCTCTCTTTACTCTGGGTACGACTGCCAGAAAAGCACCGGTAGACCGGAGATTCCTATTAGGGTGGTAAGGGGTGACAAGGCTGGCGTTGATTGCTGATCCGGTCTTCCAGAAAGCCCGATGTGTGATGCACAGAGCCTTGAATGCCACTCTCTGTCTCACAGGCAGCCAATGTAGGCTTTTCAGTCCCTGTCTGACGGACTGAGACCGTGGAATTTGGAGTATGGTACGTGCTGCGCAGTTTTGTACCACCTGCAGCTTTCGGAGAGTCATCTCAGGCGCCCCCAGGTATAGGGCGTTGTTTGAGTCCAAACGGGACTGGATGAAGCCTTGTACCGCCACCTTCTTGGCATCCAGAGGTAAAAGTGGAAGGACCTTCCTCAGCGTTCTTAATAGTCCAAAACAGGTGGCAGACAACTTGGTGGCCTGAGTGGAGAAGGAGAGTTTGTGGTCTAACCAGACTCCCAAGCTCTTAACACTGTCCTTGGGAGTAGGAGGTGCCCCTAGGCCAGCGGGCCACAGGGAAGAAAAGGATAGTGGTGAGGCTGGGCCTAGGAGCATAAGTTCAGTTTTTCCTCCGTTCAGTTTGAGGGAGGAGTTGGTCATCCACTCCCTCACGCTCTCCAAGCAGTTCAGCAGGCCGGCCGAGGCTTGCCCACCGTTCTCTTGGGCCAATGAAACCACTAGCTGGGTATCGTCGGCGTACGACACGATTTTAATGCCGTACGGTTCTACTACCCCAGCCAGCGGTTTCATGTATGCGTTGAACAGTACAGGGCTCAGCGATGAGCCCTGCGGAACTCCACAGCTAAGAGGCTTGCTGGTAGATGTTGTGTTACCATCAAAGATCTGGAAAGATCTGGAAAGATCTGTCAGCCAGGAAGGAGCTGAACCACCTTAGTGCGTTTCCCGAGACTCCGATGTTCTGGAGACGGTTCAGCAGAGTGGCATGGCTGACCGTATCGAAGGCAGCACTTAGATCAAGGAGGATCACTGCCACTGATCCTCCCTGATCCAGTATTCTTCGAGACTCTTCGGTAACTGCTAGCAAGGCGGTTTCAGTCCCATGGCCAGGTCTGAAGCCTGTCTGGGAGGTGTGCAGTAGGGAGTGATTCTCCAAAAACTGGACCAAGAGGGCATTTATGTGCTTTTCCAACACCTTGCCAGTCCACGGGAGCAGTGAGATGGGGCGAAAGTTGGAGTAGTCGTCAGGGTCCAAATTAGTTTTTTTTAAGAGCGCCCGTACAGAGGCTTGCTTCCAGGCAGTGGGAACTGTGCAAGTGGACAAAGATGAGTTTAGCAGTTCCAGGACTACAGGGAGGATGGCTTCGCCTGCCTGCATCAGGATATCTGGGGGGGCTGGGTCACGGGGGGAGCCCGACTTAACCTGGCGAGCCACTTTATCTAAAGTGACAAAGTCCAGGAGAGGGAAATGATCAAGAGTCGGCACAGTAGTAGACAGGCTTGAACAGGGGAGATTTTCTGAGTTGGATGAGTCGGGCACCTCATGGTTCAGGGCCATGGCTGGAAAGGTGGAATATATGTTCAGCACCTTGTCGTGAAAAAATTCCGCCAGTTCATTACATTGCTCTTTAGTCTTGGTTAAAGGGGGAGCAGTGAGGACATTAGTGCATTGCTTTACTATGTTAAAGATTTCTTTAGGCTTTGTTCTGGCTTCCAAGATTTTGTCGGAATAGTAAGTTGCCTGGGGTGCCTTGACCCCTTCTTTATAGCTTCTGATCACCTCTCTATAGGAGGCCTTTTTTTCCGGAAGGAAGTCTAAGCGCCAGGCTCTCTCCCGTTGCCTACATCGGCGTTTTAACTCTCTCAGCGAGTCAGAGAACCAGGGGGCTGATGTCTGCGCTCGCTTAGAGGACGATTTGCGAAGAGGCAGGAGTGAGTCTAAGGAATTTGTGATCCAGCTAACATAGTTTGCATATGCCCGATTGGGGTCTGAGCAGGGTGGCGGGCGGGTGGCGTCTAGCTCACGCCTCCAGCGGTCGCCGGGGAGTTTTTTCCAGTTTCTTCTCATAGAGGTTTGGGGGAATAGTTGGGGGGTTTTATGGGTGGACCAAGTAAACGGCACCAGGTAGTGGTCTGACCATGGAAGGGGGATGGGTTGGGCCGTTATTAGATCCATACTATTGCTGAAAATAGGATCGAGAAGGTTCCCTTTTTCGTGGGTAGGGGCTGTGACCAACTGAGCCAGTTGAAGGGCTTCAAGGTCATCTATTAACTCCTTGGCAGAGTGGTCGGACGGCGAGTTAAAATGCAGGTTGAGATCTCCCAATACTGTATAATTAGCCGCCGATAGGGATCTTTTTGCTACAATCTCTGGTAGTGCTCTAAGGAATAGTTTTGCAGACTCAGGGGGGCGATAGATCAGCGTACCAGAGAAGGAGTAATTGGCGTTGAACTCTATACAGAATTCCAGACTCTCACAGCCAGGGATAGTGGCTGTTGTGGTGCGGCAGTGGTACTGGTCCTTTATGATGATGGCCAGCCCACCCCCTCTCCCTTCTGGTCTGTCGAGTCTAAGAATGTGATAGCCCGCTGGTAAGGCTATAACAATGTCGGGCTCGGATTGGGCCGTGAGCCATGTCTCTGTTAAAAAGAGCGCGTCTGGCTTGTGCTCCTCAAGCAGCATGGCGATTTGTGTGCAGTGCTTGGGCAGTGATCGGCAATTTAGTGCATACATACAATATTTCGGAACAGCGGCCAAGGGGTTATTCCGGAAGGGATGTTTACAATCTGAGCAGCTGAGGGGAAGTTCTGTAGGGACGTATATATGCGTGCACTGGTTAGCGACGTTTCTTCCTATGGAGTGTAGGGCTGCCGCGCTATATGGCCTGCCCTGGGGGGTCGGTGAACCAAGGTTTGTGGCCCCTGGTCCCGTCCGGTCGCGGACGGGCGCAGACGGGCTTGCCTTTGGCGCGCCTTCGGCGCACCGCCGGCGCGCCCGCTGCGCCCGTCCGCTGCGCCTCCTGGAGCAACACATTGTTATAAGTCAGGAGGAGGGGGGCGTGGCCTGGGTCAGTGGGCGGTGCCCGGAGGTCACGGTGATTCCCTGCGACCCGCTGCAGCGCCTGACTCGGCTGCGCGGGGAGGAGAATCACGAAGGAGGTAAGCGGTCAAGTAGTTTACAGAAAACACAAGAATACAATCCCCAATTTCTAAAAAAGTAGTCTTTTTAAAAACTGAGTTCTTCTCTTAGGTTTTAAAACACACAGAATAAGCAATACAATTTTTAAAAAAATGCAAGGTCTTAAAAGTTTCCTGCTCTCGGCTACAGCCTCAAGAGCTCTATCTAATGCGTGCGTATTCCCCAAGCGCGGCTTACATAGAGAGGGGGCGTGGCCTGGGTCAGTGGGCGGTGCCCGGAGGTCACGGTGATTCCCTGCGACCCGCTGCAGCGCCTGACTCGGCTGCGCGGGGAGGAGAATCACGAAGGAGGTAAGCGGTCAAGTAGTTTACAGAAAACACAAGAATACAATCCCCAATTTCTAAAAAAGTAGTCTTTTTAAAAACGGAGTTCTTCTCTTAGGTTTTAAAACACACAGAATAAGCAATACAATTTTTAAAAAATGCAAGGTCTTAAAAGTTTCCTGCTCTCGGCTACAGCCTCAAGAGCTCTATCTAATGCGTGCGTATTCCCCAAGCGCGGCTTACATAGAGAGGGGGCGTGGCCTGGGTCAGTGGGCGGTGCCCGGAGGTCACGGTGATTCCCTGCGACCCGCTGCAGCGCCTGACTCGGCTGCGCGGGGAGGAGAATCACGAAGGAGGTAAGCGGTCAAGTAGTTTACAGAAAACACAAGAATACAATCCCCAATTTCTAAAAAAGTTGTCTTTTTAAAAACGGAGTTCTTCTCTTAGGTTTTAAAACACACAGAATAAGCAATACAATTTTTAAAAAATGCAAGGTCTTAAAAGTTTCCTGCTCTCGGCTACAGCCTCAAGAGCTCTATCTAATCAATGTGTCGAGTCAATGAGGCTTATTGGCCTGTAATTCCCGGGTTGATCCCGACAGCCCTTTTTAAAAATTGGGACTGCCTCTGCCCCTTTCCAAGACTCAGGCACAGATCCTCCCTCTATAATAGCGTTAAAAAGGGCGGAGATCAACACCCCCCATTCGCCCGGATAGGCTCGAAGAAGGTCCCCTGGCAACCCATCCGGACCAGCAGCTTTTAGTGGTGTTAAAGATTTGATCAGGTTCGTAACCTCCCGTGCAGAAAAGAGATCAGTACCTCTGTCCAAAGAGAATGGGGGAAGGGGGAATGGGTCATTGAGTATACCTTCTACGGCAGAATATAGGGCCTTAAAATGGTTAAACCACGCCTGGGCCGTAATAGTGCAGGTCCTCAAGGTGTCATCTGGACGATTTCTACTGCCCACTAGGTCCCAGAAACCTTTGGCGTCTCTCCCTCGACTTGCGGCCAGGAGGTCCTGCCAAAAGCTATCCACCCATTCCTTTTTGGCAATTTTCAAGCAATGTGAATATAACCTTCTGGCCTCTCTAGTCCTAATTTGTGACTTAGATTTTACTGCTTCAACGAGCAGTGTCTTTGCTTCCCTACATTTACAGTTAAACCAGCCCTGTCTGGCCCGGGGACGTAAATTCTTCCCGTTGAGACTAGATGGGACAATAAAAAGGTTACTTAAACCCTGGGTTAAATTACAAAACCTGTTGGACACCTCCACCCGCCCACCCTCAGGAGAGTCAAGATTATCTAAGGCTACGGCTAGGAGCTGCGTTATGGAGGATATTTTCTCAACTGATAGCGTCAGCTTGGCCCACTTCAGCCGTCTACCACAGTTTGAGACAGATGACTGGTCCGGGACAGTAGCACATGGGGGCCGGCCCCATAAACCTTCTAGCCACCAAGGAGACAAGGCAAGTGAGAGCAGATTGTGATCGCTCTCAGCGGAAGGTATAATCTCCATATCTTTTACCGAGCTCCATAGGTGGGTGTCAAGCAGAATGTAGTCAATTCTTGACGTGTGGTTGGGCCTATTATATGTATGTGCTCCCACTTTATCAGAATTAGTCCTGCCATTGAGGGCCCTCAGATCAAACTCCATTGTTAGGTAATTAATCTGGAGTGCCACTTCCGTCCATCTCTTAATAGGGCTAAGCTCTAGAGCCGGTATCCCCCTCCTGAAGTCCTCATCCTCCTGGTCTTGGGCGACCTCTGAGCCAAGGGGCTCAAACATGCAGTTGAGGTCGCCCGCTACCAGGGTACAAGACTTATAGGGGGAGGATCGAAGCAGACCCTCAAGACGGGCTATAGTGGGGGATTCTCTACCCCCCTTCGTACCTCGTGCATAAATATTAAAGATGTTAAGGATAACACGTCCCTTGGGATTTTTTAAGATGATGTTAAGGAGGTCCGGGCATTTTGTTTGGTTCTCCTCCACCCTACAATTAAGCGAGGAAGCTACCCAAACAAGAAGACCACCCGAGGGATGTCCCCTGCCAGTCTCTGAGTAGACAGCGGGTATATGATGGGATGAGTACCCTACCTTATGTAAGGGCTCCCTACTCCAGGTTTCCTGAAACAGACATATGGAGTGCTCCTCCACAAGTGCATTCCAGTCGGGCAAGGCCAGCTTCCTGTCCAGACCAGCCACATTCCAGCTGAGAACCCTAATAGATGGGTCCGTCACAGCTGCAATGCTACTGGGCTCGACGGCGCCGTCCGAGTCCACCTCTACCAAGGGAGGATAGACAATGGCAGGCTCGATTAGGTCCCTCCCCTCACCTGTTTCCCATGTGTCTACTAGGGCTCCCTGCTCCCTTAGAGGAGTCAGGGGGTCAGTCCACTTTACAGAAGGATAGGACTGTTCATCAGGTATTCGGACCACCCGAGCCTCCAAAAGGGAGTCAAGGAGTCAGTACCCCCTGGAACCCCAACTCGACCTTGGCCATGCCGCATGCGGCTGGACAAGTGTTGTTGCTAAATGCCATTGGCCGCAGGCACTATTTTGGGAGGTGTACACGGGGGTTGGCCTGAGCAGTTCCTGACCGGCCGCATGTAAAAGTATGTTAGATCAACCGCTTCAACACCAGGACCAGCCGTGGCCTGCCCCAAACTGCATATTGAGTGGGCAGCTCTCGCGTCTTGGAAGTTGACCACCACACAGTCACCCTCGAACAGTTTTTTCCCCTGTCCAATCCATCCCACCCTGCGCACACCAAGAATCAAGCCATCCACTCCCAAGGGAAGGGGTCTGTTGGCTTTCATCCAGTGGATGACTTTATTCTTTAGTGCCTGATGGGTTTCCTGCTGAGCGTCCCTCAAGGCGGGAACCTTGATAAGGACGACAACGTATGGTTGACACTCAGGGGGGAGATTAACTGGGGGACACTTTCGAGCCACCTTCTGTGGTAAAACCGCAGGGCTATGGATTTCAGGTTGGCTAGTGACTGTTTTTGCCTTAGGTACCGGGGCTACTGTGGAAAAGTGAATTTTGCCATGTTATATGTGCCTACGTGTTCCCCATCCTATGTTATATGTGCATGATCGATATGCATATGTATCCCCCTATGATCGATTAAAGACGCAATTATAGTTGTGTCCAACTCTAGTATGCCAGTTTCCAGCCCCCGTGAAAGCAACGTGAATTAGGCTTCCAGGCCTATGTTGACAACGTTTTCCATTGTGCACGTTAATTCAGTAAAATGTCCCCGTTTCTGGGCCTCATAAGGGCCCGGACACCAGATTCAAGCTCCTGTCTCCTGAACCCACTCCGAGGAGCGATGCAGCCCCCACCTGCATCCCTGACCCTTCACTTACTTCCTGCCAAGCAGCGCGGTGCCCGGCCTGGCTCTGCCTGCCTGTCTGCCAAGAATATGTTATGCTTCCAGTTATCAGTTCAGCTCCTCGTCTTCGCATTCCTAAGCTAACGAACCGTATAAACAGCTTCAGCTATAGTCTAGTCTTTCTGTCTCCATGCAAGTGAATTACTGTATTAATATCCATAGAAGATTCATAGCACACGCATTACATGAAGAATATATGCATGCACCAGCCTTAGTGTCAAGTAGCCTTTACCCTGATAACTTTTGGATTCTATCAACATGTTCTCCAAACACCAGATACCAGATATGCTACAGGTACATGTCGTCCTGACACCGCAGACTTTAGTCTCCTCTTCTAGCGCAGAAGTCAGAGCCCCCAGTTCCCCCAGATACACGTCATTGTCAGTTTGCGCGCACTACTAGGTTAAAGGTCCCAGCTGCTCGAGTAGCCCCCTTCATGTCTCCACCCATTTAATGACACTTCTGTGACGTTCTCATCACATGTCTTCGTGCACGCCTTCTTTTCACGCCTACTTTGTTCTTATCTTACGCTTGTCACTTGTTACGCCTACTGTATGTAATGTAATTATGATGTTATAGTATATATAGCTTGTACTGTTGATGAAGCGTTGCAGCTGCCATCCCGTGCCTTCCTTCCTGTTTTATTTCAGGCTGTCCCGTTCCTGTCCCTTCCCTTATGCCTGATTAAAGCCTGATAACCTCAGATTCCTCGGATCTTGCCTCTTATTTATTGAGCTATCTGTTATTCTTAATGTATTCAAAAATAGTACCGGTAATTAATTATTTATTTACCACATAAATGGCGCGCGAATAGGGACTTACCTCTTCCCCACGCGCCGGCGATCCAACGCAGGCCCCCTGACCCTTCTACAGCCGTGACGGAACTCTACCGTGCACGTGCAGATATTTCTGCTTCAAGTCTCCCTCAGGCCTACGGAGGAGACGGAAACTGCGGTCCGGCATCCAGACGAGGCGGTGTGGAAGGCGGTTTGTCCCGACCAGAGCCCAAGCCGAGAGAACAAGGTCCGAGGTATCCGGAGGCCCACCTGTAACCGAAGCCCGAAGTTCGAAGCGCGAGTAACCAGACGTCGTAGCGGTCCAGTCCAGTCCGAGGCCTTCAGTTTCTGCTTCCCGGTGAGTACCGTTGCGGGGGAAGTATCTAGACAGGAGCATTAGTTTGTTCCTGGTCCGTTGGGTTTGGGTACACAGATCCGATCCGAAGTATTCACCTAAGTGGATACGGTCCGACGTGTCTCTTTATGAGACCGGTCTGTTCTGTACTGTTTTAGCAGTGCATCCAGTAAGTCTATTCTCGAGAAATTCAAGTATTATGTTTTCAGGTAGTATTCTGTTCGATCTGTTATTCATGTATTTTTATGTCGTGGTATGAGTGATTTGTTTGTTATTTCATTACTGTGTTTATTGTATATTGTGTTGTATATTGTGTTAAGGTATAGGTTCAAGATGCCTCTATTTCCGAAGTTACGTCAGATCAAAACTAGAAAAGGTTTACTCGAAGAAGCAGTTCCTGTCCCTCCTCGGGACAGTCCTGGTCATTTTATGTATCACAAGCATGGCTTAGATGCCATATTGTATCTAGACTTGTGGTCTGATTATACGAAAGATCTTGAAGAGAAAAATAGATGGCCCGTATCAGGTACATGGGATGCCGAGTGCATCATGCGAGTAGAAGAAGCATTATGGAAAAAGAAAGCCAGACAGTCCCAGAAAGATGCCATCGAGTTATGGCGCAAAGAATCTCATAAAAGAACCGAAAAAGAATTCAGAAAAGCAGAATTAAGTAGGGAATCCTCAGAGAAAGCCCAAGAAAGGGAACTTCTAGAAGAAGGTGAACGAGTTAGAACAGAACAGTCAGACAGACAAAGAAATGCCCTTATTAAAGGCATGTATCCTCTTCTTGCCGAGGGCTTGCCAAAAGCAACCCCGGAGGCACCCTGTAATTTACCGCCACCATTGGTCCCGACTAAGCTACGTCATAAACCGACCGCAGCTGATATTTTTCTTTCGTCCTACTTGGACGACACAGTCCCAGAATATGCAAATCCTGTTCCGCCTGCTCCCGTTAATAATGTAATTCCTGTTCCTCCAGCCGCTGGTCCCGTGGGTCCAGTTAACGTTACAGTACCTGTTACAGCACCCCGGCCCAGCCCACAGTACATGTACCCGCTTTTCCAGTCACTCTACCAGCACGTACAGTATTCCCCGACGATTCTAGTTTAGGAGCCGCGGGGGGAGGTTCTCCTCGTACCCCGCCTCAACCCAGACGTCTGACGCTACATGAACTAGCGTTACAGCGTACGCCAAAAGTGTCTACATACGTAGATATCATGCGAGGTCTTACTGAATGTCGTTATGATCCAGTTCCAGGCGAGGATCACATGGTCATATATTCATTACGTTTAAGACGGGTTGCCAGCTATTTGGACACCCTGCCCGATATGGGAGAACATCTAGACAGAATATACAGTTTTATCCGTACAGGAGTGAATCCAGGAAGTATTCACGAAGCCATGGTTCAAAGAAAAGTTGAGACTCAGCTCATGATTTTAAAGTTCCTGATTAACTGTTTAATAAGAGATCAAGATTGTCCAGAAAAAGATCAAGAAGAACTGAAAGTCCTGACTAGGTGGAGTGACAATATAGCCGATGGAAAACACAAGACACAAGGTTGCATGGAGAGTATGTACAAGAAAATTCATAGGGAAATCATAACTATACACGAGAAACGAGAAGCAAAGCAAGCAACCGAGAAAGAGTATGACTCTTCTACTGAAGAGGTAGACAACGAGAATCCCGACAGAATAGCGTATGTAGGTAGAACTAGACTTTCCGACCACCATTCACGCCTAGATTACAAGAAAGTTTTTCCTCCTCCAGCACCAGAACAGTGTTCTCTTGAGCAAGTATTCCAGGCCACCGATCAAATTCTGAAATCACGAATAGGTTATAGTGAGCTGAGTACCATGCATGAACAAGAACTAGCCCGATCAGCAGTCCGATGGACTGGTGATTCTACCACTTTTCCAGACGAAATAGTGGCCCAAACGTTTCTGAAACTGCCTCCAGCCGAGCAACGACTGGTGGGTATGTATATGATCCAGCACCTCATTACACTGTATGAGGAACAGCATTCTGATCCAGGTCCTTTACATGATGTATTAAACGAGTTACTCCAGTACAGATGGAAAGGTCTAGGTACCGATTTAATTAGTGTCATTCTAGAACAGCGCCACAAATACAGAACGTTCCTGAATCCGCACTTTGTTCCTGTTCCACCCCCAGCCAGAAAGTCATTCTACATAGATAGACAGAATCCATTACGAGAAGTACATCCAGTTAAAGGAGCGGGGGGTGATTTAGAGCGAGTATTTGTTTACACCCCCATCACGAAAATAGAACTCCTAGAAATGAAAAAGTTAATTCCCTGTCATGATAAAGATCCAGCAGGGTTCCACCGTGAATTAAAAGACATGCTCCGTATGGGAGAATACACGTATCCTGATATCATTAAAATGTTAAAGGTCCTGTTGCCTGCGGGCATATATGAAAAACTCAAAGAAAAAGAATGGGAGGTGGGAGAGAAAAAGATAGATTGGACCGCATTAGAGACTGAAGATAGCAGCCGAGTTCCAGGTACTGGTCTCGGGGCTAAAGCTAAAGAATTGCCCGAATTGTTAATACAAGTTTTGCCAAGATTATTAGCCACGAAAAAGGAAGACTGGGATGCTATCTCAGCCTGTAAACAGAAACAAGATGAAGACACTAGTGATTTTTATTCTAGATTTGAGAAATGTTTCATTATAAATAGTGGTCTGAAAACAAATAGTGAGTCATATCCACATCTTTTTGTTACCAAACTAGTCGAGAATTCTTTACCACAAGTTAAAAATCGAGTACTGAAAGTCGAGAGTACCTGGCAAGCTAATAGTCCGTCACAAATGCTTCAGATGCTCCAGTACCACCAGAACAGAATCAGGGAAGAGCAGGAACACGAAAGGAGACGTATGAAAGACACGAAAATGAAAGTACTAGTTGCACAGTCTGTTCCGCAAGACAGTCAGAAGAGGGGTACAAATCAAGCCAGTCATCCTGCAGCTCCCGTTAAAGGGACCTGCAATTACTGTAAACAGCCAGGTCATTATATAAACGAATGTGCAGTTCTGAAACGTAACATAGCTACTGGTAAGACGAAAGAGAGACCACGTCCGCCTAGACAAGAACAAGTTCCGCAGAATACGCAAGTACCGCAGAATGCACAACAGACAGTTACAGTACCGCAGCCTATAGCTGCCACACAACACGTTACACAGCAGATGTACCAGTATGCACAGTCAGAGTATCCAGAATATCAGCAGTATTCATGAAACAGCCTAGAGAGGGAGGTTGGCTTGCCTCTCATCGAGATTCCTGTAGATCAAGAGGGTCCCTATGTACACAGTCAAGTATTAGGGAAAGACAGAAAGTTTCTGATTGATACAGGGGCAAGTAGGACTACCATCAGTCATGACGAGGTTCCAGGGGCTCCACTCTCAGGCTCTAGAAATGTTTCCCTTGGATTTTCAGGAAAGCCTATTGTTAATGAAATATCGAAACCAGTTTCCCTAGAAGTTGGTCCATTGTCCCGAACTACAGACTTGTTACTCACGAAATCGTGTCCAGAAAATTTATTAGATATTAAAACCTTGAAAGAATTAGGTGCAGTTATTTGTTGCTCCCCAGAAGGAGTACGATTGTTCCTACGCGATTTTAAAGGTCATTATGTATTACGTGATTTTGATCCAAGATTGTTGAATGTACCACAGCATTTATGGGCGCAAGGTCCAACTGATGTAGGTTGTATGCATATCACACCCCATCGTGTGACTCTGAAGCAAGGTGTTGTATTACCACGAATCCGACAGTACAAATTGCCACCTGAGGCTGTAGCAGCCTTATCCAAAATTATCGACGAGCTCATTGCTCAAGGAGTGGTTGTAGAAACTGACTCCAATATATGTAATTCTCCTATCATCCCAGTCCTGAAACGTACTGATCCCAATGCACCTCCAGTTTATCGATTAGTGATTGACCTTCGAGAACTTAATAAATGTATTATACCACAGTACCCAGTGGTCCCAGATATTTCTTCTCTATTGACAGCCATTGATTCCGAAGCTACGTTCTTCACTGTTATCGATCTCAAGAACGCATTCTTTAGTGTCCCCATTCATCCAGACAGCCAGTTCCTTTTCGGATTCTGTTTAAATGGAAGAAGCTATAAATTCACACGAGCACCTCAAGGTTTCACAGAAAGCCCTAGCATTTACAGTCAAGCACTTAAAAGACAACTAGACAATATTCACATGCCAACTGACACTGCTCTGCTCCAGTATGTCGATGATCTATTGATCACAGCCCGTTCTGAACGTGACTGCGAACGTGCGTCACTGACAGTCTTGTATTTTCTGGCCGAGATGGGGCACAAGGTGTCCCCTTCCAAATTGCAATTCTGTGTCCAGCAAGTGGTCTACTTGGGACACTTACTGTCCAAGAGGGGTAGGCAGTTGACACCTGACCGTATACAGTTAATAGCACATCTTCCACAGCCCAAGACACAGAAGGAGGTACGAGCTTTTATCGGCCTCACTTCTTACTGTAGACAATGGATCCCTCAGTACGCCTTTCTAGCCAAGCCACTGATACAGTTAACTACACAGGAGGCAGCCGTATCGACTGTCCTCCCCTGGACCCAGGAACATACACTTGTTTTCAATGAGTTAAAGAAAGCCTTATGCCAAGCACCTGTTCTAGCAACACCGAACTACAGTAAGCCTTTTACACTTTTTGTTACAGAACGTGATGGTACTGCATTATCTGTTCTCACACAAGATCAAGCAGGACAATACAAGCCCTGTGCTTATTTTTCTAGCACATTAGATCCGGTGGCCCAGGCTCTGCCTGCGTGCCTCAAGTCAGTTGCAGCCACAGCACTAGCTATCAGACAGAGTGATTCCATAGTGTTAGGACACTCCCTGACAGTACAAGTTCCACACTCTGTGGAAGTTCTTTTAAACCGAACACAGACCCAGCACTTGACAGTTGCACGTTTAACAGGTTATGAATTGACACTGTTTCAGCCACACATAGAAATCAGACGCTGCAACGTTTTAAATCCTGCTACACTGTTACCTTCAGTTACTCCAGATCCTGCCACACATGACTGTGTGGAAGTCGTTAACACCATGACAAAGCCAAGACAAGACTTGACTGACATTGCATTACCAGATCCCGACCTGACACTTTATGTGGATGGTTCATGCATGAGAACAAGTACAGGAGAACTAGTAGCCGCGTATGCAGTGACTACTGACACTGAAGTTATAGAAACACATCGTATTGACACCCTGTCTGCTCAAGCAGCAGAGCTCGTCGCTCTGACCCAAGCCTGCATACGAGCTAAGAACCTGAAAGTAAATATATACACAGATTCACGTTATGCATTCGGAGTCGTACACGACTTTGGAGTGCTCTGGCAAGAGAGAGGTTTCATGACTTCTCATGGAACCAAGATTCAGCATGGCCCCCTCATTCAAGCTCTGTTAGATGCAATACATTTACCGACAGCTATCGCTATCATGAAGTGTAAGGCACATACGAAAGTCACTGATATCATTTCCCAAGGTAACGATCTAGCCGATCGAACAGCCAAGCTTACAGCTCAGACTCCAGATATTCCGGTTAACACGACACTGAAACACATTCCAGAACAGACTACTTGTATGACAGTTAAGGACCCTACACAAGATGTCATAGATATACAGTCACATGCTACTCCCGATGAAATAAAGAAATGGTCTGAACAAGGAGGGGTCCAGACAGATCAAGGTTGGTTAACGAAGGGAAAAGCCACATGGTTTCTCCCCGACTCTATGGTTCAAGTCATTATTAACACCGCACATAGTCCAGCACACTTAGGAGAAAAAGCCATGTTAGACAGCATCCAGAACCTCTGGTTTAACAAGCATTTACGAGCAGCAGCCAAGCAGAAAGTGCGTACCTGCATGATCTGTTGTCAGTTCAATCCAGGTAAAGGTGTCCCGGTGGAACAAGGTGGATTCCATCCTCCTGACCACCCTTTTGAAGTCCTCCAGATGGATTATATTCAGATGGAGCGATGTCGAGGTTTCAAGTATGTCCTCGTAGTTGTATGTGCTTTGTCCAGGTGGACAGAAGCATATCCAGTTCCAGATTACACAGCTGCGACCACTGTCAGGCAGTTGGTTCGTGAGTATTTTCCCCGCTATGGATTACCTAGGGTCGTGTATTCAGATAACGGCCAGCCATTCTCATCCGAGCTCATGAAACAAGTATCCCTTCTGTTAGGGTACCAGTGGAAGTTCCATTGTGTACGCCATCCTGAAGCAGCCGGTCTCGTAGAGAGACATAATCAGACTTTAAAGATCCGCATAGCCAAAGTATGCGCAGAGAAAGGCGTAGATTGGATAGTAGCACTACCAGTCGCCCTTTTTTATATGAGAATGGTTGCACACTCCCGTTCAGGTCTGTCACCTTTTGAGGTAGTTTTCGGTCGTCCCCCAAACATGTGGGGTACACCTAGACCACGTAAGATAACTGATGTTGACAGTAATATGCTGACAGATTACTTGGCTTCCTTGATGTCTGCACTACAATCTTGTCGTTCACAGGTTGCCGCCGCTTTTCCAGAGAACACCGAAGTGAAACCGCATGAGGTCATACCAGGCGACCTAGTCCTTGTGAGGAACTTTGATCGTTCAAGTTCGCTGGAGCCCCGTTGGAAGGAGCCCCGCCTTGTTCTTCTCACCACCCGGACTGCGGTGAAAGTGGAAAACAGAAAAGGGTGGCTACACGCGAGCCACGTCAAGAAATTTCATGGACTTAAAGCTAAAACTTTTCTCAAGGACTGCCCCGTTCTCAAGGACTGCCCAGACAATGAATCTAAAATTCCCCTGTTAGAGAAAACTCCGCAGCAGGAGTATAAATCCAAGTTGAGGTCTAGTAAGTCAGCCAGTTTAATTGTCTAAGTCCCTCTCGGGTGAAACGGTTAGACAGGTTCCTGACATGTATGAGACAGACCCACACAGTGAGAGAGTTAGTCAAAACTCTAAGAGATGTATCATCATTCTGTTCTTTTTATTGTTCCTGAGTCTTATGGTTACATGCATAAGTTATGCGTTATATTTATGTTTTCCTATTTCATATGTACATATGTTTTCTAATGTTACAGTAGAGCACACTTTCAGTGACCTGCCTCCTCACGAGTTATCCTATCGTCTTGCAATGCGTAATAATACTTTTATCCGAATGCTGCATTATTCACACCAGACCAGCAATGCCACTAATTGTTGGGTGTGTGGTCGACTCCCCCCTTTCCAGACACCGAAGGGAGTTCTGCCACTCTTTCCTTATCCGTTTTCACATAATGGTTCGTGTGGAGCATGGTCCACGTTAACGTCATCCTCAAACGATATGTCCCTTCTGAATAGAACATGTTTCCCAGACAAGCAAGGTCTTTCCCATAGAACAGGGTTAGATCTAGAAAATGAAGTATATGATCTAGGAAATTATTCCTCGAATTTCATGGTTTTGAATGTTCAGTCCGAGACTACTCCAGATTTGCCTGCTATTTCAGTACTACCAGTTAAAGGCGAATTATGTGTCAGAAAGAATGGTTCCGCGCATGTAGGACATAGTGATTGTACTACTATGGTCGAGTATAGTGACAGTGGGAAATCTATTTTCAAAGCTTCACGTCATTCTTATTTTGTTTGTGGTCAGACCGCATATGTACGTCTGGCCCTCGATTGGGATGGAACATGTTATATTGCCTTCCTACTGCCACCAGTTTTCCTAGCCCCATCCGACTATCACAGAAACACACATCTAGTACACGTTAGACATAGAAGGGAGACTGAGTCCCCAATTGTCGATCAGACTGAAACTACCTTAGAACAATACCAAGACTTCAATAAAGGTTTCTTCTTCTTCATAGGCCCTGTCCAGAATAGTAAGTTAATACGTAGACTAACCAGAACCCTTGAAGCAGTAGTGAATGAGACTACTTCCGCTCTAGGTAACTTAACTGAAGAGCAATCTGCTATGAGATTTGTCGTGCTCCAAAATCGTCTCGTTCTTGACGTCATACTGGCCGATAGAGGAGGAGCTTGTAGAGTCATCGGATCTAGTTGCTGCATTTTCATTCCTAATAACGCGCCGTCTGTTTATTCAGCTATAACCAGACTTCATAAAATTGCCCATCAGTTACACCAGAATCCAGGCACCTGGACATGGTCCGGTTGGCTCTGGAGTATCATATCTGCCTGGGGATGGAAAGTATTGTCATTCCTAGGTATAGCAGTAATGATCGTATTCAGTTGCTGCCTCTGTTTACAATGTGGCCCTGCGATTTGCGGCTTGTGTGCTACATCCTGTATTCCTAGTCCAAAGTCCCGTTCCAAGCAAATTCGAGACGAGCAAATGATGCTATATGAAATGATAGATGGTATCATGAATATAGATGTTTCCTGATGGAAACGTAGGGCACAAGGAGGGAATGTGGAAAAGTGAATTTTGCCATGTTATATGTGCCTACGTGTTCCCCATCCTATGTTATATGTGCATGATCGATATGCATATGTATCCCCCTATGATTGATTAAAGACGCAATTATAGTTGTGTCCAACTCTAGTATGCCAGTTTCCAGCCCCCGTGAAAGCAACGTGAATTAGGCTTCCAGGCCTATGTTGACAACGTTTTCTATTGTGCACGTTACTTCAGTAAAATGTCCCCGTTTCTGGGCCTCATAAGGGCCCGGACACCAGATTCAAGCTCCTGTCTCCCGAACCCACTCCGAGGAGCGATGCAGCCCCCACCTGCATCCCTGACCCTTCACTTACTTCCTGCCAAGCAGCGCGGTGCCCGGCCTGGCTCTGCCTGCCTGTCTGCCAAGAATATGTTATGCTTCCAGTTATCAGTTCAGCTCCTCGTCTTCGCATTCCTAAGCTAACGAACCGTATAAACAGCTTCAGCTATAGTCTAGTCTTTCTGTCTCCATGCAAGTGAATTACTGTATTAATATCCATAGAAGATTCATAGCACACGCATTACATGAAGAATATATGCATGCACCAGCCTTAGTGTCAAGTAGCCTTTACCCTGATAACTTTTGGATTCTATCAACATGTTCTCCAAACACCAGATACCAGATATGCTATAGGTACATGTCGTCCTGACACCGCAGACTTTAGTCTCCTCTTCTAGCGCAGAAGTCAGAGCCCCCAGTTCCCCCAGATACACGTCATTGTCAGTTTGCGCGCACTACTAGGTTAAAGGTCCCAGCTGCTCGAGTAGCCCCCTTCATGTCTCCACCCATTTAATGACACTTCTGTGACGTTCTCATCACATGTCTTCGTGCACGCCTTCTTTTCACGCCTACTTTGTTCTTATCTTACGCTTGTCACTTGTTACGCCTACTGTATGTAATGTAATTATGATGTTATAGTATATATAGCTTGTACTGTTGATGAAGCGTTGCAGCTGCCATCCCGTGCCTTCCTTCCTGTTTTATTTCAGGCTGTCCCGTTCCTGTCCCTTCCCTTATGCCTGATTAAAGCCTGATAACCTCAGATTCCTCGGATCTTGCCTCTTATTTATTGAGCTATCTGTTATTCTTAATGTATTCAAAAATAGTACCGGTAATTAATTATTTATTTCCCCTGGCGTCAGAGGATGGAACGGCTGGTCTTTTTAACACAGAGCCGGCCCCTCCCTTGAGCAGCTTATTTTGGTCAGGCTTGGGCTTTGCGATCCTCACTACTGGGGGGGTACTAGCATGGACCTGGGCAACATGGGTAAGTAAGTGTCGGCTTTACACTAGCAGGGGGCACAGATGTCGAAGCCTTCCCTGTGGCTAGTGCAGAAGCAGACGTTGGCGATGATGTTCCCTGTATTAAGCCCCCTGAGTCCCATTTCCCGTCATTCCCAACCCCAGTGTCCTCCCTGAGTTTAGACTGTAGTTTGATGCGACTTTTCAGGGAGAAGAAGTTGTCCCGGGTGGTCTGTTCAAAACTATCTAGCCTGTCCCCCAGACTCTTAACTTGGTCAATAAGCGGGACCAACAGGGACTTGACCAATTTCTCAATGAGCTCGGGGGAGGGAGCCTCAGCCACAGGTGCCAGAGGAGCATTTCCTCCAGAGGGTTCAGGCCCTCCACCATTGAGAGGAGTAGGGCCTCTGGGGGCGTGCTTCCTCGGTCGCTTGTGGAGTGAGGCACGACACCCCTTCCGTATACTAATAACCCTTTTTCTCTTGTTACGGACCAAGCAAGCTCCTGCCAAGGGCAACGGATTATTAGCAGGTGAAGAGACCTGAGGGGACGGTTGAGAATTGTGGCCAGTGGAAGTACTTGTGTGTGTGACGGGTCGACAAAGTGTAGCCACTAGGCTAGGGCTGGAGGGCAAGGGTTCTGTTATCAGACTTTCCAACCTGTCAATACTTGCCCCTATAGCTACAATCCGAGGCTGCTCTAACAGGTTCCCAGGAAGAGGGGAGGCAGGGTAGGTGGAGATAGGAGACAGGGCATGTGCAATAGGTCCTAATGAGGAGCGTTTAGAGGGGAAAGAATCTTGTGAGAGGCGACGTTCCGTCATCACGATCTCCTTTTCGATGACCGCTGCTACTCTTGTGATAAATGTGTCCATTGTGCCTATCATTGAGCTCCCCGTAACACCTTCTCCCCCACCCCTCAGTGCTTTGCCAGAACGGGTAGACATGTGGGCCTCTGTACCCTCAGGGAGACTCCAAGTTCCTGGACCAGAAGCGGTGGATGGAAAGGGGGTGGCCCAGCCCAGCCTCTGTCAGCCCCTGACTGCCACAGACTGCCCGCCCTTTGCTCGGGCTTCGCTCGGCGTCCCGCTCGCGTCCCGCTGGGAGACAGTCCGATGGTTAAATAGGGGGCGTTGCAGGCGGGGGGGCGTGTCTCGCTGGGGGCAAGGCCGTGCACACCTGTGCAGCACAGGGACACCTGGTCTTGTGAGTCCCTGCAGCCGCGCTCCCTCGGCTGGATCTCAGTTCTCCCTCCTCGCACCTGAAAACAGCAAACGTCCTAGCATCCTCTACCCCTCGCCACAAGCCGCGCAGCAGCACCCGCGAAGCGGGTGCTGCAAGCAGTTGGCAAAGCGGCAAAGCGGCGATGGCGGCGGATCCCTCCTGGGATAAGGGGAGGCTGTATGGCAGTGTGGTTCGGCGTTTTGAAGGTCCCTGCAGCACCCAGGTCAGTTTCGCCATCAGAGGGGTCCCGCTTGTAGCAAGGAAGGCTCCCGCCTATGAGTCCTGGACAGGCGGGGGGGCGTGTCTCGCTGGGGGCACGGCCGTGCACACCTGTGCAGCGCAGGGACTCCTGGTCTTGTGAGTCCCTGCAGGTGCGCTCCCTCGGCTGGATCTCAGTTCTCCCTCCTCGCACCTGAAAACAGCAAACGTCCTAGCAGCCTCTACCCCTCGCCACAAGCCGAGCAGCGGCACCCGCGAAGCGGTTGCTGCAAGCAGTTGGCAAAGCAGCAAAGCGGCGATGGCGGTGGATCCCTCCTGGGATAAGGGGAGGCTGTATGGCAGTGTGGTTCGGCGTTTTGAAGGTCCCTGCAGCACCCAGGTCAGTTTCGCCGTCAGAGGGGTCCCGCTTGTAGCAAGGAAGGCTCCCGCCTATGAGTCCTGGACAGGCGGGGGGGCGTGTCTCGCTGGGGGCGCGGCCGTGCACACCTGTGCAGCGCAGGGACTCCTGGTCTTGTGAGTCCCTGCAGGCGCGCTCCCTCGGCTGGATCTCAGTTCTCCCTCCTCGCACCTGAAAACAGCAAATGCCCTAGCAGCCTCTACCCCTCGCCACAAGTCGCGCAGCGGCACCCGCAAAGCGGGTGCTGCAAGCAGTTGGCAAAGCGGCAAAGCGGCGATGACGGCGGATCCCTCCTGGGATAAGGGGAGGCTGTGAATGCCTTTGAAGAGAATCAGCCTGAAGGGGTCTATGTAGTTACTAGAAAGAAAGCTCTGCATTGCTTTTGAAATAGTTAAAACCTGCAAGTTGTTGTGAGAAGTGAGATAACCACTTGTCTTCCTCACGGCATCCAGGTGAACACACTTCAAATCTTTTGCTCTACTTGTTCTTCAGAACCAAAGTGGAACTGAAAGCAGTACGCTTTCCATCTGGCTACAACGTCTTCTCTGCTGCACATCAGGTTTCTAAATTGGCTTAGAGGATCACTAGGGGCACAGAAGCTGCCCGCTCTGAATGCTTCACTTCTGAGCCTGCTCATCTGGAAACCAGCAACTCGCCCAAGGGTTATACAGTACACATGCACACACTCCTCCATAGCTGCCAAGGTTTCAGATTGCTATGCGTGACATTTTCATAATTTCAATGTAATCATGAGTGACATTTCAACAACTATGAGTGACACTTTCTCGTAGGCAAAATCACGCAATGAGGAAGAAGGAAACATATTAATTTGAGAAATTACACCCATTTGAGCAACGAGAAACTCTAAGATCTTGAAGCTGGTGCAAAGCAACTGATCTTTGCAAAATGCATTGTAACCCTCTGCGCCACTTTTTGGGGAGTCAAAACTGCTACTAGACAAGTAACTCTCCAACAGGAGCTTTTACACCCATAAGTTATGTCTAAGCACAGCACCCTACCTCAGCTCTGCAGGTGCGGCTGAACCACAAGTAACTAGCGGATCGCTGTGGCAAAAGCATAAACCCGCTGAGCTATCTACCTAAAGTACAGTTCGGTGATGTAAAAGTACACCTTCTTTGTTGCAGGCATGTTAACCCTCTGCACAGGCAGGAGCATTTGGCTCTGCACCTGCAGTGTGTTATAGAATGATCAGAGCTGACCCAGATGTAACCTGCAACCATTTCTGCTCAGTGAAGGTGCCCTGTGTCTTCCAGAAAGATAATGCAATGGAACTCCCTGCTTTAAAGGGCCTGCAATTTCCATCGAAGATTCATGGCTGCCCCTTCCCTCCTCCAGATAGATTCAAACCCATACAAAATAAAAAGGTGCGGAAGGCAATTTAGATACTGTGTTTTAGCTTTCAGTAGTGAACTAAAGTAGACTCCGCACACTTAGAGTTTAGCTGTTATGTCTGAAATCACGCCGCACGAAAACAATGACACCCGTTATGCAAGAAGCCATAGCTCTGCCCCGGCAACACTGCCATCAGCCACAGGTCGAATCCTTTCCGCGCTGAATCATGTCTGATAGTGAATCCCCAAATCAGAGAGCAACTTTGCCTGCCAACCAAAAGAAAGCATGCTTCCGATCTAACTCACTTTCCAAGAAGAGACACAAAAGGCCCTTTGATATGCTTCCCCGCTGTGCTGCATTAATTAGCCATCAGCTGTAAGGCCTTTGGAACCACAACGCGGGAAGGTTCAGGGGAAATGGTAAAATGGGCCCTCAAGGCTGCTCTCTGAGCCGCGCAAACAATTAGCCATTAATTAACCTCATTTCCTCACTTCACGATGAATACTGTTTGTTTTTTTAGGTTTTGCGTAGCGAATGCAGCGCAGCTGCTTCGCCCAGCGAGGCTCTATTGCTGTGGCTTTCGTTTGCGAAGGGAGACAGGAGGTGGCACGCGCAGACAGGAGATGTGCATGCGTACGGACAGGAGATGTGCAATGTCCCCAGAGGCTGGCAGCGCGCGCATCGCACGCTTTTTCCGGTCTGTACTTGCTCTGAGTCCCTCCTGCTGGACAGTCACGGTCTCCAGAAGCCTTGAGATCTGAAACAACAGGCATGATTAATAAGAAGCCGTGCGTTCGGCTCTGCAGGCGACGTGAATCAAACTGGAGATGTAACAAACGTTGTCCGTGTAAAAATACCCCCCTCCTCCCGCACACAAACACAAGTGCAGGCTTTCTCCACTGGGTGCCATTAACGAAAAGTTCAAAGCCAGCAACGGCGCATGCATCGCTTTGTTTCACTCAAACATTTCTGAATGACACTTATCCTGCCCAAAGTACAAAACAGACTGACTATTGAGGGGTGTGCGCATATATGGACTCAGTCCCCTCTCTGTTTTTCAGGCGATAATGTAATTATTCACAGAACGTGTATTAAACTGCCCATTAAACAGCGTTAGGGTGGGGAATAGTCACTTTATATCACTTTTCAAACACCACTATTCACCAAAACCGATATGGTATTCATTTTATACACCTGATAAGGGTGAAACCCTCACTGCACTTTGTACCGACTAAAAACGCATAGCCCGGAGGGGATACATATTCCACAAATGGTGCTAAAGTTGTAAGGCTTCGTCCCTGCCTATGCCAGGGAGGAAGAGTTGAACAGCGTGCTTTCTATGCACTCCGTCAAACACGTATCAGACAGCAGAACCCCACACCATCTCACAAAAACCTACATGCTTTAGGATTCAGAACTTTTCAGACAAACCAGCAACATTTCCCTACTTCACCTGGAGCTGCCCCAGGCAGAGGTCACAGACTGTACACCATGCCCAGAGAGCATGTGTGCTGCAAATGCCACGCGCCAGGACGGGCAGGCCTGGAAGCGATGGGATAGGTTTATAACAGCCTGGGCTTATTGGGGCCAAAGTAAACCAGAGTTACTGGCTGGGAAACGGAAAGTGTTCAAGCAACACATTCTCTGTTGCCGCTATGTCTCTGCACTGCGGAGACTGAACAGTTCCGACAGCATTTCAGTCTCAACTGTTTGTTGTAATATTCACAATTAGCTCTCACAGCAGTTCTGGGAACTAATATCCTAGCTTTGTCGCTGTCAGCATTCAAGGAGATAGTATGCGGGCCGACCAACACATCCTCGCAGGGGACACTCATAAGAGGGCGGCCCCTTAGTGCCACAAGATGGCACACGGGCAGCCCAGTGTTCCACGACCCTAAGGGGTCCTGGACGTCACTTCCGGCCGTGGTGGGAGGCGGGGAGAGGTATATATTCCTCCCCCGCCCACCTGGCGGCCTCTTTGTCCCCTCACCCTGACGCCGTTTGGTCGCGCGGTCTGTCTTCGTGTCCCAGAGGTTCCGCGGGCGTCGTTTTGGTTGGGGTGAGTTGGGGCTCTCGGGCCTGTTGCCCCTGTGGTGTTCACGGCAGGGTGGACTGGGCATGTGCTTGGAGGGCACGCTGTGTGGGGCTTGGTGCCTGTGCGTGTGGGTTCCCTCCATACCCCTGCTTTTAGTCTACCACGTTCGGCACTTTGAAGTGTAGGCGGCTGCCCCCCTTTTCAGAACTTGTTTAACGGGTAGCTGCCACAGGTTTTTAGTGACTGAGTTATTGGTATTATGCGCGTGGCGGATGCGCGTCAGGTAGGGGTGTGGGGGGGCATCAGAGTTTCGAGCTGGGAAGGCGGGTTGGAGCCTCCCGTCCGCTCGATGTCCTGTGTTTTAAGGCAGGGGCGAGTGAGGTGGACTCGCTCCTCAGTACAGCGATAGAGAGTTATCTTTCTATATTTTCAACTCGGGCGCACTGTAATATATTTGTTCCCGTCCGTAGTAATGTTATCATTTCAATTACCCTTAGACACACACGTCCGTTCTTTCCTTTTAGGTATCGGAACGACAAATGTTGGCGCTTTTATGGCTGTATAGCTCTCTATAAAACGTCTGCAAATGCTGCTTTCGAGTGTGCGTGCTTGAACCGGCTCACCTATATATCTCTTACGGCAGAGAGGGTATTCCGGTCACTTCTGAAGTGCTAAATTAATGTTTACAAGCACACAAACATGTTCGCAGGCCAAGGCTCATTGTAAGCTGCAATTTGTTGCGGGGGTTTGAAACGGGGGTTGTGGCAGGGGGGCCGACTTCTGCCGCGCAGGCCTGCACGGGCCACCATATTAGGAGGAGCCCTAGCATCGCATGCCCCTCCCCCTAGGTTAGAACCAGTAGTGTAATTTTCTCACCCCCCAGTCACTGCTTCTATGACGCATCCTTGCCTACATAGTTGGTATCAGGATGTCACGTCGTGTTGAACGTTGGTCGCATCGTGTCTCCCATGGGTTCATCTTACTCCTAAGCTCGGTCTGCCATTCGGTTTTCACTGCCGTGCAGGGAAAGTGATCCTTCGAAGAGACACTCATCCCCCTTACCCGGGACCCACCACGCAGGCCATGCCCGGGTGGGATCTCCGACTATTTGCAAGTTTATGGCCTGTCCCACCGCTGGAGGGCCATGGGAGTCGGCACTTGCGGGTGAAGTGTGGCTAGTGTTCGGAACAGGGGTAGGGGTGGGGGTTCAACGTTCGGGGTCATGCTGCTGTGGGGTCGTGCGAGGTGCACGCTGGGCTTTGAAGGGAGTCCCCTCTTCACTTTCCTAACCCTTTTGCCGGCTCTGCAGCCAGCATGCGGACTTCGCCACTTCTGGACATGGACACGGGCCTTTGCAGTGGTGTTGCGTGCTTGGTGACCCCCGGGGGTGCTGCTTCTTTGTGGCCTCGTGGGGAGGGTCTCTTGCCTGACTCGGGATCCGGTGAGTCGAGTGTCCTGGTGTTTCTTCGGTTCTATCTGCGGGGGTTTGCTGTCCTCCAGCACGGGCTAGAGGCGTTTTTGATACGGTGGTTTAGTATCGAGCTGATCCGGTCTAGGTGGTATGCTATGTCATGGAGCCACTTGCTCAATTGGGAGAGCGTTAAGCTGCAGAGCTATCTCCCTGGTTCAAGAACGGGTATCGGCAGATGACTTTCGTTTCACGATATGGCTCCCACGTGCTCGGGCCCCCAACCCAGGGGGCCACAAGCAAAGTTAAAAATGGCGCCACAGGAACTGGGCCCCCGCCTCTCCCAAGGGGCCACCTGAATTTTAAAATGGCCTCCACTTGATTGAGGCCCCGCCTCCTCTACGGAGCTAAGATTTTTTTTTTTAAATGGCGCCCAAGTTGTAAAATGCCCGCACTAGTACCCAGGCGTGTTCTAGGCACCGTGTTTGTTTTTGCAATTTCTTCTGGTCATCTGGATTGCAATAGTTGGCCATATGTCCTGAGGAGCGCTTTTATCCTTTTTTACCCTATTCTTGTAACTATTCAGCATTCTTCGGCTGTTGGCACTGCCTGTAGCGCGCTCAACGAGGTGCTCAGTATAACTAGGTCCCCAGGTTTGCGGCTGCAGGCCTCCGCTGTCGTTTTCTTTTGGTGTCCCTAATTTTAATAGGATGCCCCCCCTGTTGCACTGACGCGTCCTAGAGACTTACTAGTCAGGGAAGGGCCGGGACTCAATGACGTTTCATCACCCTGGCGCCAGTTGGGAGGGCGGAGGACACGTGTGCGCCCCCGTTTGTTCAGCGGGGACTAGGCCAGGCTCAGCTGGGTTCCCAGTCGGGCGGATTTCTTTCGTTCGTGATATACGCAACCATGTCGATTTCTATGTAATTTATGCCGTCACTGCTGCTCTCCACTTTGGGGTCAACTGGGTTATTTGTTGAACATGGCAGAGCATCTTTGAGAAATAAATGGTGAAAGTTAAGTCTGAAGAGCTAACTCAAGGTAAATGCTGAGATCTCATAGCGGAGTGCAGCAGCAAACATGAAATAGGCCTGTTACACTCTCCAACCCTTGGACCGGTGTGACAGCGTTAGAAATTCATATTGTATGCTGTATTTTGGGACTTGTAGTCTACTTTTAACAAGGATGGTTTTATGCAATGCTGTGTGGTATTTAGAAGGCACCGACGGGTGCTAGCAGTAGTTGGCTAAGTAGGCAATGGTGGCACTTGTACAAGTACTGGAAGCAAAAATAATGTTAGGAGGGAGCAAACAGTGCGTTACAAGAGAAAAGTGATGGGTGCATATTACTAAGAGTACAAAACTCCGGTAGTAGGATATACTGCACTTTATGGCAGACTATTAACCACAAGAACACACTGGTAAGGCACTTCCATAGTCAAGGAGAATATAACTTTCTATATTGAAAGGTCTTCCTTCAATTGATAGAGGGCATAAATTGATTTCGGTTGAGGTCAGGTTTAAGGCCTGGGATGAAGTGTTCTGGGTAGAATGGTAAGGGGACGAGTTAAGATGTGTATTAATCACACACCAACGTGCAATGGTCATTATCATACGTTGCATTCGATTAATTGACTTACACTCTGCCTCAGGCGCCGGAGGTTTGCAAATGCTTGCCCCACCCAACGCTTCACGAGAAGGTAATATGGACAATTTAGTTCTCGTAACTGACAAACAGGATGGGCCCTGGTAACGTGGGGGGCATTGATAGCCCCTGTCTCATGTTAAGAATATTTATTGGGTATGAGGGGGGGTAGGGCTTCTAATTATTGTTCTATGTCTCAAATGCGGGTTCCGCGCTGGAGAACCGCCCTACTCACATCGGGGGCCGCCTGAACGATCAACAGGTAGAACGGTCATAGCATACTGGGGCCAGTGAGCTAGGGGCTGGGACACCCAGGTTCTCCCCATGAGTCATTACTGTCCCTGTTGTGGGGCGCGCATGTTACGCTCCATGGAAGTAATACATTGGTAGTCAACTGGTGAGCCTGAGCAGAGCAGGTAGCTCCTGTGGAATATTGGATGTTTTCTCTGTTAAACAACTGATGAGTCTGGGCAATTTGTTGATCTACTGGACAATATTTGGTGGGGTTTCTCGGTAAGCAGTGGCAGCGTGTGGGCAAATTTGGGATCCCCTGTGACAAAGTTGAAAGGCGTTTTCTTTAAACAAGCAGCAGCCCACAAATAGTAATGTAATCAATAGGTGACCCTACCTTCTAGCATATAGGAGGTCCTCTTTTGACCTAAAAGAAACCTTTTAGTGATGTTGTAAGGGGGGAACACTTGGCCCAAGCGGCGCAGGGTGAAGCGTTGCAGGGAGGCTTACTGGGCTCGGTAACCAGACCGCTGTGGGTCGGTAGAGCGACCATGGGTGTTAGTTTTGCGGTCACAGGGAGAAGATTAAATAGAGACTTGGAGCGCCAATTTGATAGGGACTGAGTTCTCTGTAAGCAGACGTGCTACCATCCCAGACCCGTTGTGTGTTCAGTACTGCCACACAAAAGCCATATTGAAGCTTTTCGCCTGGTTGGTGCACTGTGCGCAAAAGGGACAGTTACGGGCATCCCGTCCCACGGTTAGGGAGGGCAGTGCTCTCGTGGGGCAGCTGCCGTCGCTTGGGGGGCCTTTGGGGGGAAACTTGTCAATGACAAGTGAGTGGCGCAGTCAGTTTGAGGCGAAGCCGGAACGAGACAGCTCCCCCGTCAGAGAAGGGTTGTGGATCGCACAAGGCGTAGTTTGCAGGCGCCCATCTTCGGTACTTATGGTGCCAGGCGCTTCTGACTGACTATGTATATTTGTGATCATCGGCTCCATCTGAGCTACGTCAGTCTCCTTACGTATCGGGCACCTTGACTCCTAAATTGTTGTTATATGTCTGTCTCACACATGCACACTACAAGATCGGGGATATCTCACAAAAGCAGCCTTGTACCAGGGACTTCTTAGAGTTCCTTGCTGTTCAATTGGGCGTAATCAGTGATAACAGGTTCCCTCATCTCCATGGTTTTATTGCTAACAAGAAAGTGTCATTCATAGTCTTTCAAATGTCACTTATAGTGCACCGATAGGAGGATATGTCACACATGGCAGTTGGAAGTTGGCAGCCATAGATGGGGGCGGCTCGCGCTAAGGGGGCTACGCAAGAATGCGTTATGGTAGCTTCTTATTTTGAGGCAACTAAGAAGCATGGACTAAGCCAGCAGATGGGCTGGTTGCAGAGGTAGTGCTCCTTTTGTAGTACTTATTGTGAGGCAATGGTATAGTTGGAAATTACCAGGCATCTTCAGCACATTGCCTGAGCACGCTGGGTAGCCCTGTTGATTAGTTGGGCCTGCACAAGCCACACGTATACCTCCTATAATCTGGCCCACGCTGAGGCTTTCTCTTAAGTTGCATCACATAATCTCCAGTTTCTTATGCACAGGCACATCGGCACTAAGGTGATGTGTGAGCAATATGCACTGAATTGGGGCCTGCTTTAGCCGCACATACCTCCTACAGCCTGACCCCACTAAGACCATGCAAGTCTGGCTCCACATCGGGTTTGGCTGATACAACAATGCCTCTATCTGGCTCCATCTCACTTGGCACAGGTTGGTGCGTTTATGGCCAGGTAGGCGTTTGGTTTTGCCGACTTTCTGGAAGGGTCTCGAGGATGGCAGGCAACATTTTTAACTGTCAAAATTCAACAACTAGGGTTAACACGCAGTGGAGGGCCCTTGGCTATGTCCACTGGTAAGCTTTTACCTAGACAGTATTTTATTTGGTGGTTATTCAGGTACTAAAGTAGGTTTTCCTTTTGCAGTGGTCACATGCCAGGAAGTAAGAGTGAGGAAGTAATAGTTCCCCTAGTTGCACAACATGTATATGCAGATGTTTAGGCTGCTTGTTAAAAGCTTCATAGGGTCCAACGAAGGCCAGGCAAAGGGGGATGACTTGTACAAGTGACAAACATGAGGAGATACTCTACACAGTGTTAAAAGGGAGGTTGCCTATACAAAACTAAAACTGGCCTTATACGCATGATGGAGAAGCTTGCGGCCAGGCAGTGGGCTGTCCAACTATTGTGATATGTTATGGGGGCAAGCATGCACTAAGAGATGGATCCTCAAGATCATCCTAGACAGTCTAAAAGACCCAATGGAATTCCCACTGCTTATTAAGGGGCAAGTATTCGTTCTTGTAGTTCACCCTATTACAAAGCAGGTACTCTGGGACACACGTGCATATACACATCCCGTGGCAAGATAGTCACCAAAAGGTGGGAACGGCCATTCTTTGACAGGACAGGGCTAGCCACGCACAAACAACTGGTAACTCTAGGGAAAATATATGTTACAAACACTGACTGGGTGTGCTGGGCCCAATGCCATTCACCAAAGCTGCGAGGGGGCATCAGGCTGTCAGATGTCTTGGAGGGACAGGGAAGGGCATTAAAGGGTCTAGTGTGTGACGCAGTATTTGCAGGGATACAGAAGGGTCCCAGCGGAACCCTCCCAAAGGGGCTTCAGCGAAGCAGGTGACACAGAATATGGTAGTCCGACACCATTCTGGTGGAAGTATCAAGGCACACACAGGTTGATAGCAGGGACCGGGCATCGGTGTCCGGTCGAAGGTTCAGCAAGCAGGGTAGACTGCGAAGTTGGCCCTTCACGAAAGATTCTGGTTCTAATAAACAGGCAACACAGACCCATTCCCTCCATCATGTTGTGACACCATGCTATGTTTGCCAGGGAACAATGGAAAAGAACTGTGAACTTGTCTGGGCAACGGGGCAAGGTTATGCACCCTAGAAGAAGACCACAAGGTGTAATTGGCAATCAGGGGGACAGCGTCCGCGCAGCACCGCTCATCGGGGTCAAGGGGGGGGGGGAGGATCCGTCCACGAGGCCGACCAGGGATCAAAGAGGGCACCAGGCCCACCACCCCAGGCCATATACCCTCGGCCTCGCCCTTCCCCCGCCGGATGTGACATCACTGGGGACCCTCCAGGTCCCAGACACTAGACCGCTCCTTGGGGTCTGTGCCATCATGTGGCACTAAGGGTGGCCGCCCTCTTAGGGGCCCCCTTCGGTGGCCCGGGGCAGCCTGGCATAGTGCCAACATTGGCCCATACCCCAGCCCGCTCACAACAATTTCCCATAATAACAGACACCACACAATGTTTTGTTGGAGAAAGTTTTTGCAGCTTTATTTGCATAAACATTATGCCAACAAGTTGGGTTATCATTCGGGCGATCTAGGGTCAGGCAGCCCCTCGCCACCTGCCCACCTGATGAGCCATAAACCCCCTGTGGTGTTAACCGCGGGGTATTGTCAATATTGGGGGAAGGGGTAGCCCCTCCCCCCGACGGACCTCCAGTCCACCCCTTACTCACGCCCCTCCCCACTACGGGAGGCGGAGCGTTGCAGGCAACCCCCGGTTGCTCAGGTCCACAACCGCCCGAAGGACTAACGGGGTGCCAACACTCTTCCAGGAACCCACCGAGGATCTCCCTGGGGTTAATTGGCTCTCGCACCCTTACTGCGCTCCTGTAGAGGGTACCCTTCTGTACCTTCCAGCGTTGGATCACCCTGTAACTCCGCCATGGCTCTGGATGTGGCCCCCGCCGCCCCAGAGCCCCCCCACCTTCTATAGTTCTTTTATTTACAACCTGCCGCTACCAACGCTTCCGCTAAATCTAGCTGGAAGAGGTCCATCCCCACTTTGGATAGGTGTATGCCATCTTCCACAAAGAACCCTGTGCATTTTGCATGTAGCAACACATGTCTGACAAAACCAAATCCTCTTTGCTCTGTGAATTTGCGCATTGCGCTGTTCACCCACCTGCGTGAGGTCTCCATCGCCTCCCCTGACCTTGCGCCCGCCAAGATAGCCTCGGGGTAATTTTGGACTCACCATAACTCACAAGTCCCCAGCAAGTTGCTCAATTCGCACAAAGTCCTCCTCATCATGTGCAGCAGGCCCCTGTGCCCCAGGCAGATGTTGTACACATTGTTTATTATGTATACCAACCAAATTCTTCAAACACTGCAAACATGATTATACCGGCTCCAGGTCGCACAACAATGGCACATCAAAATTGCCTCTTAAGAACGTATGTATTTCTTGTAGCAACTTGACTCTCAACGCCCCACTTGTTTTATGTGTTCCACTGGCAAGCCTGCCTAGAAAACCGTGGATGCTGCCCCTATTCTAAAGGAGTGGCTCCAAAATCGCTTGCCCTGGACCTTGTTGCCTGAGAATTCCAAACACACCACCATTATGCGCTGTACTTGGTATTTGGTCAAAGGGGTCCCATCAGCATGCATCAGGAGGTAACCCTCGCCAGGGGGGGTGCAGCGCCAGGTATCTCGCAACTAGGCGCACAGCGCAGTACTTGGCAACTTCCTACCTGTTCAACAATATAAATTTTCCTGCCCATTTCTGGTCCGTTTTAGATCTCAACCTTAAAGTCAGGACCTCGCCTGTCCGGACAGCATCCCGTCTGCACAAGGCTACTCCTGATGCGTCCTGTTTGGATCTCGCCACTAGCTCCCCATTCTAAATGCACCAAAGAAAGCCAGCGCAAAAGTTGCTGAAAAGAGAGCTGCTTCAAAAGCGGAGTGAGTGGCCTATAGACCTAGTGACCTACAGCCTGTTCATTCTGAGGCCTCCCTCGGCTCAAGCAAGGACATGTCCTCTTCTCCTCTGGACAGCAGTGCTGCCCAGCAACCAAAATCCCTTATCAGTTCTGCCGCTCTTCAGGACTGAGAACTGTATCAGAACCTCTCAACTAACACTGCAAACTGTGCACTGGAGATGTCCGTATTAGTGCTCCATCCCCTCCATTTCAGCACTGTCAAGGCCCATCGCACCCTCCAGGGAATGGCTCACTCGCGCCCCCTGCACACAGGAAGGCCTATTTATGCGTAGCCCATAACCTTGCATTTATCCCTGACAGAGTATCAGGGTTCTGTTGAAACATAGTTTGCTTGACTGCCGAGTGCACATTGCTCCGTCCCGGATATGAATTTCTCTACTCGGTTTCCGGCTGCCAAGCTGCTGACCTTGCCCGCCCCAACCCTGGGCGAACTAAAAGGCTATACTGCTATCCATACAAGCAGCTGCTATTGCTAATGATGGTCCCATACAGAACTGGCAAACTAGATGTTGTACTATATCATTTACACATGGTGCAGCACCCCTTGGTCCATCACATCAACTTTACAACCAAGGATCAAGCCTGAGCTGGCTACCCCAGGTCCATGCTGCACACGCCTTACTTTAAGGAGCTCTACCCAGCGGAGCATACGTCCCACAGAACTGACCCATTTGTATCGCAAAGCAGTGTGTCAAAAGAAGCGAACCAGGCCCCCCTACGGCTAAAAGGATGGCTCTTGGCGGGCCCTAGCCACGCTTACTGCCACAGCAGTTCTTGAAACTAATATCCTAGCTTTGTTGCTGTCAGCATTCAAGGAGATAGTATTTGAAAACATTTAACAGTGAGAGCCTTTATACACGTCCGTGGTCCGTTGGGAAAGAGGTGACTGAGACATTATTAACAGTGTGGTTGGGAACACATTAAAATAGAAGTGAACTCACTGAAAGTATGCAAATAATGACGGGAGCAGCAGCACACTCCTGGGAACCCCAAACGGGTGTCTGTGGATTCTGTGTGCACGCCAGTCAGTGGGGTTTGTGCGCGGCACACAAATTTATTTTAATTTTATTTATTTATGCGTTTTTATATAGCGCGGACTTTACCCGAAGGCGTCAGAGCGCTTCACAATAGGAACATAACTGATACATGAGGAGAACATTACACGTGAACAGATTACAAAAGCAGACGTTAAGTTACATGAGGTAAAAGTGACAATTGTGAGCAAACAAAATAGATGAGGTAGCAAACAGTGCACAGGAGGAAAAAGTGACAAGTGTACAGGTTACAAGAGAAAACAAAGTACAATTAGAGGTATAATGCTGCAATATATGCTAGACACTCAGGCACAAGAACAAATGTTACGTAGGCAATGGTGGCACTTGCGCAAGTATCAAAGGCAAACAAAATGTGAGAGGTAGCAAACAGTGTGTTACAAGAGAAAAGTGGCGTGTGCATGTTACAAAAGAGTACCAAACACAGGTATAAGGATAATACTGCAATAAATGGCAGACTCTCAAACCACAAGAACACATTGGGAAGGCACTTCCATTGTCATGGAGAATAGAATTTCCTATAGTGCAGGGTCATCCTTCAGATAATAGAGAGGATGTGAATTACTTTTGGAGGTGTCTTTGGAGGAGAAGAACTTTGAGGTCCGTTTTGAAGGCCAGGGAGGAGGCGGTGGTCCGGAGCTGAGGCGAAAGGGAGTTCCAGATTCTCACCGCGTTGCCTGAAAAGGATGGGGCCATCGAACTTTCCTTCTTGAAAGTGGGAGGTTCAAGCAGTAGATTTTCCGCATTTCGTGATGGTCTAGCCTCCAGAGAGTTTCAGTTTATTTGCCAGGTAGCAAGGAGAGGACGAGTGCAAGGCTTTGTGGGTGATACAGGCCGTCTTGTAGATAGCTCTAGCCTCGATGGTAAGCCAGCGAAGGGTGGATAACATTGGTGTGATGTGGTCGCTTCTTTTGGCCCCATAAATGAAACAAGCTGCTGAATGGAGAACAGATTTAAGGGGGGACAAGTGGGATTTGGAGAGGCCAGTAAGAAGAGAATTCCAGTAGTCCAGTCTGAAGAGGACCAGCGATTACACCAGGGTTAGAAGGTCCTGCTCCGGGAAGAAGCGACGGATTCCCCAAAGAGGGCGCAGTTGGTATCCAGCAGACTTTGCAATGGAATTGATGTGGGAGATTAGATTGAGTTTTTTGTCGAGTATGACACCAATGGATTTTGCGCTGTCGACAATGATGGGTTTATTGTTTAGTAGATTCATCTGATCCATCCATGATTGAACCGGGGAAGGAGAGAGTGAGGAGGAGGAGAGGAGGAATTCAGTTTTGGAGGGATTCAGAATCAGTTGATGAGCTGACATCCAGTTTTGAATGTAGTCGATAGTAGAGCTTAGGAAGGAGAGATCGTGAGTGGAGGCAACCTTGAGGTAGATTTAGGTGAGATGAGGTAAGATAGGACAGTCCGTCTAAGACTCTAAGGGGTGTGTGCCACACACATTGTAGTCTGCTCTCTACCCCTGCGTCTCTGCTCCTCCTTTCACCCCTTTGACTCACCACGGCCTATCGGCTGCTGCTGCGGGTCCCATGGGCTGCTGGTAGTAGAGGCCCCTCCGGGCCTGCCCTGGGCGGGAAGCAAGCCTCGGGTTCTTCATGCTCCTGTCGTGGTTTGGACTGCGGTCCTGGAACTGTTGTCAATCCAGATGCCACGGTCCCTTGTCCCGCCGTCCCTGGTATGTTTGTGGTTTCGCTTTAAGGTCCTGCTCTGGTTCCTTATTACGTTATTAGTATAAAACCACTTTTATGTTTCTATCATTGATTAATAGATAACAGGGGGCATATTTTATTCATATGTCTTTAGGTTTATTCGAACTACGGCGAAATAGGAGGACTCCCACCTCCATATCGGAGTGGGTAGGACTAACAGGCAATTGGCGCCAAAATTCCCTTGTTGTTTTGGAAGAATAACCACTTAATGGCATTATCTTCCGGTGAGTGTTTGTGTTTTTAATATATTATCGAGGTACCAACAAAAATGTGAAAATGGGTACTGACAAGGCATCTATTATTGTTTTATATCAACAAGGGAACCATATATAAGAGAAGGACTGGACGGGCTGCTGGAACATAGATATTTGAGGTGCAGCTCTTGAACACCCATTAGGTATGTTTACTGTCGGTGATATTGGTCAATAATAGAAATGTAAGAGTGGTTTTATGCTAATAACGTAATAAGCACCGATTTGACAATATATATTTTTCTGTCCTATAAATAAGCTTCCTGTACACCATGTGGAGCCCTAAGGTGCCTCGCGCAGAGAAAAATAGTGGTAATATTACCTTACCCACCTCTTGACTTCATGAGGTGAGTGCTCTTTATATATATTTTTTTGAGAACTACATGCTTATGAAATTGAGGTATTGATTTTAGAGTGGTTTCCCTAAGAACATAAGGCCATACGATATGTGATAGGTGGGGAGTGTGTGTTTAAATGTGGACCATGCAGGCAATTTTGTACATTAGTTTATTCTTTATTGTTTACTATCAATGTGTTACACATGTCTTTGTGTATAAACTTTAATGTGACAAGACTTTTATGGATTTTTAGGATAATGCCCTATGAGGTAGAGCAACTACTGTCAATGAGTTGTATATTTTATTGTGCATATCTTAACAGGATAAGACATGCATGGATTAATGTCAATATACATTGTTTTCATGTCTTTTAAGGATGAGGCCCTAGGGGGTGCCAAAAGAGGAATATAGAAATGATTTGTATTTGAGAAATAAGTCTTTCTCTTTGATATTGATATGCATATATTTATGTTTTGTTTTCATTAGGTTTTTAATGAGTTTTATATAAACAAGAGAGACTAGTATCTGGCTTCTCTTGAAGAAGGTGGTTGCTATCAGAGAAACACCACCGAAACGCGTCGACACATTTTTCTGTTCACCTGATTGTATCCAAGGAATATGTTCATGCCCAATAAATTATTGCATTGATGGACATATGAACAGACAAATTAAATGAATTCCATGTGGAACAATCCAAGCATGATGTAATCATTATATTGCACTTTTTCTTTGTCTCTCATTTATGTTAAGTGGTTTTTATGTATTGTTATGACCCTGATGATGTTGTGATTTTTGTCTTTTTCAATTTTAAACAAAAAATCAACACTGTTTTTAATAAATTCATATATATATTGCATACACCTTGGAAGTAATTAGTTTTTGTACTATAATTGCCTAGGAGGGTCCGTTTTCTGAAAGTGTACGTGACGATTGTGTGAATCTGCCCCATTGTAATTTGATAATTCTAAGTGTGAAATAGACTTTGAGAACCTTTTGGTGATCCCAAGAGTACTCAGATTTTTAATTTACCTTAGTATCGATGGCACTGGCAATAGTGACACTCTAGTCTAATGCCTTTCTGATGTAGTGTCGAGTATTTCCCAGATGAAACTTGAACTTAACACACAAGATAGTTCCTCCTGTCGCCCACCAGCTCAAAACCCCTTCACCCAGATTGTACTGCTAAACTACAGGCTTTAAACACTTTCCCAGAGACTGTGAAATCTGCAATATCTTTAAGCTTCACGTTCCACAATTCAGTGTCTGGACCTCAGATTACACAAATGACGAGAAGTGCCAAACGTAGGTTTATCCCATATATCATGGCTACATGTCCTGGAATAGCATGTAAAACCCTGCAATGGATTTAGTTTCTCTCACAAGGACCTGGAAACCCTGAGTGCTCTGCGGCCGATAGTGTGAGAAGCACCGGGTACTTGGAATGAGTCCACAAAGTAAACCACTGTGAGGACGTCAGTGATTAGATTCTTCCTATTGGTCCCTCTGAACCATACCTAAACCCTGTTAGATAAAATATTGAAATACATCTTCAAGGATTAAACACAGTGCCACAGACTTCTTGCACAGGTATGAGTGGCTGGAGTTCATTCCAGCAGCTGTTCTTGAACCTGAACCAGGTTCACCAGACCCTAGCAGATCTCCCAGAGTGTGCCCCAGGGCAGTGTGTCAATGCAGCAGCTGGAGGGTGAGCTGCAGTCAGAGCAGCAGCCCGCAGGCACGTGACACGGCTGCACCAATCGTTTGCTTCTCCTGTCTGCGCTTTGTTGCAGAATGCCTCACTTCACGTCACGTCCTTTTGTCAGAATTGCAGCTGACTGACTGAGAGCTAATGTCGGACGTGAACAGGTCACAGTGGGGTGCTCACACCTCGCTGCCAGACTCGGCATCTCATTGGGGGCAACATGGATAACATGTTATTTTACAGACTAACTGCTATCTAAAATCATTCTAACTTTGTGACACTCGTTTCTACGTAAGATAGGTAAGTCTGCGTGTGCTGTATTGAAATGGGTCTGCGCAATTGCACTAGGCATGACCATTTATGTGACATATATTACAAAAGGGATTATTTCTGGCCTTCATTAATACATCTTCATTATACTGTACATCGGAAATCCTGTTATGACACCAGAATAGCAATGTGTGCTAAATAATACTGCAAGTATTCGAGCTGCTGGTTTCCATGCAGAAGTTTGCCACTGAACTGTGATGTTATTTGGGGGAAGGGTTACTCAGATTGATGTAACAAACTCTTTAACTCACTGAGTTATCTTGCATAGAACACAGAGATGTGACTTACATTTCGCACGCAGTGTTCCGCAGTAGGCACGTTAACCCTCAAAGCCATTTTCTGAATCTTCATGCCTTTGATCTTAAATTGCTCGTAGATCTCTCCAGCAAATGCATAAACCACCTGAGCTTTCTAGTGGGTGTTATACCCAAGACCTACAAGATGAAGGTAGATCTCTACAGCAGATGCTTAATCTACTACACTAACTCAAAGTGGCAAATTAAAGAAGCCCAGACAGTTTTAAAAAATGTCATATTTTTTGTCAATTTCATTGAGGATGCATGGAGATGGATTAATTCCTCTGACTTACTGAAACAAAGGCCATTGTTTGGGTCTCGCCTACGCAGCGCGCATGCGCTGCATAGGAAAAAGACCTTATGTAATTGATTCAGTCTAGCAGGCAAAAACGTGCACACGTTGCATTGCTTTAAATGTGAATGCATGCACGTCTGACGATTCCCTTGCAGGAGCGAGCAGTGCCATGTGTTAGCAATTTTTGCGCGTGCTCCCGCAAGGTAAACGCTACTGTCCCTGCTCTCCGCCGCACTCCCTCTACCCCCTACTTGTGCGAGGCGCGAGCGCTTGTTTACTTTTTGGAAGCAGTCGCTGAGAAATTGGTGAAGTGAAGCTTTTCTCTTTCCTTCTGCTCTTTGTGGATCAGGTGGGCATCTACAGGGATAAGTGATGGTTTCTTGCGGTGCTTGACTACAGGGTTGACTGGCAGCTCAGGCCCTGTATCCATTGGGGCTTGGCAGTGTTCATTGTTTTAGAAGGTACTGATTTGTTTCCATCGAGTGTGGAGGTCTGACTTGTTTCCTGTCTCCTTGCCTCGGATCCTCAAAGAAATTAGCACAGATTCCCAATCTGACCCCGCTGCTTGACATGCTTTCAGAGTTGCAGTTGGTACGAAGCACTCTCGGTTTCATGGTGAACACAGCATCTTGAAACTTCTAATTCTTCAATATTCTGCAGCCTGAAGCAATATAAACCTCCTAAATTAAAACATAAAATCCTGAACGTTTTTACATTTTTCTTTCATGATTTTGCTTGCGGCCATTTGACAAGTGTTAGATGTTACTTTGCTCTGTTTGTTACTTAATCTGGTAATTTAAAACCTCATGGTTCTCGCCAGAATGGAACCTGTGAAACCTTTACATTTGGGGGACCCTTCTTTCACCAGCGCTATTGCAGAAATGCTAAGACATGAGTGAATTAAATATTGCATTCCTTTCACAGAGGAGTCCAGAGGCTTAGCACTTTGAGATCCAGAGGTGTCGGAGTCAGGCAGGGATATGTTGTACGTGGCAAGTGGTGCCAATAAGAAGCATTGTTTTCTGCACCACGTGATGCGCTGAGATGGCACCAATGTGCGTGGGTCTCTGTTCTAGGCTGTGGGCTTGTCCGCCACTCCAACCCACGCTTGGCAGTGCCCCATTTTCACCCGCTCTGATTAATGAAATGCTTCTGTCCTCGTCTTTCCTTTTTGCAACTCTCCCAGTTCAGGTTTACCAAGTCGTACATTCCGCCTAGATCCGTACTTCCTTGAGCGCGGGCCCTGGAGTGCTCCTTGCAGTCGCTTCTGACACCAGAACACCGGCGTCACGGGGTCTTATGAATAATGTAGCACAGAGAGGCAGAGAGACTTCTTCTCCAGTAATGTGTGCAGACAGTTGGACTGAACGAGCTGGGAGCGCGATGTGGCGTGCCAGGGGACGGGAGCGATGGAATGGCTTTTGTGCTCCAATTTTCCGAGGGCGGTGAACCTTGCCACAAAAATGCGCATTGGCAAAATGTCTGGAATACACATGCTGACTTTTTTGTATCTTTCCTACCAAAGACGTGAAGTAGGGCAGGGATGTTTGTAGTTTTTGTGGACACTTTCCTATTTGTGACTAAACCATTGCTTCAGTAGACAAACAGCTTTCTCTCTTTTTTTTGTTATCTTCATTGCTTTGTCAAATAGAAAGCAGCATTTAAACACTGGTCTGTTCAGATAACTGTCAAATTGTTTTATTCTATCAAGGTATGTTTGTATTATATATATAATTCAGGTGACCTAATGTACTAAAGAATATTAGTCAGCAGACACCTGGTTCAAAGCAGTGGTTCCAACATAAGTATGAAACAGGCTCCAGATCAGTGCACTAGTCTGACCTAGAGGTCATCACCTCCGCATTGCACCACTGGGCACACAGCCCTCCGTTTTACAGCAGCTGCCATGTTGTTTGGTCAGCAGTAGACCATTAATCTCTTGTTTCCTGTGAGATCTATTTGGATAGTCTGAAGTGAAGACTCGGGTGAGAACCATTGAGTTAGTGATGGTGATCAGTATTACCACCATCTATATATTGATCAGTCTGTTGGGCCTGGGAAAGCATACCAATATTTCCACATCATTGCAGCATATTTTCAGATTTGCTGATTAGTGCCAGTGGAATTACATCACAAGAGTTACACGCCTGATTTCTACCATTTCATGTGTCTTGGCAATAGTTTCCTTTTCCAGCTCTAGCTCGTCTTGTTGGCTTCTCTGCTCTCAGTGGCTTGCAGTGTTTAGTCAATGCAGAACTGCTGACAGCATAGACATCTCAATTGTTTGGAATTGCCTCCCCTAGTAACTGGATAGGAAAGATAATACAATTGAAATTAAAAAATTGGCTGCATATCTTTTCTCTGCGTGAATGGGTCACTGTTTCAGGATTGAGTCCTCAGCTACCCCCAGTTTGTAAACATAGCAATGTTTACTACATATCTTTTCTCATATTTCATCCTGGTAAAATTGGTACATGCCCCTAGAGGTCAGCTTAAAGTTCAGTAGCGGTATCTGAGCCTTACAGAGCATGAGGCCCTGCTCTGGAAATGTACATCCGTATTATGTCCTGAGACTGTTGTAAGACACCTCCCAAGCTGTGAATAGGCACCATACGTTCACTGAAGGGCAGTAATTTCCTACTTCTCTACAGTGCACAGACCTCTGTGCATTGCTTGGCAGTTAAGGGAAGAACACTCCCTTGGCTGTACCCCTTACACACTGTTTGTGCTTCTGAAACTTTGCCTGAGTCTGATGCCATGCTAGATGGTTCAGGACCTGGAGAACACAATTTGCATGCTGACCAAATGCAGTACACCTCTCTTCGGCTCTGCTCTGATTGTTGCTGATCCTTTCCTTCACAAGACCGGATGGCTTTTAGGGCAGACTGCACGATCCTTAGCAAATGCATTCTCTCGGTTTTGTACTTCAGGGCTTTCTTTTCTCTCATTTATGTCAAAATGGCTCATCAAGAGAGCTTCACAACCCACCATTTATCATAGCACAGATGACATTAACTCTTGGTCATTCTGTCCTTATTTCTTCCCACTTGGTTGGGCTTGCTGGCACCCACAGACAGGAACTTAACTTCATGTGGACAGATGCAAGCGTGCCCAGATAATTATAAAAGAGGAAAATGTAGGCCTCAATACCGGATGTGGTATCGGAAGGCCTGATTGACCCAGCTTGACGTAGATATGCCAAGCAAGTTACGAAGTAGGTAGATCATTAACTGAGCGTCAGAATTTGGCAGCCAAAGGTCAGATTGTCCCAGCTTGTACATGGACCACCACGTCCACCACATTCACCACCACCAACATGTCCATCACCACATCCACCATGACCACGTCCACCACCACCACTTCCACCGCTAACACCACCATGTCCACCGCCAACACCACCACCAAGTCCACCACCATGTCCACCACCCCTATGTCCACCACCCCCATGTCCACCACCCCCATGTCCTCCACCACCATGTCTACCACCTCCACCACCATTTCCACCACAACCACGTCCACCACATCCACCAACACCACCACCACATCCACCAACACCACCACCACGTCCACCACCACATCCACCACCACCACCATGTCCACCACGTCCACCACCATGTCCACCACCACATCCACTACCACCATGTCCACCACCACGTCCACCACCACGTCCATGACCACTGTGTCCACCACCACCACGTCCACCACCACCACATCCACCACCATGTCGACCACCACTATGTCCACCACCATGTCCACCACCACCATGTCCACCACCACCAACTCATCCACCACCACCACCTCCTCCACCACTACCACCACATCTACTGCCACCACCACCACATCCACCACCTCATCCACCACCACCATCTTTTTTTTTTTTTTTTATTGAAGGAAGAAAAAAAAAGTACAAAAAAAATACACACTTGTTGTACATTTACGGTAAAACAATATACCTGGATAAGTACAACATTATTTGAATAAACAGTTTATAGACAGAGAGACGTTAGAAACAGAGATCTGACAAATACTAAGCCTTAACAGAAATAATTGTATAAATAAATAAAGATTTACAAATAACTTTGACCAATATTATACGAATATTTAAATATTTGAGCTGGCCTCATTTTCTTGTTAATTCAATTAAATCATGATTCAAAAAACATTTAACCAGATTTTTTCTTTCTTTTGTAGAGACTTGGGGCCCCTGTGCTTTGCTAATGACAGTTCCATGGAATTAATTTCTTTCATCAGAAGCCACCAATCAAAAACGGTTGGGATATCTTTCGATATCCATAATCTAGCGATGATTAACCTAGCACAAGCAAAGATGATAGTTATTAATTCTTTATAGGGACAATTCGTTTCCTGGATATCTAGTAAAACCAGTTGTGCTGAGAGTGGTGGTATGACAATTTGTTTATTATTTATTACTTCAGACAGTTCTTTCCAGAATAACGAGAGCGCTGGGCAAGAGTAAAGCATATGTTCTATACCTGCCGCTTCATGGTCACATTTAGGGCACTTTGTTTTATTATTGAGTTGATTACCCCGTGTCCAACTAGCTATCCTCTGTGGTGTAAAATAAAGTTGAGTGATGGTTCTGTACGTCTGTAATCTCAAGCTTGTGGACTGCACGATCAAGTTTATATGACGTAGAGAGTGTGAAATCTGTAGAGGATTAATATTCATACCCAATCGAAGAGACCATTTAGCGGCTATTTTCGTGTAATCTTCGATTTTCCCTTGTATCAAATATCCATACCCTAAACTTATTAGTGATTTTAATTTGTTAGAATATAAACATTTAAGTATGTCTGATTCAGTCGTTTCAGTGATTTTCATTTTAGAAAGTAAATAGTCCCTTATCTGAGTATATTTGAAATACATACTATCACTTAAGCTATATATAATTTTAAGTGCTTCAAAATCCAGAAAAACATTCTGACCGTAAAGATCCCCTAGTTGATGGATACCTTTTCTCTTCCAAACAAAGCCTGCTCCATCAGAGAAGATATAAGGAAGCCCTGGGTTGTCCCATATTCTAAGCTATGCGTTGTAATATGTAATTTCCCCAATAGTCATTATTTGGTCCCAAATTTTTTTAATATGCTTGGCTGTCTTAAATTTCACTCGCTTGAAGTAATTTGGATCTTGCAAGCGATGCAAGAATTGGTTACTATCCAATCCCAACATAAACCGGTGGAAAAATAATGGACTGTCATTTTTTAGCAAACTTCTGATACGACAAAAAAAAGTGGCTAAAAAGTAAAACCTAAAGTCAGGAAATGTTAATCCACCCTTTTCAGTAGTCAATGTTAGTAATTTCAACGCCCTTCTCGCTTTTTTGTATGCCCATATGAAGCTACTACATATACCCTCCAATTTTTTGAAAAAGATGTTGTAGGGTTGCAAAGGAATAGTTCTAAATAAATATAACACCTTTGGCAAAATTTTCATTTTTACTAGATTAATACGTCCCAAAATACTAATCGGGATCTTGTGCCATTTTTGGAGTGTCTTTGCAGTTTCTTTTAAAAGAGAATCATAATTTAGTGTTATAATTTTATCGATATTAGTTGTTAATTTGATGCCTAGATACGTAGCGCTTGGACATAAGCCTGAGATAGGTACCAGAGATTTATAGTTGGCTATTACCTGTGTTTTACCTACATTTAATTTGTAGCCTGAGACATGGCCATAATTTATAGCTTCTTTTATTATTTCGGGTGTAGCTTTTACTAGGTCTGTGGTAAACACAGCTATATCGTCTGCGAACGCAGTGATTTTCAAACTCTCTCCACCATGTACAAATGGTTGAATATTTCCTTGCTTAGTTAGTGCATTTAAGAATGGCTCCAAGGAAAGAGCAAAAAGCAAGGGAGACAGGGGACACCCTTGTCTGGTCCCCCTCCCTATTACAAACCTCTTTGATTCCCCCCCCCCCATAACTAATTACAGCCTGCGGGCAGTCATATAGTGAACAAACCCACTGTAGGTATTGACCCTGTATGCCTATCTTCTTTAATGCCTCCCACAGATACTCCCACCCCACTCGGTCAAATGCTTTTTCGGCATCTAACATTACCATTCCGAGTGGGGTGAAAGTAGTCGAGGCGACATCAAAGGCTGTGATCGCTGTGTTAACATGGGCAGTTGTGTCTCGCCCCATCACAAAACCATGTTGTTGTGGGTTGACCAAATTCGGCATATTGGGTGCTAAACGATTTGCTAATATCTTAGAAAAGATCTTAGCATCTGCGTTAAGCAGTGAAATCGGCCGATAAGAGCCACAGTCTTCCGGTGGCTTATTTTTTTTAAGAAAGAATACAATTTTAGCTATTTTCCATGATATAGGTACTTTTCCCAAGTTTTCTATAGAATCAATGACATTTTCCAACAAAGGTAATAGTTCTTCTGTGCATACCTTATATAGCTCCATGGGCAAACTATCCTCCCCAGCTGCTTTTCCCGATGGTAAGGCTAAAATCGGTATTCTTATTTCGGATTGTGTTATTTTTGAATTAAGGAGTTGTAATTTTTCCTTGACTGTGTCTTTGAGTATTGGCATATATTCATCCAGATACTGCGTAATTCTGGTTCTAGATGGGGTATTATCAGGAGTATATAGGCTCTGATAGTAGTTGACAAACTGACCTAGAATTTGTTCTGGTTGATCATATTCTTGTAAATCCGACCCTCTAATTTTTATGATATAAGTTCTCGCCTTTTAATCCGCAACTTTGTATGCGAGTATTTAACCTATTCTGTCTCCTCCTTCATATTGATTTAATTTGTATTTATGTATTTTAGAGCAATATCTATCTCTTAGCGTCTTTTTAAGAGATGATTGTAGTTTTAATAGTTCAAATCTTATCTCCTGAATATTTCCATTTTGTGCCTTAGTTGCTTCAGCTAGTTTCTGTTCCAATAACAATATATCTGAGGTAGCTTTTTCAGTAGTCCTGCGCTTTTCGGCATTAAGTCTATAAATAAATTGTTGAGTAAACCCCCTTATGCTGCACTTGCATGTGTCCCAAACTATATCGATTTTAGCTGAGTTAATATTCAATTCAATAAATTCCTTAATATGTTTCTTTAATGAAGTGACAAAGCCTGATTCAGTTAGTAAGTATCTGGGGAAGGTAAATTGTCTTAGATCTGGCCTCAACTCACCATTCTCAAATTCTAATAAAATAGCGTTGTGATCGGAAGAGATCCTTGGACACAGTTCAATATTACAATTATTCAGTATTCGATCAGTTGCCCATACCATATCGATTCTCGAGCAAGATCTATGGGGCGATGAATAGTATGTATGTCCCGCTAATTGTGGGTGTTTATGACGCCATATGTCTTTTATGTTAAGCAGTCTACCTAGCTCGAGTATCGCCGATCTGACCTTACGCATCCTGCGCGGTGAACCATGTCCAGTGGAATCAATATTATAATCTATTACACAATTGAAATCCCCCATCACTAATCTTTCTCCCTCCCATTCTAGTAATTCAATACTTAAATATTCAAATAGTTTGGGGTCATCAATATTAGGGCCATAGAGCAAGCACAGAACGAACTTTTGATGTTCCATCTGTACTTGTGCTATCGCCCACCTCCCCCGTATATCCGATGATGTTTTTGTAATTTCTATCGCTAATCCTTTCTGTTTTAGTATGGCCACTCCCCTGATTGAGGCACCCAAAGTTGAACAAACCACAAGCTCATAACCCATTTGTGAGAGCAATTTCCTATCTTGATAACTAATATGAGTTTCAGATAAAAGAGCGAATTGAGGTTTGTACATGGCCAGTTCTTCTTGAACCAATCCCCTCTTCTGCTTGCTATTAAGGCCAGCAACATTCCAAATTAACAATTTTGTTTTAGACATAGCTTCCGTATAAGTTCTTTGTCTTCCCTCTATATTAAATCTTTATTATACCATTTCATTATTTTGTTTACACCGTTTTTCTTCCTTACAATACATTTTTCCCCCATTTTCCCCTTCCCCTCCCTCCCTCGACCCCCATCCCTTCCTCCCCTCCCAAGTCCCTTTGGGGGGAGTACCCCTCTATCCCTTGCTGCCGCTGGTAAGGCAGCCTAGTGAGATGGCTAACACGGGAATAGACTCAACCCTCTTTTTGAAGCAGAGTTGCTCATTAAATCCACAAAAAAGCAAAACAAATCAAATATAGCAATATGTGAGTTATATGTATAAGAACAACAGAGCTAAATCATACAATGAATAAATTCAACCCACTTTAATCCCCCTAGTGATTCTAAGTCATCTAATATTTTAAATTCAAACTTCCACCACCTTGCCAGCTATCCCTCTCATTTATGCTTTTCAGCTGTGAATTTTTCTAGAGCGTTGATCGCCTCTTCTTGGTCAGTAAAAAAAGAAAGTTCGCCCATTATTGATTACCTTAAGCCGAGCGGGCTCTTGTAAATAAACTATACAATTAATAGCTTTGAAGGAGTCTATTAGCTTTCTAAGCTCCCACCTTCTGTCCATTGTTTCCTTACTTAGGTCTGACCGTACAAAAAAATAAATGTTGTCGATGAGGACCGGGCTATTGGGTTTAGCTTTAAATAACACAGCTTGTTTTAACAAAAAGTTTCCAAAATATATCAGGATAGGTCTCGGAAATTTGCTATTTTTGTTCTTTTGGAATAAAGGAAGTCTATGTACTCTCTGCAGTTGAGAGTCCCAATCCCAGTCAGACAGATCGCAAAACGCTTTTTGAAATAGTTTTACTACATATGCCCTGGGATCGGCTCCCTCCGCCCCCTCTGGTATCCCAAACAGCCTAAGGTTCTGCCTACGTGCCCTGTTTTCTATGTCTTCCACCTTAGTCTCTAGTTTAGATATCTGTATGGCATGTTGTTTAGTTAGCTCATCCGAACGGGTAGATCCTTCTTCGATCCCCACAACACGTTGTTTAAGATCCTCAATTTCTTGTGTGGCTCCCCCAAGCTTTACACAAACCTCACTCATAAAAGCTTGAATTTTGGTATTGTCTTCTCTTAGTTGTAAAAAGTGCTGCTGACTTTCTTGTCTTTGAGCAATAAGAGTCTGCATTATCGTGTCCATAGTAATCAAGCTTGGCTGATCTATAATCGCTGCCCCTGGAGTCTTTCCATCTTGTGTCACTTTAACACATTCCATATTATGAAAACTTGATGGCACAGTGTTATCAGAAACTGATATATGATTCGTTTCAACTGTTTCAGATATTTCCGTTATCCTATCAAGTTGAACCACTTCCACTGAATCAATCGTTAAATCATTTGCCCTATCTTTCTCTGTCACTGCGTTCGTCATCATAGGTTTGGGAGCTACCTCTAATATAGTTGACTGAGAGTTTTTGGGGCTTAGCTCTTGGATCGAATCAACTGAAGAGTTGGTAGAGGGACAGGACAAGATCGTATTTGTTATTGAACCCATAGCCATGTCTTTCTGGGCTGTATCAATTAGCGATAAGTCTCGATCTATGGTTATGCTTGTATTTGCTATAGAGCCAATATTTTCCAACCCCAAAGACGTTTTCTTGCCTCCCTTTTGGTGAAAGTCCTCATCAAAACCGGCCCCAGAGAGCCTTAATGCCATGTTCTTTACCCCCCCCCCCCCTTAGCTTGTATCCATTTTCTAAGAGGGCTATCATCAACATTGACTTTAGTCTTTGGCATAGCTTTGGATACAGATGAGTTTTCTTTAGTAATCGTTTTACCAAGAGTTTTTTTCAGTTTATTCCTGGCTTTGTTTTTAATCTTCCTAGAAGCTGTTTGTTTAAGATAGTTCGATCTATTGTGCGCGGTTTCTATCTCACTATCTCCTTCTTCTGATACCTCTTCGTACTCAAGATTAGCTTCATCTCCATTTACCTCAGCTTCATCTCTTAGCGTGTTCTCTGTTAATCTTATTGAAGTCCGATCTAGTGATCCATTGGATCGATTAAGATCAAAGGTCAGCTGGGTATCAGATGTTAAGTCATTTCTTAGATTTTTGCCAGTCTCTAGATTTTCTGTATTAATTTCTCTAGCATTTTCTAGTTGGTTTCCAATTGTTGCTGCTCTCTCACAATTTGAACTTGTCTTTTTTCCGACACAAGCACCATCTCCATTCAAGTTTTTGGCCATTTGATCAAGATTCTCCTCCGACTTCTTCTCCCCTATAGCCCCGCCCTCAATCATAAGTGACGCTGAATACTCTGTCAGGTCTGTCAGCGTATTTGATACTAACATTGAGTCGTTTGTAATTGGACTTAGGGAAGTGCTATGGCTTACTTCACCCCTAGTAAGTGATACTGATGCAGTAGTTCTATCGATTTTTTTATCCAATCCCTCCAGGTTATTTATCTGTCTAGTGTCCAAAGTCATACTTCCTTTACCCCCTTCAGTAGTTCCTGCAGCAGCCACTACCACTTTTCCTTTGCCATTATTAGTACTTTCTGTTACCTTAGAGTTGCTCTTAGAGGTAGAAGTAGAAGTTGAGATATTGGCAGTGCCTGAGCCTTCTTGAGCCCTCTCTTGTCCTCCGTTTTTTCCGGTCCGTGTAGATCGTGTGTTCAACTTTGGCGCCATATCCGTGTCTGTTTCCTTATCACTTGCTCTTAGTTTTTCCGGCGTTCTCCTATCAGTTCTGGCAATAGCTGTGCTCAATTGCGCAACCAACGCTCCTATTCCAGTCCAACTGTACCAATAAGTTTGGGATTTAAAAGCTCTTCTTGTCTTCAACCACCACCATCACGTCCACCACCACCACCACGTCCACCAGCACGTCCACCACCACCACCACTACTACCACCTCCACCACCACCACCAAGTCCACCACCATCCTTGACAGGTAAAGTGTCACTGGAGGGCAGGGGTAATAGGAGTGTTAACCCCAGCTGTACATGGGACATTTAAGGATGCATTGTGCGCGAGAAGATGGGAATTGGGGCTAGAAGTATTACACCAGAACCAAGGTACCTTTTGAGGAGGCATAATGTCACAGGCGCTCCTGTAAAATCACTCTCAACACCTCTACCTCACAGTGGCATACCTGCACGAGCCACTCACTCAAAACAAGCATTGGCATAACCAATAGGTGTCGCCTTTGGGACCTTATATGTGTTTAGTCATGCAACACTTGATGTTGTTGTAACAAGGATATTGTGCTGGATAACTAAACACTTATAAGGTCCCAAAGGCGAGACCTATTGGCTATGCCAATGCTTGTTTTATGATGCTCGTGAGAATGACCCTGTTCCAGCATGAGACTGGCCCGTGAGAGCCTCATTATATTAAAGCACCAAAATAGAAAGAGGACTTCTATATCTCCTGCGCTCGAACTATCTCAAGTGAGCGCCATCTTTAAATGTTCTGATTGTGTTGTAATCTTATGCTTTGGATGCTCATCCCTAATCATTCCCGATTTATATCCATTCCCAGAACCAATGTCTGCATCTAGATCTAAGACGATTGCCTAACTGTTTGGATCAAGTCTCAATCACTGCATCAGCATTCTATGGTCTGTGTAGAGACAATATGCATCCAAATCCAACCGCCTGTGATGTGTAATAAGTCATTTGTGCAGTGATTCCTCATTTGGGTAAGTATCTTATGTAAATATGTTTTCGCATCCGCTAAATTATTTTTAATGATTAGGGTCTTTTCTAATCAATGTCCCTTTATTTGGTTAGATTGACTTAAACCTTACTGATAGAAGACTCTTCCTTGGATCTCCTCACATAGCCCGGGATTATGATTACATTTGGAATCCTGCTGATGTTTAGGCTAGAGACACTCTTTCTTTTCTTTTCATCATTTCATTGTTTTGCCAAAACTCTACGCAGATTGTTAAGTTTTTTTTCCTTACCTCCATCCAGGTTACGCCACTGTCCAAGTAATTTCCAGTTAGTTGTTTAGGATATTTTTCTCCTAATAAACCTTTGTGAACTTGGATGCTCTCACCTTCGAGAGGGGTATTTCCCTGAGATGGTGAGTTTCTATCCTTATACTTCTTTGTGGATACTTCTGGTTTGGCAACTTTGGACATATCTCTTTCTGTTAGCTTTGTCTTCACTCATTTATTGTTTTTGGGCATCTTTCCTTTGGCATTATGACTGCGGATTTGCAGTTATTATGGATGATTACATTCTTAGAAAGTTTGTCATATTAGGCGGGGTTGCCCCATTGGATAATCAGCTTGTTTGAGTATTAATGGATTGGCATTTTCAATGGATCTGTTTTTTAATTACTTTTGTTTGTTTTAATTTGCCTTTTGAATTGTCATTCCTTTGCTTGTATTTTCTCTGGTGTTCTGTTTTCCTTTTGTTGTGTTAAAAACTACTTTGAAGAAAAAACATGTTTCTTTTAAAAAAATGATATTGACGCAGGAATAAATGTCTCTGCAATTTTCTATTTTTAGAACGTATCAATTCCTTGTCCTATGAGCTCTATGTATAAACAGTTAATGATTATGGCTTTTTTTTTTTAAATGTTGGAATCTTTTGTACTATACATGGTTGTTATATATTGTCATATATATTTGTCGTTTTTTGTGCACACTTGAAATTCTTAAAATTCTTATTTTTTCATTTGTGTTATATGTAATTCAAATATGTTCTTTTTTTATTCCTCTCTTTGTGTGTATAAATTAATGTGTGTATGTTGTCCACTTCTTTCAGCCCTGATGAAGTTCTCCAAGAGAACGAAGCGCGTTGGCTGAAAATCCCTGTCTTTCTGTGAACAGTTTAAATATCATCAATAAAGACATTTTGAAATTCCTCAGAGCAAATTCCTGGACATTACTTGTATTCCTGCGCACACCATTCAAGAATTATTCTATGATCTGGAAAACAGTGGCACCAAAGGACGGTTGGTGTCTGGGTCTGTAGCGCGGGTCCTTTTGACAAAATAGGAAACTGGCATAGAGGTGCAGGAAGGGTAGTCCACCGTCCGGTGTGTCTCTCTTGCTGATTCCTCATTTGGGATTAAGTTAATTGATGTAGATTAATGGACGAATGTACATATTAGAAACCAATTATCAAATGCTTACAAATATTTATAAAAGGACTGTCCCATTCGTATTAGGTTAAACACATTTTTGACCCATTATGACAGTAACAGGGTATAATTTATACAGTAGTATGGCACTATTTATCATTTTTAAAGGCAATGTATGATTCCCATACATTAATATTCAGAGCCACTTTATAATGGTTTGGAGAGGCTTGTCAATATCATAGTCTAAGAATGCATAAGTAAATCACATACTACAACCATACTGAGTGGACATAATGCTGTAAATATATATTCCTTCTCCCAAGAAGTATTGGGGCTCATGATCTGTATTGAGACCCATTTCCATACATCTCAAGCGTAAGGTCGACGTCGCCTCCTTTATCCTCGGGGTGAGTTCTCTATTTCCCTTTCGGGGGTCCATAGGCACCTGCTCCATACCATAAAATCCAAACAATCTGTGCCTACCCTGCTTCTCACATGTTTCAATGTGTGCGGCTATGGGATATCTCATGTCATTGTGTATTACTGCTCTCATGTGGTCACTAACCCTCTCTTTATGAGTTCTGATAGTGCTTCCCACATATCTGTGTTTACACTTACATTCTATCGCATATCACAAATTTGGTATTGCAATTTATATTTGATCTGATTTCAAATATTTTATTGTGCTCACGCCCAACTATAAATGTGTGACTCATGTATTTTAGTGCGGTGATGCGGACGCCAGCACTAATATCGTCAGTCTAACTCCTGGTGCGTGGAACTTGGCAGTGCTGAGCTTCCAGGATAGTCCACGCCCCAGTGGGACCTGGAAGAACAGAACAGTATCAGGGCCCGTGTTCAACTCTGCACTTCAATCCCTGCACAAAAAGAACTACCATTTCCAACCACTCGCACACCCGAACAATTCAAGATATAATCGTTTAGCTCCAATTTCATCTAAGGCTTTCCACTCGAGTTCCCCGAACCCCAAACCAATTACAAGTCACCAATTCCAAGCCCATTAACCTGCAAAGATCATATAGAAGAGCACAACATCGCATTTATGAGGCCTTCTTGCCCAATCCGAATGCCCTACCAAGATATTTAAAAGGTAGATGTGACCAATCATGTTACGGAAAAATGTAAAACCACCAATCCGGAGCCCCGTGTCATCCTTTAAGTTGAAATCAAGTATTGCTTCTGGACCAGAGAAGGGCAGCTCGATGTAGGCGCCCTCCTTGGGCATAAAATGCCATAAAATAGCTGCACCAATAAGGAGTCTGAATGTGTCATAACTCGTTACTGCTAGAGTAAAAGAGTAAGAAGCTAGCCCAGTCATTGGCCGAGAGCCGCCGCCAATCAGAAACATTTATCTCCAAACAAAATTTGGAACCTAAATCAATGGCTCCGGACTGGTAAGGAAACCCCATAAACTCATTAATTAATGCAGCAACGACATTCTCCTCTAGCAGGAACGGCCGACCAGAGAAGAAACAAGCCTACGGGTGTACTGATTGGACCAACAAATGTTCTAAAAGCAAGCCTCCTATAATCTGTACTTCCTGAAACGCCTGCGATGTTGACCAAAGATGCGCCCTCATTGGACAGAAATACAATCAGCGTCAGCTCAGCATCCTGTGATTCTGCCCCCCCCTCCTTGTGCCTGCCAAAGAGGACGGTGTCCTTCTGTGACGTCAGTGGTGCCGTGTAAAGCGCTCTGATGCCTTCGGGTCGAGTTGGCGCGATACAAATATGTGAACATGAAGGAACCGTAAGGCTCGTGCGTTCATGGCCAGAAAGTAAACTGCAAAACTCGCCTGCTGATTGGACTGTAGTGTTCTGCTGGACACGGTCTAGTTGTTTTAGAGGATTTAACCCACACTCTACACCCACCCACCACTGGTGTCACGAGTCACGTGACCCAGTTAATAAAGGGGGCCGGGCGCTCGTGCTTGAGGCCAGTTTACTAACCCACAATCTCGTGTCTGCATCCCTCATTGCGGCACCATGTGGGCCTAAGGCCCAACACGACATTGGCGACGAGTCGGGTCCTGCCCGCGTGTATAGCCACTGCCTGTCGGTGGAAAGAAAAGGGGTGAGAGAGCTGCCCGACTAGAGGGCACCCCCTGTGGATCAGCCCCGGACGCCGAGAGGCCTGTGGGGCATACGCTAAGCCCCAGGCCGACATGTTCATGAGGAGGTGACCGGGAGCCCACCCCGCACCTCTCGAGCCCTGCCGATTGCTGCCCGCCGTGGGAGCACCACAAAGGAGAAAGTGGACCAGACAGAGCCCACCTGCACCGGCCGCAACTGTGGAACGAAGCGGACCGACCGCAGCCTACCCGAGTTGGCCGCAGCAGCGTGACCCCCGCCTGGACGAGGCCCGCAGGCCGGTGGTGAGCCTGGGGGGCCGCGCAAGCCAGGAGCGACCCCCTGATGACTGAACACTAAGCGGAGCCCACCCGCATGGCCATGCCGCATGGCCAGGTGCGATGCGACCGAGAATAAACATTACGTGAAGCAGGGCCAGCGGAGCCCACCCACGGCCTGCCTGCAACGTCTCCTGTTCCCCGCCGCGCAGCGTGTGAGTTGCGAGGCTGCGGCGGCGAGGGTGAGCGAACCTCAACGGGAAGCTATCACCGCGGAGCCCACCCGCGGTAGAGGAGACACTTCTGCCCCGAGAACAGCGACAACAGCCCCCACCACCGCGCAGAAGGCAAGGCGCGAGGCTGCAGCGGTGGGGCGGGGGAGAGTGAAGGAAGCGTATGGCCATCGACTGGCCGAAGTGGTGGAGAGAAAGCGGAAGCAAGCGGGGCCGAACTGCAATGACGCCGGCCGCCGCTGCCTACCCCGGGAGGAAGATGTGAGGAGTCAGAGCGCAACCGGCAGCGTGTGACTAGCAGCCGGGCGCTAGTGCACAAGCAGAGCCCACCCGCAGCCACTACACTAGACACACAACCCCAGTAAACCCACCTGCCCGCGCGAGGACTGAAGAAAAGCCGCCGCGGGCAGGGAGGGCAAAGGAACAGGGCCGCCCCCACCTCCTGAGTTGCCTTCCCCCCCCGTAAGAGCAATGGAAGCCTGCAAGCGGCCAGCGCCGCCGAAATGAACCCTAGCTGTGCGCGAGAGGACATTGGCTGCTAGTGCGCCCCCCTCCTTCGCGCCCGCTCACAGAACTGCCTCACCCCCGTTTGGCATCACCTCCTTCGCACGCGCTCACAGAACTGCCTCACCCCCGTTTGGCATCACAAGAGGGAAATGCCTGTGCCCTCCTGCCTGGAGATGAAGGGAAGTCCCTGCTCCTAATCTCTGGGGTTAGCAAGGGCTCCAACCCCCCTGGAGAGCCGAGGAAGCAGGCGAACAGAAGGCAACACTGCCACCCAGTGGCCAGCAGGCCACACTGCAGGCCAAAAGGCACAAACAAGCACACGGCAAGCCAAGGGAAGTGTGCAGGAAAACAAGACCGGCTACACACAGCACACGTGCAGGAGCAACAGAGCTCCCCAAGATGGAAAAAGCGGCGAACAGTGGGAACAGGTGCCAAGTCACCGGAGAACTTTGCCACCAAAGAGACACTATACAGTGACACCGGACACACAGCAGCACAAGACTGGCACAGCAACGTCATGCAGCTGCGCAAGACTGGCGCACAGACGCACACAGTCAGAGAGGTGTGGTATATAAATAAATGATACCGGATCTATTTTTGACTGGACATAGTAATAACAGATAGCTCAATAAAATAAGAGTCAAGATTCGAGGTAGTAGGAGTTTGCAGGTTTAATACAGCATAAAGGACAGGAACAGGACAACCTGCACAGGAATAGGATGGCAGCGCTGCCGGGGGCAGGATCAAGGGAATCGGCGTAAGGGAATAACATTTAATAACAGTGCACAAGCATATATACTAAAACAGTTGCATTACAATACATATGATAGGCGGAGCAGTGGGTGTGGTCAATAGCAGTCGCGAAAGATAAGGGTGAAAGTGGGTGTAACAGGAGGCGTATACATAGACATGTGATGTAAACGTAACAGAATATGTCATAAATGGGGCGGAAACATGGAGGGGGCTACCTAAGGAGCCGGGACCTCTAACCTAATGGTGCGCGCAAACTAACAATGACATGTGACTAGGAGAAGCCGGGGGCTATGACTTCTGCGCTAAGAGCAGAGACTGAAGTCTGGAGAGTCAGGGCGACATGTACCTAAACACTATCTAGTATCTAATGTTTAGAGAACATGTTGATATAAACTAGAAGTCAGGAGGGGAAAGGCTAACAGACTCTAAGACTGGAGCATGCATTATTCTACATGTAGTGCGTGTTGAAGAATATTAAATGACCAGTAAATGCAGTATTTCTCTTACATGGAGACGTAAAGGCTAGACAATGACGGAAACTATTGATGCGATTCAGTAGCTTAGGAACGCAGAGAAGGAGGGCTGGACTGATAACTAGAATCATAACATACTCTTGGCAGACTCGTGGGCAGAGCCAGGCCGAGCCGGGCACTGTGAGGCAGGAAGTAAGTGAAGGGTCGAGGATACAGGTGGGGGCTGTATCCCTCCTCAGCGAGGGCTCAGGAGACAGGAGCTGAATCTGGTGTCCGGGCCCTTTTGAGGCCTAGAAACGGGGACTTTTCAATGAAATAACGTGCACACTGAGAAACGTGGCAACGCAACTTTACATAGGCCTAATACTCGTAGCTTTCACGAGAACTGGAAACTGGCATACTAGAGATGGACACAACTGTAATTGCGTCTTTAATCAAACATGGGGAATACATATGCATATTAATCATGCACACATGACATAAGATGGGGAACACGTAGGGACACAGAACATGGCAAAATTTACTTTTCCACATTCCCTCCTTGTCACTACGTTTCCATCAGGAAACATCAATATTCATGATACCATCTATCATTTCATACAGTATCATTTGCTCGTCTCGAATTTTCTTGGAACTGGATTTAGAACGGGACTTGGGGCTAGGAATACAAGAGGTAGCACAAATGCCGCAAATCGCAGGGCCACATTGTATACAGAGGCAGCAACTGAATATGATCGCTACTGCAATACCCAGAAATGACAATACTTTCCATCCCCAGGCGGAAATTATATTCCAGAACCAACCGGACCATGTCCAGGTGCCTGGATTTTGGTGTAACATATGGGCAATATTTTGGAGTCTGGTAATAGCTGAATAAACAGACGGTGCGTTATTAGGAATGAAAATGCAGCAACTAGATCCGATGACTCTACATGCCCCGCCCCTATCGGCCAGTATGACGTCAAGGACGAGACGATTCTGGAGCACGACAATTCTCATAAAGGATTGCTCTTCGGTTAAGTTACCTAGAGCAGAAGTAGTCTCAATCACTACTGCTTCAAGGGTTCTCGTTAATCTACGTATCAGTTTACTATTCACGACAGTACCTAAGTAGGGAAAGACACCTTTATTGATATCTATGTATTGTTCTAGAGCAGTTTCAGTATAATCGACAATCGGAAGGTCTCTTTTGTGTCTAGTATGTACTAGGTGGGAGTTCCTATGATAGTCAGGTGGGGCTAGAAAAACTGGTGGCAGTAGGAAGGCAATGTAACAGGTTCCCTCCCAATCGAGGGGCAGACGAACATATGCGGTCTGACCACAAACAAAATAAGAATGACGTGAAGCTTTGAAAATAGATTTCCTACTATCACTATACTTGATAATAGTAGTACAATCACTATGGCCTACATGTACGGAACCATTCTTTCGGACACATAATTCACCTTTTACTGGTAATACTGACATAGCAGGTAAGTCTGGAGTAGAATCAGACTGAACATTCAGGACCATAAAATTCGAAGAATAATTACCCAAATTATAAACTTCATTTTCTAGATCTAACCCTGTTCTGTGGGGAAGACCTTGCTTGTCTGGAAAACATGTACTATTTAGAAAGGACATATCATTGGAAGATGACGTTAAAGTGGACCATGCTCCACACGAACCATTATGTGAAAATGGATAAGGAAACAGTGGCAGAACTCCCTTCGGTGTCTGAAAAGGGGGGAGTCGACCACACACCCAACAATTAGTGGCATTGCTGGTCTGGTGTGAATAATGTAACATGCGGATAAAGGAATTATTTCGCATAGCAAGACGATAAGAGAGTTCATGAGGAGGCAGATCACTAAACGTGTGCTCTACTGTAGCATTAGAGGACATATTTACGTGAGAAACTGGAAAACACAAATAAAATGCATAACTTGTGCAGGTAAACATAAGGCTGAGATATAGCAGAAAACATAAAATAATAATGCAACTTTTAGAGTTCTCACTAACTCTCTCTCTGTGGGGGTCTATTATATACATGTCAGAAACCGGTCTAACCGTTTCACCTAGGGGAGGACTTAGACAATCAAACTGGCTGACTTATTTTACTAGACCTTAATTTCTTCTTATACTCCTGCTGCGGAGTTGTCTCTAACAGGGAGGAATTTGTATCAATGTCTTTTGCGGGACAGTCCTTGAGAATAGTACTTTGGCAGTCTTTAAAATCCTCGGAAATGTTCTTGGGAACAGTTTTTAGTCCATAAAACTTTTTCACGTGAGACAGGTGGACCCAGCCCTTCCTGCCTTCCAGCTTGACGGCAGTACGGGTGGCCAGGAGGACCTGTTTGGGTTCTTTCCAGCGAGGCTCCAGCGGACTTGAACGATCAAAATTCCGGACAAGAACCAAACTTCCAGGAACGATTTCATGCGGTGCCACCTCGGTATTGTCTGGAAATGCGGCGGCAACCTGTGAACGACAAGAATGTAGGGCAGACATCAAGGAAGCTAGGTAATCTGTCAGCATATTACTTGAAACATCGGTAATACTTCGGGGTCTAGGTGTACCCCACATATTAGGGGGGCGGCCGAATACGACCTCATACGGGGACAGACCTGATCTGGAATGTGCGACCATGCGCATATAAAACAAAGCGACTGGCAGAGCTACTAGCCAGTCCACACCTTTCTCTTTACATATTTTGGCGATGCGGATTTTCAGGGTCTGATTATGTCTCTCTACGAGACCGGCTGCTTCAGGATGGCGTACACAATGAAACTTCCACTGGTACCCTAACAAAAGGGAAATATGTTTCATGAGCTCAGATGAGAATGGCTGGCCGTTGTCAGAATACACGACCCTAGGGAGTCCGTAACGGGGGAAGAATTCACGAACCAACTGCTTGGCAGTGGTCGCGGCTGTGTAATCTGGAACTGGATATGCCTCTGTCCATCTAGACAAAGCGCACACAACTACAAGGACATACTTGAAACCTCGACATCGCTCCATCTGAATATAATCCATCTGGAGGACTTCAAAAGGGTGGTCAGGGGGCTGGAATCCACCTTGTTCCACCGGGACACTTTTACCTGGATTAAACTGGCAACATATCATACAGGTACGGACTTTCTGCTTGGCTGCAGCTCGTAAATGCTTGTTGAACCAAATGTTCTGGATACTGTCTAACATGGCTTTTTCTCCTAAATGTGCTGGACTATGTGCGGTATTGATAATGACTTGAACCATAGAGTCGGGGAGAAACCATGTGGCTTTTCCCTTCGTCACCCATCCCTGATCTGTCTGGACCCCTCCTTGTTCGGACCATTTCTTGATTTCATCGGGAGTAGCATGCAACTGGATATCTATGACATCTTGAGTGGGGTCCTTAACTGTCATACATGTAGTCGGATCTGGAGTATGTGCCTGTGTCGGATTAACTGAAATGTCTAGAGTCTGAGCTGTAAGCTTGGCTGTACGATCTGCTAGATCATTACCTTGGGAAATAGTGTCAGTAACTTTCGTATGTGCTTTGCACTTCATGATAGCAATAGATGTCGGTAAATGTATGGCATCTAACAGAGCTTGAATAAGGAGACCATGCTGAATCTTGGTTCCATGAGAAGTCATGAAACCTCTCTCCTGCCAGAGCACTCCGAAGTCGTGTACAACTCCGAATGCGTAGCGTGAATCTGTATAAACATTAACTTTCTGGTTCTTGGCGTGTATGCAGGCTTGAGTCAGAGCAACTAGCTCTGCTGCTTGAGCGGACAGAGTGTCAATACGGTGTGTTTCAATAACTTCAGTGTCTGTAGTCACTGCATACGCGGCTACTAGTTCTCCTGTACTTGTTCTCATACATGAACCATCCACATAAAGTGTCAGGTCGGGATCTGGTAATGGAATATCTGTCAGATCTTGTCTTGGCTTTGTCATAGTGTTAACTACTTCCACACAGTCATGTGTGGCAGGATTTGAAGTAACTGATGGTAACAGTGTAGCAGGATTTAAAACGTTGCAGCGTCTGATTTCTATGTGTGGCTGGAACAGTGTCAGTTCATAACCTGTTAAACGTGCAATTGTCAAGTGCTGAGTCTGTGTTCGGTTTAAAAGAACTTCCACGGAGTGTGGAACTTGTACTGTCAAGGAATGTCCTAATACTATGGAATCACTTTGTCTGATAGCTAGTGCTGTGGCTGCAACTGACTTGAGGCACGCAGGCAGAGCCTGGGCTACAGGATCTAGTGTGCTCGAAAAATAAGCACAGGGCTTGTATTGTCCTGCTTGATCTTGTGTAAGAACAGATAATGCTGTACCTTCGCGTTCAGTGACGAAAAGTGTAAAAGGCTTACTGTAGTTCGGTGTAGCTAGAACTGGAGCTTGGCATAAGGCTTTCTTTAACTCATTAAAACTAAGTGTATGTTCAGATGTCCAAGGGAGGACAGTCGATACGGCTGCCTCCTGTGTCGTTAACTGTATCAGTGGCTTGGCTAGAAATGCATACTGAGGAATCCATTGTCTGCAGTAAGAAGTGAGGCCGATAAAAGCACGCACCTCCTTCTGTGTCTTGGGCTGAGGAAGACTCGCTATTAACTGGATACGGTCAGGTGTCAACTGCCTACCCCTCTTGGACAGTAAGTGGCCTAAATAGATCACTTGCTGGACACAGAATTGAAGCTTCGAAGGGGACACCTTGTGCCCCATCTCGGCTAAGAAATACAAGACTGTAAGGGATGCTCGCTCGCAAGCACGTTCAGAACGGGCTGTGATCAGTAGATCATCGACATACTGGAGCAGGGCAGTGTCAGTTGGCATGTGAATGTTGTCTAGTTGTCTCTTAAGTGCTTGACTGTAAATACTAGGACTTTCTGTGAAACCTTGAGGAGCTCGTGTGAACTGGTAGCTCCTTCCATTTAAACAAAATCCGAAAAGAAACTGGCTGTCTGGATGAATGGGGACACTGAAAAATGCATTTTTGAGGTCTATGACTGTGAAAAATGTGGCTTCAGAATCAATGGCTGTCAATAGGGAAGAAATATCTGGGACAACTGGGTACTGGGGAATGATACATTTATTAAGTTGTCGGAGGTCAATCACTAATCTATATACTGGAGGTGCATTTGGATCCGTACGTTTCATGACCGGAATGATAGGAGAATTACATACATTGGAGTCAGTTTCTACAACCACTCCTTGAGCAATGAGCTCGTCAATAATTTTGGATAAGGCTGCTACAGCCTCAGGTGGCAATCTGTACTGTCTGATTCGTGGCAACACTACACCTGGTTTGAGAGTCACACGATGGGGTGTGATTTGCATATAACCTACATCAGTTGGACCTTGCGCCCATAAATGCTGCGGAACATTAGACAATCTCGGATCAAAATCTCGTAATACATAGTGACCCTTGAAGTCACGTAAAAACAAGCGTATTCCCTCGGGGGAACAACATATGACTGCACCTAATTATTTCAGTGTTTTAATACCTAACAGATTTTCTGGACATGACTTCGTAAGTAACAGATCAGTAGTGCGGGACAATGGACCTACTTCTAGAGTAACTGGCTTTGATATCTCGTTTACAATAGGCTTTCCTGAAAATCCAAGGGAAACATTTCTAGAGCCTGAGAGCGGAGCCCCTGGAACCTCGTCGTGACTAATGGTGGTCCTACTTGCCCCTGTATCAATCAGAAACTTTCTGTCTTTCCCTAATACTTGACTGTGAACATACGGACCCTCTTGATCTACAGGTATCTCGATGAGAGGCAAGCCTTCCTCCCTCTCTAGGCTGTTTCATGAATATGGCTGATACTCTGGATACTCGGACTGTGCATACTGATACATCTGCTGTGTAACATGCTGTGTTGCAGCAATAGGCTGCGGTGCTGGAACTGTCTGTTGTGCATTCTGTGGCTGAGAAGTCTGTGAAACTTGTTCTTGTCTAGGCGGACGTGGTCTTTCTTTAGTCTTACCGGTAGCTATGTTGTGTTTCAGAACTGCACACTCGTTTATATAATGACCTGGCTGTTTACAATAATTGCAGTTCCCTTTAACGGGAACTGCAGGATGACTGGCTTGATTCGTACCCCTCTTCTGACTGTCTTGTGGAACAGATTGTGCAACTAGTACTTTCATTTTCGTGTCTTTCATACGTTTTCTCTCGTGTTCTTGCTCTTCTCTGATTCTATTCTGGTGATATTGGAGCATCTGTAACATCTGGGACGGGGTACTAGCTTGCCATGTACTTTCGACTTTCAAAACTCGATTCTTAACTTGTGGACTTGAATTCTCGACTTGTTTAGTAACAAAAAGATGAGGGTATGACTCGCTACTCGTCTTCAATCCACTGTTTATAATGAAACATTTTTCAAATCTAGAATAAAAATCACTAGTGTCTTCGTCTTGTTTCTGTTTACAGGCTGAGATTGCATCCCAGTCTTCCTTTTTAGTTGTTAATAATCTGGGTAAAACTTGTATTAACAGTTCTGGTAATTCTTTACATTTCTCTCCAAGACCGGTACCTGGTACTCGTATCTTATCTTCAGCTTCTAGAACTGCCCAATCGATCTTTTTCTCTCCCACCTCCCATTCCTTTTCCTTGAGTTTCTCGTATACCCCTGCGGGCAACAGGACCTTTAACATTTTAATTATATCTGGATACGTGTATTCTCCCATACGGAGCATGTCTTTTAATTCTCGGTGGAACCCTGCTGGATCTTTGTCGTGACAGGGAATTAATTTCTTCATCTCTAAGAGTTCCATCTTTGTAATCGGAGTGTAAACAAACACTCGTTGCATTTCACCATCTGCTGTCCTGACTGGGTGTACTTCTCGTAACGGATTCTGTCTGTCTATGTAAAAGGGTTTACTTTCTGGGGGTGAGACATGAACAAAATGCGGGTTCAAAAACGTTCTATATTTGTGGCGCTGTTCTAGAATAACACTAATTAAATCGGTACCTAGACCTTCCCATCTATACTGGAGTAACTCGTTCAGGACATTGTGTAACGGACCTGGATCAGAATGTTGACCCTCATACAGAGTAATGAGGTGCTGGATCATATACATACCCACCAGTCGCTGCTCGGCTGGGGGCAGTTTCAGAAACATTTGTGCCACTATTTCGTCTGGAAAAGTGGTAGAATCAGTAATCCATCGGACTGCTGATCGGGCTAGTTCTTGTTCATGCATAGTACTTAACTCACTGTAACCGATTCGTGATTTCAGAATGTGATCGGTAGCTTGAAATACTTGTTCTAGAGAACCTTGTTCTGGTGCTGGATGAGGAACAGTTTTCTTGTAGTCTAGACGTGAATGTCGGTCGGAAAGTCTAGTTCTACCTACGTACGCTATTCTAGTGGGATTCTCGTCGTCTACCTCTTCAGTAGAAGAGTCATTTTCTTTCTCGTTTACTAGTGCTTCTTTGCGTTTCTCGTGTAACCTTATTATTTCTTTACGAATTTTCTTGTACATACTCTCTATACTACTGATGGTTCTGTGCTTACCCTCGGCTATATTATCACTCCACCTTGTCAGGATTCTCATTTCGGCCGGATCTTTAGTCGGAGAATCTTGTTCTCTTATTAAACAATTAATCAGAAACTTTAATAGCATGAGCTGGATCTCAGCTTTCCTTTGAGACATGGCTTCGCCAATACTTTCTGGATCATCCCCTGTACGGATGAAACGATATATTCTGTCTAGATCTTCTTTCATATTCGGTAGGGTGTCCAAATACCCGGTCACCCGTCTTACACGGATGGAATATATAACTGTACTATCATCACCTGCAACTGGATCATAGCGGCATTCAGTGAGAGCTCGTCGGATATCTGCAACGGACTTATATTTGGGCGTACGCTGTAACGCACATTCATGTAACTCGACCAACGTTACACGTTGGTGTGGTGGCGGGGTACCAGGAGGACCTCCTCCTGCGGCCCCTAAACTGGAATCGTCGACTGATACTCTTCGTGCTGGCAGAGTGGGAAATTGTAATGTAGGCTGGACCGGGGGTACCGTAGCAGGTACTGCAAAAGGTGCCCCGGTGTCTGGAGGAGCAGGATTTACATTATTTACAAGAGCTGGCGGAACAGGATTTGCATATTCCGGGACTGTGTCGTCCAAATAGGACGAGATAAAAATATCAGCTGCGGTCGGTTTGTGACTTAGCTTGGTCGGAACTAATGGTGGCGGAAAATTACTGGATGCCTCCGGGGTTGCTTTTGGCAAGCCCTCGGCAAGAAGAGGGTACATACCCTTAATAAGGGCATTCCTCTGTCTGTCTGACTGTTCGGTTTTAACTCGTTCACCTATCTCGATTAGTTCCCTTTCTTGGGCTCGTTCTAAGGATTCTCTACTTAGTTCTGACTTTCTGATTTCTTTTTCGGTTCTTTTATGAGATTCTTTGCGCCATAACTCGATGGCATCTTTCTGTGACTGTCTGGCTTTCTTTTTCCATAATGCTTCTTCTACTCGCATGATGCACTCGGCATCCCACGTACCTGATACGGGCCATCTATACTTTTCTTCTAACTCTTTGGTGTACTCCACCCATAAATCTAGATATAATATGGCACTTATGCCATGCTTCTGATACATAAAATGACCTGGACTGTCCCTAGGCGGGACAGGAACTGCTGCTTCTAACAGACCTTTTCTGGTTTTTAACTGACGTAATTTGGAAAACAAAGGCATGACTGAACTGTAATCTAGACACAATACAATACACAATGAACACGATAACTACACCACTTTCGTACCACGACATTAAAAATACATGAAGAACATTTAAAATAACAGTTCGAACAGAATACTACCTGGAATACTGAAAACAGAATACATGAATCTTCTCGAGAACAGAACTGACTAGAACAGAAACTAGATGCACTGCTAAAACAGTACGAAACTTACCGGTCTCATAAAGAGACACGTCAGGACCCGCATCCACCGAAGTGGACACTTCGTTTTGGGTCTGTGTACCACCAAAACCCACGGACCAGAGTCAATTAGATTGACCCTGTCTAGATACTACCCCAGCAACGGTACTCACCGGGCAGCAAGAACGGAAGGCCTCGGACTGGACTGGACTGCTACGACGCCGGACGGACGAACTTCGGACTTCAGTTACGGGTGGGCCTCCGGATACCTCGGACCTTGGACTCTCGGCTTGGGCTCTGGTCGGGACTCGCCGCGTTCCTCCGCCGCCTCGTCTGGATGCTGGACCGCAACCTCCGTCTCCTCCGTGGGCCTGAGGGATACTTGAAGCAGAAATATCTGCACGTGCACGGTATGGTTCCGTCACGGCTGCAGAGGATCAGGGGGCATACGTGGCTTCACCCGCGCGTGGGGAAAGGGCAAGTCCCTATTCGGGCGCCATTATGTGGTATATAAATAAATGATACCGGATCTATTTTTGACTGGACATAGTAATAACAGATAGCTCAATAAAATAAGAGTCAAGATTCGAGGTAGTAGGAGTTTGCAGGTTTAATACAGCATAAAGGACAGGAACAGGACAACCTGCACAGGAATAGGATGGCAGCGCTGCCGGGGGCAGGATCAAGGGAATCGGCGTAAGGGAATAACATTTAATAACAGTGCACAAGCATATATATATAACAGTTGCATTACAATACATATGATAGGCGGAGCAGTGGGTGTGGTCAATAGCAGTCGCGAAAGATAAGGGTGAAAGTGGGTGTAACAGGAGGCGTATACATAGACATGTGATGTAAACGTAACAGAATATGTCATAAATGGGGCGGAAACATGGAGGGGGCTACCTAAGGAGCCGGGACCTCTAACCTAATGGTGCGCACAAACTAACAATGACGTGTGACTAGGAGAAGCCGGGGGCTATGACTTCTGCGCTAAGAGCAGAGACTGAAGTCTGGAGAGTCAGGGCGACATGTACCTAAACACTATCTAGTATCTAATGTTTAGAGAACATGTTGATATAAACTAGAAGTCAGGAGGGGAAAGGCTAACAGACTCTAAGACTGGAGCATGCATTATTCTACATGTAGTGCGTGTTGAAGAATATTAAATGACCAGTAAATGCAGTATTTCTCTTACATGGAGACGTAAAGGCTAGACAATGACGGAAACTATTGATGCGATTCAGTAGCTTAGGAACGCAGAGAAGGAGGGCTGGACTGATAACTAGAATCATAACATACTCTTGGCAGACTCGTGGGCAGAGCCAGGCCGAGCCGGGCACTGTGAGGCAGGAAGTAAGTGAAGGGTCGAGGATACAGGTGGGGGCTGTATCGCTCCTCAGCGAGGGCTCAGGAGACAGGAGCTGAATCTGGTGTCCGGGCCCTTTTGAGGCCTAGAAACGGGGACTTTTCAATGAAATAACGTGCACACTGAGAAACGTGGCAACGCAACTTTACATAGGCCTAATACTCGTAGCTTTCACGAGAACTGGAAACTGGCATACTAGAGATGGACACAACTGTAATTGCGTCTTTAATCAAACATGGGGAATACATATGCATATTAATCATGCACACATGACATAAGATGGGGAACACGTAGGGACACAGAACATGGCAAAATTTACTTTTCCACAGAGGAGCCAAGCCATCGACAAGTGAGTGCGCAGGAACGCGCCAGGAGTAAAAGGAACTCCACGCACAAGGTCAACGGAGCGGCGGCACAGTATACCACAAGCACTGAAGCCACACAGATGGAAAGCACGGTGAAGCCTAGTGGCCACAAGCTGTCATCGCTGCCGGAAGACAATGACAGGAGCACCACCACACAAAGGTACAGTGGTTCCAAGACTCCCCACCAGGCAAGCGCGACTACCGCCGACACTGCTCCAGGGTCCCAGGAAGAAAGCAAGCACACCCCGTGAGGTAGCGGGAACAACCTGAACACAAAGAGGCAAGAAGGAATGGTGACGTAACCCTCCACACCCAACGAAGCACATGAAGAGCGCAGACAAAAGCGCGCCAACGCAGAAGCACTGCAACGGAATCAAGTGACAATCCCAGGGATCACGGACGGCATGAAGATGCAAGACCACGCAAAGCCAGAAGCGCGCAGGAGGTCGCGTCTGTGGACCTGACTGCGCAGTCAGCACCCAGGAAACCTCTCCACGCAGAAACACTGCTGAACGCAGGTCGGAGAGCACACACATCTCCACCGCCACAGCGAAGCCCTACAGTAGGCCGAAGACCACCCACAGTGTCCTCCCATACCCTGCCTGAAGACGGAGTCGGCTATGACCCAAGATCGTCAGGAGAGGAGTCGCACACCCCACGTGGCAGGCCGCCACAGCACCGTGTGCTCCAACGAATAGTGACACAAGACCAAACGTCATGTCGCCCAGCAAACAAGGAGCGCCTCACCAAGTGACTAGCCAGCAAAGCACGCCAGAGTAAAAGCAGAAGCCGGCGCCTCGACAGCGCCGCCTCGAGGTCCAAATGCAACGCCCTCGAAGAAAAGAAGAGTGACAGCTCTGTCACCCCAAAGACCGGATGAGCACAGGTGGACTGAACAAGCCAACAAAGGGAGAAGACCGAGGACTCACAGCCAGCCAAGAAGCATACCCTGACACGCCAGACAGCCACCAAGGCGGACCGACGTCCCAGGATACAGCCCCACGGATGAACCAAACATAAGCCGCAGCAAGCGCAGTCCACGTCTCATCGCAACGCTTCCCCAGGCGACAGTCCATCCCCGAGCGTCGGCAGTCTGAGTCAGTTGGCATCCCTGCTCCCGTCCGCAGATGCCAAGGGCGAAGATCAGCACTGAGCGGCCTCCCTCTCACCGCCTCAAGATGGAGTCGGCAGTGGCCCCACAACAGGCAAGAGAGGAACCGAACACTCTACGTGTCAAGCCGCAACCTAAGATCAACATCAACAAATCGGAGGCACATGGCTGCCAAGTCTCTCCGGACATCCAACACTCCCAGCAAGTCTCCAACACCTTGAGGAAAATAGTATTTTGCCCTGTCATGTGTCCCTACGTGTTCCCCATTATATGTCATGTGTACATGATCGATATGCATATGTTCCCCTTGACCGAATAAAGACGCAATTATAGTTGTGTCCAACGTTAGTATGTCAGTTATCCAGTCCTCATGAAAGCAACGAGTATTAGGCCTATGTTGCCAACGTTTTACATTGTGCACGTTAATTCATCGAGTTGTCCCTGTTTCTAGGCCTCATGGGGCCCGGACACCAGATTCGAGCTGCAGTCTCCTGAAACCACTCCGAGGAGCGATGTAGCCCCTCCCGCATCCCTGACCCTTCACTTACTTTCTGCCAAGCAGCGCGGTGCCCGGCCTGGCCTGCCTGCCTGTCTGCCAAGAATATGTTATGCCTCTAGTTATCAGTCCAGCTCCCCGGCTTCACATTCCTAAGCTAACGAACTGCATAAACATCTTCAGCTATAGTTTAGTCTTCCTGTCTCCATGCAAGAGAATTACTGAATTAGTATTCATAGAAGATTCATAGCACACGCAATACATATAGAATAATGCATGCACCAGCCTTAATGTCAAGTAGCCTTTGCTCTGATAACTTTTAGATTCCATCAACATGTACTCCAAACACGAGATACCAGATATGCTATAGGTACATGTCGTCCTGACATCCCAGACTTTAGTCTCCTCTTCTAGTGCAGAGCCCCAGCTCTCCCCAGTTACACGTCATGGCCCGTTTGCGCGCACCAGTAGGTTAAAGGTTCCAGCTGCCCAGGTAGCCCCCTCCATGTATCCACCCATTCATGACACTTCTGTGACGTTTTCATCACATGTCTACGTGCACGCCCTGTGCACGCCTTCTTTGTACGCCCATATGTTCTTATCTTACGTTTGTCACTTGTTACGCCTACTGTATGCAATGTAACTTTACTGTTTTACTATATATACTATGAAATGTTAATGAGATGTTGCAGCTGCCATTCCATTCCATTGCATGCCATTTCATGGTCTTTAGGCTCGAGCCATCCGATTAAAGCCCATTCTGACTCAGATATCACGGATCCTGCCTCTTATTTATTGAGCTATCTGTTTTAGTTAATGCATAGAAAAATAGTACCGGTATTTAATTATTTATTTACCACATAAATGGCGCCCGAACAGGAACGAGCCCCTTCCCCACGCGCCGGCGATGTAACGCAGGCCCCCTGACCCTTCTACAGCCGTGACGGAACCTTTACCGTGCACGTGCAGATATTTCTGCTCCAAGTCTCCCTCAGGCCCACGGAGGAGACGGAGACTGCGGTCCGGCATCCAGACGAGGCGGTGAGGAAGGCGGGTCGTTCCGACCAGAGCCCAAGCCGAGAGAGCAAGGTCCGAGGTATCCGGAGGCCCACCTGTAACCGAAGCCCGAAGCCCCGAAGCGCATGCGTAGTGCGTAGCAGTAACCAGACATCGTAGCAGTCCAGTCCAGTCCGAGGCCTTCAGTTTGCTTCCCGGTGAGTACCGTTGCTGGGGGTATCTAGACGGGTGTTCATTAATTTATGCCCGGTCCGACGGGTTTGGGTACACAGATCCGGTCCGACGTGTTCACCTAGGTGGATACGGTATGACGTGTCTCTTTAGGAGACCGGTATGTTCTGTACTGTTTTAGCAGTGCATCCAGTAATTCTAGTAAGTCCGTTCTCGAGAAGTTCAAGTATTATGTTTTCAATGTATCAGGTAGTATTCTGTTTGAACTGTTATTAATGTGTTCTTGATGTCGTGGTATGAATGATTGTTTTGCTATTTATTACTGTGTTCATTGTGTATTGTGTTCAAGTTCAAGTACGGTTCAAAAATGCCGCTGTTTTCGAAATTACGTCAGATAAAAACCAGAAAAGGGTTACTCGAAGAATCAGTTCCTGTCCCTCCCAGGGACAGTCCTGGACATTTCATGTATCATAAGCATGGCTTAGATGCCATACTGTATCTAGATTTGTGGGTGGATTACACCAAACATCTTGAAGAGAAATATAGATGGCCTGTTTCAGGAACATGGGATGCCGAGTGCATCATGAGAGTAGAAGAAGCATTATGGAAAAAGAAAGCCAGACAGTCCCAGAAAGATGCCATAGAATTATGGCGTAAAGAATCTCATAAAAGAACAGAGAAAGAATTCAGAAAAGCAGAATTAAGTAGGGAATCCTCAGAAAAAGCCCAAGAAAGGGAATTACTAGAAGAAGGTGAACGAGTTAGAGCAGAACAGTCAGACAGACAGAGAAATGCTCTTATTAAAGGTATGTATCCCCTTCTCGCCGAGGGTTTGCCGAAGGCGACCCCGGAAACACTCTGTAATTTACCGCCACCATTGGTCCCGACTAAGCTGCGTCATAAACCGACTGCAGCTGAAATTTTTCTTTCTTCCTATTTAGATGACACTGTCCCAGAATATGCTAATACGAATCCTACTCCGCCAGTTCAGGTCCAGCACCCTGTCAATAATGTAATTACTGTGCCTCCAGCCGTGGGTCCCGGGAATCCTGTCCATGCGCCAGTCCCCCAGGATCAACCCACATTACGCACTCCTACTTTTCCAGTCACGTTACCAGCAGCCGCACACTCAGTATTAATTGACGATTCCAGTTCAGGAGGAGCAGGGGGAGGTACTCCTATCACCCCGCCTCAGACAAGGCGACGGGCGCTGAGAGATGTGGCGTTACAGCGTACGCCAAAACTGGCTACGTATGACGCCCTCAGAAAGTATCTTACAGAGTGCGGACCTGATTGTAGATATGATCCCGTGCCAGGTGAAGATAGCATGTTAATATATTCCATACGTTTACGACGAGTTGCAAGCTTCTTGGTTACCATATCGAATATGGAACCACATCTAGACAGAATATACCACTTTATTCAAACAGGGGAGAATCCAGAAAGTATTCACGAAGCTATGGCACACAGGAAAGTCGAGATTCAAGGCATGATATTGCAATTTTTAATAAATTGTTTAATAAGAGAACAGGATTATCCTGACAAAAACAAGGAAGATATGAAAGTCCTGACAAGATGGAGTGACAATATATCAGAAGGAAAACACAGAACACAAAATTGTATAGAATCTATGTACAAAAAGATTCGTAAAGAAATTATAAGTATACACCAAAAGGAGGAAGAAATGAGAGTAGCCGAGAAAGAGAATGACTCTTCAAACGAAGAGGTAGATAGCGAGAATCCCACCAGAATAGCGTATGTAGGTAGAACGAGAACTTCCGATAGACACACACGCCTAGATTACAAGAAAGCTTTTCCTCCTCCCGTACCAGAACAGTGTTCTCTTGAACAAGTATTCCAGGCTACAGATAAAGTTCTGGAATTACGAATAGGTTACAGTGAACTTAGTACCATGCATGAACAGGAACTAGCCCGATCAGCAGTCCGATGGACTAGTGATTCTACCACGTATTCAGACGAAGTAGTGGCTCAAATGTTTCTGAAGCTGCCCCCAGCCGAGCAGCGATTGGTGGGTATGTACATGATCCAGCACCTCATTACACTGTATGAGAGTCAGCATTCTGATCCAGGTCCTTTATATAATGTACTAAACGAGTTACTCCTAAACAGATGGAAAGGTCTAGGTACCGATTTAATTAGCGTCATTTTAGAACAGCGCCACAAATACAGAACGTTCCTGACTCTGCATTTTGTTCCTGTTTCACCCCCATTCTACATAGATAGACAGAATCCGTTGCGAGAAGTGCATCCTGTTAAGGGAACGGGGGGTGAGCTCGAACGAGTATTTGTTTACACCCCTATAACGAAAATAGAACTACTAGAAATGAAAAAGTTAGTGCCCTGTCACGATAATGATCCAGCAGGGTTCCACCGTGAATTAAAAGACATGCTCCGTATGGGAGAATACACGTATCCTGATATCATCAAAATGTTAAAGGTCCTGTTGCCTGCTGGCATATATGAAAAACTTAAAGAAAAAGAATGGGAGGTGGGAGAGAAAAAGATTGATTGGACCGCGTTAGAGAACGAAGATAATACACGAGTCCCAGGTACTGGTCTTGGGGAAAAAGCCAACGAATTGCCCGAGTTGTTAATACAAGTCTTGCCAAGATTACTAGCCACGAAAAAGGAAGACTGGGATGCCATCTCAGCCTGTAAACAGAAACAAGACGAAGACACTAGTGATTTTTATTCCAGATTTGAGAAATGTTTCATTATTAATAGCGGTCTGAAAACAAGTAGTGAATCGTATCCACATCTTTTTGTTACCAAATTAGTTGAGAATTCCTTACCGCAAGTTAAAAATAGAGTATTAAAAGTCGAGAGTACTTGGCAAGCTAATACCCCGTCCCAAATGCTCCAGATGTTGCAGTACCACCAGAACAGAATCAGGGAAGAGCAAGAACACGAAAGGAGACGTATGAAAGACACGAAAATGAAAGTACTAGTTGCACAGTCCGTTCCACAAGATAGTCAGAAGAGGGGTCCGAGTCAGACTAGTCATTCTGCAGCTCCTGTTAAAGGGACCTGCAATTACTGTAAACAGCCAGGTCATTATATAAACGAATGTGCAGTTCTGAAACGCAACATAGCTACAGGTAAGACGAAAGAGAGACCGCGTCCTCCTAGACAAGAACATGTTCCGCAGAATTCGCAACCGCCACAGAACGCACAACAGACAGTTACAGTACCGCAGCCTATAGCTGCCACACAACACGTTACACAACAGATGTACCAGTACGCACAGTCAGATTATCCAGAATATCAGCAGTATTCATGAAACAGCCTAGAGAGGGAGGTTGGCTTGCCTCTCATCGAGGTTCCTGTAGATCAAGAGGGTCCCTATGTACACAGTCAAGTATTAGGGAAAGACAGAAAATTTCTGATTGATACAGGGGCAAGTAGGACTACCATCAGTCATGACGAGGTTCCAGGGGCTCCACTCTCAGGCTCAAGAAACGTTTCCCTGGGATTTTCAGGAAAGCCTATTGTTGATGAAATATCGAAACCAGTTTCCCTAGAAGTTGGTCCATTGTCCAGAACTACAGACTTGTTGCTTACGAAATCATGTCCTGAAAATTTACTTGGTATTAAAACATTGAAAGAATTAGGAGCAGTGATATGCTGTTCCCCAGAAGGAGTGAGATTGTTTTTACGTGATTTTAAAGGTCATTATGTGTTACGTGATTTTGATCCAAGATTACTGAATGTACCACGGCATTTATGGGCGCAAGGTCCAACTGATGTAGGTTGTATGCACATTACACCCTATCGTGTCACTCTGAAACAAGGTGTTGTATTACCACGAATCAGACAGTACAAATTGCCATCTGAGGCTGTAGCAGCCTTATCGAAAATTATTGACGAACTCATTGCTCAAGGAGTGGTTGTGGAAACTGACTCCAATGTATGTAATTCTCCTATCATTCCGATTCTTAAACGTACTGATCCAAATGCACCTCCAGTTTATCGATTAGTGATTGACCTTCGAGAACTTAATAAATGTATCGTACCCCAGTACCCTGTGGTTCCAGATATCTCTTCCCTATTGACTACCATTGATTCTGAAGCTACGTTCTTTACTGTTATTGATCTCAAGAACGCATTCTTCAGTGTCCCCATTCATCCAGACAGCCAGTTCCTTTTCGGATTCTGTTTAAATGGAAGAAGCTATAAATTCACACGTGCACCTCAAGGTTTCACAGAAAGTCCTAGTATTTACAGTCAAGCACTTAAAAGACAACTAGACAGTATTCACATGCCAACTGACACTGCCCTGCTCCAGTATGTCGATGATCTGTTGATCACAGCCCGTACAGAACGTGACTGCGAACGTGCGTCACTGACAGTCTTGTATTTTCTGGCAGAGATGGGACACAAGGTGTCCCCTTCGAAACTGCAATTCTGTGTCCAGCAAGTGGTATACCTTGGACACTTACTGTCCAAGAGGGGTAGACAGTTGACACCTGACCGTATCCAGTTAATAGCACATCTTCCACAGCCCAAGACACAGAAGGAGGTACGAGCTTTTATCGGCCTCACTTCTTACTGCAGACAATGGATTCCCCAGTATGCATATCTATCTAAACCACTGATACAGTTAACGACACAGGAGGCAGCGACATCGACTGTCCTCCCTTGGACACAGGAACATACACTTGTTTTCAACGAATTAAAGAAAGCTTTATGTAATGCACCTGTGTTAGCGACACCAAACTACAGTAAGCCTTTTACACTTTTTGTTACTGAACGTAATGGTACCGCATTATCTGTTCTCACACAAGATCAAGCAGGACAACACAAGCCTTGTGCTTATTTTTCTAGCACATTGGATCCAGTAGCCCAGGCTCTGCCTGCGTGCCTCAAGTCAGTTGCAGCCACAGCTCTAGCTATCAGACAAAGTGATTCCATAGTGTTAGGACACTCCCTGACAGTACAAGTTCCACACTCCGTGGAAGTTCTTTTAAACCGAACACAGACTCAGCACCTGACAATTGCACGTTTAACAGGATATGAACTGACACTGTTTCAGCCACACATAGAAATCAGACGCTGCAACATTTTAAATCCTGCTACACTGTTACCCTCGATTACATCAAATCCTGCCACACATGACTGTGTGGAGGTTATTAACACCATGACAAAGCCAAGACAAGACTTGACAGACATTGCATTACCTGATCCCGACCTGACACTTTACGTGGATGTTTCATGTATGAGAACAAGTACAGGAGAACTAGTAGCCGCGTATGCAGTGACTACTGACACTGAAGTTATAGAAACTCATCGTATTGACACCCTGTCTGCTCAAGCAGCAGAGCTCATTGCTCTGACCCAAGCCTGCATACGAGCCAAGAACCTGAAAGTAAACATATATACAGATTCACGTTATGCATTCGGAGTCGTACACGACTTCGGAGTGCTCTGGCAGGAGAGAGGTTTCATGACTTCTCATGGAACCAAGATTCAGCATGGTCTCCTCATTCAAGCTCTGTTAGATGCAATACATTTACCGACAGCTATCGCTATCATGAAGTGCAAGGCATATACGAAAGTTACTGACATCATTTCCCAAGGTAACGATCTAGCAGATCGAACAGCCAAGCTTACAGCTCAGACACCAGACATTCCAGTTAACAAGACACAGACATCCACTCATGAACAGACTACTTGTATGACAGTTAAGGACCCTACACAAGATGTCATAGACATACAGTTACATGCTACTCCTGAAGAAATCAAGAAATGGTCCGAACAAGGAGGGGTTCAGACAGATCAGGGATGGGTGATGAAGGGAAAAGCCACATGGTTTCTCCCCGACTCTATGGTTCAAGTCATTATCAATACCGCACATAGTCCAGCACATCTAGGAGAAAAAGCCATGTTAGACAGTATTCAGAACCTTTGGTTTAACAAGCACTTACGAGCTGCAGCCAAGCAGAAAGTCCGTACTTGTATGATATGTTGTCAATTCAATCCAGGTAAAAGTGTCCCGGTGGAACAAGGTGGATTCCAGCCTCCTGACCACCCTTTCGAAGTCCTCCAGATGGATTATATTCAGATGGAGCGATGTCGAGGTTTCAAGTATGTCCTTGTAGTTGTATGCGCTTTGTCCAGGTGGACAGAAGCATATCCAGTTCCAGATTACACAGCCGCGACCACTGCCAAGCAGTTGGTTCGTGAATTCTTTCCCCGTTATGGACTCCCTAGGGTCGTGTATTCTGATAACGGCCAGCCATTCTCATCCGAGTTAATGAAACATGTTTCCCTTTTGTTAGGGTACCAGTGGAAGTTCCATTGTGTGCGCCATCCTGAAGCAGCCGGTCTCGTAGAGAGACATAATCAGACCCTGAAAATCCGTATTGCCAAGACATGTAAAGAGAAAGGTGTAGACTGGCTAGTTGCCCTGCCAGTTGCTTTATTCTTTATGCGAATGGTCGCACACTCCAGATCAGGTCTGTCCCCTTATGAGGTCGTATTCGGCCGCCCCCCAAACATGTGGGGTACACCTAGACCCCGCAGTATTACAGATGTTTCCAGTAATATGTTGACAGATTACCTAGCTTCCTTGATGTCTGCCCTACACTCTTGTCGTTCACAGGTTGCCGCCGCATTTCCAGACAATACTGAAGTGAAACCGCATGAGGTCATTCCAGGGGACCTCATCCTTGTAAGGAACTTTGATCGTTCAAGTCCGCTGGAGCCTCGTTGGAAGGAGCCACGACTTGTCCTCCTGACCACCCGTACGGCCGTGAAGTTGGAAGGCCGCAAGGGATGGGTCCATCTGTCCCATATAAAGAAATTCCATGGAGTCCGAGAAAAAACATTTTTAAAGGACATTTCTAAAGACTGCCTGAAACCAGACACTGATCTGAATCCTGAACTGAAAGTTCCTCTGTTAGAGAAAACTCCGCAACAGGAGTATAAGTTAAAGCTCCGGTCTAGTAAAATAAGTCAGCCAGTTTAATTGTCTAAGTCCCTCTCGGGTGAAACGGTTAGACAGGTATCTGACATGTATGAGATAGACCCCCATAGTGAGAGAGTTAGTCAAAACTCTATCCGATGTATCGTTTTTCTAAGTTTTATATTGTTTCTAAGTTTGATGGTTACCTGCACAAGTTATGCATTGCATTTATGTTTTCCAATTTCTCATGTAAATAAGTTTTCTAATGCTACAGTAGAGCACACATTTAGTGATCTGCCTCCTCATGAGTTATCCTATCGTCTTGCCATGAGAAATAATACATTCATCAGAATGTTACATTATTCACACCAGACCAGCAATGCTACTAATTGTTGGGTGTGTGGTCGACTCCCCCCTTTCCAGACACCAAAGGGAGTTCTGCCACTCTTTCCTTATCCGTTCTCACATAATGGTTCGTGTGGAGCATGGTCCATGTTAACGTCATCTTCAAATGATATGTCCCTTCTGAATAGAACATGTTTTCCAGACAAGCAAGGTCTCCCCCATAGAACCGGGTTAGATCTAGAAAATGAAGTTTATAATTTAGGTAATTATTCTTCAAATTTTATGGTCCTGAATGTTCAGTCTGATACTACTCCAGACTTACCTGCTATTTCAGTACTAACAGTCAAAGGCGAATTATGTGTCCGAAAGAATGGTTCCGCACATTTTGGACATAGTGATTGTACTACTACTGTCGAGTATAGTGACAGTGGGAAATCTATTTTCAAAGCTTCACGTCATTCTTATTTTGTTTGTGGTCAGACCGCATATGTTCGTCTGCCCCTCGATTGGGATGGAACATGTTACATTGCCTTCCTACTGCCACCAGTTTTTCTAGCCCCATCTGATTATCACAGAAACACACATCTAGTACACGTCAGACATAGACGGGAGATTGAGTCCCCAATTGTCGATCAAACTGAAACTGCTCTAGAACAGTATACAGATTTCAATAGAGGTTTCTTTTTCTTTATAGGACCTGTCCAGAATAGTAAATCAATCCGTAGGTTAACCAGAACCCTTGAAGCAGTAGTGAATGAGACTACTTCTGCTCTAGGTAACTTAACCGAAGAGCAATCTGCTATGAGATTTGTCGTGCTCCAAAATCGTCTCGTTCTTGACGTCATACTGGCCGATAGAGGAGGAGCATGTAGAGTCATCGGATCTAGTTGCTGCATTTTCATTCCTAATACCGCGCCGTCTGTTTATTCAGCTATAACCAGACTTCATAAAATTGCCCATCAGTTACACCAGAATCCAGGCACCTGGACATGGTCCGGTTGGCTCTGGAGTATCATATCTGCCTGGGGATGGAAAGTATTGTCATTTCTGGGTATTGCAGTAATGATCATATTCAGTTGCTGCCTCTGTATACAATGTGGCCCTGCGATTTGCGGCATTTGTGCTACCTCTTGTATTCCTAGTCCTAAGTCCCGTTCCAAGACAATTCGAGACGAGCAAATGATGCTGTATGAAATGATAGATGGTATCATGAATATAGATGTTTCCTGATGGAAACGTAGGGCACAAGGAGGGAATGTGGAAAAGTAAATTTTGCCATGTTATATGTGCCTACGTGTTCCCTATGTTATGTCATATGTGCATGATCGATATGCATGTATTCCCCTATGATCGATTAAAGACGCAATTATAGTTGTGTCCATCTCTAGTATGCCAGTTTCTAGTTTTCGTGAATACAACGAATATCAGGCCTATGAAAAGCTACGTTGGCACGTTTTACAGTGTGCACGTTAATTCATTGAAAAATCCCCGTTTCTAGGCCTCAAAAGGGCCCGGACTCAGATTCAGCTCCTGTTTTCTGAACCCTCTCCGAGGAGCGATACAGCCCCCACCTGTATCCCTGACCGTTAGCTTACTTTCATGCCTCGCAGTGCCCGGCTCGGCCTGGCTCTGCCTCCCAGTCTGCCAAGAGTATGTTATGTTTCTAGTTATCAGTCCAGCCCTCTTTCTCTGCATTCCTAAGCTACTGAATCGCATCAATAGTTTCCGTCATGGTCTAGCATTTATGTCTCCATGTAAGAGAAATACTGTATTAATATTCATAGAATATTCCTCGCACACGCACTACATGTAGAATTATGTATGCACCAGTCTTAATGTCTGTTAGCCTTTACCCTGATAACTTTTGGATTCTATCAACATGTACTCTAAACACCAGATACTAGATATGCCTGGGTACATGTCGCTCTGACACTCCAGACTTTAGTCTCCTCTTCTAGCGCAGAAGTCATAGCGCCCCAGTTCTCCCTGGTAACACGTCATTGTCAGTTTGCGCGCACCACTAGGTTAGAGGTCCCAGCTGCTCAGGTAGCACCCTCCATGTTTCCGCCCCGTTTATGACATATTCTGTTACGTTTACATCACATGTCTATGTATACGCCCTGTACACGCCTTCTTGTTACCTCATTTTACCCTTATCTTTCGCGACTGCTACAAACTCCGCCTACTGTATTGAATGCAATGCAATTGTTTTGATATAAATATTGTGCACTGTTATTAAAAGTTACCCCTTATGCTCCCAGATCCTGCCCCCGGCAGCTGCCGGGCCCTGCCATCCCATTCCCATGCAGGCTGTCCTGTTCCTGTCCTTTTATGCCTGATTAAAGCTACTCCAGATTTGCCTGCTATTACAGTCCTACCAGTGAAAGGCGAATTATGTGTCAGAAAGAATGGTTCAGTACATCTAGGACATAGTGATTGTACCACTGTGGTCAAGTATAGTGACAGTGGGAAGTCTACTTTCAAAGCCTCACGTCATTCGTATTTTGTATGTGGTCAGACCGCATATGTACGTCTGCCCCTAGATTGGGATGGAACATGTTACATTGCCTTCCTACTGCCACCAGTTTTCCTAGCCCCATCCGATTATCACAGAAATACACATCTAGTACACGTCAGACATAGAAGGGAGATCGAGTCCCCAATTGTCGATCAGACTGAAACTGCCTTAGAACAGTATACAGACTTCAATAAAGGTTTCTTTTTCTTCATAGGACCTGTCCAGAATAGTAAGCTAATACGTAGGCTAACCAGAACCCTTGAAGCAGTAGTGAATGAGCCTACTTCCGCTCTAGGTAACTTAACTGAAGAACAATCTGCTATGAGATTTGTTGTTCTTCAAAACCGCCTCGTCCTTGACGTCATACTGGCCGATAGGGGCGGAGCTGTAGAGTCATCGGATCTAGTTGTTGCATTTTCGTTCCTAATAACGCACCGTCTGTTTATTCAGCTATAACCAGACTTCACAAAATAGCCCATCAGTTACACCAGAATCCAGGCACCTGGACGTGGTCCGGTTGGCTCTGGAGTATAATATCTGCCTGGGGATGGAAAGTATTGTCATTCCTAGGAATAGTAGTAATGATCATATTCAGTTGTTGTCTCTGTTTACAATGTGGCCCTGCGATTTGCGGCTTGTGCGCTACCTCTTGTATTCCTAGTCCTAAGTCCCATTCCAAGAAGATTCGAGACGAGCAAATGATGCTGTATGAACAGATAGATGGTATCATGAATATTGATGTTTCCTGAAGGAAACGTAGGGAACAAGGAGGGAATGAGGAAAATTGAATTTTGCCCTGTCATGTGTCCCTACGTGTTCCCCATTATATGTCATATGTACATGATCGATATGCATATGTTCCCCTTGACCGAATAAAGACGCAATTATAGTTGTGTCCAACGTTAGTATGTCAGTTATCCAGTCCTCATGAAAGCAACGAGTATTAGGCCTATGTTGCCAACGTTTTACATTGTGCACGTTAATTCATCGAGTTGTCCCTGTTTCTAGGCCTCATGGGGCCCGGACACCAGATTCGAGCTCCAGTCTCCTGAAACCACTCCGAGGAGCGATGTAGCCCCTCCCGCATCCCTGACCCTTCACTTACTTTCTGCCAAGCAGCGCGGTGCCCGGCCTGGCCTGCCTGCCTGTCTGCCAAGAATATGTTATGCCTCTAGTTATCAGTCCAGCTCCCCGGCTTCACATTCCTAAGCTAACGAACTGCATAAACATCTTCAGCTTTAGTCTAGTCTTCCTGTCTCCATGCAAGAGAATTACTGAATTAGTATTCATAGAAGATTCATAGCACACGCAATACATATAGAATAATGCATGCACCAGCCTTAATGTCAAGTAGCCTTTGCTCTGATAACTTTTAGATTCCATCAACATGTACTCCAAACACGAGATACCAGATATGCTATAGGTACATGTCGTCCTGACATCCCAGACTTTAGTCTCCTCTTCTAGTGCAGAGCCCCAGCTCTCCCCAGTTACACGTCATGGCCCATTTGCGCGCACCAGTAGGTTAAAGGTTCCAGCTGCCCAGGTAGCCCCCTCCATGTATCCACCCATTCATGACACTTCTGTGACGTTTTCATCACATGTCTACGTGCACGCCCTGTGCACGCCTTCTTTGTACGCCCATATGTTCTTATCTTACGTTTGCCACTTGTTACGCCTACTGTATGCAATGTAACTTTACTGTTTTACTATATATACTATGAAATGTTAATGAGATGTTGCAGCTGCCATTCCATTCCATTGCATGCCATTTCATGGTCTTTAGGCTCGAGCCATCCGATTAAAGCCCATTCTGACTCAGATATCACGGATCCTGCCTCTTATTTATTGAGCTATCTGTTTTAGTTAATGCATAGAAAAATAGTACCGGTATTTAATTATTTATTTACCACAACCTATCATCCCGAGTCTCTACATGGCTGGCAACCATCATCACCCCAGCCATCAGCACCTGCGCCAATCAACACCACTGCCAGAGACCGGCAGTGTGGACTGGCAAGAGGTTCAAGAAGCTCGAGTAAGACAAGGAACCAACGAACTTCGACACCCTCAAGAACCAGAAAGTATAACCATTAACAGGAGAAGGTCGCAGCGACTGGTACAGTCTCAGAGTGAAAAAAAAAAGACAGTGTCCTAGAGCCAGGACAAGACTAGAAGGAAACGGGCGGAGTGCACGCCGCTCGGAGAAACCTGGTCAGGAGGACAACAGCAGCGAGATGGCCGGACCGCGTCGCGAAAAGGGAAACAGAAAAGAAGGGCACGACGCCATGAAGGAAAGAGAAGAAGAAAGGAGTCATGTGGCACGACGTCATCAAGAACAACAACACCCGGAAAGGTGAGGAGAGGTGTGACAGGTCTACACACCCACCAGAAGAAGAGGTTACACGCACCACAACACCGCGTACAGTGACCCACATGTCCAGGAGAACATTGATGGCACTAGAAAAAGAACAGGCATCTATTTACAAGTTCCCTGAACAACCCATCGACTGCAGGAATGAACAGCCTGGACCATTGGCAACACCCACCTTTGGGATTGAGCGGAAGCCTGGATGCGGAGAGCGCTCAGACGTCCGACAGAAGGAGAACTGACCACTCCACACCCGCCCGTGGACATCCAAGGGGCAAAGGCCTCAGGGACACCGGTGGCAGAGGGTCCCGACACGAGAGATGGATCAGTCGCCGTCTACCCTGCACGTCCCAGGAAGAAGAGGAACTTGTGCGCAAAGGAAAGAGTCAACAGCCACCCTCCAGGCGGAGCTACGGATGCATGGTAGTAATCTCATCGCCTCCTCCATTCACACCGGCTTGTGGAGTTGGAGCAACGCTGCAGAGAACACCCCGCCCAGCGGAAACCTGAAGACAGGACATCTCGTGGCAGGAGAATACCCGCGAGAGGGGTGTCCCAGTGAGAGGGGTGCCTTTCAACCTCTCCCTCCTTTGTAATATGAAACCAAGCTGCAAGACAGTGAAGAAACCCGACGGACTAGTAAGACAACCTCCATCAAGTCTACCATCTGGTCATCCTGTTCGGTGTCACCCCAAAAGCTCAATGGACTGAATAACACACTTCCATGGCGCAAGTCCAGAAGAGCACGCCCACCGAAGACCAGGACGCCGAGCCCAAGAGAACGAACTTTTCAGCTGAAAGTTTCCACCGTCGTCATCTAGCAAGCAGCTGAAGAGACTCCTTCTAAAGTTATGAGATTGCATTTTTTTGTTTTTTTCCTCCCACAGGTTCGGACTTTATTTTGTCTCAACTTTTATTAAAGTTGGGGAGGAATGTAGTGTCCTGCTGGACACGGTCTAGTTGTTTTAGAGGATGTAACCCACACTCTACACCCACCCACCACTGGTGTCACGAGTCACGTGACCCAGTTAATAAAGGGGGCCGGGCGCTCGTGCTCGAGGCTAGTTTACTAACCCACAATCTCGTGTCTGCGTCCCTCATTGCGGCACCATGTGGGCCTAAGGCCCAACACGACATGGACCAGGGCAGCGTCCAATGTCTAACCTCTGTATCTTCCATCCCACGTTCAACAAACCCATGACGAAGACCAGAGAGGAGACCGACGCACGCTCTTTACAATTGGTTGGCTGGCCTTCCTCTAATCAATATTCATGGCTTCTCTTCCTCTAATCAATATTCATGGATTCCCACAGAAGGGCCACGTGTGGGTTAGAACCCAAGTCAAAACTTGGTAATCAGGCATTTTTTTTTTGGGTTGCAGTTTTATATGGCACGAACTCGACCCGAGCAGAGACCGGGAGATGAGGTGAGTTGCCAGAATCACAGGATGTTTGCGCCTCCAACAAAGACTCCAACCTGGTTCCCCAGCATCAAAGGCGGCCGCTCTGGCCGTTAAGCCACATCCTCTCCTGAACGGCTTCCACGCAAAGGCCTCAATGTGCCACAGGCTTGTAAAAGAATGTCTACATTTCTCGGGGAGCCAATGAAACAAGCATTGGTAAAAGCATTGGGTTTCACCTATATGGTTAATAATAAGCTGTTTAGGTTTCGCCTGCACAGCGCGTGCATCAAACGTTGATTCTAGGGGTGCAGAAGTGGTGTAAACATCCATTACCCTTTGGGTACCATGGAGAGGCCCGTCTGATCTCTCTGGAGGAGATGAGATGGATTTATGGTCACGTCACACAGGACGAGTGCTGGGTGATTAATTTTACTAAAGGACCCGTCTTCCTCCCCACACAGGCCTGAGTCACCCGGGTCCCACATCTGGAGTGACACCCTCATGCATGTACCGCATCTGGAGTGACACCCTATGAAGTCACCATGTACAGGTGTCACTTCAAAGGTTTTCCTATTGGAATTTAGACGCCTGCTGTTTGGGATCCACAAAGGGAAACTAATCCGAGTGTGAGTTTGTGACTCGCGTCGCTGGACCGCGAGGACGGGAAACTAATCTTTTCTTTTAATGCCTCGTGATCTAAATCCAGTGATGGGCTCTGCCCAAGTGATGTGTCCCTGGAGCTGTAATGCGCAGATACCAACGTCCCCACTGGAGAGATGTCACTTCTTTACCACAGCGTCAAAGCGGAACTGACATCCTTTTGCTATAAAAGTTATAAAAGAATAGTTGCCCACCAGGGGCGGTGGGTAACATTTGAAAGTGGTGAGGCGCAAAGTGATTTGCATACAGCACCGTAGCGAGCGAGCGATCCCGAACCCCTTAAGGGGGGTTTGGGGGGATAACCCCCCCAAGAACATTTTGAAAAGAAAGAAGAAAAATCTCAGCTCTAAGAGTAGAAGAAGTTGCACAGCAGTTGGGAGACAGCCTTTACAAAGCCCTCTGTCCCACTCGTTTTTTGTACCTTTCTGCCCCCTGTTCCACTCATTTTTGTGCCCTTCTGCCCTCTGTCCCACTCGTTTTTGTGCCTTTCTGCCCTCTGTCCCACTTGTTTTTTTGTGCCTTTCCGCCCATAAGGGGGGTTTGGAAAATTGTGAAAAAAGAGAAGAAAAATCGTGCATTTTCAAGCAAATTTGAGAAAGCAGGAAGGTTAATAAAGCAATTGTGAAAGTGCAGTTATTACAAACACACACCCACACACAGAGACACGCTTTCACATACAGAGTCACACACACACACCCACACATCAATCCACACACACACTCACACAGACACCTCCTCACACACACACACGCTCACACACACATATCTAGATAGATTCCACTCTCCACAGTCACTACATGAGGTGCCAGCTCGCTACCACACATGCCTATTCTTTCGAAAAGGCAAATAAAAGATCTAGCATACACACACAGACACACAGAACTGCCTGATTCCAGTCCAGCCACATGTGGCCTCATGCAGATATCGTGCTCGATCCCCTTGACCTTGTGCTATACAATGAGTCACTGTCAGCTCCAGGAGGCTCATGAACCTATGACGGGGAGTAACCAGCAATAGCATCCCACTACTAACTGTATCTGCAGAGTATCTGTCTTTGAGGGATCACATCAGCCCTGTAGCCCATTAGGCACCTCCCTAGCAGGCCATGTGTAGGCAGCGGGCTCACCTCCAGTTCCATTCAGGCTGAAAACACGACGGTAATCGGGCCTCACTCAGGCAGGTCACACCCCGTAACGGCCCTCTCAGAAACTGGGGACAGATTCGGTCCGAACTACAGTTTGTTTTTTAGACATCACCGGAACAATAAAAAGTAAGCACAAACACAGAATACAGACATTAATACAATGTGCCGCACCTTCTGTGGACTCAGGTTCACAACAGAAGAAACGCAGGGATGCCCAGAAAAACACAAATCAATCAGGCCAGCTCAGTTCATTTTTGAGACAGGAGAAAATACAAACATATCCTCTTTACCAACATGCATACAGACTGATGTATTGCGAAAGGGTAACACCAGCCACATAAAAGCATTTAAAAACATCATCAAAAAGGTGCATAATATGTTTGTTGAATGCCTTGGTTCTTTGGTTTTCCAATTGGGGTCTCCATAGTGAGTGGCCCAGTAGCAGTGTTCCGCTGGGTCCTCGCAAAAAAAGAATAATAATAGTAATTAAGTCAGGGAAAGGGAAGTCAGCAAGGAAATCATGTGCGCCATGGAGTGCTGAAAGGGAGTGAAAAAATAGTCCCCTCAGAGCAGTGAAAGGATACAAATCAACCTACAAAATATTATAGAAGCTATGCTGCAGTGGGGGGACAGCATCAAGAACATGGAAGAAAGCAATTAAGAAGGAGCAGGGAACTGAGACAGAGAACAAAGCCATTCAATCATACACTAGGTTCTGGCTTTCTCTATGTATTTTGTATTGGAGACAATGGATCATTGACAACACACAGCTAAAGCTGTTTGTATGCGAGGCCTAAGAATTGAAGATGTACATTTAAAATAGCAAAGCGTTAATGTGTATATCAATGAAAAGTTAACTCTAGCTGTTAGTATACCGCTTAGGAGAACACACATTACAAACAAAAATCAGGCAGCACCTAACAGCAATTTTACTAACCACAGCAGGACCCTAAATGTAAATAAGACGACTGATGCATAAGGGATGCTAGTTATTGTCTGAAGCTTCAGGGAATGCCACAGCATATTCTCCAGAATGCCTTGGCAAAATGAGTGCAATTAACCTTTAATCAATTATAATGATTAATGCATATGGTTTTAAGCAGATATTTAGCATTTACACTGAAAAGAAAATATGTGCAGTGTTTTATTGCTAAAGTAATTTACAATGCACGAAAGTGGTGCAAATATATCCGTTCGCAGTGAAGCACTTTATAAATGTACCCCATCACTGCAAAGCGTTCCTATGTAAAAAAACATCTGTGCTGTTACTTGGTGGAAGTTTTATTTTTGAACTGGTCGGGGATGCATAGTCAATACAAAAGAAATGCGCAGGACAGTGTACAATCATCCAGCAAAAAGTAAAGTAAGAACAGAAATTCAAATTTGACATTTTCAGTGTTTTTACCTTTCTTCCCTTCGGAATGTCTGTCTCATTGGTAGTCTTCTTTGATGGAATAAAGGAACTGTCATGGTGATTGGACTCATACAGAGACACAAGCACACACACAGGCACACACGCTGACACACCTCACTCAGACACAAGCACACACACACACACACAGGCATCCACACAGAGACACACACACAGGCGTATACACAGAGATATGCCCAGGCACACACAAAGGCACGCACACGCAGACACACCTTAAGCACACATACAGGCACACACGCTGACACACCTCACTCAGACACAAGCACACACACAGGTGTACACACACAGACATGACTCATTAAAGAGTTATTTTTAAAAGTGTTCCTTCTTACAAGTTTGCAAATTGTTTTAAACTATGTTTCCTAGACATTACAGACGTGTTTGCAGAGAAACATTGGTTGGTGAACTCGTGCTCTGCAGCGGGGATCGCTCCGACTGAAAGCAGCAGAAGTCTGACTGAAAGCAGCAGAGCTCCGACTGAAAGCAGCAGAGCATGTGGAGCGCCTGTGGCGTGTGGTTTGAACTCTTGCTGTCTGGAGAGGTCACATATGTGGGCAGGAGAGTTCAGAGATTAAGAGCCTGCAGGAGCAATGTGGGCAGCCTGAGGTTTTAAACATGGAGGCTGGGCTCTGCCTTTTACCATCAAAGCTTGAATAATTCCACATGGTTGGATACATCTAATATCTTTTAGCACAATGCGGGGAATGCGCAACTGGTTCGGCCAATGGGAATGCTTAGAACGCTGGCATGGACTACCAATGACCGAGCGCATTAAATGTTCAGTGAGCGCGTGAGGCAGTGGCATGACGCTCACTGGGACAGTGGGCCCATGGGCCTGCTTGTGATAGGTAAGATTTGGAGTGGGTAGGCACGTGCTGATAGCCATATTGTCCACGTGCAGTCAGCCACAAACAGTTGTTAACTTCCGCTCCAAGCCATCATTGTGGGGCGGAAAATTAATCTGAGTTAATTTCATGAACAAAGGGTGTTCCCTGCAGTTAGAACCTGAGAGTACAATAATGCATAACTTATCAACAGCTTTAGAGGCTCAAGGCTGGGCTAGTGTTGCCTACGCATACCTCATTCTTTTATTTTCTCTAATCGATAACTTTGTTGTCACAGAATGCACATGTGTATTTAAGAGAAAAGCCCGAGCAGAAGTGGTGGACTTGGAGTAGTGAGATAAAATCACACTGCACAACCAGGGTCCAGGGGAAGCTCCCTTTATATCTGGACACACCTCTCAAACACATAAATCCAGTTAGTTTTGGGCTCCCCTTTCTCCACCTACCCTCACGTACAAGCTCTCGTTCTCCAGTGCTCTCTTTATTCACCCAACACTCTATCCTCTAAACTCCCTCTCTAGGTTTCTCTTCCTGCCCCTCTTTCTTTCCAGCTTCTGTCTCTCTTCTTCCTCATGATACTGAACACTAACTTTCTCTCATTCTATACCTCACTGCCACTGTCCTCAATCCTTCTCTTTTTAGCCTCTTTTTAGCCTTCCTCTTTACCTATCTACTGTTCTCGCTCTCACACAACACCAGCACTTTCTAAGACACTGGCAATTGATCATCGGCACTTCCTATGATCATCAGCACTTCTTATGAACATTAAATCACCGGCACAACCTATGACCACTTGCGTTTCCTATGTTCACTGCTTTCCTATAATCATCAGCACTTCCCATGATCATCAGCACTTCCTATGATCATTAACTCACGGGCACATCCTAATATGATCGGCTCTTTCTATGATCACCGCCTTCCTATAATCATCAGCACTTCCTATGATCATCGAATCACCGCCACCTCCTATGACGATCAGCAGTTCCAGTGATCACAGCCTTTTTATGATCATCAAATCTAAGGCACGTTCTATGATCACTGGAGCTTTCAATGATTACTGCTCTCCTATAATCATCTACGCTTCCTATGAACATCGGATCACCAGCACTTCCTATTACCATAGAATTACTGGCACATCCTATAATCATCCGCACTTCCTATGATCATCGGATCACCAGCATCTTCTATGACAATTGGCACTTCCAATTACTACTGCCTTTTTATGGTCATCAGCACTTCCTATGAACGGATCACTGGCACTTCCTACAATGATCATCAGCGCTTCCTATGATTAGCGGTTTCCTATAATTATCGGCACTTCCTATGATCATCGGATCACTGGCACTTCCAATATGACCGAAGGCACTTACTATGATCACTGGCTTCCTACCATCCCTGGCACTTTCTATGAAATGTAATTGCTTCTTTCAGGGCCAACTACACCTTTATTACACCATGAATGTAGGTCACAGTCACACAATACCTTGGCCGAAATTACTCTCGTACGCGTTAAATAAAGGACTGCATGGATGCACCGGCCACCGGACACAACAGTGCTCTGTCACACGGGAGGGGCCCAAGTCTCTAGCAAGCAGAAAGCACAGAGCTACATCATGCTTTACCCTCAGGGTTTTGTTTTTCTCTCTCGCAGATTTATATAGCGCAAACTCGACTCGAAGGTATTGGAGTGCTTTTGAGCACCAGTTACCTTATACAGGGACGCTTTCATTTTCACAATGTTTGAAATACCGGTCGCTAAAACACAACTTCGCCTACAATTGTGCACCGTGACACAGTCAAACCACTCACCGTTCACAGGGAAGGAGTCCTTCATGCACACGGTCCACACGAGGCGAGAATGGTGGCGAGTAGATGATCTGACGAAAGCTCTGCAGTGCCGCAAAATGGCCAATCACTGTATGACTACATGAAGTCACACACAGTGATTGGCCATTATGCAGTGTGTGTGTGTCACCACCCACACGCGGCATCCAATAATGGATTGCCCTGCCCTGCTGCGCGGTGACCGGCCAATCCTGGCGCTGCAAGCAGCGCCAGGATTGGCTAGGGGGCTCACTGACTGCTCGCCCTGTGCGCCACTGTAAAGCCGGGGGCTGCGGCCAGGTTAAACGAGCACCCCCCCTGGTTACCCCCAATGGGGGACCTTTCATGCGCATGCTCGGGCTAGTTTCTGCCCCAAGCATCACTTGCGCGCTAGATACCTTGGCTGGCCTGGCTGTCAGCTGCTGCAGCTGAGTGATTGCGTCACGTGGACTGTCACTCAAGTTGCGTAGCAGTCCAGACCAGCCCCCCTGCCAGCGCTTGTAGGAGAGTAGGGTCTGCTATCCTATGGTCACCCCAAATTCTTGCTTTTTGCTTCACTGGTTTATGACTTAATGTGGCTGTGGGCCTGCTAATCAGACCCACAGCCTGCTGTTCTCTCTCTAAATGAATGCCAATGCACCTTAGGTGCATTACGAAATTGGAACTGGTTCACCTTGTTGGCCCCTGTAACAGTGTACCCCAGGTACCCAGGGCATAGGTGCTTCCAAGGCCTACCAGGGGCTGCAGCACGTATTGTGCCAACCCTGGCCTGGCCTCCATATTTGACACAACTGGCTGATCACTCAGCTGGGGTAAGTCGGTGTAACCACCCCTTACTTAGGTATAGTATGCCTATATCTAACCTAAAATGGACACATATGTTCCTATCAGCCACTCCTATGGAAGGCCTCTTCAATCCTGGAGGCAGAGTGCTTGGAAATATGTGAAATGGCGCTCTGGCATGAGCTGAGCCTGTCTGCAGCTTTCGTAACCAAGTCCTTTAGCTGTTCCATGATACTGCCATACCATATACTCTTAAGTGCATTATGAACCTCGCGGTTAAATGCTATCTTTGGTTTGGCTTTATCAAAACATGTCGAGTAAGGTGTCATACGAATTGGAATACTACCCCCTCGCCAGTGCTGGCGACGGGGGTAGCATTCCACCCTTCTAGAGGGACACGACATGTACCTAACCTGAACCCCGGTTAAAGTTAAACGTGAGCCTCAGCATCACAAAGTGGATGCTGCCACCACAGACACAAGTCTGACCTCCTGCTGCTGGGAGTCCTTCCAGCGAGGGCAGCTTGGACAAAGGGTTTCCTGCCTTGGGAGGTGCTAGCACCACCCCAGACAGGATTTTGTGTATTGGGTAGGACAGGGCTGAATAGAATCCGACATGCCTGGGGCACACAAAGTGTCCCTGTACATATGCCAGTTCAACCGGTGCTGGGGCTCTCCAGCCCCAGTCTTGGTGCGAAGCTGGACAAAGGAAAGGGGGTGTAACCACCCCCCTTCCTGGTCCCACCCAGAGGAGGGACCTAGCAGGTAATCCGGCCCCTAGATTTGGAATAAGAGTAGGAGCTGTGTTCCAAGACTTCAGATCATCCTGAACTCGACTTGAAACTAAGAAGAAAACTGGACTTCGACATTCTGCTGCACAGAAGACTGAAGAGAATCTCCCTTGTGGCCAAGGAGTGACCACCCTGTGAATACAGGCACCAACCAGCAACTCAATGTCTGCCAGATCCCGAGCCCAAAGCCCAACGAGACCCAGACTCCCAGACATCTCAGAGACCGATCCACAGTCCCTGCAAAGAAAAGACCCATGGAGGCACCGAGAGACGTGGGACCGGCCATCTCGAAAGACCCCCGAGAAGCTGACTGCGCAGCACCCGAGGTACCCTCAATGCTGTGCTTTGGGGTTTGAGAAGCCCCGCCACCGAGCAGCATTTGCACCGAAGATCAGCCCCCCAGCATCTCCACGATCTGCGTGGGGCCCTTTTGCACTTTGCCACTTGATGCGCCATCCCGGCCACTTGCCACGTGGCTAGCGGCCATCTTGGCGATGAAATCTACAAACTACACCGCTGGTCTGGTAGCTCCAGACTGGCCCTTGCTCCTCTGAAAAGGAGCACCCGCTCTGACCTTGCTTGACAGAGTGAAAAGCTTTTTTCGCTTCCTGCGTGGCTTGCATTAGCCAAGGCCTGCTCCAATCAAGTTGCCGATACTGCCATCAGCTAGAGCCTTTGTTGGACCGCTTGTGATCGACTCCTGGACGTCCTTGACCTCTTTGTGTCCACGTGGCTGCGGAGACAAGCTGTACCTCTTCACCTGTTTGCACCCGACATCGCCTGGTTCCATCCTGGTTCCACGGTAGGCACTGGCTATTGACTTTGAACATTGTCCCCTCTGCTTTCAGGTCTTCAAATCTTCAGATCCATCCTTGGATCCACCGGAACTCTCCTCGACGACCCGCCTGCAGCATCTTCATCTCCAGACACCATCGACCTGCGTGACGAAACCCGACACGACTTGGCACCTGTGCACCCGCTTCCTGTGGGTGAGGTAACTCAGCAACGCCGGTGTTTCTACACTGGTACACACCTCTAGTGCCTAGCTCTAAAGTTTTGTCCTTCTAGGTCCATCGGAAGGTTCCTTAAACACTAACTTTGTAACTTTTACGCACCATTGACTTAACATTGGTGCATGCGTGCACTTTAAGGACTGCACCCGAGTCCCGCGGGCCTTTCCCGACTTCATCACTGCTATTCCCGAACAGCTCCAGCGATTCCCCAGGCCCTAGGCCTCTTTCCTTTCCCATTGGTGGTTCTTTTACCACTATTTTAGTATATGGTTTAAGTGGCCCCTAGGGCTCATCCATATTGTGCAACTTTTGTGTTTTTAAACTGTGTTTTGTTTTAACGCATTTGCTTCTGTGCTCATAAAGAGTATAGGGGATATTTTGTAGTAAATAAATATATATATTTTCAATATATATCTGTGTGGTGCCCTTTCATTTGATATTGAAGGGGATTGTGTATGGTAAAACAGTTTGGTTCACATGCCTTTACAGAGTTTAGCCTAAGACTGCTTTGTCCATGCTACTAGGATAGCTGGTCTATAAGGTTGACTTACAACCAATCATCATAAGGGTTGCTTGGCATGGTACAAGGTGATCACTAGAACTCGTGAGCATCATATACCAGGCCAACTTCTCACATTGGTGAGCAGCGGTTGCGATTTGAGCTTGCTGTTGTTTTACCATTACAATCTTTGAGAGTATCATTTGAAAGATCATACAGGTACCTGATAGGTACATTAAAAACAAGACTAGTATACTTAAGTTCTACTTAACTTAGTTGTTGTAGAGGATAGGGAGTAGCACACCCTGACTACAACTACTAGATAGGTTTAGTAGATAAACACCAGTGTAGGCAGATTGCAACACATCCACCCACACTAGAGCAATGTCTGGAGCAGAGGGGTCCACTGGACCTATCCCTGTTGAGGGTGACCCTTCAAAGGCACCATCCAAATTTGCTATATTCAACTTTAAAGAACTGAGGCACCTGTGTTCCTTAAGAGGAATCAAAACGGGTCCTACCCCTACAGCAGGTCACCTCAGAGAGCTGTTAGAGAAGTCTGAAGCTCTAAAGACCTCCAAACCAGGCCCCTCAGGGAATGGAGATGGAGGCTCTCCCACTAAAGATGATAACACTGACACCCCTGTCCCTGTCATCCAGATAGATGAGGAAAACCAGGTCACTGGAGATACTCAGCCTGAGGATGAGAAAGAAGAGGAAGAGGAGGAGGAGGAGGAAGGAAGTGATTCTGATGATGGTAGAAATAGCCAGGTGTTAGTCAGTAGGCTTAACCAGGCTAACTTAAGCTTATTTGGGACTGAAAGTGGGTCCAACCCATTCAGACCCCCAAGTGGACTTAACCAGGAGCAAAGGAGGAGGAGGAATCACTCAGGTGAGTCCAATACCTCCCAAGCTTCTAGAGGTTCTCATGGTCACTCCAGAAGGGGGTTGACTAGCCCTCAAAGAAGGGAACATGAAGCCAAAATGAGAGAGGCTGAGCTTAGGATCCAGAAGCAAGAATTAGAAGTTGCCCGGGCCAAAGAGAAGCTTGCTAGAGCAAGGCAGCCTAGAGAGAGTGGATTAGGATCCACTGGTGGCAGCACTATCCAAAAGGATAAAGACAGGTCCTATGACAATAGAAACCTGAGTAAGATTGTGCCCCCCTACAAAGCTGGGGATGATATCCACAAATGGATGACTGCACTTGAGAGAGCCTGCAGAGTACAGCAGATCCCTCAGGAGCAGTGGGCAGCAATCTTGTGGTTCTCCATTGATGGTAGAGGCCGAGACAGACTCCTCACAGTTAGTGAGGGGGATTCTATAAACTACCTGCTCCTGAAGAGTGCTCTGATTGATGGGTTGGGCTTAACCACTGAATAGTACAGGTTAATGTTCAGAGACACCCAGAAGACACAGACTCAGGACTGGTCTGAATTTGTTGAATGTGCCACTAAGTCTCTGGAGGGTTGGTTGCTGGGAAGTAAGGTTACAGACTATGAAGGATTGTACAATTTGCTTATGAGAGAACACATTTTAAATAATTGTCAGAACCAGCAGTTGCATCAACATTTGGTTGACTCAGATCTAACCTCTCCGCAAGAATTGGGAACGAGGGCAGACAAATGGGTTAGAACCAGAGTTAAGCTAAAGAACCAGAACCAGAACCAGGGTGGTGACCAAAAGAAAACAGACCAGAAGGGTGGGGAGCAGAAAGCTAAAGACCAGAAGTCTTCAACAGGGCCCCAAACTAATACTGAGGGTGGGTCCCAAACTTCCAAGAAGAGGAAGAAAGAAGGTCAAAGAAAACCCTGGTGTAGTACTTGTAAAAACACCTCTCACTGGACCAGTGAGTGTAAAAAGGGTGGAGCCCCCAACACTGCAGCCCCTAAGGCACCTGCACCCAATAGTATAGTCAGCAGTGTTGGTCCACAAACTAAGGGGGTAGTAGGTATCACCTTGGGAACTGAGGGAGATTCTGGCCTAGTCAGAACCCCTACACAAGCTGTTCTGATTTGTGATGTGGAGATTGATTTGTCCACTACTGTCAGTCCCAGTAATCTGGGCAAGTACAGGCAGACGCCTTTGATTAATGAAAAAGTGGCTCAAGCATACAGGGACACATGTGCCAGTGTCACCATGGTGACACCTAGCTTTGTGGACCCTGGACAATACCTACCAGGTGATAATTACCTGGTGACCAATGCCAGCAATGTCACTACTACACATAGTGTGGCACTTGTTAACTTTTCCTGGGGAGGGGTAACTGGCCTAAAAAGAGTTGTGGTTAGTGCTGATCTCCCAGTAGAATGTTTGTTGGGCAATGACCTGGAGAACTCTCTATGGTCAGAAGTTGAGTACAGGACTCATGCAGAGATGTTAGGGATATCATCACATGTCCTTGCTGTGACCAGGTCACAGGCCAAAAAGTGCCTCTCTGAACCTCGGTCTTGGATCCTAACAATGGACCAAGCACCTTCCAAGAAGAAGAACAGGAGGGTAAAGGCTGTGCCTTCCTAACTGCCTACAAGTGAGGATCAGTCTTCACAGGAAGATGATCTTGAGACCCCTGAAGGAACTGTCCCTGAAGAGCTTGAACCTGATCAGGTTGAGTTTCTGGGGACAGGGGGACCTTCTAGGGCAGACTTGGGGCATGCTCAGTTAACCTGTCCTTCCCTTGAACCCCTCAGACAGCAGGCTGCTGCTGAGGCTGCTGGGAATGCTCAAGGTACCCATAAAGTATATTGGGATGATGGGCTCCTTTATTCAGAGGGTAGAGACCCCAAGCCTGGTACAACCAGGAGGTTGGTCATACCTCTGCAACTTACGGGCTTCCTTCTTACCTTGGCCCATGATATTCCCTTAGCAGGACACATAGGCCAGAATAAGACTTGGGACAGGCTTGTCTCTCACTTTCACTGGCCTCACATGTCTGAAGATACAAAGGAGTTTTGTCGCTCCTGTGTAACCTGCCAAGCCAGTGGCAAAGCAGGTGGAACAACAAAGGCCCCCCTGATACCACTACCTGTGGTGGGGGTCCCCTTTGAGAGAGTGGGAATTGATATTGTAGGTCCAATGGATCCCCCTACAGCATCTGGGCACAGATTCATACTGGTGGTGGTGGACCATGCCACCCGGTACCCAGAGGCAATTCCACTTAGGACCACAACAGCTCCTGTTGTGGCCAGGGCCTTACTTGGAGTTTTCTCCAGAGTGGGGTTTCCTAAGGAGGTAGTATCTGATAGAGGTGCCAACTTCATGTCAGGATACTTAACAGCTATGTGGAAGGAATGTGGTGTCAACTACAGGTTCACCACTCCCTATCATCCACAATGCAATGGGCTTGTTGAAAGATTTAACAAGACCCTAAATGGTATGATCAAAGGATTACCAGAAAAGCTCAGGCGAAGATGGGACATCCTTCTACCCTGCCTTCTGTTTGCTTACAGAGAGGTCCCACAAAAGGGGGTTGGCTTCAGCCCCTTTGAATTGTTGTTTGGGCACCCTGTAATGAAGAACTTGGTAATTTCGCTCTCAGGGAATACTTACTGATATAACAAGAACTTGGCACAGACTCTGAAAATATGAAAAAGACATCTTTATTAAATACAATTAAGTGAGGCTACGCCACCCAACTGCCTTAGCAATTGAATGAGGCAGTCTCAGGAAATACAGATAACAGAGCTCTTATATATGTTTTAGGTTACATGACTCAGCACAACAGTAAGGGGCTTATGCAAGCATGCAAAAACCCCAACATTCCTTATTTACAGTTTGACCAATCCCATGTATACACGACCAAAGCATTGTATGATGACAAACCCATTTTTCAGTTTGTCCAGCAAAAAAATTATCATCAAACAAACCCATAAAAACATTCTTCTTTAGACAAGCTGGTAAAGACCCATAATGAAAAGGCCCGCAGCCCACATCATAAATAGACCATAAAGAAGGAACAGAAACAGATAGGAGCAAGATAAAGGGGTGTGTGTGTGTACAATAAACATTGCAATGTCCTGCTCTTTGATCTCTATCTGACCAGCTGCCTACTAAGGAACTGGTTCAACGAGGTCAGCCTCGGGCAAGGGAGTCAGCTTGTTCAGGTCACACAAAAGTCAGCTAAGGTGTATGTGTCCCTAGAGACTCGAATTTGGCTGTAGTTATAAGCCTATGTGAGGGCAACTCACAAGATGGCTGCTGTACACAAAATGGAAGCCAAGGGTTCAGTACGAAAATGACGATTTCGAGGTGAAATCGTTACTGGAATATGACGAAAAGGCTTGTACATAGTGTACTAGCCATTCTCGGTCTTTTGATATAAAAATCGTCATGCTACGACAAAGTTTATTACACGAGTCCAGAATTTTCAGTACCACAGACGCTCCTTTTGCCCTTACATAGGCAATAACCTATACTCACGCTAGTCTGAGTCCAGGTCTATATTTATCAAATCATCAAGATGTTGCTGAAGCATAATCCTATTACTTAGCGACTCTCTCGGGACAGGTCTCCTTACACACGCAGTAGCACAAAGGCCATATATGGCAGGACCAACAATTAGTGATGTTCACTACTAACTGGTCTCGATGCAGAAACTGTACAAAAGGAATTATCAGTAAACTCTGACCTCCTAACTAGTCCATGTTCAGGTAAAATCTGGAAAGAATGCAAAGAAGTAGAAGTAGGAAGAGACATAGGTTGGGAGGTGGGTACAGATGTGAATTGGGCAGCAAAAACAATCCCACCCATAAAAGACAATGCCATGTTTAAAAAACCACTAGAAAACACGTCATTAAGAACATATAGACAAAGTAGTGACCGCTATTACAAATGAAATCATAATTTTTCACAACCCTAAGCAAAAAGTAAATCCTAAAATTATCTAGTAACATTGTAGGTCTTCCTATGCATTTTCTGTAATTTATTATATGTTCAAGTGAAACAATGGTGACCCTCATTAATGCTCTGAGGTGAAAAGGGGATACTCTTCCACAGGAAATGGACTTTATTCTGCTTTTACTAGACAGAATCTACTTAAAAATAATGTCAGTTGAACGATAAAATCATTCTCCTAACACTTAGTCATACAATCACACGGAAACCTCTTGTGAAATCAACTATGCCCAGAGTCTGTTCAAAAAGCCTCTCTGGCAGGCTTCTATTGTCCAATCAAGTCTGCTCCCCTTGTTGCATGGGCCTTTGGATTCAGGCCTCCCATGCTCTGATGCTCAGTATCTGTTGGAGTGCCCTCCTGGCAAACACTCATAGCTCATTCAAAAAGTCTCAATGTCTCAAGGCAGTGCACCGTATCTCTCCTCTGCGGCAGACACTACAGATATTGTGCTCTTCTCGTGCAGACCGGGACCATTCTCAGACTCCAACACTCATCATTCAGTGTCAGAGGACGCTCAGGCCGCTCTTTCATGGGCACCAGAATGGAGTGCCTTTTGCCGCTCTTGGATCCTCCGGTGCACTGCACTTTCAATGAAGCAAGGGAAAAAAAGGGGGTGCGTGGCCAAAACTCAGGCCAAGGGGCTCAAGGGACTGCACACTGTCAGAGGTTAACCAGCACATAACAGGCGCTCTTTTGCACTGAAATCTCAAGGGACTGCACACTGTCAGAGGTTACCCAGCACATAACAGGCGCTCTTTTGCACTGAAATCTCAAGGGACTGTGGCAAAACCAGCTCCTTCTTCTTTTCTGATGTTGAACGCCTTCTGATGAAGCAAGTGCGATGCTTTAAACAGTTCATTGTACAACAAGGGGACTGTAAACAGGTGGCCTGCGATCTTCAAAGGAGTGGCCACACGCCTTGGGACAATTCTGTGTTGAAATACACTGTCATTCTCAAAGGCAATACAAAACAAAGGCAAAATCAGTGCCTCTAGGCTCTTCAATAGGGTTTCCGTGTGAGAGCATATCTTTCATCATCATAGCGACATGGGAATTCTATCTGAATGGATGTCCTCACACATAGTGGCATGTCTCATGGGGCAAACACATTTTATCTCAATGATACACATAGGTGTTCCTAACTTCCTCATCTAGAACATCTCAAAAGCGGGATCACATACATGTTATCATAATAATTGTGCATCAGGTGGGACTATGCAATGCAAAAGCTAATGATCAAGATGTGGGAACAAAAGACAAGAACTAGAGAGTCCTGGTATTTCCATTATTTGTAATACATCTGGTCCATCAAAAATTAAAGCAGTAAAAAAAGACTAAAAACCAATTTTAGAATAGGCATTGAATTTGTCATATTAAAAAAACGTAATGTGTCTCCTATTGAGGTGGAAAGCTTATCTTACTATAGTATTGAGTCAGTTAATCAGTCCTAACAGTCCTAACAGTCAGACTGGAAAAACATCAGAATAGGCCTAAAGAAAATTCTTAGAAACCAGTCTAGTTATGCAACAGGGAATTATACATAAAATGGGGGTCCATGGTACATTACTGCAATCTGAAAGTGCGAACCTCAACAATACACTGATAACAATAAAAGCTGACTGGTGAAATGAATATGGAAAAGAGAATAGGACACAGCTAAAAATCCCCAATAACTAGGCCTGATGTGCTTGGGTGATAGTCAGGCATGTGACAAAAAATGAAACCTGGTTTCTTTTACGGTCCAGAGCCATAGGAAGGCCACTTAGGAATCAGAATAAAACTGACTAATGTGATATAGAAATTAGGTCACTATGTACAAGAGTCACAAATCTATAATTTATCCTTACGTCCAATCAGGATATATAATTTTAGGGCTGCCTGTTCCTTACAGGAAAGGGCAGTATCGTGACTACAAATGACACAATTTGCTGTTTATTTTTCTTTAATACTTATAGCCAAATTTCACATACACTGGTGAAGTGTTGTCTGTCTGGTTCACAATATGAAAAAAGGAAAAATCATATCTGTGAATTTTAGACAGCAACACGTATCGTCATACATGTCACAACAACACGGGTGAATTTGTAATAATTTTTTAAGCAGCAACATACAACATAAAACATGCAAAAACGCACAAAACGGACGTCAAGCCATCAGATATACTCGCTGTAAAACGTAGCATATATAAATGAGCGGTGACGCATAATACCGTGTAAGGATACCCTCCTGTTTGACAGTAGATCACCAATAGTGGGTATCTGCTGTCAAATACAACTTTCGGACACACAGAACCAGTAAGAACAATTCATGATAGAACAAAATACACAAACATGAAAAACGCATGGACAATTCTTTTCGAAGGAGTTGCGTATAAAAAAAAACCCATCTCATTTCAACCAACCAAACTTACGTGTCTTGGCATAAAATTCCCCAGAGCAATCCATGAATGATCTGTGAGCAGAAGCGAAAAGGAAAAAAATACACAGCACACAAAAGAGAGACATTTCTTATAATAAAACGGACATCAATTGTAACATTTAAGCAGAAGACAAAACATGATACACATTAAAAAACACAAAAATACCATTACTTAACTGTTACCATCTTGTCAGTCACCTTGCAACATTTTTAACGTTTAGATGTAAAATCCTTTCCCTGACACCCTAGAATTAGCCTTGTGCCACAATCTCCATTATATAAAAAAAAAAACTTCTTAATTGGCAAATCGTTCTTACTTATTCATGTAGGCTTCAAAATTTTTGTAAAAGGCTGCATCTTATTTTTTTTGTCTAAGACGTAGTGCAACACTTCGTTTTCTGTACTAGCAGACATTATTTTTTTAGAGCAGAAATACAAATGTCATGATGTTGGGACTTTTAAAGAAACCTTTCAAGAAACCTCTATTTATATTTCCCTTTGGAATTACGTCTTTAACTTTGAACCAGAAATTCCACCTTTCAGAGGCCTGTTTAGCAATTTTATTCTGCATTTCACAGAGACAAGGCTCGAATTTAAAAGGTCACAATGCCAACATGACAGAGACAGAAGGCCTACTACATTTACTGTGAAGGGTTCACACATACCAGTTTTTAGAACAAATGCTTGCTACCACCCTATACAATGGTACTCATTTTAACCACCTAACGTCTAAATGGGCCCCGCTAAAGTTAGAACCTTCAACCCTGATATTAAACACAAACCTCTGCACCGGGCACATTGGCTCACCGAGCTATGAAAAACAACCTCAATAACAACCTGCAAGTTTGTATTATACCCAAATGTATGCATTTACTGAAGCCAGAGACACTTTTTCACTATGCTAAATGACAAGAATCTGTGTTAAAAACCCATTTACCTCAATTTCGACTTTTATCTTTGGGGCACTTAAAAATAAATATCCTATAATTGTTTTACATATTAATCATCCTCAGGATGTTCTTTACACGTTACAGATATTAGACATTAGTCATATCTCATGTAAATACTTGGGAAAATGAGTTTTTTACGCCTGCGCCAAGTGAAAACCAACATGCAAATTACCTAATTACACCGTAACTCATAATTTGAATAAAATTTTAATACTAGGAGGTCATAGTATGAGTATTGAGCTTTATAAATATCAAAAAACGATTTTAAAAAGCCCTTTTTTTCTCAAATAATTTTTCCCTCTTCAATAATTTTTCGTTCAATGAAACCAATTATCTGTTTTTATGATAACTCCACATATAAAGGTAAGCTGCATCCCTTGCCTATCATTTTTAGATGCATTCATTTATGCGCCTACGCACAAAAGGCCTAACTTAAAACATGATATTTTTCGCGCCATTTTTAAAGGACAATCAGTATTTAGCGACAGAACCAAATAATATACTTTGAAAAAACAATGCTTAAAGAGAAGAAAACCCCATTTGGAATGTCTTCCAGTGATACAAAGTGGTGAACCTTATTTTTGTAACCCTCTAAAACACTACTCTGAAATGAAAAAGGCCAACTGTGATTAACTAACGGCTAAGTCCTGGGCTAAATATCTGCTGCCTTAAGGCAGGAAAGGCTGAAACCTGAAAGAGTGCTGAAACCTGAGCACGCTTTCAGTTTTACTGAAAACTGACATTTCAAGTTTTTAAAATGCGCGTGCAAAAAGATGCATTTAAATCTAGCAAGAAAAAATTTACTTTAGCTGAAGTGTTTGCCTTTAAAAAACGCTACAAATTCGTTTTGCTACCAAAGGCACAATTATTTTTGAGGCCCTTCATATTCCTAGTGAACGTGAATTTTAACTTATCTATTTTAAGCATTTAACAGTTTGCACATATGCGTTTTTGCTTAGTCTGTAAATTAAATAGCAACACATAGCGATTTTTAGCATGTGACATAGAAAATTGCTGGAGTGTTATTTAATTTCTACTTAATATTAATTAATCTGACATTTTACTTAACAGACTGAAAACATCAAGAAACCTACAAACACATTGAGCTTATTGCAGACATAAAGAGAAACGATTTAAACACTCAGGACACACAATACAGCGCTGTAAGCTATTACTGAAGTTACAGTAATGAGAAAAACCACATAGACATTGAAACACACATTGAACCCACAAATCGACACTCAGGACGAAAACAAAGCCATTTGTAAATATTAGCTGTGAGTCATATTTACAAGAAGCACGTCGCAATAGGGTTCCAAAAGACTGCAAAAAACATAGCCCAACAGACTGCTGTATGTGCACGAAGCCACAATACACTTAATTTACTAGCTTTGGCTGGCAGAACACCAAAAATCGTTCTGCATATCTCCATTCAATAAAACTGTGCAGAACAAAGGATCCTTGTTTTGTATTATGTCATATTTTAATTCCCTGGGGATACAAAATCACCAAGGAAGAAATATGTTTTTTTTAAATCTAAACCTATTTAGATATCCCCTTTAGGGGAAGCCGGCTAATCCAAACGTATACAAAGTTGGCCAACACAAATCTCCAAATTCGCTAAGATCAGGCATCTTATAGCTCACTAATCTAGCTTCAAACTTCGAGGGGCTATCTCTATCGATACACTCGTAAATACACAAGACCCTCGGTTTTCGAAAATTGCAATATTCAAATAAAAACTAAGGACAAATCAAACTAAGAACCAATCAAAATCAAAGAATCAAAGAACAAAGGACTGGGAGCGACCCACTTATACTTAACTCTTACTTTTACTAATCAAAATATTATCCAGATTCTAACTGTCAAGTTCTACATGACCTAATGGTCTTTTTAAGAATACTCATGCCAAAAAGGTTATCAGTCAGGAGTGACATCATTTGGAGGATCAAAAATCAGAAAGATCAGAAATATACTGGGCTGCAGAATCAAAGAATCTCCAGAATCCCCGTGCACAGAGTACCTTCTTAGTAGAATCTTGCTCTGTCCTCCTCAGTTCATTTCAGTCTCCTGGCATGATCACTCCCACAGAAAGTCACTTCTCTGATGATTCCCGCATTAGGGCACCAACTGAAGAACTTGGTAATTTCGCTCTCAGGGAATACTTACTAATATAACAAGAACTTGGCACAGACTCTGAAAATATGAAAAAGACATCTTTATCAAATACAATTAAGTGAGGCTACGTCACCCAACTGCCTTAGCAAATGAATGAGGCAGTCTCAGGAACTACAGATAACAGAGCTCTTATATATGTTTTAGGTTACATGACTCAGCACAACAGTAAGGGGCTTATGCAAGCATGCAAAAACCCTAACATTCCTTATTTACAGTTTGACCAATCCCATGTATATACGACCAAAGCATTGTATGATGACAAACCCATTTTTCAGTTTGTCCAGCAAAAAATTAATCATCAAACAAACCCATAAAAACATTCTTCTTTAGACAAGCTGGACAAGACCCATAATGAAAAGGCCCGCAGCCCACATCATAAATAGACCATAAAGAAGGAACAGAAACAGATAGGAGCAAGATAAAGGGGTGTGTGCGTGTACAATAAACATTGCAATGTCCTGCTCTTTGATCTCTATCTGACCAGCTGCCTAACAAGGAACTGGTTCAACGAGGTCAGCCTCGGACAAGGGAGTCAGCTTGTTCAGGTCACACAGAAGTCAGCTAAGGTGTATGTGTCCCTAGAGACTCGAATTTGGCTGTAGTTATAAGCCTATGTGAGGGCAACTCACAAAATGGCTGCTGTACACAAAATGGAAGCCAAGGGTTCAGTACGAAAATGACGATTTCGAGGTGAAATCGTTACTGGAATATGACGAAAATGCTTGTACATAGTGTACTAGCCATTCTCGGTCTTTTGATATAAAAATCGTCATGCTACGACAAAGTTTATTACACAAGTCCAGAATTTTCAGTACCACAGTAAGAGGACCCCTGTGTTTGGTGAGGGAAGGATGGGAGTTACCTCTCAAAAAGCCCAAGCAAGACATAGTGGACTATGTACTTGGTCTCCGCTCCAGGATGGCTGAGTACATGGAGAAGGCATCCAAAAACCTTGAGGCTAGCCAAGAATTACAGAAAGCTTGGCATGACCAAAAGGCTGTCTTGACTGAGTACCAGCCTGGACAGAAAGTATGGGTGTTGGAGCCAGTGGCCCTAGCAGCCCTCCAAGACAAGTGGTCTGGACCCCATACTATCATTGAAAAGAAGGGAGAGGTTACCTACTTGGTGGACCTAGGAACTCCCAGGAGCCCCCACAGGGTGCTCCATGTTAACAGGCTGAAAGCATATGTTGACAGGGCAGACATGGGCTTGTTCATGGCTACAGATTAGAGGCAGGAGGAAGAGAGTGACCCTCTCCCAGTCCTGCTGACTCAGAACCCTGAGGATGGATCAGTTGATGGTGTGGCCCTAGATGGCAGCCTCACTGAACATCAGCAAAATGACTGTAGACAAGTTTTGCAGTCATATAGACATATGTTCTCCCTGACACTCAGTCAGACTAACTGGTGTACCCATGTGGTGGACATTGGTGACAGTCTTCCTGTGAAAAACAAGATTTACAGGCAACCTGACCATGTCAGAGATTGTATCAACACTGAGGTGCAAAAGATGCTGGAATTAGGTGTTATTGAGCCTTCAGAGAGCCCCTGTGCTAGCCCAGTGGTTCTGGTCCCCAAACCTCACACCAAAGATGGAAAGAGAGAGATGAGGTTCTGTGTGGATTACAGAGGACTCAATGCTGTCACCAGGACAGATGCACACCCTATTCCAAGGGCAGATGAGCTCATAGACAAATTGGCTTCTGCCAAGTATTTGAGCACATTTGACTAGACAGCTGGCTACTGGCAAATCAGGTTAGCTGAGGAGTCTAAAGCCAAGACAGCATTTTCTACCCCAATTTGTGGTGATGCCCTTTGGTTTGAAAAATGCACCTGCCACCTTCCAAAGGTTGGTGAATCAAGTCCTTACTGGGTTGGATGACTTTTGCGCAGCATATCTGGATGATATTGCTGTCTTCAGCTCCACCTGGGAGGATCACCTGGTCCACCTGGAGGAAGTGCTAGAGGCTCTGCAAAAGGCAGGCCTCACTATCAAGGCCACAAAGGGCCAGATAGGGCAGAGTAAAGTTGTATACTTGGGCCACCTTGTAGGTGGAGGCCAAGTTCAACCACTGGAGAGTAAGATCCAGACCATAAAGGACTGGTCCCCTCCAACTACCCAGACTCAGGTCAGAGCTTTCTTGGACCTGACTGGGTACTACAGGAAGTTTGGTAAGAACTATGGGTCCTTTGTGACTCCTCTTAATGATCTGACATCCAAGAAGATGCCCAAAAAGGTTCAGTGGACAGTAAACTGTCAAAAGGCATTTGATGACCTGAAGAAGGCCATGTGCTCTGCACCTATCCTGAAGAGTCCTGACTACTCAAGATAGTTCATTGTCCAAACAGATGCTTCTGAGTTGGGAGTGGGAGCTGTGCTTTCACAACTTAATGTAGATGGTCAAGACCAGCCCATTGCTTTTATTAGCAGAAGGCTGACCCCCAGAGAGAAACGTTTGTCAGCCATTGAGAGGGAGGCCTTTGCTGTGGTGTGGGCCCTGAAGAAGTTGAGACCATACTTGTTTGGCACTCACTTCAAGAATCAGACCGACCATAAGCCCCTCTTATGGCTTAATCAGATGAAGGGTGAAAACCCCAAACTGCTCAGGTGGTCCATTTCCCTACAGGGGATGGACTTTACAGTGGAGCACCGCCCAGGGACTGACCATGGTAATGCAGATGGTTTCTCCAGGTACTTCCACTTAGAACATGAAGACACAACTGGTCAAGGTTAGTCTAATGTCCCTGCGTTTGGGGGGGGGGTTGTGTAGGAGAGTAGGGTCTGCTATCCTATGGTCACCCCAAATTTTTGCTTTTTGCTTCACTGGTTTATGACTTAGTGTGGCTGCGGGCCTGCTAATCAGACCCACAGCCTGCTGTTCTCTCTCTAAATAATGCCAATGCACCTTAGGTGCATTACGAAATTGGAACTGGTTCACCTTATTGGCCCCTGTAACAGTGTACCCCAGGTACACAGGGCATAGGTGCTTCCAAGGCCTACCAGGGGCTGCAGCACGTATTGTGCCACCCCTGGCCTGGCCTCCATATTTGACACAACTGGCTGATCACTCAGCTGGGGTAAGTCGGTGTAACCACCCCTTACTTAGGTATAGTATGCCTATATCTAACCTAAAATGGACACATATGTTCCTATCAGCCACTCCTATGGAAGGCCTCTTCAATCCTGGAGGCAGAGTGCTTGGAAATATGTGAGATGGTGCTCTGGCATGAGCTGAGCCTGTATGCAGCTTTCGGAACCAAGTCCTTTAGCTGTTCCATGATACTGCCATACCATATACTCTTAAGTGCATTATGAACCTCGCGGTTAAATGCTATCTTTGGTTTGGCTTTATCAAAACATATCGAGTAAGGTGTCATATGAATTGGAATACTACCCCCTCGCCAGTTCTGGCGACGGGGGTAGCATTCCACCCTTCTAGAGGGACACGACATGTACCTAACCTGAACCCCAGTTAAAGTTAAACGTGAGCCTCAGCATCACAAAATGGATGCTGCCACCACAGACACAAGTCTGACCTCCTGCTGCTAGGAGTCCTTCTAGCGAGGGCAGCTTGGACAAAGGGTTTCCTGCCTTGGGAGGTGCTAGCACCACCCGAGACAGGATTTTGTGTATTGGGTAGGACAGGGCTGAATAGAATCAGACATGCCTGGGGCACACAAGGTGTCCCTGTGCATATACCAGTTCAAACCGGTGCTGGGGCTCTCCAGCCCCAGTCTTGGTGTGAAGCTGGACAAAGGAAAGGGGATGTAACCACCCCCCTTCCTGGTCCCACCCAGAGGAGGGACCTAGCAGGTAATCCGGCCCCTAGATTTGGAATAAGAGTAGGAGCTGTGTTCCAAGACTTCAGATCATCCTGAACTCGACTTGAAACTAAGAAGAAAACTGGACTTCGACATTCTGCTGCACAGTAGACTGAAGAGAATCTCCCTTGTGGCCAAGGAGTGACCACCCTGTGAATACAGGCACCAACCAGCAACTCGACGTCTGCTTTGCCGCTGCCTCCTGCCGGAGCCCAAGCCCAGAGCCCAACGAGACCCAGACTCCCAGACATCTCAGAGCTCGATCCACAGTCCCTGCAAAGAAGAGACCCGTGGAGGCACCGAGAGACGTGGGACCGGCCATCTCGAAAGACCCCCGAGAAGCTGACTGCGCAGCACTCAAGGCACCCTCGACGCTGTGCTTTGGGGTTTGAGAAGCCCCACCACCGAGCAGCATTTGCACCGAAGATCAGCCCCCCCAGCATCTCCACGATCTGCGTGGGGCCCTTTTGCACTTTGCCACTCGACGCGCCATCCCGGCCACTTGCCACGTGGCTAGCGGCCATTCTGGGGACGAAATCTACAAACTACACCACTGGTCTGGTTGCTCCAGACTGGCCCTTGCTCCCCTGAAAAGGAGCACCCACTCTGACCTTACTGGTCCGAGTGATAAGCTTTTTCCACTTCCTGCGTGGCTTGCATTAGCCAAGGCCTGTTTGCTCCAATCAAGTTGCCGACACCGCCATCAGCTAGAGCCTTTGTGGGACAGTTCGTGATCGACTCCTGGACGTCCTTGACCTCTTCGTGTCCACGTGGCTGCGGAGACAAGCTGCACCTCTTCACCTGTTTGCACCCGACATCGCCTGGTTCCATCCTGGTTCCACGGTAGTCACTGGCTAGTGACTTTGAACATTGTCCCCTCTGCTTTCAGGTCTTCACATCTTCAGATCCATCCTTGGATCCACCGGAACTCTCCTCGACGACCCGCCTGCAGCATCTTCATCTCCAGGCACCATCGACCTGCGTGACGAAACCCGACACGACTTGGCACCTGTGCACCCGCTTCCTGTGGGTGAGGTAACTCAGCAACGCCGGTGTTCCTACACTGGTACACACCTCTAGTGCCTAGCTCTAAAGTTTTGTCCTTCTAGGTCCATCAGAAGGTTCCTTAAACACTAACTTTGTAACTTTTACGCACCATTGACTTTACATTGGTGCATGCGTGCACTTTAAGCACTGCACCCGAGTCCCACAGGCCTTTCCCGACTTCATAACTGCTAGTCCCGAACAGCTCCAGCGATTCCCCAGGCCCTAGGCCACTTTCCTTTCCCATTGGTCGTTCTTATACCACTATTTTAGTATATCGTTTAAGTGGCCCCTAGCGCTCATCCATATTGTGCAACTTTTGTGTATTTAAACTGTGTTTTGTTTTAACGCATTTGCTTCTGTGCTCATAAAGAGTATAGGGATATTTTGTAGTAAATAAATATATATATTTTCAATATATATCTGTGTGGTGCCCTTTCATTTGGTATTCAAGGGGATTGTGTATGGTAAAACAGCTTGCTTCACATGCCTTTACAGAGTTTAGCCTAAGACTGCTTTGTCCACGCTGCTAGGATAGCTGGTCTATAAGGTTGACTTACAACCAATCATCATAAGGGTTGCTTGGCACGGTACAAGGTGATCACTAGAACTAGTGAGCATCATATACCAGGCCAACTTCTCGAAGCGCTCTCCCAGATTACTCGGGTGCTTCCCGGATTCCCGGCGGCGCACCCACGACTTTCACTAAATGTTTCATCAGTCAGTGTGTGTTCTTGCAGCAGCCGAGCAGCGTCGTCCATGGGCTTGTGGGACTACGCCCCTACGCCCCAATGGACGCACTGCTGCTGTTGCCCACCCTCGTGACACAGAGTGGCGCGAGCCACAAATATTAGCACGGAAGGGAGGAGACAGAAAAATAAAACACCCTTCACTCTTATCACACCACTGTTGGTGCTGGCGCCGAAAGGCTGCTCTGCTCCTACAAATGTTTTTTGCACCTTACAGCGGAATGTTGTAAAACAGTTTCCAAAAACAAAATGTTTTCCAGGTGGTTCTGAAGGGGAATAATTCAAAAAAGTACCACAAATGTGCTGAAGTTGACCCAGTCCAAGGGCCAAGAGAGTTTCCTTCCTTCCTTCTGCCCTCTTCTTCCTTTGCTTTTTTCTTACTTCCCTGTTTTTTTTTCTCACCTCTGTTCGTTTTGGTTCCTTTCTGTCTATCTCACTCTCTCTGCCCCTCCTCTATCTTTCTCTTTCCCACTCCTCTGATCAATAATTTTTCTTTCCATGAATCCATCCCTGTTGCACACTTGCCAGCCCTTGGGCCAAAGGCTGTCCATCACCTTCTGCTAATCTTATTCATCAGCTTCCTCATAAAAAGGGGGGCATACAGCAGTCATTTTGCTATCAGTGTGACCCAGCCTGCCAGACCTTTGGGCTCGGTGGCAGTCCTAGACGTGGCAATGTTAATGCATTTGTGTATATCAATAGAAACAGCCCAGAGCTGCACACAAATGTATTTACATTGCCGACCCTGCAGATCTCTGATTGCAGAGAACTATTGGCTTTGCCAGTGCTTGTTTTCTTTATGATTTGGAATATGGATTCCACTGATAAGTTTTGTCTGTCATATTGTTAAATATAATTGCGAATGTTAATCTTGCTTCTCTTTTAGGGAGCAGACAGACCTCCTTTGGCCGCCTTCTTCTGCATCGTGGCTTCCTCCACAGAATCCACATATGGAGGAATTAGTCAAAGAACCCACCAAGGATCGGAAACAACTAACTCCAGTGCGTCCACCTTCGAGAGGAAAAGGATTTGGATCCTTGGGTCGGCCATCCTCTTCAAGAGTGTTGGACCTGGCCTTCTTGGCAGGGTCAGCCCTGAACGTTTTGCCTTCCTCCAATACTCTCTCTGACCTGTTTTTGTTGGTTTAATGACTCTGGGCACTTTTACCACTGCTGACCAGTGCTAAAGTGCATATGCTCTCCCTGTGAAAAGTATATATGTGATTGATGTCCATGATTGGTTCATTGGATTTACTGTCAGTCCCTAGTAAAGTGCACCAGGAGTGCCAGGGCTTGTGAATACCAATACTGCTAGTGGGCCTGCAGCGCTGATTGCGCCACCCGCAGAAGCAGCCTTAAAATGTGTCTAGGGTCTGCCATTGCAGAACCTGCGTGCAGTCTGGTACTGTCATGCTGGCTGGGCAAGTGCACACACTTGCCAGCCCCTAAAACTTCCCTTAACTTCATATTAGTCACCCCTATGGTAGGCCTGAGGGCAGGGTGCATTGTAAGTATAAGGTAGGACATGCCCTGATGTGTGTGGCATGTTCTAATAGTGAATTACTGCCAACTTCGTTTTTCACTATTGTAAGGCTACCAGTTCCCTTCTAGGCCAGATGGGCTGCTGGAATTATTACACTCTATAATCCCAGCAGGCTCAGGGAACATGGTAGAAATTAATGTTTAGTATGCCTGAACTCAGAATAATAAAATACTTTTTTTAGTAAAGTTTATTTTAATATCCTGTGTTTGCAAATGCTACTTTTAGAAAGCTAGCATTTGCTTGTCTAACCATTTCAGCCCGCCTCTGCTTTTGTGTGTATCTGACTGTCTGAGTTGTGTGAGTGACAGGGCTGGGAGTTGACAGGTGGTGAATAGCAGGATGACACCTTAGTGGGTGGTGGGAGTTTCCCCTGAATGATGCATCAGGCTGTGCTCTGCCTCCACAATGCTGGCTCCGCCCCCCTGGGGAGCGACTGATGACTCAGCCTGCACCTGGCCCAGGAAGGACCGAAGCTTGTCAACAAAGTGCTCCTGGCTGCCCCTGTCCACACAATGCTGGCTCCGCCCCCCTGGGGAGCGGCTGATGTGCCTGCCCTCACACTGAATGCAGAAGCAGAAGTACCCACCACAAGTGCTCAGGGACTGAGAGCAGTTATGCAAAGGCCCCCCTGGCCTGTAAGAACAAAGGAAACTGGGTATAAAAGTAGGAGCCCTGCTCCTTGTAAATTAGAATCCTGTTTTACCACAAAGAACCTCTGCCCGACTAGAAGGAGAAGAGACGCTGGAAGGACTGGCCTGCTGCTTGCCTTGCTGAGAAAGGAGAGGAGAAGACTTTTTGAAAGACTTTGCAGACTTGTGCTCTAAACATTCTCCAAGGGCTTGATTGAGCTTGCCCCCTGATCTGGACCCCAGGATAGTGGGTCCTTGGTGCTTTGGCTCGTCCTGACATTCGAGCCGTGTGTGCATCCCGCTGGAGCCAGACTGCGCCCCTCATCGCCCCCTCCTAGGGCTGTGGCACTCGGGAGCTTGCCAGCCTTTGTCCTGTGAGAGCCTCGCTCCGACCGGAGTCGCTCTTTGCCCCCAGGCTTGGCTTCCTGCTCCTCTGCCCCTTGCCTGCTACTGGAAGCGCTGAGACGCTCTCCCCCCTCCCGCCGGAATTCCCTCTGCCGATTGCAATCTACGCTGGGTCCACAGCTGCACAGGCCGTGCCCTGTGACCCCGCTTCGCATCCCAGAGACTCGTCAGGCCGCGCCGACCCCGCTGAGGAGACCCCCGCACCGTCGTGCGAAGGGTCGCGGGCCGCGCCTGCCTGATTGCCCACACCCGCTGACGTCAGGATCCCAAAGTGCTCACCGGACCGAGTCGCGCTGCCTGTGCCGACTCGGCCCAACCCCCAGAGGAAGTGTCCTTGCGCATTCAAAATCACCTCGGGCTAGGGGCCCGCAACGTTTGTTTTCCCCTTGTTGCCGCTCCTGCCTACAAGTGCCAAGGTACTGTCAATATCCCCCCGCGGTGCGAGCCGCCCCTTTTCAGCTGACTCGCACCGCTCTGTGTGCCTCTGCCTGCAGCGCCGCTCTGCTCTGTGAGCGCGCTCCAGCCCCTCCCGCTGGAATCCTCTAAACGTCGGGAAGCTGCAGGCTGCAATCCGAGCCCCTGCACGAGTGACTGGGGCTGCGCTGGGTTCTTTGGCCTTCCCCCCCCTTGGCAGCTCTGAGGTCGGCGCTCTCCCCCGCGGGGGTCCCGCAGACCAAGGGGGGCCGTACGCTCCCAGAGACCCGGCCGGGCCGAACGCGTCCCACGCGGGAAGCGTGAGACTCGAAAGGGGGTCGGGATTTCCCCTGTCTGAAACGCCGCGAAGCGCTACAGAGTGCAGGACCGAGTCCCTAAGGTCCTAGAGGGGCGAAAAAGTGCACAATCTGGTCAGAAACGACCAAGGAACTAAGAGAACTGTGCAGAAGGGAAAAGAGACTAGCTTTTAAGAGGAGATAAAGTGAAAAGAACTGTTATGGGAACATATAACAAAGATATTTCCATTTGAACTGCAACTAAGAAGAAAAGTGCCTATTTACAATCTGTGGTGCTACAAAAACGTTATTTGGTCTTGTACTAAGTCTGAACTGCATAGAGATATATATTTTTACATAAAGAAGCGTATTTTTATATATTTACAGCCTGGTGTCCATTTGTGGGGGGGATTGGTATATTTTACTGTGTGTGTGATTACAAATGCTTAACTAACTAACGCCTGAAGATTAGCCTTGGCTGCTCACGCCACGCACCTAGAGGGTGAGCAAGGGTAATTCTAAGGGGTCATCCTTCGCCCTGACTTAGAGGAGAGGGTCCCTGCTTGTCACAAGTGCATACTTGCGCCAACCAGAGACCCCCAATTCTAACATTGGACGCAGCGGTGAGGATTTGCGAATTTGCATTTGTAGTTGACATACAGTGAATTACTGATCACCACATACTGAGAGCAGACCTATAACGCAGCCACAGGTTTCCATTTTTATAATTTTGCTGGGAGATCTCCATGTGCTTGTGAAACGTCATGCCTGGTTCAGTGAGGATGGAAAAGGCAGCAACCAGATGCCTGTCGCCAGAGGAGTTGGCAGACAGGGCAGCAACCAGGGCGCATGAAATAGAGATGGCGAAATTAAAAGGACAAATGGAAATGGACAAGCATAAATTGGCAATGGAAAGTCAAAAATTAGCCATGGAGGCGCTAAAACACCAAAGAGCTCACTACTTGAGGATGAAAGAACTTGACTTGGAGCTTGAAGCCAGGAGGGCTTCAGCCCAACATCCAGAGATTTGTGTAGCTCGCGGATTGAGCTTTGCTGAGCTGGAGGTGGAGTCCAGCTCAGCTGGTGGCAGCAACATTCAGGTAGCCAGTGCTGACAGCATAGCGCGCGCACCTAGAGATATGGCACCTGACTTGGAGGGGGTTAACTTACACCAGGAGGTTCAAGGGCATGAGGTAACTCCAGTAGTGCGCAGCGTCCCTGAAGGGAATAGGGTGGCTGGCGTAGGAGTTTATGGTCCTAGTGGTGGGAGGGATTCCCCCATGGTTGAGATCCTGGTAGGTGAGTGTAAGGACTGCCCAGAAGAGTGTGGGTTGTGGGACAGAGACAGTCCGCTACTGTCTGGCCAGTCTGAGGAGTATGTGTGTGAGGCGCTGGATGGTGAGGTGAAGGATAGTTTGGTTAACCCTGCTAGGGGGCTGTGTAATCCAATTGTGGGAGAGCATATTGTAAGTCCCAGTTTTCCAGAGCTATGCCAACACCTGTTTGAGAGTAAGTTCTCTGACCCCAGGGAGCTCACGTTGGAGGCAGACCTTGTGGTGGATTCCAGAGGGTCTGGAGAGGCATTGGGGTGTGATCCTGTGGGGAGTGGCTCAGGTATCTTCCAGCCCAGAGTGGTGGAAGTGGCGCAGAGTAGCCCAGCTAGGTCCTGTAGTAGTGAGAATGGGTTTTGTCCCGGTAGTGCCCAACCTCAGTCTCAGAGCCTGGATGGTTCTTTAAGGGAACACCAGGTGGGGAGCCTAGGCTGTCCGGAGAAGTCACCCTCTGAGGGGGATCCCCCAGTGGCTAGAGAACGTGGAGGCTCTGTAAACAGAGGTCCAGTAGTTCTGGTATCTGGCAGTACCGCTCCAGTTGGGAGGGTGCAGAGGTCCAGAAAGAGGGGCGAGAGGGGGAAAGAGTCCCCAGTGGAAGAACCAGTGGGTCAGGGGCCAGCCAGCAGGGCTGCGTCCCCATTGAATGACCATGGGGACACCACTTCTGTCCTGGGGGATCTTCCCACACTGTCAGAGGGACAGAGGCTGGGAGATCTGCGCCAGGCAGACTGTTGCACGGCACAGGAGCTATGTGCCACCCTCAGGGGGGGCATGTGTGCTCCCCGGGAAGTCCTGGTGCGCCAGGCAATTGTTCAACTGCAGGGTTGGGTCCCTGAGTTGGAGAGCCAGGTTCAGGTGCTGTCTGACCTGGAGGGTGGGACCACTGTAATCAGTGTCCTGACCCATGTCACTTCTAGGGGTACCACTCCAGTTGGGAGTGGGCCGGACCCTAGAAGGGGGTGCAGAGGGAGGGAGTCCTTGCCTCTGACCCCGGTGTGGTTTGAGGGTTTAGACCCTAGGATAGAAGGCCAGGTGCTGGGTGTTCCCCCTGACCTGGTGCCCCAGTTGCGGGATAGCCCCCCTGAACTGGTGGGTGAATTGTGCAGGTCACCTGCCACTGGTGCCCTTACAATTCTGGAAGGGGGTACCACTCCAGGTGGGAGGGTACAGAGCCCAAAGGAGGAGGACCGGGGGTGGGAGAGGCCACCCCAGTCTTTGGTCCAGCCGCCAGGTACAGGCCTGGGGCTGGTGGGTCAGTGCCAGGATAGCATACCTGGACTAACAGAAGAGAGAATGGACAAAAGGTGCCAAACACCTGGGGCTACTACCCCCCGCTCTCTGAGGCCACAGAGGTTTGTGAGCCCTGAGAGGCATAAGGCCTGGGTCTCAGCCCTGACTACTGTCAGTGGCCACTGTGATTTGATGACTGCCTGTTGGGACACACCTGTGAGCCAGTTAAGGTTAGAGGCTGCACAGGTGGTGTCCACAGAGGAAGAAAAGGGTGCCCCATGGATTAGCTGGGTGGACCCTGAGAGTATGGACAGAGTATTTGAAATAGGTTCAGATTGGCGTAGAACTGGAATGTGCCCCTGCTGTTGCGGGCCAGGTCCAGGTTCTTTCGCCCAAAGCAGGGAAGCCCATCTCAGTGGTGATTGGTCTACCCTGCGTTTTGGCTGGAAGGGGGTTGTGTTGGACCTGGCCTTCTTGGCAGGGTCAGCCCTGAACGTTTTGCCTTCCTCCAATACTCTCTCTGACCTGTTTTTGTTGGTTTAATGACTCTGGGCACTTTTACCACTGCTGACCAGTGCTAAAGTGCATATGCTCTCCCTGTGAAAAGTATATATGTGATTGATGTCCATGATTGGTTCATTGGATTTACTGTCAGTCCCTAGTAAAGTGCACCAGGAGTGCCAGGGCTTGTGAATACCAATACTGCTAGTGGGCCTGCAGCGCTGATTGCGCCACCCACAGAAGCAGCCTTAAAATGTGTCTAGGGTCTGCCATTGCAGAACCTGCGTGCAGTCTGGTACTGTCATGCTGGCTGGGCAAGTGCACACACTTGCCAGCCCCTAAACCTTCCCTTAACTTCATATTAGTCACCCCTATGGTAGGCCTGAGGGCAGGGTGCATTGTAAGTATAAGGTAGGACATGCCCTGATGTGTGTGGCATGTTCTAATAGTGAATTACTGCCAAATTCGTTTTTCACTATTGTAAGGCTACCAGTTCCCTTCTAGGCCAGATGGGCTGCTGGAATTATTACACTCTATAATCCCAGCAGGCTCAGGGAACATGGTAGAAATTAATGTTTAGTATGCCTGAACTCAGAATAATAAAATACTTTTTTTAGTAAAGTTTATTTTAATATCCTGTGTTTGCAAATGCTACTTTTAGAAAGCTAGCATTTGCTTGTCTAACCATTTCAGCCCGCCTCTGCTTTTGTGTGTATCTGACTGTCTGAGTTGTGTGAGTGACAGGGCTGGGAGTTGACAGGTGGTGAATAGCAGGATGACACCTTAGTGGGTGGTGGGAGTTTCCCCTGAATGATGAATCAGGCTGTGCTCTGCCTCCACAATGCTGGCTCCGCCCCCCTGGGGAGCGACTGATGACTCAGCCTGCACCTGGCCCAGGAAGGACCGAAGCTTGTCAACAAAGTGCTCCTGGCTGCCCCTGTCCACACAATGCTGGCTCCGCCCCCTGGGGAGCGGCTGATGTGCCTGCCCTCACACTGAATGCAGAAGCAGAAGTACCCACCACAAGTGCTCAGGGACTGAGAGCAGTTATGCAAAGGCCCCCCTGGCCTGTAAGAACAAAGGAAACTGGGTATAAAAGTAGGAGCCCTGCTCCTTGTAAATTAGAATCCTGTTTTACCACAAAGAACCTCTGCCCGACTAGAAGGAGAAGAGACGCTGGAAGGACTGGCCTGCTGCTTGCCTTGTTGAGAAAGGAGAGGAGAAGACTTTTTGAAAGACTTTGCAGACTTGTGCTCTAAACATTCTCCAAGGGCTTGATTGAGCTTGCCCCCTGATCTGGACCCCAGGACTAGTGCGTCCTTGGTGCTTTGGCTCGTCCTGACATTCGAGCCGTGTGTGCATCCCGCTGGAGCCAGACTGCGCCCCTCATCGCCCCCTCCTAGGGCTGTGGCACTCGGGAGCTTGCCAGCCTTTGTCCTGTGAGAGCCTCGCTCCGACCGGAGTCGCTCTCTGCCCCCAGGCTTGGCTTCCTGCTCCTCTGCCCCTTGCCTGCTACTGGAAGCGCTGAGACGCTCTCCCCCCTCCCGCCGGAATTCCCTCTGCCGATTGCAATCTACGCTGGGTCCACAGCTGCACAGGCCGTGCCCTGTGACCCCGCTTCCCATCCCAGAGACTCGTCAGGCCGCGCCGCCCCCGCTGAGGAGACCCCCCACACCGTCGTGCGAAGGGTCGCGGGCCGCGCCTGCCTGATTGCCCACACCCGCTGACGTCAGGATCCCAAAGTGCTCACCGCACCGAGTCGCGCTGCCTGTGCCGACTCGGCCCAACCCCCAGAGGAAGTGTCCTTGCGCATTCAAAATCACCTCGGGCTAGGGGCCCGCAACGTTTGTTTTCCCCTTGTTGCCGCTCCTGCCTACAAGTGCCAAGGTACTGTCAATATCCCCCCGCGGTGCGAGCCGCCCCTTTTCAGCTGACTCGCACCGCTCTGTGTGCCTCTGCCTGCAGCGCCGCTCTGCTCTGTGAGCGCGCTCCAGCCCCTCCCGCTGGAATCCTCTAAACGTCAGGAAGCTGCAGGCTGCAATCCGAGCCCCTGCACGAGTGACTGGGGCTGCGCTGGGTTCTTTGGCCTCCCCCCCCCCTTGGCAGCTCTGAGGTCGGCGCTCTCCCCCGCGGGGGTCCCGCAGACCAAGGGGGGCCGTACGCTCCCAGAGACCCGGCCGGGCCGAACGCGTCCCACGCGGGAAGCGTGAGACTTGGAAGGGGGTCGGGATTTCCCCTGTCTGAAACGCCGCGAAGCGCTACAGAGTGCTGGACCGAGTCCCTAAGGTCCTAGAGGGGTGAAAAAGTGCACAATCTGGTCAGAAACGACCAAGGAACTAAGAGAACTGTGCAGAAGGGAAAAGAGACTAGCTTTTAAGAGGAGATAAAGTGAAAAGAACTGTTATGGGAACATATAACAAAGATATTTCCATTTGAACTGCAACTAAGAAGAAAAGTGCCTATTTACAATCTGTGGTGCTACAAAAACGTTATTTGGTCTTGTACTAAGTCTGAACTGCATGGAGATATATATTTTTACATAAAGAAGCGTATTTTTATATATTTACAGCCTGGTGTCCATTTGTGGGGGGGATTGGTATATTTTACTGTGTGTGTGATTACAAATGCTTAACTAACTAACGCCTGAAGATTAGCCTTGGCTGCTCACGCCACGCACCTAGAGGGTGAGCAAGGGTAATTCTAAGGGGTCATCCTTCGCCCTGACTTAGAGGAGAGGGTCCCTGCTTGTCACAAGTGCATACTTGCGCCAACCAGAGACCCCCAATTCTAACAAAGAGGTTCCATTTAGCCCTTTCGTGGCAGGGAATGAGGCTGGGGTGGCCCCTTTGGTGAAAGATCCTGGTAGGAGCCAGCTATGCCCCTGGCACCTCCATCAGCCAGGTATGCCCCTGGCCCCTCCAGCAGCCAGCTATTCTGCTGGCACACCAGCAGCCAGCTATGCCCCCAGCCCCTCCAGCAACCAGCTATTCCGCTGGCACCACCAGAAGCCAGCTATGCCTCCGGCTCCTTCATCAGCCAGCTATGCCTCTGGCACCTCCAGCAGCCAGCTATGCCTCCGGCACCTCCAGCAGCCAGCTATGCCTCCGGCACCTCCAGCAGCCAGCTCTGCCTACAGCACTTCCAGCAGCAAGCTATGCCTCCAGCACCTCGAGCAGCCAGCTATGCCTCAAGCACCTCGAGCAGCCAGCAATACCTCTGGCCCCTCCAATAGGCAGCTATGCTTCCGGCACCTCCAGGAGCCAGCTATGCCTCCGCCACCTCCAGCAGTCAGCTATGCCCCAGAACCTCCAGCAGCCAGCTATGCCCCCTGCACCTCCAGCAACCAACTATGCCTCCAGCACCTCCAGTAGCCAGCTATGCCCCCAGCACCACCAGCAGCCAGCTATGCCTACGGCACCTCTAGCAGCCAGCTATGCCTCCGACCCCTCCAGTAGGCAGCTATGCTTCCGGCACCTCCAGCAGCCAGCTATGTCTCTGGCATCTCCAGCAGCTAGCTATGCCCCCAGCACTTTCAGCAGCCAGCTATGACTCAAGCAGCTCGAGCAGCCAAGTATGCCTCCATCCCCTCCAGTAGGCAGCTATGCTTCCGGCACCTTGAGCAGCCAGCTATGCCTCCGCCACCTCCAGCAGCCAGCTATGCCTCCATAATCTCCAGAAGCCAGCTATGCCTCCAGCCCCTCCAGCAGACAGCTATGTCTCTGGCATATCCAGCAGCTAGCTATGCCCCCAGCCTCACCAGCAGCCTGCTATGCCTCCTGCCCCTCCAGCAGCCACCTATGTCCCTAGCCTCTCCTGCAGCCACCTAAGTCCCTAGCCCCTCCAGCAGCCAGCTATGCCCGCAGCATCTCTAGCAGTCAGCTATGCCCAAGCCCCTCCAGCATCCAGCTATGCCCCCGGCACCTCCAGCAGCCAGCTATGCCCCTTGCCCCTCCAGCAGCCAGCTATGCCCCCAGCACATCCAGCAGCCAGCTATTCCTCCGGCTCCTCCAGTAGCCAGCTTGCACCCAGCACCCCCAGCAGCGAGCTATGCCTCTGGCACCTCCAGCAGCCAGCTATGCCTCCGGCACCAGCAGCAGCCAGCTACGCATTCGGCACCTCCAGCAGAGAGCCATGACTCCAGCAGCCAGCTATGCCCCTTGCCCCTCCAGCAGCTAGCTATGCCTCAGGTCCCTCCAGCGGCCAGCTATGCCTCCGACACCTCCAGCAGCCAGCTCTGCCTACAGAACTTCCAGCAGCCAGCTATGCCTCCAGCATCTCCAGCAGCCAGCTATTCCTCAAGCACCTCAAACGGCCAGCTATGCCTCTGGCTCCTCCAGCAGCCAGCTATGCATCCGGCACCTCCAGCAGCCAGCTATGCCTCCGCCACCTCCAGCAGCCTCCGGATTCTGACTGTTCCGGCAGAGTCGGGGGAAGAGCTTTAACAGATTCTAGTAATCAAACATTTCAGACTCTTAGGTTCTTCAGCTTGTAAATGACGGAAACAAAATAGACCCAAAACTCCAGTCAGGGTAAACATGATACACCACTGAGATAACCTGTGGTCACCCTCTGGTACCGTGGTGCAGAGCAGTCAGGCTTATTAAGAGAAGCAATGTGTAAAGTATTTGTGCAACACACACATGCACGTGAGGTACTGAAATTCTGAACCCGTTTCATAAAAGTCATCGTACCATGACGATTTTGGTAGCATCAGACCGAAAATGGCGAGTGTAAGGTGTACAAGTATTTTCGTCATATTCAAGTGACGAGATCACCGTGAAATCAGAGTTCCCGTTCTGAACCCTCGGGTTCCATCTTGTGTACGGCAGCCATTTTGTGGTTGCCCTCACATAGGCCGATGACAGTGGCCGAACGAGTCTCCAAGCACACGTACACTTTAGCTGACTTCAGAATGACCTGAGCGAGCGACCCTCTTGCCTGAAGCCAAACTTGTTAAGCCAGTTCCTTTCCCAGTAGCTGATCAAGATTTCTGATCAAGACACAAGACACCATCAAACCTTTTATTACGCACAGCTATGTCTTATCTTGCTCACACCTGTCTCTGCTCCTTTCTTTATGGTCCATTTACGATGGGGATGTGCCTGTTTTTATGGTGGGTTCGATCGACCTGTCTGATGAAGAATGTTGGGTTTGACTAAGAATTGATTGTGGGCTGGACAAACTGAAAAATGGGCTTGTCATCATGATTCTGAGGGTCTGTCGTAAAAACATGTGAATGGCCAACTGTAAAATAAGGAATGTTCGCCTGAAGCATAATATTTGGTAAAAGGATGACTAGCTTTGTAAACTTGAGCAGTCTCCTGAGAACATACACCGTGTTGTACTTCTAGGATACCTGTTACTGGCTGCATCCAATAAATCTGATCTTTGACGTCACCAAGAAGTTTCTTTGTTTCTGTAGTCTGAGACAGGAGAATCCGAAGTCTTCGGGTGTGTCCCCTGGCACCGCTGGGTTCTGAATAACTCGGTACTTCACACGCAAGCGTGCGTGCACACACACACACATGCACGCGCACACACGCATACACACACGCGCATGCACACGCACACACACACATGAATGCATGCGCGCACACACCACACACACGCACACACACACTACACACACACGCACACACACACCTTTCTTTGCCTTTCCTATAGTATACTTACTATAGCATCTTTCATGTGACTCGCTTCTTCCTCACAGTGACCTTGCACAGTCTTGTGACTGTGCTCAACCTGCAGCAGTGTCGAAAGAAGCGCACTGGAGCTTCAGTGCTGTTTCTGTTGCTCGAGGGGAAGTTTGCTCATTGTATCATTGGAGCTGGTATCTGCTCTTGAGCCGGATTGAACCTAGTCTGTGGCGAGGTTGAAATATTGAGCCAAACCTGTGAATGGGGAGCTGGGAAGGAGGTCTCACACCCATCATCGCCTCTGCATTTCTGTGGTGACCACCGCTTGCAACATCCATCCTTCCTGCCTCCTTGCAATCTTTTACTTTCCAGTTCCTGCTTTTTTTCTGGAATCAAACTCTCTCTGTCCTCCTCATCTTCAAAATTTTGTAACCACGCTTTCGATGAAAATGTTTGCAGTTAGCTATTTACTCACTGCTGTAATTTGTTTAGTTATCTGCAGCTCCTAGATATATACATTGGACTCACAAACCACAATATATACAATCATATGCTCACAATCCATCAGTCAATCTTTATACTACTAATCGGAGACCAGTTTTCTACATTGTTTATTCAAAATATAGAACAAGACCTTTTTAAAAAAAACATTTTTATGAAATGAAATGAAAATTATATTTATATAGCGCATAGACTACCCTGAGGCCTTTATTAACATCTTATCCTGCAAACGCGTAACAAGCATGTCATTGAGAATCACAGTGCCCCTCTCCGCCCACTGCCCTCCCTCAACCATCAGTATAAACAATACACAGTCCAACACGTCCCCCATAGTGACCAAAGCTCCCTCCCACTTCCAATTGAATACATCAGTAAAGTCTCTGACGCCCACCCCCTCGTCCAAGAGTAACTGCCGGCTCACTCCCGGCAAATTAAAGTCCTCCATCCAGGCCATGATAGCATCGCCATTTACCCCATACTCTCCCAAACCTTTTAGGACATCCTCGTGCCTTATATGTGACCCTTTCAGCTGCCATATATATATCCAGCCCCTTCCGCCATTTTTCCATTTGCGGCAGGGCGGGTACCCCCCATCTCCTTGCCACATCTCTCTTGGCAACCACTAAGGTCAACACCAGGAAGATCAACAGTGGGCGGCTCAGGTCTACGTCATTAGTCATCCCCAGCAGCACCACTTTGGGGTCTAGGGGCAAAGCAGTCTCTAGCACCTCTCCCAGTTCTTTTAAAACCTCTCCCCAGTAGGTCTGAATTTCCAGGCAGGACCAAAGGGTGTGATAGAAGTCCCCCCTGTCATGACCACATCTCAGACAGTGGGGTTCTGCAGCCCTCCCTATCTTCCATAGTCTCACCCTATCAAAGTAGGTCCTATGAAGAATATTATATTGAATTAGGCGCAGGCGGGACATAATCGCTACCTCTCGTGGATGCATCAAGACCGTATCCCAGTCAACCGTGTCCATTTCCCTTACCTCCTGTTCCCAGATGCTTCGAAGTTTTCCCAGCCCGTCTGGCATGCTATTCATCAGGGTTCTGTATGTCAAGGAAACCGCTCTACTCGGGAACTGCTCCTGCAGGAGACGGCCCTCCAGGTGGTGCATACTCCGGGAGCGAACCAGTCTGGATCGCCTTCGCCCTCCAGGCATGTCTCAACTGGAGATATTTAAAATGTTGCGTATGGTGCAATCCGTATTTCGCCCTAAGGGACTGAAAGGACTGTAATTCTCCATTTTTCATGACATCTCCCAGCGACGAGATGCCAATGTCGTCCCATCTCCGAAAGCCCATAGCTTACTAAGGTCCCTCAGCCACGCACATCGCCACAGTGGCGTTTGCCATGTCAGTTTCTGTTCCCATCCCGTGGCCTTTGTCGCCCGATCCCATGTCCTCAGAGTAATCCTTGTGGCCGGGAGCAGTCTACCTGTCCCTTTGCCCCCAGACAGGTAGTGGAGACAGGTGCGGTTCGCCATACCGCGTCTTTCCAGTGTATAAGTGGGTGGGGTGCGCCACAGGGGCATGTATCCACTCATTAAAAGGTACTAAATGTTCCGCCCAGTAGTACGCCTCTAGTTAGGGAGCGAGGTGCCCCCACTGTATTGGTGATGTTGTAGAGTTGACAGCGCTACCCGAGGCTGTTTCCCCATCCATAGTAAGGCCCTCAATTCCATGTTTATTTCTCGGAACACCCAGCGTGGTAGGGGGAAGTATTCATTCTGAAAGGCATAAAGGAACCGCAGGAGCGTTTTCATTTTGAACATGGCAGCGGGCCTAAGATCGTAAGAGGGAGCAGTTTCCATCTTGCCGCACCTTCTGCTAAGTTGTTTAGCACGCGCTTTATATTCCTATCGTAGGAGAGGGTAGTGTCCCGCGTCATGTATATCCCTAGGTAGACAAAGCCCTCTGTCGTAGTTTGAAGCCTTCCTGGCACCACGGGCCATTCCTCCCGTCCCTGAGGGTCATAGAGGATCAATGTGAGAAGTTGGCCTGATAGGTGATGTTTCCAATTCTGGAACCACCGATGATCAGATCAAACAATCCCTTATGGTGTCTGGTTGTAAGTCAACCTTATTAGACAAGCTATCCTAGGGGTAGCATGGACTAAGCAGCCTAAAGGCTTAACTTAAGAGGTCGTGTTAAGCGAGCTGTTTTACCACATACAATCCTGTAATATCAAATGAAAGGACACCACACAAGTATATATTATAAAAATATATGTATTTATTACTAAAAACAATCCCCAGTATTCTTTATGAATAAAGGGGCACAAGCGTTAAATCAAAAGCACAGTTTAAACATACAAAGTTGCACAATTATGGATGAGGGCGGGGGCCACTCAAACCATATACTAAACAAGTGGTATAAGAGATACCAATCGAACAGTGGTTAGGCCTAGTGCCTAGGGAATCGCTGGGAGCAGTCGGGACAAGCAGTGCTGAAGTCGGGAAAAGCCCGCGGGATTCGGGTGCAGTACGGAAAGCGCACGCATGCACCAATGTTAACCAATGGTGCGTAAAAGTTGTAAAGTTAAAGTTTAAGGACACTTCCGCTGAACCTAGAGGAACAAAACTTAAGACACAGACCCTAGAGATGTGTACCAGTGTGGGAACACCGGCGGAGCAAAGTTACCTCACCCACAGGAAGCGAGTGCACAGGGTCGAAGTTGAGTCGGGTTTCGTCACGCAGGCTCTTGGTGCTTGAAGCTGAAAGGGCTGCAGGCGGGGTGAAAGAGAAGTGTCCGGTGGAGTCCAAGGGTGGACTCAAGTCGAAAAGTACCTGAAAGCAGAGGGGACAGAGTCTGGGTCACTCAGCAGTGACCAGGGTGGAACCAGGACGGAACCAGGCAATGTCGGGCGCAATCAGGTGGTCGTTGAGGAGCTTCTCTCTGCTGTCACGTGGGCTCCGGGGCATCTACGATGTCCAGGAGCAGGTCACGATCTGTCCCACGCAGGCTCTCGCCGTCGGCGCTGTCGGCTTCAAGATTGGAGCAAACAACACTTGGCAAAAGCAATCCACGCGGAACCGGGAGATTGCTTCTCACTCGAACCAGGAGGGTCAGAGTGGGGGCTCCTTTTCAGGGGAGCTGGTGTGGATCTGGAGCAACCAGATTCACAGGTCGAATTTCAAAGTTCGTCGGCACAGGGGCCACTAGCCGGCTGGCAAGTGACCGGGCCAACGTGTTGAGCCAAAAGTAGCAGAAGGGCCCCACGCAGCACTCGATGAGTGTAGAGGGGTGAGCTTCGGTGCAAGAGTGGCTCAGGGTTGGGGCTTCTCAAACCCCGGTGTACAGCTTCGAGGGTCACTCGTGGGCTGCACGGTCAGCGTCTCGTGGTCTTTTCAAGATGGCGTGCCCCACGCTTCCGGTCGCCTCCATGGGTCTCAGCTCTGCAGGGACTGTGGATCGGGCTGTTGGAAGGCAGGCAAGCTTGATCTCGTCGATCTCAGTCGCTCGAGTTCCGGCGGGAACTGCGACAAAGCAGACATCGATGGCTGGATGGTGCCTGTTTACACAGGGTGGTCACTCCTTGACCACAAGGGAGATTCTTCGGGCTTCCACGTTGAGTAGGATGTCGAAGGGTCCAGAGTTTCGTTTCTTATGTTTCATCAGGATAATCTGAAGTGTCTTGGCACTGCTCCCACTCTTATTCGAATCTGGGGGGCTGGATTACCTGCTAGGTCCCCTCCTATGGGTGGGACCCAGGAAGGGGGTGGATACACCCCTTTCCTTTGATCCAGGCCGCCCTGGCACGAGGGCTGGAGTGCCCCAGAACCGGTTTGGCCGGATTATGCAAGGGGCAGCCTTGTGCGCCCCAAGCAGTGTCTGGTTTCTTTCAAACCTCCCTGCTACAATCCACTATCTCCTGTCTGGAGGGTGGTAACACCCCCCTGCGACAGGAAACCCTTTGTCCAGGCCCCATTTGGCTGAGTTTCGGTCAGCTTCAGGGGGGTCAGACTTCTGTCTGTGGCAGAGGCATCCATTTTGTGGATCTAAGGTCCTTTTAGAGGGGTGGAATGCTATCCCCGTCGCCAGAACTGGCGAGGGGATAGTATTCCAAATCGTATGACACCTTACACGACATGTTTTGATAAAGCCAAACCAAAGTTGCTATATAACCGCGAGGATTATAAGGCACTTAAGAGTATATGGTATGGCATTATCCTGAAACAGCTTAGGGAGTTGTTCCCGACAGCTGCAGACAGGCTCAGCTCATGCTAGAGCTCCATCTCACATTAAACCACGCACTCTGCCTCCAGGATTGATGAGGCCTTCCATAGGAGTGGCTCACAGGTTTATATGTGTCCAGATATAGGTTTAGATATAGGTATACTATATCTAAGTAAGGGGTGATTACACCACCTTACCCCAGCTGAGTGATCAGCCAGTTGTGTCAATTTAAGAACCAGCCAGGGGTGGCAAAAGATATGCTGCAGCCCCTGGTAGGCCTTGGTGGCTCCTATGCCCTGGGCACCTATAGTGCATTATACAGGGGCTGACAAGGAGTCCATTTCCAATTGTGGTATGTACCTAGGGTACATGGAATCCATTTTACAGAGAGAGCAGATGGCCTGGGGCCCTGATTAGCAGGGAACCAGGTCAACTAAGTCAAAAAGCCAGCTAAACACAGGCAAAAAATCTGGGGTAACCATAGTCAGGTAGCCACCTTCCTACATAACCCCCCCCCCAAACGAAAGGAGATAAGGCTATCCTTGGCCAGGTAAGCCTATATTGCCTGAGTGGCCATATAAGGAAGTACCTGCACTAGCATGGGTACCCCCTGTCTCATGGTCCACTAAGCAGTCCCTCACCCTTGGGGTATTAGAGTGTCTCCACCATAGGGAATCACTACCTTGGGTGTGCTGGTTTGGATATGGAGTATTGAAGTGAGGCTCTACTAATTTAGGGCTTAGCTTCCTCCAATTATCTTCCACCATGTGTGCCTTTCTTTCTTTAACTGAGTTGCACTGTGCTCTCAGGGTCAGCCTCTGGCTACCTAAAGCTGGAGGCTGGGTCCCTCTGTTTGGCTTGTTGGAGGGACAGTTCAGGTTTGGGCCCTTTGGGTCCCAGGTTTGGCTGTGCCCAACAGAATCCATCTGTGGGAGGTCCCTAACTGTTTTTAAGGGGGCTCCCTCAGGAGTTTTTAAAGTTTTCACCTCACTAGGGCTACTAGTTTTGGTGCCCCTAATCTGTTGATGGGGGTGCTTTATTTGACAGGGGGCCCTCTGGGTCTCACTGTCCTTCTTGTCCTCTGCAGCCCTGGGCTGGCTAAGGCAAGGTAGAGAGGGGCAGGTTACCTGCTCCAGACTGGGTCCCACCTGAGAAGGGTCCACCGCCATCAGAGGCTCTGTCAGGCCAGGCCTAACAACCTCTGGGGCAGTTCCTTCATCAGGGGTAAGATCAGTTCCCTGAGGAGGCTGATCCTGTCCTAGAGTCTGGTGAGGGGGAGATTTCTCTTTCTCCTCCATGCTCTCAGTTTGTGTGGAGTTATCCATCATTTCAGGCTTCACAACACACACATCAGTTTGAGTTTGGGCTGTGGCCATCACAGCCCCACCAACCTTTTCAGGAGGAGACTCAGTTTGGGTTTCTGCAGTTATCATAACAGCTTTGCTATTCTGTTCAGGAAGAGCTTTTGCTAAAGATGGGGCAGAGAGTTTCTCAGCCCTACCAACCTTTTCAGGAGGGACATCTTGAATTGGGGCTGTAGCCATTACAGCCTCACTAACCTTTCCATTGGAATTTACCATTCTAGAATGGATTTCCTGTTCAACCTCAGCCCAGGCTGAGATTTCCAAATCATTACCAAGTAGGCAGTCTACAGGCAAGTTTGATGACACTGCCACTCTCTTTGGGCCAATGACACCTCCCCAGCTGAGACTTACTACTGCCATGGGATGATTGGTTTTGACGCCATCAATGTTTGTTACCTGGTATGTGGCACCTGGTAAAAGTTGCTTAGAGGGGACTATACAGTCAGCCACCATGGTGATGCTAGCCCCTGTGTCTCTAAAAGCTTCAACTTTCAAACCATTGATGATGGGTTCTTGTCTATATTTGCTCAAAGTATTTGGGCAATCAGAGAAGTTGGCAAACCCCCTGCCAGTCTCATAAACAAGATCATTTGGGGATGGGGACCTGGATAGGCCAGGGTCCTCCTGGGCTCCAAAATTAAACCCACCCAGATTCCTGGGTGTGCTCCCACTTCCTGGGGGATTACTGCTGACAGTAACAGGAGGTGTTGGAGCTGGCTTTGGAGGTATATTCTCTTTATTGTTATTCTTGGGACAACAGTTGTCTGTTTTGTAATGCCCAACCTGTTTACAGGCATAACAATAAGGCTTTTTCTCAGTTGAAGAAGTGTCTTGGGACCCACCCCCATTCTTGGAGTTTTGGGGCCCTGGGGAAGTCTTTTCTTTATTTTTATCCCCACCCTTATCTTGAGGCTTGGTAGACTCCTTCTTCTGGTTACTGTCCTGATTCTTAGGCCTAATCCTGGTTATGACCCACTTGTCTGCCTTCTTTCCCAATTCTTGGGGAGAGGTCAGATCAAAGTCCACCAGGTGCTGGTGTAAGAGCTGGTTCTGACAATTACTTAGGATCTGCTTCCTCATAATCAAATTATACAATCCTGTAAAGTCATGTACTTTGCTGCCATGTAGCCAACCCTCCAGAGCCTTAGTTGCACAATCAACAAAATCAGTCCAGTCCTGAGTCTGTGTCTTCTGGGTGTCTCTGAACTTCAACCTGTACTGTTCAGTGGTTAAGCCAAACCCATCTATCAGAACACTCTTCAGGACTTTGTAATTGTTTGCATCCTCATGTCTAACAGTGAGGAGCTTATCTCTCCCTTTCTCTGAAAAGGAGTACCATAAGATTGCTGCCCACTGTTCCTCAGGAACCTGCTGTACCATGCAGGCTCTCTCAAGAGCAGTTATCCACTTGTGGATGTCATCCCCTTCCTTGTAGGGGGGCACAATCTTTGTCAGGTTTCTACTATCATAGGACTTGGGTTTCTCTTTAGGAATATTGCTGCCACCAGTGGCATCTAAGCCACACAATTTCTGCTCTCTTGCCAAGGCAAGTCTAGCTTGAGCCAAGGCTACCTCCTCCCTCTCTATTTGGAGTTTGACAGCCCTCATTCTGGCCCTATGCTCTAGCTTTTGAGAAGCAGTCATGCCTCTCTGAGATTCTCTTGAGGCACTAGAAATATGAGAGTCCCCTGAGGGAGATCTCACTCTTCTGTTGCCTGGGAGAATGTTATAGGGTCTGGGGAGGTGCTGGCCCTCTCCATTCCCCAGTAGGTCTAAGTTGGCCTGGTTAAGCCTGGCAACTAGGACCTGGCTACCCCTCTGATCCTGATCTTCTGGGTCCTCTACATCTGAGTCCTCCTCCCCCTCCTCTCCTTCTTCCTCCTGAGGGGTATCAGTTACAGGGGGGTTCACTCCATCTCCTGACTCTAAGGGAACTTCATTCGCCTTCTCTAAGTCATCCTGTTCTAGAATGGCTATCAGGATAGGACAGGTGGGACTTCTGCCCCTTTTTAACCCTCTTGAGATGCACAAGGCAATCAAGTCCTTTCGGGTTAATTTGTCATAGCTGGAAGTTGCCTTGGTAAGGTCAACTGTCACAGGAGCAGACCCTGAGGCTATTCCTGTGTCAGACATGACTCTAGTGTGGTGTAAGTGATGCACCTACCTACACTAAGTGTTTCCCTACTGTACCTTGCTAGTGAGTTGTAGTCAGGGTGTGCTAATCCCTTCAACCTCCAACTACTAAGTTCAGTAGAACTTAAGTATGCTAAGCTTTTGATTTTATATGTACCTAGAGGTACTTGATGTGATCTTTCAATTTGATAAAAGATTGCAATGGTAAAACAACAGCAAGCTCAAATCCGCACCGCTGCTCACCAATGTGAGAAGTTGGCCTGATAGGTGATGTTTCCAATTCTGGAACCACCGATGATCAGACCAAACAATCCCTTATGGTGTCTGGTTGTAAGTCAACCTTATTAGACAAGCTATCCTAGGGGTAGCATGGACTAAGCAGCCTAAAGGCTTAACTTAAGAGGTCGTGTTAAGCGAGCTGTTTTACCACATACAATCCTGTAATATCAAATGAAAGGACACCACACAAGTATATATTATAAAAATATATGTATTTATTACTAAAAACAATCCCCAGTATTCTTTATGAATAAAGGGGCACAAGCGTTAAATCAAAAGCACAGTTTAAACATACAAAGTTGCACAATTATGGATGAGGGCGGGGGCCACTCAAACCATATACTAAACAAGTGGTATAAGAGATACCAATCGAACAGTGGTTAGGCCTAGGGCCTAGGGAATTGCTGGGAGCAGTCGGGACAAGCAGTGCTGAAGTCGGGAAAAGCCCGCGGGATTCGGGTGCAGTGCGGAAAGCGCACGCATGCACCAATGTTAACCAATGGTGCGTAAAAGTTGTAAAGTTAAAGTTTAAGGACACTTCCGCTGAACCTAGAGGAACAAAACTTAAGACACAGACCCTAGAGATGTGTACCAGTGTGGGAACACCGGCGGAGCAAAGTTACCTCACCCACAGGAAGCGGGTGCACAGGGTCGAAGTTGAGTCGGGTTTCGTCACGCAGGCTCTTGGTGCTTGAAGGTGAAAGGGCTGCAAACGGGGTGAAAGAGAAGTGTCCGGTGGAGTCCAAGGGTGGACTCAAGTCGAAAAGTACCTGAAAGCAGAGGGGACAGAGTCTGGGTCACTCAGCAGTGACCAGGGTGGAACCAGGACGGAACCAGGCAATGTCGGGCGCAATCAGGTGGTCGTCGAGGAGCTTCTCTCCGCTGTCACGTGGGCTCTGGGGCATCTACGACGTCCAGGAGCAGGTCACGATCTGTCCCACGCAGGCTCTCGCCGTCGGCGCTGTCGGCTTCAAGATTGGAGCAAACAACACTAGGCAAAAGCAATCCACGCGGAACCGGGAGATTGCTTCTCACTCGAACCAGGAGGGTCAGAGTGGGGGCTCCTTTTCAGGGGAGCTGGTGTGGATCTGGAGCAACCAGATTCACAGGTCGAATTTCAAAGTTCGTCGGCGCAGGGGCCAATAGCCGGCTGGCAAGTGACCGGGCCAACGCGTTGAGCCTAAAGTAGCAGAAGGGCCCCACGCAGCACTCGATGAGTGTAGAGGGGTGAGCTTCGGTGCAAGAGTGGCTCAGGGTTGGGGCTTCTCAAACCCCGGTGTACAGCTTCGAGGGTCACTCGTGGGCTGCACGGTCAGCGTCTCGTGGTCTTTTCAAGATGGCGTGCCCCACGCTTCCGGTCGCCTCCACGGGTCTCAGCTCTGCAGGGACTGTGGATCGGGCTGTTGGAAGGCAGGCAAGCTTGATCTCGTCGATCTCAGTCGCTCGAGTTCTGGCGGGAACTGCGACAAAGCAGACGTCGATGGCTGGATGGTGCCTGTTTACACAGGGTGGTCACTCCTTGACCACAAGGGAGATTCTTCGGGCTTCCACGTTGAGTAGGATGTCGAAGGGTCCAGAGTTTCGTTTCTTATGTTTCATCAGGATAATCTGAAGTGTCTTGGCACTGCTCCCACTCTTATTCGAATCTGGGGGGCTGGATTACCTGCTAGGTCCCCTCCTATGGGTGGGACCCAGGAAGGGGGTGGATACACCCCTTTCCTTTGATCCAGGCCGCCCTGGCACGAGGGCTGGAGTGCCCCAGAACCGGTTTGGCCGGATTATGCAAGGGGCAGCCTTGTGCGCCCCAAGCAGTGTCTGGTTTCTTTCAAACCTCCCTGCTACAATCCACTATCTCCTGTCTGGAGGGTGGTAACACCCCCCTGCGACAGGAAACCCTTTGTCCAGGCCCCATTTGGCTGAGTTTCGGTCAGCTTCAGGGGGTCAGACTTCTGTCTGTGGCAGAGGCATCCATTTTGTGGATCTAAGGTCCTTTTAGAAATTAACCGCATTTAAGTAAAGTAACATGTCTTACCCCTCTAGAGGGGTGGAATGCTATCCCCGTCACCAGAACTGGCGAGGGGATAGTATTCCAAATCGTATGACACCTTACACGACATGTTTTGATAAAGCCAAACCAAAGTTGCTATATAACCGCGAGGATTATAAGGCACTTAAGAGTATATGGTATGGCATTATCCTGAAACAGCTTAGGGAGTTGTTCCCGACAGCTGCAGACAGGCTCAGCTCATGCTAGAGCTCCATCTCACATTAAACCACGCACTCTGCCTCCAGGATTGATGAGGCCTTCCATAGGAGTGGCTCACAGGTTTATATGTGTCCAGATATAGGTTTAGATATAGGTATACTATATCTAAGTAAGGGGTGATTACACCACCTTACCCCAGCTGAGTGATCAGCCAGTTGTGTCAATTTAAGAACCAGCCAGGGGTGGCAAAAGATATGCTGCAGCCCCTGGTAGGCCTTGGTGGCTCCTATGCCCTGGGCACCTATAGTGCATTATACAGGGGCTGACAAGGAGTCCATTTCCAATTGTGGTATGTACCTAGGGTACATGGAATCCATTTTACAGAGAGAGCAGATGGCCTGGGGCCCTGATTAGCAGGGAACCAGGTCAACTAAGTCAAAAAGCCAGCTAAACACAGGCAAAAAATCTGGGGTAACCATAGTCAGGTAGCCACCTTCCTACAATCAATTTGTGCAAGTTTATCCGGTATCCCGCCCGGGCCCCATAGCTGTACAGTTCCGAGAACAGTGCCGCAATCGGAGTGTCCGGGTGTGTAATATATAAGAGGATATCGTCGGTATACAACGATATCTTTTCCGCTATCTCGTCCGCCGGTCCTATCCGAAACCCCCGAATGTCTCCGTTCTGACGGACCGCAGAAGCCAGTAGCTCTATCGTTAGAGCAAATAACATAGGTGACAGTGGGCACCCCTGCCTGGTCCCTCGCTTAATCGCAAAGTCCGCCGACATCACACCGTTGACCCTAACTCTCGCCCTGGGATCAGTATATAACAATTTCACCCAGTGCCGATATTTGGGGCCAAAGCCAAAGCGCTCCAGGACCCCTTCAAGGAAAGGCCAATGGACTGCGTCGAACGCTTTTTCAGCGTCAAGCGACAGGAACAGATGCGGGTCCTGTCTACCACTCACCTCCATTAGCCAATTATGCGTCCGCCTCAAGTTTAATCTGGTTGCCCAGTCCGGGAGGAAGCCTATTTGATCAAGGTGGACGAGCTCAGAGATCACCCACCGCAGGCGTAGGGCCAATACCGTTGCGAGGAGCTTCGCTTCCACATTCAAAAGAGATGGGGCGATACGACGCACAATCGTTCGCCGGTTTGCCGTCCTTATATATTGGGATAATTGTGGCCAGTCGAAGGTCAGGCGGGAACCTGCCCTCCTGCGCTGCATCTTCAAAGAGCCTTAAGAGATGGCGGCCCAGCAGGTCTGCCGTTTAAAAAAAAATTCCGCTGGGAAACCATTAGGGCCCGGGGACTTCCCTACCCAAAGCTAGGCAAGGGCTCCCTTAATTTCTTCTAGTGTGATGTCTACTTTCAAGTCGCGTTGGTCTTCCTCAGCTAGCACCGGGAGGTCAATGCGGGCCATGTACTGCATCGCGTCCTCCTACGACCCCAACTCTCTGGCATCATAGAAGGACCTATAATATTCCGCTAAGGCGCCGGCTATCTGTTCATCTATACACACCATTCTCCGCTGAACGTCCCTGACCTTTTCCACCCATCTCGCATCTCTTTCTTTCCGACTAAGCCACGCCAACAATCTGCCAGATTTGTCCCCCACGTCATACAAACGATGTAGGGTCACCAATTCCTGAGCCTTAGCCTCTCCCGTCTCCACGCTTCTATACTGGCGCTGCACATCTGTGAGTCTCTGGTAAACCCCCACATTTCTAGTGAGCAGGTGTTCCTGCTCAAGGGCCAGGATTTGGGCTTCCAGTGCTCGAACTTCCCCCTGCGCTCTCCTCCATTCCCCGGCCAGTCTATTCTGAACTCTGTCCCGCAGAACCACCTTCAATGCTTTCCAGAGTATCACCCGGGACAAGGTTGTTCCTTCGTTTTCAGCAATGTAGACTTTCACGTCAGCCCGTATGCCCTTAAGTATATATGCATTCTGAAGGTCCCAGGCCGTCAGCCTCCACGTCAGTCGCTTCTCGGCCCTTCCCGACCCTACCACTACCAACAGGGGCGAGTGGTCTGAAATACCTCTCGCCTGGTATACTGCTAAGTCCTGCACGTGGAGCTCATGCCGAGCCATAAAGATCTAATCTAATCTCGAGTACACCTTGTGTGCTCCAGAAAAGAAAGAGTATGTCTTATCCACTGGATGGAGCCGCCTCCATACATCCACAACGCATTCATTGTCCGGGAGAGCAAAGTTGTCGCCAGGGTCCCCGGCCTGGCCCCAGACCTATCCGCCGCTAGGTCCATTACATCGTTGAAATCCCCTCTCAGCACTTGTAGTGTGTCTGAGGTAGACAACAGGATATCAGTGACTGCCCGTAGGGTACCTGCCTGCAATTTGGGCGGGGCATACGCCGAGATGAGTGAATTCTCTCCGTCCCCATCTTCCCCTAACCCCTACGTACGTCCCTTGTGGATCTACCCAAGTCTGTGCCACCTGGAAAGGAAGGTTCTTCTTTATGAGTATGGCTACCCCTCTTGAGCTCGTGGAAAACCCTGCATGTGCAAGTACTTTGTATTGTCCCCTAGCCAGGAAAGTGCACTTGGTGCCTTGCAGATGGGTTTTCTGCAGTAACACTAGATCCGGTCCCACCCTCCTCACATAATTATGGCCCTGCCCCCTCTTAATCTTGCTACCAAGGCCATTAACATTCCATGACAGTATCTTAGTTCCTGTCCTAGCCAGAGTCTCTTCTGCGTGATGGCCCGTCACCATGTCCTGCATCATAGTGTGGGGTGTGTGAAAGGTATATAGGCGGGACAGTCTGGCAACTGAGCTGTATGATCATCATGACATGCAATAACAAAACCCCCCTCCCCGAACTCCCATCCCAAGCTACACATCTGGTGCTCACAATCGAATCTCCCCCATGTGTCCCCATGCCAACAAGAACAGTACAATCCCCCAACTCCCCCCTCCCCACCATTCTCCCCCTCCCGTCCCATCTGCGCAACAATACACTCATAAGACTTTCGGGCAGAGAAGGTCTGTCGCCCACCCCCAGCAACCCCTACAAACCTAACCCCAAGACGCTATCCAGAAAGCATAGAACTCTCTCTCCGTCTGCAGTTACCCACCAGAGGAGAATGTGCCCCACGTAGCAATCAAGCGATAAGGCAGTGGGGGAAAGAAAAAACAAGAAAACAACTTGCGTGCCCTCAGGCAAGTGCCGTATCCTAGTCGCCCATGTAGTCCCAATTTCAAGAATGTTAGTCCCGTATGTCGTCAGGCGAGGCCCCTGTCCCCTCTGCCAAGTCCTGTTCCATCTCGGTGATCGCAGTCACCAGCGGGTGCACAGACTGTACCTCCATGTCCTCATTGTCCGAGTTATCACCACTGGGTTCTTCGTCTCCTTCCGAACGGGCGCCTCCAGACAAACAGCGAAACCTAGATCCTGCTTGGTCACCCAGGTCAGGGGAGGCCGATCTTCGCCTCTGTCTACTGCTCGGACCTGGCGCAGGATATGGCGTAGTTTTCACCCTCCTGTTGCCCCGCGTGCTTCTCGATCTCTGTGACTTTCGTCTCTCCCACTGGGCCCCAATTACAGTCGATCCCGCCGCCGCTCCACTCCGTCCCACCTCTGGTCCCTGGAAGGAGGGGCGCTCCTCCAACCACTGCCATGCGTCTTCCGGAAGGGTGAAAAAGTGGGCTTTGCCCTTATATATGTAAGTCTCTCAACTTCGCCTTGACCGCATCAAAGGAACAGCGCTGTTTCTGCACTTCTTGACTGTAGTCTGGGAAGATCATAATCTGTGGGTTCTCCATGCGAATCTCCCCGAGCTTTCTTGCTTCTCGCAATATCATATCTCGGTCCGCAAAGTTAAGAAAGTGGGCAATGACCGGAGAACAAGACCTTCTTCATATTAACCCTTTGTGAAGGAAGATGCCATTGAGTCAAAAGTGAGGTGAAGTCACTTCCTGTGGTGTATTGTGGGTCACAGATCACGTGATTTCACCATCATTGAAGCCTGGCTTTCAACCTCCAACCTTCTCTGTTTGTTTCAGAGTTCTGGTCATGATGATGAAATGAAACTGCCCCCCCCGAGCATCCTAGGAGAACTGAAGACATCTTTTCAAATGGAGGAAAGGCTACATATGTGCTCTACTCACAGTACTTACCCCCACCCACCTGTACATCATTGGCAGCTGAGTGCTCCACTACTAACTCCCTGAGCATGTCAGCATCAGAGTCAGTGGTTTGGTTGAGCATCCTTCCTGGAGAACAAGACCCACAAAATCAAGCTTGATGCTTAATTCTCTTCACCTAAGGAATCAGTTCACACATCTCTCTGCCCCCCGCCCCCCACTCACCACCTGGTTTTGCTTCCACCCCTCATCCACGTCGCGTTCGTCCCATACACATGTCTCTATCCTGCTTCCACCTTGTGTTATTTGCTCCACCCACTTTAAAAACGTGGCCTCCACCAGAGACCACCCATCTTGATTTCCACCACCTTCTTAAAAAAAAAAACAAGCATTTGCATTGCAATAGGTCTCGCATTTACGCAAGTGTGAGCTATTGACATTTCAAATAACAAAGCCTTTTATTTTATTTTTTCAAAACATAAATAAAAGGCTTTGTCATTTACAATGCCAATAGCTTAAACTTGCATAAATGCAAGACCTATTGCATTGCAAATGTTTGTCTTAAGAAGATTGGTTGGTCGAACCGTATAAGTCACACTGTGGTCCGAATAACTCAGGACTGTAAGGACTCTCAGATTTTGACATTTGTTTTGATGAAAATACTCTTATCACAGAAGGTGAGTAGGCGGGGCGTGGCTAACTGCCAAGCATGGCGGACGCCAGCTAGAGAGCTCCGTTCATAACCTGACACTTGCTTAAATTATCCTGCTAGAACGGGCCTCTATGGACACATAAATACCTGCAAGTGATGGCGGTATGGCGGAGGAACTGACCGACTGGGTATGAAGGCACCAGGTGACCCTCATCTCCTCTATGGAGGGGTCGGGCTGCTGCAGAGGGGTGGTGGGCCCGGATGCACAACGTGGGTGGAGGCTGAGGGGCAGAGAAACTGGAAGCCCGTGTTGGAAGCTGTTTCTCCCCTGTTCCTTGTCGCCTGATACCGACCAGGGGACCCGAGCAGGCTGGAGGGGCGCCCCCTGAGGCTTCCTGTGGTCTCCGGCTCGCTGGTTGGGACTGGGCGATACTACGAAGAGGAGGTGTCCTAAGATGGCGCCCGGGAACATAAAAGCAGCGCTAATGGCAGTGGACGCAGACAGTGCGAGACTGTGGTTTCGGGACTGACGACCCTGAGTGCGCTGGAGAGCGGCATGCAGAGGAACAGCCACTGCGACTCAAGGAAGCCTTGAACCCACGGTATGTGAGCTGCACTCAGCCCTCCCATTTTTCAAGCTATCGAGACTTGGGGGTTGTGCGTACCGCGGGGGGCGAACAGGCGCTGCCTGTACCACGGGGCAGGTATTGTGGCTCGTGGAGCGTGAGACCGGGTGCTGGGTCCATGGCCGCCTGAGAGCTATCGAGGCCAGGAGGGGGCTCTGGATCAAGAAGAGTGATTCAGTGCAGAGGATCCTGGAATTTATAAGACCAAGAACTTGCGAGAATATACGCATGGGGAGGAGGTGGCCATAGCGGGATAGCGATCAAACCATGTAAGCATAATGGAGGCGGAATGGTGTAGGCTGCAGAATCTGGCATCCTGAGAGCGAGACATCATCCCCTTTGGAGGTACAGGGTACTAGTCACGCAGGAGGTGGAGAGGGAGTACCCCTGACTGAATTACAGCTCTGCTAGCATAGACACTGGAACTTCAAAGGCCTGCCACAGCATACAGGATGGGAAATTTCAGAGCAGAGGAAAACCGCTGATCTGTTTCACAGGTGGGGTGTACAAGGTACTAAAGACATATGTGGAGGGTGTGCTACTACAGATGGTGACTGTGAAGGGTCAGTAGGCAGTGCGGAGACTTGTCTGCGAACCTGGCCGGAACCCGAAGGGCACTGAGTAGTGATACCACCCCACTCTCCTTTCAACATCTTGTGGCAGGAATACTGCTACACCTATTTACCTGCATACTGGAGAGACACAGAGACCTGGAGCGGGACCGTCACCCGATGACATGGGGCGCACTAGGGTGAAGCAACCGGACGCACACGCTGTGGACAACGCGAGCGCAGTAATGTCGAGTAACCGGACGCAAGAGTCAGACATGGATGTGGTCCCCCCACAGAGGAAAAACAACCTGTTGGCAAACTAGACCTCATACTGAAAGAAATAAGGGACTCGCGACTAGCAATGGAAGCACAGCTGGGATCCCTCTCTACCAGCTTCAACTTGTTAAAGGCGGATCACAAGCACCTAATGGAAAAGGTGAAAAGCAATAAACTCACCATCAATGACTTGATTCTACAACAAACGGAGCAAACTACACAAATGGAACAAGTGCAATGCCAACTGAAGAGACTCCAGGACAGGGTGGACGACGTGGAAGGGAGGTCCGGTAGAAAGAATGTGCATATCCTGGGAATACCGGAGAAAAGTGAGCACGCAATCCCACGCAGTTTGTAAAAAACTGGTTAAAAGAACATGTGGCTCAGGAGGGACTGTCGGTGCTGTATAATGTGGAGAGGGCGCATAGAGTGCCAGCTAAGCCTCCCCTGCCCAGGGCACCCCGGTGACCCCTGATTGCCCGTATTTTGAACTACAAGGACCGTGACAATATATTGAGGGCGGCGCGAGAAAATGCTCCTATCCGATTTGAAAACAAAATGATTTCCTTGTACCCAGACTTTACGCTGGCGGTCCAGAGAGCCAGGGCCACATTTCTGGAGGTTAAGAGGAAACTAAGAGCGCATGACGTGAAGTACGCCTTACTCTTACCAGCCAGGCTGAAAGTGATACACGGACAAAAGTCACTCTTCTTCGAGAACCCGGTGGACGCTGCGGACTGGCTTAAGATTACTTTATCCCCCCCGGACACGCAGGACTCCCAGCTGAGGGGTGGCCGTGGGAATTCTACAGGATGGCGAAATGCACCATCAACATCAGTGGATGTGGATCACAGGGGGTCGGCATCTGGAATGTCACCACCGATGGAACAGATTACTAGCAGCCAGAGGGACGCTTTGCTGACGGCGGCAGCACTGGCGGAAAATGATGCCAGGTCAAGAGCTGTTTCTGCTCACTCATCTGAGGATCAACAGCCTGTTCGGAATCCGAGTCCAGCCTGACATTATTCCCTTTAGTAACTGCCCAGACGGCGGATAATTACTGAACTGGTGTAGAAATCCGGACAACAGTGGTATCGAATAATGTTCTGCCTAGCGATCTGTTATATTGATGTTGTAATACGTTGGCCTGTTCTATATATTATTGCATTAGACTGTAAAGGGTTAGTGCTGGAGTGATGAAAGCATGATACATGTGCAGAGTAAAGGTCAAATAGTGTGATAGTGGTTGCCTCCCCCCATGGTGACTGCATTACGGTATGATTTCAGTAGGTTTATGATTGTATGGTTAACTATGGTTTGGTCCTCTGTCGTTCATAGTGGGACCCGAGTATTGGGGTATTTTAATGTGTTTGCGGGCTCAGCGTTAGGCACTATGATAATGTACGGTCTTGGCGGGTCCTGTGGACCCGGGTGGTCACTTTATGCAAGGTCTAATGGTGCACCCTGACACCTATATATGTCCCTCCTGGAATGTTTGGGGCCTGGGCTCTATCCAGAAAAGACATAGGCTGATTGCACAACTGAATAGGCGCAAGGTGAATGTGGCGTTTCTACAAGAGACTCATTTAAATCATGATGAGGCAGTAAAGTTAAACAAGAAGTGGAGGGGGCAACTATACTTTACATCACATTCGGCCTTCGCTAGGGGAGCTGCGATATGGCTGAGGAATGGCACGCCCTTTAAGCTGCTAGAACAAAAGATAGATAAAGACGAAAGATATGTGTTGCTCCATGGGTTGCTTGATGGGTAGCACATTGTATTGGTCAGTGTTTACACTCCGAACACGGGTCAGGACAAGTTTTGGTGGACTTGAACACGATGCTGGTCAGCTGGGAGGGATATCCGTGGGTGATAGGGTGCAATTTTAAAGCGGTGTTAGACATCGGATTGGACAGGTCTCACCCACCCCTGAATAACGCACCCAGTAAGAAAATTGTGACAGTACTGAGAAACTGGGCAAGCGGGTGGGGATTTCTGGACGTGTGGAGTGAAAAATACTGCGGGATCAGGGAATACTCATTCTACTCCCCAATGCACAAATTACACACTCGTATTGATCCTATATTCTGCTCGGCCATGCTGTTGAGCGCAGTTAGGGACTCCACTTAGGGGAAACGCTATCAGACCATTTCCCGGTGGAGATTGTGTTGCAATGGGGCAAAATTCCGACCTTAGTGCCGACATGGAGGCTACAACCACAACTGTCAGAAGACTCAGTTTTCAAGACGACACTGCCTACTGCTATCGATACTTATTTCTCCGAAAATGCAAACACGGCCTCCACTAGGCAGATTGAATGGGATGCATTCAATACTGTGCTGCGAGGGGTGGCGATCAGTACGAGGGTGAGATTGAGACACACTCTAGTCACTCAGCATACAGACATAGAAAATACACTAGGAAGACTAGAACAGAGGGCTACATTGGATGAAACACACAGGGAGCATCTATGAGAAGCTAATATACGCTATGCTGAATTACTGGAAGATCTGAGGCTGGTGGATAGTAGGCTACATGCACAGAAGCAGCATACGATTGCTGACAGGGCGGGATCGTTACTGGCTAAGATCATCAAGGAAGCCCACCAGTGAACCCCATACTGGAGATTAAAACCATATACGGTGAAATGGTAAAGACACAACTCAACATAAATGAAGCCTTTAGGGAATACTATGAAACTTTATATGCTAGGCTGGATAGTGTGAGTGGGTTTGATCTGGAGGACTTCTTCGATCGGCTGTACCTCCCACAATTATTTCAGGCACACAAGGAGGAGCTGCGACTCCCGGTGACTGTAACGGAAATGAAAAAAGTGATACGTAGCTTACCCCGGAATAAAACACCTGGCGGAGATGGGTTACGGTGGAATTTTATGCCACGTTTGCAGATCAGCTGGTACCCCACTTACAAAGACTATACCACTCATCCCTAGGGATAGGCACCCTTCTGCTTACAATGCTGCAGGCTACGGTGGTTTCACTGTTGAAACCAGGGAGGAAAAGCACGGATATCGCAGGGTTTAGGCCTCTCTCACTACTAAATGTAGATTACAAGATACTGAGTAAAATACTGGTGGATCGGATTAGTCAATACATACCGCAACTAATACACAATGACCAGTGTGGAGTACAGCCCTCAATATAAGACGGTTGCACCAGGTGATGGCTCACACTCTCCGACGAGCTCATGCAGTGGGCTGTATTTCATTAGATTTACGCCAGGCCTTCATCGTCCGGTGCATCTGGCACTCGTATCCATGGGGCATTGGTGCGTAAACATATGTTGTGCAATACACAAAATGCAATGATCATCTTTCACACTATTTCTGGGCTATACAGGAGTCTTCCACCTGTGATGTCCAGTCGCCTGAAACGTGACTTCAACATGCCAAATGTGTGCCCAACAATGCCCCTGGTGTATTTGTGGGCCACAGTGTATTGCCTCTGGGCTGGGGTGTTCGGGGCTCGGAGGGGTGTCATCATCCACAAGCAGAGTGCATATCCTTGATCAACAGTGAGAAGTAAGTGAGAGTAGTGTAAATTGGTGGTTCTGTTTTTAAAAATTTTTTTTTTTTTTTTTTTGGCAGAGGCATAGAACATACAAGGACGAGGCAAAATATAAAATGTAAAATATGTCTTTACAGATACAATCATTATTAAATTTAGATCCAATTGTCAATAGGGGACCATAACTTCCGACCAAAGATCTTCTTTTTTTGTCCCTTCAATTTGTAGACTGCTTTATCCATTCTATAAACATTTAACAGCTTTCCCAACCATTGTTCGAATGTTGGTGGATCTATGTCCAGCCATCTAGAGGTAATACAAAAACGATATATAGACATTCCAATAAACAAAAAGTATTCTTGATCAAGAGATAGATTCTCAGAAGGAAAATAAACACCAAAAATAATCACAGAAGGACGAAGCGTAATATGGACATGTACCAGATTAGTCAGAAACTTTTCGATCTTATCTATATATACCACTAATTTAGAACAACTGTAGAACATGTGACATGAGTCTGCTGCTAGAGTTCCGCAACGGCTACAGTTAATGCCTCTTGTAGCTTTCCATTTGGCCAACTTGGCAGGTGTATAGTAAAGATCTAAAATAGACATGTAATGTTGGCTTTTAAGAGAGCTGTTGATTAGTATCTTATTACTCATCTCAAAAGCTCTTACCAGGTCTATCCCTTCTATACATAGTTTTCTTTGCCATTTCTGGGTTTGATAATCGAGATCGTCCTGCAGCCTATTAGCCATTAATTGGTAAATTATGCCAATACGATTATTCTTCCTACAGCTCTCTAAAATATCAATAGTCTCCATAGTATCAGTATATAACAATTTTTTTTTTTTCCAGAAAACTACGGATCTGTAACTATTTAAAAAATTCATTCCTGGAAAGGCCAAATGTCTCTTGAAGTTCAGAAAAGGACATAAAGACCCCATTTTGATACAGTTGCCCAATTAGGTGAATCTGTTTCATGTGCCATCGATATGTAGCAATATCTTGAAAAATCTCAGATAATGACATATTACCAAAAATAGGTGTGTAAAAATTAAGTTTTGAAGTTATACGTAAAGTCTTATTCATTTGCCTCCAAACTAAAAAAGCAGAAAGAAACACCTTAAATTTTGTTTTTTTGTAGTAGCTGGGTTCCGTGAATTTGAGTAAGCACTGCCGCGCATGAGCGCCCAAAAGCATTTCAAAGATAGAGGGTACCATAGAAGATTCGGTAACATAATCATGGAATAGTAGGACCCTAATTGTTTTAAGAGTAATGGCCCAGTAGTACATTCTAAAATTCGGAAATCCCAACCCAGCACATTCTTGCGGAAGAGTACACCATTTTAGAGATCTTCTAGAGCGACGGTACCCCCACAAAAACCTAGACAACATCCTGTCTATTTTATTAAAAAGAGACATTGAAAAGAATAAAGGAATAGTGCGAAAAAAATAAAGAAATTTTGGAAAGATCTTCATCTTGATAACATTGGTTCGTCCGTATAGAGATAAATGTAAGTTATTTAACCTTTCTAAGGTTCTATTAGTAGATATAAGTAAAGGATCTATATTTAATCCGACAATGTCATAAACCTTAGGAGATAGAATTACACCAAGGTATGTGCCAGTAATGTTTAGTGGAATATCAGCGGGTTTACCCGTTTCAGAATGTATAATCTGAGTTTTTGAGATATTAAGCTTATATCCGGAAAATTTACCAAACTCTCTAGCTACATCAATGATTTTAGGTAGCGCAGAAGAAGCATCAGAAGTTACAATGGCCACATCGTCTGCGTACGCTAGCACTTTGTGATCGACCTCATAAAGTCGGACTGATGGGATACCGGGTTCCGAGATTAATCTAATCAAGTAGGGTTCTAAATATAGAGCAAATAGGAGCGGGGAACAGGGGCAACCTTGTCTGGTCCCCCTGGTGATTGAAAAAGGTCTAGAATTATCAGTACCTAATCTTATTACACCCTTAGGATTAGAATAAAGTGATCGTACCGCTTGAATAAACTGTAATGGGAACCCCTTCCATTCTAATACAGTCCAAAGGAATCCCCAGTCTACTCTGTCAAACGCTTTTTCAGCGTCGAGTAAAATCACCCCAACTGGGGATTCCTTTGCCTGAGCCCAATCCAGTAATGTAATAACGCGTTTGACATGATCTGTAGTATCCCTATGTCTGATAAAACCGTGTTGGATGTGAGAAACCAAACCAGACATTACATTATTTAATCTATTTGCAAGGATTTTAGAATAGATCTTACTGTCTGCGGTGATAAGAGAAATAGGGCGATATGAACCTAATTCTTTTGAGCCCTTATTCTTTTTTAGAAAAACAACTATAGTAGCAATAGACCAGGAATCAGGAGATTTACCTTGAAATGCTAAATTGAAAATTTTTAACAGCTCTGGTTTCAGCATATGTCTGAACGTCCGGTAGAATTCTAGGGGTATCTGGTCGGGTCCCATAGCTTTACCTGCCGCAAGACTCAAGATGGCATTTTCAATCTCATCCCAGCTTATTGGCCTTATGAATGAATCGGTCTCCTCGGGACACAATGAAAGTTGGTTAGCACTTTGAAGATAATTTGCAGGGTTAAGAGTCTTATCAACTTCATTATTAAGGTCGTTGTACAATGTCTTATAGAAATCATAAAATGACTCTAAAATTTCTTCCCTACGTTCGTGGAAAACACCATTCATGTCTTTAACACCTTGTATTTCGTTAATGGAAGATTTTTGTCGGAGGCGTTGTGCTAGAATTTTACCAGTACGCTCACTATATTCATAACGTTCAGTTTTATATCGCTTGAATTTTGATGCTACTTCATCGGCAATATGAATACGCAAACCAGAACGTTCAGTAACTAAGCGTAATTGAGCATCTTCTATACCTGTATTATTTTTACATGCAGTTGATAAGTCCATCTCGGCTATCCTAATCTTATTTAACCTCTCCTTAAAATCTGTTTGAATTTTTTTCCTCTTGTAATTTGCAAAGCTAATTGTCTCTCCACGTACAATTGATTTAAAAGAATCCCACACAACTTGTGGAGAGGCCGTGTCATTATTTATTAAAAAATAATCTTTAATAATAGTAACCATAAATTGAAGATAGTCTTCGTCTAATAACAGATTTCTCTGGAATGACCAGGATCTGGTTGGGTTTTGACAGTCAGTGGGAAACTGAATCTCAGCAATCATAGGATTGTGATCTGAGATGACTTGAGGTAATATTTCGATACAGATTTTCTCTAAGAACAAAGAGGATACAAAAAAATAATCTAGTCGGGCAAATTTCTGGTGGGGAATAGAAAAAAAAGTATATCCTGGGTCTTTATGATGCAATTTGTGCCAGACATCAGTTAGCCCATTATTTAGCACCAAATCTCTAAGTGATCTATAAGTTCTGATCTTACGACCCATATATCTCCTTCCTGATTTGATATTCCAATCAGCTGACAAATGAATATTTAAGTCCCCACATACTATGATTGGTTGTGTCCAAGTAGCTAATTCTGCATTTATAGTATTGAGGACTTCAGCATCATCCAGATTGGGGCCATACATACAACATATAGTGAATTTACAGCTCCCGATTATTAGTTCAGCAAGCCCCCATCTGCCCCATTTATCAGCTGATGTTTTCAGACACTTCCCAACTCCCTTTCGCATACAAATTGCAACGCCTCTTTTTATACCCATTTGTTTAGATGTAAGCAAAACATCCAATCCCAAATTATCCAGAAGAGAGCGCTTGTCCCATGCAATATGAGTTTCCTGAATGCATAATAAATCAATATATAGAGTCTGGAGCATTGAACGGAACATCCCAATCTTTTTTAAGTCATTAAGGCCATTAATATTAATTGTTCATATTTTCACCTTTTTATCCATATTGAGAATGATAAGAAAGAAAAAGAAATATTAGCAATCATTAACAGTATGTGCTTTTCGACATTAACATTTGACTGTCTTGTATACATCCTTGCGTTAAATACCTCTGCCTTACACCCCCACCACCAACCCTTACCCTTACCCACCCCCACCCTTTTTCCCAGAACCCCTCCCCCCACCCTCCCCACTATAGGAGGCACAAGAACTACCAGTTCCTGAAACGTATGGGTGCCGTGTCCCTGGCCCATAGCGTCCAGACGAAGAGAAAAGAGAAAAGAGAAGGAATAAAAGAAAGAATGAAGAAATAGGAGAAAAAAGAGGGAAGAGAAATAAATGAGATAGAAAAGAACATAGTAATCCTACTTATTAAATAGTTGTTAACTAATATGAATTTCTAAGCTTATAGTCTTACAATCTAACAGTCTGCATTAACAAACCGCATATTAGTTCTTTCAAAAAAGGAAAAAATTATTCCTCCTGATTATTCAAATAGAATCCAAATATTCCTTGGCTTTGGTTGTTGAAATAAAGTATTTTACTTGGCCCTTGAATATAGTCTTTAATTTTGCAGGACCTTGGAGAAACACTGCGACTTCTTTCTTTTGGAAATCAGGGATCAGTTGCCTCAATTGCCATCGTTGAGCCACAGTAGCTTGGCAATAGTCTGGTCGCACAAAAAACTGACAACCCAGTCCGTCCGCTTTCTTATCCGGTCTTGCGTTTACGTAGATGGCTTCACGGGCAAGGAAATTGTTGAATGACACCAGAATGGCCCTGGGATAATTTTCCTGGCCTTGTCGTGGTTTCCTCACAGTGAAGGGAAATCTATGTGCGCGCTGTATTTCTCGTGCCCAGTCCCATTCAGTCATCTCAGGAAAAGCGTCGTTTAATAGATTGATGATGAACCTCCTCGGGTCAGACCCTTCTTTATTTTCAGGGATCCCCAAAAAACGCAGGTTACTTCTACGGGCCTGGTTCTCCAAATTAGCTATCTTATCGGATAGATCTTCCTTTAGGGCTTTGAAATCACCCACTTCCTGTCTTTGAGCCATGCTTTCTTCTTCTAGGACAGATATTCTAACCTCTGCCTCGGTAACCCTGTCGGTGGTCTCTGAGCATATCTTAATTGCGCGACGAACTGCATTTTTGACTTTAGCACAGGTCATCTGCGTGCGTTGGTTTTCAGCTTTACTTTCTGCTCTGTGACTCATCATAGTGTTGAAGATTGTTTTTAATGTAATCTCTTCGTTATTTTCTTGTGGCGGGGCCGGATCTGATACAGGATTATGATTAGACCCAGGAGTGGCAGTGGCAGTAGTAGTGATAGATACTGGATTAGAAGATAGGGAGTTTACCCCGCTAGGTGAGTTGGGAGCGGCCTCTTTGCTCATCACACGTAAAGATCTCTTCTTCCACAGCTTTTTCTTAATAATAGTGGCCGTGTTAATGTTGTCAGGGCTCATACTAACCTCGCCATCAGAAGATAAGCTCTCGCAGCTAAACTCTGCCCAGTCTTTATTTAGACCAGTTGCTTCATCAGATGAAAGTTCAGACAAGGAGTAAAATTTTTCAGGAAGCTCCTGATTGTTCTGCTGTACAATAGTTTTTTTTTCATTCTGTTGGTCAATAGCGAATGGTACTGATAGCGAGGGAAGAGAACATGCTCGATTAATTACAGTTCCGCCAGAGACTACACCTCCCATAATGCCCTTCCTCAAGGAATCAGTCGACATAAGGGTTGCAGGATTATTTTGGGTATCAACTGTCGTAGAGTGTTGATTAGGCGGTTGAATAATAGTCATATCGGTGCTTTGATTATTGCTATCAATTATTTTCTGCTTGGCAGCATGCTTCACAAACAGGTTGGGCAATGTTTGTAATGCTGTATTCTTTGTACTCGAGGCTTCATTAGATTTCAAAGCACCCTTGTTAAGATTCTTACCCTGTTTTGTAGCAGTTTTGCCAGGAGTCGGCGGTGCTGCCTCTGCCATCTCAAACTCCTCGTTACCCGGCTCCTCTCTTCTCAGATCGCTTCCAGCACCGTCTCTCTTGTTGCTACGAGTGCTGACAGAAGATGGTAGTGGTATCTTCTTTTTCTTCCGTGAGCCACCTCTGCCAGGAAAAACGCTACTCTGCGACCAAAGCAAACAGAGTGTAGCGCGCCACAGCGGGGACCGCCGATTAAACTCAAGGAAATTCAGCAACATTCGTGAACTCCGTCACGAAGATAGTTTGTATCCAATAATTACCGCAGTATAGCACCGTCGCGTTAGCTCTGCTCTGCTCCACAGATGCTAGTTTGTACAACGTTCACCTCGGCATCCAACCCGGAAATGGTCAACGCCTCCGTACAGCTCCGTCCAGCACAGGGTAGACACCAGCGTGGGACAGCCACAGGCAGCCGTGCAGCATTAGTCAACACGATCAGGTAAGACGAGAGCGTCCTGTTGAGCAGAGATGTACTCGTACGGCCAAGATTCGCGGAGATTATCGTGAAAAAAAATGGAGTTTTCCTTCTCCTTCACTCCCGGACGCCGGGAACCAGGGAGCTGGCTGTTTACACAGCCTTCCTCACGGCAGCCATCTTGCCTCTGATCATCGTAAATTGGTGGTTCTGTATGCTGTGTTGGCAGCCTTACAAGTTTTGTGGTGTGTGCTTTGTGTGACTTTGGAATTCATGTTTTCCATATATTGCTTCTGGCAAATGTGCGGGATCAATGTGTATTACTTAGCCTCACAGTTGCTCCTCCCTCCCGGAGCCTATTTAATTGTGTGCGCTGCGCGGTTGCATCACTTGCACTCCTATGGCACACCATTGTCAAGCCTGTCTGCGCTAGTCCGCAAGCCTGACAACAACACTGTAATGTTGGCCGTTGAAGGTGGGCGGCCACATGTGTGTTGGCCAATGGTAAGAATAGGGCGGACACAGATGTAGAGTTCAGGCCTGGCTGAACTTGCGCTCCTTTGGCTTATGCTGCGGCAATAAAGATACACATACAACAATTGGCATGTATGAGCCAAGACCCCGAGTGGTCTTGCGCTTGTTTATTTATCCCTACAGCCAATCCCGCCCTCTGGGTGCATGCTACATTGCAACAGTGTTGATTAAGGGCCGGGTGGCGCCCACACTCCAACAGAGACACACACAGTAGTTACATTTAGACCAGCCCAGAAATGGACCACGGCCAGAGCCCCAGCGCTGGGATGCTGGCTGCCTCGGAGTAAGACTTCAGACGTTCCACCCAGGCTTTCCAGGGGCCTGTGTGGGATCGGGTGGCCCGGTGACTGTGAAGGGTTCCAGTGGCGTTACCGTGGACATGCTGTTGGCTGCTGGATGTGGACTTGTGACCTACCGGCACGGGACGATGATTTTGCGTTGCACTGAGGTAGTGGCCCCAGAGGTGCTGCGGCAGTCACCGGCCTAGAGCCACATGACGATTACTTGCAGGTAACTGAGGTAGTGGCACCTGTACAGCTGAACGGGTGTGCAGCCTGAGATGATGTTGGGCCTAGCGTCATGTGGCCAAGACTTTGGGGTGCACTGAGTTAGTGGCACCTGAGGAGCTGAGCGGGTGTGCAGCCAGCGATGATGTTGGGCCTAGCTCCATGTGGCCAAGACTTGGGGTGCACTGAGTTAGTGGCACCTGTAGAGCTGAGGGGGTATGCAGCCTGCGATGATGCACCATCCTGCAGGTCAGGACTGGATTTGATTTGTGTGAGACCTGCTGCACCGCGGTGTAGGCCGAAGGCAGCAGTCAGCGCACACATAATTCTGCGGTGCGGTGCCGCAGGGTGCGCTGGGGGCCTGTGGCGTGGAAGCCAGCGATCGGCTGAGGAGGTTGCACCGGCATGTGTTGGGCCCTTTTGGAGACCTGCCGGTGGCAGCAGATGAGCATTGAGGCCTGGGTGGGCAATCACCACTGGGCGGCAGACGGGTCTGGGGACCAGCGGGCTGGGGTGCAGCAGGCACCACCGGTCAATGCGGCGGCCTCGTGGCAGGGTGAGGGGCGGCACCCTGGCAGTCACGACTCAGCAAGCGAGGTGTGCGCAGGGTGGCGTGGGACATAGCCACCTCATCGCCAGTATAAATTTGGCCAATGAAGGTGGTTGGCCACTTGTGTGTAGGCCTATGGTCAGGATGTCGGCACAGAGACACACGCAGTAGTTGCTTTGGTGGCTATCCCGGAAGTGAACCACACCCAGAGCCCCGGGCTATTTATTCACACTCCTACGCTGGACTGGCGTATGCAGGCCCAGCCCACTACGCTTACAGGGGGGGGTACATAGCTACATGTCCAAGGTCTTCCCCACTGCCTGAGGTAACATGGTTGCGCCCACTGTCCACAACATTACAAACAGCAGCAGTATATGTCCACGTGGTCATGTCTGTGCTCTGAATACTCAAGTCTGTCCAGCACATCACTGCTACACTTGGCATTGAGTACATTCTTATTCATGGGTCACTTGCCTCCTTCACACATACTTGGTTCCCACCTCTCCTCAAATTCTGCAATTATGTGGCAGAGGGGCTATGCCTTTGTGGATGGTTTGTCTACATGGCTGGCCTCAGTTGCCACAGTTACTTGTGTTGTTGTGTCTGGTTGGTGGGCATGTTGATTGTCATGTTGTATGTGATTTTGTAACATGTGCATTCCCATAGATGTGAGTTGTATGATTGTCGTGTGTGGTGTGTTCAGTTGATACTTACCACCGAGCAGTGCATTTCCATAGGTGCCATCCTCAAAGCGCTGGTTGATAATGGACTGGTGGAAGATGTAGGAATCATGCACACTGCCTGGGAAGTTGGTGACAACATTGGTGAACAGTCCCCAGTGGTCCACTATTGCCTGCACATTGATAGACTGTGTGTGCTTATGGTAGATGTGTGCAGGATCTGCAGGGGGCACAAGTAATACATGTGTGCAGTCGATTTCCCCCAACACATGCGGGAAGCCAGCTATGGTGAAGAACCCTTGCGTGGTCTCTAGCTGCTCCTGCGCAGTGTGGGGGAAGTGAAGGTGCTGGGGAATGAAGCTGATGATGGCATCCAAGACAGTTGGGAGGAACTTTGATAGGACTGGCTGTGAGACTCCTCTGCCTCTGGCAGTTGTTGGTTGGAAGGTACCAGAGGCCAACAGGTGCAGCACAGCCAGCAGCTTTGTCTCCGGAGAGATGTTTGTTCTCCGCTGTGTTGGTACAGTCAGCCTGTGGGCAATGTGGGTCAGGATGCGGAGGATGGTTGTCCTTTTGAGCCTGTAGGGGGCAACAACATTGTTTGGCGTTAAGGTTCTGAGGCTGGTTCATTTTCGGAAGGTCTGCTTCCTTGTTCTGCGCTGCCTCGGTGGAAGTCCGGGGGGTGGTCCTGGGGGTGGGGGTCGTCCTGGGGGTGGTGGCGGTGGGTGTTGTGGCCCTCTTGAGTCTCCGAGCTGCATGATTAGTAGCCCAGCCCAGATGTGGCTCTGGACTGGGCTCCCTTTATACTGCAGGTTTTCGTCCTACTTAAGACCAGAAAAAAGTGGGTCTTAATTCCCTGCTGCTAATTTGCCTTATCACCTGTTTTTGGATCACATCTCCAAGATAGCTGGTCGTTGAGAATATCGCGAAGTGGTGTTATCCTGAGTTTTTGCACGGGAACGCCTAGTCTGGATATGATTAGCATTAGTTGTCGCTGTCATCCAGGGCGATGATTCAGCGGCGGCTATCGCAGGAAAACTTCGATGTCACCAGTTAGCGCCAGCTTGAGAATAGGCGAATAAATCTATTGCCTCTTTAGCAGCCGTAAAGTGCCGATAAATCAGCGATAAGTCCTTGAGAATATGCCCCCCCAGTGTTTAGAGGTTTTCAGGCAACAATAACAAGGTAAAGGTAACTTTGGCGTTTAATGATCCTGCGGGAAAGAGAAGGAAGTTTTATCTAGTCTGTAAGAACTGGGACCACCAGTTCTCTGGCGGGGTAGCTTGGCTCGAGCAGGAAGGCAGCCAGGGGCTTACGTGTAAAGCAGCTACTCAACACACTCATCCACTGAGACAGGAAGTGGGCGCAATAATAGAGACCACACCAGTATCTGTGTTTGAAAATCAAGATCTTTTATATAGGTTTTAGATGAAAGCACTTCGGGCATTTGCAGTTCATTAAGGTACTTCATTAAAGCATTTCATGGAAGCATTTCATTATGCAGTTTCTCTACAAGTGGTAAAGCATTTCATTAAAGCATCAAATAACACAGCCTGTCGCATTACACTCGCCAGCAGGCTAAGAGGGTACTTTCATAAACCATGGATTAACATTTCAAGAGCAGTTATGAACATTTCCCCTTGTAAATATCAACAGTTCAATACTAGAGATCATATCATCAACATAGTAATGGGGTAAATCAAGCAGTATCATAACACGACCCCATCAGGATTCGTAGAGGCCCGCCCCTGCAAGAAATTCAGTACAGGGAAATACTACCACCTCATCAGCAGGCTTACAGGTAATTAGGCGTGAACAGTTAATGAGGTGAACGATCCAGTACCAATCTTGCCTGAAACAGTTAATTCCGTAAAAGCCTGCTCTCCAGGCATGCATCAATATAAGACATCAGGTACTCCTGGTGCTTAAACCAGGCCTCGCGGTTACTTAAGGCTCAACGTGGCCAACAGGGCCCAGTCACAGTGTTCCCCAGGGGAGGGGCGAACTCGGGGCCCAGTCCCGGCCTTCCGCCCTCCTCCCCGGGGTTTACCTTAGGTTTTCGGCCCTCCGGGGCCCTTGTGTTGGCTTGAGGTGGCGGGAGGAGCTGCCGCCGGACCAAGGGCTCCCCGCTGCCCGGCGCAGTGCAAGGAGCTATCACAGCGCACCGGCGCCGGGGGCGAGGCAACACACTGCGGGGCAAAGCGGAGGGGCGTTCTTCGGCTCCCGGCCCCTCCGCGATGAGTCATGGCCTGCTCCAGGTGCCGGGCCTTCTCCGCACGGCTCGGCGGTGACAGCCAATGGCTGCGCAGCTTGGGCGGGGGCGCGGCCGATGACGCGGCGTCGCTCCCGCTCACGTGACACGGGCCCAGGCAGGCTTCAGGCCTAGCATGGCCTGGCGGACTGAATGCGGCGTCCCTCTCCTGGCACCGGGGGCCGCCGGGGGGGTCACTAACGGCGCTGGATACAGCGCGGAGGCAGGCGGCCATGGAGCAGGCCAGGAACACCTCAGAGGCGTTGCGCAGGCGGCGCCGATGCCGCGATGACAAGGGGGTCTCCTCAGGCGCCTCAGGGGGCAAGGTACAGCGTTGGCGCCGAAGCAGAGGAGCGCTTGGAGGGGCAATCCAGTGCTTGGTGGGGCTTCACAGCGCTGGCCGCCGGCAGGGCCAGGGAGGCAATTTCAGTAGTTTCTGACACAGCGCTGGGCAGGGGGGCAGAGTACAGCACTTGGCAAGACAGTCAGTAAATAATGCCGGCAGGAGGGAAGGCAATTTCAATCATCCTGACAGGACAGGCAGTCCCAAATACAGCGCTGGACAGGGGGAGCAAGATATAGCCCTTTCCACACAGTTTAGCAAGGACTGCAGGCAGAATGGACAGCAGAGCAGTTCAGTCAGGGGGTGCGCAGGGCAGCCCAGTCCAGTACCTGGTCGATCACCCAGCAGTCTCTGGTTAAAGGCAAGTAGTCTTCTTGGTGCTTGGATGGTTCTGCGCCCTTAGGTGATGGTTTCTTGGAGTTGAGGGGGGGGTTGAGTTGGAGGCTGGATGAGTTTTCCTCAGTTACTGCAGATGGACCCTGGGGTACCTATCGCTGGGCCAGATCAGGGGGCTAGTCTAGGACACCTCACTCATCTTAACCACTTGGCTGCTAAGGCACCTCTGGCCCCTCAATGTAATTTCCATTGAAATCAATGGAAACTCCATGACGAGTTACCCTTGTCATTAGCACTGAAGGGGTTAAAAGGCAGCACCTAAATCCTGTCACTCCCAGTGGCATAAGTTCCTAAATAGGCCCTCCCGCCTAAATCTCCTGCGTGGGTTCTCCAGGTCAGTGATGCCCCAACTGACTAGAAAAAGTTCCCTCCCTTGCTTAAGTATGCCCAGGTCAGGTGACCACTCTCTAAGGCGGCAAAAATCAACTCCGCCTTCTGGAAGGTTCCAGGAGCTTCCCCACTCTACCTATGGACAGGGGAGGCAGGCTGGCATTGCAACATTGTATGGGGATCCAGCCAGCTCCTGGCAACTAGGGTGCTACACTAAAAGACCACGCAACCCGTAGCAGGGGCCAGTGGCAGCCATGTTTGTAGTAGAGAGCACCTGCACCCTAACATGGATTAGCCATGAAAAGGTGCCTGAAGACCTAAGGGACAACAAAAAAGAAGGTGGGAAAATTGAGGCAAGGGCGAAAAAAACAGGGAAAGACCACCCTAGGGCTGACAGGTCTAACATAGTCGCTGTTTCCACTCATGCAAAAGTATTTTGGTTTTATATAGCGCTGGCTAGACCCAGAGGCATCAGAGTGCTTTACATGTACATGAACAACACCAGAAAAAGAAAGCATTAATTCAGAGCAAAAAATACCAATCAGGGGAATCATAACAATCCAAAAGAAAAGGGCGGGAGAGTTCAGAGGAATTCATAGGTTAAACACATCAGAATAATGCAATGTTGGAGAGCACCACAGAGCACAAAATAGGTTAAATACATCTGAGTAATGTAATGTTGGAGAACGACACTGAGCACAAAAAGAGAAGCAACTGGGAAGAACACATTAAAGAGGTAGGGGGCAGGGGAAGGAAAGGGGGGGGGGGTGAAGACAAGTGAGAGTGCCCAAACAAACTGCTAAACAGCGTGGAAATATGGAGCAGTTAGGGTAGTAGCGAGCCAGGGCATGCTAATGTTAGGATACATAATAGGAAGAGTGAATAGTAGATCAAAAAGAGAGCCAGGTATGTGGAAAGATAACCAATGCGGGGGGAGCGGAAGGTCAAGGACAGAAGGGCCAATTAAAGATTCCAATATTTGTTGAGAAGGTGATATTTTAGGTCTTTTTTAAAGCTACGGTAGGAGGGGTTGAAGCGCAGGTCCCTAGGGAGGGCATTCCAGATGTTCAGAGCATTCCCAGAAAAGGAACGGGATTGAGTGGATTTCTTTTTTAGTAATGGGGGGATGAGGAGGAGCACAGAGGAGCTTCTCATCGGTCTGGAGCAACCCACTTTTTTGAGTTTGTTAGTTAGGTATGAAGAGGATTGGTGGAAAGCTTTGTGCGTGATTCAGGCAGTCTTAGAAAGGCATCTCCCTTTGAAGGGCAGCCAATTGAGGGATTTGAGGGCAGGTGTGATGTCATTGAAACGTTTACAATCTGTAATGAGCCTGGCCGCCAAGTTGAGCACGGCTCTAAGGGGGGGCTAGGTGGACTTTAGGGGTTCCAGTGAGAATAGCATTGCCATAGTCAAGTTTAGAGAGGACTATTGATTGTACGACCCATTTAAAGTCTTCTTGAGGGATCAAGGGCTTGATTTTCTTGAGATGCCTGAGAGTGAACAGTGCTCCTTTGGCCAAGTTATTTATATGGTCATTCCAAGTCACATTTTTGTCAAGAATGAAGCCTAGGGATTCCACCGAGGTAGGATAAGGTGAGTGGGCAGTTGAGGGCATTAAGGTCAGAGATCCCGTCTTGTACGAGGAGATGGTTGCTTTTAAGAGAGAAAAGAATGATTAACGTTTTGTTAGGGTTCCGTTTAAGATGGTTGGAATAGAACCAGGATTGAATCTTGCTCAGAGTGCTTTTTAAGTGAAGAACATCAGAGCAGGATTCGATCTTATAGTAGAGTTGGGTGTCATCGGCATAGAGGTGATAGTTGATCCCGGCTTGTTTCATGATGAGAGTAAGGGGTTCCATAAAGAGGTTGAAGAGAGAGGGGGAGAGTATTGATCCCTGGGGGACACCCAGGGGGATGGGGGTAGGATTGGAGAGACAGGATTTGATTGTTATTGGTTGTGTTCTGTGCTGGAGGTAGGAAGTGAACCATTTAAGGACCAAGCCTTTAGGGCCAGAGCGAGCTTTGAGCGATTCGAGTAAGAAAGGATGATTGATTGTATCGAATGCTGCAGAGATCGAGGAGAATAAGAAGGCAAGCCTCACCATGGTCAAGAGAGCATTGAATGTCTTCAACAATTTGTAACATGGCGGTTTCTCTGCTGCAGCCTTTCCTGAAGCCAGAGAGAAGATAGTCAGGTAAGTTGAAATTGCTGATATGGTTATCCAATTGAAGTAAGGCACATTTTCAAGGGTTTTAGCTAGTAGTGGGAGGTTGGAGATGGGGTGGAGGTTGTTAAGATCGTTAGGGTCAGCCGTAGGGTTTTTAATGGGGGTGATTTGCCCTAGTTGGAGGGAGTCAGGTACACAACCAGTGGCAAGAGAGACGTTAATGATTTTAGTCCACCATGGGGCGATAATGTGGTTGAGGTTGTGAACTAGGGTAGATTGGAGAGGATCTTTGGTGTGCGAGGCAGGGGCGCAACACAGGCCCCGCAGCCACCGCGGTGCGGGGGGGGCCGAGCTGAAGGGGGCCCCTCAGCACAGTACTCTCGTCCGAGAGCTTGAGCTACGGGCCTGCGAGGAGGGTAGAGCAGGTGGACACGTCCTGGAATGAGCCAGATGGAGAGGACGAGGGGAAGAGACAGATCGGGGGGGGTGAAGCCTTGGAGGGGGAGGGGGAGAAAAGGATAGGAAAGTCTGAGAGGGGGGAGGAGGTGATGGTGAAAGAGACAGACTGGGAAGGGTGATCAGTGAAGAGTAGGCAGGTCACAGAGGTCCCGAAGAGCATGAAGGAGTTGATTGACGTAGAACGAGAAGGGAAAGAGAGGCGAGGAGAGAGAGGTGGATGGAGAGGAGACAGCAACGCAGAGAGAGAAGGAGGGGCCGCCCATTACAGAAGTCACTTCAATTGAATTTATATAGTGCTTACTACCCCTGAAGAGGCACCGAAGAAGGAGATCGGGGGAAAGTGAATAAAAATAGATACTTAGGAAAGATGTGCAGAGAAAGTGAAGAAAGTGTTGTAGAAAGGACAGAGAGAGAAATACAGGTCGACACCCAAGAGCGGATAAAGGAGAAACAGATAGAAGAGATGACACTGATGAGAGCGTGTACAGGACGAAGAAAGAGATGAGGGAATAAGACTACAGATAGAGGGAATGACATAAAAGACTGCAGGGGCGAGGGCACCGAAGAATTGGGACGGGGAAAGAACAAGTAGAAGTGAGAGACTCAGAAAGAGAGAAGGAGAGGGATGGATGGAGACAAACAGGGAGTGTGAGAGGAAGTGATCGAGAAAAAGACGAGTGAGTACAGGGTGGGTGGAGGAGACGGACTAGAGGGAGTGATGAACAGAGAGATGCAGCAACAGAGAAAGAGAATGATGGGGACAGGAGTGGACATAAGTGGTGGAGAAGAGACCTTTGTGTGGTCAAGAACGGAAAGAAAAGAGTGCGAGAGATAAAGATAAAGGGGGGAAGGAAACGACAAAGCAAGAAACAGGGACGACAGTGAGTGCGTGATAAAAAGGAAGTGATGGAGAGACTCGAAGGAGATGATCTGATGGAGACACACAGGGAGGAGAGTGAGTAATAAAGAGTGAGCGATGAGAGAGACAAAGAGGATAATATATGATGGAGACACAGGGAGGAGAGTGATAGAGACAATGACAATATTGTCTGATCGAGACACGCACAGAGGAGAGTGAGTGATAGATAATGATTGATGGAGAGAGTCAGCGAGGATAATTTGTGATGGAGACACACAGGAGAGTGAGTGATAGAGTGGAAGTGATGGAGTGACTCGAAGGGCATCATCTAATGGAGACTCATAGAGAGTAGAGTGAGTGATAGAGAATGAGTGATCAATCAATCAATCAGCGAATTTATAGAGCGCACTACATGCCCGTGAGGGTCTCAAGGCGCTGGGGAAGGGGCTCGCAGCAGCTAGTGGTCGAAAAGCCAGGTCTTGAGTAGTCTCCTGAAGCACAGCGGGTCTTCAGTCTGTCGTAGTAGGAGAGGGAGGGAGTTCCAGGCCTTAGCGGCGAGGTGGGAGAAGGACCTACCCCTGTAGGTGGTTCTGTGGATGCGTGGGACGGCAGCCAGTGACTGGTCTGCGGAACGGAGTTTTCTGTTGGGTGCGTAGCGTGAGAGTCTGTCGTTGAGGTAGGCCGGGCCGGTGTTGTGGAGTGCCTTGTGTGCGTGGGTCAGGAGTTTACATCTGATTCTTCTGTCGATGGGGAGCCAGTGCAGGTTTCTGAGGTGGGGGGTGATGTGGTCTTGGCGTGGTACATCGAGGATCAGGCGTGCTGTGGCGTTCTGGATTCTTTGAAGTCTGATGAGTTTGGACGGGGCTCCGGTGTAGAGGATGGCGGTGAGGGGATCCTTGGTGAGGGAGAGGATCAGCTGGGTGTCGTCGGCGTAGGAGATTATGTTGAGGTCGTGTAGTCTGGCGATGCGTGCGAGAGGTGCCATGTGGACGTTGAATAGCGTCAGGCTGAGGGAGGAGCCTTGCGGGCCGCCGCCGATGGTCTTGGTGATTCCGGAGTAGAACGGGGGGAGGCGGACTCTTTGCGTTCTGTCGGAGAGGAAGGAGGTAAACCAGTCCAGGGCCTTGTCGCATATTCCTGCGTCGTGGAGGCGTGTGCGTAGTGTGTGATGGCAGACGGTGTCAAAGGCAGCGTAGAGATCCAGGAGGATGAGGGCTGCTGTCTCGCCGTTGTCGAGCAGGATTCTGATGTCGTCTGTGGCGGTGATGAGGGCGGTCTCGGTGCTGTGGTTCTTGCGGAAGCCTGACTGGGAGGGGTCGAGGATGCGGTTGTCTTCTAGGTAGCGGGTGAGTTGGGTGTTGACGATCTTCTCAATGACCTTAGCTGGGAACGGAAGCAGGGAGATGGGCCGGAAGTTCTTGAGGTCGCTCGGGTTCGCCTTTTTTCAGTAGGGCGTTGATCTCGACGTGCTTCCAGCTCTGAGGGAAGGTCGTCGTCTCGAAGGAGAGGTTGATAATGTTACACAGGTGGGGTGCGATGGAGCGGTCTGCTTTGTTGACGATGTGGTGGGGGAGAGGGTCGGATGGGGCGCCTGAGTGGATGGTGCTCATGGCCTTGATAGTGTCCTTGGTGTTTACGTTGGTCCAAGTAGGGAGGAGGTCGTGGTCGGTGGGGTTCAGTGGGTCTGGTGTGGTGGGGTTAGCCGGGTTTGTTCGAGGATTGAAGCTGTCGTGGATGTCGGTGATCTTGCGGAGGAAGAAGGCAGCAAGGGATGTCGTTGGAGCAGGAGCTGGGGTTTGAGAGTGCCTTAACGATGTTGAAGAGCTCCTTGCTGTTGTGTGTGTTGTTTCGAGGTGGTCTTTAAAGGAGGCCTTCTTGGTGGTCCTGATGAGGTGGTGGTGGTTGCGGATGGCGTCTTTGTGGGCTGTGTGGATGTCGGGCGTCTTCTCTTTGTGCCAGATGTTTTCTAGTTTCCGACAGGTGCGTTTGGAGGCCAGTAGTTCTGGGGTGAACCAGCTGGCTCTCTGGCTGGTGTCTCTGTTGGCGTGCTGTCTCAATGGAGCTAGCGTGTTGGCGCAGTCTTCCATCCACATTCTGAGGGTCCGGGCCCCCTCCTCGGGGTTGGTGGGGTTGGTCGGTGGGTTGAGAGCGAGGTGTGTTTGAAGGGGTTCCTTGGTGACCTTGCTCCAATGGTGTCGGGGGGTCTTCAGGGCACGGTGATGTATGATGGGTTTCCGGAAGGGGAAGTGTACGCAGTGGTGGTCGGTCCAGGTGAGTTCGGTGGCGTGGCTGAAGGCAACGTGGGGGCTGGAGCAGAAGATGGCGTCGAGCGTATGACCAGCGATGTGGGTCAGTGTCGTGATGATCTATTTCAGTCCGAGGGTAGCGAGGTTGTCAATCAGGGTGGAGGAGCTTCTGTCGTTGTTGTTTTCCAGGTGGTAGTTCAGGTCGCCGAGGAGGATGTAGTCGTTGGAGGTCAGTGCGTGTGTGCTGATGAAGTCCGCCATGGAGTTGCAGAATTGGGGGGGGTCCGGGTGGTCTGTAGACAAGGGTGCCTCTTAGGGTGGTCTTGGGGTCCGTGTGGATCTGGAAGTGCATGTTTTCGGCGGTGTTGAGGGTGTTGGCGGTGTTTGTGGAGATCCTGATGGTGTTCTTGTGGATGATGGCGATTCCTCCGCCGACTCCGTTGGTACGGTCTCTGCGGGTGGTCTTGTAGCCGTCAGGGATGGCCACTGCGATGTCTGGGGCGGAGGCTCCGTTCATCCAGGTCTCGGTCAGAAAGGCGATGTCTGGTGCTGTGGAGTCGAGTAGGTCCCAGAGCTCGACGGCGTGTTTGCGTGCGGAGCAGGTGTTGAGCAGGATGCATCGGAGCTGGTTCGGCTCTGTTGTTCCGGGAGCCTCGGCGTCTTTGATGCAGGAGAAGCTGCAGTTCCGGCAGGTGAAGGGGCCGTGGGTGCGCTTAGGTGCGGCCTTGTGGCAGCTGAGTGGTCGTCCGTGGTTGAGTGCGAGGAGGGTGATGGCATCGTACCGGATGCGGTCTTCGTGGATCGTGCATTGTCCAGGGGTTCTGGCGCTGGGTGCGGTCCAGGCGCGGACGGGCGCAGACGCGCCTGCCTTAGGCGCACCTTCGCAGGGGCCGGCATTTAAGGGAAGGAGGGGAGGGAGGCTCATCTGGGAGGCGGGAGGAGGGGCGGCACGGCCAATGGGCGCTGGGGGGGAAGGGCCGCAGGGGGGGCAGCGACGGGAAAGCAGGGGAAGCGTGGGGCTCGGGGAGGGGGGAGCAGGGCTATGGGATGAACATCGAGGCAGCGGGAACAGGGGGGAACAGGGCAGAGGGGCTACAGAGGAAGGGCAGCGGGCCCAGGAAACGGCGGCAGGAGTGGCGATACAGGGCAGGAGGCACGGGAGCGGAAGAAGCAGGCAGTCTACAGGAGCGGCAAGGTGGCAGAACCGGCACAGGAGCTGCGGCCGGAGGGGGAGCGACCTACCAGGAGGTCAAGGGTGATGAGAGAGACAAAGAGGATATTATATGATGGATATACAGGGAGGAGAGTGAGTGAAGAGAGTGAGTGATAGAGAGGAAGTGATGGAGACAGACACAGAGGAGATTGTCTGATGGTGTCACACAGGGAGGAGAGTGAGTGATAGAACAACAGAGTGATGGAGGGAGAGAGACAATGAGGATCTTGTATGATGGAGACATACAGGGAGGAGAGTGAGTGATAGAGAATAAGTGATGAGGGAGACAAAGAGGATATTATATGATGGAGACGCAGGGTGGAGACTGAGTGAAGAGAGGGAGTGGTGAATAGATATATGGCCAATATTATATGATGGAGACACACACAAAGGAAAGTGAGTGATAAAGAATGAGCGATGGAGACAGTGAGGATATTGTGTGATGGAGACACACACAGAAGAGAGTGAGTGATAGAGAATGAGTGAGGAGCGAGACAAAGAGGATATTAAATGATGGAGACACAGGGAGGAGAGTGAGTGATAGAGAATGAGTGATGGAGAGAGACAGGATATTGTGTGATGGAGACACAAACAGAAGAGAGTGAGTGATGGGGTGAAGTGATGGAGATTGTCTGATGGAGATACCCAGGGAGGAGAGTGAGTGATAGAGAGGTAGTGATGGAGACAGACATAGAGGAGAATATTTGGAGACACGCAGGGAGGAGACTGAGTAATGAGAGGGAGTGATGAATAGAGAGACAGCGACAATATTGTGTGATGGCGACAACAGAGAGTGAGTGATAGAGAGGAAGATATGGAGAGAGACTTGAAGTTAATCTGATGGAGACACACAGGGAGGAGAGGGAGTGATAGAGAGTAATGGGGAGAGAGAGACCACAAGGATATTGTATGATGAAGACACACACCGAGCAGAGTGAGTGATAGAGAATGAGTGTTGAGAGATACAAAGTAGATATTATATGATGAAGTCACAGGGAGGTGAGTGAAGAGAGTGAGTGATAGAGAGGAAGATTTAGAGATGTACACAGATGAGATTGTCTGAGGGAGACACACAGGGAGGAGAGTGAGTGATAGAGCAACAGAGTGAAGGAGGGAGAGAGACAGGTTATTGTGTTTAATGAGACCCACAGGGAGGAGAGTGAGTGATATAGAATGAGTGATCGGGAGAGACAGGATATTGTGTGATGGAGACACAAACAGAAGAGAGTGAGTGATGTGGCGAAGTGATGGAGATTGTCTGATGGAGACACGCAGGGAGGAGAGTGAGTGATAGAGCAACAGAGTGAAGGAGGGAGAGTGGCAGGTTATTGTGTGATTGAGACCCACAGGGAGGAGAGTGAGTGATAGAGAATGAGTGGTGGAGAGAGACAGGATATTGTGTGATGGAGACACAGAGGAGAGTGAGTGATAGAGAATGAATGATGGAGAGAGACAGGATATTGTGTGATGGAGACACAAACAGAAGAGAGTGAGTGATGGAGAGAGACTCGAAGGGCATAATCTGTCACCTAAAACCACAGACCACAACCCTTGAGGAAGCACCGACAGCCTCGGAAGCAGACCTGCGGACAGTGGAGTAGGCAGACATTTTGCCTACCTCCCCAACTCCCCAAAACATGTACCCTGTGGAAGCCTTACATGAAGAGGTTAACCGGAGGGCCCCCTTCCACGTATCCTGCAGGGGGGCCACCCTAAAGTTTCGTTACGCCACTGGTGTGAGGTCAGCTTTAATTTTGAAATGATATTAAAGACTTCAAGCTCAGTCATAGGATGGAAAGTACACCAGGAGACGTTATTTTTTAGTTGCAAGTTGGAAAGGAAGTCACCATAAATAGTAGGAGAGGGTAGTTGAGTGGGCGGATTAGGCGGGAGGGATGGTGTCGAGAGCGGAACAAAGTCAATGTCCCATCGGGGACTGGGAGGGGCAGAGTTGTATTTAAGGATTGATCAATTGATAATTTTTTTCAAAAATAATTTGCCAATTTTCTCACATCTTTCAATTGAGGCTGCCAGCTCTGGAGGGGTAGATGATGTTTATCTTCGAGTATGTTGAAGAGTTCTCTGGGCCTGTTTATGGCACGATCGAGTTTTGCGCGAAAGAAAGAAGCCTGTTCAGTGAAGATGTGCTTCTTATAGGTTGATCTAGTAGATCTAAGGAGGGCGGGATGAGAGGGTGAGGGGTGTTGTTTCCAAGATCTTTCCGATCGTCGGAGTTGTCTTCTTTGAGGAGGGCGGGATGAGAGGGAGAGGGGAGTTGTCTCCGTGATTTTTTAGATAGTCGGAGTTGTCTTCTTAGAGGAGGGCGGAATGAGAGGGCGAGGGTTGTTGTCTCCAAGATCTTTCATATAGCCGGAGTTGTCTTCTTTCCTGATTGAGTTTGGGATTGAACCAAGATTTGGATTGGGCTGTCCTTTCTTATTTAAGTTTGAGTGGGGCGACTTGATCCAGGGCATCGCCAATGGCCTTATTGAAATGATCAGTCATTAGCGTTCTGGGAGGGAGGGATGAGTTGAAATTGAGCTTGAAGTTTAGACTCGAGTTCACTTTGAGGGACTTGCTTAAGGTTTCTGGACCATATCCTAGGTTTGTTGTTAACATATGTGGGGAGAGGGGCGCTGGTTATGATTTCAAACAGAATAAGATGGTGGTCGGACCAGTCAATGGGGATGATGATGGTCAGGTAGATCAAGTCAATGTTAGAGATGAGAGTGTCATGGGATGCAGAGGTAAACCACATCGGATTGCTTAGGAAGGAAGTTTTTAGAAGTCAGAGAATTGTACAAAGAGGAAAGTGCATAAGGTGATCTCACGGGAGGAGAGTGCGTAGGAAGAGAGTAGGAGGGAGCATCTGGGAAGAGGGAAGGGAGAGGAGGGGATCAGTCATTGATAAGAAAGGGCGTCAGAGAATTAGCCCTAGAGGGGAGAGAAGTATGAAACCCAAGAGGAGGCAAATGAGTAAGAAAGGAGTACGAGGGAGAGTCCAGGATGATGGCGGGACAGGCGGGGTTCGATCGATGTTAGGAATAGGAGCCGGAGAATTAGACATGGAAGCGAGTGTGGAGGAGTCCTAAGGGTAGGCAGGTGAGTAGCAGAAGAGATGTCGAGGGGGAGGAGGACTTGAACGGAGGAAGCGGGCAAAGACTCATGGGTGCAGGGCAGTTGAGTTATTGAGGGATTATGAGTCGAAGGGGAGATTTGATAGGCCAAGGTGCTGAAATGTTTGTCAAAAATGTTGAGGTGGATATCAGATGCTTGAATGAGGATGTTGCCTGTTCTGAATATGGAAATATCGTTTTCCCCCTTGAAGGCAGGGGAAGAGATAATCAACAGTTTTATTCCGTATGGGATTTTGATAGATTTGTTGATAGGAAAGTGGAGAAGGAAAGTGTTTTTCTATTTAGTGGTGCATTTGGAGTGGAAAATAAAATTGGACGAGAGAGGCTGTGGTAGGTATCAACTAATAGTGTTTCAGGGTAAAGCTTCAGTAATTTGTGTATGAAATTTTTCTTAGCGTATTTGGAAAGGTTTGATGGATATGAATTGCTCCAAGAGTTAGGGCCATGTCTAAAGAGGGCAGGATCAGGAGGTAAGGAGGTGGAGGGGCTTGGGGACATTGTGCTGTGTACCGTAAGAATGGAGGAAAGGACAGGAGGGAGGCAGGACAAGGACGGATGCAAAGGAAAAGCGCAATAAGGGGCGAGGTTCTGGAATAAGGATATACTCAAAGGGGGAAAAGAACAAGCCGAGTAATGTGAGAAAGGTAAAGTCTGAGTAAAAAAAACAGAAACAAAAACCATCCAATGTAGGCACATAGATTAAGTCAGAGTATTAAAAATATCCAATGTAGGAACACCAAACAGGTAATGGGATAGTGATAAAAAAACAATTAACATAAAAAACATCAAAATCGAGTACACAACATCAACACCAATTTAAGTAGGAATACATTTTTTTTTTTTTTTTTTATCATTGTCCCAAATTGTAGTCCTTGATCAAGTAGCAAAAAGTCAATCCAACTTCTGTTTCCTTAGAGGTTATTATCAGTAGTGGCTTGTGTCCATGACTACTGTGGGAATAAAGAGGCCATCTTGTGAAACCACCAGTGAAAGTGAAAAGAGAGGGGCACACAAAATGGAGGGGAGTCCACGGTCAAACAGAAAGTGTTAGAGGCAGTCCTACCCCCGTTTCCACGGAGAATTGTATTACGAGGGTCTTGTGAATATGACTATTATGGGGTTTAAAAGGCCTTCTTGTGAAAAACTACCAGTTACGAGTGGAGAGAGAGGGGAGAACAAAATGGAGGGGAGCGAAAGACCAACAGTAAAATGAGCCGCATAAACGACAACGCCGTCACCCACCACGTGAAGGAGCAGAGCGAACCCAGCAGTAACAGAGCAGCTGCACACCGGGGGTCGAGGCGGCTACAAAAAGAGCAGGTCACCCTCCCTGTGCAGGATAAAGTAGCGCAGAGGATTAAGGTGCCTGCTGCAAAGAACATGTCCTTGTGTGTTCAGACGTTTTCAGGCAACAATAAAAATTTAAATGTAACTTTGGCGATTAACGTTCCTGCGAGAAAAAGAAGGATGTTTTATCTAGTGGCTGTTTCTACTCATGCTAAAGTAGCACAGAAGATTAAGATGCCTGCTGCAAAGAACATTTCTTTGTGTGTCCAGAGGTTTACCGGCAACAATAAAAATGTAAAGGTAACGTTGGCGTTTAATATTCCTGCGGGAGAGAGAAGGAAGTTTTATCTAGTGGCTGTTTCCACTCATGCCATTAGTGTGGCAGGGTATGCTCAGACGTGAGTCCCTTGCTCACTTTGCCACTGAATTCAAGCAAGCCGGGATGAAGACGGCTGTAATGCCAGAAACCGGTCCTCGGAAGCTTGTTTCCGGTCCAGGGAAGGCATGGCTTGGCAGTTCGGGCTGGACTGTTCCCATGAGGCACAGGGTCAGACTGATTTGCATATAGCCATGTCTGAACTGGGGTGGCAAAGTGGGCTAAAGAACGGAGATGGATCAAACCCAGATCTTTTGACTGGGTGTGAGTGTTTGATTGGTTCAGATGCTCCGTCCATCACCACCCCCTTTTGTACCGCTTTGGCCGCCATTAGTGTGGCAGGTTATGCTCAGACGTGAGTCCCTTGCTCACTTTGCCACTGGATTCAAGCAAGCCGGACTGAAGACGGCTGTAATGCCAGAAACCGGTCCTCGGAAGCTTGTTTCCGGTCCAGGGAAGGCATGGCTTGGCAGTTCGGGCTGGACTGTTCCCATGAGGCACAGGGTCAGACTGATTTGCATATAGCCATGTCTGAACTGGGGTGGCAGAGTGGGCTAAAGAACGGTGATGGATCAAACCCAGATCTTTTGACTGGCTGTGAGTGTTTGATTGGTTCAGATGCTCCGTCCATCACCACTCCCTTTTGTACCGCTGTTTCCACTCATGATACAGAAGCACCAAGGATTAAGATGCCTGCTGCAAATAACATGTCCTTGTGTGTCCAGAGGTTTTCAGGCAACAATAAAAATGTAAAGCTTACTTTGGCGATTAATGTTCCTGCAGAAAAGAAAAGGGAAGTTTTATTTAGTGGCTGTTTCCAGTCATGTTAAAGTATTCCAGAGGATTAGGATGCCTGCAGCAAAGGAAATATCCATGTGTGTTCAGAGGTTTTAAGGCAACAATAAAAATGTAAAAGTAACTTTGGCGATTAATGTTCCTGCTGAAGAGAGATGGGAATTTTATCTAGTGGCTGTTTCAACTCATGCTAAAGTAGGACAGAGGATTAAGATGGCTGCTGCAAAGAACATGTCCTTGTGTGTCCAGAGGTTTTCAGGCGACAATAAAAATGTAAAGGAAACTTTGGCAATTAATGTTCCTGCGGGAAAAAGAAGGACATTTTATCTAGTGGCTGTTTCAACTCATGCTAAAGTAGCGCAGAGGAATAAGATGCCTGCTGCAAAGAAAATATCACTGTGTGTTCAGAGGTTTTCAGGCAACAATAAAAATGTAAAGGTAACTTTGGTGATTAAAGTTCCTGCGAGAAAAAGGAGGACGTTTTATCTAGTGGCCGTTTCCTCTCATGCTAAAGTAGCGCAGACAATTAAGATGCCTGCTGAAAAGAAAATTTCCTTGTGTGTCCAGAGGTTTTCTGGCAACAATAAAGATGTGAAGGTGACTTTAGGGATTAATGTTTATGCTGAAGAGACATGAGAGTTTTATGCAATAATGAAAATGTAAAGGTAAATTTGGCGATTAAGATTCCTGCTGGAGAGAGACATTAGAGTTTTATCCAGTGGCTGTTACGACTCATGTTAAAGAGACGCAGAGGATTAAGATGCCTGCTGCAAAGAATATATCACTGTGTGTTCAGAGGTTTTCAGGCAACAATAAAAATGTAAGGTTAACTTTGGCGATTTAGGTTCCTGCTGGAGAGAGATGGGAGTTTTATCTAGTGCCTGTTCCCACTCATGACAAAGTAGCGCAGAGGATTACGATGGTTGCTGCAAAGAGGTTTTTAGACAACAATAAAAATGTAAAGGTAACTTTGGCGATTAATGTTCGCCCTGGAGAGAGATTGGAGTTTTCTCTACTAGATGTTTCGACTCATGCCAAAGTAGCGCAGAGGATTAAGATTCCTGCTGCAAAGAACATGTCCTTGTGTGTTTAAAGGTATTTAGGCAACAATAAAAATGTAAAGGTAACTTTGGCGATTAACGTTCCTGCTTTAGAGAGATCGGAATTTTATCTAGTGGCTGTTTCCACTCATGCTAAAGTAGCGCAGAAGATTAAGATGCCTGCTGCAAAGAACATGTCCTTGTGTGTCCAGAGGTTTCCAGGCAACAATAAAAATGTAAAGGTAACTTTGTCAATTAAAGTTCCTGCTGGAGAGGGACATTAGAGTATTATCTAGTGGCTGTTCCGACTCATGTTAAAGTGACGCAGTGGATTAAGATTCCTGCTGCAAAGAACATGTCCTTGTGTGTCTGTAGATTTTCAGGCAATAATAAAAATGTAAAGGTAGCCTTGGCAATTAATGTTTCTGCGGGAGAGAGATAGGAAGTTTTATCTAGTGGCTGTTTCCACTGATGCTAAAGTAGCGCAGAGGATTAAGATGGCTGCTGCAAATAACATGTTCTTGTGTTTGCTGAGATTTTGAGGCAACAATAAAAATGTAAAGTTAACTTTGAAAATTAATGTTCCTGCCGGAGACAGATCTGAGTTTTATCCAATGGCTGTTTCCGCTCATGCTAATGTTTCACAGAGGATTAAGTTGCCTGCTGCAAAAAACATTTCCTTGTGTGCTCAGAGGTTTTCGGGCGACAATAAAAATGTAAATGTAACTTTGACGATTAAGGTTGTTGCGGGAGAGAGAAGGAAGTTGTATCTAGTGGCTGTATCCTTGAAGGAGTATGTGGGGAGGTGCGGGGTCTACAGCGGAACTAGATTTCACTTTACTAAAAAGTGTTGGAAGAGTTTATTTGGTAATGGGGAGGGAGCGTTTGTGAGGCAAACGGTGGGTGAGTCCAGAGTCTTTCTCTTTGGGGTAGAATTTGGTGTATTTATTGTACTTTATAGGGAACAGTAAATTTCAGAGATTTCTTTTTTTTTAAAGTTGCTAGATCATTGCAATGAGTGACTGTGGGTTCTGGGAAATGGCCGCCAATCGATGTGGTTAGGGATTTAACAATTTGGAAACACAAACAGTAAACGTAAGAGTTACCGACAGGCCGGTAGTTTCGTTGTTTTCAATCGATATTTTACTATTATAAACAAGTTAGAGTGACGCATGGGGCCATGCATATTACATTTACCCTTATTGCCCTTTCAATAGTTTGCAGATGAGCATTACTAGTCTAATTACAGTTGGTGATTTGTGTTGTAAAGATGCATATGCCACCCACATGCACCCCAGCACACTACCCACATGCATCCCACCAACGCACACCTTATAACAACACACCATACCATGCCACTGCCCCACGTCACTGCACTAGACACCAGGTTTGCAGTACGGAGCACAGCAGCCACACTGCTCTACAATAAACCTTAGAAACATTGCCAAAGCCAATAGCTCTGGCTAAAGATTTATACGGTCTTAAAGGCGAGAATTATTGGTTATGCCAATGCTTGTTTAATTCTGCAGAGACTTTATCATATGTTACAGGCGGTTTGGTGCATGATTCACATGGCAAACATTGTCTGCCCATGTTTTAAAAATGTACAAGGAAAAAAGATACATAGTTTCAGGTGAGGCTTCTGGTTGTCATGGAAACAGTTGAGAGGGTCATTGTGAAGAAGGTTCTTTGAATGTTGGTGTTTGAAGATTCCTTGGAATGTTGTAGTTTAAACCGTGGATGACAGTTGAGGCGGGGTGGGAGCTCACACCAACCTCAGCTCTGCTCCCCAGAGACAGAAGAACGGGAAGAGCCTCTGTGTGAAGGGGGCCTGCGGGAAGGAGTAGAGAAGCTCCATGGAGTCAGCATTGTACAGGGACAGCCGCCCCCCCTCGTAGTCCAGATACACCCCCAGCTTCAGGGGCTTCTCACGAGGGGACAGAGGGGTCTCAGGGGAGCTGAGAGCCTTGTACTGACCCCTAAACCCCTCCACAGCCCAGATTCCCCCCTCGGGTGACCATGTGAAGTCTCCCGTCCTGTTCACAGACTCTGCTGCGACCCCCACATTCCGCCCTGTCCCCTCCTGTAGCAGCTGCACCTCCCAGTAATGTCTGCCGGAGGTGAACCCCTCGCTTCCCAGCACACAGGAGCAGTAGTTGGTGAATCTTTTGGGGGTGTCCGGCAGGTGCTGTGCTATGCCCGTGTCTCTAACTCGTCTCCCCTCCTCAGACAGGTAGAGCTTTGGATGAGCCGTGTCAGGATCCAGAGTCACCATCACTGCAGAGAAGAGATTCACAATTAGAGATTTAATGACACAAAGTAAGGCTGTAATTACTGCTTCTGTTTTACATGTGATTAATTTACACCACATACTGAAGGAGCATGCGGAATTAGACTGCTCACTACACTAAAGCGCGCTGCACTAGAGCGCTTACTACACTAAAGCGCGTATTCATCCAGAGCACCCACTACACCAAACAGCACTACATAGAGAGGACATTCTACTGCCCACTACACTGCACCACGCACCATACTACACACGCTGATAGCAGTCACTACACTGCAGCGTGCATTCATCTACAGCACACACTACACCAAACAGCACTAAATAGACAGGAAATTCTACTTAACACCACACTTCATCAAGCAGCATATTACACACACACACACACACACACACACACAGTGCTCACTGCACTACTCACTACACTGCACCATACAGCATACAACATAACACCACATTAGACTGAACTCTGCAGCAGGTAGGACACTGTACTAGCTACTCCAAAGTATGCTGTACTAGTCAGTACACTGTATTAGAAGGTAGAGAGTAACAAAGCTACTACAAGGTATACTGTACTAGTCCGTACACTGGATTAGATTGTACAGTGTGAGAGCTGCTACAAGGAAAACAGTACTGGTCAGTACACTGTATTAGATGGTACAGAGTGTCAGAACTACTAGAAGGTATACAGTACTAGTCAGTATACTGCACTACATGGCACAGAGCGACAGAGATGGTCCAAGGTATACCCTACTCCTCAGTACTCTATATTAGATTGTACAGACTAAGAGAGCTATTAGAAAGTATACAGTACTAGCCAGTAAACTGCATTGGAGGGTGCAGAGTAACAGGGCTACTAGAAGGTATACATTACTAGTCATTACACTGAATTAGATGGAACAGAGTTACTCTAAGATATACTGTACTAGTCACTACACTGCATTGGATAGTACAGAGTAAGAGAACTACTAGGAAGTCCACTGTACTAATCAGTACACTGTATTAGATGGTACAGAGTAACATAGTTACTATAAGGAATACTGTATTACTCAGATGGAGCTACTAGGAGGTATACAGTACTACCCAGTACACTGCATTGGATTGTGCAGAGTAGCAGGGCTTCTAGAAGGTATTCTGTACTATTCAATACACTGTTTTAGATGGTACAGAGTAACAGAGCTGCTCCAATGTGTACTGTCCTAGTCAGTACACTGTATTAGATGGTACAGAGTAACAGAGTTACTCTAAGGAATACTGTACTACTCAGTCCACTGCATTAGATGGTACAGAGTGACACAGCTGCAAGAAGATGCACTGTACTGGCCAGTATACTATATTAGATGGTAAAGTGTGACAGAACTAGTAGAAGGTTTACTGTACTACTCAGTGCACTGCATTAGATCATACACAGTAGGAGAGTTATTCCAAGGCATACTCTACTAGTCAGTACTCTATATTAGATTTTGAACAGTAAGAGTGGTCCTAGAAGGTATATGGTACTGGTCAGTACACTGCATTAGATACCACAGAGTGACTGAGCTACTCCAAGGTATACAGTACTAATTAGTGCACTCTCTTAGATGCTACAGAGGGACAGAGCTACCAGAAGTTATACTGTACTAGTCAGTACGCTGCCTCGGATGATTCAGCTTGATAGAGCTACTAGAGGTGTACTGTAATAGTCAGTACACTGCATTAGAAGGTACAGAGTGACAGAGCTACTCGAAAGTATACTTTACTAGTCAGTACACTGCATTAGATGTTACAGAGCAACAAAGCCACTCCAATGGGGGAGTGGCTAGCCAGCCAACATGGCAGATGCGAGTTCCTAACGCTTTGCTCACAAACCCTCTATTATACTGAAAAACGATTGAATTCTACTCCAGCGGACTACAAAACAAGGCACGTTACGCTTCGGAGTGCGAGCTGACATGGACTGGTGAACAGGATGGTTGTATGGCGAAGGATGGCGATGAGTAAGTACCTATGGCCTTGCCATCGAAAAACTCATCCATCCCTGCACAAGTGGACTACGGCGATACCACGACAGAGCCATTCAGCGTGGACGAAGAGGCAAAGACCCAAACGCAGGCAACTGACTCCAAGAGCAGTGCCGAGGGGATCGAGGGTCGTCGGCTGATAGGTGGTGAACACGCCAAGGCATACAGTAGTAATCAGTACACTCCATTGGATGGTAAACAGTAACAGATCTACTAGAAGTTTGCTCTACTAGTGACTATGCTGCATTAGATAGCACAGAGTGGCAGAGCTATTAGAAGGTGTACTGTACTAGACAGTGCACTGCATTAGACAACAGAGTGACAGAGCTACTCAGGCATGGCCCATGCAGGTAAGAGCTGTCGGTGGAGGGGGTGGGAGGGTCGATTTGAGAGATGAATAGAAGGTAAACGTAAATTTGAATTTTTTTAAAATTTAAGTTTTCCTTGTGGTAGTCTGTCGAATCCCACCCACCCCGCCCCACAGCTGTTACCTGCACGGGCCACACCTGGAGCTACTAGAGGCATACTGTACTTGCCAGTACACTGCATTAGATAGTACAGAGTAACAGAGTTAGTTTAAGGTATACTGTACAAGTGAGCACTGTATAATGGATGGTACAGAGTAAGAGAACTACTAGAATGTATTCAGCATTAGTCCACTGCATTAGATGACACAGAGTGACAGAGCTACTACAAGGTATACAGTACTAGTCAGCACACTGCATTGGTACAGTCACACAGGTACTAGATGTGTACTGTACTAGTCAGACAACTGCGTTATATTGTACAGAGTGACAGAGCTACTTAAAGATATACCATACTATTCAGTACACTGCATTTCATGACACAGATTACCAGAGCTACTCAAAGGTATTACAGTACTACTCAGTACACTGCATTGGATGGTACAGAGTGGCAGAGCTACTAGAAGGTATAGTGCATTATTAATTACACTATATGATATTGTACAGAGTGACAGAGGCCCTCCAGGGTATGCTGTACTAGTCAGTACACTGTATTAGAAGGTACCGAGTAACTAACAGCTACTCCAAGATATACTGTAGTAGTCTGTACACTATAACAAATGGTACAGAGTGACGGAACAATTAGACGGTATACTGTACTTGTCAGTCCACTGCATAAGATGTAACTACAAACCTACTAGAAAATATTCTGTACTAATCAGTACACTGTATTAGATAGCATGGAATGACAATGTTACTAGAAGGTATACTTTACTAGTCAATACACTGCATTAGATGGTACAGCATGACAGAGTTATTAGAAGGTATACAGTAGCAGTACTACTCAATCCAGTGTATTATATGGGGCAGTGTGCCAGAGCTACTAGAAGGTAAACTTTATAAGTCAGTACACTGTATTAGATATAACCGAGTGACAGAGCTACTAAATGTTATGCTGTACTGGTTAGTACACTGTATGAATGGTACAGAGTAGCTGACAGCTACTACAAGGTATACTGTATTAGCCAGTACACTGCATTAGATGATGCAGAGGGACAGAGCTACTTCAAGGTATACAGTACTAGTCAGTACACTGCATTACAGTGTGTAGAATGACTGAGGTATTAGAAGGTATACTATGCTAGTGAGTACACTGTATCAGATGGAATAGAGTGCCAGAGCTATTAGAAGGTATACTGTACTAGTCAATATTCTGCGTTAGTGGGCATGGAGTGACAGCGCCACTAGAAGGAATACTGTACTAGTATGTACACTATAATACATGGTACAGAACAACAGAGCAACTCCAAGGTAGACTGTTGTGGAAAAGTAAATTTTGTCATGTTCTGTGTCCCTACGTGTCCTCCATCTTATGTTATGTGTGCATGATTAAATATGCATATGTATCCCCCATGTTTGATTAAAGACGCAATTATAGTTGTGTCCATCACTAGTATGCCAGTTTCCAGTTCTCGTGAATACTACGAATATCAGGCCTATGTAAAATTGCGTTGCCACGTTTCTCAGTGTGCACGTTATTTCATTGTAAAGTCCCCGTTTCTAGGCCTCAAAAGGGCCCGGACACCAGATTCAGCTTCAGTCTCCAGAGCCCTCGCTGAGGAGCGATACAGCCCCCACCTGTATTCCTGACCCTTCACTTACTTCCTGCCTCACAGTGCCCGGCTCAGCCTGGCTCTGCCTACGAGTCTGCCAAGAGTATGTTATGATTCTAGTTATCAGTCCAGCCCTCCTTCTCTGCATTCCTAAGCTACTGAGTCGCATCAATAGTTTCCGTCATTGTCTAGCCTTTACGTCTCCATGTAAGAAAAATACTGCATTTAATGGTCATTTAATATTCTTCATCACGCACTACATGTAGAATAATGCATGCTCCAGTCTTAGAGTCTGTTAGCCTTTACCCCGATAACTTTTGGATTCTATCAACATGTTCTCTAAACATTAGATACTAGATAGGGTTTAAGTACATGTCGCCCTGACTCTCCAGACTTCAGTCTCTACTCCTAGCACAGAGTTCATAGCCCCCAGCTTCTCCTAGTAACACGTCATTGTCAGTTTGCGCGCACCATTAGGTTAGAGGTCCCGGCTCCTTAGGTAGCCCCCTCCATGTTTCCGCCCCATTTATGACATATTCTGTTACGTTTACATCACATGTCTATGTATACGCCCTGTTACACCCACTATTATGCCTTATCTTTCGCGACTGCTATTGACCACACCCACTGCTCCGCCTATTGTATGCATTGTAATGTAACTGTTTTAGTATATATATGTTGTGTACTGTTATTAAAGGTTACGCCGATTCTGATCCTGCCCCGGCAGCGCTGCCATCCCGTTCCCGTGCAGGTTGTCCTGTTCCTGTCCTTTATGCTGTATTAAACCCTGCAAACTCCTACTACCTCGAATCTTGACTCTTATTTATTGAGCTATCTGTTATTGCTATGTCCAGTAAAACCTAGATCCGGTATTATTTATTTATATACCACATAATGGCGCCCGAATAGGGACCTGCCCTTTCCCCACGCGCCGGTGAAGCCACGCCGGCCCCCTGACCCTCTGCAGCCGTGACGGAACCATACCGTGCACGTGCAGATATTTCTGCTTCAAGTATCCCTCAGGCCCACGGAGGAGACGGAGGTGGCGGTCCAGCATCCAGACGAGGCGGTGGAGGAACGCGGCGAGTCCCGACCAGAGCCCAAGCCGAGAGTCCAAGGTCCGAGGTATCCGGAGGCCCACCCGTAACAGAAGTCCGAAGTTCGTCCGTCCGGCGTCGAAGCAGTCCAGTCCAGTCCGAGGCCTTCCGTTCTTGCTGCCCGGTGAGTACCATTGCTGGGGTAGTATCTAGACAGGGTCAATCTAATTGACTCTGGTCCGTGGGTTGGTGGTACACAGACCCAAAACGAAGTGTCCACTTCGGTGGATGCGGGTCCTGACGTGTCTCTTTATGAGACCGGTAAGTTTCGTACTGTTTCAGCAGTGCATCTAGTTTCTGTTCTAGTCAGTTCTGTTCTCGAGAAAACTCATGTATTCTGTTTTCAGTATTCCAGGTAGTATTCTGTTCGAACTGTTATTTTAAATGTTCTTCATGTATTTTAACGTCGTGGTATGAATGTGGAGTAAGTATCGTGTTCATTGTGTATTGTATTGTGTCTAGATTACAGTTCAGTCATGCCCTTATTCTCGAAATTACGTCAGTTAAAAACTAGAAAAGGTCTGCTAGAAGCAGCAGTTCCTGTCCCGCCTAGGGACAGTCCAGGTCATTTTATGTATCAGAAGCATGGCATAAGTGCCATATTATATCTAGATTTATGGGTAGAGTATACCAAGGAGTTAGAAGAAAAGTATAGATGGCCCGTATCAGGTACGTGGGATGCCGAGTGCATCATGAGAGTAGAAGAAGCATTATGGAAAAAGAAAGCCAGACAGTCACAGAAGGATGCCATCGAGTTATGGCGCAAAGAATCTCATAAAAGAACCGAAAAAGAAATCAGAAAGTCAGAACTAAGTAGAGAATCCTTGGAACGAGCCCAGGAAAAGGAATTGATCGAGATAGGTGAACGAGTTAAAACAGAACAATCAGACAGACAGAGGAATGCCCTCATTAAGGGTATGTACCCTCTCCTTGCCGAGGGCTTGCCAAAAGCGACCCCGGAGGCATCCAGTAATTTTCCGCCACCATTAGTTCCGACCAAGCTACGTCACAAACCGACCGCAGCTGATATTTTTATTTCGTCCTATTTGGACGACACAGTCCCAGAATATGCGAATCCTGTTCCGCCAGTCCCTGTAAATAATGTAAATCCAGCTCCTCCAGACACTGGAGTACCTGCTACGGTACCCCCGGTCCAGCCTACATTACAACTTCCCGCCACTCTGCCAGCACGAAGAATGTCAGTCGACGATTCCAGTTTAGGGGCCGCAGGAGGAGGTCCTCCTGGTACCCCGCCGCCACACCAACGTAGAACGTTGGCCGAGTTACATGAATGTGCGTTACAGCGTACGCCCAAATTTAAGTCCGTTGCAGAAATCCGACGAGCTCTTACTGAATGCCGCTATGATCCAGTTGCAGGTGATGATAGTACAGTAATATATTCCATCCGTGTAAGACGGGTGACCGGGTATTTGGACACCCTACCTGACATGAAAGAAGATCTAGACAGAATATATCGTTTCATCCGTACAGGGAATGATCCAGAAAGTATTGGCGAAGCCATGTCTCAAAGGAAAGCTGAGATCCAGCTCATGATATTAAAGTTTCTGATTAATTGTCTAATAAGAGAACAAGATTACCCGACTAAAGATCCGGCCGAAATGAGAATCCTGACAAGGTGGAGTGATAATATAGCCGAGGGTAAGCACAAGACTATCAGTAGTATAGAGAGTATGTACAAGAAAATTCGTAAGGAAATACTAAAGTTACACGAACAACGTAAAGCAGCACAAGTAAGCGAGAAGGAAAATGACTCTACTGAAGAGGTAGAGGACGAGAATCCCGCTAGAATAGCGTATGTAGGAAAATCTAGATTTCCAGATCGCCATTTGCGCCTAGAACACAAGTCAGTTTTACATCATCCAGCACCAGAACAAGGTTCTCTAGAACAAGTATTTCAAGCTACCGATCACATTCTGAAATCACGAATCGGTTACAGTGAATTAAGTACCATGCATTAACAAGAACTAGCCCGATCAGCAGTCCGATGGATTACTGATTCTACCACTTTTCCAGACGAAATAGTGGCACAAATGTTTCTGAAACTGCCCCCAGCCGAGCAGCGACTGGTGGGTATGTATATGATCCAACACCTCATTACTCTGTATGAGGGTCAACATTCTGATCCAGGTCCGTTACACGATGTCCTGAACGAGTTACTCCAGTATAGATGGAAAGGTCTAGGTACCGATTTAATTAGTATCATTCTAGAACAGCGCCACAAATATAGTATGTTTTTGAACCCGCATTTTGTTCATGTCTCACCCCCAGAAAGTAAACCCTTTTACATAGACAGACAGAATCCGTTACGAGAAGTACACCCAGTCAGGACAACAGATGGTGAAATGCAACGAGTGTTTGTTTACACTCCGATCACAAAGATGGAACTCTTAGAGATGAAGAAATTAATTCCCTGTCATGATAAAGATCCAGCAGGGTTCCACCGAGAATTAAAAGACATGCTCCGTATGGGAGAATACACGTATCCAGATATAATTAAAATGTTAAAGGTCCTGTTGCCCGCAGGGGTATATGAAAAACTCAAGGAAAAAGATTGGGAGGTGGGAGAGAAAAAGATCGATTGGGCAGTTCTAGAAGCTGAAGATAAGATACGAGTACCAGGTACCGGTCTTGGAGAAAAATGTAAAGAATTACCAGAATTGTTAATACAAGTTTTGCCAAGATTATTAACCACTAAAAAGGAAGACTGGGATGCAATCTCAGCCTGTAAACAGAAACAAGATGAAGACACTAGTGATTTTTATTCTAGATTTGAGAAATGCTTTAGTATTAACAGTGGCCTCAAGACAAGTAGCGAGTCATACCCTCATCTTTTTGTTACTAAATTAGTTGAGAATTCAAGTCCACAAGTTAAGAACCGAGTTTTGAAAGTCGAAAGTACCTGGCAAGCTAATACCCCGTCCCAGATGTTACAGATGCTTCAATACCACCAGAATAGAATCAGAGAAGAGCAAGATCATGAGAGAAAACGTATGAAAGACACGAAAATGAAAGTACTAGTTGCACAATCTGTTCCTCAAGACAGTCAGAAGAGGGGTACGAATCAAGCCAGTCATCCTGCAGTTCCCGTTAAAGGGACATGCAATTACTGTAAACAGCCAGGTCATTTTATAAACGAGTGTGCAGTTCTGAAACATAACATAGCTACTGGTAAGACTAAAGAAAGAGCACGTCCGCCTAGACAAGAACAAGTTTCACAGACTTCTCAGCCACAGAATGCACAACAGACAGTTACAGCACCGCAGCCTATTGCTGCAACACAGCATGTTACACAGCAGATGTACCAGTATGCGCTGTCCGAGTATCCAGAATATCAGCCATATTCATGAAACAGCCTAGAGAGGGAGGTAGGCTTGCCTCTCATCGAGATACCTGTAGATCAAGAGGGTCCCTATGTTCATAGTCAAGTATTAGGGAAAGACAGAAAGTTTCTGATTGATACAGGGGCAAGTAGGACCACCATCAGTCACGCCGAGGTTCCAGGGGCTCCGCTCTCAGGCTCTAGAAATGTTTCCCTTGGATTTTCAGGAAAGCCTATTATAAATGAGATATCAAAGCCAGTTACTCTAGAAGTAGGTCCATTGTCCCGCACTACTGATCTGTTACTTACAAAGTCATGCCCAGAAAATCTGTTAGGTATTAAAACACTGAAAGAATTAGGTGCAGTTATTTGCTGCTCCCCAGAGGGAATACGACTGTTCTTACGTGACTTCAAGGGTCACTATGTATTACGAGATTTTGATCCGAGATTGTCTAATGTTCCGCAGCATCTATGGGCACAAGGTCCAACTGATGTTGGTTATATGCAAATCACACCCCATCGTGTGACTCTCAAGCCAGGTGTAGTCCTGCCACGAATCAGACAGTACAGATTGCCACCTGAGGCTGTAGCAGCCTTATCCAAAATTATTGACGAGCTCATGGCTCAAGGAGTAGTTGTAGAAACTGACTCCAATGTATGTAATTCTCCGATCATTCCTGTCATGAAACGTACTGATCCAAATGCACCCCCAGTATATCGATTAGTGATTGATCTCCGAGAGCTTAATAAATGTATCATTCCCCAGTACCCAGTTGTCCCAGATATCTCTTCCCTATTGACAGCCATTGATTCTGAAGCCTCATTTTTTTCAGTCATAGACCTCAAGAACGCGTTTTTCAGTGTCCCCATTCATCCAGACAGCCAGTTTCTTTTCGGATTTTGTTTAAATGGAAGGAGCTATATGTTCACACGCGCTCCTCAAGGTTTCACAGAAAGTCCTAGTATTTACAGTCAAGCACTCAAGAGACAACTAGACAATATTCACATGCCAACTGACACTGCCCTGCTCCAGTATGTCGATGATCTACTGATCACAGCCCGTTCTGAACGTGCTTGCGAGCGAGCATCCCTTACAGTCTTGTATTTCCTTGCCGAGATGGGGCACAAGGTGTCCCCTTCGAAGCTTCAATTCTGTGTCCAGCAAGTGATCTATTTAGGCCACTTGCTGTCCAAGAGGGGTAGGCAGTTGACACCTGACCGTATCCAGTTAATAGCGAGTCTTCCTCAACCCAAGACCCAGAAGGAGGTACGTGCTTTTATTGGCCTCACTTCTTACTGCAGGCAATGGATTCCTCAGTATGCATTTCTAGCCAAGCCACTGATACAGTTAACGACACAGGAGGCAGCCGTATCGACTGTTCTCCCTTGGACTTCTGAACATACACTTAGTTTCAATGAGTTAAAGAAAGCCCTATGCCAAGCTCCAGTTCTAGCTACACCGAACTACAGTAAGCCTTTTACACTTTTCGTCACTGAACGTGAAGGTACAGCATTATCTGTTCTCACACAAGATCAAGCAGGACAATACAAGCCCTGTGCTTATTTTTCGAGCACACTAGATCCTGTAGCCCAGGCTCTGCCTGCGTGCCTCAAGTCAGTTGCAGCCACAGCACTAGCTATCAGACAAAGTGATTCCATAGTATTAGGACATTCCTTGACAGTACAAGTTCCACACTCCGTGGAAGTCCTTTTAAACCGAACACAGACTCAGCACTTGACAATTGCACGTTTAACAGGTTATGAATTGACACTGTTCCAGCCACACATAGAAATCAGACGCTGCAACGTTTTAAATCCTGCTACACTGTTACCATCAGTAAATTCAAATCCCGCCACACATGACTGTGTGGAAGTAGTTAATACTATGACTAAGCCAAGACAAGATCTGACAGATATTCCATTATCAGATCCTGACCTGACACTTTATGTGGATGGTTCATGTATGAGAACAAGTACAGGAGAACTAGTAGCCGCGTATGCTGTGACTACTGACACTGAAGTTATTGAAACACACCGTATTGACACTCTGTCCGCTCAAGCAGCAGAGCTAGTTGCTCTGACACAAGCCTGCATACACGCTAAGAACCTGAAAGTTAATGTTTACACAGATTCACGTTACGCATTTGGAGTCGTACACGACTTTGGAGTGCTCTGGCAGGAGAGAGGTTTTATGACTTCTCATGGAACCAAGATTCAGCATGGTCTCCTTATTCAAGCTCTGTTAGATGCCATACATTTACCGACATCTATTGCTATTATGAAATGCAAAGCACATACGAAAGTTACTGACACTATTTCCCAAGGTAATGATCTAGCAGATCGCACAGCCAAGCTTACAGCACAGACACCAGACATTCCAGTTAATAAGACACCGACACACACTCCAGATCCAACTACCTGTATGACAGTTAAGGACCCCACTCAAGATGTCATAGATATCCAGTTACATGCTACTCCCGACGAAATCAAGAAATGGTCCGAACAAGGAGGGGTCCAGACAGATCAGGGATGGGTAACGAAGGGTAAAGCCACATGGTTTCTCCCCGACTCTATGGTTCAAGTCATTATCAATACCGCACATAGTCCAGCACATTTAGGAGAAAAAGCTATGTTAGACAGTATCCAGAACATTTGGTTCAACAAGCATTTACGAGCTGCAGCCAAGCAGAAAGTCCGTACCTGTATGATATGTTGCCAGTTTAATCCAGGTAAAAGTGTCCCGGTGGAACAAGGTGGATTCCAGCCCCCTGACCACCCTTTTGAATTCCTCCAGATGGATTATATTCAGATGGAGCGATGTCGAGGTTTCAAGTATGTCCTTGTAGTTGTATGCGCTTTGTCCAGGTGGACAGAGGCATATCCAGTCCCAGATTACACAGCCGCAACCACTGCCAAGCAGTTGGTTCGTGAATTCTTCCCCCGCTACGGACTCCCTAGAGTCGTATATTCTGACAACGGCCAGCCATTCTCATCTGAGCTCATGAAACATATTTCCCTTTTGTTAGGGTACCAGTGGAAGTTCCATTGTGTACGCCATCCAGAAGCAGCCGGTCTCGTAGAGAGACATAATCAGACCCTGAAAATCCGAATTGCAAAAGTATGTAAAGAGAAAGGTGTGGACTGGCTAGTAGCCCTGCCAGTTGCTTTGTTTTATATGCGCATGGTCGCACATTCCAGATCAGGTCTGTCCCCGTACGAGGTCGTTTTCGGCCGCCCCCCTAATATGTGGGGTACACCTAGACCCAGAAGTATTACCGATGTTTCAAGTAATATGCTGACAGATTACCTAGCTTCCTTGATGTCTGCCCTACACTCTTGTCGTTCACAGGTTGCCGCCGCATTTCCAGACAATACCGAGGTGGCACCGCATGAAATCGTTCCCGGATCCATGGTTCTTGTCCGGAATTTTGATCGTTCAAGTCCGCTGGAGCCTCGCTGGAAGGAACCCCGACTGGTCCTCCTAACCACCCGTACAGCCGTGAAGTTGGAGGGCAGAAAAGGCTGGGTGCATCTGTCGCATTTAAAAAAGTTTTATGGACTGAAACCAGTTTCAAAAAACATTTCCGAGGATCCTAAAAACTGCCAAAGTACTATTCTTAAGGACTGTCCCGCAAAAGACATTGCTACGAACCCTTCCCTGTTAGAGAAAACTCCGCAACAGGAGTATAAGCTTAAACTAAGGTCTAGTAAAATAAGTCAGCCAGTTTGATTGTCTAAGTCCTCCCCTAGGTGAAACGGTTAGACCGGTTTCTGACATGTATATAATAGACCCCCACAGAGAGAGAGTTAGTGAGAACTCTAAAAGTTGCACTATTATTTTATGTTTTCTGCTATATTTTAGCATTATGATTTCCTGCACCAGTTATGCATTTTATTTGTGTTTTTCAGTTTCTCATGTAAATAAGTCTGCTATTGCTACAGTAGAGCACACGTTTAGTGATCTGCCTCCTCATGAACTCTCTTATCGTCTTGCTATGCGTAATAATTCTTTTATCCGCATGTTACATTATTCACACCAGACCAGCAATGCCACTAATTGTTGGGTGTGTGGTCGACTCCCCCCTTTCCAGACACCGAAGGGAGTTCTGCCACTCTTTCCTTATCCATTTTCACATAATGGTTCGTGTGGAGCATGGTCCACGTTAACGTCATCCTCAACAGATATGTCTTTTCTGAACAGTACATGTTTTCCAGACAAGCAAGGTCTTCCCCACAGAACAGGGTTAGATCTAGAAAATGAAGTTTATAATTTAGGTAATTATTCTTCGAATTTCATGGTCCTGAATGTTCAGTCTGATTCTACTCCAGACTTACCTGCTATGTCAGTATTACCAGTCAAAGGTGAATTATGTGTCCGAAATAATGGTTCCGTACATGTAGGCCATAGTGATTGTACTACTATTGTCAAGTATAGTGACAGTGGGAAATCTATTTTCAAAGCTTCACGTCATTCTTATTTTGTTTGTGGTCAGACCGCATATGTTCGTCTGCCCCTCGATTGGGAGGGAACCTGTTACATTGCCTTCCTACTGCCACCAGTTTTCCTAGCCCCACCTGACTATCATAGGAATTCCCATCTAGTACATACTAGACACAAGAGAAATCTCCCGATTGTCGATTATACTGAAACTGCTCTAGAACAATACATAGATATCAATAAAGGTGTCTTCCCCTACTTAGGTACTGTTGTAAATAGTAAACTGATACATAGATTAACCAGAACACTTGAAGCAGTAGTGATTGAGACTACTTCTGCTCTAGGTAACTTAACTGAAGAGCAATCCTTTATGAGAATTGTCGTGCTCCAGAATCGTCTCGTCCTTGACGTCATACTGGCCGATAGGGGCGGGGCATGTAGAGTCATCGGATCTAGTTGCTGCATTTTCATTCCTAATAACGCACCGTCTGTTTATTCAGCTATAACCAGACTCCATAATATTGCCCATATGTTACACCAGAATCCAGGCACCTGGACATGGTCCGGTTGGTTCTGGAATATAATTTCCGCCTGGGGATGGAAAGTATTGTTATTTCTAGGTATTGCAGTAGCGATCATATTCAGTTGCTGCCTCTGTTTACAATGTGGCCCTGCGATTTGCGGCATTTGTGCTACCTCTTGTATTCCTAGTCCCAAGTCCCGTCCTAAATCCAGTTCCAAGAAAATTCGAGACGAGCAAATGATACTGTATGAAATGATAGATGGTATCATGAATATTGATGTTTCCTGATGGAAACGTAGTGACAAGGAGGGAATGTGGAAAAGTAAATTTTGTCATGTTCTGTGTCCCTACGTGTCCTCCATCTTATGTTATGTGTGCATGATTAAATATGCATATGTATCCCCCATGTTTGATTAAAGACGCAATTATAGTTGTGTCCATCACTAGTATGCCAGTTTCCAGTTCTCGTGAATACTACGAATATCAGGCCTATGTAAAATTGCGTTGCCACGTTTCTCAGTGTGCACGTTATTTCATTGTAAAGTCCCCGTTTCTAGGCCTCAAAAGGGCCCGGACACCAGATTCAGCTTCAGTCTCCAGAGCCCTCGCTGAGGAGCGATACAGCCCCCACCTGTATTCCTGACCCTTCACTTACTTCCTGCCTCACAGTGCCCGGCTCAGCCTGGCTCTGCCTACGAGTCTGCCAAGAGTATGTTATGATTCTAGTTATCAGTCCAGCCCTCCTTCTCTGCATTCCTAAGCTACTGAGTCGCATCAATAGTTTCCGTCATTGTCTAGCCTTTACGTCTCCATGTAAGAAAAATACTGCATTTAATGGTCATTTAATATTCTTCATCACGCACTACATGTAGAATAATGCATGCTCCAGTCTTAGAGTCTGTTAGCCTTTACCCCGATAACTTTTGGATTCTATCAACATGTTCTCTAAACATTAGATACTAGATAGGGTTTAAGTACATGTCGCCCTGACTCTCCAGACTTCAGTCTCTACTCCTAGCACAGAGTTCATAGCCCCCAGCTTCTCCTAGTAACACGTCATTGTCAGTTTGCGCGCACCATTAGGTTAGAGGTCCCGGCTCCTTAGGTAGCCCCCTCCATGTTTCCGCCCCATTTATGACATATTCTGTTACGTTTACATCACATGTCTATGTATACGCCCTGTTACACCCACTTTTATGCCTTATCTTTCGCGACTGCTATTGACCACACCCACTGCTCCGCCTATTGTATGCATTGTAATGTAACTGTTTTAGTATATATATGTTGTGTACTGTTATTAAAGGTTACGCCGATTCTGATCCTGCCCCGGCAGCGCTGCCATCCCGTTCCCGTGCAGGTTGTCCTGTTCCTGTCCTTTATGCTGTATTAAACCCTGCAAACTCCTACTACCTCGAATCTTGACTCTTATTTATTGAGCTATCTGTTATTGCTATGTCCAGTAAAACCTAGATCCGGTATTATTTATTTATATACCACACTGTGCTAGTCAGTACACTGTGCTAGAGGGTACAGAATGACAGAGCAATTAGAAGGCATACTGTACTAGTCAGTAGAGTGTATTAGATCGAATGGAGTGACAGACCTTCTAGAAGGTGTACTGTACTAATCTGTCCACTTTAATAGAGGGTACAGAATGGTTGACGTACTCCACAGTATACTGTAATAAGCAGTATACTGTAGTAGATGGCACAGAATGGCAGACCTATTAAAAGGCATACCTTATAAGTCAGTACACTGTATTAGAAGGCATGGAATGACAGACCTACTAGAAGGTATACATTACTTGTCAGTACAATGCATTCGATAGTACAGAATGGCAGAGATGTAGTCACTACCCCGACTGCAATGTTACCACTCATTAATTTACCACGCAAGTCATTAGGGGGCGTTGCACTTGGGAATAATATAAATTACTATTCCAACTCCAGTTTGTGCATCAGTAGAGAAGGTGTTGGACATAATATCCAACACCAGTCCAACACAGCATTTCCTAAAACAAGTCATTGTATCGACTTGAGTGGTACAGGAAAGCGTGGTCGGGGTAGGGACTGCGTTGTAAAGGCATGCCATTGTTAAGACTGTGGGGTAAAAGATGTTTCCTATACTGTACTAATAAGTCCACTGTATTAAAAGGTAAGGAGTAACTGAGCTACTCAGAGGTGTACTATACTACTCAGTACACTACTAGATGGTACAAAGTGGCAGGGCTATTCCAAACTATACCGTTCTAGTCAGTACACTTAATTAGAAGGTACAGAGTGACACAGCTACTCCAAGGTATCTCGTACTAGTCCGCACATTGTATTAGATGGCACAGAGTTTCAGGGCTGCTCCATGGTATACCGTACTAATCAGTACAATTTATTTGATGGTATTGAGTATCAGAGCTACACCAAAGTGTACTATAAAAGTCAGTACACTGCATTAGATGGTACAGAGTGACAGAGCTACTCCAAGCTATGCTATACTAATCAGTACGCTGTGTTAGAGGATGTAGAGTAACAGAGCTACTCCAAGGTAAACTGTGCTAGTCAGTGTACTGTAATGAATGGTTCAGAATGACAGAGCTATTAGCAGGTGTAAGATACTGCCTGTCTGCACAGTGTACTAAAATGAAGTACACTGTGTAGAGAGTGCAAGGTATCCCCAGAGGAAGATAGAGGCTGTACGTAGATAATACTATCTCTCTTTTTGTGATAGAGTGGGTGAGCATTTAGGCTTATCAGAGGACAGTGTAAAGCATTTGTTGTACTCACAGAGACAATTAATGATACACACAATCTAGAATATGTACAAGACTAATTTGTATAAAAATAACACTTATCTTTATATATATTTTGATAAGCAAGACTTCAAATCGGAAAAATACTTTATACAGTTCGATACTTTGAACAAATACTTTGTAGGCTTTCAATCACAGAGAGAAAATGAAGTGCTGTTCAAAGTATGCAATATTTTTGGTATCTGGGCCCTCGGCTGTTGATACCTTCAGATATTTACCATTGAAGTCGTCGGAAAAAGCAAAAGAACCTTATGGTTTGAATAGAGTTCAGTAGACCACCAACACAGCTACCATATTGGCCTCCAACAGCATATCTCTGTAGGTCAATGGATGCTGAACATCGCCAACCGAGCGGTCGCAGTTGCTGGAAAGCAGTGTAGATTAGGATAGTGGAGGACTGCTGACTCAGATACCCTTGCCGTCACTGGAAAGAGGATTTCGCCAAGGAGTTTGAAGTTCAATAGCATCGGGCTGCTCACAGATGTGATGCAGAGCAGACTGTCAAGGAGTAGGAGGCCATGCAAATGTTGCTGCAGTATGCCATCTGACTCACCTGCAAGAGGGTACAGCTCTCTGGAGTGGGGCTGTTTCTAGCGTCAGTCAATAAGCCAGGAAGTATCCAATGGTATATCTACCTGTACGGTATCTACAACCTCTATATGATCACCTCAAGTGGGGCTGGGCATACCTGACTTCTAATTGGCTAATATCTCCATTGACAAAAGGTCGGATAGTAAAGAGTGGGGTCTACCTCGTCTGCTTTACCTGAGGGGTGGTTCAGGGTGAAGGTAGACCCACATCCTATTTTACCAAATTTTCCGGGCCAGTCCTTCTGCCAAAAGTGGAGCAAGACTGCGGGGAGGCAATCTGCTTCTAACAGCAGAAGCTGGGGGCAGGGTTTAAAGGCTGCATGTCCTTTAAAGTTTCCAGTTCCACCAAGGCAGATCATGAAGAGGGGTAAGGATTGATCACCTCTGCCCAGAACAGGCACTGGTTATGGATTTGGAGAGCTCTGGATTTCTACCCAGGGTTCCAGAAACAAGTCTGGTGATGGCAGGCTGGCTAAAACGAGCCCGGGACAACACCAGTGTTGGGTAGGTTTCAGGGGACCCTCTGGTAGGGTCTCCTGTGTGAATGTATTAATAAATCCAATACTGGCATCAGCACAGAGTTATTAAGACAAGATGTTAGGTACCAAACATCTTAGAAATCAGTGAAGCCATCACGAAGCTCGATACTTTGTGTTCACGAGTATCCAGCCCATGTATTCTCTATGGCTTCCCTGTTCACTTGCAATTGCCAGCATGGAGTGGATATTGTAGGGCCCGATCTGCTCATGCTGGTGGGCCCTCTCATAGTGTATAGTGCACACAGCCTTAGGGCAAAAAGGCCTGCAGTAGGGCATGCTTACCTATATCTTGCACAGTGTGGTGTTGGCATGGCTCATAGGGCTGTGTGCCATGTCGTCTCTTTGGTTTACCCTGCACCTTGGCACTCGGCCAGTGATAGCACCACAGGATCTGGGTGTGGGGTCCTTAGGAGACCTTCTTCTGTCCTTATGCCCTGGGTAATGGGAGTATCTTTTACTGGAGCTTACAAAGGCAACAGAATGTGTGCAAATCGTGGTACAGTTTTAGAAAAAACGAGATCTTGCACTGGAAACCTGGTCAGCAGTGATTCAGTGCACTTACAGTTGAAATTACATCAGACGTTAGGCAAATTGTGGGGGGTTAACCATGTCAGAGGCACTTTCCTACAGAAGGTATACTGTGCTAGTCAGTACACTGCATTCGATGTAACTGAGCGACAGAGCTAGTAAAAGGTATACTGTATTAGTGAGTACACTGTATCAGATGGTGCAGAGTAACTGAGCTACTCCATGATATATTGTACTATCAGTACACTGTATTAGATAGTACAGACTGACATAGCTACTAGAAGGTATACTGGACTACTGAGTACACTGCATTAGATCTTACAGAGTGACAGAGCTAAAATCTATGAGGAGGTATACTATACTAGTTAGTACACTGCATTAAATGGTTCAGAGTAACAGAGCTACTAGTAGGCTTACTGTACTAGTCCGTACGCTGCATTAGATGGTACAGAGTGACACATACTCTAAGGTATGCTGTACTAGTCAGTACTCTGTATTAGATGGTACAGAGTGACACAGATACTCTAAGGTATGCTGTACTAGTCCGTACGCTGCATTAGATGGTACAGAGTGACACATACTCTAAGGTATGTTGTACTAGTCAGTACTCTGTATTAGATGGTACAGAGTGACACAGATACTCTAAGGTATGCTGTACTAGTCAGTACTCTGTATTAGATGGTACAGAGTGACACAGATACTCTAAGGTATGCTGTACTAGTCAGTACACTGTATTAGATGGAATAGAGTGGCAGAGCTACTAGGAGGCATACTGTCCTAGTCAGTTCAGGTGGTGCAGAGTAACAGAGCTACTCCAAGGTATGCTGTACTAGTCAGTACACTGCATTAGATAGTACAGAATGACATAACTATTAGAAGGTATACTGGACTATTCAGTGCAGTGTATTAGATGGAATATAGCGCCAAAACTACTAGAAAGGTATAGTGCACTAGTCAGTACACTGTATTAGATGTAACCAAGTGACAGAGCTACTAGAAAGTATACCGTACTAGTCAGTACACTGTATGAGGTGGTACAGAGTGACAGTTACTCCATGGTTTACTATATCTGTCAGTACACTGTATTAATGCTGATATTAGAAAAATCAGTGCTGATGTGCACAATGATACGTGTGTATATCAATCCATTTTATTTATTATGTTTTGGCTCTCAGAAGAGGGCCACATACAATATACAGAATAAAAACAGAACGAATACATTGCAAAAATATGCCATTAAAGAAACAAGGTTAAATACAAAACTGACATGCAAAACAAAACTACAAAAGGTCAGAAAGACAAAACATCTCCAGGGACATATTAATAAATAGCTAAAAAACCTTAAAAAAAGTTAAAAATATAGAAGCAGAACATTTCATTAGGAGGGCAGTAAAGTGCATGAAGAAAGCCGTTCAAAGTGACGATGCCGAGGCGGAGATAAATAACTTTTAACCATCTGGAGCGCAATTTACGGAGCGCAGGGCAAATCAGTAAAACATGCATACAGTCCTGGATATTCAATTTACATAGATTGCACAAAGCAGAGGAGCCATACCATTTAGATAACAGTAGATTTAAAGGTATTAAATCGTAACGTAAAAGAAACCAAAATCTACGAATACCATGCGGTAGGATCCATATAACATAGGGTTGAGGTAGCTTCATCACAATGGAATTAAGGAGAAGGTCTACGTTCCTTTTTCCACAAATTAATTTTTTATCAGAGTGAAAACATAGGTCCCACGAGGCTGCTTTTAAAACGAGTTTTAACTGTAGGGGAGAGTACAAAAACAAAGCGTTTTCATCTAATTTTAGAAGGGTTACAGCTTTTCTAAAATTACATACAAGTTGAGAAAACTCGTTAAAATTACCCAATAATTCACTTCTGAGGAGAGCTCTCATAGTCCCTACTTCCGCTCTAGCAAGGCAGGCCACCCATCTTACAAGGGCACATAATCCCTGTACCCAACTACTCCTAAGACCAAAGTCGAGCCTGCAAGCGGCCAAAGAGCACGCAGTATTTAGGGAAGAAAGAGATCTAAGAAGTTTCCCCTCAATCCTATGGCAAAAGTCCCAATTTTTCACCTCTATAAGTTCGATGCCATACAGTATTGTTGCGGGGATTTTAGATCTATACACTTCCAATAAGCTCGGGAAGTGCCGTTTCCCCGTTGCCTGGTATTGGGAATTTAAACCTTTGCCATGGGCAAGAGCTTTGCGTGAACAATGCTCTATATGGAGCCTCTCACTCAAGTTAGCCGTGATGATTTTTCCCAGGAAGGTATAGGACTTTACAACCTCCAATTTTTGGCCCCCAATAAACCAACCAAACTCTACCGATCGGCACTTCTTCTTACCAGCTATACACATAACTTTACTTTTGGTAATATTGATCCTCATGCAATGGGCTACAGCAAAGGCATGAAGAGCATGTAGCCGATTTGCAAGTCCTTTAGGAGTCAAATCAAGAATAAGAACATCATCGGCATACATCAGGCAGGATATAGAGGTCCCCCCCACCACCGGGGCGATGCCCTCTCTGGCAGACAAGGCGGCGGGTAGATCTGCCGTGTATAAGGAGAACAAAAGGGGAGCCAGTAAACAGCCTTGTTTAAGGCCATTCAAAGATGGAATTAAATAAGAAAGCCCCCTTTCGCCCCCCAACATGACCCTACACCAGGTCTCTGTAAGAAGAGCCCGCACCAGCTCCAACAAATAGGATGGGAGACCAAGCGCTGCCAATTTTCTCCACAGCGTTCTACGGTCAACTTTGTCGAACGCTGTGGAGAAATCAATAAAAGGGGCATACACTACCCCTCCTCTCACCTGGACATATTTATCTGTAACCACATGGAGAGCGGTGAGGTTATCTAACGTACCGTGGTCCCTACGGAAGCCAGTCTGTTCAAACGGCAAGATGTTATTCTCCTCTACCCAAACGGAGAGAAAATTTAGAAGGCATTTCGCAAAGACCTTTCCGATGGAGTCGAGGAGAGCAATCAAACGATAATTACTGGGGCAATCCCTAGTTCCCTTCTTAAAAATAGGGACCAAGATACTTCCCCTCCAGGAGGCAGGTACCGTTTTAGACAAAAAACAGGCTTTATACAGAGGGTACAGGATTTTACTCCACCTTGAAGGATCCTGTTTCAGGACCGTCATGGGGAGTTCGTCAGGGCCCATTGCCCCAGAGACACGCATGTTTTTTATAGCCATCTCAATTTCTTCTTCTGTGGGGTAATTGATGAGACCTTCAGGAGTAGCATCTATGACAGTAACATCACCTGTAGTCCCGTTCCCTGCATAAAGATCCCGGATATAAGTAATCCATACCTCTTCCGCTATAGGGATAGGAGAGGGACTTAGTCTAGAACCGCACCCCTTACCGATTATTGCCCAAAATTCTCTAATCCTACCATGAACAACAGATTCCCTCAAGTTGATCCAAACATTGTCCTCCCTTACCTTTTTTATTTTTAGCTTGAGTCTACATCTCTTTCTTTTTAGCCTGGAAATTTCTTTTTCACGTTCCATGACTCTATCTAGATATTGTTCACGGACTAGATTATTTATTTCCTTGTTCAGGATACGCAGTATACTAGGGACCACTACCCCTTTTCTGGATCGGGAAGTTTTTTTAGCATAAAAGATGATGTTTCGCATAAATTCTTCAAAGTATACTATTTCGTTCCCACGCCACTCATTTAATACTAATAGGGTATCAGATAGAAAATCCTGTATCCCATTAATGGCGGAAGGATTCCAGAAACACCTTCCCGAAGAAGTGTGGAAGGCAGCATCACTGCCGTTAAGAGACCAAGATGCAGTGGTCATGGGATTTAAAGAAATAGTTATAAACAATATGCTATGATCACTCAGAGAAGTAGGTATGATCTTGAGATCCTGAATAAAAGGAAACAAACCATAGTCTGCGATTGCATAGTCCAAGATGGAAGACCCAAAAGGAGATTTGTGAGTAAATTTTGCAGGCACGTCGGACGGGAATCTCCCGTTTAATAGAAGACCGTCGACGGCCGCTAATTCTTTTAGCAGAATCTTCCCTCTTTTATTTGTTACTAACTTGTCAGGGAAGAGTGATTGAGGAACAAAATGCGCCTCTTCTTTAGATTTATTCCTAAAGAGTTTCAAACTAACATTGGAAATTTTACAGTTCAAGTCTCCCACAAGCATAATTTCCGGAGGGGATGGGACATTTTTGATTTGATCAATATAACAGAATACCTGCTTCAATATCACGTTAAAACGCTCTTCTGGAGGGATATACACATTTAGGATTACAATAGGTGACTTTATGCCGTTATTAAACAGGTTTTCAATGGTTATCGCATGGAAAAGTTTACTAGGGTCGATATAATGAGAGAATCTCCATTGCAATTTATTTGATAGTAAACAAGCGATTCCCCCCCTAGCATGACCTTTCTTGGAAGGGGCAGCAGCCACTTCCAGGGCGTAAAAATCCTTAGAAACATCCAGCATATTAATGCACCAAGTTTCCTGTAAACAAATTACGTTAGCTCCTAGTGAAAATAGGAGATCAAATTTCTCTGGGCTACTGTGAATCCCTGCCGCATTCCAAGAAATAATTTTTAGTGAGGTGTTAAAGATGATGAAACAATCTGGGGTTATTTTTTGTTTTTGTAGATAAGGCACTATGGAGCCAATTCCACCGATTGTTATCCTCTGTAAAGGAGGAATTCTGAATTAGCGGAAGTGGCCTCACTTGCGAAACCGAGCGTTTTCCCTTAGAGACCCAAATCTTCAGGTCTCTAAGAGGAGAGCATACCCCATTTTGCTCATCCCTTCTACATACCTTCCCAAGAGAAGGGTTTGTGTTGCCAAGGTTTAAAATCGGGAGAATATCAATACCTGTACGTTGAAAAATCTCAGCTTGCTGCAATATCAAATTTACAATAATAGGAGAATAAAATTTAACCCTTATACTCGATACCCTAACTTCACCCATCAGGGAAACTAACTCAATGTCCCTAGTTTGAATGTGGTGAAGACTATCAATCTCGCTAAAGCACTTAAGAAGCCAAGCTCTGTTTAAGGGTAGGTCAACATCAAATAAAGGTAAAAAGTCCAACACAAGAGTGTCCACTGGAGCTTTTAGAGATGTTAAACGGCGATCCGGGAGGGAGCGGTCTCCAATCTCCAAGGCTGCAAGGAAAGGAGGGGCCAAGGGGTTAAGGGCCCCAGATGGATATTGGATTGGAGCTCCAACCGTAGTCGGTGGAGAAAGGCTTGGAAGAGGACCCCCCATTTGTGGCATAACTTCCAAAGACGTTGGCGGACACAGTTCACTTTCGACCTTTAAAGATGTAGAGATGAGTGAGTTCAATTCAATTTCCGCCTTTGAGGATGTAGAAGTGGGATCCAAGTCGATTTCTTCGTTCTCCAGAGCAGCCAAAGAATTTTGAAAGATTATCCGACGCTGCCTTTTCTTCCTGTATTTTCGAATTGTTTTCCTTTTATTCCCTTTATTGTTTCTGTGTTTGCCATTTTTTACCTTTACCTCATGTTTAAAATCCATAGGATCTTTTTTATTTTCAGACATGAAGATAGGGAATAGGTCTTGAACCACTTTTGAGCCAGAGGTGGATTTGTTTTCTTCCTCGATCTCTAGGACTGAGTTCTTAATACAATTAGGCACTGCGGTTAAGGGGATAACTGCGGTGTGTGTTTTCAAAACTGCAGTTGCAGCCTTCATGTCAGAGTCCGCTAATGGCACACTTATTTTCCCCTTTGGCAAACTGTGTTCGGTCATGGGGGGGGGGACGCTCCTCATATCAGGCGACTTTTGTAGCAATGACTTCAGAATTTGGGTAACTGAATCCAAGATACAGTCCGAGCTGCCTACAAATTTCCCCAGAAGAGATAGAATGGAGGCTAATAATTGTTCCAAAGCGATCATGGATTCAGAGATTGGTTTTTCACACGCTTCCACTGGACGGCAGATACCAGATAGGTTGAGACCCGGACTCCCGGAAACATCTAACAATTCGGACATGTCCTGTCCGTTTAACGAAGGGGTACTACTATACAACATTAGCCCAGATGGAGTAGCACCCCCCGAAGGCTTAATAGGGTCCTGAGTCTCCAATTTAGCTGTATTTACATATTGGCCACAGAGTTCAAGGTCAATGGATAGTGATGACAGATCACCACCCAACCTGTCATTAAAAAGGGTTTGAGGCAAAGATGGTTGATTCACAAGTTTCCTTTCAGGTACCGAAAGATCGAGATTACTCTCTCCCTTCGCTTCAGAGTGGACAAGGGAAGAGGACACCACTGCCGCAGGTTGTGATAATGTGGGCTGCACATGAGGAGGCAGATGGTCTGTGATACCTTGAGTATGGACCTCCTGAACCATGGCACAGGGAGCTTTTATAGCAGCAATATTAGCTTTCTTCGGGGAAGGCAAGTCCCAAAGCTCAAAGAGTTGGCATTGACCCTTCAACGGGGGATTGTTTACAGATTTGTTTCTTGTGCGGAGAATATCTATTTTTGCACCAGGAGTGCCTCCCACTTCCCTTCCTGAGCGTAATTTTTTAGACATCTTCTGTACGGTTATTCCACAAAGTTAACTTATAGGAGTAATTTACTTCCTGAAGAATGATAGCATGAAATAATGAAATGTTCTTAAAATAATGAATATAGTCCTGGAGATGCAGCAATGACTGACCGGTAGTAGAGTACGAGGAAGCAACGAATATGTTTCTATAGATGGCTCTTCCTCAAACAGTCAGGCGTATTAGAATTAGCAATAGACAAAACAATGTCAAGAAAAATAACCGGGCCCAGCCCAGCCTACCTCGGCCACTGAGGGCCACAGAGGGCCCGCCCTTTGCCCGGCGTCCCGCACGCGTCCCGCTTCGCGTGGAGGGTGTGACTTAAGTAGGAAGAGCAGGGGGCGGGAAGAGACTCCAGGTGCGCTCCGGTCTTCCTGCGCTGAACCCTGGGTCTCGCAGTCCCGGCCCCTGTCAAACAGCCTCCAACGCGGTCAGAAATGTAATCTTTCTCCTTAGCCTCACGGGACAGCAGGCGAGTGGAAGACAGCCAAAGTCACAAAATAGAAAAGCAGCTGCGAGCGGCTCCCGCGGAGCGGGGGCCGCGAGCTGTAAGTAGTGAAGGCAGCCAATCAATCAGGGCGGAGCAGGGGCGGGAAGAGACTCCAGGTGCGCTCCGGTCTTCCTGCGCTGAACCCTGGGTCTCGCAGTCCCGGCCCCTGTCAAACAGCCTCCAACGCGGTCAGAAATGTAATCTTTCTCCTTAGCCTCACGGGACAGCAGGCGAGTGGAAGACAGCCAAAGTCACGAAATAGAAAAGCAGCTGCGAGCGGCATACGTGTGTATAGAAATGAAACTGCATCTCTTTTTTTCTAATTCACCGTTTATGAACTCTCCATCAATCCTGACTCAGAAGTACGTGGTCCAGCAAGCTCCGAGGCCTAGGTCTGCGATTCCTGGTTGACAGGTCACAGGTGGGGTGTCACGTAGCCGACAGACAAACGTGTGAACAGGAAACTCAGATCAATCCCACAGATGGGCGCTGCGACACCAAAATGGTCCAGGGAGATTTGCCCCAATAGAGCACACATGGCCGGAGGGGTGCGTTTGTTCCTAGAACACCATAAAGTCAGATGCCACTGTTGCAGGGAATCTGCTCTAGAACAAAACTATGCTTGGGACCATAGAACATCAGTACGTGGGGACAGAATCTCCATGCAACCTCATTATCTATGAGCCGAGTGCCTCACATGAACTCCTACACATACTAGAGAAACACACAGCACTCTCGACCATCTCTGGAATCGCAGTAACAGGACACACCGTTTCACTCTCTCACTCGTACTTGTCTACAATGAGACAGTAAGGAGCCATGAGGAAAAAGAAGAATATGTATTCAAACTATCGAGCTCTAAAATGCAGCTTACTTGCTACAATTAGAAAACAAACAAATAATAAAAATACTGTCAGCATGGTTAATAATGAACATATTATGAAAATCCCTATCAGTTTATAGGAAAGAGTACCCTAACTCCTGTACCTTAGCATACACCGATGGATTCTCTACATCTCAGCAGACGCAGTGCTCTTGTCTAAGAACTCTCTCTCCATGTGTCTCTTTGAAGCTCATGTACTCGACTATATGCTAGGTCATGTGCACATAAACAACAGCTGCATTCTTGTGTTATGTGCAGGTGCTAGAGTCTGGCTAGAACGAATAACAAGTAACATTGTTTGACCTTGTGGGTGGTGCTCAGACTAAATCCCAGGAAAAGAACAGAACGCAAAAACATATGCAGGTTTCGTTTGAAGGTACAATGTGACACAAAGGCAAGGGTGTTTTTAGTAACATGCGCAAAAGAAAATAAGGCCTACAATATGCGCAATTAGGCTGATATTGGTAAAACTACAATGGGCCATGCAGGGAACACATGACATCACATGTAGTTCGGGACCCTCAGCCAATTAGAACACAACACACACAGTACACGGAGTGATCATGCACCCATCATGCTGGACATCTGGACGTGTAACGGATTGGTTGTCATTGTGTCCACGCAAGGCCTCAGCCAACACACATTTGTTATCAGGGACCTTTTTTACGACACAAAGACAACTGCCATATTCTTTTACCTAAAAAGGAATGCTGATATTGTTTTATGATGCCCAGGAAAATGTATAAAACTGTGTTCAGAACAATTGTTCTTTGAGGCAGCCGAAGACCCGTTTCTGAAGTTGTGTCCCAGCCAAAGTGTTTGATTAAGCCAACTGTTTGCCAAACGCCTCCTGTCTTTAATTTTGCTTGGACCGCCGGGCGTCATACAGATTGTACACATGGTTGTGATATAGGGCTGGAACTTTAATCTTACTTTTTAGTCTAAAGGGGTTTTCTCAGTGCTACTGCTTTCTTAACACTGTTGACATCTGAAATAAGTGAGAGGAGTTGTTCGCATGGACCGCTGTGCATCACACAGATTGAACGATCAACCCCTGGGTAAGACTTTTGATGGAGCAAGGTTTCGTAAATAAAGAAACTTGTTTGAAATCAATCCTGTCGAATAACATTTAATAATGTAACCAATCTGTTCGTAAATACTAATATTACATTTATTTCATTATTACATATTATGGGAAAGCTGGCATACATGTCTATTAATCAGTAACCTGAAATGTCAGTAAAATGGCTGCCAAAACACGGGAAAGTCTCTGCGCATGCGTCTACTGCATCTACGTAGTATGACGCCTTCTTTCACTTGGTGGGAAACTTTGCAGCTGCGCTATTGCTTCTAAAATGGCCGCTTAGACTCACATGATAACACGCGTGGTAAGCTGCTACTAACCCTTGCAAGTCTTTACTAAATGCCTAATGCTCAAGATATAATTAAGTAATTAGGATTAGAGTAGGCATAAGCGGTATAAAGTGAATTATTTATTTCTGTGTTTTAATATGTTTTTCTTTGACTTTATTATTAGTTCGTATTTGGGCCTTGGAGGGTGACTGAAATCCCTACCCACTTGCTGGAGGCGCTTGCGCCATACTGGACAAAGTCTAAACACCATGTCATTATTTTAACTCTTGCCAAGGACACAAACTTTACCAACTCCTGAGAAAGCCAACTTATGAACTTGCCAAAGGAAGGAAAATGCTACTTAACAGTATGCATCTGTTCGTGGCATGTAGGGCTGCAGAGCCACACACTTTTGCATTAGATCACCATCTGGTGGTGGGCCCGGATGATTACAGCAAAAAATTGGGACCCCCTCTAAGAATTTCTTTTGGCCAGGGAAAAGAGAGGACAATATAAGCAAAACTAAGAGAAGTTCCCCTACGGCCTTATGTTTTCGAATTCGACATGGTTCAAACTATATTTTACAGTGATAACATCCTTTTAAACACCACAGATAACATAGATCTATTTCATTTTCATTGATTTCTTTTATTATTTTTTACAAACAGATTGGTTTCTTTTTTTCCTTTATTGTTAAATACTTTCATCATATCATATCATATTTTATAAACATTAAAAAATACAGTACATAATTCATATGTCAAAAAAGACCCAAACAATTCTTTGAAAAGAGCCTTGTTAACCACACATACAGCAACTATCACTCCCTATTCATACATACTCAGTAGTATTCTCCTCTCAACATACAATCCATCCATACAGTTCTGTGTTTGAGGTAGTCCAGATGGTATAAGTGACTAGATACGCCAGGTCAACGCGTTTCGGTGGATTAAAACCACCTTCCTCAGGACCAACAGTTTTTCTCCTTTTAATTCTTGTGGGCACAGGGTATCTTTTATCGTCTAGGAGTGGATTTTAATCAGGGATACAGGTGAGACTTGGAGAAATCAGTTAGATCGATGGGTAGTAAATAAATTGTATCCCGTTATCTGTGGTGTTTAAAAGGATGTTATCACTGTAAAATATAGTTTGAACCATGTCGAATTTGAAAACATAAGGCCGTAGGGGAACTTCTCTTAGTTGGGCCCGGATGATTACACTTTGTTGTTGTCTTGGAAGAGTCTATGTCTGGTAGGTAAATCCTCCCTTAGACCGTTGTGCGCATGGGCATCGACTCCATCCTCAGATTGTTTTCGCCATTGGGCAAATGATGGAGTTGTATCATTACAGATAAGGATGACCATGTAGTGTGTATCTAAAAAAGATAATACTGGAACAGATATAGGTAGCCGGGAGGCGGGTGGGCGTGTGTGGCTCTGCAGCCCTACATGCCAAGAACAGATGCATACTGGTAAGTAGCATTTTCCGTTCGAGGCATATGGGCTGCAGACCACACACTGTTGCATAGATTGCACAGCAGTTTCTCCCTTAGCGGCGGTCACCCACATCTGTTGCAGTAGTTTGAAATAATGTTTTTAGTACAGCCTGACCCACACTTGCTTGTTGTTTTGCCTGCACATCTACACGGTAGTGTTTTGTAAATGAGTGCGTAGTAGACCATGTAGCTGCTTTACAGATATCATCTAATGGTAGGATTCCTAAGAATGCCATAGATGCTCCTAACTTATGGGTAGAATGAGCCCTAGGAGGAATGGATATAGTGCGTATTGCTTTTTGGTAACAAATTTAAATACACTTAACAATCCATCTAGCAATGCCTGATTTAGAAAAAGGATTGCCTTTAAGTGGAGGTGAAAAGGACACAAACAGTTGTTTAGTCTTACAAAATTGTTTTGTCCTATCGATGTAGTATAGAATTGCTCTTTTTACATCTAGTGTGTGTAGAGCTCTTTCTTCAATCGTTTGCGATTGTGGAAAAAATACTGGCAACTCAATTGATTGGTTGCGATGGAACGGTGAAATGACCTTTGTCAGAAACTTTGGATTTGTTTTGAGAACCACTTTTATGATGAAGTTGTATAAATGGTTCTTGAATTGTTAATGCCTGTATCTCACTCACTCTTCTTAGTGAGCTACTAAAAAAGCAACTTTCCTTGTAAGAAACTGTAGCTCACACTTATGCAATGGTTCAAAGGGTGGACCCATAAGTCTTGTGAGAACAATATTTAAATTCCATACTGGAGAAGGTGGTATTCTGACAGGAATTATTTGTTTAAGCCCTTCCATAAACGCTTTGATTGCAGGTACTCTAAATAATGACAAATGTGGTCTGTTTCAGAGATAGGCTGCTATAGCAGCAAGATGTAGTCTGATTGAGGAGTACGCTAAATTAGATATTTGTAGATGTAAAAGATAGCATATGATGTTTTGTATAGAAACATCTAAGGGGTTAGCGTTGTTATTTGTGCAATAGACAACAAATCTTTTCCATTTGGCTGCATAGCATGCTCTAGTGGTAGGACGCTTTGCCTCTTTAATGACATTCATGCATTCGGGAGGTACATTTTAGATATCCAAACTCTAAGACCTCAGGAGCCAAATCGCTAGATTGAGCTGCATTGGGTCTGGATGCATAATCTCTCCATAGTTCTGTGTTAGTAGATGTGGGGAGAGCTTTAGTTTGTGATGTGGTACTACAGAGAGCTGTAGTAGCGTTGTGTACCATGGTTGTCTCGCCCATGTTGATGCTATGAGAATCAATGTGAGAGAATGTTGCCGTAGCTTGCGTAGCACTAATGGAATTATTGGGAGAGGTGGAAAAGCGTAAGCAAATTTGTTTGACCAGTTCATCCATACTGCATTGCCTTTGGATAATGGGTGTGGGTATCTGGGGGAGAAGCTTGGGCATTTGGAGTTGCGGTGTGTGGCAAACAGATCTATGTCTGGTTGTCCCCACGTTTGGAAAAATGGCTGAAGAACTTGAGGATGAAGCTCCCATTCGTGTATCTGTTGCCTCTGATGACTTAACAGATCTGGGAAACAACAACTTACAGTGGAGGGTCAGAGGGAAATGTTTAACGACCAACCAGGTGAATACCCCCAGTAGAACTACATAAATAACAAAAAGCCTGAAGGTCGAGTATAGCTGAGATACTTAAACTAACACTGGACGAATTGCACATCAAAGATTTTAATACATCAGTTATCAAAAGTCAGACTGGCTTTCAACCAAAGCTGTTTGAGTCCTATCAGCCCACCCAAATGGCGGAGCCTCATCATGTAGGACCCCCAAAACTAGGTCTGTGTGCGAAAGCCCAGATGTATTTTGGCTTCGTGTCACTAGGCCATAGTCTGGTCACCGCAATTGTTCTTACAGATGGTGGAGCTGATGAGTGCAGTGCAAAAAAATTGAATAAAGTGAGGTGTATTAAAAATGACTGTCAAGGCAAACAAAGAACTTTATTAGTGTTCACCTAAACGTCAGACTAAAAAATAGTGAGAGGACAGTGTGACAAAATCACTGTCTGAATTGCTTGGTAAAAATTATATATAGGGCCAACATGTTTCTGCCGTAAGGTGGATGTTCACCGGCATTCATCAGGGCCAAGCTCTTATATATGCTACTGCAATTAACACTATCAAACGTGCTTGATAAGAAACAATAGAAAATCTAACAGACCATTATCAAGAAACAGATGAGCGGTCATTGGGACCATCCTACCATATCCTCTTGAGTGGCACAGACGTTAGAATAGATCTTCCCTGTAAAAAATTACAAAAGAAAAACCATGTACTCCGTTCATCAGAATACTCCTAGTTTAAAATAAGAAGCACGTTTGATATATAATTTTTACCAAGCAATTCAGACAGTGATTTTGTCACACTGTCCTCTCACTATTTTTTAGTCTGACGTTTAGGTGAACACTAATAAAGTTCTTTGTTTGCCTTGACAGTCATTTTTAATACACCTCACTTTATTCAATTTTTTTGCACTGCACTCATCAGCTCCACCATCTGTAAGAACAATTGCGGTGACCAGACTATGGCCTAGTGACACGAAGCCAAAATACATCTGGGCTTTCGCACACAGACCTAGTTTTGGGGGTCCTACATGATGAGGCTCCGCCATTTGGGTGGGCTGATAGGACTCAAACAGCTTTTGTTGAAAGCCAGTCCGACTTTTGATAACTGATGTATTAAAATCTTTGATGTGCAATTCGTCCAGTGTTAGTTTAAGTATCTCAGCTATACTCGACCTTCTGACTTAACAGATCTGCCAATTGATTGTGAACTCCTGGTAGATGTTCTGCTAACAGAAAAATGTTTTGAGGGATGGCCCATCTCCAAATGCTCTGCACCAGCTGGGAGAGCAGTAGGGAGTGTGTCCCTCCTTGCTTTTGAATGTAATAGAGTGCTGTCATATTGTCCGTCCGGACTAGTAGAGCTTTGTTTGATAGGTAATGTTGGAATGATTTTAGAGCATGAAAGATTGCTAGTAACTCCAGATAATTAATGTGGAGTACTTTTTGTTTCATTGTCCACGTACCTTGTACTGTGTGACTTTGGAAATGCGCTCCCCATCCCGTGAGAGATGCGTCTGTGGTCAGTATTATTTGTGGAAAAGGTCCAATAAACGTCCGCGCCTTGGAAAGGTTTTTGGTATTCCACCATTGCAGAAAGTGATGCGTCCGGTCGTCTACCACCACCAGATCTGTTATCTCTTGTTGATCCCGATTCCACTGACCTGCCAAGCATTCCTGTATGGGGCCCATTTGTAGTCTTGCATATGGTACTATGAAGAAGCAAGATGCCATGATTCCTATTAGCTGCATGAATACTCAAGCTTGTAGTGAGTGTTGTGGCTGGAATTTTTTGATGAGAGTCTGCATAGCTTCTATTCTTACTAAATTGGGGTACGCTATTGCCTTGGAAGTATCTATTGTGGCACCTAGATACTGATGAGATAGGGATGGTTGTTGGTGTGACTTCTTTTGATTCATTGTATACCCCAACTTGTGCAGCAGGCAGATTGTCTGATGCGTGTGCTGTACACATTGGTTGCATGACTTGGATTTTATTAACCAGGCGTCTAGATATGTGAATACATTAATGTTGTCCCTTCTTAAGTGTGCTGCTACTATTGCTAGACACTTTGTGAACACTCAAGGTGCTGTTGTTACTCCAAAGGGGAGCACTTTGAATTGGGAGTGCTGACCTTCTAGTATGAATCGTAGGTACTTTCTGTGAGACTGATAAATGGGAATGTGGAAGTAGGCATCCTTGAGGTCTAATGTGGCATTGAAGTCGTTCTTCTCTAGCAACGGTAGAACCTGTTGTAATGTGACCATATGAAAATGGTCTGAATCTATGTACATGTTTAGGGGTCTTAGATCTAGAATTGGTCTGAGAGACCCATCTTTTTTTGGTATGAGAAAATAAAGGGAGTAAACCCCTGTGTTCTGATGTTCATTTGGTACTGGTTCTATTGCATTCTTTTGCAGTAGTGATTCCACTTTTTGTCTTAATAGAAAGAGGTGTTCCTGTGACATGGGACGTTGTCTGGGTGGTATTGTTGGAGGATTGGAAGTGAGCTCCAGGCAATATCCTGACTGAATTATTTGTCTCACCCAACTGTCTGTAGTGATGGAGTTCCAGACAGGTAGGAACTGTTGTAATCTTCCCCCGACTGGAGTGGAATGGTCTGGGGGATGGAAGGGAAGTCACTGTTCTGGAGTAGAGGCATTGCAATTGTTGTTGCCTCTGCCTCTGCCCTTATTGGTGTTCCCTCTGTGCCCTCCTCTATAGTATCCCTTACTGGGCGAGGTTTGGTTGGGTGGTTTGTAAGTAGAGGAGGTGTTGTCAGTTAGGAAACTTTTAGAGGTGCCCCTATATGAGGAGCGACGAAAGGAAGGTCCATGGGCTTGTGTTTCTAAAGCTCCCATTGACTTTGCCGTATCTGTATCTTTCTTCATGTTTTCTAGTGCACTGTCTACATTTGGACCGAAAAGATGTTGTTGGTCAAATGGCTGGTTTAATATACTGGCTTGTACTTCTGGTTTGAACCCAGAGATACGTAGCCATGCATGTCTGCGCAACAGTACCCCTGTATTTACTGCTCTAGATGCTGTGTCTGCAGTGTCAAGCGCACATCTTATGGAGGTATTAGTTATAACCTTGCCCTTTTGTATTAAGTCAGCAGCCCTAGCCATATATTGTTGTGGCAGGTGTTGCATGAGTGACTCTAAATCATCCTAATGAGCTCTTTCATATCTTGCTAACAGAGCTTGAGTGTTAGCAATCCTCCATATATTGGCAGCTTGTTATAGTGTGCATTTCCCTAAAGCATCTAAAAGCTTTGATTCTTTGTCAGGAGGTAGAGCATCCCGTGTTGTCTGCGAGTTGGCTCCTTTTCTCGCATTTTACACTACCATTGAGGCTAGTGGTAACTGCCCCTTACTATATGCTGGATCAGAGGGAGCCGCTTTGTATTTCTTTTCCAGTCTTGTGTTAATTACCCTGGCCCTGACTGTGTCTTTAAATATTTTTGGTGCGTGTCTTACCACTCCATTAAGTATTGGAAGTGTGGTTGTGGTTTTATGTGACATTAATAGTGTATCCATAAGAAAGTCTTCTTCTCTTGGATCTGTATGCAAGTCTGCTCCATGGAAAGTGGCTGCTCTATGAATGAGTTGTGTGAACTCAATGGTGTCAACTGGTGGAGATGGTCTAGACGGGTATGCCTCGTCTTGTGGTAGATCTGGTGCATCTGGTGCATTATAATCTTCCCATGGGTAACATGATGGCCCAGCTATATCATCTGGGTCATTAATATCATACATTTGATGATAACTCCCTCGTGAGTATGTATCCCCATAATCCTCATCCTGTGGTATAAGGCTATGTGTGCTAGCTGGTGAATGTGCAGGAGAAATATCTGCTGGTATTTCTGCTTCTGGTGAAGGAAGTCTTATAGGGGAAGTTTGAACATTCTTCTTTGGAGGGACAGGTGATGGTTTAGGGCAGTCCATTTTTCTCTTTTCAGGCACTGTGTACACATGTGCAGTCTTTGGGTCAATTTTTAGAGTCTGTTGCCTTACATCAGGTTGGAAAAGCTCTTCTATTGGTAATGGTAAATCCTTTTTCGGCGCCGATCTATCATGTTTGGAGCCGATAGGTTTAGGCTTCACAGTGTCTATTATCTTTGGAACGGGTTTTGGTTTTGGTTCCGAAAACTTTTCTTGCCTTTTCTTTGGATCTGTGCTTTTTGGATCCGAAGCTTTTGTTGCAGAGTGTTTAGACTCGTCTGCCTTTGGTGCCGAAGTGTGTTTCGGCATGGAAACAGCTTTCGGGTCCGCTTTTTTAGTTACCGGAGTCGTTTTTGTTTCAGTAACTTTGGGAACCTCTTTCGGTGCCAAACTTGGCTTCGGAACCTCTTTTGGTGATGAACTTGGCTTCAGTTTGGTAACTCTTGGTATCGATGGATGTTTCGGTGTCGGTGTTGACTTCGGCTTAAGCACTTTCTGCTTTTCGGGAACGACAGACTGACTCGAGCCCGAGTTGACTGGAGGCTTTTTAGTACTCTTCGCTGCCGAGCCTGAAGGCGGGGCGTCGGAAGGTTTCGATCGGTGTGCACCCGAACCCAAAAGTGGGGTTGGAACCGAAGCCTGTCTCAGTATGGGGGGGTGAACAGGGTCGACGTTCTTACTTATGACCTGTTGACCAGCTGGAAAAAGATCGTCATCTTCTGATTGATCCTCGGCTCCGAAAGCTGACTCCTCTGCTTCAGAAGCGACGTTTTCTTGCTGTTCTTTGACGTCTATCTCGATTGGCGCTTCGTCTATGATGAGGTCTGGTGTCGACGACGATGACTGCTCCATTGCTCTTCAAGCTCGAGGGTCCCTGATAGTTTTCTTGGACCGGAACGAAGTGCAGGCCTCACAGTCTCGACTCTCGTGCTCTGGAGACAAGCACAGGTTGCAAACCTCATGCAGATCCGGGTGGGGTAACTTGTGTCCACACTGAGGTCACTTCATGAATGGTGTCCTTTCGATGAGCCAAAGGCCCAATGGCGCAGTTGGGCCCGACGGCCCCAACGAGCGCTGGAATGGAGAAATGATCCTCTCTTCGACACGGGTGACCGGAATCAGTGTCGTAGACGATATTAATACTTTAGATTGATTTTTGGATTCGAAAGGAGATCGGTAACGGGACCGAACGATGAACAGATCCGAGCCCAATGGCGTAAAAAAACTATCTGAGGATGGAGTCGATGCCCATGCGCACTACCGTCTAAGGGAGGAGTCACCCACCAGACAAAGACTCTTCCAAGTCATCAACAAAGTGTAATTATCCGGGCCCATCACCAGATGGTGAACTGATGCAACAGTGTCTGGTCTGCAGCCCATATGCCTCGAACATAACTGTTACTTGTTACCAATACGTAATAATCCACAAGTGAAATGCGGGAAAATAAAACTTGTGGAAGTAACTGAAAGGGGCGGGAAATTAGACAATCGGACTAAAGAAATGAAATACATTCTGAATGGTGTGATGACCTCTCCCCACTGCCTGGCCCAATCATAGAGAGAGGTTTACATAGTATTGAAACATTTGGGGGTTGATCATGCGTAAGTTTTAGTATAACTAGATGTAGGTAAGTTAGTTAGACACTCGCTATGAGACTGAAGACCGAGATGCTGCCCGAGCGTGCTGCATGCTGATTGAAGAATCCAACACTAGGGAAACTTTGAGGAAAAAACAGAGGAGGCACATCTAGGAAGGGGTCCGGATGAGCCAGAGAGTGTAGTACCAGAGAGGGGTGCGATGCTGGTGTTGCATTAGAAGAGGTCACCTATCCTATCTTGATGCTGTTCCAAAATCTTTGACTTGCTGTCCTGGTCCTCGCACCATTAGGTACATATAATCATATGTAGTATGTCCCTGTGCTGCTCTCTATTTCTCCCCCTCCAGGTGCTGTCATTGCAAGTATTTTAAACTGTGAAGTGTTTAAGCTAATTCAAATTATATTTCGATGGAGAATTGGTATTTGCATTTGTATTTGTATTGACTCACAAAATTAATGGACTAGATACAACTGTAAAACTCTTTCTGAGTCTGTGGTCATTTGAAATAAAGCTTAATGTAAATGTTCCTCCTAGTGTAACTACATCTAGATCCATGAACAAAGGTAATTATTCTGAATGAGACAGGACACAGTAGATTTGGTATGGTAAAGTCTCATCCAGAAAAGTGTATATATTGATCTGCAGCGGGTATTTGCTAGCTTATTGTATGAATGTGTTTGGGTTCAGTTGAGTATTGTGGTATGTGTGAACCGAGCTGGTAAACCCCCTGCATCAGGTATTCTTGGTAGCAGAGCTATGGTTTAGTTTGGTTAGTTAGGTAGGAATTATTTTTGCGAAATTTAATTATTGATTTATGTTTTAACCAAACCTGTTATGTTATGTTTTATGTTGGCTTGAAATTCCCGGGAATATTGAATAGCGGGTGGCAAATGGAAGCCACACTGCAGTGAGGTTACTTGTTCGGATCGAGAAAGTGCTGAAAGTTAAGGAGGACTAGAAGCACTGAGTTAGGGATTATTTTCTTGTGTGCTAGTGAGAATAATTTCAGCAGAAGAGTTCGCTGGTGAAACTTTGGTCTTATATCACCTAAAAAGGGTAATACTGAAGCAGTAGCAGGATCTTTGATGCTTGTGTGAAGAGTAAGCGGAAGGTTTTACTCGTAGCGTGTGAAGAGTAAGCGGAAGGGTTTTACTCGCAGTGAGAGAAATTGACTATTCTTTGAATTTAGTGGGTCGGACACAGTAGCGAATGTTTTTACGTTGTTAATTAATGAAAATTCCATGATGATGCGAAAATAAGTTTTTGCATTACCCTGTAAAGGAGGGGTCAGTTGCGGATGCTGCACTTACGTCACTGAGAGCCGCGCTGGGATTGGTCGAGACAGCGGGCGTATAGTTGATGCGAAATTGTAAAGGGAGGGTTAGTAGTGAGGAGTGATACTGACGTCACAGAAATTACGCGCTAGGATTGGTTAAACGAATAAGCAGAGTAGAAGTTGATTGGTCAAAAGAATAGAAAATGCACTGGTATTGCAGAATCATTAAAAGCAAGAACAAGCATTTGATTGGTCACAAATTAGAAGCCCAAGAATAATAATAATAGCTAGCGGAGCTTATATGTACGATCCAACATTATTGGGGAACCGTCCAGATAGAAGATTTGTAGGGTATGCATACGAACAATACCTTAATCAGCACAAGCATGCAATGTACGGAGAAAAGAGAAAGATGTTATTTTTACAGAAAATCTAAAGTTATTTTAAAAAGGTCAAACTTATTAAGATTATAGAAGGAGTGCTTATCCCTCCCCCGAATACGCCTGCATCATACATGATGGTGGAAAGAGGCTACCATACCTGTGTATGGTTAGAAAACTGGGTAGAATATACTAAGGATGATGGAGTGTTAGCATTCGCAGAGTACAGGACTTTTAATGGAAGAGTATTGCATATTTACAAATTTGAATGAACAAACTAGAACCCAAACCTAGATTGACCCAGTACAAAGCTTTAGAAGAATGGGAAACTGAAGCATTCGAGCGTGACAGACCACGAAGTAACAGGAGCTTAAGTAAATATTATCTCAGTTTTCCCCGAGAAACCATACATAAACAGATGAAACAATGGAGAAAGAGCATGGTAGCAGAAGGATTATACCCTGTGCTAATGGCAGAAGAACAGAGTGGAGGAAAATGCACAGGGAAAACAAAACATTTGATGATGACAGGTAGTAGATATTCAGAAGAGGGTTATATAGAAGACTTATGGAGGAAAAATTCTCCACCATATCAAGAAGCACCAAATAGAACTACCCCAAATGCCCCACTGTTAGATACTCCTTTAATTCCTCAAGTAATACACAAGACCTCAATGGAGAGAATACTACATGAGAAAGAAAGGGAAGCGATAAATAAGAATAGAACTAAATTAATACAGAAAATATCTCAGTTAAGTGCACGTCCTGAAGCACTGACAATGCCAGTGACCATAGGTCCTGTAGTCCCATTGTATGGGGAAACACCAAATTGTCCTAAACCACCAGTCATGACTACCCCAATAATTGAACTGAGAAAAGAGAAATTAATAGTCGATTACCAAACTAGTGAATGCAAATCTGTAATTTCACTAAGTGATTTACCAATAAGAGGACAGATAAATGACACACCGAGAAGAGTTACACCAGGATGTTTGAAAGAAATAAGAATGGAGACGTCCACAGGGACGAGAAGTGCCACTGTATTAACCCCAGAAGAGATAGAAAGATGGGCACAAGAAATAGAAAAGCCGAAACCCAAACAAAAATACTAGATATTTTCAAATTACGAGTGGAATTGGAGGAAATGATAGCTGGAAATAAGGGTTTAGACAGATTAAACACTTTTAGTGAGGAAGACTTATTGTTTATTTGCAGAAGCATTACTCAAAATACAAATACATATCATGTAAAATTATCAAGATTGGCTTTCGAGATGGGAATTGATATAGGGAGATCCAAAGTATTGCAGAAACCCTATAGAGCAGAATTTTATGATAAAGATTTTGAAAACATGAATGTGTCAGGAAGAGAATTGCAGATTAAAGAATTATTGTTGTTACTGCAGAAATGGGGATATTTGGACAAGTGGAAAACAAGATGGTCAAAGAAAAAGGAAGAAGCACAGGCAAATCGAGCGACATCTGAATATACATTGAGAGAGACTGAGAAAGTTTGAGAGATTGTGTCCAATGAGGGAAGTACCAGGAGGAGGGTATGTACATGTACCATGGACTAGCCAGGATATATTGCCATTTAATAATGATTTTCCAAAGTTAAGAGAGAAACCAGTGGAATGGTACAGGCAAGTCGAATGGTTTGTGAAAGTTTCGAAAGTTTTGCTAAAAGATTTAGATGGGTAATTCGACATAGTGGTACATGCTGATTTGTGGACCGAGTGTAAAATTACCATAGGTTGGCCCAGTGATGAGTATCCAAGAGATCCCAAAACAGGAGCTCCGTCAGATGATGTAATGAAAAAGTATCACCAGGTGATTACTTTCCTGAAAGTGAAGATCCCCCTAAAGAAACAGATTGGGTAAAAATAGACAGAACAACATAGGAGAAAGATGAATCTGTACATGCATATTATGAACGCCTTTTGCAAGTATTCAAACAATACAGCGGTTTTGAAAGTATCAGTGATAAAGACATGCCCCATTTTATGTACAGATTTGTGACAGGATTGAGGTTAGATATGTCCTAAATGATTAAAGAGCACATGTTGTGCTGGCAGTCGAAACCCATAGATGAGGTTCTAAAGTAGTATTCCAAGTATTTCGGAGATGAAATAGCTAATAAGCAAAGAACTTTGGAAGAAAAGGTAATGTGGGCACAAGTAAAATTAGCAGAACATCAAGAACTCCAGTTAAATAATCAAGGAAAGGGGCCAGAACAAGGAGATAATAGTGGAAGTAAACCAAGAGGAATAATGAGCAGAGAAAAGGCAAAGAAAAAGGTTCCCTGTCACTGGGGCTGGAAGTTGGGGCATTGGAAGAACAAGTGTAAAAATATACAAGCTAATAATGGCCCCAATCAAAATTTAAATCCACTGACGCAGAATGTGGTGTTATTGAGTCAACCACAAAAGGTTATAAATCCACAGCACCAATTGCCACCTGCCCCTAAGCCAAATTTTGTGAGTCAAGCCAAGTACAGTGTGGACACCGGATTTCCTGAAGGAAGTGGTAAGAGAAATTATGTGTCATCACAGTTTCTTTTGCAGGACCCATATTCTGAATTCAATCAAGAATGACGGTGCCTGAGGGGAGAGGAAGGGGAATGCGGACTGGGCTCATCCCTACTGGTAGATCAGTCAGGTCCATACATTGAGAGAAAAGTAGAAAGAAATGATATCACCTTTTTGTTGGACACTGGTGCTACCCGTTCTACTGTGAGAACAGAAGACATTCCAAACCTACCCCTCTCGGGAGAAGAAATCCAGGTAGTAGGCATTTCGAACAAACACATCAGAACTCCAATCACAGAACCAATAGAGGTGCGTATTGGTAATTTCAGAGAGATGCACAAATTCGTAGTGTGCGACTCCAGTCCAGTTAACCTGCTCGGAAGAGATTTACTGTGCAAAATGAATTGCACAATATTTTGCACATCGGATGGTGTTGCAATTCAGACCCCAGACGAAGACAGTGTTTACAAATTCATGTTAGCTAAGCAGGGAACTTAAGTAAACAAATTGTATTCTATGATGACAAAGGGAGAACTGCCAGAATAAGTGAAATTAACCGTAAATCCTGAAGTATGGGTTTTTACTGGAAAAGAGGTAGGCTTAATGGCAAATGTAGATCATGTGACAGTAATGGTGAAGGAAGGCGCCATTTACCCAAATACGCGACAATACAAAATGAGACCTGAAATTAAAGAGGGTGTTGCAGCTGAAATCGAGAGGTTAGTTGATAAAGGTGTTCTAAAAGAAATCATGAGCAGTCCTTGTAATTCTCCCATAATCGGCATAAAGAAAACTAATGGGAAATATAGAGTGGTCCAAGACTTGTGGAAAATAAATAAAATTGTTGTGCCATGTTGTCCGGAAGTGCAAAACCCTGCTGTGATTTTGTATCATATACCGTGGAAAGCAGGCTGGTTTACAGTGATTGATTTGTGTCATGCATTCTTTTCCGTACCATTGCATCCAGATAGCCAATATTTGTTTTCATTTAAATTTTAGGAGCATGTCTATGTGTGGAATCATGTGCCTCACGGGTACACTGAGAATCCTTCAATATTTAACCAAATTCTGAAAAGGTGTCTTGAATTTCTTGCATTGCCCAGAGAGTCAGTCCAGGTGCAGTATATTGATGACCTATTGGTCACTTTGAAAACTCGAGATGACTATGTTACTGATTCAATTGCTCAGAAAAAGGACATTTTGTCACAAATTGGTATAATACCTGGGACATTTGATAGAGAGAGGGGTTAGGAAGGTGACCTCTGAAAGAATAAAGATAATAAGACAAATGCAATTGCTATGAACCCAAAGAGATATAAGGATGCTTCTGGGAGTCGTAGGATACTGTAGGCAGTGGATTGTAGGGTTTTCATTACTGGCTAAACCCTTGATACAGATAACCAAAAAGAGAGCAAAAGAACCCCTCGAGTGGGATGACAAAAGCATGATAGCTTTTGAAAAGTTACAAAATTGTCTGTGCGGAGCACCTGCGTTGGGGATGCCAGATTATTCAAAAGAATTTGCTCTGTTCTGTTATGAGAGAGAAAATTGTGCACTCTCAGTCCTAACTCAAACACATGGATTAATGCGACGGCCTGTGGCATATTTTTCTGCTAGATTAGATCCTGTAGCATGTGCTTTACCGGGTTGCCTGAAAGCTGCAGCTGCAACTTTGTATGAGCATAGAAAAAAGTGAGTCAATTGTAATGGGACACCCTGTGAAGGTGTATGTCCCTCATTCAGTCATGATTCTGTTGACCAGGACTCAAACACAGTATCTCACTCCTGGTCGATTGACTAAGTATGAAAGAATCAAATTAGGTGCTGAAAACGTGACCATAGTCAGGTGTACTGTTCTAAATCTGGCAACGCTATTGCCAGATCCCTATCAAGGAGAAGTGAAAGATGAAGTTGAACAAGAATGTCTCAATCTAACAAAACACAGTACCAAACCCTGACCAGACATTCAGGAAGAACCATTGAAAAATGCAGATCATGAGTTTTTCATAGATGGTTCATGCATGTGTCATTAGGAGGGAGGATTGAGTGCTGCTTATACTGTATGTACAATGGCTGGAATAGTCAAAGCATCCTATTTACCAGAAGTCAGGTTTGCACGAGTAGCCAAATTGATTGCTTTAATCAAAGCTTGCAAAATTGGGAAGAATTGGAAAGTAAGCATTTTCACTGATAGTCAGTATGGTTACGAGATTGTGCATGACTTTGGACAGCTTTGGATGCAGAGGGATTTCTTGACTTCTTCAGGAATACCTATTAAAAATGGAAAGTTTGTGAAAGATCTGATTGAAGCAATAAAATTGCCAAAAAAAGTGGCAGTGGTAAAGTGTGTTGCTCACCAGACAGGAGATGATTATGTGACAGCTGGTCCCCGATATGCTGACCAGGATGCCCAGCACTGTGTGAGACATAACATTTTACTGAATCAGAAAGTTGAAACATGTGGAATCAGCTGCCAACTTATGCTACTTGCAGCAGTGGGAACATAGGAGGAGGTAAAAGATCTGCATAACGAAGCAGAAACAAGAGAAAATGAAGAATGGGTGAAAATAGGGTGTGAACGGAGAGCACAGGATGGTGTGTGGGACTGTTATGATGGCAGACCAGTGATGCCAGACAGTGTAGTTGCACCCTTGGGTAGAATATATCATGGAAACACACATATAGGTAGAGATGCCATGATAAGACTTTTCAGACAGGATTGGTTTAACACAAAGTTCAGAACTGGCGCAGAAAGCTTCTGCCAAAGATGTTTAACATGTCAACAAATGAACCCTGACAGAAAATCAGTGGTCTGCATGGGAAAGATTGGCAAAGTAGAAGGTCCCTTTGTAAGGATACAAATAGATTTCATTCAATTACCTGCTTGTCGAGGACTGAAATATGTACTTGTCATTGTGTGTTTGTTTTCAAAGTGAGTGGAGGCATACCCAACCTGAAGAAGTGACAGCTTGACAGTGGCCAAACTATTAGTAAGAGAACTCATTCCTAGATTTGGTTTTCCAGTGACAATTGAATCAGATAGAGGATCTAATCTTAATAATGGGATAATCAGATTCATTTGTGAAGAGTTCAAAGTCGAACAAAAACTGCACTGTGCATACCGCCCACAGGCTTCTGGAGTGGTGAAACAAATAAATGGCACAATCAAGTAAAGGCTGGGGAAGGTGTGTGCATCCACCTCACTGGAGTGGCCTGATGCTTTGCCTCTTGTTCTGATGGGGCTCTGAAGTATTCATGACAAAGTACTGGATTGAGTCCCCATGAAATACTCATGGGAAAAGTAATGAGGCAAGCATGCTTACCAGGACATAAGCTGTTAAATATATTTGATGATTTGGTTTTGGAGTATTTAAAGAGTTGGCTGACCGAGTACGTTCTATCTCTCACCAGGTTGGAGAAGACGCAGACAACAGGCAGCTGAGCCAAGCGCATGATCTGAACCCCGTTGACTGGGTAGGGGTGAAGAATCACACCAGAGAATCGTGCCTAGCACCAAGGTGGGACAAACCACATCAGGTTATATTTATTACATCAACAGCTGTAAAATGTGCAGGTTTTCCTAATTGGATTCTTGCAAGCCATACGAAAAGAGTACCAGCTCCTGATGAGGAAGACCCGCAACTGTCTCAAGAAGTTGGGGCCGCTGAAGGTTGTATAGCTGATGGATCTCCATCAGTAGATCCTGAAGTAGCTGACCAAGAACAACCAAGCACTTATTAGGATGACTGGATCCCAGTAATCGATATACCTGAAATAATTGTAAGAACTAGAAGCCAAATTAGTCAAGACAGACAGGAGGAGAGTGAGGGCCAGTTAGGTATGGAAGAACGTGCCTAGGGGAGTAGGGAAACTGATATTAGGGAACCTGAGCAGGCACAGATAAGGAGAGAGCAATATACTCAGACAGAAGAAATTCAAAGCCCCATTCACGAGTCTGAGGAGGGACAGATAGGCCTTACAGGACACGTTCAGGCAGAAGAAATAAACGAATTAGAAAGACCTGAACAGGACCAGATAGGTGAAGCAAAACAAGTTCAGGAAGAAGAAAATGAAATCAAAGTGAAACCTCAACAGGGTCAGGTTGAGGTTGATAAACGCATCCAGGCAGAACAGGCCACTCCGGTAAGCCCTTGATAAAGGTTAGATAGAGAGGAAAACTGAAAATGAAGAAGAACAGGTTGTGCCACAAATAAATGAAAACAAAAGAACTCTTGAAGACACTGACAGTGCAGTTCAAGCAAGGAAAGGCCGAAAAGGCGATAATTAGCCAAGTATTATAAATAGACTGAAATACCACCTTAAGTCTATAAGTGAAGAACCTGACCAAGTAAACGAAATATTGAGTCAATCTGGACCGTCATCAGGAATTCTAAAACAAAGAAGTCCAAGGATAAAAGCACTGAATAATAAATTCATGGGTCCTGAGTGGACATATGTCATTCTAGAGGACTTCGAGAATCTTGACATCAATGAAGAAAGTGAGGACGAATTGAATGCACTGCAAATTGACGAGGAAGTGAGCCCTACTTGAATACAAGAAAACACATTTAAGTGTTGTCTCATACTGAATTTCTGAGTTTAAGAGAAGCGAAAATCTTCTTGTCCCGAAAATGTCTGATAGAAGAGATGCTGGAAAACCAAAACAAAGCTGTATAAAGAAATGTTGTAGGATGTGTATATGTAACATATTTGTAGTACTTATAATGTGGTTAGTATACCATTACATATTTGATGGTTGCTAATAAACAGAATAATACTAATACACATGAAAGAGTGGCTAATTTTAAAGGAGATAGAGTAGAATTAGAAACACCAGATGAGTCAGATTGACACCACGCTGTGAATAAAAATAATACTGATTTAAATGTTTTCGCAAATATATTAGTACATTATCTGGAAACCATGGAGATTAGTGATTACTATGTTTATATGAAACTGCCCACATCAGTGGCAGAAAGGGTGACTTATCATCACTTACCCTTGACATATGGTATATCATGTGGTGTGTTAGCTAGTCTATTTTATAGAACTGGAAAATTTCAATATTATTATTCTAATGTAGATTTGAGTTTTTCCGAGGTTCCTATGCGAAGGAGCATGAACCCCGTCCTTAGCACTTTAGATTCACAAGTTATGGGTGAATATTTTCTAACCATGAAATCAATAGATATAGCTGATGCACATGAGCGCAATCTAACACATAAATTACATGAAGAAGAAAAGTATTTTTGAATTTAGTTGAACAAAGGAGACAGGATTTCCAAAAAAGGGCCTCTGAACAGAAATCTCAGATACCAAAATGGGCTGAGAAGGAAGATGTTTTGGCCACTGGCAAGACTCATGCTGCTATGTCATTAGATTTTGAAAAGAAAGGGAAAATCCGTCTCCATAAATTAAAAACATAGTATAACAATGCATTTATTGGTTCCAGTGAATGTGAACATACTTTCTTAGTAATTGGGGGATGGGGACTAAAAGGAGGCGCAGATCCAGTATTTCCTGAATTTATTATATCTGTGCAAACAAAGCCTATTTTAGGTTACCAGATCACTCGTACGGGAGTTGCTATTTCTGAATAATATTCCCTAAAGTTTATCATGTTAAAAGAATCACTGTAAGCAATAAAGACAAAGGACTAAAACGTAACAAAAGGGCTAGTTTTACTGTAATAGTAGGTGATATCTTCGGTGCAATAATACCTTCAGTGGGAGTTCTACTTAATTCACAAAAAATCTGTCAATTGTCTACAGTAGTTGATCGGTTATCAACTGACACTGCTGGTGGATTCTTATTGAGCAATACAGAATTAGTTGCTGTTAGATCTATGGTTATGCAAAATCGACTTGCCTTGATATCTTATTGGCAAAATAGGGTGGAGTCTGTAAAATGTTGAAAGCGCAACATTGTTGCACTTATATTCCTGATAAAAGCGTTGAAATTGGACAATATAGTAAGAATATCACACATTTGGAAGAAGAATCAAAACCACTGGAGGTAGACAGTGTATGGAAGAAAATAACAAATGGATTTGTTGCTATTGGTAGTTGGTTACCTACTTTAGGCGAAGGTATCTCGGGTCAAATAATAATGCCAATAATGGGCATAACTTTGCTATTTTTGACAATAATGTGTTGGTGCAAATGTTGCAAGAAAAGAAACAGTTATGAAGTGAATGGGAGAGGGGATAAGAGAACGTTTGATAAAGTAGAACTTGAAGAAAAAAAGGAGAAGTTTATAAAAGAATGAGAGGGTTACACAGCAAAAAGGATAAAGGGAGAAATGAAAAAGTTGACCAGATTGAAATGGTAGATTGCTAAAGTTGGCATCTGATTTAGTAAATAGAAATTGGTGATAAAATGCCATCACAGAAGGGATTGTTGGAGCAAGGTTTCGTAAATAAAGATACTTGCTTGAATTCAATCCTCTCGAATAACAGTTAATAATGTAACCAATCTGTTCGTAAATACTAACATTACATTTTTTTCATTATTACATAACCAGGGGAAGCTTGCATATGTGCCTATTAATCAGTAACCCGAAATGTCACTAAAATGGCTGCCAAAACACGGGAAAGTCTCTGCACATACGTCTACTTGTTACCAATATGTAATAATCCACATGTGAAATGAGGGTGGGAAAATAAAGTTTGTGGAAGTAACTTCAAGGGGCGGGAAATTAGACAATGGGACTAATGAAATTAAATGCATTCTGAATGGTGTGATGACCTCTCCCTACTACTTGGCCCAACACTAGAGAACCTTCACGGAAACAACCGAGAAGGCACATCTAGGACGGGGTCCGGACGAGCCCGAGCCAGAGAGTGTAGTACCAGAGAGGGGTGTGGCGCTGGCGTTGAACTAGAAGAGGTCACCTATCCTGTCGTGATACCGTCCCGAAATCTTTGATTCGCTGTCCTGATCCCCGCACCATTAGTTAAATATAATTCTATGTAGTATGTCCCTGTGCTACTCTCTAATTCTCCCCCTCCCGGTGCTGTCATTGCAAGTATTTTAAACTGTGAAGTGTTTAGGCTAATTGAAATTATATTTCAATGGAGAATTGGTATTTGCATTTGTATTTGTAATGACTCACAAGATTAATTGACTAGATACAATTTTAAAACTCTTTCCGAGTCTGTGGTCTTTGAAATAAAGCTACATTTTCCTCCTATTCTAACTACATCTAGATCCATGAACAAAGGTAATTATTCTGAATGAGACAGGACACAGTAGATTTGGTTTGGTAAAGTCTCTTCCAGAAAAGTGTATATATTGATCTGCAGCGGGTATTTGCTAGCTGGTATTTGCTAGCTGCGGGTATTTGCTTTGCAGCGGGTATTTGCTAGCTTATTGTATGAATGTTTATGGACCCAGGTGAGGATTGTGGTATGTGTGAACCGAGCTGGTAAACCATGCCGCATCACTATCCTTGAGTACATTTCAATTATTGAGTGTCATTGATTACACTGTAAAGGCCATAGTTGGCAATTATCCCTTTCTGTTCGGACATCTGAAGTATTAAATACTTGTTGCACTCTCTGTGCATCTCTTAATTTATGGGGTTTATATGTGTCATACGGGCCTAATAACTCAGCAGAGTCTATGGCCGAGGCTTCCCTGGTGAAGGGCAACTGTTCCTAATTGGAAATACCCATCTTAATCCTTCAATGCAGCTACTGACTTATTGTTAAACTGAAGATAAAGAACTCTACAGAGCGGCAATGAATTTGTTGAGCCCGTTTATGAAAGGTTTTAGCATTTAAATAAAGACCTCCAAAAGTGGAAATTTGTTAATGAAAAATCACTGACTATGAGGCACAGGGAGGTTTGTCCCTATGTTCTGTGCCATTTATGGATTTACTCAATTCAATAAAACTTTATTTCGGTTTTTGTTCAAACCATAAAAGTACATATACAGTGATGACACAATTCGAAATTCATTAGTTGAAAACACATGTCTGATAAAGTGCAAAGAATGCAAGGATGTGCTATCTTCATTACAATGGAATCAGAAAAAGTTAATAAATTCATCACAAGAATCCACTACTGATCCATACAATTTCTCAATTTAACAGTCCACACTACCCTACTTAATGGGCTGTGGTCAGACGCGCAGCACCAGTTAAGGTTCTCCTGACGATTAAAAAATGTTGTTTTGTTTTCACTCTGTTATAATTTAATTTGCTGCTGGTGTTTGCTTGATCCGACTGTGAGAATTCTAACATCTTGTTCACTGTTTTTATTTAATTCATGTGGAGTATGTTAAACTCCTTTTCATGGCTCATTTAGCTGTTTTTAGAAATTCGGAGTGTGTTTTCTCCTCTTTTACCGCTCACTGCTCTCTACTGAGGCCAGTTAGTTTTGGCGGCCATTTTGACAGTGCCACGCACTAGCCACTAGCGCTCTAGTTGTTGCACGCTGCTCGACGTCCACCCTACCCTACGTAATGGGCTGTGGTTGGACACGCGCAGTGGCCGCGCCGCTGGTGCGCCAAAGTTGTGCCTAAGGCAAGCCCATCTGCGCCCGTCAGCGTCAAGACATCGGACAGGGCCAGTTATGCTACCCGATGCGTGCACTTCGGCCTCCACCTTGCCTTACACTTGTTGTAGTGTTCTTCCTCTTAAATCAGACTTTGTCTGTGCAGCCTGTGGCTTTGCCGCAAAACTAGAGCTTTTTCCGCTCAAATCGCGACCTAAATCTACAAGATACCCGTGCATTAAAGCTGCTCTTGTTAATTCCAGATCATTAAAGGAAGCACCATGCTGATGTTTTTGACTTGATCTTGGATAACCCTTTGGATCTGCTGCTTGTCACGAAGACCTGGCTTGATGCAGCATCAAACCCTATCGTTGCGCTGGCCACTCCTGCTGGCTTTAAGCTCTGTCGGGCTGACCGCCCTTCTGGTAGAGGGGGTGGGCTAGCCATCCGCACAGGGATAACTGGGTTCTGCACAGCGATACCTCTAGTATATGGGAAGAGTGCAAGATTCTGGATTTTAGCATCCACTTCTCTGACAATTTTTTTTTTTTTAAAGTTTTATTTTGCAGTATACCAGTTGAAACGGAAAAGGGGTGGGAAACAGTAAGAGGGGAATCAGAAGGGAAAAAAAAAAAAAAAAAAAAAGACAGGCGACATACCGCCACAAAACCCCACACAGGAGGCGCAAAACATAGGGAGGGGCTTATCCATAGAAGAAGGGCGACAGTGCTCCATAGTCCATAGGTAGTCAACAAAAGTTCGACAGGCAATGGGGGAACTTCCACCCACTGCAGAGTCTAGTCCAGAACAGGCACCTGTAGTTCGAAAGAACCGCCCAAACTCCGCTCACAACCAGTAGCCCTCCCTAGGCATAGCTAGTCGCAACAAAGGAGAGAAAAGAAAGAAGAACACAAGACAATTACCCCAACTATCCCCCACCCACGTCCCTCCCCAACATCACCCACCCCCCAGTGGCGGCGACCAGCAAGCACACAAGGCAATACAGACAGTCTCGAGATTAAATTTGGAAGAGATGGAGAGATCGCAGCGTTGATGGGCATACAGCTGAAGGTAAGCCTTGGGACAGAAACCCCACAAGCGGGCCCCAATTGTACATAAAGTTCTTAAAGTTCCCCAGGAAGATGTCAGAGAGGCGTTCCATACTCAACAAACGCCACAGTCGGGCATGCCACAAGGAAATAGCCGGGGTAGAGGAAGACTTCCATGCCGCCGCTAGAGTCATCTTGGCCGCACCCAAACACAACCACATAACACGCTTATCCGCCCTAGTCTGGTGTTCAAGCAGTGGGTCCCTAAGCCCTAACAGGACAAAGGCCATGGAGTTCGGAATCGGGTAACCCAAGATGTCCTTTATGTGAGATAGAATCTCAGCCCAGAACGGCTTAATGGAGGGGCAGTCCCACCATATATGAGTAAAGTCTCCCAACATCCCACATCCCCGCCAACACCTGTCAGAAGTAGCTGGAAACATGCGGTGCAATTTGGAGGGATATAGGTACCAATCAAAGATGAGTTTCATGTGCGCCTCTCTGAGGTCAGTAGAGTGATTGTGCGCAGTCACATCTCTCCATAAGGCCTGCCATTCGGTATTAGAAATGTCCCTCCCCAGTGTGGATTCCCAATGATCCTGGTATCGCGGTCGTGGTGAAACGGCAGAGTCTAATAACAATTTGTACAGGAATGAGATCGTACCCCTCATGGTAGAAGTGTGAAGAAGGAAGGATTCAAATTTCGACAGGGGTCTGGTAGCTGCGTCCACCACGGCAGGCGACGTCGCCCAATGCAGGAGCTGGAGATGTCTAAAGCGTTCCGTAGGGAGGACTCCATAGTCCCTCATACAGTTGTGGAAAGTGAGGGGATCGGCGCCATGGAACAAGTGGGTGAGGGCTCTACAGCCACCCATCCTCCAAGCATCAAAGGGACCTTCCGTCAGAGCCGGGAGAAAAGCCGGGTTGAAGTGAATCGGGGTGAATGGGGACGGGAATGTGGTCCAACGGTCGTCACCGCTCACCGTGTCCCATACCTTCAGCACCGTGCCCGTGGGGGTGCTAACGTAAGCATTCTTGGGGCGATCCGCCTTAGGCTTCCAGGCCAGATCCCAGATGGAGCGGCCCGCAATGCTCCGATCCATGTGGAGCCAGTGTTTTTCCGACTTCTGTTGGGACCACTCCACAATGACCCTCAGTTGGGCGGCTTTGTAGTACAAATGCATGTCCGGAAAGCCAACCCCCCCTTCCAAGCGTGGACGCCACAAGACTGAAAACGGAAGCCGTGCCCGGCCCCCCTGCCAAACATATCGCAGCATCACAGTCTTCAACCGGCGGAAATAGTCCAGCCCTATCGGAATAGGCAAGGCCTGAAATAAATACAGCAGTTTGGGAAGGAGCACCATTTTAAGAGCGTGTATCCTGCCCAACCACGAGATGAATTTAGGTTTCCATCGCTCCAGGTCAATTTTAACGGAAGATAACATCGGAGGGAAGTTAGCGTGGAACAGGGCGTTCACGGTGGGAGTCAACCGCACGCCTAGGTAGAGCAAGGACTCTGACGCCCAAGCGAGCGGGGTGAGAAGCCTGGTCAGCTGCACATCCCCCGCCGAGAGGGTCAGGTTTAGTACGTAGGATTTATCGAAATTAACCTTGAAGCCTGCCACTTCCTCGTAGGCAGAGAGTACCGAGTGGACATGCGGTAGCGACGTCGCCGGCTCTCTGATAGACAACAGGACATCGTCCGCAAAGAGCGAGATTTTGTGCTGCTCGCCTGTAAAGGGAATCCCAAGAATCTTCTCATTGTCTCGCACCGCCAATGCCAATGGCTCAATACTAAGAGCAAAGAGAAGAGGTGAGAGGGGACATCCCTGGCGCGTCCCTCGGGAGTGACGAAAGCTCGTGGATCTATGGCCGTTGACCAACACACGAGACGTAGGGCCACTGTAGTTAGCCTCGACCATCCTCACGAAAGAAGGCGAGAAACCGAAGGCTACGAGTGTCTGGTGTAAAAACCCCCAGTCGACGCAGTCGAAAGCCTTCTCAGCGTCGAGCCCAACTAGTACCGCGGGTATGCGAAACCGCTCCGCCTTTTCAATGAGGTGTACGACGCGGCGCAGGTTATCATGGGTCTGTCTGCCTTTGATAAACCCCGATTGATCAGGATGGATCAGAGCAGGCATCAGGTCTTGCAGCCTACCCGCCAGAATAGAAGAATACAATTTGGCGTCCAGGTTGAGAAGCGCAATCGGGCGGTAGGACGTACAAAGGGTAGGATCCTTCCCCGGCTTAGGAATAATACTGATCAGTGCCTCAGCCATGGAGTCCGTAGTTCTGCCATCAAGCGCCATCGCGTTGAAGAGGGAGACCAAGTAGTCGCATATTTCAGAAGCAAACGTCTTGTAGAAGAGGGCCGTGTAGCCGTCAGGCCCGGGGGCCTTGTGCAGCTTCAGACCTTTAATGGCGTCCAAGACCTCCTCCCGGGTGATGGGGGAGGACAGTAAGTCGTTCCAGTCCTTAGAGACTTGTGGGAGAGACAGGCCCTCCAGAAATGTGGATTGCGCGCCGGGATCAAGGGCGTCGCTCGAGTAGAGCGCTGCATAAAAGCGCCCGAATATGGTCGCCTTGTCCGCATCTTTATGCTGAACAGAGCCCGCCTGATCGCGAATTCCCCCAATATAATCCCTCTCACGTTTGTCCCGGAGTTGCCGGGCAAGATGGCGCCCGATCTTGTTGCCCTGGGAATAGGAGGTACGCCTAAGTTGCAGAAGGGTAAATTCCGCCCTATTATTATAATGGGCCCTCAGTTTCCCCCGCACCGCCGTCAGGGGGCGTAGGGTCACCCTGGAGGGGTTCGCTTTGTGGGCCTGTTCTAGGGCAGCCAGTTCCACTTCCAAAGCCTCCCTCTCCTCGCGCCTCAGCTTATTCAAGTTTGCGTTGAGGGCGAGGCACGTGCCCCGTAGAGAGGCCTTGCACGCGTCCCACGTGGTGTACACCGACGTGTCTGCGGGTGGGTTGAGGAGGAAGAAGTCACCAATCGCCTTGCGCAGGGCCTTACACGATCCCTCATCTCGCACCAGGGCTGCCGGGAAATACCACTTGCGCCAGGCATCCCCTCCAGAGGCCCAGTGTAGTCCCAGAACCACCAGGCTATGATCCGAAAGCGAAAGCGGGAAGATACTAGCTAACTGTATGTCCCCCCGCAGGGCCTGACTGATCAAGATATAATCAATGCGGGAGTACGATTGATGTACGTTGGAAAAAAAGGTGTAATCCCTGGTCTGCGTGTGGAGGAAGTGCCAACTGTCAAACAGCCCCATGTCCCCCAACTGCCGTTTAGTTCCGTCTGAGAAAACGCCAGTGTCAGCCCTGCGGCCCCCAGAGCTATCCAGACCCCTGTCCCATATCATATTGAAGTCGCCTAGTAAGAGTAAGTGACCCTCCACAAAGTCCCCCATTTTGTCCAATAGATCCTGCACAAAGCCATTCTGTCCTGCATTAGGGGCATATAATACAGCAAAAGTACATAGGCGACCACGCAACAGTCCCTTCACCAGCAGCCAACGGCCTTCCCTATCCACCCTCACACCCATGGGTTGAAAATGCAGGGAAGCTCGGAAGAGTAGGGCCACCCCTCTATGCTTCGTGGCCGCAGAGGCCCTGTAGATAAGGGGGAACTGCCTATGACGAAGCCTTAATTCATCTTTCCTAGCTAGGTGGGTCTCCTGGAGGGCCACCACATCTAAATGGTGATCTATGATGTACTTCCATAGTTTCTGCCGCTTCTGCGGGGAGTTAAGGCCCTTAACATTCCAAGTTCCTATGCTGACAGGCATAAGTGACAACACAGAATCCACGCCATGCCCACAGCCAGACAGCTCCGATGCCCGCACCGGTCCCACACACGCACCCCGAACCAAGCCCAGACAAAGGAAACAGACATAGGGACTCTAGGAAGGGATCTCAGCCACCCCCACCCCAGGAGGCCCACCCGATCACTCCGCAAGACCTGCACAATATCCATGTTCCCAAGGCACGTAGGGGTCAAAGAAGGCACATATCGAAACAATATGCGAAATAAAGAAGATAATGGCAAGAAAGGCCCTCCCAACACGCACTCAACACACAATTCCACCGCCACTCCCCGAACTCCCATCCCCAATCCAAGTCGCCCCGTCATGACAACTAAAGACAGAGCGCCAACAAAGCCACCCGCCACCCCCCCAAGAACAAAGAATAACAAAATGTAATTCAAGGCACTGAACCTGAACCCCGCAGTCTTCAGTTCCAGTAGGTCACGGTTCAAAAGTCCCCCACTGGACTGGGGTCGGGGCAGGGGTATCCACCTGGGGACCCCCAGGGCCACAGTCCGGGGTGTCTTCTCCAAAAGTACTTTTATACCCCGAGGACCTCAGGCCAAGAGCCCCTCCGACGTCACTCCATAAGTTCGGGGTCACGCTGCTCCAGAGCTCGCCTGGGAATCCGTCATGGTGGCGGAGGCCACCGAGGCCACTGCGGCCCCTCTCTCCTGCACACTAGTCGCCGAGTCCGGACGCCGCCGCTCCGGGGATGGGCCCACCCTATGCCATGAGGAAGAGCTACGCCTCCTCCGGAAGGAAGAGCCACGCGCCTCCTGTGATGGTTCCGTTTCTTCAATGCCCAGAAGATCCATCGCTTCTCGCAGGGAACTGATCTGTCGCAGCCGATTCTCCCACCGAAAGATGATCCGAAAGGGATGGCCCCAGGAGTAGGATATCCCGCGCCCCCGGAGAAAGGCGGTCACAGGCCGGAAGTCCCTACGTTTCTGCAAGGTCGACGCCGCCAGGTCTTGGTAAAGCTGGGGGTGATGGCCCCTAAATTGCAGCGAGGTAGTGACTCTTGCTTTCCTCAAGATCTTTTCCTTCATCTGGAAGTCATTCACGCAAACGAGGATATCCGGAGGCGGCCCCCCGCCCCTCCTGGGTAGCCCCACTCTATGCACTCTGTCCATCTGGACGTCACGCACCTCTTCATCTTCCAAGATTTGGAGAAACAAGGCCAGGACGTATCCACGCAGGTCCCCTGCCTCCCCGTCCCAGGGCACTGCTTTAATACGAATGTTATTTCTTCTCGAGCGGTTCTCCAAATCCTCTGCGTGGGTTTGCAAATCCAGATTTTGCTCCGTAAGGCGTATGATGTCCTGTTGGAGATGGTGCACATCATTCGCCATGCTAAGGTCATGGTCCTCCAGCGTCGCTACCCGTTCGCCAATCCCATCTATGTCCCTCCGTACCTCCCGGAGATCCGAGGCCAACTGTGTACGGAGTTCGGAAATGTCGTCCTTGATAGTTGCGAAGAGCTCCTTCATGAAGGCTTTAGTTGCCGGCGCCTCATCATCCGACTGTCTGGAGGAGCTGCTGGTTCCCGGCGACGCCGGTTGCTGCGATGATTTGGGGATTACGTCCTTCCCCGCCTTCCCCCCTCTGCGTTGCGAGCCGGACATGGCTGTGAGTCGCGTCCACGCACTTTTACTCAGGCTCTGGATAGCCGCCGCTGGGAGGCGAGACTCGGGTCAATGACCCACCTTATCAGGACAGTCCTTCGACGGCGCTATCTGCTCTCTCCAGAGGTCAGTCAGGGATACTCTGATGATAGTGCGGTCTCTCTCCCATCAGGCCACCACCGCTCACCGATGCTCCAAGCGTGCAAGGGTTCTCCCAGCCCCCGGGGCAGAAGGCGGGCGGGAAGGCTCACAACCCAAAGTCGGCGATCAGACACGGGGCCCGCTGGGACCCAGTACAGCACGTGTCCACACCAACAGTCAAGACCCGGGAGAAGCCGGTCCGGTCCGCCACCGTCAGAGCTCCTCTAAAGTGGCGCCAAGCGTTCAGTCGCTAGAGGGACCCACCACCCAGGCGGTTGGCAGCCCCGGTGCCCCGCTGTCCAAGAGTAGAGCTAATAAGCTGAGCTGCAAGTCCACCGCTCCACCCTGGCGCCAACGCAAAGCTGAAAGGCGCAGCCACGCCGACGGAGCCTCCTTCGGAAAAGTACACCACAAGCGCAATGCCAGGCCACTCCACAGCGTCCCCCAGCAGAGCCAATTGTTCCCAATGCTGACCAAAGCTTCGTCACCACCGCGATCCGGCCGCCAGACTCGTGCGACCCTCCTCGCGTTATGCGGGCGTGGGTACGACCACGCGTCAGCTCCCCAGCCGCATTAACACTCCAGGGCCGAGTCCGGAAGGCCCCAGCGTGGCGCGCGTGCCTGGGTGAATATTCGGCCTCGCTACCTCGCTGCTCTGTCTGTCCTCCCCCGTCGGTGGACACACCAGGCTGCTGCCCTCCGAGCAGGGGGGTCTACCTGCTCTTCCCTCGCCGGGCCCGTGCGGCAGCGCTCAGAGCCGCTCCGTGGTCTAGGGGCCGCCTCCCGACCTGGTGTCTGGCTCCTCCGGCAGCCCCAAGCAGCGTCCAGCCACCGACGCGGCTCGCCGAGCTCCCTTCTCAGCGCCGGTCAGCAAGCGCTCCTCCGCCGGTGAGAGCCGGTTCTTGCCTCACCCGCTCAGCGCGGTACAGTCAGCGCCGATGCTGCGCCAGGGCCTGGGTCCGCTCCGCCTCCTCCGGCCTCCAAGTCACTCGAGGCCGCCGCCTCACAGGCCGCAGCTCTGCTCCTTACTAACGGCTCCTGTCGGCCACCCTCCGCCGAGGCGACGACACCGGGGCACTCCGCAAGCAATCGGCAGCCTCCGCCGATCAGGCAGCACAGGCAAGGCGCCTTGGGACCCCACAATAAGTTGCTATGCAGGATCGGCGTCGGAGAGGCTCGAGAAAGCGTCCTACTCCGACGCCATCTTGGCCACGCCCCCTTCTATGACAATTTTACGTTAGGTGGCTCCCTTATCTATCGCCCCTCAGGGCCGGCTAGTGCCTTTCTCAAATCCTGCGGGGATGCGATTGCTGAGCGTGCTTTGTGCTTCTCCCACTGCTTGGTTCTGGGTGATGTGAATCTCCACCTCGATCAACAAGACACCAAAGACTCTGTGACTTTTCTTGACTCTCTTCAATTAGCCCATCTTTCTCAATGGGTCTCTTATCCCACTCATCAGGGTGGTCACATCTTAGATCCTATTTCTCTAATTTTCCTGTTAAGGTGGCTGACCCCTCTCTGACTTTGTGGTCGGACAATTTTTTTTGCTTGTTTCTCCTGGGAGATCACTCAGCTGGCATGGCCTATGCGCTGCCTTCACCCTCGGATGTTCAGTAAAATCAATCTTCTTCTACTTATGAGCTCTTTGGTTGCCTCTAGCCCCCCTTCTGCAAGATCTTGAAGGGAGCATGACTGGGTTTACTAATTGGATAGCCGATTCAGTGTCCTCATTATCCTCTACACGTCTGCCTAAGCTAGTGAGAGAATCCCCTTCCAAACCGTGGTTTCTACCAGAGCTTAAAACTCTGAAACATGAGTGTAAAGTTCTGGAGAGGGTCTGGCGTTCCAGCGACTACTGCCCTTTGGCGAATCTCACTCTTAGAACAAAACAAAAAAGCTATTATGCCGCCATTGCGGTTGCTAAAGGTCGATATTTTGTATCACGTATCGACCTGACCAATAATAACTCTAAAGAAATCTTTTAAATTGTGCAAAGTTGTATGTCTCCTACTGCCTTGGTTAGCCCCTCACCTGTTTCGGAGGCCAGGTGCAATATTCTTGCTAAGTTTTTTCTGGACAAAATTTGCGCCATCCAGGCCTTGTTTCCATGCAGTGCTTCAGCGCTTACGCCCTGTACTTCTGTCCGGACTTCAGTTGAACCATTGCACAATCTTGCATCTTTTTGCCAATAAACTTATCTAGTACCCACAAAATTCTGAAGGCTTTGAAATCAGGCTCTCCTCCTGACCCCTGTGCGGCCAGACTTCTGGCGACTGTCGCAGACTGTATTAATCCCAAGGTCAATCAGATCATTAATATGTCATTGCGTGATGCCTTGGTTCCATTGTCTTGGAAACAGGCGAAAATCCTACTCCTCCTAAAAAAAACATTTCTTGAGCCTTCGATTCCCAGAAACTATCGCCTCATCTCGCTTTTGCCTAGCCTGGCCAAGGTTTGTGAAAAGGTGATCACAAACCAACTCACTGAGTACGTTGAAACCTATGGCCTGCTCCATCTGACCCAATCAGGTTTCCGGGCGACATATAGTACAGAGTCAGCATTATTGGAGGTGTCTGAGGCTATTCGTGAGTGCCTGGATGCCGGCGGGAGGGCAGCTATGGTGATGCTGGACCTCTCGGCGGCCTTCGATACAGTGCCTCATGCCCTGCTCCTTGATTGCCTCTCGGAGAACGGCGTATCCGGGTCCGCCTGTGGCTGGATCAGGTCTTTCTTGGAGGGTCATTCGCAGCAGGCCTGGCTTACACCGTGCGCCTCTGTCCCCCAACCAGTGGCTACGGGTGTTCCACAGGGGTCATCCCTTAGCCCTCTGCTCTTTAACATCTACGTCACCCCACTGGTTTGTCTCGCGGAGGCTCTAGGGACTAAGGTGATGACCTACGTTGATGACACCCAGCCGCTGTTCTCTTGGGGGAAAAACGAGGATGCAGCTGCCCCTGCTCAACACTGCCTATCTTCGGTCTTTCACTGGCTCGCTCAGGCACAGCTTAAGTGCAATGAGGAGAATTCGGAGATCCTTTGTACGGCACATTCCCTGTCAACTTCAGAGAGAAGCTATGGCCCCCAGGCTTTCCCCTACCCAGCTCCAAGGGAGACTCTGTCAAGAATCTGGGGGTCTGGTTCAATGAGAACTTGATTTTCTCATCGCAGGTTGAGAAGTTGGCCGGCACTTGCTTAAGCATTTTGATGACCTTGAGGAAGTTTCTTCCCCTGTTGCCTAATTCTGCAAAAGAAACAGTTGTCCGTGCTCTAATTCTTTCCCGTTTGGACTACGCTAATGCACTGTATGTGGGCATTCCAGGTTACCTTGTGACTAAGCTACAGGTGATCCAAAACTCGGCCGCCAGACTCCTGCTGGGTCTTTCCAGCAGGTGTGGTGTGCGTTCTCATTCGCGATCTCTGCATTGGCTCCCGATAGAGGTGCGAATAAAATTCAAAATGTTATCTATTGCCTATAAAGCCCTCCATGGTAAGGGACCCATTTATTTGCAGAAGAGGATTGCTTTCTATTCTCCGATGCGACAGCTGAGTTCCTCTTACCAACTTCTGGCACAGACCCTGCGGTTCAATCGCCAGAGGCTGGGTGGGAGCTCTTTTACCCGGATTGCTGCACTGGCATGAAATGTATTGCCACTAGCCTTACGGGGCATTAAAGACTCTATGAACTTTAGGAAAAAGCTGAAAACCTTCATCTTCTAGTTTTGTCCTCTGACTCAGACTCTGATCCTTTTCAGGCTCGCACCGGGACACTCCACGGAGTAGCTGTGTGCGTTATAGGCTCATATAACATAACATAACATAACAATGTAAAACAAACACATTGGGCCTTGAAATTAAGCAACTTTACTGAAGGGAAAGTATGGTGCTATTTGGATTCTTTGAAAACAAAGTCAATGCTATGTTATGTTAAAAATAATTTGTTAAGCGCACGTACACCGAGTGGTTTTGTTGACGCCCCTGGTGGGGGGGCAAAATGATTCAGAAAAGGGGGTGGTGATGAACAGAGTGCCTGAATTAAGCAGACCACTCTTACCCAGTCCAAAGATCAGGGCTTGATCCATCACCGTTTTTTAGCTCACTGCCCCTTCCCAGCTCAGAACCTGGCTATATGCAAATTAGTCTGTTCCTGTCCCAGTGCATGATGGGAACAGGGCAAACCAAACTACCAAGCCAATTCTTGTACTGGGAAGGAAACAAGCTTCCGGGGACCGGTTTCTGCCATTTCAGGCGTCGTCGGCCCGGCTTGCTTGAATCCTGATGGAGCAGTGAGCAAGGGACTCATGTCTGGGTATACCCTTCCACGCTTATGGTGGACAAAATGATTCAAAAAAGGGGGTGGTGATGAACAGAGTGTCTAAATCAAGCAGACCACTCTTACCCAGTCCAAAGATCAGGGCTTGATCCATCACCGTTATTTAGCTCACTGGTAGTTTGGTTTGCCCTGTTCCCATCATGCACTGGGACAGGAACAGACTAATTTGCATATAGCCATGAGTCCCTTGCTCACTGCTCCATCAGGATTCAAGCAAGCCGGGCCGACGACGCCTGGAATGGCAGAAACTGGTCCCCGGAAGCTTGTCTCCTTTCTGGTGAAGAATTGGCTTGGTAGTTTGGTCTGCCCTGTTCCCATGATGCACTGGGCCAGGGACAGACTAATTTGCATATAGCCAGGTTCTGAGCTGGGATGGGGCAGTGAGCTAAATAACGGTGATGGATCAAGCCCTGATCTTTGGACTGGGTAAGAGTGGTCTGCTTAATTCAGACACTCTGTTCATCACCACCCCCTTTTCTGAATCATTTTGTCCACCATAAGCGTGGAAGGGTATACTCAGACATGAGTCCCTTGCTCACTGCTCCATCAGGATTCAAGCAAGCCGGGCCGACGACGCCTGGAATGGCAGAAACCGGTCCCCGGAAGCTTGTCTCCTTTCTGGTGAAGAATTGGCTTGGTAGTTTGGTCTGCCCTGTTCCCATGATGCACTGGGCCAGGGACAGACTAATTTGCATATAGCCAGGTTCTGAGCTGGGATGGGGCAGTGAGCTAAATAACGGTGATGGATCAAGCCCTCATCTTTGGACTGGGTAAGAGTGGTCTGCCTAATTCAGACACTCTGTTCATCACCACCCCCTTTTCTGAATCATTTTGTCCACCATAAGCGTGGAAGGGTATACTCAGACATGAGTCCCTTGCTCACTGCTCCATCAGGATTCAAGCAAGCCGGGCCGACGACGCCTGGAATGGCAGAAACCGGTCCCCGGAAGCTTGTCTCCTTTCTGGTGAAGAATTGGCTTGGTAGTTTGGTCTGCCCTGTTCCCATGATGCACTGGGCCAGGGACAGTCTAATTTGCATATAGCCAGGTTCTGAACTGGGATGGGGCAGTGAGCTAAATAACGGTGATGGATCAAGCCCTGATCTTTGGACTGGGTAAGAGTGGTCTGCTTAATTCAGACACTCTGTTCATCACCACCCCCTTTTCTGAATCCTGGTGGGGGGGGGCAGGCGAATATGGAGGGGCGAACGGGTAAAGACAACGGGAGGGTGAGTGGTGGTGTAGAACGGGACGGCAGGTATTGATTAACCAGACAGTTAGAAAAAAGCCATAAGGAGCGGCCAGTGATGGCCGTGTCGCATCGCTTGTTTTAGGTCGAGCCTATAGCGGCACCGCGCATGCACACCTCGCTTTGCGAGGCATGCAATATTCCGTATGGAGTGGAAGCTCCGCCCATCTTTTTCATTGGCTTAGTTCCTAAATGCTGCCTTCCGGTTGGTTTTAGGTTTGTTAGCCCCTCCTTATGACGGGCATGTCGTCATTTGTATCCTTCTATGGCCACTGGCCCTTTACTTTGAGTGTTGCACAGTATGTTTTATTTATACTGTGAGCACTATTTTCTTACTGTGCCTCCACCTCCCGCATTCCGTGCCTTCTCACCCCCCCTCCCTTTGTTCCTGCCTTCTTGTCCACCCGTACTCTCTTTTGTAATGCAATTAGTTTCGCATAAATGCGAGTCCTATTGCATTTCAAATGATTGTTGTAAAGTGCTTATGCTTCTTGATAGAGACAATAAGTCACAGTCATGGTCATGGTCATCATATCGGGTCTTTACACACAGGTCTTTGAGCTTTTGCTGTTGTCACTGGCAGCAGATGGATATTCCCCTCCACGGCAGAGAGAGCACAGACTGTCCCCGGGTGGGGGCTGCCGCCCTTGCGCTGTCGCTTCCTCGCTGAGGCTCGGGATGGGAGAGGAGGAGGCCAGAGGGAGTAAAACCCGTCATTAGGACCAGCTGGACTTCCAGCAGCAGAAACCAGCGCTGCCAGACATATGCTGGAAACTCAGCTGGCCACAATGGAGAGCCCCCCACCCCTGCCGGTCCTTTAGCATTAGATGAGGGATGGCTGTGCCCCAGGTGAGGGAAGAAGCCTCCCCCAAACACCACTTCTGGTACAACGCTATGGTGCAGCAGGCAGAGGGGCATCTCTGTCAAGGGGAAAGTGTGCCCTGGAAGTTGAGTGGGAAGCACCGAGAGGACAGACAGCGGGTTCCCAGGGGCATTTGTCCGTGAGGACAGGTGAGTGTGAGCGGGGACCATTTATCCTGAAAGCTAAACAGGGTACCCCTTCCTCTTTTGTGTGGCCAAGAAAGGGAAGGTTTTGCCGTTTTCAAGTGAGATCAGGTTCCTCCAGGTTGCTGATGTGAGATTGTTGCAGTGTGTTTAAAGAGATCCAGGCACTTGGAATTAATTGTGCCTGTGATTGGCAGCTCAGGCGCTCAGTTTGCACCCTGCAAGTTCCTTGGACAGTCCCTTCAGCCTTTATGTCACTCTTGCACTAAGTCATTTGAAAAGGTTGTCTTGTGGTGTATCCCCTGCCCTTCCAGCTCTTCTCTCCTTCACTCGAAATTCCTGATGATGTTCTTGAGGGTCACAGCTGACATGCTGTATGCACTGCCCTCAGCCAGTGTCTGATGCACTCGCTTCAGGGGCGTAACACAGGCTCCCTCTGCCACCGCGGTGCAGTGGGGCCCCCAACCTCCAGGGGGCCCCCTCAGCACAACACTTCAGCCGGAAAGAGCTCCTGATAGGGTCCGGAGGGGGGCCCTCCACGTAGCTTGCAGGGGGCACCCTCAAGTTTTGTTACACCCCTGACTCGCTTTTAAGGTAGTATCCCGTCGGGTGACACACAGCATGCAGTGTTTGCTGTTGCTGTGTTCTTGCAGCTTTCTGTACTTGACAAGTCTCCTCCTGTGATATTGATCCCTCAGCCTCCCCTGTGTGGAGGTGTTTGGCTGCAGAGGAGGCAGGTGCAGCTGAGTTGTACAGCCCTCACGCTTGTTGATTAGACCATGCTGGCCTCTGAGAATGTCCTATTACTTACTGGTAATCTTCATTACTCCGGGTCCCGTAGTCCTCGACACCTTCATAACAAAGTGAGATAATCCTTCTCACTGACAGAAAAAAAGAACAAAGGAATGCGGGACCTACCCTCCTGCTCCTGCTGGGAGTACATAAGCGTCCCAGCATTCCCTCTGAAATACCAGGCGCGGGATGAGTGCCGGCAGATTAGGAGGGAGGGAAGCCATGAAGGTGTTGAGGACTACGGGACCCGGAGTAATGAAGATTACCGGTAAGTAATAGAACATTACCCCCAGGTCACTATGTCCTCGACACCTTTATAACAAAGTGAGAAATACCAAAGCTGACCCCGGCATTCATCCCAAAAAAACACAATAAGCCACCAGGACAGCAAAGAAACCCAGAGATTTATTGACAAATCAGAAGAATCAGGAGTGAACACACCCCATCACCCCCAAAGCAAAACCGCCCTTATCCCCAGCAGATTGAGAAGGTGGTAATGCCTGATAAAAGTATTAGAAGAAGCCCAAGTGGCCGCCCTACAGATCTCAGAGAGAAGAACACTCCGGACCTCCGCCCAAGAGGCCGCCACCCCCCTCGTAGAACGACCCTGAACACCCACAGGAGGAGGGGACCCAGAAAGAGAGTTGGGCAAGGAAATTACTTGCTTCAGCCAACGACCGATCGACACAGAGGAAGCACCACTCCCACGGGAAGCAGCCCCAAAGGAGACAAAAAGCGAATCAGTCAAGCGAAACATCGCTGTGCGCTCAAGATAAATGCGCAAAGCCCGGCACACATCCCAAAAAAAGACCAACTGGGACCACCAGGGGAATCCAGAACAGAGCCTAAAGCAGGCAAGACCAACTCTTGGCATCTGTGAAACTGTGAAGCAACCTTTGGCACAAACGATGAATCAAGGCGAAGCACCACCCCACCCTCCGAGAAGGACAAGAAAGGCTCATACGCCATCAAAGCCCCCAACTCGCCAAGCCGACGAGCAGATGTGATGGTCACCAGAAAAACAACCTTGAGAGTAACGAACTTCAAGTCCACCTCAGCCAGGGGCTCAAACGGAGGATCAATCAAAGCTCGAAGAACCAAGGGCAAATCCCACAGAGGAAAGGAAGGGCGCAATACAGGATGAGAAAGAGAAAAGCTGCGAAGCAGAAGAAAAACCATGTCCTCACCATCCGAAACGTTCCCCCATGGGGAACAAAACGCCTGAACAGTGGCCCACTGGGCACGCAAAGTGGAGACAGCCCAACCCTTCTCGAAACCTTCCCTCAAAAACTGAAGCAAGACCTGCAAAGAACAGTGCAAAGGGGAAAGGCCCAACGCTGAACACCAGTGACTGAAATTACTCCAATGCCGACCATAAGATTTGAGGGTAGACGGCCGACGGGAACTCTGAAGGGCCGCCGCTAAATGTTGCGGGAAAGCGCGCCACCTCCACCCCTGCCTCTCAACCTCCACACTAACAGATGCAATAGGAGAAGAAACAGGGACGGGGAAGACCTCAGGGGAGACGGGGACAGGGGACAGGGGAAGAAACCAGGGGCCCGCACAGCCAAAAGACGAACCTCCGGATACCACGACCTCCAAGGCCAAAAGGGCAGGACCACCACCACTGCCCGATCCTTCGTCACAGGCGGGCCAGAAATCGGGGAATCAGAGCCAGAGGAGGAAAGGCATAGAGAAGGCGGAATGGACAAGGAATGGACAGGGCAACCACCCCCCAACAACCCTCCTGCAGAAACCGGGAGCAGAAGCGAGGAAGCTGTGCATTGTGCCGGGAGGCAAAGAGGTCCAGAAAGGTAAGACCAAACCTCCCGCACACAAGCCGAAACGCAACCGGGGTGAGAGACAACTCCAGAGTACCCGGAAAGCAACGACTCAGGACATCCGCCACACAGTTGTCCACTCCCCGAATATGAATCGCAGTCAGAGACAGCAGATGACTCTACGCCCAACAGAACAGGGGAACGACCACCGCGTCCAAAGAGGCCAAATGAACCCCCCCTTGATGTTTGAGATAAGCCACCGTCACCATATTGTCGGACCACACCAAAACGTTCCGGACAAGCAACAGACCCCGAAACACCATCACAGCACAGGACACAGCCGTCAACTCCCTCCAGTTGGAAGACCAGCAACTTTCCAGGAGGGACCATCAACCCTGAACGGACCGAGACCCCAAGGTCGGCCCCCACCCCAAGGACCTGGCATCCGTCATTAAGTCCAGAGAAGGAAAAGCCTGCAAAGGGAGACCTTGAGACAGATGGACCCTCACCGACCACCAAAGAAGAACCGGGAGGACCACAGGAGACACCAGTAGAAGAAAATCCAAATCGCGGGACAACGGATTCCAGAGAGACAGGAGGTACACCCAAAGATGGCGCAGGTGAAAACGCACCCAGGCCATCGTAAAGACAGTCGCTGCCATCAGAACCATAAGATGCAACCAAAGGCGTAGCGGAATGGAACTCCCAGCCTGGAAACGCAGAGCAAGTGACACCAGGGTCACAACCCGAGGACCAGGCAGGAACACACGGTTGAGATCCGTACGGAAGCAGGCCCCAATGAACACCAGGTCCTGAGACGGAGTCAACTGGCATTTGGGCAAGTTGATTAGAAACCCGTGTTGACGCAACGCAGAACACACCAACTCCCGGGCCTCCAACAACAGGACCCGAGAGGGAGCATGGACCAACCAGTCGCCCAGGTATGGATACCCTTTAGAAGAAGATCCTCCACCCCTTGAGAAAGATGAGCCCTCTTGGATCGGAAAGCAGGCCAGGGAGATGGGCGAACGAGGGAATCCGGGGGGGGGGGAACAGAGAACTCCACAACATAACCCACGCGAATTACATCCAACACCCAGGTGTCGGAACAAGACTGAACCCAGGCTTGCAGGAAGAAGTGCAGCCACCCTCCTACCAATAACCCGGGAACCACAGCCAAAGAGTCAGGAACGTGGCTTTGCAGGAGGAGGGGACCTATCCTTACGATCCCGACCCCAGCCAGAAGCAAACCTCCCTTAGCCCCTCCCAAAAATCCTACGATAGGAAGGGCGAAAGAAAGATTTAGGCTTAGAAGGGACAGGAGCAGCAGAAGAGACCTTAAACAAAGAAGAGTGCTTCTTCTCTTTAAACAGTCTATGCAACTTGGATTCCAACTCCCCCTCAAACAGCATAGTACCCTGAAAGGGCAAACACAAAGCACAAGTTTTCTGAGCAGAGTCAGTTTTCCAGTCTTTAAGGACAAGACTGCGACGCGCCACCACACAAGCCCCACCGGACAGTGCAGAAGCACATACCACATCAAAGGAGACATCGGATAGAAGTTCCACCTGACGCTCGATCTGCTCAAGAATATAGGAACAGTCAGTGGCATCATCCATCGACTGATAGAGCGTTTTAATGTCAGACAGCAGTGACTGTGAAACATATGTCCCTTAGACACCAGCCCGCAAGGCCAGGTGGGAACCGGAATAAACCTTCCTGAGTGCAGCATCTGCCTTTTTATCCACCGGACCCTTCAGAACGGCGTCCTCAGCCAGGGAAGTGCGACCCACCAAACTAGCCACAAAGGAGTCAATAGGTGTAGAATCAGGAAGTTCAGTAGCCATCTCCTGCAGAGGACAAAGCCAAGCCATAAAACATGGAACCAAAATGCGATCTGGATCAGCCCACTCCCTCTTCAGGACATCCTTAATGAAGGGATGCACAGGACCATCAACCATGGCCGCACTCTGAAATTGTCGCAACAAAGGACCCCTAGAGGTACTGGGAACTGCCTCATCTGGAAATCCCATGTTCTCCTTCACATGCTTCAGAATGCCAGGAAAAGCGTCCTTATCAACATACTTGCCCTTCAGGTCAGCGTATCCCAACCCAGGCAGACTCATCGCCAGAAGACTCAGAAGACACCGGAGCCGGACCCCTGAAGCGGGCCCCAACATCACCCATCTCCGATAAAGTCTCCCTGATCAAGCGTTTAAGACACACATCCCCAACCCCACCACGGCGCCTGGACCAGGCAGGAGACGGAGACAGGGAAGCATACAAGGAGGAGGAAGACCGTTCCCTATGACGTCGCTTCCTCAAACTATTCTCCATCCTACACAACGTCTGTAGAGGAAAAAAAACAACTCAGCACAGGTATAGCAAAGTAGCCATGAAAAGACCGCTATGCGGTACTCACCCCACTGACCCGGTTTTAACCAGAGCAAAACCGCTGGGAAATGAAGCGCCTGATCCTCCTCCGGACGAAAGACAGGCACCATCAAACCGGAAGGCGTCATCAACCACCAGCCAATTCGGAGGCATGGAGAGGCCGCGCCCCCCAGTAAGCCCGGCAGACCAGGAGGGGCGGCCATCGGGCAAATTCGGAGCCCACGCGGTATCAACACCGCCGCGCGGCTTGGGAAACATCCAGCACAGCCCGCATCACTCCCCCTAAGCCCGGCAGGGAGGGAGAGGCAATTACCACCGGAGGGACCATACATCAGCCCCCCCCACGTAAGTACAGCAAACACAGGAGCACTCACGCTCCTGTCACGTCCAGGATCACTGTCAGAATGACAGAAAAAAAGAACAGAGGGAATGCTGGGACCTGTATGCTTATGTACTCCCAGCGGGAGGGGGAGGGTAGGTCCAGCATTCCTTTGTTCTTTTTTCTGTCAGTGAGATGGATTATCTCACTTTGTTATGAAGGTGTCGAGGACGTAGGGACCTGGGAGTAATGGCCCATAGTCCCTGGTTTCTGATAATGTGGGCAATAGATGGAGGGAGCGGTTTATGGAAGTGTGAGGTATCTGGAGTCCGCAGTCCTTTCCACACATGTCTGCCTTCCCCTGAGTTGTGGTAATATTGGGCTGTGGATGTGGATGCCTCTCCCTAGAGTGCACACACAGCTGTTATTGAGGTATTCATTTTTTTTAAAGAATTTTTTATTGTTTCTTGCAACATGCATGACTTACCAATTATACATCACTTTTATTTCCATTATGCAGATGGCCCATTAAACACTGTGTATGCCATTCAAATTCACTTAACTGCTTTCTATCCCAACAGTCCTAAGCTTCCACCCCTCTACCCCCACCCCCTGTCAGTGTGCCCCGCTGAACCAGCCCAATTCTATAGTTACTGGTTCGTCCTGTCTCCTAACCCATCGAACATAGAAAAAGAAAGTAAAGACAACCAGGAAGTCCAGTTGGTAAAGTGTTTGCTCCATGTGTCTCCGCAGTACCCTGCTAGTACCACTAAACCTAGGAATATGCTGAACAGCCCCCCCCCCTCATTGCAATTTGGTACTCCATTCCTCACTAAGGGCCCGATGTAGGTAATTTTTTTTTACCGGTTCATAAATACCGACTCATACCGAATCGGTATTTATGAACCGGAAACCCAAATGTAGGTAAAAATCCGGTAAAAAATACCGATTCGGTATCAATCGGTATTTGAACTCGGTAAATACCGATTCGGTATCTACCGAATCGGTAAAATCCGACTAGGTAACACCCATACAACCCTATGACCTTCCAGTCCCATAGGAATGAATGGGAGACACCGAATCGGATTTTACGGTAAATACCGAATCGGTAAAATCCGATCTCGAAATTTCGAATGCATGTCATGTGAGCCTGTGCACCAATCAGGGACACACCCCACATCCTAGCATCTGAGAGATCAGCCAATCAGGTGCAAGTACCACACCCCAGTACCTGGAGGTGGCCACACCCATGCAGGTGCAGAGCAACAGAACTGCAGAGAGAGCTGGAAGGGAGACAGAGGAGCAGGCAGCAGTGAGACCAAGAGAAACAGCATGGAGTCCCAGGAGGCACCAAAGGATGGAGGTGACAGGAAGAGAAAGATGAAATTTAGCCCCACAGAGCTCAGGTGCTGGTGGAGGAGTTTGTGCAGCACTACAGCCAGCTGTTTGGGAAACAGTCTCTGCATGTTGCAGAGTCTCTAAAGCGGACCACCTGGCTGGCACTACAGAGCAAGGTCAATGCTCTAGGAGTGACCCACAGAGACATTGATGACATGAAGAAGAGGTGGTATGATCTGAGGATCACCACATAGAAAAAACTAGCCACACAGAGGAAGGAATCAGTAGCAACTGGTGGGGGGAAGAGCCGTGCCCCAAGCCTCACCGACCTGGAGCAGCTCGTGGAATCAACCATGGAGGCTGAAAGCATACATGGGATCGGGGATGCTGATAGCTCAGCCAGAGCTGCAAGTAAGAAAGGTAAGATGCATGGACATGTACCCCACCCATTCCCAGGCCCCTTCCCCAATGTGGGTGAATCACTCACAATCCAGCACAAATGACTGTAGTCCCCAGCAATGCATCATGGTAGTTGTAGTCATAGGTACTTACATAAAGCTGCCAACACCGAACCAATACATGCCATGCCACACTCCCCATGCACAAACAGTCTAGGCAAATGTTAATGTGTCTTAGGAATTTGTGTTGGGAAAACAGGCAGCTGATCATTGTCCATGTCTGTTCACAGGAGAGTCATCGCGCAGAGCAGCGCTGGGAGGGGAGTGTAGTGCCACAACATCGTCTGCGCGGGAGAAGGCAAAAGACACTGCTGGACCTACCACTGTGCCTGAGGAAACATCCACACCCCAGGCACCCACAGCAATGGAGGACGACACCACTGCTCAGCCACTCTCGCCCCTGCTGTTCGACACACAGACTCAGCCAGCATCAGCAGGAGCTACAACACCCAGCTCAGGGTCCCCTGTGCGCGTAAGGCCAAGGAGGCAGGATGTCCCACCTTTACGGATACTGAAGAGCTCCGATGAGGAAGTGGTAGTGGCTCCCAGACCTACTACACCAACAATGTCTGGCCACGCTGGACAACTTGGCTCACAGGGATCTGGCCGTGCAGGTGACCGTGTCTGTAGGGCAAGAGAACAGGATGAGGGGCAGGATGTGCAGGGTGTCTTCGCTGCGCTTGAAGCCACAATGGTGAAAGTCCAGCGTATGCAGGCCAGAGGCATCATGGCTGTGCACCGGCAGGTGCGCATCCTGAATACCAGGATGTCGGACATCGATCGGGGGATAGGTGCCATGGCAAGGGGAATGGAGGCCATGGGCAAAGGGATGGAGGCAATGGGCATAGGGATGGAGTCCATGGCAGAGGGGGTGAGCGGCATGGAGGAGCGCATGGGCACCCTCTGTGACAGGCTGCAAAGTGACCAAGAAGAGAGGCGCAGGTATAGGCGCGAGGTCAGGCTTCTCAATCAGTCGATCAACCTCTTGGCAACCTCCACCACCCTGCAGTGTCGCCGCTCTGTAAATCTGCAGACTGACATTGTTCACTGCTGCAGTGACTTGTCCTGGGGGATGGGGAGGGTGACCTCAGCAATGGAGGCAATGCTGACCCAGCTGACAGCCACAGGTGGCAACATGGTTGTTGGGGACACCGAGGAGACAACGAGCAGGAATTGGTCCAGCACGCCTGTTCAGGACATACGTAGGAGCAGCAGACTCCATGCCGAAGACACCGGCACCACTTCACATGTAGACCCCCAGCCCCGTGCCTCGCAAAACACCATGCGTAAGCGCAAGCTTTGAAATAATTATTGATCACAGGACAGGTCAAAGTGAGGAAACTTTGGCAAAACATTGTGCAAGGTGCATTTAATTTGATTATTGTTTTTTTGGAAGGTGCAGTTGTGTACATTAAAGTGAGTGTTCCAATCACTGGACATGGCTGTGTGTCATCGCTCAATTAGAAGTATCTGTTGGTAATTTCAGCACGTTGCAGTCGACCATCTGTTGCTGGTGCTGCTCCTGCTGCATTGTGATCTGCTTGTACTGTCCCATCATCAATGTCCTCATGATATGTGAGTTCTATCTCTGTGCCATCCTTGGTGGCAAGATTGTGCAGCATGGCGCAGGTCGCAATAATCTTGCAAAGGATAATTGGCGTGTATTGCCGTGCACCTCCACTCTTATGGAGGCACCTAAATCTACTTTTCAGCAGCCCAAATGTACGTTCCACCACGCTACGTGTTGTTCTGTGTGCCAGGTTATAACGCCTTTCACTCCTGGTGGATGGGTTCAGGTAGGGGGTGAGCAAAAATGAACGCAGGGCATATGCACTGTCACCTGGGTGGGAAAGGATAATAAGATTATTCACATACTCAGGAGTGCTCCTTCTGCATGAACTGTCAGGGTGTCTCACACATACTTACCCAGCAGGTAGCCATCACCAAAATCACCAGCAACAAGGCGTCTGTATATCCCACTGTTGGTGAAGATGTAGGAGTCGTGGGTACTCCCAGGATATTTGGCTACAATGTCTGTTATCATGTTGCTAGCGTTGCAGATCACCTGCACATTGATTGAATGTGTGGATTTCCGGTTTCTGTAAATGTGCTCAGTTGCTGCAGGTGGGCATAATGGGATGTGCGTTCCATCGATGCAGCCTATTATGTGTGAGAACTGTGCAAGTTGATAGAATTCGGTTTTTGTCCTTGCTAGTTCTGCAGGTGTCTCAGGGAACTCAATGTAGTGCTCCATCCTCTGCATCATGGCGTTTAGGAACTTTCCGAAGAAGCGTGACAGGCAGCTCTGGGAGACTCCACCTACAGTGGCTATCACGTGCTGGTAGCTCCCAGAGGCAAAAAGGTATAGGCAGCACAGCACCTGTACATGGGGTTGGATGGCGTGTGCTCTTGGGGTTGGGTGTTCCAGATATGGGTGGAGGTCCCTGATCAAGTCCAGGATTGTTCTGGGGTGGAGTCGGTACCTTTGCAGGATCTCAGCTTCAGTGAGTTGGAAGAGGGTGATCCTCTGCCTATATACCTGCTCCTCCCTTAGCCAGACCCTCTCTCCTGCTGCCTGTAACCGTAGCCGCCTTGCAATTACGTAGAAGACCACCATTGTGGGTGTACTGTTGCATTTTGGGAGCTTCTTATATATCCTGTTCCTGGTTTCCACCTGCTCCCAATCCATGTTAATTACCGACTCTTAAATACCGAATTTCACGAAATTCGGTATTTCCTGACTTTGCTATCTCAAATGGCCTTTTTTACCACTTCTTATTTACCGACTCGGTAAATATGAATTCGGTATTTACCGATTCGGTAACTTACCATTTCTTATTTACCGATTCGAGAATATGTATTCGGTAAATTCCGATTCGGTATTACACGAATCGGAATTTACCGAATGCGCATTAGTATCCAAGATGGCGGCACGCTTACGAGAGGGAGCCCCGGAGACGCAGTAGACAAGGTAAGTGGTTTTTATTCTTTATAAGAAGGTTATTTAAGTATTTAGGGAGGGCGGGAGGGAGGCGGGTAGTATTTAGGGAGGGCGGGAGGGAGGCGGGTGGCGCATAGTGGGGCTACGCGAAGTGCCTAGGTGGACATAGTTTCTTGCCCACTTCGCGTAGCTTCGCGTAGCCCCACTACACCTACTACGCCCAGGCTTAGTATACAGTTGAGTCCACCGTACAAACTGATCCCCAAGACCAAACTCCCTCAGCATTTGAAACAGATACGGCCATTCCAAGCTGTCGAAGGCCTTCTCAACATCAACTGATAACACCACTGCGCCCGGCAGCCGGTCATGTCCATCTCCCATAACCCTAATCAGCTGACGTTCATTATCCCTGCGTCAGTTGTGTAGCTTGCCACTTTACCAAACCAACGAAAGAAGTACACATCAGGGAGACCATGGGTATTGAAAGCTTTGACAAACTACCATTGCGCGAAAGTAGTGTACCTTATCACCTGCCCGTGTGGCCTGTTCTATGTTGGCACGACGACTCAGAAACTGAAGATTCACATAAACATAATTAGAGCACCATACGTTGCAAGAAGAATAATACTAAATTTACACACTACTACCTGGAAGCTAACCATAATGATGCAGACATAGCCTGGATGGTACTTGAAAGAGTGGCAGCTAATATCCCAAATATAACCAAGAAACTGCTTGCACATGAACAGAGATGGGTGTACCATCCCAAAACATGGGAAGGCGGCCTCAATGATGAGATACTATGGCTGCAATCATGAATATGGGCCTGGACAATGAGTAGACCACATGCAGACTGATTAGAAACAGTCCCTAGTGATTGTGGCATGCAAATGGACTGTCTGGGAATAGTTTCATGGGGAATCGGTACCAATTTGGTCAAAGCATGTGTGCACCCCCCATCTTTTCCTAGGTTCTGATATGCACCTTTTCATTTAGAAGTGTTTTTGTCCCGTTGTGGCGGTTTTAATGCACTTCAAGTTCAAGTTCAGGCATTTATAGAGCGCACTACTCACCCAGAGGGTCTCAAGGCGCTAGAGGGAGGGGTTCATTGTTTATCGAATAGCCAAGTTTTCAGTTCTTTTCTGAAGGAGATGTGATTCTGAGTAAGGCGAAGGTGGGTGGGGAGTGAGTTCCAGGTCTTGGCAGCCAGGAAGGAGAAGGATCTGCCACCCATGGTGGTTTTTCGGATGCGCGGGACTGCGGCGAGGGCTTGAATGGATGATCTTAATTGGCGGGTGGGATAGTAGAAGGAAAGTCGGGAGTTGAGGCATTCTGGTCCTAGATTATAGAGGGCCTTGTGTGCGTGGGTAAGAAGGCGGAAAGTAATTCTTTTGTTGACGGGAAGCCAGTGGAGGTTTTTTAGGTGACCGGTGATGTGCTCTTGGCGCGGGATGTCTAATATGAGTCTCGCTGATGCGTTTTGGATGCGCTGGAGCTTTTTCTGCAATTTTGTTGTAATTCCGGCGTAGAGAGTGTTGCCATAGTCCAGTCGACTCGTGACCAGTGCATGGGTGACAGTCTTTCTTGTTTCGAGGGGGATCCAGCGGAAGATCTTTTTGAGAATGCGAAGGACGTTGAAGCAGGAGGACGATACGGCGTTGACTTGTCTGGACATTGAGAGAGAGGAGTCTAGGATGAAGCCAAGGTTACGTGCATGGTCAGTGGGTGTGGGCGCTGATCCCAGAGCGGAAGGCCACCAAGAGTCGTCCCAAGCTGAGGGGGAGGATCCAAGGATGAGCACCTCAGTTTTGTCTGAGTTGAGTTTTAAGCGGCTCTGTTTCATCCATTCGTCTACTTCTTTCATACCTTCGTGAAGGTTGTCCTTGGCGGTGTTGTTGCCTTCTTGGAAACATTTGGACACCCCTCCCCACAGGGACCTTCAGGTGGGAGCATATTCCATATGAGGACATATGGTTCGTACCAAGAACAAACTTATCAGACCTTCAGTTGGGTGTATATGTACGGGGAGCTCCTATGGGTGCTGTCAGAGATGTCCACACCTCCAGTAAAATGCTTTATTTCCATAAAGCCTCTCTGTCCAGTCTGTTTTCCTTCTCTAGGTAAACTTCCCTCCAAGCAGACAATACTTCCCACAATTTCTTTGGGCTGTAACCAACCTTTACATGCAACGTCACACGCTGACGCGAACTGCCATTAGGTCCACCCCGGTCGCGGGCGACAGGACGTATCCTCTGCAACAAGCTGCAGTCATATTGCAGCTGCAGAAAAAGGCATTGATTGTATGAAGTTTAGATTGATGCGGCGATCGGCTATAGCCGTGTAGCAAGTAGTGAGTAATTGGGCAGCTTCTCAAAACATCTAAGATTGTTTACTCCACTTAGCATTAGAAGCTGTGGCACAGCCCATGTTGACACAACACAGCTGCAGTCGATTGGGCGGAGAGCCTGATCGAAAAACAACACGTCTGACGAAAAGGGGCTGCATTTCGGATTCTCACGCATGCTTTATAAACACAGTGGCACAGGGTTCGAAGGAAAAGCTGCCCTCCAATCAGATGGAGTAGTATGGATATTTAAATCAGTCTCACAATGACTCCCTTAATCAACATTAGGAAGGAGCCAGTGAAAAAACAAGGAAAGCACTTGGATGTAGTAAGTGGGTTGTGGTGGGAGGCATGGTCCTCTTACAGTACCCCCCCCCCCCCTGTTTATGTAATGGGGCAGATGTCATATTCTCTATTGCCACCCTTACATATAATGGGTGACTACAGGGATGCCTGAGTCCTTTCTCCATGGGGCCCAGATGACCCAAATTGAGGCTAAGAGGCTGTGAGCTGGGCTCACTGTATAACAGTTGTTAATATGTGATACATGAGTGCAGCGTCACAGACATAGTGCATGCACATGATGCATGCTCTTGATGCTCGCTAGTCCTTGATGGTCATCATATGCAAAATGATTTAGTACAATTGTATTATTGTTGTTTTACAGGGACTTAGGGACCTAGGAAATGAGAGGGTCAACAAAGGTCAGCCATCCCTAAATAGTGGCATGTACAGTGGTATTTGCGACAAAAGAATCCCGTGTTTCTGTCCTGCCAATGCCACAGACTCTTATGAGCCAACAGGCAGAAACATGTTGACGCTTTGAGTGGTGATGGGGTACTAGCTCCCCTTGTCTCCACACTGTTTTTTAATACCAAGTGGTATCAGACTTAACATAAAGGTCAGTTTGGCATATCACATTGGTTTTTACTTGTGTCATGTCATGGGTCCATACCTAGTTAGAAGGCAGAGTGCTTGGTTTTTATGTGAGAGGGTGCCCCTGCATGAGCAGAGCCCCTCTGCAGCGTTCGGAGAACCTCCTTTGATGCTGTTTGTTGTGCAGCCTGACCATATACCCTTAAGTGCATTATAATCTTGCGGTAAATGCTAACTTTGGAATGGCTGCACAGAAACATGTTGTGTTTGGTGTCAAACACCTTGGAATCATAACTCCCCGCCAGTTAGGAGGTATGATTCCGCCCTTCTAGAGGGAGAGACATGACTTTACTGGTACACCCGGTACCAGCTTGACTTAGCCCTGGCATCACAAAATGGATGCCACTGCAACAGACACGGGTCTGACCTCCTGCTGCTGACCGAAACTCTGGCAGGGGAGGCCTGGACAATAGGTTTCCTGGATAACCACCTCCCCAGACAGGCAGATGTGTATTGGGGCTGGGCGGGAGCACTCTCTGGTGCTTTGAAGTCCTGCACTGGGGCCACATTTGGTGTCCCTGTGCTATGTCCAGTTCAAACTGGTTGCAGGGGCTACCAGCCCCTGCTCTGGTGCAAAACTGGACAAAGGAAATGGGTGTAGCCACCCCTCTTTCCAAACTCTCCCATAGATGGGTCGCCAGAGTATGTCCAACCCGCTATCTTATTATAAGTATAGAGACCCTGTCTTTAGGACTTTAGAATACCCTGGACAAAACTCTGCAACATATATCAGGGACCTTCAGGGACCTTCGACATTCTATTTTGACTAGAAGACTAAAGAAATCTCCCTTGGGGTCAAGGAGTGACTCCCCTGCTTGGCAGGCACCAAAGAAGCAACTGTCCGGTCTGCATCGCTAAAGCTCCAGCTGGACGCCGAAGTCTTTGCATCACCAGAGGTAGATTTCCAGAATTTTCCGAGGCTAACCTGAGTCCACAGCAAATCTGAAGCCCCTGGCTACCATGGGTGACGTGGAACCATGACCCCTGGACACCATGAACTTTTGCTGGTACATCATCTTCCTGGTCTCCCTCGAAGATGTGCTTTGGTCTCCCAGTAGCCTCAGTCCCAAGCACCGAGTGGGTCCCCCCAAAGACAACTCCTCTTCTGATTGGGCTTTCCTAATTGCTCCAGACGTGCCCTGACTTACCCTTGCTGGGTGAGTGCCCCAGACCTTGCTGGTCTGCACCGTCATCACAACTCTGATTCCAAGTGACTTGCCGTTGCCAAGGCTTGTTGGGGTCAATCCGGTCGCTGACTCTGCAGCACTCGTCAAACTTTGTGGGACAGCTCAAATCCAGCTCCTGGTCATCATCGACACCTCCTGGACCTTGTGGCTGAAGAGTAAAGACACCTGTCAACTCACCTGAAGCACCCGACATCGGTGGGCATTCGCCTATTGTGCCCCTGTTCACTGGCTAGTGACCCAGACTCCGTCCCCTCTGCTTTCAGGTTCCTTCCATCTCCGATCCAGGCTTGTTCAGCTCCCATTGAAAATGACGCTGCAACCCAACACCATTTGAATCCTATGCACCCGGCTTCCCTGGGTGAGGTTACTCGAGTACTCTGGTGCTCCCATGGGTGTTGGCCCTAGACACCTCTAATTCTAAAAGGGTTTGCTTACAGTCATCCTCTAAGTGTCCTTAAACTCTTAGTTTCCAACAGCGACTTGCCCCATAGAAGTTAACGGCGATTCATAGGTGTGTTCTCACAATGTACGTGTCCCCGTGGGTCCCCTATGTCACTATATTGGGTGGTTCCTTGGGGTCCAAGCACTTCTAAAGGCTCTAGGCCCTGTGTCTAGTTCAGTCGTGGTTCTTATGCCGCTTTATTGGTATATGGTTTGGTACGCCCCTAGGGCACAGACGTGAATTTGTGTTTTTACTATAGATAACTGACTTGAAACTTATGTACTTCGAACTCAAGCCTCATAAAGAGACTAGAGGGGTGTGTTTAGTAATAAATACATCTATTTTATATATATACCTGGTGTCGATCTCTTTCATTTGGTCATTCACGAGATTATAGACTGGTAAAGCAAGCTGCTTTACATTCCTTCAAGACGTAGCCTGAAGGCTGCTCTCCACAGCTACCACTAGGATAGCTTTCTATATAGGTTGTCTTTAACCTAATCACCATAAGGGGTTGTTTGGACTGGTAATTAATTAGTGGACAGCATATACCAGGCCAAGGGTACAGGGCGGCTCAATCAGAAGTATTTTAAACTTAACTCATATCATATGCAGAACAGACACCAAACAGATAGCAGCATCCCAGGCTTCATGCACACATAAACAGTTAGAATACGGCTAGAAGACAAGATTTCACCACATATTGAAGAGGTATACCTTAGGCAGCAGCATTACCGGCTTCGCTCACACAAGCAGTAGAGGTAAGGGACAAAGTAGCTATGCAAGCTTCCTTCACACACAGAAACATGGGCATAAGCAGTGCAAGTTCTCCTCAGATTGTTTTGTTAAAATGCACCCTCGCGCTCCAAACTATAACATTCAAGGATTTCAGGGATCACGTCTGCAGGACGAACTTTGCATTTCAAACATTAGTTTTGTTGTATTGATCTTTGTAATGTATCAGGAAAGTTATTCAGTGGTTCCCTTCTTGCTAGATTCCATGAGTGAGGGAAATGCAAAACTTACCCACACCACAGAGGGCGTTGTAGTCTGTGGAAAGCTAAGTTCAGTCACACTGTTTGCCAGTCCCATTCCTCATGTTTGAGAGATACAGGCAGGCTCCATACACCCACTGACTTTCTGTCTACCTTTGGAATCCCCCGCTCTTTCTCTCTGGACCCTTTTAATCTGGATTAGAGGCCTGCAGATCTAGTAACATTTTTATGATTTTTCGAGGCCTGCACTGGGTTGGGTGACAGCCTGGCTAGAGTTACAGAAGGGGGACAGGACTTGGTGTGAGATTCATCTGCCAGTGACAAGGCAGGCATCCTTTGAAGCTCAGTAAGGGCTGGGCACAGCCCTCAAGGCTATCTTGACAAGGACAGAGTTCCCTTCCCCACATCAAGAGCTCTTTGTCCACTTCTGGGAGCAATACACATCTCACCGCAGGAGAGCCATCAGGGGTCAGGTGACAGCTAGGCACTGTCAAGAAAGCCTCTTGGTTTTTAGGCATGGAAATGGCAACTTTTTAAAAGAGTAATTTCCACAATAGTAATATAAAATCTGACTTGACCATTAGGTTGAACTTTAAATTACTATGAAAATGAGTCCCTGAACCGTTTTCTAGCTGTTTCAAAACTGAATTTCGCACTTACTAAATGTAATGGTGTAAACCAGTGTTGACCTATGGGAGAGCCAGTCATGCAACGATGAAATATGACTTTGGAGGACATGCAAAACATTAAATATACATATCCTGCTTTAATTACAATGCACCCTGCTGTAAGGGCTTTCACCTTAGGGGTGACTTATAAGCATTAAAATGGAAAGTTTAGGCCTGGTAAAGGGTTATTTTGCCAGGCAAAAATGTCAGTTTAAAACTGCACACCCAGGCTGCAGTGTCGGGCCTAGAGACATGTTCTGCACTTCTACTGTAGTTGGTGGCATAACAGGTGCTACAGCCCAATTAATTTGCAGGACCTGGGTACAGATGGTACATGCCAATGTTACTATGTTGGAAAAAGAGAGCACATGCACTTTACCTCTGGTTACCAGGGGTAAAGTGCAAGGAGTTTGATAGCCAAGTTAAGTGGAAAGGGAAACAATCCCAAGTGATCCTGCAGGAAAGGCAAATTTCCAGCATTAGCCAACAACAAGTCAAGCTAAGGGCTCCTTCATCTTTGATGGTTTTGGGGAATGACGACTAAATGAGGTGTTGGCCTGGTACAGTTTCTATGTGCTGATATATAATGGATGACTCATCAATTACAAACATACAGTATTGTTTTAAAAATATGGACGTCTTCTGCTACAATAAACATCTAACAAGAAATATTTTGAGGTTAGGAATATCTGTGTTTTTGGTCATTTCATGTGCTACAATTAGGTGTGAGAGTCTTTTAATTAGTCATTTGATATCCTTTAAAAAGTGCTGGTTCTGTCCATTTATAGTACAATACTTCTGCTGAGAAGTGCAGACATTGCATAATTCTAAACTGTGCCTGGTGGATGAGTGGTTTAGTGCATGCTTTTGCAGCTGTCTTTGTTTGACCTCATGGTCAAAGGTTTGATTCCAAGCTCCCCATACCAGACTTCGCCTTTCTTAAAAAAATAAAAGGAATTCCATCGAGTGAGATGATATTAAGCATATGTGTTTATCAAGCTGGGTGTACATGCACTTTGCAAGTATGCCTTTAATATTACCAGCATATTAACGATAATGTTGAAAATACAATTAAGATGTATGCCATGATCTATGTACATACAACAACAAACTTGCATCACTGTTTTCTAATCCACCTGATATGACCTCTCTATCAACCCCGAGTAAGACATACAGGGTCAGGCAGGCCTTGCGACCTCAGCCAGAAGCGATTGTTTGATATATCACAGGTGAGGTGACACAGAGCCCGAAGACAAACCCGTGAACAAGGTAAACCCAGATCAGTCCCACAGATAGGCAGTGACACCACAAAGCCAGAGAAGATTGGCCACAATAAAACACGTTTGGACGGAGGGATGCACGTAGCAAAAACACAATAAAGTTAGATGCCACATGTAGTTAGGAACACTCAGCCAATCAGAACACACCATGCATACTACACACAATAATCATGTGCGCTCCATGCTGGAGATCTGGATCCGTTACCCACTGTTGAAACCCACCTGCGCTCCTTATTAGATGGTCAAATCCGCAGCCCGTGACTAGGCCTGGAATTCCTGTTCTAAAGAAATGTACAAATTGTTCTTTGACACTTTGTAAAATGTATAAAATGACGGCCAAAACCACTGTACTTTGAGACAGTCTTCAGACGCCGACTCTGTAACTGATCTCCCGGACACTGCATTTAATTAAACCAACTGTTCCTTTTTGCCAAAGGGTCTTGTCTTTTTGTTTTAAGGTTAATCCACATCTGAGCAACAATAAAGCATCAACACTGAAAAGCTTTGAGTGCAAAGTGGGAGGAGACAAGATGGCGGACTGACGCCGTCTATGAGAGCCAGCAAACACAGAGAGGCTACCGAGGCTTTTGGAGCTAGTGATCGGCGGTTAACATGAGATGAGTAGGAGCAGTAAACACCGAAGAGCAGTAAAACGCAGTAAATACCGAGAATGCAGAGAGGGTGGTTGCTCTAGGAAACGCCTGCCAAATGCTGCTAAAAGGCCGTTATTGCTAAATTGAGGAGCCAGCTTTTTGGCTTTTGTTTCCTATTTTCTCTCCTGCAAGCCTGTCACCGGGGGTCGAGTGAAAAGATCAAAGAAGTGAAAAAGCGAGGGAAAAGTGACCGCACCAGGAGGGACCTGGCGGGTGGCGGCCAGCGGCTGGCTTGTCCTCCCAGCTTGCTGATAGCCCGCTGACGTCGACAGCTGATAGCTGTGTTGCAGCTTGGGACTTGTGACCAGCAGCAGGAATCTAACTCTGTTGAAGTGCGCACATACCACCGAGGGAGGCTGCCTGCCTCTCATTTTACCCTGAAGATTTCTCCCGTCAAGGTCGGATGCCCCTTCCCAGTGAGTGGGTGTTGACGCTGATGTTAGGAGACTGCCTGACTCGCTGTCTGCCTCGCTTCGCAATCAGCTGATTTCCTCCGCCTTAATCGGATTCTCTCTATAGTTCAAAGATGACCTGCTTTCGCTACAGTGAATCTCCTCCTAGGCTTTCAGGTCAGCTGTGTCCTTTATACTTTTTTGTGGCTTTGGTGGCTTATGAAAATGGTGAACTCTGCGGCTGCCCAGCCCTGGCCCTGTCCATTCGCCGTAGCATTCCATCGATTACAGAGAGCCTCTGTGGAACTCTCAGTGAGTAGAAACTGCTTTGTTATTTGTTATTTTTTACTATCTGACTCAGCTACAATTGAAGCAGGATTTGCTAGTAGCAGTGGGTGTCTGACATTTTCTTTTCTCGACTTCGGGTGCAACCGACCTCAATTACGTCGAAACGTAGATGTGTGCCTCTGACTATACAAGATGGTAATAACAGAGCATCTTCAGCTCTTCTAATCAGAGTGAACTGGGTATTATTATTTCTGGTGATTCCTGACTTGAGAAATAAGAGAATGTCAAAAAACGGAGGTTTATGGAGGTTTACGAGGTGCGCGATGGTCAGGGCCCTCCTAAAGAAGCCTACCTTAGACCAGAACAACTTGGCTAACTTTCGCCCAATCTCCCTACTCCCCTGGATGAGCAAGCTGTTGGAGAGGCACATTAACAACACCTTAGTAGATTATTTAGAATCCAATAATCTGCTATGTGCCTCCCAGACGGGATTCCGCCCCCAACACGGAACTGAAACTGCTCTAGCAGTGACGGAAGAAACAAGATCTGTGCTGGACCGGGGAGGGAAAGCAGCCATTATATTATTAGATCTCAGTGCCGCGTTCGACACGGTTAACCATGCCACATTATTACATTGTCTAGAGGGCATGGGCGTGTCGGGCGCGGCCCTGTAATGGCTGACCTCCTTCCTGGACGAGCGCTTCTTCCGGGTGTTTGAGGGCGAGGTAGTATCCCCCAAGCAACCACTTAGCTGTGGGGTTCCTCAGGGCTCGGCCCTGAGCCCCACGTTCTTTAATGTCTACATGAGCGCTCTAGCAGGGATAGTCCATCCCTTTGGTGTGCGTATTGTCACCTACCCGGATGATACCCAACTGGTGGTCTCCCTGGACCACACGGAGGGATCATCTAACACCTTGGGGCCCTGTCTAGAGGCTGTAGCTAAGTGGATGCAGTCTTCTTGTCTCAGACCCAATGGGGAGAAGACAGAGATTATGCTGCTGGGCAATCTTGAACCAACCACTCTGGCTTCCATCTGGCCTGCCTGTCTTGGCCTTCCTCCGTCCCCTAAACCCCACATAAAGAGCCTTGGAGTCTGGCTCGACAAAGCGTTAGACTTCTCGGTACAGGCCACTAAAATGGCTTCTACCTGTGTCCGACTAATGAGAATGCTCCGGAAGGTACTCCCTCTGCTTCCTTTCCAGGCGAGGAGAATGATGGTTCAGGCCATGATACTCTCCCGACTGGATTATGGAAATGTGTTATACTTGGGAGCCCCGGCAGCAGTGATCAACAGACTCCAAGTTACGCAAAACTGTGCTGCCCAACTACTGTTTAACATCCCTCGTTGGCAGTCAGCCAAGAAGGCCCTAAAAGAACTGCACTGGCTCCCAGTGGCCGCTCGAATACACTTTAAGGACATGTGCATCGTGCATAAAGCCTTCCACCGAACAGGCCCTGCCATCTTGCTCCCTTTTGTTGTACCTTATATTCCCTCGAGAACCCTCCGATCCAGTGATCTGCACCTAGCCGCCACAACTAAAATCAAGAAAGCTCGCTGGGGCGGTCGGACATTCTCACATATTGCGGCGAAAATGTGAAATTCCCTTCCGCCGAATCTCAGGGAGGACAACAATCGGATGGTTTTTAGGAAGGCTCTGAAAACACACCTGTTTGTAAAAGCGTGTTAACCACCCCTGCCCTCACCACAGTATCATTTGAAGCGCTGCGAGGCCTCCGGGTATGTACGCGCTATACAAATATAATTTTTCATTTCATTTACGAATAAATCACCCCCCACAAATACCAGTAATTATTGCTCGCTCGTACAGGACTACGGACTGCCGGATTGCCAGCTGAAAAGACTTACCACACTGGAACCGCTGTACTGAATGCAGGCGATTGCACGAGTTGGACCTAACCGCTTGCCGTCTATGAAGGTGGCTGTTTGTTAAGCGGCTCGACGGCCCTCACTGAGCCTTCGCTATTGGCTTACACTCAGCCCGCAATTACATACGGCGTCCGTGGCATCTTGGAATATGGCTCCTTCATAGAACCCAGCCAGGAGCACCCGGGCAACAAACCGCTGACCGGTAAGTGCCGCTGGGACCATGGTCTGTGATCCGAGTATTGAGGCTCTAAAGGCACTGCTGGTCCTACTACAGGGGCAGGGAAGCTTGGAAATCCGGTGCTGCATTTCTTGTAGTCAAAGCGGTCAATGGAGCTACTTTCCTCAGAAGGTGTAATTTTCTGAATCGTTTTTGGCCACTATAGGTGTGGCAGGGTATACTCAGACATGAGTCCCTTGCTCACTGCTCCATAAGGATTCAAGCAAGCCGGGCCGACGACGCCTGAAATGGCAGAAACCGGTCCCCGGAAGCTTGTCTCCTTTCTGGTGAAGAATTGGCTTGGTAGTTTGGTCTGCCCTGTTCCCATGATGCACTGGGCCAGGGACAGACTAATTTGCATATAGCCAGGTTCTGAGCTGGGATGGGGCAGTGAGCTAAATAACGGTGATGGATCAAGCCCTGATCTTTGGACTGGGTAAGAGTGGTCTGCTTAATTCAGACACTCTGTTCATCACCACCCCCTTTTCTGAATCGTTTTTGGCCACTATAGGTGTGGCAGGGTATACTCAGACATGAGTCCCTTGCTCACTGCTCCATCAGGATTCAAGCAAGCCGGGCCGATGACGCCTGAAATGGCAGAAACCGGTCCCCGGAAGCTTGTCTCCTTTCTGGTGAAGAATTGGCTTGGTAGTTTGGTCTGCCCTGTTCCCATGATGCACTGGGCCAGGGACAGACTAATTTGCTTATAGCCAGGTTCTGAGCTGAGATGGGGCAGTGAGCTAAATAACGGTGATGGATCAAGCCCTGATCTTTGGACTGGGTAAGAGTGGTCTGCTTAATTCAGACACTCTGTTCATCACCACCCCCTTTTCTGAATCGTTTTTGGCCACTATAGGTGTGGCAGGGTATACTCAGACATGAGTCCCTTGCTCACTGCTCCATCAGGATTCAAGCAAGCCGGGCCGACGACGCCTGAAATGGCAGAAACCGGTCCCCGGAAGCTTGTCTCCTTTCTGGTGAAGAATTGGCTTGGTAGTTTGGTCTGCCCTGTTCCCATGATGCACTGGGCCAGGGACAGACTAATTTGCATATAGCCAGGTTCTGAGCTGGGATGGGGCAGTGAGCTAAATAACGGTGATGGATCAAGCCCTGATCTTTGGACTGGGTAAGAGTGGTCTGCTTAATTCAGACACTCTGTTCATCACCACCCCCTTTTCTGAATTGGTCCTACTACAGGGGCTGGGAAGCTTGGAAATCCGGTGCTGCATTTCTTGTAGTCAAAGCGGTCAATGGAGCTACTTTCCTCAGAAGGTGTAATTGAAGCAAGTGATAGCAACAGACTAGCAGAGATTGTGACTCACGCTATAAGCGAGCAACAAAGTAATATAGTGCCCTTATCCCTTGGCTTCAGCAAAACAAATATTCAGGTGGAGACTCATCAGAAACAGCATCAAGCCCGGATTGTAGAATCAAATAGTCAGCACGATAGTGGAAAATCTGATGGAGTATTCGAGGACATTAGGAGCCGACTAATGGTCCTGAACATGGAGCAACTTCAGATATCTCTCTTGATGGGGAGTATCAACCCATAGATAATATAGACATTCTGGGAACAGAATCAGAACTAGAATTAGAGGAAGAGCTTAAAGATGGTATTGAAGTGAAACGGCAGGTATTGCCTTCAGACAATGTCTCAACGGGACTGGGCCAGATTGTAAAAGAGGCTATAACAGAACCAAGGCTAACTGAGGGCAGCGTCCAAGGCACAGAGGCCGGCACTCTGGTACTGAGTAATGGGCTATATGAAAGTAATCTACATACCTTAGAGGAAAATGTTATTGCACCCACTACCCCCACAAATGAGTCTGCTTTGGACAAACAAAACACCCCACACAAGCCTGAGAGGTCTGGTATGGATCAAGGGAACAAACAGGGGCAAAGCACTGTGATATCACATAATCTAATTGCTTCAAAGCAAAAGCAAACCCCACACTCAGGGGCTCATTGAAAGAAAAGCTCTAAGTCTAAAACACTGAGGGATATGGGAAAAAAAGCTCTAACTGCCTCCGGCCCATCTGGGGGTCAGAGGTCAACTCAGTCAAAAAATGCAGGGATGATTAGCCCCATACGACGATGGGCTCAAAAATAAGGGGTGTGCAAACCCTGATATCTCGACTATCGTGTGCCGGCTTAGTGGATGATGTCTATGGGCGGGGCACTCAAGGGAACATATGAGAAAACGCTTGAGGAAACAAGCTCCCATCAAGTCACTTGCATGCCCTGTGAGGTAGGAGACTTCCAGGACAAAGAAACTCAAGCTCAAGCTGGCGAAGCGTCACTGCTCTCACTAATTTTGCAAACCCTTAAAGATCAAAGGTAGGAAACACAGGAGCTTTTTGCCCAAGTCAGGGCAGATAATCATATCATACAGCAATCCTTAAAGGAAGTAACCTCGAAAGTAGGGACTCTCACAAATGACATAACAGATTTATAAGAGAGAGTAGTCAGCAGGGAAGAGACAATGTCTAAAATAACCAACACGGTACAACAGCACGATGAATTGCCTGGGGCACTGCAACTAAGAATTCAAGATCTGTAAAATCGTCAGAGGAGACAGAATCTGAAACTGTTTGGTATACCGGAAGGGCAAGAGGGATCAGACCCTAGGGCTTTTGTGGTACAGATATTGCAGAAAGCCTTTTCAGATCTCGGGGATTGGGACTGGGTTTGTCAGATACAAAGAGCCCACAGACTACCATTCGTAAAGCGTAGGCAGGATGCTCGTTATCCACGCCCTTTCCTCATTTATTTTGGAAACTTTTTGCTCCAACAAGCTGTCTCCCTGAAGGCTAGGCCTAGATCACCTGTTTGTGTTGAGTCATTTTCTATTTTTTTCGATCAGATTTTTGCAAAATAACAATGGACAGGCTTTGGCAGCTTAGAAAATTGATTGACCCACTAAAATCTACCGGGGCACAAGTGTATTTGCAGGAACCGGCACGCGTAAAGGCGGTACGGGTGAACCAATCATACTTTTTTGTGTCTGAAATGGAAGCGAAGGAAGAACTTCATAGATGGCAGAAGTGGGGGGTGTGAGGATAAGGATAAGGGGCTGGGTATGACTTAGGTTTATGTTGAGGGATAGCTATGATGAAACTTTTTTTTATAATGTTTTTTTATCTTTTGCATTAGGATTTTTTTCTTTTAAACCAAAGGAGTCGCTGTGGAGTCTGGTTCTCAGTTAGCTGCCAAATCCAACGACAGCATTGGAAGATGATGATTCTTCCTTCTAGACATTGAGGGGTGAGTAGGCGCAGGGAGGTTGGTCAGCCTCCTGTGGTGGGTGGGGGTGGGTATTGGTGGTGGAAATGTCAACATAAGGATACTAAGAAGTCAAAGTGTAGATGGAATTGACAAAAGTTTTATTGAGTTAAGTAATTTGGAGAATAAAAAGGCAGGACTAAAGAGTTTTCAAGATGGAGTGAGTTAGATGCCTTGCATGGAATGTAGCAGGACTAAACAGTAGAATCAAGAGGCAACTAGTTGCAGAAGAATTAAAAATGTATAATCCCCAGATTCGCAGAAGCTGGAGATTGAGTTACCTCTCACAACTAGGGAAATAATGCTGGGTAGTAGGAACTCGAGCTATAAATCAAATGGTATATTTTCTATCTTAATGGTCTCTGCAAGACTAGCAATTGCTCGTGATTGGATAAATCCAAAACCTCCTTCTGTTACTGATTGGTGGCTAATAGTCAGACAAATATATCATATGGAACAAGCACTGGCTAAAACAAGGGAATTCGTTCTTTCGCTAGATGTAATGCAATATGGAAGTCTGTGTTCTAAATGAGATATGATCATACAAGGAGGCAAATATGGTCTATCTATGATATGCTATGATGTTTGTTTGTTTTTCTTCTTTTTTTTGCTCATTGTGGAACCTTCCATGTACTTAATCTGCTATTTATTTTTCTGTTTTGTAACCTTATGTTGACAAATAAAACAAATTTAAAATTAAAAAAACACTGAAAAGCTTTAATAATGTTAAATTTAATGTGAGCAACAGAGTTGAGATGTGCTTCTAATACTCCATTTTTTTAAATACATTTTTATTTTGAGATCCAGAATAAATAATTCCAAAAGTCAAATGTATCCCCGTAACATATTAACATGTATTCATTCGTATTCTCCAACAGAGGTGCGTGTCACATGTGGGGCAGCTGGTTTTGTGCACCCATTAACATGCCAAGTGGGGTTTCCTTTTCCTCATTATGTGCTTAGAAGTCTCATTATTTGGCTCGTTTAGTCTGCATTATTTTGGTGCACCCTAATCGCTGGTATGTACTGGGCACATAAGAGGCGACGAGGAGGCTCTTTTGTTTACTAGACCCTAAAAAGTCAGTGAAAATTGATAATAAAGGCATAGTTCGAAAGCCAGAATCAGAGGAAAGAGCATTCACTATAGAGAAGCGGAGAAATCAGCCACAAAGCAGCGGTCGCTGAGACTGCAAGTATGTTGGCCGCATAGGAGGAGAGAGAGGGGGCTCTTTTACTACTAGACCTAAAATTGTCACTCATTATGACACTGTTCGAGTGCCATGCTCAGAGGAAAGTAGTGATGAATCGAAATAGAGCAGTGGTCCAGGATTCAAAGCAAACAACAAGAAGCAAGGCTCTCCACCTGGCGCTTACCCTAGTCCGTCGCCTTCTCGTTCACAAGATATATACCTCAGCGCTCCAGGTCTGGCTTCCTCCAGCTTCAGTGGGCTCTTCAATACGCCAACTACCCTGTTATTGATTCGCAAGGAGAATGGCAAAGTGACAATAACAAAGCACTGAGGCCCTGTTGTCAAAGCCACTGAAACTGCCACGGTTAAGCCCATAGCGAGGGTACCAAGCAGCATCCCATGGCTGCCATCCCCACAGCCAAAAGCGTGAACATATGGGCATGGCCGGAACAGGAAAAATGTGTGATAGCATCTGAAGAAGTCAATAGGACCTCGGACCCACATCTCAAGGCATGCCAAAAACGTATCAATGTAAAAAGAACAAATGATGGACAGAATGCAAAACTATGTCATACATTCACTCCAGTACAGAGATCTGGGCCTAAATCCATTGTTTTTTTTGCTCGCCATTCCAGTTTGGACCCAGCCATATGCAAATCAGTCTTGACCCGGCGCACTATGGGAACAGTCCAGCCCGAACTGCCAGACGAGGTCCTCCCTGGACTAAAAACAAGCATTCTAGGACCGTTTTGGGCTTTCAGCCCTCATCAGCCAGGATAGCTTGACTCCAGTGGCATGGAGATAGCTTGACTCCAGTGGTATGGAGAACACAGGACCCACGTCTGGGCATACCCGTCCCACTCGGATGACAAATGCAAAAAAAACAATTGATAGACAGAATTCAGAACAATGTCATACATTCACCCCAGTGCAGAGATCTGGGCCTAAAACCATCGTTTTTTTGCTCACTATGCCCTTCCAGTTTGGACCCAGCCATATGCAAATCAGTCTTGACCCTGCACCCAATGGGTACTGTTCAGCCCTAACTGCCAGCCCAGGTCCTCCCTGGACTGGAAACAAGCATCCTAGGACCTGTTTCGGGCTTTCAGCCCTAATCAGCCAGGATTGCATGACTCCAGTGGCATGGAGAGCACGGGACCCACGTCTGGGCATTCCCGTCCCACTCGGGGTGCCAATTGCAAAAAGAGCAATTGATGGACAGAATTCAGAACAATGTCATACATTATCCCCAGTACAGAGATCTAGGCCTAAATCCATCGTTTTTTTACTCAACGTGCCACTCCAGTTTAGATCCAGCCATATGCAAATCAGTCTTGGCCCTGCACCCAATGGGAACAGTCCAGCCCGAACTGCCAGCCCCTGTCCTCCCTGGACTGGAAACAAGCATCCTAGGACTGGTTTTGGGCTTTTTCCTTGTGTTTGCTTTAAAAACTTATCAAGACATGGGGCTGCTCTAAATTGTTACCTACTTAGGGCTCGATTCACAAGTCTAAGTTTAGATCTAAAGTCTAACTTTACACCTCAAGTTTAAATTTACACCTGCAGTCTAAGTTTAGACCGGAGTCTAAGGCCAGATTCACAAAGTTAAAGTTAGACCAATAGTCTAACTAAGACCATAGGTCTCGCTTTTCTACTTTTCGGTATTCACAAATGTGAGTTACTACTAGTAACTTTAGTCCTAGTTACTAGTTGAAAAGTTACTACTAGTAAGTTTACTTGTAGTAATGTTACTAGTAGTAACTTACCTTTGTTAATACCGAAAAGTAATAAAGTTAAAATTTTGGTCTAACTTTACCTTTGTGAATCAGGCCGTGATGGTCTCCAGTACTCTATTTGTTACATGTTTGTTCCTTAAATATATATCACCATGGTGGACTGTTTGCTTCCCAACTTTTGAAAGGAAGGGGAGAATGTAACAGGCTCTGGATGCTGGACTTGAGCAATGAAGGCTGGAGCGTAGGTTGCACTGAACATTCGATGTAGGAGTAGCACCTGAATTCCAATAAAATACTGGCAAGAACCAGTGAGCAATAAATGGCTGGACATAGTATGGCTGTGTCTGGGTGTTTTAGATTGTAACTGTAAATACCTGTTTCAGGCATAGAACGGCTGTATCTGGGTATGGGATTACTGAGTCTCTGGAATATCATGGTGGTACCCTAGCTAAACTGTAGGAGGCTTGAAAAAGGCATTGTACCTTACTAACTACTAATCTGGCTCTTATTATGCAGCTCTTAATATTTCTGTCAATTTTTGTGATGGCATGCGGTCAAAGTTCATGTGAAGTCATTTTCTGGGATGACTGTGGCCAAAGGTCCTATTTCCTATGATGTCACTGAAGTCAAAGGGCAAGATTCTGCTACCTCTTGCATTTTTGAGAATCAAAGGTCTATGATTCTTCTTGTTAGCTCTTCCCACAAGCAGATAAGATAATTTTCAGAGCTCAACTGACATTGGGTTTAGATGTTACCTGTCACCAGAGGAAGAAAAGAATAAAGGTAAATGAAGGCACTAGTTACATTAAAAAAGTATTTACCCAACAACTGGTCTTTTTTATAATGAAGAACGTGTATTTTCTGTTCCCATTTTTCTCCAACAGAAAAATATATTTGCTCTTGGGGAAACCCTTTCCTGTACACAACCCCATTTTTGCCAGAGTTCCAGGACCATTCCCACTTTCCAAAGGGAAGCTCTCACACACCGAAAAAGAAGTAAATCTCTGACCATTTCCATAGTATGAATGGGCCATAAAAATATTTATAAATATTCACAAAAGCATGAACCCAAATCCTCAAACAGCCATTCCCTACCAATGTCATAGTATTAAATCATGTGCAACATTAGACTATCTTGAATGATATTAAAAATAACGAAATTTATGTACTCCTGCATGGTCACCATTTGTGAATGCATTTTACATGTAAATGAAGTCATTTACACATGCATGACTACCAGTGTGGCCTCAGCTCACTCACAGTAAGGAAACCACTACTTTACACATAGTAGACAATGCTCTCCTGACCCCAGAAGATGTCCTCTGTCCTGATATTGTTGGACCTGATTTTGCTTCACCCATCCAAGACAGAACCCCTTTTGTTTGGGATGAACAGCAATAATCAAAGCAAGCTCTTTTTGACAAGATTGAAGAAATATTTTTCTCGAATTTCACTTTACAATATTCCTACTGCCAACCATAAAGACACTTCAGTAACTCACATTGATCACAAACATGAACCCAGAAAACAATTGTACAATAACACAGATTGAATCTATAACTAATATTGCAAAAACACCTTTTAATTTTTTTTATATTATCAATAGTTCATCATAGAATAACATTCTCTTTGATTAAAAGCAACATAAAATCACATAAATCCAGTTTATACAACAAATAAAAACAGTAACAATGTTAAAATCTATCAGAGACAAATGACATGTGAAACATTAAAAACATCATGGAGTGGTTGTCATAACAAGAATCAATCGAATGTATAGAGGTCCACTGTTCAGTAATTAGGTAGGACCACAAACGTTTCTTGGATATAACTCTCAACACACACAGCGTCGACACGTTTCGGTGGTAACAAAACAGTTTATACGACCACCTTCATCAGTACACGATTAATGAGTAGTCTCCCCTATTGCTGACACAGTTTTATCGCACCTATTTAAAAACACAAAATTTAAAAAATCATTACCATATATTGTTATATCAATCATAGTTATGTCTGATCAAAAACCAACTTTAAACCTGTGCAGACTCTCTTTATAATGTGTGGTCTCTAAGCAATAAGAACAAGCATTTGTCAAAGTCTTCTCATAATTGGTTATAAGGGTCCATAAATGGTCAAACAATACAACACTCATACATTCATTTACTAAAGAAAAATCACATTCATTCTATCGTACTACACTATATTTACTCTTTTAAAATTAAGAGATGTAGTAACTTAACTCATTTTTCACGGGTATATTTGGTATCATACGATGGCATATCGTCCATCCTGCCAGGGATTTAGCATCCTAGACTACCACATGTACAGGTTTAATTCTAAAGAATATATTTCCTTACACCCACCTTAGCGTGGTGTGTCCTGTCGCTATGTAATTAGGATACATCGAGATTAAAATGTCTTTCAGCACTAGGAATTTGAAATCCTGTAAGATTAAATCTACTGATTAATTTGAAAATTGGTAATGCACAGGCTTAGATTTCCTTCGTTTTTTGAAAAATAACTTGTTAGCCTTAAAGTTTTACCAATAGCAGGGAAAAGCGACTAATAGGACTCCATTAGGACACAGCAAATATACCCATATAAACATTAGGGGTAGTCACTAAAGGAAACTGTTTACTATATTATACATACCTGGGGAGTTGAGGAGTGTCAATTAATACCTACTACCCCTTAAATAGATTGACAAACCTGTAGGCTATATATTTGAGTTGACATGTGCTTAATACATATGTTTTTGCATTATATTTCCGCTCAGTGGCTATTTAATATTATTTCAGATTGGAACAAAAGGAACATTTAAATGGTGACCGAATAGAACAGTTGCCCGGCACGCAATACAAATAACCGAAGACTACCAATAATATTGCCTCGGTTGAGGGATAAAACCTATTATTCAAAGGTAGGTATGTTACAATATATAGCACAGAAATATTTGTGGGAGAACAGTGGTTTATAAAATATCGAAGGAATATATATGTATATATTTCCCATGTTTATGTCCCCATTAAGGATCCCACAAACAATACAGGGGAGTAGTACCACCCCGCCTGTGATGTATAATTCATCCGACTTCATTAAAGACTTGAGGAACATTCGGACTTTGGATTGACCAACTCCACGCGGGGTACGTTTTGCTAAACAATTCTTTTGCAAAAAATTAGGAAATCTAAGCCTGTGGATTACTAATTTTCAAATTAATCAGTTGTTTCATTCTTACAGGATTTCAAATAGCCAGTGCTGATAGAAATTTTAATCTTGCTGTTTCACAATTACATAGCGATAGGACACACCACCCTAAGGTGGGTGTAAGGTAATATATTCTTTAGAAATAAACCTATACATGTGGTAGTCTAGGAAGATAAATCCATGGCAGGATGGACAACAGGCAATCATATGACACCAAATATACAGTGAATAATGAGTCAAGTTACTACATCTCTTAATTTTAAAAGATGAAATATAGTGTAGTACGATATAATGAATGTGATTTTTCTCTAGTTAATGAATGTAAGAGTGGTGTATTGTTTGACCATTTATGGACCCTTATAAACAATTGTGTGAACACTTTGACAAATGCTTGTTCTTGTTGCTTAGAGACCACACATTGTAAAGAGAGTCTGCATAGGTTGGAAGTTGTTTTTTGATCAGATATAACTATGATTGATGTAACAATATATAGTTACAAGACTACTTATTAACCGTGTCCTGATGAAGGTGGTTGTATAAACTGTTTTGTTAACACCGACGCTGTGTGTGTTGAGAGTTATATCCAAGAAACTTTCCTGGTCCTACCTAATTACTGAACAGTGGACCTCTAGACTTTCAATTCATTCTTGTTGAGATAACCACCCTATGATGTTTTTAATGTTTCACATGCCATTTGTCTCGCATATATTTTAACATTGTTACGGTTTTTATTTGTTGTATACATTGGATTTATGTGATTTGAATTTGTTTTTGATCAAAGAGAATTTTATTCTATGATGAACTATTGATAATAAAAAAAATACATTGTTTTTGCAATAATAGTTATAGATTATATCTGTGTGTTTTTACAATTGTTTTCTGGGTCCATGTTGGTGATCAATGTGAGGTACTTAAGTGTCTTTATAGTTGGTAGTAGGAATATTGTTGAGTGAAATTCAAGAAAAATATTTATTTAATCTGGTCCAAGAGAGTTTGCTTTGATTATTACCTGTGGTACCCTGTCTCTTGGATAGTGGGGTCACTCCCTGTTTCTCAATATATGGGATGAACAGCAAACAAAAAACAGTACATTATAAAAAAAAAGATATAGGGTAGTCTGTACTATAATTGTAGACACTTTTGACAATGACCATATTGTGCTTTGAAGTTCACAAGAAATTAGTTTCTGCGAATTGTGGTGAATTTTATATTCTTACAGTTGTTTATTTGGACATTTTACATTCATAGTTCTAACATAGGAACGGCGGTCTACATGTTTTGCCTTTGTAGGCACACAGGCCTGAGGCTTTCTTAAGGCTAAAAATCCACTGTCTGTAGGGCCGTGGCGTGCTGCATAATTCAGGGTTTAGCCTTTAAAGTTGACTGAGTGAGCTCTGAAATGTACCTTAAAAAATCCATGTATTACGTCAAATATAAGTACATCAACAATGACCAAAAAGTAGTGTGTGCTTTAAAACCCCGAATACTGTCCGTTTTCTCTACAGACATTTGGGAAAGAACGTACCAATAGTTCACATTTGTAATGATTGGACATAGCCAGGGGCCATAACTCTCTAAAAATATACTTCAGGCAACGGGCGTGGCATCTAGGCATAGAAGGATTTTCAAATTGTAGAGCTTTAGGCAAGAAGCCACCAAGGTTCCTGATTATGCCACAGAAACTGCTCCCAAGCTTGGAAAAATGAACTGGAATCGATGTTTTTCTGTTAAAGGTACAGCAAAATACTACTCAAAGAGATCATAATTGCTATATTAAGAGAAAGACCTTTTTCTTTTGGGAGAAGGTCTGTGTAAACCAATTAATATGAGTTCACTAGAATTTTTTCTATATAAGATCCATCAATTCTTGCTCAATTTATACACTTACCTTTCACTGCTTTAATTAAATCACCTATCAGAGAATATATAGAGAAGAATATTATAATCTTGTTTTGAGGATGTGCAATTGATTTCTACATTGCCTATCATTGAAATTAGACAGATAAAGGAAAACCCAGAAAGGGTAGTATTGGCTGTCTGGGAGGATTTTTAAATATTCAAATTACTTTTTGCAAAACAAAATGTCTGAAATGTGATATTCATAAAATATTTCTGTTCACTTAGCCATAGATATTTTACACTTTTTAAACAAACCCATCATGTTTACATTCATTATACCTTTCTAAAATCCCTCAAACATTGCTATGGTATTTTGAAGTATATCATATCAGTTGCCTTGCACTATAATGGTTAGAAGTCTGTAAAATGGAAGTAAATTCAATTTCAAAGCAGATTATAAAAAGGTTTCTAAGATATGTAATAAGCAATATGTGCAGAATTTATAAACATTACAGCTATTTTTTAAACACCCTACTGTCATTTTCACATTATTTCTTTTGATATGTCTGCTCTGACAGACAACAATAGGTTATGAATTTCAAAGCGGGCATTTCTGAAAATTTCCAAACTGGCGTCAAAAAGCCTTTTTTTGTTTTGTGTTGCTGTGCAGAGTAGGCATTGCCTCACTCACTGGATAGAGGACTTCTGTTGTTGTATAAAGGAGACATAATATAGCTAATAGTCTCTCTATAGAGAAAAATATAGTTCTCAACATCATATTAACAATGATTCATGACCGGCAGCAGCAAGATTTGTGTTTGCCCCCATCCTTCATTCAATGCAATATCACATACCTTTGTCCTTCTGGAGAGTGTCTGAGTTATTTCACACTTGAATATTACGACAAATTTGTTTGAGTGTAATTCCCTAAACTCAAGCTATTCACAGACATTGTGGTATGAAGTTAAAAATGATGAGATTGAAAACTTCCCACCACAATGAACATTTAGCAGGCAGGGTTAAACAGAACAAATGAATCTGAATTTGGAACATTACAAGACATAAACAGTGTGCACCATCTCAAGGACTGTGAAAAGAAAATTGTATATGTACGCAAAATCAACTTACATGATGCATGCATAAAATTGCACCTAGAAACATATTTTGTACAATATTATGAAAGATTGAATTAAGAAAAGAGCTATACATGACATAAATAAAGCACACAATGAAGTAAAGATACTCAGAAATAGACCTGGGCGGAGCTCACGGAGTTCTACTAACTGGAATTCTGCAGAGCGGGCCAAAAACTCAGCGAGATTCTGCGGAATCTAACGTGTGGGTGGAGATGCTCAACCAGCCCATACATGCTATGTTTTTGACATTTGGATCTCCTAAAGGGGAGTAATTTTGTTACGGACTGAAGAAGCTGGAATCAAAATAACGTCTCTGTAATGAATTACCTCTCAGACCATGAATTACCACAAATGCAATAGATTAGACGTGTTGCAGTTGGTTAACTCTTCATGTGTGGTAATTCTTCCTCTACATTAAAATTTGTCGCCTTCAATTGTATTCATGCACAAGGTACAATTTCCGCATCAGTGAGGCCCTTTAATGGGGGGAAGGGACAAATGCTCTGGATAGAGAGCTTTGGTTTCTTCACTTGAGTGTTTGCTCAAATCAGTTTATCTTTAATGTTTTTGGGTGAGATGTATCAAGCAAAATTGCAATTCCAAATGGTAACATTTTGCAGAATTTCACCATTTACGATCTCAATATCGTAAAAACCCACTTGCAAAATCAGTGAAAGACACCCAAAGTTTGTGGCTTTAATATCAAAATTCCTTTGCTCCACACCATCCAATCTTGCCTCATGGCTGAAGCCTTGAAATGCTGGTACAACAGGGTCTTCTCACTCACAACAATTGCATCAATTTTATGAACGTGGAAATAATTAAAGCCTCGCCTTCTTAGTTGGCTATAGTCCTGGACATCCAAGCGCTGTTTGATGGTGTTGCTAAGAAAAACAAGGAGTTGCGCTTGGTGGCAACGGATGTATATTTTATTTCTTTCCGCGTGCAACAGCCCTACCAGGATTTTTATCCCGTCTCCCTCGAGATACCCTGAGGAGTGAGCGGAAGGAACTACAACCCACCGAGCTATCGCTCGATGTATTGCCCGCACCAAAGCGGGATGGAAATATCTGAGGGCGCGGATACCCAGAAGCGCATTTCTGAACCCTTTCTTCAAGGCGCTGTAGTTTTTCCCCTACTCTGTGTGGGAGTACCATCACAACTATTGGTAACGAGGATGGGATTTGGAAGGAGGACGATACGTTAACTAAGGGCAATGAGGGTGAGACCCCAATCACTGGGGAGGATGGCGACACCGTAATAGCTAGAGAGGAGCCCCACACACTAGTGGAAGGGTGAGACTATGAGGCTGCCCGAGGCCCCCGCAGGGGGCCACTCAGGAGGGCGGCCCTGTAGTGGCATCGGGCTTTCTCCCCCTCCCCCCAAGGGGGGAAGGACCTGGGGAGGAGTCCCCTCTGAGGGGCGGGTGTCCGCATCATGTCCGGCGCACCGGGCTGGGTGAGGGGTACATAGGTGCCCCTCAACAAGTTGCCGGCCTCTTTGCTGCGCCGGACATGCCGTTGATGCCTCGGCAGCTAGACACGGTGTCTGTTTCAGGGTCCGTTTCGAGCGCGACGCGAAAGGCCTTGTGTGACGACATTGCCGTGGTCTGGGGGTTGCGACGAGGTGAGTCTCCCTTCTCATGTGGGCAGGTCCATTTGGTGTTCCTGTACACACAGTTGTAGCCGGCGTTGACAGAGGCTTCGCCCGAGTGCCGGGTCTGGCCCTACCCGCTTGCATTGAGCATTTTAGCCCCAGACGTACTCTTTAACCGGTCCCCTGCCTGCTCCACCTACGGTGTTAGGCGTCACACCCCACCTTGCATGCTGGTGGTGGCATGGGGGCACCTGGGGCCCGGGGCTCAATCATTTATGCCATTCTTACATGTCGAAGTACAACTGGGGGGGTGCGCTAGGTTGGCGTGGCTGCTTGTCCAGGGGTCCGTGCTCGAAGAGGCTGAGCTGCTCCGGTATACTGCCCAGTGCTCTTGAGGTGTGTGGGCACATGTGGCTCCGAGCGGGGCCTGGCTGAACTGCTTGCATTGGTCTGTGCGAGCTTCGCTGCCACCCCCACTCTGGCGGACAGGTGGGGGTCTCAGGCTGACTGCCGTAATTGGCGTCGGCTCCTGGGTTCGATTCACGGGGGCGCGCCCCCAGGGTGGCTTTAGAATATTCCTACCCCACCGTGCCTTAGGTGTGATATTCCATCCTTGGCAGGCGCGCCGTTGGTCGTCCCGCGTTGTCCGGCGGGCCCCCTGCCCCCACATGGGAATGGGCTTGCATGCTGACGCTGTCTACGTTCGGTGGAGGAGGTATAGCCTGTGTCTCCTGCAACACCCACGCCCCCCACGCATTCCAAGCTTTGCTGCCGCCGATGTCGGTACCTTGGGCCCCTGCTGCATCCCTCCCTCGTGCTGGGGCTTTCCTTCTCAAGGAGCTGCCTCCGCGGGGTTCTTGGGATCATTGGCGCCGGTCTCCGCGGCAGTGGGGCTTCCATTCCGGCAGCAGTTCGCCCGGGAAGCCTCACCCACAGAAGCTCAGCCTTTGCCTGCCTTCTGGGTCGCACTGAGCAGCGGCCCGGGAAGTTTATAAGTATGACTCGGGTCGCGGCGGTGTTTTGATAAGGGCAACGAGGGGTGGGCTTCCTCGTAATTATTATTTATAAGTGGGGTTTGCACCCGCTTGTAGGAGAATGTCATGGCAAAGTCGCGGGGCGGGCACCCGCGCATGACGCAAAGGGATCGAGCTGCTGGGTGGACACATGCAAGGCAATATAAGTAGGGCTTACTGCTTTCCGTTTTGCTGAAATTTACAGATAAATACAGACAGAAAACCACTGATTTTCTTGTCTGTACTTGTTTTAGAATTTGGATAAAGACTGAAATTGGGTGCTTTTTGAGTGATTCTAAACACACTTTGCCATGATTGCCAGGCCAAAAACTGTGAAATCATAGGTAAGGGGGTAAAGAAAGAAATTACTTTTAGTAAACAGGCTTAAACAGCTGTACATATGCACAAAGCTGTACTGAAATGCACATATTTTCATATAGGTGCCTTGATTTACCTTCTTCAGGTGTTCATATCACTAAAACCTGGCAGGCATTCAAGCATAATTGCATATGTATTGTTTAAATAAATGTAGAAATATACCAGTTGCAGCACTAATTTTTCACAAAACGCAAAATAAATATGGAAAATATAGAAAAACTTGACAAAAAAAATGGATAAATACAGACAGAAAGATCAAAGAAATAAATTCCATAAAACAAGGAGTCCTAATTATAAGTATGTGGGGTGGCACCCGCCAGGGAGCATCTTTACCGGGAATTCCCTCTGGGGTGCGCAGTGCTCCTCCCCAGCTAGGGAGCACAGCGCTACAGTATCGCTTCCTGTATGGCCTTTGCAAAGCGTTCCTGGAGCGCTAGCCGCCTTATCCTTGGTGTCCTATAGACAAGTAATTTTTGTTTCTAGGGCCTACGTGGACGTCAGCACACGTGCCCTTCGGATAGGAGGCAGCCGGCCAAACCAAAAGCTCCGGTCCGAGTCCTTCAGGTTGCAGGTTTGCCCCTTATTAGCTACACGGACTCAGGATTGCCCGGTCTGGTTGCTTGTGTTTTCCCGGTGGCAGACCGGCTGAAGTTTTCCAGCTAGCTGGCCCATGCCTGCGGCCCGCCACCTTCAGAGTGCCAACAGGGGGTGCGCTGCCCACCCATGCCCCCACTCGGCTTAGCGGTACAAAAGGGGGTGGTGATGGACGGAGCATCTGAACCAATCAAACACTCACACCCAGTCAAAAGATCTGGGTTTAATCCATCACCGTTCTTTAGCCCACTCTGCCACCCCAGTTCAGACATGGCTATATGCAAATCAGTCTGACCCTGTGCCTCATGGGAACAGTCCAGCCCGAACTGCCAAGCCATGTGTGAAATTGGCAAGAACTCATGGCAGACACAAATGGGATAAAAGTAAACCGTAGTTTATTTGCTCTGACAAAGCATAGGAGTAGAACGACCCCAGCCACAACAGGTGACAGCTTCACTTTGACTCTGCGGCGCTCGCCTTGGAACCCTGGTCGCGGTGAAATTTTAAGTGATGTCACCGCGAGCAGTTCCATTGTAAACCGAGCTGCCGAGGAGGGGGGGGGACTGCAGAGGAAGATACCACACATCCCCCTTCCCTACAGAATGAAACATCAGAAGAGAAACATAAGAAAACAGGTGTACAACAGAAAGCTATATCATCACATATTGCTCAAAATGTCTGGGCGGTCTGGTCACTCTCCGGCTTGTCCTATCATCTGGGTAAAGGACCGTCCCCTGTTCCCTGGGAGGGAAACCTTTGCTCTCCTCGGAATTGTTTGCATACCCTCCTTCCCTACAGGAATCCTGCCCGGGGGGGGGTGATACCTCACAACTCTTCCCAGGTTCCAGATCTTTCCTTCCTGGGTTTTTACAGCATTCCTAAACAATTTTGTAATCTTAGTGGGCCTACTGTATTCAGACCAACTTGCCCTGCCAGTGGGTGTCCTGATCTTAATATCGTCTCCGACCTTGAACCCTGCTTCATGCGTTGAGTGGAGTCTGTCAAACCTTTCTTTCCTCTCAACTACTGCTTCCCTCTGTCTCTCTAGTCCTTTCGCTTCTTTGGAGTGGTCTGACCATCCCTTGTGCCACCCTATCCAGCCAGGCGACAGTTTTGTGTTGGGTATTCTCGCTCGGAGCAACTCAAAAGGGGTGATGCCTGTTGTTTGGTGGGGGTAAACCTGTATGCTTCTACCCGTCTCCACACTTCTTCCTTCCAGCTCACCCCGCTGGTTTTAGCCAACTGAATGCTCTCTTTGAGCGTCTTGTTGAAGCGCTCGACCATGCCATTGGTCTCCGGGTGGTACAAAGCACAACGTTTGTGTGTGATCCCCCTCTCCTCAAGGAAGCCTTCCATTTCTTTCGAACACAGTTGCACCCCGTTGTCAGTGAGTAGACTTCTAGGTTGTCCCTCTCTACTGAATACCTCTCATAGAAATTCAATGACGGTCTTCGTTGTGATTTCGCTTACAACTTTTACTTCCGGCCATCTGGAGTACAGATCCATGAGCACCAGAATATACGGCGTGCGCACTTCACCCGTCAGCGGGCCAACGATGTCCAATGCCAACTCTTCCCAAGGTCCTGATGGGGGTGACCTACACACCATCGGAGGCGCGAGTTGCTTCAGCACTTTGTCACTGATGCTGCACGGGATGCAGTCTCTTACTTTTCTTTCAATGGCGAGGTCCATGCGCGGCCACCAGTAGTCTTCTCTCAATCTTTGTTTGGTCTTGGTGATGCCTAAGTGGCCATCATGAGCCATGTCCACCAGGTCTTCCCTCACGGCCGTGGGGGGTACCAACCTTGTCCCCCTGAACAGGCAATTGTCAACCACGGACAGCTCATCTTTGACAATCCAGAATGGCCGTAGAGCGTCGTCTCGCTTATCTTCAGGTTTCCATTTGCTTTTTGCTCTTTTGCACACAACATCCAAGACCTCGTCAGATCTCAGTGCTTCTTTCCACGTTTCTTCTCCGATGGCTCTCTGAATTATGGCACACACTTTTTCCTATTGGTAGTCTTCAATTTCCTCTTCCACATTTCCCTTCGCTTCGTTCTCATCATTTTCCCTTACCAGTCTTGACAAACAATCTGCTGCAAGATTTTTCGTTCCAGGGACGTATTCAACACGGAATGTGTATTCTTGGAGACTTATAACCCAGCGCCTGATCCTGCTGGAGATCGCATCCAGGCCCTTCTTGCCGAAAACCTCCACCAATGGCTTGTGGTCAATCCGAAGAATGAACTTCGTGCCCCATAGAAAGTCTCTGAATTTGCCCAAAGCCCAGAACACCGCCAAGGCCTCTCTTTCTATGATGGAGTAGTTGCTCTCTGACTTCTGTAGAGATCTTGAGGCGAAAGCTATCGTTTCTTCTCCGCCTGTTCCTACTTGAGTGAGGACCGCCCCTAGCCCCTTGGCACTTGCGTCGGTGGTGACTACAGTCACACGACTGGGTATGAAAGATTTAAGGCTGAGTGCTTCTGCGAGTTCGTTCTTCACGTCCTCAAACTCTCTTTGGCACTCGTCACACCATTTGAACACTGCGTCTTTTTTTAGTAGCTGTCGCATCGCAAATGTCCTTCCTGCAAAGTTCCGTATGAATTTGCTGTAGAATTCCAGCATTCCCATGAAGGACTTGATTTCTTCCTTGCTCTTCGGGGGCACCAAGTTTGTAATGGTGTTCTGGGGCTCTGTTTTCGGACGGATTCCCTCTGCTGTTACTTTATGTCCCAAAAAGTTTAGTTCTTTGCAGCCAAACACACACTTTTCTCTTCTCAAAGTTAATCCTTGCGACCTAAACCTGGACAGCACTTGTCTCAACCTCTTGTTGTGTTCCTCATGGTCTTTGGCGAACACCAGTACATCATCCTGGTAACATAGGACGCCAGGGATTTCTCTCAATCAATCAATCAATCAATCAGTGCATTTATATAGAGCACTACTCACCCGGAGGGTCTCAAGGCGCTGGGGGAGGGGGGGTCCGCTACTGCTCGAGCAGCCAGGTCTTGAGCTGTTTCCTGAAGGCGAGGTGGTCCTGGGTCAGGCGGAGGTGGATTGGCAGGGAGTTCCAAGTCTTGGCGGCCAGGTAGGAGAAGGACCTTCCTCCAGTGGTGGCTCTTCGGATCCGGGGGACGGCGGCGAGGGCGTGGCTGGATGAACGAAGCTGGCGTGTGGGAGCATAGAAGTTGAGGCGGCTGTTGAGGTATGCTGGTCCTTGGTTGTCTCAAGATGTTCCCCATGATTCTCTGGAACACGGCTGCCGCCGATACCAAACCGAAAGGCATCCTCCTGAACTTGAATGCGCCCATGGGCGTAACAAACGCCGTGAGTTCTTGCGACTCCTCGTGCAGCTTGATCTGAAAATAAGCAGAGGTAAGGTCAAGTGTGGAGAAGACCCTTGCGCCCTCCAGCATGCTCATCATCTGGGTAATGTTGGGCAGTGGAAACCGGTCGACCACAACCTCCTTGTTCAAAGCTCTAAGGTCGATGCACAACCGAACTGACCCATCCTTTTTCTGGGCTGCTACAATAGGCGCAAGCCACTCTGTCGCTTCCACCGGCTCGATGACTCCTGCCTTGCACAGTTTCTCCAATTCAGCCTTCACCGCTTCTTGGATGGCAATAGGTAGCTTCCTTACCTTGGCTACCACTGGCTTTGCGTTTCCTTCAGTTTGATCTTGTGGCAGTAATTCTTCAAGCACCCAAGTTCTTCACTAAATACTTCTTTAAACTCTGTCACCAAATCTTCCTTTGACTCTTGTACCTCTTGTATCAAGATTTGGGGATTGCTATTAGGATTGAGATAGACCCCCAACTCTTTCTGTGCCTGCCAACCCAGGATGTTGTCTCCAACTGTAGATACATAGACCTTGGACACTGTTGTCCTGTTCCTGTATTCAACTGTGTCCCAGAAATAACCCTTCATGGAGATGGGGCGACCAGCATACCCCCCGGGCCTTACATCCATCCTTCTCCAACTAATCTTCCCATTAGACACCCGTGAAAATTCCTTTGCACTGATGATTGTTATTCTTGAACAGGAATCAAACAATGCCTCTACTTCAGTACCCTTTACTTTAATGGTGTCTTTTGGGCTGCAGACCTGACCTTCACCTACTTGCACAACAATTTTGTCACAAACTGTGTCTTTGGAGTTACAGATCTGGTCTTCACCCACTTGCACCACTATTTTATCACATACTGCATTTGTCCTGTCTTTACCCAGTTTGCTAAATCCCTGTCCGCTCCTGCAGTATTGCCTGAAATGACCTTTCTTGCCGCACTTGTTACATGTGAATTTGAGGGCCGGGCACTCCTTGTCATTGGCCATGTGCCCCTGTTTTCCGCATCTATAACAGGTACCCTTGAACGACTATCCCATTTTGCTGTCTTTCTGCTCTTTCCCTACAATTCTCTGTCCTTTGACCACAGACACTGCCTCACATGCAGTCACGACTTCGCTCACTTTAGGTTTGTCCTTGCTTTTTTTCTCACCACTGTTTTGTTTGATTTCACTGACGCACTGCAACATGTGTTCTACCTGTTTTGCAACTATTATGACTTCACTCAGTGGTGGGTCATCTTTCAACCATAACTGCTCACGTACGCGCTCAGTCCTACACGCTAACACAATCTGGTCCCTGATCCTTTCTTCATCGGCGCCTCCAAACTTACATGTTGCTGCAAGTTTCCGTAAGTCAGACACAAAATCTTCTACAGACTCCCCTTCCTTCTGTACCCTTTTTCCTAAATACTACCTCTCCATTATTGTGCTAGTCTTGGGAAGGTAATGCAAATGTAATTTCTTAAGACTGATTTCTAACTCATTCAGGCCTCTCGCTTCCTGTGCTCCCAGTTCTGGTAGATGATCTAACACCTCTTCCCCCTCCGCCCCTAGGTAATATGCTAATAGGGCTACCTTCCTTTCCAAATCTAGATTAGGGCCACACACCGTTGCATAGTTCAAAAACCCTTTCTTCCACGTTTTCCATTGTATTGTAGGCTCCCCTGGGTTAGTCAGAAAAAATGGCGGTGGTGTCACACTTTGCATGATGTTATATACCAAAGGCTCACCCTAAATGTGTGGAAGGAATTTTCCTAGGGATACAACATGGGGTTTTAAATAGGGGCCAGGTCACAGTTCCAAAGTGGGTTTGTACAATTACTGGTGAGATGTACAGCGCAGTCCTACCCTTTCTGTATAATACCAACAAATATCACATGTGCTGCAAACGACCTCCCAACCCACTAGGTGGCACTGTTGCACTAGAGTCAGTTCCCCAATCAGTGAGATGTACTTGGTGGTTGCCCTGAAGTATTCGTTTTGAAAGGACAACATACAGACTCTCTCTTCCTGACGACTCGATTTCCTCACAGTCCCGGAGTCAACAGTGGTTTCCCTTGGAAGTTTCTTTCAGCATCAATGTGATTTTCAACCACTTTACGAGCAGAAGTATACCAGGGTTTGTGGAAAGGGTGAGTTTCTGCACACTTGTCACAGAGGGGATAGGGTTACTCTGCAGTTGCACCTGTTTTTTTTTTCCCACACGCTACTGCCTCTATCACTCTTTAATTCAAGAGATCCTTTGACAAGCAGTCACACTGCGCCGCTCCCACGCCGAATGCCTCGCTCCATGACCTTGACTGGGTTAATTACAAGTCTTTCATCAGTCACCGGGATGTATGCCGGCCAGTTTTTTTTTCAATCACATCACAAAAGGAGCCCTCTGTTGCACAACGATACACCGCTAGCTTGGGCTTGCCGCTCACAATGATTTATGCCACCAACCTTCCGCTCTTAGTGCTTCTCTGTTCAGCTGTTAATCAGAAGCAACAGCTGCTTCTATTGAACTTCGTAAACTGGCACGGCGCAGATACACTTCAGGATAAACACCGCGTTGGAATCGTGACCCTTTCCTCTTCAACACGTCAGTTTACCTTCTCACTATACGCGATCCGTCCTTCTTTTCTTATTTTCCCGGAAGTCTTCAAATAAATTCCTTTCCATGCGTGTTGAGGTCGCTCACCCTCTTGGACCCTCGTCGCCAGTGTGAAATTGGCAAGAACTCATGGCAGACACAAGTGGGATAAAAGTAAACCGTAGTTTATTTGCTCTGACAAAGCGTAGGAGTAGAACGACCCCAGCCACAACAGGTGACAGCTTCACTGTGACTCTGCGACGCTCGCCTTGGAACCCTGGTCGCGGTGACATTCTAAGTGATGTCACCGCGAGCAGTTCCATTGTAAACCGAGCTGCCGAGGAGGGGGGGGGACTGCAGAGGAAGATACCACACCATGCCTTCCCTGGACCGGAAACAAGCTTCCGATGACCGGTTTCTGGCATTCCAGCCGTCTTCAGCCCGGCTTGCTTGAATCCAGTGGCAAAGTGAGCAAGGGACTCACATCTGAGCATACCCTGCCACACTTATGGTGGCCAAAAGCGGTACAAAAGGGGGTGGTGATGGACAGAGCATCTGAATCAATCAAACACTCACACCCAGTCAAAAGATCTGGGTTTAATCCATCACCGTTCTTTAGCCCACTCTGCCACACCAGTTCAGACATGGCTATATGCAAATCAGTCTGAGCCTGTGCCTCATGGGAACAGTCCAGCCCGAACTGCCAAGCCATGCCTTCCCTGGACCGGAAACAAGCTTCCGAGGACCGGTTTCTGGCATTCCAGCCGTTGGAAGTTTGTTTCCGGTCCAGGGAAGACATGGTTTGGCAGTTCGGGAACCAGGACGTTGCCATGTAATGAGGAGACTGAAGTATTTAAACAGAACTACAAAGTTTCAATTGTTTTAGGTTACATTTCTAGATGTTTAGTGTACTGATACGTGACTTCTCAGTTCCCCCCTTACAACACAAAGATTGGAACGTTATCACACGTATAACCAATTATTCCCATGAATGGAGTAAAATATATATGACTAGTATGTTGCACAACGGTATAGTGCATAAGTAATCTCAGAAATTGATAGTTGTACGGCGGGTTCTAGGAAGCAGCATCTCTGGAATATCATGCTAGTTTGTGCATCCTCTCTTGATATCACTATCTACTATTTAGCCCCAGCTGTTTCCATTGTGTTCTAATCTGTGGGCAGAATGAGCATATCACAGGCCCTAAGTCACTCTGATTCTGGTCCTCCAGCCCCAATTGACTTACTACGAATGAGAGATTAGCTAGCTTCTGAACATATTTCGAAGTATAGCACCATGATTCCTGATCTCCCAGGAAACAAGGCTAAACTAGGTGGTGTGTGGGACCAGGTTTAAGCTTAGAGTTGGTAGACCTTATTAAGTTTCTCTTGATCTTGGGTCTTGTAGTTGCATGCCTTGGTGCTGGTGGAGCCTAGGCAGCACAGGCTTGGGGTTGCGGTGGGCATGCGTGGCAGTAAGGTGTGTACTGGAAGAAGGGGAGTTACCAGCACTTGTTTTCAGCAGAGGATGAGAAAAGAGGTTGCTCATTCCCACCATCGGTGTTAGGCGATGATTGTGGACACTTTCCCTGCGGGGTGCTAATATTTAATAAGTCTTTTGTCCGATTGGGGGGACACTACATCCATTTTAGCGTAGCATGCCTGCCCAGTGGTTCTGGTGCGTTTGCTTTGACTTACTTTCTCAGTTGTGGTTGCCCTCACCCACCCATGATTCCCTCTCAGCCACTATGGTTACCCGTGGACCCCATGCGGTGCTAGCCTTTGGATTCCATAAGTAGGCATGACCTATGGCGCAGTTTCTCTTCGTCTTTGGGCTACAGGATTAATGCGTGTATTGCGTGTCGGTGTTGTGCTGTAGGTAATCTTATAGGGCACAACATACGGTGGATAGGTTCGCCAGTGCTCTCTAGCAGTGATCAATCAGCGAGTTGTCATGTGCACGGTTTCTATTGATTAGCAGGTGAGCCACCCAGGGGGTGGGCGGCTTAGTCTTATTTTGGGTGCGGGGCCATGACAGATCCCTTGTCAGGGGCTTAAACGCATGTTGCAGCTTGGCATTGGCTATTAGCGATGGACTGCAAAGAAAAACCTCCTGGCGTGTTGAAAATCGGATGGCAGTTAGACCTTTTCTAAGAGAGTGCAATCGGTTATTTCGTATTTGTCGAACGGAGAGGTAGACAACAGTTTCCAGAAGCATCCGTGTCAGATTAATGAATAAGCATAAAGGCATACATCAAGCTGCCCTCGTTTGATTTGAGTTCATCCAATTTCAGGTAGAGAAATCCTCTGATGTTAAACAAGGGGTCCAGATACTAATCAGCATCTTGATGGTCAATTTCATGCACCAACCACCCTTCAAGTTGATCCTTTCACCAGTGTGTGAAGATGGCAGGCCGTTCAGGATTTATGCTTACATTGTTGGCTGCACAATAGGGAGTCTAGGGAGCAGTGCAGGTTGCATGACAATTCCAAGGTGATCAAATATCTTCAGACTTTGAGGGGCACTGCCTGTGGTAGAGGTTGGGGGGCCATGTCAGCCACATAGAGATTAGAAGTAGTGGGCAGGGACACAACCCTGTTTAGACCTCTTTTGGGGGAAGGTAGAAGCACACGTTTAGCATATGTGAAAATCCCATGTAGGTACTACTTCCTTGGATCAGTCTGATCATCCAGAATGGCGGAATGTTCCTGGTGTAGTGTTTTGACCTAACGCCGAAGTAGGAGCCTCTAGTGCAGGGCCAGAAGCATTAGGTGAAGGCAGCACGACAAAGGTCTGTTAAGACACTCGTGAAAATGGTGCATGCTAAGTGAGTCCTTTAGGCCCACCCCCCCTTGTAAGGTTGGCAAGCAGGGGTTACATGGGGGACGAGCTAGTAGCTGTCAGCTTTTGGAGCAAATCACCAGCATGAAAGTTTGAGGGCGGCTACCGGTTGCCTTAGCATTGTTTGCCTCGTTTTGGGGGCCAGTGATGGTTATTCTTCAGGGTAGGGTTTGAATTCTTAGTTGAGCTTGGACACATTGACAGGTTGCCTTACTCATGCAACAGGACGATAATTTCTAATTTTGCGGAGTGTTGCACTTGGTGGAACCTTACATAAAAACTCAGTAGTTTTTGCAGTGCCCTGATTGCGGAACATAATCATTTTAACATTCTTCAAGGAAGCCATTATTATCAGGAAGTTATTGAACCATGGATAGCCAATGATTGTGGTCATGTTGCAGGATAATTATGGTTTACGCTAGGTACCGACTTTATGCCCAGGTTCTGTATGCCTTTACCACCGGTGACCAGCCCAATGGGGGGGGGGAGTATAATTCACACTTTCCCTGGAAATCACAACGCAAAGGAGGCGATATTAAAGGGCAGGTAGCGGGAGGTACTGTTAACACCTGTTTCAATGGACTGGCCTGCCCCCCTGGTACAGATTAGCAGTAGTTTGGGTGAGTCTGACCTCATCTGAGGTGCCAGACTAACTTGGAGGGACTAGTTCCGGTGCCACATTTACTGAACGTCTAGCAGGTTTCAGTATCCCGTAAGCTTGCATCGAGAGTGGTGTTCGCAGAGTGTGGGGCAGGTTAGCACTCCCACCTTGCATCCAGCATTCCAACGGGTCAATAGTCAATTGAACATGGGAAACGCCCTCCCAAATCTGGCATCAGAACTCAAGGTTAGTCAGAGCCAACCTGCCTGTTGGGCGACCCGTGCAGGTGAGGGCCTTCCTCACCCTTGCACGGTCAGACCAGTTCCGAATTGGAACATGGCCATGCACTTTGGGTAGGCATCCCTCTGCAACCATGGGCAGGTTTCTGGTCGCTTCAGGAAGACATATTCACCAGCACGTTAGCCAGGGCAGCAGGTGGGTGGTGGTAGTGGTAATCTAACAAGTGTGCTGCGGGGCATAAATAGTTTGGTAAACACTGCGTTAGAGCCCTATGAAGACAAGGGATTAGGGTCCCCGGTTTTCCATTTTCAGGAAAAGGGCAGGTAGGAGCACAGATTGTTCCCCTCTGGTTCCCACTGAATTGCCTGCACCCCCTGGGCCATCCTTCTAGGGGCTAGAACCTGCATTGGATGGGGCATCGCCTACTACCGGTGTCCCAACTACGTTGATAGTCAAGGCTGGGGTAGTTGTGCCACAAGGGGCAGGATTACTACTTGGGTTTGCCCTAGGTTTTGGGGTCAAACTAGGTTGGATCACTATATCTCACTCCTTAGGAAGCATCCTGCATTCCTTCAATTCCAGTAAGGGCAGTTGGCGATCGATAAGTAACAGTGAGTGGATAACAGACACCGGCTGTATGGCGACTTCGTGCCCCGGGGGCACGCACGCTTCACAATCATAGAGCTGCAACCAGAAGGGTGCCAAGTGGTGGAACCAGCTAACCGGTAATATGTGTGCCTCTGGCCTTACAGCTGTGCGTAGCCAGTATGGTATAAGGTGGCAAGCACTATTGGCTACTATTGCAAACAGCGCACATGGTTCAAAGAGACAGTTTCTCTAAGCGGCGATTCTGAGGGTGTTTCACCACAGGGAAAGTTGAGCATGCAGGGTAAGTGCTGGAGGGCAGCTTTGCTCATTGTCACAGCTGCTAGTTATGAACTCCCATGTGGACCATGATTCCGAAGGCTATGGAATTGTTCAGATGTAAAGGACAATTTTTCTCACCCTATTAGATTAGGTAGGCAGGCGGGGTATAGGAGTGGCCACCCTGCAAGTGGGCTGCAGTCCCACAGGTGTGGACACATGTGTTCAGGTTCACTCCATACTTAAAACGGCAGCGAGGTAAGAGCAGCATATAGGTGGGGCAGTGCGAGCCAGGGTGTCTGAATCCTTCCCGCTCAGAGTGGTGCGGGGCTGAGTCATGTGACGCAGTGGAACTTTCCCGAAAAGGGTGAACAGTGCTCGGCTCAACTGCACAGGCCAAAAGGGCCTTCTTGCTTCATCATAACCTAACTGTACCAGGCTAACAGCAAGAACTATTGGGATATAGTCGGGGTCATTGATAACCAGTAGAGATGGTTAACCTCCATCTAGAATTGCAGGAGGCTCTCGACAGGAGAGGTAAGACCATAGCTGTTTTGGTGGGGGGCTCTGGCAGTGACAGTGGCCGCCTCCAGAGCTGTGGTGGAGTTACAGGGTGATCTGGAAGCAAATGGGTACAGAAGGGTACCTCTGTGAGGCACATAGGGGTGCCAGAGCCCATCCCCAGGAGCCTCATGGGAGGTTCCGGGAATCTGTGTCGGCGCCCCGTTAGTCCTTCGGGCGGTTGTGGGCCTGAACAACCGGGGGCTTGCCTAGCTACGCTCCGCCCTGAAAGGGGCGCGAGTATAAGGGACCAATGGTCCTGTGATCCGGGAAGGGGATCACCAGAAGGTGCAGTACAAAGGTGGTTCACCACGGTGCAGCTTGGCTCATCAGGCGGGCAGGTGGCAAGAAGGCTGCCTGCTCTTGGATCGTCCGTAAGCTAACCCACCAGATTACATATGTTGTATGTAATAAACCTGCAGCAGTTTTTCACAAGTTAAAACTTGTGTGGTGTGTAATTATTTGCGGGATGCATGATTGTGGGGAGGGGGAACCTGTTGCCATGATGGTACTATGAGGCTGCCCGAGGCCCCCGCAGGGGGCCACTCAGGAGGGTGGCCCTGTAGTAGCATCGGGTTTTTTTCCCCCTCCCTCCCACCCCCCAACGGGGGGAAGGACCTGGGGAGGATTCCCCTCTTAGGGCATGGGCGTCCACGTCATGTCCGGCGCGCAAGGCTGGGTGAGGGGACATAGGTGCCCCTTACCAAGTTTCCGGCCTCTTTGCTGCGCCGGACACGCCGTTGATGCCTCGGAGGCTAGACGCGCTTTCTCACACTCTACCACTTACCCGGCATGTTGGCAGAGGGAGAAATGGCAAGAATTTTATAATTTTCTGATTTGTGTTGCAGGCGGAGTTACGGGGCGATCTGGAAGCAAATGGGTACAGAAGGGTACCTCTGCGCGGCACATAGGGGTGTCAGAACCCAACCCCAGGAGCCTCATGGGAGGTTCCGGGAATCTGTGTCAATGCCCCGTTAGTCCTTCGGGCAGTTGTGGGCCTGAGAAACTGGGGGCTTGCCTAGCTAGGCTCCGCCCTGAAAGGGGTGTGAGTATAAGGGACCAATGGTCATGTGATCTGGGAAGGGGATCACCAGAAGGTGCAGTACAAAGGTGGTTCGCCACGGTGCTGCTTGGCTCATCAGGCGGGCAGGTGGCAAGAAGGCTGCCTGCCCTTGGATCGTCCGTAAGCTAACCCACCAGATTACATATGTTGTCCATACTAATATAATAAAGAGAGAGCCCAAACCTTTGAGGTGGGTAATCTCAGGAACCACAGCACCAATGACAACCCCCAATACAGCGTTGGAAAGGGCAGTTGCAGCTGAAGGACATAGGCTATGCAGACGCCTACCATAAACATTTAAAAGGTAAAAGAACCGTGCCAGCAAAGTAGTCCCTTGTGGCCGTGTCTATGTTGTGCTGTGGGCGTGGGCTGGGGGAGTGACAAACGCTGGGGGCGTGTGGTACGTTCCGCCCTTCATGCCATGTCTCATATCGTGTGCTGTGGGCGCGTCCTGGGGGCTTGGCCGTGTGCGGGGCGCGGGATTACAGAAAAAAAGCGAGCGTTGTGCCCAATATTTCATTGTTTTTCTTCTCAGGTTCTGTATATTCCAGCTCCGGGTGTCCACCCTGCTCCATTTAAATACCCCTGCACCCCATAATCATAACCCACCCTTACTCCTTAAAATACCCCAAAACCCTTAAACACTAACCCATCTTAACCCTATCAATATACCCTCTACCCTCTACCCCAAAACCCAAACCTATCCCTAAACCCTAAAAAAAAACCTGTACCCCAAAACCCAAACCTAGCCCTGAACCCTATAAATACCCCTGTACCTCAAAACTCAAACCTACCCCTGAACCCTAAAAATACCCCTGTACCCCAAAAACCCTAACCTAGCCCTGAACCCTAAAATACCCTTGTACTCCAAAACCCAAACCTACCCCTGAACCCTAAAGTACCCCTGCCCCCCAAAAAACCCAAACTAGCCCTGAACCCTTAAAATACCCCTGTACCCCAAAGCCCAACCTACCCCTGAACCCTAAAATACCCCTATACCCCAAAACCCAAACCTAGCCCTGAACCCTAAAAATACCCCTGTACCCCAAAACCCAAACCTAGCCCTGAACCCTTAAAATACCCCTGTGCCCCAAAACCCAAACCTACCCCTGAACCCTAAAAATACCCCTATACCCCAAAAACCCAAACCTAGCCCTGAACCCTAAAAATACCCCTGCACTCCAAAACCCATACCTATCCCTAAACCCTAAAACTACCCCTGTACCCCATAACCCAAAACTGTATCTGAACACTTAAAATACCCACACCCCAAAACATATACCTCAGTACCCCAAAACATATACCCCTATACCCATACTTACCTTATCCAAACATAAAAAAAACATGCTTTTACCATTCATGCATTTACAACGAATTTCGTTGTGAATGTATGCATGGTAAAAGCATATAAAATGTAATGCCATGCATTATACTGGCATTGCGGAGTCATGGTACTTTTGTAATGAAAGTATGCGGAGTGATGGTATGCGGAAAGAAAGTTGCGGAATAATGGGTGTTTACCCTCCCCCGGTAAGTACATTGGTGGCACGGCGGCCCACATCTCCAGCAACATACTCATATTTTTTCACCACCAATTTGAAAAATGCACAGGTCTCTCTCATTGATGGCCTGCACCGACATACACTTTTAGACACACCTCCCGTCAAAAGTTCTAGAATTGCGAACTTTAGAGCTGGGGAGCTACGTTCGAATCTCGGCCTCAGCTCAACATCCTGTGATTCCAGGCAAATCGCTTTGTCTCCCCGTGCCTACCACAAATGAATGTGTTCTTCTGTAATGTAAATTGTGCTCCTGCCATGTTGTCGAGTTCGAGCTATATAATATTGCAAAGAAAAATAAAGTAGGGAAACTCGAGTTCACACACTACTGAACGCGCACTCTTAAGTGCATCAGCAGTAACCCCCACACGGACATGGCTGGGTCCCACACTCGTAGCAGAAACTTTGCACTGCCGTTACTCATTGTGGAGGTCCCACCAGGAGTGCGGGTCCCCCGGCACAAGTACAGGAACCTGCCACGACTGCGGGCCCCCGCCACATATGCAAAGGAACTTTGTGAATCGGACCTACAAACATTATCCCATAACCAACGGAAGAAGTCAGATGTTGGATTCTGATTATACCATCCTAGATATGGAGGGGCACTAGATCGCCACAATATCGATACGTTCCCTAGCAATATAGCATTCTCCACGGCGTCTCTTCTACCCCTGAGTTACAGATGTCGAATTAATCACCCTAAGGTGCAAAGACTTAGTCAATGTGTTGTTGTATAGCATTTTAGGACCCTAGTGTAATTTTCCCGATTCACGCCCTTATATAGGTATAAATTACCATATCCTTATGTAGGCATAGAAATCATAACCATGTTAAGACATAGCTCATGCAGTCCTAATACGACATGGCTACTTGTACTAGTTCCGAAAATCTACAACGATTTCTTGGAAAAACCCACCTTCAGCAGTTTGGGACTTCCCCCTGCTTGAGTATTGATTTATCCAAGAACTCATGGAGTTTTCAAAAGAACTGAGACTCTTTGATGACATTGTTATGTCCAACTTTATGTCAAACTCGGCACCTTCAAGGTATAAATATGCCCACACTTGCCCTAGCAAACACATGGGGGTTTGGAGCAGTTCGACTATCTCCTTGCACGACGCATCCTGCTACAGCAAGTGCCGAAGGAAGCCGACCCTCCAGCAGACGCAGTGAGAGAGATGCTGTCTTTTCTCCTGCCGAGAAATTCTAAACCAATGTATAGATTCTTGGCAAAAGAATTCTAAACCTTATGCTACACCACACTTACTTCTTCCCTCGTACTAGACCTATGTTAGGTACACCGGGGTAGGCGTATTTCAGAAACACCAGTTGAGTACTTTTAATATTTATTATTTATGTATGTATTCTATGTATTTTATGGCTCATAATACTCTTCATACTGTACGCATTGTACTTTGCAACCAGTATTACGATTGTAGCAGTTCGTTTCTTCTGCATGAGAAAGAAGACGGTTCAATAAATACTTTTTATTGAAAAAAAAGTCTGGTGAAACGAAGCATGCACAATTGACTGAGTGAAATATCTATCTATTGTTTCCACGACTCTAGAGATACAGTTCTTATTCTTGGGCAAGAAAGTTGTCATGTTTATGCGGTTGTCAGAAACAAATCCCTTCTTGTTTATTCGAGAAAGTTTCTAGTGACCTCTGAGCTACCTGGCACTCATAATTAAGTCTAATATGTTCGATAGAGACCTAGTCGACCTCAGTCCTACGTCTAAACTATAGGAGATATTATTCCAATGCGCAGAGCCTATTGGGAATATAGGGATTACACTACATGGTGCCCAATGTTTGGTAAGGCACTAATTTAACGCTAGATACTAGAGTAACTCAGTCGTGATTTTCACACAGACCCCTTTTTCCCGTAAAAACTCCAATAGACGTCTGGAGTAGGTGAAAGGATAATATAATATCCGCCATAACTGAGTAGGACGAAAATCCTATGTATTAGTTTTTGGTTTGTTCAACGTTGAAGGATACAGTGTTCCAAAATATAGTGCACCTTATCTTTTGTTTCCTTGAAACTTGCTCTGCAAACCTTCATAAAACAAAATGACGGATAGTGACGAAGAATTGGCTAGAGCTGCAGCAGCAGCACTTGCACAAAACCTAGACAGTACAGATTTTAATGAAAATGACCCGGATGCTATATACATCCCGGCAAATGTAAGAAAAATTATAACTTACAAACTTTTAAATAATGGAGTATCGAGAGGTGGTAAAGTAATATTTGTAATATAGGCACATGGATATCAACAGACAGAGGTATTCTATTCATGGATTCTGTTTCCTGTAGCAAATCCAGTAACACATGAGTTCCACTACTATAAAGTGGAGGAACCTCAGCGAGGATATTGCAATTCCATTAACTTAAGAGCATCAGCTCTGGTTTAAAGGTGCCCTAAAACATCAAAATCACATTACCAGGCTTGGTCCACTAGGTAGACCAGGAGCAACAAGGCCGGTGCTAGCCAGCTATACACCACATCCTGACATTGAAAGAATGACAGGTCCAGAACTGTTAGCACAGCTGAAACAGTTAATTAAATACATAGACAGTTGGTTCAATATGTCATGCAGACTTTAGCAGCCCAACCTGCTGTAAGAATTCCACAGCACATCCCTCACCAGGGGAACACAAACAAAATTACACCACAGACTATACAATCAGTCATTGGTAAATTGCCCACAAAACGGGAACAAATTCCGTTCTGGTTAGCTCAAAAAATTACTCAAATAGAGGCAGTATTTCCCGATAGTACACCTCATGAGAAACACAGGATTTTACCAATCTGTTTACCAATGGGTATTGCACCACATGTGGCGGACTGCAACACTTGGGGTACAGTCTTTGCTTCAATCTACACAAAAACACATGGTGTTCCGTCTATGGCGGTGATACCAGACGTCCTAAGACAGATTCAAAATGAATACGGACCAGAACCTGCTTTGAATATTGGTATGAAATTACTAAAAGATTTCACACAGGTCTAGGCTATACTATTAGCTAACATTAAAGGTGAAGCAGCACCTGTGGCAATCCGCCAAAAGCTAAAAGAAATAGATGTAACTGAGCAACCATATGAATTCGCAAGAATTATTGAAAAATCCTATGAAGAACTAGGTAGAGATAGCTTGGGTGGGAAACCAGTTAAACCTCAACTAACAGAAAATCCTGAAAAAACTTTTATTAGAAATAATCTCACTACTCCTAAAAAAGAAGTGGGAGAACACTAAACAGACCCTTGCTAAAGAGAAGCGTCTGAATCCAGAGGTAGGTCTCCTCAAAAGGAGCCCTCTGAAAAGAGGTATAACGTCAGAAATAGGGATAATTTGAGAAAACCTGATAGATATCAAGATACTGATACACATTCCTCTCATACCTTTCAGACTTTCTCGCAGAAATCAGAAAGAAGAGGACGGTCAGAACAAAAGGAAGAACGCGTGAAGTCCAAAGACGATCAGCACGTTCACAAAAATAAGATAACCCAATTCACCAAAAAGAAGGTAGCAAGTCTAAAAATCAGACATGCTGAGGATCTTGAGGACACAACTCAAGAACGGAGAGTGGGCCCAGACAATGCTGGACAGCGCAGCAGAGGTTACCATAGCTCGCAAGATCCTGAAGGATCATCTGGGGACAGTGAACTTGAATCAATGCATTCAAGTTGAAACTGCCGACACCAGGGTTAGTGTACCCCATAAGTTATATGAAGTAACGCTCCGAATGGAGGGGGACATAAGTAGGAAAATAAAAGCACTCTTTTGGGAGAAGCTAGCTAAGGGTTATGACATTCTTCTAGCTGAATAAGACTGGCCACCTGAATTTGTCAGGGAGTACCCACATGGCAAAGAGATCATTATACGTATTAGAAGGGCATTCAATTGAAAATTGGTTGCATCCCATGGGGCACTCTTAAAGTAAAGTTCAGTAAGCTTGTGAATAAATTTGTAAACAAATTTCTTATATTCAATTTCAGATTGTCAAATACATTTATTTCTTCTTTTTAGATGGTCATTCCATTTTCATCAATATCAATGTTAGTTACACATCTGATTAATGTAAGCTCCAATGCATTTCAGGCAATGGCCCTTCATCTGGGAGCATATTGGTTCGGCAGATGCGCCGTGTCAGAGTGTCGAAATATGGATGAAATGTAAAACGCGGGTTTTCTAATTTTGTGGCTCGCGGTTAGTGGAGCTTCCTAAGAGATCATTATGCCAGCCTTCTCAAATCATGTTCCAATTCATAACAAATACACCTATGCAAGAAAATGGGCAGTAGCCCAGGCTCCAGCATTATATAAAAAACATGTAGGATGGGATGAGGATTCTCCTCACCATAAAATCCAGTTAAAAAATCAACCTACTGCACAAAGGCAGTATCCAGTTAACCAAGAAGCTAAAAAACAGGTCAGGGAGATCTTAGATCAACTTGAATACCAAGGGATGATTGAAACATGCACCTGGTCTATGAATGATCCTTTGTTTCCTGTCTCCAAACCAGAAAATACATTTCGTCTAGTTTTGGACTACAGACACTTAAACTCCTGTTGCAAAACTTTTGCAGTACGATGGTTTTCGGCGCATCACCCTAGCGCTCTGGCCATGAGTGATGGAGGCTGATGGAGGGCTGACAGGCTGAGTCGCTACACCAAACTAAGCGCGGTGAGAGGGGTGGTGACCTGCTGCAGGCGGTACCAGGGACCGGGACACGCTCCAACGACTCCTGGGCACTGCGACACAAGGGTTGTGACAATACGACCGTAAGTACGGGAGCCTAGACGCCATCTTGCGTCAAGGGCCGTCGCTTCCACCTTCACAGTGGAGGAGCCCCTCCAGCAGCGCGATTCACGCCGTATACAAAGGAGACATCAGGAGTTTGCGACTGACCTGGGCAGGACTCCCTCATCAGAGGCACCAAGTCCGCACTGCACAGAGCCGCTGTCAAGGAGAGACCACAGTTTGCTGGTGCGGGGACGTGTGTAAGGTGGCCCCTGAAGCCAGAGTTGGGGGAGCCCCCCCCTTGTGACAAGAGGGCGAAGCAGAGCTGCAGTGTGTGACAATTGCTGCGCTGACAGGAGACACCTGACAACTAGACCCTGCTGTGTAGCCACCTGGTGGGGAATGGTGACATCCCCCTGCGGTCAGAGCTGCAAAGGAGTGAGGGAGGGGGCCTCTTTCCTAGCCTTCACGTGGTGGCCTGACACAGGGGAGCTGACTGCTGGTGACCAGTGCGAATGCCTACCGCACAACAACTGGAAATGGGCAGATTCAGGGACAAGTCCCAGCAACGGCAGCAAGCGGCTGAAGATCCTGGCTCGCCCCGCGGGCACCAGAATGGAAACATGGGACCGACTGCTACCCTAGCTGCTAAGATGGACATTGTGCTGGCGGCGGTGGAACGCATTGGAAGCACCCTGGAACAAACGAAAGCGTCGCTGGAGGCCCGGATCGATAAGGTCACCTCAGACTTTACCCTCCTACATGCCGACCACCGCAAGCTGTCGGAGTCGGTTGCTACGCAATGTCAGTCACTACAAGTACTGCAACCGGTGGTGCAAACTCATACCTCAGCGCTCCAGGATATCATGGACATAGCATGTGCTGGAAGATCGCATCGAGCACGCGGAAGGGCACTCCCGGAGCAACAATGTGCGGGTGGTTGGCCTGCCGGAGGGCGAAGAAGGGAAGACCCAGAGCAGTTCACCGAGAGCTGGTTGCAGGAGATTTTACCCCAGGGGTGCTGTCCCCACACTTTGCCGTTGAAAGAGCACACAGGTTGCCAGCGCAGGCACCCAAGCCTGGAGCCCGACCTCACCCGTTCCTCTTTAAGCTACTAAACTACCGCGACCGAGATGTGGTGCTGCGCGAGACTAGGAACTTACAGTGAGAAATAGTCGTGTCATGCTCTTTACGGACTACACGGCAGCAGTGCAGAGGCGGAGGAACACGTACATGGCTGTGAAAAAGAAGCTGAGGGAGCTCGAGTTACCTTACTCCTTGCCATTCCCCTCTCGTCTCTGCGTGATCTCGAAAGACGGCGCCCGATTCTTCGACGCCCCATCAGATGTCTGGGACTGGCTGGAAGAGACAGGTCAATGGGTGCGGGAGCGGCCCACGGGCTCAGAAGATGGCGGGTGGCAGGAGCAGCGCTCAAGGAGACGCAGGAGGAGAGGGGGCCCCGTGGCCCGGGCCACGATGCACCTAGCCCGGAGAAACGGAGACTGGAAAGACAAGACGCACTCGATGCGGTTGCGACCCGGGGAGTGGTGAATGATGCCGGCCGCATGGACTCCCAGATGTGTAGAGATCCGGAAACCAGTGACTCCTCATCCCCTTCCACGGTGCTCTCCGAAGACATGAACATGCCAGTGGTGACGCCCCAAACAGCGGACCAACTCATGTGACTGACTAGTGGTCTATAAAGGCCCCATAGGGGACCATGCTCCGGAGTACGCTGTTTATAGTATCCTTTGTATATTGGCGATGTACCTGGTGCTGTATCAGAGGGGAGGGGGGTTCCTGACATGTATACACATGCTGTTTCAAGTTGGTACTTAGCCAAGCACATGCGGCCTGCAGCGGAAGGCGCTAGACACTTACCCCGTCCCCGGGCTCTGCTACCGCTGACCCGTACTGGCCCTATGCGCTTGCTCGCACTAGATCCCTCTTGCTCTTCTTGATAGCTCAGGTGTCTGTGACGGGGGCGGGAATTGATTGGGTTGTTGGCAACACACTCACCCAGACAGCCACTGCGCTGACCTACCACCTTTCTAGAGGGTGGATCTTGTTGAAGTTTGGACGTACGCCCTATTGGGGCCTGGCCCTTTTAGTTACAATGTTCTTTTTAATTGTTTTCTGTTTAACATGCGGCACACTGACTCCCCCCCCCCCGGATGCTGTCCACCGTCCCCTCCGGAGGCGCTCCACTGGCGACGCGTGGGCGCGACACATGCAGACCCATGACGCACACTAATATACTGACCTGGAATATCCGCGGTATGCATACACCGTCACGGCGCTACTCAGTCTTCTCCTACCTACAGCGACATGGGGTGGGGATTGCCCTTCTTCAGAAAACGTACTTGACGCTGGTCGAACTTGACATGCTCCGTAGGCCCTGGCGGGGGCAAATTCATGGCACCACCTTCTCTGCGCACGCGCGTGGCACGTTGATATGGGTGAGAGCAGGGGTCCCATTCATTTGCAAGGACGTGAAAGTGGATCCAGAGGGTAGGTACTGCCTACTGCGGGGAAGGTTAAATGGTCAGGAAGTCCTGTTAGGATCTCTTTATGCCCCAAACACGGACCAGACTTCCTTCCTAGCGGCTTTGAATCTGGTCCTTCAACCGTATGCTGGCCTCCCCTGGTTGTTAGGAGGAGACTTCAACATGGTACTGGACGTGAGGCTGGACCGTTCCTTCCCCCCGTTCCGAGCTGCGGCGGTGACGTCCAATGCACAAGCGTTTCGAGATTGGCTCATACACTGGGAGATACAAGTCTGGAAAATGAGCTCCTACAGTACGAGAGGGAGGGCGAAGGGGTCGGGGAACACGCACACACGCTGAATGACCTGAGCGCTAGGCATGCAGCCCTTATGGAACAGTTGAGGTGCCATAACTATGCGGCGCACACAGCTAGAACACCAGGGCAGATAGGACTGGCCGACTACTAGCCTGGTTGGTACAGCGGGAGGGTCGCGGTGCCCCAATAGGAGCTCTTCACACTGCGGAGGGGGAGGTGGTATATACGCAGCGCGAGATCCACCGTGCCTTGGTCGGACACTACACACAGTTTTATAGGGCCCGCGGAACCCGTCCCAGACATGCGCTAGAAACCTTTCTAGATTCGGTCACCTTGCCTGCGGTCCCGGAGGAACACCAGGGAGCCCTTAACACCCCCCTCACACTGGAGGAAGTGGGAGATGCGATTCAGGCCCTGGCGACGAGGAAGACACCGGGGCCCGATGGCCTGCCTGCCCAATACTATAAGGCCTACAGAGAAACCTTGGCGCCCTTACTCCTACACATGTATAACACGGCAATCGATGAGGGCTCTCTCCCCCCGTTCATGCGGGAGGCTTTCCTGGTCTCATTGCCTAAGCCAGATAGAGATCCGACAGCACTAGGTTCATACAGGCCATTGGCGATGCTTAATGTCGACGACAAAATACTTGCAAAGCTGCTTGCTGAAAGGCTAGCGCTGGTGGTTCCGCACCATATACACGCTGATCAAAACGGGTTTGGGCCGGCGCGGTCCACATCCTTAAACCTCAGGCGGTTCTTCTGAGTAGTGGCTGAGGCAACGAAGAAATGGGCCAGGGCGGGATGCCTAATGTTCGACCTGGAAAAGGCTTTTGACTGCCTGGAATGGGGGTATTTAGCCGAGGTGCTAATGCGCTACGAGTTCGTTGTGGACTTCCTACAAATGGTCGACCTCCTATACAAAAACCCTGTAGTACGCGTGCGACTGGGCCCCTACATCTCTGAAGCGGTGGCGTTGGGCAGGGGCACTAGGCAAGGTTGTCCACTGTCACCCCTACTGTTTGCGCTGGCGATAGAGCCTCTGGCGGCGGCAATGCGGCAGACCTTAGATGCGGGAATACCTCTGGGAGATGCAGTACATAATTTTTCGCTTTACGCTGATGACCTGCTGGTATTTGTGTGAGACGTGAGTTGTATACCGGAGCAACTGGCCCAGCTGATGAGTAAGTTCGCAGAAATCTCGGGACTTCGGGTAAACGTGGCCAAGTCCTGTTTATACGTGTTCGATAGTGGGGTGGAAGACCTGGAGTACTGCCTGGGGGCCCGAGAGCCCAATGGAGGGCTGACACCTTTAAGTATCTGGGGATCCAGATCTATCGTCAACCAGCTGAACTGTTTGACGGAAACCTGGGGAGGGCGGTGGCAGCGCTCAGATCTCAGATAAGCTTTTGGTCCGCGCTTCCGTTGACAATCAGGGACAGAGTGGCCCTTGCCAAAATGGTCATGCTTCCCAGGCTCCTATACTACTTCGTCAATTTGCCCCTCCTCGTCCCGGCCCCCTTCTTTACAAAACTCAATGCGGTCCTGAGGGACTTCATCTGGGGCACGTCCCGACATCGGTTAGCGTTGATGAAACTGTTCCTGCCCACGGACAGGGGAGGACGGGCCGCCCCTTGCTTTGAGCACTACTATCTGGCTGCGCAGCTTCAATGGATTGCCCGCTGGTTGGCAGATAGGGGTAGGAAAGACACTGCTATGATCGAGCCACCGTACTCTCTGTGCCGTGTCACCAAGCTCCTCCACCCTTTGACGGCGCCTGAGAAGCCCGCTCCACTGCTGCTGGCGGTGGCATACAAATGCTTTCGTAGAGCCCTGTTCCTCACACGAAAGGTGCTCCCGTACGCACCTGCTATACCCATGGAGTGCTCTCGAGGGGCCGGGGGGGGCTATTACGCACCCCATGCTGGAGCAGTGGAGAGAGGCCGATATCCAGACACTGGGCAATCTCTTCAGAGATGGAGCACTGGTGGCCTATGAGGCACTGGTATCTGAAGACGGGCTACCTCCTGGGGGGTTCCTACTGCATCGCTCGCTCGTAGCAAAGATGGCGGCTAAATGGGGAGACATGGCGTCAGCGCCCGAACAACATTTAATCATACAGTACCTACACGTTATGGGAAGGGGTAGACACCTGGCCCGTTGGTTTGCCGCATCGTTAAGGACTCACACAGAGATCAGTTTAACTCCGCTCAGGGGCAAGTGGGAGCGAGATATGGAATGGGCGCTGACCGATAAGGAGTGGGAGAGAATCCTCAAAAGCCCGGGGCGCATTCCCCGAAACATGCGCCTCCGCCAGATACAACTCTTCGTCGTTCATAGAGCCTACCTCACACCAGAGCTAATCAATAGGTACTTCCATCGTTCCAATGCGTCCTGCCCCAGGGGCGATGAACTGGACGCAGGACTTCTCTACCTCTTATGGAGCTGCCCCAGACTGGGCGCTTACTGGACTGCGATAGGTGGAATGCTTGGGACGTGCACAGGCCGCACCGTTCCCTTTAACTGGCCTGAGTACATCTTACACCATTTTAAGAGGTCGCCCAAAGATAAGGCATCTTCCGGCTTTTTAGACCTGGGGTTGGAGGTGGCGAAGCGCCTCCTTACGAGGCGGTGGAAGGCGCGCGAACCACCCGCTGCGCAGGCGTGGGTGTCTTCCCTTCAGGTGTGGGCCAGGGTGGAATGGATAGCAATACGGAGGGAGGAAACGACGAAAAGAGCTATGGCGGAGCAGTGTGAACACATGCTCAATGCTCTACAACTGCCGGGGGGGACTAGCGATCCGGATGCTGAAGCAACCTAGATAGATGGTCTGAGGGGTTGGCTGTTTTTCTGTCCGGATAGTCTGTCATGCAGTCTTCCAGCCTCTGCGCACGTATGCCTGCGATGCATGCCTGCTCACAGATGAAGACACGCGTGCAGGGGGGAGCTGGGGGTGGGGGATCAGCACACACAAGTGTCTGTGTTTTTGACGCTATTTTTTAAGTTTTTGCATAACTGTTAGATAAATGTCATTTCTATGTGCAAGTCCATAGCAAAGAGATCCACCACACAAGCATGCTACTGTGCAAGACTGAATTAACAGACAGTCATGAACTGATCTAGAGGGCACCGGACTAGGCCCTCCACGTACAAGCCAGATCTGAGCACATGCTTTTTACTTGTGAGACACTGTCAGCGCGGCTTCACGATTATATTATGTCCTGAATTGTGATACTTGAATGTTGAACCGGCGTGACTGGATTCCCATGTTACGCTGATCGATCTTTATACTGTACTTTGGAAAATATAAAATGTTAATAAACAGATTTGACAAAAAAAAGTGAAGGGAAAAGCCGGGCAGCAAACTTTCTAGAGAAATGTGCGCTGCTCCAACCTCCAAAAACGCGGAAAAACTTACAGTCAATTCTAGGTTTCCTGAATTTTGAAAGAACTTACATTCTAAATTACGCAGAAAGGGTTAAACCTCTCTACGAACAAATAAAACCTGATTTCAAACAAACTAACTGGATTCAAGAACACACAGAAATTCTGCGTTCAGTGCAAACAGACATGTTAGCAAAAACACAGTTACAAACATGCGACAACTTACGCAATCTTGTAATCTGAATCTTCCCAGGGAGCTGCGGATTCACATACCTAACCTTTAACGAAGGTGAAAAGGTACCAATAGCTTATAAATCACACTTGTACACACAAACTGAAATGAAATTCACTTCAACAGAAAAAATTCTGACAGCGGTTCAAACTGCAGTAGCAAAAGAGAGAGCCCTCGCACAGGGAAAACGCATACTGGTCGTTACACCTGTACCTGCCTTAGAGGCAGTGACTAACGCAAGCCTTCCAAATGCTAAAGCTTTACACCCAAGATGGATACAATGGGTTAATTCTCTTGCTGCAACAGACGTTGAATACGTTTTCGACCCTTACTTGAAAACACAAGGATTTCTACAATATGAACATGAATGTCCTCTGCCCATTGAGATTCTGCCTCTAGAACATTACGGCTGTATAATTTATACAGACGGATCAGCACAGCCCGCCATTGGGGAAAAACAAGCTTATAGTGCTGCGTGAGTGATTGGTAAAGGTCGCTGGCACGATGGTAAATTCAGAACAATGGTCACAAAAACTCAATCACTAGGAGACTGTACAGCTCAGCGAGCTGAACTAGAGGCTTTCAAGATGGCGCTTGAAAAAGCCAATTGCGAATTCCCCACACTCATAGTGTGCGAATCGTATTTCTGCGTTCAATCTTACAACGAACACTTGCAAAGCTGGATTCAAAATGGTTTCAAAAACACAAAAGGTGACACAATCAAGCAAGTTTGGGCGTTGCATTGCGGTGCTCAAGTCCATTCCATCCTGAGGGGAATGCGGTAGTGGAAAGAAAAAACCGTGACATACAGAAATCTATAACAGCTAGGGTATTAGGCTCGGGTGACGGGTGGGTCAAACATCTAATAAGTGTCCAACGTAGTCTTAATAATCTGCCAAGAAATTCTCTGGGTGGAATCACTCCATATGAAATACTGTTTGGTACTAGAATGCTCATCCAGGATCTGGATCATCATACTTTAGTGGTGGAACAAAATCCCTTTGTTATCAAAGACCGTTTGGCTGTTTTACAGGACTTAAATGAAACAAGAAGAAGTCTAAGCAACACAACACAAAAGCCAATGACCACTGAAGAAATACCACCTGTCCCAGCAAGGCCTGTCTGGATTCCAAAGATTGGGGATCTAGTCAGGGAAAAGATCACGGTGAAGAAGGAATTTGGGCCTTCTTACAGAAAACCAGTACCTGTCTTAGCAATCCAAGGAACAAGATCAGTTTTACTGCCGCCCCTTGCTGGAAGAAAGGAGAACAGAGTTGTGTCCATCGACCTGGTCATACCACATCATGTGGCTGATAATAAGTAGTAGGCCCAGTGGACTCCAAAGATGTAGCAGATGACCAAATCTGGATACAATCCAGAGGTTCAAACAGAAAGACTTATCACCTTTGATAAACCTGTAGTGAGAAAAGAAGGACTATGCAACAAAGCCATGGAACTTGCGCCTCTTGAAACCCAAATATCGGTTCGTCATGAAACACCTGTCTACAATGATATAGCTTTTGACTATACCAACATGACAAAGGATGGAGCAGCCCGAGAAATTTCAAAAAATCTGTATGCAATCCCAACAATTGACAGAACTGCCTTAGGCTATTTCATCAACTTTGATACATTTTCTGGGGATCCCAGTGACAACGCCAGCAAGTGAAACTTACAAAGAAAAAATAACAGAACTCTTTCTTCAAATTGACAAAATATACCTGGTTTTACCATGGGTTGAATTTTGGATTGTGTTAGGTGTAATTTTTCTCCTATTATGGTTCATTCTCATTTTAAGTTTGGGACAGCAAATAAGAATATCAACTTGCTCCTGAAGCCACACAAATCATCTCATCGTGAAATAAGAGACTTGTCATCAGTGAACATCACAGCCGTTCCTATACCAGGTGGTATAGCATGGGACAGAATTGATTATGACATCTATGGCCCTGTAGAGCTGTTGAAGATTCCACATCAATTTAAGATTTCTTTAAGTGACTTTGTTTCACCCAGCACTTTTTCTGATGATTGGGACTTTGAGACTGTTAATAACATGATGGCAGACTTAGAAATGTCAGCAACATTCACAAAACATGAATACTTAGGAGATTCATCAAATTATTAACAAATGTATTGTTTTAATCATTATGGTCATCATTATTTGCATAAATCTGCAAATCCTAGAAATGTTTTTACTTATAATCAATGGGAACATTGTCCAACACCTCCGAAAGGCAGCTCGAAAACATTTTATGCAACATTTCCATACTTTTCAGGCTTCGATGTCACAAATCCAGAAACTTTTTTCTTTAAAAATGTTAATAAGACAGGATTGAAAAGTATGTTGACCAATGCTAAACAAATTTATTCTGCGGCCTTTTATGTTCAGCTGTCTACAATAGGCTTTAACTTTTGGAAAGACAACATTGAGACAAAAACTGTCTGGGGCACAAAAGACTGGCAGGTGCAAGGTTTAGAAGCCTTATTCAGAGCCTGCATCATCCCGGATCAAATAATGTTTTTAAATGACACTATTCAACAGACATCTTGTCTTGGCCTAGCTAAGGTAAAAGATTTAAACAAACCGTCCATACCTAAACCCACAACTGACAGTAATAGAACTATAGATGAGGAGGTAGATGTAATCTATATTTTACAACGGAACAGAACTAATCCTAATTGGAAAAAATGGTTAATCTGGCCCACAGACACGAATAACTGTCAAGATAGATTCCTGAACAAAACACAAGGATTTACAATAACCAGGCCAGACCCAAGGTATATCCAGAGACAACATCCAGGGATAGTAACAACATACAGTGTAGGAAAACTATGCCTAGAATGGATACAGAAATCCACACTTCCAGAAATTAAACAACACTTATCTTCACTTAAAGATGGTGTTGATTTTAGAGAATTCCTATTGGGAGCTCGTAAACCACGTCATACACGTTTCACATACGCCGACATATATGCTGCTTATAATGAAGCTGGGAAAATCTCGCAAATAGAAACTGCAGAAAGAATACGAGAAATTGATCGTATTAATTTGGAGAAAGCACTCTCTGTAGTGGACAATGGGTTAACAACTCTGTCATCCAGAATTTATTCTTTGGACAGCATAGTATCCTCTGCCATAGATATAATGGAACAGGACTTGCAAATGTTACAACATGGTCAGTCCCAAATACGTTCTATAATGCTGCTAGGCTGGACGTTACAAAATGTCCGTTCAGGTTACGTGCCATGGCGTCTAATCAACACCACGTCATTGTTTTCTGCATTTAACCTTACAGATAAACAAATCTCTTTGGCACAGAGGGGAGCAGACTATATGGTGCTGAGCATAGAAAAACTGGAAAGGTTAGCATTAACCGTTTCTGAGAAACCAGCAATAGAATGGATAATACATGGCACCATCACAATACCAGTGACGATTTTCCAGTTTCAGTGTTGCTTGAAACACATACCAGCAGGCCTGTATGAAAGGTTGGGTAAAGAATACATTAAGTCGACCTGGGATTTACCATACACTCACACATGTTGGAGTGGGGGAAAGGAAATATTTCTTAGTGGGAACAATTGCAAACATTCACTAAGCGGTACACTTTTGTGTCAGGGTATTATTTACATGGAGCCTGTGAGGGTTCTTCAAATAACCTTTCTTGCCACATGCACGGTTCCCAGTTTTTAGGCAGCTATCCAATGGTAGCTACATAATGTTGAATGATCACAGCTGTTGTGGAATGATGCCAGGTATAGCTTATCTAGTTAGTGTGTCAGCCAGGGTCACTTGTTGTATGCAAGTATTGTTTCCAAAAACGAAGACAGACGGGGAGTCGCCGCTCTGGCCTTCACTGAACATCTCTTTTATTCAAATTGATACTTTAAGCAGAATGAAAGCCATTCTTTTACAAAAAACTGTGCCACTGACCTCGTCCAAAGAGACGTATGATCTGCAAGTTGCAAGGTCCTCTGCGGAGATACATGCCTTATTATCAACAAACTGCTCAATACATTTCGCAGAAATGTTAGGTCGTATCTTAAATATGTCTGATACCAGTGATATGGCACATGTATTTAAGATGAGTTTTTCGGGACTGTTAACACCCTTCGCAGCAGTCCTAGGCATTTTTCCTAATTTTGTCTACTCTGTGTTTGGCGGTCTGCCTCTCATTTTGGGACTCGTAGCAGGGATACTGTTTTTATTTCTTCTGCTCCAATATGGCAAGTCCAGTCACTAGTGATACCCAGATTACCATGGAAAGTGCTCTTCTGGCAATGCAGTATCGTGACCGAATAACACAGATTCTTGGCTTGGCTCGATTAAGAGATCTGAATACCACATGGTTCCTTTTGTTCAGACCAATCTGGCAAGATTGCATCTTACCTATTCTACGATGCCTACTTTGTGGAGAAGAATGTGTGTTAGACATTTGTTTGACACTTTTTGCTCACAAAGCCACTGGAGTCAAGCTATCCTGGCTGAAGACGGCTGATAGCCAGAAAGCGGTCCTAGGATGCTTGATTCCGGTCCAAGACAGACATGGCTTGGCAGTTCGGCTGGACTGTTCCCATGAGGCACAGGGTCAAGACTGATTTGCATATGGCCATGTCTGAACTGGGGTGGCTTGGTGAGCACAATAACGATGGATTACACCCAGATCTGTGACTGGGGGTGAATGTCTTGCCATTGTACAACATTCTGCCCATCATCTTGAGTGTGACACTTGGATCAGCACAGCCAGCGGATGTTGATGCTTTGCTGGGTCTGGTAACGGCTCATGCATTGTGTTGTCCACAACGGCTACCGATCCTGATGACGGCATTCATTGAAGTCTCACAGACGCAAGTTACTGCTAGTGAGATTCGTGGACCAACAGGCACACAGGTACCATCTACTGTGAACATTGCTAACGCAGTTGACGCTGACGGCGATGATTCTCATCTGTGTGCAATTGATCTACTTAATGAAGTGGTTCAACTTTCACCTAATGTGGTAGACGATTTCTTTGCTAGCTTAGACGATTCGGTGTTTTCTCCTGACACCGAGAATAACTTAAAATTAGCATACAGAGTTCGATGAACTCTGAATTCGACCTTTGCTTTTCAAAACAAAACTTCTAACTTTGGAACTCTATTTTTTCTATCTTTTGTTTGATTGGACTTTTTGCACAAAAATTGAAACTTTTTGGCACAAAGTAATCTGCTTAAAGTAGAACTATTCTTAGAGAACAAGAAATTCTTTTGCACACTTCCTAGAGACGATATTTGGCCTTGTCCTCAAAAACAATAACAGTTTATATATTCTGCTATGGAATGGTCTCAACCTTTTTTCTTCTGTAAACTTAGAGCCATTTCATAATGTCATTTCATGATTCATTCAGATAGCATTTCCAATGTCGTTAAATATGCTTCGAATGACAGTTATCGCTTTTAAAAATGCGTGCAGTAAAAATGCTCATTTATGTGTACAACCATTTTCGAATGCAATTTATGTATTTTTGGGTGGGATTGTGAACACATGCTTTAGTTATGTTTTAGAAGCTTACAGATTTAGTAATGTCGAACCTAATAAGTGCAGTGTGTGTTGTATAGCATTTTAGGACCCTAGTGTAATTTTCCCGATTCATGCCCATATATATATAAATTACAATATCCTTATATAGGCATAGAAATCATAACTATATTAAGACATAGCTCATGCAGTCCTAATACGGCATGGCTACTTCCACTAGTTCCAAAAATCTACAACGATTTCTTGGAAAAACCTACCTTCAGCAGTCAGGGACTTCCCCCTGCTTGAGTATTGATTTATCCAACAACTCATGGTGTTTTCAAAGAACTGAGACCCTTTGATGACGTTATTATGTCTAACCTTACGTCAAACTCGGCACTTTAAGGTATAAATATGCCCACACGTGCCTTAGCAAACACACGGTGGTTTGGAGCAGTTCGACTATCTACTTTCCCGAAGTATCCTGCGACAGCAAGTGCCGAAGGAAGCCGACCCTCCAGCAGACACACTGAAAAAGACGCTGTCTTCTCTCCTGCCGAGAAATCCAGCTCCTGTGTTTCCAATTTACCCTTGCGGGTTGTTGGGAAATCGAGTCCTGAGAAAGAGATACCAGACCTCCTTCATTCTAAACCAAGGTACAGAGCTGATTAGACCCTAAGAGAAATCCTGGATAGATTCTTGGCAAAAGAACACTAAACCTTAAGCTACACCACACTTACTTCTTCCCTCGTACTAGTCCTAAGTTAGGTACACCGGGGTAGGCGTATTTTAGAAACACCAGTTGAGTACTTTTAGTATTTATTATTTATGTATGTATTCTATGTATTTTATGGCTTAGAAACCATATCATGCTTTTACAGTACAATGCGTACAGTAATACTCTTCATACTGTACGCATTGTACTTTGCAACCAGTATTACGATTGTAGCAGTTTATTTCTTCTGTATGAGAAAGAAGACTGTTCAATAAATACTTTTTATTGAAAACACCCGTCTTTCCATTTCTCTGCACCTCTGGTGAAACGAAGCATGCACGATTGACTGAGTGAACTAACTATCTATTGTTTCCACGACTCTAGAGATACATTTCTTATTCTTGAGAAACAAAGTGGTCATGTTTATGCGGTTGTCAGATACGAATCCCTTCTTGTTTATTCAAGAAAGTTTCTAGAGACCTCTGAGCTACCTGGCACTCACAATTAAGTCTAATATGTTCGATAGAGACCTAGTCGATCTCAGTCCCACGTCTAAACTATAGGAGCTATTATTTCAATGCGCAGAGCCTATTGGGAATATAGGAACTACACTACAGTGTCAGTATGAACTATATGTCCAGTTGGACTGTATCCCATGCATAACCCAGTGAGCAATAGTAGGTAGGAAGGGTTTTATGGTTATAAAAAGTATGACAAGATAAGTTCAGGGACACAATGGTTTTACAACCCCTCTTCCGTTGATGAATAACACACACAAAACCATTAAGAAACAGGACATATCTTTTAAAATATTTATTTTAAACTACTTACCTAGTACATAAAACACAGAATATAAAAATAAATGTAGTGAACCAAATTAAATTAAATTAAATTAAATGTCATGGTCAGAAAAAAACTGCAAGGAAATCTCTACCATCGTTATTGAGCCCCCCTTGCTTTTTAGAGGTGTTATGCTAACTTTGCTAAAGCATAACTATTCTTGGGTTTCTAAAATGCTTCACACAACATACCTGTGGTTTTGGTAGGGAATAGCAAGCTAGGGGACATATTATCAAGATCGTGTGATAATTACCGTAACATTTTCTTAACACAGCTTTGCATACTGCGGTCCATCGCAGGAAAATAGCGCTGTGTTAATGTTCTATTCTCAACATGGCGGTACCATGTGATAGTCTCAAGATAATGCGGCAAATCTCCACGATAAAGTCACCGGGACGGAGATAAAAATCTAAACCCCCAATGTGAAAAAAGTTGCGATGAGCCCAACCGCAATAAGAAAATCAGTGTTAATCTTCGCCAGGCCTGCAATTCACACGTGTCATGCGGTAAAATGCACTATAAAAGCACCCAAAAAAATATACCAAAACAAACTGCGTAGCATCATGGATGCACCTGAACCGAGTGCAGAGGGCAACTCGAATCCTACAAGCTCCATGAAGGACCAGCCAGGATCCCCGGGGTCGGGGAAGGGCAAGGAGAAGAGGAAGACAGTGTTCAGTCCGCAGGAAAACCGGATCGTCGTCACATAGGTGATAGAACACTACCAACAACTGTTTGTCACCTCCACTGTGTCATTTGCAACACAAACGGAAATATGGCGGTCCATCGTCAACAACGTGAATGCCGTTGGAGTGTTGTGGAGGTCAATGGAGGAGGTCAAGAGGTGATGGCATGATGTGAAAAGACAAACCAAGCAGAAACTCGCTGACAACTGGAAGGCAGCAACGGGGACTGGAGGTGGGAGTCCTGCGCCACAGGAGGAGGAGGAGCTGGATGAGCTGGAGGAAATGGTGGCCCCAGTCATCAGTGTGGAAACGGTTGGGGGTCTGGACTCAGCTTGATATGACCTGACTCAACAACAACTGGGTGAGTAACGACCAGGGACTGGAGGATGGGGGGAGATGGACACAATGGCACAATTATGCGTAGCACAATGCACACCCACGATGATCGTGGAACATGTCCGTGGCACACTGCAGCACACATAGAAGCACCAACTAGGCCCCCGTCCACTATCTGCACAAAGGGAAATAGAGATATGTGTTTAGATTTGAGAGTTGGGATGGATTATGAGATTCTGCATTTAAAGTTTGGGGCAGGAAATATACCTGATGCCTTTATGTCCATAAATTGATCTAAACAGCTGATCGTTTACAGGTACAAATTGCTCACTTACCGAACCCCCAATAGTCTTTTTTCCATTTTTCCTTACTTTTGAACATTTCTTCTCTTCTTTTTCAATTTCATTATTATTTCTTGATCTGTTATCCCCTATTCTCACAATTCCATTTCAATTCCCCTTATCTATATTCTCAATTCTTATCTTCAACGGGATATCGCTTTTTGTAAACACCAACTAAAACTCGGCAATGAATTTTTGGAAATACGTGGCGCGGGTCACGTCCTACGTGCCCGGTATCTACGGCTGTATGAGGCAACCGCCATGCACGCTGCGGCTGCAGCCAGAGTTAACTGGTATTTGAGGAGGCCTTAAATAGATACCGAACTCGCACGGTCGGCGTCATTGCACCTCCTGAGAACTGACGGATGCGGTTCTATTGCTGTAATATCAATTTAAGAAAGGTATGTTAGAAACTGGTCCCAGGATGCTTGTTTCTGGTCCAGGGAAGGCACAGGGTCAGACTGATTTGCATATGGCCATGTCTGGAGTGAGCTAAAGAACGATGATGGATTAAAGCCAGATCATTTGACTGGGGGTGAGTGTTTGCATTGCTCAAACGCTCCGTCCATCATCCCCTTTGGTTTTGCAATGTTAGATGAATGGCCTTGACTCTCTATACTAGTGTGCAGATGTACTTTTACTGTTAAAGGGAATTCTTTACTTAACCATTATTTATAAACAATCAGACTCCTTAGACATGTGGCCAAGACTCTGTATACTAGTGTACAGATATTCTTTTACTGTTAAAGGGAATTTTTTACTTAACCATTATTTAAATACGATCACCCCTTAGACATGTGGATTCGGCTAATAAACAGCTTATCTTTTATAAAGAGGCATGAGCTGATGAGTAATTGGTTTCTTGTCACAGAAACCATCATCGTTTATGGTGTCTGTCATCGGTATAAATAAATATATTTTAGAGACAGCCCTCATGCATCCCACCATTGATTTAGACAATTTAAACATCGGTATCTTACTGTACATTTGGATATTATTTGGGTAAATACACAGCAGGGTGACTGATTTCCTATCGCAGAAATCAACCCCTTCCGCAGTGAATGCACCCGCGTTGAATTCGAAACATCTTCACACAAGCCCGGGAACCAAGAGGACAGCCATTGCACTTCCCTGAATTGCCAATTTTCACACGCTTGTTAGGGGTAAGTGACTTAGAAACCGTTGTACAACAAGATTACACCAGCATATCCTTGTTTTTCTTTTGTTTTCATGTCCTCCTCTATCTAAACAAACTATTTGATTTTGTCTTCTTTAACAGAACCCGGCTGGGATTCCTAGTGAGTATTTTAATTCACCTGCACACGTTTGGTTACACACACCACCGATATTCTAGCAATTCCCAAATCAGGTATATTTCCTGCCCCAACCTTTAAAATGCAGCATCTCATAATCCATCCCAACTCTCAAATCTAAACACATATCTCTGTTTCTCTAAATGCCCCCCACATCGTAGGTCCTGAAGAGACCCTACATCCATATTAGGGTCGAAACGCCGTCGACATTTAAGAAAAGGCGAACCATTGTAACTGGCATTCTATCATCATAGAGATGTTATGTATTTTGAAAAAAGATAGTGGTCGCTTTTGTAAACCACAAAGTTTATTTGAAACCTTGCACATACTGTCACACAAATGTTATTCTTATGTTTTGGTTCATATTTTCCCTTGGGACACACTACACAACTGTAAATAACCTTTGTTATTCGTAAAAAACTGTTTCACTGCAAAACTTAACTTCAATATAATCATTGAAGAACTGAACCAGTTTGTCTGAGTCTCTTTCTATCTGGCATCTCACTTCAATCCCTGCATATGTATGCGCATTTTCGCCTGTTTTCGAATTACTATTAAGTATCTTTCCCACAGGAGCCACTGTTTTCCTTAAAATACTTAATCACCCTGGTCCCGTTGTGAGTAGGGTTCCCTTGTCTTTACTATATACCCTGATGTGTCAGTGGCACACAGTGATGCAGCTATTACACTTCCGCCCCTGATGTGTCAGTGGCACACAGTGATGCAGCCATTACACCTCCGCCCCTGATGTGTCAGTGGCACACAGTGATACAGCCATTACACCACCACACAAACCTGACACACCGGACACAAAAAACACATCAGAGGAGTAAGATGTGGATGGTAATGACTCTGTGTGAGAAAGGAGGTTGTAGCACTCATCTCCGCAATATGGCCTGTTCCTGCCTGGTTCAGCACTAGGCATACTGCCCTGTAACAACACCTGCAAAACACTCTGCGACATTCACCTGGACCCCGACATGACTGCCATATCTGCTTTGGTTACCAATCACAGCAATCATGGCTGCGGACTGAACTCTTCCTCTTCCGATTAACTTGTCATTCCTCAAAAGGACTCTGGTTGGCCCTCCACTGGGCAACCATGTAATATGGGGTTTGCATGGCCATGTACTGCTCCAGCTCAATAACACCACAGAATGTGAATAAAACATTCCAAATCAAACAGATGTGGCATGTCTATTGTTAGATTTGGGGGTTTCTAGTTGGCACATTAGGTACTTATGACAAATAGGGACCCTTGCCTCTAGTCAGGGTACGGGGGTACACTCCTAAAATAACCCCTGCTCACCCCCTTGGTAGCTTTGCACGAGCAGACATGCTTATCTCAGAGGCAGAGTGTAAAGCATGTGTGACCACATACAGTAACCCAGTGACAACACTACAAACGGACACCACACAAGGGTTATATTAAAAATAAGAATTCTTTATATAGACTCAACACAAGACCACAAACAACACAAATCCACAATACTCTACATTAAAATGGTAGTTTTAGCTTAGTTCAGTTCAGTCCTTAAGATGCAACACTTTGCGTCAATGTACCTTACCATGCGTTGCGCTTCCACAACAAGTAATGTTGCAGCGATGGAAATGCGGCAAAGTTCCGGTGCCAAGAAATAAAGAGGTGAAGATCTTCCAGATGCGGCACATTTTTCAGATGATGCGAGGAGTCTCGGTTCAATGCGTTGACTGCAGAGGCGACACCCTTGTTCAGCGATGCGACGGCAACAGCCTCGGCTGCAGCACTCTTCTCCGACGTTGCGAGAGCCTTCCGCACAATGCGGCGACATCCAAGATGCGATGGCAGCAGCTCCAATAGCTGCTTGCTTCTCTGGGGGTGCGAGGCACTTTTCTCGATGCGGTGTAATATGACAGGTACAGCGCAGACATCCACGATGCGACAGCAGCAGAAGCGACGGCGACACGCTTCCTCGTCATTGCAATACGCTTCTCTCGATGCGGTGCAATACAACAGCAACAGTGCTGACATTCACGATGCGACGGCAGCAGCAGCGACGGCGACACGCTTCTTCCTCGTTGAGTCGCACTTCCAGCTCCTTGCGACACGCAGTCCCTCAGAAGGCCCAAAAACAGCAGCAGGCACTTCCAAAGAACTCTGGGGAGCTGGGGGTTGACGTCTGTTGTCCCTGAGACTTCAGGAGGAGGCAAGCTCTTTTCCAAGTCCTTAGAGATCCTTCACAAGTTGAAAATATAGTATACAAAATTCCTTTCACCTTTCGTTGGCAGTCAAGCAACCACCGCAGGCCAATTCCCCAAGCAGCACTTCAGCTTAGGGATAGTCTTTCCTCAGTTTCTTCCGGTTCCTCTCCTCAGCAAAGGTTTCTTCTTCCAGTCCAAAAGTGATCTAAATTCTTGGGATCAGGGTCCCAATACTTATACCTCAATATCCTTTTTCTTCTGGGGGCAGAGGGCACAGGAGCCTTTGCCTAGTCCAAACCAATTCTTGAGCACTCTGTTTACATGACTCCTTCTTTCCTTTCACAGTGCAGGGCAGAAACATCAGACACCCCACATGAGGTGGAGCCAGCATTGTGGAGAGAAAGCACAGCCTTGGAGCACTTTGTTGACAGTATTCCTTCTCTTCTTTTACTGTGCAGGGCAGAGACATAAGCTGCACCCCAGGAGGTGGAGCCAGCATTGTGGAAGGCAGGCACAGCCCTATGCAAGGTTAAGGTGCGTCTCCTCCCATCCATCTAGATGCAGATCTCTCTATTCACCACTGGGCTGACTCATTCTGTCTCCTGGAATCCCCCAGCCCTGTCACTCAAACTCCAGACAAGGAATACACAACCTAGCAGAGGCAGGCCTAGATAGTAAGACAAGAAAATGCCTACTTTCTAAAAGTGGTATTTTCAAACACAGAATGTTAAACCAACTTCACTAAAAGATGTATTTTAACATTCTGAGTTCAGGCATAATAAACTCGAATTGCAACAGTCAGTTAGGATTATAAGATGTACTAATCTAACTGCCCATTCTGGCCTATGGAGAACAGATACCCTTGCAATAGTGAAAAACAAAAATGGCTGTAATTGACTATTAGGACATGCCACACACACCAGGGCATATCCTACCTTATACTAGTCAGTCAGTCAAGAAGCTTTTATTCGATATGCATGATATCTTATAAGCGTACACAAAATACAGTAAATACAAGAATAAAAAGACATTATTTAAAAAAAAACAGTATTTAGATGTACCTTTAAAATGGATAAAAGGACGTGTAATGTCAAGATAAATTAGCTAAAAATGAATTAAACCGCAATTGACAATCTCTTGCATCGGATCAGCCAAGACTGCTTTAAAAATTTAGCTACACCACAAACAATGGGGGGGGGATGTGTCCGTCATTAGGATGCGCATGGCTACCAGATAACTACTCGTGCCCATATTGCGACAAAGGGGTTTAAGCCAAAAACTCCTAGACTTAGCATAGTCGGGACACTCGAACAGGATATGCGTAATGGATTCTATCCTGGTGGGACAGCATGCACAAAAAGGAGATGTGTGAGCACATGATTTCCACTTAGACACCAGTGCACCGACTGGGAGGGAGCCCACTCTAAATTTAAAATACAATGCTCGATCAAATGGTAGAGTAATACGGTCCAGATACGGCTCGTAAACCACAGTATCTTTTACTATTAAAAAGGCAGCTGTGGATTTACAATGTCCAGAGTTTGTAACTAGCTGGTCCTTAACCCAATTCCAATACAGTCTTTTCAGGACCTCTTTTGGTGGAGCCGATCTAGACAACCAACAATTCCCCAGTCCCAGATCCTCCAAAAGTTTTTTGATGTCTCTCAGCCACTTGCTTTTTGCCCAACCACCCAAGCTCATTATCTCAGCCAACCCTTCAGCATACGATTTTAACTCTTCGCCCCTCCAGATGCGTGCCCATAAGAGTAGTGGGCGAAGGCGGGCTTGGTCTTTTATGTTCTTACATCCTGTGTCCAGCAGCACAGGCACTGTTGGCGTACTTGATGGAATGGCGATTAGGGATTTCAGGAGCTTACTCTCTGCTGATGCCAAGGAGTCCAGACAGCAATTCCCCCACAGTTCGGCCCCATACAAGGCTGATGTTACTACCTTAGCCTTGTAGATGTCGATTACTGGGGCAAGCGACCTCCTGGGTGATGCCCGGAATTCCCTCAGGAGGGCACCTCCCACTCTCTTATGGTTCAATACCATCTTAGCAATGTGGGGCGTCCAGTTCATGCTGTCCGTGATCCGAATTCCAAGGTAGTCAAATTCGGATACTTTTTCCAAGGCGACAGAGTTGAGAGTGGGGGGGCGGTCCAGTTTCCTTGGAGGATTTAGAACTAGAAACTTAGTTTTGTCCACGTTGATTACTAAGCCTTTTGCACCACAGAAGTCCTGGAAACGAGTTAACAGTTTCTGCAGGCCTTGCGGAGTCTTTGATATCAAGAGCGTGTCATCCGCAAAGAGCAGGGTGGGGATCCTCACTCCTCCGAGACAGGGGGCGTCGGCTGGTTCTTGCTGGAGATATTCCACCACCCCATTCACATATAGGGAGAAAAGGGTGGGGGCCAAAACAAATCCCTGTCTCACACCCCTAGACACTGGGATTTTCTCTGTTAGTTCTCCATTTCTTCCCCAGCGGACCTGAGCAAAGGTATGAGCATGAAGGCTTATGAGGAGGGACAGGATGTAAGGAGGCAATCCCAGCCCATGTAGCACCCTCCATAGCTCCTCCCGGGGAACTAGGTCAAAGGCAGTCCTCAGGTCTATAAAGGCCAGATATAGGCTGCCCTTGCCTAGTTCCACCACCTTCCACCCAAGGAGTGCCAACCTAAACGCCTGCTCAATCGTCCCCATTCCTGCCCTGAAGCCTGCCTGAGAGTTTGATAATATTTTATTTTCCTCCACCCAATGAAGGATCCTCCCAAGTATGGCTTTTCCTGCTATCTTTTGGGTGGAGTCTATAAGGCTAATGGGGCGGTAGTTTCCCGGGATTTCTCTGCATCCTTTTTTATAAATCGGGACCACCACCGCCCCCTTCCAGGAATCGGGCACTGGCCCTCCCATCATAATGTCATTGAGGAGTGCTGCAATGACCCTTCTCCATACCACTGGATTTGCCCGCATAAGATCCCCCGGTAGACCATCTGGGCCTGCTGCCTTGAGGGGGGCTACCGACCCTATTACCTTTTCAATCTCTAAAGGTGTAAAGAGGTTATAGGTATGGGGACCAGATACCACTGGGAAGGTTGCCCTTTCACTTAATTCCCCATCCGCCGGGAGGTATAAAGCCCCAAAATGGTTTACCCAGCTTTGAGGGGGAATACTACATGGTCTCATAGATTCCTCTGGCCTGTTCCGGGAGCCTACTAGGTTCCAGAATTCCCTTGAGTCTTTACTTTTGCTAGCACGGAGTAGGTCCTCCCAAAATTTCTCTTCCCACTCCATCCTAGCACTTTTAAGGGAACTATTGTAAGCCTTCCTTGCTTCCAGTATAGCACTGTGGGATTTATGTTTCAGTGCCTCTACGAGCAATGTTTTGTGTACCCTACATGTTTGCGTGTACCATCCATTACCCTGCTTTTTTCCTCGTTTATTTCCTAACTTAACAGAGGGGATAGTAAACACATTGGTCAAGGCCTCTACTAATGAGACAAAGACCCCACTAGCCATACCCACCTCTGTCGGGAAGGACCCCAGATTTGACTCCGCTTGATTTAAGAGGGTTGAGATTTCTCCAACTTTTTCCTCGGAGAGGACCAGTTTAGCCCATTTTAGGCGCCTACCACAGAGAGAGACCACAGACTAGTCAGGGGGAGCTACTGCGGCATTAAGGGGACCCTTTTTAAGAGAGCACCACCACTGGGCCAAGGTCAAGGAAAGTCGGTTGGGGTCTCTATCAATCTTTCGGACCACCACCATGTCCCTCGCTTGGCTCCAGAGATACACCTCTAGTAAGATATAATCTATTCTAGAGGTGTGACCTGGTCTATTGTATGTATGAGCCCCCACCCTGTCTGAAGCTGTCCTTCCGTTCACTGCTCTTAGATTTGATTCTAGGGTCAGGGAGTATAATTGTAGCGCCACTTCTGTCCATCTCCTGATTGGTGGAATCTCTAAAACTGGGATCCCTAGTCTAGCATCCTCCTCGTCCTGGTCTAGGGCGACATCCGAGCCCAGGAGCTCGAACGTGCAGTTCATGTCTCCCGCTACTAGGATACATGACTTGTGTGGAGTTATATTCAATAGTGACTCCAGGAGAGATAATACAGAGGACTTCCTCCCGCCCTTAGTTCCTCTAGCATACACATTGTAGACATTCAGTATAATTCGTCCCCTACCGTCTCTTAAACTAATATTTTGAATGTCCGGGGAACCTGTCTGTGTTTCCTCTATTTTGCAGTCTAGGGAAGCTGCTACCCATATGAGCAGACCACCCGAAGGACGTCCTCTCCCTGATTCAGAGGATAGGGCAGGCACATAATGGGAAGAGAATCCCACCCTATGTACCGACTCCAAGCTCCAGGTCTCTTGAAAAATGCATAAGGAATGCTCATCCAACAGGATCACTCCCTGCCTTCCGCGGGAGCTTTTAGCAGCAAAACTTTCTCTGCCCTGATTATTTTGAGTTTTCAGCGCCTGAGTGCGCTTTTTAAACCCACCCTCTCCTTACCTGTTCAGGGTCCTTGCCCTTGTTCCCTCCCTCCCGCGCAGCCGAGTTGGACGCTGCAGCGGTAGCTCTTCCACTCGCTTCCCGCCTTCAGCGGGCGCCCTCCCGGCCACGCCCACTTCCTGGCCACGCCCCCTGGGACACTACTTAGCAGCTGACTACAAGCTGACTCGCCACAGGATCACTCCCTGCCTTACGCGGGAGCTTTTAGCAGCAAAACTTTCTCTGCCCTGATTATTTTGAGTTTTCAGCGCCTGAGTGCGCTTTTTAAACCCACCCTCTCCTTACCTGTTCAGGGTCCTTGCCCTTGTTCCCTCCCTCCCGCGCAGCCGAGTTGGACGCTGCAGCGGTAGCTCTCCCACTCGCTTCCCGCCTTCAGCGGGCGCCCTCCCGGCCACGCCCACTTCCTGGCCACGCCCCCTGGGACACTACTTAGCAGCTGACTACAAGCTGACTCGCCACAGGATCACTCCCTGCCTTCCGCGGGAGCTTTTAGCAGCAAAACTTTCTCTGCCCTGATTATTTTGAGTTTTCAGCGCCTGAGTGCGCTTTTTAAACCCACCCTCTCCTTACCTGTTCAGGGTCCTTGCCCTTGTTCCCTCCCTCCCGCGCAGCCGAGTTGGACGCTGCAGCGGTAGCTCTCCCACTCGCTTCCCGCCTTCAGCGGGCGCCCTCCCGGCCACGCCCACTTCCTGGCCACGCCCCCTGGGACACTACTTAGCAGCTGACTACAAGCTGACTCGCCACAGGATCACTCCCTGCCTTCCGCGGGAGCTTTTAGCAGCAAAACTTTCTCTGCCCTGATTATTTTGAGTTTTCAGCGCCTGAGTGCGCTTTTTAAACCCACCCTCTCCTTACCTGTTCAGGGTCCTTGCCCTTGTTCCCTCCCTCCCGCGCAGCCGAGTTGGACGCTGCAGCGGTAGCTCTCCCACTCGCTTCCCGCCTTCAGCGGGCGCCCTCCCGGCCACGCCCACTTCCTGGCCACGCCCCCTGGGACACTACTTAGCAGCTGACTACAAGCTGACTCGCCACAGGATCACTCCCTGCCTTCCGCGGGAGCTTTTAGCAGCAAAACTTTCTCTGCCCTGATTATTTTGAGTTTTCAGCGCCTGAGTGCGCTTTTTAAACCCACCCTCTCCTTACCTGTTCAGGGTCCTTGCCCTTGTTCCCTCCCTCCCGCGCAGCCGAGTTGGACGCTGCAGCGGTAGCTCTCCCACTCGCTTCCCGCCTTCAGCGGGTGCCCTCCCGGCCACGCCCACTTCCTGGCCACGCCCCCCGGATCTCGTCTCCCACTCTCACTACTTAACATGTGCCTTTACCGTTCGCGCAGCGGACGGGCGCAGCGGGCGCGCCGTTTGCGCGCCGAAGGCGCGCCTAAGGCAAGCCCGTCTGCGCCCGTCCGCGACCGACCGGGACCAGGGGCCACAGACTCTGCCCCTCGTCTGGCGTATTCTTCGGCCCAACTCTCATCTCTCTCTGCCTCAATCCCTCTTTCCCCATCTATAGCTCTACACTTATCCTCGCATGATATCTACGCTCCCCCCCCCCCCCCCGGTGTCATTTTGCCTTCTTCTTCTTCTACAATCTCTTCTCTGCCTCCCCCTCCTTGTGTTTCCCCCGTTTCCCTTGATGCCTCTGCTATTCTCTTGAACACACGCTCTGCTGTAAAAAAATCAAACCGCCCTTTTCAACCTATTGGATACGGACCCCCCGGATTTTCTTTTCCTCACTGAGACTTGGTTTTCCTCCCATTCACTTCCTGACCTTCTTGCTATCCTCTCTGCAACTCACTACGCCCTCCGTGCCGACCGCCCAGATGGAAGAACTGGGGGTGGCGTGGCGATAATAGTCCGCCGATCCCTGCAATTCCAGCTTCTTTCGCATCCTGGCATCACCAATGTAGATTTTCTGGTGGCCCGCTCTCTCAACCTCCCGGTCCCCCTCACGGTGATTCTTCTGTACCGCCCCCCTCAGTACATGTCCTCTTTTGTGTCCTCTTTGCAGGATCTCCTGGCCACCCTGGCTGTAGACAACTCGTCGCTAATTCTGCTGGGGGACTTTAGTTTCTGGCCGGGCGACCCGCAGGAGGACCCCCTCTCGAAAGACTTTTCCGCTACTCTCTGTTGTCTCAACTTCTCATCCCACGTCTTGACCCCTACCCACATTCATGGTCATATTCTCGACCAGATCTGGTCTCTCCGTTGCAATCCCCTGGTGTCTTCTATCTCCCCCTGTGGTTGGTCTGATCATTTTTTGATCTCCTTTTCAATCCCCTTAGGTCAGCCCGAGAAAGCTACTCTGCCCAAGAACATCTGGGCTCGGTGCTGGAATAAGGTTGATCTCAATGATCTTTCCTCCTCTCTCTCTCTATCGGCTCCCGCTCTGACCGACCTCTCTGTGGAAAATCAGGCGGCTGCCATCCACACTTGGCTTTCCTCGGCTTGCGATCAGGCCGCTCCTCTTAAAAAGATTCGATCGGCCCGTCTTCACGACGCCCACAGGTGGTTCTCCGATGACCTTAGATCCCTGAAGCTCGAGCTTAGACGGTCGGAGCGTCGTTGGCGTCGCACCTATTGCCCCACTCTCCGCCTGAAATATAGGGCCCTCCTCAATAATTACAAATCCGCCATTTTAGCAGCCAAATCCAAATACTTCTCGGACCGCGTTGCCCTTTCGGCCAACAAAACTCGTGAGATCTTTTCTCTGGTCCGTAGCCTTGCCACCTCTGACCGTGCTGGTCTTTCCCCTGCTCCTTCGCAATCCCTCTGCTACTCGTTGAACTCCTATTTCATCAACAAAATAACCACCATCAAGGCCAACATCCCGATTGTTCCTCCCCTTGATTTACCGGACCATCCCCCTCTCTTTTCCCCCGTTTTTGATCATTTCACACCCATCTCACCCGAGCTTTTTCTCGACCTCCTTATTAAGGTCAAGTCCGGCTCCCCGGTGGATTGTGCACCTGCTCGTATCCTCAGACCTTTATTCACTAGTTGTCCCACCCCCCCCCTAACTTTTCTCAACTCTTGTTTGGCCCTGGGCTCTGTCCCTTCTTTCTTTAAGTCTGCCATCGTGCTTCCCATCCTGAAGAAAGCTGGCCTGGATCCCTCCCTTCCATCGAACTTTAGGCCGATTTCCCTCCTCCCCTATCTAGGGAAGATTCTTGAGAGCCATGTAACATCTTGTCTCTCTTCTTACATCGAGGGGAACAACATCCTGGCCTCCCACCAGGCCGGCTTTCGTCCGGGCGATTCTACTGAGGGCGTGGTCCTTGCGGTCCTTGACGAACTGAAGGGCAAGGCCGATGGCAACCTTCCTCAGGCCTTAGTCCTTTTGGATCTGTCCGCTGCGTTTGACACGGTCGATCATACTATTCTTCTTGATCGTGTCAGCGCAGCGGGCATCCAGGGCGCTGCCCTCTCTTGGATCGCGTCCTTTCTGCAGGGACGCTCACAGGCAGTTCACCTCTCCTCCTTCTCGGCTCCTCCCCTTCCGGTCACGTGTGGGGTACCCCAAGGCTCCTCTCTTTCCCCCCTCCTCTTTAACCTCTATATCCGTCCTCTCATTTCCTCTCTCCTTGAGCTGGGGGTCTCAGTGTATAATTACGCTGATGACCTCCAGCTCGTCTTTGATCTATCCTCCCCCACCCACTCTCTTCCCAAGCTCAGGTCAACTCTTGTCTTTATTTCTCAGTGGATGAGCCTCAATCATTTGAAGCTCAACCCTGACAAGACAGAGCTTGTCCTCACTGGTGGCCCCTCCAACCCTTGGTCCTCTATCCACTGGCCCCTTTCGTTTGGTCCTCCACCTTCCCCGGTTCCCTCTGTTCGGACTTTGGGCATCAAGGTCAGCAATGACCTCTCGATGCACGCGCACATTAGTTCTGTTGTATCTTCTTGCTTTCTCTCCCTCCGCCTCATCCGTAAGATCTCCCGGTTTTTTTCTGTTGATGCCCTCAAAGTTATCATCACTGCCCTTATTACATCCCGCCTGGATTATGGCAATGGCCTGTATGTAGGCATTCCTGCCTACGAGACCCGTCGGCTCTAGGCCATCCAGAACCAGGCGGCCCGTCTTGTTCTTCGTCTTCCGAAGTTCTCCCACATCACTCCCGCCCTAAAAACCCTTCACTGGCTCCCCGTTCAGTTCAGGTCCCAGTTCAAACTTGCCTGCCTGGCCTTTCGGGCACAGGCCCGGTCCGCTCCTCTCTTCATCAACTCTCTGATCTCCTCCCATGCCCCTCCCCGTTCCCTCCGATCCTCCTCCCTTTCTCTCCTTCATGTCCCCCGCTTCCGTAAGTCCCGCACAGGGGGCACCCGCTACTCTGTGCGTGCTCCGCAAATCTGGAACTCCCTTCCCCTCTCTATCCGCTCCATTCCCATTTTTTCTCATTTTCGGAAAGCCCTTAAAACTTTTTTCTTTCTTCAGGCTTTCCCGGGCTAAACTCTCTCGCACCAGTTAGGCAGATACCGATGTGTTCCTTAGCGCCAGGAAGCCGCTTGGCCACAGAGCGCTCTATAAATTTCTTTTTCATTTCATTTCATTTCATTTCATTTCATCCACCAGGGCATTCCAATCTGGAAGGGCCAACTTTCTTGCGATCCCTGCGATATTCCAGCTGAGAACCTTAAAGACCTGGTCCGTCACAGTTGGTATATCGCCGGTCGCAAGAACACTACTGACCGGGGACCTCACAGAAGGAACATGCAAATTACACTCAAGAGGGGTTGGCAGAGAGACTACCGACCCACTGTCGCTTACTAATGAGGGAAAGGCTGTTCGTGGTGGTGACCCTACCCTAGGGCCTATTCTGTTAACTGATACCACATCTGTATCTGCAATTACCCTCATGTCGCCCTCCTGCAGTCAACAGCTTCCTGGACCCTGCGGGTTCAACCCGTTGGCACCTGGACCCCCAGCCCTTTGTGGGTCCAAAATTTGGCAAGAGCCAAAAGTACTAGGACCCTCCCAAGGCGGCGTGGCAATTTGCCTGGGGTAGAAAAAAGTTAAGTCCACTACTTTGACCCCTTGAGAATCCATGCTTTTTATAGGGCCACAGATTGAGCTCACTACTCTGGGATCTTGGAAGTTTATTATTACACAGTCCCCCTCCTGTGTTTTTTTCCCTTGCCCTATCCACCCCACTCTGCGGACACTTAAAATAAGCCCATCCACACCAGTCGAAATAGGCTTGTTTAACTTTAGTCAGTGGATGCACTTGTTTTTAAGTGACTGGTGGTTTTCCAGATGACCTTCCTTTAGTGGGGGAACATTTACCAGTACTGCAACAAAAGGTTGGCAATCTGGGGGGAGGTTTATGGGGGGGATCTGTCGTCGTAAGTTAGGGCGGACCGCTGTGGTAACAGCTGGGGTTGTAGTTAAGGGGGCAGTTTTGGCAAACATTCCTGACACTGATCCCTTAATTTTGTCTTGTTTACCAGGTATATGACTTTCTTTAGGTTTACCCTTACTTGCCAAGGGCTGCCTTTGTGGAGTTTGCTTAGGTGTAGATTTCGCAACCACTATGGGCGTTGTCTTTCCCTTAGGGTGAGGCCCTGCTACAGGTGGGGTAGAAATTTTAGGGACTTGGGCTCACACTCTGCTAGGTTCAGACTTATTTGACCTGGTAAGGGAATTAGAGTCTACCTGTGGTGACGAGGAAGCTAGAGGAACTACCTGGGGCGCACTCCCCTCTAGGCCAATATCCTGGCTGTTACTTACTCTATTTAGGTGTTTGAAAGTGGTGTTAAGTGAGTAAAAACCATCTAGGGTTGATTGCTCCAGTTTGTCTATTCTAGCCCCCAAGCCCTTAACCTGAGTCAGCAAGGGCATCAAGAGACTATTTACCCTCTCCAGAATGCAATCAATAGTCATGGAGACAATAACTGCAGGGGCATTATCAGTACTATTGCAAGGGGGCGTGCAGTTATTTGAACCCATTTGAGAGGCTACAGTATCCCCATCCACCTCTGCCTTATCCTCTTGCACCAGCCCCATTGCATTATTCCCGCCCTGACCAGAAGGCTTTTTTGTTTGTTTAAAGAACACGGTCTGTCTCACCTGCCTCTTCTTATTAGAATTGGCTGCCTTTTTAGTTTTGTCCCTTTTCTTTTGCTTACTTGCCTTGTGCATCGATGGCACCACTTCTAAATTTACTGTGGTAGGGACTGGGGCTATGGATAACGGTGACTGGGTTGCACCATTATTTGGAGGCATAGGTGATACTGGTAACGGTGGTACAAATAAGCTACCCTCCTCCTCAATGCCACTAGGAGGAAGCGTGGCCGAATACTCCAACCTGTCTGTGTTTTGCCCTAATTCGTGCAGCGAATGGGGGTCAATGGGGCAACTCTGGACAGCAACATGGAGGGCACATTGGTCTCGCTCACAAGCCGGTGTCAATGCCTGTGCTATGGCCCCCAAGGATGAGCGTCTAGAAGGAAGATAGACCTCAGAGAGACGACGTTCGGAGATAGCAATTTCCTTGTCTATGACTGCCGCCACTCTAGTTATGAAGCGGTCCATGGTTCCAATTACTGGGCTCCCACCGGCAGCTCCCCTTTCGCACTCACTCCTGAGTAATTTACCTGAGCGGGTAGACATGATGAGGGGCAGAAAACCCTAGTGAGCCACGCAACCCGCCTGAACTCGGGGATGGATGACAGAGATGTGGCCCAGCCCTGCCTCCTCCTGCCCCGGACGGCCACAGACGGCCCGCCCTTTGCCCGGGCTTCGCTCGGCGTCCCGCTCGCGTCCCACTGAGCGTTGAGCAGAACGTAAAATAGGCACGTTGCAGGCGGGGGGCGTGTCTGTTGGTGGGCGCGGCCGCGCGCACCTGGGGAAGCAGGGACTCCTGGACTTCCGAGTCCCTGCTAAAGCGCCGACGTGATGTTTTCCTCAAGCGCCTCCAAGTGCCCAGCGCTTTAGCCTCAGCTCTCCCACCTCTTCAAGCCGCGAAGCGGCACCCGCGAAGCGGGTGCGGCGAGAGGCACAGCCCAGCACAGCCCAGCACAGCAGTCGGTCCCGAGATCGAAGGGACAAGCAGCAACAGGCAACAACCTTCACAAACTCCCAGGTGGGATATACTAATAATGCACCCTGCCCTTGGGCCTACAGTAGGGGTGTCTGATATGAAGAAAAGGTAAGGTTTAGGGACTGGCAAGTGGGTGCACTTGCCCAGTCAGCATGACAGTACCAGACTGCACACAGGCTCTGCAATGGCAGGCCTTAGACACACTTTTACATGCTGCTTCTGTGGGAGGCACAGCCAGTGCTGCAAGCCCACTTGCAGCATTTGGATCACAAGCCCTGGGCATACTCAGTGCACTGTACTAGGATCTGATAAGTAAACCAAACCAGCCAATCATGGAATCACTAATCCATACAACAATTTACAATAGGGAGCGCATATGCACTTTAGCACTGATCAGCAGTGGTAAAGTGCCCAGAGTCATAAAACCAACAAAAATAGGTCAGACAAAATACAGGAGGAAGTCAAAAAGTTCAGGGATGACCCTGAAAAAAGGGCCAAGTCAAACATCTATGTTCAATCAAGTATAAAAGTATGGATGAATGTAGGGACATTGTCACCAACTCTCCAGGAGCCGTGCAGCACCACCAAGGGGGGACAACTAGTCCCAGAATCCACTTAACTCCCAAGGGGAAGGAGTAGGACTGCACCCGCGCGCTCAAAGCGTGCCAACTATCACCGCGGCGTGGGATGCACCACCAACTCGCCAGGAGCCATGCAGCACCACCCAGGGGGGACTACTGGCCCCAGAACCCACTCAACTCCCAGGGGGATGAGTAAGACTACACCCGCACACTCAAAGCACACCAACAATTACCCCAACGCGGGGCACGCCTTGGCTGTCAGCGGCAGGAGGAGGCTGGGCTGGGCTGGACCCCCTCTCTTGGTCTCATTACCCTGTGATTGGAGGTGTTGTTCTGGATATTATCTGAACTGTATGTGTCACTACTAACAATCAACAATTTCAAAGATGTATGCAATATGCATTACAAAGAAGGAAGAAACAAGGAGTCAATTGATTTTTAGAGGAGGTAGTATTATTTACCAAGATGCAAAGGGAAAGATCTTTCATATGCCAATACAGTTAAAGCAGCACTGTACAGAGCGGATCTTGTGACAACCCAGTGACACTTGGTGCAAGGTGCTATATACAATTGGTGATAGTGAATGTGCAAGTGCTAAAAACAACAGCATTGGGGACGCATTAACCAAAGTATTTACATCAAATAGTGGCTCCGAAAGACAAGTTATAATCACTTGAAACACAGTTATTTATACAGGAGCACAAGACGTGATATGCATCGTATAATTCAAGCTGTATAGTCGACGGCGTTTCGATCCCCTTTAGTCGGGATCATCATCAGGACAGGGTTGTCGATGGAAACAGTGAGTTAAACCCAGGCAGACGAGCGAGGGTAGTAGAAATCCGAATGGTCACTCAATGATCGGAAGCTGATCGTGGCTTTTGTCTGAACAGCGGGCGGGACTTGCTGCGCCTGATTTAAACAGGGCGGCAGAAGGCAAGCGGGGCTCTTCTGGCGAGTGAGCTGCAGGCAATGGATGCGGGAGCAGACAAAAGCCACGATCAGCTTCCGATCATCACCAATTGTATATAGCACCTTGCACCAAGTGTCACTGGGTTGTCACAAGATCCGCTCTGTACAGTGCTGCTTTAACTGTATTGGCATATGAAAGATCTTTCCCTTTGCATCTTGGTAAATATTACTACCTCCTCTAAAAATCAATTGACTCCTTTCTTCCTTCTTTGTAATGCATATTGCATACATCTTTGAAATTGTCTCTACATAATACCTGTTGGGAATTGTTTTTGCTTACATGATACACCCATCCCAACGAGGTCTATGGGTTTCCTCCTGTTGTTCTTATACTACTAACAATCAAGCAGCAAATGAGCCAACTACTTTACCATAGTGAGACTATTAACATTTATAAACAATCCTGCGCAGCAGGTACTTATGGTACAGGAATTTCAAATATTTCTAGATATCTCAAATACTTCTCACGTTCTATTATAGGAAATGTATGCTACTGTAAGCCCTCTTTAAAGGATGCCACTGTTAAGAAGATGTTTTGTAACTTGTGCCCTGTAATTTATTGCAAGAGGTTGTGTCATTTGTATTGAACAGATTAAATAAACATGGGATTCAAAACTTAGAAATCACAGAAGGGGATTACTTTTTTATGCCCTATTATAAGTGAAACTCCAAAGAGCTACAGTGAATGGGGGATACCCATCTCACATGAAGGAAGTACCAATATTACAACAAAGGTTTCCCTTATTCTGTAGTAATTGTTTGTTTGAGTGTGTCATGAAAAACAACTCAACGGTCCAGGTATTCTGAGCCCTGCCATGTGTGCTAAAATGATACTCTGTCTTTGCTGGCCCCCTCAGAGTTGCAGCAGAAGCTAGAACATAAACAGCAACTGGCTGAAGGCCACTTCTCACTGCGGTTGCCTCTGACTGAGGTTTCTGCTACCAGACTGCATGACATCTGCATCAATATCCCTGGAGTGATGCTTCTATTTAGCTAAAGTCTGATATCTGATTTTTATAGTATTTGATTGCTGATTATATCAAAATAAGACAAATGCTTATTGTTGCAAATGCACCAATGTCGATCATCATAGTGAGAAGATATTGATAACATTTTGATACAATCCTAGACAGCAGGTGCATATGGTGCAGACATTTCTAGTATTTTTTCGCAGCTCTAAAACTTCACGCTTTCTAGGAAAAAAATAAAAAAGACTGAAATTAGCCAAAAAAGTTGAAATTGTGGCGCCTGAAAGTACACCGTGATGGAAGTAGGAAAGTCTGAATGGGATTGTCCCAGGGTTCCTGACATATTCTCCAACAGCTATGAGCCACTGCGGAGCTCCTGATGGACCTATCCAGGATCATTGCATGCTGACTATAGGTAAATAAAAAGAATTTTCAAAGCCAGAAAGGGATACTGGAGCAGCAGCCTTTACCTCTTGGGCTGTTCTGGCCAGACAAAGTCAGTGTTTCTACCATAGCAGAGCTGTGGGATTGGCACCACCCGCACCCTGTGCTGAGCCAGCCGACAGGCGAGGGGAAGTCGAAGAGCGACGGTGCTTCTTTGACTTCTTCCTGTGCTTCGACTTCCCTGTCCCCGAGTGCAAAGACTTCGACAAGGAGTGATGATGATGACTCCACGACTGGTCCCTCAACCTCCCACGGGACCAGGACCTTGAGCGGCATGGAGCCAACTGCCCAGTCTCTAGTAACTTATGGGACCTCTCCTGCAAAGTCTTCGGGCATCCCTCGTACACCAGGTGTCATGCGACTCGAAAAAGAAGTTCACAAAAGTCACAAAAAGATTAGTCAAAACTGTACTAGAGGTACCACTCTTCCCTGATCTGCGCTGGCTAGCGCAGAAAAAGAAAGAACTGATGTCAGCGCGCGAGTGCTGCGTCTAAGTAGCTACCGCAACGTCATCTCGGCAACCACGATGCAAATGATGATCGCGGGGCTGACCGACGTGCAGGGGTACTGCTGACGAAAAAACTTTCCAGATCCAGTCTGACGCCTGGGGATAATTCTAAGGTAAGGAATCTATAACTAACATGTTTCTTTCAGATTTACTTTTATATAAGATCTATTTACGATTGCTCAATTTATAAACTTACCTCTTTCTTTAATTAAATCACCTATAAGAGAAGATGTAGAGAAAACTAATTTAATTTTGTTTTCAGATGTGTAAAATATTTCATCATCAAATACTTTATTCAGAGTTTTCAACCATAAAAGTACATAAATATATACAGTACATATGCAAAACTAAAGATACACAAACTCAATTTACAACACGGTGCTGTGTCATGCCATTACAAAATTTAAATGATCAATGGAAGTGTACCTTTAAAATGTAATAAATAAAATATTTTATAATTAGTTACAATTGGCATTTAAAAAGATATGTAGTTAAAATACAACAAATAAAGACACCGAAGCTAAGAGTTATATAACAAATACATAGGTACTGGGAGACTGAGACAAAGAGAAAGTATAATGCGAAAGTCAATCACTCCAGCACCCTGTATCTGATAGACCTGCTCCAAGGAAGGTACTTGGATACTGCAAAGCAACTAACTGAGAGGATACTGTACAGAGGAACCATGTGGTAACCTCTAGTAGACAAAAAGCAACAAAGGTTGGTATGCAGTTCCTAAAAAGGATAAAGGTATAGTGATTAATGTGAGAAACTGACTGATGTTCAGTAACCAAAAAGGAGGAAGGGGAATTCTTCCTTTTGGGTAGAATGCCCTCACACACCCAGCCCGCTAGGTGTCATGCTTCATCATTGGGCATGCTCTTCGTCGGGACGGCAGTGCAATTCCCGACGGGCACCCTCAGTGGGGGTTCTTTGGCAGAGATCTTTTATCCTTGCCATTAGGTGAGTGCGTGTGTGGGGCCCCAATGTGTAAAAGTGTAGTGTGTGTACTGATAGTGAGTTAAAACAGGGGACGGTGGTCAGGGCCACTTCTTTAATAATCCTGCCTCCTATCCTGGTAAAAAAAGTGATGGCAACTAACCACAGTGATGTGGTGGGTAGTTGCACTTATGTGATCAGCATGTTTCTTGCCTTTTAGTCCCAAGGAGTGGGATCAAGCGGCAGTTCTTCAGGACCAAAAGATAAAGGTTTTTTAATTAACTACAGTAGTTACTGGTTCTAAGGTGTGTTGACCTATGTATTACCAGTTCTGGAGCACCATGAGCGGTGAGCGTCCCTCAGTGCTGGAACCGGCACCACGTGGTAGGTCGGAGATTCTGAAATGACACGTTACTTCAACATCACATCACTGTGGTTAGTTGCCATCACTTTTTTTTAACCAGGGTAGGAGGCAGGATTATTAAAGAAGTGGCCCTGACCACAGTCCCCTGTTTTAACCCACTATCAGTACACACACTCCAATTTACACCGTAGGGCCCTACAAACGCACTCACCTAATGGCGAGGATAAAAGATCTCCGCCAAAGAGCCCCCACTGAGGGTGCCCGTCGGGAATTGCACCGCCGTCCCGACAAGGAGCACGCCCAATGATGAAGCATGACACCTAGCAGGCTGGGTGTGTGAGGGCATTCTATCCGAAAGGAGGTATTCTCCTTCCTCCTTTTTGGTTACTAAACATCAGTCAGTTTCTCACATTAGTCACTATACCCTTATCCCTTTTAGGAACTGCATACCAATATTTGTTGCTTTCAGTACTTGGGCACGTATGCTGGACCTTTGATAAAATAGCCCTCCCCTGTCTTTCCCTTTGTTCACACAAACCTTTAGTAGACGGCATCCAAATTGCTTCCAAAAAGGGATGATCCATGTTTTTCTTGGCCAGGTATAGCCAGAACAGAATAAAATAACGTTCACTAGTGACTCCTCTGGCTGTTGGCAAACTGGACACACAGTGCTTATTGAATTTAAATGGTTCCACTTTGATAATAAAGACACTAATGATAAAGTTTCCAGGAGGGATTTAAGGAAAAGGGACTTTGCAGCAAATGGGTTAATAAAATCCAAGAAGGGTTCACATTGAAAATCAAGTTCAAAATTAAAAAAGAGAACTAAGAAACCCTTCGGACACATTCTGGAATTTGCTGGAATTTACATGGTCCTAGAATGCATCCTTAGGTGTAGTCTTGAATAGATAGGTCGGGGATGCCGAGTAGGCCCATGGGTTCCCTAAAGGCGATGTGTACTAGCAACATTTGGACATAAGACAACCACTTAATTTCACCATGACTCTCCAGTAATACTAGCTCTTCCAAGGGTCCACGATGGTCGGCAAGATCTGCATAGTGTTTCAACCTTCTCCAATAATGTAATAACGTCAATTAGGTCTCATATGTCATTGAATTGAGGCTCAGAGGTTAGTCAGTGCTCTCAAGAATGTATTCTCGTCTACCTCAAGTTTAGTCAGATTCCAAGTGCCCCATACTTCGGCCCCTACAGGGCACTGCCCTTGGCTTTAACCCTGGACACCTAGAGGGGGGCATGGCTTTGAAGCCAACGATGGCGGACGTGTGAGCTGAGAGCTAAGCACCAGCCAGGTTAATTATCCTGAATATAGATGACTCCACCCGAGCCCGAGGGCCCAATACTGGGAGACCACATCACAAGAACTATTAGAGAGGCTGCTGCCTATGCTGACCCGAGTACCTGCTGAGAATTCCCAACCAGCCGTCCCCAAGCGGAGATCGCTGCAGTAAAATGGCGGCCTGATGAGTAATGGACCAAGGAACATCGGACGGAGTCACCCGTACCGGCCGGCAGTGGTGACCGGCAGGCATATCCAATGGCCTGGAGGCACATTAAAGTAAAACGGACTACATCTGAAGTTGGTGTGATGCCGAGGCTGAGTTTGGGACTGCGAGAGAGGCGAGCCTTGAAGTGCGCTCATAGATCACACAAGTGCCCCTCACTCCACAAGGCCATGGGGATCTCGGCAAGCTCTGCACAAGCCAGCATACGCTATTATCCCCTATATTCTCTTCAAGCTATGGCGCACCCAACCGATCCTCTGACTGCGCAGCTAAGCGCTCATCTTATGTGCCACCCCAAGGCTGACGATCCTCCCGGTGCCTGTACTTCACTCACCGCTCTTCACTGAGGCCGCAGCGCTGCTCCCCGTTGTGGGCTTTCAGCACAGAGGGTAATCCCAGACTGCGCTCAGAACACAGACCTGAATCGGTAACCCAAGATAAACGACTGAGGAGACGACAGACGAAAGACCACAATGAAGCCAAGTCCTTCTAAGACAGCAATAGAGAGAGCAGAAGCACGGAAGGCCATGTCTGTCATGATGCGTAGCAGAGACGCCTCTCTGGACAGGGACTCGGAAGTGAAATATAGAACTGAGAACTCTGAGACTGATGACTCACACGTTGATAGTGGTTCTATGCCTGTAGTGACTCCTCAAATGGCTGATGAGCTCATGTGACCTGTGATAAGTTTCTCTCTTTCTATTTTATGTTTCTGCTGTGTTGGGGAATGGTTGGGTGGGCATCTGGGTGGGCGTACCTTGGTGGGGTTGGAACGGCCCGCCAGGCTGTGACGTCTTCCTGCCTCTTTCACTATTAAATAAGCTGAGGGGGAAGACCACGCTCCCCGTAGGCACTGGTGCTAGTAGCCTGGTGCCTTAACTGCCTGTTGCAGGTAACTGTTATGCAGTATTACTGTAAGTTTGGGAAGCTGACAGTTGTCAGACCGCTCGTGGGTTGGGGAGTTTTATGGTTGGGATTGTTGTTATACACCGGATGGTCTGGCATGATTTTGCGGGCGGATGGGGGGTGGAAGGAAGGGGCTGTACATGCTAATGGCTGGCAATGCTGATCTAGTGGAGGAGTATAGACTTCTAATGTGGAATATTAGAGGTATGGGTTCATCCTTGAAACGCTACAGTATCCAGAATTATATCAGATGCAGGGGTGCACACGTGGTCCTCCTACAGGAGACTCACCTTACGGAGTTCGAGGTCACTAGACTCAGACATAGGTGGAGAGAACAACTCTTTGCAACCACGTACTCGGCCTTTGCAAGGGCGTGTTAATATGGATCCGCCCGGGGATTCCCTTCTCCCTCACTCGGAAAATAATAGACACAGAGGGGAGGTTCGTAGTTATCACCAGCACTTTAAATGGGAAATAGATAGCGGTATGCAGTGGGTATGCACCTAACTGGGAGCAGCTTCCCTTTCTCGAGCATTTATCAGGTAAATTGGCAGGAATATCACATGGAAACTTAGTAGTGGGAGAAGACTTCAATTGTGTGTATGATGTGGAGTAGGATAGATCGACTCCTCCACTAAAGGGTATGGCGAAGGTTCCTCTTAGCTGGACTGCGGGATGGGACTTGCTGGACATATGGAGGTTACAAAATACACAACGCAGAAAATACTCCTATTATTCACATTTATATGATTTACACACAAGATTGGATATGTGTTTCTGCTCGGCCACATTGTCCAATGTGGTGACGGAAGGAATATCTGGGTAGATCCCTTTCTGATCCTAGTCCCCTACTCTTGCGATTTACACCCAGCGCTGAGAGGACCCCCATTCCCTTGTGGTGGTTGGACCCAGCGTTGTTGGAGGATGATGGTTTCCGCCAACTCCTTTCTGCAGCTTTGGGACACTACTTTGCCGAAAATCAAGGGACAGCAAGCTCCCCATTAATGGAATGGGAAGTGTTTAAAGTGGTGATCCAGGGACACTGTATGCGACAGAAGATGGGGATCTGAAGGATGGTGACCCAGGAACTAGATGACTTAGAAGGACAAATCCTGACACTGGATAGGGAAATTGCAGGTGATTCTTGTTTGCAGGGTAAATTGGCAGAAGTGAAAAGCCTCTAAAATACCACATGGGATAGATGGAGGGCATTAGACCACAAAACCTACCAATTGAAACAGCACATGGAGGGAGGTAAAGCTGGACGATTGCTGGCCTGGTAGATTAGGCCGGAAAGTAGGGGTACATCTATCCCCATTATAACGGATGCACAGGGCCAGATAATTTCCTCTCCAAGGGCTATAAAAGCTGCGTTTCATACCTATTATGAGTCGCTTTATGGGTTGCTGGAGGTGAGCTGGGAGGGTGAACCTCTCTTATATCTCAAAGGCTTGAGACCGCGACACTGAAACCTCGTTGGCACTACCAGTTACAGCGGGAAAAATTAGAGTGGCTATCAGAGATATGGCTAGAGGGAAAACACCGGGACCTGATGGCCTCCCTGCTGAATTTTACGCTACCTTTGTAAATATTCTAACCCCAAAACTAGCACAGGTGTATGCCATTGCACTTAAAGAACAGCTACTGCTGCCCTCAATTAATAATGCCTAAAACCCAAAACACACATGCCCAATTGACTGAGTTTTGACTACTATCCATGTTAAATATGGAGGCTCAGCTTCAGTGGCTTGCTACATGGTTGGGTGGGAGAGACCTGTCTACATCATCGTTTGCCCCTAAGAAAATACACATGTCTCTGCTCCCTAGGTTGCTTAATTGTCGTCAGAGAATTAATCGAATGGGGGTGTTGCTCTCTGTGGCGGTGACTTGCTGGGATAGATGCATAGCACGTTCCAAGGGAACCCTGCTCTATGCACCCGGTATTCCACTTACAGGTATCCCTCAGGTGGGAAGAGGTCCTCCTCTTACTGACTGACAATTGGTGGGATGGGAAGAGGCGGGCATATGGACAGCTGGTGATTACTACAGAGATGGCGAATTGCTACTGTTAGATGATTTTCTTGAATATCACGAACTCCCACTAGTACAATTTTTAAACTACCATATAATTCGAGGGGCGATGACAGAATTATGGGTATATCAGAGAATGAACCGGGTACCCACCCCACCCTACAGGCACTATTGACTCTGGGTTTGGCAGGGCATTTGGTTAAATGGTTGTATCTGGCAATAAGGGAACTAGCTTCACCATTATTGCCTAGACTGCTAGAGCGATGGGAGAGCATGCTAAATAGACAATTGACTGAGAAAGAATGGGGGAGGGTTTTGGGCGGTCCCAGAAAATATCCCGGAATACAGCTTTTAAACTAGTGCAATTTAACATTATACACAGAACTTACCTTACCCCACATAGGTTAAATGTGGTATATAGCAGGGAGCACCAGGTTGTGCTCGGTGCTCACAACTGGATGCAGACTCCGACCATATGATTTGGTCCTGTGGCCAGCTAGTAGACTTCTGGTGCAAAATTGTGGGTATGCTTAATGGTGTCTTCTCTAGATCACTAGCGTGTTCCCCGGAGATTTGTCTGCAGGGATTATTTACGAGACCCAAGCCACAGAGAATAGGGCATAAGTTTATAGACTTGGCTTTCATCCTAGACCGACTATGGATAACTCTTGGGTGGAAATCAAAACATGCCCCGCTGGTGGTGGCTTGGGAGGAGGAGGTTACTCGCTGGGCTAGAGCAGAGGAACACGCTTTGTTCAAGAAGATAGGACTACAAAACGGCGTTAACCGCTGGCAAAACCCTGGGCCAATATGGTGAAAATGTGGGAACAAAGACACACACCGGATCAGACCCAGATTTCCTCTTCGACCGACTCGGATTACAAAACGGCGTTAACCGCTGGCAGAACCCTGGGCCAATATGGTGAAAATGTGGGAACAAAGACACACACCGGGTCAGACCCAGATTTCCTCCTCGACCGACTCGGACGGATAGATAAAATTATTTACTTAGATACCATGACTCTTCTCTTTCCCTTATCTATGTTGGGACCTTCTTCCCCTCTGCCCCTCTTCTGTTAGACACTGATGGAGATTCTTTAAATGACAATCGTATTTTAAATGCACAGACCTCTGGTGGTTTAGATTTAGTTGTAGTTGAAAGTTTGTTTTGTTTTGTATGGTTTATCTTTTTTGAATGCTGTCTTGTATCAGCCTGGCACTGATTGGGGGTATAATGCAGAGATGGAAAGGTGGACAACAACCATATGTATAAGGGCGAAAAGATACAAAAATAGATGCTCGCCAGCGCCCCACTGAATTGGAGGTAATAACAATTGACTGTTACGAAGATGCTTGTATCCGCCAGGAATTTTTGCCTCCAGTAATATTGTATGTGAATGCGATACTGAGCTTAAAACTTAACATTGCCTTGCAGGATGCACCTGAAATATTATCCTAGCTGTAATCCAAACGTGCTGTAGGGAACGTGCTCTTCTTCAGTAACTGTGCTGGTTTATGTATAAATGCCAATAAAAATGATATTAAAAACAAAAAAACTCCGGACACCTAGAGTACCGGAGAAATACACCTGGTCCGGGATATCCAACAATTTCTTAAAATTGCAGCCGAGTGCAGAGTTAAATTTAGGCTGCTCTTCTCAACATGTGGTTAAAAAAAGAAAAAGTTCTATGTATTGTTGCTCAATTTATAAACTTACCCGTTGCTTTAATTAAATCACCTATCTGAGAAGCTATAGAGAAGACTAATGTAATCTTGCTTTGAGGAAGTGCAATTTATTTCTACAAAGAAAACTCAGAACAAGTATCATTATCTAAATCAGGGGATTTTCTAAATATTCTAATTTATTTTTGAAAAATTACGAAAATGTGATATTCATAAGTATTTCTGTTCATTTAGTCATAAATAGTTTATATATTTGACCTATCACATTTATGATTATTATACTTTTGTATAGCCCTTCAATTATTGGCATGGTTTGTTGAAGTATATGATGTAAACCTCAAATTTCATTTGGAAATTCTTTCTTTAGATGTACTATCATTTGGAAATTCTTTTCCTAGATATGTCTGCTCAAATAGCAAACCAATGATTTTTGAACTTGAAAATGGTAATTTATGAATATTTTTAAGATGGAGTCGAAGAGTCTAAATTGAGTAAAAACCCTTGGTGTGTGTCTTAGGGCCAGATGTAGGTCGCCAAATACCGGTCGGTAACGGCCGATTTCGGCCGTTACCGACCGGTATTTGGTGATTGAAATGTAAGGGGCCTAAAATTTACAGAATCAGTAAATTTACTGATTCGGTAAATTTACCGATTCTGTAAAATACCGAATCGGTAATTTTACCGAATCGGTAAATCTAGATGTAGGTGGCACTGAAAACAGTGCCACAGGCCCTTAAGAATTCGTTATTTACCATGAAATACTATTTCACGGTAAATAACTAATTCCTGTATACATGCACATCTGTGCATATACACCTGCCCTAAGGGCATGTATGTGTGTCACATGGCACACAAGCCAAAATCAGGGGTGCAACAGGGTGTCAAAGTGACACCCTGTCCCCCTTGACAATTCGGTAATTTTACCGAATCGGTATTTACCGATTCGGTAATTTACATTGATTCCTATGGGCCTCTAGGCCCATAGGAATCAATGGCAATTACCGAATCGGTAAATACCGATTCGGTAATTACCGAATCATACAGATTCGGTAAAAATTACAGAATTTTTACCTACATCTGATTTACCGAACCTAGAATACCGAATCAGTAAAATTCGGTATTCTAGAGTCGGTAAATCAGATTTACCTACATCTGGCCCCTAATGTTTGGTTTTGCGGTGCAGAGTGGGACTTGCTTTTCACACTGTGTAGGGGACTCATTTTTTTGTGTAAAGGAAACACAGTTCAGCTAATAGTCCCTGTGCAGCACAAAATAGAGTTCTCAACTTCATCAAAAGCAAATGATGCACGAAAAGCAGTAACAATATACAGACAAGTTGTGTAACATACGTACTCTTACTTAAGTAGATGTGTCCTTGCCCTCACCTTTGTTTCAATGCAATTTCACATACCTTTTTCTTTCTGAAGAGTGTCTGAAAAAAGGATGACAAATGTGTTACTTGTGCAGATTAAATACTTCATTGCTAAAAATGTAAAATGCAAACTTTCAAGAGTTGTTCCATGCTTATGGCAACTGTGGTCAGGTGAAATTCTCACAATTCAAGATATTCACAAAAATTGTTAAAAATGATGAGATTGAAAATGCCCACCACAATGAGCATTCAACAGTCAGGATTGAATAGAATAGATGCATCTGCATTTGGAACATTGCAAGACCTACAACCATGTGCACCATCCTAGAGGCTGTGTAAAACCTTTGTGCCTGTGCCCACATTTAGCTTACATGATGCCTTCATAATGTGATGCAGAAAATATATTTTTAAATAATGTCACATATTACTTTAAATCATAAGCCTTGGACCATCCCTTCATCATAGATCTGTCTCTGCCTCACTCTTCTATTTGTTTCTTATATATGCAGTAACCACAGGTAATGCTTATGTCCACTCACATCGGCAGCAATAAGGTATAACCTGTGGCCCAAGCCTATATTTCTCAGATGTGTCCGTTGTGGAATTCTGGAATGTTTCAGAAGCTTGTCAATGAAGAAAAGAAAATGGTTGCTGTTCAGCCACCTACCCTTGTACTAATCCTACACTAAGATTTTATTATGCTTACTTGAATTGAAAAGAAATGCTAAAATTAAAGTCAGTATAAAAATGTAAATTTTCAGCTACTAGGTAGCAGGGTAGCTAAGTAATACAGCAGCATTATGTAATCCTGAAAGGAAGACGTCCGATTGGGGTTTCTGATTATGCCATTCTAGAGATGGGGGAATGACAAATCATTACAATGTCTGATATTTTCAGGGATACAGTCGAACTCCAACCCCTCTTTCCTTGATGAGTAACACACTCAAAACCACTAAGAAACAGGACATGTATTTAAAAATATTTATTTTAAACTTATAACTCAATACATAAACTCTGAATGTTAACAATACAGACTATAAAAAGTAGTAAATACTGTCATGGTGAGATGAAACAGCTGGAACAATTCTAACATGGATGTTGAGTCCTTATCACCCTAACTCCCTCTTGCTTTTTTGAGGTGGTATGCTAAATTTGCTAGAGCAGGAAAGAGTGAGTCTCTTCTTGAATTTCTAAGATGGTTCACACAGCATGGCTTTGTTATGGAATAGCAAGCTAGCTATTTCCTTTCACAGCCTAGCAACTTGTGCAAGGCTGGAACATAAACAGTAACCAAATTAAGGCAACTTATCCCCAGTGAGACCTCCAATTGAGGTTTGTGCTGCAATCCTGCATTACTTTTGCTTCGAAAGCCAATAGGTGCATTTCAGATATTCGTGTTATCATATATAGTCATAAAAGACTCTATGAACATTGGTCAATAAAAATGCAAGCTAAGCAAATTATTTTGTCTTTCACTATTGACGTTAAGGGAACAAGGAATGGTTAAAAAATAAAAAGGTAATAGCTGCCCTTTGGCACAATTGTCTTTATTTTATCTCCAAAAAGTAGGGAACAGTCTCTTATTTTTGCACTAGAAGGTATTTATGCATTTCTACTTTTACCAAATCAAAGATGATGATGTCATGAAATATTCATGAAATCCAAGTCTTAATGCCAGTTGATAGTAAGTACTTGGTTGAATGACATAGGAATGGCCTATAAATTGACCTTTTACTCTTGATTCAGTAATAACTAATGGGGTGGATGTGTATATGCAGTGGAACAGATCATCAATGTCCTGAAAACCCAGCCAATTTGTATGTCTCCTCCTTTGAACAAAAGGTTATCTACAATAACAACCCTTTTATAAATAATTTGAAGAAATATATAAGACACATTGATGATGCCTTTTTGATTTGGCACGGTTCCATGGATGAACTTATGGATTTCCATCTGTGGTTGAATAGACAAAACAATAACTTTCAATTTACTATTGATTACCATAACCAGTCAATAAGCTTTCATGATTTAAATATTAGTTATGACTCAGAATTTTTATCACTTAGTCTATATACAAAACCTACAGCTAGGAACACACTTTGAAATACACAAGTTATCATCTTCGTAATCTGAAAGATAATCTCTCTTTTGGTCAGTTTTTGAGGATCAAACGCAACTATATCTAAAAGAAAGACTATTTCAAAAAGGCTAAAAATCCTCAAGTCCTAATTGGTTTTGAGGGGTTATCCTTACCTTATTGTGAAACGTTCATTCAAATGCGCCTGGTACTATGATCGTGATGCCTTGCTCAAAGTAAAAGAACATCAGGGATCTGATCAAAGAGACTAACTTGTATGACCACATTTGGAACAGAATCCAACAGAATACAATAGATTATAATAAAAAATTGGCATTTAATACAGAAAGTGGACACACAGAGAGATAAACAATTGTTTGCATTAGTAGTGGGTCATTATCCGAGTGTCCATTGTACAGCTTGCACTACCACATCAGTAGTGAAAACATGTACTATCAATGATAAAAAGTGGATTTTGAAACATCATTCAAACTGTCTGTCAAAGAATGTAATTTATTGCATTGAAAGTCTGTGTTCACTTTACTATATAGAAAAAAACAACACAAGAAGTAAAGAAACATATAATTCAACGCCAGTTGTGTATATGTTGTAAACTAATTAGTGCACCAGTTGAACATTACATGAGTAGGGCTCAGGCCCCGAATGAAATGAAATGGTTTGTACTAGAGGTGGTTAAATGTTCTAGATGTAGATGTGATATTGATGGCCTGCTCACACTGAAGGAAAACAGGTGGATCTGGTCAGCCAAAACTGTGGAGAAAGGACTTAATTTATATGTTGAATGGCAGACACTTGCCGCTTTATAACTTAACGGTATTGTGGCACTATTGAGGAACCTTATCTGAATTGGTGAGTACCTTAATGTGCCCTTGTGCTTTTTTGTTTTCCACTAGCATGTATGTTCAGGCCATTGAGAAAAATATCTCCTTATATGAGATCTGGTGCTCTTGTTGTGTATGTTTAGTTTAATTTTCATTTATCATTATTATTATTATTGTTTTAATATTGTTCTAATTGGATGTCCAGTGGACCATTTATTGTCTGTAGTGATAAACTGTGAACTATATCTTTGGTCCCAAGTCAAAATGGCCACCATTTTTAGTTCCGCTCCGGTGTGTCCGTGAAGATTTTTTGCTGCTTCGATTATAGATGCAGTACTTTTTGGGAATCTCTGTATTAACAGTAACTGTTGAGAGTTTTGTGTGAACATAGTTTTTTGGGAGACCACCACACACTGGTTTGGTATTTTACGCTGGTAAAATCAAGATGGCGGACTCTTTTGTGCCGCCATGGCACAAGAGCTACTAATTGTGCATGTTAGCTGAGTCGATTAATATTGGACTTGGAGAAGCACAATGTGTGCTGATTATATGAAGTAGTTGGACGCCGTTTGTGGTTTGAAGTAAATCGAGTAAGTATTACATGTACATACCACCCTAGATGCCAACTTTGCCAGTTATTTAAAACCTGTCTTTGATTGCATTACATCTAACTAGCAACATGTGGTCACTTTATGTTTGTTGTTAAAAAAAGTAGAAGAGATGACTGTAATTTCCTTGAAGTCGGGAAAGGGCACAGAGTCAATACTTTTCCGTGAGTCTTTTTTAGCACATTCGGTGGCAGTTCAATTTGACTGATTGTAGTTCTTCTGTTTTTCGTTTGTTGTTTTTGTTTATTATGGACAATTAGAATCATTGGAGTCTCATTGAATCTTTATGAGAAGGCAGCAAGGTATACTGTTTCAATAGATTTTTGGGTATGATGTACTAGGTCAAACTTGCTCTATGTGGTGTTTAACACGAATAGACACTCATGATGTTTGTGTTAGTTTTTTTAGAATATGCTGGTAGTATCATGGATACACGGTTTTGTATGGTGGCTCTTTTTGTGAGCAGACGATACATTAGATCATGGATGTATTGATTATTTTCTTTTGTTAGTCTTTTCAGAAGTCATCATCTTTTGTGCAACGCTGAGTCCTGAGGAGAGTCTTGCGGACCCGTATGGCCTTGAAAGACTGACACGTCGACAAAACAACCTTATTTCTATATCATGATGTGAACATTCTCTATCTGATGTAAATATTCGATGTTTGGAGTATATGGGCTTTTATATTTACTGTCCATATTATTTTGGAAAAGGGGTGATTACACTTCCTGCTATCCCATTACAATATTGAGAAACTCAATGAGATTGTTTTGGTAGTGGCAGTGTTGCGACATATATTTGTCTATTTGTATATTGTGTATATATTGTCTATAATTATGTGTGTTTTGTAAAATGAATGAAATATAATATGAATGAAGTAAAGACATTTATATTTGAATACATCCTTGAATGTAATCTTCCTTCTTTAAAGGTTTGGATCACATCATTGACCTTGAGTAAAAATCAATCTTGGTTATGATATAAACAATTCCTCAAGGGATATTTTGTATATAAAATTATATTTTACCCAATTCCTTGGGGATGATTGGGTTGCCCTATTTTGTTAATATAGTGAGTCCATGCTCATGCGCTTTGGGATATATAGGTAAGGCGAAATGTGAATTTAGGGTAAGGTTCCGTAAATAGAAATTGGCTAAACACAGCAATAAGATCTCTGCCCCTCTAGTACAACATTGTACGCAACTTGAACATTCGGAAAAATGCTTCAAATTAACTATTTTGGAGGCGATCCATCAGATTAGAGGAAGTGAACACAACAGATAAGGGAAGTGTAGAGGATGTTTAATTTGGGGACACACAAGGAAGGCATTAATTAGTAGCCGCAGCTCATGCAGGGAAGAGCAGTAGGGTGGTGGGGCCAGGTGTGGGGGTATTTTGACAGATGCTGACGATTCCTTTATTAAACCAGCAGTTGGTTTCCTTGGCAATTTTCGAAAGCATTACCTCAATGAGCTCCTGATTCAAACCTTGTCTTAATAAACAATACCAATTACCAGTTGTGCTTAAATGTAACTCTTGTGCCACATTCAAAATGATTCATTACCTCTGATTGATTATTTTATACTTATTCGTAAGGAAACAAATTGTCTGTCTAAAACTTAAACAGAGATTGCCCCTCTGAAGTGCACAATGTGATACAAATACCTCCCATAATATAAGAATGGTATCGTTGTAAAAATCTCCAAGTTTAGTGAATCCTAGCCTATTATAGGACTGCAATACATTTTGTGAAACCTGGAGACCCCACAACTCACAGTCTTTAAGGGGAGTAAATGCGTGGCACAGTGGAATATCGTAAGCTTTATGGAACCGTTGATTGCAGTTAGCCATAGTGTTTACCACCTTATACCTTGTTCCTTTGGGTAGCTTTGCAGTACGCAGAAATGCTGGTAACTTAATTTCAGTATCTGCTAGCATCAGATTAAAAAACAATGTTGTCAAATTTCGAGGTAGGAGCCATGAGCTACGTTAATAAGCTCATTAATGCAGCTTGATAATAGATAGAGAAATGAGGCAAGGCAAGTCCTCCCTGCTCCCTTTCTAGTTGGAGAATCGAAGCTTGTTCTGGGGCTTTTTTGTGTCCATACAACCTGCCATTGAGTTTTGTCTACTTCTTTAAAATAAGAACTCAGTATTTTTAAGGGGAGATTTAAAAACCAGAATATCAGCAGAGAAAGAATTGACATCTTCACTAAAGAGACTCGGCCTACTATTGTCAGAGGTAATAGCGACAATTTTTCCAAACATTTTAAATGTTATTGAGCGTTTTTATGTAGTTTAATTGAAACAGTTGAGAGAAATCTGCGTAGACAAATAAGCCCAGATATCTAATAGGTCTTAATGGCCAAATTTTTAACCCTTAAGGAAGATCGACCTCTGGTGAATTAAAAAAGAGGAACTCCATTTTGGACTGGTTGACCTTTTATTCCCCTAAATCTGTAAATGCTTCAATTTTCCCAAGCGCCAACGGGATATTTGCTTTATCTGAGTTCAGATATGAAATCATCTGCAAAGAGCTTAATTTTTGTCATCCCTGGTAGAGGGGCCAGGATTGACGTGTTCACTCGGATCTTTATTGCCAATGGCTCAAATATAAAATAAAAGGGGCGAAAGGGGACCCTGGTCCCCCGTCGTATCCTTACTTTCCAGAACCAGAATCAGATCATCAAGGCATAGAAGGATTTCAACATTTGAGAGCTTTAAGCAAGAAGCCACTAAGGTTCCTGATATTGATGCCCAAAAAAATATTTCCAAACTTGAACTGGGATAGATGAACTACTGTGTACAGTGACAGTAACATACCACTTGAAGAGTTCATAAAGCACCAATGCCACTATATTAATAGAATGACCATCACACTCCCCTTTATCATGTTACAAAAAAACAAATTAATATAAGCTAAGTATAAGCACAAGTTAATTACCTTCGGTAACAATATATCTGTAAGAAACATAAGTTAGTTATAGATCCCTTACCTTAGAATGACCATCAGGCATCAGACTGGATCCGGAAAGTTTTTTCGTCAGCAGTACCCCTGCTCATCGAAAGGTGCCGTTGGTCAGCCCCGCGATCGTCGTTGGCATCGTGGTCACCGAGATGACATCCTGTCAGCTCCTTAGACGCCGCCCTTGGGCGCTGACATCAGTTCTGTACACGACTTTCCATGTCAGAACCATACAAGACACTGACCACTGGTGCACAATACTAGGGCCCTGAAAAGGAGAGACCTTAACCCTAGAAATCAGTTCGTAGAATGGGGAGGATGGGTGGGGCCATAAGGAATCTATAACTAACTTATGTTTCTTACAGAAATATCGTTACCAAAGGTAAGTAACTTGTGCATCTGAAAGAAACATGTTAGTTATAGATTTCTTACCTTAGAATAGATACCCAAGCAATACCAACCCTGGAAGTGGATCTGCGAACCAAGTTCACACCAGAAAGTCCTGGAGAACAGAACAGCCAAATAAGCCGTCTCTCTGGACTTAGCTGTCCAGGCAGTAGTGTTTAGTGAACGTGTGCAGTGATGCCCTCGTAGCTGCCTGACAGATGTCATTAAGGAGAACTCCATGTCCCAGAGCAGTGGTAGCTGCAGTCACCCTGGTAGAATAGGCTCTTAACCCCACTGGAGGCTTCTTCTTAGCCAAAGAGAAATGAGCCTTGATGCACAAGACGACCCATCGAGAAATGGTCTGCTTGTGCAATGCCCGACCTTTCATGGCGCCCGGGAAGCCAACAAAGAGTAGGTCATCCACCCGGAATTGTTTCGTGCGATCCAAGTAAAATGAAAGCGCACATTTTGGATCCAGTCAGTGTAGTCGCTCTTCTTCTTTTGAAGGGTGCAGAGGTGGAAAGAAGGTGGGCAAAGTGATGGTTTGGCCAATGTGAAAAGAAGTGACCACCTTTGGTAGCAAGGACAGACAGGTCCGAAAGGACAACCTTGTCTGGATGAACAGCAGGAAAAGGAGGTTTTGAAGAGAGAGCCTGTAGCTCACTCACCCTGCGTACAGAGGTGATGGCCACCAGAAAGGCAGTTTTTAGTGTCAAAAGTCTAAAAGGACAGTTATGTAGAGGCTCAAAGGGAGCACACATAAGGTAGGTAAGAACTAAGTTCAAGTCCCACTGAGGCATTACGAATAGAATAGGAGGAAAGAGATGAGTAATGCCCTTAAGAAAGTGATATACAACAGGGTACTTAAAAAGAGAAGGCTGATCAGTAAGCCTAAGAAATGCTGAAATGGCCGAGAGGTAGCCTTTTAGGGTGTCAAGAGCAGAGCCCTGCTGGGCCAAAGAAAGGAGGAACAAGAGAACCTCAGAAAGAGGATCCACAACCTTTGCTGTGCACCATGCCACATATTTGTCGTCTCAGCAGGCTATATCGTTTTTGTGGAAGGACGCCTGGCTGCCAAGATAACATCACAGACTTTGGGAGGTAGGTCTAAAGCTGTCAACTGTTGCCGCTCAATCTCCACGCAAGTAGGTGGAGGCTGGACAGGTTCGGGTGGAGGACCGTCCCCTGCTGCTGCGACAGAAGATCCACCCGAAGATGCAGTAGAGTCGGGGGATCGATGGCCATGTTCAAGAGCTCAGGATACCGGACTCTCCATGCCCAGTCTGGAGCCACAAGGATGACTTGTGCCCGGTCGCACTTGATCTTCTTCAGCACTCTGGGCAGAAGTGGTATATGTGGAAAGGTGTATAAAGACCACAACTCCACTTGCGACGAAAAGTGTCACCGAGCAAGTGCCGCCTCGGAAATTCCAATGCGCAGAATTGCTGACATTGCTGACATTGCGAGTTCTCTTTGGGGGTGAATAGATCTAAAACGAGGCTCTCCCCACTGTCGAAAGAGACCTTGCAGCACCTCCGAGTTCAGAAGACATTCGTGAGACATCATGCACCTGCGGCTGAGTTCGTCCGCCCTGGTGTTCAGTGAACCTGCCTGGTGTTGAACCACCAGGGCAATGCCCTGATGTTTCAGCCATATCCAGTGGCGGAGGGCATCTTGACAGAGGGTCCACGACCCCACCCTGCCTTGTCTGTTACCGTACCATATGCGGTGGTCTTGTCTGTGAACACCTGAACTACTCTTCCCCGGACAGAGGGAAGGAATGCCTTGAGTGCAAGACGAATCACCCGAAGCTCCAGAAGGTTGATATGGAGCCCGGACTCCGCTGAAGACAGAGTCCTCTGATCTGCACCTCCCCTATGTGGCCGTCCCATCCCAGAAGTAATGCATCAGTCACCACTGTGAACTCTTGTTGGGGAAGGGAGAGGGATCTGCTGATGACCCAATCCTGGTTTGTGAGCCACCACTGCAGTTGGTGTGCAGTGCCCTCCGAGATCTGGATGCAATTGGACAGGTTTCCCTGATGCTGTGCCCACAGGAACTTCAGGTCCCACTGCAGAGCCCGCATCTGCCATCTGGCATGATCTACCACCAGGATGCAGGAGGCCATCAGACCCAGCAGCCAGAGGGTCAGTCTGACCAAAACCTAGGATAGAGGCTGAAAGATCCGAATCATAGCCAGAATATCCCGGACTCGCTGCTCAGGAGGATAAACCAGAAACCGCGCTGTGTCCAGAACCCGGCCAATGAAAAAGAGCTTCTGAGAGGGAGTCAGATATTACTTTGGCACGTTGATGGAGAACCCCAGCGAATGCAGGAGGTCGGATGTAGTCTGGAGGTGGGAGACGACTGCCTGGGGCAAGCCTGCCTTCAACAACCAGTCGTTGAGATTGGGGAAGACTGGAACCCCTGATCTGCGCAGAGGTGCTGCGACCACCGCCATCACTTTTGTGAACACCCGAGGGACACTGGTAAGGCCAAAGGGGAGCACAGTATACTTAAAATGCTTGTGGCCTACCGTGAACCACAGGTAGCGCCGGTGGCCGGCATGACAGGGATGTGAAAATAAGCGTCCTGCAAGACTAATGCTTGCATCCAGTCTCCACGGTCGAGGGCAGACAGGACTTGAGCGAGGGTCAACATTTTGAACTTCTCCTTCCAAAGAAAGTGGTTGACATTCCTGAGATCCACGATAGGACTCAGGCCCTTGTCCTTCCTGGGCACCAGAAAGTAGTGGGAAAAACAGCCACAGCCTACTTTTGGGGCAGGAACACGCTTAATGGCTCCCTTGGCCAAGAGAGCCGCAACTTCCTGTTGGAGAAGTACCAGATGATCCCCTGACATGCAATGGTACTGGGGTGGCATGGCTGGAGGGGTGGTCTCAAAGGGGAGGGAGTAGCCCCTTCGGACTATCTGCAAAACCGACCTGTCCAACTTTATGGTGCACCAGTGGGGGAGGTGATGGCGAATCCTGCCGCCCACTGGCGTTTGATGGGCCTGAAAGGTCAGACTAGGAGGGCTTGGAGGCTGCTGCAGAGGGGGCAGTGGTAGACTGGCCCACCCTATGGCCCTCAGAATCACGTTGGTTTTGCCCTAGTCCCCGGCCATGCTGGGGCTGAACAGCTTGTGCCGGCCTGTGGCTGGAAAAGGGACGTGTTGGGGCACCCCTTCCGAAGCCACGATGGGGGCGAAAAGCAGACTGTGCGCGACAATTGGTGGAGAGGTTGAAACGCTTTAGTGCACTGTCTGCTTTGTCGCCAAACAGGCGATGGCCATCAAAGGGCGTGTCCATAAGAGAGTTCTGGACATCCCCTGAAATTCCAGTCGATATCAACCAGGCGTGACGGCGAAGCACCACCGATGTTGAAATGGTCCTACCCAGTGAGTCGGCAGTGTCCAGTCCACAACGGATCATAAACTTTGTTGCTTCTCTCCCCTCTGCCACAGTACGGCAGAGTACTGCCTGGGCCTCCTAGGGACACTGGGCAGCACCTGCACCACCGTATCCCACACGGAGTGGGAATAATGGCCCAACAAACATGCGGTGTTTGCGAACTGCAGTCCTAAGCTGGAGGAAGAAATCATCTTCATCCAGCTTCTTGGATTCCCTATCAGGTGGTGTGTTAGGGAATGCGCCTTTGGAAATTGAGGCTTGAACCACCAAGCTCTCACGGTGGGATGCTGGCAGAGGAAATTGGGGCCATCTGGAGCAGGGTGGTGGCGTCGGCCAAGCAATCCTATCCACAGAAGCCCCTGTGTTGGGCCAGGACCAGGTGCTCAAAAGGATGTTGGTGAGGGATCATTGAACAGCAGCAGGGACTCCGAAGAGCTCGCTGATGGCTGAAGCACCTCTGTCAGGGGGTTCGTCCTGACTGCCACCGTTGGAAGTTCGAGGGTTAGGGCCTCGGCCGCCCTATGCAACACCACTGGGTAAGAAGCGCCCTCCTCTGTAGCCACAGTAGGAGGCGACAACATGCCATGGTCTCGGGATGTATCTAGACCATTGGCTTCCCCCAGTTCCTCTCTCCAGTCCTGCTTATCCACGATCTGGTCAGATAAAGGTACACCATAACCCTCCCAGTCCACATCATCCTCCCCTGGCTGCTAAAATGGCGGATAAGGGCCAGGGCTGAACACAGACATAAAATTACCCATCAGTGCCAGATCAGGTGTCGGGCAATGTTGGTCTGGCTCCGTGTCCATGTCGGAGATGAGGTTGGGGTCAATGCCGGCAGGGGGTCCAGCTGGTGCCGGCTATGGATGTGGTGTAGTGAAGCTGGCACCGGGGGAGGTACCACATGGCCTATTGGCAATGATCCGGACCAGGTCTGGATCCAAGGGGGCCCTGTGGTGCCAGGGCCAGGGCCAGAGCCACTGGCGTCGAAGGTCTATGGCCCCACCCGGCTCCGTGTGGCACACCGGCGCTCTAGCAGAACCGGGCTGCCCAAAAATGGCATGCATCGATTCGTAGAACTGACGAAGCTGGGCATGGGTCGTGCTCGATTCCAGAAGGGAAGCCCAGAGTTGACCATGGAGGTTCCACAAGCGGAGCCTTGGGAGTGGCGCCACCCGCACCCTGGACTGCGCCAGCCGACGGGTGAGAGGAAGTCAAAGAACGATGGTGCTTTCTCGACTTCTTCCTGTGCTTCGACTTACCTGACCCCAAGTGCGAAGACTTTGACGAGTAGTGATGATGATGACTCCGCGACCAGTCCCTCGACCTCCCACGGGACAGGGACCTTGAGTGGCAGGGAGCCAGCTACCCAGCATCGAGTAACTTGTGGGATCGCTCCCGCAAAGTGTTCGGGCCATAGGCCGGCAGTCAGAGCACGACTTGGAGTCATGGTTGTGCTCCAGGCAAAAAAGACACATGCGGTGCGGATCCGTCACCGACATCAGTCGCTTACAGGAACTGCATTGCTTGGAACCGGGCATCCCTCGTACACCAGTTGTCATACGACTCAAAAAAGAAGTCGACAAAAGTCACAAAAAGATTAGTCAAAAATGTATTAGAGGTGCCGCTCTTCCCTGATCTGCGCTGGCTAGCGCAGAAAAAGAAAGAACTGATGTCAGCGCGCGAGGGCGGCGTCTAAATAGCTGCTGCGACGTCATCCTGGCAACCAAGATGCCAATGATGATCGAGGAGCAGACCGACGCCACTTTTCGACGAGCAGGGGTACTGCTGACAAAGAAACTTTCCATGTCCAGTCTGACACCTGGGGGTAATTCTAAGGTAAGGAATCTATAACTAACATATTTTTTTCAGATTTACTTTTATATAAGATCCGTTTATGATTGCTCAATTTATAAACTTACCTCTTTCTTTAATTAAATCACCTATAAGAGAAAATGTAGAGAAAACTAACTTAATTTTGTTTTCAGATGTGTAAAATATTTCATCATCAAATACTTTATTCAGAGTTTTCAACCATAAAAGTACATAACAGAACATATATAAAACTAAAGCTACACAACCTCAATTTCCAACACGGCGCTGTGTCATGCCATTACAAAATTTAAATGATTAATGGAAGTGTACCTTTAAATTGTAATAAATAAAATACTTTATAATTAGTTACAATTGGCATTGAAAAAGATATATAGTTAAAATACAACAAATAAAGGACACCGATGCTAAGTGTCTGTTAGACCTGGCACCATTGGCGTGGATCTCCGTTCAATTTTTGCTGTTGCCTCATGTATTTTTGCTGGTGTTAGATGCTTTGGGCACTGTGACAATGCTATTCAGTGCCACAGTGCAGGTGCTCCCTACTGAAAATTGATGTTTTAATCAGTGGTTCAATGTTTGGCTATTTGGTTTACTTGTCGGACCCTAGTCTAGTGCACTGTGTGCCCAGGGCATGTAAATCCAAATGCTGCTGGTGTGCCTGCAGTACTGGTTGTGCCACCCACAGAAGCAGCAATGTAAAATGTGTCTAAGGTCTTCCATTGCAGAGCCTGCGTGCAGTCTGGTACTGTCATGCTGACTGGGCAAGTGCACCCACTTGCCAGTCCCTAAAACCTTCCCTTTTCTCCATATTAGTCACCCCTATGGTAGGCCCAAGGGCAGGGTGCATTGTAAGTAAAAGGTTGGACAAGCCCTGATGTGTGTGACTTGTCCTAATAGTGAATTACAGCCATTTTCGTTTTTCACTATTGCAAGGCTACCTGTTCTCCATAGTCCAGAATGGGCTGTAGAATTGTTACATTTTATCATCCTAACAGGCTGAGAGAACATGGTAGAAATTTGAGTTTAGTATACCTGGAATAATAAAATACATCTTTTAGTGAAGTTTATTTTAATATTCTGTGTTTGCAAATACCACTTTTAGAAAGTAGGTATTTGTTGTCTAACCATTCAAACCTGCCTCTGCTAAGTTGTGTATTCCTTTGTCTAGTTTTGTGAGTGACAGGGCTGGGGGATTCCAAGAGGCAGGCTGAGTCAACAAGTGGTGAATAGAGAGATCTGCATCTAGATCGGAGGGAGGAGCTGCACCTGAACTCTGAATAGGGCTGTGCCTGCCTTCCAGAATGCTGGCTCCACCCCCTGGGGAGTGGCTGATGTCTCTGCCTTGCACACTGAAAGAAGAGAAGGAGTCCTGTCAACAAAGTGCTCCAGGACTGTACTTGCCTTCCTCAATGCTGACTCAACCTCCTGTGGGGCGTCGGATTTGCATGCCCTGCACTGTGAAAGGAAAGGAGAAGTCTGGTAAACAGTGGGCTTCAGAACTGGTTTGGACTCGGCACAGGCCCCTCGCCCCTCAGAGAACAAAGGATTTTGGGGTATACCTATTAGGACCCTGATCCCAAGAAATTAGATCACTTTGGACAACAAGAAGAAACCTTGACTGAGGAGAGGAACCTGAAGAAACTGAGGAGAGACTATTCCCAAGCTGAAGTGCTGCTTGGGGGATTGGCCTGCAGTGGTCGCCTTACTGCCAAAGGAAGGTGAAAGGAATTTTGTATACTTTATTTTCAACTTGTGAAGTATCTCCAAGGGCTTGGAAAAGAGCTTTCCTCCTGCTGAAGTCTCAGAGGCAACAGACTTCACCCCCCAGCTCCCCAGAGTTCTTGTGGATCTGCCTGCTGCTGTTTTGGGCCTTCTGAGGAACTGCGTGTCGCAATGAAGAGGAAGCGTGTTGCCATCGCTGCTGCTGCCGTCGCAACTCCGAAGGAGGGTGTCGCCTCTGTAGTTGTCGCACTGCACTCCATCAGGAGAAGAATCTTGCAACCAGGTTGGAGCGTGTCGCCGTCACTGTGCCTGCTGTCACAACTCCAAAGGAGGGTGTCGCCGCTGGAACTGTCGCATTTCACCGCATCGACCAAGAGCACCTCACATCCCCGAGAAGCGCGTCGCCGTCGGAGCTGCTGCCGTCGCATCTTGGATGTCGCCGCTGTAGTTGTTGCATCGTGCGGAAGCTTCACACATCGCGGGAGAAGAGTGTTGCCGCTGGAGCTGCTGCTGTCGCATCTTGGATGTTGCCGCTGTAGTCCACGCATCGAACCGAGAACTTCTCGCATCCCGAGAAGCGTGCCGCATCTGGAAAATCTTCACGTCTTTATTGCTTTGCACCTGAACTTTGCCGCATTCCAATCGCTGCCACATTGCTTGTTGTGGAAGCGCAATGCAACCTTAGGTACATTGACGCACAGTGTCGCATCTAAGAACTGAACTAAGCTTAAATCTACCATCTTAAAGTAATAGTATTGTGTATTTTTGTCGTTTATGGTCTTGTGGTAACTCTATATAAAGTGTACTTATATTTTTTATAAAACCTGTGAGGTGTCCATTTGTAGTGTTGTCACTGGGTTACTGTATCTGGTCACAACTGCTCAACTTACAACGCCTCTGAAATAAGCCTTAACTGCTCGTGCCACGCAACCTAGAGGGTAAGCAGGGTTTTTTTAGGAGGGTAATCACCTTATCTTGTCTAGAGGAGAGGGTCCCTGCTTGTCACAAGTATCTACCTGTGCCAACCATAGACCGCCAAATCTAGCAGTCTCATATAACAAATACATAGGTACTGGGAGACTGAGACAAAGAGAAAGCATAATATGAAAGCCAATAAACTCCAGCACCCTGTATCTGATGGACCTGCTCCAAGGAAGGTACTTGGATACCGCAAATCAACTAACTGAGAGGATACTGTACAGAGGAACCATGTGGTAACCTCTAATAGACAAAAAGCAACAAAGGTTGGTTTGCAGTTCCTAAAAAGGATAAGGGTATAGTGACTAATGTGAGAAACTGACTGATGTTCAGTAACCAAAAAGGAGGAAGGGGAATTCCTCCTTTCGGGTAGAATGCCCTCACACACCCAGCCCGCTTGGTGTCATGCTTCATCATTGGGCGTGCTCTTCATCGGGACGGCAGTGCAATTCCCGACAGGCACCCTCAGTGGGGGTTCTTTGGCAGAGATCTTTTATCCTTTCCGTTAGGTGAGTGCGTGTGGGGCCCTAAGGTGTAAAAGTGTAGTGTGTGTACTGATAGTGAGTTAAAACAGGGGACGATGGTCAGGGCCACTTCTTTAATAATCCTACCTCCTATCCTGGTTAAAAAAGTGATGGCAACTAACCACAGTGATGTGGTGGGTAGTTGCACTTATGTGGTCAACATGTTTCTTGCCTTTTAGTCCCAATTAGTGGGATCAAGCGGCAGTTCTTCAGGACCAAAAGATAAATGTTTTTTAATTAACTACAGTAGTTACTGGTTCTAAGGTGCGTTGACCTATGTATTACCAGTTCTGGAGCACCAAGAGCGGTGAGCGTCCCTCAGTGCTGGAACCGGCACCACGGGGTAGGTCGGAGATTCTGAAATGACACGGTACATCAACATCACATCACTGTGGTTAGTTGCCATCACTTTTATAACCGGGGTAGGAGGCAGGATTATTAAAGTAGTGGCCCTGACCACAGTCCCCTGTTTCAACCCACTATCAGTACACACACTCCAATTTACACCATAGTGCCCCACAAACGCACTCACCTAATGGCGAGGATAAAAGATCTCCGCCAAAGAGCCCCCACTGAGGGTGCCCGTCGGGAACTGCACCGCAGCCCTGACAAGGAGCACGCCCAATGATGAAGCATGACACCTAGCGGGCTGGGTGTGTGAGGGCATTCTATCCGAAAGGAGGAATTCTCCTTCCTCCTTTTTGGTTACTGAACATCAGTCAGTTTCTCACATTATTCACTATACCCTTATCCCTTTTAGGAACTGCATACCAATCTTTGTTGCTTTCAGTACTTGGGCACGTATGTTGGACCGTTGATAAAATAGCCCTCCCCTGTCTCTCCCTTTGCTCACACAAACCTTTAGTAGACGGCATCCAAATTGCTTCCAGAAAGGGATGATCCATGTTTTTCTTGGCCAGGTATAACCAGAACAGAATAAAATAATGTTAACTAGTGACGCCTCTGGCTGTTGGCAAACTAAACATACAGTACTTATTGAATTTAAATGGTTCCACTTTGATAATAAAGGCATTAATGGTAAAGTTCCCTGGAGGAATTTAAGGTAAGGGACTTTGCAGCTAATGGTTTAATAAAATCCAAGAAGGGTTCAAATTGAAAATCAAGTACTAAGCAACCCTTCGGACACATTCTGGAATTTGCTGGAATTTACATGGTACCAGAATGCATCCTTAGGTGTAATCTTGAATAAATAGGTCAGGATGCCGAGTAGGCCCATGGGCCCCCTAAACCGATGTGTACTAGCAACATTTGGACATAAGATAACCACTTCATTTTACCATGACTGTCCAGTGATAATAACTCCTCCAAGGGTCCACAATGGTCATCAAGATCTGCATAGTGTTTCAAACTTTTCCAATAATGTAACAGCCTCAATTAGGCCTCATATATCATTGAATTGAGGCCCGATCTCGTCTTAATTGTATTAGCGGAGTATTATACGGGAGGTTAATCAGTGCTTTCAAGAATGTATTCTCGCTACCTCAAGTTTAGTCAGATTCCAAGTGCCCCATACCTTAGCCCCCTACAGGGCACTGCCCTCAGCTTTAACTCTGGACACTTAGAGTACGGGAGAAATACACCTGGTCCGGGATATCCAATAATGCCTTAAAATTGCAGCCGAGTGCAGAGGTAAATTTAGGCTGCTCTTCTCAACATGCGGTGCCCGCACCATAAATCTGGTTAACCTAACCTTCAAAGAGTCAAACTCGCATATCTTATCCAAAATTTGTTTTGTTTTGTTTGGTTTATCTTTTTTTGAATGGCGTCTTTTATCAGCCTAGCACTGATTGAGTGTATACTGCAGCGATGGTAAGGTACAACCATATGTATGTGGACGACAAGATACAAAAATAGATGCTCACCAACTCCCCAGTGAATCGGAGTTAATAACAATTGACTGTTACGAAGATGCTTGTATCCGCCAGGAATTCTTGCCGCCAGTATTATTGTATGTGTATGCAATACTGAACTTAAAACTTAACATTGCCTTGCAGGATGCACCTGAAATATTATCATAGCTGTAATCCAAACTTGCTGTAGTGAACGTGCTCGTGCTATACTTCAGTAACTGTGCTGGTTATCTTCCCACTATATGTATAAATGCCAATAAAAAAGATATTTTAAAAAAAACCTCTGGATACCTAGAGTACGGGAGAAATACACCTGGTCCGCGATATCCAATAACGTCTTAAAATTGCAGCCGAGCGAGGAGTTAAATTTAGGCTGCTCTTCTCAACATGTGGTGCCCACACCATAAATCTGGTTAACCTAATCCCCTAAGAGTCAAACTCACATATCCTATCCAGAAGTCGACCCCTCCAGCATTATCAAACCCCTAAAGGTTTTGTGAGGGGTAATGGCCATAAACTTGGTCTTAGAATGGTTTATTACAAGCCCACTGTTCAGTGCAAAAGTCTTTAGATTTATACCCCAAACATTGTAGTCCACTAGGGGTCTTTAAGATCAGAAGGGTGTTGTCTTCAAATAATAGGAGAGAGATTTTGCAGCTACTAAGGCAAGTGGAATGATTTAATTTGCTTTTCCATAAGATCCATCTATTATTGCTCAATTTATAAACTTACATGTTGCTTTAATTAAATCACATATCTGAGAAGCTATAGAGAAGGCTAATGTAATCTTGCTTTGAGAAAGTGCAATTTATTTCCACATTGCCCACTGGTGAAACTAGACAGACAAAGACAACTCAGAAAGAGTAGCATTATCTATCTGAGAGGATTTTCGAAATATTCTAACTACTTTTTGAAAAACATCTGCAAATGTGATATTCATAAGATATTTCTGTTCATATAGTCATAAATAGTTTATATGTTTGACCTATTGTAGTGTAGTTCCTATATTCCCAATAGGCTCTGCGCATTGGAATAATATATCCTGTAGCTTAGACGCAGGCGTGAAGTCCCCTGGGTCTCTACCGAATATATTAGACTTAATTGTGAGTGCCAGCTAGCTCAGAGGTCACTAGAAACTTTCTCGAATTCACAAGAAGGGATTAGTTCCTGACAACCGCATAAACATGACAACTTTGTTTCCTATGATTAAGAAAGCAATCTCTAGAGTCGCTGACACAATAGATAGCTAATTCACTCAGTCAATCATGCATGCTTCGTGTCACCAGAGCGGCTGAGAAAATAGAGAGACGGGCCTTTTCAATAAAAAAGGTTATTTATTGAACAGTCTTCTTTCTTAAGCATTGAAAATGAACTGCTACAATAGTAAAGCTTACTATGAAGTACAATGCATATAATACGAACAGTATTATAAAATAGTACTGTAAAAGCATGATATGGGTGTTAAGCCATAAAGTGCATAAAAGGTATAAAATGTATAAAATACATACAGCAATAAAGGATGACTAAAAGTACTCAACTGGTGCTTTTAAAGTACGCCTACCCCAGTGCACCTAACCTAAGTCTAGTACGAGGGAGGGAGTATAAGAGGAGGAGTTTAAGTCTAGGGTTTCTTCTGCCAAGAATCTAATTCCAAGAATTCTCTAAGAGGGCTAATCAGCTCCGTACCTTTGGTTTTAGAATGGAGGAGGTCTTGTATCTCGTTCTTGGGACTCGATTTCCCAGATACCCGCATGGGTAAACTGGAAACACTGGAACTGGATTTCTCGGCAAGGAGAAATTGCAGAGTTTCGCAGTGTGTCTGCTGGAGGGTCAGCTTTCCTCGGCACTTGCTGCTGCAGGGCGTCGGGCAAGTAGATAGTCGATCTGCTCCAAACGACAGTGTGCTTGATTGGGCAAATCAACACATATTTATACTTTGAAGGTGCCAAGTTTGACGCATGTTTGGACTTAATAACGTCACTCAAAGGCTCAATTCTTGGAAAATGGCGAGAGTTCTAAGAGAACTTAATATTCAAGCAGGGGGAAGTCCCGAGCTGCTGAAGGCGGGTTTTTCCAAGAAGACTTTGTTAATTCTTGGAGCTTAGTGAAAGTATCCCTGCCGTACTATGGCTGTATGGTTTGGGCCAAATATGGTAATGATTTATATGCCTTTATAAGGATACTCAAGGGGGTGGTGATGGACGGAGCATCTGAATCAATCAAACACTCACACCCAGTCAAAAGATCTGGGTTTAATCCATCACCGTTCTTTAGCCCACTCTGCCACCCCAGTTCAGACATGGCAATATGCAAATCTGTCTGACCCTGTGCCTCATGGGAACAGTCCAGCCCGAACTGCCAAGCCATGTCTTCCCTGGACAGGAAACAAGCTTCCGAGGACCGGTTTCGGGCATTCCAGCCGTCTTTAGCCCGGCTTGCTTGAATCCAGTGGCAAAGTGAGCAAGGGACTCACGTCTGAGTATACCCTGCCACACTTATGGTGGCCAAAAGCGGTACAAATGGGGGTGGTGATGGACGGAGCATCTCAATCAATCAAACACTCACACCCAGTCAAATGATCTGGGTTTAATCCATCACCGTTCTTTAGCCCACTCTGCCACCCCAGTTCAGACATGGCTATATGCAAATCAGTCTGACCCTGTGCCTCATGGGAACAGTCCAGCCCGAACTGCCAAGCCATGTCTTCCCTGGACCGGAAACAAGCTTCCGAGGTCCGGTTTCTGGCATTCCAGCCGTCTTTAGCCCGGCTTGCTTGAATCCAGTGGCAAAGTGAGCAAGGGACTCACGTCTGAGTATACCCTGCCACACTTATGGTGGCCAAAAGCGGTACAATTGGGGGTGGTGATGGACGGAGCATCTCAATCAATCAAACACTCACACCCAGTCAAATGATCTGGGTTTAATCCATCACCGTTCTTTAGCCCACTCTGCCACCCCAGTTCAGACATGGCTATATGCAAATCAGTCTGACCCTGTGCCTCATGGGAACAGTCCAGCCCGAACTGCCAAGCCATGTCTTCCCTGGACCGGAACCAAGCTTCCGTGGACCGGTTTCTGGCATTCCAGCCGTCTTCAGCCCGGCTTGCTTGAATCCAGTGGCAAAGTGAGCAAGGGACTCACGTCTGAGTATACCCTGCCACACTTATGGCGGCCAAAAGCGGTACAAAAGGGGGTGGTGATGGACGGAGCATCTGAACCAATCAAACACTCACACCCAGTCAAAAGATCTGGGTTTAATCCATCACCGTTCTTTAGCCCACTCTGCCACCCCAGTTCAGACATGGCTATATGCAAATCAGTCTGACCCTGTGCCTCATGGGAACAGTCCAGCCCGAACCTGCCATTCCTTTGTGCCCCAGACAGTTTTTGTCTCTAGTTTGTCTTTCCAGAAGTCGTAACCTAATGTGGACATCTTAGCATTAAAGTCTATAGAATACATTTGTTTAGTATTGGTCAACATTGTTTTCATTCCTGTCTTATTCATATTTTTGAAATAAAAATGCTTCTGGATCTGTAACATTGAATCCTGAGAAATAAGGACATTTTTCAATAAATGTTTTAGAGCTGCCTTTTGGTGGCGTTGGACAATGTTCCCATTGATTATATTTTAAAACATTTCTAGGGTTTGCAGATTTGTGTAAATAGTGAGGACCAAAATGATTAAAACAATACATTTGTTCATAGTCTGATGACCCTTCTAAATAGTCATGTTCAGTATATTTTGCAGACATTTCTAAATCTGACATCATATTATTAATAGTCTCAAAGTCCCAATCATCAGAGAATGTACTGGGTGTTACAAAGTCATTCAGAGAGACCTTTAACTGATGTGGAATCCTCAGCATTTCCACCGGGCCATATATATCATAGTCATATTATCCCATGATATACCACCTGGTATAGGGATGTCTTTGATGTTCACCGATAACAGGTCCCTTTTTTCGACATGAGATGATTTGTGAGGTTTTAGGACCAAGTTGATTTTCTGACTTGGTGTGTCCATTGTACTGTATTTTCCATCTATCATTTGTCCCAAGCTTAAAACCAATATTAGCCAGAGCAGGAGGAAAAATGCACCTAAACCAAACCAAAATTCAATCCATGGTGAAACCAGGTATATCTTTTCTAGTTGATTAAAATGTTCTGTCATTTTTTCTTTTAGCGTTTTCTTTGCTGTTGTTTCTTCAGGTTCACTGGGATCCTCAGAAAAGTTATCATAGTTGATGAAGTATCCAGATGCAGTTCTGTTAATTGTTTGGATGGCATCTGGGTTTTTCGAAATCGCTGGAACGGATCTCTCCTTCATCATATTAGTGTATTCGGGTGCTACATCATTGTAGACTGGTGTTTCTGGTCGAACAGTTATTTGGGTCTCAAGAGGTACGAGTTCCATTGCTTTGTTGCATAGTCCTTTTCTTTCTGCAGGTTTATCAAAGGTGATAAGTCTTTCAGTTTGAACCTCTTGGATCGTAGCAAGATTTGGCTGTCAGCTACATCTTGGGAGTCCACTTGTCATACTACTTATTATTGGCCACATGTTGTGGTTTTACCAGGTCGATGGTCACGACTCTGTTCTCCTTTTTACCAGCAAGGGGCGGTAGTACTACTGATCTTGTTCCTTGTATACCCAAAACAGGTACTGCTTTTCCGTAAGAAGGCCCAAATTCCTTCTTCACCGCTATCTTTTCCCTGACTATATCCCCACTCTTTGGAATCCAGACAGGTCTTGCTGGGACAGGTGGTTTATCATCAGTGGCTGTTGGCTTTTGTGTTGTATTACTCAGACTTCTTCTTGTTTCATTCAAGTCCTGTAAGACAGCCAAACGATCTTTGATATCAAAGGGTTTTTGTTCTACTACTGAAGTCTGACAATCGAGGTCTTCGATTATCATTCTAGTACCAAATAGTAGCTCATATGGAGTGACTCCCCCAAGAGAATTTCTTGGCAGGTTGTTAAGACAACGTTGAACACTTATTAGATGTTTGACCCACCCATCACCCGAACCTAATACCTTCGCTGTTATGGATTGCTTTATGTCACGGTTTTTTCTTTCCACTACCGCATTACCCTTAGGATGGAAGGGACTAGAGTACCGCAATGCAATGCTCAAGCTGACCATGGCCTCCTTGTAAGCCCTAGAGCTAAATGCAGGACCCTGGTCAGAATGTAGCGTGCCAATTGCGTATGTGCCGGTAAAGACTCGCTGATCCTTTATAACAGTTCTGTCGTCAGCCGAGCGCTGGGGCCACATCGAAATGAATCATGTGCAGGAATCCACTGCGAACATGATATATTTATAGTTGCCATTCCGTGTTAAGGGACCACAGTGGTCCAGATAAACACACGCTAGTGGTTTATCTGAAATCAGAAGTGGCATCTGCGCAGGACGTTTCACTGTAGAAACTTTCATTTTCTGGCAGATTTCACATTCCAGTACATAGTCTCTAGTTTGTTTCCTCATGCGTGGCCACCAGTGTCTCTGTTTTAATAATGATACAGTGGCGGAAACACCTGCATGTGCGGAAGCAAGCCCTTCATGTGCTGCCACGATTAGTCCTAACCTGTGTTCCATGTTTGGTATTGCCCTATCCCCCACTCCAGGGATTCGAGCAAAAAGAACAGAGTTTGCATCAATTATGTATATATTAGTGAGTGGATAGTTTGGAGGTAACACTGCATAATTACCATTTATTGAGGCTTTCACTGCTAATAGCGTTTCACCGTCTATCGTTCTTTTTGGTCGTTTGATTGTAGCTATGGAAGCCGCTTGCACAGCTGACTTCGCAGCTTCATCAGCCAATGAATTCCCTGCAACGTGAAGGCCATCATGCTGATGACTCAGTGTATGTATCACGTGAGTGTTTTGTAGTTCTTTATGCAAAAGAACTACTTGTTCCCAAAGCAATTTATGCTTGATTGCGCCACCTTTCGCGTCTTTGAAGCCGTTTTGAACCCAGTTCTGCAGATACTCATTGTAAGACTGGACGCAATAATACGATTCGCACACTATTAGTGTGGGGAATTCGCGATAGGTATTTTCAAGCGCCATCTTAAAAGCATGTAGTTCAGCTCGCTGAGCTGTACAGTCTCCGAGTGATTGAGTTTTAGTGACCATAGGTCTAAATTTACCATCGCGCCAGCGACCTTTAACAATCGCGCATGCAGCACTATAGGCTTGTTTGCCCCCAATTGCGGGCTGTGCGGATCCATCTGTATATATCATACAGCCATAATGTTCAAGAGGCAGAATTTCGGTCGGCAGAGGACATTCATGTTCATACTGGAGAAATTCTTGTGTTTTTAATTTTGGGTCAAAAACGTATTCAACGTCTGTTGCAGCAAGAGAGTTAACCCATTATATCCATCTTGGATGCAAAGCTTTAGCATTCGGGATGCTTGCCTTTGTCACTGCCTCTAAGGCAGGTACAGGTGTAACAATCATTATGTGTCTACCCTGTGCGAGAGCTCTCTCTCTTGCTACAGCAGTTTGAACCGCTGTCAGAATATTTTCGTTTGCGGTAAATTTCATTTCTGCTTGTGTGTACAAGTGTGATTTGTAAGCTATTAGTATCGTTTCCCCCTCATTAAAGTTCAGTACGTGAATCCGCATCTTCCTGGGATGATTCGGATTACAAGGTTGCGCATATTTTCGCGTGTGTCTAATTTTGTTTTTGTTAACATGTCTGTCTGGACTGAACGCTAAATTTCTGTGTGTGTTTGAGTCCAATGTGTTTGTTTGAAATCAGGTTTATTTAGATAATAGAAATGTGAAGCCCGTCTTTCGTAATTTGGAACGTATGTTCTTCCAAAATTTAAGAAACCTAGAATTGACAGTAAGTTTTTCAGCGTTTTTGGAGGTTGGAGCAGCGCACATTTCTCTAGAAAATTTGCGGCTAGGCTTTTCCCTTCACTTGACAATTCATATTCCAAGGATATATGACATTGAGGTGGTCAATTCTTGATTTTTTAAAATTTAATTTATACCCTTCAGATGCGAACCCAAGTTTTATGGTGTTCATCCTTTTTAAGTGTGCCTCCAAATTATCATCCTTCAGATAGACATCATCGACATTAGATAATGCCTCATCATCGTATTTGTGGAGTAACTCTGTTACTCTTGCTGAAAATAACCCCGGGCTATTTTTGAATCCCTGGGGGAGATGACAGAATTGTCCCTGTGTCCCCATGATTGGGAAAGCGGTTAAATGCCTGCTTTCCAGTGAAATGTTTTGACAGAAAAATCCATTTGAGATGTCTAATGTTGTTTTATATTTTTTGCACACTATGGTATTCATTAGTGCTGCTCTATGAGAGTTTTGGACTTCAAATGTATAGCAGCAAGAGTTGAGGTGTTTGTAGTCCAATACCAGACGATATGTATTGTCTAGTTTGGATACAGGAAACAAAGGATTGTACATAGGTGAGGTGCTTGTTTCAATCACCCCCTAATATTCAAGTTGATTTAAAATCTCCCTGACCTGTTTTTTAGCTTCTTGCTTTACTGGGTACTGTCTTTGTGCAGTTGGTTTATTTCTTAACTGGAATTTGTGGGGAGGTGAGTCCTCATCCAACCCTACATGATTTTTATATAGAGCTGGAGCCTGTGCAACTGCCCATTTTCTGGCATATGTATATTTTTTATGGATTGGGATGTGATTCGAGAAGGCTGGCATAATTACATCTTCGCCATGTGGGCACTCCCTGACGAATTCAGGTGGCCAGTCTTGTTCAGCTAGAAGTATGTCATAGCCCTTAGAGAGCTTCTCCCAAAAGAGTCCTCTTATTTTTCTAGTTATGTCCCCCTCCATCCGGAGTGTTATTTCATATAATTTGTGGGGTACACTAACCCAGGTGTCTGCAGTTTCAACTTGAATGCATTCATTCAAGTCCACTGTCTCCAGATGATCCTTCAGGATCCTGCGAACTATGGTGACTTCTGCTGCGCTGTCTAGCATTGTCTGAGCCCACTCCCTGTTCTTGAGTTGTGTCCTCAAGATCCTCGGCATTTCTGACTTTTTTGCTTGCTACCTTCTTTTTGTAAAATTGAGCTTTTTTGCTTTGGTGAACGGATTCCTTGTCTTTGGACTTGACGCGTTCTTTCATGTGTTCTGGCGGTCCTCTTCGTTCCGATTTCTGCGAGGAAGTCTGAAAAGATCGAGAGGGACGTGTATCATTATCTTGATATCTGTCAGGTTTTTTCAAATTATCCCTATTTCTAAGATTGTATCTTTTTTCAGAGTGCCCCCTTTGGGGAGACTTGTCTCTCTTTTGGGGAGATCTCCCTCTGGGCTGAGAATATTTTTCGCTAAGAAGAGACTGTTTGTTACTCTCCCACTTCTTCTTTGGAGTAGTGAGATTATTTTTAATAAATGTTTTTTCAGGATTTTCAGTTAGATGGGGTTTTAATGGTCCCCCCCCAAACTATCTCTCCCTAATTCTTCATAAGATTTTTAAATCAGTCTAGCAAGTTCAAATGGTTGGTCTGCTATATCTGTTTCTTTTAATTTTTGGCGGATTAATACTGATGCTGTTTCACCTCTAATGTTAGCTAATAATATAGCTGACACCTGTTTGAAATCTTTTAGTAATTTCATACCTAAATTTAAGGCTGGTTCCGGACCATATTCATTCTGAATCTGGCTCAGAACATCTGGTATTAGATGGTACACCATGTGTTTTTGTGTAGATTGAAGCAAAAACTGTACCCCAAGTGGCACAGTCCTCCACATGTGGTGCAATCCCCATTGGTAAACAGATTGTCAGAATTCTGTGTTTTTCATGAGGTGTACTATCAGGAAATACTGCCTCTATTTGAGTAATTTTTTGTGCTAGCCAAAACGGAATTTGTTCCCCTTAGGCGGGCAATTTGCCAATGACTGACTGTATAGTCTGTGGTATGATTTTGTTTGTATTCCCCTGGTACGGACTGTGTTGTGGAATTTGTATTGCTGGTGGACTGTTAAAGTCCTCATGATATATTGAACCAATTGTCTGTGTATTTTAATTAATTGTTTCAGCTGTACATAAAGTTCTCTATCTGACATATCTTCAATGTCAGGATGAGGTGTATAGCTGGCTAGTACCGGCCATGTAGCTCCTGGTCTACCTAGTGGACTGAGCCTGGTGATGTGATTGTGATGTTTTAGGGCGCCATTAAACCAGAGCTGATGCTCCTGTTAAGTTAGTTGAATTTCAACGTCCTCAAAAGGAACGTATTCCGCTGGAGGTTCCTCTGCTTTGAAGTAGTGGAACTCCTTTGTTACTGGATTTGCTTGTGGAAAAAAAATCCATGAGTAGAATACCTCTGTCTGCCGATACGCGTGTGCATCTATCACAAATATAACTTTACCACCTCTCTATGATACCCCATTTTCTATAAGTTTTATAGTTATGGTTTTTCTTACATTTACCGGGATGATTATAACATCATCGCCTGTTTTATTAAATCCTGTAACGTCAAAACCCGGTTGGTTTGCATTTACTGCTGCTCCACCGGTTGCGTTACTGTCGCCTTTGATCGACATTCTTTAAATGAAAGTTTTGCAGAGCAAGTTTCAAGGAGACAAAGATTAGGTGCACAATATTTTTGGAACACTGTATCCTTCAACGTTGAACAAACCAACAACTGTTACATAGGATTCTCGTCCTACTTAGTTTTGGCGGATATTATGCCCTTTTACCCACTCCAGACGTCTATTGGAGTTTTTACGGGAAATAGGGGTCTTTGTGAAAAGCTCGACTGAGTTACTCTAGTATCTAGCATTAAATTATCGCCTTACCAAATGTTGGGCGCCATGTAGTGTAGTTCCTATATTCCCAATAGACTCTGCGCATTGAAATAATATATCCTGTAGCTTAGACGCAGCCGTGAAGTCCCATGGGTCTCTACCAAATATATTAGACTTAATTGCGAGTGCCAGCTAGCTCAGAGGTCACTAGAAACTTTCTCGAATTCACAAGAAGGGATTCGTTTCTGACAACTACATATACATGACAACTTTGTTTCCTATGATTAAGAAAGCAATCTCTAGAGTCGCGGAAACAATAGATAGCTAATCCATTCAGTCAATCGTGCATGCTTCGTTTCACCAGAGCGGCTGAGAAAATAGAGAGACGGGCGTTTTCAATAAAAGAGGTTATTTATTGAACAGTCTTCTTTCTCAAGCATTGAAAATGAACTGCTACAATAGTACAGCTTACTATGAAGTACAATGCATATAATACGAACAGTATTATAAAATAGTACTGTAAAAGCATGATATGGGTGTTAAGCCATAAAGTGCCTAAAAGGTATCAAATGTATAATCGAGAGAAGAATCGGAGGCTCCTGGGGAGACGTGCTGTCATTCCAGATGGCGCACTGTGCGTAAGACCACGGAGGTTCCTGCACTTCAGCACAGCTTCTCCTCCCACGATCAAGACCCGGGTGAGTGGCAAAGGTAGCTCCTGGGAGCTGAGAGGTTTATCTCGCGCTGGAGCGCCAGTCCCTGGGTGTATCTAGCTATCCGATCATTTGATGTCGTGACGTCGATTGGCTTTTTCTGCACTTTCTGCTTTTTTCTCTTCTTCTTTTTTTTTTGTCTCTTCATTGCTGCCTCACTCCATTACGTTTTGTTTTCTTTTTGATCTCCTCTTTTTCTCTTCATCATCCCATTCAACAAAATGGCCGCTTGTTGTTATTTAACTAAACAAAGAAGCCTTCCCCTGCAACTGCTCTTCTCTCTCAGGGATAATTAATTAATTTACAACCGATTGTAATAGGACCTCAATCCCACAATTCCCTCTGTGTTTCTTCCCTACAGAATCAGGTCTTCCCTTTGATAATAGAAAGAGGACCTTCCTACCAATATGTTGCCACTGAAGTAGGACCACAATGCCAAAATCCCTCATTAAGCCATGTTCATAGAAACAGGACTACTCTGGGACCCTCATGATCTATGAACACAGAAAAAGGACCACGCTTACTTGGTCTCATGCTCTCTTGGTCTATGGACACAGAAAAAGGACTACACTAACATTTATCCGGCTGAGACAGGATTTTTCTGTATTTCATATGTGCTATTGAAATTCTCTTTTTAAGGAAATGTTTATATCTTGACCTCAAACCCTCTTCGATCCTGTTCATGCTCTCTTGGTCTATGGACACAGAAAAAGGACTACACTAACATTAATCCTGAGACAGGATTTTTCTGTATTTCATATGTATTATTGAAATTTTCCTTTAAGGGACTGTATATATCTTGACCTCAAACCGTCTTCGATCCTGTTTATAGAATTAGGACTATTCTGTGACCTACCTGTTTTATGTTAATACTATTATTAGGACTACATATAGGCCCCTGTGTTATCTTACTTAGGATTCGTCCATTCTTGTCCAGGGACCCTTTCTCCTCTAATCACTATTTATCTTACCAATCTCCCTTACTCTTCAAATTCTGAATTAGGCCTCTCCTCTCCCTCCTCCCGTCTTCTTCTCTACTCATCCTTATTACTCATGTCTTTTCCCCTCTATCCCGGTTTCACTGCTCTCATTATGGAACCTACAGGCACTCACACCTACAAACTCATCTACCCTCCCAAACTCAACAAAAAATTGGCCAAACACTTTAAACACAACTTTCTTAAATCTCACCAGAAACGCCCTTTGCTGACCCTTACTTCACACCACATAATGGAATTACGACCACTGATATCATTTTCTTCACTAGACGTAGAGCCCAATGGAGGAAAGCTTTCCTAGCCTTATTCTCAATCTCCTCAATGAGGAAATCCGCACACAGTCTTATGATCTACACTGCTCCATCACAATTCTTCCACGCCACAGCCATCTTCACAATCTACAACAGAACTATTCTCATTCAGTCCACAGACCGCAGTCTAAATCTATTTGATAACATCTTTTCCACTATAAAAGATTATTTGTCTAATCCTCCTACCTCCTCCCAACTTACCCAACTTACCCAATTTACCCTCACTCCTAGCATTCCGGTCACCACTACCCCTACCCTCCTTGCTACCCTCCCATCTCCTACCCCCCTGCCATCCTTGAGCGCTGCTCCTCACTCCTCCCTCAACCTCTCTTTCTCATCCTCCAGCACCCCTCCATACTCTTCCCCGAACCCTCTCACGCCTCCAACCTACTCTACCTTATCTACTAATTTACCTCTTGCACAATCTCTCAGGCTTCCCACTATGCCCCCCCTATCTCATAACAACACCTTAGTCCTCCCTCTACCCTGTATTGCTTCCGCTCACGCTCCCTATACAGTAGTCGTCCCTCCTCTGACTCCAAACAGAGACCATTCCCCTCCCATTGAAACCCCCCAAGAACCCTGCACAGTACTTGTCCCTCCTCTGGCTCCAAACAGAGACCATTCCCCTCCCATCGAATCCCCCCAGGAACCCTGCACAGTTGTCGTTGCCCCTCTGGCTCCAAACAGAAACCATTCCCCTCCAACTGAATCCCCTCATTCACCCTGCACAGTAGTCGTTCCACCACTGACTCCAAGTTGTAACCTTTCTCTTCCCAATAATATTACAACCATCATACCTCTCCTCCCTTCATTAGCCATTTCTACTTCCTTACACCTATGCCTTCACTGTGCACTACATTCCATGCATCACCCCCCCTTCCCCACCTTTGCCTTCATCTGATTTCACTCCTAACAGAGTCATACCCCCCAACCCTCTTCTCACTCCAACACCAACACCTCTACTGTTCCAATCCTCACCTTGGATAAGATTATGACAACTCTTCTTCAAATCGAAGATGATATCCATTCCTTCAAAGAGTTATTTTCTAAACAACCCAGGCACCCTTTACCCCCTAAAACCTCTTTACCCTACAAGCGCCCCACCCAGCCCCCTCCTCCTTGCAAACAGAATCCTCCTTATTGGACATCTATTCCCTCACGTAACTCTACCAACCGTCCTCTTCGCAGCGTTAACCCTCTCTCAGCGTACGACATACGCTCTCTCCTACACTCATATGATATCGCACCCTTGACCCACACAGCCCCCACATATCTTCCCATCCCTACTATTCCTCTCAATCCCCTCAAGTCCTCCAAACAGAACGATGGAGGTATTGTTGCCGATAATCTAAAAAAAGTCTCACTCACTCCCGACCCCTCTTCCTCCCTCATCAGTCCTGGGCATAAGTGCACTCTTCTGAACTGCAGATCGGCCTCCAGACATGCCTCAGACATTGCTGACCTCATCATCGCACATGACCTAGACTTGATCATACACACCGAAACCTAGTTAACAGACTCCTCTTCACCACTCATTGACATTCTAGTTCCCCCTAACTACCACATCATTAGGCTAGACAGGGTTGTCAAAAAAGGGCGTGGACTTGCATGTATTCACCATAGCAATCTTGCAGTCAATTGAGCCAGTTCACCTTTATTCTCCTCCTATGAACACCTTTGTCTTGATATCATCAGCGAAGCTAACCCTGTTTGCTCCCTACATGTTCTCAACCACCCTCCAGGAGACAACCTCACCTTTACTGAGCACCTCATGGATCTGGTCACAACGAACACTGGACGTCTACATACACAGATTTTCCTTGGGGATTTCAACCTTCATTGGAACGACCACAACGACTCTTTAGTCAATAGTCTCAAAAACTTCCTCATCGACCTATACCTCACACAAATTTGCAACAGCCCCACCCATGACAAAGGCTCTATCTTGGATCTTATCATCTCCAAAGCTGACGCTATCCAAATCAAGTCAATCCAACCCTATGACTGGTCTGACCACTTTATTATCACTTTCTTCATTACTGAAAAAATGAAGCTCCTTCCGGCTCAATCCACCAGACCTAAGGTCTGGAAGAGAGATCTGAAGAAACTCAACCCCAACTCACTACCCTCATTCAACCACAATCTTCTCTTACCTCCCATTGGCGTTGTTGACGTACAGGTCCTTACCACCCACTACCTCAATTCCATGTCCTCAATTATCAACGCAGCTGCCCCCCTTCAATTAAAGAATGTTTCTTTAAAAATCTCTAAACTATGGTATGACGGGTTTCTTAATAATGATAGACGAGCAATGAGACAGGCAGAACGTAACTGGAGATCTGTCCCGTCAGCTTTGCACCTCATAACACTTAAGAAAAAAAGAAACGCTTACTTCAGGAAAATCAAACACTCGAAAACTGCTTTCTTTAGCCTCCAGCTTGATCAAGCAAAAAACCGACCAAAATAACTGTTCGAGTTATTAAAAACTCAATCCAGAGATGTCCCTCAAACTCTCTCAAACACCTCTAATGCACTGCCCTCCTGTGAAGAATTCTCTTCCTTCTTTAACTTAAAGACAGACAACATCAGGAATGACCTCCTTACTGATCTACATCTCTACTCTAACCCTCACAGTAAAACGCCCTTTGAGTTAAAAAACAAAGTTTCATGGTCATCCTTTGAAATGTACTCAGAAGAAAATATTGCCAAGATTCTTAGCACACTGAACCCCTCCGATCACTTCACTGACCCTCTACCCGCAAACGCCGTAAATGACTTTATCCCATTACTTCTCCCCCTTTGGACCAAAATCATTAATAGCTCACTTCAACAAGGATGCATCCCGGATTCCCTCAAAGTGGGACAGGTTTTGCCCATTTAAAAGAAACCCACAGCGGACCCCTTCGAACTTAACAACTATCGCCCTATCACCAATATCCCTACCCTAGCCAAACTACTAGAAAAATGCGTTAACCTTCAACTGACTAAACACATTGAGCACTTTCACCTCCTCAACCCATACCAATCAGGCTTCCGAGCAGGCCACAGTAATGAATCTGCCATGACCACATTATTGATGTTGCACTTCAAATACTCGATCTCTCTTGAGCCTTCGATACGGTCAAACATGAGCATTTACTTGATCTGTTGAATCTCAGAATGGGTATCTCAGGGACAGTTCTCAAGTGGTTAACCTCCTTTCTGCACAACAGGACCCAAAATTTCAAAATCAATAACACTATGTCCATCCCAGTTCCTGTAACTTTGGGTGTCCCTCCTCCTCCCTCTCCCCTACTCTGTTTAATCTAGTCATGGAACCACTTACCGCACTACTCCAAGCATCCAATGTTCAATTCCACATGTACGCTGATGATACCCAACTCTACCTCAAAATACACACCCTCGACGACATCAAAATATTCAACGCAACGCTTAGGAACACACAGACATGGCTAGCAGAGAATCACCTCAAACTTAACGCGCTAAAAACAGAATTCCTCCTAATAGCACCTCCCACCAAAGTCCCCATCATTCAGCCCTGGCTTAATCATCTCACTGCTCTCAACGTTCAACCTACTATTGTGGACCCCGCAAAATCTTTAGGCATAACCCTCGACGGTAATCTCAACATGCATCATCACATCAGCAATGCAACGAAGGGTGCTAATTTCCACATCAACACATTGCGTAAATTGAAACCTTTCCTTCCTCCCAAGGATTTCAAAACTGCAGTCCAAGCCTTGGTCATCCCAACAGTGAAATATGGAAGTGCTGCCCTCTGTGGCCTCCCCCTATCTACTATAGCACCATTAAAAGCCTCTATTAATGCTGCAGACAGACTTATCCCAGGCTCGAAAAATGGTCACACATCACTCCTGATCTAAAAGCTTTAAACTGGCAGCCCTATGAAGCCAGAATACATCTGAAAATCGCCTGTATGACCCACAAAGCTTTACACCTCAATTCCCCCAGTTATCTCGCTCAGAAACTGAGAATCTCTTGTGGATCAAGAGCGACAAGAAGCGCTGACAATCTTCTTTTGAAACCTAAGAGATTCCACAAGAAAAAAAACTATAAACGTTCCTTCTCAGGAATGGCGCCCATGATATGGAATGCCCTCCCTCCAGAAATCAGACTTATCTCATCCACAGCATCCTTCAAAAAAGAAGTAAAAGCTCTCCTCTTAGCCAAATTTCCATGAACTCTTACTACTGTATTCTGGTAACTCAACACTTTTCCTCCAGAGACTATTTATATTGTATTTTTGTATGTAATCTGGTAACTCAATACTTTTCCGCTTGAGACCATTTATATTATATTTTGTATGTATATTGACCTCTTTGCATCGTTACCTCCTTACATTGTTTTTCTTTATGTTGTAACCATTTACATCTATTTTCTCAAACGTTTTTGCTTAATCATTAGTCATTTGCATGCTTATTCACACTCTGACTATAAAGCGCTCTGATATCCGTAAGGATCTTGTTCGCGCTCTATAAAACTTTCAAATAAATAAAATAAAATACATACATCAATAAAGGATGACTCAAAGTACTCAACTGGTGGTTCTAAAATACGCCTACCCCGGTGTACCTAACCTAAGTCTAGTACGAGGGAGGGAGTATGAGAGGAGGAGTTTAAGTCTAGGGTTTCTTCTGCCAGGAATCTAATTCCAAGAATTCTCTAAGAGACCTAATCAGCTGTGTACCTTTGGTTTTAGAATGAAGGAGGTCTTGTATCTCGTTCTCGGGACTCGATTTCCCAGATACCCACAAGGGTAAACTGGAAACATTGGAACTGGATTTCTCGGCAAGGAGAAATGGCAGAGTCTCGCTGTGTGTCTTCTGGAGGGTCGGCTTTCCTCGGCACTTGCTGCTGCAGGGCATCGGGCAAGTAGATAGTCGATCTGCTCCAAACCACCGTGTGCTTGATTGTGCAAATCAACACATATTTATACTTTGAAGGTGCCGAGTTTGACGCATGTTTGGAATTAAAAACGTCACTCAAAGGCACAATTCTTGGAAAATGCCAAGAGTTCTAGGAGAACTTAATATTCAAGCAGGGGGAAGTCCCGAGCTGCTGAAGGCGGGTTTTTCCAAGAAATCGTTGTTAATTCTTAGAGCTTAGTGAAAGTATCCCTGCCGTATTTAGGCTGTACGGTTTGGGCCAAATATGGGAATGATTTATATGCCTTTATAAGGATATGATAAAATATACCTATATAAGGGCATGAATCGGGATTTTTATACTAGGGCCCTAGATTCGTTTACAAAACTATCACATTTATGATTATTATACTTTTCTATAGCCCTTCAATTATTGGCATGGTTTGTTGAAGTAAATGACATAATGTTGTCTGTCACCATAGTAGTTAGGGTGTCTGTAAAATAGTAATACATTCAATGTAGATTATAAAAATGCTTCATATATATGTAACAAACAAAGTGTTCATGATGTAAACCTCAAATTTCATTTGGAAATTCTTTCTTGAGATGTAATATCATTTGGAAATTCTTTTCTTAGATATGTCTACTCAAATAGCAAACACATGATTTTTGAACTTGAAAATGGTAATTTAGAAATATTTTTAAGATGTGTTGAAGAGTCTAAATTAAGTAAAAACCCTTGGTGTGTGTCTTAGTGTTTGGTGTTGTGGTGCAGAGTGTGACTTGCTTTTCTCACTGTGTAGGGGACTTATGGTTTTGTGTAAAGGAAACACAGTTCAGCTAGTAGTCGCTGTGGAGCACAAAATAGAGTTCTCAACTTCATCGAAAGCAAATTATGCACAACAAGCCGTAACAATATACAGACAAGTTGTTTAACATACGTACTCTAACTTAAGTAGATGTGTCCTTGCCCACACCTTTGTTTCAATGCAATTTCACATACCTTTTTCCTTCTGAAGAGTGTCTGAAAAATGGACGACAAATGTGTTACTTATGCAGATTAAATATTCCATTGATAAAAATGTAAAAGGCAAACTTTCAAGAGTTGTTCCATTCTTGTGGCAACTGTGGTCAGGCGAACTTCTCACAATACAAGCTGTTCACAAAAATTGTTAAAAATCATGAGATTGAAAATGCCCACCACAATGAGCATTCAACAGTGAGGATTGAACAGAACAGATGTATCTGCATTTGGAACATTGCAAGACCTACAACCATGTGCACCATCCTAGAGGCTGTGTAAAACCTTTGTGTCTGTGCCTACATTTAGCCTACATGATGCATTCATAATGTGATGCAGAAAAGATATTTTTAAATAAAGTCACATATTACTACTTTAAATCATAATCATGGGACCATCCCTTCATCATAGATCTGTCTCTGCCTCACTCTTCTATTTGTTTCTTAAATATGCAGTAACCACAGGTAATGTTTATGTCCACTCACATCGGCAGCAATACGTTATAACCTGTGGCCCAAGCCTACATTGCTCAGATGTGTCCTTTGTGGAATTCGGGAATATTTTAGATGCTTGTCAATGAAGAAAAGGAAATGGATGCTGCTCAGCCACCTACCCTTGTGCTAATCATACACTAAAATGTTATTATGCTTACTTGAACTGAAAAGAAATGCTAAAATTAAAGTCAGTTTAAAAATGTAAATCTTCAGCTGCTAGATATCAGGGTAGCTAATAAATACAGCAGCAATATCTAATACTGAAAGGAAGAAGTCTGATTGGGGTTTCTGATTATGCCATTCTAGAGACGGGAGAATGACAAATCATTACAATATCTGCTATTTTCAGGGATACAGTCGAACTCCAACCCCTCTTTCCTTGATGAGTAACACACTCAAAACCACTAAGAAACAGGACATGTATTTAAAAATATTTATTTTAAACTTATAACTCAATACATAAACTCTGAATGTTAACAACACAGACTATAAAAAGAAACGTAGTAAATACTGTTATGGTGAGATGAAACAGCAGGAAAAATTCTAACATGATGTTGAGTCCTTATCATCCTAACTCCCTCTTGCTTTTTTGAGGTGATATGCTAAATTTGCTAGAGCAGTAAAGAGTGAGTCTCTTCTTGAGTTTCTGAGATGGTTCACACAACATGGCTTTGTTATGGAATAGCAAGTAAGCTATTTCCTTTCACAGCCTAGCAACTTGTGCGAGGCTGGAACATAAACAGTGACCAGATGAAGGCCACTTATCCCCAGTGAGACCTCCAATTGAAGTTTGTGCTGCAATCCGGCATTACTTTTGCTTCAAAAGCCAATAGGTGAATTTCAGATATTTGTGATATCATATATATGGTCATAAAAGACTCTACCACCATTGGCCAATAAAAATGCAAGCTTAGCAAATTAATTTGTTTTTCACTATTGACGTTAAGGGAAAAATTGTTGGTTAAAAAATAAAAAGGTAATAGCTGTCCTTTGGCACAATTTTCTTCATTTGATCTCCAAAGAGTAGGGAACAGTCTCTTATTTTTGCACCAGAAGGTATTTATGCATTTCTACTTTTTCCTAATCAATGATGATGATGTTATAAAATATTCATGAAATCCAAGTGTGACTGCCAGATGAGAGTAAGTACTTTGTTGAATGGCATAGGAATGGACTATAAATTGACCTTTTACTCTTGATTCAGTAATCACTAATGGGGTGGATGTGCATATGCAGTGGAACAGATCATCAATGTCCAGAAAATCCAGCCAATCTGTATGTCTCCTTTTTTGGAAATAAGGTTATCTACAATAACAACCCTTTCATAAATAATATGAAGAAATATCTAAGATACATTGATGATGCGTTTTTGATTTGGCACGGTTAAGTGGATGAATTTATGGATTTCCATCTGTGGTTGAATAGACAAAACAATAACTTTCAATTTACTATTGACTACTATAAACAGCCAATAAGCTTTCTTGATTTAAATATTTGTTATGACTCAGGATCTTTATCACTTAGTCTATATACAAAACCTACAGTTAGGAACACACTTTTGAAATACATGAGTTGTCATCCATGTAATCTGAAGGATAATCTCTCTTTTGGGCAGTTTTTGAGGATCAAACGCAACTATATCAAAAGGAAAGACTATTTCAAGAAGGCTAAGAAGCCTCAAGTCCAAATTGGTTATGAGGGGTTAGCTTTACCGTCTTGTGAAACGCTCACTCAAATGAGCCTGGTACAATGATCGTGATGCCTTGCTCAAACTAAAAGAACATCAGGGATCTGATCAAAGAGACTAATTTGTGTGACCACGTTTGGGACTGAATCCAACAGAATACAAACGATTATATTAAAAAAATGTTTTATTTAATACAGAAAGTGGACACACAGAGAGATAAACAATTATTTGCATTTAACAAAATCTAAGAGATCATCTGGTCAGGGCTTACAACAATTGTGAACCTAATTCATTACACCAGCTTTGGGGCTTGACACCCGTAGTAGGGCTCAGGCCCCGAATGAAATGAAATGGTTTGTACTAGAGGTGGTTAAATGTTCTAAACGTAGATGTGATATTGATCGCCTGCTCACACTGAAGGAAAACAAGTGGCTCTGGTCAGCCAAAACTGTGGAGAAAGGACTTAATTTATATGTTGAATGGCAGACACTTGCCGCTTTATAACTTAACGGTATTGTGGCAGTATTGAGGAACCTTATCTGAATTGGTGAGTACCTTAATGTGCCCTTGTGCTTTTTTGTTTTCCACTAGCATGTATGTTCAGGCCATTGAGTAAAATATCTCCTTATATTAGATCTGGAGCTCTTGTTGTGTATATTTAGTTTAAGTTTCATTTATCATTATTATTATTATTGTTTTAATATTGTTCTAATTGGATGACCAGTGGACCATTTATTGTCTGTAGTGATAAACTGTGAATTATATCTTTGGTCCCAAGTCAAAATGGCCACCATTTTTAGTTCCGCTCCGGTGTGTCCGTGAAGATTTTTTGCTGCTTCGATTATAGATGCAGTACTTTTTGGGAATCTCTGTATTAACAGTAACTGTTGGGAGTTTTGTGTGAACATAGTTTTTGGGAGACCACCACACACTGGTTTGGTATATTACGCGGGTAATATCAAGATGGCGGACTCTTTTGTGCCGCCGGGGCACAAGACCTACTAATTGTGCATGTTAGCCGAGTCGATTAATATTGGACTTGTAGAAGCACAATGTGTGCTGATCATATGAAGTAGTTGGACGCCGTTTGTGGTTTGAAGTAATCGAGTAAGTACATACTGCCCTAGATGCCAACTTTGCCAGTTATTTAAAACCTGTCTTTGATTGCATTACATCTAACTAGCAACATGTGGTCACTTTATGTTTGTGGTTAAAAATTGTAGAAGAGATGACTGTAATTTCCTTGAAGTCGGGAAAGGACACAGAGTCAATACTTTTCCGTGAGTCTTTCCAGCACATTCGGTGGCAGTTCAATTTGACTGATTGTAGTTCTTCTGTTTTTCGTTTGTTGTTTTTGTTTGATTACGGACAATTAGAATCATTGGAGTCTCATTGAATCTTTATGAGAAGGCAGCAAGGTATACTGTTTCAATAGATTTTTGGGTATGATGTACTAGGTCAAACTTGCTCTATGTGGTGTTTAACACCAATAGACACTCATGATGTTTGTTTTTGTTTTTTTAGAATATGCTGGTAGTATCATGGATACACGGTTCGTATGATGGTCAATGGTGGTTCTTTTTGTGAGCAGACGATACATTAGATCATGGATGTATTGATTATTTTCTTTTGTTAGTATTTTCAGAAGTCATCATCTTTTGTGGAGCGCTGAGTCCTGAGGAGAGTCTTGCGGACCCGTATGGCCTTGAAACACTGACACATCGGCAAAACAACCTTATTTCTTTTGAATATCATGATGTGAACATTCTCTATCTGATGTAAATATTCGATGTTTGGAGTATATGGGCTTTATATTTACTGTCCATATTATTTTGGAAAAAGGGTGATTACACTTCCTGCTATCCCATTACAATATTGAGAAACTCAATGAGATTGTTTTGGTAGTGGCAGTGTTGCGACATATATTTGTCTATTTGTATATTGTGTATATATTGTCTATAATTATGGGTGTTTTGTAAAATGAATGAAATATAATATGAATGAAGTAAAGACAGAGTAAAAATCAATCTTGGTTATGATATAAACAATTCCTCAAGGGATATTTTGTATATAAAATTATATTTTACCCAATTCCTTGGGGATGATTGGGTTACCCTATTTTGTTAATATAGTTAGTCCATGCTCATGCGCTTTGGGATATATAGGTAAGGCGAAATGTGAATTTAGGGTAAGGTTCCGTTAACAGAAATTGGCTGAACACAGTAATAAGATCCCCGCCCCTCTAGTACAACATTGTACGCAACTTGAACTTTCGGAAAATTGCTACAAATTAACTATTTTGGAGGAGATCAATCAGATTAGAGGAATTGAAGACAACAGATATCACAAGGAAAGGGAAGTGTAGAGGATGTTTACTTTGGGGACACACAAGGAAGGCATTAATTAGTAGCCACAGCTCATGCAGGGAAGAGCAGTAGGGTGGTGGGGCCGGGTGTGGGGGTATTTTGACAGATGCTGACGATTCCTTTATTAAACCAGCAGTTGGTTTCCTGGGCAATTTTTTAAAGCATTACCTCAATGAGCTCCTGATTCAAACCTTGTCTTAATAAACAATACCAATTACCAGTTCTGCTTGAGTTCAATTCTTGTGCCGCTTTCAAATTTATTCTTTACCTCTGATTGATTATTTTATACTTATTCATAAGGAAACACATTGTCTGTCTAAAAATTAACCAGAGATTGCCCCTCTGAAGTGCAAAATGTGATACAAATACCTCCCATAATATAAGAATGGTATCGTTGTAAAAATCTCCAAGTTTAGTGAATCCTAGCCTATTATAGGACTGCAATACATTTTGTGAAACCTTGATACCCCACAACTCACAGTCTTTAGGGGAGTAAATGCGTGGCACAGTGGAATATCGTAAGCTTTATGGAACCGTTGATTGCGGTTAGCCATAGTGTTCACCACCTCATAACTTGTTCTTTTGGGTAGCTTTGCAGTACGCAGAAATGCTGGCAACTTAATTTCAGTATCTGCTAGCATCAGATTAAAAAACAATGTTGTCAAGTTTCGAGGTAGGAGCCATCAGCTACGTTAATAAGCTCATCAATGCAGCTTGATAATAGATAGATAAATGAGGCAAGGTAAGTCCTCCCTGCTCCCATTCTAGTTGGAGAATCAAAGCTTGTTCTGGGGCTTTTTTTTGTCCATACAACCTGCCATTGAGTTTTGTCTACTTCGTTAAAATAAGAAATCAGTATTTTTAAGGGGAGATTTAAAAACCAGAATATCAGCAGAGGAAGAATTGACATCTTCACTAAAGAGACTCGGCCTACTATTGTCAGAGGTAATAGCGACAATTTTTCTAAACATTTTAAATGTTATTGAGCGTTTTTATGTAGTTTAATTGAAACAGTTGAGAGAAATCTGCGTTGACAAATAAGCCTAGATATTCAATAGGTCTTAATGGCTGAATTTTTAACCGTTAACGAAGATGAACCTCTGGTGAATTAAAAAAGAGGAACTCAATTTTGGATTGGTTGACCTTTTATTCCCCTAAATCTGTAAATGCTTGAATTTTCCCAAGCGCCAACAGGATATTTGCCTTATCTGAGTTCAGATATGAAATCATCTGCAAAGAGCTTAATTTTTGTCATCCCTGGTAGAGGGGCCAGGATTGACGTGTTCACTCGGATCTTTATTGCCAATGGATCAAATATGAAATAAAAGGGGCGAAAGGGGACCCTGGTCCCCCATCGTATCCTTACTTTCCAGAACCAGAATCAGATCATCAAGGCATAGAAGGATTTCAACATTTGAGAGCTTTAAGCAAGAAGCCACTAAGGTTCCTGATATTGATGCCAAAAAAACTATTTCCAAACTTGAACTGGGATAGATGAACTACTGTGTACAGTGACAGTAAAATACCACTTGAAGAGTTCATAAAGCATCCAATGCCACTATATTAATAGAATGACCATCACACTCCCCTTTATCATGTTACACAAAAACAAATTAATATGAGCTAAGTAGAAGCACAAGTTAATTACCTTCGGTAACAATATATCTGTAAGAAACATAAGTTAGTTATAGATCCCTTACCTTAGAATTACCATCAGGCATCAGACAGGATGCGGAAAGTTTTTTCGTCAGCAGTACCCCTGCTCATAGAAAGGTGGCGTTGGTCAGCCCCGTGATCGTCGTTGGCATCGTGGTCACCGAGATGACATCCTGGCAGCTACTTAGACGCCGCCCTTGTGCGCTGACATCAGTTCTGTACACGACTTTCCATGTCAGAACCATACAAGACACTGACCACTGGTGCACAATACTAGGGCCCTGAAAAGGAGAGACCTTAACCCTAGAAATCAGTTCGTAGAATGGGGAGGATGGGTGGGGCCATAAGGAATCTATAACTAACTTATGTTTCTTACAGAAATATCGTTACCAAAGGTAAGTAACTTGTGCATCTGAAAGAAACATGTTAGTTATAGATTCCTTACCTTAGATTAGATACCCGAGCAATACCAACCCTGGAGGTGGGTCTGCGGACCAAGTTCACACCAGAAAGTCCTGGAGAACAGAACAGCCAAAGAAGCCGTCTCTCCGGACTTAGCTGTCCAGGCAGTAGTGTTTAGTGAACATGTGCAGTGAGGCACACGTAGCTGCCTGACAGATGTCATTAAGGAGAACTCCACGTCCCAGAGTAGTGGTAGCTGCAGTCGCCCTGGTAGAATAGGCTCTTAACCCCACTGGAGGCTCCTTCTTAGCCAAAGAGAAACGAGCCTTGATGCACAAGACGACCCATTGAGAAATGGTCTACTTGTGCAATGCCCGACCTTTCATGGCGCCCGGGAAGCCAACAAAGAGTAGGTCATCCACCCGGAATTGTTTTGTGCGATCCAAGTAAAATGAAAGCGCACATTTTGGATCCAGTCAGTGTAGTCGCTCTTCTTCTTTTGAAGGGTGCAGAGGTGGAAGGAAGGTGGGCAAAGTGATTGTTTGGCCAATGTGAAAAGAAGTGACCACCTTTGGTAGCAAAGACAGACAGGTCAATTATTGAATCGTGTGCTCAAAAGAGCATGGTGGACACCAAGAGACACACTTCTAACAAAAAAAGTCAAAATCGACCAAACTAGAATAGTTTGCGTATCAAGATTTTGCCCAACATCCAATTGGTTACAAAAAGAAATATGTAAGAACTGGCACTTGGTAAAGGACTTGGATAGACAGCTAGTGGAATTACCGCTCTTTGCATTTAAGAAGGACAAGAGTGTGGCAAACCACATAGTAAGAGCGGCCATGCCGAAACAAACACCCTTATCACTTAGAGGATACTTGAATTTACCACCTATCACAGGCCACCATCAATGTGGAACATGCGTGTGTTGTCCTCTAATGATAGAAGGAGATTTGTTCCAACATAATGGTGTTTCATGGAAACATTCGAAATTTACGAATTGTAAGACTAAGTACGTTATTTATGGCATTCTATGCCCATGTAACAGACTGTATATAGGGAAGACTAGCCAAGAGGTTAGACAGCGGATCAATCAGCACAAATCACGAATTAAGAAGACCATCCTTACGGCACCACTTGTGCAACATTGGATTGACCATGCACATACAGAAAATTATGTCAAATGGACAGTTATCTCCAAGGTGGAACCCGACCAAAGAGGAGGTGACCTAGAGGCGAAATTACCCACACGAGAGGCAATTCTGATTCTAAAATACAACTCTGCAGTTACAGGATTAAATGAGATGTCTGAATTATACCATCTATGACACGGAATTTTTGACACCCCTACTGGTTTGTATTGCATCAAAGTCTTTTTCTTGCACATATCCGACCACAAGCCATCAACAGCAGCTTTGACAAGCAGGTACATGCTTTCAAACTACATCGCCCAGCATGCACCTTGACACTTCCGAATTAATATGGTTCCATTAGATAAACATTCAGCCCTCTCCGTCAAACACACGGACCAATGACAACTAAAAGCACCAATTTGGAATGTTGAAATCGTAAATAGGAGGAATGATGTTTTTTGACAACTAAAAGCACCATTTTTGGACTGTCGAAATCGGAAACAGGAGGAATGAAGTTCCTTTGCATCCACTCACTGAGAAACAGCTACCACTCCCAGAGTCCTTAGCGTCGGGACACGTGTCATATTACTCGCCGAGACAGATTGTGTCTCTAACGCGACGGCGGACTGGTAGACGCCGAGTGAGGGAGAGGAGTCCTGTTTCCTAACAAGGTAAGCTCTATGGACCACAAATATTCCCGTGCCCCCACTGATGCGAGTTAATAGTGCCATGCAGATGTAGATTATTAGAGAAGGCACATGTTAGGTTGAATATCGAATGCCAAACCTTGACGGCAAGGACTAACCGTTCTTGTCTCTCCGTTCCACGTAGGAATTGGACGTTAAGAAACTGCCGAATAAACGCGCTGGCCCCATGCTGAACCCGTTGACTTCGCTTCGAAGGTAATTGATGTTCCGCTTGACATACAAACTAGTAGGCTATATTTTGATAGTAGATCTTACAGTACAACTTTTGTTAAACAGCACAGATGGGTGTCTGAGTCCGCAACGGGACAACACAGTTTACCACTAAGAACAGGAGCATTTGAAAAATACCAAGAAGACAAGGTAACACCTTGGGTTGTGCTTGTTCATTTATAAGTTGAAGGTTCTGCTCAGGAGCTTGATTAGTAAGATGTGTTGTTTCTATCTTTCACAGGACTGAACCCTCCGAGGTCCTGAGGAGAATCCCCACAACTAAGGGGTTTCGAAACGCGTCGACCCTCTTTTGTATATAAGGCCAATCTTTGTGATAAATGTTATTGTGAAAAATTCAGATTGTAAATAGGTTTGATGGCCTGATCTATGACTAAATCAATTGTCATTTGAGATAATGATAAGACAAATATTAGCACCTCACCAATTTGAGTAACGGGTTCTGTTGAACCGTGGTGAGGCTATTCACTTTCCCTTTCGCTTTTTCCAAAAAATCCTCCTTCATTATTCACTTCTCTTTTTCCAATTTTTGTTTGTCTACCCTTGAGAGTGAGAATTGCTGCATGATAGTTTGACAGAACAAATGATGGGTGTGTAATGAGTCTTTATGAGTGATACCCGTCCAATTTTTTTGCACTTCTTCAAAGTTTAAAAAAAATATATATTTCCCTCCCCTTTTTCTCTAAATTTGTAAACCTTTTTGAAAACGATAAAAATCATTTTTGAATTCATAAAAAGAAATAAAAAGATTAATACAGACACATTGTGATTTGTGTATATGCGACAATTGTTTAATTTCATTGTGCATTGAAAATAGATGAACTCATATCGCAGTACTGGCATCTTGTTCTGCCAAGTAAAATGAAAGCGCACATTTTGGATGCAGTCAGTGTCGTCGCTCTTCTTCTTTTGAAGGGTGTAGAGGTGGAAAGAAGGTGGGCAAAGTGATGGTTTGGCCAATGTGAAAAGAAGTGACCACCTTTGGTAGCAAGGACAGACAGGTCCGAAAGGACAACCTTGTCTGGATGAACAGCAGGAAAAGGAGGTTTTGAAGAGAGAGCCTGTAGCTCACTCACCCTGCGTACAGAGGTGATGGCCACCAGAAAGGCAGTTTTTAGTGTCAAAAGTCTAAAAGGACAGTTATGTAGTGGCTCAAAGGGAGCACACATAAGGTAGGTAAGAACTAAGTTCAAGTCCAACTGAGGCATTATGAATAGAATAGGAGGAAAGAGATGAGTAATGCCCTTAAGAAAGTGATATACAACAGGGTACTTAAAAAGAGAAGGCTGATCAGTAAGCCTCAGAAATGCTGAAATGGCCGAGAGGTAGCCCTTTAGGGTGTCCAGAGCAGAGCCCTGCTGGGCCAAAGAAAGGAGGAACAAGAGAACCTCAGAAAGAGGGTCAGAAAGAGGATCCACAGCATTTGCTGTGCACCATGCCACATATTTGTCCTCTCGGCAGGCGTATATCGTTTTTGTGGAAGGACGCCTGGCTGCCAAGATAACATCACAGACTTTGGAAGGAAGGTCTAAAGCTGTCAACTGTTGCAGCTCAATCTCCACGCAAGTAGGTGGAGGCTGGACAGGTTCGGGTGGAGGACCGTCCCCTGCTGCTGCTACAGAAGATCCGCCCGAAGATGCAGTCGAGTCGGGGGATCGATGGCCATGTTCAAGAGCTCGGGATACCAGACTCTCCATGCCCAGTCTGGAGCCACAACGATGACTTGGACCCGGTCGCACTTGATCTTCTTCAGCACTCTGGGCAGAAGTGGTATATGTGGAAAAGCGTATAAAGACCACAACTCCACTCGTGACGAAAAGTGTCACTGAGCGAGTGCCGCCTCGGAAATTCCAACGCGCATAATTGCTGACATTGCGAGTTCTCTTTGGGGGTGAATAGATCTAACCGAGGCTCTCCCCACTGTCGAAAGAGACCTTGCACCACCTCCGAGTTCAGAAGACATTCATGAGACATCATGCACCTGCGGCTGAGTTCGTCCACCCTGGTGTTCAGTGAACCTGCCTGGTGTTGAACCACCAGGGCAATGCCCTGATGTTCCAGCCATATCCAGAGGAGGAGGGCCTCTTGACAGAGGGTCCACAACACCACCCTGCCTTGTCTGTTACCGTTCCATATGCGGTGATGTTGTCTGTGAACACCTGAACTACTCTTCCCCGGGCAGAGGGAAGGAATGCCTTGAGTGCAAGACGAATCGCCCGAAGCTTCTGGGTTGATATGGAGCCCGGACTCCGCTGGAGACAGAGTCCTCTGATCTGCACCCCCCCCATGTGACCGTCCCATCCCAGAAGTAATGCATCAGTCACCACTGTGAACTCTGGTTGGGGAAGGAAGAGGGATCTGCTGATGACCCAATCCTGGTTTGTGAGCCACCACTGCAGTTGGTGTGCAGTGCCCTCCAAGATCTGGATGCAATTGGACAGGTTTCCCTGATGCTGTGCCCACTGGAACTTCAGGTCCCACTGCAGAGCCCGCATCTGCCATCTGGCATGATCTACCACCAGGATGCAGGAGGCCATCAGACCCAGCAGCCAGAGGGTCAGTTTGACCAAAACCTAGGATAGAGGCTGAAAGATCAGAATCATAGCCTGAATATCCCGGACTCGCTGCTCAGGAGGATAAACCAGAAACTACGTTGTGTCCAGAACCCAGCCAATGAAAAGTAGCTTCTGAGAGGGAGTCAGATATGATTTTGGCACGTTGATGGAAAACCCCAGCGAATGCAGGAGGTCGGATGTAGTCTGGAAGTGGGAGACGACTGCCTGGGGCAAGCCTGCCTTCAACAACCAGTCGTTGAGATTGGGGAAGACTGGAACCCCTGATCTGCGCAGAGGAGCTATGACCACCGCCATCACTTTTGTGAACACCAGAGGGACACTGGTAAGGCCAAAGGGAAGCACAGTATACTTAAAATGCTTGTGGCCTACCGTGAACCACAGGTAGCGCCGGTGGCCAGCAGGACAGGGATGTGAAAATAAGCGTCCTGCAAGACTAACGCTACCATCCAGTCTCCACGGTCGAGGGCAGACAGGACTTGAGCGAGGGTCAACATTTTGAACTTCTTTCCGGAGGAAACGGTTGACATTCCTGAGATCCAAGATAGGACTACCTACCTACAACCTACTTTTGGGGCAGGAACACGCTTGATGGCTCCCTTGGCCAAGAGAGCCGCAACTTCCTGTTGGAGAAGTACCAGATGATCCCCTGACATGCAATGGTATTGGGGTGGCATGGCTGGAGGGGTGGTCTCAAAGGGGAGGGAGTAGCCACTTCAGCCTATCTGCAAAACCGACCTGTCCAACGTTATGGTGCACCAGTGGGGGAGGTGATGGCGAATCTTGCCACCCACTGGCGTTTGATGGGCTTGAAAGGTCAGACTAGGAGGGCTTGGAGGCTGCTGCAGAGGGGGCAGTGGTAAACTGGCCCACCCGCTGGCCCCCAGAACCACGTTGGTTGGTTCCAATTCCCCTGGCATGCTGGGGCTGAACAGCTTGTGCCGGCCTATGGCTGGAAAAGGGACGTGTTGGGGCACCCCTTTCGTAGCCACGAAGGGGGCGAAAAGCAGACTGTGCGCGACATGTGGTGGAGAGGTTGGAACGCTTTAGTGCACTGTCTGCTTTGTCGCCAAACAGGCGATGGCCATCAAAGGGCGTGTCTATGAGAGAGTTCTGGACATCCCCTGAAATGGCAGTCGATATCAACCAGGCGTGACGGCGAAGCACCACCGATGTTGAAATGGTCCTACCCAGTGAGTCGGCAGTGTCCAGTTCACAACGGATTATAAACTTTGCGGCTTCTTTCCCCTCTGCCACAGTATGGCAGAGTACGGCCTGGGCCTCCTAGGGACACTGGGCAGCACCTGCACCACCGTATCCCACACGGAGTGGGAATAATGGCCCAACAAACATGCGGTGTTTGCAGACTGCAGTCCTAGGCTGATGCTGAAGCACCTCTGTCAGGGGGTTATTCCTGACTGCCACCGTAGGAAGTTCGAGGGTTAGGGCCTCGGCCGCCCTATGCAACACAACTGTTAAAGACGCTCCCTCCTCTGTAGCCACGGTAGGATGGGACAACATGCCAAGGTCTGGGGATGTATCTAGACCATTGGATTCTCCCAGTTCCTCTCTCCAGTCCTGTTCATCCACGATCTGGTCAGATAAAGGTACACCATAACTCTCGCAGTCCTCATCATCCTCCCCTGGCTGCCAAAATGGCTGATAAGGGCCAGGGCTGAACACAGACATAAAATTACCCACCAGTGCCAGATCTAGTGTCGGGCAAAGCCGGTCTGGCTCCGTGTCCATGTCGGGGATGAGGTTGGGGTCAACGCCGGCAGGGGGTCCAGCTGGTGCCGGCTATGGATGTAGAGCAGTGAAGCCGGCACCGGGGGAGGTACCACATGGCCTACTGGCAATGATCCGGACCAGGTCTGGATCCAGGGGGGCCCTGTGGTGCTGGGGCCAGAGCCGCTGGCGTCGAAGGTCTATGGCCCCACCCAGCTCCATGTGGCACAACGGCACTCTGGCAGAACCGGGCTGCCCAAAAATGGCATGCATCGATTCGTAGAACTGACAAAGCTGGGCATGGGTCGCGCTCAACCCCAGAAGGGAAGCCCGGAGTTGACCATGGAGGTTCCACAAGCGGAGCCTTGGGAGTGGTGCCACCCACACCCTGCGCTGCGCCAGCCGACGAGTAAGAGGAAGTCGAAGAACGAAGGTGCTTTCTCGACTTCTTCCTGTGCTTTGACTTACCAGACCCCAAGTGCGAAGACTTTGACGAGGAGTGATGATGATGACTCCGCGACCAGTCCCTCGACCTCCCACGGGAGAGGGACCTTGAGCGGCAGGGAGCCAGCTACCCAGCATCGAGTAACTTATGGGAGCGCTCCCGCAAAGTCTTCGGGGGCATGGGCCGGCAGTCAGAGCACGACTTGGAGTCATGGTCGTGCTCCAGGCAAAAAAGACTCATGCGGTGCGGATCCGTCACTGACATCAGTCGCGCACAGGAACTGCATTGCTTGAAACCGGGCATCCCTCGTACACCAGGTGTCATACGACTCGAAAAAGAAGTCGACAAAAGTCACAAAAAGATTAGTCAAAAATGTATTAGAGGTACCACTCTTCCCTGATCTGCGCTGGCTAGCGCAGAAAAAGAAAGAACTGATGTCAGCGCGCGAGGGCGGCGTCTAAATAGCTGCTGCGACGTCATCCTGGCAACCACGATGCCAATGATGATCGAGGAGCAGACCGACACCACCTTTCGACGAGCAGGGGTACTGCTGACGAAGAAACTTTCCGGATCCAGTCTGACACCTGGGGGTAATTCTAAGGTAAGTAATCTATAACAAACATGTTTCTTTCAGATTTACTTTTATATAAGATCTATTTATGATTGCTCAATTTATAAACTTACCTCTTTCTTTAATTAAATCACCTATAAGAGAAAATGTAGAGAAAACTAACTTAATTTTGTTTTCAGATGTGTAAAATATTTCTTCATCAAATACTTTATTCAGAATTTTCAACCATAAAAGTACATAACAATACATATGTAAAACTAAAGATACACAAACTCAATTTCCAACACGCCGCTGTGTCAAGCCATTTCAAAATTTAAATGATCAATGGAAGTGTACCTTTAAATTGGAATAAATAAATAAAATAGTTTATAATTAGTTACAATTGGCATTTAAAAAGATATATAGTTAAACTCAACAAATAAAGGACACCGATGCTAAGCGTCTGTTAGACCTGGCACCATTGGCGTGGGTCTCCCTTCAATTTCTGCTGTTGCCTCATGTATTTTTGCTGGTGTTAGATGCTTTGGGCACTGTGCCAATGCTATTCAGTGCCACAGTGCAGGTGCTCCCTACTGAAAATTGATGTATTAATCAGTGGTTCAATGTTTGGCTATTTGGTTTACTTGTCAGACCCTAGTCTAATGCACTGAGTGTGCCCAGGGCGTGTAAATACAAATGCTGCTGGTGGGGCTGCAGTACTGGTTGTGCCACCCACAGAAGCAGCCTTGTAAAATGTGTCTAAGGTCTGCCATTGCAGAGCCTGCATGCAGTCTAGTACTGTCATGCTGACTGGGCAAGTGTACCCACTTGCCAGTCCCTAAAACCTTCCCTTTTCTTCATATTAGTCACCCCTATGGTAGGCCAAAGGGAAAGGGTGCATTGTAAGTAAAAGGTAGGAAAAGCCCTGATTTGCGTGGCTTGTCCTAATAGTGAATTACAGCCATTTTCGTTTTTCACTATTGCAAGGCTACCTGTTCTCCATAGCCCAGAATGAGTTGTAGAATTGTTACATTTTATAATCACAACAGGCTCAGGGAACATGGTAGAAATTTGAGTTTAGTATGCCTGGAATAATAAAATACATCTTTTAGTGAAATTAATTTTAATATTCTGTGTTTGCAAATACCACTTTCAGAAAGAAGGTATTTGCTTGTCTAACCATTCAAACCTGCCTCTGCTAGGTTGTGTATTCCTTTGTCTGGTTGTGTGAGTGACAGGGCTAGGGGATTCCAAGAGACAGGCTGAGTCACCAAGTGGTGAATATAGAGATCTGCATCAAGATGGGAGGAAGGAGCTGCACCTGAACTCTGAATAGGGCTGTGCCTGCCTTCCAGAATGCTGGCTCCACCCCCTTGGGGAGCGGCTGATGTCTCTGCCCTGCACACTGAAAGAAGAGAAGGAGTCCTGTCAACAAAGTGCTCCAGGACTGTACTTGCCTTCCACAATGCTGGCTACACCTCCTGTGGGGCGTCTGATTTGCATGCCCTGCACTTTGAAAGGAAAGGAGAACTCTGGTAAACAGAGTGCTTCAGAACTGGTTTGGACTGGGCACAGGCCCCTCGCCCCTCAGAGAACAAAGGATATTGGGGTATACCTATTAGGACCCTGATCCCAAGAAATTAGATCACTTTGGACTACAAGAAGAAACCTTGACTGAGGAGAGGAACCTGAAGAAACTGAGGAGAGACTATTCCCAAGCTGAAGTGCTGCTTGGGGGATTGGCCTGCAGTGGTTGCCTTACTGCCAAAGGAAGGTGAAAGGCATTTTGTATAATTTATTTTCAACTTGTGAAGGATCTCCAAGGGCTTGGAAAAGAGCTTGCCTCCTGCTGAAGTCTCAGGGGCAACATACTTCACCCCCCAGCTCCCCAGAGTTCTTGTGGATGTGCCTGCTGCTGTTTTGGGCCTTCTGAGGAACTGCGTGTTCGAATGAAGAGGAAGCGTGTCGCCGTCGCTGCTGCTGCCGTCGCAACTCCGAAGGAGGGTGTCGCAGCTGTAGTTGTCGCACTGCACCGCATCAGGAGAAGAATCTTGCAACGAGGTTGGAGCGTGTCGCCGTCACTGTGCCTGCTGTCGCAACTCCAAAGGAGGGTGTCGCCGCTGGAACTGTCGCATTGTACCGCATCGACCAAGAGCACCTCACATCCCCGAGAAGCGCGTCGCCGTCGGAGCTGCTGCCGTCGCATCTTGGATGTCGCCGCTGTAGTTGTTGCATCGTGCGGAAGCTTCACGCATCGCGGGAGAAGAGCGTTGCCGCTGGAGCTGCTGCTGTCGCATCTTAGATGCCGCCACTGTAGTCCACGCATCGAACCAAGAACTTCTCGCATTCCGAGAAGCGTGCCGCATCTGGAAAATCTTCACGTCTTTATTTCTTTGCACCTGAACTTTTCCGCATTCCCATCGCTGCGACATTGCTTGTTGTGGAAGCGCAACGCAACCTTAGGTACATTGACGCAAAGTGTCGCATCTAAGAAATGAACTAAGCTTAATTCTACCATGTTAAAGTAATAGTATTGTGTATTTTTGTCGTTTATGGTCTTGTGGCAACTCTATATAAAGTGTACTTATTTTATATATAAAACCTGTGAGGTGTCCATTTGTAGTGTTGTCACTGGGTTACTGTATCTGGTCACAACTGCTCAACGCCTCTGAAATAAGCCATGACTGCTCGTGCCACACAACCTAGAGGGTGAGCAGGGGTTATTTTAGGAGGGTAATCACCTTCTCTTGACTAGAGGAGAGGGTCCCTGCTTGTCACAAGTATCTACCTGTGCCAACCAGAGACCCCCAAATCTAGAAGTCTCATATAACAAATATATAGGTACTGGGAGACTCAGACAAAGAGAAAGCATAATACGAAAGCCAATAAACTCCAGCACCCTGTATCTGATGGACCTGCTCCAAGGAAGGTACTTGGATACCGCAAAGCAACTAACTGAGAGGATACTGTACAGAGGAACCATGTGGTAACCTCTAGTAGACAAAAAAGCAACAAAGGTTGGTATGCAGTTCCTAAAAAGGATAAGGGTATAGTGACTAATGTGAGAAACTGACTAATGTTCAGTAACCAAAAAGGAGGAAGGGGAATTCCTCCTTTCGGGTAGAATGCCCTCACACACCCAGCCAGCTAGGTGTCATGCTTCCTCATTGGGCGTGCTCTTCATCGGGACGGCAGTGCAATTCCCGACAGGCACCCTCAGTGGGGGTTCTTTGGCGGAGATCTTTTCTCCTTGGCGTTAGGTGAGTGTGTGGGTGGGGCCCTAAGGTGTAAAAGTGTAGTGTGTGTACTGATAGTGGGTTAAAACAGGGGACAGTGGTCAGGGCCACTTCTTTAATAATGCTGCCTCCTATCCTGGTTAAAAAGTGATGGCAACTAACCAGAGTGATGTGGTGAGTAGTTGAACTTATGTGATCAACATGTTTCTTGCCTTTTAGTCCCAAGGAGTGGGATCAAGCGGCAGTTCTTCAGGACCAAAAGATAAAAGTTTTTTAATTAACTACAGTAGTTACTGGTTCTAAGGTGTGTTGATCTATGTATTACCAGTTCTGGAGCACCCAGAGCGGTGAGTATCCCTTAGTGCTGGAACTGTCACCACGGGGTAGGTCGGAGATTCTGAAATGACACGTTACATCAACATCAAATTACTGTGGTTAGTTGCCATCACTTTTTTAACCAGGGTAGGAGGCAGAATTATTAAAGAAGTGGCCCTGACCACAGTCCCCTGTTTTAACCCACTATGAGTACACACACTCCAATTTATACCGTAGGGCCCCACAAACGCACTCACCTAATGGCGAGGATAAAAGATCTCCGCCAAAGATCCCCCACTGAGGGTGACCGTCGGGAACTGCACCGCCGCCCTGACGAGGAGCACGCCCAATGATGAAGCATGACACCTAGCGGGCTGGGTGTGTGAGGGCATTCTATTCGAAAGGAGGAATTCTCCTTCCTCCTTTTTGGTTACTGAACATCAGTCAGTTTCTCACATTATTCATTAACCCTTATCCCTTTTAGGAACTGCATACCAATCTTTGTTGCTTTCAGTACTTGGGCATGTATGCTGGACCTTTAATAAAATAGCCCTCCCCTTTCTCTCCCTAAGTTCACACAAACCTTTAGTAGACGGCATCCAAATTGCTTCCAAAAAGGGATGATCCATGTTTTTCTTGGCCAGGTATAACCAGAACAGAATAAAATAATGTTAACTAGTGACTCCTCTGGCTGTTGGCAAACTGGACATACAGTACCTATTGAATTTAAATGGTTCCACTTTGATAATAAAGACATTAATGGTAAAGTTCCCTGGAGGAATTTAAGGTAAGGGACTTTGCAGCTAATGGTTTAATAAATTCTAAGAATGGTTCAAATTGAAAATCAAGTTTAAAATAAAAAAAAAGAGTACTAAGCAACCCTTCGGACACATTCTGGAATTTGCTGGAATTTACATGGTACCAGAATGCATCCTTAGGTGTAATCTTGAATAAATAGGTTGGGATGCCGAGTAGGCCCATGGGCCCCCTAAACCGTTGTGTACTAGCAACATTTGGACATAAGATAACCACTTAATTCTACCATGACTGTCCAGTGATAATAACTCCTCCAAGGGTCCACGATGGTCATGAAGATCTGCATAGTGTTTCAAACTTTTCCAATAATGTAACAGCCTCAATTAGGCCTCATATGTCATTGAATTGAGGCCCGATCTCGTCTTAATTGTATTAGCAGAGTATTATACGGGAGGTTAATAAGTGCTCTCAAGAATGTATTCTCCACTACCTCAAGTTTAGTCAGATTCCAAGTGCCCCATACCTTAGCCCCCTTCAGGGCACTGCTCTTGGCTTTAACTCTGGACACTTAGAGTACGGGAGAAATACACCTGGTTCGGGATATCCAATAATGTCTTAAAATTGCAGCCGAGTGCAGAGTTTAATTTAGGCTGCTCTTCTCAACATGCGGTGCCCACACCATAAATCTGGTTAACCTAACCTTCAAAGAGTCAAACTCACATATCTTATCGAAAGTTTGTTTTGTTTTGTTTGGTTTATCTTTTTTTGAATGGCGACTTTTATCAGCCTAACACTGATTGAGTGTATACTGCAGAAATGGTAAGGTACAACCATATGTATATGGACGACAAGATACAAAAATAGATGCTCACCAACTCCCCACTGAATCGGAGTTAATAACAATTGACTGTTACGAAGATGCTTGTATCCGCCAGGAATTCTTGCCGCCCGTATTTTTGTATGTGTATGCAATACTGAACTTAAAACTTAACATTCCCTTGCAGGATGCACCTGAAATATTATCCTAGCTGTAATCCAAACTTGCTGTAGTGAACGTGCTCGTGCTATACTTCAGTAACTGTGCTGGTTATCTTCCCACTATATGTATAAATGCCAATAAAAAATTAATTAAAAAAAAAACCTCTGGATACCTAGAGTACGGGAGAAATACACCTGGTCCGCGATATCCAATAATGTCTTTAAATTGCAGCCGAGTGAGGAGTTAAAGTTAGGCTGCTCTTCTCAACATGTGGTGCCCACACCATAAATCTGGTTAACCTAATCCCCAAAGAGTCAAACTCACATATCCTATCCAGAAGTCGACCCCTCCAGCATTATCAAACCCCTAAAGGTTTTGTGAGGGGTAATGGCCATAAACTGGTATACAACCTTTACCACGCAACTTTTACCACGACCTACCTTTACCACGCAACTTTTACAACGCAGGAACCTTGACCACGCATACCATTACAACGCTGGTATTTACAACGCAGGTACTTTTACAACGCATACCATTACAACGCAAGTATTGGTAAGTATATAATTTTATTTAAAATATTTTAGGTTTGGGTTTTGGGTAAATGGGTATTTTTAGGGTTTAGGGTCAGTTTTCAGTTTTTGGGTAAAGGGGTATTTTTAGGGTTCAGGGTCAGTTTTCAGTTTTTGGGTAAAGGGGTATTTTTAGGGTTCAGGGTCAGTTTTCAGTTTTTGGGTAAAGGGGTATTTTTAGGGTTCAGGGTCAGTTTTCAGTTTTTGGGGTACAGGGGTATTTTTAGGGTTCAGGGTCAGTTTTTAGTTTTTGGGGTACAGGGGTATTTTTAGGGTTCAGGGTCAGTTTTTAGTTTTTTGGGGTACAGGGGTATTTTTAGGGTTCAGGGTCAGTTTTCAGTTTTTGGGGTACAGGGGTATTTTTAGGGTTCAGGGTCAGTTTTCAGTTTTTGGGGTGCAGGGGTATTTTTAGGGTTCAGGGTCAGTTTTCAGTTTTTGGGGTACAGGGGTATTTTTAGGGTTCAGGGCTGGGTTTGGGTTTTGGGGTTCAGGGGTATTTTTAGGTTTTAGGGCTGGGTTTGGGTTTTGGGGTACAGGGGTATTTTTAACATATATTTAAAAATTAATAATTAAATATTAATATAAATAATTAAAATATTAAATATTAAAATAATAATTTATTAATTTAAAAAAATATTATTAATAATTATTTTACCATATTATTTACTTACCTATACTTACGTTGTAATGGTAAGCGTTGTAATAGTACCTGCGTTGTAAATACCAGCGTTGTAATGGTATGCGTGGTAAAGGGTCCTGCGTTGTAAAAAATGCGTGGTAATGGTCTGCGTGGTAAAAGTCCGCGTTGTAACGTCATATATCCCCATAAACTTGGTCTTAGAATGGTTTATTACAAGCCCACTGTTCAGTGCAAAAGTCTTCCGATTTATTCCCCAAACGTTGTAGTCCACTAGGGGTCTTTGAGATCAGAAGGGTGTTGTCTTCAAATAATAGGAGAGAGATTTTGCAGCTACTAAGGCAAGTGGAATGATTTAATTTGCTTTTCGATAAGATCCAGCTATTATTGCTCAATTTATAAACTTACCTGTTGCTTTAATTAAATCACCTATCTGAGAAGCTATAGAGAAGACTAATGTAATCTTTCTTTGAGAAAGTGCAATTTATTTCCACATTGCCCACTGGTGAAACTAGACAGACAAAGACAACTCAGAAAGAGTAGCATTATCTATCTGAGAGGATTTTCGAAATATTCTAACTACTTTTTGAAAAACATCTGCAAATGTGATATTCATAAGATATTTCTGTTCATATAGTCATAAATAGTTTATATGTTTGACCTATTGTAGTGTAGTTCCTATATTCCCAATAGGCTCTGCGCATTGAAATAATATATCCTGTAGCTTAGACGCAGCCGTGAAGTCCCCTGGGTCTCTACAGAATATATTAGACTTAATTGTGAGTGTCAGCTAGCTCAGAGGTCACTAGAAACTTTCTCGAATTCACAAGAAGGGATTAGTTTCTGACAACCGCATAAACATGACAACTTTGTTTCCTATGATTAAGAAGGCAATCTCTAGAGTCGCGGAAACAATAGATAGCTAATTCACTCAGTCAATCGTGCATGCTTCGTTTCACCAAAGCAGCTGAGAAAATAGAGAGGCGGGCGTTTTCAATAAAAGTGGTTATTTATTGAACAGCCTTCTTTCTCAAGCATTGAAAATGAACTGCTACAACAGTAAAGCTTACTATGAAGTACAATGCATATAATACGAACAGTGTTATAAAATAGTACTGTAAAAGCATGATATGGGTGTTAAGCCATAAAGTGCATAAAAGGTATAAATTGTATAATCGAGAGAAGCATCGGAGGCTTCTGGGGAGACGTGCTGTCATTCCAGATGGCGCGCTGCGCCTAAGACCACGGAGGTTCCTGCACTTCATCACAGCTTCTCCTCCCACGATCAAGACCCGGGTGAGTGGCAAAGGTAGCTCCTGGGGGCTGAGAGGTTTATCTCGCGCTGGAGCGCCAGTCCCTGGGTGTATCTTGCTATCTGATGTCTATTCTTGGAAACAACGGTGAATCATCTGATGTCGTGACGTCGATTGGCTTTTTCTGCACTTTCTGCTTTTTTCTCTTCCTTTTTTTTCCCTCTGCATTGCTGCCTCACTCCATTACGTTTTGTTTTCTTTTTGATCTCCTCTTTTTCTCTTCATCATCCCATTCAACAAAATGGCCGCTTGTTGTTATTTAACTAAACAAAGAAGCCTTCCCCTGCAACTGCTCTTCTCTCTCAGGGATAATTAATTAATTTACAACCAATTGTAATAGGACCTCAATCCCACAATTCCCTCTGTGTTTCTTCCCTACAGAATCAGGTCTTCCCTTTGATAATAGAAAGAGGACCTTCCTACCAATATGTTGCAACTGAAGTAGGACCACAATCCCAAAATCCCTCATTAAGCCATGTTCATAGAAACAGGACTACTCTGGGGCCCTCATGATCTATGAACACAGAAAAAGGACCACACTTTCTTTGTCTCATGCTCTCTTGGTCTATGGACACAGAAAAAGGACTACACTAACATTTATCCTGAGACAGGATTTTTCTGTATTTCATATGTGCTATTGAAATTCTCTTTTTAAGGAACTGTTCATATCTTGACCTCAATCCCTCTTCGATCCTGTTCATGCTCTCTTGTTCTATGGACACAGGAAAAGGACTACACTAACATTAATCCTGAGACAGGATTTTTCTGTATTTCATATGTATTATTGAAATTTTCCTTTAAGGGACTGTATATATCTTGACCTCAAACCCTCTTCGATCCTGTTTATAGAATTAGGACTATCCTGTGACCTACCTGTTTTATGTTAATACTATTATTAGGACTACATATAGGCCCCTGTGTTATCTTACTTTAGATTCGTCCATTCTTGTCCAGGTACCCTTTCTCCTCTATTCAATATTTATCTTACCACTCTCCCTTACTCTTCAAATTCTGAATTAGGCTTCTCCTCTCCCTCCTCACGTCTTCTTCTCTACTTATCCTTATTTCTCAGGTCTTTTCCCCTCTATCCCGGTTTCACTGCTCTCATTATGGAACCTACAGGCACTCACACCTACAAAATCATCTACCCTCCCAAACTCACCAATAAATCGGCCAAACGCTTTAAAAATAACTTTCTTAAATCTCACCCAGAAATGCCCTTTGCTGACCCTTACTTCACACCACATAATGGAATTACGACCACTGATATAATTTTCTTCATTAGACGTAGAGCCCAATGGAGGAAAGCTTTCCTAGCATTATTCTCAATTTCCTCGACGAGGAAATCCGCATACGGTCTTATGATCTACACTACTCCATCACAATTCTTCCACGCCACAGCCACCTTCACAATCTACAACAACAGAACTATTCTCATTCAATCCACAGACCGCAGTCTAAATCTATTTGATAACATCTTTTCCACTATAAAAGATTATTTGTCTAATCCTCCTACCTCCTCCCAACTTACCCAACTTACCCAATTTCCCCTCACTCCCAGCATTCCGGTCACCACTACCCCTACCCTCCTTGCTACCCTCCCATCCATCCTTGAGCACTGCTCCTCACTCCTCCCTCAACCTCTCCTTCTCACCCTCGAGCACCCGTCCATACTCTTCCCCTGACCCTCTCACACCTCCAACCTACTCTACCTTATCTACTAATTTACCTCTTGCACAATCTCTCAGGCTTCCCACTATGCCCCTCCTCTGACTCCAAACAGAGACCATTCCCCTCCCATTGAAACCCCCCAAGAACCCTGCACAGTAGTCGTCCCTCCTCTGGCTCCAAACAGAGACCATTGCCCTCCCATCGAATCCCCCCAAGAACCCTGCACAGTTGCCGTTCCCCCTCTGGCTCCAAACAGAAACCATTCACCTCCCACTGAATCCCCTCATGCACCCTGCACAGTAGTCGTTCCACCACTGACTCCAAGTTGTGACCTTTCTCTTCTCAATATTATTCCAACCATCATACCTCTCCTCCCTTCATTAGCCATTTCTACTTCCCTTACACCTTTGCCTTCACTGTGCACTACATTCCATGCATCACCCCCCCTTCCCCACCTTTGCCTTCATCTGATTTCACTCCTAATAGAGTCATACCCCCCAACCCTCTTCTCACTCCAACACCAACACCTCTACTGTTCCAATCCTCACCTTGGATAAGATTATGACAACTCTTCTTCAAATCAAAGTTGATCTCCATTCCTTCAAAGAGTTATTTTCTAAACAACCCAGGCACCCTTTACCCCCCTAAAACCTCTTTACCCTACAAGCACCCCACCCAACCCCCTCCTCCTTGCAAACAGAATCCTCCTTATTGGACATCTATTCCCTCACGTAACTCTACCACCCGTCCTCTTCGCAGCGTTAACCCTCTCTCAGCGTACGACATACGCTCTCTCCTACACTCATATGATATCGCACCCTTGACCCACACAGCCCCCACATATCTTCCCATCCCTACTATTCCTCTCAATCCCCTCAGGTCCTCCAAACAGAACGATAGAGGTACCGTTGCCGATAATCTAAAAAAAGTCTCACTCACTCCCGACCCCTCTTCCTCCCTCATCACCCCTCGGCTTAAGTGCACTCTTCTGAACTGCAGATCGGCCCCCAGACATGCCTCAGACATTGCAGACCTAATCATCGCACATGACCTAGACTTGATCATACTCACCGAAACCTGGTTAACAGACTACTCTTCACCACTCATTGACATTCTAGTTCCCCCTAACTACCACATCATTAGGCTAGACAGGGTTGGTAAAACAGGGGGTGGACTTGCATGTAGTCACCGTAGCAATCTTGCAGTCAATAGAGCCAGTTCACCTTTATTCTCCTCCTATGAACACCTTTGTCTTGATATCATCAGCGAAGCTAACCCTGTTTTCTCCCAACATATTCTCTACCACCCTCCAGGAGACAACTTTACCTTTACTGAGCACCTCATGGATCTGGTCACAACAAACACTGGGTGTCTACATACACAGATTTTCCTTGGGGATTTCAATCTTCATTGGAACGACCACAACGACTCTTTAGTCAATAGTCTCAAAAACTTCCAAATCGACCTAGACCTCACACAAATTTGCAACAGCCACACCCACGACAAAGGCTCTATCTTGGATCTTATCATCTCCAAAGCTGACGCTATCCAACTCGAGTCAATCCAACCCTATGACTGGTCTGACCACTTTATTATCACTTTCTTTATTACTGAAAAAATTAAGCTCATTCCGGCTCAATCCACCAGACCTAAGGTCTGGAAGAGAGATCTGAAGAAACTCAACCCCAACTCACTACCCTCCCTCAACCACAATCTTACCTCCCATTGGCGTTGTTGATGTACAGGTCCTTACCGACCACTACCTCAATTCGATGTCCTCAATTATCAACGCAGCTGCCCCCCTTCAATTAAAGAATGTTTCTTCAAAAATCTCTAAACCATGGTATGAGGGGTTTCTTAATGATGATAGATGAGCGATGAGACAGGCAGAACGTAACTGGAGATCTGTCCCGTCAGCTTTTCACCTCATAACACTTAAGAAAAAAAGAAACGCTTACTTCAGGAAAATCAAACACTCGAAAACTGCTTTCTTTAGCCTCCAGCTTGATCAAGCAAAAAAACGACCAAAATAACTGTGCGAGTTAATAAAAACTCAATCCAGAGATGTCCCTCAAACTCTGTTTATGTTTGTTTATGTTTATTAGATTTGTATTGCGCACAAATACCCGAAGGTGTCTTGGCGCAGAGGATTGTCAATGGCAAATCATGCTGACGCAGATCATTGGTCAAAGAGCCAGGTGTTCAGTTGTTTCCGAAAAATTAAAAGCGTCGGACTGGTCTTGATGATCAAAGGGAGGGTGTTCCAAAGCCTCGCAGTGGCTTCTAAGAATCGTCTGTCTCCCCAAGCAACTATTTAGTGCGAGGAACAGGGAGAAGATAAGTGGATGCTGAATGGAGAGGCCTGATTGGAGTGTAGATCCTAAAAGCCCTTTTTAGAAATCGTGGTCCTGAATCATGAATGGCCTTGTAAGCGATACAGAGGGCTTTAAATTTTATGCGACTCCTGACTTGCAGCCAATGCAATTGACGTATGGCCGCAGAGACAGAGTGGTGCTTGGGGATGGAAAGTAATATTCTTGCCACCGCATTTTGAACAGACTTCAGTTTGTCCAGAACCTGCTACTGGGCATTCAGCAAGAGGACGTTACAGTCATCCAATTTGGAAAATATGAAAGTGGTTATTAGAGTTTTTCCTGCCGAGGGAGGTAAGTAAGGAAGTATTTTTTTGATTTTTCTAAGAATAAAAAACGAGGAAGAGATCACTGTATTGACATGATGGTGAAATGTTAATTTGGTGTCAAATATGACCCCAAGATTTCTGACCTTGGGAACCGTTACTGGTGAGGGGCCCAGATCAATTGGCCACCAGTTGTCCGATCATGCCGGAGACAAGTTGCCAAAGGTCATCACCTCAGTCTTATCTGAGTTTAATTTTAAGCAGTTCATCGAAATCCAGGAGCCTATGGCTAGCATACCCTCCTGGAATCTCGACGCAACTGCCACACCATCCTTATGGACAGGGTGTCATCTGCGTAGGTGGTTAAGCTCAGCCCATGCGATTTTATGACCCTCGCCAAGTCTGACACATATATATTAAATAGTGTCGGACTTAGCGATGATCCCTGGGGCACTCCGCACGGCAAGGAGGAAGTGGGCGAGTAGAATGTGCCCAATTTCACCGATTGAGTGCGGTTAGCCAGGAACGAAGCTAGTAGATCTCTGGCTAGATGGTTAACCCCCAGTGTTGAGACACGGTCGGTCAAGGTGGAGTGATCGACCGTGTCAAAGGTGGCGGAAAGATCTAACAATATGAGGGCCGCCGCCCCGCCATGATCTAAGATTGTTCTGATCTCGTCAGCCGCCTTTATCAGTGCCGTTTCTGTCCCATGGCCTTGCCTAAACCCAAATTGGGTATCATCCAGCAGATGGTGTTGATTGATATAATCTGAAAGCTGGTGATTCATAAGGGATTCAAAGATGTTTGCTGGGAAAGGAAGGCAAGCTATGGGTCTATAATTGGCTAGTTCTAAAGGGTCTGAGGATGTTATTTTTAGCAGGGGTTCAATTATTACTTCTTTCCATATCTTTGGATACTCACCTGTGCGAAACATGGAGTTGCAGATGTCCGTAAGTGGAGGGGTGATGGTCTCACAGAGCAGATTGAGTACCGAAGGTGGACAGGGGTCTAGAGGAGAACCTGAAGTGATGGTGGCTGCATATTTGCTGATAGTGTCAGCCGAAACTGGGTGAAAAAGGGAAAAAGTCGGGCCAGCCGATATAGGCACAGGTAGAGAATCTGAACCTTTTGGGCGGGTTAATAAAGAAAAGGCTGAGTATATATTGATAACCTTGTTGGCAAAGTAATCCGCTAAGGAGTTACAAAGGTCTTGGGAAAGGCTCAATGGCAGGAACTGAAGGAGGAGTAGAAAAGATGTTAACTATTTGAAACAGTTTCTTGGACGAATTTTGTGCAAGCTTGATTTGAGATAGGTAGTAGGCACTTTTATGAGAGATTATAGAACGTTTATATATGGCTATGGCAGCCTTATAGCATTGTTTGTCCTGAGGGCTATAATGTTTACGCCAATGCCTCTCGAGGTTCCTGCAGTGCTGCCTCTGCAGTCTGAGTTCCTCTAAAAACCATCTAGCGGACGGAGTCGATCGATTTGGAAAAATTAATTTAGTGGGGACTGCCATACTAAGGGCAGCCTTATGCACTGCCGTCCTGTGAATAATTCTCTTCCTTCTTTAACTTAAAGACAGACAACATCAGGAATGACCTCTTTACTGATCTAAATCTCTACTCTAACCCTCACAGTAAAACGCCCATTGAGTTAAAAAACAATGTTTCGTGGTCATCCTTTGAAATGTACTCAGAAGAAAATATTGCCAAGATTCTTACCACACTGAAGCCCTCCAATCACCTCACTGACCCTCTGCCCGCAAACGCCGTAAATGACTTTATCCCATTACTTCTCCCCCTTTGGACCAAAATCATTAATAGCTCACTTCAACAAGGATGCATCCCGGATTCCCTTAAAAAGGGACAGGTTTCGCCCCTTTTAAAGAAACCCACAGCGGACCCCTCCGAACTTAACAACTATCGCTCTATCAGCAATATCCCTACCCTAGCCAAACTACTAGAAAAATGCGTACACCTTCAACTGACTAAACACATTGAGCACTTTCACCTCCTCAACCCATACCAATCAGGCTTCCGAGCAGGCCACAGTAATGAATCTGCCATGACCCACATTATTGATGATGCACTTCAAATACTTGATCAGAATGGTTCCTGCCTCCTCATCAGAGTATCAGAGCTCCGCAGGCAGACGCCGGGAGACTCGCTTTTTTAAAATCTTGTGGAAATTTGTTTTTATCTGTTTACATTGCACGAGAAGCCTGTAGCTTCACTCACCAGAAACTGAGCACAAACAGCGTCCCTCGTGACGGCTGCAACGACACCCCAGCTCGCCTCCCCGGCGACGCACAGGCCACGCCCACTTTCAAGGCCACGCCCCCTCTGGGACATCATTTAAAAGCGCGCGCGCCGTGCGCCGCCTCCCGAAGTATCAGAGCTCCGCAGGCAGACGCCGGGAGACTCGCTTTTTTAAAATCTTGTGGAAATTTGTTTTTATCTGTTTACATTGCACTAGAAGCCTGTAGCTTCACTCACCAGAAACTGAGCACAAACAGCGTCCCTCGTGACGGCTGCAACGACACCCCAGCTCGCCTCCCCGGCGACGCACAGGCCACGCCCACTTTCAAGGCTACGCCCCCTCTGGGACATCATTTAAAAGCGCGCGCGCCGTGCGCCGCCTCCTGAAGTATCAGAGCTCCGCAGGCAGACGCCGGGAGACTCGCTTTTTTAAAATCTTGTGGAAATTTGTTTTCATCTGTTTACATTGCACTAGAAGCCTGTAGCTTCACTCACCAGAAACTGAGCACAAACAGCGTCCCTCGTGACGGCTGCAACGACACCCCAGCTCGCCTCCCCGGCGACGCACAGGCCACGCCCACTTTCAAGGCCACGACCTCCCCCGCCCATATCATGTGTTGCCAGCGGAAGCGCAGCGGACGAGCGCAGCGGGAGCGCCGTTTGCGCGCCGAAGGCGCGCCTAAGGCAAGCCCGTCTGCGCCCGTCCGCGGCAGACCGGGGCACGGGGCCAGACCACCTGGTCCGCACCCCCCAGATAACCGATACGACAAGGAGGAGCTACTTAGCCTTCGTAATAAATACTTAAAGGTATGTGAGCACAGTATTGATCTTAGTATAGGTAGTCCTACGTATCCCTGCGAACACTGTGGCTTCATCTTTAATAAGCATCCTAAAACAAGTACGCCCAACGACAACGTTCAACCAGAGCACAGTAGGAAAATCAGTGGTGCTCTGCTTAATTGTCGCTCCCTCAAAAAGCACAAACTAGAAGTATACGACCTCATCACAGACAACAAATGGGACATACTATGCCTCACGGAAACTTGGCTGGACGAAGACTCAGACCCTGAAGTCAGGGAGGCCCTTCCCCCTGGATATGCAATTTGCAGGCAGGATAGATCTAAGGGAAGGGGAGGTGGCATCGCCATTATCTATAGAGTAAATATGACATGCTCCCTCGAACCTGCAAATATATCAGATAGCGAAACTGGAGCATTCTCCATCGAGATCGACAATAATACGGTAATTAAAGGCCTACTAATCTATAGACCCCCGGGAGGTAGCAGAAACTTTGCGGATAGTCTCATCCAGAACGTTACCCCATTGGCTATGAGATACAGGAAGTTCCTAGTACTAGGGGATTTTAATCTCCACTTTGAAGACCGCAATAATTCAGCTGCTCAAGAACTGTGCCAAGAGCTGCAAACCTTACAATTAGGAACAGCCTCCCTCCTCCCTACCCATCGTCAGGGGCACCTACTTGACCCCATTTTCAACAATTTGGAGGATCTGAAGCAGGACCCTCCCATTCCTTTGCTGTGGACCGACCACTTCCTTGTCCCCTTTCACTTCCTAATCCAGACTCATCATAAAAAAACCTACCATAGCGCCAATAAACAACAGAGGAAATGGGCCCGTTTCTCCATGGACTCTTTCGAACATCACTTCCTATTAAACGGTTCTCCCATTGACCTAGGAGTAGAGGTTGACAGGGCTTGTACGGCTTTGGACGGAAACATCACTAAAGCCCTGGACATCACTGCCCCTTGGGCCAATAAGGGTCCGGAGCGACAAACTAAAACTGCACCTTGGTTCAGCATAGCTCTTAAAGAAACCAAGGCAGCCTGTAAGAGGCTCGAACGCGCCTGGAGAAAGAACTATTCACCAGAGGCTAGAGATGTGTACAAAGCTAGCTTAAAAGATTATCACCTCCAAATCAGGAAAACTAAAGCGATCTTCTACGCTGATCGAATAGATAGTGCTAACTGCTCATCTAAGGAACTCTTTAGGATCTATAAAGAGATTACTACACCCCCCCCCCTCCTCAGAGCAGGCTGACACCTCAGCACAATCTTGTAACGCCATCGCGGAATTTTTTTACAAAAAAGTACGCGACATTTACACCAGTTTCCCTGAGGATGCCAGAACGGGCTCCAACCTTCTTCCTCCTCAGGAAGAAGCGACTTGGGAGGCAAAGATCGAAGACTGCCTCACAGTATTCCAGGTTCCGACGGAGGACCTCCTGACAGCCATGGCTAAAGGAATCAAATCAGGCTCCCCTCACGATCCGGCCCCTGCCAAATTCCTGGCCAGTGCCATGAGTCTTCTGGCACCCTATGTTGGCCATATATTGTCTATCTCTTTTAACACTGGCAAGGTCCCTCACGGGTGGAAACAGGCAGTCGTGCTACCTCTTAAGAAAAAACCCCACATTAGTGCGTCCCAGCTTAGCAACCTGCGCCCCATTTCGCTTTTACCCTTCTTTTCTAAACTGGCGGAAAAGCTGGTCAACCAACAACTCTCAGCACACATAGAGTCCAGAGGCCTCCTGCATACTAACCAATCGGGCTTCCGGGCCCGCCATTCTACAGAATCAGCCCTCCTTTTTTCGACTGAGGCACTGAGGAAGCACGTGGACGCCGGGCATGTGGCGGCACTAGTGCTCCTGGACCTCAGCGCAGCTTTCGACACTGTGGCACATCATACGTTGCTACAGTGTCTGAAGAAAGGAGGAGTGACAGGTATGGCCTGGATATGGCTGGAATCTTTTCTTAACAACCGGAGCTTCTCGGTGCAGCAAGGAGGAGCTCGATCCGACACCTTTGACCTCGGTCAAGGAGTGCCGCAGGGATCAAGTCTCAGTCCAACACTTTTTAATTTATATGTCACCCCCGTGGCCACTACTGCGGAACGCTATGGGGTGGAAGTAGTAACATACGCAGACGACACCCAGCTGGTGATCGCTCTGACACAACCTGCTGAACAAGCCGCCGCGAACTTCTCAGCATGCCTACAGGAGATGGCTGGATGGATGGCGAAGAATTGCCTCCGTCTTAATGGTGACAAGACTGAGGTGCTGATCGTGGGAAAACCCCCCTCAGTCTGGTCATCTGCCTGGTGGCCGCAGACCTTGGGGCCCCTCCCTACCCCCAGTGATCAGGTCAAGAATCTTGGAGTATGGGTGGACTCAAAGCTTGACTACAACTACCACACCAGACGAGTAGCTGGTACTTGCTTTTCGATTCTACGGAAACTCCGCAAAACCATCGACTTGCTCCCAGAATCCTCAAGGAAGACCCTGGTCCATGCTCTTGTTACGTCAAGATTGGACTACGGCAATGCCCTGTATCTAGGTGCCAACGCCTCTAGTCGGCGGCGACTGCAGACCATCCAGAATGCTGCCGCTCGCCTAGTCCTCCGGCTGCCCAGAAGAGCCGCCTCAAAAAAATCCCTACAAACATTACATTGGCTCCCGATCAATGAAAGGATCGACTTCAAGGCCCTTTGTATTGGACACAGGATCGTACATGGCAAGGGCCCGGCCTTCCTTCGGAACCTGCTATGCCCCTATACGCCTACCCGTCAACTCCGCTCATTAGGAGCAGGCCTTCTCGCTGTCCCCAGACACAAGAAAGCCAGAATGGGAGGCAGATCCTTTCGTACTTTGGCGGCACACAAATGGAACTCTCTCCCCCTGAGCTTAAGAGTTGAAACATCGGAGCTCATCTTCCGCAGGAAACTGAAAACATTTCTCTTTCCTAAAGACTAAGCCCGTATTGTTCTGACTGACGGAGCAACTGACTCTTCGGACAGCGCGGGGACACACTGACAGTGTAACCAGGCGCTATATAAATTCAGAAATAATAATAATAATACTACTCGATCTCCCTTCAGCCTTCGATACGGCCAAACATGAGAATTTACTTGATTTGTTGAATCTCAGAATGGGTATCTCAGAGACAGTTCTCAAGTGGTTCACCTCCTTTCTGCACAACAGGACCCAAAATTTGTAACTTTGGGTGTCCCTCATCCTCCCTCTCCCCTACTCTGTTTAATCTAGTCATGGAACCACTTACCGCACTACTCCAAGCATCCAATGTTCAATTCCACATGTACGCTGATGATACCCAACTCTACCTCAAAATACACACCCTCGACGACATCAAAATACTCAACACAACGCTTAGGAACACACAGACCTGGCTAGCAGAGAATCACCTCAAACTTAACGCGCTAAAAACAGAATTCCTCCTAATAGCACCTCCCCCCAAAGTCCCCATCATTCAGCCCTGGCTTAATCATTTCACTGCTCTCAACGTTCAACCTACTATTGAGGACTCCGCGAAATCTTTAGGCATAACCCTCAACGGTAATCTCAACATGCATCATCACATCATCAATGCAACGAAGGGTGCTAATTTCCACATCAACACATTGCTTGAATTGAAACCTTTCCTTCCTCCCAAGGATTTCAAAACTGCTGTCCAAGCCTTGGTGATCCTGACAGTGAAATATGGAAGTCCTGCCCTCTGTGGTCTCCCCCTATCTACTATAGCACCATTAAAAGCCTCTATTAATGCTGCAGACAGACTTATCCCAGGCTCGAAAAATGGTCACACATCACTCCTGATCTAAAAGCTTTAAACTGGCTGCCCTATGAAGCCAGAATACATCTGAAAATCGCCTGTATGACCCACAAAGCTTTACACCACAATTCCCCCAGTTATCTCGCTCAGAAACTGACAATCTCTGGTGGATCAAGAGCGACAAGAAGCGCTGACAATCTTCTTTTGAAACCTAAGAGATTCCACAAGAACAAAAACTATAAACGTTCCTTCTCAGGAATGGCGCCCAGGATATGGAATGCCCTCCCTCCAGAAATCAGACTTATCTCATCCACAGCATCCTGAAAAAAAAAAAAAAAGCTCTCCTCTTAGCCAAATTTCCATGAACACTTACTACTGTATTCTGGTAACTCAACACTTTTCCTCCAGAGACTATTTATATTGTATTTTTGTATGTAATCTGGTAACTCAATACTTTTCCGCTTGAGACTATTTATATTGTATTTTGTATGTATATTGACCTCTTTGCATCGTTACCTCCTTACATTGTTTTTCTTTATGTTGTAACCATTTACATCTATTTTCTCAAACGTTTTTGCTTAATCATTAATCATTTGCATGCTTATTCACACTCTGTTTGTAAAGCGCTCTGATATCCGTAAGGATCTTGTTCGCGCTCTATAAAACTTTCAAATAACAAAATTAATAAAATAAAATACATACAGCAATAAAGGATGACTAAAAGTACTCAACTGGTGCTTCTAAAATACGTCTACCTGGTGTACCTAACCTAAGTCTAGTACGAGGGAGGGAGTATAAGAGGAGGAGTTTAAGTCTAGGGTTTCTTCTGCCAGGAATCTAATTCCACGAATTCTCTCAGAGGGCTAATCAGCTCTGTACCTTTGGTTTTAGAATGAAGGAGGTCTTGTATCTCCAGAAAGTAGGGAACAGTCTCTTATTTTTGCACCAGAAGGTATTTATGCATTTCTACTTTTTCCTAATCAATGATGATGATGTCATGAAATATTCATGAAATCCAAGTGTTACTGCCAGATGAGAATAAGCACTTCGTTGAATGACATAGGAATGGCCTATAAATTGACCTTTTACTCTTGATTCAGTAATCACTAATAGGGTGGATGTGCATATGCAGTGGAACAGATCATCAATGTCCAGAAAACCCAGCCAATCTGTATGTCTCCTTTTTTGGAAATAAGGTTATCTACAATAACAACCCTTTCATAACTAATATGAAGAATTATCTAAGATACATTGATGATGCGTTTTTGATTTGGCACGGTTCCGTGGATGAATTTATGGATTTCCATCTGTGGTTGAATAGACAAAACAATAACTTTCAATTTACTATTGACTACCATAACCAGTCAATAAGCTTTCTTGATTTAAATATTAGTAATGACTCAGGATCTTTATCACTTAGTCTATATACAAAAACCTACAGTTAGGAACACACTTTTGAAATACACGAGTTGTCATCCATGTAATCTGAAGGATAATCTCTCTTTTGGGCACTTTTTGAGGATCAAACACGACTATATCAAAAGGAAAGACTATTTCAAGAAGGCTAAAAAGCCTCAAGTCCAAATTGGTTATGAGGGGTTAGCCTTACCGTCTTGTGAAACGCTCACTCAAATGAGCCTGGTACAATGATCGTGATGCCTTGCTCAAACTAAAAGAACATCAGGGATCTGATCAAAGAGACTAATTTTTGTGACCACGTTTGGGACTGAATCCAACAGAATACAAACGATTATATTAAAAAAATGTTTTATTTAATACAGAAAGTGGACACACAGAGAGATAAACAATTATTTGCATTTAACAAAATCTAAGAGATCATCTGGTCAGGGCTTACAACAATTGTGAACCTAATTCATTACACCAGCTTTGGGGCTTGACACCCGTAGTGGGTCATTATCCGAGTGTCCATTGTACAGCTTGCACTACCACATCAGTAGTGAAAACATGTACTATCAATGATAAAAAGTGGATTTTGAAACATCATTCAAATTGTCTGTCAAAGAATGTAATTTATTGCATTGAAAGTCTGTGTTCACTTTACTATATAGAAAAAAACAACACAAGAAGTAAAGAAACATATAATTCAACGCCAGTCGTGTATATGTTGTAAACTAATTAGTGCACCCCTAGTTGAACATTACATGAGTAGGGCTCAGGCCCCGAATGAAATGAAATGGTTTGTACTAGAGGTGGTTAAATGTTCTAAACGTAGATGTGATATTGATCGCCTGCTCACACTGAAGGAAAACAAGTGGCTCTGGTCAGCCAAAACTGTGGAGAAAGGACTTAATTTATATGTTGAATGGCAGACACTAGCCACTTTATAACTTAATAGTATGGTGGCAGTATTGAGGAATCTTATCTGAATTGGTGAATACCTTAATGTGCCCTTGTGCTTTTTTGTTTTTCACTAGCATGTATGTTCAGGCCATTGAGAAAAATATCTCTTGATATGAGATCTGGAGCTCTTGTTGTGTATGATTAGTTTTAGTTTCATTTATCATTATTATTATTATTATTGTTTTAATTTTGTTCTAATTGGATGTCCAGTGGGCCATTTATTGTCTGTAGTGATATACTGTGAATTACATCTTTGGTCCCAAGTCAAAATGGCTGCCATTTTTAGTTCTGCTCTGGTGTGTCCGTGAAGATTTTTTGCTACTTCGATTAAAGAAGCAGTACTTTTTTGGAATCTCAGTATTAACTGTAAATGTTGGGAGTTTTGTGTAACATAGTTTTTTGGGAGACCACCACACACTAGTTGGTATATTACACTGGTAATATCAAGATGGCAGACTCTTTTGAGCCGCCGGGGCATGTGACCTACTAATTTTGCACGCTAGCCGAGTCGATTAATATTGAGCTTGTAGAAGCACAATGTGTGCTGATCATATGAAGTAGTTGGACACCGTAAGACATTTGTGGTTTGAAGTAAATCGAGTAAGTACATACCGCCCTAGATGCCAACTTTGTCAGTTATTTAAAACCGGTCTTTGATTGCATTACATCTAACTAGCAACATGTGGTAACTTTATGTTTCTTGTTATAGTTTGTAGAAGAGATGACTGTAATTTCCTTGAAGTCGGGTAAGGACACAGAATCAATAATTTTCCGTGAGTCTTTCTAGCACATTCGGTGGCAGTTCACTTTGACTGATTTTAGTTCTTCTGTTTTTCTTTTGTTGTTTTTGTTTATTATTGGACAATTAGAATCATTGGAATCTCATTGAATCTTTATGAGAAGGCAGCAAGGTATACTGTTTCAATAGATTTTTGGGTATGCAGTACTAGGTCAAACTTGCTCTATGTGGTGTTTAACACGAATGAACAGTTATGGTGTTTGGTTTGGGTTTTTAGAATTTGGTGGTAGTATCACGGTTTGGTATGACGGTCACCGGTGGTACTATTTTGTGAGCAGATGATACATTAGATCATGGAATGTATTGATTAGTTTGTTTTGTTAGTATTTTCAGGAGTCATCATCTTCTATGCAACGCTGAGTCCTGAGGAGGGTCTTGCGGACCCGTATGGCCTTTAAAGACCAACACATCTACAATACAACCTTTATTTCTTTTGAATATCAGGATGTGAACATTCTCTTTCTGATGTAAATATTAAATGTTTGGAGTATCTGGGCTACTATATTTACTGTCTATATTATTTTGGAAACACAATGATTACACTTTCTGTAATTCCGTTACAAAATTGAGAAACTCAATGGGATTGTTTTGGTGGTGGCAGTGTTGAGACTTATATTTTTCAATTTGTATATTGTGTATATATTGTCTAAAATTATGAATTTTTTGTAAAATGAATAAAATATTTTCAGGCAGATACATCAAGCAAAATACCTCCCGGTAAAATAGCGATTCGGTAAAACAGGCCAATACCGACCGCAAAACCCCCAAATGCAATGCATCAACACAAATCGGTAAATATTAAAGAATCGCTAAAAATATCCCCTCGGTAATTTACCGAATCGCTATCCAGCCAATCGTAAATAACGTAAACCAAAGCAGGCCCCAGAAATACCGAATCGCTAATAAAGAATCGCAACGGAATGCATAAAAAATCGCAAATACCGAAAATCTCAAAAATCGCTATTTAGCATGAGCAAAATAAGGGGAATCTCAAACTGGAGGTAAAGTTAATCGAATGAAGAAAAAAAAAATAATAACATTCAGACAGGTGCTGACAATCAGTAACCCTTTAAAAATTACCCTGGAAACCCTGTTAGTCAACCAAAATGGCTGCCCCCTACGTGCTTGCTCGGAGGAGGAGAATCAATGCCCAGGCCCAGCGAAGGAGAATGATCCAGGAAAGGGTCTTCAAGGTGCGCATCACATTGCTGGGGCAAACAGAGGAGCAGGTGTACAATAAGTACAGACTCAGCCCTGCCTTGATCATGCGTCTAATAGCAGATCTGGCACCACAACTGCAGCACCAGACCCGTAGGATCCAGGCAATACCAGCCCATGTCCAGGTTTTATGCAGCCTGCACCTGCTGGCTTCTGGAAGCTTCCAGGGGGTAATTGCAGAAGCCGGAGGCGTGTCGCAAAGCGCACTATCACGCTTCTTCCACAGGTTCCTGGATGCCATGCTAGCATCGATACGTCGCCACATCACCTTCCCCACAACCCCCCAGCAGTTGAACCGCACCAAGCGTGAGTTCTACCAGGTGGCGCAATTCCCCCATGTGATAGGGTGTGTCGACTGCACCCATGTCCCCATCTGTCCCCCCTCAGCCACCGAATAAATCTTCCGCAACCGGAAGTCATACCATTCCATTAATGTGCAGGTTGTGTGCAATGCCAAGCACATCATAACAGACCTCGTAGCCCAATTCCCAGGGAGCACACACGACGCATACATCTTCCGTCACAGTGGCATCCACAGGCACCTGATCAACAGTGATTTTGGAGTTGGACACCTACTAGGCACGTATTGATGCAACATCATTTAATCCATCCCCACATGTACCATTGCATTCATGCCGCTGACCATTCTCTCCCCATCCTGCAGGTGACAGCGCTTACGCCTTGCGTGAGTATCTACTCACTCCCTACCTCAACCCAGCAACACCACAAGAGCAGCACTTCAACAGAGCACACATCAGCACAAGGAATGTGGTGGAGCGCACATTCGGCATCCACAAGAGTCGCTTCAGAATATTACACAAGACAGGATGTGCCTTGCAGTAAGACCCTGTGACCTGCTGCCAGATCATAGCTGGCTGTGCCATCCTGCATAACATCGCAACAAGAAGGGGGATACCCATAGAGGGGTACGGTGAGGACGAGCTACGTACACAACAACCCCCCCCCAACACCGACAGGCACATGTGCCCAACACAGCAGAAGGTCAAAGGAGGTGGACATACATCACACGGCATCACTTCTGAGACAGGTAAGAAAGAGCCATGACAAGATGATATGCATAGCAAGGGTTTAATGCCCATTAACACCTGACTGGTGCTGATTAATGTAACAGAAACATGATGCAGCGTAAATTAAATCAAAAGAGAAAATGTCCATTGACAACACAGGTGCTGCATGTGGCACTACAGTTGGCCCATGGTTACCTCAAATTAGCCAGGGAGCCATTGCATCATGGCTATTTACAGTTGCCACGGACACCCAGCCTCCTGTCCCTTGACTCCTCAACATCTACTTGATGACTCTCAGTGGCTGGTGCGCTACGCGCGCTGCGCCTCCTCCCGCTTGTCTCAGGCATGGTGACGCTGCTCACACTGGAGGCTGCCTCACTCACCTCATCCCCTCCCACACTGCTGATACTGGCAGTTCCAAACTGCAGATGCTCCACTACAGTGGTCACTCTATCGAGGGTCCTTGCCACATCCCCACAATAATGGCCCAAGTCAACCTGCAGGAACACCAATCAGCGGGCTAGCACAGCTGTGCTGTTGCACATCTTCTTGATGGCCTTAATTGTGGCATTGGTAATGAGTGAGTACTGCTTATTTCTCCGGCGCTCACTCCGTTGGCCTGCAACTACAGCACGTGTGAGTTCCTGTAGGCATTGCTTAATGTCACTGTTGCCCTCTACAACGGCTGTGGTCAGCTCTCACACAGCGTCAGTCATTGATGCAAATCTGTTGGACATTCTTGTCATGCTCATGTTCATTGCACCCATGTGTCTCCCCTGCAGGCGCAGAACACGCAGCATCCGGGTCTCAACGACTCCATACACATCTGCAGGATCAACTGTTGTCGCTGCAGCCCTACCCAGGTATCCGTCCCGCTGTCTAGCTCGCAGACGTGCTGCTGTTCGGGTGGTTGGGGTGACGACAGCCTGCTGCTGTACATTTGTGGCTGCTGGCCTTTGCTCCGTCTCCATCTCCTGCAGGGAGGGGGCATTTGCCCTGCGGCTATGTGTGGTTGACAGGACTGGTGGAGGTGGTGTTGGTGTTCTTGTCCGCGGTGGTGGTGGTGGTGGTGTTTTTGTCCGCGGTGGTGGTGGTGGTGTTGGTGGTGATGTATGCAGTGGTGGTGAAGGGGAAGGACTGCCTCCATGTTCCAGCATGTTCTCCGCATCGGTCACCACTGGGGTCTCACACATGACTAGGCGGCCGCTGTCATCTGATTCCATGGGAGAGGCATCTGTGTGTGAAACAGAGCATTGTTATTAATTTGTGGATATTGTTATTTTTTGCTTTTGTCATCTACATAAAGGACATATAGGGACTGACATTTGGCTCCTTTGCTGCTGTTTTCATATCATAAACCTCAGGGGTCAGACATGCACTCTTTGATGTAATGACTACAACTCCCATGATGCAGCACTCTGTTGAGGGATTGTGCTTTAGGCACGGCTACATGTGCACTGTGTTTGGCATGGGGAAATGGGCAGGGGTTGACAAGACGCTGCATATCTGCGCTGGCATGCATCTTACCTTGTCCACCTTCCGCAGCACCCGAGGTGTCCAGTTGGGTGACCCCCACAACAGCTTCCGGTTCGATTGTCGACTCCACAAGGTCCTCGAGGGCTGTGTTTGGTGTCACATTGGAGGACTCACCACTTGTGCCAGCCGCATCCTTCACCCTTTCCGCAATCCTCTCCTTAGCCCGTTTGCGGAGGTCGTACCACCGCTTTTTAAGGTCGTCGATGCTGCGGTGGGTGACTCCAACAGCATTCACGCTGTCCTTGATGCACAGCCACATCCTCCTCTTCTCCGCCTCTGGCACCTTCAGAGAGAGCTTTCCAAACAGCCTTTCATGCCTGCTGCTGACACCCTCTATTAGGATCTCAAGTTCCTTGTCAGAGAACTTTCGTTTTCTCTTCCTGGGGTGTCCCTTCCCTTGGGTGCTTCTTTCTCCATAATGCACTGCTGTGCAGGTCCTGGTCACTGCTGGCTATGTATTGCTCCTCTGCTCCTGTGCTATGCCTCCTCCTCTGAGCTCCTCAGGGCACCGAGTGAAGCATGGGCTGTGCTACTTCCTGGTTGTGATGTCATCAGCCTGCTTCCGATGCGCCGCATCTTTTTGCGATTTCGCTAATACCGAATTCGCAAACACCGATTCGGTATTTGCTAATTCGGTATTTGCTAATCTTCATTTTGGTTTCTCGCAGCCATGTATTCGCAATTTTTACCGATTTTTACAGATTCGGTAATATTTACCGAATTTATTGATGTATCGCAGTTTGCATGTCCTTATTAGCGATTCCTTATTTTTCGCTAATAAGGACTTGGAATACCGATTTTTGATGCATCTGCCAGATTATGAATTAAGTAAACACATTTATATTTGAATACACCCTTGAATGTAATCTTCCTTCTTTAATGGTTTGGATCACATCTGTGACGTTGAGTAAAAATCAAACTTGGTTATGATACAAACAATTCCTCAAGGGTTATGTTGTATATAAAACTATATTTTACCCAATTCCATGTGGATGAATGGGTTGCCCTATTTAGTGAATCTATGCTCCGTCTCCATCTCCTGCAGGGAGGGGACATTTGCCCTGCAGCTATGTGTGGTTGACAGGACTGGTGGAGGTGGTGTTGGTGTTCTTGTCCGCGGTGGTGGTGGTGGTGGTGTTTTTGTCCGCGGTGGTGGTGGTGGTGGTGGTGTTGGTGGTGATGTTTGCAGTGGTGGTGAAGGGGAAGGACTGCCTCAATGTTCCAGCATGTTTTCCGCGTCGGTCACCACTGGGGTCTCACAGATGACTAGGCAGCCGCTGTCATCTGATTCCATGGGGGAGGCATATGTGTGTGAAACAGAGCATTGTTATTAATTTGTGGATATTGTTATTTTTTGCTTTTGTCATCTACATAAAGGACATATAGGGACTGACATTTGGCTCCTTTGCTGCTGTTTTCATATCATACACCTCAGGGGTCAGAGATGCACTCTTTGATGTAATGACTACAACTCCCATGATGCAACACTCTGTTGAGGGATTGTGCTTTAGGCACGGCTACATGTGCACTGTGTTTGGCATGGGGAAATGGGCAGGGGTTGACAAGACGCTGCATATCTGCGCTGGCATGCATCTTACCTTGTCCACCTTCCGCAGCACCCGAGGTGTCCAGTTGGGTGACCCCCACAACAGTTTCCGGTATGATTGTCGACTCCACAAGGTCCTCGAGGGCTGTGTTTGGTGTCACATTGGAGGACTCACCACTTGTGCCAGCCGCATCCTTCACCCTTTCCGCAATCCTCTCCTTAGCCCTTTTGCGGAGGTCGTACCACCGTTTTTTAAGGTCATCGATGCTGCGGTGGGTGACTCCAACAGCATTCACGCTGTCCTTGATGCACAGCCACATCCTCCTCTTCTCCGCCTCTGGCACCTTTAGGGAGAGCTTTCCAAACAGCCTTTCATGCCTGCTGCTGACACCCTCTATTAGGATCTCAAGTTCCTTGTCAGAGAACTTTCGTTTTCTCTTCCTGGGGTGTCCTTTCCCTTGGGTGCTTCTTTCTCCATAATGCACTGCTGTGCAGGTCCTGGTCACTGCTGGCTATGTATTGCTCCTCTGCTCCTGTGCTCTGCCTCCTCCTCTGAGCTCCTCAGGGCACTGAGTGAAGCATGGGCTGTGCTACTTCCTGGTTGTGATGTCATCAGCCTGCTTCCGATGCGCCGCGTCTTTTTGCGATTTCGCTAATACCGAATTCGCAAACACCGATTCGGTATTTGCTAATTCGGTATTTGCTAATCTTCATTTTGGTTTTTCGCAGCCATGTTTTTGCAATTTTTACCGATTTTTACAGATTCGGTAATATTTACCGAATTTATTGATGTATCGCAGTTTGCATGTCCTTATTAGCGATTCCTTATTTTTCGCTAATAAGGACTTGGAATACCGATTTTTGATGCATCTGCCAGATTATGAATTAAGTAAACACATTTATATTTGAATACATCCTTGAATGTAATCTTCCTTCTTTAATGGTTTGGATCACATCTGTGACGTTGAGTAAAAATCAAACTTGGTTATGATACAAACAATTCCTCAAGGGTTATGTTGTATATAAAACTATATTTTACCCAATTCCATGTGGATGAATGGGTTGCCCTATTTAGTGAATCTATGCTCATGTGCTTTGGGATATATAGGTAAGACGAGATGCGAATTTAGGGTAAGGTTCCGTAAACATAAATCGGCTATATACTATAATAGGATCCCTGCCCCTTTGGTACAACACTGTACGCAACTTGAACATTCTGAAAATTGCTTGAAATGAACTATTTTGGAGACGATCCATCAGATTAGAGGAAGTGAGGACAACAGATATCACAAGGAAAGGGAAGTGTACAGGATGTTTACTCTGGGGACACACAAGGAAGGCCTTAATTAGCAGCTGCGGCCCATGCTGGTAAGAGCAGTGGGGTGGTGGGGCTGGGTGGGGGGAGGATTTTGACAGACGCCGAAGAGGGAAAATTACTCATTTAATTTTCCCTCATCATCGTCCATCGAAATCCCCCCGTACTACCTCTGCACCGCTTTTACCTGCACGGGCCGGGGATGTTAATTAGATATTTCTGTAGGAACATGCTATTTGTTAGATTTCTATACAATCCATGGAATAGGAGTTAACAGATGGTTTTGCTCTACCCCAGTGGTTTTGGGAGTTTGTGAGTGTAATCTGTAGTCATTTGAGGCTGGGGTGGTCTGTAAAATGTTGAAAGTGCAACATTGTTGCACTTACATTCCTGACAAAAGTGTTGAACTTGGAGGATATTTAAAAAACTATCACACATTTGGAGGAAGACTTGAAACCACTGGAAGTTGACAGTGTATGGAAGAAACTAACTAATAGTATTACCTCCATAGGTAGTTGGTTTTATAACATAGGTAAGAGTATTTTAGGTCAAATACTAATGCCAATAATGGGTAGAAGTATGAAGTGAATGAGAAGGGAAAGAAAAGAAAATATGATGAAATACAGCTTGAAGAAATAAAAGGTGATATTTACAAAAGAATGAGGGTTTACAATCAATGTTCCCTCTAATTATTTTCCTCTCTGTGGGGCAGAGTAAGGTCTCTGTGCGCTGCAGCCAAGGCTATATGCGCCAAGAACCTGACCGCGCGTATAGACCAGGGCTTTGAGTGGGAGGAATACTCGCAGCCGTTACTTTTATGGCCCCCGGCCAATGCTTGTTTTGCCTTGTGACTTATTATACTTTGACCAGAGCACCCTCGGTGGCACTAATGGACACGAATAAATAGTTTAGAAGTTATTGTGCAATATCTGTAGCCAAACATTTTGTTTCTGATATAATTTACTGCACTAACTGTGCCGCACAATAAATTCATTTTTAGCTGGTAACAACATATGTAAATTCAATAAATTCTATTTTAGCATATAGTGCTACAGATTTGCCCCAGTCTTACTTCATCCCAGTCCAAAGAGACCACCCACCTGACCCAAGCCCTGCCTACCTCTCAACACAACAAGCCCAGCCATAATAGTGTTCTCGGGCTCTGTCCGATTTCACCTTCTTACTAACAGAATAGTGCGGATGTTAACTAACGGGAGGGGCGAAAATGGGAGACTCGCTGACTCTCTGCTCGTACTGATAGTGCCCGTACTCGGGGGCTTCCTTGTTGTCCAGTTTGTAGTCTGAGAATTTGGAGTAAATCAGCACCCCGTTTTCCTTGGCCAAGTGGTAGTTTTTCACGTCTTGTATGATGTCCATAATGAGGTTGAGGACGGCGCTGTCTCAGAGCTCGACCGGCACGGTCCTCTCTTTGCAGCCTCCGGCCGTCAGCATGCAGAGCAGCAGCGCCATCTGCAAGGGGCTCCTCGGATTGCTCCGCGGTCAGGCAGATGAGGACAGCCTCCGACAGCTCCGGCTCCCACTGCGAGACGCAAACACATGTCCACTGGAGGAAAAGTGCAAGACCCTTGTCAAAAAATATGCAAACAGCACCCACGCACTTTCCCTGCACTTCTCATGTATGAAGAACGGCTGTGCATACATATAATTCAGCTTAGGGAAGCCTGCCTGCTGTGCTGGAAGCACTCTACAGGGCAGACAGGCTCTGCTTAAATATTGTTCTAAACACATTTACTGAGCATTTGAAAATTTCCCTTTTCATCGATACATTCTTCCATTGACTATGTCTGTATACAAACGCCCCGTCCCTCCCTCCATCCACCCATCCATCCCCTAGCCATCCATCCATCCAACCCATAGTGTCACTCATCTAGCATCCAAGTAAAGTAAATCCATCCATCCATTCTTCATCCACATATACTTACATACACGCTATCCACACACTCAAACCCATCCAGCTACCCCTTAAGCCCATCCATCCAACCCATATTTTCACTCATCTAGCATCCAAGTAAAATAAATCCATCCATCCATCCATTCATTCAAACATCCACATAAACTTACATCCACCGTATCTACACACTCAAACCCATCCAGCTACCCCTTAAGCTCATCCATCCTTACATACATACACCCACTCAAACCCAGCCAGCTCCCAAACCCATAACCCGTCTATTCATGCGTCCATCCATCAGCACATCTCGAATTTAAATAAATCTATCTATCTATCTATCTATCTATCTATCTATCTATCTATCTATCTGTCTGTCTGTCTGTCTGTCTGTCTGTCTGTCTGTCTGTCTGTCTGTCTGTCTGTCTGTCTGTCTGTCTGTCTGTCTGTCTGTCTATCTATCTATCTGTCTGTCTGTCTGTCTGTCTGTCTGTCTGTCTGCAGAGAGAATGCAGTCAAATATGTGTTCAGACCATCCACGTCTGCCAATGTGGGTTCCTTCTGTATATTTTCTCTATCCTTCCCTCCCCTTTGTCTTTTTGGCAGCATGTCTATCTTTTTAACTGGATATTGTCATTCAACCAGTACATAAACTATGCACAAGCTGTATGCATTTATATTTTTCTTTCAACTTTTTCTGTATTTGCCAATGTATGTTTTTTATCTCTGTCTATCCAGTTACCTCGGTGTACAACTGTTTGTCAGTCAGTACATTGTTAAGTGTGTTGTCTATATTTGTCTTCCGGGCTTTTGTCCCCACTGGCTTCTCTGTGCCTGTGTATTAATGCTATGTGTCCGTCCCTTTCTCTCTCATTTTCTGTTTCTGCCTGCTTGCATCATGGCCGCCTGTCTCCCAGGAATGTCTGTCTAATCTACCTTCGTACGTAGGACACTTTCCGCTGCTCTGGTTGTCTGTGTGTATGTCCGTCTGATCGGGGTCTGCCTACCTAGCCAAATAGTGTAAAAGTGATTGTTGCATGCGTGCCACTACCACAAACAGTTTCAAGTATTTCAAATACTAGAGCAGGAACCTGCACATAGTCTTATAATGAAGCAGAAGTGTGACATCAAACAAATAGCACCCCACCCCCTAACCCCCTCCGAAGATTTACCTGCGTTTGACAAGACCTCCAGGTGTGCCTTCCTGTCCTGAATTCGATGCCTCTTCCGTGAAAGATGAAGGACCAGAGGAGACAGCAGCCCCTTCCTTTTATCATAAACGTTTGCAGAAAGTCCTTTGAAGGGAACTATAGAAGTGCAGGGACTTACTATTTAGAGTACCTGCTTGCTCCTGAGGGGTGCCAGTACTCCCCAATTAAATGTATTGCAGCACTTCTGAAAAGTGCTGGTACTCTCCCTTTCAAATTAAAAAAGCGCAGGTACTCGGGACCGGACAGTATTGCCAAATTAAAGCACTGGGTCAGGACTCCAAGAGCAAGCCAAACATGCTCAGTTTGCCAATGCTTGTTTCATGGGCAGTGACAACTTGGGGCAAAAGATTTCCATTTTATTTGACACAACCTGATATGCTACTTTACTTCCCTCTATCCAGATTAATGTCACTTGTTTATACACAATATCTGCGCATTTTCTTTCCATAAAATTGTCTCTGCAACTTTATTCTGAAAGTGGACAAACGGGATGGCATGCAGGCCTCGTGTGTGCAAGTCACAAGAACAGCTTCACTCTGTTTATTATCTGCGGGCCCAGACCTGGCTTTTTTGTTTGTCAATTGAGCAGGATACACCATCGCCGCTCCCGGCTGCCTCTTATGCAGCTTAGGATTTTCCTGAGGTGGCTGAATCTGATATTATCGACATCCAAGTGGGTGGAAAACAATGGATCGCTGAAACAATATTGACGTCAAGAATATCGATTTACAAAAATATCAAGGTAAAAATATAGAATACCAAAATATCGACCTCCTATCTCCAAACAGGTAAGTACAAAAATATCGAATCAAAATTATCGATGTAAAAGATATAGGTAGTCAAAATATCGAATTTTTTAAAATGCTTCAATTAATTAAAAATTAATGAAATAATAAATATAATTAACTTAAACATACTTAAAATACTTAAATAACCTTAAGATTAATAAATAATTAATGTAAGTAAAAAAAATACAAATTGATTTGTTAATACATATATATATATATAAACGTAAATTTACAATATTTTTACCATAGGATAGCGGAAAGGGTAAAATTTACTATTACAACTCCAGTGAGAGCAACAGTAGGGAAAGCGTTGGATAGCGTAGGGGTAAAAATTACTATTCCAACTCCAGGGAGTGCAACAGTAGGGAAAGCGTTGGATAGCATAGGGATAAAAATTACTATTCCCACTCCAGAGAGTGCAACAGTAGATAAAGTGTTGGATAGCGTAGGGGTAAAAATTACTATTCCCACTCCAGAGAGTGCAACAGTAGGGAAAGCGTTGGATAGCGTAGGTGTAAAAATTACCATCCCCACTTCAGTGAGTGCAACAGTAGGGAAAGCGTTGGATAGTGTAGGGGTAAAAATTACTATTCACACTCCAGAGAGTGCAACAGTAGGGAAAGTAAATACTTCATATATGAATAAAAATAAATTACATTTTAATACCAAATGCAAATTAATTAAGGGTAATTAACAATTTTAAATACTATAATAATTAATCAATTAAAAATACAAGAACAATTATTACAAATAATTACCTATAAATACAAATTATTCACCAATTAACAATTAATTAATTAATTAACAATGAAAACATTATTAAAAATTACAACAAAACAAAACCAATAAATAAATAACAATATTTTATTATTTACAATTAAATTACTTCCCACCCTATTCCCCTATAATCCCACAACCCGCTACAGAAAATAAATGAATAAACTTAACATAATTACCAATTAAACTATTAATAAAAATTAATTACCAATTATATTTAAGTTAATTACCAATTAAAATTGCTTAATATCAAATAATTCCAAATAAATACCAATAAATAAATAAAAAAATGTAATTAATTATAATTACATTTCTTCCAACCCTATTCCCACAACCCGCTACAGTAAATACATTAATAAAATGTACATAATTATCAATTAATCAATTAATTAAAATGAATTACCAATTATATTTTAATTAATTACCATTTAAAAATTTAAATATCAATTAATTCAAAATAAATACCAATAAATACATTTAAAAATTTAAATATTTATATTTAAATTACTTCCCACCCTATTCCCCCATAAACCCACAACCCGCTACAGAAAATACATTAATATATTTAAAATAATTATCAATTATCCAATTATTTAAAATAATTACCAATTGAGGGAGGAGCTACGCAAGCAACCAAGATGGCCGCATAAGCTCCCGGCTCCGTAGACCTCCGTCGCTGGCGGACTTATCCTGAACTTCATCCTGACCTCCAGCCAGACTCCCGGTGTGTCTGAATCGTTGCTGAGCCCAGGGGGGCAATCCCGGAGTTTTTATCGCCTTTATTGACGAAGTTACACCGTCTTTCATTTTTGGGGCTCCTCCAGTGTGTAAGCCGGGGCCTCGAGTACTGACCCAGCCGGGTTTCAGTTGAACAACATCGGCCGCGGGTGCCCGGCAGAGTCCGGTCTCATCGGAGTGGAACATATCCTCTATCCTGGTGGTGGTCTTTGGTCCCTGCGAATACTGGACGAACGGCGACGAGACGTGGTTGCCGCGGTGGGAGGGGGGCCAGGTCCTGGGACCCTGCTGCAGCCCTCGGGGTTCGCAGGTGGGGCCCCCGCTCTCGGCAGTGGTGTAAAGGTTGCCAAGCCTGTGAGTCGCCAGTCGCCTCCGTCCACTCCGCGCCTGTTGGTTCCACCGGAGTAGCCGGCCTCCGGGGTTGAAGATCTGATTTGTTATCGTTCACGCGGAGATGGATCGGACGGTGTGTGGACCGACCCTGGGGACCGTAATGGCCGCCATCGGGGCTCTTCGCCTGCAAATGGAGGCTGCTCTCCACAATTTGACTGCGCGCCTTGAGACTGTTTGTTTGAGACCGGACTCCAGCCTTGTGTCAGACCTGCAACATACGGTTACCCCCGCGCAGCTTGATTTACCTCGAGAGGAGAACCCCGAATATGTTCTGAAACTGGTGCCAATTGTACCCGCACGATTACAGCGTTACGTTACTGGAGCCCCTGAATACCTAGCAAGATCGGCGAAGTCCTCGCCCGCACAGGACTCACTTCTTCCTTCTCTTCTGGAGACCTCCACTAATATTTTTTGGATTGACTTTCGTGTATCCGATAGACTTCGAGACTTAACCTTTTTGACTCTTTCAGGCTATATTGATCTCCTTTTTCAACAACGCTTTGACTCTTTTGCTACTATATTGGTTCTACTGGATGGGGTCTGTGCAATGGATCGTAAGGGCCAGGGCTGAATTTGACTTGAATTCGGTAGAGTGACTTTCTTTTGGCTCTGCTGGGTTGTATCTGTGGGAGTGCGGGCCAGATGGAATTCTTATTGTCTGGGTTTGGTGTGACTGCTACGATTGAAAAGGGATTTGCTGCCTCTGTGGTATCGGGGGCTGGGCGGGACGGTCTTTTCTCTGTCGGTGCTCCCCTATTGGTTTGCTTATTAGTCTGTTATAACATGCTTAATACCATGGCAGGGGATGTCTGCTTTTGGCGGGGGGGAGGGGAGTCCGGGAGCCCGTATCGTCTTGTAATACATCTCCTCCTCCATCTTTTCCCTTCCTTGGGGTGTAGTTTAGGGGACGACAGGCACGCTGCTAGTGGGGTTAGGTTGTAGCCATCTGCAGGGGTGCAGGGTGGGGGGTTGAGCGGGGGTTTTTTATTTTTCCTTTATTTTGTTCTATGACCTTTCTATTCCCTTTTCCCTTCTTCACAAGAGATGTGGCATATTCTCCTGATTTTTCTGTCCCTCATATCCGGGTGTCGCGTGTCCAATCTGCGTATCCTGTATTCCTGGTGGGCGGGTTCTGATGAGGTTTGCTTATGGTTATCTGTATCGTATTGTTTTGCCTCAGCTCTACGCTGGTATTGATATTTTTCAGATGCCTATAATTGTACTGTATTTCCTCAATTCCTTCACCCGTTCACCACTGTAATATGTCCCACCAATGACACCCGTTATGTACATTTTTACTCTTGTGTTATAATCAATAAAAATATATATAAAAAAATTTACCAATTATATTTTAATACATTTCCAATTAATTATTAATTAACAATTAATTCAATATAAATACCAATAAATAAATTAACATATTTAATTAATTATAATTAAATTACTTCCCACCCTATTCCTCTATAAACCCACAACCCGCTACAGAATTATATTACGCAAAAATTAAATACCATGAATTAATTAATTAAAATAAATTATAAAATAAATATACACTTTTCACACATATACTAACATAAAAAATACTTACAAAAATTAATAATAACTACTTACCTCAAATTCGATATTTTTGTTGTCTATATTCTGTCCATTCTACATTTTTGTTGTCTATATTCTGTCCATTCGATATTTTGTCTATTCTATATTTTTGATTCGATATTAATGCTATTCTATTCGATATTTTTGTAGTCTATATTCTGTCCATTCGATATTGTGTCAATTCTATATTTGTAACTCGATATTAATGTAACTCGATACTAAAAACTCAATATTTTGAGTGTATACCGAAAACAATTTTTAAAAAGTCGACTTGTAAACCTTTGGTGAGCGTGTGCTGCTGAAGCGCTCCACGTAGTTGTGGTAACAGGAGGGCTCAGGCACTTCTTACCCTTTGTAGAAGACGAAGCCTCAGACGACCCAAGTGGGCAAACCCGGGAGTTCCACCAGCGACGTGCTACGAGTCACCCGAGTCGCCCAGCGCCCTTCCCGGCCATTGTGAAAATATTCCTGTTAATTGCAGCGCATGACGGGCGCTGTGATTAACAGGAATCCTTTCACAAAGGCCCACAATCAGCACCCAGTTGCGCTGTATTTAGACAAGAAATGAAGCAAGTCTGAAAGCACGACATATGCTTTACACGTCGTGCTTTCAGCCTTGCTTCATTTCTTTTCTAAATACAGCGCCGCTGGGTGCTGATTGTGGGCCATTGTGAAAATATTCCAGTTAATTGTAGTGCATGACAGGTGCTGGGATCAACAGGAATAGTTTCCCAAAGGCCTCAGACAACCAGGAAAATTGCAGTTTTTCGCCACTTGCATTTTAAAAGTGGGTGGCACCGGCGAAAACGTGTGCATGCTGAACATTGGACCATGCGCGCTCGGTGCCTTAAAGGTGCGCGGCAGCGCAGGCGCGCACGTTAAAGGGAACACTGTTTACAATACAAACAAGCATTTGCAATGCAATAGGTCTCGCATTAGGAAAGTTTGAATTATTGGTATTGTAAATGACACATTTTTTATTTATGTGTTGGTTTTGCAAATAGCATTTGTAATACAATATGTGTTGTATTCACGTGACTTAGATGTATTGATATTACAAATAACAATGGCTTTAAATTTTTTTAAATAATTAATACTTAAATAAAAGTTTTTGTAAATTATATTGGCAATAGCTTAAACTTTTGTAAATATCTTTTGTGAAGATTATGGTTCACTTGTCACAACAAGCATTGGCAATGCAAATAGGTCTGGCTGAGTGCTGTATAGTGATGTGAAACACACTACAAGTAGACAGCATTGTAATGGATATGTATTTGAGCTGAAGCAAAGAACTGTTGAGTAATATTGGTGTAGGTAAAATGGTCAGATGACAGTTGCACTGTCAAGGAAGACCTAGTAATTAATTTAAGTTAATGGTGACCCTCCTTGCATCTCTGCCAGAGAACAACATGTAAATGATCTAGTTATCTAAAACACTTAACTATCTTGACAGTGTCATGTGTGTACTTCTAAAAGTTCAAGCTCAGGCAGCTGCATAAATAAAATGATCACAGCTGGGTGGAGGGCAAGAACTTTTTGGTGGAAGCCCACAACTTCTGCCCAACCAAAACATGTACTCCTGGCTCCCAACATGTGGGCAGCGCCTGATCACCTCTCTTTTGGTGCTCATATAATTGCCTGGTGCCATCTGCGCTAACAAGCGACACCATACAAATGGTATATTGCCACCACTGCGCTCATGTCCAGCGCTTCGACACCTCGTCAGGAGTAGTAAGCGCTATACAAATGCAATTACAATACAATACAATGTTACTTAACTCTGGGCAAGGGCAGCAACCCTTTACCACTACCAGGCTATCGCTCTGAACACACTCCTAGTCTAACAAAACCACAATCTGTGAGACAGACTTAAGTCATGGCGCACAAGAATGATCAATGTTCGTCCTTGACCAGTACCAAATTTTCAGATATAACTGCAGCTGGGACACTTATGGCAGGGGTGCAGAAGTCCATTACCTTGCAGAGTCCCAACAGAAGAGTACTTCGCTGCAATGTCCTCTCTAATCCGCTCCTCAAACACCATTCCACTGCACAAGGCCACATTACACACTGAAAGGAAAGGTGCCCAAGGATTGCAAACAACATCTGTACCTCAGTACAGATACCAATGGGCAGAGAAGATGTAAAGTACTCTTACACGTCATCGCAATTCTCAATGCATAACTAGATGCAAGTATAAAATATCTTTGTCATTAGCAGCCAAAGATGTAGTATTCTTGCGGGTTGTGCCAGTAGATGCCCAGAACATCAGGATTCGACAAATAAGTGAAATACTCTGAAGCTAGCGTTCAATAATTCATAATTACATTTTCAAACAAAGTTCCACGTGAAGAGGCAAATTTGACAGCTTACGGTATTGGCCTTTTTTCAACAATCCCATCAACAGTTTCAAAAGAATTGGGTGGGCAACTCAATATTTTTACCTCAACTAATGAAGGACTGTAACGAGAAGCAAGTCAGGCGTTCAACAAAAGACATTTTCCAATCAAACATAAATCCTACTTGGCTTGGAACACATAATGTAAAAGTGCCTAACTTAAACAGTTTAGTGACAATGTCACATAATATAGACACACTCATGGCTGCAAACGCTATGTTTGTGCACTATAGTGTGTGTAGATGATAAATACAATCAAGATTTACATTTGGGTACACAAGTGGCAATTTACATGCATACACAAAAATGGCAAAGTTCAAACACACACACACACTAAACATAAACACATGTACACTATTGTGGCAGCACATCATGCCCTGGCCACAATCACCATACTTCATGGCTCTTGGCTTGTCTTGCTGCTTGCCTGATTATTTAGCCGCAGCAGGGTTGATGTCACCGTCTCCCTGTTGCTGTGTACACAGGGTGAACAGATGGCCCCCTTTCTTCTCAAACCAGGCCACCCATCACCAGCAATTTGCCCAGAAGCGAGAGGCAGAGGGAACTTATTTGTGGGGAGGGGGCAGGGGAAACCCTCAGCTCGGTGTAACTCAGACCAGAGAAAGAAAGGCTGGGGTCAGCCCAGTGCTGAATCAGCTGCAAACAAAGATATGAGAAAATGCAAGAAAAAAAGCAGCCGCCTAGTCTCTTCCACAGGCCACATGGCTCAGCAGTGCACACAGGCAACCTGAAACACATGCTGGAAGCTCTTTGTTGTACCCTTAAAACAGAGCAACATGCCAGCTATATAACCACGGTTTGGGTTTGTGAATATTTCAAAACACTTCACATCTTCAGCTATTATCCTTCCCTATTTAAGTAAGTCGTGCGCGAAACACGGGGCTGTGGTTTCGCGAACTGCAAACTTTACATATACATTAACTGGAGTTACTGAAGTTGCAAAGCAATGCCAATCACCCCACGCGAACCCTTCCTTCGCCGTGAATGCAGGAGCAATCCAAGCCCTGAGTCAGCAGGCAAGAATTTGGTAACTTTCCTCCCTCGCTTTTGCACAGGAAATTCAGACAAGAGGAACAAAACAAGCATTTGCAATGCAATCGGTCTCGCCTTTGGGACCTTATAATTATTTAGCGATGTACCACATTATTGCACATTACTGCAACAAAGCTGGTTTTGTTGGTGCTTGCCAACTGCTAATAAGGACTATTAATGATGGCATCTCCAGCTGCGACAACGCTACGTGTTAGCCTGGTAACGACATATTAATAATCTCTAAAGTCAGGTCTGTTCACGTGATATCAATTTCGGGGAAATAATAATCAATTTGCTAGCCTGCATAAACAAACCTCTTTTGGGGCCCAAATGTCGCAACTTTGCGTATTTAAGCAACAAACCACTAGAAGGACTGCCATCATAATAGACACTGCATCTTAACCCTAATGGTTGATTTCACTGCCGGAATAATTTTGTTTGCTGCATGGTTGAGAAGACACCACCTGTCCGGGTTCTCATTACTCTTTGTAACCTATGTAAATAGTATTGCTGTTAACCAAGCAAACCATTGACATTCAGGTTACCTGGCCAAGTCTGATGGGATTCCAGCAGTATGACAGAATCTTCTGTGACCGTGCCTCAAGCGTCCCATTTTTGGTCTGTAGATGACAACGTATATAAGAAGGGGCTAAGCACACCCCTCATAAGAACAAATACTTAAAGCAGGGTGAACAAACAAACCAACCAACATATACAAACGCTAAGCAAAATACGCAGCTCTACACACAGATACATGCAAACACTTTCAGCAATGTGTATAGGATAAACAGGAGGAAACCCATAGACCGAGTTGGGATGGGTATAGACTGTAAATAAGAACAATTCCCAACAGGTATCAATTGGAAGACAATTTTAACAGGTGTATGCAATATGCATTACAAAGGAAAGAAAATAAGGAGTCACTGCAGTTTTTAGAAAAAGCGGGTATTATTCACCACTTAAAGAGCAAGGCGGGTCTGTTGCAAAGTAATACAGTTAAACAGCACTGCACACAACAAATGGGGTGACAACCCGGTGGCACTTGGTGAAGGTGATATATACATGAATATATACAGTGAATAGTGGTGGTAGTGCAAGTGCTGGGGTGAAGCAGCGTGGTCGGTGCGTAGTGACAGTAAGTGAAAAATACAAAGTAATGGCTCCAGGGATCAAGTTGTAATCACTTAAAACAAGAATGAGTCAATTTCAGGAGTACAAAACAAGTAGGGCGCCATAAAATTAAGCTGTGTGGTCGACGGCGTTTCGATCCCCGTCATTCGGGATCATCATCAGGACTGGGTTGTCGTGGAGCAACAGTGATGTCCGCCAATGGTAATTTCATGCGGATAGAGGGGCTGGGTTGTTCGATCCAATGCTGAGTAATGGTTTTGACGGCTTGAGGCAGCGGGGGTGATCGGCGCCTGAATCAATCAGGAATTTCGTCGGATCGGCTATTGCAGTGGGCAAGCTTCTGGCAGTTAATGGATCGAACAACCCAGCCCCTCCATCCGCATGAAATTACCATTGGCGGACATCACTGTTGCTCCACGACAACCCAGTCCTGATGATGATCCCGAATGACGGGGATCGAAACGCCGTCGACCACACAGCTTAATTTTATGGCGCCCTACTTGTTTTGTACTCCTGAAATTGACTCATTCTTGTTTTAAGTGATTACAACTTGATCCCTGGAGCCATTACTTTGTATTTTTCACTTACTGTCACTGCGCGCCGACCACGCTGCTTCACCCCAGCACTTGCACTACCACCACTATTCACTGTATATATTCATGTATATATCACCTTCACCAAGTGCCACCGGGTTGTCACCCCATTTGTTGTGTACAGTGCTGTTTAACTGTATTACTTTGCAACAGACCCGCCTTGCTCTTTAAGTGGTGAATAATACCCGCTTTTTCTAAAAACTGCAGTGACTCCTTATTTTCTTTCCTTTGTAATGCATATTGCATACACCTGTTAAAATTGTCTTCCAATTGATACCTGTTGGGAATTGTTCTTATTTACACACAACACTTTCAGCAAAGCAGACACACGCAGGCAGACAAATAGACACACAGCAAAAAATAGGGAGGAAAACAAACCCAATCAGAAAACCAGTGAAACGCAAATAACAAATATAGAAGCATCAACAAACGGAAGAACACATACACACAACAGTTTGTCATCCTCTCTCACTTAAGCACACCCAGATACACAGGCTACAGCACATAAGTAGACCCACGGCAACTTTGTGTTTCCCACACACACAGGGACAGATTGCCACAAACAGGAAGAAATACAAACAGTTACAAAGGTACAGACCAGCATAGAAAATGATTCAAACACTGCCACATGTAGATGCAAACAAGGACGCGAGCAAACACGAACTGAAAGACACTAACACATCAAAGATGCAATTCGCACACAGACAAAAACCAACAAATAGACAGCAAAACATACACACCAACGCTATATGCAGCGAATAAATGTTGACAAATGCAGTTACTGCCACAACCAACTACAAACACACATACCAAGAGAAACATGGACACCACCATACTTCCAGGAAAATGAAAATCTGTGTTAAAAAATTAGAAACACCCAAACTCACACAGCAACGTGCAAGCCCACTTCACACAGCCAACCACATACACATCAACACAATATACATAAACTTAGGCAGTTCTGCAGCCAGAATCGCAAATACCTGTACTTACAAACATTTACTGAGAGCCACACGGAGCGAAACAAAAACAACTTCAGCCCTCCCTTCCATGTGAACACAAACACCAACTCATAAATTATCCCGAGTGCAATGGAGGAACCTTACAAAATGAAAGCGAGAATGGGACAAAGAGAAAGGGAGTTCCAGACTAAACATGGGCTAGAACAGGGACTGGAGAAAGGGAGAGGGAGAGAAGGGACGACCAACAGAGTAAAACATGGTCCATTAGTTAGAAGAAAAGGGGGAAACTCTGCAGTGAGAGCAAAATGAGAGCGCAACCGAATAAAGAGGGGACTGAAGAGAGGACGAGTGAAAATAGGGCAACTGAGATGGCATGGGGAGGGGTGAAAAGAAACATGAAAGGAAAGAATGTTAGTAAAAGGGATGGGGGAGTAAAAATAGAATAATGGGAGAGAAAATGTGTAATAGACAAGAAGAAAAAGAAGGCAAGAAAAAAAGACTTAGAGAGGTTGAGAAAAGGAACAAGAGGAAGGTGGAGATGGGGAGAATGAAGTAAGGAGCAAGAGCGGGGAAGATACAGGCTAAGGCGAGAATTAGGTTTATGGGGTGAAAGTGACATGGGCTAAAGACGACCTGAGACTTGAGGTAGGGGATACATGGAGTAAGAGAAAGAGAGTGGGGGGGGCAGAATACAAGACGAAGAGAATGAACGAAACACTGCAGCAGAGAGAGGAAGGACAAAGAATGAGAACCAAGGACCGTGACTGCGATGGGAGGCAGGACGAACCAGGTTTATGTGTCAGAGATGTAGAGTTGGAGAAACTGGTTAAAAAAGACCTGGCATGTTAGGAGAGATAAACAAGCTTGAAGTATTTGAACAGTAATTCGGAAGCACAAAATGCGCTTAACACAAAAACCTGCGACCTGTGTATTATATCATAGAATTTCTATGCCATTTCTAACAGTGAATTCCACATGTGTGATGAAAGCACAGACACACGTGTGCAAACCACGCCATGAGCGTGGGCGAATACCACATCCCACGGAGTCCGAAAACCCCGCACGCAGGGATCCTGCCAAAAGTCCCACAACTTAATTGTGTGAGCATCGCACAACGCCAGCAGGCACAACCCGAAAGTGAGGGTCACACGAGGCGGGCCATTGTGTTTCTGGGCTGCGTCCCCCCTTTTTATCCCAAGGCGCAATCCTGGACCCAGGAAAGGAATCTGTGGGCTGGAGCTGCGTCCGCGCGCGCACAACTTGAGGCAGTGACAGAAGTTAGAGAGGCCGAGGGACAGTCACTCACAGGCTGGGGAGTCAGACCGAGACAGGGAGGAAGGAGGGCAGCAGAGTAAGACTCGTCTTTCAAAGTAGATGGGTAGCTGTGAGAGTTTACTCAGCGTGCTGCTGTTGGTTGACAAAGGGTGTGTGTGGCTACAAAGGCACAAACTTTTACCATCTTAATGGCACGTGTCGCTACCACGAAATATCGCTCCCTGCGAATTGTACCCACTCAACTACCTCTGTGCACTCGCGGTTTTAGGAATAGAAGGGAATAGAGGTGCTCGGGGATAAAGTTACATGCCCAGGGTCACACCCGTCTCCTGGAGCCGCAGTCCTGCGTCTCAGTCACTGAACCGCTCCTCTTTCCCACAACCAAAGGGGACTTAAAGTGCGGTGGGTCCAACCATTGGTCTAGGGAGGTCAGCACACAGAGGAGGGAGTGCTCCTGGTGCAGCTTTCCCTTACACGATAACTTCTTGTATTGTATAGCGGTTCGTACCAAACGTCGGCCGTTTCTAAGCACTGACGCTGACCATAATACATATCACTATTGGAAACTGCACCCCGTGTCTCTATCGAACACAGAAGAAATTGGCGGCTGTTCTGACTGCCAGGAATTCAAACTCACGATGTTCAGACCACCCCAGATGTCAGCAGTGAGCGTTCACTCACACACAAGATTGTATTTTGTAGTAGTTTTTTTATTTATGGTGGTGGGAGACTAACTATGATGTGTAAGCTCGCCTTGGCAGTTGCTTAACCATCTATCTTGCCAGTCAGTACACGCACTCTTTCGAGTTAACCCTTGAAATGAGAAGTGCAGGTACTTGGAGCTCACCAGTGCCTGCCCCTCCAGTGTGTGTGTGGGGAGGGGGAGGGAGGAGTAGGCTGGGGGAAGCATGTGTTTTATATTACAATCACAGGCAGACCCGGGACTCCTGGCTACAGCTGAAGTATTTTAGCATGCCGCCTTTACAGTTCCTCCATTGTAATCCAAGCCCCTGGCCCTAATGCAAGCCGCTGCTGAATGGAAGAGTCGGCCAGAGTGCACTCACTAACTCTGCACTGGTGCACTTGTGCAAAGATGGCTCGTTACACCCAGTTTGCGGTTTACAATAGGAAGTGAATACTGTTGGACCCGGGCCTTTTGGGCTGGTTCACCCCTGAACTTTTTGCTTTTAATGGCGACCTGGCGTTCATGATTTTTGGGTCTCTGCCCACTTTTACCCTGTGTCCCAGAGTAGAGTGCGTGCTTGTAGTGAGGCTGGCCTGCCCTCCCATAGGAATGCATGGGGAATGTGTGTGTCCATGTTAGTTCCTGATGTGTGGGGAGTGCAGGCTCGAGTTTGGTATGTGCGAACTCGTGAGAGTGAATGCTGCGCAATGGTATGTGCGACTTGTATGTGTCTAGTGGGGAAGTGCCCCTTCTAGACATTGATGTGTGTGTGCAGTGAGGGTGCTGGAGCGTGATTGGCTGGAGCTGGCTGGCAAGCCTGGCTCCAGGAAGTCTAGATGGGTCTGCCCAGGAGTGAGTGGAGAGATCAGCCTGAGTGATGTGAGGGAGGTCTGCACCTGGTTCCTGAATGGGGCTGGGATTTCCCCACACAATGCTGGCTCCACCCCCTGTGGTGCGTCTAACGACCCTAGCCTCCCTAGTGAATGAAAGGGGTGGTTGAGCCATCAAGGGTGCTCCAAAACCAGCTGAGACTGGTTTCTCCCCCACCCTGCACATACAAACAAAGGATAATAGAGTATAAGAAGGGGCTGTGTCTCCATGAAAGGTGTTCTCTTCCAGGATCCTGCCAGAGGGGGCTGCTGCTGTTGCTGGGGCCAGGAGGACCACCACTTGGAGTGCCTCCCTGCCTGGAGGCCCAGTGAGCTAAGTGAGAAGGGCTAGGGGAGGCCCCGTGTGGCAGGGTGTCGCTGTCTTGAGCCCCTGAGAGGGCCGCACTTGTTCTCCAGCCCCAGAGGGTGGGGCTCCACCGACGCCAGGCCAGTTCCTTTTTTGAGCCGCAGAGGCTCTTGTTGGCAGCATTTCCTTCTCCTCGAGTCCCCGAGTGAGACTCCAACTACAGTGGGCACATTGAGTATTGAGAGCCCGAGAGGCTCAGGGTGCCATTTTGCTTTATGAGCCCAGAGAGGTTCGAGGGCCAGTTCTTTGTGCTAGAGCCCTGAGAGAGGCTCGAGGTGACATTATATTTGCTTTAGAGCCCAGCAAGGCTCTTGAGGGGCAGTTAGTTGGTCAGAGCCCCGTGGCTTCCACGCTGTGTTTTGCCCCACCATTGCGTTCTTGAGCCCACGAGGCTCCAACGTTCCCCCATCATTGTCTGCACCAGTTGCCCAGCACTTTGTGGGCAACTGCCACGTTTAGGCCCCTGACATTTGGGACACAGGGCGTCCTACCCCTAGAGAGGCCAGTTGGCCTAGGGACTGCCACAGGTTGTGGCTCATGTGAGTTTTGCGCAATTGCTTGCGCTTGCACCTCTGAATGTATTTTGATTCATCATGTGTTTCCTTCCTTACACCTCTGAATGTGTTTTGATGCATCATGTGTTTTTCCTTGCTTACACCTCTGAATGTGTTTTGATGCATTGTGTGTTCTCTTTCCTACACCTCTGAATGTTAATGCATCATGTGTAATGTTCCTATGCTTATACCCCTAAATGTTGGTGATGCTTAGGTGGTTGTTTTTCTCCTAGTACAGGTGTTGCTAGTGAGGTCTTGGTTCCCTGCGCAATATATTTCTAAGGTGGTTAGGGTTGCATAGGAGGTACTTACCCGTTACCAGTAATTACTGGTTGTGTGCTAAACTGTTCTAAAAGTGTTATATGTGCTAATTACTATTCCTAAAACGTGATGATTCCTGACAGTAGTCCAGGTGGCCGTGTCTTGTACATATCCCCTGTAAATTCTGCCCGTGCCTGTTGGCACATTGTAAAATGTGTGTTCTTATCTAATATGTTTTGGTATAATACAAAGGCTATTTTTATATAACCTTGTGTGGAGTTTCCTTTGTGGTGGGCCTTGGGTGTTGTTGCTGGGTGCATGCGCAAACACTTAACCTACATAGCCTCCAAGTTTAGGGTGAGCAGGGGTTATCTTGGTGTGTGACTCCCTTGCCCTGACGTGGAAGTGGTGGTCTCTGACTGACTTTGGCGCAAGCCTTGGCCACCCAGAGATCCCGTTTCTAACTATTCTGCAATCTGCTTGCTTCTAAATACTTACTGACTCGTGATAACCACACCAACCTGTTGATAAGAATCGTCCCTGGGGCGGTGGGTTTCACTTACCTTACTTTTAACGAAAGAGACACAGTACCTATTGCCTACAAGTCACACTTGTACACTTCGGCTGAAATGCGATTTTCCGCTGTGGTGAAAGTTTTGACGGCTGTACAGATGGCGATTCTTAAGGAACGTGCTCTGATACAGGGAAAATGCATGTTGTTTGTTACCTCATGTCCTACTTTGGAGGCAGTTACGAAAGCCAGTGTACCTAATTCTAAAGCTTTGCACCCTCGGTGGATACAATGGGCTGCTTCATTGACATCTCCGGATGTCACATTTATTTTTGATACCTCCTTACGGTCGCAGGAGTTTTTACAATATGAATTCGTTCATCCTGCACCTTTGGCTATGCGGCCTTTGGAGGATTTCCATTGCATCATATACACTGATGGTTCGGTGCAGGCTGCGCATGGTTCCAAACACGCATACGTTTCCGCATGTGCCATTGTGGTAGGTGCCATGGTGAACGACGAGTTCAAGTCCAGAGTCGTGCACACGCAGACTCTAGGGGACTGCACCGCACAATTGGCGGAGCTTCGTGCTCTGATGCTTGCATTGGAGTACGATGATCCTAGTGTGACGACCCTTATTGTAAGTGATTCTTACTACTGTGCCCAGTCTTACAATGAAAATATGTTCTTTTGGATTCTGAATGATTTTCGTGATTCCAAGGGTAGCACAATAAAACAGAAAATGATCTGGGTCAGAGTGGCTGAGCTTAAAGAGCAGTTGCCACTCGTGTTTGTAATTCAAACTCTTGGTCATGAGCGCGTTGGAGTTCCCGCTGTTGGCAACTCGCTTGCTGATGAGGCAGCAAAATCTGCAGTATCGGCATATTTAGTTGCAGCAGTTACATGGTCCAAAAGTAAGATTGATGATGATATCTTGGCGGCTGTTGCTGCCACTGAGAAGGGAGGTAAATATCCTAAGGGGTTCCCTTCGAAGTACTCATACCACTTAAGTCCCGATAACGTTCCTTATGTGAAAATTCCTGACGTTGGGGAGAGATTGATTCCCAACTCGGATCGCAGAAGTACATTGCTCACAGCGTCCCATGAAGGTGTTGCGTCTGTGCATCCGGGCGTTTCTGCCACTGTGTCTTAATTGCAACAGCGTTTTTGGTCGCGGGGACTGTACAAGCAGACGCGCGATTATGTCCTTCAATGTGACATTTGCCAGCAGATTAAGCCTTCAACTGCTGCGCGTCCGCCCCAAACACAGTTGTTCATTTCTTATAAACCACTAGGTTGTGTTTATTTAGATCACTGCAGTCCTTTTTCCTCTGATACTGCACATAAGTACGTCTTAGTCGCAGTTGATTCATGCACACGCTTTGTATGGGTGTGGCCGCACCGCAGCGCTGATTCACGGACTGTCATAAGGGATTTGCGTGTCTTTGTAGGGATTTTTGCCTGTGGTACCTTCCATTCGGATCAGGGTCCTGCTTTCGCCTATAAGGCGTATAAGGATGCCATGGATTCGTTGGGGGTCCAAGTCAAGTTTTCGTCTCCATACAGGCCTGAGGGCAATAGTGTTGTGGAACGAATGAACCGTGACTTAAAGCAATCATTGACAGCTCGAGTTATAGGCACTGGCAGGAACTGGCTGGCCCATCTCAATGGCATGCAGCGTGCTCTTAATAATCTCCCTAGAAGGTCTCTGGGTGGGCGGACCCCATACGAAATGCTCTTTGGTATCAAGATGTATGTACCTGACCTTGACGGTCTAGACTCGGTGGCTGTTGCTGCGTCCTTTGACGTAGATGAACATTGCAATGTTTTACAGACTCTACAAAAGACAAGAGACAGTCTTGCAAAGGAACATTTGCCCACCACTTCGGATGATGCATTGCAGATCCCGGTAGTTGGCTGGCTACCCCAAATTGGTGAATTGGTTCGGGAGAAGATCAAAAACAAGAAAGAATTTGGTCCTTCTTATCGTGCTCCAGTTCCAGTGCTTGGTGTGAAGGGCACAAGAACAGTCATTTTACCACCACTTCTAGGTCGTAAAGAAAACAGGTATATCTCCATTGACAATGTCAAGATACACAGAGTGGCCGATTCTTCTTAGTATGACACCGGCGGTCTCCTGTCCTTCGATTGTGAGAAATTCTGTATTGGCCACTTCTTCGAGTCCTCGAGATGCCTGCAATTTCTAGTCCTTTACTGAGTACATTGCCTGGTACTCAACTTGATGAAATTGACTACACTTACCCAACTGACCTATCGATGCCTGATTTACAAACTTGTTTGGCCACAGAATCCAGATTTTCATTTGACACTGTTTCACACACACCAGGAAAGCCCTCACAGATTGCAGTCTATACTAGGTTATTTAAAAAACATTTTTTGATTCCCCCTTGGACATATATTTGGCTGCTGCTTTTTTCGATTTACCTTTTTATGTCAATTGGTTTTGTGTTTTATTTTTTCCGACTCGTCAATGGACACTATGTCGAAGAGAGAACATGCATTCGACATCTCAATGGAACATTGGCTCCCCATTCCTCCTCGCATATTGCCCACAGATTGAAGAGGGACTTGGGTTTTGTTAACATCACTGCTTGGCCTGTCCTGGATGGGATTGTATGGGATGCTGTTAAATTTCAAATCCATGACCCCACTGAGGTTATAAATGTCCCTAATGTGCTTAGAGTTAACATGGGGGATGTAGTTAAACCAAACATACTTTCTGATGATTGGGATGTTCAGGCCGTAGAAGCGTTGTTTTCTGATGTGAAATATTATGCTGCCTTTGATGCTGAAGATTTGTATTTAGAATCTGCTAATTATGGTGATTTGTTTTGTTACCAACATTTTGGTAACCACTACCTACATAAAACTAATTCCAGGAGGAGCACTGTAAATTATAACCAATGGGAGCATTGTCCGGCTCCTATACACGGCAGCTCAAGTACCTTTTTGAAAAAGTACACATATTTTACTGATTTCAATCAGTCCAATCCCAAATCATTTTATTTTAAAATGACAGAAAATTCTATGTCCAAAGTTAGACTTACCGATACTAAGTTATTGTACTCTAAGTTCTTTCTAGACCAGCTAGCTGTTGGAGGCTACGAGTTGTGGAAGGAAACAGTTGACCTTAAATCTGTTTGGGGTTCTAAAAGTTGGCAGGTACAAGGCACTGAGGCTTTGCACCGTGCATGTCTCATCCCGAATCATATGTTGTTTTTGAATTCTACCATTTCACAGACAACATACTTTGGATTGGCTACTTCTAAAAAATTAAATACTCCTTCCTTCCCTGATTTGGAAGAATATTCAGGTATGGGGTAATACTACAAGATTTTCGATCAGAGAGTTTCAAACTCTATTGCTAAATTCGTCCTTTAACATATCCAGTTTGAATCCCAAAGGTTGGCTGCTGTGGCACAGAAGTGCAGACTCGTGCCATCATCGTTTTCTGGGTTTAGCTGATGGCTTTACACAGGTCAGGGCCGATCCCCGTTTTGAGAATGACCATTCTGTCACCACTTATTCAGTAGGTAAATTATGTCAGAATTGGCTCAAACATTCTACCTTGGCGTCAGTTAAACTGCATTTATCTAAACTGACTGACGATGTTGATTTGAATGATTTCATAAAAGGCCCGGCTAGAGGTAGATCTAGAAGATGGATTTATGCAGCTTATAATGAAATCTGGAAAACATCACAGATTGAGGCGGCTACCCGCCTTAGGGCTATTGATCAAGCAAATTTAGAAAAAGTGCTTACAGTTGTTGATAATAGCATTAACATGCTTTCTTCCCGCATTTACACATTGGATAATATTGTGTCATCTGTTGTTGATATTGTGCAAGATGATGTGTCTGTATTATACCATGGTCAAAATCAATTGGGTTATATTATGCAGTTTGCGTGGACCCTGCAGACACTTAAGGCCGGAAAAGTGCCTTGGAATTACATGAATACCTCTTCTCTTTTTGCCCAGTTTAATTTGACTGATAAGCAGCGTTTGCTTTCCATGAGAGATGCATCTTTTTCCATGTTACACATTGAACGATTGGAGTCTTTACCATTCTCTGTGGCAGAGGCCACAACTACAACGTGGCTTATCCACGGTTTGATAACTTTACCATTCGCTCTTTTTGAATTTAAAAATTGTATGAAGTATTTTACCTATGGTATATACCAGCCGCTTTGCAGCTCCAATCTACATGAAGCCTGGTTGTTTCAGTTTACATACAGATGCATTAGGGAGGGCAAGGAAGTTTATCTGAAAGGTGAAGAGTGCACCGAAACACCAGATCACTCATTAATGTGTAGACATATTCAATTACACGGCTCTTGTAATCAAGAACAGCCCAATTTAGCCTGTGTTTTGAAAGGCACCCCCGTGCCCGCTATCGTCCCCACATTCACTTTACTGGCAAACTGCAGTTATTTACTTTTAAATAATGAGGATTGCTGTGGGTTAATAAAAGGCATTGCTTATGTGGTTACAGTCAGTGAACGTGTGGTTTGCTGTAAAAATGTGTTGTTTCCACCCACGCATGGGAACTTGGATGTTTCCATCTGGCCGAGGATTCCGACCTTGAAAGCAGAGTTCAATAAGATGAGTCGAATAAGGGCTCTATTGTTCCAAAAAGAAGTCGCCCTGACATCAGCTTGTGAAACATTTGTCCTTCACGTAGCTAACACCCGCACAGAGGTGCATGCTTTATTAAATACTGACCTTCCATTGCATTTCGTTGAACAGATTCATACAATCTTTAACGCATCTTCCACAACGGGGCTGGCTCACTTTTTAAAAGTAGTTAGCAGTGGTTTAGTGGCTTCATTTCAGAAGATATTTGGGGTCATTCCTGCTTTCTTCCATTTGATCTTTTCCAGCCTATTTGGTGGATTTCCCGTTCTCCTGGCGCTGGCTGCAGGCGTTCTGGTGCTATTTTGTTTTGTTAGAAATGGATGCACATCCTGTGTTCCAAGACGAACTGTCGCGGATGGCACTGTTTTGCAACAGGATGCTTGAATACTATGGTGCGCTGCTGCTCGCCACCTTAAGTGCAGCTTATGGATTATCGTTTCGATTTTCCTATTTTACATGTGTCCAGCCTGTCTTTCATTGCCTGAGCTGCGATTTCGACTGGGCCCTGGATTTGTGTCTCTGCAATACGGTGTCTCCCGAGGTGGGTTATAACCAGCTCATGAGCCCCTTAGTTGCTCATGAATTGCTTTGTTCTGACGGAGGGATTATGGCCTTTGCAGCGATGCATGGAATGCTGGGTCGTTGGAATATATTCGCAGCGGCGCAAGATTTCTTGGCACACAGCTTCATTGAAAACCCACCGAGTTGTCCTCTGATGGTGCTAGAGGCTCCGGTAATTGAAGAGCATGTATGTTCTTTCCCACTATTGAATTGGATGACTGAATTGTTTTCGGATGAGAACAGTGACTTCCTTTTGGAAGCCGTTGCTGCTTATTTCGCATATACAGTACTAGGCAGAGGTTTATCGATGCCTTTATTGACATTGAACTTTTTGTTATTTTTTTTGGTGATATGAAAAACTTTTTTAAGCCCCGGACCTATTGACTTTGATTAAGGCAAACACTAAATTGTCATGTTAGTGAGATTTTGGTGTTTTGGGTGACGAAAATATTTTTTTTCTCACTTACTCAAATTTTAACTGACTATCGTTCTTGAACTCTGCATTTCAAATTTGTGCCACTTTTCTTATCTTATCTTATTATATCTTATCAGTGCTCTGATCAAGGGAGGGTGTCATATAGATATGCTTTGCCTACACACTGTGTTAAGTTAGCATGAGCTTATTAGGAGTTTAAACGCCATTTTACCTTTTTGCTGCTTCTGCACACGACACATAATTGTTCCTTTAGCTTTGAGCCTAGTAGAATGTTTTGCTCCACACGAGAATAATATGTTATTGCTCTGATATCAGCTTTGCTTGGTGAGCTGTGTCTGTACAGTGAGTGCTGAAACCTTCAAGGATATCTCAACACAGTAGTTGTTATGAGGTCTGATCTTCGCACATTCCTAGACATAACATTCATGCAGCTGCGGGCAAGTTCTGACTTTAGGCGCGTTTTATATTGCATTGCACAGAGCATAAAAACACACTTGATGGTGCTTCGCATGCAGAGAGCTGGTGGAAGATGATGTGATCCCTTACCACTAGGATCTGAGGTATGGGGCCGCCCTGCTAAAACCCAAAGAGACCTTCTTAGATATCATATAATATACTAGCTAGGGAGGGTGAGAATTAGGTGTTGTTTAACCTTCTTCGCTTTAGCATTTTAACATGCTTTCACCTTTTGTATTCTATGGACTAGTAACTATGCTGATTACTTTGTTTCTAATAATATGTTTGCTTGTATTAGCTAAGATACTGCCTTTGAGAACACTGCATTAGAAAATAAACATTTCAAATGTGCACGAGTCCTCATTTACTCCTTGTTCTGGATTGAAATGATTGTATAACGAAAGAGTGTTCATGTGTTCCACGTTACCTGAGGTGTACTAAGTCCATGTTCTGGTTTGTCTAAACATTGGGAGTTTGTAATAACCAATGAGACATTGTAGCTAGTCTGGTAGGGGATTTTGGGAAAGAAGGTGAGTTTTGGCACACCCTAATTCACTGAGGTTCCAAGTCTCTATGCACAGTTCTGTATGAGAACGGAATCTCTGCGACAGGGCAAAGGCATGAAGGAACTGCAAATATTTATGGAGCTGCGATCTAGGTATCACATATTCTTGCTGCAACTTCTGAAAGGATTTCAGCGTCTGCCCATGAAAAACATCCCCAACAGTAGAGATAACTATTCTATCCCATTGAAAAAAACAGGAAGACCGGCCAGTAGCAGCAGGAGGCCTTTGCCCCAAAGGGGGGCCTCCTTTGTTACTCAACCGACCACTCCAGTTGCTGAAGGGTACGCTGCCAGAAGCCAAAAACTGTGGCAGTTGCCGGGGGCAGCACCCTCTGGACCGCGCCCGCATACAAGACGGAATGTAATGGTCCGACATATCCCCGGGCCACCAATCATTTAAGATAAGTAAGTGTGAGGCTGCATAATAGGCTTGAATGTCTGACGTTGCCAATCCATCACAGTAGGTTAACTGGAAACACGTCCTCAAGGTAACCCTGGAAGACCCCCCCAAAGAAAGTGGTGAAGGGGAGCATTGAGCTGTGTGAACCAGCTTGGCGAGATCAAGTAGGGATGATTTTGAAGCTGGTATAATAACCAAGGAAAAGAGACCATCTTAAAGATGCTGGATATGCCAAGCAGCGAAAGAGGAAGGTGGGACCAAACACAAGTTTGTTCCTTGATCTGAATCCCCAGTGGTGCCAGATTCCTCTCCCAAGACACAGACTGCAACTCAGTCTAGAAGACGATAAGGTATTTCTCCCAGACAGGATTTAGTGTATTGGGGCAGGGTGGTAGTGCTTGCCAGCGCCACATAGTATGCTTGCAAGGCACATTTCATGCCCTCAATGCATAGTCTAGCTCAAACCAGTTCAGGGAGCCATTGGCTCTCTGTCTGGCATGACACTGGACAAATTACAGGGGAGTATCCTCCCCCTTGTCCAGCCCATCCTTAGGGGAGGACCCCTGTATCATTCCAACCCTTTTATTAGGGTATTTATTGGCTTACCTGTGGGTGGGTCCCAAGATTTGTCGGGGGACATGATACATTCCAGGCACCACTTATACTTCGACCGTCTGGGTATTCCGTACTTTGCTAGTCTTTCCTCTGGGCATCAAGGCTGCAACCAGGACAACGTCTGCTGCTCCTGATCTCTTTGCCCGGCTTGTCTGCTGCAAAGTATGTGCCTGTGCTTCATACAGGAACCCATTCAGGACCTGGGGAAATCCAAGACAACTGAAGTAATCTCCCTTAAAGTGAAGGAGTCACCTCCCTGTATCTGCAGGCACAGCAACTAAGCTAACTGGTCTACTGATCATGTGCTCCTACTGACTCCAAAAGGCTCAGCAACACAGGTAATAGCTCTTCACATCCCTCAATGCCTGCCCTGCCCTCTCACCAATTTGGGGGCCAGTATAGCTCGCCAAAACCGCAGGAATTGAACCCCTGGACACCACATTGACTTGCAATTGCAAAGGCTTTTTGGCTTCCTTCCTCCAAGATCATCGGGCTCCAAGTACCCCAATATCAAGCATTTCCAGTTACCAGAATTCTGCACCACAACGCATTGCTTTGATCGTGGGCCTACTTCTTTGGTAGCTGCTCGAGGTCCTCTTGCAACTCCAGTGCCTCCCGGTCCTGTCGAGGTTCACATTTTGTATTCTTTGGGCTCCCCTGCTTGTTTGGAGCCTGTCCCGACTCTTCTGCTTGTGGTGAGTCTCTTGGTCCTTGTTGGTCCCAACATTGCACCTTCTTCTACTCCTTAGTAGGTTGCAGTTGCCAAAGCTTATTGGAGCTCCCGCCGAACACCGACCCCTCAACTCATGACATCCAACGTGGGATATCTCGTGTACAGCTGATGGTCTTCTACAGCATCGCTTGGTCCACACAGATGCAGTTTCAAGATCACTGTCAGCTCTCCTACAACACCCGACATTGATTCGCCTTTGTCTTCCATGCGTCCTGGTCACTCATGAGTGGTATAGACTGTGTCCCCTCTGCTTGCCGGATCTTCACTTCTTTAATCCACCTTTTGGTTCCACCGGACACTTTCACCTTCTCCAGCAGCAGCATCTTCCTGAAGTCTTTATGTCACTTCGCACCTATGCTCCTGGCTTCCCTCATGCAGGTATCCTGGTTCCTAAAGTATCCACGGGTGGGGTGGCTCTCCAACCTCTTGTCTTCCACTGGGTTTCTTCAGGGTCCACTGGGAAGGGTCCTCTTTTTTTCAAAATTGCAACTGTGACTTACCTGTTGACTTGCATTGATCCCGTGGTCATGTTGTCACTCTGCACACACCTCAGTGGGGCTCCTGGTTACTTACCTTGGGTGGTTTACTTGAGTCCCCAGCACTTCTATGTCCTCTGGGTATAGTCTTGACTCGAATCATGGTTTGAATACCACTATTTTAGTTTATGGTTTGGTCTCTCCCTGGTGACCACTGTGTATGCTGTGCCACTTACCCGTTTCTATCGTAAAGTATTGCGTGCATTGTGAATATCTCTGGCTAGGGGATACCTGTATGTGTTTGTAAGTGTCTTATAATAAATACATATTTTTATAAATACACTGGGGTTTTTTCACTTAACTTATACCTTTAAGATTATTTTCTGGTAAAACAAGCTGCTTTACACTCATTCTGGACAAAGCCTGAAGGCTGCTCTCCATAGCTTCCACTTAGAGAGCTTTCTAAGGTTGTCTAAGACAACTAAAATCCCCATAAGGGTTGTCTGGATCAATGCAAGGTGTTCGCTTACACCAGTGTACATTATATACGGAGCCAGCCTCTCACACCTACTCAGCTGAGGATTATTTTCACTACCACCACAGATATATCTGGTTATAAAAGACGTGTAGGGATTTGTGAGGAAGCATGCTAGATATATTGATCCATACAAAATTAGAAACCAACCAACGCTGGTGGCTCTATGCTGTGTTGTTTCCACTGATCTGCAGGAAGTGCACGTTTGTGGGTGACATAAACTTAGGATGGTGCCAGACTGATTTCATGCATCCCCACTAGATATGTTGTCCCTTACACCAGCTGGATCACAGTGCCACCATAAGCCCCCCTAACCTAGACAGGGAGCAAACAGTTCTGGCAACTACTGAACATAAAAACTGTTCCCTCAGGAACCTTTCTAGACCTAGAACCTTTAGCACAGACATTTGTGCTTTCTCTCTCTCCAAGTGAAATATACAAAGAATACACAAAGGGACATTTTCAATATTTATTGAACCAAAGTGATTCTTGTATAGAAAATATGTGCTATAATGATCAATAGAAGCAGACAAAAGTTATGAGTGCCAAAATAGTGAATAAAACACCATCTTGTTGAGACAACTTATATATGTATACATACACAATATTATAACAAACTGACATACTCCTACGATGCAAATCCTAACCAGCGGGTTTGGGGTATCAATGTGTTACTGCCAAGAAACCCCCGACTGGATGATCTGACCCTTTTACATGGTGGGTAAGAGTGTGTCTCTGCGATGGAGAGTTACCAAAAGGAATACATAAACTGTTCTTTCAATGGAGAAGACAGTCATCCCAAATGGATGGGGGAAGCTATAAACCCCAGCAGCATGCTGTAGGTGAGGGTCAAAAGAGGCTTCATCTTCAGAATGTGGGGACCCAGAAAGAAGGTACTGGGTGGAATAATTTCCAGAAGGGGACCAGGCAGTGACGCAGGTGACATTTCCTAGATATATCCAGTGTGAAGGTATCAGATCTGAGGCATGTTACCCATGTCCAAAAGAGCAGGAGGCATAGTGCTGCATGACCCAGAGCAAGGGTAGGCCTAGTGCTGCTCACTTTATGTAGACAAGTAGTGACTTAGCAGCAATGAACCTAGAACCAAGATGGTTCAAAGTCCAGTCTTGGATCCCTGTAGGGAGAGGAGGCCTCAAGGCTGGGGGAGGTTGGTGTTCTTAGCAGCCGACGACCAGCATAAGGTATCTGGGGTTGTGGACAACTAGCGAGTTGGGTGTCCTTTCAGAACCCCTTACCACTTGTAATAAATCAGTATGTGAAGAATACCTCTGCATAATGGCCAATTCTACCTTGGAATAATCAGCCAGCCCCGGCGTGTGTGATAAGGTGGTTCTGACCATCAAATTCACCTGGATTTTTTGCTTTTTAATCATCTGTTGTTTGACCTCTTACTGTCGGAGAGCTTCATACCTGTGACTCACCCACAGTAAACTCATGGTAAAATTACCAGGGTCTACCTTTTATGATAAGGCCTCTGCATCGCAGGCAGGTAAGGGGCACTGGGCGGGTTACCTGTGGACACATGTGCACATGCATGTGCCAACATGTGAGGCCTGCGAGTAGTAGACTCCTGTTGTGCACAGCCCAGGAACATGTGTGCAGGCAGTCTGGAGCAGAAGGGACTCAGCAGGATTGGGTATTGACATGGGATAGTTCTTATATTGTTGCTGTACACAGATAGGAAAGTCATTGTGCTTTACTTCTTGTCTGCATAAACACTCTATTTTACCTTATGGGAAGGCTTCCCTAGATAGCAGCTTTGCTTCCCCGTGGTCTTGAGACAGCCGGGGCATACCAATTACCAAATACCAATGTACAGTGTAACCTGTCTGAAAAAAATAATACTGTAAAGTCCAAAATCATAGCTGTACGGCTTATGGGTCATCCAGAAATGTAATGTTTCTCAGGATCAGAGCCCAGACCCGTTGTCACCATTCTGGGTGGGGTTAATTACTCTTCTCTTCAGTGGTAGGAACAAAGGCGTCCCCCCACAAAGGGAGCAATTAACCCATATTAGGTCAGCTCCTCAGAAGGACATGGTGGGGTGGATTGCTCTGCATCATTTTCTGCGGAGCATAGGCGGATCACCGTGCAGGCGCTCATTGGATCAAGGCTGGATTATGCCAATGCCCTTTTCCTTGGCCTCCCAGACTACCTGGTCCAGCGTCTACAGGTTGCACAAAACTCTGCTGCCCGCGCGATTTTCGGCCTGCATAGGCGATCGCGAGCCTCGGGGCTGCTTCAGAAGCTTCATTGGCTGCCCATCCGTAAGCGGATTATGTTCAAATCCCTTACGTTGATGCACAAGGCACTGTTTGGCCCTGGGGCCGGTTATCTACGGCGCAGGTTGACTTTCTATCGCCCTGCTCGCCTACTGCGCTCTGCAGCTCTTTTTACTGCCGTGGTTCCTCGTGTGCATAAGGCCCGCACTGGAGGCCGCTCCTTTAGCTTTAAGGCACCCCAGTTGTGGAACTCTTTACCACTAGCGTTACGTAGTACTCCTAACCTGCTTCAATTTAGGAGGAGCTTGAAGACATGGCTTTTTAATGCTTAGTTGCTTTTTGGTGGGTTTCTTTTCTGTATTGTTTTGTGTTATGTTATTACACACTGATTTATTTGTGGAAAGCGCCGGGACACTCTGTCGGAGTAGCCGTGCGCTATATAAATATAATTTAACATAACATAACATAACATAACATAACATCATTCAGCCAGCTGTCAACCTGTGCCAGGAAGAGGGCCAGACCAGGTCCACTAACCAAAGGGAAGGTGCCCAGAGTCTGGAGCCCAATCAGGAGTTGGGCACTTTTGAAGTTTAGGTGGGGCTGGCCCTGGCAGTGATATCAGCGAGGGTTGGAGCTGAGAACCCCGCAGTACATGTGGCAATTGACTCTTGATTGACATCTTCTTGAAGTATCCCAGAAGGTTGTTCAGGAAGGTTGAAACAGGGGCGGAGAGGTGATGTGGCACCTCAGGATAGGCCAGAGGTGCTTCCCTGCTGGTACCTCCTGCCCCCACTTAAAAGGTCCTGCACAGGGCAGAGAGCTCTTGGTTGATTGTGCTTTTCTGCAAAACACTGGACTTGGATGCTGACGCCATGGACTATTGGAAGGAAGAATGTACTGACTGCCATATGGTCTTAGTGCTCTGACTCAGATTGACTGCAGGACCAGTGGGGCACTCCCCTGGACCAGGAGGCTGGTCCCCTTAGACCCCTTGAGGGCCAGTTGGGAGAATGATTGGTCAGCTGCACACAGAAGGAGGGAAGCCCAAAGGAGAAGCAAAATGAAAGGCTGGCACAGGAAGCCATTGAAGCCAGCTCCCTGCATACTTCATCCACTTTGAGGCCAGGAGACCAGGTCATTAGGGCTTGCCAACAGGAGCAAAATGAGCCAAAGACCATCCAAATTGGCCCAGGGCCAGAGATATGCCCTTGTGAATGTTGGTGACCTTTGACCCCTATCGACCAGTGCGAGCAAGTGGAGCTTCACTGGCAGTTGATGGTTGTTGTCGGGGAAGGGGCAGGCTCCTAGAGATTGCCCCCAGAGAGAAGATAAGCAGAAATCACTGCTGTGCTTTCCCCGCTAGAGCAGGAGGGGGCCTACGACCCCATCCTTGGGCCCTGAGAAGACCAGCGCTACAAGGGAGCACCATTGCGTTCTCCCATTTGAAGAGGGAAGGGGCACAGAACCCCATCCCTGGGCACTGAGAAGATAAAAGGAGGACAGGGGAGTGCAGCCGGACTCCCTCCCCGCGGCGAGCACGATTATGCCTGCTGCCCGCAGGAGCGGGCAGGGATGCAGGGAAAGAGCAGGCGATTGCTCCTACGGCCACACAGAGAAGTGCAAGTGTGCAGGACAGCCGGGAGCAGCCGGGGGAGGGCTCCCTAAGCTGCTTTCCAATGTTGGAAGATAGAGGCAGGGTGCCCCGGTGGGACCAGGCACCTCGACGAAAACAAAGCTGGAGCACAAGGCCACATAACGGAAAACTGCAGCGTGCCTCTCCCTGAAGCAGCAGGAGAGCAGCTGCTCAGAAATGCATAAACCATGTACGAGGTGCACCCCATAATGCCCTGTCAGTTTCACCCACATTTGGGGATAAAAATCTCCTGTTTCAGCTTTGTGGTGGCCCCAGGAGAAAGGAGTCACCATCAAAATGTGGCAAAAGAGTGTGGGGAGCTGGGCAGCTGCCTGCAAAGGAGTCCAGAGACCCCAACCAGAGGTGGGTGGGACTCTACATTTATACCCCCCCCCCTTTAATTTCAATGGGGTTTTAAGCTAATCCATCCCCAGGTTGGAGCTTTTGCTTGACAGCTGGAAGTGCTGCGTCCTCTAGAGGCCAAGACCATGGCTGCAACCCTTGTGGCCTAAAAGAGGTCAACATAAGGTTTAATGTTGGTAAGCATTCTCTAAGGGTGAAGAACTGTAATTTCATGTGCAGTTATTGCAAATGTGATGATCTTTAGGGCTTATGTTAAAGATGCGGTAATATAAAAGTGTATGCTGCAAACAGCCTCTAGGGGTGAATGATTAGGGGTTGTAGTTATATTGGGTTATCATCTAACAGTTATAATCAGTACACAGCGCTCCCAATCATGCTTAGAAATATACTCCTGCTAATGCTTTACTTATATAATGAGACTGACAGACACTCATGATCAAAGTTTGCATGCTTTATTGCCGATATTAAGTGCCCTCAGTCGTGCTTATATGTTATTATTGCATTTACTCGTATGATGAAATACTGGTTGAGATAATGAGGTTAAGACCTGGTCACTTTGGTGCCAGTATTAAGTGATCTTGCATATGAGCCTATCCATGTTGCAAAAGACTTAAGTCTAATTTTAGGAGATTAAGGACTAATGGCTTTTTAGTGCTTATTGTGGACACTCGTTTTGAGTGTTTGGAAGACATTTTCAAAACCTTTAAATGTGGTTTGCATTATTGCTCCATCAGTTTCTCAAATTTTAACAGCCGCTTCTACTCTGAATAAATCTGCACTTCTTTATATACGGTATAACTTAACAACAGCACAGAGCATTTTGTTATCTCACAATGAGCACCCAAAAGAAAATCATTAAAATCTAATTTCTTCACTGATTGCGGGCAGATGCTCCTTACAGCTCTTAGTGTACTAGGTATATTTGGCATACTAATGTATACAATAAAGTGATGGATGGCATTCTTGCAATAATCTCAGCCACCGTTAACATTTAACATGGGTCAGCATCCCAAACCATCATGCTTTTGCACACCATGTCACCTCAGTTTGGACCCCGCCATATGAAAATCAGTCTTGATCCTGCTTCAGTCGGAACAATCTAGCCTGAACTGACCTCTCACAACCAGAACAAAAGCAACGCAGGACTGGTTTTGTCCTAGTTATGGGCTCAGAAGTTGGGTACTGCTTGTTTCCAGTGCAACTGTGCTCACAGGACCCATGCCTGAGCAGACCTATCCCACTTAGGGCGACAAACTAAAGTATACAAAAAAGTGATGAATGGAAAGCATGAATTAATTCCTCTGTAATTACTCAGGGTTGCATCCCAATCCATTGTTATTTGCCCACCTTGTCACCTCAGTTTGGATACAATCATATGCAAATCAATATTGACCTTGCTTAATTCAGAACAGTCCAGCACAAACGGAAAAGGTGGGTCCTCCTTGAACAGGAACACATGCAACCCAGCGATTGCCAATGGCAGAGATTCATTCAAGCATTCCATCCACCACCTTGTTGTTGTTGCCACCCTAAGTGTGACCGGCATCCACCCACATGGGTCCTGTGCTCATTATGCCACTAAAAACAGGCGATACCTGACTGATGAGCCCATAATAATGGCAGGAATGGTCCTGGGTTACTTGTTTTCTGGCTCATGGAAGTCCTGGCTTGGCAGTTTAGGCTGGACTTTTCTGACTCGAGAAGGGTCAAGACTGATTTGCAATGGATTAGGTCCAAACTCCGGTGGCATGGAAGGTGAAAAATTTTGGATTGGGACACGGCCCAGAGCGATCTGCAGTGGCTAGCATTACTCCAAGTATTCCATCCATCACATTATTATTTGGTGCCATTTCATGTACATTGTCTTGCCATTCGTGGAAAAAAATATTCACAATACCAACAGAACACAATCTGTGTTGTTTATAGTGCTTTTTTCGACCTATTTGCCTCCACGTTAAAAATTGACACAGTGACTAATTTTGTGCTAAAATTTTGCACAAATTGCCAGATTTGCATTTTGTGTAATTATGCAAAATGTTGCAAAATTCTTCTGAAATCTCACATACATACACAAAAGCAAATTACATGAATTTTTGACACCTCTAAAAGATACTCCTTGCTTCAATGTGAAAGCATATTAGAACTTTTGTCCTTAGACTTGTATATAATTATAACATGTAGCGCTCCGCTCACTGGGGAACATCCCCTTGTTGCACTGCCAATGTTCCTAAAAGAGGGAGTATTCACGTTTATCACCAGTGTTGCAATGGTGATCAACATGAATACGCCCTCTTTTGGGAACATTGGCAGTGCAACAAGGGGACGTTCCCACGTGAGGGGACCACTACATGTTCTATTTTCTACTCACACTTCAGAGATTAGAGAGCAATGTGCTGCTGCCCGCTACAACTTCAATACTTTTCTTTAAAATTGATAAACTAAGGAGTGCGTAAACCATATACTTTAAATTATATATAATTATGCCGCGATTTTGGCCCCAAAAGTTTCTAATTCACCATTATCAAACTTACCTCTTTCCTTCTCCAGGTCACAGGCTGATGCTCCTGAGGGAAGAAGAGAAACATCGGACTAAGTGTGTGTTGGAATTTATCTAGCTCATGATGAAGTGTGAGTACACTCAAACATATCAAAAATAACATTAACATTAGTAGCACTCCCACTGTCCCCTTTTGGGGATGAACACTAAGAGCATACACAGAAGTCACACTTATATAAGTTAGCACCACCCTCCTCCATCATCAATAGGTAAAAGAGAGCCATGTACAACAGACACTATACACTGAAATGTAATTCACAGGAGTATAGATCACACCCCCACCAACAGAAAATCAAAACAATGGACTATTGAAAGTATCACCTGAGATAATTCCAAATGGTACTGTTGTAGTAGATATTGCCAATGTTGCTGTGTCCCAGACTCATGCTGTAGATAGATCAATCAAAGTCAAAGTGTGTCTGCTGGAGATTGATGGTGCTATTTAAGCGTTAAGAATGATTTGACCTGTCAGTTCATGGTGAGTGATGAATCGAGTACGAGTACGATGCTGAGGTTCTTGGTGTGGTCTGAGGGGGTAGGTGGGCTTCCGACTTCCGAGGGCGGTCAGCCACCAGGTGCTGTCCCATGCAGAAGGGGTGGTACTGAGGACGAGGACTACTGGCGTTGAGCTTCAGGCAGCTGTTGGTCATCCAAACTGGAAGTTGAGTTTGGAGGTGGTGGGGTCTTTGGTGAGGGTGAGGATGAGCTGGGTGTCATTGGGGTAGGATATGATGGTGAGTCTGTGTAGTCAGACAATGGCTGGAAGGGGCACCATGTAGATGTTGAAGAGGGTTGGACTCAGTGATGAACCCTGTGGGACTCTGCAGGTGATTTTCATGGGGTTGGAGAGGAAAAGTGGGAGTCTGATCCTTTGGCTTCTTCCGGTGAGGAATGATCAGATCCAGTCCAGGGCTGTTCCTTGTATGCCTGCATCGTGTAGTCTGGCGACTAGTGTGCGGTGGGAGACGGTGTCGAAGGCTGCTGATAGGTCGAGTAGGATGAGGGCTGTGGAGTGGCCTTGGTCCAGGAGGGTGCCGATGTCATCTGTGGCGGCGAGTAGGGCAGTCTCTGTGCTGTGGTTGCATCGGAATCCGGATTGTGACAGGTCGAAGACAGCGTTCTCTTCAATGAATCGTTTCAGTTTTCTGTTGACTGTTTTTTCTGCAACTTTGCCTGCAAAGGGGAGGAGCAAGATGGGCCGATAGTTCTTGAGGTCGGTGGGGTCAGCTGTGGGCATCTTGAGCAGGGGTCTGACTTCCGCAGGCTTCCAGTCATCTTGGAAGGTGCCTGTTTTGAAGGTGATGTTGATGGTGCGTTGTAGTTTGGGTGCAATGGCAGCCATGGCTCTGTGGTAGATGTGAGGGGGGCAGGAGTCGGTGGGGCCCCATGAGTGTATGCTTTTTATGGTCGAGGCAGTGTCTTCGCCCTTGATCGGTGTCCAGTTGGAGATGGTGGGCTGGCTGGTGTTTCTGGGGGCCAGGGCCGTCTGTAGCACCTGGTGGATGGTCGATGAAGTTGTCCTAGAGGTTTTTGATCTTGAGGTGGAAATAGGTTCCAAGTTTGTCGCAGAGTTCTTGGTATGGGGTGATGTCTGTGGCTGAATTCTTGAATGACACTGAAAATGTTATTGGTGTTGTTGGCATACATTTTGTTGTGGATGAAGTTCCTTTTAGTGGCTCAGATCTGGTTGTGGTAGTCCGTCATGGCGTCCTTGTAGGTGGTGTGGTTTTCGGTTGTCTTGGTGTTTCTCCAGGTCTTCTCCAGGCATCTGCAGGTGTGTCTGGCTTCTTGGAGAGCGATGTTGAACCAGGTGACATACCTGGGGCGTTGTCTGCCGGAGTTGTATAGCGGGCGAGCTCGTCTGCGCAGTTGGAGATCCAGGTGTGGAGTTATCTGGCTGCGTTGTTTACATCGGGTGCTCAGGTGTGGTTGTCTCGGGTGATGGTGGAGTTAAGTTGCTCATCAGTAACTTGTTCCAGTTCCTCCGTGGTGGGCGTGGGGCTGGTTTGGGTGCCTTGGGTTTGTTGATGGCGAAGCAGTGCGACAGTTCCAGCGGCGACACGCTCCTTTCTCCGGAGTTGCGACGGCAGGCACAGCGACGGCAACACGCTTCCAGCTCCTTGCGACGCACAGTTCCTCAGAAGGCCCAAAACAGTAGAAGGCACTTTCACAAGTACTCTGGGGAGCTGTGGGGTGAAGTCTGTTGTCCCTGAGCCTTCAGCAGGAGGCAAGCTCTTTTCCAAGCCCTTGGAGATCCTTCACAAGTTGAAAGCAAAGTTACTCAAAAGTTCCTTTCTCCTTCCTTTGGCAGTAAGGCAACCACTCCAGGCCAATCCCCCAAGCAGCACTTCAGCTTGGGAATATTCTCTCCTCAGTTTCTTCAGGTTCCTCTCCTCAGAGTGATCTAATTTCATGGGAACAGGGTCCCAATATTTATACCCAGAAATCCTTTGTTCTCTGAGAGGTGAGGGGCCTTTGCCCAGTCCAAACCAGTTCTGAAGCACTCTGTTTACCAGACTTCTCCTTTCCTTTCACAGTGCAAGGCAGCAACATCAGACGCCCCACAGGAGGTGGAGCCAGCATTGTGGAAGTCAAGTACAGTCCTGGACCACTTTGTTGACAGGACTCCTTCTCTTCTTTCAGTGTGCAGGGCAGAGACATCAGCCACTCCCCATGCGGTGGAGCCAGCATTGTGGAAGGCAGGCACAGTCCTATTCAGAGTCCAGGTGCACTCCTCCCTCCCATCAAGATGCAGATCTATCTATTCACCACTAGGTGACTCAGCCTGTCTCCTGGAATTCCCCAGCCCTGTCACTCTCAAAACCAGACATGGGAATACATAACCTAGCAGAGGCAGGTTTGAATGGTTTGTCAAGCAAACACCTACTTTCTAAAAGTGGTATTTGCAAACACAGAATATTAAAATAAACTTTACTAAAAGATGTATTTTATTATTCTGAGTTCAGGCATACTAAACTCAAATTTCTACCATGTTCTCTGAGCCTGTAAGGATTATAAAATAAAACAATTCTAACAGCCCATTTCTAACCTATGGAGAACAGGTAGCGTTGCAATAGTGAAAAAACGAAAATGGCTGTAATTCACTATTAGGACATGCCACACACATCAGTGCTTGTCCTACCTTATACTTACAATGCACCCTGCCCTTGGGCCTACCATAGGGGTGACTGATATGAAGAAAAGGGAAGGTTGAGGGACTGGCAAGTGGGTGCACTTGCCCAGTCCGCATGACAGTACCAGACTACATGCAGGCTCTGCAAAGGCAGACCTTAGACACATTTTACAAGGCTGCTTCTGTGGGTGGCACAACCAGTGCTGCAGGCCCACCAGCAGCATGTGGATTACACGCCCTGGCACACTAGACTAGAGTCTGATAATTAAACCAAATAGCCAAACATGGAACCACTGATTAGTACATCAATTTACAATAGGGCGCACTTGCACTGTGGCACTGCATAGCAGTGGCATAGTGCCCAAAGCATCTAACACCAGCAAAAACACATGAGACAACAGCAAAAACGGAAGGGAGACCCACGCCAATGGTGCCAGGTCTAACAGAAACCTTGTATTAAGAGAACTTGGTCACCTGGACAATTTCAACCCTTTGAATCATTGATCAGTATCAGTCCTGTGCACCTTCCATCTGTCTGCTTTTTTTGTCTGGTCTACCTGCCTGTTCAGGTCCAAAAACAAGTAATTGTGGCTGGGAAACTCTGTTCTGGTAGGTTAGTCTATGTACGAGCATGTAAGAAAATTCAATATTGAGCAATAAATCCTTGCATGTAAATGTTTTTAAAGGTTTTAACTCAATTGCAACTTTCTTTCCAGAACTGAATGCTGTAGACAAAACAATGGTTCCAATGGAGGTAACTCCTGGTGTAGCTCCAAAAATTATGTCTACTAAAGAGCTATTCGCTGGGGAGGGTTTATGCATGCACTCTGGGAGAGTTGAGGTTGTGGAAAAAGCGCCTCCTATAGAAGTCTTTACTACCCTGGACAAAGATATTGGCCATGAGCAGCATTATCAAATATCAATTACAGCCCATGTGGGGACAGGCAATGCAGCTCTGTTTACCACTTCACGAAAGTCTGCTACTCACTGCAGTGTTTAGGGAGAATGCTGCCCTCTATTTCGGCTCTATCGAAGAAATCCGTCAACAATTCAGATTTTATTTTAGACTCTCTCCTCATTATATTAAATTCCTTGTAATCAACAAGAGGAGGGACAGTGGGCATTTTTTTCTCTAGGTCCAGCATACGTGCCCAAGACAATGTATTGAAGAAGGGTATGCTGTTCCTAGAGGTAAAAAGACAGACAAGGTCAGAGGTGTACTAGGTTCTATATGTAGGATCAATTTGTGAGTCCTGTGATTCAAGGTGGGAGGGGGAGACCCCTCTTCGGACTAAGTGAGAGTAGGACGTAGACTTCTAAGTACATAGGGAGAGGAGTTGGCCTAACGGCTAAGGCGCTCCACCTCAGACCTAGGGACTGGGTTTGAGTCTCTGTAATGACGCTAAACATCCTGTGATTCTGGGCAAATCCCTTAATCCCATCATGCCTAACGATAATTAATGTGTGTCCTCATCTAAGGTCCCTGGTGCTATGTAAAGCACTCTGACACCCGATTTGGGTCAAGTTCACGCTATAGAAAACTCTGCAAAAAAATAGCTCCTAGCTTTACGCCACTCAAATTATTATTTTTCATCAGGCAGTTTACCTTCCAGAATAAAAGTTACTTCAAAGAATAACTGACCTGTTTTAACTCACTCACACTACATCTATACAATTAGGCCCCTCACCCCCACTGCACCAACCGGCAGGGACAAAAGATCTCCGATAAAGAGCAACATTTATGGGAGCCCGTCGGGCATTGCAGCGCCGGCCCGACGAGGAGCAACCCCATATGATGAAGCATGACACCTAGCTTTCTGGGTGTGTGAGGGCTTTAACTCTGAAGAGGGGTCTCCCCCTCTCACCTTGAATCACATGACTCACATAGTGATCCTACATATAAAACCTATTAACCTCTGACCTTGTATGTCTTTTTACCCTTAGGAAATGCATACCCTTCTTCAATACATTAAATCCTTTGACCCAGGACAAAATGGTATCATCGGATAATTATACCTTGTCCCCTCATTCCCAAATATAGAATGAAGGAGGGGATTTTTAGAAGTTGCTCCACAGCTGGTGGTGATTCAAATAGGATACATCTGTCTAATTCACGGATCAGGGAGCTTGGGCCACCCATGGGTTCTCCACATTGTCAGACAAGAAACAACACCCCTGCCATTTCAAAAGAGAATAAGCAGATCTTCTCCGTGGAAAATGTCTTTGAGCCTTCATCTATGGAACCAGCAACTGTGCCCTCCTCCCTCCCTAGTAATGGAAAAATGAGTAAACTATCTCCAATATTTCCTCCAAAACCCTGGGGTAAGAAAAATCTGAAGAGTAAAGTGGGCAACAAACAAAAACACACGAGGAATAAAAAACACCATAGAGGAATTGAGTATCTGCATAAAAGGTGCAAACAATTTTGCTTCAATTTGAAGGCCATTCCTGTTGTGGAAGTGGATAAATAAGACAAGTTCCAATGTTGGAAAGGGTGACTGTTTGCTCCCCACAAGAAGCTGCCAAGCATTTATCATGGCTTGAGGCTGGAAATATCCTGACCTCTACAAAAGGAGATCCTCCACCCTAAATCCACAGGCTTGGATATTTCCCTTTAATTTAGGGGACAATTGAAATTTATATTTGAACTAATGTTTAGAATGTGACTCTTTCACTGGAATTTAATGCCATCTTGACCAAGAAATCTTGGGTTGCCTTACTGATATTGATGAATTCTGAATGGTTCAAAGTAGTGATATTTGCCTTGTGCAAATCGAGAACTTATGGACATATAGCAGAGCCAAAGTATTTTTCAATTCAAAAGTGGCATAAAATCTAATCATGCTAAATTATGGCATGCTACGCTAGTCCAGGCTTTGATGTCATTCAGCGAGTCTCCTCTCCAAAAACCCTGGGTGACCCAATTTGGCCTTCATACCCTATGTATCACTGTCACTGAAACCTATGTCAAATCAGAATCTCTTGGTATCTCTGGTAATGAGATGGCCTGGTTAGAACTCATAGGGTTTAACTCCATGGAATTCCGTGAATCTATAAAAAAAAACGCAGAAATAGTCATGTTGGGCTGCTCATTCTGTGATTCAGCACCAGAAGTCTGTTACATGCTGAAAAGATCAGCGCGATTGGCAGCACATGGTGCCCCAGAGTGCGCAGCTTCTCGAGGTGATTTTGCTGCAGTCGAAATAGAACTTCTACTTGAGCGGCAGCTTTCTGACCGTAAGCGGTCAAGATCTCCTGCGAGGGCCCAAGTTGGAGAAATCTTGCTGGGTGTCCTCCTAGGAACCGGAAATCACACCAGGGGATGCAGAATCTAGCTCACACTCACCAACTTACCATTAGCGAGCAGCATGTAAGAAAAAACTACTTGGGTGGAAGAATTTGGCAGGACCTCAACGTTACAAGTTTATTGAGGAGTGGCCAAATCCCCCGGCGGAGCAAAATGTATCCACACCCCTGGCAAAGAGGGTAAGAGTGTATATCTGCCAGGAAAGAAGGGGCGCAGAATGCTCCGGATACAGAAGATGAGTTAGGGAGTCGTCTCTGGGTAGTTGGTGTTCTTAATTCTCAGGGTGCCATGGGATTCAATAGAAACAAACTCACCTAGTAATGGTCTAAAAGTGGTTTTGAGGTCTTCTAACTGATGGTAACAAAATTGTATTTCTGAACAGTTTGCCTGCTGATATACATCCAGGAAATCTGGGTAACTAACAATTTTGTGCTAGAAGGGCACTTTGACTTAAGCTGTGCGGCAACCAACTCCAGGAGGAAGCACGGAAGGGAGGGTATAGCAATTCCTTTGAGGAATAATTGCAATTGACTTGCAATCATTTTGTCAATAATTTGAATTTAATTTTTGCCATAAAAATGTACTTGAAGGGGCATCAAGATACCAATGAGTCACTTTTCTTAACTACAAAATGACCTATTTTTAAAGCATAATGTAACCTCATTTTCTTATAGTTACATTCATTTTAATTCATTCTAGTCATTTTGTTGTATGAACATTTCTTTATTGGGTTTTTTATTCATGAACAAAAAACAACCATCTTTATTGAAATGCATCATTAACTTTGTGATGATAGTCAGTATATAGCAAGGCATATAAAAATCTGAAAAAAATGAGGTTTGGATATGAAAAGAGTCACTGTCGTTCAATAAGTGTCATAAACATACATAGAAATTGTGATCCACTAGGGAGGAACGTGGAGGCAATCTTTAGATTTGCCATCAAACTGAAAGATATACCCATTAAAGAGATGCTCAATTTTTATAGAATTAAAAAATCGTTTAATTGAGGACCAAATAGGTTTAGCCCCACTTTTACTTTGGATCTAGTGTCGGGGAAAGCCTGAAGCAAGTCTGGTTAGATCTTGTCTGGCTTATTGCCTGGCATTGGATGGTGTCAATAAAATTGGGTTATGTAAGCAATACTTGTAATAAACTGGATTTGGCAGATATTTTTACAAACCCACAAGAGTATGAATTGAATTACAAAGAAACTATAAAAAAACATATACTTATAGAGGTGCATGGGAATCAGAATAGAAGGGGCATTTAAACTACAAATAGTTGTTGGATATGCACTGATCTCAACAGAGAAGTGTTCAGAGCCATACTTGAGTTGGAGAGAAAATCCAACCCAGCGGCATCTCCTAACCCTTTTTAGAATTAATGTTATACATTTTAAGGTAGTTTTACCCATGCAAAAAACAATGGCCCAGGACTTACCCCCAAGCAGACATAATAATATTGAAGAATAACACACAAGTAATTTCACCATGCATTGTCCCTTATATCAAGATGCACGCAATCTTTCCTGGTCCCTGTGTTGTGTTTATCCAAGATCAGAAAGTACCAGCAGTGGCTAGAAAGGTTGCAAAGACTGCTTACAGTGAAAATATGTTACCCTGTATTGAACTTTCTCAAACTGGCTTTTGTAATCAAGGTAAGATATGAAGAGATATTTTCTTGAACAAATTCCTTATGAGTAAAATGTAGGAATTGCACTTGTCTTTTTATTATGTAACATATGAATTTAATATCCCTGGGCCCTGAGCATTTTATCTCTATTAAAAATCTGAGTTTTTATTTATTTGTAATTACAAGGATGGCTGTATCTCAAACTGTTTAATAGTTTTATTCATAAATACTTCATTTCGGCCAAAGGCCATAAAATATAACACAATAAAAACAAAATATTCAACTGTCCATATTCAACTCTACTGTAAACATGTATTGTTAAGAAAGCTTTGAAAACATGGATATTCGCTCCTGTAATAATAAGCAGGAATGTCTGAAGACTTCTTGAAGTTTAAAAAAAAGATGTTTATTCCTAGTAATTCACCCACGACAAGTGTGTCCTCTCTGGCCGGAGTTCACTCAGTAACTGCAGTCACTGAGCGAACCTCGAGCCCGGAACACTCTGAGCCATTCAAAGGAATACAGGCTCTTAAAGAAACATTGAATAGCAACCACATAACAATCCACATAACCATTCATTAACATTCTATTACATCACCTTCCCCCTTATCAGAACCAACAAATAAAAAACAAATTAATAAAACATTACCCCTAATATCTAACAAAATCGTTAAACCTAGCAGGAGCCTTTATCAGCCTACCATTCCTGTTGGAAGAAGTAGAAGGCTGACTGGAAGTAGCAGCATTCAAATTCGAAGAAGTGGAAGGTTGTTTGGAAGCAGAAGCATTCACATTCAAACTAATTTGACTACCCCCTTTTTCACCTGCATTAGGCGATAACCAGTGAGACCATCCACAATTATCCGCAACCCATCTGTTCTTGGCTCTGTTAACCACTAAGGCTTGATTTTTGGAAATTTTTACCAGTTGTCTCACACTCCACCAGCCCTTTCCCCCTAAGAAAACTGCGCCTTTACTAATTTTAACTACTTGCACTGGATTAGAAAAGACAGAATTTCCTTTTGAAACTCTGAAAGGTTTCTTAATCCTCACCCAGTCTCCTACCATAATACCTTGTGAATCAGTGCATTTCTTTCCATCATTATTTTTTTCAGAATTTCCTGTTTTTCCTGGCCACCTCTGCTAAATTTCTATTTTAACTCACCTTACCAATTCTCGGACATTTCTTATCTAACCAAGCAGGAAACAGAGGCGAGTGTACCTTCCTACCTCTAAGCAACTCAAAAGGCATAACCCCTGTAGTGCAATGCGGAGACGTGTTGTAACTACAAACCTTTTCTTCAATAAAGGTCCCCACATCCACACCTGAAGCCACAGCCGTTTGAATACCCTCTTTCACCACTTTATAGCCACGTTCAACTAAACCATTAGATGCCGGAGAGTAAAGTGCTACCCTGAGGGGTTTCACATCCTGAGCATTTAAGAACTTACAAATCTTCTCCGAAACAAAGTGTGTACCATTGTCCGTCACAAAAAATTTGGGAGCCCCCTCCAACATGAAAAGCTTTTTCAAAAACTTTATAGTGTTATCCGAATTAGGAGCATCTGCAAACTTATAATATAACCACTTAGAAAAGTGGGTATAAGCCAAGATCATAAATCTCATACTTTCTAGCAAGGCATTATAAGGGCCTGAGAAGTCTAAACCTACCTTTTCCCAAGCTGAATCTGGAAAAACAGTGGGGTGTAAAGGCACACTAGGCAATTTCCAGTGCTTATCCGAGAGTAAACACTCTTCACAACTGACCTTACCTGTGAATCCAAACCAGGACACCAATAATGTAACTTTATCCTCATGCAAGTCTTTGACACCCCAAAGTGACCTTTATGAGCTAACCTAATAACTTCTTTCCTTAACTCGGTCGGTGGAACAACATTATCACCACGCAGAAGGACATTGTCCTTTACTGACAACTCTTCCGCCACTTGAGCCATTGTTCTTAGCTCACCTGACGAATTTCTCACATCAGGCTATCTCCCTGACGCAAACTCCATAGCCTTGGATACAATTAAATCCTTCTCACTAGCTCTTATCCAATCATTTTCTGAAACTGAACGTTTAAATTCATCAATGGCATCTACCAAAGTCACACACTCCACATCGTCTTCCACTAAATCATCTCCTTCCTCCTTATCCAGAAACATCCTAGATAAACAATGGGCCCGGAAATTTCTTCCCCCAGAAATGTGCCTCAACTCAAAATTGTACTCCTGTAATTTCGAAACTAACCTTGTTAATCTAGGAGATACATTATTGTCAATCTAGGAGATAAATTATTGTTTCCAGATACCTTACTAAAAATAAAAGAGAGTGGCTTGTGATCTGATAACATTATAAATCTTCTACCCCAGACGTACATTTTGAACTTCCGGGCTGCCCAAGCACAGGCTAAAGCTTCCCGCTCTATAGTGCTGTAACGTTTCTCATACTCCTTTAATTACCTCTAAGCAAATGCTATTGTTTTTTCAACACCTTCCACCTCTTGACCTAACACTGCGCCTAATCCACTCATACTTGCGTCCACTGCAATAGTAGAAACACAATCATCATGAAACGCATGCAGAGGATGAGCTGCTATAAATAACTCCTTCACCTTATCAAAAGTCTCTTCTAAGTCATTTGACCACACAAATCTTTGACCTTTCTTTAATAAAACACTAAGAGGTTCAACCACCTGTGCGTAATTACTCACAAATCTAGCGCAATATTCTGCCAGCCCTAGGAAAGAGCAAAGAGAATCCTCCTCCGTGGGAGCTTTCACCTCTTTCAAAGCTTTAATTACTGAAAATTTTGGTTTAATATCAGCACCAGTGTGTCCTAGGTATTCCAGATCCTGCACTCCAAACTTACATTTATCTTCCCTAATAGTCATTCCTCGCTCCCCTAACAAAGAGAGAACTTTCCTCAACAAAATATTGTGTTCATCCAGGCTATTTGCAAAAATAGGAATATCATCCAGATAAGCCTGGACCCCTTTCAAATCCATAAATAAGGTATCTATCAAACTTTGGAATACACTGGCAGCTGACGCCAAACCGAAGGGGAGTCTCAAAAATGTAAACGCCTCAAACAGGGTGCCGAAAGTGGTAAATTCCTGAGAGTCTTTGGTCAATGGATCCTGATGGTACGTCGATTTTAGGTCGATTAAAGAGAACCACTTGGCCCCCCCAAATTTGCCAATAACTCCTGGTTTTTTGGAAGGGGATGACAATCCACTGTGATGTTCTTGTTCAAACCTCTGAGATCCGCACACAACCCAATCTCGTTATTCTTTTTTCGTGCGACCACATTAGGGGCGACCCAATGAGGCGATTCTGTCGGTTGAATAATCCCTTGTTCACACAAATCTTCCAACAATTTCTTAAGTTCAGACCTTACACTTAACGGTACATTACGAACCTTGTGCGCTACAGGTGAAGCATTAGGAAGAAGCCTCATTTTATTTTCCACTCCTTTTACCAGACCCACCTTGTTGCTAAACCCCCCCTTGAACTCTTTTATCAGGTTTTCAAGATCAATCATCATATTTTCAATGCAACAAATAGTTAAATATCTTGCTCTGATGGGATTTTCATCTCCCGGAACCAAATACAACCCCATTCTGGCAAGGTCCTTCCAACCCAAAATATTTTTACCTTTTATTGCCTCGTATAATTTAGTACATATGGATCTTTCTAAAATTTCTAAATTTCCCTTGAAGAACCCCAGCATATCAATATCTTTTTCCCCAAAAGCTTTAGGGTTAATATCAGTTTCCAAAAGTACCATTTCCTCGCCCCATTTCTCAAAGAATGTAGAATCACGAAGGATCGTGATGGGCGATCCAGAATCCGCCATCACCTGTAGCTGGACTCCGTCGATAGTTGAAGAACAAAAAGGACCCTTAATTTCTTCTTCACCTGTGTCCAAAGTTAATAGTAGATTGTCCATGGATTCAGAACAATCATGTCAATCCACATTGTTAATTTTAATACTCTTTTTTTTAAATCTACACACTTTTTGAAAATGTCCTACTCTTTTGCAAACTGAACAACGTTTACCCAAAGCAGGACAGCCTTTAAAATTACCAATGTGGAATTTCGAACCACATCTGAAACAAAAGTTTTGACCTTTATTCTGAGGAGGTTTTACCTTATCTTTGTTACCCACAGCGTACAAACCTTCCTCTTCACTCCCATCAGAAACCAGACTAACTTTAGAAGTTGTATCAGCCGACATTGCTTTAGTAGATAAAACTGACCTTTCAATGCTTAAAGCTGGGTCAATCACGTCTGATAAAGAAGGGTTTTTACAGCTAAGAATTCTTTCTTTGATTTTAGCAGTTTCACAATTAAACACTAGTTGGTCCCTAATATAATTATCTAAAAGTGGACCAAAAGAACATGAAATATTTAGAACCCTTAAAGTAGCCACATACTCCTCTATTTTCTAAGTATGGGCGAATTATGCGAATTCGCAAAGAAATCCGCGAATTTGCCGATTTCCCAGCGAAAGCAGATTTTTGGGCAATTGCACTATACTCAACTGGAGTACTTTCTACTGGCTAATCAGTAAGTGCTACCTCGTTGGGTAAATGTGTCGTGCTTTTCCTACACTACAGCTGCGTAAAGGCCCAGAAGAGTTGTCTCCAGTGACCCCGTCTGTCTGTAACTTTGCCAAAGCGCCCATAGGTGCCGAGGTCCCTTGAGTGAGCTGCCATCACAGTGGGGTAAGGGCGGGAAGAGGTTAAATAGCCTAGTGTGTGTGGGGCCGGGCTTCTGTGCGAGTTCACATACCTCTTGTTTATAAAGGTCAGAGACCGATCAGAGCAGCAGATGAGGAGAAAGCAGTAAGTGCTACCTTGTTGGGTAAATGAAATGTATCGTGCTTTTCCTACACTACAGCTGTGTAAAGGCCCAGAAGAGTTGTCTCCAGTGCCCCCGTTTGTCTGTAACTTTGCCACCGCGCCCATGGGCGGCGAAGTCCCTCGAGTGAGCTGTCCATCACAGTGGGGGAAAGGGCGGGAAGAGGTTGCATAGCATTGTGTGTGTCGGGCCGGGTTTCTGTGCGAGTTCACATGCCTCTTGTTTATAAAGGTCAGAGACCGATCAGAGCAGCAGATGAGGAGAAAGCAGTAAGTGCTACCTCGTTTGATAAATGTATCGTGCTTTTCCTACACTACAGCTGCGTAAAGGCCCAGAAGAGTTGTCTCCAGTGCCCCCGTGTGTCTGTAACTATGCCATCGCGCCCATGGGCGGCGAAGTCCCTCGAGTGAGCTGTCCATCACAGTGGGGGAAAGGGCAGGAAGAGGTTGCATAGACTAGTGTGTGTGGGGCCAGGTTTCTGTGCGAGTTCACATGCCTCTTGTTTATAAAGATCAGAGACCGATCAGCGCACCAGATGAGGAGAAAGCAGCCTCCTGGTCACTGGAAGTACAGGGGCATTGTGCTCGAGAAACTCGTTGATGCCTAGACCACCATCACGGATTACAGCTATTTGTAGATGGTAGATTTGGGGAGAAAGCACACCTGCCTAGCATCGACCGTGCTCACTAGATTCTTGGGCTGATTATAAATGCGTTACTGAATTTTAGCTTCAACTCGGGCACCTGCTTTATTTATATCTGTAAGTGCTTCCTGCTGAGGTTTAATTTTTGTGACAGGAGCCTCGTTGCCTAATTGTAACTATTCTCTGACCCTGCTTAGAGGGTCAGAGCAGGGTCAGAGAATAGTTGCAAGTATGCAACAAGGCGCCGCTCAGGAAGCACTTACAGGGTTACAGCAGGTGCCCAAGTTAATTTCTTTGTAACCCTTTTGTAAATGGTTACAAAGAAATTAGCTTCAACTTAGGCACCTGCTGTAACCCTGTAAGTGCTTTCTGAATAAAATTCATCCCACTCGCGGATTTGTGGATTTTACCGCAATTTCGCGAGATTCGCTGATCGCGAAATTGCGGAAAATCCACAAATTCAGCGGAATTTCTCATCCTCCTTTTGTTTCTGTTTGTAAAAATTATGCCTTTCTAGCATAATATTAGGAGACTCATCAAATTGTTTTTTTAACCTCGCTAAAGCTTCGAGATAAACATTCCATTGTCTGCCCCCCGACTGACCTACAGGAAGAGGAATAGGGGTAAGACTGTTAAAAATACATTGAGCAGCAAGCCCTAAACTGCCAAATAATAATGCAAATTTACGGGTGGGGAATACTCAACTGCATCGATAGCTACCAAATGATTCTGAAATAAACCTAACCATTCTGGCTATAAAAGAGTCGGTTACCAGGTTTATCCAGAAAGGGTGGAGGTTGAGTGATCTCTTTGACCGAAGACATATTTAAAATAAACAAAGCTGACACCAAATGTATTACACCCAATACCAACCCTTAACTTTGTAGCCATTAATAAATCAAATACAGAATGTTTCAAATGAACTAAAGAAAAGAAACACAAATCCTTTGAGAAAGAGTCTTGTTGAGACTGCCGGTTTGAATGTCGAATCAGAAGAAAGTCAATTAAAATATGCCAAGAGTCAAATGTTACCTTGAGAACGTGCCTCCCAAGAATTTGCTTATAGATAAGACCGCTGAAAAAAAAAGATTTGAAATGAAGAATTAAAACTGTGATCCCATTCCAATCAATTTCTTGACAAAAAATCATAAACGAGCAGTCGGATGCCCCACAGCGTGTAAAACCATAGAGAACTGAGGACGTCTTCCGTGGATTCAACGAAACGCCCTACATCAAACTGTCAGCCAGAACTCCTTGAAGCACGCAACCGGGAGGCTCACGGCGCATAAAGCCACAGCGATGCTGCGGACAACTTCCGTGTATTCAAAGAAACGTCCTATGTCATACAGATAACCAGGATTCCATGCAACAAGAGGAAGACCAAGGTCACACTCCTTGCTGGACACTCTGGAATCTATTGATACCAGCGGCTACTGGAAACAGCGATGCGCACAGGCAGAACGTGCCGGTCAGTAGATTCACTGATGGTTTTAAAAGAAGCACAATTTTCCACCGTCGCCCATCTCAAATGACAAAATCCTACACAAAACCAATCAGGACACAAAAATACAATGAAGGTGACAGAGTTAAACAGAAAAGTCTCTTCGTAAATAGTTCAGCCAAAAATAAACACCAATTTTACTCTTCCACGAGATGTTACTAAAGCAGCCACACCAAAATACAATCCTACCGTAATCGTACGAACTTCGAATGAGGAGAAAAGAATCGTCGATACTGACGCAAGAAAAAAGGTGAATTATGCCAGCTTATCTCCGTAACAATTTTTGACTCGTTAGAGTAAAAAAAAAATAATAATAATCCTTGCGTGGGCCGGTGGGTGAATAATTATCCCAATCGTCGCCAATCTGTAATAAGCAGGAATGTCTGAAGACTTCTTGAAGTTTAAAAAGAAGAAGTTTATTCCAAGTAATTCACCCACAACAAGTGTGTCCACTCTGGCCGGAGTTCACTCAGTAACTGCAGTCACTGAGCGAACCTCAAGCCCGGAACACTCTGAGCCTTTCAAAGGAATACAGGCTCTTAAAGAAACATTGAATAGCAACCACATAACAATTCATTAACATTCTATTACAGCTCCCTAACCATAGCGAATCGTACGGTCCTTTCATAGATTTTTGACAGCTAGCACTGTGACACCACTGTAAACACGTGCTCTACAAAACCTTCATTTCATTTCATATTGGACAACCAATAATTATTATCTAAAATTTCATCGTGCACTATATATGAGGTTCTCAATAGAATAATCATCGATCTCAGTGCACTATTTGCGATAGGGACAGTATATATGGGTCACTAAGTACTCCCATACATCCCCCTATTGTATCTATATATAAAATCAACTAAAACGGTGTGTAACAAAATTAAAAAGTTACAAATAAGATTAATACATTTCAAAGTACATATTTCAGACAGAGAGGTGCATTATTCCTTGCAACATCACAACTTTAGCCCCATCTTGCCTTTTTTGATCCCTACTGCAAACACAAACTTCAATATGGCAAATATTACATATAGTTCAGTGCTAACTATTTATTTATGTATTTATAGAGCGCAACATTCATAAGATTGGATATCACGGCGCTGAGGGAAAGCTTTTTCAAGTGAGAAAATTCAGTGGGGAAGGGAGTTCGGTAGCTAATCAAGCTTTGGGAAATAAATGCGTTTTCAATTTTTTTCTAAATGATTAATGGCAATCGATGAGACGAAGTTCAGGTGGAAGTGCGTTCCAGAGATTTGCCACCAGAAGTGCAAAGGAACGACCCCCTACTCTGGACTTTTTAATGCGTTTGGTGATTGCCCTAGCCTGGTGGCACGATCGCACATTCCGGTTGAGACGATAGAACTTAACTCTGCCTTGGAGAATTTTACGTCCAGCATAATGCAGGACTTTATGTGCATGACACAACAGTTTTTAACAAGACCCTTTGTCTCATTGGGAACCAGTGTAAAGTTGTCATGCATTCCGAGGCTCAACTATACTTCCTCTTATTGCAAACCTCCTTGGCAGCCACATTCTGGTCCAGCTGAAGTCAAGAGAAGAGGTAGTCGGCCATGCCGACGAAAAGAGCATTCCCATAATCCAGCGTGCTAATAAGCAATACTTGGACCAGGGTTTTTCTACACACCAACGGAATCCACTGGAATGTTCTCATTAGCATTTTTAGGATAGCAAAAATTTTCCCGCAGAGAAAGTGCAGTGTTTTCAGTTAAACCTAAAGTGCATAGTGTACAAAGATTAATCTCCCTGCGTTTCCCAGTTTACAGTATAACTCTTAATCTGCAGGGTGTCATATCTTAGTTTCTAGTACAAGAATTCTTGCCAAATGCGGCTGTATATTATCAAGAAATTCTTCAAAAAACGGGTTAGGTTTTACATTGAAGAATTGAGTTGTTAACCTACCCAAATTAGGCTCACGATGGAGTACATTCAAGAAATGTATCCAATATGTTCTTTTCAATATAATTTTGCAACTCAGTGTTAGGTTATGTGGCTCAGTCCATTCTGAGCCAAGGCCTAGTTCTATGGGCCATTTATTGACAAATCTAAGCCAAGGAAAAGTTAAACATCTGTCAGTGGCTAGAAGTTCTTTTCCATCATCTCTGTATATGGCTAATTCTGTCATTATCCATAGTCGTATCTAGTAAAGCAGAAGTCACAGTGTTGCAGTTTGCCCTATGCGCTTCATGTTTTAATCATGAAACATTTGGATGAGAGGTGTTGGTTGGGGTCAACACCTACGTGGAGTTCCACAGAGTTGGGAAAAAACTCCGCTCACCGCCTCCACCCCCCCAATAAATTTTTTTAAAACATACATTTAAATAGAAAAAAACCACTTAACTGTACTGTGGGGTCTCTGGGCTGCCCTCCTTCTCGCCATGGTCTCTCTCCCGCAAACCCCTACATCTGACGTATGTCTTGCAAGATCAGCACAAGCGCGTAGGGTTTGGTCAGGGATTGCAAGTTGAACTGCTTCAGATCGACCCCCCTTCGCTTTCTTGGCAGTGCTCCTTTGAGGGCTTCTGACAGGCATGCTGTTGTGTTTAATGAGCTACCTCTTCAAAGGATAGATCTTGAGAGGGGTGTGTATCGTGCAAGACATAGATTGGTGCCCGGTGGGAGATTACATCACAAGCTCACTCAGCCCCACATACGTGCTCTGTGTGTCAGGCACCACAAATTACCAGATCAATCTTGGCAACAACAGCACTGTATTTACTTTATTTAATCCTTATGCTGTTCCTCTGTGATGTGTCCTGTTTTGATGTGTGTTTTCTGGTTTTTGTTGTTTATTTTGCTCAAGTGTTTTTGCGTTTTCAAGCTTCTTTGGTCTTCCTGCTCACCTCAGCCCAGACGTTGATGCCTTGGCCTTGTTCCACACCCTAATTCCTAATTTGTTCCTCTTCCCCTGAGCACCATTTTTCCATGGGCCTGCTAATGATGTACTAAAAACAAAATTTGCAGATCAATTTGAACTTCCTGCCTCAAAGACTCCTCCTACTTTATCCCTTATCCCAGAGTGTCCAGGTAAAGGCTGATTTCTAATGACTAGGGGCCAGATGTAGGTCGGTCGGTAACGGCCGAAAATCGGTATTTTCGACCGTTACCGACCGGTATCCAAGAATCGGCATGTAGGGGCACAATTTTACAGAATCGGTAAATTTACCGATTCTGTAAATTTACCGAATCTGTAAAATACCGAATCGGTATTTTTACCGATTCGGTAAATCCGAGATGTAGATGGGACTCTTTAGAGCCCCAAAGGCCCTACAAATTCGGTATTTTAACACCCAATCCAATTGGGTGTTAAAATACCGAATTCAGGTGTGCATGCACATGTGTGCATGCACACCTATGCCATATGACAGGCAGACCTGCCCTTAGGGCATGTATGCCTGCCACATGGCACCAGAGTCTGTTTTGGGGGGGCCAGAGGGTGTCAAAGTGACACCCCCTGCACCCTTGTGAAAATCTGTATTTACCGATTCGGTAAATACCAAATCGGTAATGCCCATTCATTCCTACCGAATTGTTCCGATTCGGTATTCCAGCACATCTGGAATACCTACATATCCACCTCTCAGATTTACCGATTCTTAATTACCGAATCGGTAAAATTCGGTAATTAAGAATCTGTAAATCTATTCTACCTACATCTGGCCCTAGATCCCTTAGTAGGACTAGTGGGGCTGACAGCCATGTCCTGTCAAGGTCTCCTCATATCCCTTTCTTGGCAGGTTGCCCAATGCCTTTCCTATGGGTTTCCGTGATGGCCCCCTGGCATAGACTGCAGCTTCCTATAGAACTACCCATTCCTGTGTACTGCTCCCTGTAGCTGTGGATGAACTCCCAGACTACGGGCTGATTGTATGATACTTATTCCGCCTTCCATCTTCCTACATCTAGACTCTACAAGCTGTGTGTTGGCCCATTCCAGTGGTGCAATCACAGTCATGGAACCTTGGAAGTGAGGCCTAATGTGCTTGTTCATGCCAACCCACACATGCTCATTGAAACAGGCACATTTTTACCTTCACATGGGTCGGAACCGGCACATCCTCATCGAAGCGTGGATGGAGCCAGTACATTGCACTCGGAACTGGCGCATCACCTTCAGAATCAATGCATTACCTGCTGAAGGAGCAGTAGCTGCGCATCGCCTTCAGAACCAGTGCATCGCATTCAGAATGGACGCTTCACCACCATTGTGTGCAGAATGTCGACGTGTCTCATCCACTGCATGCCTCGACACCAACACATCACTTTGGCTGCACCTCGCATCTTCTTTGAGGCTGATGCAAATCCGGGTCGAGATCCTGTTATTCAGCAGGTCTAAGTGGGTTCCTGTATCCAGCCCATGCACATTCGCGGCCATCATGTACCTGTGACATTGCCCCAGTCCAGTGTGACCAGATTATCCATTTAAGTGCTTATTGCATCTAAGGGCCTGATTACGAGTGTGGCTGTGCTGCGCCTGGTCCACCCCTCTGCCGCACTGTCAAACCCAGGGTCAGGTCACCAGCCAAATTATGAGTTAATCTCATGTCTGGCAGACATTGTTTGGTGTTCCCACAGCGGTGTCTTTAAAAACAGGCACCACAATGGGAATGTCAAAAAGTGTTCCTGCACGCCATGGACTGAGAAGTCCATGCCGTGCAGGGACTGGTGTGCATGCACACAGGGGGGCACATGTTGCGCTCCCCTGTGTGCTTCCACAGGGCATGAGACACAGGGGGGGCCTGTTTGGACCCCTTTGTTTTCATGGTGGTGGAACTGCCATGAAGAGGAGGGAGAGGAAACTCGTAATAAGCTTAGCAGGACCACGGCAGTCCGGGCAAGCATACCGCAGCCTCAGGGCTGCCATGACACCTCCATGGAACGGCAGTGGCGGTCCCATAGTGGTCAGACTGCCCAAGTTTTAATCTGGTGGTTGGGAGACTACCAGTGCTGCGCCCCCACGAGTCTAGCAGTCCGTGGACTGGCAGACTCGTAATCTACCTTCAGTGATATTTTACGGTCTATTCTTTGAAAATTCATATCTCCATTTGTACTTGTAGGATTTTTGTTGATTTGGTCTTTTTTTAATTTATAAAATTAAACTATATTTTTCTAACCTGGTGTGGTTACACATCACCTCTCAAGCTAAAACTGACTAAACTGCCAAATTGCCATAGGGAGAGCACAGAATACTTTAGGGCGTGATGTAACTTATCCTGACTAGGATTGTGGTTTCTGCTTGGACAGGGTGCATAACTCTGCCATGAACAACCCAGAGAGAGATAGGGTCAAAGGGATATTTAGAGACCTGCCCAGGTTTACATCCACTAACACTCAATTTCAGTAACCAGAAACAAAGGGGTTCTGATCCAACTCAGCCTAACATCGTGGGTATGCCAATTAGTCTCTATGATCAAGAGACATACCATCCCGATAGACGGATGACCAAATGAGAAGATTGATCATTACAATATATTGATGGGAATCCATTCAGGTGTTTTTGGATCTCACTGGTAATCATTAGTCTTTCGCTCCTTTTCTTGCTTTTTTTGTCCCTGTGGGCGTTTAGGGGACTTGTGTTCTGACTCACTCAGTGAGGAGTCAAATCCAGCCAGCTACATTAGTGGCTTTTTAAACCCCCGTTTTTTTCTGGTTACTGCATAACTCTGCCAACCAGAAACCCAACTTCACTCTTCCCATGAGTCTCACCGCCATCTGGTAAATTGCCACTCTCCATCTATTTCACTTGTCACCGTTCTTCAACACAACATACCATTCATGTACCTCTTTCACTTTCAAAGGTCCTCTAAACTTTGAAAGTCCTCTCCTCACACAACCTTGATCAAGCATGGCATATCATCCTGAATAATTTGTGGTTCGATCTTTCCATTGCACTCCTCTAACCAACTCAGATCCTAGGGGTAGATTAGGATAGTGGTTTTTCCGCATCCTCCGGGCCGGCGGAAGCCACTGCCGGCCCAGAGGATATGGAAAAACCGCAGCGGACCCACCAAAGACCCACCACCACATTAGGATGGCTGGTGGGTCCCGGTTTCCGCCTGCAGCTTTTCCGCCGCGGTTGGCTTACAACCGCGGCGGAAAAGCACTAATATGGTGACGGTGTCTCTCAGACACCGTCAGCCATATTAGGATGCCCAAAAAGAAATGCTTTTCCACGGCGGGTTTTCCGCCGTGGAAAAGCATACGGAGCTTCACTGCGGGGGCCCGTTGCGGGCCCCCTGGGTGAAGGGGGGGTGGGGGGTGCCCATGGGGGGTACCTATGGTACCCCCCTGTATTTGTATGCAGTAATCGGCAGGCACCGCGCGGTGCATGCCGCTTTCTGCATACAAATGCAATGTATGCATTTTTAACATTGCGGCGGGTGCAGCTTGAAGCCACACCCGCCGCAATGTTAAAAATAGAGGATGTGACTGCCAGAGTGGCGGTCACATCCTAATTGGACAGGAGGGAACTCCGCAGGCCATGCGGAGGTTCCCTCCTACTCTATGGTCGCGGACGGACTCAAGTCCGTCCGCGATCATAATGAGCCCCCTAGTCTGTCCTAGGTTTTCTCCCTGTCAGAACGCATCAGCACTGACCGCTGTGTGCGCGAAGAACACGGACAGCTAACTGAGGTGTGCGTGTGGGGAATCATGAAGAAACTACTATTCCTGGCAGCCTTAGCAGTGACATAGAGACGCGCGCGTCAGTAACTTCACCGCTACTTTAGGAATCGGCAGAATGGAGCCAGTGCTGCTAAACCTGGTTGTTCCCGGAGGGTCTCGATTGCTGACAGGTTGGTAAGGGTGCTTTGCACCAAGCTTCATTTGTGTGTCTGTACTTGAGAGATAGCAGGATCGTTACCTGCATTTGTGGTGTGCAGGCAGCGCTCCTTGACTGCATTAACCACTCGTTATTAATGTGGATCACGGAGTACTGCTGTAAGTATTTCAAGATAGCAATTCTGTTTTCCCCAGATACACTCTTGTTGGCGAGATGCACTTATGGTACGCTCATGCAGAGTGTAGGGTGAGGAGGCTCGTTTGTGGAAACCTTTGTGAATCTCATTGTTACCGGATGGTGGAAGATTGTACTGACCACGGCTTTTGATGCCTCATTTATTTGTTGTTACATTACTGCATTGCTGACAGTCAGCACATGACATTTGGGAGGATTATGGATTGCAAGCCTCAAAACATGAGTGGAATGAAGTAATACTATAGTGCTATCCAACTGCTGTCATATTGACATTCTATTCTGGGTTACCATCCTTCTGGTTGCTTTCACTGTTCTATATTTATTTCTTCACAGCAGGGGTTAGGACTAGAGAGAGCTACGTGGCCTATTCCCACGGCCCCTGTTAAACCATCCACATGCATAACTGGGTATGTGTAATTCCTGAAGGCAGACTTGTCTCATTACCTTGAATATCATTTATTATCTTTATGTATTTTCTTGTTTTCTATATCCGAGTAGAGGTATATCTATATGCAGTGGATGATCTTCTACTACAGACAGCTCTTGGAGCATAAGGCAGCACAACTTTTATTTCTTTACAGGTATAAAAGGGGTAGGAATGAAATGATGATATGAAATAGTATGTCAAAAATCATGTGTTTTCCTAAGACAAGGGTTGAGTGTTTTTTTCCTTGTGTTTCAGGTCTCCCTCCCTGCTTGATCACCTTTTATGTCTGTTTATTTGCTATCAGATATAGGGGCTATCAGGAGGTGGACTACAATATCTTTAATACGCTCCTGAGGATTCAGTTCTGACACTTCCTCTCATGAACTCAAAAGGGGAACCCAGAGTTGCAGAATTTACATTAGTCTGGTGTGCTGAAAGCAACTTATGAACAACCCTGCACACTTTGCCACCCCTACTGATTACCATTTGAACAGCACCTTACAATAAACAGTTTGCTCTCTTAACCATTCGCGTGGGGTTGTATGTGGCAGTGCATTGTTGCTTAATGCAACATTCACTAAAAAATCTCTTTATTTCCTCTGAAGCAAGTTGCATACCATTATCTTTGATCAAGGTGTGGGGAAACCCTACCTACCTGAATATCACCGCTAAGGAATAGTGATCTTTGTGGTGATTTCACTCATGAACTTAACCACCAACTACTTCAAAAAACGCATCCACTAAATATATGGCAAACCTTAACTCCCTTATCACATCTGCCAGCAACCCAGTAAAGCCAATACAGTCACAATGGCTTGCCACACCAGGATCACAGATATGCCTAAAAGCAGACTGAGAACAAACTTTCAGCCTCTTCTCACTTTCCTACCACACTCAACAAATCTTTACCCACTGAATGGTCTGCACATCAATCCCAGCCACATAAAATCTTCCTTAACTCTTCTCTTAGCCATCAATTGACCCACGTGTCTCTCATGAGTAAGTTGTATTATTGCTCTTCGTAAATTTTCAGGGGAAAATACTTTCCTCAAGATATTCTGACTACTAAAAGACACCTCATCCAGAATTTTCCAGCATGATAGTCGGGCCAAATGTGCTCTCTTATCTCCACCCTTCAACCATCATCATTTTTACCTTTCTCAACACATCAGTTTCCATTTTTCGGTCCCATTCCTAGTTGATAAAGGCTCCCTTCCCACAATGCATGACATACGCCAAATAAGCCACCGCCCTTTCATTCTCTCTAGTTATCTTAACACCACCATCCACCAATCCCAATCCACAGAAAACCGAGACAAACTTTCTGCATGTGCATTGCGCCAACTTGGAATATGTTCAATAGCATCTCGCTACTCCTGCAAGCAGGCTTCCAATCCCGTCAATCTGGCTGAACCCTCACCCGCTCACCTTGAAGATGCTTGCCTAGTGGTTTGTGATCCATACACAGTCTTTTGGTCACACCCCAAAACTATGTCCAAAAATATTGCACACTCAAGGCTGCTGCTGATGCTTTATGCTGAATTATAGAATAGTCACACTCAGTCTCTGTCAATGCACATGATGCAAAAGCCAAAGTTTTCTCTATATTCTTGAGAATGTGGAATTGGACAGCACCAATTATTCAACACTTGCATCAACTGTTAGCACCAACTGTAACCTTCGGTCACATGGTACCAATATTCCAGCTGAACATATTCCTTCTTTGATACGCTTAAAAGCTTCCTACTGTTCACCTCCCCATTTAAACACACATCCTTTTCAACAAAAAAACTCTTGGCTTCTCAATATTAGCAGAAAAGTTGACTACAAGTTTCAAATAATATTCAATAACATTTCAATTCAATTAGGCCCTTAAATCACCTCAATTGCTCTTTGTCTTGAGGTGGAGAAGAAGGCCTAATGGATGTAAGCAGGTCCTTCTTAGATTTCCCCACTCCACCTGAAATGGTGTGTTGCATATATTCTACTTCCTGTACCAGAAAACAAAATTTTCCTTGAGCAGCATGGGTCTGTGCCCAACAAAATAAACGCCGGAAGGAGCTCTGTTCATCACAGAGGCAAAGGTTCTGTATTAATACCGGTAAGGATATGGCTGCTGGTTATTTTCCTTAACACAACCTGCATCGAGTAGGTGCAATGCACCACAGATTTTATCTATTCATGCCTGAATAAACTTGCACTATTCCTTAATCCTCGTTTAAGAGACTCCTCATTGAGATACACCTCCAGGATACATATATTGTGAATAGGAGGGAGTATTTCTGGACACAAGATATGTGCAGTACTAACTGTGGGTCTAAAATTGGCCCATATTGAATCCCATTTGGGATGGAAATACAACCGGATTTAAGCATCTTCAAGCATTGAGTATAGCCCTGAAGAAGTCGCTGCACACAACCATATGCGCGACGAAACACATGTTGGCTAAGTCTATTGTGACTGAAACGCATGTTCCAGCAAATACTCAAGCTTTTGTCACACAGTTATTGATATAATTGATACACTGTTAGCACGAGGGGACTGTTCTATCTGTTTGAGGGCTTGATTTCTTTTCTCCACCGTAGTCCCATAGATAAGGGAATCATCTTGAAAATAGATGATGTTGGACAAATCACCAAAGACCTGAGATATCACATGCTAAAACACACTCACAGGTGAGGTCAAAACAAAGGCACACGTATTAATTGAAAAGTGCCTTCTGTGTGATGAAGGTTATCATATTGCTATTATAATGCTGTTATATTCTTAGAATATTCTTAGAACTTTTATGCAGATTTATTTGATGGCACTTTTCAATTCTGAAAAGAACTTACACCTTCAACAATAAAATCAACGCATTGATATTTGGTGAGGGGAAAACATCTGTGACAATGTTTTGCTTGACTATTGGTGGAGGTCTTCACGCCTTCCTATGCAGCTTTTCTGCCCGCCAGATTGTGATGGCGGGCGGTGTGCAGGTGGGAGGAAAGCATGACCGCCATACATCCAATCGGCTCCTTGAGACCGCCAGTGCTGTGCAGGGCCTCCCAATCCCTACAATGGTGCCTACCAGGCACCGCCATAGGGATTAGGATGTTCCCTCCCGCCAACCTTTTCATGGTGGTTCACCTACCTGGAAAGGCAGGCGGGACTGACATTTTCGGCCAGTAGCGGGCCCCCCTTCACCCCAGGCCCTTTTCTTTGGATGTGGGGGCACCTATGGTACCCCCCAACAGATGCCTGTACCAGGTGATAGGCACTGCATAGTGTCTGTCACATAGTACAGGAATGTGTTACACATCCCTTTTTTCCATTGCAGCGGGTGCTTCAGCCAGTAGCACCCGCCAACAATGGAAAACCTGTACAATGGGACCGTCACAGTGGCAGGCACATGGTAATTTGGCCTGTGGGACCCCTGACACTATGTTGGGTGGTCCCCATCTCCGTTAGGTGACGTGAGTCCACCTGCCATCCTAATTAGGCCCTAAGGGCCGGATGCATGACCTATTGGCTTTTGCGACTCGCAAATTGCAAAAAATTGCTTGTCGCAATTTGAGACTCGCAAAAGCCAATGTACAACAGTGTCAGAGACGCTGTTAGCGATTCCCAATGGAGTCGCAAAATGCAAGGCTCATGAATATTAATAAGCTAGTTGCAAATTGCAACTCCATTGGGAATGGCTGGCCCTTCCAGGGATGGTGGCCTGCTGGACTGAGCAGACCTCCATGTCTGGGACTGCTTTTCAATAAAGCAGGTCCTTAAAGGAAACCGGGCTGCATTGAAGAAAAAAAAATGAAACGTTTTAGTTTCATTTTTAAAGGGCAGGCAGTGGTTCCTTGGACCACAGCCTGCCCTTAAAAACATTTTCCGATGCATTTAAAAAGGGGAAAGGGTGCCCTGGGGACCCCTTCCGGTTTGCAAATGATTTTCCACCTACTTGAAGTAGGTGGTAAATTGCAACTGTTTTGCAACCACAATTGTGGTTCCAAAACAATCATACATAGGGCTCAGACTCGCTATTAGGAAAGGACGAGCTTGAAACACCCCTTCCTGATAGTGAGTGGCAAATCCTAATTTGAAACGCATGTTCCAGCAAAGACTCAAGAGTTTGTCACGCTGTTATTGATATAAGTGATACACTGTTAGCATGTGCAAGGCACTGTTCTATCTGTTTGAGGGCCTGATTTCTTTTCTCCACCGTAGTCCCAAAGATAAGGGAATCATCTTGAAAATAGACGATGTTGGACAAATCACCAAAGACCTGAGATATCACATGCTAAAATACACTCACCACTGAGGACAAAACAAAGGCACACGTATTAATTGAAAAGTGCCTTCTGTGTGATGAATGTTATCATATTGGTATTATAATGCTGTTATATTCTTAAAATCTTAGAATATTCTTAGAATTTTTATGTAGCTTTATTTGGTGGCACTCTTCAAACCCAATTCTGAAAATAACTTACACCTTCAACAATAAAATCAACGCATTGTTATTTGGTAAGGGGAAAACATCTGTGACAATGTTTTGCTTGCCTATTGGTGGCGGTCTTCACTCCTTCCTATGCAGCTTCTCTGCCCGCCAGATTGTGATGGCGGGCGGTGTGCAGGTGGGAGGAAAGCATGACCGCCACGCATCCAATGGGCACCTTGTGACCGACAGTGCTGTGGAGAGCCTCCCAATCCCTACATTGATGCCTACCAGGCACTGCCATAAAGATTAGGATGCTCCCTCCGTGCCAACGTTTTCATGGTTGTTCACCTACCTGGAAAGGCAGGCGGGATGGACAGTTTGGGCCAGTAGCGGGCCCCCCTTCACCCTAGGCCCTTTTCTTTGGATGTGGGGTCACCTATGGTGCCCACCAACAGATGCCTGTACGTCATAGGCACTGCATGGTGTCTGTCACATAGTACAGGATGTGTTACACATCCCTTTTTTCTATTGCAGCGGGTGCTTCAGCCAGTAGCACTCGCCAACAATGGAAAACCTGTACAATGCGACCGCCACAGTGGCAGGTGCATTGTAATTTGGGCTCTGGGACCCTTGACACTAGGTTGGGTGGTCCCCATCTCCGTTAGGTGACGTGAGTCCACCCACCATCCTAATCAGACACTAAGGGCCAGATGTACGACCAATTGTCTTTTGCGACTCGGAAATTGCGAAACATTGCTTGTCACAATGTGCGACTCGCAAAAGCCAATGTACAACAGTGTCAGAGACACTGTTAGCAATTCCCAATGGAGTCGCAAAATGCGAGGCTCATCAATAATAATAAGCTAGTTGCAAATTGCGACCCCATTGGGAATGGCTGCCCCTTCCAGGGATGGTGGCCATTCATTTTTTAAGGGCAGGCAGTGGTTCCTTGAACCACTGTATGCCCTTAACCCCTCCCAAGCTCATGACGAGCTCAGCTCGTCATGAGCCACGGTTCTCGTGTGCTGATGATGAGCTGAGCTCGCCACGGCCGTTAGAACGCTCGCACGCGGGGCTAATTCCCCTGCTGTGCTGAATGTTCTATTAAAACGGGTGTGGCCGTGACGAGCTCAGCTCGTCATGAGCACACGAGAACCGTGGCTCATGACGAGCTGAGCTCATCATGAGCACCGGAGCGCTGTGCGCGCCCCCCCAGCACAGCGGGGGAATTGACCCCATAGCGAAGGTGTTAAAAAATGTTTCCCATGCATTCAAAAAGGAGAAAGGGTCTCCTTCCGGTTTGTGAATGCGTTTCCACCTACTTGAAGTAGGTGGTAAATCGCGACTGTTTTGCAACCGCAATTGGGATTCAAAAAAAGTCATACATAGGGCTCAGACTAGCTATTAGGAAAGGACGCCCTTGAAACACCCCTTCCTAATAGTGAGTCGCAAATCCTAATTAGCGAGCAGCAAATCACTTGTGACTCGCTAATTAAGGTTTGTACATGCCTAAGGTGGTATGTTTGCATGCACAAACGGGTCGCAAACCCATTTGTGTATGCAAAAATACGTCGTACATCTGGACCCAAGTCTCTTACCAAAACAGTAATCAATGCCTTGGGCATTTGTTTTCTCTTTTCCCCACATTCCTCTTGACCCAATCTTAAGACCTGTTCACTGAAGTTATCACTTTGCATTTCTTCAGCAACTGCCACCTCAGATTTGGTAAAAGCTTCACTTATCTGAGCACAGTGACCCTTTCTTCCACACTTCCTACACTCTTTGTTAAAGGCATAACCTGTGTGAGATTGCTCAGTACGAAAAGCACTCCCACATCTGTGACAAATCCTGTGAAATTGTCTGCTTCCTACATTTCTTTGTATTTTAAGTGAACCTTTACCTTTAGACACAGATCCTACATTCCTACCATGTTTTTCCCCGCTGTCCACAGCCATTACCACCCACTTGGCTTCTGTTTCCCCTTTCTCTTCACCTCTTTTATTAATCTTACTCATACAAAATTCAGATTCTGCTACCACCTTGCAATGTCCACAGCGTCCTTAAGGTTATTTGGACACAATATCGGTAAAACATATAGGGGCACATATATCAAAGGTTTTTGCGAGCGTAAACGGAGCAATTTGCAAAAATCGTCTGGCAAAAAAGCCTTTTGACGAAAGACTAAAGTGTTAGGCACTCGCAATTTAAGAAATCGCAATTCATTGCAATATCTTATATTGTGAATGCATTTAAGGAATCACAATTTGTGATTCCTTAAATGCAATGCTAGAGGCTCTTAGAAATAGCGAATGTGCTATTTGGAGCCGCAAAATACAGACAAATTACTCTGGTCTGTATTTTGCAAAAACCTTGAAAAATGCACTAAAGTGCATTTTTCAAGGTTTCGGGTTACACACACATGCCCTTGGGTAATGTGTGTGCACAACATAGGTGCACATCACTATTTCAGGGGGTGCAGCAGGGTGTCCTTTTATCACCCTTGCTCCCTTGAAATTTCCCATTCATTCCTATGGGCCTGTAGGCCCATATGAATGGATAGGAAGCCATTGCTTACTTGCGAATCACAATTGGCGGTTCGTAATTAAGAAAAGTTTAGGAACCTCTATTTTAACAGCGATTCCTACATGCATAGGCTTCTGCGAGTCCTTCATTGCGATTCCTTAACGATCGCAATTAAGGACTCGCAAAAGCCTACCTTGATGCATGTGCCCCATAGATCGTGGACAGGAATGTCGAAGTTTAAAATATCATTTTAGATTTTGCTTTTATTATCAATGCCAACATGATTGATGAGGTAGATACTAGTGTGTATATAATAAAAATGTTTAATGTAAAATAGTATGTAATATATTGTTTTTTTAAATTGTATGTGATTATATTTTTTAATGTTTTATATTTTTTATTCATTAAGTTGTTATATTTGCAATTTTTAATTGTTTTAATTTTTTTATTATTAAAATGTATTTTTTTGAAGGATGTTGCAATAATAGGGACAGTGGGGCTGGTGAATTGTCACAGTGATTGGGCGTGCAAATTCATACTTCAAAAAGCAAGTAGAAAATTACTGTGGTGGGCAAGCATGCTGATCTTTAGCGATCAGGGAAAAACTACCTTAAAGAAAATAATAATAATGGGCAAACTGTGTATTTCTATATTTTCTCTATGAAACAACACAATTTCTAGTTTTGCCAAGCAAGTTTGAACCTCACTAGTGATGTGATCACCTAACTGTGAAATACTGCAGAGTGGAGAGAGTAAAATGGGACAGACATAGTAAAGAGGTCAGAAAGTGATACTGGATAAGGACAGAGAAGATAAGAGACCGGGAAAAAAATTAAATGAGACGTTCATAAGAGTGGGAAAACCACAGGGGGGCAATTCAGACAATATTATAATAATAACATGGAATGCAGCACTGGAGAGACACATAGACCATATAGAGGTGGAACATAGGGCACATGAGTGACATAGAGAACTGAAAGCAGATTATAACACGTTGATACTAGAGAGGATCGAGTCAGATAAGAGGGCCAGAAGTGAAGGGGAGGAGAAAATGGCTGAAAACGGAGGGTGGAAATCTGGTGACTCGGAAGAGACAACTGTAAAGAGGAAGAGAGGACGTGTAGAGAGTATATAGTAAGGAAAATGGTACATGGATAAAGAAGAACGCAGAATGGCATAGTAATTAGTGGAGAAGAGCTATGTAAAAGAATGTATAAGGTTACAGACCTGCTTTGGCGGGAGGATGGATGGGAGGGAGAGAAGAAACAAAGGAAAACAAAACAACGATGGAGGGGAGACACTGGGATAAGAAAAGCATGGGAGAGAGTCAGGGAAGCCAATGGGAGGCATTGTAAATCCAAGGCCACCTCATTACATGGCCAAATCTAGTGCTGCTTCTCTTCTCCAGCACCACATCTGCTCATAGTTATTTACTTTGCTAGTTGTTTCAGTATGAACAGCTTTTTAAAACACTGTGTCATAGCTGTCATCCCTAAACACTAACTGAAAAATGTGGTGGGAGTAACATCCAAGGCTTAGAATTATATGTGAGCTGTGACTGGTTGAGAAATTAAACTTAATCAATAAGAGAGGCAACACAAGCTAAATGTCATTATTGAAATGTTAGGGGAGATCGATCTAAGCTCTCTTCCACCTATTGTATTACCATGTAACCAATTAAACATGCATCCCTTCTCTTCAAAATCTGTGGTATGCGCTGGATATTTCTCGCATTTGTTCGAGTTGGACCTATTGGCATTGTAAATAGCAATGTTTTTAGGTTGAGCTGGCATAAGCAGCGCGAAGCACTGCTGTCTCCAGCGAGCTCTATTGTTAGGGACTTGCTTTGGAAGTGCGACAGGAGATGGGCACGCGCATTGCGATTTGAGCAGCTGTACGCGCACGTACACCCTCTCGCTGTGCTCATCTCCTGTCCCGCGTCAAGGCAAGTCAGCCTCCTGCAATAGCGCACACACACACAAACACACACAAGTACACACACAAACACACACACACACACCCTCCACTCACCAGGCTCTTTTCTAGCTGTGCTGCTACAGGTACGTCATGCTCAGGACTCCCCTGATGTTATCTACGCCGCATCACCTGGCACACGCGGGGCTTCCCTCACTCATGGGAGTCCCGCACTTGCATCGGTGGCCCTCGCTGCCACTTCTGCTCCTTCTTACGTCTGCTGGGACACGCGGGGCTCTCCCTCAGGCATGGGAGCCCTCCATCACCACTGGTCCTCTGGGCCAGCCACTCCGTGGGCGCGATGCTCCTGAACTTCCGGTTTTCGGCAGGCGGCGGTGCTACATTAACTGTTCTTGTTTTTTATCGGATAGAACCACGAATTCCAACCTGCACTGTATTTGGCCTACACGTCTGTCACGTCTTCTGTTCTCAAATACCATTTGCTGTGTATGTAGCAGTGATGTTTCTTTAGTGTGTGTGTGTGTGTAATCAGAGATTCCCAAAGTTTATGAACCCCTGCGTAACGGTCTGAGCATTTCGTTGTATCAGAATAGTGCTGGTTTTGCTTCTTTCCACGTGGTTTAGTTTTCTTTTGCATCTGAATACACGTTACTTGTGGCACAGTAGAGGTGCTTTTCTTTTTATATGGTTCTTGGCGTATTGCAGTAGATGGTTGGACATAACAATGCCTCTCCTAGGCTTAAGAGGTGCTGACAACCTTTTTAACAGGAGATAAAAGAGAAGCAGCATGTCACTTATGTCGATTTAACGCTGTGGCGTGTTATGATATTTTTGTATGTTTGAGACAACGTTCATGAGCGCCATCCATGCTGCTCATAAATTTTCCCAACTAATTCTAACTATGTTAACAGTGGCTTTTCTTGTTCTCTCAGAGGGCTAGCACGTTCGCCAAATGCATTTGAAATGCAATAGGTCTTGCATTTGAGAGAGTTTAGGCTATTGGCATCGAGGGGAGTCGTTCCTCTGCAGCCCGAGTCCCGCACCAGGACTCTGCGCTAATGCGCCAAAAATGTTTTATATTCATCAAGCATTTTAATTGGCAAGAAAAGGCTCTTCTTAAATTTGTATCAGGTGTTTGAAAAGGCCTTTCCGCACCTATCACTCCCGCTCTCTTCCTTGATGTGTAGCAGTTCACTTTGCCTGAATTTCTAGCTAAAAAACAGAAAAGATGGGTAATTGTTTTTTTTCTTCGATGAAGAAAATATATTTTACTAAATAACTTCTTTCGTCCTAAGAAATGATATGGTTGTTTTTTTTTCTATTTTGCCACTCGACACATCATTTATGAAGCCAAGCATATTTAAAATATTTTCGCAATGCAAGTTAAGTAGAAAATATGTTCTGCTTTCCTCTGCTTGGTTTCTGAGCTGTGGCACAAATCACCGAACATCAGAGCGCCGGTGTGCAGATACAAGGCACTGCGCGGTTTGCCTGGGTATTTAAACGCCAGACCACGGCTCTTTGGAAGTTTATTTAGTGAAGTGCAGGGCACAAGTCCTAAAAAAGAAGTGGGGGAACGCTGTCACCGGAAGTGATGTCATGACAGGAAGTGACGTCACGAAAGGTGGCTTGCAACATGCGGCTCATTGGCTCCCCTCGCTCACCCCTTAGATGTGATTGCATATGGGAACTCAGCGTGTGAGCAGCGTGAGCTCCGAGGTCCTCGTCCCAGAGAGGCCAAAGAGTGAAGTCCAGCTGTGTGGCAGGGGGACAGCGTCCACCCGGTAAAATAAGTGGGGGAACGCCACCCATCTGCGTGGTACCCCGACTCGAGCACTTCTGAAGTGTGATCTTCTGAGCATCTTGCTTGTGTGTTTGAGTTGGTGTTGCCATTATGTCAAAGCAAAGCCACGCCCAGGACTTGGCCTGGGGGCGCTTTGGCTTATCACTAGACAATATATGTATAGCGCTGCAAAATCCAGGGCCTTTTGGGCACTTTTACTTGCCCCTGATAAGCGGATTGTAGTCTGCGTGTTCAGTGTACTGTATGTCCCGAGGACCCTACATGGGTTCCGCTGTTGTAATTTTACACCAAATGTGTTTAGGCCCACTCATTTCCCCCTCGTTTTTGTGCCCCTTTTGCCTTCTGTGGTACAAAAGGGGGTGGTGATGGACGGTGCATCAGAACCAATCAAACACTCACACCCAGTCAAAAGTTCTGAGTTTGATTCATCACCGTTCTTTAGCCCACTCTGCCACCCCAGTTCAGACATGGCTATATGCAAATCAGTCTGACCCTGTGCCTCATGGGTACAGTGCAGCCCGAACTGCCAAGCCATGCCTTCCCTGGACCGAAAACAAGCTTATGAGGAACGGTTTCTGGCATTCCAGCCGTCTTCAGCCCGGGCTGCTTGAATCCAGTGGCAAAGTGAGCAAGGGACTCACGTCTGAGCATACCCTGCCACACTTATGGCGGCCAAAGCGGTACAAAAGGGGGTGGTGATGGACGGAGCATCAGAACCAATCAAACACTCACACCCAGTCAAAAGATCTGGGTTTGATCCATCACCGTTCTTTAGCCCACTCTGCCACCCCAGTTCAGACATGGCTATATGTAAATCAGTTGGTCCCTGTGCCTCATGGGAACAGTCCAGCCCAAACTGCCAAGCCATGCCTTCCCTGGACCGGAAACAAGCTTCAGAGGTCTGGTTTCTGGCATTCCAGCCGTCTTCAGCCCGGCTTGCTTGAATCCAGTGGCAAAGTGAGCAAGGGACTCACGTCTGAGCATACCCTGCCACACTTATGGCGGCCAAAGCGGTACAAAAGGGGGTGGTGATGGACGGAGTATCAGAACCAATCAAACACTCACACCCAGTCAAAAGATCTGGGTTTGATTCATCACCGTTCTTTAGCCCACTCTGCCACACCAGTTCAGACATGGCTATATGAAAATCAGTCTGACCCTGTGCCTCATGGGAACAGTCTAGCCCAAACTGCCAAGCCATGCCTTCCCTGGACCGGAAACAAGCTTCCGAGGACCGGTTTCTGGCATTCCAGCCATCTTCAGCGCGGCTATCTTGAATCCAGTGGCAAAGTGAGCAAGGGACTCACGTCTGAGCATACCCTGCCACACTTATGGCAGGCAAAGCGGTAGAAAAGGGGGTGGTGATGGACGGAGCATCAGAACCAATCAAACACTCACACCCAGTCAAAAGATCTGGGTTTGATCCATCACCGTTCTTTAGCCCACTCTGCCACCCCAGTTCAGACATGGCTATATGCAAATCAGTCTGACCCTATGCCTCATAGGAACAGTCCAGCCCGAACTGCCATGACATGCCTTCCCTGGACCGGAAACAAGCTTCCGAGGACCGGTTTCTGGCATTCCAGCCGTCTTCAGCCCGGCCTGCTTGAATCCAGTGGCAAAGTGAGCAAGGGACTCACGTCTGAGCATACCCTGCCACACTTATGGCGGCCAAAGCGGTACAAAAGGGGGTGGTGATGGACGGAGCATCAGAACCAATCAAACACTCACACCCAGTCAAAAGATCTGGGTTTGATCCATCACCGTTCTTTAGCCCACTCTGCCACCCCAGTTCAGACATGGTTATATGTAAATCGGTCTGACCCTGTGCCTCATGGGAACAGTCCAGCCCGAACTGCCAAGCCATGCCTTCCCTGGACCGGAAACAAGCTTCAGAGTGTGGTGTTGGGTTCAAATCAGGCCTACATACTCTGCTAAACTCTCGAACGCCTTAGTATAGAAGTTGGCACGGACACTGGAAAAGGTAAAAGACAAGTTTATTAAGACCCCATGGGGTGGTGATACATTCCTACAGCACCCTTCGGCAATGTAAGAAGTAGCACACCGAACATTGGTGTGCGACCTCTTTTATACAGTTTAATAGCAATAAAAAGATAGGCGGTTACAAGTTACACATTTTAGGTACATATAAGGTCATTTTTGGAACACAGCCAGCACGTGGGAGGAGTTCAACGGCACTGGTCAGTTAGTGTGAACATTCCTAAAGAGTGACCAGTTGATGCATAGTGCGCATGTTCGCTTGACCAGTACTAAAAATAGCCTGTTGCCGAGCAGAATAGTGACCATGGGTATCGAGAAAGGACGAAAGGGCACACTGACCACGAGGCAGCGTGTTCATAGGAAACGGAAGTCAGAGGGATTCAAAATGGCCCCCGTTCGTTTTGGTCAAGTTAACAGAAAAGACCGTGTAGCTGTGCTAAACGCTAACTCAGGAGCTGCCAAAACACGACAGACGGCCCTTTTAGCGTTTAGCAAAAGCTACCTCATAGTGGACGTAGTCAGAATGTTCATCCTCAATGTTAATAGCCATTATTTTCAATACTTCATCATTGATCAGTTTCTCTTGCTTATCAATAGCTCGTTTGGACGGAATACAGGCTGTGATACATACAGAACATAACGTAGGGCCACATTGAATACATAGACAAAGGAAAAATAGTACTCCAATAAAAACACAGAGAATCGTTAATAATTTCCAACCCCAAGTACTAAGCAGGGTCCAGAACCAACCAGAAAAGGTCCATGTTCCATTTTCTGGGTGGATCTCAGCAGCTATCTTATGTAATTTTGTAATCGAATCATATACAGAAGGTGAGTTATCTGGTACGTACACGCAACAACTACTTCCGATGACGCGGCATGCTCCGCCCCTGTCAGCTAGTATCACATCTAGAACCATTCGATTCTGGAGCGCCACAATTCTGGTAATTTGCAATTCCTCAGTAATATTCCCTAAAGCGGAGGCAGTTTCGTTAGCGACTGCTTCCACCACACGCGTAAGCCGCCTTATCTTCCTGCTATTCAGTGCAGCTCCTACGAATGAGAATAACCCCAAATTGAAATCTACATATTGTTGTAAAGTGGTATCAGTCTGGTCTATTTCATCAAGATCTACTGTTCGTTTGACCCTGTTTAGTATGAAATCATGGTACAGAACGTAATCATTGTGGTACATGGGAGGAGCAATAAATACAGGTGGTAATACAAAAGCTATATAACACGTTCCCAACCATCCCAATGGTAGACAATGGTATCCCTTATTTCCACAAATGAAATATGTGTTATGTGAAGCTACAAATGCAATTCCAATTGGTGTATCAAAGGTAAGTGTAATATTACATTCACTGCGGCCTACAGGGATTGTACCTTTATTTCTAATACACAAATCTGCTTTTGTATCAATGACTGTTATCATATGCGAGCTCGTCACATTTATAAGTCTTTGATTCGTATATACACGAGGTGTAGAAACATTGTCCGGACGGTACTCTTCCCATTCAAACTTAGTTCCTTCAGCGTGTGGATAGCCGTCTTTGTCATTATAACATATTTTATTCAACCGAAAAAGCAGTCCACCTTTCGTTGGCCATCGCAGAGTAAAAAGAAGAGTGTACCAAGCATGACAAGAACCATTATGAGAAAACGGGAGAGGAATGAGTGGTGTTCCTCCCTTCTTCTGATGTCCGGGCAACATTCCACATACCCAACAATTGGACGTGTTGGTCATGTTGTGAGTATGATGCAAAATCTTAATAAAGCTGTTATTCAAATAAGTCTGCCTATGTCTTTCTTCGTGAAAAGGCAGAGTGAAATGAAAATGTTCAGATGGACTTGGAGTGGTGGGCAGCAAATGTTCTCGTACAGGAAACAACAGTTCTATAGTCCAAGCTAATACTGCGATCACCACTACGGTCAAGACAAACAAAACAACACCAAGAATTCTCCCTCTTCGTGTCGAAGGAGATGCCATAGTTCACAAAACAATACTCTTCAAGAAAACAACACTAAGCGGGAAAAATAAAAACGATGGTTCTGAACCGAGGCTGCCGTTGATTTGTTCTCCGGGATTCAAGACGGGTGTCGCTACACTGGGCAGAACTGATCCCCCCCCCTTGATATTCCCGGCTTCCGTTTCACAAACCTCAGAGCGGTTACCAACCAGTTTCAAAAACACAAAAGGAATCTTATTTCCTGGGGCGTAGATTGTACTTCACTTTATCAGAAACAACGTGGTCCGGGAAGGCTCCCTCCAATTCATCAGGCGTGACAGCTGGGCTCTTTTCTGTATCCAAAATCTTTCTGTAGTCGGATAGCACCACAGGGCTCACCAGATCCGGAGAGACACGTCGGCAGTGCGTTGAATGTATCCACCGCTTCTTGTTAGTGACTCTCACAGCAGTTCGCGTAGCCAGCAGCACTTGCTCAGGGCCATGCCATCTCGGTTCCAAACTGCTGGATCGTTCAAATACTTTGACCATCACGTGGTCCCCAGGGCGGAGATCGTGAGCCTCACCAGTGGAGTTATCAGGGAGCGCCTCTCGAACCTGTTGATGGATAGAAAGCAAATCATTTGTTAATCGTGCCAGATAATCGTTCATCATTATACAAGGCATATCATGTATCAAACGAGGTTTTGGAACTCCCCAAATATTCATAGGCCTTCCAAACACCACTTCGTAGGGTGTGAGGCCAGATCGAGAATGTGGCACTGACCGAATGGACAGCAATGCCAGAGGCAAAGCGTCCGGCCATTTCAGAGATGTAGATGCCACTATCTTTGCTAGCTTCAGCTTCAGAGTTGCATTGTATCTCTCTACTAAACCTGCTGATTGCGGATGAAAGACAGCATGGAATCTTTGCTTGATTCCCAATCCTTTCAGGACGTATTACACTACTTTTCCAATGAAATGAGGGCCATTATCACTCCACATAAGTTTACAAACACCGTAGCGCGGGAAGTACTCCTTGAGTAACACCTTAGCTGTTGTCAATGCTGTATTGTCTTTCGTAGGGTAAGCCTCAATCCATTTGCTGAAGGCACACACCACTACTAGGACATACTTGAGATTATTACAGCGTTCCAGCTGGATGTAATCCATTTGTAGTACTTCGAATGGTGCAGTAGGTGGAACAAACCCTCCTTTAGGAGTATGAGTCCCTTGTCCAGGATTGTGCTGCAAACATATCAGACAGGTCTGCACTACTCTCTTAGCCGTGCTAGCAATGTCAGCATTTTCCCAAACTCGTGTAAGCAATTTAGTAATTGCGAGAGCTCCAATGTGTGCCAGCCCGTGTGTCATTTGCACCATTGTTTGTAAATAGGCCATGGGTAGTTTCCATCTCTCCATATCTTTACTACGCCAGCAACCCTCATCATCCAATACTCCTTCAGTGGCCCATTTCATACGTTCTGCCTCAGATGCTGACTTCTGTATATCTAGTATTTCTTCTCTAGCATCATGCCACCGCTCAGCTTGTGACTTCACCACATACATGGGGAAATTATTTTGCAGCATAGCGGTCTCTCTCGCAATGCGGTCTGCGAAAGCATTGCCTTGCCCTATTTTGTCCGTCACCTTTTTGTGTGCACTACACTTGACTATTGCAACTTTCTTTGGGCATAACAGTGCATTCAGGAGATCGCGTACCAACTCTCCATGCATGATGTGTACTCCGTGTGAAGTCAGGAATCCTCGTTCCTTCCAAAGTAGGCCAAAATCATGCACTACTCCAAAAGCGTAACGACTATCCGTGTAAATGTTCACACATAGCTCAGCACTTAACTCACATGCTTTCGTTAAGGCTATCAATTCAGCTGCTTGAGCCGATTTCTGGGGTATTCGTGCTGCTTCTACCACGGTCTTAAGTGTCGTGATCGCATAAGCTGCGGAAGTCGTACCATCTGGTAACCTCACACACGATCCATCAACCCACAGTTCCCCATCTACATCTGGAAATGGCGTATCCTGTAAATCGATACGACCCTTTGTCTGTTCCTCAGTCAGAAAAACACAATCATGTTGTTCTTCCTTCTGGGTCTCAGCAACAGGATCCGGCAGTAAAGTAGCAGGATTTAGTGTCGCACATCGCTTTAGTGTGATGTGCGGCGCCAACAATGTTAGCTCATATCCTGTCAAACGGGCACTGGTTAGATGCTGCGTTTTTGTTTGATTCAGTAATGCATCTACCGCATGGGGAACTAGCACCAACAATTTGTGTGACAAAACTATTCCCTCACTTTGTCGTATCGCAACTGCTGTTGCTGCAACTGCTCGAAAACATCCAGGCAATCCTCGAGCCACAGGGTCGAGTACCGCCGAGAAGTATGCACAAGGCCTCTGTTTGTCTCCGTGTGTCTGCACTAACATTGACAATGCGCACCCATCCTTCTCGTGTACATATAATGTAAAGATCTTCGTGTAATCAGGTGTACCCAACACTGGTGCAGAACAAAGAGCTTGTCTCAATTGCTCAAAAGCATTCTGACATTCATCCGTCCATTCAATGGGAATCGGTGTATCTTTAGACAACAATGCCAACAATGGTTTAACGATATGTGAAAAACCCAATATCCATTGCCTACAAAAAGACGTCAAACCTATAAAGGCGCGAACATCCTTCTGAGTGCGAGGGACTGGAGTATCTAGGATTGCTTGAATTCGATCTGGTGTCAATGCACGGCCCTCCTTAGACAAAAGATGACCGAGGTAGGTCACCTTTGGTCTACAATATTGTAGCTTTTTCTTCGAAACTTTATGATTATGTTTGGCCAGGAAGGAAAGCAAAGAAAAGGTACTCTTCTCACATTGTTCTGGCGTGTCTGCAGCAAGTAAGATATCGTCTACATATTGAATGAGAACCACTCCCTCTTGTAAGTCAAAGGAATCAAGCTGTCTTTTTAATGCCTGACTATAAATGCTAGGACTTTCAGTATAGCCTTGAGGAATTCGACAGAATCTGTACGATTTATTATTTAATGTAAAGCCGAATAGATATCGACTGTCAGGATGTACAGGGATCGAAAAGAAGGCATTCTTCAAATCGATGACTGTAAAAGTAGTTGCCGTCGATGGAACCAACGTAAGCAACGTGGTGATGTCAGACACCACCGGGTACTGAGGCACTACTATCTTGTTTATTTCCCTCAAATCAATAATGAAACGGTAAACCTTAGCATCTGTATCTCTTTTAAGAATCGGTAAAATTGGGCTATTGCAAACATTGTAGGGGACTTCCTCAACTACTCCTGCCAAAATCAAATCGTTCACAATGTGCATCAAAGCAAGTTCTCCTTCTCTGGAAATCTTATATTGTGGGACACGTGGTAGAGATACTCCCTCCTTTACAGTAATACGTACTGGAGGGATTAACATCTGCCCCACATCCGTGTCAGAAGTGGCCCACAACGTGTTTGGTAAGGAGGCCAATACTTCAGATTCATGGAGAAAACACACTCGCTCAAAGTCTGGGTAATTCTCATTCAACACAACTCGCACTCCTTCTGGGGCACAGCGAATAGTAGCTCGAAAGTGTTTTAACATATCGAGTCCAATAATATTATCTGGTGTATTTGGAGACAACAAAAAGGGACATGGGGCAGCAAATTTATCAACATGAAATGCAACTGGTTGAGACAATGGGCTAGAAGTAGGTGTTCCATCGAACCCTATTGCTGTAATTATCTCGCCAGACAGGGGAGCCCTTGGAACCAAGTATTTGGACAAAGCGCTACGAGTAGCTCCTGTATCAACCAGAAATTGATCAGTGGAACCCAGAACATGTGCTTCTATGTATGGACCCCTTTGATCAACTGGTACCTCAACCGATTCCACACCCCATCCTACGCAATCCTATGCATAATGCTCATCCCGTGGTTCAGCAGGACCACCCTCATTTATCTGATATTGATTGCGGTTATCAAACGTATTATAATCAGACTGACCACGACCCCTTGCTCCATATCCTCCACGATCATTCGTACCATAGCCTCCTCGATCATTCGTGCCATAACCTCCTCTTGACCCTCCATAATAATTCCTAGACCTTCCACTTCCTCGTCCCCTCAAATTACGCTGCTCTCGAAACACCGGACAGTCTGCAATCCAATGCCCAAACTGTTTGCAGTATGCACATTGATTCACAGAAATGTCAGAACGAGGGGGAGGAGCATTACTGTATGATCCTCGCCCTCCTCTGTTATTTCCTCTCGTAGCCTGAACCTGGGCTAACATTACCTTCGTCTTCAAATCCTTTGCTTTCTTTTCACTACTTTCTTTTGCCTCTAATTCCTGTCTTTCATAATATTGAGCCATAGTCAATAAAGAAGCAGGGGTTACTGTGGTCCATGAACTTTCACTCGCTTTCAATCGTTTCGCAATCTCCGGTAGGAGATTAGCCACATACTTATCAACGAATAAATGCCTGCCAGTATCTTCTGTCAATAATTGACCACTGTAATCATGGAACGCTTCCTCGAAGCGAGAGAAAAAATCGGAAACTGATTCATCCGCTTTCTGCTTACAAGAGGCTAATATAGTCCAATCAATCTTTTTAGCGGGAGCAAGAGTCTTTAGTTTTGTTAGTATGGCCCCTGGAAGGTCTAATATTAATTGACACGGCTTACATGCTGGTTCTCTATCTAAATCAGCCTGAACAAGATCTTTCCAAGTGGCCCCGAGAGTCGTGAGGTCATCAAACCTACGAATCGCTCTCCACATATCAGGGGGCAATATCAACCCGAAAAATAGATCAATATCAACTAACATCATGATACATGAAGAAATTGCACTTTCAACATTTTCATAAAAAGCCGCAGGGTTTTTACGGGGATCAGGTAAAGCATTCTTAAGCGCCATGACATCTGCTCTATTCCAAGGCGTATAAACCCAATTATATACAAAATACCCTTTCGCGTCTTTGGATCTTTTATCATCATCTGTGCCATCCCCTTTATGAGGGACATATAAAGGCGCAGCTTCTCGCATAGGTCTAACATTAATCGCAGCGATCTTATCTGTTTCAAAGATAGGGCATTCTTTGGATATCCCCGTCGCTCCGGACGTAGACGAATTCTTCGACTTTTCCAACTCCCGTAGTCGTGTCGCCTCATTACGCAGTTCAATCAAACGTTTGAAGAAGTCGTCCGCATCTGAAAGAACAAAAAGACCTTTACGAAAATTCTCACGACCCTTGGATATCTCCTTTGGTTCTAACTCGAGAGAATATTTTCTATACCGCTCAACAACTTCATCTCCAAAATGATCTAAAAAAGACAGTCGTTCCTTATCAGGCCACTGTTCCATTTGTTCAGTAACGTCAGAAACAGTAACAGTATTAATATTTAGTTTTCGTGCAAATGAACGTAATTCCGCAGCTCGTTCCGCATGTAACCTGGTACGCTGTGTTCGATCACTATCCTCGTCCGAGTCCTCGTTCGGAGCCGTAGGTACGACGTACGGAGGCGGACAACGATCTAGTAATGAAAAATCATCTGTTTCATTAGTAAGGACTGGATAAAGAGGACGCCTGATAGGGAATTGACCATTAACCTGTAAATTGCGTTCTCGTCTCTCCCTCACTTTCTTTTCCTGTAATTCCTTCTCCTGTAGCTGTAAAGCTTTGTCATGTGCAGCCTTCCGCTGCACTTTCTCCGCCAAGGCTTCCTCACGCTTCGCTCGTTCACGCACCTCTTTCTCCCACATACGCACACAATCAAACATATCTTGTCTAGACCTTCGCTGAAACAAACACTGCTCTACATACTGTACCTTTCGAAGGTCAAACGACCCATATAGCGGCCACTGTAACTCACGATCAGTCTTAGTATACTTATGCCATAATGTACTATACATTATAGGTGGAATACCGAATTTGACATACATTTCACGATTGGGAGTCCCCTCTGGGGGAGCCGGCTGCTTTTCACTTAATCGATAATTGGTACCATTTTCAGAACAGCACATCCTACGGAGTGTGCTAAAAACAGGCATGTTCCAAAAAAGTACCACGAAAATGTGATACTACAAAAATGTCACCTAACGCGGTGTACCGTTCAAATCAAATAAATCAGAGAAATATCCCTACATGCCTGCCTATGTGAGGTGCACTTCACATATTCAAATTCAAATTCAAAGATTCAAAACGTCAGCTAACAAATTTCAAATTCAAATTCAAAGTTTCAAAAAGCCACAGTAAGTGTCAGTAGACTACCTCACCGCTCAAAAGCTTACCAAATATTTTCAAACGTCCAAAGTCCAACTGCCAAGTTCTGTGGTCAAATCAGCCAAAACGGCACATCACGACAATCCAAGATCAGAATCTCAGTCGAGGACCGGCGCCACCTGGAAGGTCAGATCGGAAGGAAGGGAAAACACACCGTGGGTGCCAAGACTCGGGTCACTCAGTGGCAGCGTACGCGTCCATGGCGAGTTTCCTGACCTTCGTCACGACCTCTCCTTCGGGCATCCGAGTCGCCGATGAGTCCCTTCGTGGTCGCCAATTGTGGTGTTGGGTTCAAATCAGGCCTACATACTCTGCTAAACTCTCGAACGCCTTAGTATAGAAGTTGGCACGGACACTGGAAAAGGTAAAAGACAAGTTTATTAAGACCCCATGGGGTGGTGATACATTCCTACAGCACCCTTCGGCAATGTAAGAAGTAGCACACCGAACATTGGTGTGCGACCTCTTTTATACAGTTTAATAGCAATAAAAAGATAGGCGGTTACAAGTTACACATTTTAGGTACATATAAGGTCATTTTTGGAACACAGCCAGCACGTGGGAGGAGTTCAACGGCACTGGTCAGTTAGTGTGAACATTCCTAAAGAGTGACCAGTTGATGCATAGTGCGCATGTTCGCTTGACCAGTACTAAAAATAGCCTGTTGCCGAGCAGAATAGTGACCATGGGTATCGAGAAAGGACGAAAGGGCACACTGACCACGAGGCAGCGTGTTCATAGGAAACGGAAGTCAGAGGGATTCAAAATGGCCCCCGTTCGTTTTGGTCAAGTTAACAGAAAAGACCGTGTAGCTGTGCTAAACGCTAACTCAGGAGCTGCCAAAACACGACAAGAGGACCGGTGTCTGGCATTCCAGCCGTCTTTAGCCCGGCTTGCTTGAATCCAGTGGCAAAGTGAGCAAGGGACTCACGTCTGAGCATACCCTGCCACACTTATGGTGGCCAAAGCGGTACAAGAGGGGGTGGTGATGGACCGAGCATCAGAACCAATCAAACACTCATGTCCAGTCAAAAGATCTGGGTTTGATTCATCACCGTTCTTTAGCCCACTCTGCCACACCAGTTCAGACATGGCTATATGCAAATCAGTCTGACCCTGTGTCTCATGGGAACAGTCCAGCCCGAACTGCCAAGCCATGCCTTCCCTGGACTGGAAACAAGCTTCCGAGCACCGGTTTCTGGCATTCCAGCCGTCTTCAGCCCGGCTTGCTTGAATCCAGTGGCAAAGTGAGCAAGGGACTCACGTCTGAGCATACCCTGCCACACTTATGGCGGCCAAAGCGGTACAAAAGGGGTTGGTGATGGACCGAGAATCAGAACCAATCAAACACTCACACCCAGTCAAAAGATCTGGGTTTGATCCATCACCGTTCTTTAGCCCACTCTGCCTCCCCAGTTCAGACATGGCTATATGCAAATCAGTCTGACCCTCTGCCTCATGGGAACAGTCCAGCCCGAACTGCCAAGCCATGCCTTCCCTGGACTGGAAACAAGCTTCCGAGGACCGGTTTCTGGCATTACAGCCGTCTTCAGCCCGGCTTGCTTGAATCCAGTGGCAAAGTGAGCAAGGGACTCACGTCTGAGCATACCCTGCCACACTTATGGCAGCCAAAGCGGTACAAAAGGGGGTGGTGATGGACGGAGCATCAGAACCAATCAAACACTCCCACCCAGTCAAAAGATCTGGGTTTGATCCATCACCGTTCTTTAGCCCACTCTGCCACCCCAGTTCAGACATGGCTATATGCAAATCAGTCTGACCCTGTGCCTCATAGGAACAGTCCAGCCCGAACTGCCATGACATGCCTTCCCTGGACCGGAAACAAGCTTCCGAGGACCGGTTTCTGGCATTCCAGCCGTCTTCAGCCCGGCCTGCTTGAATCCAGTGGCAAAGTGAGCAAGGGACTCACGTCTGAGCATACCCTGCCACACTTATGGCGGCCAAAGCGGTACAAAAGGGGGTGGTGATGGACGGAGCATCAGAACCAATCAAACACTCACACCCAGTCAAAAGATCTGGGTTTGATCCATCACCATTCTTTAGCCCACTCTGCCACCCCAGTTCAGACATGGCTATATGTAAATCGGTCTGACCCTGTGCCTCATGGGAACAGTCCAGCCCGAACTGCCAAGCCATGCCTTCCCTGGACCGGAAACAAGCTTCAGAGGACCGGTTTCTGGCATTCCAGCCGTCTTTAGCCCGGATTGCTTGAATCCAGTGGCAAAGTGAGCAAGGGACTCACGTCTGAGCATACCCTGCCACACTTATGGCGGCCAAAGCGGTACAAAAGGGGGTGGAGATGGACCGAGCATCAGAACCAATCAAACACTCACACCCAGTTCAATGATCTGGGTTTGATTCATCACCGTTCTTTTGCCCACTCTGCCACACCAGTTCAGACATGGCTATATGCAAATCAGTCTGACCCTGTGTCTCATGGGAACAGTCCAGCCCGAACTGCCAAGCCATGTCTTCCCTGGACCGGAAACAAGCTTCCGAGGACCGGTTTCTGGCATTCCAGCCGTCTTCAGCCCGGCTTGCTTGAATCCAGTGGCAAAGTGAGCAAGGGACTCACGTCTGAGCATACCCTGCCACACTTGTGGCGGCCAAAGCGGTACAAAAGGGGGTGGTGATGGACGGAGCATCAGAACCAATCAAACACTCACACCCAGTCAAAAGATCTGGGTTTGATTCAGCACCGTTCTTTAGCCCACTCTGCCACACCAGTTCAGACATGGCTATATGCAAATCAGTCTGAACCTGTGCCTCATGGGAACAGTCCAGCCCGAACTGCCAAGCCATGCCTTCCCTGGACTGGAAACAAGCTTCCGAGGACCAGTTTCTGGCATTCCAGCCGTCTTCAGCCCGGCTTGCTTGAATCCAGTGGCAAAGTGAGTAAGGGACTCATGTCTGAGCATACCCTGCCACACTTATGGCGGCCAAAGTGGTACAAAAGGGGGTGCTGATGGACGGAGCATCAGAACCAATCAAACACTCACACCCAGTCAAAAGATCTGGGTTTGATCCATCACCGTTCTTTAGCTCACTCTGCCACCCAAGTTCAGACATGGCTATATGCAAATCAGTCTGACCCTGTGCCTCATGGGAACAGTCCAGCCCGAACTGCCAAGCCATGCCTTCCCTGGAATGGAAACAAGCTTCCGCGGACCGGTTCCTGGCATTCCAGCCGTCTTCAGCCCGGCTTGCTTGAATCCAGTGGCAAAGTGAGCAAGGGACTCACGTCTGAGCATACCCTGCCACACTTATGCCGGCCAAAGCGGTACAAAAGGGGGTGGCGATGGACGGAGCATCAGAACCAATCAAACACTCACACCCAGTCAAAAGATCTGGGTTTGATCCATCACCGTTCTTTAGCCCACTCTGCCACCCCAGTTCAGACATGGCTATATGCAAATCAGTCTGACCCTGTGCCTCATGGAAACAGTCCAGCCCGAACTGCCAAGCCATGCCTTCCCTGGACCGGGCTGGACTGTTCCCATGAGGCACAGGGTCAAACTGATTTGCATATAGCCATGTCTGAACTGGGGTGGCAGAGTGGGCTAAAGAACGGTGATGGATCAAACCCAGATCTTTTGACTGGGTGTGAGTGTTTGATTGGTTCAGATGCTCCGTCCATCACCACCCCCTTTTTTACCGCTTTTGGCCGCCATAAGTGTGGCAGTGTATGCTCAGACGTGAGTCCCTTGCTCACTTTGCCACTGGATTAAAGCAAGCCGGGCTGAAGTCGGCTGTAATGCCAGAAACCGGTCCTCGGAAGCTTGTTTCCGGTCCAGGGAAGGCATGGCTTGGCAGTTCGGGCTGGACTGTTCCCATGAGGCACAGGGTCAGACTGATTCGCATATAGCCATGTCTGAACTGGGGTGGCAGAGTGGGCTAAAGAACGGTGATGGATCAAACCCAGATATTTTGACTGGGTGTGAGTGTTTTGATTGGTTCAGATGCTCCGTCCATCACCACCCCCTTTTGTACCACTTTTGGCCGCCATAAGTGTGGCAGGGTATGCTCAGAGGTGAGTCCCTTGCTCACTTTGCCACTGGATTCAAGCAAGCCGGGCTGAAGACGGCTGTAATGCCAGAAACCGGTTCTTAGAAGCTTGTTTCCGGTCCAGGGAAGGCATGGCTTGGCAGTTCGGGCTGGACTGTTCCCATGAGGCAAAGGGTCAGACTCATTTGCATATAGCCATGTCTGAACTGGGGTGGCAGAGTGGGCTAAACAACGGTGATGGATCAAACACAGATCTTTTGACTGGGTGTGAGTGTTTGATTGGTTCAGATGCTCCGTCCATCACCACCCCCTTTTGTACCGCTTTGGCCACCATAAGTGTGGCAGGGTATGCTTAGACGTGAGTCCCTTGCTCACTTTGCCACTGGATTCAAGCAAGCCGGGCTGAAGACGGCTGTAATGCCAGAAACCGGTCCTCGGAAGCTTGTTTCCAGTCCAGGGAAGGCATGGCTTGGCAGTTCGGGCTGGACTGTTCCCATGAGGCACAGGGTCAGACTCATTTGCATATAGCCATGTCTGAACTGGGGTGGCAGAGTGGGCTAAAGAACGGTGATGAATCAAACCCAGATCTTTTGAAGGGTGTGAGTGTTTGATTGGTTCAGATGCTCCGTCCATCACCACCCCCTATTGTACCCCTTTTGCCTTCTGTGCCACTCGTTTTTCATTTATTTCTGTGCCCTTTTCCCCTAATCTGTGCCCTTTTTTCCTTCTGTCCCCTCAGCCATCCCTCACCGCCCCTGCTGCTGTGTCCCCTGCGGCACCGCCCCCCTGACTGCCTACTGCCCATTCGCTGCCCCCACCTCCTGCCTCCCAGCTGCTCCTCTCTCCCATCTCCCCATATATGCTGCCCGCTGCGCCGTGACGAGAGCGACCCTTGACCCAGCAGGTAGGTCGCTCCCCCTCTGCACAGCTCTGCCTGTGTGCCCTGCCCCCAGCTACTGCTGCTGAGGAATCATAAGTTTGTTTATCTTCCGCCTTACTGTTTCACTGTATTGCCTGTATTTTTCTTTGTTGTATCTGTGACTGCTGTTGTCTGTCTTCCCCCGCTGCCTGTATGTGGTTCTTTCCTGTTTTCGTTCCTTCTGTACCCCTCGCTGCCCACTTGTTTCTGCCCAGTTTTCCTTTCTGCACCCCTCGCTGCCCCATGTCCCTCTGCCCGGTTTTTTTTTTCTGTTCCCCTCGCTGCCCCCGTGCCGCTCTGTCCGCTTTTGCCTTCTGTTTCCCAGCTGCCCCGTTTTTCTGTGTCCTTTTTGCCTTCTGTGCCACTCACTTTTTACTGACTTCTGTGCCCTTTGCTATCTGTACCACTCGTTTCCCCCTCGTTTTTGTGCCCCTTTTGCGTTCTGTGCCACTAGTCTTTTATTGATTTCGGTGCCATTTTTCCCTATTCTGTGCCCTTTTTCCTTCTGTCCCCTCCGTCGTCCCTCACTGCCTCTGCCGCTGTGTCTCCTGCGTCCCTCCCCCCTGACTGCCCACTGCCCATTCCCTGCCCTAGCCTCCCACCTCCCAGCTGCTCTTACCTCCCACCTCCCCATACATGCAGGCCGCTGGTGAGTCGATGGCGTGCCTAAGGCAAGCCCATCTGCACCCGTCCATGCCTGGACCTCATCCAGCTCAAGAGCTTCTGGCCCCCGCTCTCGCCACGATGACCACCGCTGGTATGATGCCAGCACACTCCACTCCCTCAACCCTGGATGGACCCACACCTGCTTCAAGGCTCCCCCGAAATGCACAAACGGCCCCATCACCTGCCGAAACTGCAGCTACACCAGCCTCAGAACTGACAAACCACCCGCCAAGAATGACGGCTCCCACCTGCGATGCATACTACTGAATACCCGCTCCACGCGCAAACACACCGTCGAGCTCTGAGACCTTCTCGACACAACATCCCCGGGCGTTGTCTTCCTGACAGAGACCTCATTGAATGACTCCTCTGCACCCGACATCGCCATAGCCATCCCAGACGGCTACAAGATCACCCGCAGAGAGCGCACCAACGGAGTCGGAGGAGGAATCGCCATCATCCACAAGAACAGCATCAGAGTCTCGACTAGCACCGATGACGCGCTCAGCACCGTCGAACACATGCACTTCCAGATCCACACAGACCCCCTTCTCCAACCTTAGGGGCACCCTCATCTACCGACCCCCCAGAACCAGCCCCCAGTTCAGAGACTCCATCGCCGACTTCATCAGCACGCACGCCCTGACCTCCAACGTCTACATCCTCCTCGGAGACCTGAACTTTCACCTTGAGAACAACGACAACAACTCCACAACCCTGATCGATAACCTTGCCAACCTCGTACTAAAGCAACTTGTCACAACGCCCACCCTCTCCTCCGGCCACACGCTCACCCCCGTCTTCTCCTCAAGCCTGCATGTCTCCGTCAGCCACACCACCGAACTCCTCTGGACCGATCACCGCTGCATCCACTTTACCTTCCAGAAACCCACCACACACCACCGCACCCAACAGATCCCCCACCGCTGCTGGAGCAAAATCACCAAAGACCAACAAAATGCAAACCTCGCTCTCAGCCCACCCACCGAACCCTCCAACACCGACGACGCTGCCCACAGCCTCAGACGCTGGATCGAAGACTGCGCCAAAACCTATGCACCGCTGAAGAAACACCCCACAGACACACCAGCAAGATGGCCAGCTGGTTCACCCCAGAACTCCTAGCCTCCAAGCAAGCCTGCCAGAAACTAGAGAAGAAATGGCACAGCGAACAAACTCTGGACAACCGCGCAGCACACAAGGACGCCATCTGCAACCACCACCACCTCATCAGGGCCACCAAGAGAACCTGGTTCAAAGACCGCCTCGACAACAACGCACACAATAGCAACAAGGTCTTCAACATCGTGAAGGAACACTCCAACCCCAGCTCCAACACCAACGACATCCCGCTGTCATAAGCCCTGTGCGACTCCCTCGCCACCTTCTTCCACCGCAAGATAGCAGACATCCACGACAGCTTCAACACCCAGACAGACCCAACAGACAGCACCACAACAGACTCTACGCACACCATCGACCCTGACCCCCTGCTAGCCTGGGCCAGCGTGAGCACCGATGACACCATCAATACCATGAGCACAATCTGGCTCTTCGTCAGATCCATTCCCACACCACCTCTTCAACAAAGCAAGCAGCTCCATCACACCCCACCTGCGCAACCTCATCAATCTCTCCCTCGAGACCGCGACCTTCCCAGAGAGCTGCGGAGATCAACGCACTACTGAAAAAAACCATGGCTGACCCTAGAGACCTCAAAAACGTCCGGCCCATCTCTCTGCTCCCCTTCCCGTCCAAGGTCAACAGACATCTAACCCAATACCTTGAAGAAAACAGAATCCTAGACCCTTCCCAGTCAGGGTTCCGCAGCAACCACAGTACCGAGACCACCCTCGTCGCCACCACTGACAACATCAGGACCCTGCTGGACAATGGCGAGACCGCAGCACTAATCCTCCTAGACCTCTCCACCGCCTTCAACACCATCTGCCTCCACACACTACGCGCACGCACTCCACGCCGCAGGGATCTGCGACAAGGCGCTGGAATGGACCACCTCCTTCCTCTTTTCTCCTTCCTTTCCGGCAGAACCCAGAACGTCCGCCTCCCCCCATTCTGATCCAAAGCCTTCGAGATCAGCTGCGGCATACCCCAGGGATCCTCCCTCAGCCCGACACTGTTCAACATTTACATGTCCCTGCTCGCACATGTCGCCTGACAGCACGACCTGAACATAATTTCCTACGCCGACGACATTCAACTGATCCTCTCCCTCACCAAGGACCCCATCACCGCTAAAGCCAACCTCCATGAAGGAATGAAGGCCGTCGCAGACTGGATGAAGACCAGCCATCTGAAGCTGAACTTGGACAAGACAGAGGTCCTCATCCTCGGCTCCAACCCTTCAGCCTGGGACGACTCCTGGTGGCCGACAGCTCTGGGAGTAGCCCCGACACCCACCGACCACGCACGCAACCTGGGAATCATCCTCAACTCAACACTCTCAATGACCAAGCAGGTCAACGCCGTCTTCTCCTCCTGCTTCAACACCCTCCGCATGCTCCGCAAGATCTACAGATGGATCCCGACAGTTACAAGAAACACAGTCACCAAGGCCCTCATCAGCAGCAGACTCGACTACGGAAATGCCCTCTATGCGGGAGCCCCGACCAAGCTCATCAAACGGCTACAACGCACCCATAATTTGTCGGCATTACTGATCCACGAAATATCATGCCATGGCCACATCACCCCCCACCTGAGGGACGTGCACTGGCTCCCCGTCAGCGAAAGGATATCCTTGAAGCTCCTTATCCACGCACACAATGCACTCCACAAGACCGGCCCAGCCTACCTCAACAGATGGCTCTCCTTCTACTTCCCCAACCGCCAGCTATGATCCGCCGACCTCTTACTCCCCACCGCCCCGCAAATCCGAAGAACAACCACCGGCGGAAGATCCTTCTCCCATCTCGCCTCGAAGACATGGAACACCCTCCCACTGAGCCTACGACAGACCCAAGACCTGCTGACCTCCAGGAGGATGCTCAAGACCTGGCTGTTCGATCAGTAGTGCCCCCCACAGCGCCTTGAGACCCTCGCGGGTATGTAGTGCGCTTTACAAAAGGCTGATTGATTGATTGTTAATTAATGCGTCACTAATACTGCATGCACTAGTGTTTCTCTATCCTGTGTGTGTGTTTGTTCGTTTTTTAAAGCGCCAAGTGCTTATCCCAGGGTCTTCTGTCCAAGCGTTGTGTCTGTCTCTCTGACACAATGTGTTGTGCCAGCATCTCCCTTGACAGTGTGTGTGTCGGTGTCATCTGTCCCAGTGGCCCCTGTCCTAGTGTGCATGTCAGTGTCTCCCTATCTCTAGGACAATCGACGTCTCTCTTTTCGAGTGTGGATGTTGGTGTCTCTGCCACTGGTGCAAGGTCCAGTGTCTCACTGTCGCAGTGATCTCCCCTCCTAGTGTGTTTCAGCATCTGCATCTATCATTGTGCGTGTCAGTGTCTGAAATTATACTTCTTTATTAGAGCTTTGAAGTGCCTGCCATGCTTGACGCACAAGCCCCACTTAAAAAACAAACAAAAATAAAGCGTGAACAGTATAGATGTCATTTGTTTTACTTTTTTGTAAATCGCTTCTCTGTTTTCCATGTGCTATGGGATAATAGAACTTAAAATAGCTCACTGTAAGGCTATTTTGTGTAACAAATGGGGGCATTTAATAGCTGTGTTTAGAAACTGCAGTTTCACCCAGGAAATAAAATGTGCTGGAAGCATTTCTAAAAGGATAACCATGTTTGACTAAAGGTTTTGAATGTTGCGTGTGTGTGAATCATGGCACACAAATGCGTCCACCTTCCCTCTAAAATCATCTTGTTAAGCATTCTTCTGTCGGAGCAGCTGCAACTTGTGGGAGGTGGTGTGGGATGCCCCGGGGAGATGAGGTGATTTATGGCAACCATAAAGCTCAGAGCCCGGCACGATTCTATCATACAATGCTGCCGCTCTAGTTACAGAGGCTAATCCTACAAAGGAGAGTCTCCAGTTAGCAAATGCAGGGGGTGATCTCCAAAATAAATAAACAAACTCGGCACACTGCAGGCAATTAAAACAAGTGCGAGCAGAGCGGACGAGAAATGTAGTTAGGTGCCGCTGCTTCGGGACTAGACGGAAGTTAGCATGGGATCAAATGCCAACAGAAAGCAAGATAACAAACGCAATGCCACAGGTAAACCAATCGCAAGAGGAAAAACAAATTACATGGAGGTTAAGCCAACATACAGATTACTTTAGGTCTCGCTGAGACAGCGCATGAAGCGCATGCACTGCCTTAGGCGAGACCTAAAAATGGAGAACAGAACTTGAATTTTTACTAAAAGTTTAATCGTATGGTTTAGGAGTTCCCTGGATTTCGGCAGAAGGTGAACGATGTTACATTTTAAGTGATTGGCAGCTCACCTTTAATTTTTTAATTGAAAATAAACCACGATCGCTGATGCAGAGCAAGCTGCCTTGCCGATTCGGGTGCACCAGGGTTTGCACTACTGCATTTTCTGTCCCAGAACTGTGAATGGACCTATTGTAGCTGGGCCACGCGACCGGGGCAGGCATTAGAAGATATACGACTGGGCAGCAGGATCACGTCACGGCGTCACTTTCATGCAGGATTGCGGGCCTACCCTGTGATTCCCCCGATAGGGTGGGATTTTCTATGAAGATCAACCGTATGTGCAGCCTATGTCTAGGCTGTTTATGGAAATGCCCAGGGGTTGCATTATATCGGCGTGGAGGAGCTGAAGGCATTGCAGCTCCACTTTCATTGCACTGAGGGCTGTAAAAAGGTAAGCCCTGCATTATGGCATCATTTTTAGAGCTCCATATATACACACTTTTGTTTGTGCTCCTCTACTGTGCCTGGCTGTCCCTCTGGTAGGGAAGTAACAGTCATTGACACTAAAGATTTTAAAAATTCATGTTTCATCTGCATGCTGTCATATTGTAAACTTTTACTTTCTGATGTGAATTAGGGCCGCGGCGGAGACCCAGCGCCTTAATAGAGAAATCGCCCCTTAATATGGGATACGGGTAGGGTAGTTTAAAAAAACTTGCATTATCATTTTCAATTTTGAGTTAATGCGTTTTTTAGATATGCATATTTTTCATTAAGTGTAAATTGTTTTGTATAATATTAGATTTTTATTTTATTTTTATATTTAATCTGAAATAGGAAATATGTTATTGTTTTTAAAAATAAAATATTACATATTTAAAAATATTTGAAATATTTTTGAGATTTTTCATTACATATTATATTTGTAATTCTTTATATGTTTGAATTAAAATTATTTTTTGTTAAATTGATTTAATTGTATAAAAAGTACAAATATTTAGAAAGAAAAAATAAACATTGTTACATTTTTTTTATTATATGTCTTTTTTAATTTGTTTATTTGAAACAAATGTAGTTATTTTGAAAAAATATATGAATACTAGAAAAATATTCATGAGAATTTGGGAAATTGTATTACTAAATGAATGTACATTTTAATATTTTAATTTATTTTTGTGTGTAATAATAGTATCCTAAATTAGTGTTTTATAATATATTTGAAAAGGATGAACCATTTTTAATGTAATGATTTGTCGTATTCAGTGTGTAGTTTTATATTTTTTTAAATATCATATTGTAGGTTAAAAAAATGTATTTGAATTAAATTCAATTAATTAGCATTTTTTATTTTTTTAAACTTCCTAAGTTGGCTTATATTGGAATGGGAACAGTAAATGTCACCCCTTTAGTGTCCTACACCTTCCCCAAGTTGGTTCAGATTGGAATGGCAATAGTAATTTGTACCCTAATATTGTCCAACACCTTCTCCAGGTTTGTTTAGAGTAGAGTGGGAATAGTAAATGTAATTGTGTGTTTTGCTGTTCACCCTATGTGGGAAGGGTAGGCCCAGACGTGGGTCCCGTGCTCACTAAGCCACTGGAGTCAAGCTATCCTGGCTGAAGACGGCTGATAGCCAGAAACCGGTCCTATGATGCTTGATTCCAGTCCAGGGAAGACATGGGTTGGCAGTTTGGGCAGGACTGTTCCCATGAGGCACAGGGTCAAGACTGATTTGCATATGGCCATGTCTGAACTGAGGTGGCTTGGTGAGCAAAATAACGATGGAATAAACCCAGATCTGTGACTAGGGTGAATGTTTTGCCATTGTGCAACATTTCGTCCATCATCTTGTGTGTTTTCATAGTAAATGTAATCCCTTTAGTGTCCAAAACCTTCCCCAAGTTGGTTTAGATTGGAGTGGGAATAGTAAGTTTTTACCCTTTCAGGGCTAAATTACGAGTCTGGTGGTCCACGGACAACCAGACTTGTGGGGGCGCAGTGGCAGCAGTCTCCCCATTGCACAATTATGATCTTGGCGGTGGGACAGCCACATCCCCGCTGCAGCCTCCAGAGACCCGTTATTCCCTGGTGGTGATGAGGTGGTGTAGAGACATACTTATGCTTGGCTGGGCAGCCACAGTCTCGCCAAGCATATTAGGCGGTTCCTCCTACATGTAAACCCTGCCGGAGAGGAAACAATGGGGACAGGCCTGATGTCTCTGCTCCCTGTATTTATTTACTTATTTAGAAGTTTTGTATAGTGCTAGCTGGACCCGAGGGTATCAGAGCGCTTCACAGCATGTCCAATTATGAGCATTATCGGCATAGACAAAATACGAAACTTACATACTTATGAGCATTATAGACATACATATAATACAGATCTTAAGGTCGAACAAGGGGATCGTGGCTGAGGAGTTTCCTGTAGAGAAGTTACCTTGCTGATAGCGAGTGGGATGTCTATCGATCCAGCCGAGGTCTGATGGGAAATCCCCGCGGTTTTAGTTCTGAGACCACAACGAGGTTATGGTACGGTGTTGAACTATTTCCAGAGTAACTTATGATCATCTTGTTAAGATCGAAAGCGCTCTAGGAAGAGGGCTTTGAGTAGGATCTTGCATTTCGGGAAAGAGGTGGTCGTTCTGATGTGGGGGGGGGAGTTCCAAATCTTAGGTGCATTTCCCACAAAAAATTTAGTTGTGGTTTTGTGTTTCTGAGATTTCAGTGGGATGAGTAGTAGCGTGTTGGGGGCACATGTTCAGGGAGGCACAACATGTGCCCCCCCCCCTGTGTGCATGCACACCAGTTCCTGCACAGCATGGACTTTCAAGTCCATGGCGTGCATAAACTGTTTTTGACAGTCCAACTGAGATGCCTGTTTTTGAAAGGCTCCAACATGGAAACACTAAAAATAGGCCTACCAGGCAGGAAAAAACTCCTAAAGAGGCGGATGGCCTCACCACGGGTCTGGCGGTGCGGTGCTGACCCAGCAGAGCACAGCCAATCTCATAATCAGGCCCTTAGTGTCCAACAGCTTACCTGAGTTGGTTTATCCTTTAGTGGTAATAGTAAGTTTCTTTCTTTCAGTGTCCAACACGTTCCCGAAATTAGTTTAGATTGGAATGGGAATAGTTCATGTCAATAATTTGGCGTCCAACACCATCCTCGCGCTGGTGTATATTGGAGTGGGAATAGTAAATGTCACCACTTCAGTGTCCAACACCTTCCCTTCAGTTGGTTCAGATTGGAGTAGGAATGGTTAATGTCTCCACCTTAGTGTCCAACACCTTCCCTGAGTTGGTTTATATTATAGTTAGAATATTACTTTACTTCCTTTTAGTATCCAAGTCCTTCCCCATATTGGTCTAGATTAGAGTGGGAATAGTAAATGTCAGCCCTTTACTATCCAACACCTTCCCCAAGTTGGTTTATATTGGCGTGGGAATAGTAAAATTCACATGCCAAGGCATGCATGCTGCTCCCACAAAACATTAAAAACACTTGAGGGAATGTAATATTGAATTCCCAGGAAACAAATCCTCAACTTCCAACGGGGTCGGGCAGACAATAAACCCACTCATAGCACTCCAGGATGGAAGCGCTGCACTAATCATGGGCTCACTTTCTGACAGGGCCGGGCAGATAGTGTCCCCACTTGCTACACCGTTAGCTCCTGTGAGTTGGGACTTTTACTGATGTGGGCTTAGATTTAGCAGTCCGATTTTGTTTTATACGTCTATTTTTTTAACTGCTCAAATTCTTATATTAAATTGTATGTGGGTAGCACGGAGGCTGAGAACTGTTGCCTTATTCCTCACTACATAATTTCATGTACATTCAATTACCGCATTAGCTCTGGTGTGGTTGGTGACCTGCTGCTTGCCTTCCCTGACATTTGGCACGCTGAGTTCGGTGCTGGCTGGGACTGTCGGTGCAAGCGGACCTGCCATTTTAAAGTTTAGCGCTCTAGTCTTTAGCCCTGGGAGCATACAAAACTGGAAGCTGGCGCAAGTGTGCAGCGGACGCGCGCAGCGGACGCGCGCAGCGGACGCGCGCAGCGGGTGCACCGGTGGCACGCTAAGGGCAAGCCCGTCTGCTCCCGTCCGCGCTAAGGACGCACTCAGCGCCTCCCACTATGCTTGTTTTTTCAGGCATTAGAGGTTGACTAAAGGACGCTGCTCGTTCCGTTATACCAGTGAGGAACTTCACTCTATTGGTGGGTCAGGCAGAGGTAAGGGGGCCCTTGATTTTGCTCAGTCTGCCTTTCCGCTGTCTCATTTTCTTGATACCGGATTATTGGCATGTGGACTACTGAATGTCAGGTCTCTACCTTGGAACTATATGGAAATTCAGCTGTTGCTGGAACATCATGATCTTGAGATCCTGTTCATGACTGAGACCTGGACCTCTCCCGACTGCCAGATTGATCCAGGCTGGGCTTGCCCTCCTAGCTATAACATTCGCCATAAACATCGCCCGAATGGGAGAGGTGGAGGAGTGGGGGTGATTTTTAAAGATAATTTTAATCTGGCCTTTTTTGATGTGGATGTGGTCGCAGGTTTTGAGGTACTTGGCTTCTCTATTAAAAACAATGAAGGTCAAGTTCTAACTGGGATTATCTGTTATCGTCCTCCTGGGGTGTTCAGTGTACTGCAGCAGCAACTCCTGTTGGAGATGTTGACAGATATGGCGGCCAGTCACCATCGATTAGTGATCTTGGGGGATTTTAATCTCTGGTTTAATGGGTCGCTTGACTCCGCCTATTCGAATGTCCTTCAGTCTTGTGAAGGCCTGGGCCCTTTTTCAGCAGGTGCCCAAGGCCACTCATACAGGAGGACATATGCTTGATTTAATTTTCTCAGAGGTTAATCATCTTCTGATTGGGGAAATACTGCCAATGGACTGGACTGACCATTCGCTGATAAAAAATGTTATTAACAGTGCTTCCGATAACTGTCGGGGTACAAATGTTGCCTGTAATTACGTAAGTAGAGACTGGAAGTCCCTCTTGCGTTTGAAGGGCAATGCCCCAATATTCGGGGTAGAGAATTGTTTTTCCCCAGTTAAACCTGTTGACGAGAAATATTTTTACATTTGCAGTGAGATCAAATCACTCTTGAATGTGGTAGCCCCCCTAAAAAATCATTGTGCTAGGGGTAGACCTTCGGCTGCTTGATTTAATGAAAATCTAAAAAATATGAAACTGGATTGTAAGCATGCTGAAAGGAGATGGAGACGCAGCTACCTTGACATTGATAAGACTATGTGGAAATCTAAGATTACGGGGTATAAAAAAGCGATAAACATGGCTAAGGCGGATTATTTTTCTACTTGATACTTAAGGCCCCCAACAGTTCGAGAAGTATTTTTAATATCTTAAATAGCCTGACCAGCCCTGAGTGTGCAAAGAACATGATACCTCCCTCCCAAGAGCTCTGTGAAGACCTAGCTAGGTTCATCCATGAAAAAATTAACACTATTATCAAGGATCTGGGAGGGGGTCAGCATCCCTTGGGGGTGGTGGACTCAGAGATTAGTAGCAGCGACGATGCCGTCTGTGCAGAAGGCGAGGTCCCTAACTGCCTTTCTGAGTTTGTGCCCCTAGGATTGGATGACTTTGACAGGGTGGCCAGTGGTGTCCACTCAGGGTCTCCTCTTGATCCTGTGCCCTATAAAATTTGGAGTGAATTTAAGGCAGAGCTGTTCCGCATTCTTCGACTGATTTATAATCAGTCATTGTCTAGTGGTATGGTCCTGGTACAGTGGAAAGAAGCAGTGGTGACACCACTGTTAAAGAAGCCCTCACTTGACCCGGGGGGCCTTAAGAACTTTAGGTCCATCTCCCTCCTGCCTTACCCAGCCAAAGTCGTGGAACGAGTGGTGAGTAGCAGTCTTTCCAAGTATTTGGAACAACACTACCTGCTGGAGGAGGTGCAGTTTGACTTTCGGCCGGCCCATGGAACTGAAACTGCTCTGGTGACCGTGATGGACGGACTTCGGACGTGGGCAGACAGGGGGCAGGCAGCGGTGCTGGGTCTGCTCGACCTGTCTGCCGCATTTGACACGGTCAACCATTGGAACCTGCTGAAGAGATTGAGTGAGGTTGGGGTGAGGGAAACAGCCCTGAGATGGCTGCGGTCCTTCTTAGGGGATAGACAGCAAGCGGTACCCCTCCCCCTTTTAAATCTACCTACTCAAATATCTCACATGGTGTACCACAGGGCTCGGCTATCAGCCCTATTTTATTTAACATCTACCTGAAACCTCTGATAGCTGTCATCAAAAAGCATAACATTAACATCATTAAATATGCCGATGACACACAGTTGATTTTCCCCCTTGAGGGAGATCAATCAATATCGACAGAAGTGTTTCACAATTGCCTGCGTGATACAGCCTTTTGACTGAAGGAGAACTCGTTGCAATTTAATGCAGATAAGACAGAGGTGCTCTACTGTCCGAGGGACAGAATTCCCTCTGACTTACCTTGCAACTTCTGGCCGGCCATCACCTCGACCTTGGTTCAACCTGTAAAGAAGGTTCGTAATCTTGGCATCTTGTTTGATTCCAAACTAAGGGGCTGATTAGGATGGCGGACGGACCTGCGTCCGCCCGTCACCCCAGAGGTGGAGGGACCGTCCGCAGGGGCAGCGGCGGTCCCTCCGTGCAAATTAGGATGTGACCGCCACCCTGGCGGTCACATCCTGTATGTTTAACATTGCGGCGGGTGCTGCTAGAAGCAGCATCCGCTGCAATGTTAAAACCGCATGTTTTACATTTACATGCCTGCCGCTTTGTGCATGTAAATGTTGGGGGGTACCATAGGTACCCCCCATGTGCAACCCCCACCCCCCGACACCCTGGGGGCCCGCAACAGGCCCCCAAATGCCAAAGTCCACATGCTTTTCATGGCGGAAAAGCCACCGCGGAAAAGCATGTGTCCGTGCACATCCTAATTTGGCTGACGGTGTCTTGCAGACACCGTCACCAAATAGACATCCCCACGACGCGGATCAGAGGCGGACGGACCAGCCGTCCGCCGCTGGTCCCACCGCAATGCCACCGTCATCCTAATCTGGCGGTGGGTGTTGTCTGTGGCGGCGGCGGTTAATCCGCATCCTCCAGGCTGGCGGTGGCTTCCGCCGGCCTGGGGGATGCGGATTAACCGCCATCCTAATCGGCCCCTTACTCTTGAATCTCAGGTCATGCTAACAGTGACCTGTTGCCTGGCTAATATTAGGTCTCTGCGGAAGATCCTTCATCTGCTTCCATCTCACTCTCGGGCATTGATAGTTCGTAGCACCATTCTTAGCAGGCTTGATTACTGTAACGCTTTGTTTCTCGAGTCTCCTAAATTTTTGCTTGAAAGGTTGCAGAGGATCCAGTTTACAGCTGCCAAATTGGCCTTGTGGTGGCCTAGAAGATCTGCCTCTTCAGTGGCTATGACAGAACTACACTGGCTTCCGCTAAGACAGAGAGTCCGGTTCAAGTCTCTCTGCATAGTGTTCAAAGCTCTGCATAGGGTGGGTCCTGTGTCTATGCAGAGAAAGTTCAAGTGGTATGCACCTTCGAGATGCCTCCGCTCCTCTGCGGCAACACTTGTCATAATGGCGAGATTTAGGAAAGTCAGGGCAGGTGGTCAAACCTTTGGGTACGCTGCTGCCAAACTTTGGAACCAACTCCCTTTGGAGCTAAGACAAGTTAGTGATCTGTGTGTCTTAAGAAGGAGACTCAAAACCTGGTTGTTTCCTAAAACTTAGTTGGCTGTTTGGTCCCTGCTCATTCTTGTGTCCCTCTTTATTTCGCGTCAACAGCACCAGGATGCCTTTTTGGTGATAGTGCGCTTTATAAGTTAAATAAATAAAATAAACTTGCCACACTCCCAGGATGGAAGAGATGGAGCCTCTCACCGCCTGTGTTTATTCATCACCTTTCATTACCTGACATTCTGCTGGACTGGCTGCTCGTCACCAAATTGATGTAATGGTAAGTTCCAGAGCAGTCCAAGATATTCTTTAAAGACGTTTTATGTCAACTTACCTGAATGTTACATTCCCTCAGCCAGCCAGAGTACTAACTTTTTTGATTAGAACTCCCACATCTCATAACAAAGCGATAGAATATTACTTGAACACTATTCCACAAGTCGTAAAACACAATGGCCAGTAAATTAAAGACTTTCTACATACTATTCGTCCGTCGGCCAATCAACTTGCACATCTACTATCTAGCTTGTGGTAACAGGAAGTATTATGTATTATTTTGCTGGCCCTCAGGTAAATAGCAAAGATTATGTGCTATTTGGCTTCTGGCCGGGTAAATAGCCACTCCCTTATAGAATGGGTGCATGACTAAAGGCAGCATTTGTAGGCCTAATCATAGTGATAATGTGTAGATAGACATGGTGACTTCACAGGGTAATTACAATGTCCACAATGATTGTAGCCTTCAAACCATAAGAATTGACTTGTTTGACAAACCATTGCAGGTCAATTTTTTGTTGTACTCCTGCTGTTTCCATGCATACTTTTAAAATTGTCTTTGAATGATTTCATTGATTGGTTTAAATTGGCTTATGTTTAATTTCTCACAAGGGCGTGTCCTTGATTGGAAATGATGTGATGGGGGAGCCTTGGTCCTCTGTTTTCCACTATCCAGCAACAGTGTTTCTTGAATACATTTACTTTAAAAGTAAAAGGATTTTCTTTATAGGAAATATGTTTCAACAAAGATAATGGCGAGACCAGTGCCATCTCCCTGATGAAACATCGGCAGTGCAGTTGGCATGCTTTGCACAGCGTATGACGCCCTGATGATGCATTGCTTCAGCTTGGTGGATCTTTAGTAGGCCTGCAATAGGATACAAAGCACAGTCGAGGTTCACATAACTTCCAGTACAACACAGATCTGCCAGATTGAAACTTGACGAGGACGTGTTTTGTTGTGTTCTGTCCATCCTTGCCAAGTACTACTCATCAAGAGTTATACTAACACATTTTAGTGTGGTGGTCTGCATCGCCATATAGCCCCCATTGACCAAATGGCGCTCTTGTAGTGGGGGTTTGCCCAGGAGGAACCACTTAACACCATTCGAAGGCCGTGGAGGCGAACGGACAAGATGGCAGCCATAGTTTGATGAGGAGCGTGGAAGCCGAGTCAGCGACCAAGAGGGCCGCGAGTGCAGGTGTGGACGCGTGGAAGGAGAAGCAAAAGGATCGTCTTAATGGCGGTGGAGCACACTGTCTGCTGCAAGCAAGGAGCAGGGCTGGAGATTGAGTGCAGCGGCCCACTGAAAGCTCTTTAGCGGAGGACCAGCACTGACCGAGGCCTCCAGATTGCTCCTAGGAAGCAGACTTTCAGGCACAAGGGAGAGGAGATCTTGTTGGCCCGAGCGGGAGCAGAGGAGTTCCCAACTGTCACAGGTGGTGCAGAGTGGACACAGAATAGTGTCCAGGCTGGAAGCCAGATGACACAAATGGCAGTGCAGAGACTGGCCCACGGAAAAGTTCACTTGAACGCAGAACAGGGATCATAGCGCTTCCGTGAGCAGGAAAGGGACAATAAGGCTGCATAGAAGCTGAAGGTAGAGGGTGGACGACATGGGGGCTGCCTGGGGGTTGCACCCAGCGGAGAGGAGGTGAAAGGCCGGGACGCAATTGATGATCCCCTGATCAGGGTCGGGGCACTGTGAGGGACTTGGCGGATCCTCTGGAGCAGAGCCATCTCCGCAGCAAGCTGAAAGGTGCGCAAGAGGCAGCCAAGGAGTGGAGGCGAGAGCGGTGAGACCCACACTTGGGTGCCTGTTAGGAAGCGGGCTATCTCGGGCCCGGGTCTGGTCCTGGAGGTGGAAGAGAGGGTTGCGGACCATCTGCAGTGGGCCCTGGGGGCAAAGGGAGAGGAAGGCCTAGTCTAGACGCTGCTGAAAGTTATCTCAAACAGGTCATCGGGATCGCAGCAGAGCTGGGCCCTCCCTCATGCCTTATAAACTCATTGAATCAACTGAAGTAGCAGAGGAACTGTAAGCAAACTTCATACAACCAACGGACTGGACAAGGATCTGACCTAGGGAGCGGGGTTTAGCTAAAGCAGTAAACAATAGCTCTCCTACCAGTCCTACACAGTAATCAGACCTACCTGGAGCCAAGTGCTTTGAAATATCTAGCTTCGAAAGGCCCCAACGCTGGAGGAGAGCATGGCCTCAGCATAGTTAAACAAGGGCAGGAATCTTAAGGAAATGCTGAGTAAACTCCCGACGTCAAGCGTGAGTGAGGAGAAGGCCTCACCCCCCGCATTCTTGGGCCATGACTCAGCCAAAGCCGAAGAACCGGCCGGTCACCCGTTCCTTTATGGAAACTCAAGGCCCTCAAGAGAGAATTCGCAAAAGAACTGAAAGAAGTTCGAGAGATGTGGATGCAATGGGGGAACGGGTGGATAGCATTGAATAGCACAAGACGTTTGGGACGAAGAGGTGGAGCAGCTACAACAAGAGGTACTATGGCTAGAGGAGCGGCAAATCGATCTTCAGGTGCATACCGAAGATTATGCGCCTGAAGGAACTGCCTTTGACGCTCCCATTGTGGTACCTTTTTCAGAGGCAACGCCATGGGATCGGCAAAGAACTGCACCCCTGCGTAAAAAAAAGTCATACTCTGGGTGGTTTTTAATGACTTTGGCAGTCTCACAGTGGGGTGGCAGCGTGGCGGCCTTGCTCCAAGACCGTCAAAGTCATAATATGGCCCTTACTGTTCGGAGACACTGATGAATGTCATGATTTGACCATGGTGCTGCTCAGCTGCAGTGGTAAGTAGAGGTGTAAAGTTATGTAGAATGTGAAAGAGTGGGCAAGTTAGTAGGAACATTTTTAGAGAAGGGTGTTGAAGTAATATGTGCATGGGAGAAAGCGGAGGAAGAGTGGGTTATTGTCATTGGCACCTGTGGATGATTGCAGGGAGGTTTCAGAATGCAGTCTCTGCAGATCATGTCTGTCACTGTAACCAGAGACAAGAGGCACTGAATCCCGGTTGGCACAAGGAACATAGTGACTTTTGTATATAGAGTGCTATGAATTCCCACTCAAGACTGAAAGCTCTTAGAGTTTCTTCTTGCTCAAAGTTGTGTAATTTCTGACATTTTCTGTTTCCGTGGACTTCATTGCTTGGTTTTACTTGCGCAAAAGTGTCACAAAAAAGTCACACATTTAGTCATTGAATGTCTCCAAATTACAAAGAAACAATGAAAATGTATTTAAAGTGACATCTTCCATTATGGATCTATTTAATATCAATTCAACTATCCAGGTAGAATTTCCTGCAAGAGGAGAAATCCGATAAGCCGTCAGGACAAAGCAATTCCCTATAACTTCCTTTTGTGGTGGTGATGGTGGAGCTAAAGAGCAGACTAAAAATATAGTGCTTTTAGAAGGGTTTTTGCGCAAACACTGGTTGATATTTGGAGCATTTGGGCATGGAATGGTGACCTGGAGGTGTTTTGTCTAGGTGTTGAGCTTTTAGAACGGTGTCTTTTGTCACAGGGTCTCCTTTCTTTTCTTCTGTTTTTCTTTTCTTCTTCATTTTTCGTTGTCAGTGTCATTTCACGTGTATCAGTTCGACATGAATCATGTATGACCACTTTGTAATATGAAGTCGTATGATTTTGTTGACTTTAATTAACGTTGTTATTTACATAAAAACTGACTGCTCCCTATAACATGGGTTCTATGGAATTGAATACATGTTTTATTCATTCTGTTTGCAGATCAAGCCCCGGAAGAAGGGCCCTGGGCCCGAAATGCATTGGTCAGTCCTACAAAAAGATTTGTTCATCACGAACGAGTGATGTATTGTAAGAATGTATTCTTCTTGATGCTTATAAAATCAAAAGATAACGTTTTTGGTTTAAATGGACATTATGTAGCAGCAATTTAATGTGTTTCTTTTTGTTTATTGAGTGTATAATTGTCAAGTTGTGATACCGCCATTCGGGAAGGTAGGCTAGAGTGCGCAGAGGTCAAGTGGAAACACTTGTAATATTTTTGGTTGGAGCTAAAGAGCAGACCTCTAAAAAGAGTGTCAATTAAGGCTACACAACAATCTGTACAACAATAGCATTTGTCAAATATGTTCACTCTCCTGGGGTAAGGTATGGGCTTTGCAGGCCCTCTCCACCTGCTATGGTGAGCAGGCAGACTGTAGGCACAAGCAGAGGTCACCAAGAGCATTTGAAGGGAAGATATAATGAAAATCTAAGGTTTTAATCCTGTAAGTTGACGTCATTCCATGCATGCAACCTTAGGCACTGAGCTCTCTGGCTACCCTGCTATTCCTATATTGTCATATCTACTAAAGTTATGAAGTGCAGAATGACTAACAGCCTGCTGTGGCTTAGAGCAAATTGTTTATGGGTGAAGTGTGTCCCCAGGACAGGAAACACTCCTGACTGTATGTAACCCAAGAAACATTTTTTTCTCTAATTTGGGATTGGCAGATAGACAAAGAATGGGGTGTGGCCAAAGAATTGGCAAGTCAGAACACACAACCTGATTCTTAAAGACACAGGCATCCTCATCAACAGATAAGCAACACCGGGAGCGCAGCATCCATTGTGCAGATGGCTCTCTGAGCCTTAGATGAAGCTAAAACCATCGGGTAGCAGGCACTGGAACTACAGGAAACACTTTCTACCACTCATAAGGAATCACTGTATGCAAGAGATGAACCAGAACAAATGCATCAGTTACAGGCAACATCCACTGTGGTACCGGACGAAGCGGGAACAAGAGGCTACTGACACAGGAAGTATAAGAAACACATCAAACACTCATAATGACTGCATAGTGCATATTTTATGCAACTTTGTTTTATGTAAACCACACTACTACCAATTTGATTTCACGAGTGCTCTAGAAACGAACGAATAAATAACTAATAGCATTGACAGAGGAAGCCTGGGAAGCACTTCTACCACTCAAAACAACTCCAGAGAGCCACAGGATGAAATAGGGGAAGGGGAGGTCTGTCAAATGCACATTCAGAAAGATTTCTACTGCTCATAGTCACTCATATGTGGGTGGAATTAACAGAACCAAACAGTCACTAAGAAAGACACTCCAGAAAGCACTTGTTCACCAAAATCTACCTCCATAACAAAGCGACGACAAAGTTACACACGTTGGAGGCAAGGGGTAATGTCAAGTGTATTCCATGGAGCACCACTACGGTAGAACCAGGTTTTCAGTGTATGCCAGGTTTATGGCTAGGTGAGTCATTTTTTAATGTTGATTACCAATATTGCACACAAATACAGGAAGTCTCCCATACCTTGCAAAATACTCATACAGAGTGTATACTAAGTTTCTAAATAGCTTGATTTCAAAATGCCTCTTTTTCACCTATCTGTTTTTCTAATGGGGGCTGGGTCAATTTCTTTGTTAGGGCGCTGGGGCTCCACCCCGGCCCTAATTCACATCCCAAAGTAAAACATTACGATATGCCAGCATGCAGATGAAACATGATTTTTTAAATCTTTATTGTCAGTGACTGGTTTAGATTTGAATCATTCCATCGCTTGGTAACTTTCCCAATTAAAAATGACTGGTCGAGGGACCTGGGGGCATATTACCAAGGGGGGGCGATAGGCCACTAATCGCCGGCTTTGCGGCCGTTTTTGGCCGCTGAGCGGCGATAATTCTATCGCTCTATTAACAAGCTGTCGCTAACCGATGTTAGCGACAGTTTTTAGGCGATAGCGAGCGGTTTGGGGCCCGCTTTGCATGTCAGCGATATTTATCGCTAATGACATGCAAAGTGGGCGTACTCAACCTGTTAGCAATTGAAAGCAGTCGTTATCGTCGCTATCGCCTATTAGCAAGGCAGGCGTAGCGATGGAAATATTCCCACTATCGCCAAAAACTAACGCCTGCTCAGACCAGTTCTTAGCCATGTTATCCAATGGGAGGTGGATAACATGGCTAAGAGCATTTCGTCCCTAATGCGTGAATATCGCTGTATTCTCAGCGATATTCACACATTTTGCCGCTATCGCTGGATATTTTAGCACATTGGAGAAAAACGTTGCTAATAGCATGTTTTCTCCGCTAACATATCCAGCGATAGGCGGCGATAAAAAAATCGCTGATAAGCCTATTTAGCGAAAAATATCGCTACTTGTTGGTAATATGCCCCAATGTGCTTTGTCCATGTGACAACGTCTCCCAGCAATCTACCATTCACTTGGTATTATTTTGTAAGTACTTTGTTAACGAACGTGTAAGGTGGATTGAGCTGTATTTGAAGTGGGGTGCATGGCGGCAATACCGCCCAGCTTATTCATTTCTGCAACAACTGGATAGTGAATATTGCACTGTGATTATGACCGGTCTTTTAAGAGCATATTGAAGAAGCGGAACGTAATAACTTGTTAGCCATAGTAGGGAAAGAGACAAGTGCTACTTTTGTATGGAATATTTTTATTAATATTGCAGATCTATAGTTTTATTCTTTGCATAGAATGACGTTCTTAACGATGACTCTGTATGAATTTGACTATTTTAATTGTTGCTTTTATGATTTTATATTTCTGCTAAAATCGAATAAAACATTCTTTGAATTGAATTGACTCTCATCTTTCTAGTTGAGGAACAGCCAGGCACAGTAAAGCAACACAAACCAAAGTGTGTACGTATGGCGCTCTAAAATATGGACACAGAATGACGCAGCAAGAAGTGGTCTGTGTCAAAGAAGTTCTTCCAAATAGAATGAGTTCATAAGAGGTGCCTCAATCACTCTTTAACATCATTTCCAGTACCACATACCCATGGAAGGTTATGGTGGAATCAAGAGAGCTGCTCTGAATTGTCACATTGAGCAATAACAAAACCATGACTAAGCATAATTCAAGAGTTGAGGTGGAGACATTCTTGCCAATGTTGAAGTGTGAACATTATCACAACACTTTTCCCATTCTGTACATTTGACTTTCAAATCGTGTAGCATTACAAAAATGCAAATTAATCCACATGGACACTAACCTGCTACCTGTATCTCAAATTCCGCAGAGGTTTCAATATAAGGGCTTGTAGATTGAAAGGCGCACCTGTATCGTCCGGCATCGGAGCGGGTGAGATTGGTCAATGTCACAGCCACGCCTCCGTGTGCAATGTCTTTTTTGATAATTTTTGTCCTCCCTTTATACTGCTGAAATGGCTTATCAACATCTTCCTTCCCATTGTCATACAGATGCACAATGGCGTCTTGATGTTCCCAGTAGACTTCCATTTCCACTGCACTAACAGGGGGGTTGAGATGGCAGGAAAGTATAGTCTCCCCACCAACAATGTCACAAATGGGCTGGCTGGGTCCAACCGCCTCCACAGACTGCACAGCTGCACCTGTCAAGGAAAACAGAAGATAACAACTTTCAGCACAAATGATAAAGCAGATGTGGTTCTGCTCACAGGGTGCATACTGGAAGGAACCAGCCCAGGCATGTTTTATTCTGTAAGGGTTTTAGTTTCTACTCTTACAAATCTAAGCTAAATTCCTATTTTCTTTCACGTTAATAGGTCTTGTTATAGGCAGATTGTGTCATTGAATGCATCAATGTGTGTCCTGAACCTTCAACAACCAAATGGAATGTATTGGTTGATCTAATCTGCACCTGAGTGGTAATTCTTTAAAATGGTGGTTTCCTTATACAACAGGTAGCTGTGCAATATCGCCCAAGCAGGAAGGAGACACTGGTGAGCATTGCCATAGTGACATTCCAATGGCAATCCACATTTGTATATCGACTTTCCCTATATAAATGGCTTTCTACCCCTGCCTTCCGCAGGCACATTCATTCGCCACAAAATCTGAGTAGGTGAAAGGAATGCACACAATATAACCAGACATTAAGGCCAGCTGTACTAAGCGTTTGCATCACCCTTGCATCCCATAAGGCGACACAGGGCAATGCAAATTCTTATTTGGGATTTACAAGGCAGGGGCACATTTGTGTGGGCTTGTAAAGCTTTACAAAGAAATGTAACACAATGCAGCAGATTTAGCTGTGTTGCATTATATTTTGAGTTTTAGGCATTTAATGCATGGAGCATGATCCATCCATGGATTTCACGCAATTCCAGATTTGCTAAGTGTTAAAAATTGGTTGTTCGTTGACTGGGGGTGTAACCCTAAGTCAAACAGCAACCAAATCCGAGTCAGGGTAAGGGTCAGGCAACCCTAAAGTAACTTTTGCCCACCCTCTGGTAGCTTGACACAAAACAATAAGGCTTAACTTGGAGGCACTATGTAAAGTATTTGTGCAAAACTTCGAACAGTAAAACAGTGAAAACACCACACACAAAAGAACCACACCAGGTTAGAAAAATCAAACTCAATTTAATAGATAAAACAAGATCAAAACCAAAAAAATACCATAAATAGAACTTGAGTAATTCATTTTTTTTTTAAATAAACTGCAAAATTGTGCTTAGGAGCAATAAGCTGGTCATGTCAGACCGAAACAAAGTCCACAGTTCAGGCTGGCTGAGGAGGGAGCACGGGCCGGATGCAGCGCCCCAGTGAGACCTGCTGAACAAAAGTACCTTAATCCTTGCATTGCATCGGCAAGGATGCGGTGCAGTCATGCCCTATGTCTGTGTTCCCTGTGCAGGTGGGGTGATGCCTCCATTTTCTCCATGCAAGAACGGTGATGTGAAAGGTTTAGAAGGCAATGCCAAGGTTCTGAGATGAGACCGTTCTGAAGGTAATGCTCTGGGTTTCTCCACGCAGAAGAAGTGGTGCGTCAATCTTCTCCATATAATGGAGACAATGCGCTTATGATGATGATGATGATGCACTGGTTCCAAATACGATGCACTGGTCCTGTTCCCGCAACAGTGTTGTTGCATCAGTTATGCTGTCGCAGCAAATAATGCAACTGTTCCCGTGGAGCAAACACCTAGGCCCACTTCCAAGGGTCTAGTGCTGGGGTGCCACCATTTGGCAGAGCAGACTCACAGAGTGTAGAGTCCAAGTGCTCGAGCAGACAGGTTGAACGTTTTTTATGTCCCTGAGATTTCAGATCAGGTGGCCAATCAGCTAGCCCAAATGATGCAAGTCTAGTCCATCTCACCCAGGCAAAAGAGAGCAGCAGGTAGCTGGGCAACACAGCAGTAGTTCAGCAAACAGCAGTCTAGCAGAGCGGTAGACTTTTTAGCATCACAGCAATTCTTCTTCGTTGGAGAATGGACACTGGTCCAGAAGTGTACTGAAGTCATGATATAGGAGGTTCAGTACTTATACCCAGTTGTCCCACTGAAGTGGGGGGGACTTCAAAGAATGGTCTTTGAACTCCACAAAGGTCCTCCTTTCCTGCTCTGGCTGCAGACCCACTACAGGGGGGTATGCTGCCCTTTGTGGGCGGACAGCACACTGCCTATTCAGGTGCAAGTGCAAGGCTGTGCCAAGCTCCCCCCTAATATCTCTTAGGATGGCCCTTCAAGTCACACCTAGTCCTTTTATGTGTGGCTGTCTAGGGGGAATACACATAGACCAGATCTCAACCAGCTCAGACTAAACAGAGACAGGCAGCAGGAACTAAATAGCTAGTAAGGAAATTGCCAACTTTCATAAAGTCTAAAGAGAAAATCCTTTTGAAGTGTAAAGGGGAACTCAATTGTACTTATACTATACCCCTCCACCATAGAGTGATATTTCACTGCCACTTCAAGGAGGGATTTGATGATTTCAGAGAAACCAAGAAGTGTTATGGGTGAAGCAAAAAAGCTAGGCGAATGAAAGATTCAGGAGTAACACCCAGAAAACTGTTTTTACACAAAATGCATACAGAAAGAAGATAACAGCCCAAAGATAGGAAGTACAGAACTAATTACTCCTTGAGGAGGCAGCCTAGGTATTCCAAGATTAGAGAGACATACTTATCAGTCCAAATGGAACACTGCATCCCAATCAAAGCACATACCCAGACCTGAGGAAGAGCTTCGTGCAAACCAGGAGGGCCCTTGTGAAGGTGCCTAAAAATGAAAGTGTGTGTTCTCATGTAAAAACGTAACTTGTGCTATGTAAAGCGCTCTGATACCTGATTCGGTTCGGGTCTAGTTCGCGCTATATAAAACTCTACCAAAAAAAAAAAAAGGTTGAAACTTTTCGGCATATTGTAATAAGTGGTCAGGAGGGAAATAACATTATTAAAAGATTAAATACTACATGTGAAAAAGAATGAGAAAAAATCATATATTCTAGTAACAGGCTAGGAGAGCCCCACCCCTTTTTCCCCCCTACCACACAGGGCCACAAGATACCTTTAGGATCAAATGTCTGAGGGAGTGTAATACATCCCCAAATCTATTGTTTGTGAATTTTATGTTGGACGCGTATGTTTAAGTGTTATAAATGCAAAGACACAATATATGTAAGTGACGTGTTGTAAGATGTGTCTGAATTGTAAAAACATTAGATGAGTATATGGTTTCTTTCTGTAATACTATTCTATACATGTAATATCCTTATAAAAAAAATCAGTGACAAATCAATGATAAATCTTTGCCATAGCACATTCACTGCTCCTAATTGTATAGATTTAATTTGACACAATATAGGGGATATATATATAGATGCTACTAAAAGACTAGAATCTTGAGAGAGTGATGGGTGGCATAGAGTGAGGAGTGGGAAAGAGCACACCAAGAAACAGATCAGAGACCTTAATTGCCCTATGGTACGTGTAAGGGTTACACATCAAACAAAGTGAAATATCAATCTATGGTCGAGGGGGTATAGTATATGTACATTTGAACTTTCAGAAAGTGGCATTTTCAGAATTGCAATTTAAAATCTAACTTCACCATAAGTTGTGATTTTATATTGTGATTCCAGAGACAATAGACTTGGGAATCTTATCTCCTCCCAATCGGAAATTACACCTATAGAATGCAATAAGGTAATCACAATGTTACCCTATGGGAGATATAGGCCTAGAAAGAGTTAAAATGGACTTTGGGAGTTTTTGACTACCAGGACATATAAAACTTAAATGTACATGCTGTGCCAAAATTGCACTCTGTTCCATGGGTTATACTGGACCTACCTTAGGGGTGAATTATATGTACAAAAAGGGAAGGTTTAGGCCTTGTAGGAGGTTTGTTTTGCCGGGCCAAAATGGCAGTGTAATCTGCACATACAGGCTCTGCAGTGGTAGGCCTGATACATGGTTAGAGGTTTACTTATGTGGGTGGCACAATTAGTGCGGCAGTTCCACTAGTATCATTTCATCTACAGGCCCTGGTACAAGGAGTACCACATTTCTGTAGTAGGGGATCTCTGTGTATAGTCATAATCTAGTGAATAGTCCTGCCCAGGTGCGTGGACCCCGGAGCAATCAAAATTAATCTCTTAAGCTGTCTTCATTGCAGACCTGAATAGACACTTAAGAGAACATTAAAGACAATAATGCAGCCTGTACCTACAAGGCTACACTGTCCAGTACTTCAACTAGAAATGCCTAAAGATATTACTAACACATTTAACACAATCTGTCAAGTTTACCCCCTTAGAAACTTTCCTCCCCTCACCAAGTCCTTGAAATGATAGAGAGGAAGGGATGGACAGACAAGCCTCCATAGGCTGCCATTATGTGTCTTAAAAATGGATACCGTGCCTTTAAGGAACTCTCTAGAGACCCTCTGTATCCCAGCATGCACAGCCCACTCCTTTTACTTACAGTTCTTTTTGAAGGTGCATAAAGCAAGGCCTGTAGCATACATCACAGTACCATTTTCTCCACCGGGGAGGAGGGCGGGCGCTTATGACTATAACAGAGATACCCCTACTACAGAATTGGCGTTACAGGTAAGAAACTACTCCTTCTGTGGTAGGGGATCTCTGTGTATAGTCATAATCTAGTGAATAGAATGGCAAGCCCATCCAAAAAACAACCCGGCGGTGGAGAAACAGACAACACCACTATTGTGCGAACAGATTCCGCAGCGAAGGCTGCCCAACCTGAGCATCTGCTATGGCATCAGAAACCAGACAGTAATGATTAGCAAAGGTGTGGACCGACTTTCAAGTGGCCGCCCTGCAGATCTCTGCAATGGGAACATTACGAAGCAAAGCTGTTGCAGCTGCTTTGCCCCTGGTAGAATGAGCCTTAGCCTTACCCCCTAAGGTCTTGTTCACTTTCTGATAACAGAGCTGGATACATGACACAATCCACCTAGAGATGGACTGTTTCAAAGTAGCCAGACCAGTCCTAACCGACCCATAGTTGACAAACAATTGGTCGGATCAACGAATACCCTTGGCCTTATCCAGATATAATTTCAACACCCTTCCGACATCCAGGGAATGAAGAGACCGTTCCGCTGGAGTGGAAGGATTCTGGAAAAATGTTGGTAAAGTTAGAGTCTGATTAACATGAAAATCAGAAATCACCTTGGGAAGGAACTTAGGGTGAGTACGCATAACAACCTTAGCAGTATGAAATACAGTATAAGGTTCCTGGCAACACAATGCCTGAATTTCACTCACCCTGCGGGCCGATGTAATGGCCACGAGGAACGCCGTCTTCCAAGACAGGTGCTGCAGTGAAGCCTTATGAATAGGCTCAAAAGGTTCCTTCATCCGCCTGGACAGCACCACATTCAGTTCCCACGAAGGCGAAGGAAGCCAAACAGGAGGAAACACCTTCTTCAACCCTTCCAAAAAATCCTTAATCACAGGAATCTGGAAGAAGGATGCCTGCGAAGGGCATTTCTGTAAGCAGTCAATGCAACCAGGTGAACCTTAATGGAATGAAAATTAAGGCCAGACTGAGCTAGTTGCAGAAGGTATGGAAGGATAGCATCCTCCTTGCAGGTCGTCGGATCATAGTTCTTAGACATGCACCAGATGCAGACTCTCTTCCACTTGTAAGCATAAGAGGTCCTAGTAGACGGCCTCTTCGCCTCCTTCAATATGTCCATGCAATCCTCAGGAAGATTCAAGTGGCCATATTGCACTCTCAGGAGCCATACCGCCAAACTCAACGATGAGAGGTTGGGGTGCAACATCTGCCCCCAGAACTTCGTGAGAAGGTCCGGTCGACACGGCAGCCGCCGATGAGGCAGGATCGGCCTGGGCCATTTCGGAGCAATGAGGATCATCCGCGCCCGGGACCGGGCCAGCTTGATGAGCACCGCCGGAATCAGGAGAATGGGTGGAAAAGCGTACCGAAAGCTGTTCGGCCAGCTGATCCATAACACGTTCCCCAGAGTCCCCGGCTGGTAATACTTCGAGGCGAAGTCGCGGCATTTGCTGTTTTCAGCGGTGGCGAACAGGAGTGTCCCACATGGCGAAAATATCGTCGAGCACCTCGTCGTTTATGACCCACTCATGGTTTTCTTGGACCAGCCTGCTGAGGGCATCCGCCTGAACATTCCGCACACCTGGCAGATGAGTTGCCGTTATCGTCAGTCCTCTGGCTAACAGCCAGTGCCAGTTCGCCTGCGCTTCCTGTGACAGTGTGCGCGATCTCGAGCCCCCCTGCTTGTTGAGGTAATACCTCATGGTCGTATTGTCCGTCTGCACCAACAAGGAGTTGGTCTGGAAGGACGGATGAAAGGCCTTCAGTGTCAAATGAACAGCTCTGAGTTCCAGGAAATTGATGTGATACGTGGACTCCGCCGGAGACCACATTCCCTGGATCTGTAGATGGTCTGAATGCGCTCCCAGGCCCAGGAGAGATGCATCCATAATGATAGTCTGATTCGGGATGTCCTTGTGGAAAGGAACCCCTCTGAGGAGATTCTCTGCCGAGCACCACCATCCAAGGGACTGTTGGGAGTAAAGAGACAACTGGATCCGGTCGTCCCAACACCCTTTCCTCTGGTCCCACTGGTCCTCCAAACATTCCTGTAGCAGCCTCATGTGTAGGCGCGCATGCGGAGTGAGGAAGATACAAGAGGCCATTGATCCCAGTAGAGAAGACACCGTCCTCACTGTTGTAGTTGGAGCAGCTATGAGAGCCTGAGCCTTCAAAGGATGGATAAGCGTCTCTCCTCCGAAGGAGACACTCTTGCCGACAGTGTATTGATGGAGGTTCCCAAGTACTGCAGGCACTGTACAGGAATTGGGACAGACTTGGACAGATTTATGTGCAACCCCAGTCGGTTCAGCAGGACGGCCGTCCTGTTGAAGTGCAATTGCGCTTCCTGGAAGGTGGAGGCTTTGATCAACCAATCGTCCAGGTACGGGTGGACAAACACCTTGTTCTTTCTCAGGTGCGCTGACACCACAGCCATGCATTTCGAAAAAGTCCTGGGTGCAGACTTTATTACAAACGGTAGTACGGTGTACTGATAGTGATTGGTGCTGACGAGGAAGCGCAGGAACTTCCGATGTTTCCGTGCAATGGGCACATGGAAGTACGCATCTTGCAGATCTATCGCGCACAGCCAGTCTCCTCTCTGCAGATGAGGATAATTCTGGTGCAAAGACAGCATGCTAAACTTTTCCCTGCGAATCCACTTGTTTGCTTGTCGCAAATCCAGAATGGGTCTGAACTCGTTCTTGTCCTTCTTCAGTACTAGGAAGAAGCGTGAGTAAAGACCCTTTCCGCTTTGAGACAGAGGGACGTCTTCTATCTCCCTTTTTCTTAACAGGGTATCAGCCTCCGCCTGGAGCTCGTGCAGTTGGAACTGCGAGCCAACCGGTGGAATTGCTGGAGGCGGGCTGGTGAACCGAAGACTATATCCATTGCAAACAATATTCAGCACCCACTTGTCCTGAGTAATGTTTCTCCACTCTGCCAAGTACTGTTGGATGCTTCCCCCCACTGGAGCGGGTAATGGATGAAGGGGAAGTAGCACCTCAGGGCCTAGACCCAGCCGGGCCTTTGGTCGCGGAGGAAGACTGCTGACCACCTCGGCCCCTTTGGCGCTTTTGGAACGGTCTCCGCTGGAACTGCTGCTGCTGCTGCTGCTGTTGCTGTCCAGCCTGTCGACCTTGTCCCCAGAACAAGTCACATTTACAGATGAAATAACCCCTATTTTCTCAGCACCAGGTTACTCTCCAGGGTGAGCTATGCAGTTCACAAATACCCTGAACATAACAAAGTTTGCCTTAGTGTTATTGTTTAAGAGTTGTTCAATGATCTATCTCTGGTGTCTCTTGTTTTATCTCCCTCTCTTTTCTGTTCCACCTCAGTCACACTATCCGCATTTCTTTCCCATATTCGCACATATGCTAAATTCTCTTTCACTACTATCTACCTTGTCTTTCTCTCTTTCTCTCTTTCTCTCTCTCTCTCTCTTTCTCTCTTCAATCGCTTCTCCCACTCCCGCTTCTCTCACTGTCAACCTCCCTTCCATCTTCTCTTCCTCACTCCTTATCAGGAAGATTAACCAGGGTGAGAGACGTGTGATACCCCCACAGAATATTCGCTGGTCCAGGTTCTTAGTTCTCACAGAACCTCAGGTTTTACATTATAGCAATGAATGCCGAAAGAGTTTAACTCTGGCTGTGAACTGGCTCGCGACTGTCTGCAATAGAGCTCAAATGCATACTTGGAAGAGCTCAACTCTGTCTGCCCAGGGCTGCAGTACTATGTATGCATGAACTGAGCTCCAGCTCAATGAAAGAAATGACCTATTAGTATACATTCTCTGCTCTATTTGTGCATGGGTTTAGCACTATGTATGCAGGGACTTGGCCGCATCTGTGCTGGAGCCCAGCTCTATCTACAAAGGAATGAGTTCAGCTCTACAAGATGATAAGGTATTTTTGAGGCCCTAGCTCCACTCTCCCTATATGCACAAGAACGTACATTTATCAGTGGAATTAATTTCTTCTGTGGGGCATATTTACAATAAGTGGCTCATCCCTGCATATCAGCAGGGATGCGCCATTTATTGTGCGCCATGCCTCCGCCACAATGGATGCGCCGCATTTACAATGCGGCGCACCGTGAGGCAAAAACGGCACAGAAAGGAATGGATAAGAGCATGGCTCCGCAGTTAGAAATCTGGAGTTCCTCGATTTTACAATTGTGGAGTTTCTTAAAGACAATGGCGATACAGCTGCCTATTTTATGGGTCTATTAATACCTAACAGCGCAAAGTTGTCAGGGAGTGCAGCAATCACATCAGGTAAGGACCCATCATGAAGCCACATTTTGTTTAAGAAAACCACATCAGGATCAGTATCAACAAGAAAGTTATAGATGAAGCTGAAGTTTGGGAAGAGAGCGGCAGTTGAGGTTGAAACAGCGAACTTTGTTAGATACCTAATCGACTTTATCCTTTTGAATGGTGATTTTTTTATTGACTTTGTGCTCTAAGAGTTTGGACAGATGGTGGTGATCTCTATTTAGCCTGTCTTCTTATCCCCTCTCAACAGTGCACCCTCTCCGTCCCAGAGTGCACTTTGTTGTGAACATCTTCTTAATATTCATTGCTTTTATATAATTTGGTATGCTCTTTTGATCTGCATTTGTAGTGAGGCAATTTAGGAAAAGCAGGAAAGACCAGGCTGCAACAAGGAGACAATGTTCATTATGGAACAAGAGAAAGGTGAAATATATGGGGTGGAAATGAGCAGGTTGAGAAAAATGAAAAGGGAGGATGACAGAGAATGGGAGAGAAGACAGTGACATGTGGAGCGATGGTCAAGAGGGACACAGGCCAGGATGAACAGTGCTGAAGTTTAGCTGACTATCTATGGGAAATGCTATGGTAGATAAACTGCACTCTAGCACATGGGAATTAAAGAGTGGGCCTGAGAAGAAAAACAAAGTAAAACTTTTGTCTTGAGAACTCTGAAAAGACGGGAATCAAGTAGACCATGTGTCTGAAGTAGGTGTGTTAACCCATGGGACTACTCTTACTTGTTTGGATCCTTTGAGTTGTGAATGTGTCTTGGGTTTGGAAGAGGCACTGTTCTCCCTTTTGCGTAAGGTTTTCCAAACACCAAATACCACTTGCGGAGAGGGTTAGGATGATCAAGAGTTAGAACAACACAAGTGCAGGGTTATCTGGGGAAACCATGCTCCTGTGGCAGAAAGCATCTGTGGTTCACAGATATACATGCATTTGATAACAAGATGAGGTCTATACAGTGGTAGAAAGTTGTGAGTGAGAGGAAAAGCTGGTGAGATAGAGAGATTAATAAAGTAAGACGTGGAAAGGTAAGCTGAAATTGGGAAGGAGGTCTAGAGAGAGAGCCATGTGTTTGTGTGAGAGAGAGACAGACGGTGTGAGAGGATTTAATGGAAGAAAAATAGTAGGAGAGTTAGAAAAAAGAGGGTAGCTAGAATGCAGCAAGAAATTTAGAGAGTTGAAGAAAAGGGAACAGAGGTGGAGCAAGAGAAAGGGGAGTTGTAGGTGTGAGATTAGGTACTGAAAGAGCAAGGTGGGATAGAGAGTGGTGATGTATTGAGATAGATGCAAGGTGGAGAGAGAAATATGATAGAGGTGAAGGAGATTAGTTAGGTAGAAAAGGGACTGAGAGAAAGGTAAGTTATACATGGAGAGAGAGGAGAGGTAGAGACATTTAAGGTTTTGTGATATGTGAAGCAGATGGAGATGAGATAAAGGGAGGTCAGACAGAAAAATTATAGTGAAGGGCAGAGAGGGTGACGTGCAGAGTGTTGAGGTATAGAGAGAGGTTTGAGACACATAGATAGAGGCACAGAGTGTGATTGATAGTGAGACAAGGTCATAAGAAAGAGGTAGGGAAAGATTAAATTGAATAACTTGGAATAAGTATACTGAGAGAGAAGGAGATAAATGTGAGACAATGAAAGAAAAGCTAGAGAGAAAGGGGATGCTGGTATGTAGAGAAGTAAAGATAGACTGAGAGAAAGGCTGAGCAACAGAGTTAAGGTAGGAATAAGGTGAAGCAATGAGGGAGAAATGATGCAGAAAGATCATCCTTCAATTTACTTGCCTTAATTTGTGAGGGTTAAGGCTAAGCAGGCTAATGGCAAAGGGCAGTTTTATTATTGTGTATTGTACCAGAGCACCGCAACCAAAGTTGCATTGTGCAAAATGGAGAAAGCAGCTTAAAGTTACATTTGTTAAAAATGGCCTGCTACTGTTCACTGCTGCTATGCCGTGTGCTCAAACAGGGAGCCTGTTGCCACACACAAGCTGTGCATCATGGTGCAGTTTTTTGTGTGGCTGTTTAGCATAGATGCACTAGAAGTATACAGTTGCAGTAGAAAGTAATATGCGTAGACACATTGATAAACGTTACACTCATTGTGTATGTGGTGTGCAGTGCACCACACATTCAATGTAAGGAAATTTTGGCGAACTACATTTTTTTCCATGTTAGTGACTGTTTCAAGAAGGCATTATTGTTTTACCCAAAACCTGTTCTGGCTATTTAACTAGATCAGAGTTTGCCTCAGAAACTATTACTACTTGTGCTAATCTTATCAGCAATGAGACCCCCTTGACACAAATTGAGGGCAAATCAGTGGTAAGTATTATTTGTGCAGAGAAAAAGGCACTTTTCAGCACAGAATACCTTTTTTAAAGTAAATACTGTTACAAAATTGTGTGCTGCTTTCCTTCACTTTGCTGTACTTTGCCTTGACACAAACCCCTAGTAAATGTAGCAGTAACTTTCTGTTAAGCAACACTCTGCTCACAACTTAGAAAAAAGCCTGCTGCTTTTTATCAGCAATGTTTTTGTAGCAAGATTTTTGACTGTACCACTCACTTTACCAGCGGCTCCTTGAAAGTTTGGGGCCCTGACCTGTTGTCCACTTTTCCCCTGCCTCAAAATATTTCTGAGTATAACATCTCACATGGACCATCAACACAGGATTGCCCCCACCCTTCTTCAATTTAAAAAAGAGTCAATTACACTGTTCTATAAGGAACACTTCGATGAAGTATATATTCTACTAGCAAAACACACAAGATGATGGACGGAATGTTGCACATTGGCAAAACATTCACCCCCAGTCACAGATCTGGGTTTAATACATTGTTATTTTGCTCACCACGCCACCCCAGTTCAGACATGGCCATATGCAAATCAGTCTTGACCCTGTGCCTCATGGGAACAGACCAGCCCGAACTGCCAAGCCATGTCTTCCCTGGACCGTAATCAAGCATCCTAGGACCGGTTTCTGGCTATCAGCTGTCATCAGCCAGGATAGCTTGACTCCAGTGGCGTAGTGAGCACGGACCCACGTCTGGGCCTACCCTTCCCACATAGGGCAAACAGCAAAACACCCAAGATGATGGACGGAATGTTGCACATTGGCAAAACATTCACCCCCAGTCACAGATCTGGGTTTAGTCCATCATTATTTTGCTCACCAGGCCACCCCGGTTCAGACATGGCCATATGCAAATCAGTCTTGACCCTGTGCCTCATGGGAACAGTCAAGCCCGAATTGCCAAGCCATGTCTTCCCTGGACCATAATCAAGCATCCTAGGACCAGTTTCTGGCTATCAGCCGTCATCAGATAAGGATAGCTTGACTCCAGTGGCATAGTGAGCACGGGACCCACGTCTGGGCATATCCTTCCCACATAGGGCGAACAGCAAAACACACAAGATGATGGACAGAATGTTGCACATTGGTAAAACATTCTCCCCCAGTCATAGATCTGGGTTTAATCCATCGTTATTTAGCTCACCACGGCACACCAGTTCAGACATGGCCATGCAAATCAGTCTTGACCCTGTGCCTCATGGGAACAGCCCATCCCGAACTGCCAAGCCATGTCTTCCCTGGACCATAATCAAGCATCCTAGGACCGGTTTCTGGCTATCAGCCATCATCAGCCAGGATAGCTTGACTCCAGTGGCGTAGAGAGCACAGGACCCACGTCTGGGCATACCCTTCCCACATAGGGCGAACAGCAAAACACACAAGATGATGGACGGAACGTTGCACATTGGCAAAACATTCACCCCCAGTCACAGGGTTTAATCCATTGTTATGTTCCTCACCACGCCACCCCAGTTCAGACATGGCCATATGCAAATCAGTCTTGACCCTGTGTCTCATGGGAACAGTTCAACCCAAACTGCCAAGCCATGTCTTCCCTGGGACGTAATCAAGCATCCTAGGACTGGTTTCTGGCTATCAGCCGTCATCAGCCAGGATAGCTTGACTCCAGTGGTGTAGTGAGCACGGGACCCACGTCTGGGCATACCCTTCCCACATAGGGCGAATTGCAAAACACACAAGATGATGGATGGAATTTTTCACATTGGCAAAACATTCACCCCCAGTCACAGATTTGGGTTTAATCCATTGTTATTTTGCTCACCACGCCACCCCAGTCCAGACATGGCCATATGCAAATCAGTCTAGACCCTGTGCCTCATGGGAACAGTCCAGCGCGAACTGCCAAGCCATGTCTTCCCTGGACCGTAATCCAGCATCCTAGGATCGGTTTCTGTCTATCAGCCATCATCAGCCAGGATAGCTTGACTCCAGTGGCGTATTGAGCACGGAACCCACGTCTGAGCATACCCTTCCCTCATAGGGTGAACAGCAAAACACACAAGATGATGGACGGAATGTTGCACATTGGCAAAACATTCACCTCAGTCACAGATCTGGGTTTAATCCATCGTTATTTTGCTCACCACACCACCCCAGTTCAGACATGGCCATATGAAAATCAGTCTTGACCCTGTGCCTCATGGGAACAGTCCAGCCCGAACTGCCAAGCCATGTCTTCCCTGGACCGCAATCAAGCATCCTAGGACTGGTTTCTGGCTATCAGCCGTCATCAGCCAGGATAGCTTGACTCCAGTGGCGTAGTGAGCACAGGACCCACGTCTGGGCATACCCTTCCCACATAGGGTGAACAGCAAAACACACAAGCTGATGGACGGAATGTTGCACATTGGCAAAACATTCACCCCCAGTCACAGATCTGGGTTTTTATCCATCGTTACCTTAGACACTCTTCTATGCTATCTCAGATGTTCTTCAATAGATATAATACCTCTGTTATATAGTTCTCCTTAGTTATATCAACTGTGTTGGAGCCTAGTTTATGGATATATATATATATAAGTTTTTTATAAAGTCTGCCATATGGATATACCACCTTTGCTGGGAGTTGCTCCATGCAACACCACTTCTGCTAGGAGGTATTCCAAAGACACAGTCTCACGCACCAACCTTATCAGGAGCCTACTTGAGATAGGCATCCAAGAACCCACACTTTGCTGGATCGGCTTCTTCATAATGGATATCGCACAAGCTGTCATCCTGGCATCTTACTTCTCTGAAGCTTGAAAACTCCTCAGCAGAATGCCACAGTGTTCACTGCTCAGCCCTACCCTCTTAAATGCATGCATGATCCCTCTTGTCAACTTCATCTGTGCGCATAGCCAACATCCTCTCCCACACAGACAGTGTGTAATTTTTACTCTCCCTTTCAGACAAGACTTCCAACACAGGAAACACGTTTACCGTCTGCATGACCGAAGTTGCTAACTGGTCGAAAGCAGTTGTCTCAATCTAAACACTGGCAAGACAAGAGTAGTGATCTTCAGCAAGAACACCTCACCATTGCATTCCAATTGGTGGCCGGCCAAACTCAGACCCACACCAGGAACCCAGAAATATTCATGGACAGCAAACTTTACATGATGACCACACAAGTCAACGCCGTCAATGAATCCTGCTTCCACATCCTGAGGATGTAGAAGATGATCTTCAAAAATCTTCCAAGCAACACTAGAATAAGTGTCACTAAGATTTTAGTCACCAATAAGTTGGACTAGGTAGCACACTTTATTCCGGGATCACCAATAAACTCACCAGAAGAAGACTAATCATCCAGAACTTGGCAGTCAGACTCATCCTCAACCTCCCACACAGAATGCACATCACACCACACCGGAGGAACATCCACAAGCTCCTGACACACAAAAACACTCAGTTCAAACTCTTCACACACACGTTCAAGGCACTACACAGGTCTCAGCTACCTGAACAGTCGTATCTCTTTCCACCAACCACCCAGGCACCTCAACTCAGCAGGACTTCTACTCAAACACATTCCACACATACACACAGCCAGATCAGGAGAACAGGACTTCTCTTATATTTCTCCTAAAGCATACATTTCTCCTATAGCGTGGAACAGCCTCACACTCCACATCAGAGCCTCCTCCTCACTTCTTGAATTCTGCAAGAAGCTGAAGACCTGGCTTTTCAATTAACCAACCAACTATAGGCAAGGCTAGGCACATACACCTGCTCAGTGACAGGATACCACCACAAGTGCTGGGGCGCTTTACAAATACATATTGCATAATATGTCAGCCACAAGGATGAGTCAGAAATGCAGTGCCTGGAGATCATGAGTTCAAATCCCAAAAGGATTATCCTTCGATTCTTCCGTTGGTCAGTAAATTGTGTAATGATAACATATTTTATTTAGTGCACTTAGAAATGTAAGAAGTGCAGTATTTAGCACTATATTTGACATGGATAAATATTATTTCTGAATCTGGAATCGTAATCAACTCAGAGAACAACGTACATATATGTTTTTCCACAATATTGTTTCAAAGATCTTTTGGTACAGAGTCTAGAAGTGTGTTTCCCCCAAAGTGGTTTCAAGCCTTTGCAGCAGAACCCACGTTATGAGAAGACCTCCCTACACTGTGGGAGCTGTCTTTGAATATGAGGGACTTTCTTCCACAAATATGGGGGGTTCAGGGACTCTGCTAGACTAGAGGATTGTAAAATTAAATAAGGCCAGAAATGATAAAACAAGAAAACAGAGCTAACCTACCTGAAACAGGTGGTTCATGGTACAGACACAGCACCAGCAGTGAGAAGAGTCCTGGCAGGCATGGATGCACCATCATTCTGTGAGAGGAGAAAGAACAAATCCCACAGGTTTCTCATAGTGATCACAGTGATGAACAAAACAATGCAATGAATGAAATAACCACACTTCTCACTAAGGTTTGTGTGTAGAAGGCTGCAATACTTGCTAAGAGTTGTCATGCTTATACTGGACCACAATATGGCTGATGTTCATTACCAAACAAATCTTTACAATAAAAGTTAAAAAATACATTCAATTTACAAAATTAAAAATGAAACAAAATGTGAGATATTATTGTATGCAATGGCTTAACAATTCAACAAAATGCACGGAGAAAGAAATTCATACTATTAGTTCAGATCACAATAATCTTATGCTTAGTATACAGCGCCCCAAAAAGCTACTAACTACACCTCTACTATTTTGCTTGAACAGATTCACTTCACTGTCACTCCTTAGTACTAACTATGGTATGAACGGCATATTGATTATTACTCGGGATTCAGTCTAACAATAACAACACATACATGGTAAGGGTCCTCCCCACTGGGCCTACGTTCAGCTCTGTTTATGGATTTGTAGAGCGCATGGCTGCCCAAAGGCTTCCCAGCGCTAGGAGAAAGTTGGCAGTCTGGGTGCAAGGATATTAAAGCAAGAGACAAGTTTTAAGTATTTTCCTGAATGCCAATTCATCAGTCAACAGATGCAGTTCCATAGGCAGGGCGTTTCACAGGCTAGGAGCTAGTTGCGAGAAGGATCTACCGCCCCACCTAGATCTCTTTATCCTAGTCTGTTTTGCGAGTTGATCTGCAGAGGATCTTAGGGGTCTGCCTGGGATATAGTGTGTGATAAGCTTTTCGATTAAGGCCGGGCCTTTGTCATTCATAGCTCCATGGGCAATACTTAGTGACTTGAACTTGACCCTGGCCTGGATAGGGAGCCAGGGTAATGTCTTCAGGGCTGCCTTAGTTGACTTTTGTCTTGGGATGTGCAGCAATATCGTATTTGGGTTCGCCAAGATACAGAGTTACCATAATCCAGCTGCGACACCAATAGGGCCTGGACCATGGTTCTGCGAGTATGTTCAGGAATAAGGAAGGATCATCCGGAGCATGCACAGAAGTACAAAGCATACACCTGATAGTTTCTTGACTTGAGTTTCCATGGACAGACTTTCGTCTAGCCATGTTCCCAGATTTTTAACAGCATTCTTTGTGACAGGGGGTTCTTCCAATTGGAGGTCAAGTGGAGGTTAAGTAGCGCACTACCTCAAGTAGCCCTCTTGAGGAGTTATATGCTGAATTAATTTTTCCATCACAATATTTGTCTTGGTCTTGGATCATCTCATTATGGTACTGTCTAATACCCAGCTTGTATTGGCTTTTGATGTCGGGATCATAGTTCTTCCTCCATTGTCTTTCTAATTTCTAATACTCTCTACACATAAATTAGATATTTACTCGCTGACTGAGTACAGGCATTGTCATCTCTTTCAAGCAAAATCCTCTAAATATCTGTTTTTTTCACTGTGTAGATTCACATGGTCAGTATAAATATTCTTCACAGTTGTACAAAGATCAGCAATAGGTCCTACAAATCAATGCTTGTTACATAAATCTTTTCACCAAACTGTATAGTACTTTCACCAAACACCTCTGCCTAGGCTCTCATCACACCATGTGGCAAGGCATTCACAGAATATAAATGGAAATATAAACTACTTATTTCAATAGCAAGTTAGTGAGACCAGAAGTGTAAACTTAAATAATGTGACGTTCTCATTGCTATAATCTGTCCTTGCATTCCCATACAGAACAAACTGAAACATTTATATTTTATTATAATAAACAATCAGTCAATCATCTTTAAAAGATCATCAATGCTGCAATGCTTTTACAAGTTAAAACATTCTGTATGTGTGATATCTTCTAGAATGGATTCCAAGGACTTTGCCCTCAACCTGCGCTTGGTGCAAACGCATATACGGTTTATCATTCCTATTGCTTACACGTTTCAGTTGTATTCCTTAGCAAAGCTTGTTGTGCTTCTATTGAAAAAAATCCTTGCAGCTGTGCAAACAACTATTTTGAAGGAGGAAAAACATATATTAGTTTTTTCTCCCGTACCAGCACTAGAAGCAGCCACCAAGGCAAGCATTCCTAATGCTCAAGCCATATACAAGAGATGGGTTCAGTGGATGTAAAGTTTCAATATGATCCAACTCTTTGCACACAAGTTTTCCTTCTACATGAACAAGATGTTGTTCTGACTCCTGCTACTTTACCCATTGAGTCTTACCAGAGCATATGCTATAATGATGGTTCTGCCCAACCTACATTAGGTATAAAGTACAAAACTCCACGGCCTGTGCGGCTCTACAAGTTGTAGTGCATGATGATGAGTTCATCCCACAGCACACTCACACTAAAATCATAGGTGATAGCACTGCACAACATTCAGAATTACATGCCCTGTTACTTGCATTCAAAAGGCTGACTCATCTGTTCCCACACTTATTGTGTCCAATTCATCCTTTTATGTGCAGGGTTACAATGTTGATTTCCAGCATTAGTGGTTGAATGGAATCAAAGATTCAAAGGGAAAACCTATAAAGAATAAACAGCTCTGGGGAAGGTAGCTATCTTACAAGACAAGTTCCATTTGTTCATCTAAGGCACCATTGAGGCCATGAGTGTGAGGGCTTTCACGCTAAAGGAAAGCTAGTGGCAAAAGCTGCATTTGAGACCGTCGGAGTAGCAGTCTTAACCAGATCTTAAACAAAGATCAACACAGATATTGAACAGCCATAAATGCAACCAAGCAAGCAGGGAAGTCTCCTAAAGGTTTTACCCTCAAATACTCCTACACCCTCAATTCAGATAACATTTCTGTGCTCACAATACCAGCAGTGGGAGACGTAATAATACCTAATAGTCTGTCTAGTTTAGCTTTCATCAAATAAGCACATAAGGGGTGGGCTTCTGCACATGCAGTAATTAAAGCAACTTTAGTAATGGTACAGCAACCACTACTGGTAGCCCAGTTTATATAAACATACTATGGACTATGTTAGACAGTATGACATTTGTAAAAATACTTTTGCCAATTCTCCTCATGATTTAGAATAGCTCCTTCTGGGTGATTTATTTGGACCACATCGGTCCCCTCAATCAAGCTAACCCATTCAAGTATATGTTGGTAGCAAGTGATTTATGTTCTGAATTCCTATAGGTTTGGCCACAGAAGCAAGCTCTTCAGCAGTAGTAAAAGATTTGCAGTTTCTAGTGTCAATGGGGGCAGTTCATTCATTTTATTCAGATAACGGTCCTGCATTTGCCTCTAAGGCTTACATGGATTCAATGTCTGCTCTGAGAGTTTATCTGCAATTAAGCAGCCCATTCAAAGCTGAACCGAACAGCATTGCAGAGAGCGCCTGTGGAAATTTTCAACAGCCGATGCCTGCTAGGAGGTAAGTTCAGGTCGTAGCTGGTACCACAATCTGCATAGAGTTCAGAGAGAATTAAATAAATTGCCTCGATGAGTATTGGGAGGAAGCACTTCATATGAGTTTCTCTTCAAAGTTCCTGTTGTTATGTTATGTTATGTTAATTTCGTCTTTTATAGCGCACGGCTACTCCGATAGAGTGTCCCGGCGCTTTTATTTGACAGCCTGCGAAAGACAAACACAACACAAGAATAAAAAGACAAAGCCAGCAGATAAAAAAGGGGAAACTAAAGGGCAAAGAGCCAGGTTTTAAGGCCCTTCCTGAAGGTCAGCAAATTAGCGGTGCTACGTAGTGCCAAAGGCAAACTATTCCAAAGCTGTGGAGCCCGCAGCCTAAAAGAACAGCCTCCAATGCGGGCCTTCTTCACACGAGGAACCACAGCAAGGAACAACGCTTCAGATCTCAGAGAACGAGCCGGATGGTAAAAGGCATGCCTACTTTGAAGGTATTTAGCCCCCGAGGCGTGAAGTGCCTTGTGTGCCAGGGTCAGGGCCTTGAAAACTATCCGCTTCCGGATAGGCAGCCAATGAAGAGACTGTAAAAGGCCGGAGACCCTGGCTCGCCTATGGAGGCCAAAAATGGCCTGCGCTGCCGTGTTCTGGACCACTTGCAGCCGTTGTAAGAGATACTCCGGCAGGCCAAGGTATAGGACGTTGGAATAGTCCAATCTTGAACCAATTAAGGCCTGTACCGTAGTCTTCCTGTGGTCTTCGGAAAGCAAAGGAAGAAACTTCCGGAGCATCCTGAGGAGGCCAAAACAGGTGCCCGTAAGAGCAAGGATCTGAGATCTTAAAGTCAGACCGTTATCAATCCTAATCCCCAAGTTCTTTGCCAGCTGGGACGATCGTACAGGAGGAGACATATCCGCAGGCCACCATTCCTGCCATTCCGGGTCGGATTGGCAGCCGAAGAAGAGTACCTCAGATTTATCTGAGTTGCACCTGAGGCTGTTCAGCTGGAACCATGTAAAAACAGCCCCAAGGCACTCGCGGATACTCTCTCCATAAAAATCCTCTCCTTTCCCGCAAGTAAAGAAGAGCTGGGTATCGTCGGCATAGGATACAATCTGGGCCCCAAAAGACTCAGCCAATGCCGCCAGAAGGGTCATAAAGATGTTAAAAAGAGTCGGACTCAGCACAGAGCCCTGCGGGACTCCGACTCCCAAAGGCAGCATCGCGGCAGAACTAGATGAGTCCCAGACCGTTTGTCGATGGCCAGCCAGAAACGATCTAAACCAGCTAAGCACTGTCCCCCTCAGACCGATCTCATATAGTGTGACGAGCAGATCCTCGTGGGGGACGGTGTCAAAGGCCGCCAACAAGTCAAGCATCACAAGCATGACTTTGCCTCCCGAATCCAGAGCCTCTTTAATGGCTTCAGACACCTCCAGAAGCGCCGTCTCGGTACTTAGGTTAGGGCGGAAGCCAGATTGAGTGGAGTGGAGCAAATCGTGTGATTCCAAGAAGTTGGAAAGCACAATGTGCACATGCTTCTCCAGGATCTTGGCCAGCGCAGAGAGGAGAGAGATGGGCCTATAATTGGCCAAGACCTCGGGATCAAGACCAGGCTTCTTGAGGAGGGGAATGACCATCGCCTGCTTCCAAGCCTGCGGGACCACCCCCCGGCTCAAAGAGAGATTCAGAAGTGGGTTCGCCAACGGATTAACAACTGCCGCCATCTTCACCAAAAACGTGGCCGGGCATGGGTCAAGAGGCAAGCCAGATTTAAGATTGGCCATAAGTGTCAATGACGAAGGAACTGAAATAGGCGGAAAATCTGCCAAGACTGACCCCAAAGAGGCCGATAGAACTGGTCCGTCCTCAAAGCTGGGGGAGACTACAACCGGCCTCAGCGGGAAGGAGTCCTGGATCAGCTTTATCTTGGTAGTAAAAAAGTTGGCAAGATCAGAAACCCACGCCTCGGTAGGGGCGGTCTGGGTCGAATTAGACCGTGGAGCCGTAGATTCCCTAACAATCGAGAAAATCTCCTTGTAGGAATTAGAGGCAGCCTCTATCCTCCTAGCGAAATACCCTTTCTTTTCAAGGAGGATATCCTGTGTGATACGGTTTAACCATTGTCCTATAGGCAAGCCTGGTGGCAGAATCATACTGAGCACGCCAAGCCCTTTCGGCCACCTTGCACTGCCTACGAGAGGCTGACAGCGCTTCGGTGAACCAAGGGGCAGAAACCCGTTTAGATGACAAGCAAGGGGCCATCGCAGGAGCTAGGTCGTTCAGCCTGTCCACCAGCCACGTCTGCAGAGACTCCAAATCCCTATCCAAGTCCCCCGTAAAAGGGCAGGGATGGTCAAAAGATGCCTGAGCCAGCATTTCTGGAGTCACCCGATGATACGCCCTCCGCGCTAGTCCCTGCTGTCTGAGAGCAGTGCTCGATGGTTTCTTTGTACCCAGCACAAAAAATTGACCAGCCGATGGTCTGTCCAGAGGACCGGCAAAAGTGCCATCACCTCTATAGGGGACGTGGAAAAGACCTGATCCAAGGTATGGCCTTTATCATGTGTTGGTCCAAAGAGATAAGGGACCAGGCCGAGGGGGGCCGTGATATCGGTCAATCTGATCGTGTCAGGGTCCGACCCCTCATCCATATGGAAATTAAAGTCCCCAGCCAATACACAGTGCTCCGCTCTCAGGACCAGCGCTGACATTACAGACTGGAGCTCATCAAAAAAGGATCTGGCCGGGCCGGGGGGCCTGTAAACTAACAGCCCTTTAACAGATTGATGAGGCGCCAATACTATAGAAAAAGCAAGTTCAGGTCGTAGCTGGTAACACAATCTGCATAGAGTTCAGAGAGAATTAAATAAATTGCCTAGATGAGTATTGGGAGGAAGCACTTCATATGAGTTTCTCTTCGAAGTTCCTATGTATGTGCCTGGCTTAAATCATTCTGAGAAGGTGGCGGTTAAAGATATATTTGACATGGAGGAACGTTTGAATGTTTTACAGAGTATCCAAGACATCAGAGACATGCTGTCTAATACAAACAACTCTGACATCTCCACCTGTGAAGAGAAGGTTATCAGTGCTACTGACGGTCAGTTTCCCAAAGTTGGGGACTTAGTTCATGAGAAACTCCATCGCAAGAAAGCTTTTGAATCACCCTACAGACCACCTGTCTCTGGTCTTGGGGAAAAAAGGTAACAGAGCTGTTATACTGCCTCCTTTGCCTGGATCAAGAATAACCAGACAAGTGTCTATTGATCACATTAAAGAACGGGAAACATCACTTACAACGAAACCTTTACAACGCACTACCATTACAACACGGTCATTACAACGCAAACTATTACAACGCATTGCGCTGGGGGGCGCTCTAGGATAGGGAATAGGTTAATTTACTATCCAATAACCTTCCCTAGTGTCCACGGGGACTGGAGTTGGAATAGTAAATTAAACTATTCACTATCCAACACCCAAAAGCGCTATGCGTTGTAATGGTATGCGATGTAAAAACCGCGTTGTAAAGGCATGCGATGTAAAAGCATGCGTTGTAACGTCATACATCCTTAAAGAACACTATGTGGCCAGTTCTCTACAGCAGACCACTGAAAGGCACCAAGAAAGGTTCAGTGTAGTGCCTCACAGCCTCCCCCTACTCTGAATGCCGTATTCCATGGATAAAGCAGTAACATGACTGGCTTGATTTCCCGGCTGGGGATAATTGAGTGCAACACTCTACGCACAACATTGAGTTCAACAAACACAGATGATGCTGAAAACATGACAGTGGTGACTGTCTACACTAATTCTAAGGTTTTCTATCAAATTCAACCTGATGCTACATTATTTGAACAAGTACCCTTTCAAGAGCCTCAAGAGACCAACAATATTTAAAATGACTCTGGATATTTCACAGTTTTTTCAACCCTTTATACAGTCTCTTACACCAAAGACTGCTTTGCATTTGTTAATGGTTTTGGGACAAGTTGTTGATTTCACTGCGTTCCTGCGCCTGGATCGCTTTGGGAAATGTTATTCTCCTTTTGCGGTTGACAATGATACTCATTGTTTAATGGACTTTTTATCCCTGTAAGGACAATTGCCTCCCCTGTGGTTCTTGAAGTGTAGGTAGCCTCACTCTTAATCTCACAGAGCCCAAAGAAGGTTTTACTTTGCAAAATTGCATCTTATCCTGTGCCCCAGTATGGGAAAAGATTCCATAACAGATTATGGAACCCTCTGAAATATTCCAATTACCTTATGTGATAAAAGTTTCAATGAATGATGTGATAATATCCGGTTCTATATCAGATGATTGGGACATTGAGACTGTTAAAAGAATGATTTCTGATTTACACGTACAAACTACTTTGAATAATAAAGATCCTTATTATAAGGAAATTGATTGTTATGACTACAACACACATTATTTCACACATAGGCTATCTATCCTAGAGGAATTCACAATTCCACACAATAGGAACATTGTGAGGCCCTGCTCCCTGATAGTCATTCTAATTTCTTGAAGAAATCCCCTATTTTCAGAAGGCTGACAGATCACATCCTTCAGCCTACCATTTCACACAGAGGCTACAACAGCTTCCGAAAATATGACCATTACCAACCAGCTGATTTACTCAACTGGGTTTAGTCAAAATCATTCAAGGATATGAGTCTTGAAAGTAAATGTTGATGAAAAAAGTATTTGTGGAACCCCTTTTTCACAGGCAGATCAAATGAAAAGATGCCTCATTTTGGGCCTGAATAATTCAGAAAGAAACAATCTTTCTAAACAAAACTATCCAATAGACTGCCTGTCTGGGATGTGGAGCAATGAGGAACTTCAAGAAACCTTTTATTGTTTTTACCAAAGTCGACTTGACCATGTTGAACAATTGGCATCTCCAAATGAATATCTCCTTCTCACACATAAATGAGATGATACAACACGGAGCCTATAATCCCACTCAACTGACTATTGAAAACAAGACTTATGGCCTTATGATTCTGACAGCTATATGCAACGTTTTCTTTCCAACACTCCTGGATCTAAAATTAATCATCCAGATCAGTGTTATCAAACACAAACACCTGTAATAGTTACCACATAGAGTGTAAGTAAGCTGTGCCAATGATAGCTGTAAAGGAACCCTTTTACTTAATTAAGGAAAATATTATATGGATTTTTCTGATTTCTTTCTGACCATGTTCTAAAAGAAATAAACGTTTCCTCACCACAGGAATATACACTATTTATAATGAATTAAATAAATATTCAGAAAAAGGAGCTGCAGAATGAAATTAGACAGTTAGACCAAGAAAACAATGGAATGTACACACTTTCTAAGAGAGTGCACTCATTAAACCAGATTCTGTCCACAGCCCTGTTTCAGCCTTACAAAACTGAAGATGCACCATTTACCGTTAGTGACACTCCAACTATCTCTTGGCTTATGCATGCTTATTTCCTTGCCCATTTAAACCTTTTATTTTCATGACGGTCAGAAATATAAATCCGTTGGCTGGTATGAAACTATGTACAATGCACAATTATTCTATTTATGGAAGTTTGCTTTTTCTCACATTTGTTTAAATGAAAATGAATATGACTTTGTGTCTATCAGCACAGCAAACTGCAGAAATCCTTTTGGATGCTCCCGTATGATGAGACACCATATCCTTACACGGAATGTGTAGTGCTTTAAAGCCAGGGTTAAGCTGTGATTTACCTGTTTCCCCCATTGCCTCCATTCCTACTCATCAAGAACGCCTGAATAATGGTTCTCATTTATTTCTAGCAAATGTTACCTGCTGTGGGTTGGAACTCGGACAGCGGTACCTGATAACAGTTACAGAAATTATTCAGTGTGGTGGAATGACCTTGTATTTTCCACCTTAAAATAGCATTAGGCACATCCCTTGCCTAGTATAAACCTGAAGTCTATGTGTTTTGATAGTTGAAACACTACTGTCTGTTCTCTTGCAAAAGGATGTCCTTTGACTTTAGAGGCTGATGTTTATAATCTACAGACAGACAGAATTGTTTCAGAAATGCAGGGGCTGTTACACATGCAAGACACAACACAATGAGCAGATATTGCATGAACGATAGTTAATTCATCGGTTTTGTGCATCTTTTTAAAGAACATTGGATCTGGTTTGGTGACTTGGTTTGATGCAGTATTTGAAATGATTCTTTGATTTTTTCATTCTTTGTTCTTCAGCCTTCTTGGAGCATTTCCAATCACAACACTGTTAATCAGCTGAGGTATCATCATCTTTCTCCTGTTCTGACCCCCTGCCTTCCATCATGTACATACACATCATACATGTTTTGCTGGGCTTACAGAAACACCCCACACTTGCATGCACAGCCACCTCCCTTCTCAGAACCCACCTACCTTCTTTCAAATAGGTACGGTGCACTTCTGCCTTTTGGCTAGGGTCTTTAAAACTCAGTATGCTTACATGCAACAAACCCATCACTAAAGGAGAGGCCAAGGACTGAATGGGCACAGAGGAGTTAAACATTACATGGTGGTGAAGTCAGAGTATGTGTGTTTGTTGATTTCTCTTTCTGTCAGTACATTTGTCTAGCTACTGAAGCCTGCATGTGTGATTTGTGACTGCCCTTGTGTGTTGTGGATCTGTGTGTGTCTATAGGGTTCTCTCTTTGAGCATTAAAGTGTTTGTGTGCATCAGTCAGTGACTGCATGTCTGGTAGTGGCTGGGCTCCATGTGCCCTCATATTTGTAGGTCATATGCGCACTGACACATGTATGCCTGGACTGTGCGTGTTTCTGTCTGTGTGTTGAACTGTGTGCGCATGAATGCATGCAGGTGTTTTGCTATAGGTGCACCTTATATCGATATGCATGTTGCTATGTTCATATGGGTGTACAGGTGTGTTCTCTATGCCAATATATGCACGCACAGAACAAATGTTGGAGCTGTTGGCTTTATCGATGCTTGTTAGAAAAGGCACTGTAGGTCGCTCTAATGGGTGCAGGTCCATTTGTCTCCTGTCTGTCTGTATCCTTCCAGTGTAACTACCAGCTGTTTTAAACTTTGTTGCAGTGCCCGAGGTGAAGTGCTTTGCAGCCACAGCATGTGATGGGCTTGTCAGGCTACAGTTGCCTCTAAGACTTGTTTAGCAAAAGAAATGAGCGTGGCCTGGGAGGGACAAAAGTGCTTTGTGCTATTTTCACAACAGGTTTAAATATGCGCTGAATGAATGTTGATAAATGGTTACTCACCTGCCTGAAGACTAGAACCTCCCTGGGCTCAGGGACCAGGTGCAGCAAAGAAACCTCTGACAAGAGTGGCCAGGCTGCAGCTGTGGAATAAAAGGCAACAGCTGGGATCAAAGTCTGAATTCTGGCCTCGATGGTGATTTCCACATATGGAAATGTAAACAGTGCAGTTTAGAGGAAGCAGGGTTAAATACACAGAAGGGCTGTGCCAGGCCCCCTGGAGTTCATGCCAGCTTGATTACAGCTTGTGTCTCCTCACAGGGATGGGTGGCTGTGCCCTCTGTGCCCTGGAGGGGCTGAGGGGCTTCAGCTGCTGACCCTTCTCCAACAGTGCACCGGGAATTGGGCACATGTATGTGCATGTCCATGCCGCCTTCTTTCTGACCCCCCCCCCCCCCACACAATGATTACAAAATGATGAAATCTCGTTTTCAAAGACTGGGATGAAATGAGGAATTGCTGGGTGAATCAGACCCCGGATTACAGTTTCCATCTTAATCCCTCATGTCTTTGTGGCTCCTCAGGCTCCGGTTCATCAGGGATTCGATTTTCCTCCCCCTCATTTACGCCCCCCGTATGGGTAACTCCAGGGTATGGACGGATTGGCCTGTTTTCTGAGTGACTTGTAACGAGGGCCTTTATTGTCAGAGTGAAGTCCCTGGCTGTGGGTGTCCTGCTGAGCACCGCATGCCCCCTGGTGAGATGGAGGCCATGCCCATCAGAGACAGAAAGAGTTTCATCCTGAGCCCCCCCCCACGCAGAATCAGAGATTAGGAGGAAGTGATGCTTTCCCAGGGGGAGCCTATGATACTGGAGCTGCTGTGGTAACTGCATCTGTCTGCGCAAAGGATTCAGGGTAAGAAGCCTTGGTGGAGTCTTAGAAGGAAAAAGGTACCACAGTAAACAAACATTGGCAAAGCCAATAGGTCTGGCACTAGCTGCCTCACTATTGACTTTTCCAATGCTTGTTCCCTTTCAATCGTGTTTAGCAAAGTGTAACAAAAGTCATTCAAAGTTGCATGCATGCAGATGCACAGGTAGTGATCTCTGAATCAATTTAGTTTCCAAGATTTAAAGATTGGTGCTGCTAATAGAGCACACATGAACAGGGCCACGGTGCAAGCACCAGCAACGTTTGGTGAGTCTCTGGCAGTCATAACAGAATAGAACGAGCCCTCTAAAGGACAAAAGCTTTGATGTTTGCATGAAAAAAGCTGACCAAGTGAATTTAGGTACAGGCAAACCATGGTTGCTCAGAAAACACACTAATTGCAACACGGAATGCGTTATATATATGATAACCTGCCCCTGTTCACTTAGGTACATTGGCCACACCACACGCAAAATGAAGGTTCGAATCAGTGAACACAAGAGCACCATTCGGTGTCATAAACAGTCTACCATTTCTTGTCTATGAAACATAAGGCTGAAGAATTGAAATGGGTGATCTTGGAACAACCCTATATTCCACCATACATCATTGACAAATTGAGGTTTCTATTTGTAAAGGAGCAAAAATTGATTTTTAAACTCTGTAGTGACAGCAGAGGATTGAATGATACTATTCCGTGGGTGTCTCTTTAGTAGGATTATATACATCCACTTTCCTCTTCTGGATTACAGTATACTCTAACTCCAGAGAAAGAACCTATTAAGAGATAGAGAAGCCTCTCTGTTTTTGTCACAGCTACATCTTCTGCATTACTAAAATACTAAAAAACTGCTTGTTAATTTAAGGTTATATAATCCTTTATGATGGTTAGAACGGGAGATTAGTGTCTCTTTACTATGACAGTCGCGCAATACATCTCATAATTGAAAATATTTCTATTTTTATTTTGTCTTTTATTCAACAGAAGGTTGCAAAATGTTGTGAACACATGGGGCTAGCCAGGATTATATATGCCCCCCTTTTTTCTTGTTGCCAAGATACCGTTCTTGTATTGAGGGGCCTTTTGAGCATGCTTGGAGCGAGGCAGGGCGATTTAAGTCACTGCGCATGCGCTGGATGCTAACATTTCCGCTGAACTCAAGACGCTGGGTGAGACGAACTATCGCGCATGCGCCAGATGACAGTGTCTTTTCCTCCGTAGAGCCCAAGTTAAAGGTTACCATTCTTTTTGCGCATGTTTCAACGATCAGTCATACACCAATTCGGCTACGCACATGCTCGTTCCGAAGTGGACTTCGCAATCACGAAGATGTCAATTATTCAATCAGGCGCACTATAAAACGGAATGGGCGAGTCCAGTCGGTACCTCCACTTCCTCTCGGAGTAAAGCAAAGTCTAGCCTTTTTCCTTGTAGGAGTAAGGTTCATTGTTAACTATTTAATCTTCTATGGGCAGGGTAGGCTAGAAACCACCCTTCTAAAGTTTAATGCCAGAACATTTGGCACTCGCTAGGAGCATCAGCTCCCTTTTTCTTCCCTTTTGCTAACACTTGGGGAGTCTACGTCATGGTTGGTAGGGATAGCGTCCACAATAGATTGTTAGGATTTAGATGTAAAGCGATGTGCAGGGGCATAATAAGTGTTGTCATTTGTGCCCTACGGTTTCTTTTACACATTAGAGCGGGCCTCATATTCCCGAGCGGCTGCCGGGTGAGGTGAGGTCGTTCCCCACACAAAGCTGGGTGAGTATTATGGAGAGGTATTTCTTTCTGTGATAGAGCTAGTATGCTCATAATTAAGCGGAGTATAATATACTGACGCTGTTGTGTTGTCTGTACAGTTTCTTTGTGACTATGTGGATATACATGTAAATATGTGTTTGTTGTTGTATGTTTTTCCAACAGGATAAAGACTATTTACTTCTTCCAGTGTACATTGTGGCTCCAAGTTCCTGGTAGACATAAGTATTTCAATACATTTCAATACATTATTTCAAAATAATATTTTTTGCACTTAAATAATTTTACTGCACATTCACATCACATTCGTTTTCTCATATGCTGCAGTAGCTTACTATCATTAAAGGTCCTGAAGAAAGCCGGATAGAGTTTCCATTTGGCTGAAACATGTCGACCGTCCTGCACAGCGCCACAGTGTACTTATACATTCAGACTACCTGGCGTGGTTTTAACTTTGACACTTGGACAATCCTCATTAAACATAATTTTTGTCCAAGTCGTTAATTTTAATTATCACTTCACTTGAGCACTGCACTACACGTCTCTCCCCTCCCGAGTAACACTCTGGCTAGAGTTCCTTTACAATATCCATATCCGCACCGTCACTTGATGGTTTGGGCGGTTTTGGGATGGATTAACAAATCCCACATGATGAGACTCCGCCAGAAGGGTGGGCTGATGGGTATATCTCAGCCAGGTATAACTCATTAACTTTTTGCATGTTTCCTGTTGGTTCCTCGGTTACTAGTACAGAAGCACACACATAGGACGGTCATTTTGTTTGGTATTTTGATATATGATGGTAGGGAAGTGAAATGACAGGTCGTTAAACATATTCCCTTTGACCCTCTTTGAAAATGTATTTATTGGTGCATGAAAATACACCCATGAAACGAAGCACCTTAATGTAATTCCAAATTGACTATGCTGAAAAACTAGTCGCACACATTGAAGACATTTTCATGCTGAGTGCAAATCCAAATTGCAAGCACTAATTGATTCTGCAAACCTTCCCATGATTTTATAAATATTAGCCAATCTGTCTGGCTTTTCTGTAATGAAAGTTAAGTGACTTCACATTTTTGCTATTTTGTATGTGTGCTGGCTCCATTCAGCCATCTAGCAGCCTGCCATGCTCTTGAAGCTAGCACCATCAATTGTATGTTCCCTCTTGGCAGGAATAGAAGACATCTCTCTTTGTTCGTGTTTAGAAATAATAAAAGAATGATTGCTCCACACTCTCTCCACCAAGCTGTTAGAGGACAGTGTGTTAGTGGCTCAAAAAGGATATTGTTCATAATGCTGGAGAACTCACCTTTACTGTTAGGTGGTGTGGTAATCAATCAATCACAATCTATGTGATTCAAAGAAGAAACTTACCTGCAGTTAAGAAAAACAATTATGAACCAGCGACAAAAGGTACACAATTTTAGCATAGTTTTCCACTCGATATATCTTAGAAATGTGAAACAGCAAATATGTTATTGATTACTTTTCGAGGAAAAAATATAATCAATACATCCTTTTGTCCATATTTATTTTTTGGCATCTCATTTTCCAGGACTAGAAATCCAGCAGTATAGGAATGTAGTTGCTTTACACAACATTATGATGATAACTTCCTTCTTGCAGGTGATTGTAATGAAGTTTTTGACCCATTTTTAGATAGACATTCTTCCAGCGCATACATCCCTCACAAATCACATACATCTTTTACACAACTTATTAATCAATACAAACCATTGATGCATGGAGGCTTTGAAACCCGACCCTGCGAGAATACTCATTCTACTCTCCGCCTCACCAAACCCAATCACGATTAGATTATTTTTTTATTTCATATCACCTCTCCCAATCCCTAATTGCTTCGGAGCTTGGCTCTATTTTGATATCCGATCATGCACCAGTTACTATACATTTGGATGTACTACAAAAACCTACTACCACTCTAAAATGGCATTTTGATAATTCCCTCCTTCTTGATTCAGACTTCGTTTCTTCCTTTACTTCCTTTTTTCATGAATACTTCTTGTTGAATCAAACTGATTACATTTCATTTCCTGTAGTTTGGGATGCATTCAAGGCGTCTGCTAGAGATTTCATTAGTGGCTATGTCTCTCGCAAGCGGGAAAAAAGCACAACAAATTACTAACGATCTCTTATCTAAAATCAAACGACTGGAACACTGTTATTACACTTCTAAATCCAAGGAGTGTTTAACTGAACTCATTGCTACTAAATTCCAATTCAATAAAGATTCCACAAATAATGCCTCAAAGTTTTTTATTAAGATCTAGTGCTAAATTCTATGGTGGTCAATAATAAGGCTGGGAAATTATTGGCCAATTATTTGAAAGTAAAACAAAATAAAATCAACATAGAATCCATTTTTGGCCAAGACTGTCTACTGAAACATAAAGACGATGAAATCTTACAAGAATTTCTTCATTTTTACAAAATGTTGTATTCCTCCGCAACAACTTCTTCTGAGAATTCAATCTCCCAATTTCTGTCTAATATCCAACTCCCTTCTGATAATCCCCCAGATCTTTCTGCATTGGAGACAGATCTAACACAAAAAGAACTCCTTCATGCACTAAAAACTCTCAAAAGTGGAAAAGCTACGGGCCCGGGTGGCTTTACAGTTGAATTTTTTATTCACTTCTCAAAATTACTTATCCACAAATTGCATACTCTTTTATCCACCTTTCTTGATTCCGGCACTGCTTCTGGTTCCTTCTCAGATGCTCTTATTTGCATTCTTCCTAAACCAGGTAAAGACACACAATATTGCAAAAACTATCGTCCCATCTCCTTGGTTAACATTGATTACAAAATCTTCTCAAAAGCTTTAGCCCTACGTTTAGAATCCTATTTACCTGACCTTTTAGGAAAGGAACAGTCTGGCTTCGTTAAGGGCAGAATTCTTATAGACAATACTAGACTATTTTTGACATACTTTCCAAGACTTCGCACTCATCACATCCCCTTGCAACCATAGCTTTAGACGCTGAAAAAGCTTTTGACAGAGTCGAGTGGTCCTATCTTTTTCATACTCTGAAGAGGTTCGGCTTTGGTCCAAAAATTTCTACCCTGATCTCGCTTTTGTATTCCCACCCACGAGCGGCTATCTCGGCGAATGGTGGCATATCTTCTTATTTCTTCCTTGGTAGAGGGGTTAGACAGGGTTGTCCACTCTCCCCTTTTTTGTTTAATCTTGCCCTAGAACCTTTTTTATTGCGGATTCGCCAAAATAACGAAATTCACGGTTTCAACTTTCAACAGTCCACTATTAAAATGGCGGCATATGCTGATGATGTGTTACTGTTTCTATCTCAACCCAATTCATCCTTTCCTGCATTCTTAGATGAGGTTAATTCTTTTGCGCAAGTCTCTGATTACAAATTAAATGTAGATAAATGTGAAATTGTACCCCTTACTAAATTCACTTATAAAACTGATTTTACTGTTTCAGGTTTCACATGGAATCCTAATTCTATTAAATATTTAGGTCTTCATTTTACATCCTCCCTCTCGGGCACAGTCACTTGCTGTATGTAAGACTACATACAAAAAATAACTACTTTCACCACAAAATGGCATCCTCTATATTTATCCTGGTGGGGTAGATTAGATACAATCAAAATGATGCTCTCCCCCATAGTTCTACATACGATTTATAATATCCCATTTTCTATTCCTTTGAAACATTTCAAGAAAACCAATTCCATCCTGTCTCTCTTTCTATGGGGACATAAAAAATCTTGTATGTCCATATCTAAACTGATACGTCCCAAGACAGAGGGTGGGGTGAATTTTCCAGACTTTTCTCTTTATCATAATTTTTTTATTAAATCAAGCATGGAGATGTATTTCCAATTCCTCCTTACCCACTCCTCTTTGGTCGACCCTAGAACAGTCTTTTATATCTCCTTTTTCATTTAAAGAATATCTTTCGTTTTCTCGCATGCCACAATTCTTATCTACTCCCATTCTTAAACATACTTCTAAAATCCTTCCAACCCCTCTTATCTCCACTTTTTTCGACCAAACTATTTGGCATAATACCTCCATTTTAATAAATAATAAACCGATTGTTTGGAAATCTTGGAGACAACGAGGCCTTATTTGGGTGCACCAATTATTTCATCAAAACCAGATTATTTCATATTCACTAGCTGCTACCTCGTTTCCTTTTCCTCCCACCTTCCGCATTAAATATCTGATACTAACACATGCACTTCAACTTGCCTACAATGCTTATATCACTTCTCCTCCTTTTCCGCGTCAGGAGCCCTCTAACATGTCCACACTACGATCCTTCCTACTTAAAGGTACCAGAGCTTCAAAAATGTATGCACTTCTTCAGGCTCCATTATCATCACGTGCTAAAACCAAGACAGAAGAAGCTTGGGAAGAGGATTTAGATGTTTCCTGGCCTATTGAGTTATGGGATAAAATATGGATGAAGATTCGCAAATCATCCAAAGCTGCAAACACTACTCAGACACCTCTTTTTGTTTACAACCGACTTTTATTGTCGCCACTTGTTCTTAGCAAAAGACACCCAGTTACTTCAGATACATGTTGGACCTGTTCTTCACCACATGCAGACTTCTCCACTTGCTTTTCAAATGCACCACATTTTGGGTTAAAGTATGGTCTAAAATCAATACGATTTTTTCCTCTAGGAATGTAGTTGCATGGAGTTCCTTGCGTTCAGGGGCCTCGCACTGAAATTAATTGTGCGCTTTTAAAATTCGTAAAACTCAGACTATGACTCAAGTGTCACCAAAAATGTACTGAGAATTGAAGGGCGTTTACATTAATCAAGATAACAGGATGAAACAGCAAAAATGCCCTACTCAAAGGCCACTGGAAATACAGTGGCATAATAAGTGCCTCCAGCAATGGAATGTATGTGACACCCAGACACAAGCCAACATTCACATGCACTGGCCCAACAGGCCACTGCTCTGCGTCCTACCTAAATATGCACATTTAACGTGCATTGCCAATATGGTACACAAGTATCAAAGTGACATCTGTTTGTGGTCACTAAGCACTCTTCTGTAGTTCACCTTTAGGTCTTAATTTACAGCATGTGTTCAGAATATCAGAGTTCAGTTATGGGTAGTAGGAAGTTGTTTCGTTATGTGTGACAGATCTACATTTACTCTGGGTCCGTCAGTTTGGCAGCGTGGAAGCAGGCTGCCACACCACCGCTCTGCTCCCACAACACCAAACAGGGCTGCTGGCCGCCCCCCAGATTCTGAGTGTTATCATGGTCTGGCGGCTGGAGTGAGTGGCACGCAGCAGTGCAGTTTAAAGGCTCATATGTGAGCCTTAAACTGCACCGCCAGGGGACCACTAGTTCACCTTTCTGCACAGCATGGACTGTGCATTCCATGCCATGTAGGAATGGGGTGCATGTACACAGGGTGGCACAACATGTGCCTCCCTGTCTGCACCCCCATGCACAGGGCCAGGATGTGGCACAGTTGGTCTGCCTTTCTTTCCTCATTGCCAGCAATTTCATGGAGTAAGAACCTCCATGATACCGCTGGCAGTGAGGAAAGTTGTAATATGACCAAGCATATTGAAGTCCTCCTGGAGGTGGCGGCTGTTCCATGGCTGTCCGGCCACCCAAGTTGTAATCCAGCGGTCAGACTGCTGGTGCAGCAGTGACTGGACCACCACCGTTGCTCCACCATGAGTTTGATGGTGATGGGGTTGATGGCCTGCTGGCGTCAGCAGACCACCACGTCTTTGTTTGCTTTTAAATAAAGAACATTATTTTTTTATGCACCCCGTTTTTCTTGAGACCACTGCCTGCTCTTAAAAAATATGTTTTCAACTTTCTCAAAGGGGAAGGGGTCCCTTAGGGACCCCTTTCCATTTGCAAGTGGATTACCACCTACTTTGAGTTGTTGGTAAAGTGAGAATGTTTTGCAACCCCATTTCGGTTGCAAAAGATTTGTGCATAATAATGTGAATTGGTATTTGGAAGGGACACCCTAAACACGCCCCTTCCTGATACCGAATCACAGACCCAATTTGTCATTCGGTAATAGGTTACTGAATCACAAAAAGGGTTGTGTACATTTTAAAATGCCTTTTTGCATTTGTAAATTGCCTGATTCCTCAAATTGGGCATTTGCAAAAGAAAAAAAAGCTTTGTACATATGGCCCAAAATGAGCCCAGAAGCAGGTGGCCCAGGAATGTTGACCAGTATGACTTACCAATCAGAATCAGACACTGACTGCAGGAAGTTGCAAGAGGCAGTAGCAACTCTTCTGATTAGAAGTCATCTCCACATCACAAGTGTCCCAGCAGTTATCCTGGCATGTATGCCTTTTCTTTAATCACAAGGAGATCTTGAAGGGCCCAGCACCCTAATGCTTTCAGTCAGAGGCACAAATAAGTGCTCACTGCCATTTTCCACATGCCATGAACCTGATTTAAAAGCAGGGGTCTAGCTAAAGGAGTAGAGAATTGGTGATTTAAATGTGTCAGTGTGGTAATGGGGGGGCTATGATTCAAATGTTTTAGTTTAACCCTTGATATGTCAGATTTAGCTGAGCTGTTCTAGTATTAACCAACAACTTATGGCAATGGAATAAAAAGTGCAGATTCTCAAGGCCTGTCTCCCCAGATAACAGTGGCCTTCGTTGTGTGGGCACTCTAATAAATACAGTCGAGTAATTCTACTGTTTGCTCATAACAATCAGGCTACACATGCCAATGCTGCTGTTTTTCCTCCAGTCTTGGTAGATAGAAAAACGGTAAAGGAAGAAGACACTGAAAGGGACTTCCTTCAAAGCTGATGTGTACTTTTTTCAAAAATGTCATCACTCACTGGGAGAGAAGCTAATTGTTCAAGTAGGCTGAGTCATTGCCCAGTGTTATATGCTGTGCATCCATGGTACCCCCCAACATTGGCATACACAAGGTGGCAGGCACCGCGCAGTACCTGTCATGTTGTGCATGCAAATGCACAACATGCTGATTTTACATTACATTGTACATCCTGCAATGTAAACATTGCAGGATGCGCCCACCACATTGGTGGGCGCATCATAATGTGCACAGCGGGGCTGCCACACCCCTGGCGGGCGGCCCGCATACTGTTACGGTGGCGGAAGGACATCGTAATAGTGCCCTAAGGGTTTCATTATGATGGCAGGTGGATGTAATGGTACACGGGACCGACCGCCAGAGTTGCGGCGGTCCTGCCATGGCAATTTGGATGCCAGGGCCACCCGGACGGTGGCAGCCCGCATATCTTACATTCGGCGGGCGGTACTGTGAGCAGCACTTGCCACAATGCAATATATGCATGTTGTGCATTGGCATGCACAACGTGACACGAACCGCGTGGTGCCTGCCACCTTGTGTATTTGGGGGGGTACCGTGGATACCCCCCGCAGTGCAGCCCCTCACCCCTGGGGGCCTGCAACGGGCCCCCAAAGTGAACTCCGCAGGCCATTCCATGGCGGAATCTCCGCTATGGAAAGGTCCTAAAAATGGCACATCCTAATATGGATAGCGGTGCCTGCAAGGCACCGCCACCATATTGAGGGCCTTTTCCACCCGGCCAGTAATCCAACCAGCGGAAAAGCGGTGCACCGTCTTTCCGTCTGCCGCGGTACCCCTCGCCAGGCTAATATGGCGGGGCGAAGATGGGTCATTTGGCAGGTGGATCGCCACCGTCAGGCTGGCGGTGGTGATCCTCCTGTTATGCTAATAGGCCCCTAAGCTCTTTAACCATCCTGTTGGTAGCCATGACCATAGCCAGAACCAATCATCAGAATCAGTCATTTTCTCTGCTCCACAGAATATTTGAACTGCATGCTTAATTTGTGCCACATCCCTTGCTATGTTTTCACTATTATTTAACCACATGAGCGCTAGCGAAATTCCGCTCCTGTGCTCATGTTTTAAAAAACCCATTATTCATGACGAGCTGGGCTCGTCATGAGCGTGCTGGGAGGCTACCTCATGACGAGCCCAGCTCGTCATGAGCGTCGAAGGGGTTAAAAAATAACAGCAAGAGGAATTCAATAAAACACACAGTCATCCTTGTTGTAGTGATAGGAGGTCAAGTACAATTCTATGTTGAATAGTAATGGCAGCCATGGAATTTATTTCCATCTGGAACTGGTGAAATGCATCTCTTGTTGCACTGAATGCTAAAGCTGGCTCAGCAGACACGTTAACATGGGCCAATTCTAAATCATAAACCCCATATCCAGTAAATAATATATGCATTACCTCAAAGAATAAAACTTGTCTAGCCTCCAGAATAGGCGCATGTATATCTCTTTAAAATCTGTTAGCAAAACACCCCAAATTTAATGGGTCATGGGCTGCAATGTGCGTCACGATTGAAATGTTCGGTGTAAGATACGAAATACGGCACATGTCTTTCCGGTGCCGGGTAAGTACCTTGTATGCTTTACTGCCACAAATAAACTGCATAACTCCCTGTAACTGTGTGTCCAATGTGAGATATTTACTGAGAGGAAGGCATATCCTTTCAGGAAAAGTGTTTTGAAATTGATCACACCATTTGTAACCACTCCATGATAAATTTATAAGCGTAACATTTGCCCACTGTGCCATGTGTAAGCAGCGAGCTGACCGTGAGAGATATTCTAATATTTTAGAAATCACATTTGGTGCCCTAGCATAATCATTCTTTTGCTCAATTAATGGATCATATAGAATACCATTAGGTGTTATTAATAGTGTCTCTCCATCTACAATGGTGTTCCAGTAATGTAATCTGTAGTTCACTTGTTTCCCTTGTACCTTAGCTGTCCTGTTCCTACTTACTAACTGTCTGTCCCTTATGTTCCAATTACCTGTGGAATCATCAAATTCTAATATGTTAGTTCACTTGCTAATTTTTAAATGTCCTACGTATGATGCTTTATTCATACAGGAAATGCATTTTCCTTGGCATTGTTTTCCACCGGGGGTGACACTTGGCATTGGGCTTTAATATTTGGCAAACAACAATGAGCCCCACTCTTGTTTCTTCTTTTTTGTTCTTGTCCATTATACTGTCCATGCTGTGCCCCCTGATATTACATTTCTTCTGGCTCCTCCTCTCTTTGCTCTTGCTGCAACATTATTCTTTTGTCATTTTTAGTGGTGCCCTTCCCTATCCTAAAAAACCTGGGGCATATTTACAAGGGATTTATAAAAAAGCGGAGATAAAACGATCACCCTATTTACAAGAGGGTGCTAACATGCATAATCACATGTTAGCACCCTTTTTCCCAATGCCTCCCTTTGCATCAAAGTGGGGGGTCACTGGGCGTACCCCAGATGGACAACCTTGCAAATATCGCTGATGTACACATCGCGATATTTACAAGGCTGCACCAGCATTTTAGCACAAGTTAGTTTTTGGAGAAAACCGCTGTTTTATCCAAAAACTAACGTCTGCTAAAATACAGACTTACCTCTCACCAACATTGGGGTGGATTATGCTGATACGAACCTGTGGGTTGTATCAGCAAGGTTATCGCCGTTTTGCAGTGAACATCACTGGAAAACCAGCGATGTTCCCTGAAAAAAACGGCGATAACCTCGCTATCTCTGGAATTTTTATCACCCTGGAGAAACGCGTTGTTAATATCGTGCTACTAGGGCGATACATTCCAGAGATAGCCTGCGATAATAAACCTATCGGTGAGCACGGCCAGCGATAATTATCGCTGGCCATTGATAACATGCCCCAATATCTCTTTCCATGGTTATGAGAAGTGTGCACAATTCTTGATATTCTTTAGTGGACCAATCGGGGTGGCGCAGTTTACAACTATGGACAACCAAAGCTAACAATGCATTCATAAGTGTTTGAGTAGCTCATATTTTATACCCCTCTGTTGTGTGTGGTCCCCCTGCACTGTTATCCCATACTTCATTGTACCTTAAGATGTAATCAGGCACTGACTCACCAGGCTTCTGCAACATGGCCGTGACCTGAGAAAAATCACCAAGTTTAACTGCTAGGCCATTATTTGTATCCCTGATAGGCTCTAACCAGTTTATCAATCTATATTCTGTGACATTCATATTATTAGTCAGTATTTTCCAATCTCTTTCCTGTGGAATTTAGAACAAAGACCATCTGTAACCATATGTTTTTTAATAACATTTCTACATCTCGAGGGAGGGGTTATAGGCAATATGTTTTTTTATGAAGTCATTCATAGTATTGTGCACTGGCAATTAGCAGGTCAGGCGCGTCCTTAGTCATCTGAGTCGTCTCCATGGGCGGCCATGGCTTTAGCATTGCTGTCCACCAAACACTTTTTTTGGTGCAGTTATGTTTTTATATATTTTTTGTCCTTATTTGTCATAAACAGTTAAAGTTTGGAGATGAAAAATTGGCTTTTCGGCTTTTCTTTGGGCAAACAATGTATGAGGGGTCCCATCTCTCCTTTACAGAGGGGATGTACAACATCTCGGACCTTCTATTGGCCTAGCCGCTTTCCTTTTTTCTCCATTACCACAAGTATAAACGGTTTCCAGCCCAGGGCTACCAATCCATCTTGGACAATCCCTGACAACCTGTGTTACTGCTACTTAATCATATGACTGAATAATATACACAAAAAAAGTAAAAAGGGAAAAAAACATTGAAGAGAAAAAACGAAAAAAGAGAAATAAGAAAAAAATACTTGTAGAAATTCCTCGTAAGGAGGCGTATTCTTACAGCAATTATCCCATAAGTTCCAAAATTTAGTTTTTTTCGTGTTATATGTTGCCCTGTCTAATTTTGCAGTTCTATGTATAGAATTGAGCCATTCGCATTCTAAAGGTGAATCGGGTGAAATCCTTTTAATGCACAGTTCTCTATGCGCCAGTAAAATTAACTAAAAATAAGGGTTTTATATTGTTTAGTTATATTAATTATAGGGTCTTCATCTGGAATTACTCTGAAAATGACCAGCGATAGACTCACTTTAATTTCATGCCCCACAATACTGGAAATCGTTGCACCTACTTTTTCCCAGAAGACTTGCATGGAAGGACACGGCCAAAACATATGTGCTTCGTCTGCATTTGTTTTGCCGCACTTTAGGCACTTCTTCATGACTTGTAAACCCATTTAGGAGAGCCTTCACGGAGTCCAATATGCCTTGTGGATAATAAATATGTGATTTTTTCTTAGAGGTGCAAACTTAACATTGTGCCATAAAAAAGATAGAGATACTTGCCATAGTATGTCCAAACCGTACTTCGGCAGCTCCTTCCTCCAAGGTGCTTTAAACCAAGGCTGTGAATCTTCATGAGACTGTATCAACATCCGGTACCATGTTGAAATGTCCTTTCGACCCGGTGGAGACAAAACTAATTTTGACTCAAAAAATGATTTCCCTTTCCACATTTTCTCAACCCTTTGGCCCAGCTTAGCAACTGGTAATATTTGGATTTGGAGACAGAACCTTCTGTAATGTCCAGCATTTTCTGCCAAGAAGTTAGTTCCGAGCCCTCTAACAATTGGCCCCGTCAGTCAATTCCTTATTCTTTAATTGGAATCGCGAAGAGAGTCTTGTGAACAAACTGGTGTTCCAGGCGATTTCCAGATTGGAATAAAAGTTTTGGGTCTCCAAATTTAAAAAGAAAAAAGCTGGATCGGTCCGAAGGGCCGAAAGTAAGAGCTTGAAAAAATGGTGAAAGGTCAGCGGTGTCTCTTAATAGTTGACTGAACATTTTTAGATGGAAGTCTCTCAGGCACTTTCTTTATCCAGTCCTTCTTAAACTCTAATGGAATAGAGTTGAATAAAAAGCAGTTGCGGCCGGTGAACTTTAAAAGTGGAGGGGCGTTTTGTTTATTATGCGGCAAGAAAAAGATAATGATGTGGCATAATATAGCACATTCTGTAGCTGTGTTGCTCCAGCAAAGCAAGAAAAAGGAAGAAGGGAGATGGGAGATGGGAGACGGGAGTCTGTGGGAAGGCTGGTGGGAATCAATTATCAGAAAGTGTGAACGCGAGGCTGGCAAGGAGAATGTATGTAGCGCTATGAAGCAAGCAGGAGGCTATATGCAAGCCCGTTCCAACAGAAGGGTCATCCCTGCGGTGTTTTGTAGAGGGCTACTTTTTTTTTTTAGCTCAGGAGTTTAATGGAAAAAACAACCTAAAAACAAACGAATACGTCTTAATGATAGTTTGTATGTAATACCAGCATACAAGAAATAAGTATCGCATATAACAGAGGCAGGTAACGAGGCCTTGTGCACTAAATAATGGGGTCAAACGGATGCTTACTATTGTTTTTTTGTTCTAGAGATTTAAAAAAAGACACATTTCCAAATGCTGTTGGGAAAAGAAAATACACCCAATGCATGGGGACAATTACATTCTGAAACCACCTGGTAGGCAAAACTTAAACCTGGAATGAAATGGCTGCTATACACTAAACACCACATTTATTTAAGAATTTCTGTTGGGCATTTTTATTTTTAAATTGCATCTTTCCTTGGAAAATGGGCACCATTTCTGCGAGAGCAACGTAAATGAAAGGTGCACAACAGGTGTGCTTGTGCAGTTTAAAGTCTCAGTGAGAGGTGAACAGTGATTAAAAAAACATTATTTTGTATTGGAAAACAGTTTAACTTTGAGAGCGGGTGCACACTGGGGCTTTTATGCAATGTAGTCGCAGTGTTTCCTGGGCTTGCCAACACTGCATCTCATTTAAATGTTGTCTTTCAGTTTTTATTTTGCATAAAGAACTGGACTGTTGCAACCTCAAACCCTATTTCTTTTTTTTATGCTCATGACGTGTTCTCATTGTTTTTGCATCGTCTATCAATGCTAAAAAGACACAAGGAAAACTGAACTTGTTCAGCTTTCGTTTGCTATTTAAAAAAAAAAACTCTTTGGAAAGATGAAGATGTTGCACTTATGATTTTTGTGCCTGGCTAAAAGAAGTGCCTAAGGTTTAGTTGTGATAACTGTTTATGATGTCTGTTTGCAAGAAGCGGTGGCTGGAGGGTTGAAAGGGCTGCTGTTATTGTGGGGGTGGCAGTGTTTCTGCCTGGACCAAGCTACGCTGGAGTTTTCTAAAACACTGTCAACCGAAAAGGCAGTTCGAATGGGTTGTGTTCCTGTTGCTGAGGTCGGAGTGCATCCTGCATTTCTTCCTTCGAAATTTGGAGGTGCAAACAGTAAGCAGTGTTTTGTGGTTAGTTTTATTGGGCTGGGCAGAGAGCTTCACTGAAGCTGACCCCCACAAACTGCCGACGGGGTGGGGACAATCGCCTATGCTCACTGCAGACTGTACATTTGGCAATCATGGATGTATTGTATTGTATTGCATTGTAATTGCATTTGTATAGCGATTACTACCCCTGACGAGGCGTCGAAGCGCTTCTTCGGCGGGTAGCACGCTACTCCGGGACCCATAGAGGATTAGTGTTGAATTAGTATAGTGAAACATGCAAGTACATTTTATGTGGTGGATAGGTTAGTCAGTTCATTTGGATATGAAATGATAGCAGAAGGATAGAGGAGGACAAAGGTTTGTATTTTTGTATCGCTTGTTGACGCACGCTATTCCGGAAGCCTATAAAGGTTTAGTGGTGAATTAATATGTTGAAATATGAGGTAATTTTAGTGGTGGATATTAGTCTGTTGCTTGGAGTGTGAAGGATAGTAGAGGGATAAAAGGGGAAGAAAGATTAGCATTCATATAGCACTTGTTACCCCTGATGGGTGCTGAAGCGCTTTTCTGGCGAGTAGCACACCACTCCAGATCCCATAAAGGATTTGTGTTTAAAATTTGTATAGTATAAATATGAAGTCATTTGAGTAGTAGATATGTTATTCAGTTATTTTGGCAGTACATTAGTATAGTTGAATATGGAATTTGAGAAGTGAACATGTTAGTCTGTTAATTTTGATTGAAAAGGATAGTGGAGGGATAAAAGAGGGAACTTTTTTTTTTTTTTTGTAGGTCTTAGCAGTAGGAAGAGAAATGAGAAAAGGGGCAGAATTACTGGCCCTAGTCCCGAACAGGCTCAAACAGGCAACTACCCTTGTCCTCTCCGCCCTTAGTCTCGATGCCCGGGCTGAGACACACTAACCCTGGCCTTGTGTAGCCCTAGTAATCAGGTGACCCCTTCAGCCAATGGGAACCCTAGCCCTACACCCTATCCAATCACAACACTAGCCCTAAAATCTAGAACCAATAGGAGACCAGGACCTTACTGCCAATCTTAGCCCTAGTCCAAGCACCCAATCAGTTAAAAAACCCTGATCTCTACGTCCAATAAAGGCCTTAGCCCTACCAGTAGTCCCAACCCAAGTCCAAGCAGCCGATGGTACCGGTATCCCTAGTCCCTACTTCCAATAGAAATCCTAACCCTAGCCCTAGTCCCAACCCTACAATGATTGAATAACAGTCCCAGAAACCAATCAGAACCCTCAAATACCCAACCAATGAGGACATTAACCCTAACCCAATAGAAACACCAGATACAACCACCAATCAGTGTACACATGTGCCAACAACTAGCAGACCATATAAGGTCCCAGTGACCTCAGACAAGGTTTGCTGGCCAGGGAGTTGGAAGTTGCTTCTCCTGTTCAGAATCTCCTAGGAGACAGACAGGCTCAATCCACACTTTGGACTTCTGCAGGAAAAGGCTTCACTAACTCGAAATCTAACAGTACTGTTTGAATAACACTTTACTCCCCCTGCTGGACAAAAAAACGAAGTGCACAGGCCCCAGTAAATACAGTTTAAACAGCTCACAGAGGCACCCTCTGATGTAGAATATCCCTGTTGCTGGGGGGGGGGCAGGGGGCCTGGCCTCACTGGCTTGTGAACAGAAAATGGTGGCTGGGGGTGCAGTGTTTTAACACACTGGTCTTAGCACAGAGCAAAGGTGAAATTTGGAGGGAAACAGATTTGTGACCAAGGAATGAGAGGGACAAACTACAGAAGTTGGACTGCAAACCCCACAATTCAACAGGTTAAATGCAACCAATCATGGGCAGGGAAAACCATAAGTTTAAAACACAGAACAGGTGATAAAATATGCAATCACAGGCAGGTCAAAACTGCAACAGTAATCACAGAAAGGGAATATCATTTTTTTAAACATCTTTTTGTCTTGGGAAGAGACAGCACTAGTCTGTCTCCTTACCACTTCCTGGACTCTGCTCACTGCAATCTGGGGCACAGGTAGGCTTCAATTCACAAGATGGAGGAGAATGATTTGGGGTGCACCCAGCAAGGCCTTAAGGGGCCTGGGCAGGTGTGAGAGGAGGGCTCAGACTTGCCTGGTAGCTGAATAGCCAATGGTCTGCTGGCCTGGGGGTGGAGGCTGGGCAGCTGCTTCTCCTGTTCAGAATCTCCTAGAAAACAGACAGGCTCAATCCACTCTTTGGAAGTCTGCAGGAAAAGACTTCACTAACTCAAAATCTAACAATACTGTTTGAATGAAACTTTACTCCCCCTGCCGGCCAAAAAACGAAGTGCACAGGCCCCCAGTAAATACAGTATAAACAGCTCTCAGAAGCATCCTCCGATGTAGAATATCCCTGTTGCTGGGGGGGAGGCAGGGAGGCTGGCTCACTGGCTTGTGAACACAAAATAGTGGCTGGGGGTGCACTGTTTTAACACACAGGTCGTAGCACAGAGCAAAGGAGAAATTTGGAAGGAAACAGATTTGTCACCAAGGAATGAGAGGGACAAACTACAGAGGTTGGACTGCAAATCACACAATTCAACACGTTAAATGCAAGCAATCATGGGCAGGGAAAACCACAAGTTTAAAACACAAAACAGGTGATAAAATATGCAATCACAGGCAGGTCAAAACTCAGAGGAGGAGACGGGATGTTAGCAGAATGTCCTGAGCTACATCAGATATCCGGGCAAGCCGAGTTTTCGACCGAAGTTCTGGAAAAACAGCTGATTTAGGTAGCGACTGTTTGCCCTCACCACTGCCTCACAGACATACACTGCACATGCGTGATTTGGGCGATATTGAAGTCATCCATCTCGCATGCAAAGCGTGTGTTTGTACACGGCCGTGCTGCACTGCTACAAGACAGAATAAGTGCTGCAGCCTCAGACCAGTTTGTCAATCTCCTTCTTCCGAGACTGGCGGTGCTCCGCCCCATGCGCCCTCATGCAGGAACCTTGCATGATAAAAAGGTATATTTAGGTACAATTGCCATTTTCAGGAAATTAGACTTGCCTAGGAAAAATAGAGGTAACGATTCCCACTGTTGTAATTGTTTCCTGCGTCGCATGTCATCACTGTTTCCTGACCTTAGAAGTAACTTTATAAAAATGTGTTTTTGCTAATAAATCAAGTTCCTGGACCACCTCGATCCCTAAATACCTGATGCTATGTCAGACTAAGTCACACCTGTAATTTGTGTTCCCTTGCATAATCTCTGTCTAGGATGGATTAACAGCATATCGAGATATTTCCCCCAATCTCTCTAACGTTTCCCAAATGGCTGCAATTGAGTCCTGTAAATGGCCGGTAAATATCATCAAGTCATCTGCATAAAGACCGATTTTCTTAGCCCACCCATTACAGGAGAATGGTATGATATTTTTACATTCCCTTAATTTAATGGCGAGTGGCTCTATATACAACTTAAACAATCGGGGAGAAAGTGGGCACCCCTGCCTATTGTAACCTGCTTAGATAAAATGCCATCTACTAAAACTCGGGCTGATGGATTTTTATAGGGAGTCTTAATTGCAGAAATGAAATTGTGACCTAGGTTAAAATGCTGAATCAACTCTTGAAAGAAATGCCAACTAACCCTATCAAAAGCTTTGGCTGCGTCGCATGTCATCACCGTTAGGGGCTGGCACTTTCCATTGCTAAGTCAATTGTGCCTACCAACTCATGGGTTCAGTCATGTAAATGCCTACCCTTTATAAAACCCTTATGATCATTGTGAATCAAGAGGCCAACCATCCGATCCAACCTTTTCATAATTATCTGAGGATACAATTTATAATCCCTGTTGAGAAGGAAGATTGGCCTATATGATTCACATAACCATGGATGTTTATTAGGTTTTAATAAGATGATTATTGTGGCTAGGTCCCAGGATGGAGGGAGTTCTTGTTTTAAAATATTTGCCAAATTAAAAAGATCAAGCAAAATGGGAGCCAATCCTTATGTCAGATGGGAATAGATTTCGTTTGGGAGAGCATCAGGTCCTGTAGCCTAGCCTTTCTTTAAGCTTTTTATTGCGCTATAAATTTCTTCTATTGTGAAGGGGGAGGATAATTCTTCTCTAAATTCATCACTGAGGACTGGGAGATCAATATCTTGAAAAAAGGCTGCTATTCAATCCCTGTCCGGGTTTGTATCCTCTGTGAGAGTTCTTGGAAGAATTGAACAAAAGCCTGTTTAGTCTCCCCATCTTCAGTGATTCTATTCCCGGTAGTTTGACATTTTACTTATTTAATTGCATTTCTGGTTTGATCTGCTTTCGCCTTCCATGCCAAAAGTTTGCCACATCCTTCCCCATATTCATAGTTAGCAAGTTTACTTGCTTCACATTTTTGCTATACCTTAATCTCCAGATAATCGACTAAATAAATGTTTGCTTTTGCTAATTCTGTTTCAAGACCCAATCCATTTGTTGGATTTGAACTACAGCATATGTTCCTCTGTATGGCTTTGATTGTATCTTCTAAAAATGTAATCTCCTTCTTAACCTTTTTGTTGTGTGACAAATTACAACCAACTAATATGCCTCTCATGTAAACTTTATATGTGTCCCATATACCTCATTTAAGGGAGCTGAGTCCAGGTTAAAAAGAAAAAAACTTGTTCGTAGAGTTTTTCAACTTGTCAATTATTGAAGTATCTTAAAGCACCGATCACCTGATGGATAAATCACTCCACTGGTTAGCTTCTCTTACGTATAACTATGCAGTGGCGACTGTGTAATATATAGCTAACACCTTTGTTGGAGTTGGGTACTGTCGTGTTGAGTTTTAGACTTTTTAGGGGTTTTAGTATGTTTAAACATTTTCTCTACGTTTTCTCTAAGTTAAGCCAGTCTGCTCAGTTTCCAAGGGTTAAGCTCAGGTTTAATTTAATGAAAACTGGATCTAACAAGACAGTGACCACAAGATTCGCCCCACATAAAAAATAACTTTTTAACAGTAGAGGGGTGGGTGTTGTCAGAGTACAAATTCTAGCAAGTATTGCAATCTGCATAACGTGAGCTCTGGAAGTGAGCATTTATCCCAGCAGTGTGTAACAATTTTTAGCAAAACAATCAAACATATCTAAATGGCTAACGTGTTACATATTAGCATTTTATACATAAGCTGAAGTAGTTAGACTATGGTGGTTTATCATTACATTTCGGGTCCAATGTTAACCCCTTTGGTGCTCACGATGGCCCCCAGCCCGGTGGGCATGTGCGCACGATGGCCGGGGGCTGTCCGAATCCCGCCCACAGCTGGAGAATTAACACCACGTGCAAGGGGTTAACAGAATAGTGTCCCTGCCAATCACCTGTGCCGGTTCCTACACCCAACATTTCATCCGTTTGTTCGCAGGATCTTCCGCTAGTGCACACTTATAGAGAACAATTTACCATTTGGTTGTTCTGAGAGCGTTAGGCTAATTTTAGTGAGTCGTAGTGGCTTGTTTCGCTGAGCAAAATTGTTCAATCTGCATGCCACCTTACCTATTTTGGGTTGTGACATTAAACGCCACCGAAAAAAGGTCTTAATTGAGAACTATTTCCCGATATTCACTTTACATTATAAAAATGTTAAATAGATTACTAACACACAATTTCATCTTTCTTCCAGAGATTGTGAAAAAAAGAAATGCGTTCACAATGATAGCGCCGCTCTCAGAGCATTAATCAGAGCACCTGGAAAGCTCAACCTTGCAGGCCTATCGCTGATGCAAGCGTTCACCAATCATTCCTTCCCAGTGTGTGAAAATAAACACTTTAGATGCAGAATCCTGACAGTAAAAAGTTATACTGTCCCACATTGCATTTTATGTTCTTTATATACTAAAACATAAAAGAGCAGTTTATAATTTCCGTACAATGCACTTTGCATTTATAATGTGATATAACAATACACATGTTGCTTATAATAAATTTGAAATATCATTATCCCCAACAAAACACACATTTCTCAAGAAGTACTAAGTACTAAAATCAATTAATACACCATATAGTATAAAAATACATAATAGGTAACGAAAAAGATTGAGTTAGCCATAGTAGGACAGAGATGTTGAAAGAACCCATATATGTTCCCACTGTTTAAGAATTGCTAGGGGTTCTTCTGTTAATGAGGACAAATGAGACTTTAGTTTGCAGACACACAACAGACTTCAGGGCTCAGATTTACTGAGCCCTTGCATTGCCTTTGCATTGCCTTTGCATTGCCTTTGCATCATGCTAGACAACGCAAGGCAATGCAAGGGTTGTATGGCAGAGGCATGCATTGCTAAACCATGCGTGCTTCTACTATGAGGCCCCAAGAGCAAATGCGTCTATACAACGCATTCCTTTATCACTCATGTATTTACCATGTATGCCTTTACCATGCAATGTAGTGTAGTTCCTATTATCCCAATAGGCTCTGCGCATTGGAATAATACCTTCAATAGTATAGGCCTAGACCAGACGTTAACTAGGTCTACTACTGTCGATATTAGACTTAAAGTTTTGGGTTTGCCAGCTAGCTCAGAGTTCACTAGAAACTTTCTCGAATGTTCAGGAAGGAATTAACTTCCCTGATTAGACAAGAAGGGATTTAGTTTCTGACAACCATAGAACATGACAACTTTGCTCTCCCCTAATCAAGAGTGTATCTCGAGAGTCGTGTGAACAAAAGGCAATTTATTTTACTCAGTCAGTACGTGCGTTCTTAGTCTCATCAGATTGTAGAGAAAAGGAAGAGACGGGCGTGTTCAATAAAAGATGTTATTTATTGATCAGTCTCTTTTCTCGTACAAGAGAAATGGATCGATATTATTGCAATACTTATAGTTAAGTAAAGTGCATACATTAGAAGCAGAAGTATAAAATAATACTGTAAAAACATTGATATGGTTTCTAAGCCATATGAAGGTTTAAAATGAATAAAATATATTACATACACATATACATTTGACTAAACGTACTCAACAGGTGTTTCTAGATACGCCTACCCCGTGTACCTGACCTAAGTCTAATACGTGGGCGGGAATAGAAAGTTACAGTTTAAGTTAAGTTTGTTTTTGCCAAGTGACTGACTAAAGAATTCTCTGCGAGGGGTTATTCAGCTCTGTACCTGGAAGTTAGGATGAATGAGTGATGGTATCTCTCGTCTCATGTCTCGATATTCCAGGCTGCCTGCGAGGGCTACCCGAAAACGCCGGAGCTGGATTTCTCGGCAGGAGAAATAGGCAGCTGCTCGATTTCAGCGCGTCAAGAAGGCGGGGCTGCGCCAGCGGGGTCTGCTCTGCTCTGGGCTTCGGCAAGTCTGGCTGCTCCGTCCTCGTCACCACCGCGTGTGTTTGCATAGGGCAATATCGGTAATATTTATACCTTTAAGGTGCCGAGATTGACGTAAGGATGGACATAGATACGTCAATAAGGATGTCATACGACCAGGTCGTTAGCACATTCTTTTGCTGAAGTTCTCGGTGAAATCAAAACAATGGCCGCAGGGTTTTTTCCAGGTTGTCATAGGTTTGATTTGTTATGAGAACTCTGTATGCCTTATCAGGGGCTGGAGGAATATCGCTTGTCTAATTAGATGGCAAGCGTTATGACCTAATCAGATAACACGTTCCTGTGCCGTAGTGTGGCTTTATCAGATAACGGTTCCTGCATCATGGGGGTTTTTCTGCCTCATGGGCTGACTGCTAGTTAACTTGTTAGTTTGCTAACCAGAATAGGGTCAGGAATAGGGGATCGATACAGAACCTATAGGAATACATCACACCCACTCCACGCTAACTATGGTCATATTTACTAATCTATGCATAGTACAACATACTGTAGAGTATTGTGTATACCTTACCACCCCAAAATACATAAATGCATTTTGAAATTATCGAATATACGGAAAAATGCAGTCATATGTATAGTATGCACTCAAGCTGTAGAATAATGCTAAAGTAATCACGCATTTGTATACATTATTGCTATTTTGTATATGAAAATTTACACATGAAATGGCTCTTAATACAGAAAAAAAGGTTCGAGACCATTTCATCACAGAATAATAATAACTATGAACATGCCAGCGGGCAGCTAATGTCTATAAGCTATCTAAATTTAGAAATCTTAGTTCTCTAAGAATAGTTCTTACTTTAAGCAGAAGATAGTGTCCCGAAAAATATGCAAAAATATTTTGGGGCTGCTGAAAAAATTGCTGTCCGTGAACTGGAGGGAAATTTGTTCATGTGACTTTATTATTAAAGTTGAAGGCCAAATTCAGGGAACGCCGTGTACGAGTTTGTTCAAAAGTCTCTATTTCTGCTCTGGTGAGAACATCATATCATTTAGGCTTTCGAAAAAGTTGTCAACAGCTTCCTGGGAGAGTTCCACTAACTCGGAAATAGGTGTAACCATGCATTCGTGCGCATGATTGTCTCCATTGACATTCTGATTTGGATTGCTGACAGAAGGTCGTACCTGATCGATGCTGCTTTCATCTTGAACTTCACTACCCCTTAATCGTAGTGGTGAAGCTTCCACGAATGCCGTCATCAGGATTGGTAGCCTTTGAGGGCAGCACAAAGCATGAGCCTTGATTGGACTCAACAATGTTTCTGCATCCATTGGCGCATCCGATTGTAGCGTCAGACAGGTGTCTAACACGCATTCTTCTCCGCATAGCAGGCACCTTAATACAGGTAAAACACATCGTTGCCACATAGGTCGAAATGATAGAAACCAAGTCATGTTCAGGTCTCTAAGCCGGGATAGTCCCAGGATTTTTGATATCCGGTCCCGGTATCCAATGGCTAGGATTGTTTCTTCCCTTGTCGCAGGTGTTCTGTCTGTGACATGGTTTGCCATAACGAAATATAAGGACTAGGAATAGGATTCCTGCAATCAGTCCTAAAATGAGGGGAAGTCCGCCAAAAATCGAATGGACGAAATCTGGAAAAATACCCAGTATGGCTTTGAATGGTGTTAATGCCATCGAAAATACTGTCTTAAATACTTTTGAGACTCCATTGGTATCAGAAATATTTAAGATTTCATTCAGGATTTCTGCGAAATGTATGGGGGAATTAGTCGATAACAATGAATGTATCTCTGCAGTCGTCCTTGCGACTTGGAGATCATACGTTTCTTTTGATGACGTGAGCCTTGTCGGCGTCTGAAGAAGCACTGTTTTCATTCTGCTTAAAGTATCTATTCGAATAGAAGTAATTTTCAAGTTGGGCCATGCCCTTGCCTCCCTGTCTGGAAAGGAGCTGGGGAACAATGAGTGTCCACAGCACTTGACCTTCGCAGTCGTAGTTACGAGATAAGGAGTCCCGGGCATAAGACTACAACATCTGCGATCTACAATTAGAATGTAACTCCCATTATAGAGTCTTTGAAAGAATGGTTCAATCTCTGTTGCAGGTGCGCCTTGCTGGTGACATGAAAGGTTATTTGAGTTCCCTTCACAGGCTCCATGAAAACTAATTCCATTACACAGAAGTGTACCGCTTAGTGACATCGCACAATTATTGCCACTAAGAAACACTTTCTGTCCTTTATTACTGACACATGCATGTGAATAGGGCAGGTTCCATGTTGTTTTTATGTACCCTTTTCCCAATTTTTCGTACATGCCAGCCTGTATATATTTTTGGCAGTATTGAAACCTGAAGGTTGATATTGGAATATTTATTATTCCATGTATTATCCATTCACTGACAGGTCGTTCTGACATTGTCACTGGTAATCTCTCAAGTTTCTCAATGCTCAGGATTGTATAATCAGCTCCCTTTTGGGCCATACTGATTTGTCTATCAGTAAGGTTAAAGATATAGAATAGTGACGTTGTGTTGATTAAACGCCAAGGCACATAGCCTGAACGCAGATTTTGTAACGTCCAGCCAAGCTGTACAATAGAACGCAATTGTGACTGACCGTGTTGTAACAATAGTAAGTCTTGCGATAATATGTCGATTGCTGAAGACACAATGCTGTCCAAAGAAAAAATTCTGGAGGACAGAGTCATTAACCCATTGTCCACTACAGAAAGTGATTTTCCAAATTAATACGGTCAATTTCCCGTATTCTCTCTGCTGTTTCAATTTGAGTAACCTTCCAGGCCTCATTGTATGCTGCATATACAGAGGCTGCTATGAAACGCTTTTGACGCTGTTTGCGTGGTCCCATAGTGAAATCACGCAAGTCAGCACCATCAGTAAGTAAAGTTAGGTGTTGCTTAATTTCTGCCAGTGTGGAAGTTTGTAGCCATTGAAGGCATAATTTGCCGACACTGTAGGTGGTTATTATCCCTGGGTGATGTCTTTGAGGATATCTAGGGTCTGGCCTGGTCATTTTGAACCCCTGTGTTTTGTTCAGGAATCTGTCTTGACAGTTATTAGTATCTGTGGGCCAGATCAACCACTGTTTCCAATCTGGATGTGTTCTGTTTTGGTTTAATACATAATTTACGTCTATCTCTTCATCTGTAGAACTATTGCTGTTCATTGTTGGTTTTGGAATAGACGGTTTATTTAAGTCTTTGATTTTGGCTAAGCCAAGACAGGTGGTTTGTTGAACAGTGTCATTTAAAAATATAATTTGTTCTGGGATCATGCAGGCTCTAAACAAAGATTCTATACCCTGTACTTGCCATTCTTTTGTGCCCCAAACACTTTTCAATTCAACGTTTTTGTCCCAATAATCAAAACCAAAAGTATTCATTTGTTCAAAGAATGAATCTGAATATATCAATTTTGTGTTGGTTATCATGGTCTTCATCCCTGTCTTATTTGACAATTTGAAATAAAATGTTTCAGCATTACTTATGTTAAAACCTGAAAAGTATGAATATTTGTCGTAAACGGTTCTTGAGCTTCCTTTTGGAGGGGTTGCACAATGTTCCCATTGATTATAATTTAAAACATTTCTAGGTTGTGCAGATCTATGTAGAAAATGGTTACCATAGTGGTTATAACAGTACATACTATCATAATTTGTAGAACCCTGCAAATAATCATGTTTGGTAAATTTAGCAGACATTACTAAGTCAGACATCATATTATTAATGCTTTCGAAGTCTCAATCATCAGCAAATGAGCTCGGTTTTACAAAGTCACTCAATGAGATCTTAATTTGGTGTGGATATTTCAGGATTTCAACCGGACCATGAATTTCGTAGTCTGTGTTGTCCCATGCTACCCCACCCGGTATAGGATTGGCTGTGAAGTTGGCTGAAGAAAGTTCTCTTTTCTCGACGTGTAAAGATGTGTGTGGTTTGAGGATCAAGTTGATTTTCTGACTTGCTGTGTCCATTTTAGCATATTTTCCCTCAATGAAGCGTCCCAAAGTTAGTATCATGATGAGCCAAAGTATGAGGATAAATGCACCAAAACCCACCCCAAATTCGATCCATGGAGAAACCAGATATGTTTCTTTCAGTTGATTCAAAAGTTCTTTAGCTTTATCTTTAAAGGTTTTTGATGATGGCTGTGTCTTTGATTCAGTGAAGCCTTCAGAGGAATCATCGAAGTTTATGAAGTAGCCGGATGCAGTTCTGTCAATAGTTCCAATTGCTTCAGGATTAATGTTTCTTGCATTATCATTTGGTACTTCATTGTAGATTGGTGTGTCTCTGCTAAATGTTTTTATTTGGGTTTTCAGAGGTCTAAGTTCCATTGCATTGTTGCATAGTCTTTGTTGTTCTTCTGTAGGCGTTTCGAAAGTGATTAACCTCTTTGTTAGAACCTCTGTACTGGTAGCAAACCTTGGTGTTCTGCTACTTATTGGGAGTCCACTTGGCCTACTATTTGTTATCGGCCACATGATTGTGGTTTTACCAGGTCGATGGATACAACTCGGTTCTCCTTTTTACCAGCAAGTGGCGGTAGTACAACTGATCTTGTCCCGTTGACAGACAAGACAGGAACTGCTTTTCTGTAAGAAGGCCCAAATTCCTTCTTTACCGCGATCTTTTCTCTGACTAGATCCCCGACTTTTGGAATCCAGACAGGTCTTGCTGGGACAGGTGGTGGTTCTTCAGTGGTTGTTGGCTGTTGTTTCAACTTTATGTTGCTCAGGTCTTTTCTTGTTTCATTTAAGTCCTGCAAAATAGCCAAACGATCTTTGATATCAAAGCTTTTTTCCTTCACCACTGAAGTTTGACTGTCAAGGTCAGAGATCAACATCCTAGTTCCAAATAATAATTCGTACGGACTGAATCCCTTCAGAGAATTTCTTGGCAAGTTATTTAGACTACGTTGGACACTTATTAGATGTTTGACCCACCCAGCTCCCGAACCTAATATCCTTTCCGTTATAGATTGCTTTATGCCTTGGTTTTTTCTTTACACCATCCCGTATCCCTCAGGAAGGAAGTGAGAAGATTCCCGCTGTGCTATGCTCATTTGGTCATGTTTCCCATCAGGCTGGAAGGCTAGAGTGAAAACAATGATCAAACGTAGCATGCTCTTAGCGTATATGCCATTTAGACTCGCAAATCTTTGTATAACAGTCCAGACGTCAGCCGAGTGCTGGTGATCTACATTATAAGTGGAAACTAGCCTGTATATGTTAATCGCAAGCCCTTCTTTTTATTGTTGATTCTTTCTGGAGTGAAACGACGAGGTATTACACTGTTTCTCTCCCCACTGCGATTTCTGTTGCAGTTTGGGCAGTTTTTCACAAACATGGTGTGATGCAGGCTCATGCCTGGCCACCAGTACCTTGATTGTAATTCTTCCAGAGAATCTTTTAGTTTGAGGTGTCTGAGACCCTCGCCCATATGTGCGTCTGCGATTAACAAGTTTCTCCTGTCCATGTTTGGAATCACTCTATCCCCCACTCCAGGGATTCGAGCAAAAGGGACGGAGTTTGCATCGATTATGTATGTATAATTGAGTGGATAGTTGATCGGTAGCGCTGAGCAGTCGCCTTTTAATGACGTTTTCACCGCCAGCACTGTTTCACCCTCAATGTATTTTAATGTACGCTTTTTTCGAACTACGGAAGCCGATTTAGTTGCTACCGCTGTGGCTGTGTCAGCCAATGAATTCCCTGCAACGTGAACGCCATCACGCTGATGACTCAGTGAGTGTGTCACGTGAGTCTTTGGTAGTTCTTTTTGTAAAAGAGCTATTTGTTCCCAGAGCAGTTTCTGCTTTATTGTTGCATCTGTGTCATCTTTGTAACCGTTTTGAATCCATGTCTGCAAATCGTTGTTATATGATTTGACGCAGTAATATGAATCGGACACTATAGGTGTCGGGAATTCGCGATCCGCATTATCTAGCGCCATTTTCAATGCTATTATTTCAGTCTGTTGTTCTGAATTAGTTTCTACTGAGTGTGTTTTTGTTAATAGAGGTTTTAGTTTTCCTCCGCGCCACACTTCTTTTGTAATCTCACATGTGGGGTTGTATGCTTGTTCTCCCCAAACGGAGGGTTGAGCATGTCCGTCTGTATAGATTACACAAGCGTAGTGTCGTAAGGGCAGAATGTCGATTGGCAGAGGGAATGTTCTTTCATATTCTAGATTTTTTAATTCTTCTAGTTCTGGATCAAAGTAGTAGTATACTTTGTCCGTTGTAATTGAATTCACCCATTGTATCCATTCCGGATTCAATGTTGTTGTTGGTAAATTACACGGTGTTGTTAATGCCTCAAAGGCTGATTCAGCTGTTCTGACTGTGATGTGTCTACCGTCCGCTTGATCTTTTTCTCTAGCTATTGCGGTTTGAACTGCATGAACAATTTTTTCTTTAAAGCTGAATTTCTGTTCAGCTTCTGTGTACAAGTGTGATTTGAATGCAATTGGTACCTTTTCTCCCTCATTAGAGGTCAGGTATGTGAATCCGCATCTCCCTGGGATGACTCGAATCACAAGATTGCGTGTGTTATCACGTGTTTCTAATTTTGTTTTAATTAGCATGTCTGTTTGTAAGGATCTCAAAATTTCTGTGTGTATTTGAGTCCAATTGGTTCTTTTATAATCAGGTTTTATTAGATCATAAAGGGGTTTGACCCTTTCTGCGTAATTTGCAATGTATGTTCTTCCGAAATTTAGGAAGCCTAGAATTGACTGTAGGTTTTTTAGTGTTCTAGGTGCTTGGAGTACGGCACTTTTTTCTAGAAAATTGTCAGCCAGGCTACACTTGATAATTCATATCCTACGAACAGGACTGTCAGATGGGCAATTCTGGATTTTTTAAAGTTGAATTTGTAACCCTCTGCTGCGAACCCATATATTATGGTGTTCACTCTCTTCAAGTGAGTCTCCAAGTCATCATCTGTTAAGTATATGTCGTCGACATACGATAATGCTTCGTCGTCATATATTTGTAGTAATTCTGTTACTCTCGCTGAGAATACTCCCGGGCTGTTCTTGTACCCCTGGGCTAACCGACAGAATTGTTTTTGAGTGCCATTTATTGAGAATGCATACAAATATCTGCTCTCTGGTGCTATGTTTTGACAAAAGAATCCATTAGAGATGTCTAATGTTGTTTTGTATTTTTTGCGCACTATGTTATTCATTAGTGCAGCACTATGCGAATTTTGCACTGCAAAAGTTTTGCAACATAAGTTAAGGTGTCGGTAATCCAAAACTAGACGGTATGAATTGTCTGGTTTGGAGACCGGAAACAAAGGGTTGTTCATTTGTGAGGTGCAAGTTTCAATCACCCCCTGGTATTCTAGCTGATCTAGAATTTCTTTTACCTGTTTTTTTGCTTCTTGCTTAATTGGGTACTGCCTTTGTGCAGTAGGTTGTGATTTTAACTGGATTTTGTGAGGAGGAGATTCCTCATCCCATCCTACGTGATTTTTATATAAAGCAGGAGCTAGAGCTACTGCCCACTTTCTAGCAAGTGTGTATTTTTATGAATTGGGATGTGATTTGAGAAGGCAGGCATAATTATTTCTTCGCCATGAGGGCACTCCCTGACAAACTCTGGTGGCCAGTCTTTTTCAGCTAGAAGGATGTCATAGCCCTTGGAGAGATTATCCCAAAATAGTCCCCTTATTTTTCTAGTCTTATCCCCCTCTATACGTAATGTTATTTTGTATATTTTGTGAGGTTTGCTAATTCTGGTGTCTGCAGTTTCCACCTGAAGATATTCATTCGTGTCCACTGTCTCCAGATGATTCATAAGGACTTTGCGAGCTATGCTCACTTCTGCTGCGCTGTCTAGCATTGTCTGAGCCCCTTCTCCGTTTTTCAGTTGTGTCCTCAGTATTCTCGGCATTGTTAACTACCTTGATACTGGCTACCTTCTTTTTTGGAAATTGTAATTTCTTTTTTAGCTGAGCAGGTTCCTTGTCTTTGGACTTGGCGTGCTCTTCTCTTTGTTCTAATCGTCCTCTTCTTTCCGATTTCTGCGAGGAAGTCTGAAAAGATTGAGAGGGACGTGTATCAATGTCTTGATATCTATCAGGTTTCTTTATCTTATCCCTATTTCTAAGGTTATATCTTTTCCCAGAGGGGTCACTTTGGGGTGACCTGTGTCTTAGGTTCAGAGATTTTTCTCTTCTCCTAGGAGACCTTCCTCTGGACTGGAATTTCTTTTCTTTAGGATTGGATTGTTTGTTTCCATCCCAGCTCTTTTTCTGTGATATTGAATTATTATTTACAAATATTTTTTCAGGACTTTCAATCAGTTGTGGTTTTACTGGTATTCCACCTAAACTATCTCTACCTAGTTCCTCATAGGATTTTTCTATAATTCTGGCAATTTCAGCTGGTTGGTCTGCTATATCTGTCTCTTTTAACCTCTGGCGGATCGCCACGTTTGCTGCTTCACCCTTTATGTTGGCTAATAATATAGCCGAGACCTGCTTGAAGTCTTTTAGTAATTTCATACCAAGAGTTAAAGCTGGTTCTGGACCATATTCATCTTGAATTTGTTTTAGCACATCTGGTATTACCGAAATGGATGGAACACCGTGCGTTTTTGTGTAGATGGAAGCAAAGACTGTTCCCCAAGTGTCACAGTCCTCAATGTGTGGTGCGATTCCCATTGGAAGACAGATAGTCAGAATCCTGTGTTTTTCTAACGGGGTGGTGTCAGGAAACACCGCCTCTATTTGGGTAATTTTCTGTGCCAATCAGAATGGTATTTGTTCCCGTTTAGCCGGTACTTTACCTAGGCAGGACTGTATGTTCTGTGGTGTAATTTTATTTGTGTTCCCCTGGTGAGGGGTCAGCTGTGGAATTTTAATTGCTGGTTGAATTGTTGAAGTCCGCATCACATACTGGACTAATTGTCTATGTATTTTTACTAATTGTTTTAGCTGTGTTAACAGCTCTGCTGCAGACATCCCATTGATGTCTGGATGTGGTGTGTATCCGGCTAGGACCGGCCACGTTGCTCCTGGTCTACCTAAAGGACCGAGCCTGGTGATGTGATTATTGTGTTTTAGGGCGCCATTAAATAAGAGCAAATGCTCTTGAAATTTAAGTGCTACTTCCACCTCCTCGAAAGGCGTGTACATTTCAGGAGGTTCCTCTATTTTGTAATAGTGGAAGTACTTTGTTACAGCATTTGCTGCTGGAAAATTTATCCATGAATAGTATACCTCTGTCTGCCGATATTCGTGTGCCTCAATTACGAATATGACTGTACCACCTCTAGGTGTCAGTCCGTTTTCTATAAGTTTTAAGGTTATAGATTTCCTTTTGATGACCGGGATGAGTATTATCTCCGGGTCTGCATTTTGTAGTGCAGTATCAGCTTCTGCTATGTCAGCTGCTAATCTAACTGCCTCTCTTTCTTCATCACTGTCTGCCATTTTACTGACAGGATGGTTATTTCTTTTGTTTGCAGATCAGGTTTCTTATGGAAACAAAGATTAGATGCACAATATTTTGGAACGGTTTATCCTTCAACGTTGACTAAACCAAGAACCATACATAGGAGTTTCCTCCTGCGAGGTTTGGCGGATATTTCCTTTCACCCACTCCAGACGTCTTTGGAGTATTATGGGGAAAAGGGGTCTGAGTGAGAAAGCACGACTGAGTTACTCTAAAAGTCTTACGTTAGTTTTATCGCCCTTCCAAACGCGTTGGGCGCCATGTAGTGTAGTTCCTATTATCCCAATAGGCTCTGCGCATTGGAATAATACCTTCAATAGTATAGGCCTAGACCAGACGTTAACTAGGTCTACTACTGTCGATATTAGACTTAAAGTTTTGGGTTTGCCAGCTAGCTCAGAGTTCACTAGAAACTTTCTCGAATGTTCAGGAAGGAATTAACTTCCCTGATTAGACAAGAAGGGATTTAGTTTCTGACAACCATAGAACATGACAACTTTGCTCTCCCCTAATCAAGAGTGTATCTCGAGAGTCGTGTGAACAAAAGGCAATTTATTTTACTCAGTCAGTACGTGCATTCTTAGTCTCATCAGATTGTAGAGAAAAGGAAGAGACGGGCGTGTTCAATAAAAGATGTTATTTATTGATCAGTCTCTTTTCTCGTACAAGAGAAATGGATCGATATTATTGCAATACTTATAGTTAAGTAAAGTGCATACATTAGAAGCAGAAGTATAAAATAATACTGTAAAAACATTGATATGGTTTCTAAGCCATATGAAGGTTTAAAATGAATAAAATATATTACATACACATATACATTTGACTAAACGTACTCAACTGGTGTTTCTAGATACGCCTACCCCGTGTACCTGACCTAAGTCTAATACGTGGGCGGGAATAGAAAGTTACAGTTTAAGTTAAGTTTGTTTTTGCCAAGTGACTGACTAAAGAATTCTCTGCGAGGGGTTATTCAGCTCTGTACCTGGAAGTTAGGATGAATGAGTGATGGTATCTCTCGTCTCTGGTCTCGATATTCCAGGCTGCCTGCGAGGGCTACCCGAAAACGCCGGAGCTGGATTTCTCGGCAGGAGAAATAGGCAGCTGCTCGATTTCAGCGCGTCAAGAAGGCGGGGCTGCGCCAGCGGGGTCTGCTCTGCTCTGGGCTTCAGCAAGTCTGGCTGCTCCGCCCTCGTCACCACCGCGTGTGTTTGCATAGGGCAATATCGGTAATATTTATACCTTTAAGGTGCCGAGATTGACGTAAGGATGGACATAGATACGTCAATAAGGATGTCATACGACCAGGTCGTTAGCACATTCTTTTGCTGAAGTTCTCGGTGAAATCAAAACAATGGCCGCAGGTTTTTTTCCAGGTTGTCATAGGTTTGATTTGTTATGAGAACTCCGTATGCCTTATCAGGGGCTGGAGGAATATCGCTTGTCTAATTAGATGGCAAGCGTTATGACCTAATCAGATAACACGTTCCTGTGCCGTAGTGTGGCTTTATCAGATAACGGTTCCTGCATCATGGGGGTTTTTCTGCCTCATGGGCTGACTGCTAGTTAACTTGTTAGTTTGCTAACCAGAATAGGGTCAGGAATAGGGGGATCGATATTTTGTGGTAAAGGCATGACTGGGAAAGGGATGTGTGGTAGAGCTCACACCCCAATCCTCCCGCCTTGAGCCCTAAACACTACCCCGACCCCTCTCAAGTCCAAAACACTACCCTGACCCCCCAAGCCCTAAACACCACCCAACCTGAGCCCTAAACATTACTCCGGCCCCACCTGAGCCCTAGACACTACCCCAATACCACCCTAAGACTTACACACTATCCCGATTCCCCCTGAGCCCTATAAACTACCCTCACCCCCCAGAATCCAACCCCAATTACCTCACCTCGTCCTCTCCCGATCCTTCCTGCTCCTGGGCCCTCCCATCCCAACATCACAACTGAGCACTGCCTTAACCACGCATATGCAAAGCTAAGGCATATGCGTAGCTAAGGCATATGCGTAGCTAAGGCATATGAGTAGCTAAGGCATATGCGTAGCTAAGGCATATGCGTAGCTAAGGCATATGAGTAGCTAAGGCATATGCGTAGCTAAGGCACATGCGTAGCTAAGGCACATGCGTAGCTAAGGCACATGCGTGGTTAAGGCATATGCGTACCTAAGGCATAAGCGTGGTTAAGGCATATGCGTAGCTAAGGCATATGTGTAGCTAAGGCATATGAGTAGCTAAGGCACATGCGTAGCCAAGGCATATGCGTAGCTAAGGCATATGCGTAGCTAAGGCATATGCGTAGCTAAGGCATATGCATAGCTAAGGCATATGCGTGGTTAAGGCATATGCGTAGCTAAGGCATATGCGTGGTTAAGGCACGAGTGGTTGAGCTTGCGTTGTTAAGGTCATTTCCCCAATGCAAAACCTTATTGATATTTCCCGAGCCCCTCAAAGCCACCCTGTGTGAGTTAGTGAATTCCGAGTACGCAGGGCAGCAACATATACTCTCTTGCATTACTGTGCATTGCGAAGGTGCTCCATGGGTTCTCACGCATGGATTTTGGCACATTCCTAGATTCACTAGGTTAATTAACCTGGGAATGCGTCAAAATGCTCCAGCATCTCAAAAGGCATAATGAGGAGAAATATGTTTATTTCCGCTCTCGATTTCCTCTTCTGCAGCACACATGGAAAGAGGAAAATGCCTCTGCGGAGTGTTTTTGTGCAGGAATGTGTCCCTTGCTGCACAAAAACAAACCTGCCTGTAATGCAGACACGCTTGTACCATGGCGCCAGGGTGCCTGCATTGGGGCTAGGCAACACTCCGTATCTTAGTAACTACGGCCCATTTCTGCTCTCTCAATTTGACGCAGCACACCAAATTGTCTTGATGCATTGCGTTGTGTTGCATCAAATGTTAGTAAATCTGGCCCCCCGTGAATGATGTCCAGACAGTATCAATTTTTAAGGATGTTGATAATTTAGAACACTTATGGTATAATTAGATTTCATCATCTTATTGGTGGATGGGTGATTTTTGTGGGCTAGCTGGCACTTCCGGTGTCTCAATGTGCAGGAGAAAATGGGTAATAATAGATCCCCAGCGAATACCAGAGATCACAAGAGGCAATGAGAATATGGTGGATTCGATCTGTATCTAAACTCTCCTGCCATCATTAGTCTTTCATCATTCACTGATGTCACCGAGGCCTTTCTGGGCTTTTCAGTCCAAATTGGACAGCACACAAGGGTTTAGTGGGTTCTACTGTTCAACATCCATAAGCACTACCACATCCATCACTGATGCGAAAGCATCTTGAGTGCACCTCTAGAGAGTGTAAAACTGAGGTTTACAAGAGACACAGGGGCATACAAGGGCAGCGTAAATAGGAGCCAGCGCCATAATTTAGATAAGGAAAAACCTGGCCTTAAAAGGTGAAACAAAGAAAAACGCTTTATTTCTCCTCGTTTTTACTGTTTCCATGTGTGCTGCCTTGTGCAGCACACATAGAAACAGCAAATTGCCTAGGACAGTTTATGTGGAGGAAGGACCCTCCTCTACACATTAACAATAATTTGAAAAAAATTGCCATTTTGCAACTTCTATGTTTGCTGCATTAAGCAGGTCACATAGAAGTACAGAAATGACATTTAATGATTGTTTATGTGCAGGAAGGGGGACATTCCTGCCTATAAACAATCTTCCCCAATGCAGACACCCTTGCTCTACGGTGCAAGGGGGCCTGCATTGGCGACAGGCAGCTGAACTCAGAGCCAGCGCTAGGGAGAACATAGGGGTGCTGCATTCTTGTGAATACAGCACATCCTTGTATTTTCAGAATGGAGAAGCGTGAAGTTAGCAATGTCTGTGTTATACGTGTATTTGCTGGTTTGCTCCAACTTTCTGATCTTAAATAAAGATCTCACCTTTTACAACGCCATCGGACTCCCCTTCTTATTTCAGTTTGCCTAACACCACGCGTCTCCATTCTGCTGTAAATATGCCCCCAGGGCACTCTGAGTCTCCCTTTACTTTGCTTCTATTCTTTATTCCTTGATCAGGGTCTCAAAAATGATTGTCAAAGTCAGCCTGTCAGGTTCTGCTTAGCGCCTAGATACCCACGGATGATTGTCGCGCTTTATAAAATCTGTTTTCATTTCAGTACATTTAGAGTAGACTGTATCTTTGTGCTGTGTTTACAAAAGTGTTAAATAGAAGGAATCCAACACCCGTCTCTTTCAACACGTCAATACATTTTTTCCATTTACCTGGTCTGAGGGACTTTGAATCCCAGTACACAACAGATAATGTTTACCTCAGTTTGGAACATATGCGGCACCCTTCACTGTTGATTTAATGGTAGAGAGAAGAAACATGGCCAACCTTTAGCTGTATCAGCCAAGTAGGAACTCTATGGTGTGCAGCCTTTTTAAGGGCTGAATGGTCATGCCTTGTGTATTCCTTGCTTGGGGGGTGGGGGTGCATTAGGTAGAGGGGGAATTCACTCACTGCCAGGAAATGATCACATGACTTCTGAAAAATGAGCACTCATCTGGTTAGAGTTGCACAACATGAGAATATTTGCCTTCCAGATAAGAGAACTCTGTCTTCCATCAGTTTCTCTTTCAGGGTCATTATCCTGGAAACTATCCAGTAACTAGTTTTATTATTATTATTATTATTAAAATCTATAAGGCGCACAGCTACCCAGAGGTTTCCCGGCGCCGACGGACACAATACGAAAGAAAGAACAACATCTACTGATTAAATAGCCAAGTTTTAAGGCCCTTACGAACGTTTTTGTGACTGGTTTCATGACTGAGAGGTGTGGGTAACGAACTCCACAGTACGGGGGCCAGATACGCATAGGTCTTAGAGCTAGTTTAAAACAATTAAACGTCATTTTACTGAACAAATCAATTTCCATTACAAACCAGAGAATATACATTTAGGTGCACATGCATCAAAGAAGTCAATAGTGATTCTTTAATTGCAATTTTTAAGAAATCACAATTAAAATATCGCTATTGCCGATGCATGTTGGAATCGCAACAAAATTGCTTAATTGCGACTCGCAAATTGTGAGTCGAAATTAAGAAATTGCTTCCCTTTCATTCCTATGGGCCTAGAGGCCCATAGGAATGAATGGGAATTCCATGCCTAATTTGCGAGTACCCAATAGGTACTCACAAATTGTGCATGCAATTTCAAGGGTGTAAAGGTGCCAAAAGGATACCTTGTTGCAAACTTGAAAATTGTAATGTGAAGACATGTTGCGCACACACATGCCCCAAGGGCATGTGTGTGTGTAAGCAGGATTTTTGAAAAATGCCCTTTAGGGCATTTTTCAAAGTTTTTGCAAATTACCGTCAAGTTTCATTTGACCATACTTTGCATCCCCTAATAGTGAAATCGGTATTTTCAATGGCATCATGCATTTCATTCAAGGCATCGCAATTTGCGACTCCTTAAATGCAATCGCAATTTAAGGAATCGCTACTTTTGCGATTCCTTAAATTGCGATATTTTGCATTTGAGATGATGCATCCCAAATGCAAAAATACTGGTCACAAAGGGGCAGATTCTGAGAATCTGCCCGTTTGTGACCGTTTTTTCTTTTGATGCAAGTGGCCCTTAATGTCAAAGTTTTTATTGAAGTTTTGATCCACAGAAGAGATTGCCTATATCCATTAACCAGCAAGTGCAACATTTACTTCATCAACGAAATGTAATTATAGGCATTGGTGAAAGTTTATTTCCATGAAGTAATTGGAGTAATTTTGTCAATTTCAAATTGCTCTTTTGACATGTATTTACTTAAAAAGTAAGGGCCATATGTATGAAACTCAGAATTTGTGAATCGCATTTTGAGAATTGCAAAACCCGATGTAATTAAAACTTCGCAAAAACTTTGCGATTCCCAAAAATGTGCAACATTTAATGTGAATACGAAATTTGTGATTCCTTAATTGCAAAATCGCAAATAAGGAATCGCAAATCGGTGAATCGGAAACTCAGGTGCAGCTTGATGACCAGGAAGTGTGACTACCCATGCTGCACCTGATTTTCAGAAGCAGAGTGAGAGGCTGGAAGGGTGGCTGAGGCACCAGTGCACTGCTACGGAGACGGGAGAAATGGCCACGCAGGATAAGCAGCAGGAGGAAAACAACCATGAAGAGAAAACAGAAGTTCTCTGAAAGGGAGCAGGAGGTGCTCATCCAGGAGATGGTGGTGAGCCATGAGCTGCTATTTGTGAAAAAATACCTGCGTGTGCCAGAGACCCGCAAACGCAGAATCTGTGCTGACATCCAGGAAAAGGTCAACTCAATTGGTGTCAAGCACCGCAACGTAGAAGACCTGCGAAAATGCTGGTACGACTGCTGTCTAAAGAAAAGGCTGCTGCCAGGCTGGAGGGGGCAAGAAAGACCGGTGGATGGACGTCCACTGCCATTGATTCAATGCCACTGGAGGAATTGTTCGAGGGGACCCTGCTGCTGGAGAGTGTGAGTGGCGTGGCAGACCTTGACAGCTCCGAAAACCCAGACTCAAGACAAGGTAAGAAGCATGCCATCACACTCCTGATACCTCCCTACTTCACCCACACACCCAGGAGAGACCCTGGCACCCAACAGAAATGCAAGCCAAGTACATGCACACAAGCACACACAACAATGCATTATGTGAGATGTAGTCACATGCACCAAACAGTGGAGCAGTGACAACTAGCAAGGGTCAATCAGTATGTGTGTATCATGAAAAGGCAAAATACAGACAATTAGTACCCATGTAACTCCAAACAGTGTAATTTATTGAATGACAAAAGCAAGGCAGGACACCAAATTAATGTGTGCGTTTATGTCCACAGCACACCAAGAAACACAGCTATCAATGGCAGGAGGGGAGGACGAATCCCACAGGGCAGAAGTGTCAGGGCAAGAAGAGAACGGGAAAGGCAGCCCAGTGATCCCAGAGAAATACCCACGGCGCTTCGTAGTAGCACCATTGCCACCACTGGAGTCAGAAACACCCGAACCAGATTGAGGATGGGGAGCGAGTCCAGGGCCAGCCTGACCCACAACACAGAGCACAGTCCCATGCACATCCCATTCCAGCTATTACAACCAGGCGCAGGGCATATCCGTACACAAACACAGCTGTCACAGGAGAGGGCACGGTCTTCTCAGGGCTTGAGGGCCACATGCTGGAGGTACATCACCTGCAGGCAAAGACAAAAAAATAAATTCAGCGGCAAATAAGGGTGAGCTTCAAGAGCCTGATGGGTGCCCTGGAGGTACTGTGCACTGAGATGTGAGAGGACGTGCAGCCATGTGCAGGGAGAGACAGCGCCTGGACTTACATACGAGGGCTGTTAACCGGCTTGTCTCTGCCACCTCAGTGATGTCACGTCGCTGCATCAGCATGCAGCATGAATTGGCACACTGCAGCAAGGACGTAGCCAGGGGACTAGTACAGGCCACGTGCGGTGGACCACCTGCGGGCAGCAGCCACTGCTGGCACAGGAGCCCTCAGCTCACTGGAGGAGGATGGGCAATTGAGCCGTAGCAGCGTCACTCCACCCCTCCCACAGGACAGGCACTGTAGTGTGCCTCAGGGTAGGGCTGTCGATGCTTCAGGAAAGGGCACTGTGCACTCTGAGCGAAGAGCTACAGGCCTGCAACGCCGACGTTGAGGTGCCTTGACTAACACATGGCAATGGGTGAGTTAACCCATTGCACACAGACCCATGTTAAATATGATTTGTTTGCACTGTGTGTTAAACATGTGCGGGGAATTTAAAACGATATAGTGTGCAACACAGGCTGTGTGATGTGAACCTCCCTGTTTGTAAGGAAATTAAAACACAGTCTTACAACAATCTGCAGCATTGTGTCATCATTTCTCACCTAGAAATATTTTTGTGTGATCTCATCTCCCCTCTGGTGCCCACCAGCGTGCCAATGACACCAGCTGGCCTGCATGTTGGAGCTGGCCCCTCCTCATCAGATGATTCTGAATCGGTGAGCTCCACTGCGGTGCCTTTCCTGGTGGCGATGTTGGGCAGCATGGCACACGCAACCACAATCTTGCAACAGGTCTCGGGGTTTAACTGTAGTGGCCCTACACTGTTGTGTAGGCAGCGGAAACAGCTCTTGAGTATCCCAAAGGTCCTCTCAATGGTACAGCAGGTGGCTGTGTGGGCACTGTTGTGCCTCCGCTCCCCAGCGGTGGCAGGATTCAGGTACGGGGTCAGTATGTGGTCACGGACAGCATACGCTCTGTCACCTGTTGGACGAGAAGAGTCAGGTCAAACACTGTCCTGCCGCTGCTGCACTTCACTCGTGTGTCCTTGTTACCAAAGTGTTTACCTAGTAAGTAGCCATCAGCAAATTCACCATTTGTGAGTTGTCAGTGAATCCCACTGTGACGAAAGATTAATGAGTCGTGGGTGCTGCCTGGGTATTTTGCTACGATGTCAGTGATAATATGCTTGCCATTGCACACTACCTGTATGTTCAGGGAATGGTAGGACTTGAAGTTCCTGAACACATACTCGTTCTGAGAGGGGGGGGATATAGCGACATGGGTCCCATCTATGCAGCCAATGACGTGAGGGAATTGTTCTATCTGATAGAACTCTTGCTTGGTTAGGTCTAGTGCCTATTGTGTGCTGGGGAATTTGATGTGGTGATGCAGCCTCTGTACCATTGCCTCAAGGAATGCTGGGAAAAAGCGCAAAAGTGCACTCTAAGACACCCCTCCTGCTGTGGCTATCACCCACTGGAAACTCCCTGATGCCAGTAGGTGTAGTGAGCACAAGACCTATACATGGGTGGGGATGGTGTGTGTCCTGCATGTGGGGTGTTCAAGTATGGGTTTGAGCTCCGCTATTAAGTCCAGGATGCTCTCTTTATCCAGCCTGTAGTTTACATGGATCTTCTACCCAGTCCACTGGAACAGGGTGATGCGCGGTATAAAGATCTTTTCCTGGTGTCGCCTTCTCTGTGCATCAGCTCTGATTCGCAGCCTCCTGGCTATCACATACAGCCCAGCCATTGTGTAAAAGGCCTGTGGCATTGTGGGCCTCTTTAAATAGGTTGCACCTGGTTACCACCTGCTATGACTTGGTGGTAATTGCGATTAGCAAAATTGCGGATTTTGGGAAATCGCAATTTGCGATTTTTTGATACATTTTGTTTTGCGAATTTGAAATTTAGGATTTTATTTTTGCGAATTTTGCTGTTAGCGTGGCTGAGATTTCGATTCCGCAAATTTATTTGCAGAATCTTTTTCTCGCAACATTGCTAATCGTTAATTTTGCGATGCTATGACTCTCATACATAGGGTACCACCATTTTGCGATCGCAAACACCTTTTTATTGCGAATCGCAGTGTTTGCGATCGCAAAACAGCTTCATATGTATGGCCCTAAGGGATTACACAGGTTTGCATGATTATGAGTAATTTGGTACAAAAATCATATTGCACAATCACAGGGCGAACACATTTAGTTAGTGTGAGCGGCTTCTGGCTGCTGCTGTTCATGTTCTGCTGCAGTTAGTGCTATTGTCTCAGCCTAAAATGCATCCTCTGGTCAATTTTAGATGTTAGGGTGCATTTTGTGCTAAACAAATAGTGCAAAATTTTCGGTTACGCTGTTCGCATAGTTCCATGTAATGTCACATACATTTGAAGTAATTTTGTGTATTTACTCTATGCAAGTAATGCCCACCCCTAGAAATTATTTTCCAACCTCCCCTATTGACGGTGTTACATAGATAGCATTCACCTATGGCTTTTTGGGCCTCTCAGAGTGTTATTCTGCAGGCTGAGGCAGTCTGCTGTTTAAGGCAGTAACCGCACTATCTCTTAGCAATGAGGTTACATGACCTAAGGTATCTAGGCTTGCATAGTTACTGTATTCAAACATATACATGGGCCCAGTTGATATCGTAAAACTTGTGGCATTGCACAATACATTAGTTGTTTTTTTTTCCATTGAGAGAGCATTCCATAGCCTGTTGATCCAGTCTTAATAAGCTGATGGTGCAGGTATCTGCTATAGCTTGAAACTTCCCTCAAGGCAGAAGAAAAAACTTCAACTGAGGTGTTAAATGAGACACTGTTTTTCCTTCATTGATTTCGTAGCCCCCCACATTCATAAAGGTTTTGATTGCTTGCAAAGCATTCTTGATGTTGACTGAAGTTGAGGTTGGAAAAAGAGGCAGATCATCTACACATAACTTAATTCCTGACACGTAAGGTAAGGGAGGAGCGATCTTTGGGTTGGAGTGATGTATTGAGCGAGCGGTTCGATATAAAGGGTAAAGAGCAAGGCGGAAAGGGGTCCGCCTTGCCGCGTGCCACAACTCATACCAATTTGACCTGCAAAAGAAATAGTAATAACAAGCAGTGCCAAGGCTTCTTGAAACTGTAGATGAATAGATCTCATAAACAGAAAAGAAAAACAAAACATATATAAATCTTAAATAAACAACTCCAGTCAACAAGGTCAAGAGCCTTCTCAGCATCAATCAGCACGATTCAGCAGGAATGGCATTCGTTGGGAACATCTCAATATATTCATTCATGAACTGTGTGTTGGCATAGAGTCTTTGCCCACTGATGGAACCATTCTGATTTTTGGTTATGATAAAATGAGCAACCTTATCAATCCTATTAACCTAAACTTTTCTATAAATCTTACAGCCATAAGATTATTGGTGAATAAGATCACATAGCTGTTGGTAATTTGTCTAGTTTCAAGAAATTCACCAAGGCCCTCCTTGTAATGAACTGAAAATTCTGTACTTTTGCCTGAAAACTCTAAACTTATGCCAACTATCAGCTCATTATGTACACCATCCCTTCTCAGGACTCTGGGGAATCACAACACTTCACAATACTTACCCAAGAAGGAATACTGATACTAAAAATATTAAAGAAAAATCTGTAGCCTTAGTTGGAAGGATGCGAAAACAACACAAACAATGCACCCTGGTGCGAACAAAGTGCCTCGTCACTACAACAATGCACTTCCATGCGAACAACTCAACCTTGTCAGCAATATCTCTCTATAGATATCTTCCCTATGCCCTGGCGTAGGGTCAACCTTGTCGGGCAAGAATCTCTCCTTGGGATTTCCTACTGCACCCTGGTGCAGTTCTTAAACCTTGTCGGGCGATGTCTCTCTTTAGACACCTTCCCCACACCCTGGTGTGGGGTCAACCTTGTGGGGCGATATCTCTCTATAGATATCTTTCTGTACCCTGGTACAGGATCAACGCTCACCTTCGCAACTAGGCTGGGGTACAAGAGTCAAGATTTTGCTCCTTGCTGGGAGTCGGTTTCCCTTCCATATCAACAACTACCCGATAGAGGGGAATCCACCATCCCTCCCCGGACACTTGGTAAAAGGGGCCGAACTCCCTCCACAAGGAATATAACCAATTAAAGCCTAAATTTACATTTCCCAGCTTGGTGATGTTACAACCTCCCTCTTCGACAATTACCTGCAAGAAGGGCAACTTACCATCCTTCTATGCGACAGCACTTGGAACAAGATAGATTCTAACCTCCCATTCCAAAGAATATGGACAAATTATGACCTGGGGTCTTTATTTAGCCATGATAGAAGTGACAAGAAAAAGAGATGACTAATGTATCAGTATGCCTTCTTCATAATAACACAAGAACAAAATGCAATCAATAAAATACATAGAACATATATATGGGGGCTTGAAATTGTTTATTTCAGAGGGAATATTGATCAGGAACATTCGGTGTAGGCGGCGGTGGGCGCCATCTTTGGTGTGGCTGGGGGGTGCGCTCTAGTCGCGCCGGACTCCCGCCCTCCCAGGCTATTTAGCTTGGCTCTCACCTTGCCCTCGCTGCCTAATTAGAGCTCTCCCTAGCAAGAGTAACTAGGGCTGCAAGCTAGTCTGACCGATACTATCACTTGCTGGCAAGAACACGCTGTGTAATGCGTTTTTAAGGAGCTTTTAGATCGAAAACTATTTTTATTGTTTGGGGGCTTGAAATTGTTTATTTCAGTGGGAATATTGATCAGGAACACTGACACCTCTCCACACGCTATTTTCTCATTTCCCTGCCTCGCCCAGCCAGTCTTTTGATTCGGTGTAGGCGGCGGTGGGCGCCATCTTTGGTGTGGCTGGGGGGTGCGCTCTAGTCGCGCTGGCCTCCCGCCCTCCTCACACCCTATATAATCTGCAGCATGTCCAGACGGCGCAGCAGGCTGGCGCAGCGGGCGCTCGCCGAAGCCGCGCCTAAGCCAAGCCCGTCTGCGCCCGTGCGCGACCGGACTCGGCCCAGGGCCATAACCCCTGGCCCTCTAGTGCGTTATTCCTCCTTGCAACTAAGACAGTTGAACCCTGGCCACTCCCACCGACATTGTATCATTCGCCCTCTCTCCGCTGCAGTGGGCGCTACCCCCATCCCTTGTCCTGGGTGTCAATACCAACTTCCGCAACCTCGTTTGACTGGCTCCTCAGCGTCAGACCCCCCTAGCAATACTTTTTCTCATGAACTGCACATCACTCAACCCCATGGTTGTCGAGCAGCGCTCATTAATACGCGCTCCCTTCCATGCCACAGCTTACAGATCAGCGAGTTTATTCTCGCCCATGATCTTGACTTCCTTTGTGCCACCGAAACTTGGGGAGATGCTGGTTCAGGACCGGATTTCTGCCTGGCAACCCCTGAGGACTATAGTGTTGTCAGACATGACAGACATATAGGAAGAGGTGGCGGACTTGCCATTATTTATAAGAATCTGTACCGTACCACACTTGATCCACCTTTGCTATTAATATTAATCATAAACAAGCCCTTAAGGGAATTTTGCTATATCGACCACCCGGGCCCCGAAATTCTTTTCTTGCCACACTTTCTGATTTTAATGATCACATCATAAGTTCGCCAGAATACATGATATTAGGAGATTTTAACTTCCCTCTGGAAGAACAGGGCAATCACGAAACACTCAACTCACTGCTGATTTCCTAACCTTAGGACTTCAACAATTGGTGAAGGGAACCACACACCAGGCGGGGCACACTTTAGATGGTCTGTTTACCAACAACTCAGACATCTCTGTACTGGATATTCTTCCTCTTACGTGGTCAGATCACAGGGCCATTATCTTTGGGATCCATACCCGACACGCTAACCCTCTCCCTTCTAGGCCACGAACAAGGTTAGGGACCCGTGCTTGGAAAAATGTGGATATCCATCAGATGCTAGATATCCTGACACTATCCTCTCCTATGGGGATAACGAATCCTGCTTTATCAGCCTCCGATTTCCAAGACTGGATTCGGAACGCTGCTGATCAGGTGGCCCTGGAGAAGCCTATGCGACCTAACAGAATATCCCCATCGGCGGCTTGGTATACCGAAGAGCTTAGGCTCCACCGACAACACTACAGGAACTTGGAAAGGCGCTGGAGGAAACTTTACTGTCCCATAGCCAAGCAGTCCTACAAAGACGCCCTGACAATATATAAAAAGGCTATCATTTCCCGAAAAAGTGCATTTTTCTCGGCTCAAATCGAGAATGCCAGAAACTCTGCTAGAGAATTGTTTTCAGTGGTCACTACTTTGTCCATCCCCTCTACAGGACCTGGGGTTGAACCCTCTCAGTCTTTTTGTAATGCTCTGTCCAGCTTTTTCACTACTAAGGTGGCAGATATATACTCATCCTTTGCAGGGAACGTAGGGGCAAGATCCAGAGTCTGCAGTGGTGAAGATCCAGCCACTGACCATGATCCCTTCTCGTCCTTTGCTCCTATTATGCAAGATCAAATCAGCAGACTCATCTCTACTACCAAGTCTGGCTCCCCCTTAGACCCCTGTCCGCCCTCAGTGATGGCTAACCTCAGCGAGGTGATCTCTCGTCCACTTATGGAAATTTGTAACACCGCATTCCAAACTGGTCGCTATCCAGGTCCTTGGAAGAAGGCCGTGATCAGACCTCTTCTGAAGAAACCCTCCCTGGACCCCACAGCGCAGGCCAGCTATAGACCAATAGCGTGTCTCCCCTTTCCTGCCAAAATATGCGAATCTCTGATGAATAAACAACTCTCAGAGTTCGTCGATACTTACCAACTTCTCGACGAAACGCAGTTTGGCTTTAGGAAAGGGCATGGAACTGAGACCGCTTTAATAAAGGCCTCAGACGAGATCAGAGCCATTATGGACCAGGGAGGTGCGGCTGTCCTGATCCTGCTGGACTTGTCCGCAGCCTTTGACATGGTCGACCATGCTATTCTGGTCGACCGTGTCACAGCCCTGGGGATAAACGGTACGGCTAGAGATCTTATTTCATCTTTTCTGGCCAACCGTACCCAAACAGTGAAGTTGGGTAACTTCTATTCTCCTGTCTCTGCACTCCCCTGTGGAGTTCCACAGGGTTCCTCGCTAAGTCCAACGCTATTTAATATCTATGTAGCAGACTTAGCGAGGGTAATAAAGGCCCATGGGTTGCGACTAACATCTTACGCAGATGACACCCAACTGGTTCTGGCGATCCACAAGGACGGCCCAGCGGTGGCAGCTAATTTTCAAAGGGCCATGCTTGCTGTCAGTACCTGGATGTCCTCCAATTGTCTGAGGCTTAACTCAGACAAAACCGAGGTAATGACCTTTGGTAAACTCTCCCCGGACTGGTCTTCCACTTGGTGGCCTAACCAGCTGGGCTCTCCACCTGTCCCAGTTGAAAAGGCTAGAAACCTGGGAGTTATCTTTGACAGCAAGCTGTCATTTAACCTTCATGTCAACAAGGTTATGTCATCTGCGTTCTTTGTTCTAAAGAAAATTAGGAAAATACTGCCTTACCTCCCCACCTCAGCTGGGAAGACCCTGGTTTCCACCCTAGTGTTTTCCAAAATCGACTACGGGAATGCCCTCTTCCTTAATACTCAGGAACTCGTTCTATCTAAGTTGCAGTCCATACAGAATGCGGCTGCAAGAATTCTTCTTGACATCCCCCGCCGCCACCCAACCACTTCAGCCATTCGTCATCTGCATTGGCTAAGAGTAGAGGGCCGTATTAAATTTAAGGCCCTCTGCATCGCCTACAAGGCAGTGCACGGTGTCGGTCCAAAGTTTCTGATTGAAGCGTTTCAGTTGTATAGCCCCAAGAGACAGCTGAGATCCGCCAACACCTGCCTGCTTCCGGTACCTCGCACGAGAACGGCAACTTGGGGAGACTGGCGCTTTTTTGTTGCCACCCCCAAACTTTGGAACCTTCTGCCACTTACCATAAAAACTGCCCCCAATTTGATGAGCTTTCGGAGGCTCTTAAAGACATGGTTGTTCAACCAGTAAGCCTGCTGCTCGGTCTTTCTATCCGCCACATGTGCCGAGACACTTTCGGGTATTTGTTTGCGCAATAAAAATCTCGAAAATAAATAAATATATATAAACACAAATATAAATACAATGCCTGGAAGAAAAATAATTATTAATAACAATGCTAAATAGGAAATAAATCACCTCACCAAGTTCTTACACATTTGGTCCCAACAGGGGCTCGTCTCCCTGTACAGTCAATGTTTCCTCTCTGCTCCAAGAATCATGGCTGCTCACTCACTCCGTGCTATCTCTCCAACACAGCAAGCACACCTCATAGCATGAGGTCAAAACGATAGGTAGAAGTAGATCATTGTCCCTCCACCCCAGCTCCCTCTTCTTATAGGAAACAAAACACTTCGAGAAACTTCTAGCAAGCCCTGCTTCCTTCCCATCAGATTCCTGTGCCATTCCGTACCGAGGCCACAGCTTCAGCTGGCCAGGCATCTGTTATGACTACGGCGTAGGATGAGCACATTCCACTGACAAGAACCCGTCTCTTCTAATTTGCAAACAGCGAACAAGACCTCGGAACTAAAACATAGCCTCTCACCTAGAGAGGCTCAGGAGATGGCGACAGCTTAACCGCATGCGTGCGGTAGGATTTCCGCCCGTACGCTGGGTTTTACTCATTCCCATGTTTCATGACGAGCTGGGCTCGTCATGAGCGTGCGAGGAGGCTACCTCATGACGAGCCCAGCTCGTCATGAGCGTCGAAGGGGTTAAGAAAATGGAGTCTCTTATGAGTAGGCCTCTATTCTAGCAAAGGAGCAGAATTAAGATGCAAGAGGGCATTAGAGCATGCCAAAGCCAATAGGCAGGAATCATTACAAAGCAAGATAAAAGTCGGAAGCAGAGAAAGGCATAATCGGGTCCTGCCTCATAGCTGATTCATGTTATGCAGGCCTACTCATCCCTAACTCAGGTCGAACTACACCGAAACGGGGTGGCCAATGGTCATAATCACCTCTTTCAGCCATATAAATGGCATGAACACTACATTCCACCCATGGCCATTGTCCAACATCGGTGAGCGTGTATTTCGCTAAACAGTGTGCAAGTTATTAACTGAATGATAAGAAACATAACTCACAGATCTAGCAATGGGTCTGGGACGAAACATATTCAAAAAATTAGAGACACATTGATCACAACAGCATATTGTAATCAAAAGACAGATTAATAAAAGAGCACCCCCCCCATAATGGGTCGAAGGAAACCAAGATCAGGTAGCCACCCAAAGAGCCAATCGCACCATCCTTGACCCAAATGTTGACGTATTTCTGAAGATAAATTTTGCAAAGCATCAATATGGGATTGAATGGATCTAGAATGATCAGTTAAGTTAAAACAGCACAGTCCCGTAAAATCAGAACACCCATGATCATGTTTTAATAGTAATTAATCAATAGCAGCTCTATTTTGCAAAATGGCTTGACGTTCACCTAGTGCATCTAATCAAAATTCTAATAAAGCAATTGAAGTATGATTAATGGATTTAACCATGAGACACTACAACTTACTAATAGCTTTAGCATTGTATATTGACAATGCAGGAATACCAATTAAGGATGCAGCTAAACGAATATATTCTGATTTAGAAAGCAAGTGCAGATTGGATTCGCAATGTCCATCCAATCGAGGAAGTACTCGCAATGTTCGAATGTGCAATGAAGGCTGCAAAGAGAAGAGCGTAAGACTTAACCTAGTTAGGGCACATTGCCCATTGGAAATGTTTGCTGGAATAAAGGACCATGAAATGTTCCCACATGAAAAGAGCCATTCCGTCGGCAACAAAATGTTCTTGTAATGGCTGACAACAGAAAAAATGGAATTGCAAGTCATGGAATTATGAACTGAGGAGCACATGCTGGATGTGCGACCGTGGCATAAAAGTTTAGTATGCTGAGAAAGCGTAGAAATGTTTTCCAGTCTAGTTTGAATACATTTGCCGATCAACTGTGGATCACATGTAAAGTCATAGCAACCATCACCTTCAGTGATATTATAAGTTTTCATCATAAACGTACGTGACCCGTCAAGGTCAGTCAGTTCAGGGCAAGATTTGCAAAAATAACAAACAGATAGGCGGTGACGCACATCATTCATGTCAACATCTATGTCGGTGTCAGTAACGTTGAAAACATGTAGTAAGACTGCAGCAGGAGTTGGAATCATCACCAAACAAGTTGACATAATGTCTGTCACACTTCTCATATTGGACATGCAGAACTAAGAGATGTTCAGCACTTTGCATGCCAGATTTTCCCATAGGTTCATTTTATCCGTCATCAGGTCTGTCATCTTGCGCTCTCGGGCAATCATCACGTTTTGGAATACCTCCGGCCCATCTTGGCCCCATGCACACCATGCCGAAAGGGGTCCAGCGACAACACATCCCGCAGCAGCAATCCATACAATGACCAAGGGAAAAGGAGTCAATACAATCATTACTCATTCATGAAGATAACATTTATCCGCAGGAACACAGTCCCACTTCTCTTGTCCAGGTTTCATGACTAATATGGTGTTGTCTCTGCCCGTGGCAATTACTTCAGCTGGTTCAGGGGGTTGGTTGGGTGACTGAACCCACACTTTGGCTCCTGGATTTTTGTCAGTCGAGCTGAAACCTCTGTGTCCACGTACAGTCAGGAGGGTTGGGGCAGTCCCCTTTTCCACCACACCACCCAAAACTGGCTTATAACCAACTGGTTGGACAGTCAAGTCCAAATTACCACTGTTTAACAAAATTACTTTTATTTCACCCTGATAGTCAGAATCAATTACGCCACCCAACACCTGGATGCCCTTTAGCGCTAATCCAGAGCGTGGGGCATTCAGACCAAAGTGTCCCTCAGGGATCCCGACACCAATTCCAGTTTCTATAAGAACAATGTCTCTTTGTTTTAAAGTGTGCTGTTTAAAAGTATGCAAATCTAGGCCAGCAGCTTCAGGAGTCGCTCTGTGTGGAGCCAAGGCTCCGGGAGTAATTTCCCAATACACAATGCTGGCTATTTCTGTGTCGGGCTGAACATTCTCCTAATGGGTCAACATTCTCATTAAAGGCGTTTCAGAATTATTCATAGGGCGATTATTCAAAATCTGTAATGCTTCAGATATTTTCAGTACATCTCGGGAAAGATATATCCCTCTATCAGCTGCCCACCTGCTAGTGATTTGTTCTCCAAAGTGTCCACCCTTCTGATGTGCTCACCTCGCCAATCCAACCAGATCAGAATCCTGCATTTCCCCCTCTGCCTCAGAGATTTTATAATTTTCGTCTGCAAAGAGGTAAAACCACCTATCAAGTGAATCAATTGAACAACGAGCATCAACATGATATACAGTCACTACACTTTTTGGGAGCATATCCCACACTTCTTTCCACAATTCCTTTCCCCATCTTTTGAATTAATGAACCAATTATGCGAATGCCATGTGGGAAGCCACGTAGCTAAACCATTAGCTGTTGACCATGAATCAGTGTAAATGTGACAAACTCCGGGTAATTCTTGTTTGAAAAGCCTGAAAGACAGCACACAATTCCGCAAATTGACTGCTCTTTCCTTCACCAGTTGTACTCAATATTTTCTGGGTAACAAGATTGTATGACACTGCTTTCCACTTGCTCCAACATACCAGGCTGAACCATCCGTAGATCACACATGCTTTCTGTCCTCCACGGAGAGATCGTTAAATGGTCTTCCCCACTTAACAGGAGAATCCTGTACTATCGGTACGTTGTAATCCCTGCCTGACTCATCTATTGGCGCCTGCGCCACTTGCTCATGTAGCATTGCTGTGCCTTTTGGGCCCACCCGAGCCCTGTCCTGAATATACCATTTCCATTTTATCACACTAGCTTCTTGTGCGTGTCCAATTCTATGAGTTTTAGGAGAGCTCATAACCCATTGCATTATTGGAATTTCAGGTCTCAAAGTAACATCATGTCCTAAAGTTATTTGTTCTGTGTTTACCAAAGTCCAATAACATGCAAGCAACTGTTTTTCGAAAGGCGTGTAACGCTCGCCAGCATCTGGTAACTTTTTCGTCCAAAATCTTAAGGGTACTTTTGTTCTGCCTTGTTTTTGCCATAAGCTCCAATTGCATAGGGACCTTGTGCTGTTACATTCAAATCAACTTCACCATCTCTCACTGGCCACAAATCCAAAGCATGCTGAATAGCCTCTTTCACCAATTCAAATACCGTTTGTTGTGACTCGCCCCACTCAAACGCATTTTTCTTTCATGTGACTTTATACCAGGGAGCTAAAATCTGACTCAAATGGGGAATATGCTGTCTCCAAAATCCAAACAAGAAAATACATTTCTGAGCTTCTTTTCTATTTTGGGGTACTGCAAATTCTTTAATCTTTTGCCTTACTTGTGGAACCACCTCTCGATTTCCCTGATGCCACTGAATGCCTAAAAATTTCACACTCTGCGCTGGACCTTGTAATTTGTCAGGATTAATCTCCCATCCTGTATTCTGCAAATGAGTTATAATTTGGCCTAACTGAATTTGAACTTGCTCTTGTGTTTCACCTTGAATCATGATATCATCAATGTAATGACAAATCTGTACTCCAGAAGATAGAGGTACCTCATTCAAATGTTCTGCCACCAGCCGGTGACATATTGTCGGACTATGTAAATAGCCCTGGGGCAAACCTCGAAATGTCAGTTGTCTACCATTCCATGTAAAACTAAATTGTTCCTGATATTCGGGAGCTATAGGAATAGAAAAGAAAGCATTGGCAATATCAATAGTCGCGTACAAAGTTCCTGAATGTTTCTGAATTCTCTCAATCAAAGTAATAGTATCAGGGACCGCAGCAATCAAAGGTGGTGTATGCTTATTTAATTCGCAGTAATCCCCTGTCATGCGCCAAGAATGATCAACTTTGCTCACCGGCCACACGGGATTGTTCCATGCAGAAGTAATTGGAACCACAACCCCTGCGTCCATCAAATCTTGAATAGTAGCACTGATTTCATCGTGCCCACCCGGAATTCTATACTGTTTCATTGAAATCACTTTAGTTGCTTGGGGCACTTTCACAGGAGGAATCTTCAGCCGACCTACTCTTACTGCATTAACTGAAAGGTCACGTTTTTTTCCATCTGATAATATCCATCGTCTATACACAAAGTCATTCCTTATAAAATGTCAATTCCAATTATATACTCAGAAAGGGGCACTACTAACACACTATATTCTCTTTTTGGTATTCTCCCTATCATTAATTGAAGATTAGTTTGCACTGCTGGGTTCTCCTTACCACCTAATCCTGTAATGGTAAAATACTGTCCTTTAAAATTCTTAGGGTTTCCATATATCAAGGTGGCCTCCGCTCCTGTATCTACTAGGGCTTGGGCCCGTTGTACATTACGATGTCTCCAAAAAATATCTATATCTACATAGGGTCTATAATCTTTACGGGCCCAATTCTGCACTGGAGCTTGACCTATTTCCTAGTCATTTTTATTTCTGTTTTGTGCCCAAGATAGGTCGGGATAAAGGCTTTCATATCGTTTAGGAAGCACATCTTCCTCGTACACTCTGTCTTCATAATATGAATTTCTCATATTTCTACCACTCTGCGATCTTTGATCGGAAGATTCTCCCCGATTATTCCTTAATCTCAATTCCGGAGATCTGGCTCTTTCAGTCCTATCTCTACGGTCCTAAGACTCTTCCCTTTCATGGCGTGATCTATATTTTGGGGAGACTTCCCTTCTCTCTTGGTACGACTCATCCTCACTTCCACCTGAATATCTTCGTTCATGATCTTGTTTGCTAACTCTTCTGCTCCCTTCCTTTTTGTCTAAACCCCTACGTCGATATATATTCAATAATTGTAGAGTAGGTATTAAATCTATTTCTTCCATTTTCACCCCATCTTTCATTAGAGCCGAAAACAAGTCTTGTCTAGTCAGTCTGTTATTGTCCGTGCGGACCTCAGATCTAGGGGGCCTATCAAGTTTTATCCACTCTCCCAGTTCGCCTAATTCTCGAACCGATGCAATCACTTGTGCTAACGTGTTCCCTGTTTCATTTATTAACAATGTCATCATCACCTGCTTATAAGCAGGAGGTGCAGCACAAATGATTTTATTTTGTGTAGAAGTATTAAGTAGTCCTTCCATTAATCTATGTGCTTGATCCAGAAAAATTGAGGTTTTCATCACCTCTTCCTTCAATCTCTGTGTTGCATCTCCCAGTGTATACCAAGGTTTCTCCTTTATTGGCCAATCTGATTCTGTCAGATATTTATGACTACATCCAGCTATGTCTAACTGTAGTAAACTGATCTGATCGTTAAGTGCATAATTTCTAAACTCTTCCTGAACTGTAGGGTCTGTACTTAGGGGCTCATTAGGATGGCGGACGGAGGAGCTACCGCGGCCCTGGAGTACGCGGAAAATGCTTTTTCCGTTTCCGCCTGCCGCGGACACTCCGTCCGCCATATCAGGATAGGAAACAGTGTCAAATTTCCGTCCGCGACAGAAAAGCACGCACCGCCGCCCAACTACACCCGACCACGCGGCGGACGGAACACATCCTGAGACTCCGCCGTACGTACTGACGTCGAAGACCGTCCCCCAAATCAAGATGGCGGAAATTACACATAAAACCGCAGCGGAGAAACAACCTGTCTGAACACGGCGGATTCCCCACAGCGAAGATAAGATACATAGCAGAGATACCCACCACAAGCTGTTCGCCACCATGGACCCAGCGCTACACGCTTTCCCGATGCTCTTCGCGATCCACCACGTCCTAGTCTTGGCCCACCATGGACGCCGACGCAGGTAAGGCACAAACCATTGGCTGCATGGAGGGGAATACCTGCAAGGGTCGTGACGTAGGGAGGGGGAGTGTCATGTTACCAAAACCACTGATGAGAAGCAAATAGAAATACACATTTGTAGTACGCAAGCATGAATGACAACGACAAACTATGAGACTTGATAGACTACCTTTATTGCACATAATAGAGGTATAATCACAGTGTATGCGTGAGCATGGGCAAAGTGGGCACCAGAGCATGAACATCAGAGGCAGCACGTGAGAGGGCAGAATGCAGTATCAGAACAGCAACAGGGCATTGTGCCCAACAGAGCAGGTACATCATTGGCAGCACGTGAGAGGGCAGAATGCAGTATCAGAACAGCAACAGGGCATTGTGGACAACAGAGCAGGTACATCAGAGGCAGAACGTGAGAGGGCAGAATGCAGTATCACAACAGCAACAGGGCAGTGTTCCCAACAGAGCAGGTACATCATTGGCAGCACGTGAGAGGGGCTAAGTGCATCAACAGTCCATAGCACTGAACATGTCCATCAGAGGCAGCACGTGAGAGAGGCTAAGTGCATCAACAGTCCATAGCACTGAACATGTCCATCAGAGGCAGCACGTGAGAGGGGCCAAGTGCATCAACAGTCCATAGCACTGAACATGTCCATCAGAGGCAGCACGTGAGAGGGGCTAAGTGCATCAACAGTCCATAGCACTGAACATGTCCATCAGAGGCAGCACGTGAGAGGGGCTAAGTGCATCAACAGTCCATAGCACTGAACATGTCCATCAGAGGCAGCATGTGAGAGGGCAAAATGCAGTATCAGAACAGCTACAGGGCATTGTGCCCAACAGAGCAGGTACATCATTGGCAGCACGTGAGAGGGCAGAATGCAGTATCACAACAGCAACAGGGCATTGTGCCCAACAGAGCAGGTACATCATTGGCAGCACGTGAGAGGGCAGAATGCAGTATCAGAACAGCAACAGGGCATTGTGCCCAACATCAGAGGCAGCACATCAGAGGGCAGAATGCAGTATCAGAACAGCAGGTACATCATTGGCAGCACGTGAGAGGGCAGAATGCAGTATCAGAACAGCAACAGGGCATTGTGGACAACAGAGCAGGTACATCATTGGCAGCACGTGAGAGGGCAGAATGCAGTATCAGAACAGCAACAGGGCGTTGTGCCCAACAGAGCAGGTAAATCATTGGCAGCACGTGAGAGGGCAGCATGCAGTATCAGAACAGCAACAGGGCATTGTGGACAACAGAGCAGGTACATCAGAGGCAGCACATCAGAGGGCAGAATGCAGTATCAGAACAGCAACAGGGCATTGTGCCCAACAGAGCAGGTACATCATTGCCAGCACGTGAGAGGGCAGAATGCAGTATCAGAACAGCAACAGGGCATTGTGCCCAACAGAGCAGGTACATCATTGGCAGCACGTGAGAGGGCAGAATGCAGTATCAGAACAGCAACAGGGCATTGTGGACAACAGAGCAGGTACATCAGAGGCAGCACATCAGAGGGCAGAATGCAGTATCAGAACAGCAACAGGGCATTGTGCCCAACAGAGCAGGTACATCATTGGCAGCACGTGAGAGGGCAGAATGCAGTATCAGAACAGCAACAGGGCATTGTGCCCAACAGAGCAGGTACATCATTGGCAGCACGTGAGAGGGCAGAATGCAGTATCAGAACAGCAACAGGGCATTGTGCCCAACAGAGCAGGTACATCATTGGCAGCACGTGAGAGGGCAGAATGCAGTATCAGAACAGCAACAGGGCATTGTGGACAACAGAGCAGGTACATCAGAGGCAGCATATCAGAGGGCAGAATGCAGTATCAGAACAGCAACAGGGCATTGTGCCCAACAGAGCAGGTACATCAGAGGCAGCACAAGTACGTGTCCCAACCAACCCGTCCCAGGGACCACAACAGTGCAAGGCTGTTCTCAATGGACAATGGACACACCATGTGAAATAACATGTGAGTGAAGTGATCAGCACCTCACATCACAGAATCAGGTGGACTGCGTGAACTACCTGCCTCGGACACACTGCCAGCACCAGAAACAGGAGTGTGAGACACAGCCACAGCCCGAGTGACACACACATGGGCCACAGACCCAGACACACTGCCAGCCCCAGAAACAGGAGTGTGAGACACAGCCACAGCCCGAGTGACAGACACATGGGCCACAGACCCAGACACACTGCCAGCACCAGAAACTGGAGTATGAGACACAGCCACAGCCCGAGTGACAGACACATGGGCCACAGACCCAGTCACACTGCCAGCACCAGAAACAGGAGTGTGAGACACAGCCACAGCCCGAGTGACAGACACATGGGCCACAGACCCAGACACACTGCCAGCACCAGCAACAGGAATGTGAGACACAGCCACAGATGTAGTGACTGACACGTGAGCCACTGACCCAGACAGACTGCCAGCACCAGAAACAGGAGTGTGCGACACAGCCACAGATCTACTCACTGACACATGAGCCATAGACCCAGATACACTGCCAGGATCTGCAACAGGAGAGGGCACAACTGAGACTGTGCTACTACATGATGCATGACCGCAAACAACAGACCCAGTGGCACTATCTGATACATGAGAGTCAACTGCACCTGCGGCACTGGGACCACTGAAATGATGAGCCACAGGGCTGTATGGGCCAGGAGGCAGGGTGGCCCTGGGAGCTGGGGATAGCTGACCTTGAGCTACATCGGGGTGGGCATGTGTCAATGGTGTGTGTCTGCGTTTCTTAGGGATATGTGAGTGCACCCTGGACAGGACAGGACTGGCAAGTGGTGGGGACTCTAAACAAATATCACCCACCATAGGTGGAGCATCTGCAGCCGGGGATCGGGTGTCTGGGGACGTGCTGGAGCATGCTTGTCGTTTGCTGTGTGCCTGCCGCCTGGACTCAGATTCATGTGTAATGGGGGATGCAACAACAGGGGACTCCCTCCTCTGCTTCTGACTGGCCTGGATGGGAGTGGAGGTATGGGGCGACTCCGCCGCGGAGACATCTGTTTGCCGTTCATTCGAAAACATCAGCCGCAGTGCAGCCAGGGGTGATGTATGCCTGTCCTTGACTGCGCCATCATCCATGGTAGGAGCCTTGTCCGTAGGAAGTGCCTTATCCGTAGGTGGAGTGTTGTCTCTGGATTTTGCCTGTGCCTTGGTCGGTGCCCTGTTTCTGCCAGCAGACTTGTCGTCTGTGGTGTACCTGTCTCCAGTAGACACCTGCTCTCTGTGTGTGTCCCTGCCCTTGGGAGATGGACCATGCTCTGTTGTGTGTCTGTCCTTGGGACTCTCCCTGCTCTTAGGTGGTGCCTTTGTCTTTTGACTGTCCTTGTCCCTGTCCTTGGGAGTGGCCCTTTCCTCTGTTGTGGGCCTGCCCTTGGGACTCTCCCTCCTCATAGGAGGTGCCTTTGTCTTTTGACTGTCCCTGTCCCTGTCCTTGGGAGTGGCCCTTTCCTCTGTTGTGGGCCTGCCCTTGGGACTCTCCCTCCTCATAGGAGGTGCCTTTGTCTTTTGACTGTCCCTGTCCCTGTCCTTGGGAGTGGCCCTTTCCTCTGTTGTGGGCCTGCCCTTGGGACTCTCCCTCCTCATAGGAGGTGCCTTTGTCTTTTGACTGTCCATGTCCTTGGGAGTGGCCCTTTCCTCTGTTGTGGGCCTGCCCTTGGGACTCTCCCTGCTCTTAGGAGGTGCCTTTGTCTTTTGACTGTCCTTGTCCCTGTCCTTGGGAGTGGCCCTTCCCTCTGTTGTGGGCCTGCCCTTGGGACTCTCCCTGCTCTTAGGAGGTGCCTTTGTCTTTTGACTGTCCTTGTCCCTGTCCTTGGGAGTGACCCTTTCCTCTGTTATGGGCCTGCCCTTGGGACTTTCCCTGCTCTTTTGAGGTGCCTTTGTCTTTTGAGTGGCCTTGTCCAAGGGACTGTCCATGGACTTGTGAGTATCCCTTGCCTTGGGAGTACGTTTTGTGTTGAATGCCTGTGTGGCATGTGAAGGCATGTCCCCCAACAACACTTGTGGATCCTGTGTGTGTACTCCAGTGTATCTGACGTTGTCTTCGTGAACAGATTTTGCTGACCTAGTGTAAAAACAGTTTCAATCGGGTCGGGGACAATCGATATTTGCCCGGCGGTATTGCCTCTGTGACCCTCTAGTTATTTAAATCAATGAAGAGGCAGGCGCTGGAGACTGGAAAGCAGGAAACAAGGTTTTTATTCTCTCCGGAGGAGAACACAACGAAACGGACAGAAGGTATCGTTCTGAGGTGCTCTAACTGCATCCCGGAGGCCTGGCCTCTTATATCCACATTTATGACTTTATTGCAGATTACATATACATGTTTAAAGCTTTGATGTGCGGAAAAGACATTCTCGGAACTCCCCTTTGGGCCCGTTCCCACACACATTTACAGTTAAAGTCCCCACCCTAGTCACAACAGGTGATGAGCATCGCGCAGCTGGATAATCCGCCGATTCACGGAATGTGGGGAGTCTGATCGGATCTCATGGGGTGGGGGGGCTTTGATCAACCCGGGGATTCTTTGATGGGGGAAGCTTTCTATTGTACGGGGAGGGGCAAGGATGGTATCGGCAGAGCTGGGTGTCGGCTTGGGAACGGGGAGGACAAAACGGGCACACGGGGAAAAAGGGGGTTTGCATCTAAGGGCCGGAGATCATGAAAGGAAGGCGGGGAGGTGTCGCGCTGGGAACAGGATGAGGGCCGGGGGCAGAGCAGCGCCGAAGAGGGGTTTATGACTCAAGGCAGGTGCAAGCAGGGGGTGGTCAGCGTGCAGGCGTAGTGAAGGCAAAGGGCTATGTCAGGGGCCAGCGGCATGCAAAAGGGTTTGTTCTGATCGGGGTATCTTAAAATGGCGGGCGCGCACGACAAAAGTGTGGCATCAGGGGAAGAGGCAAGATGGCGCAGATAATGTTCACCAAAACGCACTAATTTTCCACAGTCCCTCCTTTAACATATTCAAGACATCTTGCTGGTTCATTTTCTACTCGGGTCTATTGTGGTGGGCATGAGAAAGAAACTGGTAGGAACTCTAGAAAAAGAGTTGTAAACAATACATTTCGAGGTTTCTAGTTTTTAGGAGGTGCACCTATTTGATAAACTTTGATAAATTTGTTCAGCAGGAAAGTCATAGGAATGAGATACAAAAAAACGGCGAGCAACAAGTACATATCATAACGTGAACTGGCAGGTTAATACATATTTCAGATTCGGTTTGGAGCAGGATCAATACAATGGCGGCTGGGAGAGAAATGAGGCAAAAAACGGTGATTGAGGATGTCAAATGTTCGAAGTTTACGGGTTCTCATTGTTCTTTGTGGTCTTTCGTTGGCGCTGTTGAGCACCGGCGGTGGAGCTACAAGTCCAGCTCTGTTCTAAGTTCTGCGTTGCAGGGCACGACCCTTTCCTCGCGTTTCTGGTCGGAAAGGTCCTTTTCGCCCTGTGTCCTTTGAAGTGATTGTCAGAAAGTTCCGATGGAAGAAGAGCGTTCAAAACAGTCCATAGGGTAGGTCAGAGGAAAAAAAGGGGGATGGAGCAAGGCCAAATTAGGAACAAACTAGGGGAACGAGAGACTTCAAATAGGCGGGCGTGTGACGGAATTCAGAGAGCGGGGACTTGTCGACAGGCACTGGACGTCGAGCAGGGGCATCAGGTCGACCCTTTCTTTTCACGCTGTCGAAAACAGTGCCTCGTCCTGCAGCTCTTTTCAGTCGTGGTCTCGCCTTGACTAATGTCGCAGGTGTCCCTTAGTCTGCAGTCGGGCCTCGTGCTCCCACATCCGGTCCTTCTCTCCTCCAACAGCAGTACCCTTAAACAAGTTTGAAAAGACAGTCTTTTAGAAAAATTTGCGGATGAAGATAATCAAAAAAAGTCTATTTCTCTCCCAGCTCCAGGCAAAGAATGAAAATGTCCGTTATTTTTAACGTTCACAACCGGCATATGAATGACCGGTGGCGGACCTGTTGGATTTACTAAGACTTTCCTTCATAATCATTTATTACAGGCATGACAGTTCATCTGATGGTAACCCACCTCCGGGAGACAAATCTGGCAAAGATATGCCGTTCTCTAGAGTTTCACATTTACAAAAGGGTACAGTGAGTCGTCAACATGGTACTACACAGGTATTTTGCTGAGAGACGAACATGGCTAAACATTTCCTTTCTATCGGTGCATCCTGTTTTTCAACTACTGCGGGGTTCATTTTGACGATTTCTTTACCTTGGTCTAGTCTGTTAACCTTGTAAAACATCATTCTGGGTCCTACGTAACCTTTTACAGCCCGGTTACTTAACTAGGAAGGGCAGGGGTTTTATGGGAAACAACCAGGGACATAGACAGGGGAGGTAACGGGGGTGATCGTTTTCTGGTTTGGGTATTGCGGCGTTTCGGGGAGGGGAGGGTCGCGTATTCTGAGGTCCTTGTTTTATACTATAGGAGCCGTTGACATGTAGTTCCCTCATTTCGGGCCAGATTAGGGAACCTCTGTCGTCTTACCTGTCCTTTCCCTTACGGCCCAACCTGGGTTCATTGACTTCTAGCGGAAAAGGAGAGGTAATGACGCGGCCTCAGGGTGATTGTATTTAAAGACAAATGTTTGTGCAAATACTGACGGTATTTGAAGCCAATTAGGTGGTGTGCTAGGGGTGGCAATCTGTCAATTTCGGGGCTAACCACTCGGAAGAGTGGTAGTGCAAAAAATAGAGAGAGAGAGTGAGAGAGAGAGGGAGAGAGAGAGAAAGAGAGAGAGAGAGAGAGAGAGAGAGAGAGAGAGAGAGGGAGAGAGGGAGAGAGAGAGAGAGGGAGAGAGAGAGAGAGAGAGAGAGAGAGAGAGAGAGAGAGAGAGAGAGAGTGCAACGGCAGGCTAAATAGTACACGTGCAACAGAGAGGGCGGCAGTGCATTCAGGAAAGGCTATTTAGTGCATTACACAGTAAAGGGTATTCACGAGTCCGCGTTAGAATCTTGTAATCATGCAGTTTGAGCATTAGACAGGGTAGAGGGGACGTGCTTTGAGAAAAGGAAAGAAGAAAAAGGAGGTACCATTTTGTCGCACTTTCTCGCATTCTCGGTCCTTTGACCAGTTGGGTCAACGCCTCAGTCACACACACACACACATTCCCTCACAGTTTCGCATCATACGTGACATGGGTTCATTCTTCCGGTCTGGTTTAAGGGTGGTCACTTTTTGTCAGGTTGTGCTAATTCTTTGGGTTTGTTCGATACGTGAGTAGTTTGCAGGCGTGCTTAGACACCACCCTGCGACGCTAGTCCGTTTCGTGTATTTAGACATGGCAAGGTCTCAGATCTTCGCCACACCTTGGCTGTAATTTCTGATGTAACCTGCAGAGGGAGGAAAAGAAGGGGGGGGTGGGGGAGACAGCATTCGCGCGCATTCAAATACATGGATTCATAAGTCTTTTACTTACCTCTTACTCGTCTTTCCTCCTTGGGGCAGGGTCCCCGGGGATATAGTTTTCGGAGTCGGGGGGCGGTAGTGTGTTCATGTAGGGCGTGTGCGGGGAAACATAAAAAGGAAACCAGAGGGGCCTAGTGCGAGGTATCTAGTCAAAGGATATATCTCACTATCGGGATCCTTAAACCTCTTTCAACGCCGTGGCGTTCTAAAGTTCTTCGGTTCTTGGGTCCCTGCTACTTTGGAACGTTGTGCTTTACAATATTTACATTATTTCATTTTACCCTCCTTTTACATTCCCTCGTTTACACCATTCGTTTTACCCATCCTTGGAAGTCACGGTCTTCCTCTACGCGAAAGTTCATGAGTCAGTCGCGTACTTTTAAGACGGAGTGTCGTGTTGTCGATCCGATCCGTCCTCCAGGGCTGGGCAACCATCTTCCTTTAACCTTAAAGAGAGAGCAGAGTAGGGTGCACAGAAAAAGAACTTTCCTACCCATCCCATATTGTTTTAAAATAAAGCATGCAATACCCGTCCATAGTTTCAAAGACTTTATTTTGCAAATTCATTTCAGCATATGGTTTAGGAGGGTGTGGTCGTACTTGGTCGGTCGTGGCAATGGCTAAAGTGCGTACAGTGGAGGGGGGGTGTCGTTGGCAACAGTAAAAACATCGGAAAGTTTTACTCATTCATTTGTGAGAGACTAAAACGTCTATTAATTGGCTGGGGGTTTGGGGGCATATATTTTCATAATTTAGAAACATAATCATAACAGTTGTAATCAGATTTCCTATATGCATACCGTACGTGTGCATCGTAAATGAGGTTTACATCAGTTATAAAAATATAATACATTGTATATTCGCAATCAACATTTGTAACGGGGATCTTTTCATACTGTTCGTCGAGTGAGCTCTCCTTGTCTTTTCTAGCCAAGTGTACAAAGGATCACAAAAATCTCAGAACATCAAGTTTATATTAGTGCGAAGGAACACCACGAGGTGTTCGTAAGTTTCCGATTGATACCAGCGCCATTTTGGGCGGGGCCGGCACAGTCCGGAAGCAGCATCAGGGGAAAATGTTTCCATTACTGGCAGTTTGGACCAGAGTCCTTTTCGGCAGTTCTAGAATTCACGCTAACAGAAGGTGTGGCAATGTCATGTTTGTTTCGTTGGCGATCGAAGCAGCCGTCCCTTACCGGAAACCCGCAAAGGCCGGAGGCTCCGCCGGGGACCTTTGTATGATCTTCAAGGCTGCGAAGATGCTGTCGGAGATGGGGGCTCGTGCTCCATGGGACAAATGTTCGAGTTGTATGGCTGGCCAGAGTTACTCTAGTGGCCGGGGCCCGCCTTCCAGCGGATCCAGACGCCATTTTGAGGCCCTACAGGGGCCACTCTCGTCGAGTTTGCAAGAATGGAAGAGACCCTTCGGAGTGAAAGGAAGAGGTCCCTGTTTTGTGAGAGCGGGACGTTCAGCTGGGGTGCAGCTGTGATGCCCTCACCTGGGGGGGGGCAAGGGAGACTCGTTCACATCGTCTCCTTCTCCCGGTGCACTCCATGCCGCTCCTTTTCATCGCCCCGCATGAAGGCCTCTCCACATCCGGTGTTCCCCGAGTGCCACCATTGTACGTTCGGTGCTGCGCAAATACTGGGGTGCCACCATTGTGTGTTCGGTGCTGCGCAAGTACTGGGGTGCCACCATGGTGTGTCCGGTGCTGTGGAAGTATGGGCACCATCGCCTGGCTGGGGGTGTTCGGCGCCGGCTGGGGGCTGGGAAACCTCCTACCGGTGGAGGTGGGAGAGGCTCGTCCGCGTCGCCTCTCCCTCCCAGCCCTACTTGGACAGCTACGGCTGTGACGGAAGAGAAAAGGAAGAGGTGCCTCGTTCTCCTTTTGACATGTGGCGGGACTACCTTAGTCTTTCCAGGCCCGTTGCGGCCGGCCAAGGAGACATGTGGCGGGACTACCTGCAAATGCCCAGGCTGCGGGCTCCTGCCTCTCCTCCGGCTCCCCCATACGTTAAGATTTCCTGACCAAGAGTTGGCGGCGGGGCTCGCCTTATATGGGTTGCCGTTGGTTGGGCGTAGCCGTAACCCTGCCCTACTTTGGAAGGTTCCAGAATGGGGGGGGGGCGAATGTTCTGTTTGACTTCCATTTTCTACAGTTTATCGTTATTATTCCTTGTTTGTTGTGTTAAATTAAAAGTTCAAGTTTATTAATGTTCTACGGATTTTGTTTTATCGTTTCTTTCTTTCCAGGTTGCTTTTATGCTAAGTTTCTGCTAACAGGGGTCGAGTAACACGGAAACACGTGTAGAGGGGTGACGCAGATTTGTACATTACATACACACGAACTCAGACGGGGGACAGTACAAGTACGACATACAAAGACCCAAGACAAATATAAAAAACAGTTATTGGTCATAATTATCTCTTTCCGTCTGTGAATTTTAAACGAGGCTGGGTTCCCGTCTTGACATTGGCCGACCTAGGAGAACTTGATCATGCCGCTGAGATTTTCCTGGCGAAATCTGTGCCATCGGGCATAATCAAACGTGGTGGTTCTGTCTGGTCTGTCTATGTAAGTCGAGTTCTCCTCTGTCTCGCGCCTTTTCTCGTACTGTCGGTCTGTCGTCCTTGTCGGCCCTTTGCCTTTACTCACGCTCAGTAGAGTCGGGCATTGGGCTTTCCAGTGTCCGACATACCTACAAAAAGCGCATTGGTCTGACCCTAAGTCTGGTCGTCCTTTGTATAGTGTCGGGGGATAAGTTGTGGGTAGCGGTGTCCTGGGGTTGTCCTGTCGGTATATTTCCCTACTTGGTTTATCCTCGTCTTTTCTCTGTCGTTTCGTAGCCTCTCTGCGCCACATACCGAGACTGTCGAGCATAATTGGCGTCGTCTTATTATTTCGAAGGGCTATTTCTAACGTTTCTATTTTATCAAGGTCAAAGGATCCTGCCAGTGGCCACTGTTTGTCTTGGCTATCTTCGGTATACCTGTGCCATAATTTATTATAAGCTATGGTGACTAACCCATAGTTTATGAACATGTCCTTATTAGGGGTGCCTTCTAGTGGAGCCATATGGTCCACCTCTAACACCCGGTCCGGGCTAAACAGGCTATTTATCAATGGGGAGAAGACAGACATGACGGCTCGTAACGAGGGACTAAAAAGTCAGCACTGCCTATCTTATCACTAGGTGCAAAGACTAGACAGAATATTTCTATTCTACGTTGTTTGCAGGCAGTGAATACCTCATGGAACCAAAAAAACCAAAAGACCAACAAAATAACAATGGGGAGAATGAGTAGGACCGCAAAGATCTGCGTTACCTACCCTTTTCACTATCTGCAAAAAGGATGGTCTCTTCCCTGCTTGCAGACAGAGAATCTCCAGGAAACAATAGTTTGTGAACAACAGTTCAGTTTCAAGCAATTATTGAGTGGGGGAGAAAAAGAACAAGCACGGCTGCTACCCTACATATCCTCCACTGCTTGCAAAGGGAGAGAGAGCCTGTTGCTTCTCCGTTTGTAGACAGTGAATCTCTAAATAAAAATAAACAAGGCAATACTAGTATTTTTTGACAATCAATCAAAACAAATTCTTTCGCAATTTGTCGTGGCAACACGACCTTACCCGGACCATGTGGACAGTTTCTTGTCTTCCGAATCCAGCGCCCGATCGTCCTCTTTTTCTCGTATTTCTCACGGCACTCCTGATGGTTCCCAGTCAGGACCGTAGATCACTCGAGAGAGGTCTGTTCGGAACTAGTGAAGTTCGGATGATCGGCTGCCAGACGAGGGTCTATTGGGCAAGAGCTCTCCCGATCGTTGCAGTCGTTCACTCTGTCGTCGGGACCTCTCCCACTGGATCCACGAGTCGCTGATGGGCCCCACGCTTGGGACGCCAATTGTAAAAACAGTTTCAATCGGGTCGGGGACAATCGATATTTGCCCGGCGGTATTGCCTCTGTGACCCTCTAGTTATTTAAATCAATGAAGAGGCAGGCGCTGGAGACTGGAAAGCAGGAAACAAGGTTTTTATTCTCTCCGGAGGAGAACACAACGAAACGGACAGAAGGTATCGTTCTGAGGTGCTCTAACTGCATCCCGGAGGCCTGGCCTCTTATATCCACATTTATGACTTTATTGCAGATTACATATACATGTTTAAAGCTTTGATGTGCGGAAAAGACATTCTCGGAACTCCCCTTTGGGCCCGTTCCCACACACATTTACAGTTAAAGTCCCCACCCTAGTCACAACAGGTGATGAGCATCGCGCAGCTGGATAATCCGCCGATTCACGGAATGTGGGGAGTCTGATCGGATCTCATGGGGTGGGGGGGCTTTGATCAACCCGGGGATTCTTTGATGGGGGAAGCTTTCTATTGTACGGGGAGGGGCAAGGATGGTATCGGCAGAGCTGGGTGTCGGCTTGGGAACGGGGAGGACAAAACGGGCACACGGGGAAAAAGGGGGTTTGCATCTAAGGGCCGGAGATCATGAAAGGAAGGCGGGGAGGTGTCGCGCTGGGAACAGGATGAGGGCCGGGGGCAGAGCAGCGCCGAAGAGGGGTTTATGACTCAAGGCAGGTGCAAGCAGGGGGTGGTCAGCGTGCAGGCGTAGTGAAGGCAAAGGGCTATGTCAGGGGCCAGCGGCATGCAAAAGGGTTTGTTCTGATCGGGGTATCTTAAAATGGCGGGCGCGCACGACAAAAGTGTGGCATCAGGGGAAGAGGCAAGATGGCGCAGATAATGTTCACCAAAACGCACTAATTTTCCACACTAGGGGATGGTGTCTGTGGCTTCCGTGCCCTGATGCTGCTTCTAGTGCAATAACCTGTATTAGAGTCCTGCTCAGAATAATCACTACCCCCTGAGACATCCAGTGGTGTAGATGGGGAAACAGAAGTAGCACCCTGTCCATGCGACTGTACTATTGCACACGACACACTGCTTGCCAATGACTGCACTGTCCTGTGTAGACCAGCAAGATCGCCATGCATCCCTTCCATGAATGCCACCACCTGCCCCAACTTCGTATCATGGTCTTGGAAAGCATTTGTCATATTGGTCTGCCCCACACACAGCTGTCGCAGCAGATCAACGGCCTCAGCACACAGTGCATTTTGGCTCACCGTGGCAGGGGCAGCGGTGCCTGCACCGAACGCCACTCTGCTCCCCCTACTCCTGCGTGCACGAACAGTACATGGTGCAGTTGGCGGAAGTGTGGGCCCTGTGTGCTGTGTTCCGACAGAAGGTGTTGATTGCCCACTCCCAGTCTGTGACAACAGTGCTGGCTCACCAAGATTTTCCGAAGATGAGGACGATGGTGTCTCCACATGCGAGTCCTCAGGGACGGTCCTGTCCCTCTCTCCGGCGCTGCCCTCCTCTGTGTCAGTCTGCGTGTGTGCGAAGTCTGACCCGGACTCATTGCCTCGACTAATCTCCTCCGTCTGTGGCTAAGTGTCCTCTGTCATAGCTGAAATGCACATAAAAGAGGTGTAAGTCATGGGCACACTCACGTACAGAAGGACAAGGATTCCCTAATTCCATAGCTGACAAAGTTCTTGTAGCCCCCATCCTGCACACGGCCCACCTCTACCAGTCATCCTCACATTACATAAGCGTTGGTGGCCGTGACACATGTACAGCATGCGGACAGGGCAGGAGCATGTACATCTGCACACATGTCTTGCCATGGGGCCACGGACCACTACGGCATGTGCTTCAACACTCAACTACTAAGCAAGTGGCGTGTCAACATGCCGGACCTGGATGTCAAATTACACCCACCCAATGGGACCAACATGGCATCGCAGTGATACATACGCACCACGGAACTCAATACTGTGTCTGTGCACCAATACCTGCATTGCACTCACAAGTTTCCTACACAGACAGTATGCTCACCGCTAGTTTGCTGTTGATCGAAACTCAGCCGTTCGGACAGGTCAGGATGCGTCACAGCAATGATACGGTGCATGAGAGGGGTCATGGAGCGTCGGGCCAGACGTGGCGTTCTTGGAATCATCCCCAGTGTCACTTCCGCTACATTCTTGCTCAGCCTGGAAATGTCGTCCCAGCGTTTGTGGCAGTGTGTATGTCGTCTGTTGCACACCCCCAATGCCCGTACTTCACGTGCAATGCTCCTCCACACGTCCTTGCGAAGGTGCAGCTTGACCTACCATGATGGGAGACAAAAGGGTGTAAGTCAGTGGACAGTCGGCCTGTCACACAGATAGGGGCAACACGTATCTGTCATCCGCCATGCACAATCCTGAAAATATGTGGAGCCCACACTACACAGCTAGGATTGCAGTAGCCAGGAGTCATTGGCCCCCTCATGCACACCAACATGTCCCACACTGCACTTACCACCTGTCCGGGTGCGCCGTAGAGCCGTCCATAGTTGCGGAGCACACCGTCCACGAGGACATCAAGCTCCGCGGCGGTGAAGGGACGAGACCGGATCTCTTTGCCTCTCGACATGGCAAGATCACGGAGTATGGCACTAGAGCAGCAGTCGGTGGTCAGCTCAGCAGCAGGTCGAGGTGATGGTCACAGGCAGCAGTCAGTGGTCAGCTTAGCGGAAGGTCGAGGTGATGGTCACAGGCAGCAGTCGGTGGTCAGCTCAGCAGCAGGTCGAGGTGATGGTCACGGGCAGCAGTTGGTGGTCAGCTCAGCAGAAGGTCGAGGTGATGGTCACAGGCAGCAGTCGGTGATCAGCTCAGCAGAAGGTCGAGGTGAACAGGCAGCACTGGTTCCCAGGGTAGGATGTGTGCTTTTGGACAACACACATATATAGGGCCCTCAGCACGTGTCAGTGGCATACGTCGCCAGCAATTGGTCAGCCCTGGATGCGTGTTCGTAAAAGGGCCAATGACTGGCCCTGGTGTTGCGGTGCACTGCTTCTGCTACTTTCGATTGGGCATACGCGGCCAGCGGCCCTCTTCCCATTGGCTGCATGTGCACGGACCGTCACGGGCACACATCGGCAACCGCACGTGCAAGCTTCAGGCACGGATGCTTCAGTTGCAACAATGTTCTATCACTGGCGCCACCATGGCGGTGCACGTACTCAGCGGGGGAGGTGCAGGCCTATACACCCTTTAGATGTACTCAATGGACATGGCAGTTCATGTCCCCTCTTACAGTCACATTGCATCATCCACCGTACAGCGGCCGGACCGGCCGGGCCTAGGCCGGCCGTGCCGGCCATGTCCACAACTGCCGTGCCAGGCCGGGCCTAGGACGGCCGTGCCGGCCATGTCCACAACCGCCAGGCCTGGCATGGCGGGGGGGTGTCAGGCGAGTCCAGCAGACCAGTGGCAATGATTGTCTATGTGGGACAGGATACTTTGCAAGGTTAATGTCTGGCACAGGCAGTGACAAAGTCATTGGCGGCCCCTCTTGGAGCGTGTGGATGGCGCTCCAACACTGCTCTCACCCACTTCCAGCCTCGGCCGGCCCCTCCATCTTTGAGGTGGAACTGAGTCAGCTGGGGGTGCAGGTTGTTGATGGGCCACATCCGTCGCCAGGGGCACAGGTGGTGGTGGCGGTGGCGGTGGAGGTGGAGGTGAGCTTGGCGTTGGAGGTGGAGGTGACGGTGGCGGTGGCGCAACGACAATTGGTGGAGGGGGGGTGGGGTTGTTCCGGCCAATCCATTCCCTCCACATTGTTGTCTGCTGGCCCATGATGTGCACTATCTGGCCAAGGTACCCCGAAATTTCGCGCAACATGTTCGTGTTGTCCACCGAGTCCTGGTGTGCACGATCTGCATGTTCCTGGGAACGGTCGTATGACGCCTGGCACCTGGCTAGGGCTTGAAGGGACTCTGCCACAGGATGGGGTAGCTGTCCTTCCTCTGTACGGCGGAGTGTGGGTCGCCTGATTGCCTGATGTGCCGTCGCCTCTCTCCTTTGTGGCCCACTCACCCTGCTTGGGTGTGAGGCCGATGGACCTGCGTGGTGCGCTGGGTTAGGCAGGGTGGCACAGGCAGGAGTGGTGGTACTGGTGGTACTGGTACTGGTGGTGGTGGTGGTGGTAGTGGTGGTGGGGATTCTGCAGATCACTGAGGCAGGTGTCGCTGGAGTCACACATGCGACGGTTGTCGGGCCCGGGAGTCCCTGTGAGCCAGATGGCCCTGGCTGTCTGCTTGGCCCCGCACCATCCTCCGCACCGGGGCTGCCTGTGTCATCGTCCCCAGAGAGTTCGGTATGTGTGGGAGGCGAGTCTTGCGGCCGGGTGCTGGTTTCCCCAGTCAGTTCACGATCACCTGAGGGACAAGATTGAACTGGTCAGTGATGTGGACATTACATGTTCATATCGATTTGTAAACATTTCTGTGTCCTGTCGCACACACCCCACACACCCTACCCTCCACCACCCACCGCCGCCCTCTTCGTGTACATGGGGGCCTGTTGGGAGTTGTAGTTGTGAGCTCTCACACACCCCACCCACCACCACCACCGCCATCCCTGTGAACATGGGGGCCTGTTGGGAGTTGTAGTTGTGAGCTCTCACACACCCCACCCACCACCACCACCACCCTCCCTGTGAACATGGGGGCCTGTTGGGAGTTGTAGTTGTGAGCTCTCACACACCCCACCCACCACCACCACCGCCATCCCCGTGAACATGGGGGCCTGTTGGGAGTTGTAGTTGTGAGCTCTCACACACCCCACCCACCACCACCACCGCCCTCCCTGTGAACATGGGGGCCTGTTAGGAATTGTAGTTGTGAGCTCTCACACACCCCACCCACCACCACCACCGCCATCCCCGTGAACATGGGGGCCTGTTGGGAGTTGTAGTTGTGAGCTCTCACACACCCCACCCACCACCACCACCGCCCTCCCTGTGAACATGGGGGCCTGTTGAGAGTTGTAGTTGTGAGCTCTCACACACCCCACCCACCACCACCACCGCCATCCCCGTGAACATGGGGGCCTGTTGGGAGTTGTAGTTGTGAGCTCTCACACACCCCATCCACCACCACCACCGCCCTCCCTGTGAACATGGGGGCCTGTTGGGAGTTGTAGTGGTGAGCTCTCACACACCCCACCCACCACCACCACCGCCATCCCCGTGAACATGGGGGCCTGTTGGGAGTTGTAGTTGTGAGCTCTCACACACCCCACACACCACCACCACTGCCCTCCCTGTGAACATGGGGGCCTGTTGGGAGTTGTAGTTGTGAGCTCTCTCACACCCCACCCACCACCACCACCGCCCTCCCTGTGAACATGGGGGCCTGTTGGGAGTTGTAGTTGTGAGCTCTCACACACCCCACCCACCACCACCACCGCCATCCCCGTGAACATGGGGGCCTGTTGGGAGTTGTAGTTGTGAGCTCTCATACACCCCACCCACCACCACCACCGCCCTCCCTGTGAACATGGGGGCCTGTTGGGAGTTGTAGTTGTGAGCTCTCACACACCCCACCCACCACCACCACTGCCATCCCCGTGAACATGGGGGCCTGTTGGGAGTTGTAGTTGTGAGCTCTCACACACCCCACCCACCACCACCACCGCCCTCCCTGTGAACATGGGGGCCTGTTGGGAGTTGTAGTTGTGAGCTCTCACACACCCCACCCACTACCACCACCGCCATCCCCGTGAACATGGGGGCCTGTTGGGAGTTGTAGTTGTGAGCTCTCACACACCCCACACACCACCACCACCGCCCTCCCTGTGAACATGGGGGCCTGTTGGGAGTTGTAGTTGTGAGCTCTCACACACCCCACCCACCACCACCACCGCCATCCCCGTGAACATGGGGGCCTGTTGGGAGTTGTAGTTGTGAGCTCTCACACACCCCACACACCACCACCACCGCCCTCCCTGTGAACATGGGGGCATGTTGGTAGCCATGTACATATTGTTGAGTATGTGTCCGACGTGCATGGGTTGGGGAGTAGGAGATGTGTCTTCTCAGTTTTGTGAGCCTGACCATGTCGTACTGATCTTGGTGCTTGGTTTGTACTTACCAGCCTCTTCTCCTTCATCAAGTCCGTCTAGGCTCTCTGGGTGAAGTATCACCAGCACCTTCTCCTCCCAATCGGTGTAGAGTATGGGCTCCGGGGGTGTTCCACCGCCAGTATGATTGGCTCTTGCATAGTTTTTGGCGCGGATGCCTTTGACCCTGGTCTTCAGGTCATGCCACCGCCTCTGAATTTCGTGCTTCGTCCTTGGCACGGTCCCTGACGCATTCACCCGACTGACGATTCTGTCCCACATGTGATTCTTTTGCGCCACGGAAGTCTGCTGGACTTGGGCCCCGAAGATGTGGGGCTCAACACGGATGATTTCATCTACCATTACCTTCAACTCCGTCTCCGTGAATGTAGGTTTTTTTTTTAGTGCCATGGTGTGTGGTGCTCAGTGTGTGGGTTGAGTGAGTTGGGGGGTGCAGGTGTGTGGTGTGTGATGTGTAGGAATGGTGTGGTGGGTGTTTGTGTGGTGGGTGTGGTAGGTTGGTGGTTGTTTTTTCTTCTATCTGAGTGAGCTGTATATCGATTAGGGCCTCTTGCTAGCAGCAATGCTGTGATGCAAAGGATTGTGGTAGTGGGTGGGGGTCATTTTATAGTCGTGTCTCAATGGTTGATTGGCAGTCAGGTGGTAGGTGGGCGTGTTGACTGGTGTGCATTATTGGGTACTTGGGGGGTGTCATGCTGGCTTGTGGTTGGTATATCAGGTGGGGGGGTTTGTCAATTTTCGTGTGTTTGCTAATTACTTGCGGTACACTTTCTGACATTTGTTTGACGTTAGGGATGTTGTGCGTATTGGCCTTCCGCAGTGATGCACTGTTTATCGTTACATTCTTTCCGCCGCAGACGTGGATGGCTGTGCGTCCCGTGGTACAGGCGGATTTATCCTAATTGCGGACACGGAATTTTCACAGGTATGGCAGTAGATGTGTATTTTTCCGCGGTCATTGCCGTCCGCGGCCGTGGCTGTTCATTAGGCTCCGTCCACCGCGGACGGAGTTAGATGTGTTCCGTCCACCGCGGACGGTGTTTGTTATGATCCGTCCACCGTGGTCGGAGTTTCGTGACATGAATATCCTAATCGCAACCGCGGATTCTCCGCGGCGCGGCCAGGAGTAAAAATTCCCCGACCATGGCGGACAGTACCCGTTTCCGTCCGCCATCCTAATCGACCCCTAAGTGTGCAAAATTTCACTGCATCTCCTTGGTCTAACATTACGCCTGCGGCACCTAAATTATGGAGGCGTACCATCCATGTAAGTAATTGTTCACCAGGTCTCTACCGAAACCTGTCCAAAATGTCATTAATCTCTTGTTGCATAAAATCTTCTAAGCTGTCCAAAGCTACCCCTTGGGGGTGATGTGGACCACACTGCAACTTTCGCTGATATATTGGTTGCGCATATACCTCTCTGCGCTCCTCTGATTTATTTTCACAGTCAACCTTAACGGGCTCTGACTTCCTGTCCTCTTCCTCACCCGAGCCAGAGAATTCTGAAGAATCCCAGATATTTCCATCCCACTTCTCGGGGTCCCAGTCAAGTCCTGCCTTTGCAATGACCAAACGCACATTCTTTCTAATAATCCGCCCTTGTCTGTTCCTATATTTATATTTTGCAACACGCACTGCAGACCTTTCCGCTATGGTCTGGTAAGTCTCTGCCTTATCCAACAATAATTTATGCTGACATTTCAATGTCGTTGTGGCATTTTGTGCTTCAACATACTGTTCCTCCATCTCTTTGCATTCAGGCTGCAATTTCACATATTTCTCATGTATTATCCTATATGCATTTAACAAAACCCATCCTCTCCGTCCTAATGTAGGAAGCTCTTTGCCCCTCACTACTGGCACTTTCTGCACACATGAAACTACTTGAGCTGGTTCAGCTTCACACAAACACGCATTCCAGTTTTCACTCAAACCAGCACCTTTAGCCCACTCAAGGGCCAGCGCTCCATACGGAGTCGTTTCCCATCCAGGAATTTCTATAGGTAACTGAAAATCAACCTTTGTTTTCCTAGAAAACATTATGTACTTTTCCCCTACAGTCCACCCGTTCACCTCTATAAGTCAGATGTCACGATGCAATGCAATCCCCTTACACTCCACTCTTCGAATCCTGTGAGTCGCGACGCCAAGATGTAATGAACTGAAAATTCGGTACTTTTGCCTGAAAACTCTAAACTTATGCCAACTATCAGCTCATTACATACACCATCCCTTCTCAGGACTCTGGGGAATCACAACACTTCACAATACATACCCAAGAAGGAATACTGATACTTAAAATACTGAAGAACAATCTGTAGCCTTAGTTGGAAGGATGCAAAAACAACACAAACAACGCACCCTGGTGCGAACAAAGTGCCTCGGCACTACAACAATGCACTTCCGTGCGAACAACTGAACCTTGTCGGGCGATGTCTCTCTATAGATATTTTCCCTACGCCCTGGCGGAGGATCAACCTTGTCGGGCGAGAATCTCTCCTTGGGATTCCCTACTGCACCCTGGTGTAGTTCTTCAACCTTGTCGGGCGATGTCCCTCTATACACACCTTCCCAAACCTTGTCAGTCGATATCTCTCTATAGATGCACAGGATCAACCTTTTCAGATGATGTCACTCTATAGACATCTTCCCTACGCCCTGGCGTAGGGTCAACCTTGTTGGGCGAGAATCACTCCTTGGGATTCCCTACTGCACCCTGGTGCAGTTCTTCAACCTTGTCGGATGATGTCTCTCTTTAGGCACCTTCCCCACACCCTGGTACAGGATCAACGCTCACCTTAGCAACTAGGCTGGGGTACAAGAGTCAAGATTTTGCTCCTTGCTGGGAACCGGTTTCCCTTCCATATCAAAAACTACCCGATAGAGGGGAATCCACCATCCCTCCTTGGTAAAAGGGGCCGACCTCTCTCCACAAGGAATATAACCAATTAAAGCCTAAATTTACATTTCCCGGCTTGGTGATGTTACAACCTCCCTCTTCGACAATTACCTGCAAGAAGGACAACTTACCATTCTTCTATGCGACAGCACTTGGTACAAGAAAGATTCTAACCTCCCATTCCTAAGAATATAGACAAATTATTATCTGGGGTCTTTATTTAGCAATGATAGAAGTGACAAGAAAAAGAGATGACTAATGTATCAGTATGCCTTCTTCATAATAACACAAGAACAAAATGCAATCAATAAAATACATAGAACATATATATATATAAAAATACAAATATAAATACAATGTTTGGAAGAAAAAGAATTATTAATAACAATGCTAAATAGGAAATAAATCACCTCACCAAGGGGCCCATTAGGATGTCGGGCGGATTGCCTCCGCCAGGCTGGCGGTAGCCACCACCGGCCTGGCGGAGGCAATCCGCCCGACATCCACACTAGTTTTCCCCCCACCATATTAGTATGGGGGGGACCGCAATGGATGGAAAGACAGTCCGCCGCTTTTCCGCCCCGGTTGCCTGGCTGCCGGGACGGAAAATGTTTCATATGGTGGCAGTGTCTCATAGACACCGCCAGCCATATTACAATGGGCTTTCAGACATGCCTTTCCCGGCGGAAATGCCGCCACGGAAAGGCATGCGGTCTTCACTCTGGGGGCCCCCTGCGGGCCCCCAGAGTGAAGGAGGGGTGGGGGCTGCACACGGGGGGTTACCTGTGGTACACCCCCACATTTGCATATTTGCAAATGCTGAAATGTATTTCTAGCATTGTGGCGGGCGGTGCTAAAATGCCACTGTGGTGGGCACATCCTAATGCCCCCCACCGGACCGCCGCCCTTATGGCGGGCGGTCCCAATCCCCGCTAGGATGAAGGGCGGACTTCCTAATGGACCCATAAGTTCTTACACATTTGGTCTCAACAGGTGCTCATCTCCCCTATACAGTCAATGTTTCCTCTCTGCTCCAAGAATCATGGCTGCTCACTCACTCTGTGATATATCTCCAACACAGCAAGCACACCTCATAGCATGAGGTCAAAACAATAGGTAGAAGTAGATCATCGTGCATCCACCCCAGCTCCCTCTTCTTATAGGAAACAACGCACTTTGTGAAACTTCTAGCAAGCCCTGCCTCCTTCCCATCAGATTCGAGTGCCATTCCGTACCGAGGCCACAGCTTCAGCTGGCCAGGCATCTGTTATGACTACGGCGTAGGATGAGCACATTCCACTGACAAGAACCGGTCTATTCTAGTTTGCAAAGAGCGAACAACACCTCGGAACTAAAACATAGCCTCTCACCGAGAGAGGCTCAGGAGATGGCGACAGCTTAAGAAAATGGAGTCGCTTAGGAGTAGGCCTCTATTATTGTAAAAGAGCAGAATTAAGATGCAAGAGGGCCTAAGAGCATGCCAAAGCCAATAGGCAGGAATCATCGCAAAGCAAGATAAAATTCGGAAGCAGGGAAAGGCATAATCGGGTCCTGCCTCATAGCTGATTCATGTTATGCAGGCCTACTCATCCCTAACTCAGGTCAATATACACCGAAACGGGGTGGGCAATGGTCATAATCACCTCTTTCAGCCATATAAATGGCATGTTCACTACACCCCTGCAGACGTAAACCAGAACCTTTACTCCCTCTAGCGATTGCTTAAAATGGATGTCCAAAGGGTATCTAAGAGTTGAAGCAATGGTTTTGTAAAATTTGGTGCCAAACCCATCTTCTCCTAAGGCTTTCCTATGATGTTTTCCACCTACTCCTCAAGATAGAGGCTGCTGCCATAAAAGCAGGCAGTTGCATCTTTTCAAGGAAATCTGTCACCTGCTGAACCAGTGTGTCACTCCCTGCAAGTTCATCCTCATACAGTCTCGAGTAGTAGTTAAAGTAGACATTTTTCATTTCTTCCAGCATTTCAGTATGGTGGTAAGCCTGTGGATCCTAGATTTTAGAGATTCGATTTTAATTAGTCTTTTATTTTGTCCACCAGGCTAAAAGGGTGCCATGGATTCCCTTCAATGTACACCTGTTGTTAGAAGATTCTATCATTGACTATTTCCCATTGAGCGTAATACTCCCTAATTTTATCTTTTGACATTATACCACCTCTTATATGTGGCTTCCAAACTATCTTATCCTAATGCTTGATAAGCTCTATCTACTTCCTTCTGTAGGGCTACCATTGCTAAGCTAATTATATCCAGAACCTCTGGTTCCTCCACAATAATTCTATCTATTACCCACATCTGAGTGTTCGTGGGTAGGGAGGAGTCACTCAATAAGATCACCCTCTGAGGATCAGTCAGCCCACTAACATGATGGGAAATCTCCAGAATCAAAGGAAATAGGGATCTCTCATTCTCTTGGTACTGTAATTTCAAAGACTTTCTCCAATTTTGTCAGAACGTCAGAACGTCATCCCAGTATCCCCCCAATGTGGGGCAGTACCACTGTAGATAAAAAAGGGATTCTGTTTGCCCACATCCACCCTAGCAGGAATCCTGTTTGGTCTTGTCCCACTTGGCTATTCTCTGAAGAGTGCTGTACCAATATGTTGCTATTTTACATTAAGTTTCCCTCACTTTGCGGTTACATGCAGCAACTAATGCCATCCGACATTGCAGCCAACCTATAACAGGCTGTCAAGAACTTCTTTGTCTTGATCACCAATTGCACATATAGAGTCGCCCCATCAAGCCCGCCAAACCCAAGCGTATCTCCAAACAACTGCATTGACCATGATATCTAGGGGCGAACCTGCTGGGAGGTGAAGCAGTGTGATCCCACATTTATTTCCTGTTTAAAAGGCTCCCTTGAGCCATTTGAGCTGACGAGCTCATGGAGAGGCCCCCGCGTGCCTTGAGAGTTACTGAGAACCGAAAATATTTTGGCAGCCTGCTCAGCAACCCATTACATTCGAATTGCCTAATCTCTACAGATGACAGATAACAATCCAGAAACACATGTTTAGAGATGGCCAGCACTAAACTGCACCTACCTGGTCCACAGCACACCAAGAAACACAGGTGCCAATGGCAGGAGGGGAGGACGAATCCCACAGGGCAGAAGTGTCAGGGCAAGAAGAGCACGAGAAAGGCAGCCAAGTGATCCAAGAGAAATGCCCACGGGACTTCGCAGTAGCACCATTGCCACCACTGGAGTCAGAAACACCCGACACAGATTGAGGATGGGGAGCAAATCCAGGGCCAGTCTGACCCACAACACAGAGCACAGTCCCATGCACGTCCCATTCCAGCTATCACAACCAGACACAGGGCACATCCGTACACAAGCACAGATGCTACAGGAGAGGACACGGTCTTCTGAGGGCTTGAGGGCCACATGCTGGAGGTACATCACCTGCAGGCAAAGACAATAAAATCAATTCAGCAGAAAATAAGGGAGAGCTTCATGGGCCTGATGGGTGCCCTAGAGGTACTGTGCACTGAGATGCGAGAGGACGTGCAGCCATGTGCAGGAAGAGACAGCGCCTGGACTTACATACGAGGGCTATTAACCGGCTTGTCTCTGCCACCTCAGTGATGTCACGTCGCTGCATCAGCATGCAGCATAAATTGGCACACTGCAGCAAGGACGTGGCCAGGGGACTAGTACAGGCCACGTGCGGTGGACCACTGCCGGGCAGCAGCCACTGCACACAAGCCCTCAGCTCACTGGAGGAGGATGGGCAATTGAGCCGTAGCAGCATCACTCAAACCTCCAACAGGACGGGTGCTGTAGTGTGCCTCAGGGTAGGGCTGGCGATGCTTCAGGAAAGGGCACTGTGCACTCTGAGCGAAGGGCTACAAGCTGGCAACGCCGACATTGAGGTGCCCTGACTAACACATGGCACTGGGTGAGTTAACCCATTGCACACAGACCCATGTTAAATATGATTTTTTTGCACTGTGTGTTAAACATGTGCGAGGTATTTAATATGATATAGTGTGCAACACAGGCTGTGTGGTGTGAACCTCCCTGTTTGTAAGGAAATTAAAACACAGTCTTACAACAATCTGCAGCCTTGTGTCATCATTTCTCACCTAGAAATATGTTTGTGTGATCTCATCTCGCCTCTGGTGCCCACCAGCGTGCCAATGACACCAGCTGGCCTGCATCTTGGAGCTGGCCTCTCCTCATCAGATGATTCTGAATCGGTGAGCTCCACTGGAGTGCCTTTCCTGGTGGCGATGTTGTGCAGCATGGCACACGCAACCACAATCTTGTAACAGGTCTCGGGGTTGTAATGTAGTGCCCCTCCAATCTTGTGTAGGCAGCGGAAACAGCTCTTGAGTATCCCAAAGGTCCTCTCAATGGTATAGCGGGTGGCTGTGTGGGCACTGTTGTACCTCCGCTCCCCAGCGGTGGCAGGATTCAGGTACGGGGGTCAGTATGTAGTCACGGACAGCATACGCACTGTCACCTGTAGGATGAGAAGAATCAGGTCAAACACTGTACTGCTACTGCTGCGCTTCACTTGTGTGTCCTTGTTACCAATGTGTTTACCTAGTAAGTAGCCATCACTAAATTCACCATTTGTGAGTTGTCAGTGAATCCCACTGTGGCGAAAGATTAATGAGTCGTGGGTGCTGCCTGGGTATTTTGCTATGATGTCAGTGATAATATGCTTGGCATTGCACACTACCTGTATGTTCAGGGAATGGTAGGACTTGAAGTTCCGGATCACATACTCGTTCTGAGAGGGGGGGGGATATAGCGACATGGGTCCCATCTATGCAGCCAATGACGTGAGGGAATTGTGCTATCTGATAGAACTCCTGCTTGATTAGGTCTAGTGCCTGTTGTGGGCTGGGGAATTTGATGTAGTGATGCAGCCTCTGTACCATTGCCTCAAGAAATGCTGGGAAAAAGCGCAAAAGTGCACTCTATGACACCCCTCCTGCTGTGGCTATCACCCCCTGGAAACTCCCTGATGTCAGTAGGCGTAGTGAGCACAAGACCTGTACATGGGTGGGGATGGTGTGTGTCCTGCGTGTGGGGTATTCAAGTATGGGTTTGAGTTCCGCTATTAACCCCTTCGCTGCTAGGGCTTTTCCCCTCCTGTGCTGAGCCTTTTTTTGGCAATTTGGGGTAGTGCGCGCTTAGGCCCCTGTAACTTTTTGACCACATAAGGTATCCAAGCCAAATTTGCGTCCTTTTCTTCCAACATCATGTGGATTCCAAAGCTGCCCAGGGTTTGTGGATTACCTTGGAGGGGTCCAAGAAATTAAGCAAAATACAGTGAAATATTAGTTTTTTTCTGAAAAATGGGGAAAACGGGCTGCAAATGAAAGCCTCTGGGTTAGTCCCTGCAAATGTTATCAAAAAAGGGTTTGTGGGGCTGAAAACTCCATTTTCTCAGCTTTTAGGGAATGACAGTCTTTTGTCAGAGAATCAACATTTTTCACACAGTTTTGGCATTTTTCTGCGACATAGCCTATTTTTGCTATTTTTAGAGCTTTCAACCTCCTTCCAGTTAATAGTAGAAATGAGTTTGAAAGCAATAATGGATCCTGGAAATCTATACATTTCCGAACAGTAGACAAGATTCTAAATTCAGAAAGGGGTCATTTGTCTAAATCCATGAAGGTTTCTTTATAGAAACTAACAGTTAAATATTGGAATTATTGAAAATTTGTTGAAAAAAACAGCCTTTTGTCTCAACGTTTTCACCTATAACTTCTTGTAATTTTGACAGCTCTTGGAAAGCAATATACCGTTACATCCGTTAGACCTTCCTGGTTGAGAAGATATATAGGACTTGTAGTTTCACCAAGAACCCGACGAACCCAGATCCAAAAACTGTGCAGCAATTTGCAATGGTATTTTTTTATTTACTGGGTATAGAGCACTTATTCTTGGAAAATGTATACATAGAAAAATCTGTATGAAAGACACCTATGTATTTCTGAATTGGGTACAAATTATAAAGTTTAGAAACAGTATATATTTGCACATTTTCAAAATTGGGAATACTCATACTAGCATGAGAATTATTGGTCATTTTCCAAAAAAAATGGTACCTCACTTGCCTGGGTCTGCCTAGTGGCTGCGACAGGAAACATGGACTGGTTGGAGACAAACACTATCTTGTCCCCCACAAACCCCTTTCACGAGGGATTGAAAAATTGGAAGAGATATATAGACGATATTTTCTTAATTTGGGGTGGAACTATCCCTGAACATGGATGGTTTCCTGCACTGGCTGAACCACAATTGTAATGGCCTTACCTTTACGATTACTCACAACCGAAGTAATATCTCCTTCCTTGATTTAAATATTCAACATCATGAGGGCATCTTATACACTTCCATTTTCCGTAAATCTACGGAGAGAAACACGTTGCTACGTTATGACAGCTGTCACCCCAGGGCTCTGAGGGACAGTCTGCCATATTCTCAGTTTTTGAGGCTGAGAAGAAATTGCTATAAAAAGGAAGATTATTTCTGTGAGGCCAACATACTATCAGGTAAACTCCAGTTCAGAGGGTACCCACGGCGCTTAATTAAGAACTCTATGAAGAGAGCTTGGTACTGTCCACGCGAAACCCTCCTTGAACCAAAACCTAAACAACCAACTGAAAAATTGGTAAGTGTTACTACCTATTCCCCAGTTTCCAACCGGGTTAGACAATGTGTAAAAAAGAACTGGCACATTCTAAACTCAGGGGTACTGAATTGGGAGACTCCTCTGTTTTCCTTTAAGAAGAACAAAAATCTAAAGGACCAATTGGTGAGGGCAGCATTACCGTCTACTAGAAATGTAACTCTTCACGATCACTGGCAATTACCCCCACTCCTTGGGCACGCCCGTTGTGGGTCGTGTGTTGTTTGTGATTTTTCAATTGATGGCAAGGAATTTGTGTACAACAATGTGAGAAATGCACTTAAAACATTTACCAACTGTAATAGTCAGAACATTGTATATGCCATCTTCTGCCCCTGCAACCTGATATACGTGGGCCAAACTAAGCAGAAGGTCAAGCTGAGGATTTCTCAACATCGAAGCCGTATCAGGTGCAAAACACCCAACGCCCCCTTGGTAGAACATTTCTTGGAGAAAGGACACTCGGAGAATGATATCCGCTGGACTGTGATTTCACAAATCATCATCTCACCAAGGGGTGGTGATCTCACACGCCTCTTGAACAGGGAGGAACTCAAATGGATTTTGAAGACTGATAGTCTTAACTCTGGGCTTAACCTTCAAGATGAATGGACTGCCCTTATTTGAAACTTGGTGCTGTTTGGAGTCAGACCTATTTTTCTGTTGTAAATATGTATCTTTACTGCACTATCTGTATGCTTTCCCTTAAGCATGTCACTTATCAAGAACTTGGTGCTATCTGTAGTCAGACCTGTATTCTATTGTAAATATGTATTTTAAACTGCACCAATTACTTTCTTTAAAGCACGTCACTGTCCTTTAACGTCACCACTTGTACTCTTCACACTCACTGTCCCAAGATGGCGCTTATGGGAGTCCGTCATCTATTTGTATGCCCTACCTTGGGACCAATCAGAAGCTATTATATTGCTTGCTGTAGTACTCTGTTCTGAGCACGCCAGGAAGTGTTTCTCTAGACCGACTAACCCGGTAAGCAGATTCCCTTTACCCTCCCTATCCGTGCTAAACCACCGTTCTTGATACAAATTGGTAACTCCTTCCCCATCCACTAGGGATCCTGGCAGCCGACGGATTCCATTCTATTCCGCGGCCCCCGCCACCCGATTGTGGTAAGTTAGACACTCCAACCTTGGAGTCTCCCGCGCACTGGTTATAATTGTTACGCAATGGTTCACATTGATTTCCTTTCGCCTGTCTAGGGTGAATGCGTGCCATTCCGCTACCCGAGGAGCAAGCCTCTATACCTTGAGGTGCCCCGGTGAGCATTGGTCCCATTTTTACTCCCACCGTCACCTTCGTGTACACGTACACTATCACGCGTCTCGTTTTTGATAGCGCCTGTACTCCTGTTACCAGCCGTCACTCCCTTACTGCGAGATATTCCCATTTCAGTCATTGCGGTATTGTTTTGAGCCACGACGGGCTTGATTGCATTGTCTGCTTCACTGGACACTTTCACTACCGTATTTACTGTACCTCCGCCCTCATCACGGTTGCACACTAGGTCTTGACCTTATGTATATTTATGCACCGATCACCACAGTTCACTTGATTTAAATGACTGGTATTGCGCCGTTCACTGGTCACACTCAAGTCACTGTTTCCTTACAATGTTCTTTATCATGCAAACGCTGTCTTTGTACTTAATGTAAATATTTCCTCTTCCCCCCTTTTAGGCATTTAGAGGCTTAATTACCCTAAGGCTTTTCATTGTATCTGTCCTGATGATGGACCCTGAGATTTAATAGGGGTCCGAAACGCCGTCGACTTTAAATGCACTGAAACCGAATTGTGATTACTACTGAATGTCAAGTGCATGACTGTAATACTCTGTACAATTGTATTGTTGATAGAGTAACGTGTTTTTGCCTTACAAAGCCCTTCTTTGCTGTCTACATCATCCCTTTGTACCTGCTCTGTTAGTACTGGACACAGGCTTGTGGTCCACACTGGTTGATTGTTGGAAGGTATCTCTATGTGATTTGAATACATGAATTCTGAGTAAAATCTCTGAAAGACCACTGTCCGGCTGGACATGCCTTTCTAAATATATAGATTGATTCTGTCTATATTTTATCCTTGTGTTGAAATTTCTCAAAGTTGGGGACCGTTGTTGTTGTGAAAAAAGGAAACAGCGCAAAACGCAAAGTGGTCGCACCTCAATTTCGCAGTGAAATCGTGCCCTTTTTTGGCAAAGAGCCTACCCTTGGTTTTTTAACCCTAGCTCTGCCGGCACCTAGGGAATCCTAGCAAACCTATACATTTTTGAAAACTAGACACCCAGGGGAATTCAGGATGGGATGATTCGACTGCCTACCACCAGGTTCTGTTACCCGGAATCCCTTGCAAAGCTAAGAGATAGACAAAACAAAACGCATTTTCCTCACATTTCTGTGGTGGAAAGTTCTGGAATCTGCGTGGATCAACACATTTCTACCCACCCAGCGTTCCCCCGGGTTTCCCCAAAAAAATGGTACCTCACTTGCCTGGGTCTGCCTAGTGCCTGCGACAGGAAACAGCGCAAAACGCAACGTGGTCGCAACGCAATTTCGCAGTGAAAATGTGCCCTTTTTTACTGGGTATGGAGCACTTATTCTTGGAAAATGTATACATGGAAAAATCTGTATGAAAGACACCTATGTATTTCTGAATTGGGTACAAATTATAAAGTTTAGAAACAGTATATATTTGCACATTTTCTAAATTGGGAATACTCATACTAGCATGAGAATTATTGGTCATTTTTCAAAAAGATTTTTTTTTTACACAATGTCTTTCATTGGGAAGGGAGAAATCCATAAAAACTCAATTGGTAATAACAGTTGATTTACAAATCTGAATTACCCTAAGTCTCCCGATAAAACGGTACCTCACTTGTGTGGGTCGGCCTTGTGCCTGCGACAGGAAACGGCACAAAATGCAACGTGGTCACACCTCAAATTTGCAGTTAAAAATTGAGCCTTTTATGGCAAAGTGCCTAGCTGTCGTTTTTGCACCCTAGCTCTGCTGGCACATAGGGAAACCTAGCAAAACTATATATTTTTGAAAAGTAGACACCAAGGGGAATTCAGGATGGGGTGACTCGACTGCCTCCCACCAGGTTCTGTTACACAGAATCCCTTGCAAAGCTAAGAAATTGACAAAAAACACATTTTCCTGACATTTCTGTGGTGGAAAGTGTTGGAATCTGCGTGGATCACCAAATTTCCACCCACCCAGCGGTCCCCCGGGTCTCCCAAAAAACATGGTACCTCACTTGCCTGGGTCTGCCTAGTGGCTGCGACAGGAAACAGCGCAAAACACAAAGTGGTCGCACCTCAATTTCGCAGTGAAATCGTGCCCTTTTTTGGCAAAGAGCCTACCCTTGGTTTTTTAACCCTAGCTCTGCCGGCACCTAGGGAATCCTAGCAAACCTATACATTTTTGAAAACTAGACACCCAGGGGAATTCAGGATGTGGTGATTCGACTGCCTGCCACCAGGTTCTGTTACCCAGAATCCCTTGCAAACTAAGAAATTGTAAAATAAACGCATTTCCCTCACATTTCTGTGGTGGAAAGTACTGGAATCTGCGTGGATCAACAAATTTCTACCCACACAGCGTTCCCCCGGGTCTCCAAAAAACAATGGTACCTCACTTGCCTGGGTCTGCCTAGTGGCTGCGACAGGAAACAGCGCAAAACGCAACGTGGTCGCACCTCAATTTCGCAGTGAAATCGTGCACTTTTTTGGCAAAGAGCCTACCTTTTGTTTTTGAACCCTAGCTCTGCCGGCACCTAGGGAAACCTAGCAAACCTATACATTTTTGAAAACTAGACACCCAGGGGAATTCATGATGGTGTGACTCGACTGTCTACCACCAGGGTCTGTTACCCAGAATCCCTTGCAAATCTAAGAAATTATCAAACAAAATGCATTTCCCTCACATTTCTGTGGTGGAAAGTTCTGGAATCTGCGTGAATCAGCAAATTTCCACCCGCCCAGCGTTCCCCCGGGTCTCCCGAAAAAAATGGTACCTCACTTGCCTGGGTCTGTATAGTGGCTGCGACAGGAAACAGCGCAAAACGCAACGTGGTCGCACCTCAATTTCGCAGTGAAATCGTGACCTTTTTTGGCAAAGAGCCTACCTTTTTTTTTGTAAGCATAGCTCTGCCCGCACCTAGGGAAACCTAGCAAACCTATACATTTTTGAAAACTAGATACCCAGGGGAATTCAGGATGGGGTTACTCGACTGCCTACCACCAGGTTCTGTTACCCAGAATCCCTTGCAAATCTAAAAAATTGTCAAAAAAACGCATTTCCCTCACATTTCTGTGGTGGAAAGTTCTGGAATCTGCGTGGATCAACAAATTTCCACCCACCCAGCGTTCCCCCGGGTCTCCCGAAAAAAATGGTACCTCACTTGCTTGGGTCTGCCTTGTGGCAGCACTAGAAGCACTAGAAGCATCAGCACTAGAAGAAGATTCATTATCCGATGATTCCATGCGAAGAGAAAACTCACTGTCTGAATCTTCTGCCCCTACCTCTGGGTCCGAATCGGAGTCAGTCTCTGAACCATGGTCAGAGGAAGACTCAAAAAGCAAACCAAGAACCTGCTGAGCAGTAATCCTGCGACTAGCCATTATCCTTACAAAGCAAGAAGACTGCACACACAATTTAGTTTACAGGAAGTGACCCCTTGGGCAAGGGTCGCTTCCAGGTGGCCTGTGAATATCTTTTTGTTTTTCTGCCCCCCCTGGGGGCAAATCGACCCGTTTTTTCTGCCGCTTTGCCCCAGGGGGGGGCGAAATTCCCCACTAGCACCAGGGTTTTTTTTGGGGGGCAGTGTTTTATTTTGGAAGCGACCCCTTGGGTAAGGGTCGCTTCCTGGTGGCCATAAATTATGTTCATGATTTTCTGTCCCCCCTGGGGGCAAACCGGCCTGTTTTTTAGCCGATTTGCCCCCAGGGGGGCAGAAAATCCCCAATAGCACCAGGGAATTTAAATTTAGTTTTTAGGAAGCGACCCCTTGGGCAAGGGTCGCTTCCAGGTGGGCTGTGAATTTCTTTGTGATTTTCTGCCCCCCCGGGGGCCAATCAGCCCGTTTTTTGGGCCGTTTTGCAGGGGGGCAGAAATTCACCACTAGCACCAGGGATTTGTATTTTGGCATTGTTTATGATTTGGAAGCGACCCCTTGGGCAAGGGTCGCTTCCTTGTGGCAAATATTTATGGTTTCGATTTTCGGCCCCCCCCTTGGGGCCAATCGGCACGTTTTTTGACCGTTTTGCCTCCAGGGGGGGGGGCAAAAAATCACCACTAGCACCAGGGCTATTTTTTTTGCAAGGTTAGTATTGACCCCTTGTGCAATGGTCACTACCTGGAGGGGGCTTAATTTTTCATGTATATTTTGTGCCCCCCCGGGGGCAAATAGGCCCATTTAGGCACCAGGCATTGTTTTTTTTTTCTAATGGCGGCTACCCCTTGGGCAAGGTTTGCTTTTTAGAGGGAACTTGTTTTAGGTTTGTTTTTCTGCTTCACCCCCACCCCCCTGGGGGCGAATTGGTCCTTTTCTTTTCTGTTTTTTGGCCCACTAGGCCCTAGGAATTGAGTTTTGTAGGGTGTGGAAGTGAGCCCTTGGGCAAGGCTTGCTTCCAATATTGGTTATATTTTTGGTTGTTTTTTACTGGACGCCTCCCTTGGTGCTAGTTGGTCTTTTTTTGTTCTTACTGCTCCCGTGTGAGGGGGGTACTGTTAGGACCAAAAGACCGACTGGCACCAAAGGGGTCAGGCAGCAAAAAACTTTCAAAAAATTAACCAGTGTCTTGATGGAAACCCTCACCTAATCCCAATTGGTCTAAGCCCTATTTGATGGCCCATCTGGGCGAATGTAAATTTGGGGGGCAAATTTGTGTGTTGTTTTTTTAATTGTTATATTGTTTGTGAAATGTGGTAGTAATTTTTTTTTCTTCTCTATTTTTGTCTTGTTCCAGGCTTTTGCTGTTTGGATTGTTGTAGGTTGCGGTTCTGTTACTGCTGGTTTTGCAGCTTGTGTAGTGGCATGTGCTTGGTAAGTGAATGTATTTTGTACTACTTTCCCTAGATGATTGTCTTTTTGAAAAAGGTGTACTTAGAGCAGTTTGTGTGGCTCTGTGTTTTTTTGTTTTTTTCTGCATTAGTGCTTGATGTGCACTTCGTTTTCTAGGGTGTAATTTTTTTTTCTCTTTCTAGTGGGATATCAATTTCTTTTGCTGTGTCTCAGCAGAGTAGGTGCTGGTGAGTGTAGCTATATTTTGTAAGAGTGAAATTGTTTTGGATTGTATAGATCTTTGTGTGAAAGCCTTACCTTGTTTACTTCTTACTTCTTACTTAGCATCCTGGTGCTAGTGGTGGGCATTTCCGCCGCACGATCGCGACGCTGTGCGCGATCGTGAGGCAGAAATGCCCTGCAAAGAGACATCAGGGGAGAGGAAAATCTCTTTCCTCTCCCCTGATGCCTCTTTGCGGCCCCAAACCTCCCCCTAGACACGAGAAGCCCACCTTACACCTTGGCGCGCAGGAAGCAAATGGCTTCCCGAGCGCCTGGGAATCCCTGATGATGTCAGCGCGCGCTGTGCGCGCTGACGTCATCAGGGATTCCCATGGGGAGGGGCAGGGGGGGGCAGCGGAAACTCTTCCGCTGCCATCCCCGAACTTGCAAACGAAATCAACGCACGACCAGTGTGCACCATGACAAGCCCAGCTCGTCATCAGCCTCGAAGTGGTTAAGTCCAGGATGCTCTCTTCATCCAGCCTGTAGTTTACATGGATCTCCTACCCAGTCCACTGGAACAGGGTGATGCGCGGTCTGAAGATCTTTTCCTGATGTCTCCTTCTCTGTGCAGCAGCTCTGATTCGCAGCCTCCTGGCTATCACATACAGCCAAGCCATTGTGGAAAAGCCCTGTGGCATTGTGGGCCTCTTTAAATAGATTGCACCTGGTTACCACCTGCTCTGACTTGGTGGTAATAGCGATTAGCAAAATTGCTGATTTTGGGAGATCACAATTTGCGATTTTTTGATGCATTTTGTTTTGCGAATTTGAAATTTAGAATTTTATTTTTGCGATTTTTGCTGTTAGCGTGGCTGAGATTGGGAATCCGCAAATTTATTTGCAGAATCTTTTTCTCGCAACATTGCTAATTGCTAATTTTTCGATTGCAATTTCGCAATCGCTATGGCTCTCATACATAGGGTACCACCATTTTGCGATAGCAAAAACCTTTTTATTGCGAATCGCAGTGTTTGCGATCGCAAAACAGCTTCATACGTATGGCCCTAAGTGATTACACAGGTTTGCATGATTATGAGTAATTTGGTACAAAAATCCTATTGCACAATCACAGGGCGAACAAATTTAGTTAGTGTGAGCGGCTTCTGGCTGCTGCTGTTCATGTTCTGCTGCAGTTAGTGCTATTGTCTCAGCCTAAAATGGACCCTCTTTTAGATGTTGGGGTGCATTTTGTGCTTAACAAATAGTGCAAAATGTTCGGTTACGCTGTTCGCATAGTTCCATGTAATTTCACATAAATTTGAAGTAATTTTGTGTATTATATTAAAAATATTTCTTTAATCTGGTTCTTCACTTGTATATAATGTTGTCTTAGTTTTTATAAAGGTAACAAAAATGCTTAACACTTTTTATTCTAACTTTTAAACATAATGCACATCAGCCACAATGTTCTACAACATAGCCCAAACTTCAGGATAAACACCTAAGGTCCCAAAAGTGAGACCTATTGGCTATGCTAATGCTTGTTATCATTGTCATGTGATCAGTCTAGAATAGATGGAATATGTCAAGTTTGTCAAGTTTATTTTATTTGTTTGATTAATTAAAATCTTACAAAAATGTGACCATTAAAAAAAAAAAGTATCAGCATCAATACACATTTATACGTCATACAATAGTAAATGACCTTAAAAATAATTAAAATAAAGAAATAAAAACTAAATGACATTATCTTTGTGACCTTTAGCAATCACATTTAAAATTTTTACAAAAGCAACATTCATTGGTAGATCATTCGGATTTAGACAGGCCATTACTGCTTGTCTACAGGTTCTTATGTTTCGGGCATTGAACAACCTCCTGAGGATTAGCAGGGCACAAACATACCAAGTGCACAATGTCTTCTTTTCCCCCCTTGCAAAGTCTGCATAACATATTGTCCTCATTTAATTTCTAGGGTGGGAGATGACACAAACCTGGCCATACACCAAAGCGTGCTCCTATAAATGTTTGCTTACTTTGGGCTGACCATGCCGTATGGAGGTAGGGTTGAACTTGTTTTTTTGTAGCCATTTATGATTGGCCATGAATGCTTGCGTTTTGCTAACAAGGCTTTGTCTTTAAGCAGCGATAGATGAGTTACCAGCTTATTGATTGTTTTTTTAAAGCTTTCCTGCGTTATAGTGTTTTCCCAGATAACTGACATTCCAAATTCTTCTTTTGCGTTGTTTAGATATTTCCACGCTTGCAGTTTCTGGTTGTCTTTAACCTCTCTCCACAAAGCTATAGACAATTGATTGTCCTGGTCATTTTTTACTCTATTTAAAACTTTCAATATTTATCCATGTTGGCCAATAGATGATTGTTCATACCAAATTCCATCCTTATTTGTGCTTGTGAGGCATTACATGGCAGGGTAAATAATATTTTATAAGTTTTTGCTACAGCATTGTTAATGGGCACAGCATCCTTCCCATTTAGCACTTCACCACCGTAAGTTAAGGATGGTAATAGTTTGGCAGTTATAATCTTTAACAGTGGCCCGTGTGACAGTGCAGATAGATTCTTTTGTAGGGTTCTAAATGCTGCAATCAAGCTATTAGCCTTCCTTGCAATATCTTCCCTTTGTGGTACAAAGCTTCCGGTCTCATTGAAAAGGACACCGAGATATCGATAACTCTCCACTTGCTCTAGATGTGTTTGTCCCAGCAACCATTTCATCTTTTGTCTTTTTTTCCCTGTCACAACCATTATTTTTGTTTTAGTCTCATTTATTGTCATTTGGTTATCCTTTGCATATTTGAGTGTGCAATCAATCAATCTCTGCAGTCCCACTTTTGTGTGGCTCAGCAAAACCACATCGTCTGCATAAAGCAAGTTAGACATTTGTTTTCCGTCTATCCTAGGTGGATGTGAGTTAACCTCATTTAATGAGTTGGTAAGGTCGGCCAAAAATAAATTAAAAGTAAAGGTGCGAGCACGCATCCCTGCTTAAGGCCACGAGTCACCGGTATTCGGCCATCCCCTATCCTCACCTTCACCCAATTGTCAGAGTATAGTAACTTAATGAGAGTCAGCAGTGAGCCTGGGATTCCGTAGCCCTCCAGTTTTTTACATAGGAGGGGCCTACTTACTTAATCAAAGGCCGATCTGAAATCGACAAAACAAAAATAAAGTGACTGTTTATTAAGAAGAGTCTTATCCATTAGAACTGATAAAATTAACAGGTTGGTTGTGGTGCCTAAGCCCTTAATGAAGCCGGTTTGGTTAGGGGGTAATATTGATTTTTCCTTAACCCAGTCTGTAAGAATTAATAATAAGAGACCTGCGAATAGCTTGGCGTCCGTATCTTGCAGGGTAATCAAACGGTAGTTCTCCGGTAATTGCCAATTACCCTTTTTGAACACAGGCGATATAAGTGATCCTCTCCAGGATTGTGGTATTTTCCCTGTATAGATAATTTCGTTGAAGACCTTTGTCAGATATGTAGCCCATAATAGGGGGTCCTCTTTATATAGGGCAAACGGAATACCGTTTGGACCCGGAGCTCCATCCTTTTGTCTCTTAATTATGGTTGCGACCTCAGCGATTGTAAATTGTATCACCAGATCCGTTTCAGTTGGTCTAACAGTGGGATCTTTGAGGCCCCTACCGTTGGTGCATACTTCTATTTCGGTAAAAAGAGTTTTTTTAAGGAACTTTACCCAGTCTTCTTCTGTTATTGGCGAGGCTATTACATGTTTGTTTGGTCTGTTTATTTCGTTAATCATTTTCCAAAATTCTCTAGAATTTGTTTGATTACTGGCGTGGAAAATCTTTGTCCATAGCTCTTGTTGGGTTTTATTTTTTTCCGACCATATTCATTTCCTCAAATTACTATTGGTATCTCTGAGTTGTATTCCGACGTCTTCATTATCCGGCATTGTGGTAAGTTGTTTCCTTAGTTTGTTACGAGTCCGCCTCATTTTTTTTTATAGTGTAGGGAAGATTGATTTTATTATTTTTTTTATTTTTTTTCCCATGAGTTTCGATTTCTTACAGGTCGTATTTGTGTTATCCAACTCTATTGCCTTTTCAGTAAATTGTTCCCAACATAATATTACTGTCTGCGTTGTTTGCTTCTCAAAACAATCAAATGCCAATTTTTGGGCCTTTTTTTCCACAACATATTTTTTATCCGGATTCCAGATAAGTTTCTTATGATTAATTGACATGATCTGTCCTCGTGTGGTTAAATAGCTTTGGTGTCTGGAGATATCAAAACACAATTCCACTATTTGCTGGCTATGGTCACTGTCGTTTTGCTTATTAAGTTGGTAGGAACCAATTTTGTCAAACATGTCTAATGACATTAATGTAAAGTCAATTCTTGATATAGATTCGTGGTTGTGAAATGTCCAGCCGGGCGGCTGATCCATTGGGAACCTTCCATTTAGGACACGTAACCCCATTGCCTCCAAATCCATCAGTAGGTTTTTTCCTATTAAATTTCCCTTGGGAGTTGGACTCAGATCCAATGATTGTTCCGGGATGGACCATTCATAGTTTTGTGAATGAACCAAATCGTTCCGTGTCATCTTAATCAACAAGTTAATATTAAAATCTCCTGTGGCTAAGATACAGACAGTCGGGTCAATCATAAGTTGTTCCAGCAGGAATGTTACCAGTTCGAAACTTATCTTTTTACGTGATGTCTGATTTGGTGGAATATAAATGTTAAGTATCAGTAAGTTAGTTCTGTTTTTTTTCTCGTCATGTCCCATTGTAATCCTAACAGCTTGTATATTTGCGTTGTTAGTGTCCAGCTGTTCATGATCGATTTTGAGGTCCATCCCAATAAATATTGCCAGGCCTCCGCTTGGGCGTCCAAACTTGGCATATTTAATAGCTGGTACATAGAGTCCTTTATAACCTTGTAAAAAGAAGGTTTCTGTATTCCATGTCTCTTGCAGACATATTATTTGGTAAATATTTGACAGGGATTCTATTTCTGCTTTTTGGATTTTTTTCCCCAGTCCATTAATGTTCCATGAACATATGGTTAGCGTCTGGCATTGATCTCTCCGTTCCTTCAGTTTGGTAATTTCGTGTATTTACTCTAGAGCAAATTAAGCAAGTAATGCCCGCCCCTAGAAATTATTTTCCAACCTCCCCTATTGACGGTGTTACATAGATAGCATTCACCTATGACTTTTTGGGCCTCTCAGAGTGTTATTCTGCAGACTGAGGCAGTCTGCTCTTTAAGGCAGTAACCGCACTATCTCTTAGCAATGAGGTTACATGACCTAAGGTATCTAGGCTTGCATAGTTACTGTATTCAAACATATATATATGGGCCCAGTTGATATCGTAAAACTTGTGGCATTGCGCAATATATTAGCTGTTTTTTTTTCCATTGAGAGAGCATTCCGTAGCCTGTTGATCCAGTCTTAATAATCTGATGGCATAGGTATCTGCTATAGCTTGAGACTTCCCTCAAGGCAGAAGGAAGAACTTCAACTGAGGTGTTAAATGAGACACTGTTTTTCCTTCATTGATTTCGTAGCCCCCCACATTCATAAAGGTTTTGATTGCTTGCAAAGCATTCTTGATGTTGACTGAAGTTGAGGTTGGAAAAAGAGGCAGATCATATACACATAACTTAATTCCTGACATGTAAGGTAAGAGAGGAGCTATCTTTGGGTTGGAGTGATGTATTGAGCGAGCGGTTCGATAAAAAGGGTAAAGAGCAAGGCGGAAAGGGGTCCGCCTTGCCGTGTGCCACAACTCATACCAATTTGACCTGCAAAAGAAATAGTAATAACAAGCAGTGCCAAGGCTTCTTGAAACAGTAGATGAATAGATCTCATAAACAGAAAAGAAAAACAAAACATATATAAATCTTAAATAAACAACTCCAGTCAACAAGGTCAAGGGCCTTCTCAGCATCAATCAGCACGATAACAGCAGGAATGGCATTCGTTGGGACCACCTCAATATATTCATTCATGAACTGTGTGTTGGCATAGAGTCTTTGCCCACTGATGGAACCATTCTGATTTTTGGTTATGATAAAATGAGCAACCTCATCAATCCTATTAACCTAAACTTTTCTATACATCTTACAGCCATAAGATTATTGGTGAATAAGATCACATAGCTGTTGGTAATTTGTCTAGTTTCAAGAAATTCACCAAGGCCCTCCTTGTAATGAATTGAAAATTCTGTACTTTTGCCTGAAAACTCTAAACTTATGCCAACTATCAGCTCATTATGTACACCATCCCTTCTCAGGACTCTGGGGAATCACAACACTTCACAATACTTACCCAAGAAGGAATACTGATACTAAAAATACTAAAGAAAAATCTGCAGCCTTAGTTGGAAGGATGCGAAAACAACACAAACAACGTACCCTGGTGCGAACAAAGTGCCTCGGCACTACAACAATGCACTTCTGTGTGAGGAACTCAACCTTGTCGGGCGATGTCTTTCTCTAGACACCTTCCCCACACCCTGGTGTGGGGTCAACCTTGTTGGCAATATCTCTCTATAGATATCTTCCCTACGCCCTGGCGTAGGGTCAACCTTGTCGGGCGAGAATCTCTCCTTGGGATTCCCTACTGCACCCTGGTGCAGTTCTTCAACCTTGTCGGGCGATGTCTCTCTATAGACACCTTCCCCACACCCTGGTGTGGGGTCAACCATGTCGGGCGATATCTCTCTATAGATATCTTCCTGTGCCCTGGCACAGGATCAACCTTGTCGGGCGATGTCTCTCTATAGACATCTTCCCTACACCCTGGCATAGGGTCAACCTTGTCGGGTGAGAAATGAGAATCTCTCCTTGGGATTCCCTACTGCACCCTGGTCCACTTCTTCAACCTTGTCGGACGATGTCTCTCTTTAGACACCTTCCCCACACCCTGGTGTGGGGTCAACCTTGTGGGGCGATATCTCTCTATAGATATCTTTCTGTACCCTGGAACAGGATCAACGCTCACCTTTGCAACTAGGCTGGGGTACAAGAGTCAAGATTTTGCTCCTTGCTGGGAGCCGGTTTCCCTTCCATATCAACAACTACCAGATAGAGGGGAATCCACCATCCCTCCCGGACACTTGGTAAAAGAGGCCGACCTCCCTCCACAAGGAATATAACCAATTAAAGCCTAAATTTATATTTCCCAGCTTGGTGATGTTACAACCTCCCTCTTCGACAATTGCCTGCAAGAAGGGCAACTTACCATCCTTCTATGCGACAGCACTTGCAACAAGAAAGATTCTAACCTCCCATTCCAAACAATATAGACAAATTATGATCTGGGGTCTTTATTTAGCCATGATAGCAGTGACGAGAAAAAGAGATGACTAATTTATCAGTATGCCTTCTTCATAATAACACAAGAACAAAAGGCAATCAATAAAATACATAGAACATATATATATATATATATATATAAATACAAATATAAATACAATGCCTAGAAGAAAAATAAATATTAATAACAATGCTAAATAGGAAATAAATCACCTCACCAAGTTCTTACACATTTGGTCTCAACAGGGGCTCGTTTCCCTGTACAGTCAATGTATCCTCTCTGCTTCAAGAATCACGGCTGCTCACTCACTCCGTGATATATCTCCAACACAGCAAGCACACCTCATAGCATGAGGACAAAACGATAGGTAGAAGTATATCATTGTCCCTCCACCCCAGCTCCCTCTTCTTATAGAAAACAAAACACATCGAGAAACTTCTAGCAAGCCCTGCTTCCTTCCTATCAGATTCCTGTGCCATTCCGTACCAAGGCCACAGCTTCAGCTGACCAGGCATCTGTTATGACTACGGCGTAGGATGAGCACATTCCACTGACAAGAACCGGTCTCTTCTAGTTTGCAAAGAGCGAACAACACCTCAGAACTAAAACATAGCCTCTCACCTAGAGAGGCTCAGGAGATGGCGACAGCTTAAGAAAATGGAGTCGCTTAGGAGTAGGCCTCTATTCTTGTAAAGGAGCAGAATTAAGATGCAATAGGCAGGAATCATCGCAAAGCAAGCTAAAAGTCGGAAGCAGAGAAAGGCATAATCGGGTCCTGCCTCATAGCTGATTCATGTTATGCAGGCCTACTCATCCCTAACTCGGGTCGAAATACACCGAAACAGGGTGGGCAATGGTCATAATCACCTCTTTCAGCCATATAAATGGCATGTTCACTACATTCCAACCATGGCCATTGTCCAACATCGGTGAGAGTGTATTTCGCTAAACAGTGTGCAAGTTATTAACTGAATGATAAGAAACATAACTCACAGATCGAGCAATAGGTCTGGGGTGAAACATATTCAAAAAATTAGGGACACATTGAACACAACAGCATATTGTAATCAAAAGACAGATTAATAAAAGAGCACCCGGATATATGACATTACAACGCATGCTTTTACATCGCATGCTTTTACAACGCAGTTTTTACAACGCATACCATTACAACGCATAGTGCTTTGGGGCCCTGGATAGTGAATTGTTTAATTTACTATTCCAACTCCAGTCCCCGTGGATAGTAGGGAAGGTGTTGGATAGTACATTAAACCTATTCCCTATCCTAGAGCGCCCCCCAGCGCAATGCGTTGTAGTGGTTTGCGTTGTAAAAGTTGCGTCGTAAAGGCACTGCGTGGTAAAAGTTGCGTTGTAAAGGATGTTTTCCAGAGCACCCCCCCATAATGGCTCGAAGGAAACCAAGATCAGGTAGCCACCCAAAGAGCCAATCGCACCATCCGTGATCCAAATGTTGACGTATTTCTGAAGATAAATTTTGCAAAGCATCAATATGGGATTGAATGGATCTAGAATGATCAGTTAAGTTAAAACAGCACAGTCCCGTAAAATCAGAACACCCAGGATCATGTTTCAACAGTAAATAATCAATAGCAGCTCTAACGTGCAAAATGGCTTGACGTTCACCTTGAGCATCTAATCAAAATTCTGATAAAGCAATTGAAGTATGATTAATGGATTTAACCATGAGACACGCCAACTTACTAATAGCTTTAGAATTGTACATTGACAATGCAGGAATACCAATAAAGGATGCAGCTAAACTAATATATTCTGATTTAGAAAGCAAGTGCAGATTGGATTCGCAATGTCCATCCAATCGAGGAAGTTTTCGCAATGTTCGAAAGTGCAATGAAGGCTGCAAAGAGAAGAGCGTAAGACTTAACCTAGTTAGGGCACATGGCCCATCGGAAATGTTTGCTGGAATAAAGGACCATGAAATGTTCCCACATGAAAAGAGCCATCCCGTTGGCAACAAAATGCTCTTGTAATGGCTGATAACAGAAATAATGGAATTGCAAGTCATGGAATTATGAACTGAGGAGCACATGTTGGATGTGCGACCGTGGGATAAACGTTTTGTATGCTGAGAAAGCGTAGAAATGTTTTCCAGTCTAGTTTGAATACATTTGCCGATCAACTGTGGATCACATGTAAAGCTATAGCAAACATCACCTTCAGTGATATTATAAGTTTTCATCATAAACGTAAGTGACCCGTCAAGGTCAGTCAGTTCAGGGCACGATTTGCAAAAATAATGAACAGATAGGTGGTGACGCACATCGTTTATGTCAACATCTCTGTCGGTGTCAGTAACGTTGAAAACATGTAGTAAAACTGCAGCAGGAGTTGGAATCGTCACCAAACAAGTTGACATAATGTCCGTCAGACTTCTCATTATGGACATGCAGAAGTAAGAGATGTTCAGCACTTTGCGTGCCAGATTTTCCCATAGGTTAATGTTATCCGTCATCAGGGCTGTCATCTTGCGCTCTCGGGCAATCATCACATTTTGGAATCCCTCCGGCCCATCTTGGCCCCATGCACACCATGCCGAAAGGGGTCCAGCAACAACACATCCCGCAGCAGCAATCCATACAATGAACGAGGGTAAAGGAGTCAATACAAGCATTACTCATTCGTGAAGATAACATTTATCCGCAGGAACACAGTCCCACTTCTCTTGTCCCAGTTTCATGACTAATATGGTGTTGTCTCTGCCCGTGGCAATTATTTCAGCTGGTTCAGGGGGTTGGTTGGATGACTGAACCCACACTTTGGCTCCTGGATTTTTGTCAGTCGAGCTGAAACCTCTGTGTCCACGTACAGTCACGAGGGTTGGGGCAGTCGCCTTTTCCACCACACTACCCAAAACTGGCATTATAACCAACTGGTTGGACTGTCAAGTCCAAATCACCACTGTTTAACAAAATTACTTTTATTTCACCCTGATAGTCAGAATAAATTACGCCACCCAACACCTGGATGCCCTTTAGTGCTAATCCAGTGCGTGGGCAATCAGACCAAAGTGTCCCTCAGGGATCTGGACACCAATTCCAGTTTCAATAAGAACAATGTCTCTTTGTTTTAAAGTGTGCTGTTTCAAAGTATGCAAATCTAGGCCAGCAGCTTCAGGAGTCGCTCTGTGTGGAGCCAAGGCTCCGGGAGTAATTTCCCAATACACAATGCTGGCTATTGCTGTATGGGGCTGAACATTCTCATAAGGGGTCAACATTCTCATTAAATGCATTTCAGAATTATTCAAAGGGCGATTATTCAAAATCTGTAATGCTTCAAATAGATTATCTTTTCAGTTCTTCAGAGACCCATCAGAGAGTTTCTTCAATTGATCTTTTAAAAGGCCATTCATTCTCTCAATCAAACCTGCAGCTTGTGGGTATTAAGGGATGTGAAAAACCCATTCAATATTATGGCGTGCAAAATACTCTTGTACCATTTTTCCTTTAACTTATGAACGGTTGTTTGATTGGATTTGTAATGGATTTCCATAAAACAATATCAACATATCCAGAGTTTTAAGTGTATTGATTTGAGTAGCAAGTTTATATGGGGCTGCCATCAAATATCCTGAATACGTGTCTACAACAGTACATGCGTATTGACAACTTCTACAAAAGGGCAAGGGATCTATATAGTCTATCTGCCAAATTAGTGCTGGCGACTTACTTCTGTGTAGCTGAACTTTCACTATTTGTGGGATTACTCATTGTCGAGAATGTTGGCAAATAGGGCATTGCAAAATTTCCGTTTTCAGTATATCTCGGGAAAGATATATCCCTCTATCAGCTGCCCACCTGCTAGTGATTTGTTCTCCAAAGTGTCCACACTTCTGATGTGCTCATCTCGCCAATCCAACCATATCAGAATCCTGCATTTCCACCTCTGCCTCAGAGATTTTAGCATTTTCGTCTGCAAAGAGGTAAAACCACCTATCAAGTGAATCAATTGAACAATGAGCATCAACATGATATACAGTCACTACACTTTTTGGGAGCATAACCCACACTTCTTTCCACAATTCCTTTCCCCATACCTCTTTTGAATTAATGAACCAATTATGCGAATGCCATGTGGAAGCCACGTATCTAAACCATTAGCTGTTGACCATGAATTAGTGTAAATGTGATAAACTCCGGGTAATTCTTGTTTTAAAGCCTGAAAGACAGCACACAATTCCGCAAATTGACTGCTCTTTCCTTCGCCAGTTGTACTCAATATTTTCTGGGTAATAGGATTGTATGACACTGCTTTCCAGTGTCTCTTTGCTCCAACATACCTGGCTGAACCATCCGTAGACCACACATGCTTCCTGTCCTCCACGGAGAGATCGTTTAATGGTCTTCCCCACTTAACAGGAGAATCCTGTACTATCGGTACGTTGTAATCCCTGCCTGACTCATCTATTGGCGCCTGCGCCACTTGCTCATGTAACATTGCTGTGCCTTTCGGGCCCACCTGAGCCCTGTCCTGTATATTCCATTTCCATTTTATCACACTAGCTTCTTGTGCGTGTCCAATTCTATGAGTTTTAGGAGAGCTCATAACCCATTGCATTATTGGAATTTCAGGTCTCAAAGTAACATCATGTCCTAAAGTTAATTGTTCTGTGTTTACCAAAGTCCAATAACATGCAAGCAACTGTTTTTCGAAAGGCGTGTAACGCACGCCAGCATCTGGTAACTTTTTCGTCCAAAATCTTAAGGGTACTTTTGCTCTGACTTGTTTTTGCCATAAGCTCCAATTGCATAGGGACCCTGTACTGTTACATTCAAATCAACTTCACCATCTCTCACGGGCCACAAATCCAAAGCATGCTGAATAGCCTCTTTCACCAATTCAAATACCGTTTGTTGTGACTCGCCCCACTCAAACGCATTCTTCTTTTGTGTGACTTTATACCAGGGAGCTAAAATCTGACTCACATGCGGAATATGCTGTCTCCAAAATCAAAACAAGCAAATTCATTTCTGAGCTTCTTTTCTATTTTGGGGTACTGCAAATTCTTTAATCTTTTGCCTTACTTGTGGAACCACCTCTCGATTTCCCTGATGCCACTGAATGACTAAAAATTTCACACTCTGCGCTGGACCTTGTAATTTGTCAGGATTAATCTCCCATCCTGTATTCTGCAAATGAGTTATAATTTGGCCTAACTGAATTTGAACTTGCTCTTGTGTTTCACCTTGAATCATGATATCATCAATGTAATGACAAATCTGTACTCCAGAAGATGGAGGTACCTCATTCAAATGCTCTGCCACCAGCCGGTGACATATTGTCGGACTATGTAAATAGCCCTGGGGCAAACTTCGAAATGTTATTTGTCTACCATTCCATGTAAAACTAAATTGTTCCTGACATTCGGGAGCTATAGGAATAGAAAAGAAAGCATTGGCAATATCAATAGTCGCGTACCAAGTTCCTAAATGTTTCTGAATTCTCTCAATCAAAGTAATAGTATCAGGAACCGCAGCAGTCAAAGGTGGTGTATGCTCATTTAATTCGCGGTAATCCACTGTCATGTGCCAAGAATTATCACCTTTGCTCACCGGCCACACAGGATTGTTCCATGCAGGAGTAATTGGAACCACAACCCCTGCGTCCATCAAATCTTGAATAGTAGCACTGATTTCATTGTGCCCACCCGGAATTCTATACTGTTTCACTGAAATCACTTTAGTTGCTTGGGCCACTTTCACAGGAGAAATCTTCAGCCGACCTACTCTTATTGCTTTAACTGAAATGTCCCGTTTTTTTCCAAACTGATAATATCCATCGTCTAAACACAAAGTCATTCCTTTTAAAATGTCAATTCCAAATATATACTCAGAAAGGGGCACTACTAACACACTATATTCTCTTTTTGGTATTCTCCCTATCATTAATTGAAGATTAGTTTGCACTGCTGGGTTCTCCTTACCACCTAATCCTGTAATGGTAAAATACTGTCCTTTAAAATTCTTAGGGTTTCCATATATCAAGGTGGCCTCCGCTCCTGTATCTACTAGGGCTTGGGCCCGTTGTACATTACGATGTCTCCAAAAAATATCTATATCTACATAGGGTCTATAATCTTTACGGGCCCAATTCTGCACTGGAGCTTGACCTATTTCCTAGTCATTTTTATTTCTGTTTTGTGCCCAAGATAGATCATATCGTTTAGGAAGCACATCTTCCTCGTACACTCCGTCTTCATAATATGAATTTCTCATATTTCTACCACTCTGCGATCTTCGATCGGAAGATTCTCACCGATTATTCCTTAATCTCAATTCCCGAGATCTGGCTCTTTCAGTCCTATCTCTACAGTTCTCAGACTCTTCCCTTTCATGGCGTGATCTATATTTTGGGGAGGCTTCCCTTCTCTCTTGGTACGACTCATCCTTACTTCCACCTGAATATCTTCGTTCATGATCTTGTTTGCTAACTCTTCTGCTCCCTTCCTTTTTGTCTAAACCCCTACGTCGATATATATTCAATAATTGGAGAGTAGGTATTCCATCTATTTCTTCCATTTTCACCCCATCTTTCATTAGAGCCGAAAACAAGTCTTGTCGAGTCAGTCTGTTATCGTCCGTGCGGACCTCAGATCTAGAGGGCCTATCAAGTTTTATCCACTCTCCCATTTTGCCTAATTCTCGAACCGCTTCAATCACTTGTGCTAACGGGTTCCCTGTTTGATTTATTAACAGTGTCATCATCACCTGCTTATAAGCAGGAGGTGCAGCACAAATGATTTTATTTCGTGTAGAAGTATTAAGTAGTCCTTCCATTAATCTATGTGCTTGATCCAGAAAAATTGAGGTTTTCATCACCTCTTCCTTCAATCACTGTGTCGCATCTCTCAATGTATACCAATGTTTCTCATTTATTGGCCAATCTGATTCTGTCAGATATTTATGACTACATCCAGCTACGGCTAACTGTAGTAAACTGATCTGATCGTTAAGTGCATAATTTCTAAACTGTTCCTGAACTGTTACTAGTACTTAGTGTGCAAAATTTCACTCCATCTCCTTTAAGTATGGGCGAAATTTGCGAATTCGCATTTCGCGAATTCGCACGAAATCGAATTTGCAATCCGCAAAATCCGCGAATTAATGCAAATTTGAGGATTTTTGTTTTTTGCGTGTTCGCAGGGTTTTTTGCGTGTTCGCGGGGCTTTTTGCATGTTTGCGGCCGTTGCATGGCGAAGTTACCCATGCAGTGGTGTATGGGCACAGCACCCTCTGGTTCACCACTGCCACCCTCTGGTTCATCACTGCCACCCTCTGGTTCACCACTGCCACCCTCTGGTTCACCCCTGCCACCCTCTGATTTACCCCTGCCACCCTCTGATTCACCACTGCCACCCTCTGGTTCAGCACTGCCACTCTCTGGTTCACTATAGTCAAAATAAGATTCCCTTTGGGCACCTTAACGCAGAGACAAAAATTCTTACAAGCACTTAAGTATAGACTCATCAACAGCAAAGTCAAAATATGGAAGCAATACAAAAATATATATAATAACAGTGAAAACACTATAGTAAAATAATTCCGCACGGTTTATTAGTATACAAAGAAACTTAGTTAAAGTTCAGCACTGTCACCCTCTGGTTCACCACTGCCACCCTCTGGTTCACGACTGCCACCCTCTGGTTCATCGCAGCACCTCTGGTTCACCACTGCCACCCTCTAGTTAACAACCGTCACCCTCTGGTTCAGCACTGCCACCCTCTGGTTCACCACTGCAACCCTCTGGTTCATCCCTGCCACCCTCTGGTTCACCACTGCCACCATCTGGTTCATCACAGCACCCTCTGGTTCACCCCTGCCACCCTCTGGTACAGCACTGTCACCCTCTGGTTCACCACTGCCACCCTCTGGTTCACGACTGCCACCCTCTGGTTCATCATAGCACCTCTGGTTCACCACTGCCACCCTCTGGTTAACCACTGCCAGCCTCTGGTTCAGCACTGCCAGCCTCTGGTTCAGCACTGCCACTCTCTGGTTCAGCACTGCCACCCTCTGGTTCACCCATGCCACCCTCTGGTTTACCACTGCCACCCTCTGGTTCACCCCTGCCACCATCTGGTTAATCCCTGCCACCCTCTGGTTCACCCCTGCCGCCCTCTGGTTCAGCACTGCCACCCTCTGGTTCAGCACTGTCACCCTCTGGTTCACCCCTGCCACCCTCTGGTTCATCACTGTCACCCTCTGGTTCATCACTGCCACCCTCTGGTTCACCATTGCCACCCTCTACCGAGACCTTTTGTGACGCAGCGGCAGCACAAACGTTGCGCCATGGTGCTGGGTATTAACAACGTGACGCATCTAAGAGATGCGTCACGTTGTAAAGCCCTGCGCCATCAGGAGGCGTTCCGGTTCAGGGGAGGGCGTTCCTGCGCAGAAACGCCTCCTAAAAGTGGCTGAGTGAAATCTACAAGATTTCACTCAGTCACTTTTAGGCCAATACTGCGTCAAAGCCCTGCGCCTGCTTGAAGCAGGCGCAAGGCTTGATGCAGCATTGGGGAGATAGGGCCCCCCAGAGCATTGCTGGAGCTGCATCGCAAGCGCGACGCAGCTCCAGCAATGCGCTGCTTTTTTTTGCCACCTGGTGCGCCGCATTGTAAATGCGGCACACCATGGGTGGCAGAGCTGCGGCGCACAATAACTGGCACATCCCTGGGGATGCGCCAGGTATTGTAAATCTGCCCCTATACATTTAGCCAACGAGGGAGCACTTACTGATTAGACAGTAGAAAGTACTCCAGTTGAGTAGAGGTATTGCACAAAAAGGTGGCATCTTCGTGGACAAACACGCAGGGCGGGATTCATTCTGCCCCCTGTTAGACTCGTTTTTCCCTTGTTTTTCTGCCCTTCTGCCCCGTGTTAGACTTGTTTTTTGTGCCCTTCTGCCCTCTGTTAGACTCATTTTTCCCTTGTTTTTCTGCCCTTCTGCCCTCTGTTAGACTCGTTTTTTGTGCCCTTCTGCCCTCTGTTATTCCCTTGTTTTTGTGCCCTTCTGCCCTCTGTTAGATTCATTTTTTGTGCCCTTCTGCCCTCTGTTAGACTCGTTTTTTGTGCCCTTCTGCCCTCTATTAGACTGGTTTTTTGTGCCCTTCTGCCCTCTGTTAGACTCGTCTTTCCCTTGTTTTTCTGTCCTTCTGCCCTTTTGTTAGACTGCTTTTTGTGCCTTTCTGCCCTCTGCATCACCACATCACTCAGCGCTACCCCAGCATCACTCAGCACCATCACATTATCACTCAGCACCACCACATTATCACTCAGCACCACTCAGCGCCACCACAGCATCACTCAGCACCACCACAGCATCACTCAGCACCACCACAGCACCACTCAGCACCACCACAGCATCACTCAGCACCACCACAGCACCACTCAGCACCACCACAGCATCACTCAGCACCACCACAGCATCACTCAGCACCACCACAGCACCACTCAGCACCACCCCAGCATCACTCAGCACCATCCCAGTATCACTCAGCACCACCACAGCACCACTCAGCATCACCACCGCACCACTCAGCACCACCACAGCACCACTCAGCGCCACCACAGCAGCAATCTGTGCAACCATTCAACAACAACTGGTTCAAATATGTTCTCTCAATGTTTCAAACTTTATTACAAATGTCACAAAAAGATGTTAATATTTCAATTCTGTTCTTGGATTTTCATCACAATAAAATACACTGAACATAATCTTCACAAAAGTTATTTACAAAAGTTTAAGCTATTGCCATTATAAATTAAAATCACTTTTATTTAAGTATTAATTATTTTAAAAAATTAAAAGCCATTGTAATTTGTAATATCAATAAAGCTGAGTCACGTAAATACAAAACATGTTGCATTACAAATGCTATAGGTGTCACATTTGCGAAAGTTATAACTATTGGCATTGTAATTGACAAAGCTATTAATTTAGCTATTTTCAAAACCAACACATAAATAAAAAAAATTGTCATTTACAAGACCAATAGCTCAAACTTTCCTAATGCGAGACCTATTGCATTGCAAATGCTTGTTTTTATATCTGTCAGTGCTTCCTGTTGAGGTTTAATTTTCGTGACAGGCGACTCATTTCCTACTTTTAACTATTCTCTGACCCTGCTTCAAGGGTCAGAGCAGGGTCAGAGAATAGTTGCAAGTAGGCAACGAGGCGCCAGGAAGCACTTACAGGCTTACAGCAGCAGGTGCCCAAGTTGAATTTAATTTCTCTGTAACCCTTTTGTGAAACGTTACAAAAAATTAGCTTCAACTTTTGCACCTGCTGCTTTAACCCTGTAAGTGCTTGGCTGAAAATTCGTCCCCGCTGATTCGCGGATTTTACCGCGCTTTCGCAAGATTCGCGGATTGCGAAATCGCGAAAAATCCGCAAATTCCGCGAGCGGAACGAATTTTCAGCCCATGCTTAATCTCCTTGGTCTAACATCACGCCTGCAGTACCTAAATCATGGAGGCGTACCATCCATGTAAGTAATTGTTCACCAGGTCTCTGCCGAAACCTGTCCAAAATGTCATTAATCTCTTGCTGCGTAAAATCTTCCAAGCTGTCCAAAGCTACCCCTTGGGGGTGACGTGGACCACACTGCAACTTTCTCCGATATGTTGGTTGCGCATATACCTCTCTGCGCTCCTCTGATTTATTTTCCCACTCAACCTTAATGGGCTCTGACTTCCTGTCCTCTTCCTCACCCGAGCCTTAGAATTCTGAAGAATCCCAGATATTTCCATCCCACTTCTCGGAGTCCCACTCAAGTCCTGCCTTTGCAATGACCAAACGCAACTTCCTTCTATTGACTCGCCCTTGTCTGTTCCTATATTTATATTTTGCAACACGCACTGCAGCCCTTTCCGCTACAGTCTGGTAAGTCTCTGCCTTATCCAACAATAATTTATGCTGACATTTCAATGTCGTTGTGGCATTTTTTGCTTCAACATACTGTTCCTCCATCTCTTTGCATTCACGCTGCAATTTCACATATTTCTCACGTACTATCCTATATGCATTTAACAAAACCCATCCTCTCTGTCCTAATGTAGGAAGCTCTTCGCCCCTCACTACTGGCACTTTCTGCAAACATGAAACTACTTGAGCTAGTTTGGCTTCACACAAACACGCATTCCAATTTTCACTCAAACCAGCACCTTTAGCCCACTCATGGGCCAGCGCTCCATACAGAGTCGTTTTCCATCCAGGAATTTCTATAGGTAACTGAAAATCAACCTTTGTTTTCCTAGAAAACATTATGCACTTTTCCCCTACAGTCCACCCGTTCACCTTTATAAGTCAGATGTCACAATGCAATGCAATCCCCTTACACTCAACTCTGCGAATCCTGTGAGTCGCGACGCCAAGATGTAATGAACTGAAAATTCAGTACTTTTGCCTGAAAACTCTAAACTTATGCCAACTATCAGCTCATTACGTACACCATCCCTTCTCAGGACTCTGGGGAATCACAACACTTCACAATACTTACCCAAGAAGGAATACTGATACTTAAAATACTAAAGAAAAATCTGTAACCTTAGTTGGATGGATGTGAAAACAACACAAACAATGCACCCTGGTGCGAACAAAGTGCCTCGGCACTACAACAGTGCACTTCCGTGCAAGTAACTCAACCTTGTTGGGCAATGTCTCTCTATAGATATCTTCCCTACGCCCTGGCGTAGGGTCAACCTTGTCGGGCGAGAATCTCTCCTTGGGATTCCCTACTGCACCCTGGTGTAGTTCTTCAACCTTGTCGGGCGATGTCTCTCTATACACACCTTCCAAAACCTTGTCGGGTGATATCTCTCTATAGATATCTTCCTGTGCCCTGGCACAGGATCAACCTTTTCGGACGATGTCTCTCTATAGACATCTTCCCTACGCCCTGACGTAGGGTCAACCTTGTCGGGCAAGAATCTCTCCTTGGGATTCTCTACTGCACCCTGGTGCAGTTCTTCAACTTTGTCGGGCGATGTCTCTCTTTAGACACCTTCCCCACACCCTGGTGTGGGGTCAACCTTGTCGAGCGATATCTCTCTATAGATATCTTCCTGTACCCTGGTACAGGATCAACGCTCACCTTAGCAACCAGGCTGGGGTACAAGAGTCAAGATTTTGCTCCTTACTGGGAGCCGGTTTCCATTCCATATCAAAAACTACCCGATAGAGGGGAATCCACCATCCCTCCTTGGTAAAAGGGGCCGACCTCCCTCCACAAGGAATATAACCAATTAAAGCCTAAATTTACATTTCCCGGCTTGGTGATGTTACAACCTCTCTCTTCGACAATTACCTGCAGGAAGGACAACTTACCATCCTTCTATGTGACAGCACTTGGTACAAGAAAGATTCTAACCTCCCATTCCAAAGAATATAGACAAATTATTATCTGGGGTCTTTATTTAGCAATGATAGAAGTGACCAGAAAAATAGATGACTAATGTATCAGTATGCCTTCTTCATAATAACACAAGAACAAAATGCAATCAATAAAATACATAGAACATATATATATAAAAATACAAATATATATACAATGCCTAGAAGAAAAAGAATTATTAATAACAATGCTAAATAGGAAATAAATCACCTCACCAAGGGGCCCATTAGGATGTCGGGCGGATTGCCTCCACCAGGCTGGCGGTAGGCACCACCCGCCTGGCGGAGGCAATCCGCCCGACATCCACACTAGTTTCCCCCCCCACCATATTAGTATGGCGGGGGCCGCGGCAGAGGGAAAGACCGTTCGCCGCATTTCCGCCCCGGTCGCCTTGCGGCCGGGGCGGAAAATGTTTAATATGGTGGCGGTGTCTCATAGACACCGCCAGCCATATTACAATGGGCTTTCAGACATGCCTTCCCGTGGCGGCAATGCCACGGAAAGGCATGCAGTCTTCACTCTGGGGGCCCCCTGCGGGCCCCTAGAGTGAAGGAGGGGTGGGGGCTGCACATGGGGGGTACCTGTGGTACACCCCCACATTTGCATAAACAAAGCTGCAGGCACTGCGCGGTGCCTGCCGCTTTGTTTATGCAAATGCCGAAATGCATTTCTAGCATTGTGGCGGGCGGTGCTGAAAGCACCGCCCGCCACAATGCTAAAAATGAAGGATGTGCCCGCCACTGCTGCGGGCACATCTTAATGTCCCCCATGGGACCGCCACCCTTATGGCGGGCGGTCTCAATCCCCGCTAGGACGACGGGCGGACAAAGTCCGCCCGTCATCCTAATGGACCCCCAAGTTCTTACACATTTGGTCTCAACAGGGGCTCGTCTCCCCTATACAGTCAATGTTTCCTCTCTGCTCCAAGAATCACGGCTGCTAACTCACTCCGTGATATATCTGCAACACAGCAAGCACACCTCATAGCATGAGGTCAAAACGATAGGTAGAAGTAGATCATCGTCCCTCCACCCCAGCTCCCTCTTCTTATAGGAAACAAAACACTTCGAGAAACTTCTAGCAAGCCCTGTCTCCTTCCCATCAGATTCCTGTGCCATTCCGTACCAAGGCCACAGCTTCAGCTGGCCAGGCGTCTGTTATGACTACGGCGTAGGATGAGCACATTCCACTGACAAGAACTGGCCTCTTCTAGTTTGCAAAGAGCGAACAACACCTCGGAACTAAAACATAGCCTCTCAACTTGAGAGGCTTAGGAGATGGCGACAGCTTAAGAAAATGGAGTCGCTTCGGAGTAGGCCTCTATTCTCGTAAAGGAGCAGAATTAAGATGCAAGAGTGCATAAGAGCATGCCAAAGCCAATAGGCAGGAATCATCGCAAAGCAAGATAAAAGTCGGAAGCAGGGAAAGGCATAATTGGGTCCTGCCTCATAGTTGATTCATGTTATGCAGGCCTACGCATCCCTAACTCAGGTCGAAATACACCGAAACGGGGTGGGCAATGGTTATAATAATCACCTCTTTCAGCCATATAAATGGCATGTTCACTACACCCCTGCAGACGTAAACCAGAACCTTTACTCCATCCAGCAATTGCTTAAAATGGATGTCCAAAGGGGATCTAAGAGTTGAAACAATGGTTTTGTAAAATTCGGTGCCAAACCCATCTTCTCCTAAGGCTTTCCTGTTTAGGAGACATTTTATGATGTTTCCACCTCCTCCTCTGTAATGGATCGGAGCAAGATAGAGGCTGCTGCCATTTAAGCAGGCAGTTGTATCTTTTCAGGGAAATCTGTCACCTGCTGAACCAGTGTGTCACTCTCTGCAAGTACATCCTCATACAATCTCGAGTAATAGTTAAGGTAGACATTTTTCATTTCTTCCAGCATTTCAGTATGGTGGTAAGCCTGGGGATCCCAGATTTTACAGATTCGATTTTGATTAGTCTTTTCTTTTGTCCACCAGGCTAAAAGGGTCCCATGGATTCCCTTCCATGTACACCAGTTGTTAGAAGGTTCTATCATTGACTATTTCCCATTGAACGTAATACACCCTAATTTTATCTTTTGGCATTACACATCCTCTTATATGTGGCTTCCAAACTATCCTATCCTAACGCTTGATAAGCTCTATCTACTTCCTTCTGTAGGGATACCATTGCTAAGCTAATTATATCCAGAACCTCTGGTTCGTCCACAATAATTCTATCTATCACCCACCTCTGAGTGTTCGTGGGTAGGGAGGAGTCACTCAATAAGATCACCCTCTGAGGATCAGTCAGCCCACTAACATGAAGGGAAATCTCCAGAATCAAAAGAAACAGGGATCTCTCATTCTCTTGGTACTGTAATTTCAAAGACTTTCTCCAATTTTGTCAGAACATCAAAACGTCATCCCAGTATCCCCCAATGTGGGGCAGTACCACAGTAGATAAAAAAGGGAATCAGTTTGCCCACATCCACCCTAGCAGGAATCCTGTTTGGTCTTGTCCCACTTGGCTATTCTCTGAAGAGTGCTGTACCACTATGTTGCTATTTTACATTAAGTTTCCCTCACTTTGCTGTTACATGCAGCAACTAATGCCATCCGACATTGCAGCCAACCTATAACAGGCTGTCGAGAACTTCTTTGTCTTGATCACCAATTACACATATAGAGTCGCCCCATCAAGCTCGCCAAACGCAAACGTATCTCCAAACAACTGCATTGACCGTGATGCCTAGGGGCGAACCTGCTGGGAGGTGAAGCAGTGTGAACCCACATTTATTTCCTGTTTAAAAGGCTCCCTTGAGCCATTTGAGCTGACGAGCTCATGGAGAGGCCCCTGCGCGCCTTGAGAGTTACTGAGAACCGAGAATATTTTGGCAGCCTGCTCAGCAACCCCTTACATTCGAATTTCCTAATCTCTACTGATGACAGATAACAATCCAGAAACACATGTTTAGAGATGGCCAGCACTAAACTGCACCTACCTTGTGAAACGCTCGAGAGACTTTGCAAGCACACACACTTGTTGACTGCATTGACCATGATGCCTAGGGGCGCACCTGCTGGGAGGTGAAGCAGTGTGATCTCTGACCCCCCACGAAGCTGCTTGGTGCCAGCACATCTCTTAGCGGGAGGCAGGAAGGGGTACTTTTTACTCAAGTGTGCGCTATGAGACCATTCTGCTGAACACAATTTACAAATACCCCGTCAGAGAAGCATTCTTGAGTGCTTTAGCCAAATACTTGTATGCAAGAGCTGACGCTGCCTCGGCAGAAGTTTGTAGTAGACAAAAGGCTTATAAGGACGCGCCAGTGATGAATGTAGGCGCAGCAGAGCTCGGCGCTGGCCACCCGATAGTAGCTTTTATCCTGTGCAGCTGGAAGACGTGGAGCCTGATTTAAAGGGGCTCCCATGCGCATCCCTTCCAGGGTTTTGGCCGCTTCTTGGGGTCTAATCTGGGCCCGCGTGTGTTTGTAGATGGTGGTGAGAGCAGGGCATTGCTTACACCAGCTGCGCCTCACAGCAGCAGCCCCGCCAGGCCCCTTCATGTGTAAAATCAGTTGCATACGCAGACTATTTAGAGTAATTCTTCAGGATGACAAATTCGCATCTAAAAGACACTTGCTCGGTGCTTTTTGGTGGTGATTGGCTTTGTTTTTTAACTTTTCTCTTCTAAATCCGGGGTTCAACCTGGCAGTACCAAGCATCTGTACTTTAAAACATTGTTCACATTTTCACTGAATGCATTTTTTCACGACAGTCTTTTTGGAGACTGCATGGATAGCAATGAAAGGCACGCTTTTGATTATTAGACTGTCTTTTACTTAAGGTAACCCTTGTCCTATAAGTGCAGCCACCTGCGGGAACATTTTCCCTACACTTGAGCTGCCGGACACGTTGCTCATTGTACTAACAAGGAAGGTGCCCCACTGAGTGCGAAATAAAGAAATAGCAATTCTGCCCGAACTCTCAACTCTAAAAACTGAAAAAAACAGTTAGAATCAAGCATTTGCGGTGCAATAGGTCTCACATTTGTTAAAGTTAGAGCTGTTGGCTTTGAAAATGACAATTTTTTTACTTGTGTGTTTCAGTTAGCAGTTAATGAATCATATTTCCATAGTGCAATTACCATTGGTCTAAAAAAGTTATTGAAAATGCTTTTTTCTTTTCACAAATGTAGTACTGACCGTGTCTTTGTCGCGCCTCTTCCCTTCTCACAGCAACCCCTTGATATCCCAGCAGTGCGGCCTCACCCTCGTTGCCCCTCCGCAGCCAGAACCCACTGTGGCTCAAACAGCCAGCGCAAAAAACGGCTTCAGGGAAAAATGTATTCTCCAGGGATAGGAGTGAGTAGGTAAAAAAAACCAGAATCATGTCATGCATCTGGATGAGGCACAATGTCGAGTGGGTTAAACCTGGGCCTTTTAAAGATTGGCTCGTGTAGGATCAACTAGCCAGCCAGAATAGGACAGAGCTCGAGGCATCAGAACAGATACTGAATAAAAATAACAATTACAAAGAGTGAAAATTCAAATATTCAACAACCTTCCCCCAGTGCAAGGTGGTTGTCTCTGAGGAGTACCTTTGCTGCCCCGATATCTGCCCAGGATCTGCCTGTTTAAAAGTAGCCGACTCTCCCGTCCAATCCGGGCGCAGTCTTCCCCAGCCGCTTCCGGCCTTTGCTCCCCTCCCGGGAGTTCACCTTTTGGCGCGCTTGCCTACGCACCCACGCTCTACTTTGGGGGGTTGTGTAGATTCTTGATGCAGGTCAAGGCTCGAGTCGGGGTACCATTCGGGTGGACAGGGTCTCTCCACTTATTTTACCGGGAGCTCGATAACTATAAACTGCAACTGAGTGCAAGCCACCCTTCGTGACGTCACTTCCTGTTGTGATGTCAGCGTCCCCCACTTCTTTTTTTAGGACTTGTGCCCTGATGCAGGTCCCATCTACGGCCTGCCTTTTCCCTCTTCCACTGTCCCGAGGGGGAAACAGCCATTACAACGAAACTTTTACAACGAAGTGCTATTACAACGCAACTTTTACAACGCAAACTATTACAACGCATTGCTGTAGGGGGCGCTCTAGGATAGGGAATAGGTTAATTTACTATCCAATAACCTTCCCTAGTGTCCACGGGGACTGGAGTTGGAATAGTAAATTAAACTATTCACTATCCAGCACCCAAAAGCATTATGCGTTGTAATGGCATGCGATGTAAAACCTGCGTTGTAACAGCATGCGTTGTAAAAGCATGCGTTGTAGTGTCATACATCCGTCCCGAGGTCCTCCTCCCAGCTGTTGCTCGGCCACTTAAGGTGCGATTCTTGGGGCTGCTTCATGTTTACAAGGCAAAAAATGGGGCACTTTGTAAAATCGGTTAGCATTCCACTACCTTCCATCTTCCCAGCATGCAGAATTTCTTCTAGTTTTAACCACTTTGAACGGCCTTTGAAACCTAGATTAACATTTTATGTAGCAATTAGGTTTTCTAGTTCTTATTACATCTCCTGGATTGACGTTAAGATTAACAATACAGGATTTGTAATCGTGGTGTCTCAGTTATACTGGCTCAACAGTATTCTGTTTTGGAATTGATATCCCTACAAATGTTGTCACCATCTTCACACATCTTCTAAAACTTCTGCATTCATGATGGACACAATGACAATGCAGAGAATACCAGGACCCTGGACGGATGTGGGGGTGGAGACCATTAGTGCTTTTTTGGGGAATTGGACACTTATGGACCACAACACTTTCATACAAGCCACGGGAGCTCCTCCCACACTCTACATGACACACGCCGCCCTACTGCAATATATTAAACGACAATGGGCCCCACAGCGGGTGGAACATCAGACAAATGAATTGGTTAAATTCCTGTATTATATGGGGCGCGGTACCCATCTTATTAAATGGTTATATCTCAGTATCCGGACACATGCCCAAATTCCGCTGGATGTCACGCGGGCAGAATGGGAGGTGGACGTGGGACGGGACCTCACGGACAGGGAATGGGGGGACATATTGGCATACCCCCAGAAAATCATTAATATGAAACACCTTTTTGCCACAGCTCGTGGCACACCATTATTCAATTGCATTTGCAGCCATTTGTTTAATTCTTCACAGTTTCATCTTTTTACTCTTGCTTATAATCCTTAATCCTTTCCACATTCATCCTTCTTTCCATCCTCAAACCAGGAAACGCAATTTTCCAAATTTTCTCATGTTAGTGTTGGGCCATCCAAACCTCTTGACAAAAACACGTGTTGATGCCAAAATCCATTTAAAAAGCAGTTTTTATTTTAACCCAATGCATTTCAGGCCTCTTGGGGCCTTTCTTCAGGTGTAACTGAAAGTACAAAATACATCTATTAAGATTCCGTCCACCCATGGTGAAACCACAATGTCATGTACATCATTATTGTGGAGAAGTGTGGCTCAATGGTTAGAGCGGCAGACCCTGATGCACAGGTCTGGCCCGGGACCAGGGTTCAATTCCTGCCTTGGCTGTCTCAGCAGATCTTGGGCTCATAATTCCTCGGACCTGATTTCTCGCCTCGGTGCCTACTCTAAGCATGGGTCCCACGCTGCAACTCTGGGCAATAGCTTGCTTAGTCTCCACAACGGCCCCCTACAGCGCTAGGAATGCCTGGTTGCACCCTGGGGATGCCCAGGAGTGGACATTTCACGGGGAAAAACCAGGAAGGGTTCCCTAGCGGTATGAGTACAGCGCCAGGACACTCAGGAGTATCAGTGCGCTTTACAAGTACGGCTACATTTACATTTACATTATTATTATCAAGGTTGACATTATTTAACTGTGTTTAAAAAAGCTTCAGGCAAATTACACACGGAAATTCACTTTTACATAACCCCGAGTTAACACATTGCTACGTTCGTGAGTTGCACGCCCTATGCTTATGAAACCAACTGTTTGCTATCTAAGTAATCAGCTCTTCCTCTATAAATCTAAACTTTTCACTGGTTCCCGTTACAAAACACTCTTAAACATTTACTGGCTTACCTGCTGTCGTTAAAACAGCGTGCTCCCTCCCGCTCAGAGTAAAGTAATCTCTCTTGCATCCACTTGGTTTTTAAACGTGGCTTTCACTCCTCCCTCTGTGAATTCCCCACTTAGTGCAACTCTGATTTTCACTTGTGGCATACTAAATCTCGCCCATTCCCCTTGAACTACTCACAGTCCCATAATGCACCTTAAATCTTTACAAACTGAATAATGGAATCTTTTTGTATGCAAGACTAATAAATCATGTTTGCGTAACGTTGTTTAGCACTTCTGCGATATTGCAATGTTCATAAAGTACTTTTGAGTCTTCTGTATATGATACCCCCAGAAAATACCACGCAATGTGATGGAGCGAGGATGAAAACAAAAATGTTTGTATACCCCTTGGAAAGTAATTTCCCTATAACAGTAATATGTACTAATCGTGTGGTTTTGAAAGTAACCAACATAGAATAGAATGCACACACAAATACACATGGGATACTAATTTGCTTATGTTACGAATCATAATTTACCAATTAAGTGAAGTTGTTATATTAATCCTGTTCGCAAATGGTATAATCTAACCAAAATCTGTGTATATATGCTTTTTGTATGTCTAATTGTGGCGGAAATGATGGAGAATGGTTTGTAAACCATGCTTATATGTGGCTACATTGCTAGGTAATAACTAACAGTGTTACCTTAGAATGGGGGAGGTAAACACAAGGGCTGTACTTCGAAAATTAACGTTTAATTGTGTTTGTTTCTATAATAGTTCGTATTATGGCCCGTGTGCCCTACAAAAAGATGGAGGATTTCGAGACTCCGAGATTGTGATGATGTACGCATGTGCGACTGTGCTTGAGAGAAGTGCAAGCAGACTGTGCCTGTACAGCGTGGGTCAAGGTCAACGTGGCCTGGACGTTCGAGCTAGTGCCAACAATTTGTATATCCGCTTCGTGAGCATGGGAAAATGATCTGAAATAACAATTTCAAGGACACAAGCGGAAAGAACTGTTAAAGGACAATAGACACTTTATGTTTTTATTTTAACAATGACTTGGCAGAAATATGGACAATGAGGAGATGAGGTTATGCTCATCCACCCCTTGATTCGACCAATAAGTATGAATGAGGACCCTAAAAGTTTTGAATCTTAGATAGATAAGTTAGGTTAACTAGTATAAGTAATGTATAGAATGAAAAGGGCAATGTATATAGAATTTTGATATACAGAAATGATGACTAACAATATATGTTGAGTCTGTATTGCGTTATATGTAATCTGTAATTTGAGGCATCTGGGAAGTAGGAAGCAGGTTACTCTGCCTAGGAAGAGGAACGTGTGGCATGTAAGTCACACAAGTGTGGCATGTAGGTCACACATCACATAGTCTGTTTCAAAGTGGTGACATCGTCGTATGTTACAAGTTTAGGGACATTTATGTGTAAAAGTGGTGAATGTATAGCGAAGGCAATCTATAAAATGTTGGGCTTAAGCAAAGGAATCATTGCGAATTCTGACTTAAAACTTATCCCTGAGAGAGTAATAGAGTTTAACCTAAGCTTGAGAGAAGGGTAAGGTAGAGGGATGTGCTACATTATCGGCGAAACTAAAATTTTGTGGTATAGAAGAGGTAAGCGCTGTCTACTGGAAATCCAGAATACTTGTGAGATTGAGGAAACTATCACTTTGGTTTAGCAAAACAGACGAATGCAGATGTTTTATGTCGTTACTAACTGATTTTAGTTGTATAAAGTTGTAAATACAGTGTGCCGATAAATTTTGTAAAGAGGGGTCAGTCGAAGCTGCAGAAGCCGGAGCAGGGCTGACGTCAAAAGTGTCACGCTGGGATTGGTCCGCGTGACCAGGACAGAATAAACATTGATTGGTGTGTTAGCAAAGACTGTGCAATCATTGGTTGTGAGTAAGTGAAACATATCTTGATTTGATTGGTGCATTAGTGTGAACCGCGCTGTTATAGGTTTGTGTAGCAAAGCAGTTTGCGGAAGAGTGCACAATTGTTTTTAAAGACAGGAAATTATTAGGGAAATGGAGTTTTATTACGGAGAGGGAAAAAGAAAAAACTACAAGGTGAAAAAAGTTGAAGAATGTGTTTAAAAAGGATAAGGCAATAGTGACAAGAGAGGGAAAATTGCTTCCTACGCCTAACACACCTGCATCGTATATGATGGCAAAATACGGCTACCATATAAGTTTCCAACGGGTGCGGAATTAGATTCTGCAACACCCGAGAAAAGCAGAGAGAAATTTGATTTGTCACAAACTCCGGTAGGACCGACAGAGCAGGAATTAAGTGATTGGCTTCAAACTTTAAAAGTAAGTGACCAAGGGCCAGATGTAGGAAGCCTAATACGAGTCGGTAACGGCCGAAATTACAGAATTTCGGCCTTTTCCGACTGGTATTAGGCATTTGAGATGTAGGGGCCTAATTTAAGAGTTCGGTAATTTACTGAATCGGTAATTTAAGGAATCGGTAAATTATAAGCATGGGCGGCAAATCCGTTACGTCCACGGATTTTTCGGATTTTTGGTGAATACGCAATCCGTGTATTTTACGTATTTTCCACAAAATCCGAAAAAATCAGCGGATGTAACGGGTTCAAAAGTTGAACCCCCACCTACTCATGTAATGGCGCCAGCAAGCTGCCAGCGCCGTTGTAAAATAGTTACAAAGTTAGCTTGCACAGGAAGCACTAGATAAAACGAAGCAGGTGCTGCTTTATTTTATCTAAGTGCTTCCTGTGCAAGCTAACTTTGTAACTATTTTACAACGGCGCTGGCAGCTTGCTGGCGCCATTGTAAACACACACATGGTCGCTGGAACTAGTTGAAGCTCAAATGCAGTGACTCATTCATCAGCCCAGAAACAATCGAGAGCGTCGTCGAGCCTGGGCAATGTGCCTTCTTTATCGAAAGTCAGCTGTGATGCTGGATAGAGGCCTTTGCATCCTTGACTTTCACGAGCACAATCCCTGTGCTGTTCCTGTGACCTGGAGTCTCTGTATCTTCATCTGCTGCTCTGATCGGCCTCTGACCTTTTATACACACAAGAGGCATGTGCAGCACAATCCCTGTGCTGTTCCTGTGACCAGGAGTCTCTGTATCTTCATCTGCTGCTCTGATCGGCCTCTGACCTTTTATACACACAAGAGGCATGTGAACTCGCATGGAAGCCCCGTCCGTTTGGCCATGAGTAGGCACATTGTGTTCGCACGGGTTTCTGCACGTTCGCGAGCGTTTTGTACAATAAAACCCTCGCGAACTTGCGGAAACCCGTGCGAACACGCAAAAAAAAAATACGCTAGGATCCGCGGATTTTGCGTATTGTCGCAATCCGCAAATACGCAAATCCGCAGATCCGCGGATTGCCAATACGCAAAATCCGCTCATGCTTAGTAAATTACCGAATTCTTAAATACCGATTCGGTAAATTACCGAATCCTTAATGTAGGAAGCATTCAAGTGAGTGCTTTTCACTTGTAAGGATTCGTTATTTACCACCAACTAATAGTTGGTGGTAAATATCGAAAACCTTAAGAAAAGCAATTTTGTGCTTTTTTCAACTGTGCCATGTGGCAGACATACATGCCCTTAGGGCATGTATGTGTGCCACATGTGCACCCATGCACTATACAGGGGTGCAACAGGGTGTCAATGTGCCACCCTGACACCCTTGTAGGTCTACCCCCTATTACCGATTCAGTATTTACCGAATTAGTAATTCTGATTCATTCCTATGGGCCTCCAGGCCCATAGGAATGAATGGGGAATACCGATTCGGTAAATACCGAATCGGTATTTACCAAAATTTACCGATTCAGTAAAAGTTACCGAATCATTATCTACATATCATTTACCGATTCTAAAATACCAAATCGGTAAAATTCTGTATTTTAGAATCGGTAAATGATTTTTACCTACATCTGGCCCCTAGAACCTAAAGTATTATATGTTGTTAGGCTGAAAATTGACATGGAAGAACTAATAATTGGAAAAATTGGAACAGATAGGTTAAAAACATACTAAGACGATGAATTAAAGTTTATGTGTAAAAGCATTACTTGGAGAGCGAAAAACCTGCATAATCGATTAGAAGAATTGACAAGTGAACTAAATGTAGATTTCGCAAAGCATAAATTGTTGCAAAACCTTACAGAGCAGATTTTACTGAAAAAGATATTGACAACATGAATACTGCTGGAAGATTAACCCAGATAAAAGAGCTAATTGTTTTGCTGGGAAAATGGGGAGATGTGGATAAATGGAAAGCTAAATGGGCAAAGAAAAAAGAAGAGAGCAATGATAAAACAACGTTAGCGTTCCCAGTGCGAGAAAAAGAGCCTGTAGCAAAAGAATTCCCTATGAGAGAAATACCGGGAGGAGGGTATGTACATGTTCAATGGACTAGACAGGATATATTGTTGTTCACAAATGATTTCCACAGGTTGAGAGAAAAACCAGTGGAATGGTATCGACAAGTGGATCGATTTGCAAATGTTTCAATGGTATTATGGGAAGATTTAGATGGATTATTTGACATATTAGTACCAGCAGACCTATGATCTGAGTGCAAAATTAACGTGGACAGGCCAAAAACTGAATATCCACGAGATCCAGTAACAGGTGCTCCTGGACCTGAGGTAATGCGAAAGTATGAACAAATAATAGGGCTTCTGAAAAATAAAATCCCACCAAAAGAGACAGATGGGGTAAAGATTGACAGGACATTGCAAGAACCTAAAGAATCAGTACATGCATTTTATGAAGATTGCTATTAGTGTTTAAACAGTACAGTGGATATGAGGAGTTGAATGAAAAGGACATGAGTCATTTTGTGTATCGCTTTGTATTTGGATTAAGACCAGAAATAGGAGATATTATTAAGCATAATTTGATGGGATGGCAGTCATGTTCGGTAGATGAGGTTTTGAGAAATGCAAAATACTGTAGTGATGAGATTGAGGTTAAGCAAAGAAAGCTTAAAGAGGAAGCAATGTGGGCACAGGTAAAAGTGGCGGAACATCAAGCAGCGCAATTAGAGAATAAGAACTCAGAAGGAGGTCAAGTAAGAATGAAAGGAAATTTTAATAAAACAAAAGTAATGGGAAATCTGGATGAGGCTAAGAAAAAGTTTCCTTGTCACAATTGCGGTAGGTTAGGGCATTGGAAGAAAGAGTGTAAGTGTCCACAACAGTTAATCCCGAAAATACATAATTGAATCCGCAGGTGCAGAATGAGGTAATTCAACATCCATCGCCAAAGCAGTAGGTAGTTACCCAACAGAGTCAGGTGCCACAACCACCACTTCCACACAGTGTAAATCTACAGAAATACAGTGCAGAGACAGGATTCTGTGGAGGAGAACAAGTAATAAGATCACCTAGAGTGAATGTGAGTTTGCAGTATTGGTTGAAGGAAGATGGGAGTGAGTCGGATGACAGCTTCTGACGTTGCCTGAGAGAGGGAGAAGAGTGCGTACTTGACGCAACTCTAGAGGTAGATCAATCTGGTCCTTTTGTGAATGGAAAGGTGAATGATGTAAATGTGACCTTCTTAGTGGACACATGTGCTACCCATTCTACTGTTAGATCAGTAGAAGTCCACAATCTTCCTCGCTCTGGTGATAGCATCCAAGTTGTAGGTGTGGCAAATAGGCAGATCAAAACATCCCTAACAAAACCAGTAGAAGTAGAAATTGGAAATTTCAAAGACATGCATCGATTTGTAGTGTGTGACAGTAGTCCTGTTAACCTTCTTTTTTAGGGACATTCTGAGTAAAATGAATTGTGCCAGTTACTGTTCACCAGATGGCATTGAGCTTCATACCCCAGATGAAGACAGCCGGTATAAAATGACTATGTCACTGATAGACTCAGAACAAAGTAGAATGTTTCCTGTATTTGACAGAGAGAAGATACCTGTTGAATTGAAAGAGTTAGTCAAATAACAAGTATGGGATTTCACAGGAGAAGATATTGGACTAATAATAAAGGTAGATCCTGTGAAAGTTTCTGTAAAGGAAGGAGTGGGTTACCCAAACATTCCCCAGTACAAAATGACAGCAGAAATAGTGGAAGGAATAACTCCAGTGTTAAACAAAATGATTGAACAAGGAATTTTAGGACAAATAGTAAGCAGTCCATGTAATTCACCTATAGTGGGATTGAAGAAGCCTAATGGAACATTCAGGATAGTACAGGATTTGAGAAAAATCAATAAAATTGTCGTGCCATGTTGTCCAATTGTGCCAAACCCAGCAGTAATCCTGTACCAAATTCCACATGAAGCAGAATGGTATACAGTCGATGGTCTATGTAAAACGTTCTTTACTGTTCCATTACATCCTGATATCCAGCCAATATTTGCTTTTTGGTTTGGAGACCGTAATTTGGCATGGGGCTGAATTCCTCAGGGGTATAATGAGAGTCCATCTATCTTTAATCAATTGCTAAAGAAATCATTAGAGAGTCTAAACATGCCTAGAGAATCAGTACTGGTTCAATATATCGATGACCTGTTTGTGGCATCAAGAACAAAAGATGCATGTGTTTCAGACACCATTGCATTACTGAACCATTTGGCAGATGGAGGACATAAGGTGTCCCCATCGAAGCTACAGTTTTCTCAGAAAGAAGTACAATACTTAGGTCACAAAATTGCTAAAGGAATCAGACAAGTCACCATAGAGAGAATCAGGATGATACAGAGAATGCAACCTCCAAAAACACAGAGACAAGTGAGAATGTTTCTAGGAATGGTAGGCTACTGTCAACAATGGATTGGTGGATTTTCACTAATAGCCAAACCATTACAGAGATTGACAAGAGCAGATGTAAAAGAATAGTGTTGAATAAAACTGAAATGGAAGCTTTTGAGCAACTAAAAACCAGTCTATGTGAAGCACCAGCATTAGGAATGCCTGATTATGAAAAAGAGTTTTAATTATATTGCAGTGTACGAGAAGGATGTGCATTGTCAGTTCTAATTCAGAGACATAGAAAACTGAGAAAGCCAATTGCATATTACTCAGCTGTTTTGGATCCCGTTGCAAAAGCATTGCCAGGATGCTTAAAAGCAGTAGCTGCTACAAGTGTGAGTTTGGAACAAAGTGAAGGTCTAGTGATGGGATTTCCTTTGAGGGTATATGTACCTCATTCAGTGGTGATTTTCTTTACTAGGACAAAGACACAGTTCGTTACTGATAACAAGATGACAAAATATGAGAAGACAATACTAGGTGCAGATAACGTGACAATGTCACGATGTGTGAATGTAAACCCATCTAAACTGTTACCTGATGTTATGGATGCTGAGGTGAGAAATTAAGTTGCTCATAAATGTTTGGATGTTCTTGAATATTGTACCAAGACAAGACCTGATATTAAAGATGAACCATTGCCTGAATCTGATTATGTAATGTTTGTTGATGGTTCATGTCTGAGAACAGATAAAGGTGTTCTGAGTGCTGCATATGCTGTATGCACAGTGGCAGATGTCCTGGAAGCATCTTGTCTAAAAGGAATTTCTTCTGCTCAGATAGCAGAATTCATTGCTTTCATTCAGCCATGTGAACTGGAAACAGAGATAAGAGTCACCATAGTGATTGACAGTCAATATAGCTTCGGGGTTGTCCATGATTATGGTCAGCTGTGGTCCCAAAGAGGTTATTTAAATTCTGCAGGGATGCTAAATTTGTGAAAATGTTGATTGATGCAATCCGGTTACCTGATAAAATTGCTGTTGTGAAATGTTCAGCTCTCAAGAAAGGAGATGACTTTGTCACCAGAGGTAATCGTTTCATTGACTCAATTGCAAAATACTGTGCTAAAAATCTTGCATCTATAAATCGGGATAGAAAAGCTGAACATGTTTCAAGTCCTTAATTCTAACCACAGTAGTTGAGACTTGGCAGGAAGTAAGACAAATGCAGGAAGAACAAGTGAGGAGGAGAAAGATGTCTGCTTAAAATCAGGATGTAGACAAAGAGAAGAGGATGAAATTTAGGTTTACAAAGATGAAAAACCAGTAATGCCCGATAACATGATTTCAAATATGGCTCGAATGTGCCATGGTGAAGCCCATATTGGTAGGGATGCCACGATCCGTATGTTCAGAAAGACATGGTATAATCCTAAGTTCAGGATGATTGCTGAGAGCCTTTGTCAGCGATGTCTTGTTTGTCAACAGTTGAACCCAAGAAGAAAGACAGTTGTGAGTCTGGGAACCATAGGACGGGTGGGAGGTCCATTCACGTGAATGCAATTGGATTTTATTGAACTACCACCTTGTAATCGACTTCGATAGGTACTTGTGTTTATATGCCTGGTTTCTCGGTGGGTGGAGGCCTTTCCTACAAGGAGAAATCATTCCACGATACGGTTTCTGAGTAACCATTGAAACAGATCGTGGAACACATTTTCACAATGAGTTAATGCAGATGACTTGTGAAGCACTGGATACTCGTCAGAAATTGCATTGTGCTTACAGACCAGAGGCTTCTGGGGTAGTTGAGCAAGTAAATGGAACCATAAAAAACAGAATTGCAAAAATGTGTTTGGCCACTGGATTGAAATGGCCTGATGCTTTGCCTCTTGTTCCGATGACCCTAAGGAGCATAGCTGATAAAAAGACAGGACTAAGTCCACATGAAATTCTGATGCGAAGAGTGATGAGACAAGCATTTGTGTCAGTTGATAAATTATTGCCTATTAATGATGATATAATACTGGATTACTGCAAAAACCTGTCTGACGTGGTAACTTCTGTGTTCTGTCAGGTGTGAACTGAGGCAAATTCGAAAGAAAAACATCCAGCTCATGATCTAGTCCCTGGAGATTGGGTTCCGATAAAGGTACACAGGAGAAGAAATTGCTTAGTCCCTCATTGGCAGAAGCCCAGACAAGTCATTTTGGTCAACACAACTGCAGGTAAATGTCCAGGAGTGAAGAGATGGGTCCATGCAAGCCACACCATCCAGTTCCTGAGCCTGAAAATCCACAAGACGAAGGAGAAAGCCCAACTGATTCAGATTCTGAGGCTGAACCAGAGAAAGATCCAGATACTGAAGCTCGACCTGTTCGTTGACATCTGGAAATATCAGATGCAAGTTCTGCATCTGAAGAAGAAAATGAAGCTATTGAAGTACCAAATTCTGAAGATCGACCGGAAAGTCGAGATTTGGTAAGAACTGTTACCAGTAATGACACTGAGCAAAGTGAAGATAAAAGTGGTAGCAAGAAAAATACTGAAGGGCAGTCTGAAAGCTCTGGAAGCAGGAACCGGAATCTCGAAACTGGTGAAAAGGAATTAATTCACAATGAGGATAAGCTTCCAAGTACCAACTATGGAGAAGTTCCTAACAGAGTGAAAGAACTGACCAAAGAGAAAACAAGATCAGAGAAAGAAACAGAATTATAAAGTTCACCATAAATTAAACTGTAAAGAGATCTGAAACTGAGTCTGATGTCAGTGAAGATGAAACTTTATTGAGAAGAAGCTCAAGAAAAAGAGCTTGAAGAGTGGAACCTAACACTGTTGGACCTGAAACCAAGAGGGCTCATAAAGGAGATAATTGGCCTAAAGAAACTGATGGTCTGAAAGTAAAACTGGTTAATAAAGCAAAAATACCAGAAGATCAAGTAAACAAAATAACCAGTCAAAAGGAGTCGTTGGGTAAAAAGATAGAGATTGTTCAAAGGCCAAAAAGAGTGAGAAGACCAAATCAAATACAAGTCACCTGATAATTTTCACTGAACTTAAGTAGCTTTTATAACAGACCCCTGCTCCACTCTAATCGGAATGCATCTCCTATTGAGAGAGCATTCTTAAGAATTCCAGCGCGCCAAAGTAGTGACACTGCAGGTTTGACAGTGGCACACAGATCAAGCCAGGGTTCTCCTCACTGTTGGAAGATGCCATCTGTCACATCGGAGTATAGAGCCATTTGTGATCCCCGTCGGCATCCGCTGAGCTAGTCTGCCCTGAAGTTTAAAGATCCCACTAGGTGATTTGCAATCAGGGTAATGCCCGGATGCTTTAGCAGATGCCAATAATCAAAGGAGTCTCATAGCTGCTCCGACTGAGAGCCAGGCTCAAACATGAAACATAAGCCTCATGGTCCAAATGTCCTGGACTCCTATTGGTGGAGAAATGGCCATAAACAGCATTGTGTCCAGAATGGCTCCAATAAAGGGGAGCCTCTGCAAAAGAGTCAGGTACAACTTCAGCTCATTGATTACGAACCCCAGGAATGTTTGGACTTTGCTGTTATCTGGAGGTGGTCTACGACTGACTGTGGTCTTCAGCAGCTAGTCATCGAGGTGGGATAAAACAAGTATCCCCAACCTCCAAAGAAGGGCAGCATGAACACCCAGGGGACTCTAGTAAGGCTGAAGGGGAAAAGAGCAAACTGAACATGCCCTACTTGACCCTGAACCACAGATGCCGTCCTGTGGGACAGCAGGACCGGCAGATAAAAGTATGCATCCTGAATGTCAAAGACAACCAAACGTGTATTTGTAAAGCACACGTTCACCCAAGCATATCTTGGCGCTGAATAACAGATGTTTATTGTTACCCAACTAAATGGTACACATTTTATCGACCTCAGAAGAATGAAAAGCTGAGTGGACCTGCTGGGATTTGAACCTGTGACCATGAGGTTTAACAAAGGCCACTAAAGTAGACTCTTTAGTCTACTAAATCTAAAGCAGCTTGAAGACTGATGTCGTAGGAGAGAAGGACTGAGTGGAGTGCTGTCCCTGCTGAGCTATGCGATGTCTATTGAAGCCCCGTGAAGTGCCATAAAGAGGCAGGTGTGAGTTCTGTGGTGGTTGTTGTGGCTATTGGAGATGCTTATATTCTAGCACTCAGGACTAGCCTCAAAAGGGTCGCAACCTCCGTGGGAATTGTTAGGCCGGGGTTGAGAGGCCCTTTGAATTCACCGTGACTGTTCTCTTTGAAGAACTTGAAGGAAAAATTAACCCTTTCTCCAAAAAGGTGGATCCATCAAAAGGCAAATCCATTATTGACAACTGTACATCCCCAGAAAAGCTGGTGGATCTCATCCACATGGACACCGGAGCACCACACTAGTGCCCACCACACACCCAAGTAGCCTGCAGTGTCCATGCCAGCCCTGATGACACATCTGGCTGTGTTCTGGCCGTTCTGGATGGTTTGGGCCAAAGAAGCCTGGAATTCCTTTGAAACCACGGGTAACATCTCACTAGCCATATCCCAAAAGGCATATGTGTGACAGCCTAACAGGCAGAGTGCACTGATTAAAATCAACACTAAACTGGCAGAGGAGAACATCCTTTTAATGAATGCCTCCATCCTTTTCAACTTCCTGTACAGAGAGGTCTTCAGAAATGTATTTAAATTAACTTCACTGGTGGATGCTTGGACCACCAAGCTCTCAGGAGTCAGGTGTTAAGTAACAAAGCCTAGCTGGCCTAGTGCCGGGGTACGGTCTCGCTGCCTCCTTCTATTTACTGGCGGGAAAGAGAAGAGCTTTCAATAGGTACCAATAAGGCTCTCAGTCAAAGCTTCATTAAATGGGAGTAAGGCCTCAGATGAAGCCAGCCCTGAGTGCAAAGTTTCAGTTAGTACATTGAGACAATGAGAGTGGCAGCAAGTCCAGGACCTCAGCTGCATGTCTAATTACCACCGCAAAAGATGTGCCCTTCTGTAGGAACCACAACCACCTGTGTCGGGAGAGGTATCCAAACTACTGGGGTCTTCCAAGTCCATGTAAATGTCATCACTATCACCATCATAGTGTTGGGGTAAATCAGCCAATCTTCTCAGTCATCATTGCCAGGCTGACCATAATCCGACCTTAAAAGGTGGTGAAACCTTGGAGGAAGACTTTGAAATGTAGTGGGACCAGGAGCGCTGGAATGGAATCAAGGCACGACCTCAGTTGGGGGTCACAGCAAAACCCTTACGGTGAAGTTGGCATGGGCTCGACCTCTGGTACCTGCAATGAAATGACAGACACCAGTGCAGAAAGAACCGACAGAGATTCTGGAACTGGAGTCTAAGTGGAAGCCGGTGTGGCGCGAGAGTCAGAGCTGACCCAGAGGTGGATTTGAGGGGCTCATACCAACAGAGGGCCAACCCACCTGCAGTGACCCAACTGGAGGCTCCTGCATATTGTTGGGGACCGAAGTGTGCCAACAATATGCATCATGACCTCTTTGTAGGCCTTGACTTGTTGCAGCGCCGATGATGTCACGGGAAACTCAGGGTGCAGTGGAATCGGTTGTGGAATCAGCCCCTTAACCGGAGATCGGGAGCAAGATCGGTTGGCCCCTTGATGCTCTCCTGATTTCTCTTTGAACAGAGAGTGATGGTATGAAGTAGAGCCCTATTCGGCGTCTTGTGTCTCTTTGACTTTGCCTTACCAGACAGCCACGAGAGCTACGAAGACCTGTTGTGGAAAAGTCCTTGAGAACTTTGAGCGGAAGTGGGACTTACCCAAGGGCTGAGATTGTTTAGTGTGCAGCAATGCACAGCTGCACTTCACTGCCGTGCACCGCCTGTGGGAGCTGAAGGTACATCCTTTGCAGGTCTTAGAGTCATGCCCCGAGCACCAGAGGCAGACCGCGTGCAGGGCGATCACCAACATCTGCTTCAGACAGTCACAGCCCGGTTTGACCCCTGTCACCTTCAGTGGGGACATTGTTCCCGTGCATGCTGGAAAGAATGGCTGAAGGCATGTGTTAACTGCTGAAAGAGAACACATCTGAGCATAAAGGCACAGACACAAAGACATGACATCTCCATGCAGGAGTGGTGCTTACATGCAACCTAGTGGCAAGCAGGGACACTGCAGTGGAAACGCCACGATTCAGTCTGGTGGCTGTAGAATATTCTGAAGGTGAGGAATCTCCTGTTAGAAGTATCCAACAGAACACAGGGCGCACTGGACTCCGACGCAAACTGATGTATGAAGCAACGTTCAGTGGCGATTGGAAGACTCATCTATGACACCGGCACTCTGAAGCTGTGTCACATTGGAGCTCTGGGGGTGGAAACCTCGCCGGGCTAGGGAGACTCGAGGGGGCCTCTGATGGAAAACCGAACAGGCATAGGGGTGTGGAAAAGTAAATTTTGCCATGTTCTGTGTCCCTACGTGTCATCCGTCATATGTTATGTGTGCATGATTAAATATGCATATGTATTCCCCATGTTCGATTCAAGACGCAATTATAGTTGTGTCCACCTCTAGTATGCCAGTTTCCAGTTCTCGTGAATACTACGAATATCAGGCCTAAGTAAAGCTACGTTGCCACGTTTCCCAGTGTGCACGTTATTTCATTGAAAAGTCCCCGTTTCTAGGCCTCAAAAGGGCCCGGACATCAGATTCAGCTCCTGTCTCCTGAACCCTCGCTGAGGAGCGATCCAGCCCCCACCTGTATCCTCGACCTTTCACTTACTTCCTGCCTTGCAGGGCCCGGTCCAGCCTGGCTCTGCCTCTGAGCCTGCCAAAAAGTATGTTATGATTCCAGTTATCAGTTCAGTCCTCCTTCCCTGCATTCCTAAGCTACTGAACTGCATCAATAGTTTCCGTCATTGTCTAGCCTTTCCGGCTCCATGTAAGAGAAATACTGTATTTAATGGTCATTTCATATTCTTCATCACGCACTACATGTAGAATAATGCATGCTCCAGTCTTAGTGTCTGTCAGCCTTTCCCCTCCTGACTTCTAGTTTATATCAACATGTTCCCTAAACATCAGATACTAGATACTGCTTGGGTACATGTCGCCCTGACTCTCCAGACTTTAGTCTCTGCTCCTAGCACAGAGTTCATAGCCCCCAGCTTCTCCTAGTGATACGTCATTGTCAGTTTGCGCGCACCACCAGGTTAGAGGTCCCGGCTCCTTAGGTAGCCCCCTCCAATGTTTCCGCCCATTCATGACATATTCTGTTACGTTTGCATCACATGTCTATGTGCACACCCAGTTACACCCACTTTCGCCCTTATCTTTCGCGACTGCTACGCGTCATGCCTATTGCTCCACCCACTGTTACGCCTACTGCAATGTAATGCTATGTGTTTGCACTATGTATATATGCTCATGAATTGTTATTAAAAGGTTATCCCTTGTCCAGATCCTGACCACGGCAGCGCTGCCAGGGCTTGCCATCCTATTCCTGTGCAGGTTGTCCTGTTCCTGTCCTTATGCTGTAATAAACCTGCAAAACTCCTACTACCTCGAATTTTGACTCTTATTTATTGAGCTATCTGTTATTCATTTATACATGTAAAAAATAGGGTATTATTTATTTATTTACCACATAATGGCGCCCGAACAGGGACTTGCCCTTTCCCCACGCGTCGGTGAAGCCACGCCGACCCCCTGACCCTCTGCAGTCGTGACGGAACTCTTCTGCGCAACGGCAGATATTTCTGCTCAAGTATCCCTCAGGCCCACGGAGGAGACGGAGGAGGCGGTCGAGCATCCAGACGAGACGGTGGAGGAACGCGGCGAGTCCCGACCAGAGCCCAAGCCAAGAGTTCAAGGTCCGAGGTATCCGGAGGTCCACCCGTAACTGAAGTCCGAAGTTCGTCGTCGTCGTCGAAGTAGTCCAGTCCAGTCCGAGGCCTTCCGTTCTTGCTGCCCGGTGAGTACCATTACTGGGGTAGTATCTAGACAGGGTCAATCTAATTGACTCTGGTCCGTGGGTTGGTGGTACCCAGACTCACGAACGAAGTGTCCACTTCGGTGGATACGGGTCCTGACGTGTCTCTTTATGAGACCGGTAAGTTTCGTACTGTTTCAGCAGTGCATCTAGTTTCTGTTCTAGTCAGTTCTGTTCTCGAGAAAATTCAAGTGTTCTGTTCTCAGTATTTCCAGGTAGTATTCTGTTCGAACTGTTATTTTAAATGTTCTTCATGTATTTTAATGTCGTGGTATGAATGGGGAATAAGTATCGTGTTTATTGTGTATTGTATTGTGTCCAGATTATAGTCCAGTCATGCCGCTGTTTTCAAAGTTGCGTCAGTTAAAAACTAGAAAGGGTCTGCTGGAAGCAGCAGTTCCTGTCCCGCTTAGGGACAGTCCAGGTCACTTTATGTATCAGAAACATGGCATAAGCGCCATATTATATTTAGATTTATGGGTAGAGTATACAAAGGAGCTAGAAGAAAAGTATAGATGGCCCGTATCAGGTACGTGGGATGCCGAGTGCATCATGAGAGTAGAAGAGGCATTATGGAAAAAGAAAGCCAGACAATCACAGAAAGATGCCATCGAGCTATGGCGCAAAGAAGCTCATAAAAGAACCGAAAAAGAAATCAGAAAGTCAGAATTAAGTAGAGAATCCTCAGAACGAGCACAAGAAAAAGAATTAATCGAGATAGGTGAACGAGTTAGAACTGAACAATCAGACAGACAGAGGAATGCCCTCATTAAGGGTATGTATCCTCTTCTTGCCGAGGGCTTGCCAAAAGCGACCCCGGAGGCATCCAGTAACTTTCCGCCACCACTAGTTCCGATCAAGCTACGTCACAAACCGACCGCAGCTGATATTTTCATCTCGTCCTATTTGGACGACACAGTCCCGGAATATGCAAATCCTGTTCCTGCTCCGCCAGTCCCTGTAAATCAGGTAATTCCTGCTCCTCCAGACACCAGGGTACCCTTTGCAGTCCCCCCGGGTCAGCCTGCCATACAAGTCCAGCCCACATTTCAATTTCCCACCCTGCCAGGACGAAAAGCATCAGTTGATGATTCTAGTCTAGGGGCCGCAGGAGGAGATCCTCCTCGAACCCCGCCGCCACATAAGCGTTTAGATGCAGCCGCATTACATATGCAAGCGTCACAACGTACGCCCAGACTGTCCGTTGCAGAAATAAGAAAATCCCTTGCCGAATGCTGTTATGACCCAGTCCCAGGCGAAGATGATATGGTTTTATATTCATTACGCGTAAGGAATGTGGCCGAGTATCTGGTCACCCTCCCAGATATGAAGGAAGATCTAGACAGAATATATCGGTTTATCCGTACAGGGGAAGATCCAGAAAGTATTAGTGACGTCATGTCCCACAGGAAAGCTGAGACCCAGCTCATGATATTAAAATTCCTGATCAATTGTCTAATAAGAGAACAAGATTACCCGTCCAATAATAAGGCCGAAATGAAAGCCCTGATGAAGTGGAGTAATAGTATAGCCGAGGGTAAGCATAAGACTATCAGTGCTATGGAAACTATGTACAAGAAAATCCGTAGAGAAATAATAAAGATACACGAACAACGTAAAGCAGCACAAGTAAGCGAGAAAGAAAGTAACTCTGATACTGAAGAGATAGATGACGAGAATTCCGCCAGAATAGCGTATGTAGGAAAATCTAGATTTCCAGATCGCCATTTACGTCTAGAACCCAAGTCCACTTTTCACCATCCAGTACCAGATCAAGGTTCTATAGAACAAGTGTTTCAAGCTACCGATCACATTCTGAAATCACGAATCGGTTACAGTGAGTTAAGTACCATGCATGAACAAGAAATAGTCCGATCAGCAGTCCGATGGATTACTGATTCTACCACTTTTCCAGACGAAATAGTGGCACAAATGTTTCTGAAATTGCCCCCAGCCGAGCAGCGACTGGTGGGTATGTACATGATTCAGCACCTCATTACTCTGTATGAGGGTCAGCATTCTGATCCAGGTCCGTTACATGATATCCTGAACGAGTTACTCCAGTACAAATGGAGAGGTCTAGGTACCGATTTAATTAGTGTTATTCTAGAACAGCGCCACAAATATAGAACATTCCTGAACCCGCATTTTGTTCATGTCTCACCCCCAGAAAGTAAAACGTTTTACATAGACAGACAGAATCCGTTACGAGAAGTCCACCCAGTTAGAGGAACGGGTGGCGAAATGCAGCGAGTGTTTGTATACACTCCGATCACAAAGATGGAACTTCTAGAAATGAAGAAATTAATTCCCTGTCATGACAAAGATCCAGCAGGGTTCCATAGAGAATTAAAAGACATGCTCCGTATGGGAGAATACACGTACCCGGATATAATAAAAATGTTAAAGGTTCTGTTGCCCGCAGGGGTGTATGAAAAGCTCAAAGAAAAAGAATGGGAGGTGGGAGAGAAAAAGATAGATTGGGCAGTCCTAGAAGCTGAAGATAAGATACGAGTACCAGGTACTGGTCTCGGAGATAAATGTAAAGAATTACCTGAATTATTGATTCAAGTTTTACCTAGATTATTAACAACGAAAAAGGAAGACTGGGATGCAATCTCAGCCTGTAAACAGAAACAAGAAGAAGACATTAGTGATTTTTATTCTAGATTTGAAAAATGTTTTAGTATTAACAGTGGTCTCAAGACGAGTAGTGAGTCATACCCTCACCTTTTTGTTACTAAATTAGTCGAGAATTCAAGTCCACCAATTAAAAATCGAGTTTTGAAAGTCGAAAGTACCTGGCAAGCTAATACCCCTTCCCAGATGTTACAGATGCTCCAGTATCACCAGAATAGAATCAGAGAAGAGCAAGAACACGAAAGAAAACGTATGAAAGACACGAAAATGAAAGTGCTAGTTGCACAATCCGTTCCTCAAGACAGTCAGAAGAGGGGTCCGAATCAAGCCAGTCATCCTGCAGCTCCCGTTAAAGGGAACTGCAATTATTGTAAACAGCCAGGTCATTTCATAAACGAGTGTGCAGTTCTGAAACACAACATAGCTACTGGTAAAACTAAAGAAAGACCACGTCCGCCTAGACAAGAACAAGTTTCACAGACTCCTCAGTCACAGAATGCACCACAGACAGTTACAGCACCGCAGCCTATTGCTGCAACACAGCATGTTACACAGCAGATGTACCAGTATGCACAGTCTGAGTATCCAGAGTATCAGCAGTATTCATGAAACAGCCTAGAGAGGGAGGTAGGCTTGCCTCTCATCGAGATACCTGTAGATCAAGAAGGTCCTTATGTTCACAGCCAAATATTAGGGAAAGACAGAAAGTTTCTGATCGATACAGGGGCAAGTAGGACCACCATCAACCACGCCGAAGTTCCAGGGGCTCCGCTCTCAGGCTCAAGAAATGTTTCCCTTGGATTTTCAGGAAAGCCTATCGTAAATGAGATCTCAAAGCCAGTTACTCTAGAAGTAGGTCCATTGTCCCGCACTACTGATCTGTTACTTACTAAGTCATGTCCAGAAAATCTATTAGGCATTAAAACACTGAAAGAGTTAGGTGCAGTTATATGCTGTTCCCCAGAGGGAATACGATTGTTCCTACGTGACTTTAAGGGTCACTATGTATTACGAGATTTTGATCCCAGACTGTCTAATGTCCCGCAGCATCTATGGGCGCAAGGTCCAACTGATGTAGGTTACATGCAAATCACACCCCATCATGTGACTCTCAAACCAGGTGTAGTGTTACCACGAATCAGACAGTATAGATTGCCACCTGAGGCTGTAGCAGCCTTATCCAAAATTATTGACGAGCTCATGGCTCAAGGAGTAGTTGTAGAAACTGACTCCAATGTATGCAACTCTCCGATCATTCCAGTCATGAAACGTACTGATCCAAATGCACCCCCAGTATATCGATTAGTGATTGACCTACGAGAACTTAACAAATGTATTATTCCTCAATACCCAGTTGTTCCAGATATCTCTTCCCTATTGACAGCCATTGATTCCGAAGCCATGTTCTTTACTGTAATCGATCTTAAGAATGCATTTTTTTAGTGTTCCCATTCATCCAGACAGCCAGTTTCTTTTCGGATTCTGTTTAAATGGAAGGAGCTATATGTTTACACGAGCTCCTCAAGGTTTCACAGAAAGCCCTAGTATTTACAGTCAAGCACTTAAGAGACAACTAGACAACATTCACATGCCAACTGACACTGCCCTGCTCCAGTATGTCGATGATCTACTGATCACAGCCCGTTCTGAACGTGACTGCGAGCGCGCGTCACTGACGGTTCTGTATTTCCTAGCCGAGATGGGGCACAAGGTGTCCCCTTCGAAGCTCCAATTCTGTGTCCAGCAAGTGGTCTACTTAGGACACTTACTGTCCAAGAGGGGTAGGCAGTTGACATCAGACCGTATCCAGTTGATAGCGAGTCTCCCTCAGCCCAGGACCCAGAAGGAGGTACGTGCTTTTATTGGCCTTACTTCTTATTGTAGACAATGGATTCCGCAGTATGCATTTCTAGCCAAGCCACTGATACAGTTAACGACACAGGAGGCAGCCGCACCGACTGTCCTCCCTTGGACATCTGAACATACACTTAGTTTCAACGAGTTAAAGAAAGCCCTATGCCAAGCTCCAGTTCTAGCTACACCGAACTACAGTAAGCCTTTTACACTTTTTGTTACTGAACGCGAAGGTACAGCATTATCTGTTCTCACACAAGATCAAGCAGGACAATACAAGCCATGTGCTTATTTTTCTAGCACATTAGATCCAGTCGCCCAGGCCTTGCCTGCGTGCCTCAAGTCAGTTGCAGCCACAGCACTAGCTATCAGACAAAGTGATTCCATAGTTTTAGGACACTCCCTGACAGTACATGTTCCACACTCCGTGGAAGTTCTTTTAAATCGAACACAAACTCAGCACTTGACAATTGCACGTTTAACAGGTTATGAACTGACACTGTTCCAGCCACACATAGAAATCAGACGCTGCAACATCCTTAATCCTGCTACACTGTTGCCATCAGTTAATTCAAATTCTGCCGCACACGACTGTGTGGAAGTAGTCAACATTACGACAAAGCCAAGACAAGATCTGACAGATATTCCATTACCAGATCCCGACCTGACACTTTATGTGGATGGTTCATGTATGAGAACAAGTACAGGAGAACTAGTCGCCGCGTATGCAGTGACTACTGACACTGAAGTTATTAAGACACACCGCATTGACATCCTGTCCGCTCAAGCAGCAGAGCTAGTTGCTCTGACACAAGCCTGTATACACGCCAAGAACCTGAAAGTTAATGTTTATACAGATTCACGCTACGCATTTGGAGTCGTCCACGACTTTGGAGTGCTCTGGCAGGAGAGAGGTTTCATGACTTCTCATGGAACCAAGATTCAGCATGGTCTCCTTATTCAAGCTCTGTTAGATGCAATACATTTACCGACATCCATTGCTATCATGAAATGCAAAGCACATACGAAAGTTACTGACATTATTTCCCAAGGTAATGATCTAGCAGATCGCACAGCCAAGCTTACAGCACAGACTCCAGACATTCCAGTTAACATGACACGCACTCCAGATCCGACTACATGTATGACAGTTAAGGACCCTACACAAGATGTCATAGACATACAGTTACATGCTACTCCCGATGAAATCAGGAAATGGTCCGAACAAGGAGGGGTCCAGACAGATCAAGGATGGGTAACGAAGGGTAGAGCCACATGGTTTCTCCCCGACTCTATGGTTCAAGTCATTATTAATACCGCACATAGTCCAGCACATTTAGGAGAAAAAGCAATGTTAGACAGTATCCAGAACATTTGGTTCAACAAGCATTTACGAGCTGCAGCCAAGCAGAAAGTCCGTACCTGTATGATATGTTGTCAGTTTAATCCAGGTAAAAGTGTCCCGGTGGAACAAGGTGGATTCCAGCCCCCTGACCACCCTTTTGAGGTCCTCCAGATGGATTATATTCAGATGGAGCGATGTCGAGGTTTCAAGTATGTCCTTGTAGTTGTATGCGCTTTGTCCAGGTGGACAGAAGCATATCCAGTCCCAGATTACACAGCCGCGACCACTGCCAAGCAGTTGGTTCGTGAGTTTTTCCCTCGTTATGGACTCCCTAGAGTCGTATATTCTGACAATGGTCAGCCATTCTCATCTGAACTCATGAAGCATGTTTCCCTGTTGTTAGGGTACCAGTGGAAGTTTCATTGTGTACGCCATCCTGAAGCAGCCGGTCTCGTTGAGAGACATAATCAGACTTTGAAAATCCGCATCGCCAAAATATGTAAAGAAAAGGGTGTAGACTGGCTAGTAGCTCTGCCAGTTGCTTTGTTTTATATGCGCATGGTCGCACATTCCAGATCAGGTCTGTCCCCGTACGAGGTCGTCTTCGGCCGCCCCCTAATATGTGGGGTACTCCTAGACCCCGAAGTATTACCGATGTTTCAAGTAATATGCTGACAGATTACCTAGCTTCCTTGATGTCTGCCCTCAACTCATGTCGTTCACAGGTTGCCGCCGCATTTCCAGACAATACCGAGGTGGCACCGCATGAAATCGTTCCAGGATCCATGGTGATGGTCCGCAACTTTGACAGATCAAGTCCGCTGGAGCCTCGCTGGAAAGAGCCCCGTCAGGTCCTCCTCACTACCCGTACAGCCGTGAAGTTGGAGGGACGCAAAGGCTGGGTTCACCTTTCTCATGTCAAACTTTTTAATGGACTGAAACCCGCCTTAAAGAACATTTCCCAGGATTTAAAGAATTGCCAAAACATTGTTCTCAAGGACTGTCCCGCAAATGACATTGTTACTACAACCCCTCCCCTGTTAGAGAAAACTCCGCAGCAGGAGTATAAACAGAAACTACGGTCTAGTAAAATAAGTCAGTCAGTTTGATTGTATAAGTCCTCCCCTAGGTGAAACGGTTAGACTGTTTCTGACATGTATAAAATAGACCCCCATAGTGAGAGAGTTAGTCAAAACTCAATCCGATGTATCGTTTTTCTGAGTTTCATATTATTTATCAGCATTATGATTTCCTGCACTAGTTATGCGTTCTATCTGTATTTTCCAGTTCCTCATGTAAATATGCCTTCTAATGTTACAGTAGAGCACACGTTCAGTGACCTGCCTCCTCATGAATTTTCTTACCGCCTCGCTATGCGAAATAATACTTTTATCCGCATGTTACATTATTCACACCAGACCAGCAATGCCACTAATTGTTGGGTATGTGGTCGACTCCCCCCTTTCCAGACACCGAAGAGAGTTCTGCCACTCTTTCCTTATCCTTTTTCACATAATGGTTCGTGTGGAGCATGGTCCACGTTAACGTCATCCTCAACAGATATGTCTTTTCTTAACAGTACATGTTTCCCAGACAAGCAAGGTCTCCCCCACAGAACAGGTTTAGATCTAGAAAATTAAGTGTACAATTTAGGTAATTATTCGTCGAATTTTATGGTCCTGAATGTTCAGTCTGATACTACTCCAGACTTACCTGCTATTTCAGTATTACCAGTTAAAGGTGAATTATGTGTCCGAAATTATGGTTCTGTACATATAGGACATAGTGATTGTACTACTATTGTCAAGTATAGTGACAGTGGGAAATCTATTTTCAGAGCTACACGTCATTCTTATTTTATTTGTGGTCAAACTGCATATGTCCGTCTGCCCCTCGATTGGGAGGGAACCTGTTACATTGCCTTCCTACTGCCACCTGTTTTTCTAGCCCCACCTGATTACCATAGGAATTCCCACCTAGTACATACTAGACACAAGAGAAACCTCCCGATTGTCGATTATACTGAAACTGCTGTAGAACAATATATAGATATCAATAAAGGTGTCTTCCCTTATTTAGGTGCAGTTGTAAATAGTAAGCTAATCCGTAGGTTAACAAGAACCCTTGAAGCTGTAGTAGATGAGACTGCCTCCGCTCTAGGTAACTTAACCGAAGAGCAATCTTTTATGAGAATTGTCGTGCTCCAGAATCGTCTCGTCCTTGACGTCATACTGGCCGATAGGGGCGGGGCCTGTAGAGTCATCGGATCTAGTTGCTGCATTTTCATTCCAAATAACGCGCCGTCTGTTTATTCAGCTATAACCAGACTCCATAAAATTGCCCATCTGTTACACCAAGATCCAGGCACCTGGACATGGTCCGGTTGGTTCTGGAATATAATTACCGCATGGGGATGGAAAATATTGTCCTTTCTAGGTATTGCAGTAGCGATCATATTCAGCTGCTGCCTCTGTATACAATGTGGCCCTGCGATTTGCGGCATTTGTGCTACCTCTTGTATTCCTAGTCCCAAGCCCCGTTCCAAATCCCGTTCCAAGACAATTCGAGACGAGCAAATGATACTGTATGAAATGATAGATGGTATCATGAATATTGATGTTTCCTGATGGAAACGTAGTGACAAGGAGGGAATGTGGAAAAGTAAATTTTGCCATGTTCTGTGTCCCTACGTGTCATCCGTCATATGTTATGTGTGCATGATTAAATATGCATATGTATTCCCCATGTTCGATTCAAGACGCAATTATAGTTGTGTCCACCTCTAGTATGCCAGTTTCCAGTTCTCGTGAATACTACGAATATCAGGCCTAAGTAAAGCTACGTTGCCACGTTTCCCAGTGTGCACGTTATTTCATTGAAAAGTCCCCGTTTCTAGGCCTCAAAAGGGCCCGGACATCAGATTCAGCTCCTGTCTCCTGAACCCTCGCTGAGGAGCGATCCAGCCCCCACCTGTATCCTCGACCTTTCACTTACTTCCTGCCTTGCAGGGCCCGGTCCAGCCTGGCTCTGCCTCTGAGCCTGCCAAAAAGTATGTTATGATTCCAGTTATCAGTTCAGTCCTCCTTCCCTGCATTCCTAAGCTACTGAACTGCATCAATAGTTTCCGTCATTGTCTAGCCTTTCCGGCTCCATGTAAGAGAAATACTGTATTTAATGGTCATTTCATATTCTTCATCACGCACTACATGTAGAATAATGCATGCTCCAGTCTTAGTGTCTGTCAGCCTTTCCCCTCCTGACTTCTAGTTTATATCAACATGTTCCCTAAACATCAGATACTAGATACTGCTTGGGTACATGTCGCCCTGACTCTCCAGACTTTAGTCTCTGCTCCTAGCACAGAGTTCATAGCCCCCAGCTTCTCCTAGTGATACGTCATTGTCAGTTTGCGCGCACCACCAGGTTAGAGGTCCCGGCTCCTTAGGTAGCCCCCTCCAATGTTTCCGCCCATTCATGACATATTCTGTTACGTTTGCATCACATGTCTATGTGCACACCCAGTTACACCCACTTTCGCCCTTATCTTTCGCGACTGCTACGCGTCATGCCTATTGCTCCACCCACTGTTACGCCTACTGCAATGTAATGCTATGTGTTTGCACTATGTATATATGCTCATGAATTGTTATTAAAAGGTTATCCCTTGTCCAGATCCTGACCACGGCAGCGCTGCCAGGGCTTGCCATCCTATTCCTGTGCAGGTTGTCCTGTTCCTGTCCTTATGCTGTAATAAACCTGCAAAACTCCTACTACCTCGAATTTTGACTCTTATTTATTGAGCTATCTGTTATTCATTTATACATGTAAAAAATAGGGTATTATTTATTTATTTACCACAGGGGGGACACTGCATGAAGAGCTTCTATCGTCGGATTACACTAAATTAGTAATAATATGAAACCTAAAGGTGAATTATTAACCAATTACCTTCATTGGTTGTTTTCTGCTCAGAGATTTTGGGAGGTTAATTTATAATGGTGCGTAAAAATGATTTACCAATTAAGATAAATGTCCTTACATATGCCCATATATGTGGTGAGACACTCAGTATTTGGGCTGATATCACTTATATACTACCAAGGATTCGAAAGTCAGAAGGGCACACAGATAATTCAATTCAATAGGCCAGTAACAAGGCATTATTTTGATAGAAAATATTTTGCCTGGTTTGATGCAACTGAATCAGGTAAGGTTTTTCATGGGAAGGGAAATCAGAGGAGATACTAAAAAAAATCTGCCTTTTATGGGCCTAGCTATGAAAAGTTAGAAGGAAATGATCCTCCTGGCATTAGATGCTAAAGAGGTGTCTGACTGGAGGATTGGTCTTTGTGGTGGATGATCTGTGGCATCAGGGTGTGCACACTGCTTCATATGATGGGTCTTAGCAAATCATCAGTACTCAGAAGCAAGAATCAGAGCACATGACAAGCTTTCGCAAATACCTTTCACAGAAAGGAGCTTGAGCCAGCTGCACTCACCACTAATGTTTCCTGAAGCCCTTGAGTCCTCCTATAGATAATCGGAGATACCTCAGACATCCGAGGACTACGCTGTGGACAATGATGCTAAGGTCATAGCATTCGCCGATGATATCATTTGTCACTCACTAATCTTGGGGACAGATCTACTGTCATCTCTTCAATACTTTCAGGTGTTCCCTGGTTCAAAACCAACCTGTCCAAATGTGATGAACTAAACATTATTATTTCATACAAACAATCTCAACCCTTCAAATCTCCACTCCCTTTTGATGGTAGGAAGATGAGATAGGCTACTAAGGATCAGTTATCACAAAAAATATCTTCAAACCTGAAGTGACTGAGTCAATAGGGCAATGACTTCAAACCTCAGTAAAAGGTGCATGGGATGATGTGGTGAATAGAAACAGCGAGAATGACAATCCTGCCTAGAATCCATTACTTGTATTAAACATTCCCACACGCCATCTCTTAAGCTGTAGGATCTCACTTAGAACTGTATTTGGTAAGGAAAGAGAATTTGCATCAGATGGGAAGAAGGGAAATGCAAACTGCAATGAGGGCCTTGGCCTTCTATACCTCCATCGTCATGCATTACATGTGTAAAGAAGATGGTGCAAGTTTGGCACCCATTTTATTATGGCTCAAAATATGGGTCACCCCTGAGCTGAATTTCACACATAAAGTTTTAAAGGACTGTCTTAAATTGAGTAGGGTGGAAGCCATCCCGTGGCTTCTTCCCTCTGTGATTTGGGTTTAAGTAGACTATTTTACACCCCATGTAACATTAACAAGCAAGATAGAGAATTAGTAAAGCAAAGATTCCTTGAATGCACGGAGAGCAAGAGAATCTTAGCATCTCTTGACAGGATCTCTCTCTACTGTGCCTGGCATGGAACCATATCTGACATGGATAGAGAACGCAGAATTAGGATTCTATTTGACTCGGCTGAGATTTAGTACAATCCAAAATCTACTTGTCTTCCCTCAACCTGGGACCTGGTTCATGTCTTTCCCTTGTTACCTTTGTGATGGAGTGCCCGTTCAATCGACAAAGCATTTAATGCTTTTCAGCACTTTATACCGCATCTTTACAATCTCGTTTTATATATCCCTTTTTACGTGGCAAAATTTTTAGCAGGCATCAAGAAGGGGTGCAGTTTATACAGGGATTAGACTCCCCCACATTATGATTTGCGGTTGTAAATTATCTTGTACCAGCAGTGAAATTGAGAAAGAAATATGCAACATGAGGACAATTAACTTTTATTCTGCGATTGTTTAAAGTGATATTTAAAATGAAGGTTTTTAAATTGTTTTATGCTATGTGCTTTTATGGTCATACACTGGCCGAGTAAACGGTGCTTGTGCAGGGTCTTATGTGAAACTGCATGTCTGCCTAGTGCTCAGAGGCATCCTGATATCACTCACTTTTCACCCTGCTCTCAAGAAACATAGACCTTATTAGGTCTCGCCTAGCGTCGCAGTGCATGTGCTGCTCACTCTGTGATATCTATTGTCGCTAGGTTGCTTTCGGAAGTGGGATAGAAGCTCCGCCCATGAATCTCATTGGCTGCTGTCATCCTTAATGCTGAACGCTGGCCTCTGATTGACAGTGAGGCTTATTTGTTCCCACGCTGTCTCCTTTTGGCCCCCCTCCACCAGGACTGGATCTTTTGCTCGCACACGGCGTCTCTTTGCTCGCGCATGGCGTTTCTTAATTATCCCAGCTCGGATGTCAGGAAGGGGAGAGCGGGCACCCTGCAAGAGAAAGTATGATGCTGAGAAGTTCCTGTGACCTGCAATGCACACCGACTACAGCGCGATGCTTGAAGACGAAATGACAGGCTGCTGCCGTCAGTCGCTTTGCATCCATGATCCATTTATCAGGCCAGTATTGTTCATGTCGCAAATTGGCAACTGATGCCATTACTTTCATTTTCGGCCATTACTTTCACTCCAAAATGGCTGTCCATGCATGTGCAGTCATGCACAGGCCACCAACTTTGAAGGGTTTTGAAGGCCATTCTAAGACTGGTGCCTTTTGCAGCCTCTGCATGGCACGTAGCGCACCGCGACAAAGGCCAGGTGTTACACGTTAAGGCGAGGTTCTGACATATCATTAAAAAGTAAAACTACGATATCCATAATGCACTATTAGGGAAGTGCTTGTATGCACTCTCAGACCTCATCACGTGATTTCCTAGATCAAAAAAAAAAGTCTTTCCCCGGGCACAGGTGCTTGGCAACCTCTTCTTGATGGACCACTCTTCCCAGTATCAGTCCAATAACTCTGTTTGGATTCTCATTGCTATGGCTGACATCTTTCCCTATGTTCCCGTCATCTTCGGATGTACTTCTACGTTTATTGCTGGACCTCGGGAATTTCCTTTTTGTGCTAATCACCAACGCATGTTTACGCTGCCACTGCTTTCATTATAATCACCAACGCGTGTTTACGCTGCCACTGTTTTCATTTGAAAGGATTTTTGTTGCGAGTCTTTGTGGTGCTTCTTTTCCGTCTGACTCGTTTTTCTTTGAAGTGCTGCGTGCGCACTACAATTTTTTCTGTTCACGCCCGAGTGCGTTGCCACCTTAGTTCTTGGCGGTTGTTTATTTTGTGACGTTGCCGCCTCGGTTCACGGCGTTTGTTTTTCTTTAGTTTCTGCCAAGGTCTACAGCGGTTAATATTATTGCTGCGTTCCCGCTTTTGTCTTGGCGGGTTTCCTAGCGACATAACCACTTTTGTTTAGCGGTGGTGATTACTTTTCAAGACACCTTTCTGTGAACCTTATTTTTTCTGATCCTTTGTGTGTTGATCAGCTTGTGAGTTCATCTTTTCTGGAATTGCCTCAGTTGAAGAATATTCTTTCAACGCCACATGGACTTTTTATTTATTGGAATTTTGAGAAGCTGAAAACCTGCATTATTCTGCATCTCCGTGTCAGATTGAGAAGTTACTCCACTGAGTTCCTGCACCATTGTGTCTTGATTCCTGATCTTCCTTCAGCACATTCCTTGTTGTCCACGGTGAGTCTGAGAGAGTACACAACCATACGCGGGGATAGTTTTCTAGGGGCAGTATACATATACTGGTGTACAGTTAGTGTTCATTTATGTTTGGCTCTCTTTCTTTTTGTCTCCTATTAGGGATCCGCTCCTGTGTTCAGTATTCTTGAAATTCCCAAGTCTTGGGAATTTGGTGTCTTCCATTCTACTTGGTGGTCTTGAGCTGACTCTTCTCTCCCCTAAGGGTAGGCAGCTAGAAATCTGGTTATAGTCAGACCTGGTGGTACCCTGAGGGAGAGTGGTCCTTCTTCGCTCCCGAGGATTTGGTTATCCGCTGAGCGGACTTAGAACCGCCACACCAGGTATTGGTATCTGTGGTGCTGCTACGCTGTTGCAAAGATAAATGTTTTTCAGTTGTGTCCGTTGTATGCTTCTCACACCCCTGCCCTCTGCCCTCTCAAGCTCTGTGTCCTCCTGTGCACCCCGTAACACATTACTGTTTCGCTCATGACTTTCTTACTTCCTTACCTTTTGCTCTCTCATTTTTTTGTGTGCCTCTCTGCTGCCTCCCTGTTATTTATTATAGCGAACAGTAAAGACTGGATACCCTTAACCAAAGAGTCTTTAGGGCTAAGCGACAGCTCCATGGATAAACATAATGATCCTACTCTGAAAGCTGCCCATTGTGGCTATCTGACATTACATGGCTGTGTTTTTTCCATCATATACCAAACATACAACTTGATGCATGCAGTGATTGTCTTTTAAATTCATCATGTTTCCTCTGGTCAGCTGTTCGTGCACAGCAGCCCTCTGAGCACTGCCTCAGACAGTAACACAATCTCCTAGGAATACAATTAATAAGATTGCCACAGCACAGAGGCAAACCAGCTGGGTAGGTAGTAAAACTATTACATAAACAAGGCATGTATGTGCTTTCAGTTTTAAAGGGATGGAAGGGCTGCAGGTTTCACTCTGTCAGGCAAAGGCAGCCATCCCAGGTGATGGAGCTGGCACTTTACTCACTGCTTGCTCTGGCTCCCCGAAGTGCTAAATATCTCCCCTTTTCATTTTCTAGGAGCTAAAGAAAACTCCTCAATAACCTTACGTGACACCCTACCTACCACCACCCTCCTTCACCATCATAACTACCACCAGCCTAACTACCCTACAGTATCCACTACCACCTGGACCAGCCTACGAACACCTTGTCATCACCGCACTAACCAATACCACTCTACGACACCCCTTCATTTCCATGCCACACAATTCCACAACTAACAAGTCCAATCCAACCCACATAATTCAACTACATACTGCACACATACACTACAAAACACATAGGTAAAGGACATTGCCATTTACAATACCAATAGCTCTAACTCAAGCAACTGCGAGACCTATTGCATTTCCTATGCTTGTTATAGATATAACTCACCCCTAAGGATGGCCCTGTCTGACCCAATAGGGAATCACTATTTGCGATTTCCCTAAAGCAGATGCAACAAGCCTTTCCTAAATGTGAACTGTGCATTTAGGAAATGCTAATTACCATCAATTTCAAGTTGATGGTAATATGTGTATACTTTGAAAAATGCACAAGAATGCATTTCTCAAAGTGCCATGTAGCGTGCTCATGCCCTTTGGGCATGTGTGTGCTTTATATGTGCGCACTTGGTTGTTTTGGGGGTGCTTCAGTGGCACCCTTGGCTTTGCATTAGTGAATGCATTACCATTCATTCCTATGGGCCTGCAGACCCATAGGAATGAATGGAGTCACATTACCTAATTGCAATTCGCTATTTACTGAATCGCTATTAAGTAATGTTAAGGAATTGCAAATTGTTTTACGATTCATACTTGCATAAACATTTGCAATTACCAAAGAGCGATTCCTTAAAAAGCGCTATTTGGTATTTAATAAATAGAAGTTTGATGCATGTGCCCCAAAGTCTCCTAAGTACAGCAACACTAATTCAACACAAGTCAGCGATTTCTTCAAGTGTTTTTTCGATTAACCAATATCTTGAATGTGTATTAAAAATCTCAGAGTTTCCTAAATTATATCTAAACAGGTCTCTGGAATTGGCAATTATTAAATATGAGCTGTGACCCTTTTTTGCCTTTTCTGTTGTTCTTTCAGCTGGAAGCCCTTTGATGTCTTCAACGAACAGGAAGCCTTGGAAGAGATAAGTCTGTGGAGATCAACTTCCGCTGTGTTGTTTTCTTGAATGTAAAAAAAAAACTCCATAGGTTTTCTTATTAGGAGCCATGCCCGAAATGGCCAACAATCTTTAGCCTTCATCTTGCAAGGTCCACAAGACACATGTTCACAAACCGCGTGTGAAATAACAACCATGGCACTTAAACTAAAAGTTCTTTCCAATCAATTAAAATAAATTAAAGAAGAAGTAGTAGGTCTGTACTCAAAATTTATTATTGACCTTGTTAAAATTAACAGTCACAAAACATACATACTAACCATCAATTTAGACATTATCAAAGTATTTAAGTATACATTAAAAATTAACAAATCCCAATTTAAAAGGTGGAATAACAGATAGTTCTCTACACGCGTTTCGGCGACCAGCGCCTTCTTCTGGAGTAGCCACGTATAACTCAATTAACGTAGTAGACGGCAACCTGATCTCATGCAGCCTCAGCAACCTAAACATCAAGGTCTTATGTATTTGCACAAACTTAGTTGCAAAATAACCCCAAGCATGAACTATTATCTGATAATGCTGAGGGGGTGGAACAGGATAAGCTGAATTATTATCGCCAAAACAGCTTCCTGTTTCTATGTTGCTAAAAATATCTAATCTTGACACTCATTCCAGTTCTGGTCTCTAAATGTTAAACATCCCGCCTCGCTTCCCAGTTTATGTAGTTGATTGCGTGTTTGGATACTCAAATAGTATAAATGCTGCACGAATTGCAACAAAGAAGTCTTCTTGATATGAAGAACCAAAGTGAACGTGGTCTGAAATCGATAGAGACTGGGAGCGAGGCACGGGATTCAAGGCTTCTGTTTTTTTTACCAGAAGCCTTGTTGCAATTTGTGTAGCATTTATACTATTTGAGTTTTGTGACTGTTAATTTTAACAAGGTCAATAATAAATTTTGAGTACAGACCTACTACTTCTTCTTTAATTTATTTAATTGATTGGAAAGAACTTTTAGTTCAAGTGCCATGGTTGTTATTTCACACGCTATTTATCCCTGACCTAGGACTTGCAGTATCCACTCTCTCAGGGGGTCCTTGTTTTCTACACATAATTACATGTTCACAAACCTCCATGAGTTTTGTCAGTAGCCCCAGGCCCCTATTTATCAAGGGTTTGCATTGAGTTTGCACCATGCATCGTGGTGCATGCATGATGCAAACCCTAAAATGTGATTCATCATGCCATGCAAACCCACTTTCGTGGCCCTGCGTGTCTTGACAAATCAGTAGTAACACAGCACAAATGTTTGCGTTGCTTTACTCTGCCCTGGGAAGGCATTTCATGGGTGTTGTGTAGGTGTTCACATGCCACGCTTGTGGATTTTAATGTATCCTCAGAGTTACCATCACTGTTGTACCTGGGAATGCTGCAAAAAGAAATGCCGTGTCAGGGGAGGTGAACAAGAAGATATATCTTTATTTCTGCTTGCTACTTTCTCTTTCTATTCTGGTAAGAGAAACATGCCTCTCAGGATTGTTTTTGTGCAGGAAAGTACAGTAAAGTTTGCATTAACACAATCCTGCATACAATGCATGCACCCGTGCTCCATGATGCAATGGTGTCTGTATTGGCGCTCGGCAGCTCATCGGTGTCAGCCCTGGGAAAAGGATAGGAGAGCGTCATCTTGTAATAAATACTGTGCATTCCTGCCCTTCCCCTGTAACGCGGTGCAGCTCAGCAAAGTGACTCTTGTAAACTGGCGAATTGGTAGTGATAAGGAGGAACCTACCACTAGTAATATGTCAGCAAAAACAATATAAGGTTCAGTCAAGGTCTCAATAAATTATTCTCTTGCTCAACCCTTAGTAGCTGGCAACGAGCAGGCAGGCTTACCTTGGGAGACAGGTGTGTAATGCATTTAAAAATGCCTATACATTAAATAAGTAAGACACCACACACAATAAAAATCCAACACCAATTTATAAAAATAGGTTATATTTGTATGATCAAATACACACCAACATGATAAAAAGCCAATGTAGCGAACCAGAGACATTTTCTAGTGCTTAAAAAACAAAAGTGCCTACATGGGACATCTGGTCGCTCTTGACCTTGACAAAGTCAAAGATTGAGACCAACTACGATGGAGCGTGGGTCGGATACACTAAGCGGGAGGCCTGGGCCAAAATGTTACTTTCACACTTAGAAACTTTTTCAGGCTGGGTTTCGAATCGATGACGGTGGCTTGGTTCAGGGCAAAACCTGAGGGAAATCCTGGAAAGTCTTGAGTTCCAGAGCATTCAGAGGGACGAACCAGAAATCCAGGCAGGGTCACAGTTTGACATCTGCGGGTTGACTCTCGTTGACGGGTCAGTCACCTTATGGAGCTTTTTGTCAAAAATTCTACAAACTTCTGGATCTTATTTCAGAAGGTCCTTTTGGGATTGCAAAGTGTTCACAACACAAATCCAAGGGTCTAGAAGCACTGAAATGGTACTCGGGGTGCTTGAACTATGTTTCCCACAATGCACCTGGCCAAATCTTTAAAAGTTCACTGGACGCAGTCCAGATGGTTCCTTCTTGGTGGAGATGATGCAGGTGTAGCTCTGTTAACCTGTTGCTTTCAGGGAGTTCATTACTTAATCCTTGTGAAGCCAGGCAAAGTCCTTAGGGCTGTAGTTCTTCGAAGTGCAATCCTTGGGGTGCAGATCAGGTTCCAGCAGGGCAGTTCTTCTTCTGCTTGTTGTTTCAGGCAGGGATCTGAGATGCTGTGCAGCTCTCCTATATTTATTCAGTGTTCCTGTGAGTCAATCAGAGAGGCATCCCTTACCAATGGGATGCAGGTTGCCACCCAGGAGTATGACCACTTCCTCCACGGTGTGGACTACTCTTGCCCTGGAAAGCACTATTCTTCCTGAAGGGTTATATCTGGCAGAGCCAACCCAATGATATGGGTAAGTTTTCCTAACACTCCCCTTCTAGCTCCTCTGCTAATCTAATTAATGGGGCTCCTGTCTGGCTGGGGTGCAGGATGTAGGGTAAGCCTCTGCTGCCCTAAACTGTCCTTCTCCCTTTGAAGACCAGGTTTGCTACTCTACCGCATACTGCTCTTTGCTCTGCTGCTTGCTTAATGTAAAGGCAGCCTGAAAAACAGGGCTGCCTTTAAAATGACGGTAGACACCACACTTAAGTTTACTGGGCCTCTAAACCTAAATGCCCTGTTATTTACTACGCACGTACAGTCAGTGCCGTCAGCACCAATTTTAATTAAACCTAATTACCATATACCTTTTAATCAGAGCACCCGCCCAGTGTCTGGTTAGCAGTCAAGTCAGTTACCACCAGTATCAATCAAATGAGGTCAATCAGGGCAAAAAGGATGACTTTCTCATAGTGACTTACAATTACTTCAATATGCCCCTCAATTCCTGGGCTCCCACACAGGGCTTGGGAAGTGGCCAGGATAATATAAAAACAAGCATTTGCAATTCAATAGGTCTCGCATTCACGAGAGTTTGAGGTATTGGCATTGTAAATGACAATGCCTTTTATTTATGTTTTAAAACGCAAAACATAAATAAAACGCATTGTCATTTACAATGCCAATACCTCAAACGTTCATGAATGCGAGACATATTGCATTGCAAATGCTTGTTTTGTTTAATAGTTCTAATAAGATTCTCCCTTGGGATTGCTTTCGCCCTCTGTATGGTCTTTTGTAAAGTGGTCAGAATACAGCCTCTCTGTGTCATTGCACTAATAGCTAAGTCGAAGTTTTGTTCACATTTTGCCTCTTCGTTACAATTTTTCAGAATATTGTGACACTTGAATGAATGGCTTTATTTCGATATATAAAATATCATAAAAGCAGAAATACAGCATGTTAAAAACAATAAAAACAATCACATTCTGTTTATACAATAAAAAGACATAAGAACAGATAATACAAGCATTAAATAGCCAGGGAAAGCCTATTCAAGCGGATTAACCATAACCATTTTAAAAATGTGGACACCCCGCAAACAACTAAAGTGTGTGTGTCAGATTTTAAGATGCGGAGCGCCTCTCTATGCTGCCGGGTACCTAATAGTCTACATAGGGGTTTGTGACACTTAATTTGGCAGCTGTACATGGCATGTGTCATTTTTCACTTTGGGTAACTTACCATTATGCTAAATACCATTATGGTAATGTATCTTAACTGTCGAAGCATCAATTCAATTGATTTTATGATTAAAAGCACGTTTTATTTTTTTTAATGACAAGCCTGAAGGTGTCCCATTAGTCGTCTGGGATGAAACGCTTTAGCTGTCCTTACTGTTGTATTGTGTCATGAAATAAAGACTATCTTCTAATCAGACATAGTTCTCTGGACTTTGGGATCTCTAATTCGACTCGTTTGAAACCTTTGAGGATTCATTTTGATGTTATACAGATAAATTGTTATTATTTTGTGGTGTGCCCTTCCTATCTCTTTGGTATTCTTGTACTACAGACACGTGTCTCGAAGCACACGATTGGTCAATACTACAGACTTGGCATGACGCATACTCTATTGGCCAATGCTACACTGCTAGTGTTTTCAGATGAGTTTATTGCTTAAGTCTATTTGAATTCTTAGTAACCACAATCCTACATTGACACCTGAGTGTACTTTTTTCCGTTAGCTTTGAGTCAACATATACTATTCACAACTTCAATATGGATTCATGACAGAATTAGAAACAATAAATATGGATATATACCAAAGAAAGTGTGAGAGAATACAATAACACTAGAGACACTGAGATGTATTGGAATGAATAGACCTTTAGGGAACCAGTGGACAAAACCCACACAGTGGCTTCATCTCACAAGTTGTGCATCTTACGCCATACATAGTATGCTTTGCCTCCTTTCTTTTTGGTGAGGGATTAGTGATAACATTAAAACAGAACTCCCACCTACATATCCTGTGAAAAGGAAATGAAGAAAGTGAGAGAGCAATAGAGTTGTTTTCTTAGTGTGTGCCATGCGTCAGAGCCTACAGTGGTGCCCAGAGGTCTCAGGGAGAGCGATTTAAAACACCCGCTGTAGCGCCAAACACACAGACGAATGCACTCAGATTAAAGAGCAAACCCTCCATCTTCACATCATGTTGCAGTTGTTGAGTGTGGGGCAGGGCATCAGTCACTAGAGGCAAAGCCTAGAAGATGCTCCTAAACCAACAATGGTAATAACTAGCAGATTACATTCTGAGCATCAGTGCATACATGGTTTTTGACATTCCTTTTTTTTCATATATTTATTTATTTTAAAGATCATTGTAACCGGGATGCAAATGGTTACATTTGTGAAGCATTGTAAAATCACACTGCAGAGGCCTCCTGACTATAAAAGAACTGTTTCCATTGTTAATATACAATCTATGAGGCAGATTTTATCATGTCAAGTTTGATCCACTCTGGTAATAAACTGCAGTTTGACCTTTGCACTGTAGTAACACGCGTGAATGTGCTGTTATTAGTACACTTAGGTTTATTGGGCCACTTTCATTTTTACGTCATGGCATGAATATATTTATGCTGTGGCAGTAAAGAAAAATGCATGCATTGATGCCAACAATTGGGGCTTGACCAACAAGTAATTGACTGGAATAACTCAACCGAGTCTACTGAACAAAGGGGCATATTATCAAGGGATTTATCTCCGCTTTTTTGGCTTTAAAAGCCAAGAAAGCGGAGATACAATTATCTCCCTATAAGCAACAGGGTGCTAACACGCATATTCGCATGTTAGCACCCTTTTTCTCTACGCTTCCCCTTGCATCTCTAATGAGATGCAAAGGGGGCGTTCCAGAGAAAAATAATAGGAGAAATTTGGTTAAGCGACATTTCTCCTATTATCAAGGATTTCTCTAACCCCGTTAGTGATAAAAAAAGCAGCGCTAACCGCGGTTAGCACTGCTTTTTTTACACCTGGGGGCATATTACCAACGATTAGCGATATTTATCGCTAACGAGGCTTAGCAACGATTTTTTTAACGCTAAGCATCGCCGGAAATTATCGCAGAGATAACTTGCTATTAGCAAGGTTTATCTCAGTAGTGATAAAAATCCTCGTGCTAACTGCCAAATGAGAGATTATCGCTGGAAAACCAACGATAATCTCTCTAAGTTTGGTGAAAGCTTGATGATAGGGGCTCACAAACTTAACCATGATATCCACCTTCCATAGGATATCATGGCTAAGTCAGGAAAATACCAGGTGTAAAAAAAGCAGTGCTAACCGCGGTTAGCGCTGCTTTTTTTATCACTAACAGGGTTAGCGAAATCCTTGATAATAGGAGAAATGTCGCTTAGCAACATTTCTCCTATTATTTTTCTCTGGAACGCCCCCTTTGCATCTCATTACAGATGCAAGGGGAAGCGTAGAGAAAAAGGGTGCTAACATGCAAATGTGCGTGTTAGCACCCTGTTGCTTACAGGGAGATAATTTTATCTCCGCTTTCTTGGCTTTTAAAGCCAAAAATCGGAGATAAATGTCTTGATAATATGCCCCCTGGTATTTTCCTGACTTAGCCATGATATCCTATGGAAGGTGGATATCATGGCTAAGTTTGTGAGCCCCTATCATCAAGCTAACGCCAAACTTAGAGAGATTATCGTTGGTTTTCCAGCGATAATCTCTCATTTGGCAGTTAGCGCGAGGATTTTTATCACTTCTGAGATAAACCTTGCTAATAGCAAGTTATCTCTGCGATAATTTCCGGCGATACTTAGCGTTAAAAAATTCGTTGCTAAGCCTTGTTAGCGATAAATATCGCTAATCGTTGGTAATATGCCCCAAAATCCCTTGTTGGCATATTTACTACCTATTATCTGATGTATCCACGGCCTCATGTTGTAGCTGTGCACGACACACCACGTGCGCATCTACGAAATGACACTGGCATTTGTATTTCCCATTTCTTTACTGATGCGAGTTGCAAAGATTAACAGCCTGATTCATCAAGGTACCGTTTTGCGAGTCTCTAATAGAGATTCATAAGGAATCGCTATTTGAGACTCGCAAAACGGTATTCATGTAGGAATCGCAAAATAAAATGCGATTCCTACACATTCCTTATTTGCGATTAGCAAATTGCTAATCGCAAATAAGGAAAAACTCCCCATTCATTCCTATGGGCCAAAAGGCCCATAGGAATGAATGGGGAGTATTCCTTATTTGCGATTAGCAATTTGCTAATCGCAAATAAGATAGCGATTTGAAGGGTGCCAGGGGTGTCCAAAGGACACCCTGTAGCACCCCTTAAATGCACATTTGAACAGGTGTTGCGCACACACATGTCCAAAGGACAAGTGTGTGTGTAACATGCAAAAGAAAAAAATGCACTAAAGTGCTTTTTACACTATTTTCGCAATTTACCACCAAGTAAGACTTGGTGGTAAATTGCGACCAAATATTGCGATTTCGCAATTTCTAATTGGTTGATGAATTGCATTTAAGGAATCTCTATTAGAGATTCCTTAAATCCAATTCCTCGCAAATATGCGATTTCGGTAATAGCGATTTTTGCATTTGGGATGATGAATCCCAAATGCAAAAATCGCACTCGCAAAGGGCCAGATTCTCAGAATCTGGCCCTTTGCGAGCGCAAATCAGCTTGATGAATCAGGCTGTAAGTTTTTTTTAAAGTAGCATAAAAGCGGTGTTTTGTTCTTTGAGGCAGTGTGGGGGGGGCAGGGAGGGAACAGGTGAGGGGAAGCAACATGAAGTGCACATGATGGACAAGCATCACAGAGTGAGGGGCAGCAGGAGGCAGCCGCGGCCCGTGCAGGTGAGGGCGGTGGGGCCAGGAGGGGGGATCTCGACAGGCGACAACGAAGGAAATTGAATTATTTATTTAATTTTCCCTCGTCATCGTCTGTCGCAAGGGTCCTCCACCCGCTGCACGGAGCGCCCTGGTGGGGGGAGAAATACTGAGGAATCTGGAAGGAAAGAGCTGAAGAGATCGATGCCAGGGGGAAGAAAGCCCTTATCCTCACCTGGATGTTCAGCTGAGGGGCCCTTTGCCACCGCCTCTTAGAAACATGGCCTATTCTCAAAGCTAAAACATTAATTAAGAGGCAATGTTGCTCGGTTATGCTAATTGATAATAACTTTGAAACGAGACCGAACTAAGACGTCATTGGTAGAAGCCCTTGCAGTTCCTTTACTCTATAAATTGCATAAAACAACCTGATGGAAAGTGTCTGTTACTGAGCATCATCTTTATAGCGCTAAAAGTTGGAATATCTATGATAAAATACGTTTTCCCCCCAAAATTATTTTCAACGTGGAAAACTGGAGCTAATTATGCATTTTTTTTTCATCTAACCAGAAGACGGATGGAGCGAGCAGATTCGCTGAATTTGTCATCTGTGAAAAATGCGACGTAATCACACGAAGCATAAAGCCCCCCTTTCCGCTCATTAGACTGAGGGGGCCGCAATTCAAGTTCTCTAAACCACCTCTCACTGTAAGAAACGTTAACCTCAACTCGCCCTTCTAGTGTGAGAGCCATAAATACGCGCCACGAGGGAATAGTTTTACATATTTTTCACGCTAGCTCCTTTGCCATTTTACTAACTCATCCTGAAGTGATGTTGGCTTTCAATCTTCCAAGCACAGCTGTGCGGCTCAGCCTTTCACCCGCACCAGCGCCTTCCTGCTGTCACTCAGATGCCCCCTTCCGGGCCTCGGCGGCACTGCAGGCAGCCCAGCAACTCGCCCCGAGAACCAGACGACAAGACCCCCCTCCCCCTCCCTAACACAAACACCATTTCGGAGGCTTTCCAATTGAGATTCGTCTTTTGATTAGGTCCGGTATCTGTTGAAATGTATATCTTTTGCTGCAGTTTACACACAGATCATATGTAGTACACCCTGCCTTCTATTAGATACTGCTTATCTTATATTGGGCAATTTGAAGACATTGTATTCAAATTTAGCGACACGACCCGTCCTATTGCGCCTAAAATAAGATATTCCCCCAGATTCATGAAGAACACATTTTGCGATTCCTTAATAGCGAAAAATACCGATTCGCTATTAAGGAATAGCAAAATGCTATTCATCAAGAAATCCATTAAAAAATAGTGATTTCTAATAATTCCTTAATTGCGACTCGCAAATTGCGACTCGCAAATTGCGACTCGCAATTAAGGAATATTTCCCCATTCATTCCTATGGGCCTAGAGGCCCATAGGAATGAATGGGAAGACCATCTCAATTTGCTAATCGCAATTAGCGATTCGCAAATTGAGATTGCGATTTCAAGGGTGCAGGGGTGTCCAAAGGACACCCTGTTGCACCCCTGAAATTGATGTGTGCACATATGTTGCGCACACACATGCCCTTAGGCAAACTATGAAAAATGCACTTTGGTGCATTTTTCAAAGTTTTTGCTATTTACCACGTAGTTTAACTTCGCGGCAAATAGCGGCCCCAGATTGCAAATTCGCAAGTTTTTAAATGGTTCATGAATTGCATTTAAGGAATCTCAAATTGAGATTCCTTTTCCTTAAATGCAATTAATCGCAATTTAGCGATTTCTATAATTGCGATTTTTGCATTTGGGATGATGAATCCCAAATGCAAAAATAGCGCTCGCAAACGGCCAGATTCTCAGAAACTGGCCCTTTGCGAGCCGAATATACTTTGCTGAATCTGGCTGATTGTCTCAGTGTGCAAATAGTGCTGTTTTATGCAAGGCCAGCAGATGGCACTGCTGGCGTTTGTCATTTTGCAGCAAGAGGTGCCTCAACCTTTTCCACGCAGGTCCAGCTGGCTTACCTTAGATCAGTGGTTCCCAAACTTTTGACTCCTGAGGACCCCCATTGAGTCACCACTGGAAGCCGGGGACCCCCAAGCAATTTGTATGAGTTAAATTTCAAATATTAAAACAGTAATTAAAAAAAACCACACGTGTTCACACAAAACAAATACTCAAAGTACTAAGGATTTTGGGGCCAGATGTACGACCATTTCATTTAGCGCCTCGCAATTGGCGACACAATGCAAGTGGGAAATTGTGAGTCGCTAAATGAAATGTAAAACAGTGTGTTTAACACCGTTTGGGATTTCCAATAGGGTCGCAAATTGCGGGGCCTCTCTCAATTTGCTAGCCCATTGGAAATGCCCGCCCTCCCAGGGATGGTGGCCTGCTGGGCTCAGCAGGCCACCATGTCTGGACTGCTTTTAAATAAAGTAGTTTTTTAAAAAATGCAGCCCGTTTACCATGAATTTAAAAAAAAAAAGAAAATTAAACGTTTTAGTTTCATTTTTTAAGGGCAGGCAGAGGTCCCTGGGACCTCTGCCTGCCCTTAAAAAATAATTTTGCATGCATTTGCAAAGGGGAAGGGGTCCCCTGGGGACCCCTTCCCATTTGCGAATGCATTACCATCTACTTGAAGTAGGTGGTAATTGCAAGTGTTTCGTGACCGAAAAACATTTGTAAATGGTTTTCAGACTCGCTATTTGGAAGGGAATGCCCCTTCGAAATAGCAAATTGCAAAACCTATTTAGCGAGTCGCAAACAAATTGCGACTCACGAAATAGGCTATGTACATGGCCCAATAGGTTTTTGCATGCGCAAATGGGTTCACGAACTCATTCGCGCAGATAAAAATGGATCGTACATCTGGCCCTTAGAATTTTATATTGAAGGAACAGCCCCTCTGTCACATGTATGTCATTTGTTTTATAGCATCTCTCATACCATTGTAGGATGTCAGAGCACTTTACATCACACACATATAGAGACATTGAATCATACATGTAAATCAGTGTATATATAAATGTTACATAAGGTAAAGGGGACTACAAGGTTCACATGTCATTCATACTGGTAGGCATTTTTAAAGAGTGCTTGGTCTGGAAAAGCACAAACTCAGGATTCAGAACATAACACAGTGGCTAGTAACATAAAAAATGTATTTCCGACCAAAGAAATCTTTTTAGCAGCATCAGCATAATGAATAACTGGGAAAAAACATAAGTTACTAACTGGTACCATGCAGTTTGCAAGCAGATCTTTGATGACAGTTTATAGTTCCCTCTGCTAGATTTCGATTGCCACTTATGAAGTGCACAGTCACAAAATAATCTCTGTGACAAAAGCAGTAACCACGACCCTATGCACATAAAATACTGCTTTTCTAAAATGCATGTTACACGTTCTTTGTAGTAGGCACATTAACCCTCTGTGCTACATTAGTTAAGCCAAAGCTGCCACTGAACAAAACTCGCCTCGTTCTCCAGCAGGTACATTAATCACTGCCATTATCTTGACACTTTTATTGTTGCTGGAAAGCTGCTAATTACACAAGAAACTGTTCTGTTCTTTTAAAACTGCTGCCCACGGACCCCCTGGGAATGTGTCACGGACCCCTGGGGGTCCGCGGACCACAGTTTGGGAAACACTGCCTTAGATCATTTTGGTGAAAACATAGCCACAATGTAGTCCATTTACAATCACTACCTCTGTCTGGCAGAATCCGTTTCCTTTTCTGTTCCAGGATGTCCCAGGGCAGGCAGGGACATGCTAAGATGGCCGGTGTGATTGACAGGTGCCTGGAAATGTAGGTGTGGCGAGCCCTGAGCAGACTCACTTTAGTGCACAGACTGGGCATGAATTAGCTTGGGAATTTGATTGGGGGATGTGCTAAATCTGGCCAGTGAGTAGGATGGGGTGGACCCCTGCCAGTTGGCATATGTCTCTTCTACCCCCAAGCCCCCCCATTGCTGCAAATCATCCTTATATTAAAGGTTTCCTTGGTACACATTGAACGTAGTTACCTGTACTTTGCAAAAAAAATGTACATGGAGTTGCAAGCCATGGCTGCAATTTCAAACAGTCCTAGTTGAGGCCTAGACAGAGGAGACGCGATTGCTATTAGAACATGCAATAGAATTGGATGTATGACGTTACAACGCATACTTTTACAACGCCTACCTTTACATCGCAAGTTTTACAACGCATACCATTACAACGCATAATGCTTTTGGGCGCTGGATAGTGAATAGTTTAATTTACTATTCCAACTTCAGTCCCCGTGGACACTAGGGAAGGTTATTGGATAGTAAATTAACCTATTCCCTATCCTAGAGCGCCCCAAGCGTTATGCGTTGTAATAGTTTGCGTTGTAAAAGTTGCGTCGTAATCTGAGTGCGTTGTAAAAGTTTCGTTGTAAAGGATGTTTCCCGTGGTAAGTCAGTGCGTTTTTACATTAACTTGCACTCCTTTTCCCACCTGCAAACATGGGATGTAATACCTCTACCCTAGCCAACGAGAATGAATGAATGCAGGAGAAAGATTTATATAGTGCTCAGATATTCCTACGTTTGTCCAGGCGCTAAAAGACTGCAGCTACATTTGAAACAATGGGCCGCTATACTGAAGCACAATGCAAAGTAATTTAACACATTTCCAGAGCAGTAGTTCATTGGGAGTGCTTCAAAGATTGGTCGGTCCCCGATTCCAAGATTGAGCTGCTAGGTATGACAAAGAGGAGCCATTCTTTCCTGTGCTTCGAGATTTTGAAATTTTTTGCCACCAGGGAATCAGAGAAACGAAGAGCTTAAAACATCTGCAATGAATGTACCTGTCCAAAAGATACTCGCTGCATAAAAAGCCTGATGTGCCAACACCAGTGCTTTGAACAGAATTCCTTTCTTCACCGGCATCCAATATAATTAGTGGTGCGCGTGCACCACAGAGGAGCGGGGGGGGGGGAAGCGCGGCAGCGGCAGCGAGGCGAACGTGCGCCGCTGCGCGTGCTAGACACGGACGGGAATGGCTGTTGTTACGGTGGGACAAGCGTCAGTCTTTGCCCAATCGAGAGCCTTTAAAAAAAAAAACACGCGAAAGCCAATGCCTACCTGCGTAAGCCTGATCACACGCACAAGCGTGTGGTCAGCTTTCAAAACCCCTTACAAAAGGTCTCACGCTGCTAGGCGCGAGACCTAACTAGACTCGGGTGCTAAGATCGTGCTCGGGCTGAGATCCTTGAAACTATTAAATCTCGGGGTAGGGGGCTGAGATGCTTGACATGTAATCCCTCTCAAATATTTTACATTTTTCTACAACATATGCAACTGATAATTTTCACCCTTAAAACAGGTCAGATCAAGCCTGTAGTAGGTGACACTAATAACCTCCTCTTTTCCACCACCAATGGTTATTCCTATCTCTACCATAAAATTTGAGATGCCAGGTGAACATACTTGCTTAAATGCTTAGGTGGTGCTGATCACATGGGGACATTGCTGTCTTCCCTAAGTTAGCATGAGCACGCTGCAGTCTGTCCACTGCTTTGCACCAGTTACTATGTGCATTTATTTTGAAATTACTCCTTTTAATATTTTCACATGAGAATCAACTGTTGTATTCACGTTTTGCAGGTTCCTGGGATTTAGTCTGAACATTGTGAACAAGGTCCAACAACAATACCCCATGTTATTCTGTTCTGGTCAGACCTTAGCACCTTGACAAAACATACCAATGCAGCTGCTGTTTGGGAATACGTACTTTGGTCTTGTTGCAATACATGGATGGGTAGCAGACACTTGGAGGAGGACCTTTCCAGGTAGCAGAGCATGACAGCACCTCTGATGTAGAGCTACCATCTATAGACTGAGGTACGGGTCTACAGATAACACCCAGAGATCTTCTAATACGTAAACATCCTGCGTCTCTGCATGTCTCTCATTATGACATCTCCTTTTATGATCTATACATTACTTGCTATGCTGACAGTATTTGTGTTATGCATTTTTCTGCTTATTGTGGCACATATACTGCATATTAGAGCACGTTAGTTGAAATAAATATTTTAAACTTGTTTGTGGCTCTGTTAGATCTTATTGTGAGTGAAAGGATGTGTCTTGTAACCGCGATTCCTGACGGAGTCGAGAGTGTTGTGTTCAGGGGTGTCAAATCACTTGCTCCTCTGTAAGAGAGTAGGAGGGTAAGTGAGACACTATAGCTAGTCGGTCCTGAGCTCATGGGTACTAAGGTTGTAGGATGACTTTGTTTGCGCAGAATCCCTGCAACATGGCGCTACCAATGTTTGGTCTAGTATTTATTCACGGTACCCCTGAGTAGCTCTTGTGCTTGTCCACAGTACCCTGTCGCTGACTCCTGGGGATGCCCGAGGCTGTTTCTGTTGGTTTTTCAAGCTTGAATTGTAAAAGGTTTCTGACGGTCCTGCACTGGTTCTCTTCCTTTCTCCATAACTGATCACAAAGAATAAAAATCAAAAACTTTGAATAATTACCTAAGCCATACGATCCAGGCGGTGAACTGCGGACAAATTACGAGAATGAAAAGTCCTGCGGGACCGAAAAAATTAAAATGCCCATCCCTGCGGACCTGACTATCCAGGCAGTAGTGTCTAGCAAACGTGTGCGGCCAAGCCCAAGTTGCTGCCCAACAGATGTCCAGGACTGGCACCTCACAAGCTAACACTGTGGTCACTGCCTTCCCTCTGGTGAAATGTGCTCTTAGGCCCTCAGGAGGCTGCTTTTTAGTTAGGGCGTAACATATTATTATACAGAGAACAACCCAGCATAAAATGGACTGTTTCTGTACTACCCAAACTTTTCTTTAGCTCCTATATAGCCCACGAAGAGTTGGTCATCCCCCCAGCACTCTTGTGTGGTCAAGGTAGAACAACAATGCTCTTTTTGTGTTGACTATGAATTTGCTCCTTTTCCTTAGAGGTATGTGGAAAAGCATGAAAGGTGGGCGGATTGACCGATTGACCCAAATGGAATGGACACATCATAACCTGAATATCCTGGACTCGCTGCTTGGGATGATGAACCCGAAACTGCACTGTGTCTAAAACAGCACTGATGAAAGGGAGCGTCTGCGAAGGAGACAGGTGTGACTTTGGCATGTTTATAGTGAGCCCCAGTGAATTCAGGCGGTCTGCTGTAGCCTGGAGGTGGGAAACGACAATCTGAGGCGAGGACACCATCAACAGCAAGTCAAGCCTAACTTGAACCACAGGCATGATGGGGATGTAGAAATACGCATCCTGCAATTTCAATGCTACCAGCCAGTCTCATTGATCTTGGGCAGACAAGGCCGTCCTGTGACTACTCTGTAGCTTGGCCCCTTTTTGTCTCACTCTTGCGGCATCGCGCAGCTCTCTGCCTTCAGCGCTCACCTACCACTCTCCCTTTCATCTGGTTTTCGTCACGTTACCAGCATTCCCTCTGCTGTGTTTCTGTTTGTCGATCGGACACCAATCTCGTTCGTCTAGACCTCCCAGAACATCGCCCGCTTTTCTATCAGCGTTGCCCTCTCCTGCCAGCACTCGTCGCAGCCATGACCAAACTTTACATCAGTGCAGCACCCCCCCCCCCTGTGTGCAAGCCCGCTACTTCACTGCATCACCATGCTCCGTTTCAGGCTGTTGTTTTTCGTCGCCCCTGGTGCTGGTAGCTTCCCCAGGTTGGTAGACTCCTTTTTCAATGGAGTTTATTTTAGTGTAGGATATCTGTACGATAGTGAGCGAGGCCGGAGGAGCTCGCTCAAAGCTCGTCCATCTTCAGGCAAACCCTGCCCCCAAAGTCTCCATTAGATTGAGCGGTCTGCACATCTATCGAGTATCACACTTAAATCACTGCCCCAGACCACTGTGCCTGGGCCCATAGTAACTATCAGACCCCTGACCTCAGCAAAGAAACCAGATCCTCCTCATTAGGATCGAACACAGTGACCTGTGTATCACACAGTGCCTGGCGAGTGCACCATGTAACCCTTTTTCGGATGGGAACAGCTACCTCCCACACGTTGCAAGAGTAGATGGAAACCGGCAACTCAGCCAGCCAGCCTGCAGGCAATAAGAAACGGCTAGCATCAGTGAGGTGCAGATCCTGCAAAAAACATATATCTATTTAATGTCTGGTTAGATACCCTAGTACCAGTCACATTTTGTGCTGGTCATTCAGACCCTGAATACTTCAGGTGAAGCCCTTAACCTTGGCTCTAAGATGCCAGAAGAGGTGTACGCACTGTGCCCTGCAAATGTAGCCAGGATGTGCGGTGTGCCCTTGCCAAGTCAATGCCAGTGTGACTGTTAGGGGAACTAGAACTAACACAGAACTGAAAAAATAATACATCCTGCTTAATGACCAACCCCTACCACATCAACCCATCCAACAGGTTGAACTTTGCTCTCCCACCCCTCATCAAACACAAGGTGCCTACAATCAGGAAGTGTAAAAGGAATCATCTAAGGACGTGCCAAAAGGGCCACGCGTACAGCCATCAGGTAACTGGGTGGCCGGGGGAAGGGGAGAAGTGGCAAATATAGGAGAACTCGGCCTACACCAGTGGGAAGCAGAGGGGTCCCACCGCACCCCCGGATGGTCCCAGCCCCATTGCAGCAGGTCTCACAGCACAGTTCAACAGAGGACCAGGGCACCCTGCTTGGATACCCGTGCCATCAACATGAAGCAAGCTCATGGACATCAGGCATCAGCTAGTCATAGTTACTGAGGCAGCCCCCACCAGGGGACCACCAGGGGAGGGTGTGCATCTCACTGCAGGGGGCGTCACACCTTGTGAGATCTTCAAAGCAGCTTGTGGGTCTGCAAAGTAGTGACATTTTCCTTTATGGTGGATGCAGAACTTTGCTGAGTATAGCAGTGAGTAGGTGGGTCTGGCTTATTGCAGTTTGAGCAGGAATTTCAAACACGTGGTTTGTGTCACCAGAGTGAAAGCACAGTCGAAGGAGGGGGTATTTCCTTGGTGTTGGATCTCTTGGCTTTCTTTTTCGAGGCATTGTAGGTCTCTCTGTTGTTTAGTAGTTAGGACACTATTAATCTCGGCGGGCCACCGAAGGGGGGGTGGGCCAAAGGACCGGTGTGCATGCATCACTATAAACACCGGGGAAAGGTCAGCCCCAAACAAAATGCACACCTGTAGTCTCAATATAGGTTTCCATCCTATCCATGATTGTGGACTCCAGAATCCCTAAAATGGATGAGGTTGTTACGCCAGGAGCACGCCTCAAGATCTTGATTTTTGACTTTGATAAACTCCAATACTTTTTATATATGGAGAACCTGGTTCCTGGTGGCCGCATGAGTATCTTCGCTGTCTGAGGATCGATGTTCTTACTGGTCGATGTGTACCTCAAGCATGTCAACTTTCTCCTTGACGTGGTCAAATATTTTAGTGACGAGATCTATTTTAGAGTCAATGGTGATTAGGCTGTATTTGACAGCCAAAAACATGGTCTTGATACCCTGTGCTGTTGTGGCTTCATCCGTGTCCGGCATGTCTTGTGTGTGGTTCTCAAGCTCCAGGTCAGCATTATGAGTGGTGCATCTGATTCAGGTAAATTTGGGATGCCTGTTGTCAGTTTTGCCCATGTTTAGAGCGTGCAAGGTCTTGCGAGTCTCCATGAAATTGAGGAGCCTCGGTGGATCCATGAGTCTTAGGGAGGTGCCCCAGGTGTCTGCAAGTAGGGTGCTGCCACTCCCCAGTAAAAGATCGGTAGGGAGGCATGAGCAGACCCAAGATGCAGACATAGCACCAACAGTGTATACAAAACCCTTTGCAATGGTCACAATGCGGGGTCCTATACAATAGCAAGTGGGCAGCTGGAGCAGAATCAAACTTTCTCTCAAAGCCAGGTCAGTGGGGTTCAACAGGCTCTGGTGTCTCTGTGGGAAGCAACGTCCTGCAAAAAGTGGCAGGAGTCAGCGGAGTGGGGTCCACCAGCAGTCACATATAGGCCTGTAGTGCAGATGGAAGAAAGATAAGGAGGGGCCCAGTCAATCTTTCACCAGCCAGGTGCATCAACCAGAAGTGGAGCTTGGAGGCGAGTGCTTCACGTAGATGCCCCTCATTCACTAGGTCTTGGTGCTGGCCCAGTTTGTGGCAAACAGCGTGAACCGTCACTCCTCCGCACAGTTGCCCCCGGCACCAGCAAGCAGCCACCCATCTGCCCCCCCCTCCCCAGCCGGCAAGGCCATCTCTCTTTCTCTTGGTGCAGCCCAGCTCACTGTTCCCGCAGAGGCAGGCAAAGCACACCACTCGGGGACTTCAGACCTCTGGGCCATGTAGCTCATACCTCAGGGTCCCAGCACAGTTGTGGCAGGCCTGACGCAAGATATTTTATTGGCCATGGCTTGTGTTCGACTCCACAAGGCAGCTTCAGAGGCAGCTAGGCTCCACTCGCACACCAGCAGGATAATAATCCCCTCTGTGTGCAGGATAAGTGAAGAATTTCTCTCTCTAGTCGGCAGAGCCTTCCTCAGCATCTGCCATCTCGCTACTGGGCTCTCTGGCACCCTCCTCAGTGTAAGGTGCTGTTACTAACCATTCAATCAATCAGGGGGTTTATAAAGCGTGCTACTCATCCATGAGGTTCTCCAGGCGCTGGGGGGTGTGGAGGGGGGGCAGCTCCGGATCAGTCGAAGAGCCAGGTCTTGAGGTCTTTCCTGAACATGTGCAGGGTCGGGGATAGTTTGATATTCACAGGGAGCTCGTTCCAGGTCTTGGCTGCGATGTAGGAGAAAGCTCTACTGCCTGCTCTGTTTCTGTGGATGCGAGGAACCTCTTCCAGGGTGAGGTCAGTGGAGCGGGGGTTCCTCTTGCTTACATGGAAGGAGACTCTCTCATCGAGGTACTTGGGTCCGATGTTGTTGAGGGATTTGTAGGTGTGGATGAGGAGTTTGAAGGTGACCCTCTTCTCTATGGGGAGCCAGTGGAGGTCTCGTAGGTGTTGGGTCATGTGCTTGTGTCGTGGAGTTCCGAGGACGAGTCTGGCTGAGGCATTCTGGTTGTTTGTGTAGAAGAGTTTTGTTGATTCCGGTGTATAGGGCGTTGCCGCAGTCCAGTCTTCTGGTTATGAGCACGTGGATGACAGTGCTTCTGCAATCGGGGGGATCCATTTGAAGGTATTGCGGAGGATGCGCAGGCAGTTGAAACTGGTGGAAACAACGGCATTGATCTGGCGGTTCATGGAGAGTGAGGAGTTGAGGATGATACAGAGGTTTTGTGGGTGGTCTGTAGGGGAGGGTGGCTTCCCGAGGGTGGAGGGCCACCAGGTGTTGTCCCAGGAGGAGATGAAGAGGCCGAGGATGAGGACCTCGGTTTTCTATGAGTTGAGCTTCACGCAACTGTCTTTCATCCAAACTGGGACGTCCTTCATTCCTTTGTGGAAGCAGAGTCTGGTGTCTTCGGGGTTCTTCGTGAGCGAGAGGATGAGCTGGGTGTCTTCGGCATAGGATACTGTGCTGAGCCCATGCTGTCTGATGAGGGTGGTGAGGGAGGCCATGTAGATGTTGAAAAGCATTGGGCTGAGCGATGAACCTTGGGGTACTCTGCAGTTGATGTCAGTGGGATCGGAGAAGAAGGGAGGGAGTCTGTTCTCTGGGTTCTGCCAGAGAGGAAGGATTGGATCAAGTCAAGGGAGGCTCCTTGTATCCCCGTGTAGTCTTGCCGCGAGCGTGCAATGTGAGATGGCATCGAAGGCTGCGGAGAGGTCTAGGAGGATGAGGGCCATGGTGTGTCCCTGGTCGAGTAGCATGGGGATGTCGTCCGTGGCGGCAAAGAGGGCGGTCTCGGTGATGTGGTTGCTGCGGAATCCAGATTGTGAGGCGTCAAAGATGGAGTGCTCTTCGATGAAGGCGGTCAGCTGGGTATTTATGAGTCTCTCTGTGACTTTGGCCGCAAACGGGAGGAGAGAGATGGGCCGGTAGTTTTTCAGGTCTGTTGGGTCGGCGGTTGGCTTCTTGAGGGGGGTTTAACCTTCAACAGCTTCCAGTCATCTGGAAAGATGCCAGATCTGAAGGAGGCATTGATGGTCCTTCCTAGTTCGGGTGCGATGGCGGCGGCAGCCCTGTGGAATATGTGTGGTGCGCAGGGGTCCGTTGGGACCCCTGTGTGGGCCACATGTCACTGAGCCAAGCGCCCTGCAAGTGGTGACTGTTGGAAGATGTAGCTATTGTGTGTGCTACAAGCAAAGGCACTGTACACATTAATGAAGTGGCACCTTGCATCGCAAACAACTTGCATGTTTTTGGAGTGCCTTCAGTGTCTGTTGTGGAAGCGGTGTGATGTGTGGTGAGGTGGCTGAAGTCACAATATTTTGGGGCAACGCTCTGCCCCAAATCCAATGGCACAGCGTAATGCTGCTTGCGCAATTTTTTCTAAAAGTACTCAAATGTATTCAAAGTTCTCCTGATTTTCATCCTATTTTTTCACTTGAATCCCTCTTTGTGTTCCACACGTAGGGTAACATGCCAATTTTCAAAGGTTTCTCATGTTCGAGATTGTCCATCCGGACCTTTTTACAAGAACACGTTCAAATGCAGCAATTCATCCAAAGCAGTATTTTATTAAACCCAATGCATTTCAGGCATTTTGAGCCCTTCGTCAGGGGTCACTACAAATAACAATGAAACAAGCGTTATTAATAAAACCATCAATATGTAGTCATAACAAAACAACAATAATCCGTGCAAAAATAAATGTACCCCAATTACCATTAAAACCTCACTTTGCACTTTTGCTAATATCCCAATGCTTGTGCAATCAAGTAACATTCCCTTATTTTTGGCCAGGCTGGTTCCAAACCTCTTCCCCCATGTATACCTCCCTTTATTAAATAGGTGGTTCACTCTAGCTGAAGGCTTGACCTTAAACTCAACTCCTCAACTTCTCTGCGTGTGCGCACTTTTTTCAAACTCTCTGTGTCTTCCCTTTCATCCATGCAACCATTCATTCTCCTTACCCAGCAATCATTCTTTTCCTTACTCAACCATCTCCCCCTCCTTATACTCCTCACTATTGCCTCCCACCCTTCTCCTGGTCATGCTCACTCTCTTGTTCATCCATATACCATTCATCACATTTCCTCCTCTGTGCCCGTGTCTGCATCAAATCATCATCTTCCCAGCACTCTCCCAGCCTCTAAAATTCACAAACTTCAAACATCCCCATCTCTTCCCATTCTACATCTCTCCTCTTTCCCGTTCATTCTCCCCAAGCCTCCGCCCTCTTCACACACGCCGATGTTTCAAACCAAACTCTCATTCTACAAAATACCACGGGCCTTATTTATGAAGGTGTTGCGCCGCCGGTGCGTCACTTTTAAAATGGGAAAAAGTGACGTACCAGTGGCGCAAGGCCTTTATAAATGAGGCCCCACGTGCCTGCCTGCACTCGATAACATTTCCTTCCTGGGTGCAGTGAATGGCAAAAGCACACAAGGCAAGTTGCCAAACTTTCTTTACCTGTAATCCTAGTCCTCTTCTAGAGGAATTCTCATTATACTCATATGCCCTGAATACACTGGGGATCCCTGAGAACTTATATATATCTTTGTACACATGTACAGTTGCGCAAATCCTTCAGTAGAACAGAGCAAAACAAAACGAAAAAGGCATAATTACAGCCAATAAAAATGTATGAACTTCATTTGATTTTCATTTTAATAAAAGCAACCAATTCAAATATTCCTTGATTACATAAAAGTGGCCATAGAAAATCTTTCATAAACCTTCTCTAAAATGAAATGGAATGAAGGGCACTGTGAGCAGATAGTCTGCAACTGGCCACTTGGGGACCTCACTGTCCCCACTGTATCCCTTCATGCCCCAGCGGTGGTAAGTTAGTTCATTTTTACTGCTCCTACTAACAAGATCCCGGGGCACTGAGCTCTGACTTTTGGCTTCATTTCTCATTGGAAAGCTTTCAAAACCTGATTCACTGGGCATCTTTGAAGACTAAGAGTACATTTAAATACTTTTCTGACAGAAAATACTTATTTTTCTGTCAGGATGCCCTCATTGTTTGTGAAGTGCCCTGCAATGGTCTGACTCTTTTGTGGGGGGGTCTTTGTCCCACCCTAAACCCCTTACTCCTCCCAGGAGCCCTTCCATTTAGTAGTAAACAGTCTGCATTGTTCAGGTACTCTCCCCCGCGTCCTTCCCAAATTTACTAAGAAAAGTATATGCAATCCAGAGATATTCACGGTTGGGGCAGAGATATCTGCCCAGAAAAGGCAGAGCTCTCCGCATGGAGGTTTCTGAATATCATTTTGTAGTATGAGAGTTGATTTTTTTATGTTTATTTTTATATATATTCACTGAAAAAACCATAGGTTATAGACCATATATAGTTAGGAATTAGCATTTAGAAAACCTTATTTTACTCACACAAAACCATTGAAATTCCATATATAGTTAGTTGCACTAACTATATATCGCGCACCCGCAATCCACTGCTGATGATGTCACATATTACATCATTCATGACATGGTCAGTGACATCACTGATGACATCACTGATGACATCATCTAGTGTCTGTGTGTTTTTGTAAAGTTTAAATACGTTTTACATATTGAAGAATGACTGGATGGATGGAAGACTGAGTGTGTGTGTGGCTGGCTGGGAGGTGTGTGACGCTGTGCATATCAATGTGTACTTGTATCAGTGATTGTATAAGAGAGTACGTATGTGTTAGTATATGTGTGAAAAGTATGGTGTTCTGTGTTTAACTATAGATGAGGAAATCGAAGTGTGATTGATTCTTCACAGGACTGACTAGGTGTATGAGTGCATATGATAGTGTTCTAATAATAACTGACTGTATGTATGAGTAATTGTATGGGTGAATGAGTGAATGTGTGTGTAGACGTACGAATCAGTGAGTGCGTATGTAGTAACTGGTATTGGTGTGTCATGATGTCATCAGTGATGTCATTTGAGATGTCATCAGTGATGTCATTTCAGATGTCATTAGTGATGTCATCAGTGATGTCACTGAAGTATGGTGTTCTGTGTTTAACTGTATAGATGAAGAAATGGAAGTGTGATTGATTCTTTACAGGACTGACTTGGTGTGTGAGTAACTCCATGGATGAGTGGCAGTGTGTGACTGTCTGCATAGGTGTATGAGTGCATATGATAGTGTTGTAATAATGATTGACTGTATGTATGAGTGATTGTATGGGTGAATGAGTGAATGTGTGTGTAGACGTAGGAATCAGTGAGTGCGTATGTAGTAACTGGTATTGGTGTGTCATGATGTCATCAGTGATGTCATTTGAGATGTCATCAGTGATGTCATCAGTGATGTCATTTGAGATGTCATCAGTGATGTCATCAGTGATGTCACTGACCATGTCATGAATGATGTAATATGTGACATCATCAGCAGTGGATTGCGGGTGCGCGATATATAGTTAGTGCAACTAACTATATATGGAATTTCAATGGTTTTGTGTGAGTAAAATAAGGTTTTCTAAATGCTAATTCCTAACTATATATGGTCTATAACCTATGGTTTTTTCAGTGAATTTTCAAGGTTTTGTAAATGCTAATTCCTAACTATATATGGTCTATAACCTATGGTTTTTTCAGTGAATTTCATTGGTTTTTTAACAGCTAATATCTGTAGCTGTAAAATGTATTCTTCTTTAAATCCAAAAATATATTTTATATGTTTATTAATAATTTTTTTTTAAAATATTTTTTTTTCTTCGTTCCCGCTTCGCGAATCGGGAAGCTTCCCGTTAGCTGACCTTGATGCCGCGAAATAGACCGCGAGCCGGTAAACGTTTCTTTACCGCAACTGCCGCGTTAGAAAACAACATCGTGACGCCTCCCGTCCGCATGACGTTTCGCGTTGTCGCGTGATACGTCATATGACGTGCTACGTTAGCGAACTGGTACGCTTACCGAGTCGCAAAGCACAGGTTTCTGGAAGCAAACCGGGAGGCCCTGCAAAGCGCTTAACGTAAACACAGCAGGTCATGTGACTTGGTAATAACACTTTTCATTGGTTCATTTCACTTTTGGTTTCCTAATGATGTAAGACTAGGTCATATAATCTAAAATGAACACTTTTCATTGGTTGAGAACTATTGTTTTTCCCAAATGATGAAAATCCCTCCTTCTTTCCTCACTCTGACTTTCATCATTGTGAGAGAAAGACCCTTTGTTACCAGTGAGCAATGGCTTCTTTAGTAGCTTCAGCTGGTGCTTCCCCACCACCTCCACCACATCCAAGGAAGAGTGGACCACCTGCTCAAGTTATAATTCAGCAAGAAGAGAAAGAAGAGGAACAGGACGACGAGCACGAAGAGAGGCACTTTTTGCCTGAGGAGCCCAGGACGTCTCACCGGAAAGAAAACTTCATTTGGCAATTTTTTAAAATTCCCAAAGGTCAGAAAAAAGTAAATGCAAGATACGTAACTTGCCTTATATGTCAAGATAGACTGTCCAGAGGGACCGACAAAAAATACAGTTTCGGAAACTACACAATGCATCGCCATATGACTAGGTGGCATCCTAACAACTACAGTGCTTCACAGTTTCGTAACGACCTAGATAATCTCCCTATTATGGCCAGAAGATCTGTTGTACCGGAAGTAACGGGACCAGAGGGCAGGGAGATGGTGCCAAATATACAAACGAGATTTCATGAAGTAAAACAAGTCTGCGTATATTGCAGTGGATTCATTTGCTACGGAGAAAGAAGCATCACTCTGATCAACAGAGCTATTGACTATCATATGCAAGTTTGTACGAAACGCCCCAAATAATAAATACTTTTTTTTTGTTTTGTTGCTCCTGTTGACCCCTTTACAATGAATCGTTTTCATTGCTCCCTCCAAGAAAAACCCAAAAAAATATAAAACTGTTCAGAAAAATTCAAAAAAAAATAAAAAAATGTTCAGAAAAATAATAAAAAAAATATAAAACAACAAAAACAGTAAAAAAAAAGTTCTTTTCAAAACTACCTCCCCGTTATTAAAAAATTGGTACAATATTTGGAACTGTGCCAACCTCTATTTCTCGTAGTTCGCTTCCCAGTTCGTTCGCCGGTACGCGAACCGGAAGTGAACCAAAATTTTTTTTTTATAAAAAGAACAGTAAGTATAAGGGAAGGAAACAGACACTTATGTTAAAAGAAAGACAGCTATAGGGGAGTAAACTAGAGATACTATTACCCGTAATCCACTGCTGATGATGTCACATATTACATCATTCATGACATGCTCAGTGACATCATCAGCAGAGGATTGCGGGTTTTTTGGCAACGTGCCTTATCCACGGTTTAATAACGCTGCCTTTTGCTTTATATAAGTTTTCAAATTGTATGAAATATATACCAATAGGTCGTTATGAACCTTTAGGTAGTGCTTTTCTTCATGAGGTCTGGTCGCTTCCATACACATACAGATGTTTCAAAGATGATCAAGAAGTTTATCTGAATGGAGAGGAATGCACTGAGACGCCAGATCATTCACTAATGTGTAGGCACATACAGTTACACGGTTCATGCAACAAACACCGACCAAATATGGCTTGCGTGCTGCAAGGCACGCCAGTTCCTGCTATCATCCCCACGTTCAAGTTGTTGGAAAATGGTAGTTATTTGATGCTCAATAATGAAGATTGTTCTGGGTTAATTAAAAGTATTCCTTTTATCGTAACAGTAAGTGAACGGGTTATTTGCTGCAGAAATGTTCTATTTCCTCCCACACATGAACATAGGGAGTTTTCAATCTGGCCACAAATACCAACCTTGGGAGCAGATTTCAACGGCATGGCAAGAATAAGAGCTCTTTTGTCTCAGAGAGAGGTGGCCTTGAGTTCGGCCCGTGAAACTTTCGTGCTTCACATAGCAAACACCCGTACAAAGGTGCAGACCCTTTTCAATACTGATTCGCCTTTCCATTTCAGCAAGATGGTTCGGACTATCTTTAACGCGTCCTCCACAAAGGCCCTGGCGCACTTTTTTAAAGTTGTTACCAGTGGTCTCGTGACTTCATTTGAGAAAATCTTTGGAGTCATCCCTGCTTTCTTTCATTCTATTTTTTCCACTGTGCTTCGTGGATTCCCATTTTTACTTGCATTACCAGCGGACGCACTTGTGCTTTTTTACATTTTTAAATATGGATGTCCCTCCTGTGCAAGCTCCCGCCCTGCAGCTGCTGACACTGTTCCGCAATCGCATGCTAGAATATTATGGCACAATGCCGTTGGCGATATTAAGCACGGCATATGGATTATCTTTTCGATTCTCCTACTTCACCTGTGTCCAGCCTGTATTTCACTGCCTGACCTGTGATTTCGATTGGGCCATTGATTTGTGTCTCTGCGGACCGGTTTCTCCTGACATCGACTTTAATCAGCTGATGACTCCTATCATTACTCACGAGTTGGTTTGTCCTGGCGAAAGGATTATGGCTGTGGCATTGATGCATGGACTAATTGGTCCCTGGAATTTACTGGCGGCAACACAGTCTTTCTTGGAACAGAGCTTTCTTGAAAACCCACCGAGCTGTCCTCTGATGGTGATAGAGGATCCGGTGCTGGGAGAGCACGTATGTTCTTTTCCGCTTTTAAATTGGATGGCTGAACTCTTTTCGGATGAAGACGGTGACTTCCTATTGGAGGCTGTTGCAGCTTATTTTGCATACACAGTTATGTCATAGACCTTTTTCATGTTTGATATGCTGAGTACTAGCATTTCATTGACAATTCATTGACTTATTTGTCAAGTTTTTATTATTTACCTTGCCTATTGGCTTAAGACTCGATAAAGTACTTGGCTGTTTTATTTTTCTTTAGCATTAAATTTTCCTAGTTTTTAATGTTTTACCTTGCGGACCGTCCACATATAAAGTTGCAATCTGCTCTCATGAGATGGCACTTCTATTATCTTATTCAGTTCATTTCCGGATCATGGGGAGGTGTCATCTAGGTCCTGGATATCTTTACACCATGTTAAGTTAGCATGGGCTCATTACCGGTTTAAACGCCATTTTTCCTTTTTTGCAACTTCTGCACACGACACTTAGTTGTTGCTTTAGCTTTCAACCTAGTAGTTCATCGTGGTTTACATGAGAATAATATGTTATTGCTCTACTATCTGCTTTGCTTGTTAAACTATATCTGTACAGCGAGTGCTGAAGTTTCAAGAACAACACGATACAGAATTGTTATGAGGTCTGATCTCCACGACTTCATACTCATAACATAAGTGCAGCTTCTGCCAATTCTGGGCATGAGGCGGGTTTTATATTGCTTTGCCGAACACACATACACAACAGTTGATGCGGCTCACATGAAGAGAGAGCTGGTGTATGCTGATGTGAGTCCTTCAAATCTAAGACACTAAAGTATGGGCACGCCCTAAACCAACACAAACAGACCTTCTTAGCAAATAATATAATATGTGTATTAGGGAGGGTGAGATATAAGCAGCCGCGGGCCGTGGAGGGAGTTACGGTGGGGCAGGGAGGCGGGGAGGGGGAGGGGCAGGGTGGAGCCCTCTCCACCCTGCCCCTCCCCCTCCCCGCCTCCCTGCCCCACCGTAACTCCCTCCACGGCCCGTGGCTGCTTATAAGTGTTGCTAACTCTTATTCATTTACAGCATGTTAACATACTGTCACCATTCGCTTTTTATGTACTAGTAACTATGCTGGTAATTTTGCTACTGATAATATGTGTACTTGTATTATCTAAGATACTACGCCTGAGAAGACGGCATTAGTAAATAAACATTTCAAATACACATGTGTTCTTCTTAACTCCATGTTCTGGTTTCTAAGAAATATATAACGACCGACTGTTCATGAGTTCCACGTATCCTGAGGTACTATAAGTTCATATTCTGGATTGTCTAAACATTGAGAGTTTGTTATATCCAATGTGACACTGTACCTAGCTTGCTAAGGGGTTTTTGATTACTAAGGTGAGTTTTGGGGCACCCTAATTCGCCGAGGTTCCAATCCTCTGTCCACAGTTCTGTGTGAGAACAGAAACCCTGCGACAGGGGCACCCCCGACCCTTGCTGGAGCTTCATCACACTTGCGATACAACTCCAGCAATGCGCCACCTTTACGGCACAGATACATCACGCATCTGTGCTGTTTTTGCCCCATGATGCGCCGCATTGTAAATGCAGCACACCATAGGTGACGGAACAGCAGCACAGAATGACTAACACATCCCTGGTGATGCGCCAGTCATCATAAATCTATCCCTATGCTTCTTAACTTGTTAGAGATGGACCGCCATATGTATCATCAAAGTTTTTTGCATTTCCTAAATAGCGAACTTTAAGGAATAAATAGCGATTCTTTACCATTCCTAGTTTGCGATGAGCTATTTGCTAATTACAAATTACCCATTCATTTCCTTAATTTCCATAGGGCGGTTGGACTCACTTTTAGCTCGAACGGCTGAATGGATGTCCACGAAACTTGGCAAAATTGTAGGGACTGGTAGCCCGATGTGCCTTTGCTATGTCTCAAGATATATGCTCCAGTGGTTTTTACGAAAATTAACTTTGAAAAATATATATTGGGCTACATTGGCCTATATATATGTTGGAGCCCAAATGTAGCCCAATGTAGCCCAATGAAGCCCAATGTAGCCCAATGTAGCCCAAAGATGGCCGCCAGAGAAAAAAAAAACAAATGTAGCCCAAATATCAGCCAGATGTAGCCCAACTATAGCCCAGTGACAGAATGACCAATCAGCTTCGCAAACCTCCGTTACGCGAAGCGGAGCGCTGTTACAGATATATATCATTTTTTGAACGTTAATTTCTCAAAATCCACTGGAGCACATATATTCAGACCTAGCAAAGGCACATCGGGCTACCAGTCCCTAATATTTTACCAAGTTTCATGCAAATCCATTCAGCCGTTCGATTATTATTATTATTTATTTTTTTTGCCCCGCGGGGCCCTTTTAAAACCTTCACATCAAACCTAGGGGGTCAGCGAGGATCTACTATGCCCCCTTATGGTCATTTGCCCCTTCGCTTTGGCCTCCTCTTGTCTCTCGATCCTACCGAGAGACAAGATGGCGGCCGCTACGGACTGTTTGGAATGTTTACAGACGCCGGAGAACCAATCAGCTTCGCTTCACAGAGCTCCGTTGCGCGAAAAGTACGCGTACTGGAGCGCTGCCCGGTCCGCTGTTACAGATATATATCTTTTTTTAAACGTTAATTTCTCAAAATCCACTGTAGCACATATATTGAGACCTACAAAAGGCACATCGGGCTACCAGTCCCTACAATTTTGCCAAGTTTCGTGCAAATCCATTCAGCCGTTCGGGCTAAAAGTGAGGCCAACCGCCCTATGGAAAACTCAATGTTAAAAACACGTTTTGGGACCCCCCTTTTTTCTCGGCCCCCCCTTGACGAACCCCCCCCCAAATTTTCAGGGGCTGCTCAGAAACAAAATGTTCCATTTTCCTGAAAATTTCAGCCAATTCCGTCCACAAACGCCAAAGTTATTAGACATAGAATTTTCAAAAATCCCATAGAGAAAAAATCCTAACTATATATACCTACTGGCGACCGCCAGTAGGTAATATATATATATATATCTTCACACGCTGGTTCCAGGTTACCCGGCCACTGAGCGCTCGTTGTGGGTGCGTTACCCTACGGCAGAACCTCGCCGTTATATATTTAGAGCTTCTTTGTTTTTACGCAAAAGAAATCGGGCGCACTCCCTCTGTATACCACAATTGGATTTATTACAATCTTTTCAGCATGAAAACAAAAACGATCTACGCGTTTCGGTGCTGCAAGCACCTTGCTCACGATCAACTTCCCATATTTTTTCCAAAGCTTTAAAGCAATCAGGGGTTAGATGTTACATCACTTCCTGTTTCTCAATACTGGGCATTGTGGTTATTGTAGTTTTTGCAATTTTAAATAAAAATAGTCTCTGGGTATGATTTTTACCGTTCATTTTCAACAGAAAATAATAACCACTTCTTTTCAGTTTGAAGCTTTTCAGTGACGTTATTTCTTTAGGGTATGTTTTTGGTGTTTTGTTTTTTGTCATCAAGGTTGTTATTTTATTTTATTATATTATATTATTTATTTTTCTCAAACACATGGAACAACAACATAATGGAGACTGGCTAAAACTGAAATTCTTTGGGATAGAAACAATACCAAAGAATATCCGCGGAGGAAATCGAGAAAAAACATTGAGACAAAAAGAATCACGCCACATCTTAAACTTCAGAACTTTAAGTCCGTATGGCCTCAATCAATCGGAGGAGTTATATATTCATCTCTGAAAAATAATGGAACATATGAGAAGGGAAGAGAGTGTTTAACTCTAAACCGGGAACCTTAATCGGAAAAGATCCGGCAATGAAAAGAACCCCATTTAAAGAACAGAATAAAGATGACTAATCCCACTAGAGGGACTGAAAACATGCAAAAGAACTGTACCGAGAATAAGGGGTTATTATTTTTGGTGCAAAATGAACTGAACAAAGATGACATACCCCACCAGAGGGGTCGGAAATATAATAAAATAAAATAACAACCTTGATGACAAAAAACAAAACACCAAAAACATACCCTAAAGAAATAACGTCACTGAAAAGCTTCAAACTGAAAATAAGGGGTTATTATTTTCTGTTGAAAATGAACGGTAAAAATCATACCCAGAGACTCTTTTTATTTAAAATTGCAAAAACTACAATAACCACAATGCCCAGTATTGAGAAACAGGAAGTGATGTAACATCTAACCCCTGATTGCTTTAAATGCTTTGGAAAAAATATGGGAAATTGATCGTGAGCAAGGTGCTTGCAGCACCGAAACGCGTAGATCGTTTTTGTTTTCATGCTGAAAAGATTGTAATAAATCCAATTGTGGTATACAGAGGGAGTGCGCCCGATTTCTTTCGCGTAAAAACGAAGAAGCTCTAAATATATATATATATATATATATATTACCTACTGGCGGTCGCCAGTAGGTATATATAGTTAGGATTTTTTCTCTATGGGATTTTTGAAAATTCTATGTCTAATAACTTTGGCGTTTGTGGACGGAATTGGCTGAAATTTTCAGGAAAATGGCACATTTTGTTTCTGAGCAGCCCTTGAAAATTTGGGGGGGTTCGTCAAGGGGGGGCCGAGAAAAAAGGGGGGTCCCAAAACGTGTTTTTAACATTGAGTTTTCCATAGGGCGGTTGGCCTCACTTTTAGCCCGAACGGCTGAATGGATTTGCACGAAACTTGGCAAAATTGTAGGGACTGGTAGCCCGATGTGCCTTTTGTAGGTCTCAATATATGTGCTCCAGTGGATTTTGAGAAATTAACGTTTAAAAAAAGATATATATCTGTAACAGCGGACCGGGCAGCGTCCCAGGACGCGTACTTTTCGCGCAACGGAGCTTTGTGAAGCGAAGCTGATTGGTTCTCTGGCGTCTGTCAACATTCCAAAAAGTCCGTAGCGGCCGCCATCTTGTCTCTCGGTAGGATCGAGAGACAAGAGGAGGCCAAAACAAAGGGGGAAATAACCATAAGGGGGCATAGTAGATCCTCGCTGACCCCCTAGGTTTGATGTGGAGGTTTTAAAAGGGCCCCGCGGGGCAAAAAAAATAATAATAATAATAATCGAACGGCTGAATGGATTTGCACGAAACTTGGCAAAATATTAGGGACTGGTAGCCCGATGTGCCTTTGCTAGGTCTCAATATATGTGCTCCAGTGGATTTTGAGAAATTAACGTTCAAAAAAAGATATATATCTGTAACAGCGCTCCGCTTCGCGTAACGGAGGTTTGCGAAGCTGATTGGTCATTCTGTCACTGGGCTATAGTTGGGCTACATCTGGCTGATATTTGGGCTACATTTGTTTTTTTGTGTGTCTGGCGGCCATCTTTGGGCTACATTGGGCTACATTGGGCTTCATTGGGCTACATTGGGCTACATTTGGGCTCCAACATATATATATAGGCCAATGTAGCCCAATATATATTTTTCAAAGTTAATTTTCGTAAAAACCACTGGAGCATATATCTTGAGACATAGCAAAGGCACATCGGGCTACCAGTCTCTACAATTTTGCCAAGTTTCGTAGAAATCCATTCAGCCGTTCGAGCTAAAAGTGAGTCCAACCGCCCTATGGAAATGAAGGAAATGAATGGGTAATTTGTAATTAGCAAATAGCTAATCGCAAACTAGGAATGGTAAAGAATCGCTATTTATTCCTTAAAGTTCGCTATTTAGGAAATGCAAAAAACTTTGATGATACATATGGCGGTTCATCTCTAACAAGATAAGAAGCATAGGGATACATTTATGATGACTGGCGCATCACCAGGGATGTGTTAGTCATTCTGTGCCGCTGTTCCGTCACCTATGGTGTGCTGCATTTACAATGCGGCGCATCATGGGGCAAAAACAGCACAGATGCGTGATGTATCTGTGCCGTAAAGGTGGCGCATTGCTGGAGTTGTATCGCAAGTGTGATGAAGCTCCAGCAAGGGTCGGGGGTGCCCCTGTCGCAGGGTTTCTGTTCTCACACAGAACTGTGGACAGAGGATTGGAACCTCGGCGAATTAGGGTGTCCCAAAACTCACGTTAGTAATCAAAAACTCCTTAGCAAGCTAGGTACAGTGTCACATTGGATATAACAAACTCTCAATGTTTAGACAATCCAGAATATGAACTTATAGTACCTCAGGATACGTGGAACTCATGAACAGTCGGTCGTTATATATTTCTTAGAAACCAGAACATGGAGTTAAGAAGAACACATGTGTATTTGAAATGTTTATTTACTAATGCCGTCTTCTCAGGCGTAGTATCTTAGATAATACAAGTACACATATTATCAGTAGCAAAATTACCAGCATAGTTACTAGCACATAAAAAGCGAATGGTGATAGTATGTTAACATGCTGTAAATGAATAAGAGTTAGCAACACTTATAAGCAGCCGCGGGCCGTGGAGGGAGTTACGGTGAGGCAGGGAGGCGGGGAGGGGGAGAAGCAGGGTGGAGAATACAAGTACACATATTATCAGTAGCAAAATTACCAGCATAGTTACTAGTACATAAAAAGCGAATGGTGACAGTATGTTAACATGCTGTAAATGAATAAGAGTTAGGAACACTTATAAGCAGCCGCGGGCCGTGGAGGGAGTTACGGTGGGGCAGGGAGGCAGGGAGGGGGAGGGGCAGGGTAGAGAGGGCTCCACCCTGCTTCTCCCCCTCACCGCCTCCCTGCCTCACCGTAACTCCCTCCACGGCCCGCGGCTGCTTATATCTCACCCTCCCTAATACACATATTATATTATTTGCTAAGAAGGTCTCTTTGTGTTGGTTTAGGGCGTGCCCATACTTTAGTGTCTTAGATTTGAAGGAATCACATCAGCATACACCAGCTCTCTCTTCATGTGAACCGCATCAACTGTTGTGTATGTGTGTTCGGCAAAGCAATATAAAACCCGCCTCATGCCCAGAATTGGCAGAAGTTGCACTTATGTTATGAGTATGAAGTCGTGGAGATCAGACCTCATAACAATTCTGTATCGTGTTGTTCTTGAAACTTTAGCACTCGCTGTACAGATATAGTTTAACAAGCAAAGCAGATAGTAGAGCAATAACATATTATTCTCATGTAAACCACGATGAACTACTAGGTGGAAAGCTAAAGCAACAACTAAGTGTCGTGTGCAGAAGTTGCAAAAAAGGAAAAATGGCGTTTAAACCGGTAATGAGCCCATGCTAACTTAACACGGTGTAAAGATATCCAGGACCTAGATGACACCTCCCCATGATCCGGAAACGAACTGAATAAGATAATAGAAGTGCCATCTCATGAGAGCAGATTGCAAGTTTATATGTGGACGGTCCGCAAGGTAAAGCATTAAAAACTAGGAAAATTTAATGCTAAAGAAAAATAAAACAGCCAAGTACTTTATCGAGTCTTAAGCCAATAGGCAAGGTAAATAATAAAAACTTGACAAATAAGTCAATGAATTGTCAATGAAATGCTAGTACTCAGCATATCAAACATGAAAAAGGTCTATGACATAACTGTGTATGCAAAATAAGCTGCAACAGCCTCCAATAGGAAGTCACCGTCTTCATCCGAAAACAGTTCAGCCATCCAATTTAAAAGCGGAAAAGAACATACGTGCTCTCCCAGCACCGGATCCTCTATCACCATCAGAGGACAGCTCGGTGGGTTTTCAAGAAAGCTCTGTTCCAAGAAAGACTGTGCTGCCGCCAGTAAATTCCAGGGACCAATTAGTGCATGCATCAATGCCACAGCCATAATCCTTTCGCCAGGACAAACCAACTCGTGAGTAATGATAGGAGTCATCAGCTGATTAAAGTCGACGTCAGGAGAAACCGGTCCGCAGAGACACAAATCAATGGCCCAATCGAAATCACAGGTCAGGCAGTGAAATACAGGCTGGACACAGGTGAAGTAGGAGAATCGAAAAGATAATCCATATGCCGTGCTTAATATCGCCAACGGCATTGTGCCATAATATTCTAGCATGCGATTGTGGAACAGTGTCAGCAGCTGCAGGGTGGGAGGTTGCATAGGAGGGACATCCATATTTAAAAATGTAAAAAAGCACAAGAGCGTCCACTGGTAATGCAAGTAAAAATGCCAATCGACGAAGCAGAGTGGAGAAAATAGAATGAAAGAAAGCAGGGATGACTCCAAAGATTTTCTCAAATGAAGTCACGAGACCACTGGTAACAACTTTAAAAAAGTGCGCCAGGGCGTTTGTGGAGGATGCGTTAAAGATAGTCCGAACCATCTTGCTGAAATTGAAAGGCAAATGTGAATTGAAAAGGGTCTGCACCTCTGTACGGGTGTTCGCTATGTGAAGCACGAAAGTTTCACGGGCCGAACTCAAGGCCACCTCTCTCTGAGACAAAAGAGCTCTTATTCTTGCCATGCCGTTGAAATCTCTCCCAAGGTTGGTATTTGTGGCCAGATTGAAAACTCCCTATGTTCATGTGTGGGAGGAAATAGAACATTTCTGCAGCAAATAACCCGTTCACTTACTGTTACGATAAAAGGAATACTTTAAATTAACTCAGAACAATCTTCATTATTGAGCATCAAATAACTACCATTTTCCAACAACTTGAACGTGGGGATGATAGCAGGAACTGGCGTGCCTTGCAACACGCAAGCCATATTTGGTCGGTGTTTGTTGCATGAACCGTGTAACTGTATGTGCCTACACATTAGTGAATGATCTGGCGTCTCAGTGCATTCCTCTCCATTCAGATAAACTTCTTGATCATCTTTGAAACATCTGTATGTGTATGGAAGCGACCAGACCTCATGAAGAAAAGCACTACCTAAAGGTTCATAACGACCTATTGGTATATATTTCATACAATTTGAAAACTTATATAAAGCAAAAGGCAGCGTTATTAAACCGTGGATAAGGCACGTTGCCAAAAAACCCGCAATCCTCTGCTGATGATGTCACTGAGCATGTCATGAATGATGTAATATGTGACATCATCAGCAGTGGATTACGGGTAATAGTATCTCTAGTTTACTCCCCTATAGCTGTCTTTCTTTTAACATAAGTGTCTGTTTCCTTCCCTTATACTTACTGTTTTTGGTTCGCTTCCGGTTCGCGTACCGGCGAGCGAACTGGGAAGCGAACTAAGAGAAATAGAGGTTGGCACAGTTCCAAATATTGTACCAATTTTTTAATAACGGGGAGGTAGTTCTGAAAAGAACTTTTTTTTTATTGTTTTTGTTGTTTTATATTTTTTTTATTATTTTTCAGAACATTTTTTTACTTTTTTTGAATTTTTCTGAACAGTTTTATAGTTTTTTGGGGTTTTTCTTGGAGGGGGCAATGAAAACGATTCATTGTAAAGGGCTCAACAGGAGCAACAAAACAAAAAAAAAGTATTTATTATTTTGGGCGTTTCGTACAAACTTGCATATGATAGTCAATAGCTCTGTTGATCAGAGTGATGCTTCTTTCTCCGTAGCAAATGAATCCATCGCAAAATACGCAGATGTGTTTTACTTCACCAAATCTCATTTGTATATTTGGCACCATCTCCCTGCCCTCTGGTCCCGTTACTTCCGGTACAACAGATCTTCTGGCCATAATAGGGAGATTATCTAGGTCGTTCCGAAACTGTGCAGCACTGTAGTTGTTAGGATGCCACCTAGTCATATGGCGATGCATTGTGTAGTTTCCGAAACTGTATTTTTTCTCGGTTCCTCTGGACAGTCTATCTTGACATATAAGGCAAGTTACGTATCTTGCATTTACTTTTTTCTGACCTTTGGGAATTTTAAAAAATTGCCAAATGAAGTTTTCTTTCCGGTGAGACGTCCTGGGTTCCTCAGGCAAAAACTGCCTCTCTTCCTGCTGTTCCTCGTCTTCCTCTTCTTCCTCTTCTTGCTGAATTATAACTTGAGCAGGTGGTCCACTCTTCCTTGGATGTGGTGGAGGTGGTGAGGAAGCACCAGCTGAAGCTACTAAAGAAGTCATTGCTCAGTGATCACAAAGGGTCTTTCTCTCACAATGATGAAAGTCAGAGTGAGGAAAGAAGGAGGGATTTTCATCATTTGGGAAAAACAAGAGTTCTCAACCAATGAAAAGTGTTCATTTTAGATTATATGACCTAGTCTTACATCATTAGGAAACCAAAAGTGAAATGAACCAATGAAAAGTGTTATTACCAAGTCACATGACTTGCTGTGTTTACGTTAAGCGCTTTGCAGGGCCTCCCGGTTTGCTTCCAGAAACCTGCGCTTTGCGACTCGCTTCGTGTACCAGTTCGCTAACATAGCACGTCATATGACGTATCACGCGACAACGTGAAACGTCATGCGGACGGGAGGCGTCACGATGTTGTTTTCTAACGCGGCACTTGCGGTAAAGAAACGTTTACCGGCTCGCGGTCTATTTCGCGGCATCAAGGTCAGCTAACGGGAAGCTTCCCGATTCGCGAAGCAGGAACGAAGAAAAAAAAATATTTTAAAAAAAAATTATTCATAAACATATAAAATATATTTTTGGATTTAAAGAAGAATACATTTTACAGCTACAGATATTAGCTGTTAAAAAACCAATGAAATTCACTGAAAAAACCATAGGTTATAGACCATATATAGTTAGGAATTAGCATTTACAAAACCTTGAAAATTCACTGAAAAAACCATAGGTTATAGACCAATATATAGTTAGGAATTAGCATTTAGAAAACCTTATTTTACTCACACAAAACCATTGAAATTCCATATATAGTTAGTTGCACTAACTATATATCGCGCACCCGCAATCCACTGCTGATGATGTCACATATTACATCATTCATGACATGGTCAGTGACATCACTGATGACATCACTGATGACATCTCAAATGACATCACTGATGACATCACTGATGACATCTCAAATGACATCACTGATGACATCATGACACACCAATACCAGTTACTACATACGCACTCACTGATTCCTACGTCTACACACACATTCACTCATTCACCCATACAATGACTCATACATACAGTCACTTATTATTACAACACTATCATATGCACTCATACACCTATGCAGACAGTCACACACTGCCACTCATCCATGGAGTTACTCACACACCAAGTCAGTCCTGTAAAGAATCAATCACACTTCCATTTCTTCATCTATACAGTTAAACACAGAACACCATACTTCAGTGACATCACTGATGACATCACTAATGACATCTGAAATGACATAACTGATGACATCTCAAATGACATCACTGATGACATCATGACACACCAATACCAGTTACTACATACGCACTCACTGATTCGTACGTCTACACACACATTCACTCATTCACCCATACAATTACTCATACATACAGTCAGTTATTATTAGAACACTATCATATGCACTCATACACCTAGTCAGTCCTGTGAAGAATCAATCACACTTCGATTTCCTCATCTATAGTTAAACACAGAACACCATACTTTTCACACATATACTAACACATACTTACTCTCTTATACAATCACTGATACAAGTACACATTGATATGCACAGAGTCACACACCTCCCAGCCAGCCACACACACACTCAGTCTTCCATACATCCAGTCATTCTTCAATATGTAAAACGTATTTAAACTTTACAAAAACACACAGACACTAGATGATGTCATCAGTGATGTCATTTGAGATGTCATCAGTGATGTCATCAGTGATGTCACTGACCATGTCATGAATGATGTAATATGTGACATCATCAGCAGTGGATTGCGGGTGCGCGATATATAGTTAGTGCAACTAACTATATATGGAATTTCAATGGTTTTGTGTGAGTAAAATAAGGTTTTCTAAATGCTAATTCCTAACTATATATGGTCTATAACCTATGGTTTTTTCAGTGAATATATATATATATATATATATATATATATATATATATATATATATATATAAATAATATCTAATAAATATATATATATATATAAGTTATTAAAAAAATATGTTTACAAAAAAAGCACATATGTTGAAAGTGATCTGGAATACCAAACATCCATGGGACCTGTTTGGGTTTAAAACCATCAATCAAGATCCTATGATTGACAAAGTTGGCGACTACGAAGTCCAGGTCAAGCACGGGTCGGTGGCATGGCAGAGTGATTGTGCTAGGTGTTTTTCATCTAACTTCAAATTCATCTTTTGTTAATCCCCTTGGATTTCTCCAAATCTCATAATTATGCTAGGGGTTGGGTAAAAATGGACAAGTCAAAACACCAAAAGGTTGTGGACTGCTGATGAAAAAGGACAAACAATAGATCTATTAAAAATGTTTTATTCGCTGAAATGACTCAGATTAGACATCAGTGCATCAAGTACTGAAACCTGACTTGGACCAAAAGTTTCTTTTTTTATTTGAGCTCCAAAATCTGTAAAACAGTGCTGCTTTCTTTATGCCCTGGTTGTGTATGGATGGATTAAATGTGCTATGGCTTATATCACAATTTTTGCAGAACCACATTTATGAAACTCAAGCCCTGGTGGAATCTGGTAGTGTTTTTAGTCCAAGGAAATGGAAATCCTCCAGATGGAAGTAAATGACAAAGATCAGCTAGGAGCAGTGGATTTATGGCAAGCGGACTGTCACTGAATCGCTCTATGGCAAGCAGACTGTCACTGAATCGCTCTATGGCAATCAGACTGTCACTGAATCGCTCTATGGCAAGCAGACTGTCACTGAATCGCTCTATGGCAAGCAGACTGTCACTGAATCGCTCTATGGCAAGCAGACTGTCAGTGAATAGCTCTATGGCAAGCAGACTGTCACCGAATCGCTCTATGGGAAGCAGATTGTCACCGAATCGCTCTATGGCAAGCAGACTGTCACCGAATCGCTCTATGGCAAGCAGACTGTCACCGAATCGCTCTATGGCAAGCAGACTGTCACCGAATCGCTCTATGGAAAGCAGACTGTCACTGAATCGCTCTATGGCAAGCAGACTGTCACTGAATCGCTCTGTGGCAAGCAGACTGTCACTGAATCGCTATATGGCAAGCAGACTGTCACTGAATCGCTCTATGGCAAGCAGACTGTCACTGAATCGCTCTATGGCAAGCAGACTGTCACTGAATCGCTCTATGGCAAGCAGACTGTCAGTGAATCGCTCTATGGCAAGCAGACTGTCACCGAATCGCTCTATGGGAAGCAGACTGTCACCGAATCGCTCTGTGGCAAGCAGACTGTCACTGAATCGCTCTGTGGCAAGCAGACTGTCACCGAATCGCTCTATGGCAAGCAGACTGTCACCGAATCGCTCTATGGCAAGCAGACTATCACTGAATCGCTCTATGGCAAGCAGACTGTCACTGAATCGCTCAATGGCAAGCAGACTGTCACTGAATCGCTCCATGGCAAGCAGACTGTCACTGAATCGCTCTATGGCAAGCAGACTGTCACTGAATCGCTCTATGGCAAGCAGACTGTCACTGAATCGCTCTATGGCAAGCAGACTGTCAGTGAATCGCTCTATGGCAAGCAGACTGTCACCGAATCGCTCTATGGGAAGCAGACTGTCACCGAATCGCTCTGTGGCAAGCAGACTGTCACTGAATCGCTCTGTGGCAAGCAGACTGTCACCGAATCGCTCTGTGGCAAGCAGACTGTCACCGAATCGCTCTATGGCAAGCAGACTGTCACCGAGTCGCTCTATGGCAAGCAGACTGTCACCGAATCGCTCTATGGCAAGCAGACTGTCACTGAATCGCTCTCTGGCAAGCAGACTGTCACCGAATCGCTCTATGGCAAGCAGACTGTCACTGAATCGCTCTATGGCAAGCAGACTGTCACTGAATCGCTCTATGGCAAGCAGACTGTCAGTGAATCGCTCTATGGCAAGCAGACTGTCACCGAATCGCTCTATGGCAAGCAGACTGTCACCGAATCGCTCTATGGCAAGCAGACTGTCACCGAATCGCTCTGTGGCAAGCAGACTGTCACCGAATCGCTCTATGGCAAGCAGACTGTCACTGAATCGCTCTATGGCAAGCAGACTGTCACTGAATCGCTCCATGGCAAGCAGACTGTCACTGAATCGCTCTATGGCAAGCAGACTGTCACTGAATCGCTCTTCCACGTCCCTGAAAACGTTCATCCTTCCTAAATCACCCGTTTCAGTTTGCTGAATCATCTCGCTTCCGGTTCCACATGCCCCACTTCCGTCATATCTCTATGCTCCTTTCGGCAGTTGCCTTCGATTTCTAAGGAAGGCAGGTCCTTTCCTTCTTGGTGGGGAGATTACCTGACCCAGGATCCATATTGAACACAGGGCGGAGTTCAATTTGCTGCAAGAGATCTACAATAAAGTAGTGCTGAAGCCTTGTGTCAGGACTAGGGTGGCTTGCAGTCTAGGGCCCGCCCCATCCAGTAACCGTTATAGTTACAATCACGTACCTTGTCCTAAGTATTTATGTGGTAAGGTGCATTGCTTTCCTTCAAGGGGGCGTTGGTGGTACAATTGTGCAAAACTGTAATGTATGTCTTGCAATTTACACTTTGAATGGAGTTTATTTTCCCTTGTCCGCCTAATGCGTGAGGTTTGGCAACCTGAACGCGTCCGTGAGGTTCGGCAACCTGAACGCGTCCGCGAGATGCGTGAGATATGGCACGATGTCGCATCCGCGAGATGCGTAGGCATTCTCAATACACGCGCTTACGAGGAAAACATAGAGCGTAGGCACGTCAATGTACGCGACCACGCCCAATCCCTTTTGCTCACTATTCTGGGGATTTCGAAGGTGTGGCAGCTTCCTCCTGATGCTCTGACTTGGAAAAGGAGCTTTGGGAAGCATTTTGGATCTTTTGCAGAGGTCGAGCCGATTCCAGTTGAAGGTGCGTTTTGGAAAGGCATTTCCAGTTCAAGGTTGCTGAGGAGAAGTTTGTATCGCAGTTCCCATAAGATTCTTCGAAGATTTGGATCTCAGTAGCCACGCCCTTCCAATTGGTAGAGTAGGTCCTACTCTACAGGTAGGAGCAGTAAGATTATTAATAAGCACAAGTTTGGCGTTATTTATGAAAAAGTGAATTGAAAGGTTATTCAATAGTTATAAAAGGTGAAATTGGAATGTTTTCTGGGAAACTTTACATTTCATTGCTTTTTGTGAGTTAATTTTTGCATTTCATTGCTTTTTGTGAGTTAATTCTTGCGGAGCTTTGGTTAATTCTATTATGGGTCACTATTTGAATAATTCTAGTCACTATTCTTTCCAGTCGCAATTCAGTTAAAAGTGAATCAGCAAAATAACTTATTTTGCTGAAAAGATTAGAACACAACTGCCTGAAGTTGTACAGTGAGCAGTTTTAGTAAAACATGTAAAGAGGATATTTACGTCATAGAGTCTAGAGTCTTTTGTTTTTTAAGAAGAAGCAAATGTGTGTGTGAATTCACAACCAAAGTCAATATTACTTCAGATGACTTTTTGAGCAAATGTCAAGTCTTAAGTCAATTTACTCTTTGTTTTAAGAAGCTATTATTGTTTTTTAATTTGTTGTAGAGTTTGGTGAATTAACAGGAAAACTCGCAACGTTAACTTTTCCTTTTCAGATTTCCCTCCCTACAGTTCCCTTCCTAACACCCTTTTCCCCCCGCTTGATCACTTCAATATTCTGTGTATTTATTACAATCAGAATTGGAGGTATCGAGAGGTGGGCCCTTATATCAACTCGACAGATCCTGAGGAAGACTTCGCTTGACAGAATAGTGAGCCCACGAAATATTTCCTCCTGATCTGTCTGAGTTGCCATAATGGCCACCATTGATGACTTGATGGCAGTTATTGTAAAAATGCAGGCTGATTTAAATGAAACCATGAATGCAACCGCGTTATTGGCCGAAAAGGTGGATTATATACAACTGCAGAATAATCCACTTCCTGATGAGGTTCAGGAAACTGGTGCAAGGGCGTCCACTAATATTTCAGTCACTGTTCCACCGCAAATTCCTTTAGCTTCTCCAGAACGCTTCTCTGGGGACCCTTCTAAAGTGCAAACATTTTTAACTCAAATTGAGTTACATTATTCCTGCAGACCAACAGCTTTTCCTACCCCCCAATCTAGAATTGCGTTTCTCATTTCTTATCTGTCTGGAGATGCTGCTAACTGGGCGGTTCCATTAGTTAGACAAGATAGCGCTTTATTGTATAACTGGAGATGCTTTGTAGAAGAATTTGAAAAGGTGTTTGATAGGCGAACAGTGACACTATCTGCAGATCGAGAATTATTACAGTTAAGACAAGGAAACAGAGATCTCATTACATATCTATCTCATTTTAATAGACTTGTTGCTGAAACCTCCTGGCCTGAAGAAAAGAGAGCTGCTCTTTTTTATCAGGGTCTGAAAGACGAGCTAAAGGATGTTCTAGCCCAAATAGATCCACAACCAACAGCTTGTTCAGATTTAATAAATTTAACCTTACGTCTAGATCATCGGCTCTCAGAAAGAAGGTCAGACAAGAAAAGGGGTGAGAAACCAAGTTGGAAGAATGAACCGAGATCTCGAACTCAATTTACACATTCCGAATCAAGTTCAGAACCAATGGAAATTGGAACTCTTCGACAACCTTTATCTAAAGAAGAAAAAGATAACAGACGCAAAAATGGTCAGTGTCTTTACTGTGGTCGAAAAGGACATTTTGTGAAAGATTGCATGATGAAACCAAAAACTAAATCTCCATGTGTCAACAAGGCGGCAATCATCGAAAAAACAGATCAAACGTCGGAAAACTAATTTGCCCAAGGTGTTTAGAGGGGGATCTCTTGGGTACTATCGCTTACCCTTCCATAAACTCTTGTGTGTCCAATTATAAAGCTCATTTTCGATTAGCAGTTCAAATACAAATAACTCTAAAAATTTGGCAAATGGAAGTTTTAATCGATTCTGGAGCCACAGGAAATTTTGTCGATCTAGAAACTGCACAACGACTAAGTATCATTTGTGAAAAAAAAGAAACACCAGAAATAGTTCAAGCCGTAGATGGGAAAGTTCTGTCTGGAGGGCCAGTAACAATGCAAACTTCCAGGGTGGTTATGATTTGTGATGATTCAAAGAAACAAAGACATAAGGAAGAAGTGCAATTTGATGTAATTCAAGCTCCTCAGTATGGGTTTATTCTAGGAATACCTTGGCTTTGTTTACATAATCCTTTAATCGACTGGCAAAAAAGAGAACTTGTATTTCTCTCTGATTTTTGTCAGTCATCCTGTCTAAAATCCTTGGAGCCAACTGTGAGTCAAATAGCAACTGCGGAAGAAAAGGAAACAATATTACCCATGGTTTACAAAGAATATCAAGAGGTATTCAGCGAAGAAAAGGCAGCAAAACTCCCACCTCATCGTAGTTATGATTGTCAGATTGATCTCATACCAGGATCTAGTGTACCAAATTGCAGAATTTATGCTTTACCGGAAAAGGAAAATCAACATTTGAGAGACTATTTAGATCAGTATTTGGAAAATGGTTTTATCCGCCCTTCTAAATCACCAGCCGCCTCCCCTTTGTTTTTTATCCCAAAAGCAAATGGGGAATTAAGAACCTGTATCGACTATAGGGCGTTGAACAAAATAACAATAAAGAATAAATACCCTCTGCCGCTAATCCCTGTCCTTTTGGATCAAGTCAAAACAGCAGTAATTTATACCAAACTTGATCTCAGAGGGGCTTATCATTTGGTGCGAATTAGACAAGGAGATGAGTGGAAGACTGCATTTAAAACTCGATATGGCTTATTTGAATATTTGGTAATGCCATTTGGCCTTTGTAACGCACCAGCGGCCTTTCAGTTTTTTCTCAATGACGTTCTACGAGAATTTTTGGACCTGTTTATAATCGTCTATATAGATGATATTTAAATCTATTCAGACTCAGTGGAAAAACATGAAGGACATGTTAAACAAGTTCTAAAAACCTTGCAAGCACATAATTTGTATTGTAAGTTAACTAAATGTGACTTCCATGTTTTTGAAGTAGAATTTTTAGGAGTGCTTCTCACACCAACGGGCATGAAAATGACTGAAAGAAAAATTCAAGCAGTAGCTGAATGGCCCATCCCAAATTCAGTTAGAGATGTACAATGTTTTTTGGGTTTTGCAAATTTCTATCGTCGTTTTATTGATCACTTTTCAGCAGTGGTTGCTCCTATCACTCGATTACTAAGAAAGAAGGTGAAATTTGAATGGACTTCCGAGGCTAATGATGCATTTCAGAATTTAAAGAAAGCTTTTACAGCAGCTCCAATTTTAATGCATCCTGATGTTAATGAACCCTTCATAATAGAAGCAGATGCCTCAGATGTAGCAATGGTCCCAAACTTCAATCTGAATTTAAAAACAGAGATACAAAAAGACCAAAATTGGAATCTTTGTTCAATGTCCAGCCGGACATGTTTTAATAATAAATACAATCTGATGTGGCACAATATCTGACGATTTCCAAGTGGGACACAAGCCTGTGTCCAGCTACCACAGATACATAACCATAGACAAACAAACAAATACAAGGCAAGAAAAAAGTCTGTAAATTCATCAAAAAATTGGAACAGACAATTATTAATTAGATACACTTTGTGTGATTTCACAATAGAAGAGTATACAAATCATCAAGTGTAGAGTGTTGACGACGTTTCCATCCTTATTTAATTCAGGACCATCATCAGGACATATCAATACATGCCTTTACTGAATATTTAAAAACATTTGCCATACATAAATACCAAGACATACATTGAAGGAGAAAAACAATGCAAACCAAAATGAGAAAAAGAAAAAGAAAAATCAACAGATTAATACATTTCAAAATTACCAATAGAGATCAATTCATTTAAAAAAAGGAGAGAAAACAATCAATGTACGCTGAAGTCTATACAACTCAAAATATGAACAGTTACAATAACACTGTAAACTAAAATCTATGCATCTCAGATTTTATGGCTATATAAGCAACCATACATGAAAAGTTAAATATCAGGGCTCCTGCAGAGTATCTACATAGGGGGAGGGAATTCAATAACTGTATTATGGTATTTTGGTATGGAATTAACCGCTTGAGTAGGGCACAGAGTAGTTCTAGACTGCACCTTTAGAGCATAAGGTAATTAAGCACCACATACCTCTAGTTGTATCTCGCTCTCCTAATGCTATTTTAGGCGAGGGTGACCAGTTTGGATCTAAAAACGCATAAGAGCAAGGCTGTAGGACCGGGGAAATATACATGCGTGGCAATTAGTTATTTGGAAATGTAAATCACCACGAGATGCTTACCAAAGTAAATGGGTGGTGAAGCACTATCGTCAAAAAAACTTTTGTGTTGCACTCCTGCAAGGAAAGTAATACAAGACATGCTCAGTTTATGCTACTTCAGTAGTTTGGTGACTAACAATACATTACTCGAAAACCCTCTTACCAGTAGATTAAAGTGGCGGCTCCAAAAATGAGGAGTCTGGTGCGTTCTGACGACGTAAAAATTAATTAAATGAAGCTTCCACCCATAGAGTTGCTCGAGTAATGTCCGGTCAATGAGCCTACAAAATAAAACAAAACAGGCCAGAGGGGCGCTCAGTATCGATAAACCCACTCAGACGACACTGACAACTAATTATGAGATGGGAGGGCGTCTTACCGGTAGTATAGAGTCGAGCTCCCGTAATAGGGGGTCTGGTGCATCCGATGAGATAATACTCAATCTATGCACGGCGGCAGATTACATTGTTTAAAGGACGCCAAAAATCGCGTGGTCAGGGTCACGTGACGCGTAAAAGAAAAAGAAGGACATCCAGTGGTCCCAATAGTTGCCATCTTGGAAAGAGTAGTATTAATAGAGATTATAGTTTCAACGTGCTTATCCTTATCTCGCCAAAATTTTTATACAAATAGATCGTATACAGGCCCTCAGAATCAACGTCCATGGGGGCGTTTTAACAAGAAAAGAAACATTGTGGGCTTTTCTGATAGTTCAGCGGAATCTTCTGACAACTCAGACAACAGTGAAGGGCAAAATACCCCGCACAGAACTCCTTTTTTAGAGCGTGGCCAGACAGAACAGCCCAAAAGGGGAAGAGGCAAACAACCCCAACGTTGGCCAAACCCGCCCGGGGAACGGTTCACCCGCAGGCAGCATTACCAATGGTAAATGAGATTCCCCCTTCCGATACGACAAATATTGAGATGGATATTTCTGATACTAGTCTGTTACCGATTTTTAATTTAACTCAACATTGTCTCACCCCTTCTGAATTGTCTATCCTTAACAAAGGACTTTCATTCGTTCCCACGATTCGCCCTAACTTTCTAGATCTACAGACTGAACTTTTAAGGTTCTTTAGAAAGATCAGACTTCACAGTTTTTTCTTATTTAACCCTTCCTCTCCTCCAATTTCCAACACCCCGTTCAGGCCACCGTCAATTTTTTCGCCTACAGGAAGTATGATACCAGGCGAAATTATTACTTTTGAGAAACTGGTTCTAAAAGATCTGGCCAAAATTGAGAATAGTAAAATATTTGTGCCTTACAACATCTCCCTGGCAGAAAAACAGGCACTATCGGACCTTAAAAATAACAATCTTGTGATTGTCAAGCCAGCCGACAAGGGAGGCGGTATTGTTTTGCAGGATAAAAATAAATACCGCGAAGAGATTCTGCGGCAATTAGGTAATCAGGCACATTAGTGCAGGCTCCCTAATAACCCTACTAGAGAGATCCAAGAAATGATAACCAAGGTGACAACTGAGGCTCTTGACTGCGGATATCTTACCAATAAAGAATTCCAGTTCTTGAACACCAAGTCCCCCAGGACACCGGTAATATATACATTGCCAAAAGTCCATAAAAATGCTGAAACCCCCCCCCCCCCCCCCCCCCCCCCGGAAGACCTATAGTCTCCGGTTGTGGCTCGGTCCTTGAGCCCTTGGGTCACTATGTGGATTACTTTATAAAGGAATTCGTTCCAAATACTCAGTGCTACATATGAGACAGTATGGGGATGATCAATTTGATCGAAGATCATCCATATGATCCCACATCTGAGGTACTATGTACCTTAGATGTGGAATCTCTATACACTAATATTCCCCAAAGAGATTCGCTTTTGGTTATAGAGAAAGTGTTGGACTCTAGACCACGCCCACATGCAGTACCCACGTTGTTTGTCTTGTAACTACTGGAGATCTGTCTCACAAAAAACTTTTTTATGTTTGAGGACCAATTTTATGGCCAAGTAAGAGGGACATCGATGGGAGCAATTTTTGCCCCTAACCTAGCGATCCTTTACATGGACCACCTGGAATGTCATCGGATCTTGTCGTCTGTGAATCCCTTCCACAGTGCTATTGCACTGTGGAGGAGATATATAGATGACATTTTCCTGATTTAGGGCGAATCTACGGACATTCTAGCCCAGATCCACCATTGGCTAAACAACAACTCTAATGGCCTGCAGTTTACACTATCCAGTAACAAACAAGAAATATCTTTCTTGGATCTAAATATTTTTCATCATGAGGGAAGACTGATTACAAAACTTTACAGAAAGCCCACTGAGCGTAACACGCTGCTCAGTTATCATAGTAACCATCCTAGGGCCTTACGTGACTCCCTACCCTTCTCCCAATTCCTTCGGTTGAGAAGAAATTGTTTCCAGAAAGAAGATTACTTTAGAGAAGCTAAGACTCTGTCTACTAAACTGTTAGCGAGAGGGTATCCCAGAAGACTTATTCGACAATCTCTTAAGAGGGCTTGGTATTGCCCGCGGGAAACATTGCTCGAGCCTAAGGAGAAGGTTACACAGAACCGCATTGTATGCGTTACAACCTTTTCACCAATTTCAAATGCTTTGAAAAAAAGTGTGAGCAAACATTGGCATACACTGAATGTAGGGTCTCTTAATTTGGAGCGCCCATTATTTGCTTTCAAGAAGTCAAAAAATATCAAGGAGCATTTAGTGAGGGCGGCTTTACCAACAGAAAAAATTGGGAGTACACTGGAAGATATATGGGGCCTGCCACCATTAACAGGTCATGCTCAGTGTGGTTCATGTATTGTTTGTGAAAGTACAATGGAAGGAAAAGATTTTGTGTTTCAACATTTAATTTTCCGTAGACAACAATTTACAAATTGTAACAGCTCTAATGGTATCTATGCGGTTTTTTGTCCATGTAATTTAATATATATATAGGGCAAACTACACAAAAAGTCCGCCTCCGTATTGGACAACACAAGAGTCGGATTTGGTGTAAAACACCTAACGCACCGCTAGTGGATCATTTCTCCGAGAAAAACCACAGTGAATCCGAACTAAAATGGACAATCATTGATGCAGTAAAACGTCCTCCAAGGGGAGGTTATATTGGTTGTCTACTCAATAAGGAGGAATTAAAATGGATTTTGAGGACCAAAAGTATCCATACTGGCTTGAATCGTTTGGAGGACTGGACCTCATTGCTCTAATGAACTCTGAAACCAAATATCTGATATAAGTCTCTGGCACAATCTGCTCCCATAATTTGGCCAAAATACTGTTTGTTGTTTTGAATATATTGAGATGACAAATTGTGATTATGAATTCTTGTTAACGTGTAAATATTTCCTAGACATGTGGAGGTGGTATGCTTATTGAGAAATTGTTGCTTTGGATTTTCGCAAAACGTTTATTTAAGGGTAATTTCCTTGTTATTGTGAATTCACGAGGCAACTTTACTCTGATACCATAATTGGCTCCATAAGGCATTTTTGTAAATCGCTCCACTTCAAATGGTTTTTTCTTCATCTGTTTTTGAGTGGGATTGTTTCAAATGACAGTAGAATTGTACTTTGAATAGGGCCACTTCTGAATGGTGGGGCTGTTATATTCACCACTACAAAATGGCCGCCGCAATTGAATGCTCTGTCCCCATTGTGTGATTGTTATTTTTCACCAAAAAGCGGCTGCTCAAATATTCCATCGGATTGACAATTGGCCTGAGGTGAGCCTCGGTAACTTGACACTGTGGTGGCTGTCAGCCCCCATGCGGTACTATAATTCGGCAATTATTAGTTTACCTTACGCCGTAAAATCACATTACAGATTGTTGGTATGAAGCACGAAACTTTGGTGCAGTATAATGCCCGAGTGCCCCGTTCCTCTTTATGGGATATGTTTTTACACTATAATCTCTATTATTACTACTCTTTCCAAGATGGCAACTATTGGGACCACTGGATTTCCTTCTTTTTCTTTTTCTTTTACGCGTCACGTGACCCTGACCACGCGATTTTTGGCGTCCTTTAAACAATGTAATCTGCCGCAGTGCATGGATTGAGTATTATCTCATCGGATGCAACAGACCCCCTATTACGGGAGCTCGACTCTATACTACCGGTAAGACGCCCTCCCATCTCATAATTAGTTGTCAGTGTCGTCTGAGTGGGTTTATCGATACTGAGCGCCCCTCTGGCCTGTTTTGTTTTATTTTGTAGGCTCATTGACCGGACATTACTCGAGCAACTCTATGGGTGGAAGCTTCATTTAATTAATTTTTACGTCGTCAGAACGCACCAGACTCCTCATTTTTGGAGCCGCCACTTTAATCTACTGGTAAGAGGGATTTCGAGTAATGTATTGTTAGTCACCAAACTACTGAAGTAGCATAAACTGAGCACGTCTTGTATTACTTTCCTTGCAGGAGTGCAACACAAAAGTTTTTTTGACGATAGTGCTTCACCACCCATTTACTTTGGTAAGCATCTCGTGGTGATTTACATTTCCAAATAACTAATTGCCACGCATGTATATTTCCCCGGTCCTACAGCCTTGCTCTTATGCCTTTTTAGATCCAAACTGGTCACCCTCGCCTAAAATAGCATTAGGAGAGCGAGATACAACTAGAGGTATGTGGTGCTTAATTACCTTATGCTCTAAAGGTGCGGTCTAGAACTACTCTGTGCCCTACTCAAGCGGTTAATTCCATACCAAAATACCATAATACAGTTATTGAATTCCCTCCCCCTATGTAGATACTCTGCAGGAGCCCTGATATTTAACTTTTCATGTATGGTTGCTTATATAGCCATAAAATCTGAGATGCATAGATTTTAGTTTACAGTGTTATTGTAACTGTTCATATTTTGAGTTGTATAGACTTCAGCGTACATTGATTGTTTTCTCTCCTTTTTTAAATGAATTGATCTCTATTGGTAATTTCGAAATGTATTAATCTGTTGAATTTTCTTTTTCTTTTTCTCATTTTGGTTTGCATTGTTTTTCTCCTTCAATGTATGTCTTGGTATTTATGTATGGCAAATGTTTTTAAATATTCAGTAAAGGCATGTATTGATATGTCCTGATGATGGTCCTGAATTAAATAAGGATCAAAACGTCGTTGACACTCTACACTTGATGATTTTTATACTCTTCTATTGTGAAATCACACAAAGTGTATCTAATTAATAATTGTCTGTTCCAATTTTTTGATGAATTTACAGACTTTTTTCTTGCCTTGTATTTGTTTGTTTGTCTATGGTTATGTATCTGTGGTAACTGGACACAGGCATGTGTCCCACTTGGAAATTGTCAGATATTTTGCCACATCAGATTGTATTTATTATTAAAACATGTCCGGTTAGACATTGAACAAAGATTCCAATTTTGGTCTTTTTGTATCTCTGTTTTTAAATTCAGATTGAAGTTTGGGACCATTCTTTTGTGAAATAGTGTATACTCCCAAGGTCCCAAGCCTACCGCTACTTTGGGTTCCCCTTGTTATATATAGTAGTAAGTCAGATGTAGCAATAGCAGCCATTCTTTCTCAAAGACACCCCAAAACTGGCCAAATGCATCCAGTGGCTTACATGTCTCGGAAATTGAACTCAGCAGAGCAAAACTATATTATCGCGGAAAAAGAATTACTTGCTATTCTAGAAGCGTTCAAGGAATGGAGACACTATATAATGGGAGCAAAATTCACAGTAACTGTATATACAGATCATAGAAATTTGCAATTCATGAGTTCAGCCAGAATGTTGACACCAAGACAGTTAAGATGGATGATGTTCTTTGCAGAATATGATTTCATAGTAACTTACCGTCCTGGACAAGACAATAAAAAAGCAGATGCTCTTTCTAGAAAAGACTCTTCTTTACACAGATTTGAAGGAGCGCCACAGGCGATCATAGAACCAGACAAGGTACTTTGTTTGTTATCTGCTGAACAATTCTTAGAAAATATTCATGAAAACTTTCCTCCTTCTCAATGGAAAAAATGGGAGAATAAAGAGGGGAATCAAACAATCAAAGAAGGAATACCATTCCATGGAAAACAGGTTTATCTTCCTACCGAAGAATTACAAAGAACTGTGTTCAATTGGTTACACTCTCATCCAATGGCAGAACATCCTGGCCCCAAAAAGACTGTAGAAAAAATACAAAAATTATTCTGGTGGCCAGCTCTTCGGAAAGATGTAACTCAAATGGCTCAAAATTGTGAAACTTGCGCAAGATTTAAAACGGATCACAGTAAACCAAAAGGTTTGTTACAAGTTTTACCCACACCAACCAGACCATGGGAACATATTTCCTTAGACTTTATCACACATCTTCCGCAGATCAATCAGCATTCAGTCATCTTAGTTGTTGTAGACAGTCTAACAAAGTACGCACATTTCATTGCTTGTAAACAATTGCCTACGGCAGGACAATTAGCACAAATCTTTCTAAAGAACATAGTGCGACTACATGGTTTGCCTTCAGTACTATTATCAGATCGAGGTTCTCAGTTTTCATCCAAATTTTGGCAACAATGGTGTCATTGTCTACAGATTACCTCAAATATGTCTACCACTTGCCATCCACAAACGGATGGTCTAACCGAACGACTAAACCAAACATTAAAACAATACTTGAGATGTTATGTAACGGATTCCAAGAGGTCCTGGTTAGACTTGCTTTGGATTGCTGAAATAGCTTAAAATTCATCACCTCATTCATCTACAGAATCTTCTCCTTTTGAAGCTCTTTATGGATATTTACCAAAGACAATTCCTTTAACCTTGCCCAAAGAAGAGAGTAATGCTCCTGCAGTACAAGACACAGTACAACTCATGCAGACGGTTCATCAGAAAATTCACAAATGATTACTACAAAGTAAGGAAGAATACAAAAAGCAGTATGATAAACATCATCGATCAGGACCAATGTATGTTTTGGGAGATAAAGTGTGGTTGTCCACAAAGAACTTACATTTTAAACAAAAGAACATGTTTCACCCCAAATTCATCGGTCCATATCCAGTAATTCGTCAAGTCAATCCAGTAACATACAAATTACAACTTCCCAAGAACTTGCGAATCCATCCTGTGTTTCACACGTCTTTGTTAAAACCAGCTAGGCAAAATGTAATTCCCAGACCAGCACCAATCTTGATTCATGGCAATTGGGAATATGAGGTGCAGGACATATTAGACGCCAAACGCAGGGGCACAAAACTGTGGTATCTGGTGTCCTGGAAAGGTTATGGATCTGAGAATGATTCCTGGGAACCGGCTGAAAATATTCATGCCTCTCGTTTGTTACGCAGGTTCCACCTCCTCCATCCTTTAAAGCCGGGCCCTACACCGCTCTTGGGAGGGGGGAGTACTGTCAGGACTAGGGTGGCTTGCGGTCTAGGGCCCGCCCCATCCAGTAACCGTTATAGTTACAGTCACGTACCTTGTCCTAAGTATTTATGTGGTAAGGTGCATTGCTTTCCTTCAAGGGGGCGTTGGTGGTACAATTGTGCAAAACTGTAATGTATGTCTTGCAATTTACACTTTGAATGGAGTTTATTTTCCCTTGTCAGCCTAATGCGTGATGTTCGGCAACCTGAATGCGTCCGCGTGATGCGTGAGATATGGCACGATGTCGCATCCGCGAGATGCGTAGGCATTCTCAATACACGCGCTTACGAGGAAAACATAGAGCGTAGGCACGTCAATGTACGCGACCATGCCCAATCCCTTTTGCTCACTATTCTGGGGATTTCGAAGGTGTGGCAGCTTCCTCCTGATGGTCTGACTTGGAAAAGGAGCTTTGGGAAGCATTTTGGATCTTTTGCAGAGGTCGAGCCGATTCCAGTTGAAGGTTCGTTTTGGAAAGGCATTTCCAGTTCAAGGTTGCTGAGGAGAAGTTTGTATCGCAGTTCCCAGAAGATTCTTCGAAGATTTGGATCTCAGTAGCCACGCCCTTCCAATTGGTAGAGTAGGTCATACTCTACAGGTAGGAGCAGTAAGATTATTAATAAGCACAAGTTTGGCGTTATTAATGAAAAAGTGAATTGAAAGGTAATTCAATAGTTATAAAAGGTGAAATTGGAATGTTTTCTGGGAAACTTTACATTTCATTGCTTTTTGTGAGTTAATTCTTGCATTTCATTGCTTTTTGTGAGTTAATTCTTGTGGAACTTTGGTTAATTCTATTTTGGGTCACTATTTGAATAATTCTAGTCACTATTCTTTCCAGTCGCAATTCAGTTAAAAGTGAATCAGCAAAAGAACTTATTTTGCTGAAAAGATTAGAACACAACTGCCTGAAGTTGTGCAGTGAGCAGTTTTAGTAAAACATGTCAAGAGGATATTTACAACATAAGAGTCATAGAGTCTAGAGTCTTTTGTTTTTTAAGAAGAAGCAAATGTGTGTGTGAATTCACAACCAAAGTCAATATTACTTCAGATGACGTTTTGAGCAAATGTCAAGTCTTAAGTCAATTTACTCTTTGTTTTAAGAAGCTATTATTGTTTTTTAATTTGTTGAAGAGTTTGGTGAATTAACAGGAAAACTCGCAACGTTAACTTTTCCTTTTCAGATTTCCCTCCCTGCAGTTCCCTTCCTAACACCATTTTCCTCCCGCTTGATCACTTCAATATTCTGTGTATTTATTACAATCAGAATTGGAGGTATCGAGAGGTGGGCGCTTATATCAACTCGACAGATCCTGAGGAAGACTTCGCTTGACACCTTGTGCTTGCCCATTCTCACCTGTCAGTCTGTGCATTTCTTACAAGCATAGCTCCCATATTCTGGTATGTGCCTTCAGGCATGAGAGCCAGAACAGCCCGCGTTGACCACAACACTAAGGTTGAATGATAACGTAGGTTGTGGTTACACAGCATTCCAGAGACATGTAGAATTGAAATGGTTTGCAAAATTGTCCCTTGTGCTACTCCCTACATTTTTAACAAACTCTACACCCCAGACGTGAGTTAAGGCCCTGATATGAAAAAGTATTGGAGCAGAGACCGGCATCTACCAAAGGTTGAACTTGGTAATTGCTCCACGAATAGAACTGAAGGAGTTGTGAAGAAAAGGAAACAGGACCACACATGGGCTTACAGTCGCCAGCTGTGGTATCCTTCACTCTGATTGACTCATTAACTCCCTATCAGAAGGCTGCTCATGTCCCACCAGATGAGTCCATTTAAAATCCAATGTTGGGGGAATAGGTTCATCGCCAGCGTCACTCATGCAGTCCAGTCCTCTGACTGCCTCAGTCTTAGATCCATGGATTCTTCCTGGCTGTACCATAGTTCACACTTGCAGGGGTCAGAAGGAAGCCTCAGCCCAGGAGACGAGAGGAGGAAGTAGTAATGCAGACAGGCGTGGGTGTAACCACCATCTCTGCGGCTGCTCAATATTCCTTCCATGACCTGTAGAGTTCTTTGGCACATCTTCGGTAGGGTGGGCCATGAGTAGGACCGAAGAGGACGCGGCTTGAGAACAGTTCTCTAAATGTCATCCTGCTTGGCCCGAGAGCTTGAGAAAACAGGATTAGGCCTGCAATGAAAAGGGACAATAAAGAAAAATGAATGACAAGATCACCGTTCCGGCTATCAGATAGAGCGGCATTATAAAGGACCCAGTCTACCTCCAGAGAATTAAAATCCTGTGATACGTGGAGTCTGACAAAAGGTTCGACAGACATCAAGTAAAACTCTTGCAGTACCAAGCGGTAGATCAGAGTCACATTGAAGTGGGTACTAGACAGAATCTAAACCCCCAGAAAAGGAAAAGATGGAATGATTAGCGAAGACAACCTTCCATAAATGATGCGGGCGTATATTGACCAGCAATAAAGTTAAGCTCTAGTTTGAAAAGTAATACTTGTTATTTCTCTAAGGCAAGCTTTCAGTTTGACTATCACCTGCAGAACCCGCTGTAAAATCTAACAACAGGACATTATACATTCTTCCAACTCAGTCCTTCAGACAGCTCTTTAGTCTTCTGGTCAATTCTAGGACACATCCAAGACATTGCATCTAGCACACTGCATTTTTTCCATAAAACTGTGCACAGACTTACTTTCCTGCAGGAACTTTCTCGTTTTCTGGTGGCGAGAGGGATGCGTGAAGGTGGAAGGCATTCTCACTCCATGCCGACCGAGTATCATGATATCTCTAAGATTCTGAAGCCAACCCCCAAATGTACAACTGGATAAATGGGTGTGTGAAGCGCATTTCACAGATACCGCTCCTAATTATGAATCAAGCTCCAGATGGTTGTGAAGCTTTTCATCTAAAAGGCCCATTATTTAAAGTACTGGTCCCAGAGTCTTGGAACAGTCACTGGACAATCATCGATGTAGCGTCGACTCTTCGAAGAAAGGAAAGTGATCCTAAACAGTAAATTCCAATGTTTAAAGGTTTACAGCATTGTTTCCCCTCAGCAGTACCCGGGGTTAATGCTAATGTAGAGGGCACTGGCTTCACAAGCACATAGGTTGGGAAACCAAGATCTACTGAAATGGGAAGAAAACGTCATATTAAGAATGCCTTTATGATTAAAGAGGTAGAAGATCCTGACACTGGATTTAAACAGGAGTAGAATGCAAGAACCCCTTTCCTTCACATACTCAATGTCCCGCATCATGGGCATGTCAATCTAGGCTTGACGGACACAATGAGAAGTAATTGTTTTCTATCATAATTGGTTAGACGGCACAGAGAACTTGGCCTACAGTGACATTGATCTAAATGTGACCCCAAACCAGAAGAGACCGCGTGATTCGTGATTATGTTGCAAGAACACAAGGTTTTCCGGTTCGTTATTCATGAAGGTTTAAATTTGTTCCAAACCTTCAACAATAGTAGACAAGCAGCAAAATCAGGAGCTGATCATGTCAAAGGTACAACTGGTGTAAATCTGGCAGATAAATGTGGTCTCATTACAGATAAGTAAGCAAACATTGGGTGTTTTACATATAATGTCAAATAAACATGGGCCCAAAAAGAGACAACAAAAATCTGTTACATAGGAACCATTAGTAGGTACTTTATTTGATTAAAAATATAATCATAAAAGCAAAACATAAAAACCATACAAATATAAAACAGAGAGATTAAAATGACCAAAATGTGATAAGACTGTTAATTTTAAAACCACATTAGAAAACGGCAGCGGAGAAGTTTGAAATGTAGAGGGTTCTGCATGTTGGTCTGGAAATGGCATGGCGTCAGCACATCTGGAATGAGCAGGACAGAAGCTGAAGAGACTATAGGAAAGGCTTGCCTAATACAGTTCTCCAGGGTTGGTATTACATTCACAGGCTTGAATCCGCACCCATCGTCGAGCTTCCCAGCTCAGGCTGATGGTGGCGGGTGGCTCTAGTAAGTGAATCTATGAAAGATCCAGTCCTGGAGAAAGTTCCTCTCTTATCACCCCCCCCCTGGGGTTTCATTCCCTTCCTGGTCTTCACTCCCTCACCAAGCCTTGCTTAACCTTAGGACCCGAGCTCCTCCGCTCTCATTTCATATTCTCCCTGCAGAATTGTACTTCACAGTTTTGCATCAATCTTATCTGTCCTAAAGATCAGCTTCATTCGATATTATGTTTCTGTGTTTCAGAACAGAATTCAACTATAAAGATATCCAAGCACCCCTTCCAACTTCTAGGGTAGAATCGAATATTATCCAAAGGGTGGGTGTACAGACAGGCAGAGCTCAACATCTGGAAGGTGTCATCATCTGAAGTAGACTGGTTCACTGACCATAGAGCGTTTCTGCTCCTCTAGACTCTCGACTCAACAGCTGGGCTGCCTGGGTATCCTCAAAACAACATAAAAGTCCAGTGCTCTGTGATGAGACAACAACAAACGACCCCAGGAAACACCATCCCCAGGAAAGAGCCCCTCTCCCTATGTGACACTGGGGCCCATTGACTCTCTGGGATACAGGCCCGGGTATAAAGGAGAGTCCCACTGTCCGACAAGGAGCCCGAGCTGACCTCCTCCTATGACATTGAGCCTGTAGCTCATCTACGTCATGGACTTCACTGCCAGCTGAGCAGGAGCAGCACATCTGCCTGTGGAGACACAGGACGCAGTCACCCTATGAGGGCATCAGGCCCAACTTACAAAGAAAGGGTGACAAGCCTGGCTGCACTGGGGGGCATCAGACTTGTGATTTCACAGACTATGCTCTGGGGTTTACACGTGCTCCCTGTTCCTCTGAGAATGGTGGGTCTCTATCTGTGCTCAGCTGAAGACATGCTGCCTGTTTTTCTGAAAATGGTGGGTTTCTGTGCTCAGTTGAAGACATGCTGCATGTTCTTCTGAGAATGGTGGGTCTCTATCTGTGCTCAGCTGAAGACATGCTGCCTGTTTTTCTGAAAATGGTGGGTTTCTGTGCTCAGTTGAAGACATGCTGCATGTTCTTCTGAGAATGGTGGGTTCCTGTGCTCAGCTGAAGACATGCTGCCTGTTCTTCAGAGAATGGTGAGTCGCTATCTGAGCTCAGCTGAAGACATGTGCCTGTTTTTCTGAAAATGGTGGGTCTATCTCTGTTCAGTTGAACACATGATGCCTGTTTTTCTGAGAATGGTGGGTCTCAATCTGTGCTCAGCTGAAGACATGCTGCCTGTTCTTCTTCTTCTAGAGAAATATGGGTCTCGATCCGTTGCTTGTCCATCATATCACATTGGGTATCCTAAAGATGACTTGACTTACTAAATATTGATCTGTCTGGCTTATTCTATCCCAGATTTCAACCCTAATGGAACCCCTGTAGATTACATCTGGGAAGAGTAATCCGCTGGTAACTGTTGTGCCGGCTGGAATGATGCGACCATCTGACCCCCCATGCCACGGGTCTAGTTTAGGACACTCTGATGTGTCCTACAGTTAAGCATGCAACTCACATCTTTCATTTGCTTTCAAGGGGTTATTTGGATATATTCTTTGTCACTGAAACGTAGTTCAGTGCTGATTTTGCACCAGGGCTTTAACATTCTCCACCATCCTTACTGGCGGGATGGAGGGCTGCCATTATTTACAAGGTTGGCCTAAAGGATGAAGAGTTGTGTTTGAATTCCCTTCTCTCGTGAAAATCATTGGTTTCTCCATCTGAAGGAGTGGTTTTGATCTGTTTAGTGGGATCATGTGTTATTCTCCCTTAGGGCCCTTGGGGCGGAAGTACTGAGTCCAATGTGGATTCTTTGTTACTGTTTCTTCTCCTCCATTCTGCTCTTTTAGTATTGGGTGATTGTATCATCTGCCTCGAGGAGCCTCCCAATGACAGGCCGGGCATCTTGTTGTTTCTCTGATACTCTGTAACCCTGTCAACCTTCTCAAGTGGTTGCAGGACCTGCCCACCAGAACGGCCACACACCTGGCCTTATTTTTAGCCCATATGCAGGGTCATTTGTAAGAACACTTGCCCTAAGTATGGACAGTCCATTTTGGGGAACTTGAACATGAATGGATGTAGGGTCATCCTGCGAGTAAGCCCCAGCCGGCAGGTCCATGGCAGAAACTCTGTTAACAAATGAAGATACCCTCTTGACCCCATGATCAGAGTGAGAGACATGGGCTCGGTCTGCCCTGGTCAGAAGGGCTACGTAGACTAGATAAATGGCGGCCTAGTTGTTACTTTTCCTCCTAAGAGCTTACATAGCAAATGGTTGAGAGTATCTGCTCCCGGCTACTCCTCTCTTTCAAATAGACAAGATGCGGCTGGAAAACGTTAGCAAAGATCTGACTGTCCAACTATACTCTCTAGAGGCCAAACTCCAGCTGCAATTTGCACTCAAGATGTAGAAGAAACCAGTGTTTTCTGCTAACGCAGATTTCTTTGTCAATAAGATTTTGGCTACACTGAACTCTTCAACTGAGAATGTGTCCCTAGTGCACTCATTGTTCTCTCCCAATTGCTCCACTTTGAGCATTCTTAATGTCTCTGTGATAAACTCTCAATTTTTTTAGGATACATTTTCTGCCAAATGCAAAAATTGTGTTCATCCTTCACCTCTATCACAGTGGATGATGGGCTTGTTAGTGGGGCAATTGCGGTTCTTACGTGGTTAAATTCTGTGGTTAAATTGTGGCTCTTCCGTGGTTACATCTCCACCGCAAGGTTTCCTACATGCTTAACTGCTCCTCCTGTGGATAATGGAGGAACAGTCGTGCATACGGAGTGAATCTATTCCCATATTCTGGACATCGCATGGTTTTATTAGGTAGACTCCTGCACACACTATTGATGTCATGCTTCATCATCGGGGTCACCCTGGACCCTAAAAACCAGCATGATACCCCAGCGATCACTTTGGATAATTCGTCCGCCGGGGTCTTGGGCTAAAATTACCTGCAAACACGACTGTATCCCTTTTATTCACGGTGTGATAAAAAAAACAAGCATTTGCAATGCAATAGGTCTCACGTGTACGCATGTTTTAGCTATTGGCATTGAAAATTACAATGCCTTTTATTTATGTTTTGGGTTTTAACCCCTTCCATGCTCATGACGAGCTCAGCTCGTCATGCAGTACACTGCTCGTGTGCTCATGATGAGCTGAGCTCGTCATGAACAATGGGAAAAAGGGGCATCCAGCACCGTGGGAAAATACCTTTAGCATTGAAGGTGTTAAAACATAAGTAAAAGGCGTTGTCATTTACAATGCCAATAGCTTAAGTAAATGCGAGACCTATTGCATTTGAAATGCTTGTTATTGCTCAGATATCAGCAGAGTGGAGCGTAGAATAGCTCTTGCAAATGTTAATTGTGGAACCACCAATGCAACGCACGCACAACACACACAAATACACACGCACGCACACACACAGACGTTACATATCGCATGTTTTTCTACTTTCTACAAATTCCCTGTGATAAGTCCCTATTAGCTGTGTTTCCTCCAGTCCTGCCAAGTATCACGCATCAAACGTGACACTAACGCATTTCAGTGTGGTGCTCCCGCACTGAAATGCATTGTCACGCATAATTCATAGCGCCTCAGCTGGAAGACATGCTCTTTTATTAAGTGCTCGGCTGCCAAATTAAACTGTGGAGTCACTGGGCAGCTAGCAGCCGTAGCGTGTGTGTGTGTGCTGCTCTGACAGGCTTGAGGCACTCAGTCCCAGGCTGATGGGGTGGGTCCGAGGATGAGGACCTCCGTCTTGTCTGAATTAAGCTTCAGCCTGCTGTTCTTCATTCAGTCGGCGACGGCCTTCATTCCTCTGTGGCGATTGGCTTTGGCGGACTACGGTGAGGGAGATGATCAGCTGGGTGTCGTCGGCGTAGGAGATGATGTTGAGGCTATGTTGTCGTGCGACGTGGGCGAGAGGTGCCATGTACATATTGAACAGCGTCGGGCTGAGGGAGGATCCCTGAGGGATGCCGCAGATGATCTCGGTGGTTTTGGAGCGGAAGGGTGGGAGGCAGATGCTCTGGGTTCTGTCGGAGAGGAAGGAAGTGGTCCAGGCCAGCGCCTTCTCTTGGATTCCGGCGTCGTGGAGACGAGCTGATAAGGTGCGGTGGCAGACCATGTCGAAGGCTGCTGATAGGTCCAGGAGGATGAGGGCGGCTGTTTCTCCCTTGTCCATCAGGATCCTGATGTCGTCGGTGGCAGTGATGAGGGCGGTCTCAGTGCTGTGGTTGCTGCGAAAACCAGATTGGGAAGGGTCCAGGATGTTGTTTTCTTCGAGGTAGCAGGTTAGCTGTTTGTTGACAATCTTCTCTGTCACTTTTGCCGGAAACGGAAGCAGGGAGATGGGCCGGAAGTTCTTGAGGTCCTTGGGGTCTGCCTTGGGTTTCTTCAGTAGGGCGTTGATCTCTGCGTGTTTCCAACTTTCTGGGAAGGTTGCTGTTTCGAAGGAGATGTTGATTGCTTTCCGGAGGTGGGGTGTGATGGTTGTGCTGGCTTTGTTGAAGAAGTGGTGAGGGCAGGGGTCGGATGGGGATCCGGAGTGAATGGAGTTCATGGTCTTGATGGTGTCTTCGTCACTAACGGTGGACCAGGCGGTCAGGCGGCTGGTGCGGGTGGAGGTCGCGGGGTTGGTGGTCTCGGTGGTGGGTGTGGAGTTGTCGGAGTTGAAGCTGTTGTGGATGTCGATGATCTTGTGGTGAAAGAAGTTGGCCAGGAAGTCGCACAGGTGCTGTGATGGTGGAATGTCGTTGGCGTTGGAGCTGGGGTTGGTGAGTTCTTTCACGATGCTGAAGAGCTCTTTGGTGTTGTATCATTAGTTGAATTCTCGCCTCAGAGATGATTTGTGGCGAGGTTATCTGATGATGTCAGGTCGAGGTAGTGCCCAATGGCTACTACCGAGACATGACACAGCCAGTTAGGTTATGTAACACTGATGTAGGCTCCGCTGGGACCTGACGTCACATCCTGCTTCCAATGTTCACTTGTGGGAGGCAGTAGGCCAAGGTGCTGGCCTTCTTTGCGGAAAATTAGAATACATCATCATGATCACGGCACGCAGGCAGCGCTGCCTTTTGCACCTCCGGACTCCCCTGCTGCATGCCTCAGCTGTCTCGGCAGTTGCAGTAAATTTGACCCTCTGTCGCGCCAATGAAATTGTCGTGGAAGGGAGTCCTGCTGCAGTTTGGTAAGTCACAGAGATCGACCTGATTATGGGGCCAATGTAGTAACACTTTGGTCTCGCGCTGGCCTGTAAAAGACCAGTGCTTTGAGACTGGGACAGACTTACCTGTCCAGCTTGGCAAGAGGATTGTCTCCGCACAACACCCCTATAAAACGGTACTTAAATGTGAATATGAAAATGAACGTTTAAATAAGCCATAGTACGGATATCCTGAAATCCTCACTTTAAAACTCTTAGATGCGTTGGTAAATATTTATTCGGAAATACATAGTCCTGAAAAACAATCGCCGTATGTTTGTATGCAGATCTTTTTCGAAGGTCGTAAAAACTATTTTGCATAAAATCAGCCGCTAGGGTGTATGGGATGAGGGAACTGTTCTCATTAGATTTTACTCTTTTTCCATGTAATTGTGTTACTATGCTATCAAACAGGCTTCCTTGCCTGTTGAAACGAAGCCTGTTTGTATTTTTCTGCAATTTTTTCACGTTACAGAGACCAGGGGCCAGATGTATTAAGATACCCTTTAGCGATTCTCAAATGGCGATTTTTTGAGAATCGCTATTTGAGAATTGCTAAATGGAATGTATCTAGAAATTCGCTACTTTTTAGCGATTTCTTAAAATTCCTTAATTGCGATTAGCAAATTGCTAATCGCAATTAAGGAATAATTTCCCATTCATTTCTATGGGCCAGGAGGCCCATAGAAATGAATGGAAAGTTATTCTCAATTTGCGAATCGCAATTTGCTAATCGCAAATTGAGAATAATTTCAAGGGTGCAAGCGTGTCTTAACCCCTTCCACGCTCATGACGAGCTGGGCTCGTCATGAGGTAGCCTCCTCGCACGCTCATGACGAGCCCAGCTCGTCATGAAACATGGGAATGATCAAATCCCAGCACAGGAGGGGAAAATGCATAGCATCGATCTGGTTAAGGACATCCTGCTGCACCCCTGAAATTTACATGTGTGCGCATATGGCGCACATACATACATGCCCTAAGGACATGTATGAGCGTCACATGGCACCTTTAGAAATTTCAAAAAGTGCATTTTAAAAAAAAATCGCAAATTACCACCAACTTGCGCAAAATTAACGAAACGCAAATTTTGCGATTCCTTAATATTGCTGTGTGATTTTTTGATACATCGCATTTGCCGAATTTTTTGTCGCAAACGCTGCTTTTTTGCGATTTGCAGCGTTTGCGACAAAAAAAAACGGATGATACATCTGCCCCCAAGTCCGCGGAGTGTATATCGGACCTTCTCAGGTCTTGTAAAGGCTCCCAACGTAACACTTCGGTCTCAGGCCGGTGAAAGAACAGTATCAGGCCGGTGAAAGAACAGTGCTGAGACTGGGACAGCCAGCTGGCGAGAAGATTCTCTGCGCACAACACCCTTATCCGGCTACAGAAAACAAGATGAGACATCGTGTTGGAGTTACACGGCAGGGAATAATTCTGACAAATGGGTGCTAAATAGGGTTTTTAATAAGCCATAGTACCGATATCCCGAGCCCCTCACTGTGATGTTAGTTTGCGGTTTATTTCTTGAAACTGCCGGGCTGGGGTAAGTTTAACAGGTTTCTGATAGGCGTTGCTATGTTGTATGGGAGATTATTGCACTGCCCTTAACCTGTGACGAGAATCCAAAATAGTGCTCAGCCTGTTCCCGCGCGAGGCAGCTAACTGGCCCTGTGTGATAAATTCATTGACTTGGCTACGGCGGATGCTATTCCTGCTGTGATCCTGCTGATTGATGGCCAGAAGTCTTTTAATTGTTGACTAGAGGTGTTAAGATTTTAGATAGATTTCGGTTTCCTTTTCAGTTTACGAGATCCATGCAGCACCTGTATGAAGTATCCTTGGTACTGTTATTTATTAATAATTCTCCTGCAGGTCAGGTTGGCTTGAGACATGGCACAGGCAAGGCTGTCCCCTTTCATCCTTGCTGTTTGCACTTTTTATCGAACCGCTGGCACATTACAGCTGCTCCAACCCGGAGACAGCTCCTCCCTTACCTGCGTTGTCATGAATTAAGTTATATGCAGATGATCTGGCTCTTTTTTTAGCCCCAAATTCAGGCAACAAGAATGTGGGGGAAGGGCTACAAATTCAATGAAGGGAAAACAGGGTGCCCGCTTCTTCACACCTCAGTAGAGGCTCTTATAACCACCTTGAAATAAAATGATAGCCTTGTAACTATTCAAGCTATAGTAGGTACATGAGGTAACCATGCACCCCTAGCTTACTGGGACTGGATCAACAGGCTGAGGAATACTCTCTCAATGGGAAAAATATCACACAATATATTGAGCAACACCACAACTCTCACCAGATCAACTGGGCCCATATATCTCAAAGCTGTGATGTGGATATAGAGAGCTACACCACCCTAGCTACCTCAGACCACGTGACCTCACACCTCAGAGCTAGTCACAGTTACTGCTCGAAACAGCAGCTAGCATCAGCCTGCAGGATAATATCCAGTGAGACCCTGAAAGGGATACTGAACGCTGTCCATATACGGCCATCAATGGGGCGGGGGAGGGTTGAAGAATATTTACTAGGGGTGGGCATTACTTGCATAATTTGATCTAGTGTAATTACATGAAATTACAGAAACTCTATGTGAAATTACACAGAATTGTGCGAGCAGCGTAACTCCACATATTATCTTAGCACGAAATGCCCCTCACGTCTAAAACTGACCAGAGGATGCACTTTGAGCTGAGAAAATAGCGCTAACTGCAACAGAACGCGATCCGCAGCAGCCCCAGCCGCTCGCACTCGCTGAGTTTGCTGGTCCTGGGATCCTGCAGAAGGATTTAAGTGCCAAATTACTCATAATTATGCAAACCGGTGTAATCAATTATTTACTATATTTGTGTCAAAAGAGTAACAAGAAATGAACAAAATTACTCTGAATACTTTATGAAAATATATGTCACCAATGCCCAATCATTACAGGTGGTTGATGAAGTCAATGCTGCGCTCGCTGGTAATGGATGTAGGAAAAGTCTTCTGCGCATGAAAACCTAAAAAAAAAACTAACATAAATGTAGAGTCGCTGACTGGTAATGGAAATTGATTTGTTCTGATTGTTTAAACTGCTGAGTGGATAGTTTCCAGGGTAATGACCCTGAAAGAGAAACTGATGGAAGGCAGAGTGCTGTTACCTAGAAGGCACATATTTACAAGTTGTGCAACTCTATTCGGATGAAAGCTTATTTTTCATAAGTCACGTGATCATTTCCTAGTAGTGAGTTAATTCCTGTTGTACCTGATGCACCCCCCCAGTCAGGGATACACAAGGCGTGGCCACTCAGCCCTTAAAATGGCTGCCCTCACACTAGAGTGTCCACCTGTGTGGTACAGCTGAAGGTTCATCAAGAGTATGGCAGAATGCACACCAATTACAATAGTCTTCAGATTTTATGATGGTCAAAGGCGGGTGTATAGAGCAAGCTACCCTGGCCCGCGCTCCATCTGTGTGTGTGAATAACTGAACAGAAGCTGGAGCCTCCTCAGGTCCCTGAAGCGTCTGGAGGCACAGCAAAGAAAATTGACAGTCAAATAAGTTCAAACTTCTTCCTCCTTTTTAATCTTGTAAAATCCATTTGTACTCCATTTTCTACCATAAATTGTTCATACCGTTCATCATGAGTTCCAAGAGGTGCCTATCAGGCTTTCTCCAAAACATACGCATTAATTCAATGTTCTTCATAGCGCAATGTAGGAAATATCAACCCAATGCATTTTGGGCAAAACTGCCCTTCCTCAGGGGTAGCTTGGATGAAAAACATCCCACCATTACCAACAACTACCATCTTGAAATCAAACATACTATGCTACACTCTGGCCTCCATTGCAGGCAGTCAATAAATCCAATGGCTGCTCATGGTTCTCTTGTTGCAGGCAGATTGCATTTTTTAAGTATGGCCACTTTAAGTTACTAACCTTAAATGTTCTGTTACATGATGGGTTGTGGTTGAACACATCAGTGTTTTCATGAATACTTGGAGCATGTTGTTACTGAGAGGTCTCGGCAGAGAGCATGTTCACTTATGGTTGGGTAGAAACAAGAAAGCACACCATTTAATATTTTCTAAGGTGTTTTATATTAGGTTTGTTTAGGCTACACAAAAGGGGGTGGTGATGGACGGAGCATCTGAACCAATCAAACACTCATACCCAGTCAACAGATCTGGGTTTAATCCATCACCGTTCTTTAGCCCACTCTGCACCCCAGCTCAGACATGGCCATATGCAAATCGGTCTGACCCTGTGCTTCATGGGAACAGTCCAGCCCGAGCTGCCATGCCTTCCCTGGACCGGACACAAGCTTCCGAGAACCGGTTTCTGGCATTTCAGCCATCTTCAGCCCGGCTTCCTTGAATCCAGTGGCAAAGTGAGCAAGGGACTCACGTCTGAGAATACCCTGCCAACTTATGGTGAACAAAGTGGTACAAAAGGGGGTGGTGATGGGCGGAGCATCTGAACCAGTCAAACACTCAAACCCAATCAACAGATCTGGGTTTAATCCATCACCGTTCTTTAGCCCACTCTGCCACCCCAGTTCAGACATGGCCATATGCAAATCAGTCTGACCCTGTGCCTCATGGGAACAGTCCAGCCCGAACTGTCAAGCCATGCCTTCCCTGGACCGGAAACAAGCTTCCGGGGACCGGTTTCTGGCATTTCAGCCGTCTTCAGCCCGGCTTGCTTGAATCCAGTGGCAAAGTGAGCAAGGGACTCACGTCTGAGCATACCCTGCCAACTTATGGCGAACAAAGCGGTACAAAAGGGTATGGTGATGGACGGATCATCTGAAATAATCAAACACTCACACCCAGTCAACAGATCTGGGTTTAATCCATCACCGTTCTTTAGCCCACTCTGCCACCCCGGTTCAGACATGGCCATATGCAAATCAGTCTGACCCTGTGCCTCATGGGAACAGTCCAGCCCGAACTGCCAAGCCATGCCTTCCCTGGACCGGAAACAAGCTTCCGAGGACCGGTTTCTGGCATTCCAGCCGTCTTCAGCCCGGCTTGCTTGAATCCAGTGGCAAAGTGAGGACTGTCAAAGGGGACAGACCTTGATGTCACTTGACTTATCAATAATGTTTCATGTGGTCACCTGGGATGTGTATTTCAACATTATGAAATCACTGGTTGGTAAATGCCCTGTCGTGTGAGAGAAAGATCCATGCAATCCTGTTGTGATTATTTGTTACATTTATAGCTGATCGGGGCCCCTTGGTTTTATGTTCTGGAACTGCCCTCAGCCCTAATGCTCCTTCACAAGCACACCCAGTCCAAATCATCTGTAGTCATGTTTGGGAGCAGCTCAGGCTAGGAATCCCTTCCGACGTCAAGGGAGATGATAACCAGCCCAATTAGGAGCTAGTCGAACCTTGGATCCTCAGTGGAACTCAGGCTTGCCATCACGAGACTTGCACCACTTTTACAGTGAGATTGTTTAGGGGGGGGATTAAGGGCATGGCGGGACTTGAACCCTACCCGTTTATGCATTAACTATCCCTGCCTGAGTGAGCTGTGCTACACTGTGCCCACTGCCGCTGTTTGCCGCCCACCCCCTGTGCTATCACTAAGCAGGGCCGGTAGCGTTGCCAGGGTGCCCTTCGCCCCACTGTACCCATGTGACCAGCATTTATAGCGCGAACCTGACCCGAACCTGAATCGGGTCTTTGAGCGCCTTACTAGTTATGTTACCAGTTTTTTGTTGGGGAAATTAAGAGTTGTTTACCATAATCACAAGCTGTTGAGCGTCTTCCTTAGGCCACACAGCAAATACTCATCGTCTATGGAGACGGAAAACAATTGGGCTGCCGCAGTACAACTCGAAAGATATGAGGTGGAGCCAAGTCAACACTGCCGCGACGGACCCTTCCGTATGGCTCTTACACCAGCCAAAAAGAAAAACCGCCAAGGATGGCAGGAAACGCTGTGCACTGTGCTGGTGTAGTCCAAAAGGACTCTGGTTTCAAATCATCAAAATCATATACTTCATCACACAATTCCCATTAAACAAGTCTGTAGTATCATATGAGTATCTGATGGATTTAATCTATAATTTCATTTTTATATTTATTCAAATGACCAAAGTAAATGGTTCGATTACATGAGAACACTATGAGAGTATCTACTTCAAAAATAACATTGATACATTGATGTACGCCAATTCAAATACATAAATATAAACAAAGTTTTCCTCATCACAATTCATAACAAAGCCATTTTATGCAGTGCCCGATGCATTTCAGGACAATGATGTCCCTTCCTCAGTGGCAATCTGTAAAAGCAGAAAAATAATAATAACTGTTCAAATACACAGGTGGTTTTACAAATGACTATTCAAATCGAATACAATTGATTCGATGTGCGGGTCTGAACATGATATTATTTACAGGTAATGTGTTAACATGAACAGGTTGGTTCACAAATTTCTCTAATGATATGCTCCATAGACAGAAAGTGAATTAATCGAAGGAATGAAACTGAGAATTACGGTAAATCACCAAACCTAGATGGTGAGTGTTAATAAATGCTGTGAAATCCAACCACCTCACACACCAGTTTCCCAAAAGGAAACAAACTGAAGATTAGACAAATGACGTGTGCATGCAAAGCAAAGTGGGTAAAAGGAAATTAGGTGTAAAAATGTGAATAATGTACACTCAAGTACCTGGCTGAACTCTTGTAGACGCCAAATAAAAAACAATGACCCACACATAACTCAGTTAAAGTAAGTAACTAACTCCCGGATTTTAAGTCTGTCAGTGGTATAAACAGTAAGGAATCCCCTACCTGTTGGTCAATTGTTATGAACTTCCTATAGAGGAAACGAAATTAGCCTGCCAACAAGGTTGGAATCTTCAGATCACCAAAAAGGATAGCTGCCACAAAAAACATGTACACCTTCAGTTAATTAATCATGTGTTCACTGAGGTAAAAAATATCGGGACTAGATAATACATACTCAATTCAAAATTATACAAATACACTTACCGGCGCAAACACGCCGTGCAGATCACTCCAATTAACCACGGGTTACTCTATCAATGTGCTCCAATGCACGTTCAACTCCCTTCTGCAATGAACGAATACACCATTGAAATACCAGATTGCATAAAGTGCCCTTGTGGCAAAGCTTATGTTGGTAAAACTTCTAGGAAATTGAAAGTCAGAATCACTGAACACAAGAGCAGGATTCGAACGAAAACATCAACGTCTAGCATAGCTGTTCACTGGCATGAGGCTAAACATTCTATCTCTCAATTGAGGGTTCAGGTTATTGAACAGGTCTATAACAGACCCGGCATGAATATAGATAGGCTAGTGCTACAACGTGAATTACACTGGATCCAATATCTAGGAACCATGCAACCTATCGGTCTTAATGACCGTTTCGACATGAGTTGTTTCTTATGACTGTCAGTGGGGTGTCTTCAACCATCAATCTATATAAGAGAGCAATAGGATTGTTTTATATCTTTGCAAGTTCAGTCATTGGACAACTTTCAGACTGTGACACACATTGGGGTACACACCTCTGTACTTGACCTTGGAGCTGTGGACCTGTGACGATTGTATTGGCTCTCACTCTCCTATAGAATATGGTTTCTGTCCTGATCACCTGTAACATGTGCCACCCTAGCAGGGTGAGACAAAGTGGTGATCAAAAGAGGGCTCTTGTCGTTCCCTTCTCCATTCACCTCTAGCTGTTTTAGTCCAGAATACACCTCGTCGGTAGACAAGCCCACCTTCCTCAAGCAAAGAGAAAATTGGTGTGTGATGACAGGCTCTGTATTTACAAATGCCCAAATCAAACAATTTGAAGAGCTTAAGCATTAGTACAGTCTCCTCGAGTATGAAAGCTTTTTCTATTATCATGTAAGTCATTAAGTACTCATGCCATCGGTCAGAGTAGGGGCTTCTCAGCCACTCTCCAATATATAAAATGGCGAGCGGGTGCTCCACAGGAGAATGAAATGCTATATTGGCCATACACAACCACAAACTGGCAATAACACCAAAGCACAAAATGCCAGCTCAAAGACGATGGGAGCTAGAATTAGGGAAGACACTGACTGGCAAGGAGTGGAACAGAATGTATGACAGGGCAAGAGTTACCGCATGTAACACCATAGTGATGGAAACTCAATATAAAACACCAACACACTCGTACAGTACTCTACAGGGAATAGCCAAGTGGGACAAGACCAAACAGTATTCCTGCCTCAGTGGGTGTGGGCAAACAGATTGCCTGTCTCATCTACTTTGGTACTGACCAAAATTGGGGAGACATTGGGGTGAGGTTCTAACAGAATTGGAGAAAGCCTTTGCAATTACCATAGCAAGAGAATGAGGGATCCCTGTCTCTTTCCATTCTTGAGATTTCCAATCATGCTTGCAGGCGGACTCATCATCGGGGGTGTTCTTAACGTGTGACGCCACCCTACCCACGTACGCTCAGCGGTGGGTGATGGGTAACGTGATTATGGGGGAACCAGAGGTTATTGATATTACCATTCTGGAAACATTTAGCTTTTTCACCACCAATGAGTCTTCTGTTGAGATTTCAATAGTGTGGGAGGCATTTAAATGCACCATCCGAGGGGTGTTGATTTCCCTATGAGGATATAGGAGGCAGAAATTGAGGCAGAAAGGGGTCGCCCTACAGGGGGAAGAAGACAGAGCTTATCAAGCATTAGGATTGCATTGTTTGGAAGCCACATATGAGAGGTAATCTAATACCAAGCAGAAATGTAGGGATCATTATATCAAGAGGGAAACGTCAATGATAGAACCTTCCAACCGCAGGTGTACGAGGAAGGGAAATCTTTGGGATGCTTTTCATCCTGGCGGCAAAAGAGAAGACTAATCAAAATCGAATCTCCAAAATCTGGGATCCCCAGGCGAACAAACACGGAAAGCTGGAAAAAATGAAATGCGTCTTCCTGGACTATTACTCAAGATTGTATGAGGACAAAGTAGCAGGGAGTGAGTCGCTGGTATTGCAGGTGACAAATTCCCTTGAAAAGATTCAACAGCCTCCTTTGATGGAGGAACCTGTCTCTATTGTTTTAAGATCCACAACAGAGGAGGAGGTGAAAGACCCCATAAAGTGTCTCCCTAATGGGAAAGCCTCAGAAGAAGATGGAGTTGCCCTGAATTTACAAGACTTTAGTTTAAACTCTTAGATTTACTGTGGCCATACTTTTTAAACATTTTCTAGAGGGAAGAAAGGTTCTGGATTCCTTCAATAGAGGGGTATTTGTGACTTTTTTTAAACCAGGCACATTACCAACAGATCTGGGATCTTTTAGAATGAGAACCTTATAAAACTATGACAATAAGATGTATGCAAACATTTTAGCTAATAGGGTTGATACGGTTGCCCCTTTTCTGATGACCAAAGACACATTCATTGACTTGGCTACAGCGAATGCTATTCCTGCTGTGATCCTGCTGATTGATGGCGAGACGTCTTTTAATTGTTGTCTAGAGGTGTTTATTTAAGATTTTAGATATATTTCGGTTTCCTTTTCAGTTTAGGAGATCTATTCAGCACCTGTATCAAGTATCCTTGGTACTGTTATTTATTAATACTTCTCCTGCAGGTCAGATTGGCTTGAGACATGGCACAGGCAAGGCTGTCCCCTTTCATCCTTGCTGTTTGCACTTTTTATCGAACCGCTGGTACATTACAGCTGCTCCAACCCGGAGACAGCTCCTCCCTTACCTGCGTTGTCATGAATTAAGTTATATGCAGATGATCTGGCTCTTTTTTTAGTCCCAAATTCAGGCAACAAGAATGTGGGGGAAGGGCTACAAAATCAATGAAGGGAAAACAGGGCGCCCGCTTCTTCACACCTCAGTAGAGGCTCTTATTACCACCTTGAAAGAAAATGATAGCCTTGTAACTATTCAAGCTATAGTAGGTACATGAGGTAACCATGCACCCCTAGCTTACCAGGACTGGATCAACAGGCTGAGGAATACTCTCTCAATGGGAAAAACATCACACAATATATTGAGCAACACCACAACTCTCACCAGATCAACTGGGCCCATATATCTCAAAGCTGTGATGTGGATATAGAGAGCTACAGCACCCTAGCTACCTCAGACCACGTGACCTCACACCTCAGAGCTAGTCACAGTTACTGCTCGAAACAGCAGCTAGCATCAGCCTGCAGGATAATATCCAGTGAGACCCTGAAAGGGATACTGAACGCTGTCCATATACGGCCATCAATGGGGCGGGGGAGGGTTGAAGAATAATTACTAGGGGTGGGCATTACATGCATAATTGGATCTAGTGTAATTAGACGAAATTACAGAAAATCTATGCGAAATTACACAGAATTGTGCGAGCAGTGTAACCCAACACATTATCTTAGTACGAAATGCCCCTCACGTCTAAATCTGACCAGAGGAGGCACTTTGAGTTGAGAAAAGAGCGCGAACACGATCCGCAGCAGCCCCAGCCGCTCGCACTCGGGTCCTGGGATCCTGCAATAGGATTTAAGTGCCAAATTACTCATAATTAGGCAAACCGGTGTAATCATTACATGTTTTACTATATTTGTGTCAAAAGAGTAACAATTAATTAACAAAATTACTCTGAATACTTTTTGTAAATGTATGTCACCAATGCCCAATCATTACAGGTGGTTGATGAAGTCAATGTTGCGATCGCTGGTAATGGATGTAGGCAAAGTCTTCTGTGCATGAAAACCTAAAAAAAAAAAACTAACATAAATGTAGAGTCGCTGACTGGTAATGGAAATTGATTTGTTCTGATTGTTTAAACTGCTGAGTGGATAGTTTCCAGGGTAATCACCCTGAAAGAGAAACTGATGGAAGGCAGAGTGCTGTTACCTAGAAGGCACATATTTACAAGTTGTGCAACTCTATTCGGATGAAAGCTTATTTTTTATAAGTCACGTGATCATTTCCTAGCAGTGAGTTAATTCCTGTTGTACCTGATGCACCACCCCCACTCAGGGATACACAAGGCGTGGCCACTCAGCCCTTAAAGTGGCTGCCCTCCCCCTAGAGTGTCCACCTGTGTGGTACAGCTGAAGGTTCATCAAGAGTATGGCAGAATGCACACCAATTACAATAGTCTTCAGGTTTTATGATGGCCTAAGGCGGATGTATAGGGCGTGCTACCCTGGCCCGCGCTCCATCTGTGTGTGTGAATATCTGAACAGAAGCTGGAGCTTCCTCAGGTCCCTGAAGCTCCTGGAGGCACAGCAAAGAAAATGGACAATCAAATGAGTTCAAACTTCTTCTTCCTTTTTAATCTTGTTAAATCCATTTGTACTCCATTTTCTTCCATACATTGTTCATACCGTTCATCACAAGTTCCAACAGGTGCCTATCAGGCTTTCTCCAAAACGCACACATTATTTCAATGTTCTTCATAGCACAAGGTAGGAAATATCAACCCAATGCATTTCGGGAAAAACTGCCCTTCCTCAGGGGTAGCTTGGATGAAAAACATCCCACCATTACCAACAACTACCATCTTGAAATCAAACATACTATGCTATACTCTGGCCTCCATTGCAGGCAGTCAATAAATCCAATGGCTGCTCATGGTTCTCTTGCTGCAGGCAGATTGCATTTTTTAAGTATGGCCACTTTAAGTTACTAACCTTAAATGTTCTGTTAAATGATGGGTTGTGGTTGAACACATCAGTGTTTTCATGTGTACTTGGAGCATGTTGTTGCTGAGAGGTCTCGGCAGAGAGCATGTTCACTTATGGTTGGGTAGAAACAAGAAAGCACACCATTTAATATTTTCTAAGGTTTTTTATGTTAGGTTTGTTTAGGCTGAACAGATCATGTGAGTCTGTTACTTTTGTTCAGCAGGGGTTTGATTGGCGCCAAAATTCTTCTACATCAGTGATGGGTGTGGTGTGATGGTGCTTATGGATGTTGAACAGTAGAACCCTTAGAATCCTCCTCATGTGCTGTCCTATGTGGAGTGGAGAGCCCAGAGAGGCCCAGGTGACAGCAGCAAATGATGAAACATCAATGATTGTACAAAAAAGAGATCGCCAACCTCACATTTCTTTTCTCCTCACAATTGAGGAAACCAGACCCAAATTACTATATAGTTTGTTTGGTATATCCACTTCATACCTTTTTAATTTTTATTTCATTATTTTTAGGTATTTCTTGTTAGAAAAAAACACAAAACATTAACACATTTGACACTTTCTACATAAATACAAATACATCAAAATTCAACATTATTCAACAATACATATATACACTATACATTTCACAAAGACTTTTATCAACAATGAATTCGTTTTCACAAAATGCTCTCTGGTTAAATTTTTACCCAACGGACAAAGTCAACACGAAAACATTTCTCAATCAATAAACAGCAACCTAATGCATTTCTGTTTTAAACGCCAACGCGTTTCAAACCCAATTTCATCACTTTCTGGGTTCTCATCAGGGCTCTGTCTCTTTTGTTTATCTATAAAGTATATATAAAACTAAAAAGTGTTCTGTTTTGGTACTCAGTTATTACTCTCAAATATTCTCAATCTTCAAGCTTCCATTCTCCTGTGTCGCTACTTTTACCTGTATTCCAGCGTTTCGCCGGTCCACAGTTGTACGTTTTACTCACTACTTAGTCTGTTTCTTTATCTACAATGTAAATTATATACATAAGGACCTTTGTTTTCAATTCTTAATTGACTCACTAACTCGTTTGCAAAAGCATTGTTAAAGCGTACGTCATCAGTTCTTTGTAATCGTGTTGGCACCCTTTTCACTTTTCTATCTCACTCGCTGTCTGTTCATTAGCTGTGATTGATAAAATGGAGTACTTTAGAATTTAATCTCCTCCATTCTATTCGCAAAGTCATTCTGCGCTAATCGCAGTTCAAGGGACATACCTGCTCTCAAATGGGCGCGTTCATGCGCGGGGTGCTACACGTCTCCAGTTGAAGTAGTAGACTGTAGTCTGCCTGCAAATTAGAATGAATTATATCACCTTGATGTCAATTCTCATTATTTGCTACCCACATTTGTTAACTTCTAGGAGGGCATACCTGCTTTGTTTCATACGCGATCCAGCGCTGAGTGCTTTTCGCGTCTACAGCTTGGTCATTTGGCTTACTCACTTCGGGGTCATCGTATCTGGCAGTTTCCTGTGAGTGCACAGTGCCCAATTTTAGTCTAACATTCATTGGATTTCAATCAAAAATCGCCTAGAGGTATCGTTCGTGTTACCTGTCTCTCCTGTGTGCCGGTCGTTAATGTTCAGATTTCCATGACATCGCGGCCATCTTTTAGTGTGTTTTTATTGTTTGGCAAACGGCAGCCATCTTTTAACGTGCAATTTTTTAAAAAGTATAGCTCTCCTGGGTTGGCAAACACAGCGGCCATCTTTTAGCGTATAATCTCGCTTTAATCTTGGTTGTCTTATCTCACTCACTTGACTTCTAGAAAAAATCGATTTGTTTTTTTTAAACATTTGTGATTATTTCGAATTTCCAAATTGGTTTTTGTCATTTCATTCAATTTTGAAGTTCGAACAAAACATTTTTTTTCGAATTAGAGTCTGGAGACTTCAGACAATGTGTTTAATCCAGTAAGGGCACTGTTGAATTTTAGAATCAAATACGCTTCTTTATGCAATAACAGCTTCTCTGTGTCAGTGGGGCATTTTAGCTGGTTGACATTGTACAGTACTGACCACCTAAATTCGTTTTCCCCATGTTGTTTATCAATATAGTGTTCAACCATGGGGGCTGATGTTACTTTATTTTTTATACGGGATCTGTGCTGCGTTATTCGTACATTTACCTGCTGGTTAGTCTTGCCAATGTAAATTTTTGAACATGGGCACATAATAACGTACACGACATTGCGTGTCCGACAGTTTGAGAACCCCACATGTTTCCATTTAATGTTGGAATTCTTTTCCCTCCATCGTGCTAGCGCAGGACACACAATTGCCATACTTGTGGTGTCCTTCAATGGGTTTCATCCCCCATTGTGATAATAAATCACTCTTTGGTTTAGGCAGAGCAATCTCTGCATGCACAATATTTTGGCCAATACTCCTGTTTTTCCTGTAGGCAAACAGCGGACGAGGAAATGGGCATTCTAAGTTCTCGAGTAGGTGCCAATTTGTCTGATCTTATGGGTGTCAGGGCCATATGTAGTCACACAGACTAATCTATTTAGATCTTGTTTTTCTTTGACCTCTAGTAGACACTCTCGTGGAGTAAATGGTGCCCTCTTGTAGGAATGCTTCAGCATTTTCCGTGGATAGCCTCTATTTATCATTTCTCCACAAAATGTTTCTGCATAATGCTCATAGTCTCTTAGCTGCGTGCAATTTCTTCTTATCCGGAGTAGCTGGCCATATGGCAAATTTGCCTTTAGGCTCCTGGGATGTGCACTGCGATGGTGTAATATTGTATTTTTGTCAGTTTTCTTTTTATATAATGAGGATTGCAGAAAGCCCTCTGCACATGTGATTTGTACGTCCAGAAATGTCATTTTTGTACAGCCCGACTCAATGGAAAATTTGATGTCCTGATGTTTTAGATTTAGCCACTCATGGAACTGCATCCACTCCGCGTGGCTCCCCTGCCACAGGAGCCACACGTCGTCGATGTAGCGTAGCCACTGTATTATATGTTCTTTGTATGGATTATTATTATCCACAAATTTTCTCTCATACTCGGCCATGAACAAAACGGCCATCTCTGGGGCAGAATGACATCCCATTGCTGTCCCTTTTGTTTGCATAAAGAACTGGTCATTAAATCTGAAGTAATTCTTTCTCAAAGCGACTTCTGCTAATTTAAGAATAAATTGGGTGTGGACTCTATGTGGCCTCTTTCGAGCTTCAAGATAGATCTCCATTATTTCCAGTGCTTCCTCATGGGGAATCTGAGTGTATAAGGACGTCACGTCCACAGTCACCATCAGTTGGTTCAAGGGGTTGAACCGAGTACCCTCCACTTTGGTTAAAAAATCAACTGTGTCTCATAAATATGACTTCACTTTGCTCACAAAAGGTTTTAAAAAGAAGTCGACGTATTTTGCTATCGGTTCTAGGCACGAATCGCACCCGGAAACGATAGGAGGTCCTGGGGGATCGCTTAAGTTTTTATGGATCTTTGGAAGGAAGTAAAGGAGGGGGGTTCTCGGGAATTTCTTCACCAAGAACTCACCCTCCTTTGGTCCTACAAAGCCACTTTCTCTGCCTTGTTTGATGATTTCAGCTATTGTACCTTGTATCTCCTTTGTAGGGTCTTCCTGTAGTTGCCTATACCACATTCGATTATTGACCTGTGATAAGGCCTCGGCTAAGTATTTATCCCTTGGCCAAATTACAACCGCTCCGCCTTTATCGGCCTGTTTGAGCACAATTGAGGTATCTTCTTTTAGATCTTTCAGTGCAGCTCTTTGGCCCTTAGTAATATTTTGTTGGACATATTTCTTACTTTTTTCGAGTTTGTTTATTGATGACAACATAATTTGCTCAAAGGCGTACACCTGCTTGGGGATATTTTGGCTTGGTACAAAAGCTGACCGATTTCTTAGCCCAGTTGTTTCAGTCTCTACACTCGGTGGTTGGTTGGCAAAAAAGGCCTTTAGTCTTATTTTGCGGAAAAACTCTATTGTCTCGAATTTTATTTCAGTGAAATCTGTCTGTTGACAAGGAACAAATTTCAGTCCAAGATTTAGGACAGACTCCTCATCTCTTGTCAGTTCTCTAGATGAAAGGTTGACTATAGTGGAAGGGACTCCTATGATTTGTAAGAATTCTTTCTTGTTCTCATCTCCCAAGGTATCTTGAACCTTGCTTTTGGTTGCTGTCCTTTCTCTAAAAAAGAGACCTGTTTCTTAGGGTTACCCCGTGTGTCAGAACCTGATCCTGATGAATCAGAAGATGTAGTCTCGGAGAATGTTTTAAATCTATTCCGAGATCTGTCTTGATAATTATACAAGGCCCCACGTGAATCAGCCTGTGAGTAATATTCCTCCTTCAAAAAGGGGTATGCCCTCTCTAGAGAAAACAATTTAGAGTCTCTTTCATACTGCGCAGTTTTATTGGTGATAGTAATGTCCTTAAAGGACAGAATCTCTTTTTCTATCTTCTCTAACAATGCTTTTGCATCCGGTATCACCTCGCTGTCCTTTATTGCTTGGGTTAAATCTTCTATTTCTTGTAGTTCCTTTACACAGAGTCTTTGCGCTGTCTCTATTGTGTGGACCATCAGGTCTCTACTACATTTAGTGTTTATACAGCTGAATCCTTTTCTATACTCAGCATCCTCTGTAAATATCACTGGGATATTTTTGACCTGGAGTCCCCATGGGATTGTTCCTCCCTTCAGGTGCTTCAACAGGAAGTGCCCATGGAGCTCTGTCCTAATATGTTTTTTACACAATCTAGTCAGTTTATCTGATTCATTTTGTTGTTGTGCAGTGGTACTAAGAGCGACATTAGCGAATGGGGCGGAAGCTATTAGATTCTGTATGTGGCTTTCTGTGAATGACAACGTGTCCTTTTCATACATCACTTTGAAGGGACAGGCGGCCCCTTCTTTCACTTACTTCCATATGAATAAGGAACTTGATTAAATCGTGTCCCCTTCACAGTCTCGCGGGTATTCACCCGCTCTATACTTTCTAAAAAACGGGGAGTTAGGTCCTGGGGCGCGGAGTTGGCTGGATGATAAAGAACTGATGAGGTACGCTTTAACAATGCTTTTGCAAACGAGTTCGTGAGTCGATTAAGAATTGAAAACAAAGGTCCTTATGTATATAATTTAAATTGTAGATAAAGAAACAGACGAAGTAGTGAGTAAAACGTACAACTGTGGACCGGCGAAACGCTGGAATACAGGTAAAAGTAGCGACACAGGAGAATGGAGGCGTGAAGATTGAGAATATTTGAGAGTAATAACTGAGTACTAAAACAGAACACTTTTTTGTTTTATATACACTTTATAGATAAACAAAAGAGACAGAGCCCTGATGAGAACCCAGAAAGTGATGAAATTGGGTTTGAAACGCGTCGGCATTTAAAACAGAAATGCATTAAGTTGCTGTTTATTGAATGAGAAATGTTTTCGTGTTGACTTTGTCCGTTGGGTAAAAATTTAACCAGAGAGGATTTTGTGAAAACGAATTCATTGTTGATAAAAGTCTTTGTGAAATGTATAGTGTATATATATATGTATTGTTGAATAGTGTTGAATTTTGATGTATTTGTATTTATGTAGAAAGTGTCAAATGTGTTAATGTTTTGTGTTTTTTTCAAACAAGAAATACCTAAAAATAATGAAATAAAAATTAAAAAGGTATGAAGTGGATATACCGAACAAACTATATAGTAATTTGGGTTTGTTTTCCTCAATTGTGAGGAGAAAAGAAATGTGAGGTTGGCAATCTCTTTTTTGTACAAGTATAGATGGTCCAGCCAACTTCGCGCCCCAGGACCTAACTCCGCCTTTTTTAGAAAGATCAATGATGGCAGCAGAGCTCTTTGACAGATATATCAATCAATCAGGTGTTTGTTAAGCGCAACTAATCACCTGTAAGGGTCTCAAGGTGTTTTGGGGGGGGAGTGTCAGGCGAAGTCTTCCTCAGGGTCTGTCGTGAAGTAATAAGGACCCACCTCTCGATACCTCCAATTCCGAATGTAATAATTACACAGAATCTTGGAGTGATCAAGCGGGGGGGAAAAGGGAATTAGGAAGGGAACAGCAGGGAAGGAGATCTGAAAAGGAAAAGTTAGTAACAAATACTTCTAAACTAAAAGTTTGTCTATTGACCTTTAAACCCAAACTGGGAATTTTCATAAACACAAGCCTCTAAACATAACACTCTAAGATTCCAAGAGACTTCTTGTAATTCACAATCATTACCCACATTCCTATTCACTATTTTGTTAATTCTTAATTGTTGTGAATAACGACTGATTCTTCCCTTTAAAGAAATAGCAGCACACCCTAGCAAATTGACTCCTTTACCAAAGGTTGAAGCGAACACTCAAAATATCACAAAGTTGTGTTTACATAAACTCCAGAAAATCACCTTTTCGCCAAAGTCTCAATAATGAATTGCGCCAAAATATTCAGTGATTAATATAGTATTTAACATTGCGCGCCACATAAAACATTAAACAACCATTGCCAGCAATGAGATGCATTTCAAAGTTCAAAACAAAACATGAAGGGATTCAGGTCTTCTGTGCATTCTAATAATCAAATACTAATTAGCTTAATTGCCTCTTTCAAAATCAGGAATTTAACCTTTAGGTAATTTGCGCCAAGAACACAGAATTCTTATCCCCTACCTGTAGAGTACGACCTACTCTACTTTCACTGAAGGTCACAACGTTCCCTCTGGACACTCGAAATGACTCTTCTCGTCAGGAATCTTCAAAACGGAGGAAGCTGGAAGCTGCCACGCCCCCTGGGTTCTTCACTGAAAGCCTCCGGTGAATTCGTCTTCCAAAAAGCAAGATCTGCAAAATACCAAAATGCGGAGCAAGAGGAACCCACTGCTACTTCCTGGAAACGACTGGAATAGTGAGCACAGGAGACAGGGCGCGGTCGCGTAGGTTAACGTGACTACACCGCTCACGCATGCGACCAGTCAATGAAAGCTCACGCATTAGGCGGACGCTTTCCAAGTGCCAAACCTCACGCATTAGGCGGAACATCATTAGACAGCGTTGTAATGAAAGGCAACCTACACAGATAGTCTAACATAGGTGCAAAACAGATGCACAAGCAGGTTTAAAGCAAATCAGCCACCAACGCCCTCCCAAGGATGACTGATGCATTTTGCCACACAGGTACCCCCGATTGCAGAGTGGGGCGGGCCCTAGACCGCAAGCCACCCGAGCCCTGACAGGGAGGGGGCACAGGTTCTGGTCCATCAAGGAGGAGGTCTGTCGAAGAGCCAGGTTTTGAGGTTTCTTGAGAAGATGGGGAGCGATGTTGTCTGTCTGAGGTGAAGCGGAATGTTGTTCCAGGCTCTGGCCGCGAGGAAGGAGAAGGAGCGGCCTCCCGATCTGGTATTTCTGGCACAAGGGACCACGGCGTAGGAGAGCTGAGCTGATCGTGGGGTGTGTGAAATTTGAGTCGGCTGTTCAGATATGCTGGTCCGGTGTCGTGGAGGGCCTTGTGAGCGTGGGTTAGCATCTTGAAGGTGATAATCTAGCTTCAATGGGAGCCAGTGGACTGTGCGCAGGTGCTGGGAGATGTGGCAGTGTCTTGGTAGGTTGAGGACCAGTCTTGTGGTGGCGTTTTGGATGTTCTGTAGCTTGCGGGTGAGGTTTTTGTTTATTCCGGTGTAGAGAGTTGCCGTAGTCGAGTCTGCTGGTGACAAGGGTGTGAGTGACAGTCTTTCTGTATGTGATGGGGATCCATTTGAAGGTCTTGCCTAGGAGGAGGAGGGTGTGGAAGCAGGAGGACAAGACAGAGTTGATCTGGTGGTCCATTTTGAGCTCTGAGTCCAGGATGATTCCCTGGTTGCTTGCATGGTCTGTGGGGGTGGGCGGACTTCTGGGGGCCGGGGACCACCAGGTGTCGTTCCAGGCATTGAGGTTTGGGCCCATGATGAGTACTACCCTTTTGTTGGTGATTAGTTGTAGGCAGCTGTTTTTCATCCATTTGGTGATGGCTTCCATGCCTTCTCGAAAGTTGTGTCTGGCGGTGTTGGGTTTATTGGATAGGGGACACCAATTTTACTTTGCTCTGCTGAAGCGCACTGGGTTGCGTTTACCCTGCCTGGACACTGCCGCGGACCCTAGGAACTACCCCGACACCACGCCGCACCCGCTCCGCGGGTGCCGCATCGTCGGGCCACTGTGAGAAGGAACAGTCCGGGACAGCTGGGAGAAAACTTACCAACGTCGGCGGAGGGCTGCAGGGCTGCGAGCGTGACAGGGACTCCAATTCCCAGGAGTCCCTGCAAGACCGTTGACAACTTCCGGTCCGCTCTCCCTGCCGGCCCGCCCCCGCCCACTCACCTGTGTGTAATTTAAAAACCCCTTGCTGCCTAACATTCACTGGGACACCAATTTTACTTTGCTCTGCTGAAGCGCACTGGGTTGCGTTTACCCTGCCTGGACACTGCCGCGGACCCTAGGAACTACCCCGACACCTCGCCGCACCCGCTCCGCGGGTGCCGCATCGTCGGGCCACTGTGAGAAGGAACAGTCCGGGACAGCTGGGAGAAAACTTACCAACGTCGGCGGAGGGCTGCAGGGCTGCGAGCGTGACAGGGACTCCAATTCCCAGGAGTCCCTGCAAGACCGTTGACAACTTCCGGTCCGCTCTCCCTGCCGGCCCGCCCCCGCCCACTCACCTGTGTGTAATTTAAAAACCCCTTGCTGCCTAACATTCACTGGGACACCAATTTTACTTTGCTCTGCTGAAGCGCACTGGGTTGCGTTTACCCTGCCTGGACACTGCCGCGGACCCTAGGAACTACCCCGACACCTCGCCGCACCCGCTCCGCAGGTGCCGCATCGTCGGGCCACTGTGAGAAGGAACAGTCCGGGACAGCTGGGAGAAAACTTACCAACGTCGGCGGAGGGCTGCAGGGCTGCGAGCGTGACAGGGACTCCAATTCCCAGGAGTCCCTGCAAGACCGTTGACAACTTCCGGTCCGCTCTCCCTGCCGGCCCGCCCCCGCCCACTCACCTGTGTGTAATTTAAAAACCCCTTGCTGCCTAACATTCACTGGGACACCAACTTTACTTTGCTCTGCTGAAGCGCACTGGGTTGCGTTTACCCTGCCTGGACACTGCCGCGGACCCTAGGAACTACCCCGACACCTCGCCGCACCCGCTCCGCGGGTGCTGCATCGTCGGGCCACTGTGAGAAGGAACAGTCCGGGACAGCTGGGAGAAAACTTACCAACGTCGGCGGAGGGCTGCAGGGCTGCGAGCGTGACAGGGACTCCAATTCCCAGGAGTCCCTGCAAGACCGTTGACAACTTCCGGTCCGCTCTCCCTGCCGGCCCGCCCCCGCCCACTCACCTGTGTGTAATTTAAAAACCCCTTGCTGCCTAACATTCACTGGGACACCAATTTTACTTTGCTCTGCTGAAGCGCACTGGGTTGCGTTTACCCTGCCTGGACACTGCCGCGGACCCTAGGAACTACCCCGACACCTCGCCGCACCCGCTCCGCGGGTGCCGCATCGTCGGGCCACTGTGAGAAGGAACAGTCCGGGACAGCTGGGAGAAAACTTACCAACGTCGGCGGAGGGCTGCAGGGCTGCGAGCGTGACAGGGACTCCAATTCCCAGGAGTCCCTGCAAGACCGTTGACAACTTCCGGTCCGCTCTCCCTGCCGGCCCGCCCACCGCCCTTTTCCCTCCCTATAATTAGGGTTACTTCTCCCGCAGCGCGGGACGCAGCCCGGGACAAGACCGGGCTAAGAGCTGGCCGTTTAAGGCCGTTTGAGGACGGCAGTGGACGGCCCCGGGCCCTAACCCCTATATTGGTTTTCTTCCATATCCAAGGTAGGCGGAACAATTAACCGCTATTGACTATCGACTCTTTTTTATTAAAAACAGATAATTGCCAAGTGCTTGGACATAAGAAACATTTTATTGCCCGAGAGGACTTTTATGTTAGTATAGTGTACTTGTGTAAATAGCGTGCTTAGTTGCCATCTCCCATATCTGTTTCACTTAGAAAATATGCCTTTACGTTCAGGCAAAACACGCATCGTCCAAGTTCAGACCCCCAAAGGTGTGGTCTCGGGGCCATTGGATGCATTCATTTCTCGTGCCACAGGTATACTTGAAAAAGAAATTTCTATGGTAGAAAAACGTCTTTCAATTGACCTACTTAGTGGAAAACGCTCTTCATTGGGTAGGTTGGCTACGATCCCTAGCCCTGTGACACAACCCCATGCAGCTTTTAACTGTATACATTCAGAAACCACCGAGGCTCTAGTACATATAGATAGTGAAGGGATTGATTCGCCTGCACACACTCCAGCCCATGTTGAACATAATTTAGATGACTCTGAGGCAAGTAGAGAATCTGTATCTCAGGTTAGTTTTGAATCAGATTATACCTCAGATACGCCCCACTCATCTCCCGAGCCCCCTAAAACAGTTTCCAAAAGGGTGATACAAATGAATTCAGATGACGCTGACACGGTAACAAGGAAGAGAAAGCACGACACGAGTTATCTAGGGGGAGAGAACGCAAAATGCCCAAATTAAAAGCAAAAGAAATCGCCGATCATTCCCATGGCAATCCTACATCGCTAGCTATGGGTAAACTTGGCGATAAAAAACAATGTCCCAGTACCTTTCCCATCATTCCTTGCCCTTCCCTCACCCCGCTTGGATCCTCTGACCCTTGCCCCACTTGTCAAAATAGTGATGAATTATTGTTGGTCAAAATTGAGGCTTTGATGAAAAACCTCTTATTGCCTGTTCTAGAGCGGACCAGGTTAATGACCCAAAAAATCGAATCCCTGGAGGCAGTAGTAAACACTAACTCAGCCCTATTAGTATCCCTAATCGGCTTGAGCCAAGGGGGGGCTAACTCAATATATCCAGCAAACAATGCTCAAATAACTACTTCCGCATCTTCTAATAATAAACCCCCTGGGGTAGTAACTAATAGACCAATGAGGGGAGGAGATCTTAAGGTTGCACCTATCAACACATCTGTGGCCCAACCCAGCCTACGCACAAGAAGCAGCCTGTGGCCAAACCTGATAGCTTAAACCCCGCTAGACACCACTCAACTAGACCACCCTCCCAGGCCCAACCAAGTCTGAATACTCCTCGGCCTTTTTCCCAAGGGCCCGTAGACAATCAAAAACGTAACATCATAAAACCCCTGGTTGAAAAACATCGTAGACATACCAAGCCACGGGCCGATCTCCCTATCGAGGCTGCACTATATACAATAGTATTGACTGGTGTAGCCCCTCTCCTACCCGGTAAGAGGGAGACTTTTGATGATCTACGCAATAAGGTGACCTTTTGGTTAAATAAAAACAGACCGTTACCCCCCTCTCTGCCAACTGAAATCTTGTTTGTGAGAAGGGTGGACTGGGTGGGCCATGGTATAAAGGATCTGGAGGGCGACTGTATATTGATTTCGTTTAAGGATCCCTGGGTGGTGGAAATGATTGGTAGAAAAGCGAGGTTTGCCAGACAGGGGGATGTTCAAACATTGAGCCTATCATATTTTTACCCACATAGGCAGAGTAGTACCCTGACGGGTTTCAGAAATGGCCAACCCAACATCAGGAGTTACCCCACCACGAGGACTCCCCAGCCCACGCTCTTCCCATTTCTTTTCAATCAATTTGGCCCATTATCTGATCTTGAGGCCAATGATTGACTTCACTCTCGGTCTTGTACAACTGACCACATAGTAAATCCAGGGTCTCTGCCAGCTAGGCTGTGTATTGAGCCTCCGCAGCCTGTAATTGTAGAGGAAGAGCGAATGGGGGCTCCAATAACAGCAAGTACCACCATATTACCTTTAAGGGAAGTAGAAGTCTCCTGGAAGACAGGGAAAAGTTGGAGCACCCCTGGGTGTACCAAAACCAGGGGTGTTGCTGAGAATAGTCCGGATGCTCTAGTAGCCCTGGACTCGGTGGTACCCCTCGTGGCCCATGCCCCAGAACTACTCACCATTGTCTCCTGGAATGTTGCGGGGGTTAAAAATCGTATTCATTCAGATGACTGGCTGGAGTTTATAGATAAATATGATATTATCCTACTCCAGGAAACTTGGGCAACTGAACCAACATTTAGGCAGGGATATATTAACTTTTTTAAACCTGCAATTAGAAGTCCCAAAGGGAGAGCTTCTGGGGGTTTACTGATCTGGGTGAAACAATCGCTGGGATTTCATTCCATAGAAATAACAGTACAAAACCCTGACCTCCTTATCATTAAGTTGAGTAAGGTTGGTTGTCGGGATATGATCTTGATTAACGTATATGCTCGAGGCTTGCCAGGAGGCCGCTCCCCTCCCCTTTTGGAAACATTGGATCCCATTCTAGATAATCTTGATAGTGATCTTGCAACCCTCCTAGCTGGAGACCTAAACTGCACCTTCGAGCCATTGTTTGACTCAGGGGACAGTTGGGGCTACGCGGAGGATGCAGTATGGGGTATTCCTGAACTGATGCCCGGTAAACCAGTAACTGCAACTGAGGCAGCAGTGAATTGGACGGCTCTTTGCCTCAATAGGGGTTTTCGGGCTGTCAATGGCCGCGCCAAATCAGACCAGGAAGCAAATTTTACATTCGATAACGGGTTAAGAAAAAGCCGTATCGATTATATCCTATTAAAACTAAGAGACTGGTCTCTGATGATGGATATGGTAGTTCTCCCCCGCCCAGAAAGCGACCATAACCCCTTGTCCTTAAAATTAAAGTTACCAGGTTTAGTGAGATCTGAGAACCCTGGCACTTCACAGACTGGGGATGCCTTCCTAACCAATGATAGGAAGAGATTAAAATGGTCCAAAATTATGGAGGATGTTACTTTAAGGGATAAGGTAAATATAAAAGTCAGTAACACACTTAGTGAGATGCTGGCACATGATCATCTGGGGGTCGATCCCGAAATGGCCAGCAATATTATAAACCTCCACAATCGTTGTTTTGCTGACCTCAAATCCCTGCTTTCAAAACCACGGCCCCAGGCAAACCCCAAAATACCAATCTGTCCCAAGAAATGGTATAACAATAAATGTAGGGAAGCCCATACCAAACTTATCAGGGCAGTTAAGTCCAGAGTAATGATCTCAGTGAAAGAAGCTAGAGTAAACTATAAGAAAACGCAGTGGGAAGCTAAGCGGGTGTGGGAGGATAAGCATTGGTCGGATTTATTGGAGGCTGCCACTTCAAATAACCCCATTAAGTTTTGGGAAACAGTTAAATGGGGTAAAGATCCGGATGCACGCACTCCTGTAAACCATGTATCCCCCGTGGAATGGGTAACATTTTATTCGACCCAGTTTTGTGCCGAGAACCCCAACCCCCCCAGTATCACGGCGACGGCATTACAGCCACCCTTACAAATTAGGACTATTACCTTTTCGGAAAAAGAGGTCGAATTGGCTATTGGTCTTACAATGCGAGGGAAAGCTCCGGGCATGGACCTTATACCAGCAGACCTGTTTAAAACCGACCCCGCCTTATGGATACCCTACCTCACTAAAGTGGCTAATTCAATAGCCGCCGGTGCAAGTATACCAAAATCCTGGAAGGGGGCTGAGATATTACCCATCTACAAAAAGGGCAGTAGGTCAATTCCTGGTAACTATCCCCCGATGGTAAACAACCTTTACAACGCAATTTTTACAACGCACTACCATTACAACGCATTTTTTACAACGCAAAAACTTTTACAACGCATACCATTACAACGCATGTTTTTACACCGCAAGTACTTTTACAACGCATGCCATTACAACGTAAGTATTGGTAAGTATATAATTATATTTAATATTTTATATGTTTTTTTTTTTTTTACGTTTTCAGTTTTTGGGTAAAGGGGTATTTTTAGGGTTTAGGGTCAGTTTTCAGTTTATGGGTAAAGGGGGTATTTTTAGGGTTCAGGGTCAGTTTTCAGTTTTTGGGTAAAGGGGTATTTTTAGGGTTCAGGGTCAGTTTTCAGTTTTTGGGTAAAGGGGTATTTTTAGGGTTCAGGGTCAGTTTTCAGTTTTTGGGTAAAGGGGTATTTTTAGGGTTCAGGGTCAGTTTTCAGTTTTTGGGTACAGGGGTATTTTTAGGGTTCAGGGACAGTTTTCAGTTTTTGGGTACAGGGGTATTTTTAGGGTTCAGGGACAGTTTTGGGTTTATGGGGTACAGGGATATTTTTAGGGTTCAGGGACAGTTTTGGGTTTTTGGGGTACAGGGGTATTTTTAGGTTTCTGGGTTAATTTGGGTTTTTGGGGTACAGGGGTACAGGGTAAAAAAAATTAAATTAAATAAATTAAATTAAATTAAATTATATTAATTACAATTAATTTAAAAAAATATATATTATATACTTACCAATACTTACGTTGTAATGGTATGCGTTGTAAAAGTACTTGCGTTGTAAAAACATGCGTTGTAATGGTATGCGTTGTAAAAGTTTTTGCGTTGTAAAAAATGCGTTGTAACGGTATGCGTTGTAAAAGTATGCGTTGTAACATCATACATCCTCGCCCGATTAGCCTCATTGATACAACCCAGAAACTTATTGCACGTATGATCTTAGGTAGGGTCCAAGGATGGATCGAACTAGAGGACATACTATCTCCAATGCAGGCGGGCTTCAGATCGGGAACGAGTACCATTGACCAGGTGTTCAGATTTTGTCTGATCTACTGGAAGGTGGTCCAGCTTGGCGGTGGCACAATCTACGCAGCGTTTCTCGATCTGAAGTCCGCGTTCGATCTAGTCCCGAGGGATAAACTGTGGGGAGTGTTGAGGAGATTGGGAATGCCCGAGGAGTTATTAGTTTTAATAATTAAATTGCATGAAGACAATTTTGCGAGGGTGAGATGGGGTGCCCAGGGGCAAGTGACGGAACATTTCCCAGTAACCCGAGGTGTCCGCCAGGGGTGTGTTCTGGCACCAACCCTTTTTTTATTGTTTATTTACCAAGTGGTCACATTTTTTAAGGATACCGCAACGGACGCCCCGATGCTCGCAGGACAGCGATTCCCGATGCTCATCTTCGCTGATGACACCCTTCTCCTCTCCCGGACACGCTCCGGCCTACAGCGGGCATTGGACCGGTTTGGGGAGTTTTGTGTCATCAGCGACCTTAAGGTGAACGTCGGGAAAACCAAGTTTATGGTACTAACAAAGAATCGTCCTGTCCGGTGCACTGTTAATATGGGTGGTGTTAAACTGGATCAAGTGGAGAATATGGTGTATTTAGGGGTCACTCTGGACAGCCGTCTGGGATGGAAAGCACAAGTCGAAGCACAACACCTAAAGCTTGCCCGCCTTACCGGCTGTCTATTAAGTGAACAAAAAAGATCTATCACTAAGCGGGTTTGTCCGGCTCTCAAGATCTATGACGCCAAAATTAACCCAGCAATTTTATATGGTGCAGATTTGTGGGGTTATATGGATCTCATGGGTCTGTTTAAAATACAATGCAAATTCCTGCGTAACCTAGTGGGTTTGCCACAGTCAACCCCTTCCATCCCTCTCTGCTTGGACATGGGTTGCCCCCCGATTAATGAGATGGCCAGATTTAGATTGGTTGCTTTTTGGAGGCGTTTGTGGATAACCCCTGAACTTACCCGATTCGCCAACGAGGTAGCTGAAGTTAGGTCACTTGGGGGTTCAGGAAAAATTAAATGGTTCAAAATGGTAAAATCTATCCTGACGGATATGGGGTTAGAGCAACTTTGGATATCCCCCTCCACCAGCACTTTTCCATCTAAACTAGCTTTCAAGGAACTGTACTGGGCTATGATCCGCCAGTCTAGAGTTAATGCCTCTAGCTGCACCAATCTCACGGGTAGGTTCCTGTCATTTAAGTTGGATTCGTCCCGTGAACTTTATTGGGATTCAATCTCCAAAACACTGGACAGGAAACTCTACCACCAGTTTCGGGTGGGTGCATTGCCGTTGAATGTATTCACTAAAACTTGGAAAATGAGTACCATGGACCATTGCAGATGGTGCCCCGGCCACAAGGAAACTATAGGACATTTCTTGTTTGTCTGCCCTAGATATTCAGCACCTAGAGCCAAATGGTTAAAGCCACTGTTCCAGCGTATGCCCATAAGAAAATCCGAAGAGGCTATTCGTGTATTAACAACTAACACCTCTGAGTTTATTTCAGTGTGCCTGGCCAAATACCTGGGATGGGCTTGGATATTAAGGTTGAAACCATAATATAACTATTGTACTGATCATGCTAATGCTCCTCCGTGATGTACAGAGCACTACCAAATCAGGTTGTCAATTTCAATTTTAATTTTTGCTCATGTTATCGAAAACTGCCTGGAATTTATCTGTAAACTTTAGCGTTTTTTATTCATGAGCTTAATCTTAGTAATTTTCTTCTCAGGTTTGACTATCTTGTCATTTAATTCTAGTTTTATGAATTTAAAGATTTTTTTATTTTTTTTTATTTTAATTGAGTAATGTTTGTTAAATGTCTGTCTTTTATGATTTTTTATGAATCGAAATAAAGACTTTAAAACCTGAAACCTGGATAGGGAGAGGATGAGTTGGGTGTTGCCTGTGTATGACACAATGTTGAGTCCATAGGTTCTGACGATGAGGGCGAGTGGAGCCATGCATACGTTGAAGAGCGTTGGGCTGAGGGAGGAGCCCTGGGGGACTCCGCAGGTGGTAGGTGTAGGGTCCAAGATGAAAGGGGGCATCTGACCTGCTGCATTCTGCCATAAAGGATGGAGCGGATCCAGTAGAGGGCCTAGTCTTGGATCCCTGCATCGTGGAGTCTGCGTATTAGGGTGCGGTGAGGGACTGTGTTGAATGCCGCAGAGAGGTAGAGGAGGATGAGGGCTGCTGTTTCTCCTTTGTCCAGTAAGCTGCGGATGTCATCTATTGGGCGAGGAGGGCAGTTTCCATAATGTGTTTTTTTCTGAAGCCGGATTGAGAGGAGTTGAGGATGTTGTGCTCTTCGATGAAAGTGGCGAGTTGGCTGTTGATGGCTTTCTCGATTACTTTCACTGTGAAAGGGAGCAGGGAGATGGGTCTGTAGTTTTTGAGGTTGGTGGGGTCCAGTCATTGGAGAATGAGGCGGTCGCCAGGGATCAGTTGATGGTGTGGCAGATCATGGGTGCAATGGCATTGGTGGTTCTGTTGAAGATGTGGTGGGGGCAGGGGTCTCCGGGGGCTCCGGAGTGGATTGACTTCATCGTCTTCAGAGTGTTTTCGCTGGTGAGGGCTGTCCAGTTGTCGATCGTTGGCTTCAGGGTGTCAGGGTGGTCGATGAGGGTTCAATGTGTTTGTTATCTCCGTCGAAGTTGTTGTAGATACTCTTGATTTTGTGGTGGAAAAAGGTGCTGAGTTTGTCACAGAGGTCTTGTGAGGGAGGGATGTCGGTGGACTCGCTGGTGGGTTGGGCGAACTCCTTGATGATGTTGAAGAGTTCTTTGCTGTTGTGTGCATGAGTGGAAAATCTGTCTTAAATTGCTTTTTTTCTCCCTTCTTGGTATTTGGCATTGGTGGCGGCTCTGAAGTTGTTGTGGGCTTTTGTGGATGTGGTGTTCCTCCAGGCCTTTTCGAGGCGGCGGCAAATGTGTCTGGACTCTTGAAGTTTGTTGGTAAGCCATCTGGCTTTCTTGGCATTGGTGGTGTTATTTTTCTTGAGGTGGGCTATGGTGTTGGCGCTGTTGGAGATCCATTTGTGCAGGGTTCGGGCTGCGGTGTTAGGGTTGTCGTTTTCCGTGATAGTTGGGGTGGAGTTGCTGAGTGAGGAGGTGTAGGGGCTAGTGGTGGACAGAGAATGAGACCAGAGTACTGTTTAGACACAAAAAGGTTTGTTTATTGTTATTGGTTCGTAAGTGGGGCTTTGACCACACAGTCCTTCCTGAAACAAGGGGGGGTTGTTGCTGGTTGCTGGGTATGTCAGGATTGGTCCATCTTCCCGGTTCGTGTGGCCTCAGGGAGAAAGAAAAAGAAACGGGTTTCACTGATCTGTTCTCAGTTTTAGACTGTAGTGCTACCGTCACCGTTTACCAAAAGGAGGGGGGGTGAGTGCAAGGGTCACCACAGGGCCTCCCGCCTCCCCAAACCTGCTACCTCCCGCCTCCCCAAACACCCCACCAGAATGCCCCTTTTAGCAACACTTGCCTTGGGCTGTGGCCCGACTCCCGGACCACAGCAGCTGGACCCGTGGCGTCTTCTCCCCTCAGCCCACCGGGTATGGTAGCAGTTTCGGGAACGTTGCTCAGCAGCACGCGCTGGGTCCGCTCTGCCTTTTGGGTCTCCTCCGCCACCGCTCTCTTGTTCTCCTCTCTTCTACTCTCTGCCTCCGCTCTCTCGCTCTCCGCTCTTCCTCTCTCCTCCGCCTCCGCTCTCTCGCTCTCCGCTCTTCCACTCTCCTCCGCCTCCGCTCTCTCGCTCTCCGCTCTTCCTCTCTCCTCCGCCTCCGAGTGCTCCGCTGCCTCCTCTCCGACCTCGCACACCGTCCGTTCTAGTCCTCTCCTTCTTATCCTTCCAGGTTCCGGCGGCTGACCAGGCTCCTCCTCCTTCCGCAGTGCAACAACTAGACCGCGGCCGTTGACTTCCTGGTTCTGTGTTTTCGGCAACCAGGTAGTGGTGTTTTCCTCGTCTGAGTCCGTCTCTGTGTGCTCCGACCGCTCCTCATCCCCACACATCCTCCCCCTCAGGAACGGACGGGGTGGCCAATCGGGGTACGGATGCCGAGACAGAAAGTCAGCACAGACCTGTTTGGCTCCAGGAACATGCAGGGTCTGAAACGAGAAGGGTTGCAATGAAAGGAACCACCGGAGTACACGTTGGTTGGTGTCTTTATTCCTAGCAAGCCAAGTGAGGGGCGCATGATCAGTTAGTAAAGTGAAGGAACGCCCCAGAAGATAATACTGCAGGGCCTCCACCGCCCACTTGATGGCCAGGCACTCCTTTTCAATTGTTGAGTAGTGTACTTCCCTAGGGAACAACTTCCTGCTGATAAATAAGATGGGTACCAGTTCACCTGTCTGATCGGGTTGTTGAAGAACCGCCCTCAGGCCCACGCCAGAGGCATCCGTTTGCAACACGAAGTGTTTCTGGAAATTTGGACACCTCAGGATTGGGTTCGAGCAGATCATGGATTTAAGAGTCTGGAAGCTGGTTTCATGTTTCGTCTCCCATGACTGGATGTGGGCAGGCTGATTGTTAGCTAACAGGTCAGTAAGGGGTTCTGCGAGTGTGGAGAAGTGTGGTATGAACCGCCTATAATACCCTATAAACCCAAGGAATGATCTGACGTCTTTTTTTGTTTTGGGGCTGGGTATCGCGTTAATGGCCTCTACTTTACTCATCTGGGGCAGGAGATGGCCGCCCTGAATGGTGTAACCCAAGTAATGGATGGAATCAGTGGCCAACAGGGATTTCTTCGGGTTGATCTTTAGGCCGGCGTTCTGTATGGCTGTGAACACCTCAAAGAGATGGCATAAGTGGTCCTCCCAGGACGCGCTAAAGATCACTATATCGTCCAGATAGGCGGCTGCGTAATCTCGGTGGGGTTGGAGGAGGTGGTCCATAAGCCTTTGAAATGTAGCGGGGGCCCCATGGAGGCCGAAGGGCAACACACGAAAATGGTAAAGTCCTGACGGGGTTGAAAAGGCTGTTTTTTCTTTGGCAAGGGGGGATAAAGGGATCTGCCAATAACCCTTTGTTAAATCAAGAGTGGTCATGTATGCTGCCGCTCCTAGCTTTTCTAGCAACTCATCGACCCTTGGCATCGGGTAGGTATCGAACTTAGTGACTCTGTTCACCTGCCGAAAGTCGATGCAAAACCGAAGGCTTCCATCGGGTTTCGGCACAATAACGATGGGAGAGCACCAGTTGCTAGCGGAGGGTTCTATGATCCTGGCCTCTAGCATGGCGGTGACTTCCTTTTCTACGGCTTCCCTTCTCGCTTCGGGGATCCTATAAGGCCTCTGTTTGACAATGGTGTCGTTAAGGACGACGATGTCGTGTTGTACCATGGAGGTTAATCCGGGTGTGGAGGAAAAGAGCCCTGGGAACTGTGCGAGAGTGGCCTCGAGTTGGCTTCGTTGGGTTGGGTTTATGACTTCTCCTGTGGGGATGGTCTCCGGGGAGGGAACTGCGGTGGGGATACTTGGGATGTCCAGGGGTTTCTGTGTGGTTACCAGTAACAACGCTTGTCCTGTTGCTACTTCATCAGGGGGTTCCACCCACTTTTTTAACAGGTTGACGTGATATATTTGCTTCCCACCCGGATGTAAGGGTTGAAGTCCGCTATACGTGACAGGGGACACCTGCTTCTCTATGGTGAAGGGTCCCTGCCACTTGGACAGTAACTTGTTGTCAGACGAGGGAAGGAGTAGCAATACCCTATCCCCGGGTTGGAACGTCCGTAACAGGCTGTCACGGTCGTACAGGCGTTTCTGGGACGCTTGGGCGTTTTCCAAATGGTCATGGACCATTCCCCATATCTGGGTTATGGAATTTCTCAGGTCAGCTGCAAATTGGGGCAGGGGTTTCCCCTCTTCTTCTTCCTCCTCCCACTGTTCTACGGCCATGTCCAGCAGGGTACGGGGTCTCCTCCCGAATAGAACCTCAAAAGGGGAAAACCCCGTGGACTTTTGTTCGTGAGTCCTTATGGCAAACAGTATAAGGGGTAGCTGATGGTCCCAATTCCTTCCTGTGTCTGAGATGACCTTGCGGAGCATGTTCTTTATGGTCTTGTTGTACCGCTCCACAAGGCCATCTGTCTGGGGGTGATAGGCTGCAGTCCGTATCTGTCGGACTCCCAGGATGTCACAGATGTGGGACATCAAGCGAGACATGAAGGGGGTCCCCTGGTCTGTGAGGATCACCTCGGGGAAACCCACTCGGGAGAAGAGAGTGATCATAGCCCTAGCAATCACTGGGGTGGACACTGAAGACAAAGGGAAGGCTTCGGGGTATCTACTGGCATAGTCAACAATCACCAGCAGATAAGTATGTCCTCTTGCTGAGGGTGTTAGAGGACCCACGATATCCATACCCACCCGTTTGAACGGTACGTCTATAATGGGGAGAGGATGTAAGGGTGCTTTTCTGACGGCAGCGGGGTTGCAGAACTGGCACCGAGGACATGCAGCACAGTGTCGGGCCACATCACTGTAAACACCGGGCCAATAGAACCTGGTTAGTAGATAAGAAAGGGTTTGCTCTTTGCCATAATGTCCTCCCCCTGTATAATTGTGGGCGAGCTCCAACACATGCCTACGGAAAGCCAGCGGCACCAGGAGTTGATTTGTTATCGTGTCTCCCTTTCTGGTGGTCCTATACAACAAGCCCCTCTGTACAATGAAATAGGGTCCTACCTTGTTGTTGTCCGGCTCTTGTACTTGTTCCCAGGCGCGCAACAAGGTGTTGTCATCCAACTGGGCTGACCGGAAGCTACGAGCAGGTCCCACCGTATCTGCAGGGGTCATAGAAAAAACAGATAACCGCCCTTTCTTCTGGGTATACCCGGCTTTCTCCTTCCTCCTTTCTTTTCGGCTCTTACGGTCTCTCCCCACAACCCCTTCAACATCACTGTTCCCAAAAGGGGCCTCCCTCCACCAGTTCACGGACTCCTTCTTGGCCTCCTCCAAATATTGGTCAAACTTAGGGTGATCAGTGCCTATTATAACGGCCTCGGGCAGGGAGGGTATAACGCCCACTCGACGCATTTGGGGGTCATTGGATACATCCAGCAACACCTCCGCCACCGGATAGCCTTTGGTGTTCCCATGAACACAGGTGACGTAGACGGTCTCATCTTTTTGTAGCTGTTGTGATGGGACCAGCGAGGTATCGACCACGGATACACGACACCCGGTATCCAACAGGGCGTTTTGTCTTTTTCCGTTAAGGAGAACTTCTCTTTTGTACTGACATGGTCCCTTGCCTATGACGTACACACGGCCACCGGTATACCCTATCTCCATTGGTTCAGCCTGTGGGGCTCTGCAGGGGCAGTTCCGGGCTATATGTCCCCATTCAGAACAGTGGTAACACTGGGGTCCCTGAGTGCTGGACCCAGAGCCGGGGTTGGTCGGCCTAAACGGGACCCGGGGAAGAAAGGGGACCCTGGGTTCTGGTCTGGTTTGGGGTCTGGGGATCAGGGGTCTAGGGCCGGGTATGGGTGCTTTGCTAGAGCTGGTGCGGAATTCAGGTGACCGGTGAAATGCACAGGCTAAGTCCACCGCTACAGTGGGGGGAAGGTTAGGGTGTTGTTTTATCCAGGATCGAGTGGAAGGGGGCAGTGCTTCCAGGAATTGTTCTAGGAAGACCTTCGCCATCAGATCGTCTACGGTGGAGTTCAGGGGAGTCAGCCACCTTGTACCTAAGTCTTGTATCCGATAATACAGGGCTCGTGGATTGTCTCCTGGGTTCCACCTTTCTTTCCTGAATTTGGCCCTGTAGTACTCTTGGTCGCACCCAAGTCTCTCGAGGATAGCCTTCTTCACATCCTCGTATGTGGTTCTGCCTGCGGGATTTGCTGCTTGATATGCTGCCTGTAGCTCGCCTGCAAGAAGGGGTGCTATATACTGGCTCCATCTTTCCTTCGGCCAAGACGCAGTTGTTGCTACTCTTTCAAAATTAGTAAAGAAATAGTCCGGATCCTCTCCATCCTGAAATTTCTGAAGGACCGAACTGGGTACGTTGGAATGTATGCGAGCAGTGGCAATAGCATCGGTAAGGCGCAGGATAGCCGAATCCTGTACCTGTTGGTTGGCGAGAAGAAGGGTGGCCTGATCCTTCAATGCCTCTTGCAGGACATCCCTTTCTGTCTTAGCAGTCACCAACTGCTGCTCAAACACCAGTTGCAGGTGTCTCTGTCCTTCTGCTAGCTGGGTGATAATGTTGCCCGCTGGGAGAGGCACGGGCTGTGTCATGGCGACACCTGTCTATCCCACTTCTGACACCACTTTGTAGGGGCTAGTGGTGGACAGAGAATGAGACCAGAGTACTGTTTAGACACAAAAAGGTTTGTTTATTGTTATTGGTTCGTAAGTGGGGCTTTGACCACACAGTCCTTCCTGAAACAAGGGGGGGTTGTTGCTGGTTGCTGGGTATGTCAGGATTGGTCCGTCTTCCCGGTTCGTGTGGCCTCAGGGAGAAAGAAAAAGAAACGGGTTTCACTGATCTGTTCTCAGTTTTAGACTGTAGTGCTACCGTCACCGTTTACCAAAAGGAGGGGGGGTGAGTGCAAGGGTCACCACAGGGCCTCCCGCCTCCCCAAACCTGCTACCTCCCGCCTCCCCAAACACCCCACCAGAATGCCCCTTTTAGCAACACTTGCCTTGGGCTGTGGCCCGACTCCCGGACCACAGCAGCTGGACCCGTGGCGTCTTCTCCCCTCAGCCCACCGGGTATGGTAGCAGTTTCGGGAACGTTGCTCAGCAGCACGCGCTGGGTCCGCTCTGCCTTTCGGGTCTCCTCCGCCACCGCTCTCTCGTTCTCCTCTCTTCTACTCTCCGCCTCCGCTCTCTCGCTCTCCGCTCTTCCTCTCTCCTCCGCCTCCGCTCTCTCGCTCTCCGCTCTTCCTCTCTCCTCCGCCTCCGCTCTCTCGCTCTCCGCTCTTCCTCTCTCCTCCGCCTCCGAGTGCTCCGCTGCCTCCTCTCCGACCTCGCACACCGTCCGTTCTAGTCCTCTCCTTCTTATCCTTCCGGGTTCCGGCGGCTGACCAGGCTCCTCCTCCTTCCGCAGTGCAACAACTAGACCGCGGCCGTTGACTTCCTGGTTCTGTGTTTTCGGCAACCAGGAAGTGGTGTTTTCCTCGTCTGAGTCCGTCTCTGTGTGCTCCGACCGCTCCTCATCCCCACAGGAGGTTAGCTGGTGATCTGTGATTCTGGTCCAGTTTCCTGGTTGGAGCAGGTGCTGGTGTCTGTGGACGGTGAGTGTTCGGAAGGTGAAGTGGATGCGTCGTTGGTCAGTCCATGGGAGTTCGGTGGTGTGGCTGAAGGTGAAGGAGTTTCCTGTTGTGAAGAGAGGGTTGAGGGTGTGTCCTGCTGAGTTCATGGGTTCGGTCACAATCTGGTGGAGTCCACAACTGATGCAGTTCAGGGGTCCAATTGGTTGTCGAGGTGGAAGTTGAGGTCTCCCAGCAGTGTGTAGTTGGTGGACGTGATGGCATGTGGGGAGATGATGTCCGTGATGGTGTTGGTGAAAGGTCCGCAGGGTCCATGGGGTCCGTAGATGAGGGTTCCTCGGAGGGTGGAGGTAGGGTTGGCCAGTATCTTGAAGTAAAGGTGTTCCACCAGGTATGTGGGCTCGTCGGGGAGTGTGCTCAGGTGGAGGGTGGATTTGTGGACAATGGTAATTCCTCCTCCTGGGCAGGTGGGGCGGTCCTTCCTGGAGATCTTGTATCCTTGGGGAATGTCGATGGCCAAGTCCGGCCTGAGGTAGCGCTGCCCAAGTTTCGGTGAAGAATGCTACATCCAGGGTGGTGCTTTCGAGGAGGTCCCAGATTTTGGTGGCGTGTTTGTGGAGGGATCGGACATTGAGGAGGATGCATTGCAGGGTCTTCAGTTCTGTTGTGTTCTTGCGGGTAGGTTGTGCTGGGTCTGTGGTCTTGGTGGTGCTGAAGGTGTGCCGACAGCGGAGACAGCTGAAAGGTCCGTGGGTGTCGGCTGGTGATGCAAGTTTGCAGTTTTTGTTGTGGCCTGGGTTGAGAGAGCGGAGTGCCACTGGGTTCCAGCGTTGGTGGTGCAGAGATCCAGAGTTCCTGGTGCTGGTTGCGGTCAGGTCGCGGGCGAACACAGACGAGCTTGCCTTTGGTGCGCCCATGGCGCGCTCACTGCATGGTCGCGCATCGTCCGGCTTTATATGGGGGAGGTGGGAGGGAGGTACAGCTGGGAGGCGGGAGCAAGGACATCGGAGGAGAGGGGCCACGGGGCAGCAGCGGTGGGAGGAGGAAGCATGAAAAAAGAAGCAGGAAAAAAGACGGGCAAAAACAGCACAAATGAGCAGTGGGGCACAAAAAACACAGTACAACCCGAGGGGCACAGTAATTACAATAAGAAAACAAGCATTGGCATAGCCAATAGGTCTCGCCTTTGGGACCTTATAAGTGTTTAGTTATCCAGCAATATCCTTGGTGCAACAGCATCAAGTGTTGCATGGCTAAACATTTATAAGGTCCCAAAGGCGAGACCTATTGGCTATGCCAATGCTTGTTTTGAGTGAGTGGCTCGTGCAGGTAGGCCACTGTGAGGTAGAGATGCTCCGAGTGCTTCTACAGGAGCCGCTGTGACATTGCGCCTCTTCAAAATGTATCTTGGTTCTGGTGTAATACTTTTAGCCCCTATTCCTGTCTTCTCGCATCCAATGCATCCTTAAATGTCCCATGTACAGCTGGGGTTGACACTCCTATTACCCCTGCCCTCCAGTGACACTTTACCTGTCACGGGTGGAGGTGGTGGTGGTGGATGTGGTGGTGGTGGATGTGATGATGGTGATGGTGGTGGTGGACGTGGTGATGGTGATGGTGGTGGTGGATGTGGTGGTGGTGGAGATGGTGGTGGTGGACGTGTTGGTGGATGTGGTGGTGGTGGCCGTGGTTGTGGTGGTGGTGGTGGACATGATGGTGGTGGACATAGTGGTGGTGGACGTGGTGGTTGTGTATGTGGTGGTGTTCATGGTGGTGGTGGACGTGGTGGTAGTGGATATGGTGGTGGACATGGTAGTGGTAGATGTGGTAGTGGTGGATGTAGTGGTGGTGGACGTGCTGGTGGGGGACGAGGTGAACGTGGTGCTGGTGGACGTGGTGGTGGGGGACATGGTGGACGTGGTGGTGGTGGACATGGTGGTGGACATGGTGGTGGTGGACGTGGTGGTGGTGGTGGTGGACGTGGTGGTGGTGGACGTGGTGGTGGATGTGGTTGTGGTGGTGGTGGTGGACGTGGTGGTGATGGTGGATGTGGTGGTGGTGGTGCTGGTGGACGTGGTGGTGGTGGTGGATTTGGTGGTGGTGGTGCTGGTGGACATGGTGGTGAACATGGTGGACATGGTGGTGGTGGACATGGTGGTGGTGGTGGTGGACGTGGTGGTGGATGTGGTTGTGGTGGTGGACGTGGTGGTGATGGTGGATGTGGTGGTGGTGGTGCTGGTGGACGTGGTGGTGGTGGTGGATTTGGTGGTGGTGGTTGTGGTGGACGTGGTTGGCATATTGTGGAAGTGATGGACATGGTGGACATGGTGGACATGGTGGTGGTAGTGGACATGGTGGTCGTGGACATGGTGGTGGTGGTGGACATGGTCGTGGTGGTGGACGATTATTGGATAGGAGGGTGCTGGCAGAATGAGGAAGGAGAGGAGGATCTCGAAGGGGGCACATGGGAAAGTCTGTTTTTTTGTTATTTACAATAGAATTAATGCTGTCACCGAGACGGGAAAAGTCGCAGGATGTGGTTTCAAAATCACAACACTTTGCTCCTAGCAGCTAACTGAGTGCACACAGTGGATGGTGTTAAAGATAAGATTATACCAGGAAAGAAATTCCCCCGTGGCCTTATTTATTTTACTATAGACCTATAGTTCCTACTTTCAAACAAAAGCCCTTCAAAACATGGCGAGTACAATTAATTATTGCATTTATATTTTTATTTAGTATTCATCTTTTTTTAATTTTTCATTTCATTTCAAAATCATATTCATGTCAAATTCATATTTCGAAAAGTGTTTCTTGGAATCAATATATAGAAAAACATTTACAAAACATATACAAACAATTAAAATGAGAAAATCCATTCGATATACACGATATCCTACTGAGAACACACCATAACATTCATACAACTTACACACATCCTAATGCATTCACTCAAAAAAGATTCTTTATTCCGTATCAGAGGAGTCACAGATATTTATGTGAACTGTCACGCTACGTCGACGCGTTTCGGTGGGATAGGACCACCTTCCTCAGGACCCTTGACAGAACAGAGTTCTTCACAACAATTAGTGCCCTCTGTATGGATATCTGCAATTACAAATAAAATACAATGTATCTACATCATATACATGCACAATAAACGTACTACAATACCTAGGAGAAAACATCTCATCCAGAAATAATTCAAGAAGGGCTGTAAATCTTAGCATCTTATAAGTTAATCTATATACATTGTCTTCATCGTTGTCTATCTGTGACAAAATAGCACACTGACCAAACCTCATAACTGAGTACACTTATCGATATATGTTACATGAGCACAGTTTTTATCCTTTAACAGAAAACTCAAAGATAGAGAGAGAAAAGAAGAGTGGCACTGATTAGGACTACACAAGGAATTAACTGGCTGTCTATCCTATTCACAAAAACGGTACATATTGGTTAACTGTTAATCTTACCCTAGCACGAGTTTTGGGCGATGGCTTCTAAGGAGTGTCACTTCCTTTAAATAAATAGTGAATCCTGTAATAGTTTTAAAAAAACAAACACAATTGTTTTTGATCTCCTCATATCCCAAAATCAGATACCCTATGTCTGTATTACAGAACTGCTCACCGTATTTAAGGTTCTAATGCTTCTTGTTTTTCATAAAATGTAATTCTTTATCGAACGCTCTGTCAATTTGATATTATTGCCATTAAGATCTAGTCAAAAATGCAAAAAGGATATCACTACATGTTCCCAATAATTTTGAAATCGCCATTATTTCTTGTCACATAAAAGTAACTCACCTCATATGAAATGTTGGTCCATTATTATTAGAATAAAGTTGTAAGTTAATTTTTCCCAATGTTCTATATGTTCATTGGCACTGTAAAAATATCAATGATTGCAATATTAGCAGATGGTTTTATTATAAATATGCAATTTGTTTCAATTAATTTATATCAGCTATCTGTGATCAATTAACGATATTAATGTTGCAATTTTTATCGAGGTAGCTCTAGATGTACTCTTTTATGCAGACTTCATCAAATCCCTATATTACATATGATTGAGTCATTCCCAGAGATATTTCTCTCACTACGTTTCACCAATTTATTAGGAAACCTGTGTTTTGACCTATGTTTCAGATCAAGAGAGTATTCCTTTAACTACTACTAAAAGCGTGCTAATAAGCGACCAATGCCCTCCATTTTACAAACGGCATTCATGTTTCTCTGGTCAGGGGGAACACTAGTATTGCTCGTGGTAACAATGTACCCACAAGCAAACAAAGCCCTCCTTAATGACACAAAGCATTCGTATTTCCAAGTAATTAAACAGTATTAAGGCACACATTTCCGAATTATTATGAGCCCTCCAACTAAGGTTCTTACCCGAGTTTTCATCTCGTATTTCCGTAACAGCAACACCATCCGATCACAAGGAACAGGAAGCTCGTTGTCCGTCGGTTTAAGTAACGTCATTTTGGCGCCTTACACGCCCACATATAGGAAGTTGTTCAATCACTTGTTTTACATGGCGAATATGCCGCCATTGCTAAGTAGTGTTTTCGTCTGCTTTTAGCGATGGTGTTTGTGTCACCGATATAGTTGCGAGGCTATGTTTAATTCAGTAGGTGGGCAACTTGTTCTAATGAGCACAGTCGTATTATTTTTTGATTAAAGATCTAAAGCAGATTAGTTTTTTATTATCTTCATGTGCTTAGTTAAAATGTCTACACCATTTTAGAACGGGAATAATATTCTCACTTGTTTCTTCTATGGCTATCCCAACTCACAAGGAGAATTCAATTTGATGTTACACTATGCAAATTCATTGCTATTTAATTAAGTTTTTATACAGCTAATATTGATTGGTAGGGCCACTATTTTTTGTTATTTACTCATTTGTGTGCTATTGTGTTACTGTCTCATCTAAGCATTATATTACATTATAAGGTGAGAGATGGAATATTATGATGTTTTCTTTTCCTCATTGAAACAGTAATGTAATGTAGATCAACTTACAATCAATGCAATTAATAAAGTTGCTATCTGTTAAGTAATCTCTGAAGAGATCAATTCAAATCTAAATTCCAAATATGCCGGCTCCCACACAGAGAGTTCCCAGTAATTACATGTCACTCAATATACATTGGTTGTAACTATTTCGTTACATACCAGGAGATATTCTCATTAAGGCCCTTATGGACACTGTCCATGTGAAAAATCCAATAACTCTCACGTTTTGTCCTGGTTATTTCCATCAATTCACCATTTTTGTGTTGTACTTTTTCCAGTATACACCATTTCAGATTGGATTCAGCATGCTGAAATTCCAAACAATGTTGTACTAATGGTGCTATCACTTTACTCGTCCTTACTGCAGACTTGTGTTCACTGAACCTTGTTCTGAACTCCCGTCCCGTCTCACCTATATAGGCTAGACCGCACGGACACAGAATGAAGTAAACAACATTTTTACTCCTGCAATTGGTGAACGACTTCAATTTCACATTGACATTATTGTACTGAATGGTATCACTTACCATAGCAGATTCACAGGCATGGCAGCCGCCACATCTGTGATTTCCTTGTACTAGGGGTAAGCCTGTCAAAGTAGTTTGCAACTCTCGAACTTTTGGTGTGCCTCTGGTATGGACCAGCCAGTCCCTGAGATTTTTATTCCGTCTATAGGCTATCAAAGGTTTAACAAATTGTCCATCTTTGTCTACATCTAGGATTCTCCAATTCTTGTATATTGCGTTTTTGATCTTATAGTTTAGAGACGAGTGGTTTATGACACAGGTTATCTTTTCATCAGGCTTGCGTTTCGTGCGTTTGAGCAAGGCATCCCTGTCATAATAAGATAACATTAACAGATTCACCTCCCAGACAGCAAACAAAGTGCTGGGGGACGTGTCTGTCTGGTAAGAAGTATGTAGGTAGGCATACTTTTACCAGCTGTACAAAAGGGGGTGGTGATGGACGGAGCATCTGAATCAATCAAACACTCACGCCCAGTCAAAAGATCTGGGTATAATCCATCACCGTTCTTTAGCCCACTCTGCCACCCCAGTTCAGACATGGCTATATGCAAATCAGTCTGACCCTGTGCCTCATGGGAACAGTCCAGCCCGAACTGCCAAGCCATGTCTTCCCTGGACCGGAAACAAGCTTCCGAGGACCGGTTTCTGGCATTCCTGCCGTCTTCAGCCCGGCTTGCTTGAATCCAGTGGCAAAGTGAGCAAGGGACTCACGTCTGAGCATACCCTGCCACACTTGTGGCGGCCAAAAGCAGTCGAAAAGGGGGGTGGTGATGGACGGAGCATCTGAATCAATCAAACACTCACACCCAGTCAAAAGATCTGGGTATAATCCATCACCGTTCTTTAGCCCACTCTGCCACCCCAGTTCAGACATGGCTATATGCAAATCAGTCTGACCTTGTGCCTCATGGGAACAGTCCAGCCCGAACTGCCAAGCAAGCCATGTCTTTTACCAGCTGGCACAGTTATTATTCTTGAATGTACTAAAGGTGCCTAAAAATTGCATTATAGCTCCTGCATACACCCAAAAAATATAAACTGCTTTGACAAAGAAAGCGCAGTAAGGGTATTGCATTATAAAAGCAAACTAGGGAAGACTTGGGCTAAACACTTGTAAGTAGTGGTTTCAGAGAGGAAGAGGAGTTTGTAAACAGCCCGGCCCCAAAATTTAACAAGATATAGCTTTAACAAAGAAAGCACAGTTATATTGATTGATGTAGATTACAGTGGGAGCTGTAAGCGGGATATCATAGCATAGGCACTACACAAAAGCCACACAGCAACGATCAGTGGTCTTCACTTTTGTGGCGGCATCCACCTTGCGGGAGTGAGCAGTGGCCATATGTTTGTAATTAACGTGGCCGCGCTGCTGCTCGCTCCCGCAAAGTGAATGCCACCACAAGCACGAGTGCAGTGCTTCAAAAGTGAAAACCGATGGCTAAAGGACCTCATAGGCCAGCGCTTGTGCGCTGCCTAGGCGAGACCTAAAAAGGCTTCTGTCCCTTAATTCCCCTAACCCTCCATCACATCTATATTCATCCACAGGGATACACATGCATTTACCTCCTGTACAGAGCCAGTGGTAAATATATGTAATAAAACTGTATGGTATAGGGGATTCTTTTTGGTTTATCATCTGAATAATCACTCCAACACGGTAATATCCCGTTCATGGTGTTTTACTGGTTTTTACATGGTATATTGGGGGGATTCCTCTTTGTGTTAGTCATACACTTGCTTATGATTTTAATATGTTCTTGTAACATGCAACTTAGAATCGTGATGTAAACTTGCTATAATGCTCAGAGAACATTTAGACCTCTGACGAATCAATGCTATAGGTTGAGTGAATGCATTATGTAACCAGTAAGGGTGCAGGGGTAGGGATCATATGAACTGTCATATTGTATTAAATTAATAAAATGTGTTTAAACAAGTGTTTTGGTGCATCAGGGAGCCAACCTTAACTTTTACGTTCTTTGTTCCCTGAATGGGGCTAGTTTATTGACAATGAAGCCCATGGCATCATTGACGTTCTTGGTGTCATCATCTACAGGAAAGCAATGAGGGTTTGCTCCAGACATAGTTGCAAGCTCTTAACGATTCCTCTTCGATCCTAACCCCATGTCTTCCCTCATGGCCGTCTCTTAATGTCATAAGGGTCAGCTCAGTCTGTCAGTAGGTGTCCTCTGCGAGAACATCACCCTTCCAGGCAATCTCATTTCAATATATGTGGGTTGAGTCAGTGTTGGGTCAAATCATTCTCCCACACGAAGGGTGCCATGAAAGAGGCTGGATGAAAACTCCAGCAAAGATGTCATTCTTATGAGCCAAAGTCAGTTACAGTGTTATGGGGTCAATGATGAGCTTCTGTGGTCAAGAAAGGATGGGTCCATCCTGTGAATTTAGGCCATGGGCTGACGTTCAACAGTGAGACACTGAAACATGGGAGATCTTCAGATGCCTTTAGCCAACAGGGCATAGAACTCACACCCAAATAATGACCCTATCTGGACTCTTGTTGAGGAAAGTGGATGGAATGAGCAGAGGGTGGGAAGCTTCTCGAAGCCACGTTTCTGTCGGAATCAAAAGATCAATGGCTGTGGGTGCAATCTCGATTTGACCACTATCTATACTTGTGGAGCTTATATAGAGACATCGAGGGAACGATGGTTTCATAAGAAGAAGAGGTAAGAGGCGTTGCAGTGAGATTATCGGGATCATTATGACAGGGCCTAACCAGACCTGGCATGTTGTTTATCTGTTTACCACGGTACCACATCTCATCCTATTGACTCGTCGAACTCTCCTGTCAGCTTGGGTATCTCTGATTGCTCAGCATCCTTCCCTTGCAATCCTAACCAGACCTAAGGAAATCTTCCACATAGTAAAAAGTCTCACCAAAATTTCCACTCCTGCACGCTTCCAGCCAAAACCTCAGCTCACTGTAATGACCTAGCAGAATTTTTTCACCAGAAGGTCAACCAAATTTACTCCTCCTTCCCGACCGCAGTAACAGACCCTAGAGCACAGGGACAGGGAAACCTGGGGGCGGTCCCCCCTCAACCTCTGGCGACATTAGATCATTTCCCTCTGCTAGACCTTAAGTCCTTGGGCCTACTAGCTCGTCAAGTAAAATCGGGATCGCCATGCGACCCATCCCCGCCAGAGATAATGTTGCTGGCAAGCCAGGCCATGCTTCCCACCATAATGAACCTCCTGAACGCCTCCATCACCTTCTGCACCGTCCGGTCTGCCTGGAAGAAGGCCAGGGTTCGGGCTCTGCTTAAAAAACCAAATCTCGATCACGAGGATCTCGGCAGCTATTGCCCAATCTCCTTGCTCCCCTGGGTGAGCAAAATTCTCGAGAAACACATCAATACCCATCTAATGGACTTTCTCGAGAATAACCAGCTGTTAGATGCCACCCAGACGGGCTTTCGACCTAAGCATGGAACAGAAACCGCTCTGTTAGCAGTCACTGAGGAAACCCGAAAGATCCTAGATCAAGGGGGATCAGTGGCAGTGGTCCTCCCTGATCTGAGCGCTGCCTTCGATACGGTCAGCCATGTCACTCTGCTGAGCCGCCTATCGGACGTCGGAATAGCAGGCAGGGCACTGCAGTGGCTCGAATAGTTTCTGAGCACCAGGTCTTTCCAGATCTTTGATGGAGACACTGTCTCAACGAGCAGGCCACTGAGCTGTGGGGTTCCGCAGGGCTCCTCTTTAAGCTCTGCGCTATTTAATATCTATATGAGACCACTGGCTGAGGTGGTCCATCCGTTTGGTATCAAAATCATCTCATACGCGGATGACACTCAGCTAGTGGTCTCTTTGGCGCAGGAGGGGGGTCATTCACCATCATCAGGACTAATGAAATGCCTGGAGGAAGTCAAGGGATGGATGACGACATCCTCCCTCAAACTCAATGGGGATAAAACGGAGCTAATGCTTCTGGGACCCACATCTCCGGTACACTTCAATTCCCTCTGGCCCCCTTGCCTAGGTAACCCCCCCAGCCCCCAAAGACAACATAATGAGCTTGGGGGTCTGGCTGGACAAAGCTCTCTCCTTCAACACTCAGGCTACTAAACTGTCTGCAACCTGTTTTGGTCTTCTCAGGATGTTGAGGAAAGTCCTCCCTCTCCTACCTATGGAGGCCAAACAGGTAGCTGTCCAGGGCCTGATTCAATCTCGGCTGGACTGTAGTAATGCCCTGTATCTCGGTGCCCCGGAATACACATTACGAAAGCTGCAGGTAGTGCAGAACTGCGCAGCCCGCACATTGCTCCAGCTGTCCCGCACTCAATCAGCCAAACCTGGGATGAGCAAGTTGCACTGGCTACCCGTACGACAAAGAATTGCCTTCAAGGCGATGTGCATCTCCCATCAGGCATTTTGGCATACAGGAACTGTAATCGGCCGCAAATTAATAACCCAGTACTACCCCACCAGAAATCTCCGATCAAATCAGGCTTTTCTGGCTTTAGTGCCTAGAATAAAAAGGGCAAGAGCTGGAGGCAGGATGTTCTCCCCTCCAACTCAGGTCCAACCCCAACCTTCTTTCCTTCCGCAAACAACTGAAAACTTTCCTGTTTAATGTCCGTCACTAATCTCCTGGCCGACCCCCCTTTGTTCAGCAACTACACCTCACACTAGCGCTTGGACGCCCCTGGGCAGCAACCGCGCTTTATAAATACGCATTTCATTTCATTTCATTTCATTTCATATGAGAGAGCGCCCCTTTAGGATTATCCTAGGGATACACCTTCCCCAGCATGATCTGTATTATAAAAGTTATAAACACATACGGCTCATTCTGTAATATTTAAATACCGAGGACACAGGAAGCAGGCACACATGCCTGGTATGTCCCAGGGCACTTCAGGTAACGCAGCCCCTGGTGGAGGAAACACCACTGTCAAACTGCTTCTATCTGCTGGAGAACAGGCCCTGCTGTTGTTACACGTTTCTCTACACTTGGAACAGCTGGTTCAGCTGCAGTTAAGATGGTTTTGATACCTGTTGCAGGGTGGCTGACGCTCTCACAATGCCTCTGTGTTTCTGATGCAGGTCATCATATTGCTGTCATTATCTTGCTGTACACTTGATACGGGTGGTATTTGTATTGCAATAGTGTTGCAGTGTCCTTAGCCTGCTGATGGAATGACATGCAGCAAGTTGTTTCAAAGTGAGTTATGATATTAAAAGAAATATTCAACTTGTCTCTCTTTGAACTACACTGTCACGCTTTAAACATGAGAAATGTAAGGCTATCACCAGCTAGACCAACAAAGATGTACCTGGATTTTCAGAAAAGTATGGACATAAGCCTTTGAATATATTAATAGGAGCCACCCCCAGAGAGACTAAAAAAACATCTAAAAACGTAGAAAAATTATTTTAACACGAGAATTCCACACAGGCCACCCTTCCTAGCATGCATAAAAGTGCACAACAGATCTGCTCGGCCTACTAACACCGTTTATTCTCTAAGTGCTATACATTCAAGGACCAGCGCTTAATTGTGAAGTAGTAAGCGCAGCGGGGCAATGCTTTACGTGGGAGCCCACTGCTTTACTGTCAAACTCCAGGGTTGCCAAATTAAAAGGCTGCTAGTCTTGATTCTTTCTACCTCGTGCCTCTTTCTTCCACATTCATTACTTTCTTTTATACCCGTGATTGCAGGTTCTTTTTCATCTCTGCTTTCTACTTATGTCACTGATTTCTGTCTTTCTATTATTCGTGCTTTCTCCATGCTTTGCTTTTCCCTCTCTTGCTCTGGGTCAAAGTCTGATAATGAGAAATAAGTCCCACTCGCCAAAAATGTGCTCCGTGCCCACCACCTGCAACCTAAGCTATTACTAGGGCCATCTTCAGAGAAAACATGCATAGTATTCAACAACCAAATTCACCCATGCGCCAACAGGAAACCCAAGAGACAGAGTCAACATCGCGCTGTAAAAGGGCCCTGAAGAAACAGAAACTGCAAGTCGACATGGCAGTACCGCACACTGTGAGGGTACCCAAACCACCATCACTGTGGACCACACTAAAAGCCACGCCCCCGAAACAAATCTCTGTTAAAATAGCAAAGCATAAAATAACATAACATGACCTAACATAACAAAACAAATACATTGATATATAAGCAATGGTACCAAGATGTCTCATTTAAAATTTTAAAGAGATATTGCAGGAAAGGGAGACTCTGGGCCAGATGTAGGAAGCCTATTACCGGTCAGTAACGGCCGAAATTAACGTAATTCGGCTGTTACCGACCGGTAATAGGCTTTTCTGATGTAGGGGCCTAAATTAAGGATTCGGTAATCTACCGAATTGGTAATCTAAGGAATCTGTAAATTACCGAATTCTTAAATACCGATTCGGTAAATTACCGAATTGCTAATGTAGGGAGCACTTAAATGAGTGCTTATCCCATGTTAGGATTCGTTATTTACCACCAACTACAAGTTGGTATATTAGTAGAAGTTGTAAATAACGAAAAACCCCAAAAAGCATTTTCATGCAAATTACTTCAGTGCTATGTTGCAGACATACATGCTGTTAGGGCATGTATGTGTGCCACATGTGCACCCATACACAATTGAGGAGTGCAACAGGGTGTCAAAGTGACACCCTGCCACCCTTCAATGTTTTCCCCCTTTTACCGAATCAGTATTTTACCGATTCGGTAATTGACATTCATTCCTATGGGCCTCCAAAAATGTTTACCGAATAATTTGCTCCATAGCATTTACCGATTCGAAAATACCGAATCGGTAAATACTATTTACCTACAGCTGGCCCTAAGACTCTAAACAGGCGAGTATGCTGTGTTTGCATCTTTTAACATTATGAAATATGCATTGATCATTTGACAGATTTTTATTAAACAACAAGGTGTACACAACAGCAGAATGACAGGACAGTGCAGAGATGGATAGAAGGCTTGTTCTAAATTTCTGCCATGCGAAGGAATATGCTCTGCGCCTCCACTTGTGCTGCCAGGCAATTCCTGGGAAGCAGCTTCCCATATGTAGCTGTAGAAAACAAAGGAGGCCTGTGCATGAAGCAAAAACGCGCATGGGGCTACTTCAAGGGAGCTGGCGTAGCCCTCACTGCCTGGGGACGTTCAGACTGCTCTGACGGCCAGTGGTCGAAGTGGGAGAAAAAAGTAGGGGAATTGTGGGCGGAGAATCAGGGGGCAGGAAAAAACAGAAGCTTGGATTAGTGGGCGGAGTCAGCGGTGTGGCTAGAAATAGCAAAACATACCAATTTTTTGTACGTTTGGCGTTTCACTGACCAGTTACAGCTTATAACGTTATTTAATTCAAACAATCGATAAACATGTTTATTTGAGGTTTAATATATAAGTAGTTTATATTTAATTCATTTACAATGTGGGACATGTTTCCAATCACAGAATATTCCAAATACGCTTATAAGTGGAATCATAAGCCATTTGTCTCCGAGCCATGCAGTTTCTTTCATTGACACTTCTCCTCCCTTTTTATAACCATTTCTGCTCTCCATTGACAAATAGATATCATATGTTTTGGATCTCTTCTTTTCCTGGAATCATATAATCAGCCATGGGGCCAATGATAGTAACAACACAACTTCTACAAAAAAAAACTATTTGGACAATTCCAGGCCCCCAAAGCTATAAGAATGGGCTGGGTGGAGGAAATTGTCATTTTTAGTGTATGGTGACTTAATAATCATCTGTTATTTTGATCATCTTTAAATTAGCCAGACGGCGCCACCTTGTGGCAGACTGTCACAAGTGCCGGTGTTGACAATTAAGTGCTGGTTCAGAGCACCGGAAACAACCTGCTCAGATTAAGCACTGAAGCACACTATACAAGTGTCCCAATTTATAGAAATCCGATATCTGACTATTATCTTTCATTATTTAGTGAGCCTCGCTGGCACACTACATCCTGGCTCACACTGTTGCAGGGAACATTCCCTGGCCCTGCCTTCTAAGTGCATAGGCACCTTGCACACTGGTTGGAAGTTTGTGGTCCATCTTTGTACTATGAAGTAGTTATGCATTTCAACAGTCAGCCCTGCGAGTCGTTTTTGCCCGTTCTGTCCCTTTGGTTATTTCACTCAGACTGATTCAACCAAGATCTTTATCACAAGATATCAGCAGGAAGGTGAGGGTAAGCAAGAGCTCTGATAACCTGTGGGTAGTGGCCTTTCCAGCAAACAATAGGCCAGGGAAGTGTTTGTGGTTAACTCCCCAGTTTCAAGAGTTTCTCTGTCTCCTCTGCCACACCCACAAGTTTGTTCCAGTCCAAAGGATCGCTGCACTGCCCTGGAAGAGCCCTGGAATACACATCTGCTGTCTGGCTTTGCTCCATCCCTTCATCTTAGATACCACTTGTAGCAAATACTAAATGGATTCCAGCATGGCAGGGAGCACCTGTATCATAAACGACCCATACAAATATCCTCTATACAAGCAGAAAGAAGCATCATACAGCATTCATGTCCCACATGGATGGCTGAAGGACCCGGCTGCAGGGGACCGGCTGGCCAATTTACAGTGAGGTGCGAGAGGCAATAGGTCACTTTAGTTGATGATGGATATTAATTCTGTTCTTAATTTTTCATTTTATGATGTTTTTATCTTACTGTAATCTGTGCAATATATATATATATACTTGTTTTTAATGTAGGTTGTAATTTTTTGGTCGCTTTGATTGACAGACTAAAGATTTTATGAGATTGGTAATTTTGCCAAAACATGGGGTGGGTTAAGTAAGACCTCTCCTGCTGTGTGCTACAGCACGGCGTGGTACAGTGCGGTGTCTGATGTTTGTGAAACAGATAATTCTATGTACAGAGGTCTCGGTTTCTTCTAACCTCCCACTCTGTAAAAACACAAACCGCAAGTACAGGTATTATCCGATTCCCCTGATAAGTGTACGGGCAGTGCATGCCTATGCTTTTACACTCTGAGAGAAACTGCAAGGCTCAGTATCTTTTGCGATCAATTAAAGTTTTTGTGAAGCTAATATGTCCCAAAGAATGCTACTGGGATATGGCACATAGATGGGTCCCTCACTGTGCACAGCCTTGAGCTTGGTTTCTATACTGGCAGGGAAAGAGCAGAACTTATTCAATTTGCAAGCTAAGCCAATGAGCATGTGCTGTAGGGCCAAAAGTGATCACACTCAAATAGTCAAAGGTCAGTCAGACCTCCAAACGTTACCAAATAGAGGTACTGATGAAGAAATCTGATACAGGAAACTGGAAACAGTGTGCCATCTGGGCTTGTACCTTAATATCATCAGTCTAGAAACATCCTATCTATTTAACATGAAAAACTAGTGCCAAGTAAATGACTGGATTACTAGCTGTATTTATTTGCATAGAGAAGAAACGTAGTCAGCACTGAACAGCACAGTAACTACAGCACAGTAAAAAACAATACCAAAAAAGCATTAATAATAAAAAATGCAATAGGTCTGGCCTTTCATTAAGTTTAAAGCCATTTGCTTTACTATACAATACCATTAGCAAAGCAAATGGCTTTAACTTAATCAAAGGTGAGATCTATTGCATTTTCAATGCTTGTTCAGTTCTGGCTGGCTGGAAAGCATATTTACAGCAATCCACAAAGCCCTCAGTGAAGATCTTTTCTTTTTTCCGGTGGCGTCAAGGGCGGCGCCACCAAAGTATTCTGATGGTCACAGTGGGGGCAGGCAGGCATCGTCCTCACTAAATGAGGTGTGAATCATGGGCTGACCGCAGCAGCAGGGCCATCAGAGGCAGCTAAGACTGGTGGCCCGTTCAGTGTCACTTTGCAGGCCCCTGGACACAGAGGGGAAGGGGAGGAGGCCAGGCGCACGGCAGAGGCCTTCTTCGATATGCACGGTGCACCAAACAGGCTGAAAAATAAAGTTGTACTTTTAAGGTAGGGATAATCCTGCAGTCCCGGTGCACTTTTAAAACAAAGAAGTAGGGGAACGGACTAACATAATTTTTAAAAGTAGGGGCACGCCGTGCTCTTCCAATCCCGCCCACTTCTAACACTGGTAAACATGCATTACGCTTTGAGTACCGTGGAGAGGCCCGTCTGAACTCTCTTGAGTAGATGAGGTCGATTTCTGGTCCCTTCTCACAGGACGAGTGTTGGGTGATTAATTGTACAAAAAGACCTGTTTTCCTCCAACGCGAGCCTGAGTCACGCATGTACCGCATCTGGAGTGACACCCTCACACATGTACCACATCTGGAGTGACCTCCTTTGAAGTGACCATGTACAGGTGTCACTTCAAAGGTTTCCACGTTAGAATTTAGACGCCTGCTGTTTGGGATCCGTAAAGGTAAACTAATCCGAGTGTGTGTTTGTTACTCGCACCTCTGGATGCGAGGACGGGAAACTATTCTTTTCTTTTAATGCCTTGTGATCTAAATCCAGTGACGGGCACTGCTCAGGTGATGTGTCCCTGGGAGCTGTAATACACCACTGTTGGTGCTGGCGCCCAAAGGCTGCTCTGCTCCTAGGAATGTTTTTGAAGGGCCAAACAGTACATCTTACAGTGGAATGTTGTAAAACAGTTTCCAAAAACAAAATGTTTTCCAGGTGGTTCTGAAGGGAAATAATCCAACAAAGTACCACTAATGTGCTGAGTGTGACCCAGTCCAAGGGCACAGAGACTTTCCTTCCTTCCTTCTGTCCTCTTCTTCCGTTTCGTCTTTCTTTCTTCCCTGTTTAGATCTCGCCTACCGATGCGCTTGCGCATTCGAGCTGGCGAGAGATATAGGGGCCTATCCAGAGTTTAACCAAACTGGCGATTTGATGCAGTGCACGTGAACACAAGTACGGGCATTCTCGCCCAATGCTTTTTTTTAAGGTGATTCATTGGCTTGTCACTTTAAGTCCTCCCACCCTCTCCCTGTCCAGCTCGCGCTTCACTTTGATCACACCCCGTGCACTTTTTTAACGTTCTTTCATTGGCTCGTCACTTTAAGTCTTCCCACCCTCTCCCTCTCTATCTCGCGCCTCAAGGGATCACAGCCCCTTGCTCTCCAGCACACTATCACGCATCCCAAAGCCACCACACTCAGTCCACAGCCTCTCTCCCATTGGCTCTTCACTTCACAATCACGCATCCCACAGCCACCACCCTCAGTCCACAGCCTCTTTCCCATTGGCTCTTCACTTCACAGCCTCTCTCCCATTGGCTCTCCACTTACTCGCGTGCCTCGAGCTGATCACGCCATCATGCATCCTACAACCACCACACTCATTCCACAGCCTCTCTCCCAATGGCTCTCCACTTAGGGCATGCTCTTTTTTAGCTGACTCGCGCGTACAGCCACCACACTCATTCCACAGCCTCTCTCCCATTGGCTCTCCACTTAGGGCACGCTCTTTTCAGCTGACTCACGCGTACAGCCACCACACTCATTCCACAGCCTCTCTCCCATTGGCTCTCCACTTAGGGCACGCTCTTTTCAGCTGACTCGCTCGCCTCGCGCTGATCATCCCCCTTTTGCTCTCCAGCACGCCATCATGCATCCCACAGCCACCCACCCCCTTCTCTCTAGCAGCCTCTCTCCCATTGGCTCTTTCTGCACGCTGCATTCAGCTGACCAGCAGACTCTCCCTGCGTGCGTCTCTCGCTCATACCACCCCCTCCCTCACACAGACTCTCCTTTCATTGGCTGTTTACTTTGTGCACGCTGACAACTTGAAGCTCGCAGCTATTCTCCAATTTTGCTTTAACACACACATCACTATCCATTGCATCACCACAACATAACTTATAGCCCCCACAACAATACTATACGCTACATCCATCCAATATGACGAAACACACAGACTCTCTTATTTAGCTGACTACTTATTTAAACACTCCCTCCCCAGCGTACGCCTGCTCAATGCTATTACTTACCATGCAGACTCAAGACTTGCACGTAAATTCAAAAACATTTTTCGACGTTATTAAAATAACGGTTTCTTTATATATTTTACGTTTTTCAAACTAACTTGCACGTTAAATGTTATAACTTGAATTTAAATCATAAAACAAAGTTTGATTTCAAAGTACACAAAACACACAGCCTCTCTACCATCCTGCTGACTAATTCCTTCATCCCCTCACTCCTTCTCTACCGCGCATCCCGCTCTGCAATTTCATTAACATAAACACTCAGGCCACAGACTTTAAGACTTTGGGAAACGAAACTACAAGAGAATAGGGGAGAGCTTTAAGCACCGTCGTAAAGATTCTAATATGTTGTCGGGCAGCATCTGTGAAATGCTAATTTGAACAGCAGGATGCGAAGCTCTTGTGATCTCTAAAAAAAAAAACACCCCCACAAAAAAATGCCCGGCAACACAAATCCCACTGTCACAAAATAACATGTACTGCAAATGTTAGTACATTTTTAGAGCAAATAAAAAAACATTGCTTGGAAAACTTGACACTCTGCACCCAGATCTTCACATTAAATGTTATTATTTAGCTTTCGTTAGGATGAATACGTTTTATTTTATAAAAGCACAAAGCTCCACCGATGCACCCACCACACAGCTCCACCTACACAGCTCCACTGATGCACCCACCACGCAGCTCCACCGATGCACCCACCACACAGCTCCGCCGATGCACCCACCACACAGCTCCGCCGAGGTACCCACCACACAGCTCCACCGATGCACCCACCACACAGCTCCACCGATGCTCCAACTAAGCTTCACCAATGCACCCACCACACAGCTCCGCCAATGCACCCACTAAGCTCCACCAATGCATCCACCACACAGCTTCACCGATGCACCCACCACAGAGCTCCACCGAGTCACCCACCACACAGCTCCACCGATGCACGCACCACAGAGCTCCACCGAGGCACCCACCACACAGCTCCACCGATGCACCCACCACACATCTCCATCAATGCACCCACCACACAGCTCCACCGATGCACCCACCACACAGATCCACCTACACAGCTCCACCGATGCACCCACCACACAGCTCCACTGATGCACCCACCACACAGCTCCGCCGAGGCACCCACCACACAGCTCCACTGATGCACCCACCACACAGCTCCACCGAAGCACCCACCACACAGTTCCACCGATGCACCCACCACACAGCTCCACCGATGCAGCCACCACACAGCTCCACCGACACAGCTCCACCGATGCACCCGCCACACTGCCCCACCGATGCACCCACCACACAACTCCACCGAGGCACCCACCATACAGCTCCACCGATGCACCCACCACACAGCTCCACCCACCACACAGCTCCACCGAGGCCCCCACCACACAGCTCCACAGATGCACCCTGTTGGACCCGGCCTCATGGCGTGGTCCTACCCCTCCCGCATGGCGGGCACAGAACGACATCGGCCCTCCACCGAGCCTCCGGCAGCCCCTTCTGCCCGTCCCTGCACGTCCCAACACTGCCGGTCCGGTTACCATCCCGGACCACCACTACCGGCCTGGCTCCATCTTAGGCCCACCACGTCCTGAGCACGAGGCCTCGCCCGACTCCATCTTGGGCCCACCACGTCACGAGCACGTGGCCTCGGCCCCGGCCCCGGCGAAGCCCCGACATCGAGGCACCAAGATCCACCCAGGTGGTCGAGTGGCCACTCGACAGATCCCGGAGGAAGGGGAGTTTCGATGGCCCTCCAGCCGTCCCCGGACGCCTGGTATCGATCGCCCTCCGGCCTCCCTGGGCGCTGGCTCCACCCCCCTGCTGGGTGTCTGGACACCATCATCCCGGCCCCTCTGGCCCCCAGGCGCGAGGGTCCGGACATCAAAGGACCCCAGTCCTATATCTGGGCCAGCCCCGGAGTAGGACGCCAGTTGTATCCTGGACTGGAAGCCCTGCTGACGCTGTCACGGCCGACACCAGAAGAACTCATTTTCCTGTAACCTGAAGATACCCTGAGAACCTGCTGGCGCTGCCGCGGCCCAACTTTGCTGAATCATCTTGAGAGCCTGCTGGCGCTGCCGCGGCTGAACCATCCTGAGAGCCTGCTGGCGCTGCCGCGGCCCACCTTTGCGGAACCATCTTGAGAGCCTGCTGGCGCTGCCGCGGCTGAACCATCTTGAGAGCCTGCTGGCGCTGCTGCGGCTGAACCATCCTGAGAGCCTGCTGGCGCGTACCACCTTTGCGGAACCATCTTGAGAGCCTGCTGGCGCTGCCGCGGCTGAACCATCTTGAGAGCCTGCTGGCGCTGCCGCGGCTGAACCATCCTGAGAGCCTGCTGGCGCTGCCGCGGCCCACCTTTGCGGAACCATCTCGAGGTCTGCTGGCGCTGCCGCGGCCTCCCTTCCGATACCGACCACCTGTCGAGTCCTTCTGGCGCTGCGGCGGCTCAACCTCTCGGAACCCCCGGCTCGAGGATTGAGAGCTGTGCGCAGGGTATCCCTTCCTGTACCCATATTGAGACTGTCCCGCTACCCTGTCCCTGTTACAAGACTCTACAGATCCCTCGATCTGCCTGTACATACCGCTGAAGAACCAGCAACCTTTATTCCTGATAAAGCCTAAGAACCTAATCTCTTGTGTGGTGTCCGTTTGTAGTGGTGTGGTTACTCTGCTGTATGATCCTAGGAGAGGACCCTCACTCAGGAGGCCTCTCGATAACGCTCGGCTACTTCTCGACGGAGAGGTGGACCTAGGGGTGGTCAGTCAGACATCTTCTGCCTCCCCCGGGATCGCCTTTCTAACAGTGGTGGCAAGCGACGGGATCCGAGCCGACGCAGATCATACAGAGAGTGATTCACTCACTACCGAGAAAAACACACCGCGACCATGACTACGCAAGAAACGAGACCGACTACGGAGTTCCAGAAAGAAAAAATGGAAGACTACAGTCACAAGGAATTAAAACAATTCTGCAAAGACCAGGGCATCGCTACCACTGGCCTAAGCACCAAGGAAGACTTTAAATCGGCCCTACAGGCCTGGGTGGACGCCGGTGACACGCCACCCCAGAACGAGGACAACCCGGGCCCGAACGGAAGCCCGGAGACCGACACGACCCCGGTAGGGGAGAGACCCGCCAATCCAAGCACGAGCCCCCACGAAGACGCCCGAGAACGAGAGAGGAACCGATTACACGAATTGGAGCTTGCCCGACTCCGGCTGGATGGAGAACTGCAGCTGGCGGAAAGGAAAATAGCACTCGAGCAGCTACGGCTAGAAGGAGACCTGGAGGAGAAACGAAGACAAAGAGACCTCGAGGAAAAGAGACTCATGCTCGAGCATGAGCGCGGCTTGAAGGAACTAGAAATCAAGGCCAAGACAAACGAGACCAGCACCGCCGGGGGCAAGACCTCGCCCCCGCCGGTGGACACGAAGGTGCACATACCCAAGGATGTCGTCAAAGAGTACTACAAGAACGACGACATCCAACAGTGGTTCAAAGCCTATGAAGTAGCCATGACCGCCCATTGAGTACCCCTCAATGACTGGGGCGCCGGCCTGTGGGGGAAGTTCATCAACGAAGGGAGGGACGCTCTGCTAGAGCTTCCCGATGCCGAGATGACCTCCTACGAACACATGAAAACCGCCCTCCTCACTCGCTACGGACTCACCCCCGAAATGTACCGGCAGCGATTCCGAGACTGTGAAAAGAACCCCGGTACCACTTGGGTGGAGTACGTGAACTTTTTCAGCAGAGCCTTCGAGGGGTGGATCAAAGGCAGCCAGGTCACCACCTACCAGCAGTTGGTCGACCTCATTATATGGGAACATCTTTCCAACAACTGCTTCATCGAACTCCGGCAGCATCTCCTCGACAGCAAACTGACTGAGCCACGAAAACTCGCTGTCGAGGCGGGTAGATGGGTGAGCACCCGAGTCCCACGGAGCCCGATGGGAGACTACGGCCGGGGATCCCCGGGGAACCACCGACCACGGGGCGGCGGAGGAGGCCAGAACAGGGGCCGAGACGCCCCCGCGGGGTCCTCCCCTACCTCCATTTCGCCAGCCCTGGGCCGAAGGGGTGTTCCCCCGGCAAGACCAGGACCCCGCCCGAATGTTACGCGCCACCGATGCCAGCGACAAGGTCATTATGCGAATGACCCCCTCTACCCGATGAACCAGCGACCCGGCACCACAGGCCCCCCGAACCGCCAGATCGCGGCCGCCGTCCTGGGTACAGAAGGAGGTGAGGAAGAAGACAACGACCCCGAGCAGGCCGAGTGGGAGCCCGCCGCTATGATCTTGGCATGCCTGGGTGATCGAGACATGATCCCCCGAGACCCGATCCCAGGCAACACACAGAAATACCGCCAATGGGTCACCATCAATGGACGCCGGGCCGAAGCCCTCCGTGACACTGGAGCCAGCGTGACGGCGGTCCGCTGCCACTTGGTGACCCCAGAACAAATTCTCCCCAATGTCCTGTGCCCGGTGCGGACGGCGGACAACTCTGAGAGTCTATGCCAGATGGCCCGTATCCCCTTCGAATGGGGAGGGGTGTCGGGCATGCTGAAAGTGACCGTCCGGGACGATGCCCCTGTGGACTGCCTCCTCGGGAACGACCTGGAAAGTTCCTCCTGGCCTGGCGTCGTGCGGAGAGAGCATCTGGGGATGCTAGGCCTTCCAGAGTGGGTCTGTGCGACCACCAGCTCCATGTCCGCCCGAGCCACCTCCCCAACGGAGGATGCCACGGCAGAGGAACCAGAGTGGCCCGCACCACCACCGCCCGCCGCCCCCGAGGACGCCTACCCTGAACCCGGCCCCCAGGGGCCCAGCCATGAAGACCTCAACGAGCTCGGCCACCTTCCAGAACTAGCTCAATGGCGCCAAGAAGGTGGCCCCACCCGCGAACAATTCCGGCAGGAACAGAAAACCTGTCCCTCCCTCGAGGGAATTCGACAACAAGCCGCCACTCAAGCCGGTGGAGACCCCTCGGGGTCCCACTGGGTCTATTGGGACCACGACCTTCTCTACAGCGAGCAGAAGATTGCCGAACCAGGGGCCAGCCGGGTGCTGGTCGTTACCCTCAAATTCAGAGACTTCCTCTTGAACTTGGCACATGACGTGCCCCTCGCCGGGCACCTGGGGCAGGACAAAACTTACAGCCGCCTGGTGACACATTTCTACTGGCCCAAAATGCGTAACGATGTGCATAATCACTGCCGATCCTGTCCGACTTGTCAAGCCAGCGGGAAGAGCGGGGGAAAAGTCAAAGCTCCACTCCAGCCTTTTCCCGTGGTCACCACCCCCTTCGAGCGAGTAGGGATCGACATCGTGGGACCCTTGGACCCCCGCACCTCTCAAGGGCACCGATTCATCCTCGTTCTTGTGGACCATGCCACCCGCTATCCTGAAGCCATCCCCCTCAGAACCATCACGGCCCCAGTAGTAGGCCGGGCCCTAATGGGGATCTTCTCCAGAGTCGGCTTCCCCCGAGAAGTCGTGAGTGATCGGGGCACCAACTTTATATCCAAATATATGCGGTCCCTGTGGCAACAGTGCGGGGTCACATATAAATTCACCACCCCGTATCACCCCCAAGGAAATGGACTTGTGGAGCGGTTTAACCGAACACTGAAGGGAATGATCAAGGGCCTATAGGAGCCGCTACGACGCAAATGGGATGTCCTGCTGCCCTGCCTCCTGTTTGCATATCGCGAGATACCCCAGAAGTCCCTGGGGTTCAGCCCTTTTGAACTATTGTATGGGCACCCGGTCCGAGGCCCCCTCAGCCTGGTCAAGGAAGGCTGGGAAACGGCTGTCTGAGGTGCTCCACCCGATGTCTACCAGTACCTCCTGACACTCCGCAACCAGACTCGGAAGTTCCGGGACCTTGCCGAGGCCAACCTGGAGGCTAGTCAGGAGGAGATGAAACGCTGGTATGACCAGAACGCCTCGTTCATCGAATTCGAGCCGGGCCAGCAGGTCTGGGTCATGTCCCCAGTTGAACCGTGTGCCCTTCAGGACAAATGGACGGGGCCCTTCAAGGTGGTGGAGCGCAAGAGCCCCGTCACTTACTTGGTGGACATGGAGTCCCCCCGGAACCCCCTCCGGGTTCTGCACGCCAACCGGCTCAAGCCTCACTTTGCCCGCACCGAACTGAGCCTACTGCTAGCTACCGATGACTGAGCTGAAGACGACTCCGAGCCCCTACCAGATCTCCTGAGCACCACTGAGAAGGATGGCATCGTCGAAGGGGTCACGCTCTCCTCTACCCTGACCCCAGAACAGCACCAGGACTGTCGGAAGCTGCTGGGACAATTTGCAGACCTCTTCTCCCTCACTCCCGGAGTCACCCGGTGGTGTGTACACGATGTGGACACTGGGGAAAGCCCGCCTGTACGACACCGAGCTTTCCGAGTGCCCGACCGAGTTCGGGCCTGCATTCAATCCGAGGTGGCCAAGATGCTAGCTCTGGGGGTAGTCGAACCCTCTGACAGTCCCTGGGCCAGTCCCGTTGTCCTGGTCCCAAAAACCGCCGCCCCCGGCGCACCCCCGGAGCTCCGGTTCTGTGTCGACTACCGGGGGCTGAATGCAGTCACCAGGACAGACGCACATCCCATCCCCCGGGCGGATGAACTGATCGATCGCCTGGGGGCCGCAAAGTATCTCAGCACTTTCGACCTCACGGCTGGGTATAGGCAGATCGGCCTCACCCCTGGAGCACAAGAGCGATCGGCCTTCTCAACCCCTGATGGCCACTACCATTTCAAAGTGATGCCCTTCGGCATGAAAAACGCCCCGGTCACCTTCCAGAGACTCGTGAACCGGGTGCTGGCCGGACTAGAGGAGTTCAGCGCCGCCTATCTAGAAGACATTGCTGTGTACAGCCTCCACCGGGATGAGCACCTGACCCACCTCTGGGAGGTCCTGTCGGTCCTCCGACGGGCCGGACTGACAATAAAGGCCAGCAAATGCCAGATAGGCCAAGGGTCAGTGACCTATCTGGGACACCAAGTGGGGAGCGGCCAGGTGGCTCCCCTCCAGCCAAAGATCGACGCCATCCGAGCCTGGGAGCCCCCGGTCACCCAAACAGCAGTCCGAGCCTTCCTGGGGCTCACAGGATATTATCGGCGCTTCATAAAGGACTATAGAAGCATTGTGGGGCCCCTTACATAACTAACCTCCAAGAGACTACCCCAAAAGGTGCGCTGGACCCCCGAGTGCCAGGTAGCCTTCGACACCCTAAAGACCTCTCTGTGCACCGCCCCTGTGCTCCAAGCTCCTGACTACAGCCGAGAGTTTGTGGTCCAAACCGACACCTCGGAGCACGGCATTGGGGCGGTCCTCTCACAAGTAAACCCTGAGGGAGCCGACCTTCCCGTTGCCTTCATCAGCCGGCGGCTACTGGCCAGAGAACAACGGTGGAGCACCATCGAGAGGGAAGCCTTCGCCGTCGTGTGGGCCCTAAAGAAGCTCCGGCCCTACCTCTTCGGCACCCACTTCCGGGTCCAGACCGACCACCGGCCCCTGCGGTGGTTGATGCAGATGAGGGGAGAAAACCCGAAACTGCTGCGATGGTCCATCTCCCTGCAGGGGATGGACTTCACTGTGGAGCACCGCCCCGGCAACGACCACGCCAATGCTGACGGCCTGTCCCGATTCTTCCGCCTCGGCGAGGAGAACCCCCAAGAAGATGGGTGACTCTCCCCTGCCTTCAGCTGGGGGGGACGCGTGTTGGACCCGGCCTCATGGCGTGGTCCTACCCCTCCCACATGGAGGGCCCAGAACGACATCGGCCCTCCACCGAGCCTCGGGCAGCCCCTTCTGCCCGACCCTGCACGTCCCAACACTGCCGGTCCGGTTACCATCCCGGACCACCAATACTGGCCTGGCTCTATCTTAGGCCCACCACGTCCTGAGCACGAGGCCTCGCCCGACTCCATCTTGGGCCCACCACATCACGAACACGTGGCCTCGGCCCCGGCCCAGGCCCCAGCGAAGCCCGACGTCGAGGCACCAAGATCCACCCAGGTGGTCGAGTGGCCACTCGACAGATCCCGGAGGAAGGGGAGTTTCGATGGCCCTCCAGCCGTCCACGGACGCCTGGTATCGATCGCCCTCCGGCCTCCCTTGGCGCTGGCTCCAACCCCCTGCTGGGTGTCTGGACACCATCATCCCGGCCCCTCTGGCCCCCAGGCGCGAGGGTCCGGACATCAAAGGACCCCAGTCCTATATCTGGGCCAGCCCCGGAGTAGGACGCCAGTTGTATCCTGGACTGGAAGCCCTGCTGACGCTGTCACCACCGACACCAGAAGAACTCATTTTCCTGTAACCTGAAGATACCCTGAGAGCCTGCTGGCGCTGCCGCGGCCCACCTTTGCTGAATCATCTTGAGAGCCTGCTGGCGCTACCACGGCTGAACCATCCTGAGAGCCTGCTGGCGCTGCCGCGGCTGAACCATCCTGAGAGCCTGCTGGCGCTGCCGCGGCTGAACCATCCTGAGAGCCTGCTGGCGCTGCCGCGGCCCACCTTTGCGGAACCATCTCGAGGCCTGCTGGTGTTGCCGCGGCCTCCCTTCCGATACCGACCACCTGTCGAGTCCTACTGGCGCTGCCGCGGCTCTACCTCTCGGAACCCCCGGCTCGAGGATTGAGAGCTGTGCGCAGGGTATCCCTTCCTGCACCCATATTGAGACTGTCCCGCTACCCTGTCCCTGTTACGAGACTCTACAGATCCCTCGATCTGCCTGTACGAACCAGCAACCTTTATTCCTGATAAAGCCTAAGAACTTAATCTCTTGTGTGGTGTCCGTTTGTAGTGGTGTGGCTACTCTGCTGTACGATCCTAGGAGAGGACCCTCACTCAGGAGGCCTCTCGATAACGCTCGGCTACTTCTCGACGGAGAGGTGGACCTAGGGATGGTCAGTCAGACATCTTCTGCCTCCCCCGGGATTGCCTTTCTAACACACCCACCACACAGCGCCACAGATGCACCCACCACACAGCTCCACAGATGCACCCACCACCCAGCTCCACGATGCACCCACCACACAGCTCCACAGATGCACCCACCACGCAGCTCCACAGATGCACCCAGCTCCACGATGCACCCACCAACACAGCACCACTCATCAGCACAACATTATCACTAAACAACACCACATTATCACTAAGCACCAACACACCATCACTCTGAACCATTCCAGTATCACTCAACACCACAAAGAACACTCTGCACCAATACAACACCACTCAGTACCACCAAAGCACTACCACACCAACAATTATCGACACACCAGCATCACTCAACACAACACCAGCATCAACAAGTACCACCACACACCACAACAACATTACTCCACACCAACACATTATCACTCAGCACCAACACATTAACACTATGCACCAACACAATATAAAATTCAACTATCACAGTAACAAACAGACCAACATCATCAAACAGCACCACTTCAAAAGTATGTGCAACAAAACAATCCTAAGTTGTGCTGTTGTGCTGCTGAGTGATGCTGCTCTGCTGCTAAATGATGCCGTAGTGATGTTCAGTGATGGTGTTGTGGTGCAAAGTGTTCCTGTTGTGGTGCTGAATGATGCTGTGGTGATGCTAGGTGATCCTATGGTGTTAGTGAGTGATGCGACTGTGTTGAGGAAAGTTGCTCTGGTGGCAGTGAGTGATGATATATATGTTGCTGAGTAATGCTAGTGTTATGCTGAGTGATGCTAGTGTTGCAATGGTGCTGTGGTAAGGCTAAGTGCACCACCACAGTACCAGGGTACAACAGCACAGCATCACTCAGCATCACCATAGCAGCACTCAGCACCACAACAGCAGCACTCAGCACCAACACAGCACCACTCATCAGCACAACATTATCACTAAACAACACCACATTATCGCTAAGCAACGACACACCATCACTCTGAACTATTCCAATATCACTCAACACCACAACATCACTCTGCAACACCACAAACAACACTCTGCACCAATACAATACCACTCAGTACGACCACAGCACTACTACACCAAAAATTATCGACACACCAGCATCACTCAACACAACACCAGCATCAACAAGCACCACCACACACCACAACAACATTACTCTACACCAACACATTATCACTCAGCACCAACACATTAACACTATGCACCAACACAATATAAAATTAAACTATCACAGTAACAAACAGCACAACATCGTCAAACAGCACCACTACAAAAGTATGTGCAACAAAACAATGCTAAGTTGAGCTGTTGTGCTGCTGAGTGATGCTGCTCTGCTGCTAAAAGATGCTGTAGTGATGTTCAGTGATGGTGTTGTGGTGCAAAGTGTTCCTGTTGTGGTGCTGAATGATGCTGTGGTGATGCTAGGTGATCCTATGGTGTTAGTGAGTGATGCGACTGTGTTGAGGAAAGTTGCTCTGGTGGCGGTGAGTGATGCTATATATGTTGCTGAGTAATGCTAGTGTTATGCTGAGTGATGCTAGTGTTGCAATGGTGCTGTGGTGGGGCTAAGTACACTACCACAGTACCAGGGTACAACAGCACTGCATCACTCAGCATCACCATAGCACCACTCAGCACCACAACCACAGCAATCAGCACCAATACAGCACCACTCATCAGCACAACATTATTACTAAACAACACCACATTATCGCTAAGCAACGACACACCATCACTCTGAACTATTCCAGTATCACTCAACACCACAACAGCACTCTGCAACACCACAAACAACACTCTGCACCAATACAACACCACTCAGTACCACCACAGCACTACTACACCAACAATTATCGACACACCAGCATCACTCAACACAACACCAGCATCAACAAGCACCACCACACACCACAACAACATTACTCTACACCAACACATTATCACTCAGCACCAACACATTAACACTATGCAGCAACAGAATATAAAATTCAACTATCACAGTAACAAACAGCACAACATCGTCAAACAGCACCACTACAAAATTATGTGCAACAAAACAATGCTAAGTTGTGCTGTTGTGCTGCTAAGTCCTGCTGCTCTGCTGCTAAATGATGCTGTAGTGATGTTCAGTGATGGTGTTGGGGTGCAAAGTGTTTCTGTTGTGGTGCTGAATGATGCTGTGGTGATGCTAGGTGATCCTATGGTGTTAGTGAGTGATGCCACTGTGTTGAGGAAAGTTGCTCTGGTGGCGGTGAGTGATGCTATATATGTTGCTGAGTAATGCTAGTGTTGTGCTCAGTGATGCTAGTGTTTCAATGGTGCTGTGGGGGGGGGGGGGTTAAGTACACCACCACAGTACCAGGGTACAACAGCACAGCATCACTCAGCATCACCATAGCACCACTCAGCACCACAACAGCAGCACTCAGCACCAACACAGCACCACTCATCAGCACAAAATTATCACTAAACAACACCACATTATCAGTAAGCACCGACACACCATCACTCTGAACCATTTCAGTATCACTCAACACCACAAACAACACTCCGCACCAATACAACACCACTCAGTACCATCAGAGCACTACCACGCCAACAATTTTCGACACACCAGCATCACTCAACACAACACCAGCATCAACAAGCACCACCACACACCACAACAACATTACTCTACACCAACACATTATCACTCAGCACCAACACATTAACACTATGCACCAACACAATATAAAATTCTACTATCACAGTAACAAACAGCACAACATCGTCAAACAGCACCACTACAAAAGTATGTGCAACAAAACAATGCTAAGTTGAGCTGTTGTGCTGCTGAGTGATGCTGCTCTGCTGCTAAATGATGCTGTAGTGATGTTCAGTGATGGTGTTGAGGTGCAAAATGTTCCTGTTGTGGTGCTGAATGATGCTGTGGTGATGCTAGGTGATCCTATGGTGTTAGTGAGTGATGCGACTGTGTTGAGGAAAGATGCTCTGGTGGCAGTGAGTGATGATATATATGTTGCTGAGTAATGCTAGTGTTATGCTGAGTGATGCTAGTGTTGCAATGGTGCTGTGGTGAGGCTAAGTGCACCACCACAGTACCAGGGTACAACAGCACAGCATCACTCAGCATCACCATAGCAGCACTCAGCACCACAACAGCAGCACTCAGCTCCAACACAGCACCACCCATCAGCACAACATTATCACTAAACAACACCACATTATCACTAAGCAACCACACACCATCACTCTGAACTATTCCAATATCACTCAACACCACAACATCACTCTGCAACACCACAAACAACACTCTGCACCAATACAATACCACTCAGTACCACCACAGCACAACCACACCAACAATTATCGACACACCAGCATCACTCAACACAACACCAGCATCAACAAGCACCACCACACACCACAACAGCATTACTCTACACCAACACATTATCACTCAGCACCAACACAATAACACTATGCACCAACACAATATAAAATTCAACTATCACAGTAACAAACAGCACAACATCGTCAAACAGCACCACTACAAAAGTATGTGCAACTTAACAATGCTAAGTTGAGCTGTTGTGCTGCTGAGTGATGCTGCTCTGCTGCTAAATGATGCCGTAGTGATGTTCAGTGATGGTGTTGTGGTGCAAAGTGTTCATGTTGTGGTGCTGAATGATGCTGTGGTGATGCTAGGTGATCCTATGGTGTTAGTGAGTGATGCGACTGTGTTGAGGAAAGTTGCTCTGGTGGCGGTGAGTGATGATATATATGTTGCTGAGTAATGCTAGTGTTATGCTGAGTGATGCTAGTGTTGCAATTGTGCTATTGGTGCTGTGGTGGGGCTAAGTACACCACCACAGTACCAGGGTACAACAGCACAGCAACACTCAGCATCACCATAGCACCACTCAGCACCACAACAGCAGCACTCAGCACCAACACAGCACCACTCATCAGCACAACATTATCACTAAACAACACCACATTATCGCTAAGCACCGACACACCATCACTCTGAACCATTACAGTATCAGTCAACACCACAACATCACTCTGCAACACCACAAACAACAGTCCGCACCAATACAACACCACTCAGTACCACCACAGCACTACCACACCAACAATTATCGACACACCAGCATCACTCAACACAACACCAGCATCAACAAGCACCACCACACACCACAACAACATTACTCTACACCAACATATTATCACTCAGCACCAACACATTAACACTATGCACCGTACCCATACTTTGATGGTGTTGTGGTGCAAAGTGTAAGGGTGGGCATAAAATAAGTTTCGCGGGCGAATTTGCGGATTTTCCGCAATTTCGCGATCCGCGAATCTCGTGAAATCGCTGTAAAATACGCGAATCAGCGGGGACGAATTTTCAGCCAAGCAAGGGTTACAGCAGCAGGTGCAAAAGTTGAACCTAATTTCTTTGTAACCTTTTACAAAAGGGTTACAAAGAAATTAACTTCAACTTGGGCACCTGCTGCTAAGTGCTTCCTGGCGCCTCGTTGCCTACTTGCAACTATTCTCTGACCCTGCTCTGAACCTTAAAGCAGGGTCAGAGAATAGTTACAAGTAGGCAACAAGGCACCTGTTCCAGGAATTAAACCTCATCAGGATGCACTTACAGATATAAAAAAACAGGAAGAAGGGAGAGGATGGCAAATACACCCATTTTGAGTTGTCAGGGAGGGGTTAAACTAAAAAAAGCCTTTACAGCACAATTTTCATATGCATTTTGCTAAAAATAAAAAGCTGTATGTTCTGTAGGGGCAACTCAGGAATCTGGCCCTTCAGAGATCCGACCTCTCTTTCTTTCTCTCGTTCTCTCTCTCCCTCTCTATCTCTCTCTTTCTCTCTATCTATCTCTCTCATCCTCTCCTTTCTTGCTCTATTTATCTCTTTCTCTCTCTCTTTCAAGTTCTTCCTCTTTCTCTGCTTATCTCTTTCTTTCTCCGTTGTTCTCTCTCTTTCTCTCTATCTCCCTCTCTTTCTTTCTCTCTCTCACATCCTCTCTTTCTCGCTCTCTCTCTTTCTTTCTCTCTCACTCTCCCTCTTTCTCTCTCTCTTTCTCTTTCTCTCTCTAATCCTCTCTCTCTCTCTCCCTCTCTGTGTGTTTTTTTTCTCTTTCTCTCTCTCTTTTACTTTCTTTCTCTTTCTCTTTCTCTTTCTTTCTTTCTCTCTCGTTCTCTCTTTCTCTCTCCCTCTCTCCTCTTCTCTCTCCCTCTCTTTCTCTCCCTTTCTCTCTCTCGCATCCTCTCTTTCTCGCTCTCTCTTTCTCTGTCTTTCTTTCTCTCTCACTTCCCCTTTTTCTCTCTCTTTCTCTTTCTCTCTCTCATCCTCTCTCTATCCCTCTCTGTGTGTCTTTCTCTCTTTCTCTCTCTTTCCATGTCTCTCTCTCTCTTTCTCTCTCTCTTTCACTTTCTTGCTCTTTCGATGTCTCTCTCTTTCTTTCTCTCTCATTCTCTCTCTCCCTGTTTCTTTCTTTCTTTCTTTCTTTCTTTCTTTCTTTCTTTCTTTCTTTCTTTCTTTCTTTCTTTCTTTCCTTCTTTCTCTCCCCTCTCTCTCTTACTCTCTCTTTCTCTTTCTCTCCCTCTCTTTCCCACTCTCCCTTTCACTTTCTTGCTCTTTCTCTGTCTGTCTCTCTCTTTCTTTCTTTCTCTCTCTCTTTTCTTTCTTTTTTCTTTCTTTCTTTCGTTCTTTCACTCTCTCTCTCGCTCCCTCTCTCTCTATCTCTCTCTCTTTCTCTTTTTTGAAACATTGCAAAGATTTCATAGATGACAAAGTACAAACAAGCATTTGCAATGCAATAGGTCTTGCATGTTTTGTATTTACGTGACTTAGCTGTATTGATATTACAAATTACAATGGCTTTTAATTTTTAAATAATTAATACTTAAATAAAAGTGATTTTAATTTATAATGGCAATAGCTTAAACTTTTGTAAATAACTTTTGTGAAGATTATGTTCAGTGTATTTTATTGTGACAAAAATCCAAGCATAGTAGTGAAATATTAACATGGTTTTGTGACATTTGTAATAAAGTTTGAAACATTGAGAGAACATATTTGAACCAGTTGTTGTTGAATGGTTGCGCAGATTGATGCAGGGGTGGTGCTGAGTGGTGCTGTGGTGGTGCTGGGTGGTGCTGTGGTGATGCTGAGTGCTGCTGTGGTGGTGATGAGTGATACTGGGATGGTGCTGATTGATGCTGTTGTGGTGCTGAGTGGTGCTGTTGTGGTGTTGAGTGATGCTGTGGTGGTGCTGAGTGATGCTGTGGTGATGCTGAGCGGTGCTGTGGTTGTGCGGAGTGATAATGTGGTGGTGCTGAGTGATGCTGTGGTGGTGCTGAGTGATGCTGTGGTGGCACTGAGTGGTGCTGTGGTGGTGCTGATTGGTGCTGTGGTGGTGGTGAGTGATGCTGTGGTAGTGCTGAGTGATGCTGTGGTGGTGCTGAGTGGTGCTGTGGTGGTGCTGAGTGATAATGTGTTGGCACTGAGTGATGCTGTGGTTGCGCTGAGTGATGCTGTGGTGGTGCTGAGTGGTGCTGTGGTGGTGCTGAGTGATGCTGTGGTGGTGGTGAGTGATGATGTGGTGGTGCTGAGTGGTGCTGTGGTGGTGCTGAGTGGTGCTGTGGTGGTGCTGAGTGTTAATGTGGTAGTGCTGAGTGATAATGTGGTGGAGCTGAGTGATACTGGGGTAGCGCTGAGTGATGATGTGGTGATGCAGAGGGCATAAAGGCACAAAAAGCAGTCTAACAAAGGGCAGAAGGGCAGAAAAACAAGGGAAAAATGAGTCTAACAGAGGGCAGAAGGGCACAAAAAACAAGTCTAACAGAGGACAGAAGGGCAGAAAAACATGGGAAAAACGAGTCTAACAGAGGGCAGAAGGGTACAAAAACAAGGGAATAACAGAGGGCAGAAGGGCACAAAAAAACGAATCTAACAGGGAGCAGAATGAATCCCGCCCTGCATGTTTGCCCACGAAGGTGCCACCTTTTTGTGCAATACCTCTACTCAACTGGAGTACTTTCTACTGTCTAATCAGTAAGTGCTCCCTCGTTGGCTAAATGTATAGGGGCAGATTTACAATAACTGGCGCATCCCCAGGGATGAGGCAGTTATTGTGCGCCGCAGCTCCGCCACCCATGGTGCGCCGCATTTACAATGTGGCGCACCATGTGGCAAAAACGGCACAGATGCGTCACACATCTGTGCTGTAAAAGCAGCGCATTGCTGGAGCTGCGTCGCGCTAGCGACGCAGCACCAGCAATGCTTTGGGGGTGCCCTATCTCCCCAATGCTGCATCAAGCCTTGCACCTGCTTCAAGCAGGCGAAGGGTTTTGACGCAGCATTGGCCTAAAAGTGACTGAGTGAAATCTTGTACATTTCACTCAGCCACTTTTAGGAGGCTGAGTCGGAACGCCTCCTGATGGCGCAGGGCTTTACAACGTGACGCATCACACAGAGAGATGCGTCACGTTGTTAATACCCAGCACCATGGCGCATCTTTTGTGCTGCCGCTGCGCCACAAAAGGTCTCGGTAGAGGGTGGCAGTGGTGAACCAGAGGGTGGCAGTGATGAAACAGAGGGTGACAGTGATGAACCAGAGGGTGGCAGGGGTAAACCAGAGGGTGACAATGCTGAACCAGAGGGTGGCAGTGCTGAACCAGAGGGTGGCAGAGGTGAACCAGAGGGTGGCAGTGGTGAATCAAAGGGTGACAGTGCTGACCCAGAGGGTGGCAGTGCTGAATCAGAGGGTGGCAGGGGTGAACCAGAGGGTTGCAGGGGTGAACCAGAGGGTGGCAGTGATGAACGAAATGGTGGCAGGGGTGAACCAGAGGGTGGCAGTGGGGAACCAGAGGGTGGCATGGGTGAACCAGAGGGTGGCAGTGGTGAACCAGAGAGTGGCAGTGGTGAACCAGAGGGTGGCAGTGCTGAACCAGAGGGTGACAGTGGTTAACCAGAGTGTGGCAGTGGTGCACCAGAGGTGCTGTGATGAACCATAGGGTGGCAGTAGTGAACCAGAGGTTGGCAGTGGTGAACCAGAGGGTGACAGTGCTGAACCAGAGGGTGTCAGGGGTGAACCAGAGGGTGCTGTGATGAACCAGAGGGTGGCAGTGGTGAATCAGAGGGTGGCAGGGGTGAACCAGAGGGTGGCAGGGGTGAACCAGAGGGTGGCAGTGGGGAACCAGAGGGTGGCATGGGTGAACCAGAGGGTGGCAGTGGTGAACCAGAGAATGGCAGTGGTGAACCAGAGGGTGACAGTGGTGAACCAGAGGGTGGCAGTGCTGAACCAGAGGGTGACAGTGGTTAACCAGAGGGTGGCAGTGGTGAACCAGAGGTGCTTTGATGAACCAGAGGGTGGCAGTCGTGAACCAGAGGGTGGCAGTGGTGAACCAGAGGGTGCTGTGAGGAACCAGAGGGTGGCTGTGGTGAACCAGAGGATGGCAGGGGTGAATCAGAGGGTGGCAGTGGTGAACCAGAGGGTGGCAGTGCTGAACCAGAGGGTGACAGTGGTTAACCAGAGGGTGGCAGTGGTGAACCGGAGAGTGGCAGTGGTGAATCAGGGGTGCTGTGATGAACCAGAGGGTGGCAGTCGTGAACAAGAGGGTGGCAGTGGTGAACCAGAGGGTGACAGTGCTGAACCAGAGGGTGGCAGGGGTGAACCAGAGAGTGGCAGTGCTGAACCAGAGGGTGGGAGTGGTGAACCAGAGGGTGGCAGGGGTGAACCAGAGGGTGGCAGGGGTGAATCAGAGGGTGGCAGTGGTGAACCAGAGGGTGGCAGTGGTGAACCAGAGGGTGGCAGTGCTGAACCAGAGGGTGGCAGTGGTGAACCAGAGGGTGGCATGGGTGAACCAGAGGGTGGCAGGGGTGAACCAGAGGGTGGCAGTGGGGAACCAGAGGGTGGCATGGGTGAACCAGAGTGTGGCAGTGGTGAAACAGAGAATGGCAGTGGTAAACCAGAGGGTGGCAGTGCTGAACCAGAGGGCGACAGTGGTTAACCAGAGGTGCTGTGATGAACCAGAGGGTGGCAGTCGTGAACCAGAGGGTGGCAGTGGTGAACCAGAGGGTGACAGTGCTGAACCAGAGGGTGCTGTGATGAACCAGAGGGTGGCAGTGGTGAGCTAGAGGGTGGCAGGGATGAACCAGAGGGTGGCAGTGGAGAACCAGAGGTGCTGTGATGAACCAGAGGGTGGCAGTCGTGAACCAGAGGGTGGCAGTGGTGAACCAGAGGGTGATAGTGTTGAACCAGAGGGTGGCAGGGTTGAACCAGAGAGTGGCAGTGCTGAACCTGAGGGTGGCAGTGGTGAACCAGAGGGTGGCAGTAGTGAACCAGAGGGTGGCAGGGGTGAACCAGAGGGTGGCATTGGTGAACCAAAGTGTGGCAGTGATGAACCAGAGGGTGGCAGTGGTGAACAAGAGGGTGCTGTGCCCATACACAACTGCATGGGTAACTTCGCCATGCAAGCGGCCCGCGAACACGCAAAAAGCCCCGCGAACACGCAAAAAACCCCGCGAACACGCAAAAGAACAAAAATCCGCAAACTCGCACGAAATCTCGGATTTTTCGGATTGCGAATTCGTTTCCACACGAATTCGCGGAACGCGAATTCCCAAATTTCGCCCATATCTAGCAAAGTGTTCCTGTTGTGGTGCTGAATGATGCTGTGGTGATGCTAGGTGATCCTATGTTGTTAGTGAGTGATGCTAGTGTGTTGGTGACAGTTGCTCTGGTGGCAGTGAGTGATGCTAGATATGTTGCTGACTAATGCTAGTGTTGTGATGAGTGATGCTGGTGTTGTACTGATGCTGTGGTGGGGCAAAGTACACAACCACAGTAACAGGGTACAATTAGCAGATCCACAATTTCGTAGCAAACATACCTATAACCTAAGAACATAGGCAAAAGACAATACAGTCTCGATAACACACGTATACAAAACAACAGAATCAATAATCCATAAAGAATTTTAGTACAATAATTGAAATATTTACATTTTACTGTCCAAATAATCATCTACAACTACGTAAGAACTAAACACCTTTCGCACGCCAACATTCGCCAACATCGGGATAATTACACGTAAACGCACATCGAACGCAAAGCTACGTCACTAAACGGAACGATCACATTGCCTAAATATTATGTAACGAAGTAAACTAAACAAAAGTTACTAAACATACATTTATATACATTGGTACTTTTATATATAGCACATCCACTCTTTACAAAAGTACTCAACTAAATAATAAATACATACCCCAAAAAAAACATGTCGCTACTTCATAATGTAACGAACAATTAACAAACGGAAAATAAATTTACATTACATATAAAGACTATCAATAACACATTCAAGAAATGTAGTAACTACATTTAAAACTTACAATTACCTGTCAAACGACGCAGCAACAATACCGGAAGAACAACACGCCTTTCCCACGCGAAGAATCACGAAGAACTGGGAAATTACCTAATGACGCACGTCAAACGCAACGCTATGTCACTAAACGTAGCGCTGCGATTGGCTAGAAATTACGTCACGCCCTAAACAGATTGGAAGTTAGGAAAAAAAACTAGAACGCTAACCACAAAAAACGTCACAAGCGTTAAAGGAAAACATAGCGTACACAATGTTTATAACACAAATAATACATACGCGGATTAAAACAATAAAACAATAACATCATACACTTCAATAAAAAATGTTTTACAAAAAACATACACACACATATGTGGAGAGGCAACGTGTACAATGCAGATTTAAGCTTCAAATACTGTACATAAATTAACTTTAAGGTGACAAAATTAAAAAATTTCAAAGACAGATGGCGTAGTGTTCAGAATGCTTTTATTTGGTTTTTCTTCCAATACACACTCCAACCTGTACATTGTAGGGAAACACAATATTACAATTTTTAACACTACGCCATCTGTCTTAGAAAATAATCACTCCTGCCATCTATTGTTAATTTATCACAACAAAAAGAATTATGCAACGCCACATTATAACTACACACCAACACATTAAAAATCTAAGCTCACCCAGCAACACTCTGCAACACTACACCATCTCTCAGCAAGAAAAACAATATTTCCAGAAATAATTACATTTCAAACAGTAGAGGAGAATACAAATTAAATTTTAACTAAAATAAACCATATCGCAATTATGTAATAACACCAACATTACCAAGAAAAACAAAAGAAGGGCCAAATTACAAGCACTAGAAAAGTACGATTACGCCCAAAAAAATAACTAATAAAAAAAACAATGTATTCATGTAATGATGGACCAAATAACATGCCAAAAATAAAAGCCACACATTAATAACTTACTAACGATTAAACAACTCATAAAATTCTAATTAAACGGCCAAACCTGTACATACGCAGAAGAAAATAATCAAGTTACACAAAAAAAACTTGGAAAAAACGAACGGAAGTAAAACACTCATGTTGATAAAAATTCAAGAGCAATACTGTACATATGATACCTAAAATAATAACCCAACACCTACTAAATGCATACCGATTCAATATAAGCATGCCAATACTTTAATACATTAAATTATTAATACATAACAGCTCATAAACAAAGGAAAATACTATTTACAAACACGAAAAAATTACACAAATTCAAAAAATTTATGAAATTTACTCATTAACAATAACTTTCAATCAATACATTGCTATACATTACATAAAAGTACATTAAAACATTGCACATTCACAATTTAGAAAGTTCAATACATATTTAACTATATACTAAGTACATAGGATAACGCAAAAAAGTAGCAATACACAAATGTTGAAGATTACTATTAAAAAGTCATAATTATGAAAAGAAATCTCTACATAATCAATAATACATTAAAATAATACACTGCATAATATTAAAATATAAACGTACCTGTCAAACAACGCAGGAAATAGACCGGAACAACAACACGCCTTTCCCCCATGAAAGTCCCCGAAGATCTGGGAAATTCCCAATTAACGCACGTCAAACGCAACGCTACGTCACCAAACGAAGCGCTGCGATTGGCTAAAGATTACGTCATACCTCAAACACATTCACACTACACTAAAAGACTAGAACGCTAAACACTAAACGTAAATCACGTAAAGGAAACACATAGCGTCCGCTATTTTTTACAAAGAAAATATTAAAAAACAACGTTACTACACGAAACATTAACACACAGAACACATACTTAAAAAATATATACATACACACACATGTTACAATAAAAAACATACATGCAACACACTAACACTCACACATCATATCTGACAATTACAATAAAACATCACACACAAAGCATAACGCCACAACATATAATACACTAAAGAACAAACATATACACAACAGCATTAATAGACACCATCACAGCTACACACCAAATCAACTCTGCAACACTCAAACAACACTCAGCACCACCACATCAACATGTCTGCAACAGCACAGCACCACTCACAACTAATACAGCATTAGTCACCATCAAAAAAACATAAGTCAGCACAACAACAGCAACACTCAGTTAGACCACAGCAACACTCAGCAAAACACATGCATCAGTAAAAAACACAACAACATCACTGTACAACACCACAGCAACACTCAGCACCAGCCCAGCATCACTCTGCAACACACCAGCATTACTTTGTCCAACACCAGCAACACTCATCACCAACACAACATCATTCAGCACCACACAAAAAAAATATTTAAATAAAGCAATCCACAAAATACCTGAAACAATCAGCTAAAAAACATTAACAATACCCATCACATCTACTATATGAACAACAACTGCATCACCACAACACCCCTCAAGAACTCCACAACATCACTCAAAAAAACACACAAAAAAATCCATTATCAATCTTGCTGTCACTAAAACACCAGCACTCTACTACTCTACTACCCTCACTGTACAGACATCAATATACCACTCAACCACACTCACTCTACCGCTTGCACGCCCTCACTGTACCTCAATCACTTTACTGCCCTCACACCATCACTCTATCCAACATCACTCTACAACTCAACAGCTCTTCCTATACCACTCTATCACCCTCACTCTACCACCCTAACTATAACACTCTACCGCTCTCACTCTACCACCCTCACGCTATCAATCTACCTCCCTTACGCCCGTAATATACTACCGTCACTCTACCTCCCACACTCTACCGGCCTCACTTTACCACTCTACCGCCCTCACGCACTCACTGTACAACACACACTATACCTCTCTACTGCCCTCACGCACTCACTCTAATGCTCTCACTCTAACATTCTACCTCACACACTCTACAATTATTCCACCCTCACTCTACCACTCTACCACCCTCACTGTACCAATGTACCACCATCACTCTATCCCACTTACTATACCACTCTACCGCCCTCACCCTAACACTCTAATGCCCTCACTCTACCACACTCAATCAACAACTCCACCAACCTCACCCTAACACTTGACCACCCCCACTCAACCACCCACACTCAAAAACATTCACTCTACAACACTCACTCTATCCCCCTCATTCTAGCACACTCAATGTAACGCCCTCACTGACTCTACCGCAATAACTCACTATACCGCCCCCTCTCACTCTACAGCTCTCACTCACTCTACGAACATCAATCACTCTATCTCACTGACTCACTCTATCGCCCTCCCTCACTCTATCGCCGTCCCTCACTCAATCGACCTTCATCACGCTACCATATTCCATCACTCTACCATCCTCAAACACTCTATCGCCCTTCCATGACTAAACACCCTCCCTCACTATATTGCCCTGCCTCACTCTATCGCCCTCAAACACTCTGTCGCCCAACATCAATCTACCACCCTCCATCACTCTATCACCCTCCCTCAATCTATCGCCCTCACTCTATCACCCTCCCTATAACACTCTCCCTCTACCGTCCAACATCTATCGCCTTCCCTCTATCTAACATACTCCCTCTATCTATCTATCGCGCTCACTCTAACTAGTGCAACACCATAGCATCACTCAGCACCACCACAGCATCACTCAGGGGCACCACACATCACTATGCACAACAACAGCATCATTCAAACGCCACAGCATGACTTTTAGCCAAAACAACATCACTCACAGCAACAACACCATCAATATGTCCAACAATTCAACAACAACTTGTTCAAAAATTTCTACCAATGTTTCAAAATGTATTAAAAATGTCAGAAAAATATGAATTTAATTAATTTGTCAGGTCAATACATGTAAGACAGGGGGGACTATATATTGTACCTTTACTAATGCTATACATGTAACATGTGCACATTTTAAAAATATTGCCATTTTTAATATATTAAATAATACTTTTAATTTGAGCAAAACATAAACACACATTTTCAACACCAAAAACACAAACTTTTCTATTGCGAGACCTATTGCATTTCCAATGCTTGTTTTCTTTTTCTCACCTCTATTTTGTTTCCTTTCTGTCTCTCTCTGCCCCTCCCCTATATCTCTCTTGCCCACTCCTCTGATCTATCATTTTTCTTTCCCTGAGTCCATCACTGCTGCACACCTGCCAGCCCTTGAACCCAAAGCTCTCCATAGCCTTCTGCTATTATTATTCATCAGCTTCCTCAAAAAAAGGGGGTGGGGCTTAAATCAGTCATTTTGCTCTTATTATGACTAAGCCTGCCAGACCATTGGGCTCAGTGGCAGCCCCAGACGTTGGCAATGTTAATGCATTTGTGTATATCAATAGAAACAGCCCAGAGCCGCACACACGCAATTACATTGCCAGCCCCTGCGGATCTCTGATTGCAAAGATCTGCTGGCTTTGGTAATGCTTGTTTTCTATATGTTTTGGAAAATGGATTCCACCGAAAACATAAGATTTCTCTTGTCATATTGTTGAATGTGATTGTGAATGTTAGTGAATGTTAATCTTGATTCTCTTTTAGGGAGCAAATAGACCTCCTTTAGCCGCCTTCTTCTGCAGCATGTCTTCCTCTGCAGAGTCCACATCTGGAGGAATTAGTGAAGGAACCCATCAAGGATCAGAGACAACTTACTCCAGTGCGTCCACCTTCGAGAGGGGTGGTTGGGTGTCCTCTTCAAGAGATTCCATTCGGCCCTTTCGTGGCAGGGGATAAGGCTGGGGTGGCCTCTTTGGTGTAAGATCCTGGCAGCAGCCAGCTATGCCCCAGCACCTCCAGCAGCAAGCTATGCCCCCAGCCTCTCCAGCAGCCAGCTATGCCTCTGGCCCCTTCCGCAGCCAGCAATGCCACCAGCCACTCAAGCAGCCAGCTATGCCCCCAGCCCCTCCAGCAGCCATCTATGCCTCCGGAATCTCCAGCAGCAAGATATGCCTCCGGCACCTCCAGCAGCCAGCTATGCCTGCGGCACCTCCGGCATCCAGCTATGCCTGCGGCACCTCCGGCAGCCAGCTATGCCCGGGCACCTCCAGCAGCCAGCTATGCCTCCGGCACCTCCAGCAGCAAGCTATGCCCCCGGCAACTCCAGCAGCCTCCGGATCCTGACTATTCCGGCAGAGTGGGGGGAGGATCTAGAGCTTTATCAGATTCTCAAGTCAAAAAAACTTTATTTCGGCAATTACTGCTATAAAAGCACAATAATATAACATTGTAAATACTACATCATAAAATAACATACTAAAATTAAAAGAAAATGTAACAAAGGAGCAGATAGTAATACTTTTTTCATTTAAACCCCGGGTAACAGGAAGGTGACAATAAGGATAGGGACACACCCCCTCATGTTATTAACCCGTACAGTACTTGAGGCATAGGAAGGTGTATCAATTAAGGGCAGTTTTTAGCAGCATATTGGAAAATGTCAACATATGGCACACACCATTAAAAAATATAAATAGAGTAAAAAAACTAAGTTAAAAAAGTAAGCATCAATTAATAGCACTTAAAATCAGTGAAATCGATCTTAGTTAAAGCAGCACCATTTCAAGTCTCAACCCTAACTTTTCACTAAACATCTGCGTTTGCACCACATTGCAAATAGAAATTTTGTTATAGCAGCGACAAAAAACGGATGTGTATCGTACTTTAGTAGCCTATAGACCTCTCTATGGTTTCTTATTCCTAAGGTCCTGCAAAGTTGGAGAACCCATTTGGATCTAGCTGGCTTGTATGCTGGACAAAAAATGATCACATGGGTCTCTGTCTCTTCTGTCTCATTGCACCCAGGACATAATAGTTTACTGGCATTCACCCAGTTGTTAGTAAATGCATACAGGGTGAGCATCACATGTCGGAATTGAATAAACAATTTCTTGGCTGCAAGAGGTTGGATAAGGTCTAAGGCCAGCTACAAGTTATAGTGTAATTTAACATCTAAAAACCTGGGGGTTAGACTAGATGACTCAGTCGACCGAATGATACACATCAGTCAGTGTTCTTTAAAAGCAGAAGTTAGTGACTGTTTTGACGTAACATGACATGACTCCTCAGGTGAAGACCACAAGTCATTTCTCCCTATTTTGCGAAATGCATCCCAAATGTGGGACAGCCAAGGGATTCTCCCGCCCCCGAAATGTGCATAACTGATTTTAATTCCTCTCTGTAGTTAACCAACTCTGGGGTGCTCCATAGCCATCGCCAATAGAGGATTGAGCGAAGGGTGATCACTTTGGCAATGGGGAGAATACCCAAGTCCATCATTAAGGAGATTAAGGGGGTGCATTGAGGGACACCCAAGAGTTGCCTTAAGAATTTGTTTTCAGTCACTGCCAGAGTTTTAATCTGACAGTGACCCCAAAGTTCAGCTCCTTACAAGGTGGCTCCCCTTGCTTGTACTTTATACACTTCTACAGGAGGGCCAATAACCTTTACGGTGCAACTCCTATGAACTTTTAAGATCCCCAACTTGCATGGATTAATTTGAAAATCGACTTGGTGATCTGCAGCCCCCATTCCATTTTGTCATTTAAGGTAAGGCCCAAGTAATCAAAAACATGCACCCTCTCTAAAGGCCTGAGATCTATTTTAGGGTGTGGGCAATTTGTAGAGTCAGCATGGAAAACCATATACCTTGTTTTCTTTATGTTGACCTCCAGATTCCTTTTCTTGCAAAACTAGCTAAATTCCTTAGGACACGCTGCATCCCCATAGGTGTTTTAGATAGGAGCCGCGTGTCATCCGCAACCATTAATGCTGGAATTTTGCGGTTGGCAAGTTTAGGAGAATTTATTTCCTTAACCGCTAAGAGATCCTCGATTAGCCCGTTTAGGAAGAGCGAAAAAAGAGTTGGTGCAAGCACGCAGCCTTGTCTCACACCCTTCTCTACGGGTATCGGAGCTGAAAGTTCCCCTCTATTCCCGAATCTTATTTTGGCAAAGGTACCTTCATGGAGGCGTTTAAACTGTTGGCAGAGGTATACTGGAGTCCCCATCTCAAGCAGTAGGCTCCACAACTGGTCTTGATATACCAAATCAAACGCGGATTCTAGGTCCACGAATGTTAGGTAGTGGGAACCTCCCTCCAGCGTTATGGTTTTCCAATAGATTAGTTGTAATCTAAACAACTGATCTACAGTTGAGGTTTTGGACCTAAAACCTGCTTGTAAGGGGGTAAGTATTTTATGATCGTCCATCCAGATCTGCAGTCTTCCCAAAAGAACACATGCAAAAATCTTTTGGGTTACATCAATTAGACTAATAGGCCTGTAATTAGCCAGTTCTAGGGGGGAACCTTTTTTGTAAATAGGTATGATCTCGGCACCCGCACATGTTTGGGGGGGTGTCAAGCCATGAAAAATTGCATTAAAAAGGGACTGCAGGTATGGAGCCCAATCTACCTGTTCAGTTTTGAATAGGTCTCCTGGAACCCTATCCAATCCGGGTGCCTTGTTTGGCAGGACTTTTGCCAGGGCAGCTGTAACCTCAGCCAGAGAACAGGGGGGATATCGGCGAGAGGAACATAAAAAGAGTCAATGACTGGCGGACCCATTTCTATGGTTCCTATTTGGGACTTTGTATATAGCAGTTTGTAATGGGATCGCCAAGCTTCCTCCCCAAGGGTAGGCTCAATTACATTCTTGCACTCAGGTTTACCTGTCTTCACCAGATTCCAAAACCCTCTTGGATCTCTATCATATAGGGCTTTCTTAATGGCCTGCCATCTATCAATTTCCCATTCTAATTTCGCTTCTAAAATGATTTTCTTAAAAGATGCCCTTGCCTCCCTAATACGAACAATGTCACCCTCTCGGAGTTTAGTTAACAGAGCATTCTTTGCTTCTCTATATGCCCTATTGTACCAGGGGCTAATATCTCTATGATCCTTTCTTTTATGAGTTAAGGTGCTATAGAAGAACTCTGCCAAGGTTGCAATCATATCCAGGTGGTTGTCCCCAACACCTCTAAAGAATCAGTGACACCGCAATTATCTGTACTAGAGCTTGCCTTTACCAAGAAGGGTATGATGGATTTAAACAGGGAAGCTTTTGCCTCAGATGATTGTAAAAATTTTCCCCAACGGATTCTTCTGCCTCCATCAGGAGTCCCAGCCTGCCCTGGTACCAGTTGGCACCAATCCAGGGTAACAACCAGCGGATTGTGATCACTTTCCGTGCGGGATTCTACCAGGAAGTTTGCAATCCTATGCCAGATATCCACCTTCACCAAGATATAGTCAATTGTGGAGGCCTGGCCATTTCTTTCAAAGGTGTGCTTCCTGTATTATCCGCATACAGTCAACCGTTACATGCCCTCAGTGAGGAACTGAGGGTAAATGAGGTCAGCTGCAGGGCTAGAGGGGTCCAACCCCTCAACGGATAATGATTACACATTGGGATTCCCCACGTTGAATCCTCGTCACTCCTTATAGGGTGGGATAGACCGTTGAGGGGTTCAAATTGGCAGTTAAAATCTCCACCGATGATAGGGAAAACTTGCTCAGGCAGCAACGGAAGAAAGGCAGACAAGCAATCTTAAGTCTGCGAGGTCTGCTCATGCCTAATAGGGCGAGAAGAACCATTAATAATAGCCACCATAGGGAAGTTATTAAGAGAAAGAATAATACATAAAATATCGGGGGAATGGGTATCTATCGTCTTAACTGAACAACCAAGATGTTTACCGACCCAGATATCCAACCCCCCCCGAAGGTCTGCCCCTAGGCCCCTGAACAGCCGCTTTACAATAAGTGGCAAACCCAAATCTGTGCAAAGATTTCAAAGCCCAGGTCTCCTGGAATAAACAGATATCATGGGGGTCGATGAATTCACCCCAATCAGGGATGGCCATTTTAGCATTTAACCCAGCAACATTCAAGGACAACATCCTTAGCCTTAGTGGTAAAACTGCCTTAGTTCTCTGTAACCCCTTAGTGGGGACCCCTCTCTCAAGGGCGACAAACAGGATCTCCTCCTCATGGCCACCAGTGATTTCAATAGTGGCCTCAAAGTGACTGACTACTTCCCCTTTGGCATTTTCTACCATTGCCAAATCGTTGCTCATCAACGGAGGATAATCAAGAGCCTCTACTCCATGGGGTATTTGAGCTTCTATGGCCTGGGGTAGGGAAGTAGGCTCTTCCCGATCAATAATAATGGGCAGACTCCCCACCCTACCAGGCGGATTACTATATATAACCTCCTCGGTGTCATCAATGATTCCCCTAAAAATGTCCTCTCTCGCTAGTTCCCTGTTCAAAATCAGTGTCTGGTCATAGGTCACGACTCCCTCACCAATTTGGGGTAAACATGAGTGTTGGCCCTTGGGGGTAAGAGATTGACTGCTGGAAGTCAGTCAATCTACCTGATCTAGGATGCTGAATCTATTACTTAATGGAAGGGCAGGCGGTAGGAAGGTATCATAGTTACAACATCTGTTGTTTGCGCTTCCTGTCTGTGGTCCTAAATCCCTACCTTCCCAACGATAACCCCTCCTATCTATAGGAACGTTGGGAAGATAAGGGGGGTAAAAGTAGGTTAAAGAAAAGGACTGTATCCTAGTAGCCGCCTGCGTCTGATGCCAATCACATATGTTATCGACCACCTGTCTATCTCTAAAATTAATCAAAATGCAATCACCCTCAATATGTTTCTTTCTTTGTCCCACCCAGCTTACTCTATGGGCAAATAAAAAGTCACTATATACCTGCGGTGGGAGTGGTCTATTAATGTTTAGCCAGTGGGTACACTTATTTTTTAGGTCAGAATACGTCTCCTCTTTACCTTGTTCCAACCCAGGGACACCTACCAATACAATAACATACAGATTGATTCAGGTGGTAGGTCTATGCATGGCAGGCTAGAGTTCATTAGACCGCGACTGGGAGAGCTCCTGCAAGAATCATAGGCTTTATCTTTTCTCATCGATTCAGGCACTGAACCACCCCCCTGAGTAGGTATTACTAAATTTGTGTTCTCATTAGATACTCCCCCACCATGTATTGCATTGCCAAGATTCCTGATGTTACCAGCCTCAACAAACCCGCTTGACGGGGCTAATGTTGTATTGGGGGGCACTGGAACAGATGGACAAATAGGGGCAGGGGGCCTAAACATTAAATTTGATGTTGTAACAGGTAGCCCAGTATGACCCCCCGTAGCAAGTTGCTGTTAACAGGATTAAGTGTAGGATATGATTCGAGATGCAAGAGTTTTTCCTCTATTAAAGAGAGTCTTTCAAGAAGTGGTGAAATAGATAAGGTGATTAAGGCTCCCATTTTTGCTCAAAAGTCATCTCCAACTAGAGGTAAATGAGCACCCACCATGTCTGAATTGGACATGCCCATTAAAAGAGTTAGTACCCGAGTCTCCAGTATAGGTGGCGTTGATATACACTCACATCAGATCTAGTAGATTTTTTTATTTTAGCATTTTTAGCATTTTTTTGCATCTGGGGGTCTAGCCCCTTTGTTGCAGGTTCCGGCAGTTGGGCCGTGGCTTGCAAGGAGGAGCTACAAGCAGACCTCATTAAAGGATGAGGAGGTGTACTACAAACAAACGCCTTAGTTACCGGGACAACAAGCGAGGTGGTAGATGTGGGTTCCAATGAAAAAGAAGTGTTAGCTGAGCTCTCTGGGGCCTGCAAAGACTGATGGCTGCCTCCTGCCACGGTGATAGGGTTAATGGCCGAGTCTGTGGATTGCTCAAGTGACCTTTCATGCATTATCCCACCCAGAGATGATCGTTTTGATAGCATGGGGTCCAGTGATATACGTTGTTCAGTCAGGGCAATTCGTGGGCCAATACTGATGTTGCTCTAATTAAGAACTGGTCCAATGTCCCAACCACTGTCCCACCTGCAGCAGAGTTCCTCCCCTTTCCTCCTTTAGAAGCCATAGATGTATTCCAACTCAGCAACTTATCCAAAAGTCAAAATGCCGGATAAGAATAATAACACAAGTATACGATTCAATTAATAGGCGCTGATCTTATAATACTGGTTAGGTCAGAGGGGGGGCCCGGCCTGACCTCTTCCGATCTCGAACAGGCCCGCCCTTGGCCCGGGCTTCGCCCGGCGCGCGCCGGCGCACGTACCGTGCAGCAGGTGCTACAAGGCGTTAAGGTGAGGCTGGTGGGGGGCGGGTCAGGTGGTGTGAGCAAGAGGCTCCTGGGACCTGAAGTCTGTCTCCAATGCGGCAAGTATTCCCCCAACAAAAACACCTCCAGCGATGCGGCAGATTCTGGAAATCAAATATTTCAGACTAATGGGTTCTTCAGCTTGTAAATGACGGAAACAGAATAGACCCAAAACTCGAGTCAGGGTAAACTAGATACACCATTGAGATAACCTGTGCTCACCCTCTGGTAGCGTGGTGCAGAGCAGTCAGGCTTATCAAGAGAAGTAATGTGTAAAGTATGTGTGCAACCATCATGCACACACGTAGTTGTACACACACACACAGACACACAATAAGCCACAAAAAGAGTCCACAAAACTTTTACAAGAATAACATAATATATTCTGAATAAATTAGGACCAAAACAACAACAAAAATCACATGTACACTTTTGAAGATATGCACGTCTAAAAATAGCAGGTAATCTCTGCATTGAGAGAGCCTTTGCGCTCCTCTTCTGATGTTTAAGGTCTGAGGGTCTGGTTTACACCATTTACAGTTTTACACATATGTTTAGGGAAGAAGCACATGAACTTTAGCACTGATTAGCATCGGTAAAGTGCTCAAAGTCCAAAGGGCAACAAAAAGATACAGGAAACGTGGAGGTAAAACGCAAAGGGTTTGGGGGAAACCCACCACAAGGGGGCAATACTCTAACTGCAGAAGAGAAGGGTAAAGGCTTCCACTTTTTAATATTTTTGGTACAAAAGTCCTCAGGAGAATTTTAACCAGTTCTGGATCTACAAGCTGCGGACACTTACATTCCACACCAGCATTTCAGATGGTGAATCCCAGCATATTATACCTCTAGTTGCATTAGGCATGTTTCTAGCATTTGCAGAGCTCTCGGACACCTATTTAAATATCGCAGTAAACATCCAGTCCCAAAATATCCCAAGCTTCTTTGTCCTAGCAAGTCATTACAAATGCTGTGCTTTCCCCCTCTTTCTAGCCTCAGATCCATGTCATGACTTCCGCTCCATTGGTGGGCAACCTTCATCCCCAGGATTGTTGGTTTTCTGGTACCTAGATGGTTTGCTAATATGTGTTTCTTTTTTAAGGGGTTAAAGATGTTAATCTGGTGTGCTTCTCTCTCACGGACCACAGATTTATTCTGAACACAAACAAATCTCATCTGCTATGAATATGCAGCTTATAGGAGCCCTGTTCAAAGCCGATTGCTCCCGGCTGCAGGCCAGGAGAAGCTGATATTACGGTAAATAGCTCTTCTCGAGTGCCAGGGGGCGCTGGCGAGCCAATGGGTGAGGGTTCAGGGGATATGGCATCTGTACTAGAGTTAGTCCCCTGGGGTCGCCTGCATCTTTATCACCTTCTATATCATCTCCTGTCCCACTGGGATTCAAAGAGACAGAACTACAAGACGTCAGTTCCAATCTCCCAAACAGTGACGCAGAAGCCACAACGGTCCCTTGATCCCTCACATCTGCACGGGAGTGTTGTTGTCTCCTCCCCTTCCAATGACAGTAACAACAGATGCAAGCCATGGGGTGGAGTATGACAATGGGAGATCACAAAGTAAAGGGTTGATGGTCAACCACAGACCACAACCCTTCTTCCAGTTGGAAGGAGCTCGAGGCAGTGCACAAAGTCCTGTTATCTTTTTCTTGTTTCCCAGGAAACAGCGGTTCAAATACAAAGAGGTCACAGGATCTTATATCAATCATCAAGGATTGGGATCTGGGCAGAAGGTCATCAACTGCAAGCGCTGGCTGTGCAAAGAGGAGATCCATGGTGCAGGAGGCTGTGAAAGACAAGAGATGATGAAGCCCAGAGAGAGAAGGTATCTGCCAAGAACTCATTGGGGTCCTACGCCTTCAACATGAAGAGAAAAGTGAGGATGAGAACCTTAAAGCCAGTGAGGACGACGGAAGAAGATTGTGGACAAATGTAACCAGACCATCTCCTGGCTGGAAAGCAACCAGCTGGCATAGAAGGAGGAGTACGAGCATGGGGCAGGGATGTAGCCTTACGGCTAGAGCTGTTGACCTCGAAGCTGGGGAACCGGGTTCGAGTCTCGGCAACGACGCTCAACATCCTGAGATTCTCGGCAAATCACTTAATCTCCCCGTGCCTATCAGAAAATGAATGTGTCCATCTGTAATGAAACTGGTGCAATATAAAGCGCCCTGATACCCGATGTGTCGGGTCTAGTTTGCGCTATATAAAAACTCAATTTAAAAAAAAGCATAAAGAGCTGGAGAAGGTCTGTAAACCCTTCATCACTAAACTCTACCAGGGCAGGATGTCTGGGGGAATGCCTGCTGCAAGCTCCAGCGCTGGACCAACCATTGAGGAGGTGAATTAATCATGGGCTATAATTAACTCTTCTGATGGTCCCACCAGTGGATGGATGGATTAATGATGGGCAATACTGGACTGGTTTCAGGAGGTGCATTAATGATGGTCTAAGTGGACTCTTTGTTTAGTCCCAACTCTGAGGTGGTGAATAATTCAGAGCCAACAATAGGCCCTTCCCATGGACACACAATAGAAAGGTAAAAATACTGCTGACCCTTAACAGACTGCCGTAGGTGATCCAGAACATTCTGTGGCCATATCCAGAATATCCAGAACATTCTGTGGCCACATGCACTGAATACAAACAACACTCATTCAATATATGTGTTCACTGGAGGTAATGCCTTCGTATTACAAGAATTGTAAAAAAAAATATTTTTAGTTTTTATAAAGACCACATTGCCGGAAATATATATTTATAATAATGTTCGTTATACAATGAGTGAAGGATCAGTGTGGTGTTTGTTTTTTAATTTACCCTGGTTAGCATGTGTGTGTGTATGTTGATGTGGGAAGAGAGTATTTTTGTGTGTGTAAGTGTGGGAAAAGAATGTGTGTGTGTCTGTGTTAGAATTGGGGGTCTCTAGTTGGCAGAGGTAGGTACCTTTGTCCAAATAGGGACAGTCTCCTCCTTCAGCTTCCTTGGTTCTTCTCCTTGGCAAAGGTTCGTCTTGATTCCCAGAAGTGATCTAAAGTCCTGGGGTCTGGGTTCCAATATTTATACCAGTAAATTATTTGTCCTCTGAAGGCAGAGGGTGCCTGCACCTGGCCAAAATCAGTTCTCTGCAGCTTCCTGGCAGGAGGTGGAGACAGCATTGTTGAAAGCGACCTGGCCCAGGGAGTTGAAAAGAAATCTCCTCCCCCTACTCTCTATTCTATGAGGGCTCAGGTCAGTGAAAGGAAATCTCCACCCCCCTCCCACTTTCTATTCAATGCAGGTCCTATTCAGTCCAGCCCTGACCCATCAGACTGCTAGAACAAAAGCCCTCTCCAATCCCCTGTCACCCACAAACTCAGAAATGGAATACACAAACCTAGCAGAGGCATGCTGGAGGGTTAGGCTAGAAAATACCTACTTTCTAAAAGTGGTATTTTTAAACACAGAATGTAAAAATCACCCACACTAAAATATTTATTTTAAAATTCTGAGTTCAGGCATACTAAATTCGAATTTCCACCTAGTTCCCTGGGTCAGTTAGGATTATAAGATGTTATAATCAAACTGCCCATTCTGGCCTACGGGAACAGGTAGCCTTGCAATAGTGAAAAATAAAATTGGCTGTAATTCACTATCAGGACATGCCACACACATCAGGGCATGTCTTACTTTTCACATACAATGCACCCTGCCCTTGGCCGTACCTTGGGACTTCCTGAGGGGTGACTAACATGTAGAAAAGGGAAGGTTTAGGGACTGGTAAGTGGGTGCACTTACCAAGTCAACATGGAAGTGCTAGACTGCACACAGGCTCTGCAATGGCAGGCCTGTGACACACTTTACAAGCTGCTTCTGTGGGTGGCACAACCAGTGCTGCAAGCCCACCAGCAGCATTTGATTTACAGGCCCTGGGCACACATGGTGCACTGTACTAGGGTCTGACAAGTAAAACAAATAGCCAATCATGGAGTCACTAATCCAGTATATCAATTTACAATAGGGAGCACTTGCATTTTGGCACTGAATTTCAGTGGCAAAGTGCCCAAAGCACCTAGACCAGTTAAAACATAGCAAAAACACAGGCGACAACAGCAAAAAATGGAAGGGAGACCCATGCCAATGGTGCCAGGTATAACAGTCGGTGTGTGTGTCAGTGTTGAAAGTGTGTTTATGTGTGTGTGTGTGTGTATGTGTGCTAGTGCATGTGCATGCATGTTTGGTGTGTATTTGTATGTCTGCATTAGTACATGTCAGCGAGTGCATGTTTCTGTGTTTGTGCATGTACATTTGTGAATGTGTGTGCAGGTGAGGATTGAGTATTTTGCCCACTGCCCATTTAATGAAATCCTCGACCTGGCACACTGGTGGTGATTTCTGGCAATCTGCTGGCCCTGGCAGAAATGCATTTACCATTGCCTGAGTTTTAGGTAGAGGATTTGACGAAGCGAAACCTAATGCATTTGCAAATGCTCGTTTAATGTCAAGCTAAGGGTGCAGGCACTATAGAAACAAAGTGTGTGGGTGGTGTACATAAATATTCTTGATGCTTTAAAAAGTGATTTATTTGACGGTGACTTGCACATGTTGTATTCATAGGGTCACCTCATTGTCTGGAGTTTTTTTCGGTCTAAAATGAGGTGGATGGACCACAAGTAGTTACAGCTTTTATCAAAGTTAATTTAGCTTGTAGATCCAAAGCGATGTAAACATTGAATATTGTGGATTCAAAGACCGGTGCTGGGAAATAATCTAATCTTGTATGTTTATGAAAGATCACGTGATTATGTAAGCAAACATGCAGATGTATGCAAAGGAAATCAAAGACTGTTTTATGTGGACAATGGTTCACTCATTTCCCAGAATTCATTTTATGAACACATGATATATTTGCGTGTGTGCAACTTTAGTTATTTTACAGGCCAGATCCTACCACTTATAAAGTATACCTTTATGTCTTTATGTCTTTGCCAACTAGCAAACCATCCCTCACCTGTCCTTCTTTGGCAAGTTGTGAGAAAGTGGCTCTATATATACTGGACTAGAATGAAGTACAGTGTGTATAGAGTCCACCAACCCCAGAGGTATAACAGAGGTTAAAGTCAGAACTGACCTTACTCTCCAAAGTGGTAGCTTGGTCGAGCAGTAAGGCAGTACCAGAGGACAGTGTAAAGCATTTGTTGTACGCACTCAGTCAGCAAAGGGTTTCACACACTCAAGGACTGAACTCCAGTCCAATTGTTTTTATATCAACAGATATAGTTATTTTATTTTTAGAACCAACAGTTGTAAAAATATACTTTTCTCGATATGAGTATTCTCATATGAATACTTTGCAAGGAAGCAATAAAGTTTGTGTGCATAATAGTTACAGTAAAGGCAGTAAGCAAAACAGTTCTGAATCACACTCTAGCATTGAGCTCAATGGGTTTTCATAGGTAAATACAGTTGATTACTTTACTGATTACTTTGGTGGTTCCAGGACTAGATCTAAGATTCAGTCCTGGGGTCTAAGCTGAAACCAGATTAGCAAAAGCGTTTTAGTTACTGTGATGAATTTTCATGAATATAAGACTGTTTTAAAAGTTCACACTTAGAAACTTTTCAAGGTAAATCTGACAATGTTATTCAATGGGAGGAAATTCAGGTTGCAGGTAAAGTACGTTCGCGTTACTTTTGTAACCCAGCACTGGTCTCCTAGGGCTAGCACTGGGGGCTTAACTAAACACAGGTAGGCAATTGCGTTTCAGTATTTCGTACTATTTTCAAAGAAAATTTGCAGTTTTCAAAAGTAGACATAGAATTTCATAGAAAAGCAGAAAATGGGTTCCTATGGAGAAAATACAGGTTCTCAGTAAACCTGCTTGGGATTACTTTTGTGGTTCAGTACTGGGCTGAAAGGTACAGTACTGGCTTCCCCCCTGATCACAGGTGAGTACTTTCGATTTCGGGATTTGGCTGATTTTATAGGAATATTTTCGATTTTCAAAACTTCACACTTTGAACATTTTCAAGTCAAAATGGGTCAATGTTATCCAATGGCAGGTAAGTGAATTACCGGTTTTCAGGCGAGTACTTGGTTGATGAAGTCAAGATTCTGGGCATGGACTCAGGGGTCCCCCAGGGTCAGGTTAGTACAGTTGGTTCACCTTCAGCGGCACTGGGGCGGCCAGGTGCAGAGGTAGGTAGGCCCAATGATATCCAAAGAGGGAAAGGGGGCCGTCGGTTTGTGGCTGCTGGCTGGCAGGCCACGCGATTCTGGGAGCTGGACTCCTCGTCGCTTGCTCAGGAAAAGGGGGGAATTAGGTTAGGTCCGAGGGGTCACAGCCAGCGGCACTCGGGCGGCTGAGTGCAAGGTGCTTTTGAGCCCTCGGCGCTCAATGTTATGCAACGAGGATTTTGTAAAAGGGAAAAAGGCTGCAGGCTCAGGGACGGAGACTCTCTAGGGGCGACCAGCACTTCGAAAGGTAAGTTGGGATCTTGGAGCACAGGTAGGTACCCCAAAGGGAGGCACAGGGGGCCGGAGGGCGCCGGGTGCAGTGGTGTCTTTGGGTGTCGGAAAAGCTTACCCTCAGCTGGTCGCGGTTGGGGTGGACCCTGGTTCTGAGTCTGCAGGCAATGGCTGGTTCTTCGAGGAGGGTCTTTGGGCACTGGACTTTGGTTCCAGTTGCCGGGGGGACGTCCTTGTGGTCTTGGTTCGGGTTGGTGCAGAGTGGGCTGGTCCGGAGCTTCCTGGCTGGCGCCAGGTGGGTGGTTGCAGCAGAGCCTCTGCTGTAGGGAGTCCCAATCTTCGAGAGAGTCGAGGCAGGCAGGTCCTCTGGGTGTCCCAAGGTTGCTGTCCGCGGAGGTCGCCAGGTTTAGGCAGGAGCAGGTTCCAGGATCAACAGGCCGGTTGGGGCCAAGTCAGTTGTTGTTGTCCTGTTAGCAGCTGCGTGGCGGGTCTTCTTCTTCTTTATCTTCTTTCTTCTTTTTGGTATCGGGATCTGAGGAAGGAAGGTTTATCGAGCCCCTAAATACTAAATGTAGGGGCGTTACAGGTAGGGCAAGGGCTAGGACCAATGGGTCCCTGTCCTGGGGTGAGTACACCCCCTAGCCTGCTCTTCTCCTGTGGGAGGGGGACAGGAGCCTAGCTGGGATTGGGCAGGACTCCCCATCTTCACCTGAGGGGTGGAGTTGGCATAGGTTGGCACCCCTCCTTCCTGACGTAGTTTTCCCCGCCAGTCTTCCCGCCAGAATTGGGGTAGGACTGGTAGGGGGCTGGTTGCTGGGTACAGCAAATGGTCTGGAGAAGCTCTCAGAGGCGGTATGCCTTTGAAGCTTCCCCCTGTCCATCCTGGGGGAGGAGACATTGCACCTCGCCCAGGATGTGCTTTGTTGCAGACCCAGGAGAGCGGGGGGCTCTCCACCCAGGGGCCCAGCAAGATGTCTGCTGTGTGGCAGCCTCTGCAGCCACTCAGCTCAGACCTGGATTGTAGGTTCGGGTTATGGAGGGCATCTCTAAGATGCCCTCCCGTGCATGTTACATTAAATCCCACACTGGCATCAGTGCGTGTTTATTGGGCTGAGAAGTTTGATACCAAACTTATCAGTCTTCAGTGTAGCCATTATGGTGCTGTGGAGTTCGTAATGACAACCTGCCAGCACCATATAGTCTTAATGGCATCACTGCACTTACAGCGCCCAGGATTGGCCCTGGGTACTGTAGGGGCGCAGGGCTCAAGCACCTGTTCCCTCACCTCTGGCATAGGGCACCCAGCTAGAGGGGTGACTGAGGTATGCCAGGGCAGTGGGTTCTGTGGACATGGCACACAGGGATGTGTGCCAGGTCGACTCTTGTTTTGGTTCTGTACTTAAGCACTCAGCCTGCAACGCCAGTGTGTGGGTGCCAGGATACAGGGCCCCTGAGGGTGGCACAATCAGTGCTGCAGCCCTCAGGGGTCTTCTCTGGTCACCATGCCCCGGGTACCTAGGGTACCATTTACTAGGGGCTGACAGGCGGCCAGAGATGCCAATTGGGTATTTCCTTTCTGCATAGTTTTTAAGGAAGGAACACAGGCCCTGGGTACCTGATTGACAGGGACCCAGGGCATACTCAGTCAAAGCACATCAGCAGTTCAGAAAAAAAGTGGGGGCATACCAAGGCAAGAAAGATGGCACTTTCTCACACAAGTTCATTGAAAAAGCGGTCTATGCTGAACTGCAGGATCTTATCAGTGCCAACAATCTCCTGCATGACGACCACTGTGGCTTCAGATCAGGCTTCAGCACAGATACAGCAACTTACAAAGCAACACTCTCCTGAGCGCAGATGAAGATGAACCTGAGCCTCATGAGATTGCTGGGCCTCTCAGATGTTTTCAACACTGCGAACCTGCCAACAACCACAAACTGATATACTGAAAGGGATCACTGGCAGCAGCCGCGAATGGCTCTGCCCCTACCTTTGAATGGCTCTCCTCCTACCTTTCCAACGGACACCAGTTTGTTCTCAAGGGCCCCTCTTGGTCTCAGAAATTACCGTCCTCTTCAGCCTCTGCATGGAGCCCCTTGGGGCCCTGCTAAACATGAACCAATATACTCGTCATACTCAACGCTGGCCGCAGAAAGTCTCCTCTGCTCTAGACATCCAGTGGGTCAAGCATTGCCGGCAACTGATCCAGACTTGGATCTCCATCACCTACCCGAAGCTCAACCTTACAAAGACCAGCAAGCAAAACGTATTACAAACCCGGCTCAATGAAAGGAACCTTGACAACTAAGAACCTGAACTTTAACACAATGCCAGTTCACCTGGGTTCACCCTGGACACCAACCTCAACCTCAAAGACTGCATTGGCACAGACAACAAAGGCGGCCTGGTACCAACTCTCTCTAATAAAAAAATTCATGAAAGCATTCCTCCCAGAAAGCGACTTTCGAACTTCTGTTGAAGCACTCAGACACTAGAATCTGAAGGGTGGCAACACCCTGCTACGCCACCTCCCAGACTTCACACTGGCCCAGTTTAAAACCCTGCCACATGCCGGAGCTCATCTCATCCAGAGTATTTAGTAATGTGATCACGTTACCCCTGATGTTTTCTCTCTGGTTCCCCTTCTTGTCCTGTACCATCTTTGAAACGAGCTGCATGATTGACAGAGCCGTGATCGCCTGCAGCCCCACTATCTGACCGACAAGGTTTCCAACTCTAGAGACTCCTGACACCTCTGCAGCCAGGACACCATCAGACTGGAGACAAAGAAATGTGAACAAGATAACACAATGCCACAAGCGTCTTTCATCTGTGCTCCTAGGACCTGGCATAACCCTATTTGGAAAACACTTCTGGAGCTGTCCTGTTCCCTCCTGTCGGGCTGAGTCCCCCCCTGAACCCTGACCTTGATTGTTCCCCCCTTTGATTGACAGTGTGCTGAAATAGCTACATCATTTGAACAATTGTGTTGGTTTTGTTTGTGCTTTCGCCACTTTGTACAGCACTCTGAAACCCGTAAGGGTCATGTTCGCGCTTTATAAAAGTTTACAACTAAATAAATGAAAAGGGGGGGCCCTTGGCCCCCCCGCCGGCATGGCGGTGCGGCGACCGCCCCCTCCTCCTGTACCCCTCGGTGGTGGGGCGTGTCCTCTGGGGCGCGCCCTACCACCGATTGGTTGGCGCCCTCCCTGACCCGGATGGCATTAAAGGACGTTTGGGGCGGGGGGCGGGTTGCAGAGGGGCTGGGCGGGGGCGTAGGATAAAGCGGCGGGGAGCGCCCAGGTGACCCCCTTGTTGCCTGGACGCTCCCCCACACCGGTCGTGCCCCGCGCTCGGGGCCTCTTGTTTTATTTACCCGTTGTTTTTTGCCTTTTAGGTGCTGAACAGGAACGTCACGGATTAGGGCGGTGTGCGGTAGCAGTGTCGGGACCGGCGTTCTTCCTCAGAATCGGCAACTGCCACGGGGAGCTTTCGAAAAAGAGGAGAGTGTTTCGAGAGGCAAGCAGGATTGTGTCGGTAAGAGGAGAGCGGGGGGTTCGCATCTCATTGCTTCGGGTAGCCGCCGGGTGGGTCTACGTTAGAGTTTACTCTCCCCTGACAAACCGGAGAAGCCGGGGCGTTGCGGTTACGGTTGCATGGTGCGTATAGCCCCCCGTGTATCCTCCATCTGGCAAAGGTACGAAGCCACGCGGTCACCAGGGTGGTAACACTAGGAGTGTAGGGCAAGTATGCCAGGACAAAAAGGGGTTAAGGGGACCAGCATGGAGGTTATGATGCGGGCCATGATGCGTGAAATGGGTGAAATTAATAAGAAGTTGGGGAAAGTGGATGAATTAGAAGCCCGTATCAATGAGAGGTTTGCTGATCCCCCAGGCACATCTGGCAGGCCCATGCGGCAGAGATCGGCAAAGGGGGATTCCGCTCCCCCACCAAAGAGACCTAAGGCCATGAAGCCCAGGTACAGTCCCCCAGTACCTGTAGTTCCGGCCCCTATTACACCCGTACCGGCAGTACCGGTGCCGGTAATTCCGGCGCCTGTGGCCCCGGGTCATTCCATGCCGCCGGCACCCCCACCTGCGGGGTCTTCCCCCCCGCCCGTGGTACCGATACCATCCCCGGGTTTGCCGCGAACACCGGCTCCCTTGTCCAACACACCGGTGCCATCGGGCATGCCACCAGGGGTCCCGGAGGTGCCTGGCAACCTGGACCCGGTCCCTGTGGAGTTGGTATCTCAGATAGCGGCCTTATTGCCTTGGCTGCAAAAGGGGGGAGTGTTACCTGCTTCTTTGGATCATCCGGCAGAAGCGGCAAGGGTGGTGGAAAAAATTAAAGCTGCAACGGCGGCTGACAGTGCTGCGGTGCCCTCATCTTCTTCACTTACAGGTTCCAGTCCCGCCCAACCGAATGGATATGGTGGCCTGCCGGCCCAGGTGCCCGTAAAAGGTAAGGAGGTGGCGCTGCCTATCTTGGGGGACGGCTCAGTGCCATCCAGGAGTGAAAATCTGGCACAACATGTGTCCCAGGCAGTGAAGGAGTTGATTTGGGCGGGAAAGTATGTCTACATTTATTCTTTGTTACTAGACAATAGGGAAATGGAGCAGGCCAAGTTACTGAAGAAATGGATGCATCCGAGTGAATGGAGGGCACAGTGCTCCAGGTTTAGGGTAGACGAGACTTTGAAGAATTGGATCAGGGCCTTTTCCGTCCTTACGGCGATCACGGCCGAACGCCCCCCTAACGTGCAGGCAGCAATGGCTTGCTATCAGAGCAGGATTGTGGGGTGGAGCGATCAATACACGGGGGATGCGTGGAAGGAGTATGATGTTAATTTCAGGAAAGCCAAGGCATTTGACACATCACTGGCATGGGACAGGGTGGACTCGATGTCTTGGCATAAGCAGTTCTCAGGGGACACAGACCCATACCAGTCCACCAGTGCAGTCAGGGTGTTCTCCGACAGACCCCAGCAGCCCTTTCGGTCAGCCCAGGGGAGTGAGGTCCCGGGGAAGAATAGGGGGGGTCAGAGAGGAAAGTGGTATGCTGGGACTTTAATAAGTGCTCCTGCTCAAGGGCCCCGGGCACCTGTAGATTTAGACATGCATGTGCAGCCTGTGGTCACCCATCCCACCCCGAGACAACTTGCAGGTCCAAGCACGGGAACCTCGGTCAGAAAGAAAGGGGGAAGCCAGAGTAGTGAAGACGAATTGGGTACCCCCACGCCAATAGACGTTTTAGCAATGATCCCCTGGTTGAACAGATACCCGGACCACACAGCGGCCACTCTACTTCAGGAAGGTTTCTCACAAGGTTTCAGGATCCCGGCGGGGGGTACACAGGTAGCCCACATTGCAGGAACCAACTGTCAGTAAAGCATAATCCTGCAGTGGTGGCTGCTAAGATTAGCAAGGAACTGTCTCTTGGCAGGATAGCTGGCCCTTTCCAGAAGGTGCCTGTTCCCAATTTTGTGTGTTCACCGCTTGGAGTAGTACCCAAAAAGGAGAAAGGCGAGTTTAGACTGATCCATAACTTGTCGGCACCAAGAGGAGCCTCCTTGAACGATGCGATCGATGAGGGGATTTGTAGTGTGAAGTATGCCTCATTTGACCAGGCTGTCGAGTTATTGCGTGCTCTGGTGCCTGGGGCACTGATGTCAAAATCCGACATAGAATCAGCTTTCCGTCTCCTCCCAGTCCATCCTTTGGATCACCACCTCCTAGGTTTCAGTTTCGAAGGCAAGTTTTACATGGATAAATGCATGCCCATGGGCTGTTCCATATCATGTGCTTACTTTGAGACGTTCAGCTCATTTCTAGAATGGGTCATGAGACAGGCGACGGGCCACCAGCAGGTCATGCATTACCTGGACGATTTCCGTTTCTTAAGTACGGTGGGCTCTCAGGAGTGTGCTTGGGCATTGCAGGAATTTTGCGTGCTCATGCGGGCTTTTGGGGTCCCGCTGGTGCCAGGGAAGACGGTCGGCCCGTCCACCTGCCTGGAATTCCTTGGTATCAAAATTGACTCGGTGGAGGGATGCTTGAGGTTACCCAGGGACAAAGTGTCTAAGTTTAGAGCGGCTCTTCGACAATGCCTACGCAAAGCCAAGGTTTCATTGCAACAGCTGCAGGAAGTGGTGGGGCAACTGAACTTTGCTCTGCGGGTCATCCCAATGGCTCGCCCATTCTCACGCTCCATTGCCCAGGCTATGAAAGGATTACGGGAGAAACATCACCGCACAAGGTTGTCATCTGAGGTTTGCCAGGATATACATATATGGATGGCATTCCTGGAGGATTTTAATGGCAGGGTAGTGTGGTCCCGTCCTCCCGCCACATCAGCAGAGTTGGGTTTATGGACAGATGCTGCTGGTAGTGTGGGTTTCGGCGCCATCCCGGGGACCAAGTGGGTCGCCCAACGGTGGCCGGAGGAATGGAGAGAATGGGGTCTGACCGCCAATATTGGCTTCCTGGAACTCTTCCCGATATGGGTGGCTTTAAAGGTCTGGCCGGACCATCTATGTAATCAATCAGTGTTGTTCTGGTCTGATAACATGACAGTGGTGGAATGTATAAATCAACAGGGGGCACGCTGTCCGTTCATACTGCGCCTGATAAAGGAGATAGTGTTACAATGCTTAAAATGGAATGTGGTTTTCAGAGCCAAACAAGTCCCATGCATCCTCAACAATGCAGCTGACTCCCTTTCTCGCTTTAACATGCAGGTTTTCAGGGGACATCTTCCTGCAGCAGACCCCTCGCCAGCGCACTTCCCGGCAGTACTCTGGCAGATTGGTGCCCCAGATTACAGGACCTTGTGGTTGCTAGCTTAGTCCTCAGGACCAAAACAGCTTACGAAGGGGCGTTTTTGTCTTACCTTGCTTTCTTGGGGCTCGAATGGGAGGTTAGGTGGACACAGGAGGACAGCTTTGCTGCCTACTTAGAATTGATGCACAGGGAGGGGCGCTCAGTGGCGGCCGCGAGCAGACATAGGGCGGCGGTCTCCTTCTTTGCGCAGGCGAAGGGCATGCGAGATCCCACTAACACCTTTATGGTGCGCAAGGCTTTGAGGGGTTGGCGCCGTTTGCAAGGTCACTCTGCAGATAGTAGAAGGCCCATTGCGCTAGCGCGGCTGACAGCCTTATTGGGGGCACTTCACTGTGTCTGTGGCTCAGAGTGGGAGGTACTTCTGTTCAAGGCTGCATTTTCACTGGCTTTCTACGGGGCCCTGGGAATTGGTGAATTAGTTGCAGGGTCAAAAGGAAATAGGTCGGGTGGCCTACAGAGGACCTGTGTAAAGATCAGAGAGGACACTATGTGGGTGACAATTCAGAGATCGAAAACTGACCAGGAATCTCGGGGTCACACCATAGTGCTCCACCGGGCCCGGGCCAACCCTTGCTGCCCGGTTTCTCACGTGGAGATCTTCCACAGGCAGCGAGAGGGCACGGCGGGGGGTGCGTTGCTGTGTCACGCCGATGGGACACCTTTGACCAGGTACCAGTTTAGGCGAGTCTTGGAGCTGACGGTCCGACAGGCAGGTTTTGAGCCCAAGGAATTTGGCACTCACTCCTTTAGGATTGGGGCAGCAACTGAAGCAGCGTTAAGGGGTCTCCCTGTTGAGAACGTGAAGAGACTTGGGAGATGGTCGTCTGAATGTTACAAACGATATGTACGAATTGACATGTTGTAACAGGATTGTGCTCACGCCTGGTATGTTTTTGGTTTCTTGCAGTTTCTCAAACCTGTGACGCAGGGGAGGAACTCGCCACTGGGCGTCGACGATCTACACCACCACCGCAGCACAAGCGACAGGAAGAACACAGGACATTGGTGACTTGGATTGTGGGCCACTCTTATGTGAGGCGTGCTGAACACGTTTTTCTTTCAGGCGACCGCAAGAAAAGGGCGGCGCAAAAGGGGTTTAGCATCTCATTCTTCGGGAGAGGGGTTTATGCCTCAGCCAGTTTAGGAACTTCTTCCAGGAACTCTTAGCTCAGCAGCCCGCCCCCCTGTCAGTGGTGATACTTCACCTGGGGAAGAATGATTTGGCCAAATTGGGGAGGCGCATCCTTATCGAAGGGATCATCTCCACTGCGGGGTGGGTGGCCAGGACTTGCCCGGGGTGCACAGTAGTATGGTCGCAACTTATCCCTCGGTGGCAGTGGCGAGGGGCGACTCGGTCAGGGCGTTGAATCACTCGGTAAAGAGGATCAACACACAGTTGGACAAACTATTTCGAGCCCCCCGGTTGCAGACGATTCCACATGGGTGTTTCTGGGGCGAGCAGTTTTATCTTGGGGATGGGGTACACTTGACTGAGGCGGGGAACGTCCTGTGGTCGAATAATCTCTGGGCCTGGTTGGAGGGATTTGCAAAGTGAACACGCTTCTGGTTTAGGTCTAGGATGGGGGATGGCCAGATCGTCGGTTAACAATGCTGGCCTGTGGCTGTAAGGTCATGACCGGTGAGCAGCTATTTTGAGGTCTGAGGGGGCGGGCATCATCCATTGGAGGTTCCCGCCCAGGGGGAGGGGTCATTGGCCCCTCCTAGAACTTCAGGGGCAAGGTAATTGGTGCTTCAAAGGAGCGCGGGTTGGGGAGTAGTCACACTTTCCTGAGGCTGGTAGCCACCCCGCGCGCGCATACTCATGACATCACCGGATGGCGCAGAGTAAGGGCCCTCCTTCAGTGGGTAAATGGAGTTCACGGCGTGGACCGGGTAATTAACGGGCCCGGCTGCGCATGCGCACATCTCTAGGTGAGGCGCAGCTAGTAGGACCTGACACCAGTTAGCGACCTTGCCATATGGCCAGAAATGTTAGTATACAATATTCAGATGAGGATGTTAGATTCGGTTAGGAAACAATCTGTATTAGAGTTTTTGTTAAGGATAGTTTCTCACACCTGTTGACAACATTGTATCTAATGTCCTGCTGAATTTTGTATAAACTGCAATTAAAAAATATATTGTTTTATATCTTAATAAATACGTCCGGGAGGTCTTGCGACCTCCCGCCTTCCAAAGATAACCATGTTTCATGTACATATGTCCAGGTGTTGGTGGTCATGGGGGGGGGCGGCAGCCAGTCACTGACCATGTGAAAAGGGGGGGCCCTTGGCCCCCCCGCCCGCATGGCGGTGCGGCGACCGCCCCCTCCTCCTGTACCCCTCGGTGGTGGGGCGTGTCCTCTGGGGCGCGCCCTACCACCGATTGGTTGGCGCCCAATCTGACCCGGATGGCATTAAAGGACATCCGGGGTGGGGGGGCGGGTTGCAGAGGGGCTGGGCGGGGGCGTAGCCGCCCCCCAGGCCCCTCGAGGATAAAGAGGCGGGGAGCGCCCAGGTGACCCCCTTGTTGCCTGGACGCTCCCCCACACCGGTCGTGCCCCGCGCTCGGGGCCTCTTGTTTTCCCACCCACCATCCCTGGAACAACACGGTTGATGCTTTACTAGTCCGATTTAGTATGCAATTTGCTAGGATGTCTGTTAGCCTAATTTGCCATGCATAGTAGACTGGAGTCGGATCGTGAATTTTTGCTGATGATGTTTTATTAGAATTTTCTCCCCTTTTAGGGAATGGTACTGAAATATGTTATTGGTGTTGCAATTGTGTTTAGGCCTTTTTTCCCTTTGTAGCTCTACGATGTTGTGTGACGTTTGACTTAGTCAGTGTAGTTGTCCTTTAGTATTTTTCCCATAGGTCGTCGTATTTATTAGGTATGGGGCATGCGGTAAGGTCATGACCGGTGAGCAGCTATTTTAAGGCCAGAGGGGGCGGGCATCATCCATTGGAGGTTCCCGCCCAGGGGGAGGGGTCATTGGCCCCTCCTAGAACTTCAGGGGCAAGGTAATTGGTGCTTCAAAGGAGCGCAGGTTGGGGAGTAGTCACGCTTTCCTGAGGCTGGTAGCCACCCCGCGCGCGCATACTCATGACGTCACCGGATGGCGCAGAGTAAGGGCCCTCCTTCAGTGGGTAAATGGAGTTCATGGCGTGGACCGGGTAATTAACGGGCCCGGCTGCGCATGCGCACATCTCTAGGTGAGGCGCAGCTAGTAGGACCTGACACCGGTTAGCGACCTTGCCATATGGCCAGAAATGTTAGTATACAATATTCAGATGAGGATGTTAGATTCGGTTAGGAAACAATCTGTATTAGAGTTTTTGTTAAGGATAGTTTCTCACACCTGTTGACAACATTGTATCTAATGTCCTGCTGAATTTTGTATAAACTGCAATTAAAAAATGTATTGTTTTACATCTTAATAAATACGGCCGGGAGGTCTTGCGACCTCCCGCCTTCCAAAGATAACCATGTTTCATGTACATATGTCCGGGTGTTGGTGGTCATAGGGGGGGGGCGGCAGCCAGTCACTGACCATGTCAATAAAGTGTATCACGCTGGACTAACAGACCACAGACCAGCTACTCTCAGCTCGGTGGCTGTGTCTTTGCCTTTGTCCCTGCACACCGATCTGCGCAACACAAATGCCACTTCCATACATGCAGATACAAGCGAAGCACGCATTATCCTTATTTAAAAAGACACCTTTCAAACAACACGTTTTCCTTTGAGTGTTTTCTGAAACATTAACAGCCTGAAGGGCTGAATGTAAGAATGAAAGGAAAGGCGACCAGAGCAAACTGACCTGTGGCGAAGTTCAGAGCAGTCACAGCAGCGCACGGACTCTGTCAAGCTGCTGAGACTCGAGCATCCAACTGGAAAAGTCGATGCGGATGAAGTGAGTCTTCCTGCGCGCGACTGATTATACCAGGCCGAAAGTTTTAATTTTGCTAAATACCAAAGTGGCGGGTTCCCTAACTATCGCAAGTGCTGCCAACCTGAGCGGGACACTCCTTGGGAGAGGAGACTGACCTGCCTGTCAGGCTAAGAGGCGAGCTTTACGTTACCGCAGCCCGTGGTAAAGAATGAAATCCTGGCAGTCTGGACGGGATTCCCGCCCGCGCCACCCGGCCAGAGCAGGAGTCCCAGTTGGAGTTTCTGAGGAGGATATTCAGCATCAATAGAGTGGGTATAGCTCTAAGCTGAGCTGATGACGGGCCGTTGTGAGTGCGTCGGGGGCAGTGATAGAAGTGGGCGGGGACAGAAGGGCACGGCATGCCACTACTTCTAAAAAATTGTTCAGTCCGTTCCCCTACTTCTTGCTTTCAGAAAAGCGTCCCGGGACGGCAAGAATAGTCCAACTTTAAAAAGATTACTTTTTTCATTCCGCTTCCAGGGGCTGCTCGCACTTCTCTGTTGTACTCCAGAGGCTGCAGCAGCCCCCGCCCCCCCTGAGCTCGCACAGACCGAGGGCAGGCCATTGTCATTTCGATTGAGGCTGATTATCCCCTTTCGAATGACAATGCGCCCGCCCTCTGCCTTTAACATATCAAGTGGCCCTGAAATCAGAGTTGGTGATTAGAGAGGAGCTTTCCCCAAGCAGAGTACTGTGGGGAACTTGACACCTTTGTCAATGTTGTACACGGAGTGAAGTGAACTGGGCAGGAGCAGTGACCACAGTGACCGGACAGAAGAGGCGACAGGAAAGGAGAGGTACTAGGGCAGGAGAGGTGTCGGGGCAGGAGAATTGACAGGGCAGGAGAGGTGACGGGGCAGGAGAGGTGACGGGGCACGAGAGGTGACGGGGCAGGAGAGGTGACGGGGCAGGGGAGGTGACGAGGCAGGGGAGGTGACGGGACAGGGGAGGTGATGGGGCAGGGGAGGTGACGGGCATGAGAGGTGACGGGGCAGGGGAGGTGACGGGGCAGGGGAGGTGACGGGCACGAGAGGTGACGGGGCAGGGGAGGTGACGGGGCAGGGGAGGTGACGGGGCAGGGGAGGTGGCGGGGCATGAGCTAGAGCAGTAACCGGGCGTGAGCGGTGAAAGGACAGGAGCGGTGAAAGGACAGGAGCGGTGAAAGGACCAGGAGCGGTGAAAGGACCAGGAGAGGTGAAAGGACAGAAGCGGTGAACGGGGCAGGAGCAGTGAACAGGACAGGAGCAGAGAACAGGACAGGAGCAGAGAACAGGACAGGAGCAGAGAACAGGACAGGAGCAGAGAACAGCACAGGAGCAGGGATCAGGACAGGAGCAGGGAACAGGACAGGAGCAGGGAACGGGACAGGAGCAGGGAACGGGACAGGAGCAGTGAACGGGGCAGGAGCAGTGACGGGGCAGGAGCAGTGACGGGGCAGGAGCAGTGACGGGGCAGGAGCAGTGACTGGGCAGGAGCAGTGACTGGGCAGGAGAAGTGACTGGGCAGGAGAGGCGACGGGGCAGGAGAGGAGACGGGGCAGGAGAGGAGAAGGGGCAGGAGAGGAGACGTGATAGGTGAGGCGACCGGGCAGGAGAGGTGACGGGGCAGGGGAGGTGACGGGGCAGGGGAGGTGACGGGGCAGGGAAGGTGACGGGGCAGGGGAGGTGACGGGGCAGGGGAGGTGACGTGGCATGAGCTAGAGCAGTAACCGAGCGTGAGCGGTGAAAGAACAGGAGCGGTGAAAGGAAAGGGGCAGTGAGTGGGGCAGGAGCGGTGAACAGGACAGGAGCAGTGAACGGGACAGGAGCAGTGAACGGGGCAGGATCAGTGAACGGGGCAGGAGCAGTGAATGGGGCAGGAGCAGTGAATGAGGCAGGAGCAGTGAATGAGGCAGGAGCAGTGAACGAGGCAGGAGCAGTGACAGGGCAGGAGAGGTGACGGGCATGAGAGGTGACGGGGCAGGGGAGGTGACGGGGCAGGGGAGGTGACAGGGCAGGAGAGGTGACGGGGCATGAGCTAGAGCAGTAACGGGGCGTGAGCGGTGAAAGGACAGGAGCAGTGAACGGGGCAGGAACAGTGAACGGGGCAGGAGCAGTGAACGAGGCAGGAGCAGTGACGGGGCAGGAGAGGTGACGGGGCAGGGGAGGTGACGGGGCAGGGGAGGTGACGGGGCAGGGGAGGTGACGTGGCATGAGCTAGAGCAGTAACCGGGCGTGAGCGGTGAAAAAACAGGAGCGGTGAAAGGAAAGGGGCAGTGAATGGGGCAGGAGCGGTAAACAGGACAGGAGCAGTGAACGGGACAGGAGCAGTGAATGGGGCAGGAGCAGTGAACGAGGCAGGAGCAGTGACAGGGCAGGAGAGGTGATGGGCATGAGAGGTGACGGGGCAGGGGAGGTGACGGGGCAGGGGAGGTGACAGGGCAGGAGAGGTGACGGGCATGAGCTAGAGCAGTAACGGGGCGTGAGCGGTGAAAGGACAGGAGCAGTGAACGGGGCAGGAACAGTGAACGGGGCAGGAGCAGTGAACGAGGCAGGAGCAGTGACGGGGCAGGAGAGGTGACGGGGCAGGGAAGGTGACGGGGCAGGGGAGGTGACGTGGCATGAGCTAGGGCAGTAACCGGGCGTGAGCGGTGAAAAAACAGGAGCGGTGAAAGGAAAGGGGCAGTGAATGGGGCAGGAGCGGTAAACAGGACAGGAGCAGTGAACGGGACAGGAGCAGTGAATGGGGCAGGAGCAGTGAACGAGGCAGGAGCAGTGAACGAGGCAGGAGCAGTGACGGGGCAGGAGAGGTGACGGGGTAGGAGAGGTGACCGGGCACAAGAAGTGATGGGCAGGTGACATGACAGGCAGGTGACATGACGGGCAGGAGACATGACGGGCAGGAGAGGTGACGGGCAGGAGAGGTGACGGGCCAGTAGAAGTGACGGGCCAGGAGAAGTGACGGGCCAGGAGAAGGGAGGGGGCAGGGGAATTGACGAAGCAGGAGTGTTGATCGACCTTGAGCAGGAGTACTGACTGGACTGGAGCAGAGAAAGGGCAGGAGCAGGCGTTTCCCAGGACGACTGGAAGGGTAGGGGGCCAGTTTAGTTTGGGGGGACCGGTTTTGTACAAGTGCAGGAGTTTTAAAAACACTGCAAAGTTCTTTGTATATTCTGCAGGTTCGGTCAACAATACAAGTGCCAAGATAACTTTGGTGATCAATGTACCTGCTGGAGAGAGATGGGAGCATGTTTTGTCTGAATCTATGACATAATATCGACAGACAGAATATCTACATACAAAAATATCGACACAAAAATATCGAAATCAAAAATATCGGAGTCATATCTTCATAAAGGTAAGTACAAAAATATCGAAAAATTCATATCGTAGTACAAAAATATCGAAATTAAAAATATCGTTTTTTTAAATGTATTAATAATAATGTAAAAATAATTTTAAAATACATATAATTTTACAAATATTAAATAAAAACATTAAAACATAATAAAAAAATTAAAACTAATACATATACATTTAAAATAAATTAAAAACTCTACATATAAATTAACGCAAAACTATTAAAACGCATGTATTTACAATGCATGTTTTTACAACGCAGGTACCTTTACAACGCATACCATTACAACGTAAGTATTGGTAAGTATATATTACTTTTTTTCATTTAAAAAAATTGAAAATAATATAATTTAATTTAATATAATTTAATGTCATTATTTTTTTTTATTTCATTTAATTGATTTAATTTAAATTTAATTTTATTTTATTTTTACCCTGTACCGCTGTACCCCAAAAACCCCAAACTGACCCTGAACCCTAAAAATACCCCTGTACCCCAAAAACGCAAAACTGACCCTGAACCCTAAAAATACCCCTTTACCCAAAAACCCAAAACTGACCCTGAACCCTAAAAATACCCTTTTACCCAAAAACCCAAAACTGACCCTGAACCCTAAAAATACCCCTTAACCCAAAAACCCAAAACTGGCCCTGAACCCTAAAAATTTCCCTTTACCCAAAAACTGAAAACTGACCCTGAACCCTAAAAATACCCCTTTACCCAAAAACTGAAAACTGAGCCTGAACCCTAAAAATACCCCTTTACCCAAAAACTGAAAACTGACCCTGAACCCTAAAAATACCCCTTTACCCAAAAACTGAAAACTGACCCTGAACACTAAAAATACCCCTTTACCCAAAAACTGAAAACCGACCCTGAACCCTAAAAATACCCCTTTACCCAAAAACTGAAAACTGACCCTGAACCCTAAAAATACCCCTTTACCCAAAAACTGAAAACTGACCCTGAACACTAAAAATACCCTTTTACCCAAAAACTGAAAACTGACCCTGAACACTAAAAATACCCCTTAAAAAAACCAAAACATATAAAATTTAAAATATAATTATATACTTACCTATACTTACGTTGTAATGGTATGCGTTGTAAAGGTACCTGCGTTGTAAAAACATGCGTTGTAAACACATGCGTTGTAATGGTTTTTGCATTATAAAAATTTCGTTGTAATGGTAGTGCGTTGTAAAAGTTGCGTTGTAAAGGTTGTTTCCCCGTTGGATAGCGTAGGGGTAAAAATTACTATTCCCACTCCAGAGGGTGCAACAGTAGGGAAAGCGTTGGATAGCGTAAGGGTTTAAATTACTATTCCCACTCCAGAGGGTGCAACAGTAGGGAAAGCGTTGGATAGCATGGGGGGAAAAATTAATTCCCACACTACTCCCCCTTTAACACACAACACACTACACATATAAAAAAGACAATTAATATAAATTTCAATTAATCAATTATTAACAATTAATATTACTAAATTGATGTAATTATAAATGAACTAAACAACACGTATTAATTACTAATTAATTAACAATAAATACCAAAAAAATTCCAATCTCTTTAATTAATTACATTTAATTATATCACACCCTATCCCCCTATAAACACACAACCCACTACACATAAATAAATCATATCATTTAATCACTTAATAATTAATTACCAATTAATTATTATTTAACAATAACAAAAAATTAAATATATTAGCACATTAACTCTAAATAATTTAATTACATAATTAATATTATTTAATTACCAATTAATTATTAATTAACAATAACAAACCATTAAATATATTAGCACATTAACTCTAAATAATTTAATTACATAATTAATATTATTTAATTACCAATTAATTATTAATTAACAATAACAATAAAGTAAATATATTAGCACATTAGCTGTAATTAATTTAATTTACTAATTAATATTATTTTTCCCAATTAATTAATTAACAATAACAAAAAAGTATATATAAAAAAATTACTCTAATTAATGTAATTAACTAATTCATATTAATTAATTACCAATTAATTGTTAATTAAAAATATGTACAAAAGTATATTAATTAATGAACTACTTAATATTAATTACCAATTAATTATTAATTAAAAATATTTACAAACATATATTAATTAATTAATTATTATTAAATTACTTCCCACCCTATTCCCCTATAAACCCACAACCCGCTCTGATACTAAAACGCAAAATGTAAACAAATTTACAAATTTTCAAACATACATTACAAAACATGTTTAACAAACATATAAACAACATAATAAAATACATAACACTAAACAAAATTTCGATATTTGTAAAATCGATATTAGTAAGATACATACCTTAAAAAAACGATATTCTGTCTGTCGATATTTTGGACATCGATATTCTATACTATCGAAATTAAAACATCGATATTATTGTATATCGATATTTTAATTTCGATATTTTGTCTGCATACCGTTTTGTCTAGTGGCTGTTTTACTCATCTAAGGTAGTGCAGAGTGGTAATATGCCTGCTGCAAAGAACATGTACCATGCATATCAAAGAGCAATATGTTATGTGCATAGTTCAGTGGGTACTGCTTTGTGTTCACTTCCCGAATGAAAGGACACTTGAATACATATGGCCTGGCAGTTCGGGCTGGACTGTTCACATTGGGCTCAGGATCAAGACTGATTTGCATATGGCTCGGTCCAAACTGGAATGGCATGGTGAGCAAAAAACGATGGATTTAAGCCCAGATCTCTGTACTGGGGTGAATGTATGATATTGTTCTGGATTCTGTCCACCAGTTGTTCTTTTTGCTATATTATGATTGAGCAGCTAGCTGTCTGACATGAATATGAAGGAGCCTTTGTGGGTTTCCTTAAGTCTAGATTCTCCTGAAGAGTCCCTTTCTCTTCTGAGCCCTGCTTAACACATGTGTACATAAGGAGCCCTGTATTCATGACCTCAATGTTTGAGACAAAAAATAATCATGGATTTCTGAACAATGAGAGTAAAAGCATTAAGGTAACATGTTGTTCCTGCTTATATTTCACATGCTTTACATAAACCTGTATTCCCTATGCGTGTTTGCTTTTTCCTGAATTAAACCTCAAATAAACATATCCATTCTTTTAATTAAATAATGTTATAAGCTGTAACTGGTCAGTGAAATGCTAAACGTACTAAAAATTGGTATGTTTTGCTATTTCTAGCCACACCCCTGACTCCGCCCACTGATTCAATCTTCGGTTATTCCCGCCCCCTGATTCTCCACCCACAGTTCCCCTACTTTTGTTTTCCCACTTCGACCACTGGTCGGGGGGTATCAGACCACACGGCAGGCTGGATGAAGGCCCGATCCCAGCAGCCGCAGCTTAGCTGTAACCTGTTCCACCAGGGAGATCTGCATCAACGGTGCTCGCGGCAGCTGATAACAAACAGAGGAAGTGACGTGACACTTGTTTATCGGCTTCCTAATGAACCTTTTTGGAGCGCACCATTCAGCCAGCCTAAAGTTACAGAGAGCCCCTCTGCAGCATGCAGTCAGTCTGCACAAAGTTGAAGTCAGCAGCCCTAAATGCTTAATTATCGAGCCGGCCCGCCTCCTTCTTATAGTTCTGGACGGCAGGCAGTTTGACCCGGGCGGTGCGAGCCTTTATTTCTCTGGCCTCGGGTTAATATATTGCTGCGCAGCGTTGGCCCACTATCTTGAACAGTTTTATAGATAGCGCTACAACACCTTCGGTCGAATTTGCGCTATCATAGTAGGAAAGGCTAGCCATGGTTCCAGGCCCGGCTCCAGGAATTTTTATTTGGGTGGGCCAAGGGTGCATTTGGGTGGGCCACTGCAGGCCCGACTTATCGCTTATATGTCTAGCCAGGCCTATTTCTGGGCCGTCCTTTATCTCTTCTTAGTCTTACAAGGCTTAGTAAAACGAACTCTTTTCCGAATCTCTTTCTGAATGTTATCTCTCTCAAAAAGTGAGGTGGGAGTATCAGGCAAGTGGCACTTCACGGGCTCCCTCTGTGCGAGCCTTCAGGGAGAATCCCTCTTCATTACTACCTCCACCCGACCCCGGAATCTGCTGCACACTCCCTTACAGGCCTGATTATCCACTTTTCTGCCACCCCTCTCCAGTGCATCTTATCTCACAGCTGAACTTGGATCCCAGCCCCATACCAGCCACCATCCCGTTCCACATTCATAATTCCTGGTAAAAAACATTAGTAAAATCACCACCAAACTTGAAACTTTGAATATAGCAGCAAATATAATTAGCACGCGCTTTAAAGTATGTTCCACAGTTGCCCTAATGACCCAACTGCTAATTAAATAAACACGCATTTGCAAAGCAATAGGTCTTGCATTAGCCATTGGTTGTGAATGGCTTGGGTGTAAAGTGATAGGTGCAGCATGCCAATGAAAAGCATTGAGTAGATAGACATTTGGACTGAAAGTACCTGTGTAAAAAATGCAAATCGATGTTTCTACTATATGTTATCAATTGCATGACTTTGTAAAAAGACAAAAGTTATTGGTTTTTATGTATATTTTTGTATGTTTGTTTGTATTTGTAGGGGACAGTGGTGAGGTAAATCTTACGTTTATTTTAAATTACAATGCCCCTTTTGAAGGATGTTGGTTTGAATGGGGAGTGCTGTCTAGAAGGATTTAGGCGAGCGCCACAGTATTGTTTCACATTGTAACTCATTCTCAGAGGACGACCATGTAGAACTAGGTCATCTGTGGGTACATATCACCCCAAATTAACAGTGGCCATTTCAAACTCAGAGGGATGAAAGGCAAAGCTGGCCCAGTAAGAATGTCCACCTAAGCTGAATGTTGTACAGAGCAGCAGCAGGCGCATTAACATGATGGGCTACACTGCCTTGTTTTGTATCCTATTAAGTCCATTGCATTGTATGGTTTCACACAAGCCTCGACTTTCTTTTGATCTGCAAATCTCCCCACTTTGATCCCCATTTACCATGCTAACGGCCTCTTCGTGTTGATTGTTCAGAGGAAGGAAGAAGGGGAAACGTGCAGTGTCTCTGTGACAAAGGCAGTAACCCACTGAGCTACCCACATAAAATTCAGTTTATCCGCATTTAAGAACTACAAACAGACAAAATGATTGCTCGCCAGCAGGTTCATAAATCACCAGTTATTAGTACATTTTTAATTATCGTTGTGCATCGTTGGCAGATTCACTGTGAGGGCCAAGGCTATTGTTTGGGTGGGCCAGGCTCATGTTTGGGTGGGCCTGGCCCACCCGGCCCACCCTCTAGAACCGGGCCTGCATGGTTCCATTTTTAGACATAATGCTTGAAAAGCTGCATTTTACCTTTGGAGCAGATCGGCACCCCAGCTTGTGAACCCCTCTGTTTTCGGAAAAGACTTGCGCATTTAGAAGATAAAAGTGTCACAATCTGCTATTTATAACGTGGTTTGAGAAATGAAAGTTTTTTAGGCGCCAGAACTGCTTTAACACTCAGCGTGACTTCCCCCAACAGAACAGACACACACTCGCCTCTGCCGCAACCCTCGTGGTTTGCTTGCGGTGATATTGTTACTCGCTGGTCAAGATCAAATCTAAGTCGGTGATAAGTGGAGGACTGAACACCTCGAGCAAGTGAGGATAAATGCCACTTGACCCCTGTGATTGGTAACTTTTTGTTGGCTAGTACTCTAATTGACGGAGCCCTGTTAGGTTTTACAAATACGTTTTTTTTAAAGTCTGTTTTTTCCATGTTATTGCCCTCCCCCGTTTTTCGGTCTTGGCAGTAAATTGTACTTGTATGTCAAAGGGATTTTGCATGGATGCCACTGTTGTTCCCAGCTGGTGGCATCTGTCTGTGGTATATAAATAAATAATACCGGGACTATTTTTGACTATATTAACAATAACAGATAGCTCAATAAATAAGAGGCAGGATCCGATGTGTCCGAGTCAAAAGGATTTATTCAGGCAAAAGGGAAGGGACCGGAACGGGACAGCCTGAAATAAAATAAGAAGGAAGGCAGCTGCAATGTTTCATCGACAGTGCAGCATATATATAGTAATACATTACATTACAGTACATACAGTAGGCGTAACTTATGACAAACGTAAGATAAGGGTGCATGGGTGGAGAAAGAAGGCGTGTACAGGGCGTACACTGAGACATGTGATGTGAACGTCACAAAAGTGTCATGAATGGGGCGGAAACATGGAGGGGGCTACCTGAGAGCAGCTGGGACCTTTAACCTAGTGGTGCGCGCAAACGGGCAATGACGTTTTACCAGGGAGAACTGGGGGCTATAACTTCTGCGCTAGAAGAGGAGACTAAAGTCTGCGGTGTCAGGACGACATGTACCTATAGCATATCTGGTATCTGGTGTTTGGAGTACATGTTGATAGAATCGAAAAGTTATCAGGGCAAAAGCTACTTGACACTAAGACTGGTGCATGCATTATTCTACATGTATTGCGTGTGCTAGGAATATTCTATGAATATTAATACAGTAACTCTCTTGCATGGAGACAGAAAGGCTAGACCATAGCTGAAACTATTGATGCGATTCAGTAGCTTAGGAATGCAGAGAAGGAGGGCTGGACTGATAACTAGAAGCATAACATACTCTTGGCAGACCGGCAGGCAGAGCCAGGCCGGGCCGGGCACTGTGCGGCAGGAAGTAAGTGAAGGGTCAGGGATGCAGGTGGGGGCTGTATCGCTCCTCGGAGAGGGTTCAGGAGACTGGAGCTTGAATCTGGTGTCCGGGCCCTTTTGAAGCCTAGGAACGGGGACAATTTAATGAATTAACGTGCACACTGTGAAACGTGGCAACATAGGCCTAGTACTCGTTGCTTTCACGAGGACTGGAAACTGGCATACTAGAGTTGGACACAACTATAATTGCGTCTTTAATCGATCATAGGGGGATACATGCATATCGATCATGCACATATAGCATAGGATGGGGAACACGTAGGCACATATAACATGGCAAAATTTACTTTTCCACATTCCCTCCTTGTGCCCTACGTTTCCATCAGGAAACATCAATATTCATGATACCATCTATCTGTTCATATAGCATCATTTGCTCGTCTCGAATTGTCTTAGAACAGGATTTAGGACTAGGAATACAAGAGGTAGCACACATGCCGCAAATCTCAGGGCCACATTGTAAACAGAGGCAGCAACTGAATATGATCATTACTGCTATACCCAGGAATGACAATACTTTCCATCCCCAGGCAGATATGATACTCCAGAGCCAACCGGACCATGTCCAGGTGCCTGGATTCTGGTGTAACTGATGGGCAATTTTATGAAGTCTGGTTATAGCTGAATAAACAGACGGCGCGTTATTAGGAATGAAAATGCAGCAACTAGATCCGATGACTCTACAAGCTCCGCCTCTATCGGCCAGTATGACGTCAAGAACGAGACGATTTTGGAGCACAACAAAACGCATAGCAGATTGCTCTTCGGTCAAGTTACCTAGAGCGGAAGTAGTCTCATTCACTACTGCTTCAAGGGTTCTGGTTAACCTACGTATTAACTTACTATTCTGGACAGGACCTATAAAGAAAAAGAAACCTTTATTGAAGTCTTGATATTGTTCTAGAGCAGTTTCAGTTTGATCGACAATTGGGGACTCAGTCTCCCTTCTATGTCTAACGTGTACTAGATGTGTGTTTCTATGATAATCAGATGGGGCTAGAAAAACTGGTGGCAGTAGGAAGGCAATATAACATGTTCCATCCCAATCAAGGGGCAGACGGACATATGCGGTCTGACCACAAATAAAATAAGAATGACGTGAGGCTTTGAAAATAGATTTCCCACTGTCACTATACTCGACCACAGTAGTACAATCACTATGTCCTACATGTGCGGAACCATTCTTTCTGACACATAATTCGCCTTTGACCGGTAATACTGAAATAGCAGGCAAATCTGGAGTAGTATCGGACTGAACATTCAAGACCATGAAATTCGAGGAATAATTACCTAAATCATATACTTCATTTTCTAGATCTAACCCTGTTCTATGGGAAAGACCTTGCTTGTCTGGAAAACATGTTCGATTCAGTAGGGACATATCAGTCGAGGATGACGTTAACGTGGACCATGCTCCACACAAACCATTATGTGAAAACGGATAGGGAAAGAGTGGCAGAACTCCCTTCGGTGTCTGGAAAGGGGGGAGTCGACCACACACCCAACAATTAGTGGCATTGCTGGTCTGGTGTGAATAATGCAACATTCGGATAAAAGTGTTGTTACGCATAGCAAGACGATAAGATAACTCGTGAGGAGGCAGATCACTAAACGTGTGCTCTACTGTAACATTAGAAAACATATGTACATGTGAAATAGGAAAACATAAATGTAAAGCATAACTTATGCATGTAACCATAAGACTCAAGAATAGTAAAAAGAATAGAACGATAATACATCTTTTAGAGTTTTGACTAACTTTCTCACTGTGTGGGTCTATCTCATACATGTCAGGAACCTGTCTAACCGTTTCACCCGAGAGGGACTTAGACAATTAAACTGGCTGACTTACTTTACTAGACCGCAATTTTGCTTTATACTCCTGCTGCGGAGTTTTCTCTAACAGGGGAATTTTAGATTCATAGTCTGGACAGTCCTTGGGGACGGGGCAGTCCTTGAGAAATGTCTTAGTTCTGAGTCCATGAAATTTCTTAACGTGGCTCATATGTAGCCACCCTTTGCGATTCTCGACCTTCACTGCCGTCCGGGTGGTGAGGAGGACAAGACGGGGCTGCTTCCAACGGGGCTCCAGCGGACTTGAACGATCAAAGTTCCTTATAAGGACCATATCACCCGGAACGACCTCATGCGGTTTCACCTCGGTGTTGTCTGGAAATGCAGCGGCAACCTGTGAACGACAAGATTGTAGTGCAGACATCAAGGAGGCAAGGTAATCTGTAAGCATATTACTGTCAATATCGGTAATGCTACGGCGTCTAGGTGTACCCCACATGTTAGGGGGGCGGCCAAATACTATCTCGTAGGGAGATAGACCTGAACGGGAGTGAGCGACCATTCTCATGTAGAAAAGGGCAACTGGCAGTGCTACTATCCAATCTACACCTTTCTCTGCACACACTTTCGCAATGCGGATTTTCAGGGTCTGGTTATGTCTCTCGACGAGACCGGCTGCTTCAGGATGGCGTACACAATGGAACTTCCACTGGTACCCTAACAGAAGGGAAACTTGTTTCATGAGCTCGGATGAGAATGGCTGGCCGTTATCTGAATACACGACCCTAGGTAATCCATAGCGGGGAAAGAACTCACGAACCAACTGCCTGGCAGTGGTCGCAGCTGTGTAATCTGGGACTGGATATGCTTCTGTCCACCTGGACAAAGCGCATACAACTACGAGGACATACTTGAAACCTCGACATCGCTCCATCTGAATATAATCCATCTGGAGGACTTCAAAAGGGTGGTCAGGAGGTTGGAATCCACCTTGTTCCACCGGGACACTTTTACCTGGATTGAACTGACAACATATCATACAGGTACGGACTTTCTGCTTGGCTGCTGCTCGTAAATGCTTGTTGAACCAAAGGTTCTGGATACTGTCTAACATAGCTTTTTCTCCTGGATGTGCTGGACTATGTGCGGTGTTAATAATGATTTGGACCATAGAATCGGGGAGAAACCATGTGGCTTTTCCCTTCGTCAACCATCCTTGATCTGTCTGGACCCCTCCTTGTTCGGACCATTTCTTGATTTCTTCGGGAGTAGCATGTAACTGTATGTCTATGACATCTTGTGTAGGGTCCTTAACTGTCATACAAGTAGTCTGTTCTGGAATGTGTGTCAGTGTCGTGTTAACTGGAATGTCTGGAGTCTGAACTGTAAGCTTGGCTGTTCGATCTGCTAGATCGTTACCTTGGGAAATGATATCAGTGACTTTCGTATGTGCCTTGCACTTCATGATAGCGATAGCTGTCGGTAAATGTATTGCATCTAACAGAGCTTGAATGAGGAGACCATGCTGGATCTTGGTTCCATGGGAAGTCATGAAACCTCTCTCCTGCCAGAGCACTCCAAAGTCGTGTACGACTCCGAATGCGTAACGTGAATCTGTGTATATGTTTACTTTCAGGTTCTTGGCACGTATGCAGGCTTGAGTCAGAGCGACTAGCTCTGCGGCTTGAGCAGACAGGGTGTCAATACGATGTGTTTCTATAACTTCGGTGTCAGTAGTCACTGCATACGCGGCTACTAGTTCTCCTGTACTTGTTCTCATACATGAACCATCCACATAGAGTGTCAGGTCGGGATCAGGTAATGCAATGTCTGTCAGATCTTGTCTTGGCTTTGTCATGGTGTTAACAACTTCCACACAGTCATGTGTGGCAGGATTTGAAGTAACTGACGGTAACAGTGTAGCTGGATTTAAAATGTTGCAGCGTCTGATTTCTATGTGTGGCTGAAATAGTGTCAGTTCATAACCTGTTAAACGTGCAATTGTCAAGTGCTGAGTCTGTGTTCGGTTTAAAAGAACTTCCACGGAGTGTGGAACTTGGACTGTCAGGGAGTGTCCTAACACTATAGAATCACTTTGTCTGATAGCTAGAGCTGTGGCTGCAACTGACCTGAGGCACGCAGGCAGCGCCTGGGCCACCGGATCTAATGTGCTAGAAAAATAAGCACAGGGCTTGTATTGTCCTGCTTGGTCTTGTGTGAGAACAGATAATGCAGTACCATCACGTTCTGTGACAAAAAGTGTAAAAGGCTTACTGTAGTTCGGTGTTGCTAGAACAGGTGCTTGGCATAAAGCTTTCTTTAACTCATTAAAGACAAGTGTATGTTCCTGGGTCCAAGGGAGGACAGTCGATACGGCTGCCTCCCGTGTCGTTAACTGTATCAGTGGCTTGGCTAGAAATGCATACTGAGGAATCCATTGTCTGCAGTAAGAAGTGAGGCCGATAAAAGCTCGTACCTCCTTCTGTGTCTTGGGCTGTGGAAGACGTGCTATTAACTGGATACGGTCTGGTGTCAACTGCCTACCCCTCTTGGACAGTAAGTGTCCTAGGTAGACCACTTGCTGGACACAGAATTGCAATTTGGAAGGGGACACCTTGTGCCCCATCTCGGCCAGAAAATACAGAACTGTAAGTGACGCACGTTCGCAGTCACGTTCAGAACGGGCTGTGATCAGTAGATCATCGACATACTGGAGCAGGGCAGTGTCAGTTGGCATGTGAATATTGTCTAGTTGTCTCTTAAGTGCTTGACTATAAATGCTAGGACTTTCTGTGAAACCTTGAGGTGCTCGTGTGAATTTATAGCTTCTTCCATTTAAACAGAAACCGAAAAGGAACTGGCTGTCTGGATGAATGGGGACACTGAAAAATGCGTTCTTAAGATCGATAACTGTGAAGAACGTAGCTTCAGAATCAATGGCTGTTAATAGGGAAGAAATACCTGGGACCACTGGGTACTGGGGTATGATACACTTATTAAGCTCTCGAAGGTCAATCACTAATCGATAAACTGGAGGTGCATTTGGATCAGTACGTTTCAGAACTGGAATGATAGGAGAATTACATACATTGGAGTCAGTTTCTACAACAACTCCTTGAACAATAAGCTCGTCAATAATTTTGGATAAGGCTGCTACAGCCTCAGGTGGCAATTTGTACTGTCTGATTCGTGGTAAAACAACACCTTGCTTCAGAGTCACACGATGGGGTGTGATATGCATACAACCTACATCAGTTGGACCTTGCGCCCATAAATGCTGTGGTACATTCAATAATCTTGCATCAAAATCACGTAATACATAATGACCTTTAAAATCTCGGAGGAACAGACGGACCCCTTCTGGGGAGCAGCATATGACTGCTCCTAATTCTTTTAACGTCTTAATGCCTAACAAATTTTCTGGACAAGATTTCGTTAGTAACAGATCTGTAGTTCGGGACAATGGACCAACCTCTAGAGTAACTGGTTTCGATATTTCATTAACAATAAGCTTTCCTGAAAATCCAAGGGAAACATTTCTAGAGCCTGAGAGCGGAGCCCCTGGAACCTCGTCATGACTGATGGTAGTCCTACTTGCCCCTGTATCAATCAGAAACTTTCTGTCTTTCCCTAATACTTGACTGTGTACATAGGGACCCTCTTGATCTACAGGAATCTCGATGAGAGGCAAGCCTACCTCCCTCTCTAGGCTGTTTCATGAATACGGCTGATAATCTGGATACTCTGACTGTGCATACTGGTACATCTGCTGTGTAACATGCTGTGTTGCAGCTATAGGCTGCGGTGCTGTAACTGTCTGTTGTGCATTCTGTGGTGGCTGGGAAGTCTGTGAAACTTGCTCTTGTCTAGGCGGACGTGGTCTTTCTTTAGTTTTACCAGTAGCTATGTTGTGTTTCAGAACTGCACATTCGTTTATAAAATGACCTGGCTGTTTACAGTAATTGCATGTCCCTTTAACGGGAACTGCAGGATGACTGGCTTGATTCGGACCCCTCTTCTGACTGTCTTGTGGAACAGACTGTGCAACTAATACTTTCATTTTCGTGTCTTTCATACGTCTCCTTTCGTGTTCCTGCTCTTCCCTGATTCTGTTCTGGTGATACTGGAGCATTTGAAGCATCTGTGACGGAGAATTAGCTTGCCAGGTGCTTTCGACTTTCAAGACTCGATTTTTAACTTGTGGACTTGAATTCTCGACTAGTTTAGTAACAAAAAGATGAGGGTACGATTCGCTACTGGTTTTCAGACCACTATTAATAATAAAACATTTTTCAAATCTAGAATAGAAATCACTAGTATCTTCGTCTGGTTTCTGTTTACAGGCTGAGATGGCATCCCAATCTTCCTTTTTCGTGGCTAATAATCTTGGCAAAACTTGTATCAATAACTCGGGCAATTCTTTAGCTTTATCCCCAAGACCAGTACCTGGTACTCGTGAATTATCTTCAGCTTCTAGAGCTGTCCAATCTATCTTTTTCTCTCCCACCTCCCATTCTTTTTCTTTGAGTTTTTCATATATGCCCGCAGGCAACAGGACCTTTAACATTTTAATGATATCAGGATACGTGTATTCTCCCATACGGAGCACGTCCTTTAATTCACGGTGGAACCCTGCTGGATCTTTATCGTGACAGGGAATTAACGTCTTCATTTCTAAGAGTTCCATTTTTGTGAGGGGGTGTAAACAAATACTCGTTCTAGACCACCACCCTCTTTCTTGACTGGATGTACTTCTCGTAACGGATTCTGTCTGTCTATGTAGAATGATTTACTTTCTGGGGGTGAGACGTGAACAAAATGTGGATTCAGAAACGTTCGGTATTTGTGGCGCTGTTCTAGAATGACGCTAATTAAATCGGTACCTAGACCTTTCCATCTGTACTGGAGTAACTCGTTCAATACATCATGTAGAGGACCTGGATCAGAATGCTGTTCCTCATACAGTGTAATGAGATGCTGGATCATATACATACCCACCAGTCGTTGCTCGGCTGGGGGCAGTTTCAGAAACATTTGTGCCACTATTTAGTCTGGAAAAGTGGTAGAATCAGTAGTCCACCGGACCGCTGATCGGGCTAGTTCTTGTTCATGCATTGTACTAAGTTCACTATAACCTATTCGTGATTTCAGAATGTGATCGGTAGCTTGGAACACTTGCTCAAGAGAACACTGCTCTGGTACTGGAGGAGGAACAGCTTTCTTGTAATCTGGACGTGAATGTCTGTCGGAAAGTCTAGTTCTACCTACATACGCTATTCTGGATGGAGTCTCGTTGTCTACCTCTTCAGTAGAAGAGTCATCTTCTTTCTCGGTTGCTTGTTTTGCTTCTCGTTTCTCGTGTATCTTTATGATTTCCCTACGAATTTTCTTGTACATACTCTCTATGCAATTTTGTGTCTTGTGTCTTCCCTCGGCTATATTGTCACTCCACCTGGTCAGGACTTTCATTTCTTCTTGATCTTTTTCTGGACAATCTTGCTCTCGTATTAAACAGTTAATCAAAAACTTTAAAATCATGAGCTGAGTCTCGACTTTTCTTTGAACCATGGCTTCGTGAATACTTTCTGGATTCACTCCTGTACGGATAAAACGATATATTCTGTCTAGATGGTCTCTCATATCGGGCAGGGTGTCCAAAAAGCCGACAACCCTTCTTAAACGTAATGAATATATGACCATGTGGCCATCGCCTGGAACTGGATCATAACGACATTCAGTAAGTGCTCGCTGGATATCTACGTATGTAGTCGTTTTTGGCGTACGCTGTAACGCTAGTTCATGTAGCGTCAGACGTCTGTGTTGAGGCGGGGTACTAGGAGAATCTCCCCCCGCGGCTCCTAAACTAGAATCGTCGGTGTATACTGTACGTGCTGGTAAAGTGACTGGTAAAGCGGGTACGTGTACTGTGGACTGGGCCGGGGGTGCTGTAACAGGTGCTGTAACATTAACTGGACCCACGGGACCAGTGGCTGGAGGAGCAGGAATTACATTATTAACGGGAGCAGGCGGCACAGGATTTGCATATTCTGGGACTGTGTCGTCCAAATAGGACGAAAGAAAAATATCAGCTGCGGTCGGTTTATGACGTAGCTTAATCGGGACCAATGGCGGCGGGAAATTACAGGGTGCTTCCGGGGTTGCTTTTGGCAAGCCCTCGGCAAGAAGGGGATACATACCCTTAATAAGGGCATTTCTCTGTCTGTCTGACTGTTCTGCTCTAACTCGTTCACCTTCTTCGATTAATTCCCTTTCTTGGGCTTTTTCTGAGGATTCCCTACTTAATTCTGTTTTTCTGAATTCTTTTTCTGTTCTTTTATGAGATTCTTTGCGCCATAACTCGATGGCATCTTTCTGGGACTGTCTGGCTTTCTTTTTCCATAATGCTTCTTCTACTCGCATGATGCACTCGGCATCCCATGTACCTGATACGGGCCATCTATATTTCTCTTCTAATTCCTTGGTATAGTCCGCCCACAAGTCTAGATATATTATGGCATCTAAGCCATGCTTGTGATACATAAAATGTCCTGGACTGTCCCTAGGAGGGACAGGAACTGCTTCTTCGAGTAACCCTTTTCTGGTCTTTAACTGACGTAACTTCGAGAACAGAGGCATTTCACTAATATACTTGAAACACAATACACAATAATCACAATAATAATATAGCGAACAAAACTCTCATACCACGACATAAAAATACATGAATAACAGTTCGAACAGAATACTACCTGATACACTGAAAACAGGACACATGAATTTCTCGAGAACGAAACTTACTAGAATTACTGGATGCACTGCTAAAACAGTACAGAACATACCGGTCCCATAAAGAGACACGTCAGGACCCGTATCCACCTAGGTGAATACTTCATACTGGATCTGCGTACCCAAACCCATCGGACCAGGAACAAACTAATGCTCCTGTCTAGATACTTCCCCTGCGACGGTACTCACCGGGAAGCAGAAACTGGAAGGCCTCGGACTGGACTGGACTGCTACGACGTCGGACTACGAACTTCGGAAACTTCGGAAACTTCGCTTACAGGTGGGCCTCCGGATACCTCGGACCTTGCAGTCTCGGCTTGGGCTCTGGTCGGGACGAACCGCATTCCACACCGCCTCGTCTGGATGTCGGACCGCAGTGTCCGTCTCCTCCGTGGGCCTGAGGGAGACTTGAAGCAGAAATATCTGCCGGTGCGCAGTAGAGTTCCGTCACGGCTGTAGAGGGTCAGGGGGCCTGCGTGGCATCGCCAGCGCGTGAGGAAGGGGCTCGTCCCTATTCGGGCGCCATTATGTGGTATATAAATAAATAATACCGGGACTATTTTTGACTATATTAACAATAACAGATAGCTCAATAAATAAGAGGCAGGATCCGATGTGTCCGAGTCAAAAGGATTTATTCAGGCAAAAGGGAAGGGACTGGAACGGGACAGCCTGAAATAAAATAAGAAGGAAGGCAGCTGCAATGTTTCATCGACAGTGCAGCATATATATAGTAATACATTACATTACAGTACATACAGTAGGCGTAACTTATGACAAACGTAAGATAAGGGTGCATGGGTGGAGAAAGAAGGCGTGTACAGGGCGTACACTGAGACATGTGATGTGAACGTCACAAAAGTGTCATGAATGGGGCGGAAACATGGAGGGGGCTACCTGAGAGCAGCTGGGACCTTTAACCTAGTGGTGCGCGCAAACGGGCAATGACGTGTTACCAGGGAGAACTGGGGGCTATAACTTCTGCGCTAGAAGAGGAGACTAAAGTCTGCGGTGTCAGGACGACATGTACCTATAGCATATCTAGTATCTGGTGTTTGGAGTACATGTTGATAGAATCCAAAAGTTATCAGGGCAAAAGCTACTTGACACTAAGACTGGTGGATGCAGTATTCTACATGTATTGCGTGTGCTAGGAATATTCTATGAATATTAATACAGTAACTCTCTTGCATGGAGACAGAAAGGCTAGACCATAGCTGAAACTATTGATGCGATTCAGTAGCTTAGGAATGCAGAGAAGGAGGGCTGGACTGATAACTAGAAGCATAACATACTCTTGGCAGACCGGCAGGCAGAGCCAGGCCTGGCCGGGCACTGTGCGGCAGGAAGTAAGTGAAGGGTCAGGGATGCAGGTGGGGGCTGTATCGCTCCTCGGAGAGGGTTCAGGAGACTGGAGCTTGAATCTGGTGTCCGGGCCCTTTTGAGGCCTAGGAACGGGGACAATTCAATGAATTAACGTGCACACTGTGAAACGTGGCAACATAGGCCTAGTACTCGTTGCTTTCACGAGGACTGGAAACTGGCATACTAGAGTTGGACACAACTATAATTGCGTCTTTAATCGATCATAGGGGGATACATGCATATCGATCATGCACATATAGCATAGGATGGGGAACACGTAGGCACATATAACATGGCAAAATTTACTTTTCCACAGTCCCGTCCAAGCTGAGTTAAATGATTGACAGGAGTGTCTTTAAAGCCCCGTGAACTTGACATGTTCATTCATTTCCTCATTTTCATAGGAAGAGTTTCAGGCCCCAGCAGTTAAGGGGGAATATTTTTACTATGGGATTGCACCATGCACTTTTCTGCCCCTGTTGTAAAGTTTGATATAAGCTGGCAATAACATTTTTTAAACGTAATTCTACCAGCAAAGTGCTGCCAGTGAAGAAATGTAGTTTGTGTTAAGCCATGCACTTAATTCCATAGGTCATGCATTCCCATTTTAGAGAACCCCCCTCCCACTTTTTTCATCCCAGTAAAAACCCTGAGTCAAGCTCTTCCATAGTGCTTTGCAGCAGTTTTAAGATGATCTTAAAGTTTCTTGTTGCTCAAAGGTTGTAATTGCTGATATTTATGTTTCCCCTCCTTTTCATTGCTTTATTTTGCGCTCGAGAAAGTGTCACTCATCGTCGTCCAAATGTCACTCATAAATACACTAAAATTCTGAAAATGTCACACATAGCAATCTGAAACCTTGGCAGCTATGATAATTAATAGTCCTAAGTGAAATAAGGTAACTACGGTACATGAATGCTCGAACGTTCTGTGTTAGTGTTATCGCTTAGTCCTGGTCGAACGTTTTTACATTAAGACTACTGGCGTAGTGCGTGATGTTTAATGCTATCACAGAAAAGTGAGGGCAGTTCAACATAACTGGTAATTTCGCTGTCATAAGATACGCTGTTAGTTAACTCTCGGGAAAAAAAGATTATGTCCGCTCTACTGTTGTTTGTAAAAGCGTTCACGTTTGCCGCGCTGTTCTGCGTTTCCTAGTAGGGAATTCTGGGAAAACTAGAGAACCTATAACGTTTTGTTCATAAAGCCTACGTGCACCGTGTGATGTGAGAATGCGGCTTCATCGTGAGTCTGAATGACGTGATTTGGGTACCCAATCAAGAGTAAGGATTCTCGATTGTTAATAAATACGACGTTCGACTACAAAGCAATAGGTGCAACAAATTCTGTGATGATGTAGTTAAGTATCCTACTCTAAAATCGTGTAATAGTGAGAGGCAGAATAAAGATTATGGCTGAAGATAAACAATTGTCTAATGTTTTGAAAACTGATTGACAATTACTGGCATGGATAAATAATAATGGGTGCCGCTCGAAGGCTTTAGACTTTGTGGGACATTGCTGCTGACCGCCTGCCTTACTGGGGAGAACGAAGACTTGGGGCTTACTTGTGGTGGTATTCCAGGACTGCGAGGACCAGGTTGCCTAGCGCCCCTGACACCGGCCGCACATGGGTCCTCTTCCCGCCCCGCCTCGCCTCCCAGGACTTTAAAGCGCCACGCGGGCCTTAGTGTAAATCATTGTCCAAGTCCCGAACTGGTGCCCGTGGAATTGGACGCTGAGGTTGTCAGTCCTACTCCACACATAACAATAACCAGCTCATCTACGAATAGTTCAATCAATAGCGTTGGTGACCCGTCCATACCATCTAGCCCTGTACAAAACTCCCTAACCGTGGGTGGACTACATAATTCGAAATCTAGTAAAAGGAAAAGAGGGGATAAAATTCAGAAAGGGGGAATTGCAAAGATATTTAAAAAGAATAGTATAGCACAGCTCCCATCTGTTCTAACAAGCCCCCTAACTCCAAAAGTGGCCCCCATAGACTCTGTTGACCAACGCTCGACTCATAGTACAGATGAAGATCTTTTGGGTAAGATAGAAATCCGTGTTAAATCTTTGATGTTACCCTTCTTAGAACGTACGAGGCTGATAAATTCTAAATTGGACAAGTTGGAGAATTTAGCTAGAGCTAATTCGATCACGTTGGGTAAACTAGTAAAAGGTTCTGACAAAATAATGGAGCTTCCATTAGGATGTCAGAAAACAGGGAACAGTGTCACATCTAGGATGGTCCCAACAGTTACAACCGTTCCTTTGATCACACAGCCTAAACGACCCAGGATGGAGAAACCTCCCAATGACATTAATTCTTTGGCTTTCACCAAGGGTAGGTCCTCGAAGGAAGGTGTGGCGGCTAGACCCCAGCCCGCTCCTCGTGCACCTGTCATTGGCAGTCAGCCATTGGGGCATGGTAACCTGGGTAATGAGTCTGTTAAGCAGAGGCTACCCTGTGTCAATTTACCCCCCGAGTCTGCCCCCTATACTATCATCTTGACGGGAGTTTCAGCTATTTGGGAGGAAAAAATTGAATATTTCAGGGAATTAAAAAACAAAGTCATCTTCTGGCTAAATAAGAACAGAACTCTCCCTCCACTGTCTAAAACGGAGATTTTAAATGTCAGAAGAGTTAGTTGGGTGGGTCATTGTCCTAAGGACTTGGAAGGCGATTGTGTTATAATTAACTTTAGGGACCCATGGGTGGTGGACTTTATCTGTAGAGAACCAAGATTTGGAAGAGTGGGTGATGTTCAATCATTAGGCCTTCAATATTTTTACCCTCAAAGAAGTAGCGTTCCCCCACATCACTCATCTAAGCCTCGAAGGATAAGCCCCATTAGAAGACCCTTTCTTGAATGGGCTACACACTTCTCACAATTCCCATCATTGTTTAATAGGTTTGAGCCTCTCTCAGGCCTAGAGGGAGTTGACTGACTTCTGGGTAACCCAGGCCACTCAACACAGCCCAAGAGATTCAGTAGGGGTCCAGCGGAAATCTGCTTACCAGAGGTTGGGGCAGCCAATAACAGTGATCTGGCACAGTGTAGGACCAAGGGAATTGTCATGGTGAGACAGAATGATGTAAATAGGGTTGTAATATCTCCCCTGGACCCTCTGCTTAGCGACTTCTCAGCTAGAGTGTCTCCGATTGTGGGGGAGAGGCTAACAGGTTCTACCCTAGAGTCCTCTGAATCAAGTCAACCTTCCCTTCAGGACCCCCAATTTAAAATCGTCTCATGGAATATTGCTGGGTTAAAGGGGAAACTAGATCTAGGAGAGTGGGCAGATTTTGTGGAGGCCTATGACATTTTAATTTTCCAAGAAACCTGGGCCCGACCCAATTTTTTGATTGGGGTATTTACATTTTTTCAAACCTGCGATCCGGGGAAAAAAAGGTAGAGCCTCAGGTGGTCTAACTATTTGGGTGAAGCAGTCCCTTAGCTATAGGCCTACCGAAGTGTTAGTGCATAACCCTGATATCCTTGGGATCAAGCTTGGCAGGAATTACCACCAGGAAATCTTTATTATTAACATTTATGCACGTGGCCTACCTGGAGGGCGGTCACCTACAATTATTGGTAACCTAGATTTACTCCTCAACTCAATCGGGAGGGACAAGTTTTTAATAGTGGCCGGGGACTTTAACTCTACCATCGAACCAATTTAGTGTGAGGGAGAAGATATTTATACTGAAGAAGATGCACTATGGAATGTCCCACATCTTGCTTTAAATCCAATCAAGAGGGGGACAGAGGCAGCTCTTCAATGGTTGGGATTGTGTCTTGAGTGGGGGCTGAGAGCCGTAAACGGCCGCTCCCTTTCCGATAAAACCGCCCGCCCAACCTTTGATAATGGTATCAGCTCTAGTCGTATTGACTATATCCTAATAAAAATAGAGTTTTGGTCACTACTGGATGATATGTCTATTTCTGTACGTCCTGAGAGTGACCATAATCCCTTGGTTTTAAGTTTAAAACTAGAAGTTAACTCTGGGTGTAGTAGCATTACCAGGTGTTTTACAGCTGAGGCCATCATATCTAATGATAGACGTAGGGTTCGTTGGAATAGGGTTATTGAAGAGCCCGCAATCCTAGATAGGATAACTAACGAAGTCTTATCGACCCGGGGTGCGATTCAGGCACAGGCTAACTATTCAGGGCCTCCTGACCATTTGATAGTGCTCCATGAGCAGCTTTTTGTAAACCTGAAAGCTCTCCTCACTAAACCCCCCAAATCTGGGCCAGTGTTAGTCCTGCCACAGGGAAAAAAATGGTACAATAAATCATGTCGTTTGGCTTATAGCTCCTTGGTTAAAGCCATAAAATCTAGGGTGGTATTAGATATTAGACAGGCTAGGGTTTTGTATAAGAAAGCCCAAAGGGAGGCTAAAAGAACTTGGGATGATAATCATTGGCAGGATTTATATGAAGCAAGTAGGTCCATGAACCAGATCAAGTTTTGGCAGGTGGTAAAATGGGGTGCGAATCAGGACTCGCAAACTCCGGCGAACCACTTACCTGCCGAGAAATGGGTTGAGTATTTCGCGTCCCAATTTAGGAGCCCAGAGCCAGAGGCTGAACGGGGTGTGGCTTTTCCTGCACCTATGTCCCCAATGTTATGTCCGCCTCTAGTGTTTGTGAACAAAGACACAGAGTTGGCCTTGGGATTGGTTCAGGCTGGCAAAGCTCCAGGCATGGACTGTATCCCGGCCGATTTATTCAAATATGATCCGTTGAATTGAGTACCATATATCACGACACTTGCTAATGCCATCGCTAAAGGGGCAAGGATTCCGGACTCTTGGAAAGGGTCTGAAATCTTACCCATTTTTAAAAAGGGCGATCGTTCTGTCCCGGGTAATTATCGCCCCATAAGCTTAATAGACACTATCCAGAAGGTTGTATCCAGAATGTTATTGGCAAAAATACAGGATTGGGCCGATAATGAGAACATCCTATCCCCTATGCAAGCTGGATTTAGAACTAGCGTCAGCACAATAGATCAAGTGTTCAGATTCCTTCTGATATATTGGAAGGTGGTGCACCTGGGTGGAGGAACCATTTATGCAGCGTTCGTGGACCTCAAGGCCGCCTTTGACTTTGTCCCTAGAGATAAACTATGGGCTGCCTTAGGTAAAATGGGTATGCCACGCAAACTTTTGAATTTAGTAATAAGTTTACATCAGGACAATTTTGCTAGGGTTAGATGGGGTAGACAGGGCCAGGTAACCGAGCAGTTTCCAGTCAACCGTGGAGTTCGGCAAGGGTGTGTGCTCGCCCCGACCCTGTTCCTTCTTTTCATAAATCAAGTAGTACAGTACTTTGTAGATTCTTCTACCGATGCACCCGTTTTGGGTGGTACAAAGTTCCCCCTTCTTATCTTCGCAGACGACACCCTTATCCTCTCTAAAACACAAAAGGGTCTCCAAACTGCGATAAACAAGTTTGAGGTTTTCTGTAAACTTAATGACTTACAGGTGAACGTGAGCAAAACTAAATTCATGGTTCTATCTAAAAATAGGCCGATAAAGAGCCACGTTAGCATGAATGGCATTGAACTAGAGCAGGTGGAAGTAATGACTTATCTTGGGGTAGTTTTAGAGCACAGGTTAAAATGGAAACCACAACTTGATGGTCTCTGTTTAAAATTTGCTAGATTGACAGGGTGTTTAATTAAGGAGCAAAGAATCTCACAAACCAAAAGGATTGCGCCGGTGTTAAACATATACGAGGCTAAAATTAGTTCTGCAATTATGTATGGTGTGGACTTATGGGGCTCCTCAGATCTTTCCCAATTGGCCAGAATCCAAAATAAATTCTTACGAAATCTGGTTGGTCTCCCGCAATCTACTCCTATGAAACCCTTAATGCTGATTTGGGCTGCCGCTCAATCGTAGATGTAGCACGGTATAGGATGATAGCATTGTGGAGGAGAATCTGGACAACTCCGGAACTGGCCATTTTTGCTAATGAAATTTTAGATCTGAGATCAATAGTGGGCTCTGGTAATCTTTCTTGGTTTAGAGACGTGAAGTTCATGCTGGGAAATATGGGCCTTAGTTTGTTGTGGACGGCCCCTGGAAATAATGTTTTTCTGTCAAAAAAACAATTTAAAGAAGTATATTAGGCATCCATTAGAATCCAAATTGTTGCCCAGTCAGAGTCTTCCTCATTGACTGGCAGGTTCTTGGTCCACAAACTTGACCCCCTTTTAGAGGATTATTGGGACGCCATTACTAGGAGCAATGATAGAAAGCTCTACCACCAGTTTAGAGTTGGCTCATTACCGGTCAGGAGCTTTACAAACACATGGCGTGGACAGTCTTCCGAGTTATGTTATGTTATGTTATGTAACATTTTTAATGCGCACAGATGCTCCAGCAAAGGAGCGTCCTGGCGCAGGGAAAGGCGGACACAACACAACACTAAAACCAGCAGCAAAAGCAGAGCACTTAAAACAGGGGAAGTTTAAAACAGAAGAGTTTTCAAGGCCCTACGGAAGGATATTAGATCATCCAAAAGACGGATTTCCAGGGGGAGCGCATTCCAGAGAACTGCAGCTTTCACTCGGAAGGAACGTCCTCCCATCCGGCTGAGTCTGAACCGAGGAACAACCACCAAGGATTGTCCAAGGGAGCGAAGTGAGCGAGTTGGCACATAGGGAGAGATCAAATTATTAAGTAGCAAAGGTGCCGACTCACGAAGGATTTTAAAAACCAGGCTGAGGGCTTTAAATTGGATTCGCTTAATCATCGGGAGCCAATGTAAGGACCGCAGAGTGTTGCCCTTTGTGCAGGGACAAAATAGATTCAACAGGCCATATCTTTTTTGCCTGCCCTGCATATCATGCCCCACGGAGCAAATGGCTAAAACCAATTTGCTCCAAGTTGAGAACAAGGGTGAGTGCGGAGGCGCTATGGCTTTTAAGAACCAATACATCTGAGATTGCCATAGCTGTCGCAAAGTTTCTGGGCTGGGCTGGGCTAGGCTTATCAGAACTAGGCACCCACTTGTGAGTTGTTCAAACTGATAGTTTTAATTTTACTATAGGTAGTACGTCTGATTCTGTATATTTAATTACGTTTTATGAACATGCATGATATGCCCATAACACCAAATAGAGTGCCTATTTGTGTGCTGGAGAACACTCATTGTATACCAGAGCATATTTACTTAGTCCAAAAGTTTTTCATTTGGGGTATCATGTCTTTTAATATTGTTAAAGCATATAGTGAATTAATGTCTTGTTTTTATATACAAAGTTTTTCATGCTAAAATGTGGATGTTTTATATATGATGACTTTTATGATGAAATATTTCGAATAAAGACGTATGAATACTGAATACTGAATGATTTGAACCTATGTGAATTTTCTGCAAATGTCTGAGACGAATTATTAAGTGTATCATAAATATGCATGACCATAATACATACTTTAACATTGGTGAAAATCCAAATGGGTATACGGTGAATAAGAGTGAGATGAAGGAAATGACGTGCCCAGTTTAATAATTATAGAAAGCAAGCGTATTCCACCTGATCGTTCACCCCAAACGGTTGTAAAGAATTAAATTTTTTGATCCAATAGAATTCCGCTCGTAAGTGTGATTTGTGTGGGTCTATGTCACAGCGTTGTTGCACTACTTCGAGTATGGTGAATTTAATTTGCGCTATTTGGTGTTTCGCTTCATGCCAATGTGCTGCTAGTGTTGACTTCATGTTCTTCAATCATATATTGCTTTTTTGTTCAGTCATTCTGATTTTGATTTTCCTTTCCGTGTGGCCTACATATATTTTACCGCATGGGCATTTGGTGGCGTATATTACATTTTTAGTGTCACAGGTGCTTGAATGCCGTAAAGGAATCTTGTTTCCTTTCATGGGATGTGTGAATTCTGTTCCTGTCATTTGATTGTTGCAGTGCACGCAGTTTTCACATTTATTCATTCCTTTATACGTATTCTCTTTGTTCTTTTAGTGATTGAGCAGTTCTTTTAGATTTTTCGATCTTTGAAATGCAAATGTTTTATGACTGTTGAATAATCCTTGTAAATCTGGTTCCATGGCGATAAGTGGCCAATGGTTCTTCATTATGCTTTTGATTTTTTGAGCCTGGGTTGAGAATTTTAAAACACAAACAGTTTTATTTTCAGTGGTAGGTATCTTTGGGGTTAATAAAGTTTCTCTGTTCAATTGGTTGACTCTGGTGATGGATTTGTCTATGATGTCTTGTGGATAACCTCGTTCCTTGTATTTAAGTGCTTGATACTTTATGGATTCTGTCAAATCTCTTGGGTCAGAGGTTATACGTTTCAACCTGATGAACTGAGATGCAGATAGATGTTTTTTCAAAGCTTCTTGGTGAAAACTCTGAAACAGTAGGCAGGTATTCTTGTCTGTTTTTTTGTGTACACTTTTGTGCTTATCATGTAGTTCTCCAGGGTGACTAAAACATCCAAAAATGCTATCTATTGTTTTTCAATGGTGTAGGTAAACTTAATATGATCACGGTGTAAGTTCAATATCTCAATGTTGTTTTGCAACATTATTTTGTCCCCTTTCCAAATGATGAATATCTCATCAATATATCTTTTAATGTTTAAAGTTTGTATCTAAACTTATCAAGGTGTGATCCTAAAAGTTGCTTGCATTACATGAATATCTTAAATGAGGACTCCTTTTCGTTTGGTGCAAACCTATATAGTACGTTCTGAAAAACATAGATTAAAAATAAGGTTGGTTTGAAGTGGTTAAAATAGTGTTATGTGTAATATTAAGGTTCGCAATTATGTGCACAAATCCAGTTTTCAAATATGATTTTGAATTGAATCGTATGACACTCATCTTGTTTTTGTTAATTAGTCGTAGGATTAGTAACAATCTGCTTTTGGTTTGTCATGCGACTCTCCGCCATTTTGTGGTTTGCTGTCTGCCATTGCCTAATAGTCTCATATGCTGAGGGAGACTGTGAAGTTCACTCCATCCACAGTTATGAGGATCAACAACCAAGAAGTGGGATTTATAAACCAAGCAAACTTGGGAAGACCCGGGGCAAAATCACAAACCTTAATTTGTGGGTGATGACGGTAACCTGAAGAGGGCTGGAAATTTACTGTTTGTTTTGGAAAATTCACCCGTAAGATATGGCAAGATTTTCAAGCATGATTTATGCCGGTACGTCCAAGCAAGGCCCTTGCAATGTACAGGTTTCTTTGAAGCGCCAGAACGCTGCAGTCGAATTGTTAACACACTGGTTGACCCTTTGTTATGTTGCAGTATAACGGAAATTGAGCCAAACTTGCTGCATGTGACGGAAATGAAATTGACACCATGTTTATGTATCAACGCGAATCTGGTGATGTGAGAGGGAAGACGCTGGTGAGTTCAAAGGCAGCTTGGTCTACCCCACACAATGGTATCTTTTCCACCCACCTTTGATATAGATTTTTGGAATCCTTAATATTTTTTAATTCTCCTGAGTTTTATAACCAATTGTCATCTTTCTCATACCTCTCCTAAATTCACTGACATTTTACTGTCTTGCCTCTCATTTCCCTGTTAGCAACTTTCCTGTTTCTCCTCTCAACATCTACTGAATTGTACTTTTTTCACCTTTCTCTTTCCTTCTCAGTTACCCTGTTTGAATTTTTCTCTGCTCCTCTTCTCCATCACCTTCCTGGGTCCTACGGCGTCATTGCTATTGTCCAGGTTAACATTTCACCCTTAAAAATGATATTTCGTTGCTTCCTCCTCACTTCTGTCTTTCACTCTTTTTGCCTGCCATCTCCACATCCTATAATCTCTTGTCTTTGACCTCTTCTCTCCTATTGCCTTTTATTCCCCCTTAACCCGTATAATCACAATTCAAAGAAGCAAACTCCTACATATCCCACAAATCACCATACAGTACTCCTTGCTTCAGACATTGCTGACCTCATCACCTATGGCTCTCTTAACACACTCTTCCTCATCAGAAACATGGCTCACCCTCATAGCATTGCACTTCTAATTATTCTTGTACGCACAGGCTACAACATCCACCATATTAACTGTACACATATAAAAGGAGAAGGACTCACCATCATCCATAAGTCTTCCTGGTCCCCCACCATAGACAAGCAAGCAACATTCAACTCCATGGAGCTCCTCACATGATACTTCACTCTCTCTTTCAATTCAGTCCGCCATCTTTCATCTCATCTACAGCCCTCATGGGCAACATAGGGACTTAATTGATGAATTTTCAGACCTTCTCTTTGCTTCATCCATCTGACATGCCCACACTAGACTCCTGGGTGACTTCACCCTCCCAGGCTGAGCACAGTGCATCTCTCTTAATCCCATATTCCACCCGCAGCACGTCTAATCTAGGATCTGAAAATGTGTCCATATCACCCTGATACTGATGCCGCTTCTCTGTCTCTGCTGGCACCGTCTTCCTTGCCAGCTGCATCATATATAAAGTCAACACAAGCAGCACTACCGCATAGCTGGATGACAGGCACACACACAGCCTGGACACCATGAGACAGGAAGCACAGAGGTGCAAGAAAAGAAAAAGAAAGAAAGCTCTCACATAGCCCTTTTATCTCTCAGGACCTTGCTGCAGATTAGACACGAGATGAAGACACACATCTTTAAAGACCATTGCATCTCACTCCTGTCACAGTTCCCTTCTGCTCCAAGAACCCAGCACACCTCTCCAATGACTTGTGCCTGTATCTTTGCCTTTAGAGTCTATACAGTGCTCCGTAGAATTTTGGCTTGATTCACACTCTACAAATATCACATGCATACATTCCCTCTGCCCAGCTCCACTGATGTTTGCTCCTTCCTCTCCTCGCCTGCTTCTGTCTCCTCTCCCCCTTATCCTGTCTCCTCCTCCTTTGCCTGTCTCCTCTCCTCTCTTTCACCTGTCTTGTTCTTTCTGCCTCTTTTCTTGCCTGTTCATCATCTTTTCTATGTATCTCTTAGCCTTCTGCCTCCTCGCAGCCCTGCCCCCTGCTCCCCTGTCATGGCACATGTTCTCTCTGCTTTCTACTTTTCAGGTTCTTATTTCCAGTTCTGTAATGTATCTCCTAATTACCACTTTACCTCTGTGACTTCACTCATTTCTTTTTTCCTTGTTACTTTTCATGATCCATCAAATTCCCCCTCATTATCTCATTCCCATCTTATCACTTTCTTCACATTCTCTATACATTCAATCCTTAAACATTGCAGCTCCTTGACTCCTGAACACAAGTGCTATTCTGTGACTCCCAGTCTGTCCTTTACCAAATGTATTGTTCTATTACATCTTGCAGTTTCTCCTCATCTTTTTTACATTGAAATTTCGTCATTTTTATCTTTGACTCTTGTTCTTCTATATTTTCTAAATTCACCCTTTTTCTTCGAATATCATCTACCTTCACTTATATGATCTTCACACTTTCCATTTTCTTTCTGTTTATCCATTCAAGTGATTTGCTGTGAAGGGGATGCTGGTTTCTATGAAGTGGGATGTCTTTCAACCCTCTGGATGGTAAATGGACACTTGTAATTCAATGGATACAGAAGTACTTCTTGGGTTTCCAATTCTGGGTGTGGGTCGTTAAATTTCCCCCTCTGGCAGTGGGTCGTTTTTAAAGGCCTTTGTGTATGTGTAAGGGGGTAGACCCGGGGACCCGTAGTAAAACCCTTAATATACCTGTGGGAAAGCCCGCATTAGAAGGAGGTCCAGAAATGTTCCATACACGCCGACTTCAACTACAGGGGAAAACGCTGCGCCAGCCAGCTACAACCACCTCTCGTATTTTCCCACAGCAGGAGGAGAGGGCGGAAGGAGGAGGGGCTGATCCCGGAACCAGTGAGCCTGAACAATTGAAAAGAAACGCGACCCATGGAGGAGCTTCGTTGACCAGGAAAGGAGTCGGAAGTCAAGCGGACCCCGGAAACGAGGAGAGTAGCAGAGACGCTGAACGGACCCAGGAAGAAGACACCAGTCGGAGCCAGGATGGGGAAGCTGGTCAGGACCAGGATGGAGACGCTGGGGAAGCCAAAGAACCAGAAGACAGCTGGAGCGAAGAGTGGTGGTGTCCCCCGGAGGAGGCTGTCAAGGGGCCGCAACTCAGGAGAGTTGCGGCAGGGCCGGTGAGTGACGGGGTTCTGGGGAAAGTTCGGGACGGGAGCTGGGAGGAGGGAGGAGGTTGAATAGGGGGAGGATACGAGTGGGTCACTTGGGAACGCGGGCTCATTTCTTGCACTGATGTCCCTGCACTGATATCCCTGCACGTATCTCCCGGCACCTCCTGATTTAACCCTCCTGTGTACATTTTCCCTCACGTCAGATTTAGGAAAGAAAGTAAACAGTTTGTCCCAAACACTCTCGTGGCTGCAAACCTTTGTGTTGGAAATATGATGCTAAAAATAAACACCCTTGGAAAATACATCCAGCCTCCGCGTCTGCATATTCGACCCGCCCTCCCACAGTATGGTGACATCATTGTTCTGTACTGCAGATCAGTGCAGGTAGGATGTTTAAATTACATAGGTATTTTGAATCTAGTTTTTGCCCTCTACAGGTACAGGTGGAGAAGTGTGGCTCAATGGTTAGAGCAGCAGACCCTGATGCAGAGGTCTAGCCCGGGACCAGGGTTCAATTCCCCGCCTCGGAGGGTCTTGGGCTCAAATTCCTCGGACCAGGATAATTCTCACCTCAGTGCCTATTCCAATCATGGCGTCCCACTCTGCAACTCTGGGCAATAGCTTGCTTAATCTCCACAATGGCCCCCACAACGCTAAGGATGTCTGGCCTTGGGGGTGCCCAGGAGTGGACACCTCACAGGGAAATCCAGGATGGGTTCCACAGCGGTATTCGTACAAGCGCCTTGAGATCCTTGTGGGTGAGTAGTGCGCTATACAAGTATCAATTTACATTTACATTTACAGGTACAGAGTTATGGTAACTGATCCTACTGAACATCAACTGCAGCTGTTCCTTCCAGGGCATCTGTGTCGGTCATCCAGCCTTCTTTTCTTGTCCAATGTAGATCTTTGCTGCCTCTCCAAAATCCGACTCCGCTTCTTATATCCCAATAGATGATCGGTTGATAGTATTGGTTTACGCAACCTTTGGGCGGACAGGGATGTTAAATCCCAGACTATCTCTAGAATACAGCTGATTGCCGTTTAACTTCGTTTGCAACTGCCTTCTTTGCAGCTGGTTATTCAGTACTTGGTTGGGACCACCCTGGGTTTGCTGGAAGTATGGCGAGTCCCTGCAGGGCTTCATTGTGATATGTATTTTACAAAATGCTCCTTCTGCATGAACATGAGCACCCATTTTGTTTTTCTGTCTCATTCTAGGGGGTGCCCTTTCCACAGAATGAGGCTGATGCTATGGATGTTCTTATCCAGTACGTCTTGAACTGCCTTGGGTTTCGCATTGAGAATATTGTAATCAACGCCTGGTCTATTGGGGGCTTCATAGGTAATGAATTGGGGACTGCAGAGAGTTGGAGTTTGCCATTGTGGACAGAGGCACACTGCTTATTCTCTGGTGATTTGAATATTTCTGATTCCACTGTCCCTTTAGTCCTTGGACACGGAAGTCCTCCCATGAGATGATATCCCCCTACTTTAAGACCTTGGAGCGCTATTCTGTAGAAACCTGAGAATCGATGGATCCGTCCACTTTGAGTCTTTGCTATGTTGCCAGACTAGCTGTTGCACTTAAACTCTGTTTAAACGCTTGTAAAGATGCTATGAAAATACAGTTATAAATTAATGTGCACTGCAAAGTGTGACAGTCTCCAGTGGAAATCTTACATTTTTGACAGGCTGCCTTTAGATACTTAAAGGAATTTTTAGTTTTTTTGGCTTTCACTTTTGTCTCTTGCACGTCTCCCGACATAGGTCTTTAAAATTGGGTTGAAGAACTTTACTTGGTGTTTGAAAAAGGCCTCAATATCTGCAGCTTTCATCTTGAGGCAGAATAATTCTCTCTTCAGGGATTTTCATTAGTCAGTTCAAGTCATAAATCTGTTGCCACTTGTCCTCTAAACGCTTTTTCAACAACAGCAGAAAAACAGACAGGAGTTGAAGTTCCTCTTAAATCTACTAGGTCTTGTAACCTTCTTCATCCCCAGTGGAAGGTCGTTCCACCCTTTCGCCTCAGTAGCTTGTAACCTTTTCCCTCTGAGGGCTTTCCTTAAACTGGACGGCTTCTTTCAAGTTACTGTATAGGGATGTTAAATGTAGACCTTCACAATTCCCATGATTGGAAAACAGACGTCAGACAACTTCACGATGTGTGCTCCAGGTGGTGGACTCCTTGTCTAGATATTTTCAGAACCCTGTAAAATACAGAATCCCAAGTCTTCATCAGTAAGTGCTAGTGTCCAGAGATTCAAGCGGAATGACAAAAACAACGTACTGCATCAGAACCCGGCCTCCCTGCAATTCAGGGCCTGGTTGCCTCAGGCATACAGTTTGGGTCCTTTGACATTCCTCCTGACTATGAGAGAATTCTTCAGGGGGCCAAACCGGCCTCAATCTCTACAGCATACTTTTTCAAAAAGAAATATGTTATGCCCTGCATAGTTATTCTATGTTCCACTCTTCACCCTTTCTTCCTGCTGCTCAGCCAATGTGCATGCTTTCTGTAGAATGTTGGGAATGCAGTGATGCATGGAATGTTGGGTGCCTGTTTGAGTGAGGAATGACAGAGAGAGAGGCGCTGCGCAGCAGGCAGGCTGCTCCAGGTTGGGTTTGCTACTACAAGGGGTTTCCTACTACCTGGAAAAAAGGTTTGACTACTGGCTGATCTATTTATACTTCACCTGTTACCTGGACTTCCTGTCTGTTGTACTTACCAACCATCTGGATGTACTTGAATCGACTACAGATTAGAGGTACATGTTAACTCTATTTGGCAACCAGTGTCTACTTTCTACCACTGAGTACAACATATTTTGGTGACGAGCGAGAGTTGGAGACGTTCCCACTTGCCTACTTAACTCCACTACTGGTCAAGGAAGCGCAAGATGACATCTGTAATGAGTCCAGAGGGTGAGAAGGAGCGACAGGTTTTTCCAGCGCAGACTGCTAATAAATGACGCTACATCAAGCATACAAGAGGCAACACGTCAAGCAACACAAGAGGAATCATCGCAACAAAAGAAACTGGTACAGCATACTCAGCAACCCCACCAGTGTCTTGTACAACATACAGCCCCAAAGTAAGCATGCTGTACCTTGTGTTTGCCAAAAGTTCTGTGCAGTCAAGAAAAGAGTGTTTTTTGGTAATGAATTTACACTTGTTTAAATTGTGCTGGTATGCTGCACACGTCATGAACTGTCCTGCGCTGAGTCGGCCTGACTTTTGGGCGGTGCTTTCATGTGTTCCTTGCAACTACAATATGAGGAGTGATCTCCACACATTTGGTTATGAACTACCGGACCCCAGTAGGAGACAGTCAGCTGTGAACGTTTTCTATGCTGAATCTGCGATCGAAGGAGAGCTGTGGACATTGCTCAGTGTCTCGCATGTGAGCCCAAGTGCCAACAAATTACTTCTCTCTGGCTGTGACTGGCAGAGTGTTGCCAGTTTGCGGTACATGTTCCGCGTATCACACGGCTAGTACCTTGAGGGGCGAAGTCAGGTGAGACTGATCTGTTTTTTTTTGGTTATTGATTTTTAAGTCTACTATGAGACGTGAAAGCTGCGGTGCTTCTCAACCACCAATCTCATTTTTAAATCCCAACGAAGCCCAAGCTCTCAATAGCGCGCACACCTACGTGTTTTGTGACGTGAGCGGATCCGTGGGACCTCCTGTGTTTCCTCTGTTTCCTGTTCTTACCGAACTTATGTGACGCACGTTTGGCTTCTTCTGACGTTTTTGCTGCACGGATACACTGTGAGCCATCCGGCACCAGCGTTAAAAAGCATGCCGCCATCTTGGGGCTGGAAAGCGCTCTTGTTTACTGTTGGTTTTCAGCCTGCCTGCCAGCCTGTCAGTTTGCCAACCATCTTTTTTTATGTGTGCATCGTCTTTCTTAATGTTATGAGGAGCATGAAGAGTGACAAGATAGTCGCGTTTTGAGGAATGATTTTGCTGCTGCTTCTTGTTTTCCTGCAGCGTTATGTCCTGGTGATCGGTCAGGTATCTAACAGTGGACTAAGGATGCTGTTTGAACACCTGCAGTGAGTGGAAGTTTTTTTTAATCAATTACCATCCGGTCACAAGGTTTCTCCATTGACTATCTACCGCTGCCATGTTCCATGTATCTGGACATTAAGTATGAGTATTCTGACTCATTAACCATTTTTGAGATTGACTAATCTCAATTGAGAGACTTATGGCAGCAGCGGTGTCTTTAAAACAGGATCAGTGACTTGGTTTTCTTTTTCATGGAGGTACACTTCTTCTTCATTTGCTCACAGGCACACGTTATTGGAGTGTTTTGTCTTATGGATACTTTTCCATGGGCTTTCTCAGACAAGACTTATTTCTGTATGGTGGTGTGCACAAGTTGGGTGTGTACATACAGCTCGGGTGAGAGATTGCTCACCAGCATACTCTTTGGTTTCTTTTTGTTTCCTACAGAAATGTTTTTGCTTTGCTTGTACTATGTGGATGTATTGTTCAGTAACCCATGCTTGAGGGATTTAGGATTATAGTTTACTTTTGCCAGCTTCCACAGTTTGGGTTTTCTTTCCCAAAGGACGTCCTGATCTAGCTTGTTTTAGAGGGTAGCTGTACTACTATCTCCTTTTCATGAGGGATGGCAGGGGTTTGGGAACTAGTTCCTTTCATACTTAGCGTTACATGCAACCTCTACACAGGGGGGGGTTCATGGGTATCCCAAGTCAAAAAGGAAGATCATCCTGGAGTGATTCTGAAGTCATTAGATGACTTCAGCCAGGCGATTCCTGCAATTAACTGGGGATGTCATCCCAGGCCATCCTGAAGTCTGCCCACAGGGTTAAATGTGTAAATGGGATGACTTTATCTAGAGTCATCAGAGAAACGACTCCAGGATTAGGGTCTGATTACTTCACTGGAAAAGATGTGATGAGCTTGAACTACTTCCGGATGGGTCCCTGATTACTTCAGTAGAAAACCTGTGATGACCTTGTACTACTCCAGAATGATCCCACGATGATTTCAGATTAGGGTGGATTACTCCAGGATGATCCTTTGAGTATTTCGGGATGGGGCTGTATTATTACATAATCATTTTGTGATGACTTCAGAATGAGGCTGCATTACTCATGGATGATCCAAGGATAACTTTAGAACGTGACTGGAACCGTACTAGTTGATCAATTAATAATGGGTATGTATTACCGCAGGATGGGTTCTGGCTGTATTACTGCATGGCGGTGTCAATATGCAGAAGTATTATTCTAGGATGACCTCCAGTAATAATACTTGTTTGCCATTTTCAAGATGTTAAGAAATACAGTTTTATTACTTTGTTAGCAGAGCAAATAATGGTTACAAAAACAAGCATTGGCAAAGCCAATAGGTTTTGCCCTTTTGACCATGTGACTTGCCAAGGTCATTTGTCGATGGTCTGTAGTATCGGTTAAAATGAAAAAAGAATTGGCAAAGCCAAATGGTCTGGCCTTTGCAAGAGCTATTGTATTTGCCAATATGTTTTAGCCATATTGTACACGAGCGTGGCTGTTCAGCACGGCTAAAAGTTAGTGGGGTAAAGAAGAGTTGCATGTTGAAAAGTGCAATATGATGAAGTAGCATAGATTCTAGCGACAGTGTGTCATGGAGTGGTGTAGAACAGAGTGGCGTTAAGTGTTGCGTAGGCTAGATTGCTGTGGAGTGGCATAAAGTGGAGTCGTGTAGGAGAGTGGAGTAAAGTGTTGTAGAATCGTATTGTTAATATATCTGGAAGAGTAATGTGTAAACCTTTGCCATACACTAGAAGTTAGGAAATCAGTAGTTTTTTTAGTTCGTTTGCAGAACAGATTACTCCAACAAACATTGGTAAACGCATTAGGTTTCACCTATGTGATCAATAATAGGCTGGTATTTTGTTGTGAGTTGTAGATTGCTGAGTAGTTGTACAATATAAGTTACAGAAACTGTTAAAGTGTTATGACTCAATTATGCACAAAAAGGCAAAATAATGTGCTGTTACTAGTGGTTTAGTGCTGGTAAGTAATAGCAAACTTTTGAAAGAGGGAAATAACAGAATTATTTGATGTAATAGCAATATTATGTGTTTAGTAAAGTTCTGACAACTTTTGGCCCGGTGCCACTGTACCTGCTGCATCATTCAAATCATGCCCCTAATGCCTGCAAGGTAACATCACTTGTGACTGCTTATTTAGTAGTTAAACATAGCAATATTTGATGTTAGAGGAGTTCTGACAACTTTTAGGCCCTGTGCCACTGGACCTGCTGCAGCATTTAAATCATGACCCTATTGCCGGTAACGTAGCTGCACTTATGACTGCCTGTTTAGTAGTAAAATATTGCAATATTTGGTGTTTGGAGGGGTTCCTAGAGCTTTGGAACCTGGTGTCACTGCACCTGCTGCACCATTGAAATGATGACCCTGTTGCCTGCAAGCTAACTGCACTTGTGGTTGCCTGTTTAGGAATAACATATAGCAATACTTGGTGTTTAGTAGGGTGCCTGGAGCTTTTGGTCCTGATGACATTGCACCTGCTGCACTATTGAAATCGTGGCCCTAGTGCTTGCTAGATAACTGCACGTGTGAATGCCTGTTTAGTAATAAAATATAGCAATATTTGGTGTTTAGTGGAGTCATGACAACTTTTGGCCCTGGTGCCACTACACCGGCAGCACTATTTAAATCAAGCCCCTTTCACATGCAAGGTAACTGCAATTGTGACTGCCTATTTAGTTTTAAATGTTAGCAATACTCTGGGTTTAGTGGAGTCCCTGGAGCTTTTGGCACCGGTGCCACTGCACCTGCTGCACCATTCAAATCAAGTCCCATTAACTGCAAGGTAACTGCAATTGTGGCTGCCTTTTTAGTAGTAAAATATAGCATAGTTCTTATGTATTAACTTTATTTTTAACATCCAGTGTTTACTACATTATTTAGAATATGATCATAATGATTAAATAGGTTAAGTTGAAAAAAATCAATCACATAATGCATACGAAGTTCAAAGAAAAGCACTGGGGGCATGAATAGAAAATGCCACAAACTTTCTAAGGATGAAGCATCTGGTTTATACAACTAAATAATAACAAACATTGGCATAGCCAATAGGTCTCGCCTTTGGAAACTTTTAAGTGTTTAGCAAGATATATTGACGTTACCAGTGTCTTTAAGCTGTGCTGTACAAATTCTGCTGCATGCTGAAAAGTTATAATAAAGAAGTGGCAGAATAATTTTTGTTACCTTAGATATGACCAAAAAAACATTATGTACAACTGAACGACCACATTAAAAAAGTATCAAAAATAACGTCTGGAGGTTTTTTTTTTGTCCTTTCAATGCTGGCAACTTGCATCTGCCTGTCCCAATTGTTGCTTGTTGTGGGTTTTTTTCTTTATGGAGGGGGCATAAATAACAGGAGGGTGAAGGTAAGTGAGTGAGAGAGCGAGTCAGTGAGAGAGAGCGAGTCAGTCAGTGAGAGAGAGCGAGTCAGTCAGTGAGAGAGAGCGAGTCAGTCAGTGAGAGAGAGAGAGTCAGTCAGTGAGAGCGAGTCAGTGAGAGAGCGAGTCAGTGAGAGAGTCAGTCAGTCAGTGAGAGAGCGAGTCAGTCAGTCAGTGAGAGCGAGTCAGTCAGTCAGTGCGAGTCAGTCAGTGAGAGAGAGTCAGTCAGTGAGAGAGAGTCAGTCAGTGAGAGAGAGAGAGACAGTCAGAGAGAGAGCGAGTCAGAGAGAGAGCGAGTCAGAGAGAGAGCGAGTCAGAGAGAGAGCAAGTCAGAGAGAGAGGAGTCAGAGAGAGAGGAGTCAGAGAGAGAGCGAGTCAGAGAGAGAGCGAGTCAGAGAGAGAGAGCGAGTCAGAGAGAGAGAGCGAGTCAGAGAGAGAGAGCGAGTCAGAGAGAGAGAGTCAGAGAGAGAGCGAGTCAGAGAGAGAGAGCGAGTCAGTCAGTGAGAGAGAGAGCGAGTCAGTCAGTGAGAGAGAGAGAGCGAGTCAGAGAGAGAGCGAGTCAGAGAGAGAGCGAGTCAGAGAGAGAGAGCGAGTCAGAGAGAGAGAGCGAGTCAGAGAGAGAGAGCGAGTCAGAGAGAGAGAGCGAGTCAGAGAGAGAGAGTCAGAGAGAGAGCGAGTCAGAGAGAGAGAGCGAGTCAGTCAGTGAGAGAGAGAGAGAGTCAGTCAGTGAGAGAGAGAGTCAGTCAGTGAGAGAGAGAGAGAGAGAGTCAGTCAGTGAGAGAGAAAGCGAGTCAGTGAGAGAGAGAGAGAGTCAGTCAGTAAGAGAGAGAGCGAGTCAGTCAGTAAGAGAGAGCGAGTCAGTCAGTAAGAGAGAGCCAGTCAGTGAGAGAGAGCGAGTCAGTGAGAGAGTGAGAGAGAGCCAGTCAGAGAGAGAGAGAGAGAGAGAGTCAGCGAGAGAGAGAGTCAGCGAGAGAGAGAGTCAGCGAGAGAGAGAGTCAGCGAGAGAGAGAGAGTCAGCGAGAGAGAGAGAGTCAGCGAGAGAGAAAGAGTCAGCGAGAGAGAGAGAGTCAGCGAGAGAGAGAGAGAGTCAGCGAGAGAGAGAGAGAGTCAGCGAGAGAGAGAGAGAGAGTCAGCGAGAGAGAGAGAGAGTCAGCGAGAGAGAGAGAGAGAGAGTCAGCGAGAGAGAGAGTCAGTCAGTGTGGGAGAGTGAGTCAGTGAAAGTGAATGAGTCAGTCAGTGGGAGAGTCAGTCAGTGAGAGTGAGCCAGGCAAGTGATAAGAGTTGTTGAGAGGAGTGGCGTAATTCCTTAGTAGTAAAGCAGCCAAGGCAAATGGCTCTTGAACATGCTTGGAGTGAAAATGGTGTTGTTAATAGTGGGGTGTGCATGTGGGGGGTGAGGGGAGCGCATGTGGGGGGGGTGAGGGGAGCGCATGTGGGGGGGGGTGAGGGGAGCGCATTGGGAGGGTGAGCGCATGTTGGGGGGTGAGGGGAGAGCATGTGGGGGGTGAGGGGAGAGCATGTGGGGGGTGAGGGGAGAGCATGGGGGGGGTGAGGGGAGAGCATGGGGGGTGAGGGGAGAGCATGGGGGGGTGAGGGGAGAGCGTGTGGGGGTGAGGGGAGAGCGTGTGGGGGGTGAGGGGAGAGCGTGTGGGGGGTGAGGGGAGAGCATGTGGGGGGTGGGGGGAGAGCATGTGGGGGGTGAGGGGAGAGCATGTGGGGGGTGAGGGGAGCGCATGGGGGGTGAGGGGAGAGCATGTGGGGGTGGGGGGTGAGGGGAGAGCATGTGGGGGTGGGGGGTGAGGGGAGAGCATGTGGGAGGTGAGGGGAGAGCATGTGGGGGTGAGGGGAGAGCATGTGGGGGGTGAGGGGAGAGCATGTGGGGGGTGAGGGGAGAGCATGTGGGAGGGATAGGGGAGCACATGTGGGGGTAATATGCAGAGTGGATAGAGTTGGAGAGAGGATGGGGAGCGTGGAAAGCACCACAGCAGGGAGGAGAGAAAATGTGCAAAGAAAGGATGAATAGGGTGGTGATTGTAAATAGAGGATGTAGAGAAAATGGGGAGCGTATACAAGATGTTTGCGGTGGAGAGATGTGCACGTTAGAGAGCAGCAGTAGAACGAGAATGTGGATTTTGGAAAGTTGATGTTGAGAGAATATGGAGGATTGAGAGCAGATGGAGTATGTAAAGTAGATTTATACGGTGGTGAATGGAATGCTCGGAGAATAAATCGCAAGTGGAGGGATTGAGAATATAGGTGAGTAGAGGGTGGGGGTATGGTTAACATGGTCGACAGCAGATGTATAGTTTGCACAGCAAATTTTACAAAGAAAATCATCTATCCAAGGTGTAGAAAACAAGTGGTGTACATGGAGGGCTGAGAGTAGCTGTAGCGAGTGTATGTGGGGCTGTTGAAGGATGCAGACCGTGGATGTATAGAGTGCCGTGTTGGACAGGTGGACGCGGTGTAAAAAGCAGATGCAGTACAGAGAGCAGAAGTGGAGAGTGGACCTACAAGGTGCAAATGCACGAGGAAGAATATGGTGTAGATGTTGAAAATGGGAAAGAAATCTAACACGCTGGAAAATATTGCGTAGAAACAAAAGAAAAAATATTTGAATCGGAAACAAGGAAGGCGTGCTAAAAGGGCCAAGAGTAGACGGATTTCCAACCCATTCTACTTACAAATTACAAAACGAATACATCTCTCAGGAGGTGCAGAGGTCCAATGCCTCACTCACCTCGTCAAGATCATTTCTCCCTGCCCTACACCTTCTCCTGCCAAGAACTCTGCACTCGGTTTAACACCCTGCCCACTCCTTCGGCTTTATTTAAAAAGAGACTCTGAGAACTGCTGGTATAACTCCTCGAATTGAACTGCATCTCTGCGCTCCTCTGCACGCTCGCCATTTCCCTCGATTTCGATGGCAACATGTGGACAAAGACCTGCACAAGTTAAGGTCGACGAATCTGATTGCTGGTTTGGATGCAACAATACCCTTTCTGATTGGCCAAATCGGCAAGGAGGCGGGCACAAATGTTGGCCGTAGGAGAGCCCTTGCCCATTTCAATGCAACAATCTTTATTGGAAAAGTGAGATTAACAAGAAGATACGCAAACAAAAGCAAGAATGTAACCATCATTTAAAAGATTGTAGTCTTGGAGTCTGCAATAGAGACATGACCCCCTTCATAATTATACAGCAGTTTTTTTAATATGCAATGATGTTGATAGTTATAACAATAATGATGAGTTTTTAGATAGGTATCCCCTAAATTGAAATACTTTAAATAAACGTACTTTAATTAAACCTCACATATTTCATTAATATGAATTACCAAAAAGTTTGGGATTTTCAAAACTAACTTTAATTAGCATTTCATTTCAGGGGACTCAGATTTTTCATGCGCACACGCCCCTTTCCCACCAGCGTTTGACTGCAACCTGACGGAAAACCCAGATAGGCAAGCCCCAAATGTCTTCTTGATTACGAAGGATGCCGCGTGTGGGTCTACGTGTCGACTTTCTGAGGTAAAGATACATAGTACACCACTGTAAAACATGCCAGTGTCTGAGGGGCAAACCGAATTCCAATCCTGGTCTCTCTCCTCGCTTCACCGCATTGTGATCTTGGGCAAATTACTTTTATTTAATTTAGCGCAAATTCGCCCGTAAGGTATAGGAGTTCACAAGCACAAGTTTCGTTACAGAAGGGCGCAGATTCATATTTTGTGTGTAAGGGAAAATGAAGTGATTTGCCCAGAATCACAGAAGACTCGAACCTGGTTTCCCCGCTCACTCAGTCAGCAGCTCTGGCCCCCATGCCACATCCGCTTTCCGTTCAAGTTTATCTTCTACAGTGGAAATTCTTGATCAGTTACAAACAGTTTCCGCTGATATGAGATTACCGCTATATTTCTTGTTATCTACTCAAGTAAAAGGTGGCAATTCAGAAACCGTACCATAACAATTAGAGCTGTTTAACATAAGGGTTTCCCATTGTCTGCTGTGAAGAGCATGAGGGGGTTTAAACACATCGGCTAAGGAAAAATACAGAAAGAAACTTCGTATTTCCCTGATGCATTTTTATTGGACCTTTGTCAGCAGCAAGTTCTATGGATGGGATTGCTAGGTGATTTATGACACCTCCGAAAGTTGCTGGGTGACGACTCACGCTGACTCAAAGCACTAGAGCGTCATGCTCTTTTGAGTCAAATAAAGCAGTTACTCACTGATGATCGAAACACTTTAGTTTTCACATCTTTTTAAAAGGGCCATTTTATTACATAAAGCTTATTAGGAGCCCCATCTCACTTAAATATAAGTGCGTAACTGAAACTGACCAGACTTCGCCCTCCCAAAGTCGTCGGACACAAGAACTATTGCACAAGTAAAGTGATACACCCAGGATCACAGTTTAGTCAGGTGGGGAAGTAAGGGTTTGCATCAACACAAATGGAGGTTCCCCTATGTACTGTGTAACAGGGAGGGGGAATTCACTCGGGAAGAAAAGAGAGTCCCTGTAGAGGGTAGCAGGCAAGGATAGCTGTGGCTAGAACTCAGGGGGAATGATTTTGACCTGTAACTGCTAACTTAGCAAACATAAGTATCAAACACAAGGGTATGCAGTGCACTGTGACTGAATCAAATGATGAAGAAAAAATTTATAAAAATATGAAGAATTTATTCATAAGTACCTCCCACTCGGGTTACAATCTATTACAAAGTTAAAACTTTCTTACAATACCATTCCGGATAGTACCACATATATAAAATAAACAATTAAAACAAAATATACAATAAAAAGGGTCTTAACAAAAGGTCGACGCGGCGTTTCGGTGTCACTTTATCTCGGCACCTTCATCAGGACATTTAAGACTTTTGAACTTTGTATCTAAGAATAAATAACAATATTTTAGTGTACTCACAATTATGCCTATGAATACAATCATTTGAACGTGTTCTTACAGCCACCAAATTACACACTCTAATGGTCACTCCCCTGGTTCCCAGAGACTTTTTAACTATTTTGCCTCAGGTCAACTTGTTTATGGTCAATACTTTGGTATGCATAGACTGAGTATCTCCCAAACAATATCTTATTCATAATGCAATTCTGGTCCATATACCTGAAAATTACGGTTGAGGAAGCTTTTCAATTGCTGTCCGTTTAGCGTACTTTCTATGTTGATACTTTCGAATATCTATGAATCAGAAGTTCTACTGCACACCAGTCAACTAAAAAAACATAAATAATTACATCTTTAGTCTATGTTTTCTCTATACACATCACGGTAATTCAGTGCACACCCAGCCTCTGGCGCTAGTTACCTTTGATGATGGAGTTCGTTCTTATACATTTAGCACGGAGAAACCACCGTATATGGGGTCAATGTCAATCGATTCAACAGGCTGTGGTTGATCTAAGTATGCATAAACAAGGAATCATCTTTAGTCTAAAAAAGGACTTGTTACCATTGCCACTTCTTAACTTTACAGCTCTCATCTTGCTGCATCAATTGCTACTCGTTACTCACCAGCTTATTCGTGAGTGTTCTTAATAAATTCGGTGTACCATGAAGATAGGACCGAGTTCTCCAGTTGATTCTGGTTAAGGCTCAATTTTCAGTGTATAGGAGGTCTGTGCAATGGAATAAAAGGACGTTCATTATGGAGCTCCTGATATCCATTATCGGCCACACCAATAATAGAAAAATCAGCAATGATGCCGAATAGCCGATATGGATCGTAATAAATGTTCCACGAAGGACAGATGTTATATAAAATAGAAACATTATCTACTATTATCACAACCAGGGACGACGATCGGTAAAAGTTTAACTTCCGGGTCATTTCTGTCAGTGGCAGCATAAAAACGCGACCCCGTTCTCCATTCATTCCACTTCGAATGGAAAGGAAGAACGAAGCACGGAGAAACAGGGAGGCCGAACTGAGGAATTAAGGTATGGAAAACGAAGGGCTCGGTCGGGAGGCTTAAGAGTGAGAGTAGACACTATGTGAATGGCTCTTGAGTAAACGGGTAACCTTGTATAATCCTGGTATACCAAGTAGTCTATCAGTAACTCTGGTAACATTGGGAGGTAATGGGACTTGCATAGGATCTCTAAGTATAGTTTAAATTAAACCAAAAGAAGAAGGCAAGCAGTGATAAAGGAGAATATAATGGATATCAGGAGCTCCATAATGAACGTCCTTTTATTCCATTGCACAGACCTCCTATACACTGAAAATTGAGCCTTAACCAGAATCAACTGGAGAACTCGGTCCTATCTTCATGGTACACCGAATTTATTAAGAACACTCACGAATAAGCTGGTGAGTAACGAGTAGCAATTGATGCAGCAAGATGAGAGCTGTAAAGTTAAGAAGTGGCAATGGTAACAAGTCCTTTTTTAGACTAAAGATGATTCCTTGTTTATGCATACTTAGATCAACCACAGCCTGTTGAATCGATTGACATTGACCCCATATACGGTGGTTTCTCCGTGCTAAATGTATAAGAACGAACTCCATCATCAAAGGTAACTAGCGCCAGAGGCTGGGTGTGCACTGAATTACCGTGATGTGTATAGAGAAAACATAGACTAAAGATGTAATTATTTATGTTTTTTTAGTTGACTGGTGTGCAGTAGAACTTCTGATTCATAGATATTCGAAAGTATCAACATAGAAAGTACGCTAAACGGACAGCAATTGAAAAGCTTCCTCAACCGTAATTTTCAGGTATATGGACCAGAATTGCATTATGAATAAGATATTGTTTGGGAGATACTCAGTCTATGCATACCAAAGTATTGACCATAAACAAGTTGACCTGAGGCAAAATAGTTAAAAAGTCTCTGGGAACCAGGGGAGTGACCATTAGAGTGTGTAATTTGGTGGCTGTAAGAACACGTTCAAATGATTGTATTCATAGGCATAATTGTGAGTACACTAAAATATTGTTATTTATTCTTAGATACAAAGTTCAAAAGTCTTAAATGTCCTGATGAAGGTGCCGAGATAAAGTGACACCGAAACGCCGCGTCGACCTTTTGTTAAGACCCTTTTTATTGTATATTTTGTTTTAATTGTTTATTTTATATATGTGGTACTATCCGGAATGGTATTGTAAGAAAGTTTTAACTTTGTAATAGATTGTAACCCGAGTGGGAGGTACTTATGAATAAATTCTTCATATTTTTATAAATTTTTTCTTCATCATTTGATTCAGTCACAGTGCACTGCATACCCTTGTGTTTGATACTTATGTTTGCTAAGTTAGCAGTTACAGGTCAAAATCATTCCCCCTGAGTTCTAGCCACAGCTATCCTTGCCTGCTACCCTCTACAGGGACTCTCTTTTCTTCCCGAAGTAAGGGTTTGACCTTATGTATACTGCTTCCACAGTTAGCCATGTAACCGAAGGCCACATCACTTAAAAGAACGGAAAATAGTTAGTCAGCCATTTGGTCTGTTGTGTGTTTGTTGTGCCCCAGTTTCGCAGTCACTTACTTACATGCTTTTGACATTCATGGCAAAAAGATGTAAACTACATCCACTGATTGGAGAGACATTCCAGTATTTATTGGTCCACCATCACAAGGCATTCCCTACTATAAGTGTCTTTCCTCTGTGCTGTTTGAGTGTACATGCTGGGAGATCAGCCCCACAAAGCGAAGGAGCACCTCACACACAATATGGCGGGAGAACCAAAAGCAGAGAACTAACTGACCTGACCGTTCAACAGGGTTCTGCATGTCACCAAAAATCTGCACTGTTCTGCTGCAACAACGTTTTCCAGATCACAATGTCAGAGAGAGCTGAGCAGACTTTGCTATCTCGTGGTTCGCTTATGTAGCACCACTGCCTAACACTGGCCAGGATCCCCAGAGGACAGCGCAGCAGGAAGCGACCGGGAATGGCTAAGGGCTGTCTCTAACTGTGCAAGGAATGTATGGCTACGCCGGGCATTTATGTGCAAAAGTGCAAGAGAAATCACCCACTGTATATTCTTAAAGCGTTGCTGAAACATAATGTATAGAACAGTGTAAATATTTTTTGCTATATTGCAATCTGAATATATTATGATTATACCCATTGTACAGCGCTCCGAAGGCAGCTCGCTCAGATCAAGTTTGCGCTTTATCAAAGAAGTTTCAATGAAATAAAACAACCCGCGTGTTGTTTTTTTACAGATTGGTACAAGTGCACCATTGGTCCCATACATGTTTTCTTTAAGTAGTTAAGAATTTGACAAGGATCAGGACCTCCCCCCATCAATTTCAGTCTGGAGCAGCTCCTTGACAGTGCTTTTATGAGCTAAACTGCCACAGCACGGTAACGTTCGGATGAGCATCTCTCATAAGGAATAATAAGTGACCGTTTCAGAACAGAAACGGGTTATCAAAGATTTGGTGTAATGATTGTCGCCCCCTCTCGGATCGCTAGAGCCACAATGCCAATCGTTTGATTTGTAATTGTCAGTCTTTGTGTGAGAATCTTTGCCAAACGACCCACTTTGCAGATCCATTCCGTTTAAAGTTTGCAGAGGACAACTATCAAAGCAGTAGGAGCCACACAGCTTTCTCAGTTAAGGTTTTACTAGCAAGACCTCCTTCTGTGAAACTGAGGAATAAATACATGACGTGACATAGAAAGCAGAGGCCACAGTTGTTTTAAAGTGAGATAACAACAGCACGCCGCTGGGTGACGTCACCATTGACCGCCTCATGTTCAATATGAATATAATAGGCTGGCTGATAAACTGGTTGAAAGTATGTGATATTCTAAAGCAGAGGTGCAATTCGTTGACCAAGTTGCCCCCAGTAGTTCCAGAAAGATTGTGCTACAGTCACAGCTTCCACAATTGTCAAAACTGAGTGCCCCTCCTGGCACAGCAAGCAAGCCCTAAACAAATTCAGGAGTGGAAGGCTAGTATTTAGTGATATATATTAAAAAAAAAAAACTCTTGAATATGATGGAGATTGGTCAGAATGGAAGTTGTTTTGGTAAAATATATGTTTTGACCAGCGTAGGGTCGGGTGTGTGTGTGTGGGGGGGGGGAGGGGAGTTGTAGGAGAACATAAAATTATATTAAAAAATTTCTGCCTTAAGCAATCGCAACTCCGGACAAGGCTGATGCATAAGGTGTGGATGGCCATTTTCAAATCATCCTCAGGTCATCAGGAATAGTCTCATCTTGTGACGTAATCAGATACTCATCCTCAACTCATCAAGAACAATCTTGTTTTACAAAGTAATCAGGTGCTCATTTTCGAGTCATCTGCAAGTCATCAAGCACAGGTTTCAAAGCTTTGCTGATTACTTCAGGAGGTTGATGATGTGTGATGACGTGAAAATGACTTCTAAGGTAGTTGAATGATTATCCAATGACTCTGGGATGGCTTCTAAGGTAATCCTGTTCTACCTGGGATGTTTCCCATTTACAGTTGTTAGATTTGTTCTCTTTGGTAACCCTTACATGGGTCATGTTTATTGGGTCTTCACCAATTAACATAACATTTAACCCTTATTCTGGGTTCGTTTTGGTTCATGGGTACTATTCCCATTGATAAATCTTCTATTGGTAACCCGATTTCACAGGGTATGTTTATGGAGGTTCCTCCATTTAACATCGCATGTAACCTTCTCTGGATTGGTTTTGGTTTATGGGTACGGTTCCCCTACACAGGGTGTAGTTTCTAGTTTATGTTCCCATATTCTTGTATTAAGTCTTACTGGACTTTATGGGTCATATTCCCTAGTGTTAGTACCTCGTATGAGTGGTGGAAGTTTGGTTTTTAGCTCCTCTTTCACAGCAATTGTAAGTTTCCTTAATTGAGGAATCTTGTCTATTGATTTGTTCCCTTTCAGAAGGGATTGTTGTTGCGGGTTTGTTTTTGCTCTCTGCAATTTGCAAGGAACGTTGTTCTTAATATTTATTGGGAGAGGATGGGTTATTTTACTCCACTGATGTTCGCAAGGCATCCATTCTCTCTGTTAAAAATAGCTCTGATCCTCCCGTGGTGTTTACTTTATTTCACATCCTTGAGTTTTGAACTATTTCTTGCTTTTGTACATTTCTGTATATAGTTCTTCTTTTGCAGTATTGTTACTTTTTGTTTTCTTTTAAAAGGAAAGGGATGTGTTATGCCCTGCATAGTTATTCTATGTTCCACTCTTCACCCTTTCTTCCTGCTTCTCAGCCAATGTGCATGTTTACTGTAAAATGTTGGGAATGCAGTGATGCATGAAATGTTGTATGTCTGTGTAAGTGAGGAATGACAGTTAGAGAGAGAGGGGCTGGGCAGCAGGCAGGCTGCTCCTGGTAGGGTTTGCTACTACAAGGGGTTTCCTACTACCTGGAAGTAATGGCTTGACTACTGGCTAATCTACTTATACTTCACCTGTTACCTGAACTACCTGTCTGTTGTACTTACCAACCATCTGGATGTACTTGAACCGACTACAGATTAAAGTACATGTTAAATCTACTTTGCTACGAGTGTCTACTTTTGTACCACTGAGTACAAAAGAAGATATTTTGTTGGGCCAGAGTACATGCCTGTCCACTGCATAGGCCCTTTAGGAGATATTCTCTTAATTTCTTCATTTGATTTGGAGGACTTAAGGTTTACCTATTCTTTGTTGAGAGTACATTTAGTGGCTTTGTCCAGCTACTTTGCGTTTCCTCCCTTCCGCCCCTGATTGCTGTAAAGCAGCAGAGATTTTCCTTACCTGTGATTGCAACATTTGTTTTTTAGGTCTCGCCTAGTGATGCAGTGCGAAAGGGATCGCTTTGCAAGGCATGCAGTATACACTATAGTGTGGAAGTTTCGTGGGGGCTCTGCCCACTCTCCAGCCCATCTTCTTCATTGGCTTAGGTTCTAAATGCTGCCTTCCAATTGGTTTTGAGGTTATTAGTCCCTCCCCATAACAGCCATGTCAGTCATTTCTATCCTTCCATGGCTTCACTGCACAGACTACTTTCTTCCTGTGCCTTCTCGCCCCCCCACCACGCCTCACCCACATGCATTGTTTGTACAGCCCCTGACGATTGTGCACCTCCTTGGTATTGTACTGTGATTGGCTGCTGTGCTGAGATATGCCCTCCTCTTTTGGTTGAAGAAACTCCCGCCCCTCATGCCAGTTGACAACAACGCTAATCACGCAACCCAATTTAATGTTATGAAAAAAAACATGAACGTGTGCCAATATAGCGTAATTGGTGCTCCTGCAAAGCGCACAAATACCTTCAGGTCTATTTCACGCTATTAAACAATTGTAAAAAAAATATGTTACCTAGAAAATGTTTTGCCCCGATTCCACAGCGCTGAGCTAAGTCCTGCTAAGAGTGCCATGTCTCTAAAATCAGAGAGCCGCGACGCTGTTACTAATGAGAAACAATTTGATACCTGTAAAAGAGTTTTGACAAATTTGTTGACTTGAAGACCATGTTTTCTCAACAATTTTAATGTTCTTACACGAGCTTCAAGATCAGTAAAGTGTTACCATTAATACCCGTTTGCACACACTTTAAATGTACTGCGGTGATGTAACTCTCTGTTGTAAAATGCACCTTTACTGAACCGTGCTAGTGAAGGGGAGCAGCGATCTGAGGTCGGTACGAAGGTGCGAAGGTTAGCAGAGCCAGCTCCTCTTAGCGCAGGGGTTCCCACCCGTTTCTATATCCTGCACCCCAACCTTTTCTATGTCCCGCAGCCGTAGGTAACTTTGAATAATGTTCACCCCGTACAAAGTTCTCGCCCGATTCCTATTATACATACTGTAAAAATACTTTCCCTCTTTGTCGCCCCCACTGAAATGCCATCTCGCGCCCCTGGTGGTGCGGGCACCCCAGGCTGGGAACCCCTGTCTTAGGGTAGGCATGCTCGTCAAGGACTCCTCTTTTTTCCTGCCCAGGAGATCCTGCTGTCTGCTGGAGTTTATAGAGCGTTGTGACGCTCTTTCAGCCAGTGAGGGCAGCCTGGGTTAAACACGTGCCGGGGTCAATAGAGTGTGCATCTTCTGCTTCTTTCACCAGTGTTTCTTGTGTGATGTTTCCCGCGCAAGGGTTACAAAGCACCAAGAGAAAGCGCAGGTGAGCGGTGTGCTTTGTATGTTGACGGGGCTTCATCACACTTGGAGTCGGCTCCAGAAGATGTCAGACAGGTCTTATCTTACCACGAGCCACCAGGCAGCGGAGGGGCTCTAAGATGAGCCTTGGCGCCCATCCCCCTTCCCTCCCTTCCCCCCCATTACCCCCATGGCTCTTCACATGACTTCCTGCCGGCTGAGGGACATCTGACCACGGAGGGTAGAAACGAATCGCACTGCTAACAGATATCAGCAGCTTAAACACCTGGTTGAGGAGTCAGTTTGCAACAAGCAGGAGTGGGAACATGAGACAGGAAATGCAGACTTTCATCATTTTGTGTTGATGAAATGAGTACAGTTTCACATGGGTAATTGCATAATTTTTATGAATCAGATCGAGTGTGGTCTCTATCAGACGACCGCTCCCTGCACCCTCGGTCCTTTGTTAAATGTAAAAAGTACAACACTCCCAAAAGAATCAGTGCTGCTCTGATCGTTAAACATAGACCCTCGGCGCCTTGAGGCCGTCTGATTGTGAAACAACACTACAGCGCTGACCTGTCAAATTGCACTATATGACAGAGCAGACAGCCTCCAGGACACCTACCAGTGTAGGCTGGTGCCTGGGTGCACAGGGCCGTACCTAGCAAGGAATCAGCAGGTGCGGAAACACTGGGGATCAATGGTTCTAGCGGCAAACTGTCCCAAAACGAAGGGGGCTCTAGGGGCCCACTGCAGTGAAATGATGGCTCTAGGAGCCCGCTGCACTGAAATGATGGTTCTAGGGGCCAGCTGCACCGAGATGATGGTTGGGGGTTGTACCGGAAGAAAATAGTCAAGGGCAGAGCCTGTGGCCCGGAAAAAGTTGGGAGGCGTGATGGCACCGGAAGTGTAAGGTCACCCGGTCAGGCTGGAAGCAGGCGCTTACCCGAAGGAAAGGCATGGTGGTACCTACCAGAAATAAAAGGTCACCCGTTCGGGTTGGAAGCAGAAGCTTACCCGGAATAGAATGTGTGGTGGCACTGGAAGTGAGAGGTCACCTGGTCAGGTTGGAAGTGGTCGCTTACCCGAAACGAAACATGTGATTGCAACGGAAGTGAAAGGTCACCCGGTAGGGAAGTGAATGATGGCCGGCACTGAATGTAGGGCACAGTGCTTCTGGCTATATTACAGAGGTCATGGTATACTTCTGCAGGAGGGCCTTGGTGAATTTCTTGAAACTAGACAAATTAGCAACAGCTCTGTTATCTTATAGACCAATAATCTTATGGCTGTAAGATTGTTAGAAAAGTTTAAGTTAATAGGATTGGTGAGGTTGCTCCTTTTATCATAACCAAAGATCAGAATGGTTCCATCAGTGGGCAAAGACTCTCTGCCAACACACAGTTCATGAATGAATATATTTTTGGTCCCATTGAATGCCATTCCTGCTGTTATCGTGCTGATTGACACCGAGAAGGCCCTTGACCTTGTTGACTGGAGGTATCTATTTAAAATTTACATATGTTTTGGTTTTCTTTTCAGTTTACAAGATCTATTCAGCTACTGTTTCAAGAAGCCTTGGCACTGTTTGTTATTAATATTTCTTCTGCAGGTCAAATTGGTTTGAGATGCGGTCCCTTTTCCGCCTTGCTCTTTGCCCATTTTATCGAATCGCTCGCTCAATATATCACTCCAATGCTTTGCCAGCAATCAAAACCTATATGAATGTGGGGGCTACGAAATCAATGAAGGCAAAACTGTGTCTCATTTATAACACCTCAGTTGACGTTCTTCCTTCTGCCTTGAGGGGAAACTCAAGCTATTGCAGATACCTGCACCATCAGCTTATTAAGACTGGATCAACAGGCTACGGAATGCTCTCTGGATGGAAAAAAAAAACAACCAATATATTGCGCACTGCCACAAGTTTTACGATATCAACTGGGCCCATATATATGTATGAATATAGTAAATATGCAAGCCTAGATACCTTAGGTCATGTAAGCTCATACCAAAGGGATAGTGCAGTTACTGCCTTAAACAGCAGACTGCCTCAGCCTGCAGAATAACACTCTGAGAGGCCCAAAAAGTGATAGGTGAATGCTATCTATGTAACACCATCAATAGGGGAGGTGAGGAAGGGTGGGAAAATAATATATAGGGGTGGGCATTACTTGCATAATTTGTTCTAGAGTAAATACACACAACGACTACAAATGTATGTGAAATTACATGGAACTATGCAAGCAGCATAACCCAAAATGTTGCACTATTTGTTTAGCACAAAATGCACCCTAACATCTAAAATTGACCAGAGGATGCATTTTAGGCTGAGACGACAGCACTAACTGCAGCAGAACATGAACAGCAGCAGCCAGAAGACGCTCGCACTCACTAAATCTGTTAGTCCTGTGATTGTGCAGTAGGATTTTTGTACCAAATTACTCATAATCATGCAAACCTGTGTAATCAACTGGGGCCAGATGTAGGTAGCCCAATACCGGTCGGTAACGGCCGAAATTACCGAATTTTTGCCGTTACCGACCGGTATTGGGCATTTGAAACGTAGGGGCCACATTTCAGGATTCGGTAATTTAGCGAATCGGTAATTTAAGGAATCGGTAAATTACCGAATTCTTAAAGTACCTATTCGGTAAATTACCGAATCCGTAATGTAGGGAGCACTCAAGTGAGTGCTTTTACATTTAAGGATTAGTTATTTACTACCAACTATAAGTTGCTGGTAAATTCCGAATACCTTTTAAAAAGCAATTTTTTGCTTTTTTTTCAGTGCCATTCATGCCCTTAGGGCATGTATGTGTGCTACATGTGCACACAGGCACCATTCAGGGGTAATTCAGGGTATCAATGTGACACCCTGCCACCCTTGAATATGTGGCCCCTATTACCCATTCGGGAATGGCTTCCCATTCATTCCTATGGGCCTCCAGGCCCATAGGAATGAATGGGAATTTCTGTATCGGTAAATAACGATTGGGTATTTACAGAACGTTACCGATTCGGTAAAATTAACCAAATCGGTTCTTACATACCATTTACAGATTCTGAAATACCGAATCGGTAAAATTTGGTATTTTAGAATCTGTAAATGATATTTACCTACATCTGGCCCCTACTTTTTTAAGTAATACATGAAAAAAGAGAAATGCGAAATTAACAAAATTACTCCAATTACTTCATAGAAATAAAATTTCACCAATGCCTATAATTACATTTGGTTGATGAAGTAAATGTTGCACTTGCTGGTTAATAGGAGTAGGCAATCTCTACTGTGCATTAAAACCTTGATATTAAGGGCTACTTGCATCAAAAGAACAAGCATTGGCAAAGCCAATAGGTCTTGCCTTTGGGACCTTATAAGTGTTTCGCCATGCAACGGTTGATGTTATTGCACCAAGGATATTGTCAGACCCTCCAGGATTTCGCGATTTCGCGGTTTGCCGCGAAATCGGCACTTTTCTAAAAATGCAGCGATTTTTACAAAAGTGTCTGTGAAATCGGCACTTTTGTAGAAATCGCAGCATTTTTACAAAATCCGCTATATCCTGGGGGGTCTGATAATTATCTTGTTTTCGAAGCAATATGGGTGGAACAATAAATACATTGTATAAAGAAATTCGCAAGGGTTGTTTGTATTTAATGTGACTTCCACCCTAAATATAAAAAGGCATGTTTGGGAGAAGCGAGCGCACGCTGCTTTCAACACATCAAATGATAGATTTGTCATGACATATTCAGAAGCACATTTCTTAAGAGCAGGCGGGCAACTAGAGGCAAATTTGGGGGGGGGGGAAATATTTTCGGGAGGGCTAATTCTGCAAACCACAGACATAGTGCCTGTAAGAAGGGGTGAACACACAACAAAAGCCTCATTTACAAGTAATCGTCTTTTAAAGACCTGTTAAGTTTTGTAAGTGCGGCTGTAATTTGATGCTCGCCAGTCTGCATAGCTCTGTCAGCCCGGGCTGACAAACACGACGGGGGGGGGGGAGGCTGAAGCCCCGTGAGCCCAATGGGTGTTGCGCGCCTGCTTAAGAGCCTGTTTGTGCCTGTGAAATCGATTAGCATAAATTAACATGAGCAGCAGCGGTTGCCATAGCGGCGACTTCCTAACAACAGAAATGAGTTGTGTAATATTTAAGGCAATATTTGACGTGTCTATTAGGGCTGGGTCTGACCTGCAGCTTCCTTCCTTTGTGCCTCTGCTGTTTGTATTTTTGGGGGTTCCAGCAGCAGTTTCCAGTCACCCGTGCGTGGCTTGTTTCTTGAAATGGGTTTCAAAATGAAATCCCCAGAACCTCTGCCGTGAGCACTTCTCTCATCACCGGAAAAAATGGAGATGAAACTGTAGGGAGCACTTCCCTTCTGAGGCTGGAAAGTCGGAGTTAATAAGTTGGGTTTGTTAGAAAAAGAAACTAAAAAGCGGCATGTAATTGAAAAAAAGAGCCTATTAGTTCGATAATGAAAACTCTTCATTCTCCATGAGGTCCGAATGCGCTGCGCTTCTCAAATGAATTATTGTTGCTTTAATGCAGGCGGGAATATGTTGGGTGTATCCCTGTCATTTGAACAATTGAAGGCTTGGTCTACAGAGCGCCAGATACAGGAATACAACAGTATGTATAATTCAATCGAGGAAGGAGACTGCTGTGAGCGCAAAACCAATCCTTAGCAGTGCCACTCTCCTCACCCTCGGGGGGCGCTGGCATTTTCGTGGCCAGCTGCAGACTATATAGCTGGACTAGCAGCCTCATGACCCCATCCTAGCCCAAGACCTATGCCAGTGCCCAACCTTTATGCGTGAGAAACCTTTTTCTCTGCCTAAATGCAGATTACCTTACAGCAGAGCACAAGTGTGGGGGGTAATGGTATGGCCGGTGCTATGATATAATTACAGGAGGCAGTGATGCTGGTAACTGGGTCTGCCCGGCATAGCCCAACTGGCAGATGAAGAACTGCAATTCCAAGGGATAACAGCCTTCACCTGTGGGCTGCTTCCTCTATTCCATATTCCAGGTTGCCTATTTAAAGTGGAATACTCTGATAAAACAGTTTCCATTGATTTAAGGCTGAAAATGAATGATTATGAGTAAAATAAAGTGCCGCTAAAATGCCGCAAAATTTCCATATTTGTGCCGCTAAATTTGCGAATCCATGCCGCTATATCCTGGGGGGTCTTAATTGTGCTGCATAACTAAATACTTATAAGGTCCCGAAAGCGAGACCTATTGGCTATGCCAATGATTGTTCATTCGGTGGCTGGGCGTCAATGGTTCAATGTGACATCAGGTCGCCCTGACTAACCAGTGTGATACTTTGGTGTCTCTTTAGAGATGGGGCTCTCTGTGTAAGCCAGTAAGAGTTGAATGGATTCTGTGACGCAGTAGAGGTGTTTTTCTCACGTCAATGCCGCTATACTGTTGTAAAAACAAACCTGAACATTATCCTTTTAAGTTTAGTAATACATTTGTGAGGTGTTTATTACAACTGTGCGCGCACACAAAAGTCTCCTCCCCTCTCACCCCTTCCCCGTGCCTCACCCGGAGCCCTCCTCCTCTAATTAACATAAATTGTGGTTCAAGGATTGGGTGGAAGAGCGGGTGGGTGTCCACTGAGGAGCCCTCTGTATTGTGGAAACGGACACTCAGGAAAGCAGGAGCCCAGACCGCGCCTTCACTTTGTTGCTCCCTGAGACCTGGGTTTAAAGTTGCTAAAACTCCCAATGTTTCAATCCAGCAAACATTGATGCCCCCCTGGTGCCTCCTCCTGTGTCAATCCAGCAAACATTGATGCCCCCTGGCGCCTCCTCCTGTGTCAATCCAGCAAACATTGATGCCCCCCTGGAGCCTCCTCCTGTGTCAATCCAGCAAACATTGATGCCCCCTGGTGCCTCCTCATGTGTCAATCCAGCAAACATTGATGCCCCCCTGGTGCCTCCTCCTGTGTCATTCTTGCAAACATTGATGCCCCCCTGGTGCCTCCTCGTGTGTCAATCCAGCAAACATTGATGCCCCCCTGGTGCCTCCTACTGTGTCAATCCAGCAAACATTGATGCCCCCTGCAGCCCCCTCGGGTGTCAATCCAGCAAACATTGATGCCCCCCTGGAGCCTCCTCGTGTCTCAATCCAGCAAACATTGATGCCCCCCTGGTGCCTCCTCGGGTGTCAATCCAGCAAACATTGATGCCCCCCTGGTGCCTCCTACTGTGTCAATCCAGCAAACATTGATGCCCCCTGCAGCCCCCTCGGGTGTCAATCCAGCAAACATTGATGCCCCCCTGGAGCCTCCTCCTGTGTCAATCCAGCAAACATTGATGCCCCCCTGGTGCCCCCTCGGGTGTCAATCCAGCAAACATTGATGCCCCCCTGGAGCCTCCTCGTGTGTCAATCCAGCAAACATTGATGCCCCCTGGCGCCTCCTCCTGTGTCAATCCAGCAAACATTGATGCCCCCCTGGTGCCTCCTCGTGTGTCAATCCAGCAAACATTGATGCCCCCCTGGTGCCACCTCGTGTGTCAATCCAGCAAACATTGATGCCCCCCTGGAGCCTCCTCCTGTGTCAATCCAGCAAACATTGATGCCCCCCTGGTGCCCCCTCGGGTGTCAATCCAGCAAACATTGATGCCCCCCTGGAGCCTCCTCGTGTGTCAATCCAGCAAACATTGATGCCCCCCTGGCGCCTCCTCGGGTGTCAACCCAGCAAACATTGATGCCCCCCTGGAGCCTCCTCGTGTGTCAATCCAGCAAACATTGATGCCCCACTGGCGCCTCCTCCTGTGTCAATCCAGCAAACATTGATGCCCCCCTGGAGCCTCCTCGGGTGTCAATCCAGCAAACATTGATGCCCCCTGGTGCCTCCTCGCGTGTCATTCTTGCTTCTATAAGTGCTGGTGGGAGTCAAGTGTCAGTGAGTGCACTCCACAGCATCTCAGACAGGTTTGTTTTCAGTCAGCTGGTGGAGTGACGCCCTTTGACATTAAGTACCCCAGCCCTCTGTGGCCTTCCTGTCCCAGGGGCACATTTGAGCACCAGAGGTTCCTTCCCTGTGATGTCCTAATAGTGGATAGACTATGCTAGGTAGATTCAGATATTGACTCCCAGCGGCACACCGGTCCCCAGTTAGCATGTGTGATCCTGGTCAGCTGTGACACACCGGACTCAAGCTGTCTTCACGCGGTTTGTGTCCTCAGAACAAATGACACTGAAGTAAAACTGCAGCAAAGGCTCTGCTGCAAATGTGGGCTTCTTGGGTAACAGGACATAGAGCAGACATATCCTGCTTCAGCTCATGATTCTTAACTAATCCCTCAGCAGCGACAAATACTGCAAAGATACTGTGCAAACTGCTCGGTTTTTACTTATTAAAGACACTTTTACCAGACAAAAAGCATGGTGCGTGATTCAAATGTATAAAAAAAAACTTGTAAGATTTGTAAGATTTCTTTTTGTGAAATTAAAGGGGAAACTGATTTAGTTCCCAATTTGGCTTGCACTTTCAGCAAGTGAACTGACACCAAGATATTTCTTATTCCGTACAGGCAAACATGAGCAAATTCAGTATGTTCCATGCTTTGCCCTGGTGCAAACATGTATGTAAGAAATGGAGCCCACTATTCCCTGATCAGACAAAATCAGGGCGAGTGACAGACACGAACATGTCAATGCGTGACGTGGCTGCTGTCTGTCTCGTTCCTTATGCACAAGTTTCATCTGTTCTGTATCTTATAAAATAAGCATTGGCATAGCCAATAGGTCTCGCCTTTGGGAATTTATAAGTGTTTAGCCATGCAACAGTTGATGTTGTTGCACCAAGGAAATTGTGCTGCTTAACTAAATGCTTATAAGGTCCCAAAGGCGAGGCCTACTGGCTATGCCAATGCTTGTTTTTATTTGAACTGAGCTTGTTATCTAGTATCAAGTCATGGTAGCTTGGAGTCTAATGACTGGGCATTGGAAACAGTATTTATTTCCTGCTCAAGTACTGTTTAACACTAGAACAAGAACAAGACGTTTGGTAATAAACATGATCCCTAAATTCTGATTTCTGAAGAACCTCTCATTTTTTTTAGCTGAAATCACTTTGGTGTCCAACTGTAAGGAAATGTGGCAGCTTATTAGCATTAAAGACTAATTGTTACCACTCAAGCGGACAATGCAAGAACGGAAGAGTTTAATGAAGGCCATCTGGAGTGTGGGTAGAAACTAAAACCCTTGGGACCTAGAGAGGACAAGCTGGCACTGCACAAGGATATGGGGGTAAAAGTAAACATTCAATGGTTCACGCTATCCCAGGAAGATGACTCGGGTCTACCAGCATTGAACCCTGTGACCTGCAGGTTAGACTTCAATTTCAAAAGTAATAGTGACTTAACTCTCTGACCTAACAGGAAGGACCCACAACACAAGGATGCCGGGTTAGAATGGAGAACTGAGGAAAGAATGCAAGGGGACGGGATGGGTGGACTGAGGACAGGAAGAAAGAAGACAGGAGGAAGCAGACTTGGAAAGCACCGGGGTGAGAGGAAATAAAAGAAGGAAGGAGGCAGCAGAAATGGATGGCCATCTGCAAATCGAGATGGAATGAGAGACAACACCTCTGAAGGGAGACACACAAACAGGAAAGGACGGAAGGGCTGAGGAGCGGAAGGAATGCGCGCGTGGCTGCGGTGATAACGAAAGAATGGCTGCAATGTGCACACTGGCGGGAGAAATGAACTTCAACAAACAGGCCAGCGCACAAATGAGAGAGCAGAGAGAAGGCTGCTGGGACTCGCTCCCTCCTCACTTCAAAGCGGCCGAGACTCCATGCCCCGGCAGGCAGCGGGGGTGCGGACGCGCGGCGCACTGCAGAGCGGCCCGGGGGAGTCCCAGCCCTGCCAAACGGGGTCTGCTCTGACTGAAACCTGTGCAATCCCGTCTAGGGAGACACCCCCAAACATTTGAAGAGACATTACAGCAAATACTACTGGCCCAGACGACCATACGCAAGCAGAGAGGACTGCGGCTGGCCGGGGCCACGCAGTGGCCATCAGGAGGGCGGCCCCTTAGATACCGAGGGCTTCCCCCCGCCCCTCTCTAGCCCCTCTCCTCCCCCGGGCAGGCGAAGTCCCGAGGGGAGCTAGGAGGAGCTGTATGGGCACGTCCGGTGCGGCAGGCAGGGCGAGGGGTACATAAGCCCCCCTCGCCATTTTCTCTGCCTCTTTGCCGCCCCGGACGCATAGGTTGCTGCACACGGGGGTAATGGCGCCCGGGTGCGGCCATATGGGCTCCACTTGCTGCACAGGCGACATGTGGGTGTGGCACACATGGGCAATGGCGCCCGGGCGCGGCCATCTTGGCTGCTCTTTCCTTGTTGGGGTATGCACCTGGACTTCGCGGAGGAAAGTTTACGTGCAGCTGCAGTTAGGCGTCACATGCAGAGGGAGGTTATCCACTTTTGGCATTGGAGGCGCATTATTGTGTTCAGTGGTATGTGGACTTGTGACGGGCTACGGATCGCTGTGGTCGCGCCACCTGTTAAGCATGAGGGGCAGACGTCCTGGGCACGGGATGCCCCCAACCCCCCCCTCTCTTTGGTCGGGTGGTGCTGGGGTAACAGCCTGTACCATGGGCCCTGTGGTTTGGTAGGACAAGGCCTGGCTGTAAGGTAGACACTCTCGTGAGATGCGGTACACCATTCAAGCGCCTATTACTGTGTGGCTATTTATGAGGAATGAGCAGATTAAGGCACGGTGAATCTAAGACATGACAGCCCGCTCCGCAACGTGTACTTTAGGCAGATTGTCGGAGCTCGCGTATGATCAATGCATGAGGGGACTCCACGCTGTCCCGCCCAGTGCCAGGAACGGTTTTGGACTAGGCGCTAGGGTAGCGGTCCGACACATCGGTATTGTAATATGAAATTCTTCATCTGATCTGGGGAGAGAATGCGGCATATCGGCCGACCTCGGAGCTGGGGAAATGGGTTCGAGTCTAGGGTTGCAGGCTCACTCGTTAGTCTGCGATTCTGGGCAAATCGTCACAACACAATGAAGGTGTCCTTGTGTAACGTTCGGGAGCGCTTGTTAAGCGCTCCTACACATGTGGCTCATGTTCGTGCTACATATATTCCCCCCAAAATTTTTCTGGCGGGTGGAATTTCTCCAAATCCCTCCACCTTGCAGCGGGTCTACGTTGCCATGTGTGCCAGATCGTTGTTGGTTAGCATGCGCACTCGCCCTACTGAGTCCAGATAGCTACGGTTGATGTCTCTGCTCGGTTCAGCGCGGGTCAGTATTTACCCCACATCGTGCGTATCAAAAGTTTCGGGACAGGAGCAAGGACATCGGGCCGGTCCTGCCCCACTGCGGATGGGCTGCCATCAGCCATGGAGGCAGTTTCGGCGCCACTGTGTTAAACGGTTTGTGTACCCCCCCACCCTTTTCCTGTGTGCACTCGGGATTTGCGTTGGTTGCGGCCGTGGGTGCTCTGGGGTAGCCAAGATGGCTGGTTGCTTGCGGTAGGGGTGGCAGGCAGTGTTCAGTTCCTGCGGTTCAATCGTATGAGCGCAGCATACTGAAACTGTCCCCTCGAATTATAAAAGGTGTAAGGATTGGAAAGTTTGCACCGTGCAAGGGTGGATGTAGCTCTTGGAGGTAGAGAGCATGTTTGGTAGGTTTATGGCCCCGGGTTCGATCTGCAGCATCCCCATTATTGTGGTCAGACCGAAAATGTATTACTCTACATTTGTCTAAGAATATTGCACGATTTGAGGGTGGATGGAGCTCATGAGGTAGAGAGCAAGTTTAGAAGGTACATGGCCCCGATTTCAAGCTTCAGCACCCCCTCCCCCCCCCCGGATCTTTGGTCAGACTGATAGACATTCCTGGGCACCATCAGCCTGTTCTCATATGTACAGGGAACTAACTTGAAAGTTCTCTGTAGTAGTCAAGTAGACAGCTGTAAACCCGGGTACAGCTGCTTGATCTAGTCGACACAATTTCTACCATGCCATGTTTTTGATTACCAATCTCTGCTGTCCTCTGTCGCACTAAGCAGGGCTATGGGTGACAGACTGGCTTCCAGGTGTTGGTCAGTTTTGCTGAACCAGCAAGTGGAAGCGTTTTCTACTTACACAAACTTTGCCATACTACTGTGGTTGGTGTACACCTTAAATAGCTAACCTAGTTGCAGGTAGATTAGTGACATACGTGGGCAAATGTTCAGGGTACAGCTAACCTGCCTTACAAGTGGATATGTGACTTATGGGCAAGTTACATATGCCTCTTGGTACATGTAGAGGTATGAGTGCATCACATGTCAGAAAGTTTCCACTAGAACCAATTCAGTGAGCTGTGGTGGACGCAAGCGCTATGTGTTTCAACATAGCAGTTTAAAAGCTGTCGTAGTTGCTTAACACGTTGCATACTATTGACCATGCCGCTAGAAGTAGGCATGTGTTTGCTTCTGAAAAACACAAAGTAGGGGAGGGTCAAAGAGGGCAATAAATTAACGACCAAGGCTACTTGGGCCCTAACAATAGCAAAACAAACAAAAGAAACCTGGTCAGGATCACTGTGAGTGTGCCATGTCAAGTCTGAGACCATGAGTCCATTAATGACACTGTAGTGATATCACTGGGCTATAAAAATTCCCATCAGCCCACCCATCTGGTGGTGTATCGTCACGTGGGAGATGTATCATAAATCCAAATCTTCAAGCAACTAAGACTGATGCAAAGAAGGATTTTGAGGATTTCAAAAACCACAGTGATTCACTAGTGATGTCTAATGGGGTGCAGTGCGCGTGAAAAGGTGAGAGTGTGTAGTAAAATTGACTCAAAAGGACCAAAAATTCAATTTATTCAGTATGGTACTATGGTCAAAACTAAAAACAATGCCTCAATAGTTTTAAATAATAACTAGCCCGAGGCATAGTGCAAAGTGGTCGACATGTTTCAGCTAGATGGACAAATGGTCCTAGCTTTCTTCAGGACCCGGTGAAATACTGCGACTGCAAATTTACATAATTAATAAAATACCAAAAGTGTTGAATTTGTACAACAATAATGGATTAATCCTACCAGTTGTTCTGAGCCCAGATGTATACTGGTGGCAATCCAAACATAACGTCTATCCTAAAGCAAGATAGAAAATTGTACAACTCAATTAGTGAAAGAATAGTCTCAAGGATGAACAGACACACAACAGACACACTCACAGTACGGTAGAGAACTTCTCACCGCAACACAGTAGTTATTCAAAATCCTACTGGAAAGGTGTAAAACAATCACCGTGAATTAACAAAATAGCTAAACTCACCCAGCATTATGTGGAATGATGCCTCACCTCACCCGGTCACCCACTCGGGAAAAGAGAGGCCCCGCTCTGTCAGAGAGGAAAAATCAAGAAACCTCAGAGAAATATCAGGGGTACTTGAGTGCAATTAGTCACTATTCACCTATATTCTACTGACAAAACCTAGTCATTAAAACGGAGATTCAACCCCAAAGAAACCGGTTTGGGGTTGAATCTCAGTTTTAATGACTAGGTTTAGCTATTTTGTTAATTCACTGTGATTGTTTTACACCTTTCCAGTAGGATTTTAAATAACTACTGTGTTGCGGTGAGAAGTTCTCTACCGTACTGTGAGTGTGTCTGTTGTGTGTCTGTTCATCCTTGAGACTATTCTTTACACTAATTGAGTTGTACAATTTTCTATCTTGCTTTAGGATAGACGTTATGTTTGGATTGCCACCAGTATACATCTGGGCTCAGAACAACTGGTAGGATTAATCCATTATTGTTGTACAAATTCAACACTTTTGGTATTTTATTAATTATGTAAATTTGCAGTCGCAGTATTTCACCGGGTCCTGAAGAAAGCTAGGACCATTTGTCCATCTAGCTGAAACATGTCGACCACTATGCACTATGCCTCGGGCTAGTTATTATTTAAAACTATTGAGGCATTGTTTTTAGTTTTGACCATAGTACCATACTGAATAAATTGAATTTTTGATCCTTTTGAGTCAATTTTACTACACACTCTCACCTTTTCACGCGCACTGCACCCCATTAGACATCACTAGTGAATCACTGTGGTTTTTGAAATCCTCAAAATCCTTCTTTGCATCAGTCTCAGTTGCTTGAAGATTTGGATTTATGATACATCTCCCACGTGACGATACACCACCAGATGGGTGGGCTGATGGGAATTTTTATAGCCCAGTGATATCACTACAGTGTCATTAATGGACTCATGGTCTCAGACTTGACATGGCACACTCACAGTGATCCTGACCAGGTTTCTTTTGTTTGTTTTGCATGTGTTTGCTTCTCCCTACCCTTACGAGTAGGTACCTGCACATCCTAGTTTTCGTACCTGTCAAGCGTTTTTGGCCTTGGTGGCGTGGGGGGGCATTGCTGGCACCACCGCATTGCTGACAATTTACATTGGCAGCTAGGGGGCAGGGCGCTGGGGTAGCGCCCGAACTCCCCATTCATTATTTGCGCGACGCTGGGTTGCGGCTGAGTGGTCTTTGATCAGCACACTGCCACTCACTATGCCAGTAGTCGGGACTTATAGGTATGACACTTGTGCAGCAATCCTGGCGGGCTGCCCTACGGGAGGCTATGCTAGCGTTGTTAATAGTACCAGCCCAGGCTTGCGGCTGAATGTCAGAGATTCCACTAGTATGTGGCACGCTGGGCTAGCCCCCAATTTTGTCAGCATTGTCGCGGCATTTTCTTGTATTTTAGTCGTTGCCGCAGCAGGTAACCACAGCCGTCAGGTGCGTTCCTTGAACAGCACGGTTATTTGGGAGCACCATTGAACACCTTCTTACAGCATACGCTGCGTTACATGGAACATGTGACATGCACGACCAAATATTACAAGCAGGAGGTAAAGTGTTTTTCAGAAGGAGATAGTGACATGTGGGCAGGTTCTAGAGGAAAAGTACAAGTAGAGGTACGAGGCTGCATTACAGGCAGACTGTCTTTCACAGCAATTGCAGTGGTCGCTCTTGTGCATGTCCGGGAAGCGTACAGGTACAGGGACAGCAAACTGGTTCCCAAGTTTAGCAGGCCCCTTGCTACTATCTCAGGCACGTGTATGTAGGGCAGGGTATAGCATAAGCATTGCAAATTTCAGGCCTGCCAGTCTTCTCTAGATTCAGACATGCCCATGCCACACTCGCTGGCGGAGGGCTAGCTATTTTGCGGCTGCAAGCGATCCGGGGAACAGTTGGTTTCACACCCAGGGTCACTTGGGCAGCAGGTCCGGGGAGCCTCTAACTAGGACAAGATAAGAGATGACCGCCCGGCAATTGCCTGGGGCATGTCCTTTTGGCAGGTACTAGTGGGTAGTACGTGTATACAGTTGGCTATTTTCCTTAGCATAGGTACTAGCGGGCTATGGGATGCAGCCCTGTTAGGGCTGGTAGGAGTGCCACGCCACGATGTACTGCCTGTGTATCTGTGTTCAAGCTTTGCATGGCTAGGCTCTGCCATTGTCTTGCCCGTCAGGTGCTGGGGTTTAAGGCCAGGGCACAATATATTGCGCAAGTGTACCATCCATGAATAGAAGCCCTCCTGTGCCATTCCAGGGGGGGGGCACTTCCTTTTCACCGCCTAGTGCTGCGGGGTACCCACCTCTCCCTTGATAACTTTTAACCTCACTGGGTGAGAAAGCCTGCCCGAACTTACTTATGTGTGGCAGGGCCCGCACTGCTATTCCAGCAGTAAGTGCACCGGTGGTCCAGTTTCAGGTTGGTGGCTCCTGATGCGTGGCACAGTCTTTCAATTTCAGGCACAACACTGTCTGGCTTTTAGGACAGGGGGTCCCCCTTGCCAGCCTTTGCCTCTACCTGGCTAGGTATGCGGGCGCAGGCTGGTTGCCACCCGCTAAGTGCAGCGGCATCTTTCGGGCATCTAAGTTATATAAGAGTCTAACTGCATAAGCAGCATCCCTGTACCAGGTACCACGCTCTGCATTGTTTTAACATTTCTTTCTCTTTGTTATGTCAGTTGGGGAGGCAGACTAACGGCAGCCAACAGGCGGGTATGGGCTTCCGCTGCTGGGTCCCCCCTGGGGATCGACAAGGCTCCCTGGGGTAATTCCCAGGCACATGCTACCTAGGGCGGACAGGCTCCTTGAAATTTAGAAGTGGTGTTCATGCTTAAGCTGATTGTGATGGGCACAATTTGGTCCTCTAAGCTGTGGTATGGCGGAGGCTAGAAGTGCGAGGTGAACGGTGTGCAATTTTTAGCCTATTTTTCCTATAGACCATGATGTAAGTAAGCAATGGTATCTGAACGTCAAGGACCAGCATCAGTCTGTCAACCGCCTTGCTGTAATGTGATGCAAAATAGGAATAATCTTGCATATGGTTATGTAATTTCCTTCGGTCTCCAACAATAACCTATTTAGTTATCAGAGAGATGGACAGGTCTGGGTCGAGGCTCGCTCCTGATGATGGTATGTGACATTTAATCCATGGAGTAGCTGGGACAGCGAGCCCTGTAGCTTACCCCACAGCTTTTCATTCTTTTATTTCATGCTGAGGGCCTCTGACAGTGGTGTTTATGTGTAGTCCGGACATAAATTGCACTAGGTGGATGATGCTTTGGGAGAGGTGTCTCTGTACCTATGAGGGGAGAGGAGTGGCGCCGCGGCCAGGGCGACTGACGTTGGAATCTGGGGATCACGGTTCGATCCCCAGCTCCGGCGGCAGGTTAGCCCAGCACAATGTGACTCTGGGCAATAACTTGCTTAATCTTCCCGACGGCCCCCAGCGCCTAGAGACCCTTACGGGTGGTTGAGCGCTTTCCAAAATGTGGATTATTATTGGCGTTAATGTCGTGTTGGCAGAGTTGTGCGCGTGTGGCGGACGTCCCGTCTAGGGCGCACGGGCAGAGCTCCGTTTACGGGCGCCTCAACTGAGTTTTAGTCAGCGGTTAGCAATCCGTGTAGTGCCTGTACTGCACAAGTAGCCTGACCCAGTTTGTGTGGGGAGTGCACGAGCACTTTAAACCACGGCACATTATGCACAAAAGGTACTTAGAGTTTAATTTGGAAGCGGCACTCAGTACTCAGGAAACACGCGCCGCCTTGCCTTCATATTTCAGAGATGTGTTCATTCTTAAGCATTAGTGATGGCACTTTTGTTCACCATGCAGTGGTAAGGCTGTATGCCAGAAGTGCAAGGTGAACAGTGTGCATGTGAGCCTATTACCTCAGGGAATAAGGAGTATGAGAGCAATGGCATCCTTACGATAAAGACCAGCTCCAGTCTGTCTACCTGCCATTCTAAATGGGCTGCAGAAATGGAATGTTTTCTTTGGAAAGTCCGGTTATCTACCTCTTTTTCCATCTTTATACTTATGTTACTTTTGAGAGTTGGAGCAGCCGGGACAGCGGGTCTTTAGCTTACCCCACACGTTTTCCTTCAGTAATAGCGAGGTGCTTTCTCTTATACTAGAACTTCCAATAGGATGCCCCCCCCTTTATGGGATGCTCACAATGCACTAATAATCAGTTAGATTTTACAGTCAAGTACTGGTCTAAGGCTGTGCCTCTTGTTTGCTATTGGGATGGCTGTGCGTAAGCAAGTTTAGGCTACAATAGTAGAAATTTGTGTTAGTATCCCTTATTAGGGACAATGCTAACTGAGAAAAAGTTAATGGCAAGACATGAGGACAAAGGTTGCAGGTAGGAAGGAAGCTAAGTAGTGGGGGGCCCGGGCGGCGACGGTTGCCGCCGGCCGGGCTGTGGCAGAGTTACAGGGCAATCCGGAAGCAGAGAAGTTCAGCGCTGGACCTCAGTGGGCACATAGGGGTGCCAGAGCCTGAGACCTGGGGCCTCATGGGAGGTTACAGGAACGCGTGTCGGCACCCCATTTGTCCTTCGGGCGGTTGTGGGCCTGTGCAACCGGGGGTTGGCCTAGTACGCCCCGCAAGGGGCGTGAGTATTATGTTTACCATAAGGGGCAGCACATGGTGGTTCGACACGGTGCTGCCTGGCTCATCAGGTGGGCAGGTGGCGAGAATGCGGCCTGCCCTTGGATTGCCCATAAGATAACCCACTATGATTACATAACGTTGTATGTAATAAAATAAACCTGCGACAGTTTCTTCCCAATGTAACACTGGTGTCTAGTGTGTTATTTGCGGGATGCATGCTAAGTGTGGGGTGGGGGGGTCCTGTCGCCCTGAAGTATCTATGTGGCTGCCCGAGGCCACGCAGTGGCCATCAGGAGGGCGGCCCCTTAGATACCGAGGGCTTCCCCCCGCCCCTCTCTAGCCCCTCTCCTCCCCCGGGCAGGCGGAGTCCTGAGGGGAGCTAGGAGGAGCTGTATGGCCACGTCCGGTGCGGCAGGCAGGGCGAGGGGTACATAAGCCCCCCTCGCCATTTTCTCTGCCTCTTTGCCGCCCCGGACGCGTCGGAGTGTCCTCGCGGGGGGACACACATTTTCCCTCCCAAGCTCTCACCCTGTGTGTCAGATTGTGGAGGACAGTTGAACGTTTTTAATGTTTTAATTTTCTTGCAGGCGGAGTTACAGGGCAATCCGGAAGCAGAGAAGTTCAGCGCTGGACCTCAGCGGGCACATAGGGGTGCCAGAGCCTGAGACCTGGGGCCTCATGGGAGGTTACGGGAACGCGTGTCGGCACCCCATTTGTCCTTCGGGCGGTTGTGGGCCTGTGCAACCGGGGGTTGGCCTAGTACGCCCCGCAGGGGGCGTGAGTATTATGTTTACCATAAGGGGCAGCACATGGTGGTTCGACACGGTGCTGCCTGGCTCATCAGGCGGGCAGGTGGCGAGAATGCGGCCTGCCCTTGGATTGCCCATAAGATAACCCACTATGATTACATAACGTTGTATGTAATAAAATAAACCTGCGACAGTTTCTTCCCAATGTAACACTGGTGTCTAGTGTGTTATTTGCGGGATGCATGCTAAGTGTGGGGTGGGGGGGGTCCTGTCGCCCTGAAGTATCTCTGAGCAGAGCAGGCGCAGCAGTGCGGTTCTAGGGGGCAGAGCCTTGCACAGTGTAAACTGCATAGCTTCTCTAGTGTCACATGTCCAAGGAAGAGAAACTGGGGTCAACTGGCATCTATTCACAGCAGAACCAGGTTATAGGAGCCACAAAATGCAGACGTCCATTGCTCAGCTGACCCTGTGAACCACCACACCTGACAGTGTCAAAGATCAGCAAGAAAAACCCGGTGGTTACATTTTTTAAGGTGGATGTGGAGTAATGAGGTTCACGCCTCGATATCCAAACACTTGTGTGAGGTGGAACCTGACAGCTGACCGACCCTGCCTTTCCAACCGTTAACAGTGTGCGCCACCTGCCAGGGGATCATTCCATCGAACCACCCACCAGGGATCGCACACGCCTCCCAACAATTCCTGTCACCTCAAAGTCAGAAAACACTGCTTCCAGACACATCTAGTTGTTCTCAACACATCCCATCCTATGCAGCCTGACGAAGGAGATACTTTCTGACCGACCAGCTGCACCTTCCATGATGTACATTACCACCCACACAAAGAGGGTGAGCACACTTGTCTTTACAAATCATATCAGACAACAGACACCATGCCCTGGTAGTAACGTAAGCACTTCAAACACTGTTCGAACAAAGGATATTTACCAGCACCAACAAATCCAAACATTGCTTTATGACTTTTGGTGGAGCACAATGTATCCCACTACTTCGAGGCTGAACCTTCACCGAGAGATTCAAAAGCTCCACGCAGAAACAAGAATCCTATTAATATTACTGTCATGTGTGGTTTATGGTTGCATTACTAAGGGAGACCACTAATAGTGAAAGACACCGACTTGGGCAATTAAAGATTCAATCTAGTGTAACAGCAGCACAACACTTTCAAGAGAACCACAGTTAAGCTATGTACCGTGATAATCTGTTGGTGAAAACATATTAGCACAGGTACAACCAGGTCAGCGCAGCGGTTACCCACGGCACGTGTGGTGCGGAGACACTGATCAGTGTAAAACACATCCTTGCATCCGAAATATTCACAAGGGCACATTTCACACTAAAATATGGGGCGAATTACAATTTCACACACAATTTTGCAGAATGACAAAGGTGATTTATAGGAATTCGCTCATCTCCATAATATTTACCTTTTCAATGCGTTACCTCCCACTTAGCTGAGATGTAGAATTCATACTTTTGAAAAGAAATCGTGCAAATAAAAAGGTTTAAAACCAGTTTTAGCCTTCTTGTCCGCTACTTTGTAAGCTAAGATTTTTCCAATCCTATCTCCCCCTTCGTATTGTGAGAGCTTATATTTGTGCATTTTACAGCTATATTTCTCCCTAAGAGTCTTCTTTAATGTCGCTCTTAATGAAACTAATATTAGATTTAAATCTCTGATGTTCGTTTTGCCTTGAATAATAGCATCAGAAAGTTGTTGTTCAGTTGTTACGATATTAGAGGTGGCCGATTTTGCTTCCCCTCGCTTTTCAGCATTATCCCGAAAGATGTATTGTTGTGCATAGCCCCTAATGCTACATTTGCATGCATCCCATACATAGTTAATAGCAGTAGAGTTGATGTTTAGTGATATATATTCCTGTATGTGGTTCTTAATACCAAAGATGAATTTAGGGTCAGTAAGTAGATATCTGGGAAATGAGAATTGCCGGGTAGTTTGTTTAAAGTCCAGGATTTTAAATTCAAACAATATAGGATTATGATCTGAGGTGACTTTAGGGCAGATCTCTATTTCACAATTTTTTAGGATGTTAGCTGATGTCCATACCATGTCGATTCTAGAAAGAGTTTGATGTGGGGATGAGTAAAATGTAAAACCAGGGATGGCAGGGTATTTAGTACGCCAAACATCTTTCAAATTGTGCACCCTGGCTAGTTCCTCTATAGCAAATCTCACTTTAACCATTCTATTTCTAGTTCCTTTACTTGAAGAATCTATAGCATAATTCATAACACAATTAAAGTCCCCCATTATGAGCAATTCCCCTTCCCAATCAAGTAGCTCGATAGTCAATTTTTCATACAGTTTGGGAATATCAACATTAGGTCCTTAGATAATGCAAAATACATAGCGTTTTTTGTTAAATTCTAGTTGGGCAATGGCCCACCTGTCTTTATCGTCGCCAACTGTTTTAACAACATTCACCTTTAGCCATTTTTGTTTCAAGATAGCAACTCCTCGAATTGGTGCGCCCATGGTAGAGCAAACAACAAGATCGTAGCCCGTTTGTGATAGTAATTTGCGATCGTGATATCGAATATGTGTTTCTGTAATAAATATCATATGTGGTTTATATAAGTTCATTTCTTCTTGTACTAAATTTCTTTTACATTTATTATTAAGACCGGCAACGTTCCAAACCAAACATCTAAGAAAAAACATAGCTTATATAAATATTGTTTAATCTCCCTCGAAAAATGAATACACTAATGTTATTGCAGTTTTTTGTGCTTTTTGCCCCCTTTTCCCCCTTGCAACTAGTATAAAAACAATAAAAGGATTAGATGCTAAAAACTATAATGAACCAGAGCAGATCTTGGAACAATTTGCCAAATACTATTGCCATCTTTATACCCCAGAGAATACACCTACTTTAGAAGCAATAGAACTATATTTAGAAACACACAAACTCAAAATAATGGACCAAGAAATAGCTAACCAGCTTAATACTAAAATTTCTACTGAAGAAATAAGCAAGGCTATACAATCACTTCCCCTAGGCAAGGCTGCAGGAGAAGATTGCATACCAATGGAGATCTATAAGATCTGTGAGCGAGAGCTACTCCCTCTATTCCAACAAGTGATAGACTCTATTGGCGAATCGGGAAGTGCTCCTATTTCATGGCGAACTGCTAAAATAATTTTCTTTAAAAAAAAAAAATTAAAAAAAAGTACCGGAAGAACAGGGATCATATAGTACAATTTCACTAATCAATACGGACGCAAACATTTTTGCCAAAATACTCGCCAACCGCCTCTCCCCTATAATGCCCGATCTGGTTAATTGCCAACAACATGGATTTGTGGTGGGGAGGGATACCACTGCCCACATCAACACCGCGGTAACTGCTTTTGATGTGGCATCGACTAATTCCACCCCACTCGGAATGGTCATGTTAGACGCAGAAAAAGCGTTTGACCGAGTGGGGTGGGAATACTTGTGGGCCTCATTAAAATCAACAGGCATACAGGGACAATATGTGGGATGGATTCAATCTTTATATGAGACACCCACAGCCATAGTTAGCTATCTCGGAAATAACTCGGATACCTTTTCAATAAAGAGGGGCACTAGACGGGGGTGCCCTCTTTCACCACTGCTTTTCGCTCTAGCCCTAGAACCTTTCCTAAATGCACTAACAGTTCAGGAGCATATTACCCCAATAGAGCATGAAGGCAAGGGCTTAAAAATCACCGCCTTCGCCGATGACATCGCCATATACACTACCGACTTGGTACAAGCTATGCCTAACATAATTAAGGAAGCTAGTGATTTTGGCGATGTCTCAGGCTATCGCCTTAATGTTAACAAAACCCAAGTGATAGCAAACTATCAACCTCTACATCCAATAACAGGGCTATGCTCTAACGCTATCTATTTAGGGGTAAAACTTACCTCCAATATAGACAAAATCATTCAAATTAACTATGATCCTCTACTCAAAGATATTACTTCTATACTTAAAAATTGGCATAAAATCCCACTTAGCCTGATTGGACGCATTAATACAATTAAAATGAAGATAATACCTAAAATACTTTACCTTTTTAGATCCATCCCGTTACAACTAAATAAATCGTACATCAAGAAAATAGAAAGCATTTTTAGCAGCTTCATTTGGGGATACAAAAAAGCTCGTAGGTCAATGAAAGCACTTAAACTACCAATTGAGAAAGGGGGGCTAAACTTCCCAAATCTTACAATTTACTTTTTTGCCACCTTTATCCAACGCATACGTAGCCTCTTGTCTCAAGAAACCTCTCTATTTTACCATCAATTCATGTTAGGGCCACAAAGCAATCAGTTCCTATTCCGGGTACACAACCCAAATTACTACAAGAGAGTGAAATTTAAGACCGCTAGAGCAATTAAAAGAATTTGGGAACAAATTATGGTCACTAATAAAATATCTTTTTTCAATGCCGAATTGCCAATATGGGGGAACCCAGGGATGCCAAACATTTTTTCCGACGATGCCTGTGCCCAATGGATGGATCAGGGAATTAATACCCTAGGAGATCTCTACAGTCCGGAAGGTTTCCTCAGCTTTCATACACTAAAATTACTCTATAAAATTAAAGACACCACTTATTTCAAATACATGCAGATACAAGACTTTTTGATAAATAAAATAAAAATTGAAATAGTTGAGCGATCAGATATTCTCCAATGTATTTACTCGAACTATACCAAATCTCTCATTAGTAAAAGTTACACTCTTCTAAACAAAGGACAAGTGGGTGACTGCGAGAAAATGGCGGATAAATGGACTAATAGGTTGGGCATTAGGATCAACTCTAACCAGATTGCGGGCTCATTCAAACAACTAAATCGGGTGGTGCATTCTTCAAATTTAAAGCTACAACTCTATAGGACTATCACTCAAATATATTACACACCGCAAAGAATTTCTAACTGGAGTCTTGGCAACATCTCTAACGAACGGACCAAATGTTTAAAATGCGATAAGGAAGCCGCCGGCATAGAACATATGCTTTATCAATGCCCAAAACTTTCGACTTTTTGGTTGGGAATAACTGAAGTTCTCAACAAAAAACATATAATATCACCCGCTCTATCTGCCCACTTAATTTTGTTAGATATACAAGATACTAAAAACAACTTTCATGATTTACTAACAATAATATTTGCGTGTGCCAGACTGGTCATTGCACGAACCTGGATATCAATAGAACCCCCAAGTGTTATGGAATGGTGGTATCTAATGCATGAAATACATACCATGGAGCTTTCATTGGCTAAACTAAGAGGCCCAAAAGCACTGAAAGGAAGGGAGAAAATATGGGGAACATTTATGGATTAAACCGTGGAGTATACTGTGTGACCGGCAAATTAGTTTGTCTTTTAGTATTTCTTTGTGTTATGATTCATAGCTTTGTGAATATCTATCTTGCAATCTCCTGTCTTATCTTTTTCTTTTTCTTTAAACATAAAGATTTAAATTGTATAGATAATTATAGATAATCATATATATATGTGTAACTAATGTGATTTCTATATCGTGTTTATTTCTCCTCTTGCAATAAATAAAAACAATAAAAAATAAAAAAAAGGTTTAAAACCTTCTCTGTCCACACTCCCCCAACCTTCTACAATTGTGTGTGTGTGAATATATACACACACACACCTCAATTAATGCCTTTTTATTTCTCCTTTCATTCAAATCATACGGTTACATAACCATTTAAACTCGACAAACTAGGGACCCATGCTTGGTCTTTCGTTTGCTGCTACTGAACCAAATAGATCATCAGAATAGTTCATGACACTATTCTTCTAAACACTTGCACACTAGACAAATTCAAATATGATCCCAGATCTCTCCAGCGCTGCTGAAAAAAATAAAAATAAACTGCGTATGCAACCAAATAATGGAGAATACTACTCCCTCCTCCCTCTCAACACACCAACACCACGAAAACACTAGTCTTAAAAGAAATTCTCGATATGATGTAGCGCACATCCTGCGCGTTCTTGGCAGGTCCTCGAGAACACAGAGCAGATGAGGAACAATCGTACGAGCAGCATAAGTTACAGAACGGTGAGTCGGCAACCTGTACTGTACAGGTTCCAGAGACAAGTCAAATCAAGTCCCAAAACGCAAGCAAACACCAGTAAAAAAAAAAACAGAGCTGCAGAAGCAATATCGTGGCATATGCCGAGCAAGAACTCCGGGGCACTGGCCCAGAGAGGAGTCAAGCAGGAAACGGTAGGCCAATGGCAGGATGGGCGTTGATTCACAGGAGTCCAAGATAAACTCACCATTTTGCTGCAGGAATGGAGCAGAAATAAGGCAGTGGTTACTGCGCATGTGCAATTTCACGCACGGCACCGGTAAGGGCTACCATAGAGCTGGAGGTGACTGAAAAGGAAGCATCAACAGGCGCGTCAGCAGGGGAAGGGGGCCTGCGCAATTCCCTTGCGGGAGTGTGCAACCATATGGTGCCAACATATAGTGCCATGCGCTCCCGCAAGGAAATCGCCACATGTGCACGCGTTGCCATTGAAGGCAATGGAACGCGTGCACATGTTTGGCTGAAAAGTCGAAGCGATAGGAATAGGTCATTTTGCCTATGGAGCGCATACGCGCTACTTAAGCGAGACCTAAAAAGGTTATTGGAGGGTTGTGGGGATAGAACGTGTTATGGCATTCTATATTGGACCGAGTCACTTACTAGACGTGTATGCTGATTAAACACTGCTACGAGAAACTTTCCTGTTTCTGCATCTTCTTTTTCACACAAACTGTTCACAACAGAAGAAAAATTTAACACAATGAAGCCTTTAAAAAGAGACAGTGAGCCTCGAAAATAGGGGTCAGAGGTCAAGGAGGAAGCAGGACCAATGAGTACAGGCAAGAAAAACATTAAATGCACCTGTCCTGTGACCCATCTGAGCAGGGCGGGATGCCAAGTCCAAGTCCTAATAACCTGAACTGGCTCAACGGGCTTCCACAGTTAAAGGTTTGATAGGGCTTGGCTTTATAGCCCTTCGAAGGATGAAATGCGGAAAGGATTGATTCCAACCTGCAACCTGCAGGTCACCACAGGTGTTCAGCCCCAGGCTAAATAGGCTGGGTCGGGGGATATTGTCGAATGAGGAACACAAGCAAGGCTCAGGGTAACCCTGTAACCCCACCATGATGTCCCTGCCTTCGCAACTTAATTAAAGAGCAGTAAATAGGTTCTCAAAGTGCTTCCGGGGAAGTTATATATAATTAAGTTACAATAGAGAGTGTGTTGTAAATCTTGTTTCTATAGCCAGTATTGGAAAACACTGGCCACTCACGACCATTGGTACCGCAATCCACTCTCGGAACATCACAAACCTCACTTTAGGCATAAAGCAGCCGTGCTCTCATTAAGGGCTGCACTCTGAAAGAGGGTGATAGAATGAAAGATGGTGTGGTGTGATAGAAGGAAAGATGGTGTGGTGTGATACAATGAAACATGGTGTGCTGTAATAGAAGGAAAGATGGTGTGGTGTGATAGAATGAAATATAGTGTGGTGTGATAGAAGGAAACATGGTGTGGTGTGATAGAAGGAAAGATGGTGTGCTGTGATAGAAGGAAAATGGTGTGGTGTGATAGAATGAAAGATGGTGTGGTGTGATAGAAGGAAACATGGTGTGGTGTGATACAATGAAACATGGTGTGCTGTAATAGAAGGAAAGATGGTGTGGTGTGATAGAATGAAATATAGTGTGGTGTGATAGAAGGAAACATGGTGTGGTGTGATAGAAGGAAAGATGGTGTGCTGTGATAGAAGGAAAAATGGTGTGGTGTGATAGAATGAAAGATGTTGTGGTGTGATACAATGAACGATGGTGTGGTGTGATAGAAGGAAATATGGTGTGGTGTGATAGAATGAAAGATGGTGTGGTGTGATAGAAGGAAACATGGTGTGGTGTGATAGAATGAAAGATGGTGTGGTGTGATAGAAGGAAACATGGTGTGGTGTGATACAATGAAAGATGGTGTGGTGTGATAGAATGAAAGATGGTGTGGTGTGATACAATGAAAGATGGTGTGGTGTGATAGAATGAAAGATGGTGTGGTGTGATACAATGAAAAATGGTGTGGTGTGATAGAATGAAAGATGGTGTGGTGTGATAGAAGGAAAAATGGTGTGGTGTGATAGAATGAAAGATGGTGTGGTGTGATACAATGAAAGAGGGTGTGGTGTGATAGAAGGAAAAATGGTGTGGTGTGATAGAATGAAAGATGGTGTGGTGTGATAGAATGAACGATGGTGTGCTGTGATAGAAGGAAAAATGGTGTGGTGTGATAGAATGAAAGATGGTGTGGTGTGATAGAATGAACGATGGTGTGGTGTGATAGAAGGAAATATGGTGTGCTGTGATAGAAGGAAAAATGGTGTGGTGTGATAGAATGAAAGATGTTGTGGTGTGATAGAAGGAAAGATGGTGTGGTGTGATAGAAGGAAAGATGGTGTGGTGTGATAGAATGAAATATAGTGTGGTGTGATAGAAGGAAACATGGTGTGGTGTGATAGAAGGAAAGATGGTGTGCTGTGATAGAAGGAAAAATGGTGTGGTCTGATAGAATGAAAGATGGTGTGGTGTGATAGAAGGAAAGATGGTGTGGTGTGATAGAAGGAAAGATGGTGTGGTGTGATAGAATGAAATATAGTGTGGTGTGATAGAAGGAAACATGGTGTGGTGTGATAGAAGGAAAGATGGTGTGCTGTGATAGAAGGAAAAATGGTGTGGTGTGATAGAATGAAAGATGGTGTGGTGTGATAGAATGAACGATGGTGTGGTGTGATAGAAGGAAATATGGTGTGGTGTGATAGAATGAAAGATGGTGTGGTGTGATAGAAGGAAACATGGTGTGGTGTGATAGAATGAAAGATGGTGTGGTGTGATAGAAGGAAACATGGTGTGGTGTGATACAATGAAAGATGGTGTGGTGTGATAGAATGAAAGATGGTGTGGTGTGATACAATGAAAGATGGTGTGGTGTGATAGAATGAAAGATGGTGTGGTGTGATACAATGAAAAATGGTGTGGTGTGATAGAATGAAAGATGGTGTGGTGTGATAGAAGGAAAAATGGTGTGGTGTGATAGAATGAAAGATGGTGTGGTGTGATACAATGAAAGAGGGTGTGGTGTGATAGAATGAAAGATGGTGTGGTGTGATAGAAGGAAAGATGGTGTGGTGTGATAGAAGAAAGCTACGATTGTACTCTAAAGCCACAGGGTCAAAAGTTCTTCCACCCACACCGGATTTGGCAAAACAATTCACAGTACAAGAATGTGCACTATTCAGACAAGTTGTGCACCAAGTGAAAGAAAATAGGCATCGTCAGCCACGTTTGAACAATCTAGCGCCAATACTAGCGCTGTACAGAAAAAGAGGGTGCAATAAACCCTGAACTTAGACTCTAAGCCCCCATATTTAAAAGGGCTAGAGTGCTTTAACACGAGATATCAATGTGGCAGTCAAGAAGTTTACGACGGGAACTGTATAGCAAGAGCAGGATTCTAGTAAGAACAGAAGTGAGCGAACCCTCCCATTCATTCCAGTCTATTTAAGAGTCCAGGATGTATGGACTTCAGCGGGATCAGCAGTGGAGAGCCATAGAGGTGTGGTAAAATGAGAAGCGGTTGGGGGTTGTAACTTAAGCAGGATTGAGATAATCGCAGAATATGAAGGAGAAACAACAAGGGAGGGACGGACATGATGGCGAGCACAGCAGGTGGGGGCGGGGATAGAGCAAACCAGGATTAAGGCTTCTGAACATGTTACGATCAGTGTGCAAAGAGGTCAATTAACTCACCTTTATATTTGATCCAACTTAATTGGACCATGGAAGTGAGACAACAAAGGCCCGGGAGCCGGCGTCAGTCTTGGCATCCACGGGAATGAGAGCGGCTTGGGGCATAGCAATTTGGTAATCTCAGCGAGCATGCCGGAATGTAATCTTTAAAATCTCAGTGTATAACTAAGGGGAGGCAAATCAAGTATCAAACGGCAGATCCAAAGCCAATGGGTATGCATCGAGAGAAACAACTTACCTCATAGAAACCCTGGTACTAATACCTTCCATAAAAGCGAAAACTTAATATACACTGACAAAAACACGAAACAAAGCTGGAACTGCATCCGTAAATATCAAAGCTGAAGCGCAGCGGCCGGGAACAAAGCAGTATTTACTTGCAGCCATTACCTCCTCGTCCTGTCTTCCTCGCCACAGTATTATACATATGAGCCTCCGGCTCCACACAGAACTCCAAGTAAATTAAAAGAGCAGCGCTCTAGTCTCCCCTCCCTCCTCCAATAGGGCCCCAGAGGCTTCATCCAATCCTATAAAAGGATACAGAACAACCAGCCCAGCCTGTTCTTTTTTTCTGCACTTCTCCGAGTGCTTTGACTTCCCTGCTGGTCAGGTGAGTGGGGCTGGGTTCCTGCTTTAGCGGTTCCCCTTGTCCTATGGTATCTAGTTGGGGGATGTTAGTGATATGCCTTATGTTAATTTTTGCATTGTCGCCTTCGTTTTGTTAAGTTTTGTTTCCCCCTTCTATTGCCTAGCTGCCTCGTGTCCTGCTTCAGCGGACTTGCGTGGTTTAGTTTACCGGCTGGTTTGATCTGTTTTGGGATCTTCTCTTCATAAGCGGGACGCTTGTGTTCTTGAGGCCGTTTTTCGTTTTTACTATTCCTTCCCGGCCGCGCGTCCTGCTGAGCGGACGTTGCACGGCCGGGTGCGGGTTCTCAGGGAGCCGGGGGCGTCCGTGGTGATATTTGCGGTCTGCGGCCTTACCTGATGCCGGTCTCCGCGCCGGCGGGCGTTTTTCTGCCTCTTCGTTTCCTGCTGAGCGGGAGGCGCATTTGGGGTTGATTGGGCTTGGCGCGCTGCGGTCGGGGCCTCTTCCTACTGCGGCGCGCGGCTCTTCCGGATGCTTTATTGCCTTCGGCTTCGGTCCGGGTGGAGTTTGTTCCGTTGCCTAGCAACCTGGGGTCCTACTTTACCTGGCTGTTCTTCGTGATGCCTGTGTTTGTTTGCTTTCACTTGGCTGTCGGTCATGGATTCTTCTAACGTGGATGATCCTGATCCTTTGGACGTGCCTTCCGGTTCGGGGGTGCATGTTCCCTCTATGGAAATTTTGCAGCGGATGATAAATACTGCTGTTTCTGCTGCTTTGCAGGGTCATGTTCCTGTCCCTCCTCCTAAAAAGGCGAGGGTTGATGGCGCTACTGCTGATGCTGATTCTGATAATGAGGAGGAGGTTGATGTCAGGGGTCGCTTTGTGCAAGGTGCCGACCTGAAGGAGGTACTGGGCCACATTCGCGAAAACTTGGTGTTCCCTGCTTCTGTGATGCCTCTGGAAGACGATCTGTTCTCGCAATATCGTCGTCCCGAGCCTGATTCTTTGCCTCTCCATTCCTCTGTCTTGAAGGTCCTGGAGAATGAATGGAAGGATGTTGACAAAGGTTCTTTTCCTCGTTTCTTGAGTAAGAGGTACCCTCTTCAGGATTTTGCGGTGAAATACCCTGCCTCCGTGAAGGTTGACTCCTTGTTGGCGAGCATGTCTTCACATGGGTCCGTTGTCTCGGAGGACTCTTCTCCTGCTGACCCGGTTGACCGTAAGGTGGATGGTGCTGTGAAACGCACTTTTGCGGCTGCCAATTTTTCTATCAGAGCTGCGGCCTATTCATCTTACACTATCCAGTCCTTGCTCAAGGATTTTCAGTCTCTGTCGGAGTTGTTAGACCAGGGGGAGGATGTTTCTTCTACCCTGGCGATGATGGAGCAGCAGGTTCGTCTGCTGTCTGATGTCTCCTTTGATTCGCTGGGGGCTGCTGCTTCTGCGGCCGGATCCTCTGTGGCTGCGAGGCGTCAGTTGTGGCTCCGTTCCTGGAAGGCTGATGCTGCACAGAAGACCTTGCTCATGAAGATCCCTTTTTCTGGGGTTAAACTTTTTGGTTCATCTCTTGACGACATGGTGAAGAAGACGGCGGAGGACCGTAAACTGCTTGCCCCTGACCGTCCTGGCAGGTTCCGTGCCTTTGGTTCCCAGCGGTCTTTTGGTTCCTCGAAGAGGGGTCGGGCTGGTCAGCCCTTTCGTGGACGGGGGCGTGGCCGGGGTGCTCCCTCCTTTGATAAGTCCCGGTTCTCCGGCGCTTCTGCCTCCTCCGCTCCTGCTTCCAAATCGTGACTGGATCGCTCCTGGGGTAGGTCCGGTTGGGGGTCGACTCTCTTGCTTCCTGGACTCTTGGCGCGAGACTGTGTCGGACAAATGGGTGCTTCAGGTGATCTCAGAGGGTTTGCGCATTGGATTTGCCCGGACGCCCCCAGACTGTTTCAGGGCCACTCCTTGTCCCAGGGATCCTGTGAAACGGTTGGCGCTTTTGGACGGCATTGCTTCCCTGGTGGTCAAGAGGGCGATCGTTCCGGTGCCCGGCGACCAATTGGGAAGAGGGGTGTACTCGATTCTTTTCCTGGTGTCCAAGCGCACAGGGGATCTTCGTCCGGTGATGGACCTGAAGTGGGTGAATACTTTCATCCCTCACCAAGGGTTCAAGATGGTTTCCCTTCCTTTGATCCTTCCTCTGATATCTCAGGGGGATTTCCTTGCATCGTTAGACCTGAAGGATGCTTACCTGCATGTTCCTCTTCATCCGGACTTTCAGAAGTTTTTCCGGTTTTGTGTGCAGGGTCGTCATTACCAATTCCAGGTATTGCCTTTTGGGCTCTGCTCTGCTCCCCGGATCTTTACTAAGATTCTGGCTCCTCTTGTTGGACATTTGCATGGAGAAGGGGTTAGTGTTTTTCCTTATCTGGACGACATTCTAATTTCTGCTTCTTCTCTTCCTAAGGCGGAGTTGCATGTCCAGAAGGTGTGCCATGTCCTGACGCATCATGGGTTCCTCGTGAATGTGCCGAAGTCCTCCCTGGTTCCTGCACAAGAGTTGACTTTCATTGGGGCTCTGTTCAAGACTCTGTTGGGGATGGTGTTCCTGCCCCCTCCCCGTGTTTTGTCCCTGATGTCTGCTGTTCGTTCCCTGTTGGTGGGGGTTTCTCATCCTGTGAGCCTGTGGTTGCGAGTTCAGGGTCTGATGTCGGCCTCATTGTTGACGGTGCCGTGGGCTCGCCTCCATATGTACCCGGTGGTGTCCCACATTTTGTCGCATTGGGACCCCTGTTCCCTCGATATGGATGTTCTGGTTCCTATGTCAGAGGAGGTTCGGGTGGTCCTGGGTTGGTGGTTGGACGAGGGTCATCTGTCCAAGGGCCGCCCTTTTCTGATTGTGCCCTCCCGCGTGGTCACTACCGATGCCAGCCTGCTGGGATGGGGTGCTACTCTGGGGGTTTCGACGACTCAAGGGATTTGGCCTCAGTCGGTTTTGTCATGTTCCTCCAACTACAAGGAACTGAAGGCCGTCCTTCTGGGTCTGTTGGAATTCTCGGATCTTGTTCGGGGTCACCACGTGCAGATCCGGACGGACAATCAGGTTGTGATGTCTTATGTGAACCATCAAGGGGGGTGCAAGGTGCGCTCCCTCAGTTGCCTGGCTCGTCGGATTGGTTCTTGGGCGGAGGTGCATCTGGAGTCTCTGTCTGCCATCTACCTGCCGGGTGCGGAGAACACTGTGGCGGATTGTCTGAGCCGGGTGTTTCCTTCCATGGGTTCCTTGTCTCTCACGAAGTGGGTGTTCAGGAGGTTGCAGATGATGTTTGGTTGTCCGATTGTGGACCTGTTTGCGTCCCGGGACAATGCCCAGACCCGTTGTTTTTGCACGATTATGCCTTGCCGGGACGCCTGGAGGGTGGACGCCCTTTCGTTCCCTTGGCCGGAGGGTCTGCTGTATGCGTTTCCCCCTGTTCCCCTGCTTCCAGCGGTGTTACAGAAGATCAGGAGGGAGGGGTCGCTGGTGCTTCTGATTGCGCCTTGTTGGAAGCGTCGCCCTTGGTTTCCCCTTCTGAGGGAGTTGACTGTGTCTCCAGGTTGGCCCTTGCCGTTCGTGCCGTATCCTCTGATGGGTCCTCTTCTTCCTCTGCCTGTGTTCCGTTCCCTGGGTCTGCGGGCCTGGCTCTTGAGAGGGAGTCTCTGATGCGTGGGGGTTGTTCGGTGGCTGTGGCTGGTGTCATTCAACAGTCCCGGAGGCCTTCTACGCTTAAGTCTTACGCCAAGCATTGGGATCATTTTGCTTCTTGGTGTGTTGATCGTGGGCTGCCGTTGGATGCTTTGGATCCGGCTCGCATTCTGGACTTTCTGAACGATGGGTTTGTGTTGGGATTGGCCATTTCGACCCTTCGGGCTCAGTGGGCCGCCATTCGGGCATTTCATGTACTGCCTTTGGTTTCCATTTCTCCGTTGGTTGCTCGGCTTTTTAAGTCTCTTTCTTTCCAGCGGCCACGTCCTATCATGTGTCCTCCTCCTTGGGACCTTCCTTTGGTTTTGCGTTCCTTACAGTTGGCTCCTTTCGAGCCTTTGGAGTCTGTGGACCTGAAGTTTTTGACTCTCAAGGTGGTGTTTCTGGTGGCGATTGCCTCTGCCAGGCGTATGGGGGAGTTGGGTGCTTTCCTTCGTTCTGCCCCGTTTTTGTTGGTTTTGGCGGACCGGGTGGTCTTGCGCCCTCATCCCACTTTTGTTCCTAAAGTGGATTCTTTTTTTCACCGGTCTGCCGAGGTGGTTCTTCCGGTTTTGTGTCCTGATCCCTCCTCGGCTGAGGAGTCGCTTTTGCACCTCTTAGATGTTAGGCGTGCCTTGCTGATTTACATTTCTCGCACTTCTGCCTTCTGTAAGGTTGACTGCTTGTTTGTGAATTATGGTTTGTCGCGTCAGGGTATGAAGCCCTCCCTGTCCACGATCAGTCGGTGGATCAAGGAAGCCATTCTCTTGGCTTATGCTTCGGTATCTGAGGTTCCATCCCTTCCTGTTCAGGGTCGTTCCACCAGGTCGGTGGCTGTTTCCTGGGCTTCTTTCAAAGGGGTGTCTATGGAGGATGTTTGTAGGGCTGCTACGTGGTCCTCTCCGCATACCTTTATGTCCCATTACCGCCTCCAGATTGGGGGTGGGGGTTCTGTTTCGTTTGCCTCCTCTGTTTTGACTGCTGGGGTTCCTTAAGAGGTTGTCCATTTTGGGTTGTTATGCCTCTGTATATTAAAAATATGTTTTCGCTGCACTGATGGTGTGGTCTGTTTTCCTTACATGAAGCTGATTGCTTTGGTATCGGCTCATATGTATAATACTGTGGCGAGGAAGACAGGACGAGGAGGTAATGCCCCGGTTACTTACCGGTAATCTTCATTACTCCGAGTCCATGTCTTCCTCGCCACAGTATAGTTTCCCTTCCCTCCCGGCCCTGGTGGTGGCTTCATGTCTGCGGCTTGGTTTTTCAGGCTGGGCTGGTTGTTCTGTATCCTTTTATAGGATTGGATGAAGCCTCTGGGGCCCTATTGGAGGAGGGAGGGGAGACTAGAGCGCTGCTCTTTTAATTTACTTGGAGTTCTGTGTGGAGCCGGAGGCTCATATGTATAATACTGTGGCGAGGAAGACATGGACTCGGAGTAATGAAGATTACCGGTAAGTAACCGGGGCATCAGTGCACGTTGGGGCTTGTTTTCTTTTTGTTAAGCTTGTGCGTGATGCATGTTTTCCTGAAGTTTGTGCATGATGGTTCATGGTTTTAATTTTAAAATGTGCTAACTTGTTTGGATTGTCAGCGTGACGCGTGCCATAAAGGATTCACGTACACACTGCTTTGTTCCCGGCCGCCGCGCTTCATCTTTAATCTTTGCGGTTGCAGTTCTTGCTTCGTTTCTTGTTTACAACAAGCTCCATGAGGGACAGGATCAGCATCGCCACGCTCAAACCCGGACCAAATGAGAAGGGATGTATGACGTTACAACGCACACTTTTACAACGCATACATTTACAACGCATTTTATACAACGCAACATTCATTACAACGCATTCCATTACAACGCATGCCATTACAACGAAATTTTAAAAACTACATTTACAACGCATTCCATTACAACGCATAATACATTTACAACGCATACCATTACAACGCATAAACATTACATTGCATGTTTGGTAAGCATTGGATAGTGTAGGGGTAAAAATTACTATTCTAACTACAGGGGGTGCAACAGTAGGGTAAGTGTTGGATAGTGTAGGGGTACAAATTCCTATTCTAACTCCAGGGGGTGCAACAGTAGGGTAAGTGTTGGATAGTGTAGGGGTAAAAATTGCTATTCTAACCCCAGGGGGGGGTAAGTGTTGGATGGTAATGTTATGCGTTGTAATGGTATGCGTTGTAATGACTGAGTTGTAATGACATGCTTTGTACTGGTGTGTGTTGTAGTGTCATGCATTGTAATGGTTGTGTTGTAATTGCATGCGTTGTAATGGATGTTGTGTTGTAAAAGTTTTGTTGTAATGGTAGTGCGTTGTAAAAGTTGCGTTGTAAAGGTTGTTTCTCATGAGAAGGCACAGTGCAGCGTGGCAGCGCTGAAAGTTTCTAGGTCTGTGTAGGACAAAGTGCTGGACTGCAGCCAGCAATGGAAATCACACAGCGGGGCGTTCGTGAAGCGGGGCCATGCTCACATCAAAAGTTAAAAAAAGAACAAGCACAAGCAAGAGCGCGGTCCACGCGCGGCAGCAGGGGGAGGGGAGAGAGGAGGGGGCCTGTGTGATTCCCTTGCGGGAGCGAGCAGCAAGGCGCGATAATTGAAAACATATGGTGCCAGCTGCTCGCTCCCACAAGGTAATCACCAAACATGCACGCTTTGCCATTGGAGGCAATGGAACGCGTGCACGTTTTTCCTGCGTAGACGAGACCTAAAAAACGGTCACATTCAGGCAGGTTCCCAGAATCTGGCCCTTTGCGACAGGTATTTTCTCATTTGGGATGTATCATATATTTGCGATTCCTTAAATTGCGATTGCATTTAAGGAGTCGCAAATTGCGATTCCTCAAAACCAATGCATGATGACATTGAAATTAGCGATTTCGCTATTAAGGGACACAATTTCGCTATTAAGGGACACAAATTACCGTCAAATGAAACTTGACGGTAATTTGCAAAAACCTTGGGGCATGTGTGTGGGCAACATGTGTTCACATTACAATTTCAGGGATGCAACAGGGTGTCCTGTCCTTTTGGCACCATTGAAATTGCATGCACAATTTGTGAGTACCTATTGGGTACTGGCAAATTACTCATGCAATTCCCATTCATTCCTATGGGCCTCTAGTCCCATAGGAATGAATGGGAAGCAATTCCTTAATTGCAACTCGCAAATTGCGAGTCGCAATTAAGGAATTTGTAGAAATCGCAATTTTATTTGAGATTCCTACATGCATCGGCAATAGCGATTCTTTAATTGCGATTTCTTAAAAATTGCAATTGAAGAATCACTATTGACAACTTTGATGCATGTGCACCTAAATGTATAGTCTCTGGTTTGTAATAGAAATTGATTTGTTCAGAACAGTGACATGTGAGTGTTTGAAACTAGTTACTGGATAGTTTCCAGGATAATGACCCTGAAAGAGAAACTGATGGAAGACAGAGTTCTCTTATCTGGAAGGCAAATATTTTCATGTTGTGCAACTCTAACCAGATGAGTGCTCATTTTTCAGAAGTCACGTGATCATTTCCTGGCAGTGAGTGAATTCCTGATCTACCTAACGCACCCCCCCCAGTAAGGGATACACAAGGCATGACCATTCAGCCCTCAGGCTGCACACTATAGAGTTTCTACTTGGCTGATACAACTAAAGGTTGGCCATGTTTCTTCTCTCTACGATTAAATCAACCGTGAAGGGTGCCGGATATGTTCCAAACTGAGGTAAACATTATCTGTTGTGTGTTGGGATTCAAAGTCCCTCATGTAGGAGAGTAGGGTCTGCTATCCTATGGTCACCCCAAATGTTTGCTTTTTGCTTCACTGGTTTATGACTTAATGTGGCTGTGGGCCTGCTAATCAGACCCACAGCCTGCTGTTCTCTCTCTAAATTGTAATACATGTACTTTAGGTGCATAACGACATTGGAACTGGTTCACCTTATTGGCCCCTGTAACAGTGTACCCAGGTACCCAGGGCATAGGTGCTTCCAAGGCCTACCAGGGGCTGCAGCATGTATTTATGCCATCCCTGGCCTGGCCTCCATATTTGACACAACTGGCTGATCACTCAGCTGGGGTAAGTCGGTGTAACCACACCTTACTTAGGTGTAGTATGCCTATACCTAACCTAAAATGGACACATATATTCCTATCAGTCACTCCTATGGAAGGCCTCATCAATCCTGGAGGCAGAGTGCTTGGAAATATGTGAGATAGTGCTCTGGCATGAGCTGAGCCTGTCTGCAGCTTTCGGAACCATGTCCTTTAGCTGTTTCATGATACTGCCATACCATATACTCTTAAGTGCATTATGAACCTCGCGGTTAAATGCTATCTTGGGTTTGGCTTTATCAAAACATGTCGAGTAAGGTGTCATACGAATTGGAATACTACCCCCTCGCCAGTTCTGGCGACGGTGGTAGCATTCCACTCTTCTAGAGGGACACGACATGTACCTAACCTGAACCCCGGTTAAAGTTAAACAGAGCCTCAGCATCACAAGATGTATGCTGCCACCGCAGACACAAGTCTAACCTCCTGCTGCTGGGAGTCCTTCCAGCGAGGGCAGCTTGGACAAAGGGTTTCCTGCCTTGGGAGGTGCTAGCACCACCCCAGACAGGATTTTGTGTATTGGGTAGGACAGGGCTGAATAGAATCAGACATGCCTGGGGCACACAAGGTGTCCCTGTGCATAGGCCAGTTCAAACCGGTGCTGGGGCCTTCCAGCCCTAGTCCTGGCTCGAAACTGGACAAAGGAAAGGGGGTGTAACCACCCCCCTTCCTGGTTCCACCCAGAGGAGGGACCTAGTAGGTGATCCGGCCCCCCAGATTCGAATAAGAGTGGGAGCTGTGTCCTGAGACTTCAGATCATCCTGAATCAACTTGAAATACAGAAGAAGACTGGACTTCGACATTCTGCTGCTCAGAAGACGGAAGAGAATCTCCCTTGTGGCCAAGGAGTGATCACCCTGTGAACACAGGCACCAACCAGCAACTCGACGTCTGCTTTGCCGCCGCCTCCCGCCGGAGCCCGAGCCCAGAGCCTGATAAGACCCAGACTCCCAGACTTCTCACAGCCCGATCCACAGTCCCTGCAAAGAAGGGGCCCGTGGAGGCACCGAGAGACGTGGGACCGGACCTCTTGAAAGACCCCAGAGAAGCTGACTGCGCATTACCCAAGGCACCCTTGACGCTGTGCTTTGGGGTTTGAGAAGCTCCAACCTCGAGCAGCCCTTGCACCGAGGATCAGCCCCCCAGCATCTCCACGATCTGCGTGGGGCCCTTTTGCACCGTACCACTCGATGTGCCATCCCGGCAACTTGCCACGTGGCTAGCGGCCATCTTGGTGACGAAAACGACAAACTACACTGCTGGTCTGGTTGCTCCAGACTGGCCCTTGCTCCCCTGAAAAAGAGCAGCCGCTCTGACCTTGCTGGTCCGAGTGAGAAGCTTGACTCACTTCCTGCGTGGCTTGCTTTAGCCAAGGCCTGTTTGCTCCAATCAAGTTGCCGACACCGCCATCAGCGAGAGCCTATGTGGGACAGCTCCTGACCGACTCCTGGACGTCCTTGACCTCTTCGTGTCCACGTGGCTGCAGAGACAATCTTCACGACATCACCTGTTTGCACCCGACATCGCCTGGTTCCGTCCTGGTTCCATGGTAGTCACTGGCTAGTGACTTTGAACATTGTCCCCTCTGCTTTCAGGTCTTCACCTCTTCAGATCCACCCTTGGATCCACCGGAACTCCTCACATCGAGCCTCCTGCAGCATCTTCAGCTCCAAGCACCATCGACCTGCGTGACGAAACCCGACACTACTTTGACCCTGTGCACCCGCTTGCTGTGGGTGAGGTAACTCAGCTCCGCCGGTGTTCCCACACTGGTACACATCTCTAGGGTCTGTGTCTAAAGTTTCATCCTTCTAGGTCACTCGGAAGGTTCCTTAATAACTAACTTTGTAACTTTTACGCACCATTGACATTGCATTGGTAGTGCGTGCGCTTTCCGCACTGCACCCGAGTCCCGCGGGCCTTTCCCGACTTCTTCACTGCTAGTCCCGATCAGCTCCAGCGATTCCCCAGGCCCTAGGCCTCTTCACTTACCCCATAGTGGTTCTTATACCACTATTTTAGTATATGGTTTAGGTGGCCCCTAGGGCTCATCCATAATTGTGCAACTTTGTATATTTAAACTGTGTTTTGTTTTAACGCATTTGCTTCTGTGCTCATAAAGAGTATCAGGGATATTTGTAGAAATAAATCTATACATATTTTCAATATATATCTGTGTGGTGTCCTTTCATTTGGTATTCAAGGGGATTGTGTATGGTAAAACAGCTTGCTTCACATGCCTTTGCAGAGTTTAGCCTAAGACTGCTTAGTCCATGCTACCCCTAGGATAGCTTGTCTATAAGGTTGACTTTACAACCTGCACCATAAGGGTTGCTTGGCATGGTACAAGGTGATCACTAGAACTAGTGAGCATCGCATACCAGGTCAACTTCTCACACCTCAGACCAGGTAAATGGAAAAAATGTATTGACGTGTTGAAAGAGACGGGTGTTGGATTCCTTCTATTTAACACTTTTGTAAACACAGCACAACGATACAGTCTACTCTAAATGTACTGAAATGAAAACAGATTTTATAAAGACCGACAATCACCCGTGGGTATCTAGGCACCAAGCAGAACTTGACAGACTGACTTTGAGTATCATTTTTGAGACCCCGATCAAGGAATAAAGAATAGAAGCAAAGTAAAGGGAGACTCAGAGTGCACTGGGAGCATATTTACAGCAGAATGGAGAAGTGTGGTGTTAGGCAAACTGAAATAAGAAGGGGAGTCCGATGGCGTTGTAACAGGTAAGATCTTTATTTAAGATCAGAAAGTTGGAGCGAACCAGCAAATACACGTATTACACAGACATTGCTAACATCACGCTTCTCCATTCTGAAAATACAGGGATGTGCTGTATTCACAAGAATGCAGCACACCCCTATGTTCTCTTTAGCGCTGGCTCTGAGTTCAGCTGCCTAGCGCCAATGCAGGCACCCTTGCACCGTAGAGCAAGGGTGTCTGCATTGGGGAAAATTGTTTATAGGCAGGAATGTGCCCCTTCCGGCACATAAACAATCATTAAATGTCGTTTTGTAGTTCTATGTGTGCTGCTTAATGCAGCTCACATAGAAGTTGCAAAATGGCATTTTTTATAAAAATTATTGTCTATGTGTAGAAGAGGGTCCTTCCTCCACATAAACTATCATAGGCAATTAGCTGTTTCTATGTGTGCTGCACAATGCAGCACACATGGAAACAGCAAAAATGAGGGGAAATAAAGCGTTTCTCTTTGTTTCACCTTTTAAGGCCAGGTTTTCCCTAATCTGAATTATGGCGCTGGCTCCTATTTACGCTGCCCTTGTATGCCCCTGTGTCTCTTGTAAACCTCAGTTTTACGCTCTCTAGAGGTGCACTCAAGATGCTTTCGCATCAGTGATGGATGTGGTGGTGCTTATGGATGTTGAACAGTAGAACCCATTAAGCCCTAGTGTGCTGTCCAATTTGGAGTGGAAACCAACCCTGGGCGTAGTTCGCGGAGCCGCACTCCGCGGAGCTACGCGAAGACGCACTTGCACTCCGCGACCTACGCGTAGCTCCGCGGACATGCGTAGTTGCTTGCTAGACCCGTTCGCGCGTCGTTTTTCGTCTTCGGGAGCGCGGTGCGCGTGTTTGGGGCGCTGCCTGCATGCTCGGGATGGCTAGCGCGCTAAGTTACCCAAGAGGTTTGTCCCGCCCGCTTGCGTTCCCTTATTTCCGGTTCCGGGTCACAAGTAACGTGTTCGGGTTGTGCAAGACATGTTCGGGAACTCATCTTCTCGTTCGCACTACAAAAGTGCGTGATCGCGCTAAATATCCCGCAAACCTACCCACGCGGTCGCGATGGGCGCTATCGCGCATCCAAATGACGTTATCGCGCACGCGATAATGTTATTCAGCGCGCGAGAACTACGCTACGCACCGGATCGCGGAGTAATCGACAGCTACGCGTTCTCCGCGGAACGCGGAGTTGCCGAAACTACGCAAGCTCCGCGAACGGAGAGTAGTTCTTCGCCCAGGGTTAGTGGAAACCCCTGAAAGGCCTAAGTGACAGCAGTGAATGATGAAAGACTAATGATCGCAGGAGAGTTTTGATACAGATTGAATCCACCATATTCTTGTTGCCTCTTGTGATCTCTGGTATTCGCTGGGGATCTATTATTACCCATTTTCTCCATCACATTGAGACACTGCAAGTGCCCGCTAGCCCACAAAAATCACCCATCCACCAATAAGATGATGAAATCTAATTATACCTTAAGCGTTCTAAATTATCAACATTCTTAAAAATTGATACTGTCTGGACATCATTCACGGGGGGCCAGATTTACTAACATTTGATGCAACACAACGCCATTCATCAAGACAATTTGCAGTGCTGCATCAAATTGAGAGAGCAGAAATGGGCCGTGGTTACTAAGAAACGGAGTGTTGCCTAGCCCCAATGCAGGCACCCTGTTGCCATGGTACAAGTGTGTCTGCATTACAGGCAGGTTTGTTTTTGTGCAGCAAGGGACACATTCCTGCACAAAAACACTCCTCAGAGGCATTTTCCTCTTTCTATGTGTGCTGCAGAAGAGGAATTCGAGAGGGGAAATAAACATATTTCTCCTCATTATGCCTTTTTTGAGATGCCGTAGCATTTTGACGCATTCCCATGTTGATTAACCCAGTAAATCTAGGAATGTGCCAAAATCCATGCGTGGCTGCGTGGGAACCCATGGAGCACCTTCGCAATGCACAGTAATGCAAGAGAGGATACGGTGCTGCCCTGCGTACTCGGAATTCACTAACTCACACAAGGTGGCTTTGAGGGGCTCAGGAAATATCAATAAGCCTGTGCATGGGGGAAATGACCTCAACAACGCAAGCTCAACCACTCATGCCTTAACCACGCATGTGCCTTAGCTACGCATGTGCCTTAGCTACGCATATGCCTTAGCTACGCATATGCCTTAGCTACTCATATGCCTTAGCTACGCATATGCCTTATCTACACATATGCCTTAGCTACGCATGTGCCTTAGCTACTCATATGCCTTAACCACGCATATGCCTTAGCTACTCATGTGCCTTAGCTACTCATTTGCCTTAGCTACGCATATGCTTTAGCTACGCATGTGCCTTAACCACGCATATGCCTTAGCTATGCATATGCCTTAGCTACGCATATGCCTTAGCTTTGCATATGCTTGGTTAAGGCAGTGCTCAGTCGTGATGTTGGGATGGGAGGGCCCAGGAGCAGGAAGGATCAGGAGAGGATGAGGTGAGGTAATTGGGGTTGGATTCTGGGGGTTCAGGGTAGTTTATAGGGCTCAGGGGGAATCGGGATAGTGTGTAAGTCTTAGGGTGGTATTGGGGTAGTGTTTAGGGCTCAGGTGGGGTCGGAGTAATGTTTAGGGCTCAGGTTGGGTGGTGTTCAGGGCTTGGGGGTCAGGGTAGTGTTTTGGACTTGAGAGGGGTCGGGGTAGTGTTTAGGGCTCAAGGCGGGAGGATTGGGGCGTGATCTCTACCACACATCCCTTTCCCAGTCATGCCTTTACCACAAAATTGCATGGTAAAGGCATACATGGTAAATACATGAGTGGTAAAGGAATGCATTGTATAGACGCATTTGCTCTTGGGGCCTCATAGTAGAAGTACGCATGGTTTAGTCATGCATGCCTCTGCCACACAACCCTTGCATTGCCTTGCGTTGTCTAGCATGATGCAAAGGCAATGCAAAGTCAATGCAAAGGCAGTGCAAGGGCTCAGTAAATCTGGGCCATGATGTCTGTTGGGTGTCTGCAAACTAAAGTCTCATTTGTCCTCATTAACAGAAGAACCCCAAGCAATTCTTAAACAGTGGGAACATATATGGGTTCTTTCGACATCTCTGTCCTACTATGGCTAACTCAATCTTTTTCGTTACCCATTATGTATTTTTATACTATATGGTGTATTACTTGATTTTAGTACTTATCACTTCTTGAGAAATGTGTGTTTTGTTGGGGATAATGATATTTCAAATTTATTATATGCAACATGTGTATTGTTATATCACATTATAAATGCAAAGTGCATTGCACGGAAATTATAAAGAGCTCTTTTATGTTTTAGTATATAAAGAACATAAAATGCAATGTGGGACAGTATAACTTTTTACTGTCAGGATTCTGCATCTACAGTGTTTATTTTCACACACTGGGAAGGAATGATTGGTGAATGCTTGCATCAGCGATAGGCCTTCAAGGTTAAGCTTTCCAGGTGCTCTGATTAATGCTCTGAGAGCGGCGCTATCATTGTGAACGAATTTCTTTTTTTCACAATCCCTGGAAGAAAGATGAACTTGTGTGTTAGTAATCTATTTAACATTTTTATAATGTAAAGTGAATATCGGGAAATAGTTCTCAATTAAGACCTTTTTCGGTGGCGTTTAATGTCACAACCCAAAATAGGTAAGGTGGCATGCAGATTGAACAATTTTGCTCAGCGAAACAAGCCACTACGACTCACTAAAATTAGCCTAAGGCTCTCAGAACAACCAAATGGTAAATTGTTCTCTATAAGTGTGCACTAGCTGAAGATCCTGCGAACAAACAGATGAAATGTTGGGTGTAGGAACCGGCACAGGTGATTGGCAGGGACACTATTCTGTTAACCCCTTGAACGTGGTGTTAATTCTCCCGCTGTAGGCGGGATTCGGACAGCCCCCGGCCATCGTTCGCACATGCCCACCGGGCTGGGGGCCATCATGAGCACCGAAGGGGTTAACATTGGACCCGAAATGTAATGATAAACCACCATAGTCTAACTACTTCAGCTTATGTATAAAATGCTAATATGTAACACGTTAGCCATTTAGATATGTTAGATTGGTTTGCTAAAAATTGTTACACACTGCTGGGATAAATGCTCACTTCCAGAGTTCACGTTATGCAGATTGCAATACTTGCTAGAATTTGTACTCTGACAACACCCACCCCTCTACTGTTAAAAAGTTATTTTTTATGTGAGGCGAATCTTGTGGTCACTGTCTTGTTAGGTCCAGTTAAAGGTTTCATTAAATTAAACCTGAGCTTAACCCCTGGAAATTGAGAAGACTGGCTTAACTTAGAGAAAATGTTTAAACATACTAAAACCCCTAAAAAGTCTAAAACTCAACACGACAGTACCCAACTACAACAAAGGTGTTAGCTATATATTACACAGTCGCCACTGCATAGTTATACGGTAGAGAAGCTAATCAGTGGAGTGATTTATCCATCAGGTGATCGGTGCTTTAAGATACTTCAATAATTGACAAATTGAAAAACTCTACGAACAAGTTTTTTTTCTTTTTAACCTGGACTCAGCTCCCTTAAATGAGGTATATGGGACACATATAAAGTTTACATCAGAGGCATATTAGTTGGTTGTAATTTTTTCACACAAAAAAAAGGTTAAGAAGGAGATTACATTTTTTGAAGATACAATCAAAGCAATACAGAGGAACATATGGTTTAATTCAAATCCAACAAATGGATTGGGTCTTGAAACAGAATTAGCAAAAGGAAAAATGTATTTAGTCCATTATCTGGAGATTAAGGTACAGCAAAAATGTGAAGCAAGTAAACTTGCTAACTATGAATATGGGGAAGGATGTGGCAAACTTTTGGCATGGAAGGCGAAAGCAGATCAAACCAGAAATGCAATTAAATAAGTAAAATGTCAAACTACCGGGAATAGAATCACTGAAGATGGGGAGACTGAACAGGCTTTTGTCCAATTCTTCCAAGAACTCTCACAGAGGATACAAACCCGGACAGGGATTGAATAGCAGCCTTTTTTCAAGATATTGATCTCCCACTCCTCAGTGATGAATTTAGAGAAGAATTATCCGCCCCTTCACAATAGAAGAAATTTATAGCGCAATAAAAAGCTTAAAGAAAGGCAAGGCTACAGGACCCGATGCTCTCCCAAACGAAATCTAATCCCATCTGACAGAAGAATTGGCTCCCATTTTGCTTGATCTTTTTAATTCGGCATATTTTTTAAAACAAGAACTCCCTCCATCCTGGGACCTAGCCACAATAATCATCTTATTAAAACCTAATAAACATCCAAGGTTATGTGAATGGTTGGCCTCTTGATTCACAATGATCATAAGGGTTTTATAAAGGGTAGGCATTTACATGACTTAACCCATGAGTTGGTAGGCGCAATTGATTTAGCAATGGAAAGTGCCAGCCTAACGGTGATGACATGCGATGCAGCCAAAGCGTTTGATAGGATTAGTTAGCATTTCTTTCAAGAGTTGAGTTTTAACCTAGGTCACAATTTCATTTCTGCAATTAAGACTCTCTATAAAAATCCATCAGCCCGAGTTTTAGTAGATGGCATTTTATCTAAGCAGGTTACAATAGGCAGGGGTGCCCACTTTCTCCCCGATTGTTTAATTTGTATATAGAGCCACTCGCCATTAAATTAAGGGCATGTAAGAATATCATACCATTCTCCTGTAACGGGTGGGCTAAGAAAATCGGCCTTCATGCAGATGACTTGATGATATTTACCAGCCATTTTCAGGACTCAATAGTAGCCATTTGAGAAATGTTAGAGAGTGGGGTAAATATCTGGATATGCTGTTAATCCAGTTTAGACAGAGATTATGCAATGGAACACAAATTACAGGTGTGACCTAGTCTGACATAGCATCAGGTATTTAGGGATCGAGGTGGTCCAGGAACTTGATTTATTAGCAAAAACAAATTTTGACAAAGTTACTTCTAAGGTCAGGAAACAATTACAACAGTGGGAATCGCTACCTCTATCTTTCCTAGGCAAGTCTAATCTCCTGAAAATGGCAATTGGACCTAAATATACCTTTTTATCATGCGAGGTTCCTGCATGAGGGCGTATGGGGCGGAGCACCACCAGTCTCGGAGGAAGGAGATTGACAGACTGGTCTGAGGCTGCAGCACTTATTCTGTCTTGTAGCAGTGCAGCACGGCCATGTACAAACACACGCTGCGCATGCGAGATGGACGACTTCAACAGTCTGTGTCTGTGAGGCAGTCATGAGGGCAAACAGGGGCTACCTAAATCAGCTGTTTTTCCAGGGCTTCGGTAGAAAACTCGGCTCGCCCGGATATCTGATGTAGCTCAGGACATTCTGCTAACATCCCGTCTCCTCCTCTGAGTTTTGACCTGCCTGTGAGTGCATATTTTATCACCGGTTTTGTGTTTTAAACTTGTGGTTTTCCCTGCCCATGATTGCTTGCATTTAACATGTTGAATTGTGTGATTTGCAGTCCAACCTCTGTAGTTTGTCCCTCTCATTCCTTGGTGACAAATCTGTTTCCCTCCAAATTTCTCCTTTGCTCTGTGCTAAGACCTGTGTGTTAAAACAGTGCACCCCCAGCCACTATTTTGTGTTCACAAGCCAGTGAGGCCAGCCTCCCTGCCTCCCCCCCCCCAGCAACAGGGATATTCTACATCGGAGGGTGCTTCTGTGAGCTGTTTATACTGTATTTACTGGGGGCCTGTGCACTTCATTTTTTGGCCCGCAGGGGGAGTAAAGTTTCATTCAAACAGTATTGTTAGATTTCGAGTTAGTGAAGTCTTTTCCTGCAGACGTCCAAAGTTGTGGAATGAGCCTGTCTGTTTTCTAGGAGATTCTGAACAGGAGAAGCAGCTGCCCAGCCTCCACCCCCTGGCCAGCAGACCATTGGCTATTCAGCTACCAGGCAAGTCTGAGCCCTCCTCTCACACCTGCCCAGGCCCCTAAAGGCCTTGCTGGGTGCACCCCAAATCATTCTCCTCCATCTTGTGAATTGCAGCCTACCTGTGCCCCAGAGTGCAGTGAGCAGAGTCCAGGAAGTGGTAAGGAGACAGACTAGTGCTGTCTCTTCCCAAAACAAAAGTTGTTTAAAAAAATGATATTCCCTTTCTGTGATTACTGTTGCAGTTTTGACCTGCCTGTGATTGCATATTTTATCACCTGTTCTGTGTTTTAAACTTGTGGTTTTCCCTGCCCCTGATTGCTTGCATTTAACCTGTTGAATTGTGGGGTTTGCAATCCAACCTCTGAAGTTTGTCCCTCTCATTCCTTGGTCACAAATCTGTTTCCCTCCAAATTTCACCTTTGCTCTGTGCTAAGACCAGTGTGTTAAAACAGTGCACCCCCAGCCACCATTTTCTGTTCACAAGCCAGTGAGGCCAGGCCCCCTGCCCCCCCCCCCCCAGGAACAGGGATATTCTACATCAGAGGGTGCTTCTGTGAGCTGTTTGAACTGTATTTACTGGGGCCTGTTCACTTCGATTTTTTGTCCAGCAGGGGGAGTAAAGTTTTATTCAAACAGTACTGTTAGATTTCGAGTTAGTGAAGCCTTTTCCTGCAGAAGTCTAAAGTGTGGATTGAGCCTGTCTGTCTCCTAGGAGATTCTGAACAGGAGAAGCAACTTCCAACTCCCTGGCCAGCAAACCTTGTTTGAGGTCACTGGGACCTTATATGGTCTGCTAGTTGTTGGCACATGTGTACACTGATTGGTGGTTGTATCTGGTGTTTCTATTGGGTTAGGGTTAATGTCCTCATTGGTTGGATTTTTGAGGGTTCTGATTGGTTTCTGGGACTGTTATTCAATCATTTTAGGGTTGGGACTAGGGCTAGGGTTAGGATTTCTATTGGAAGTAGGGACAAGGGCTACCTGTACCATTGGCTGCTTGGACTTGGGTTGGGACTACTGGTAGGGCTAAGGCCTTTATTGGACGTAGAGATCAGGGTTTTTTAACTGATTGGGTGCTTGGACTAGGGCTAAGATTGGCAGTAAGGTTCTGGTCTCCTATTGGTTCTAGATTTTAGGGCTAGTGTTGTGATTGGATAGGGTGTAGGGCTAGGGTTCCCATTGGCTGAAGGGGTCACCTGATTACTAGGGCTACACAAGGCCAGGGTTTGTGTGTCTCAGCCCGGGCATCGAGACTAAGGGCGGAGAGGACAAGGGTAGTTGCCTGTTTGAGCCTGTTCGGGACTAGGGCCAGTAATTCTTCCCCTTTTCTCATTTCTCTTCCTACTGCTAAGACCTAAAAAAAAAAAAAAAAAACAACTTTCCCTCTTTTATCCCTCCACTATCCTTTTCAATCAAAATTAACAGACTAACATGTTCACTTCTCAAATTCCATATTCAACTATACTAATATACTGCCCAAATAACTGAATAACATATCTACTACTCAAATGACTTCATATTTATACTATACAAATTTTAAACACAAATCCTTTATGGGTTCTGGAATGGTGTGCTACTCGCCAGAAAAGCGCTTCATCACCCATCAAGGGTAACAAGTGCCATATGAATGCTAATCTTTCTTCCGCTTTTATCCCTCCGCGTACCTTCACACTCCAAGCAACAGACTAATATCCACTACTAAAATTACCTCATATTTCACCATATTAATTCACCACTAAACCTTTATAGGCTTCCGGAATAGCGTGCGTCAACAAGCGATAAAAAAATACAAACCTTTGTCCTCCTCTATCCTTCTGCTATCATTTCATATCCAAATAACTGACTAACCTATCCACCACATAAAATGTACTTGCATGTTTCACTATACTAATTCAACACTAATTCTCTATGGGTCCCGGAGTAGCGTGCTACCCACCGAAAAAGCGCTTCGACGCCTCGTCAGGGGTAGTAATCGCTATATAAATGCAATTACAATACAATACAATACAATACATCCATGATTGCCAAATTTACAGTCTGCAGTGAGCATAGGCGATTGTCCCCACCCCGTCTGCAGTTTGGGGGTCCAGCTTCAGTGAAGTGTCTGTGTGGAGAGGCTGATCTCAACTACAACTCTCAGCCCAGCCCAATAAAACATAACCACAAAACACTGCTAACTGTTTGCACCTCCAAATTTCGAACGAAGAAATGCAGGATGCACTCCGACCTCAGCAACAGGAACACAACCCATTCGAACTGCCTTTTCGGTTGACAGTGTTTTAGCAAACTCCAGCGTAACTTGGTCCAGGCAGAAGCACTGCCACCCCCACAATAACGGTACAAAAGGGGGTGGTAATGGACGGAGCATCTGAACCAATCAAACACTCACACCCAGTCAAAAGATCTGGGTTTAATCCATCACCGTTCTTTAGCCCACTCTGCCACCCCAGTTCAGACATGGCTATATGCAAATCAGTCTGACCCTGTGCCTCACGGGAACAGTCCAGCCCGAACTGCCAAGCCATGCCTTCCCTGGACCGGAAACAAGCTTCCGAGGACCGGTTTCTGGCATTACAGCCGTCTTCAGCCCGGCTTGCTTGAATCCAGTGGCAAAGTGAGCAAGGGACTCACGTCTGAGCATACCCTGCCACACTTATGGCGGCCAAAAGCGGTACAAAAGTGGGTGGTAATGGACGGAGCATCTGAACCAATCAAACACTCACACCCAGTCAAAAGATCTGGGTTTAATCCATCACCGTTCTTTAGCCCACTCTGCCACCCCAGTTCAGACATGGCTATATCCAAATCAGTCTGACCCTGTGCCTCATGGGAACAGTCCAGCCCGAACTGCCAAGCCATGCCTTCCCTGGACCGGAAACAAGCTTCCGAGGACCGGTTTCTGGAATTACAGCCGTCTTCAGCCCGCCTTGCTTGAATCCAGTGGCAAAGTGAGTAAGTGTGGCAGGGTATGCTCAGACGTGAGTCCCTTGCTCACTTTGCCACTGGATTCAAGCAAGCCGGGCTGAAGACGGCTGGAATGCCAGAAACCGGTCCTCGGAAGCTTGTTTCTGGTCCAGGGTAGGTATGGCTTGGCAGTTCGGGCTGGACTGTTCCCATGAGGCACAGGGTCAGACTGATTTGCATATAGCCATGTCTGAACTGGGGTGGCAGCGTGGGCTAAAGAACGGTGATGGATTAAACCCAGATCTTTTGACTGGGTGTGAGTGTTTGATTGATTCAGATGCTCCATCCATCACCACCCCCTTTCGTACCGCTTTTGTCCACCATAAGTGTGGCAGGGTATGCTCAGACGTGAGTCCCTTGCTCACTTTGCCACTGGATTCAAGCAAGCCGGGCTGAAGACGGCTGGAATGCCAGAAACCGGTCCTCGGAAGATTGTTTCCGGTCCAGGGAAGGCATGGCTTGGCAGTTCGGGCTGGACTGTTCCCATGAGGCACAGGGTCAGACTGATTTGCATATAGCCATGTCTGAACTGGGGTGGCAGAGTGGGCTAAAGAACGGTGATGGATTGAACCCAGATCTTTTAACTGGGTGTGAGTGTTTGATTGATTCAGATGCTCCGTCCATCACCACCCCCTTTTGTACCGCTTTTGGCCACCATAAGTGTGGCATGGTATGCTCAGACGTGAGTCCCTTGCTCACTTTGCCACTGGATTCAAGCAAGCCGGGCTGAAGACGGCTGGAATGCCAGAAACCGGTCCTCGGAAGCTTGTTTCCGGTCCAGGGAAGGCATGGCTTGGCAGTTCGGGCTGGACTGTTCCCATTAGGCACAGGGTCAGACTGATTTGCATATAGCCATGTCTGAACTGGGGTGGTAGAGTGGGCTAAAGAACGGTGATGGATTAAACCCAGATCTTTTGACTGGGTGTGAGTGTTTGATTGATTCAGATGCTCCGTCCATCACCACCCCCTTTTGTACCGCTTTTGTCCACCATAAGTGTGGCAGGGTATGCTCAGACGTGAGTCCCTTGCTCAATTTGCCACTGGATTCAAGCAAGCCGGGCTGAAGACGGCTGGAATGCCAGAAACCGGTCCTCAGAAGATTGTTTCCGGTCCAGGGAAGGCATGGCTTGGCAGTTCGGGCTGGACTGTTCCCATGAGGCACAGGGTCAGACTGATTTGCATATAGCCATGTCTGAACTGGGGTGGCAGAGTGGGCTAAAGAATGGTGATGGATTAAACCCAGATCTTTTGACTGGGTGTGAGTGTTTGATTGGTTCAGATGCTCCGTCCATTACCACCCCCTTTTGTACCGCTTTTGGCCACCATAAGTGTGGCAGGGTATGCTCAGACGTGAGTCCCTTGCTCACTTTGCCACTGGATTCAAGCAAGCCGGGCTGAAGACGGCTGGAATGCCAGAAACCGGTCCTCGGAAGATTGTTTCCGGTCCAGGGAAGGCATGGCTTGGCAGTTCGGGCTGGACTGTTCGCATGAGGCACAGGGTCAGACTGATTTGCATATAGCCATGTCTGAACTGGGGTGGCAGAGTGGGCTAAAGAACGGTGATGGATTAAACCCAGATCTTTTGACTGGGTGTGAGTGTTTGATTGATTCAGATGCTCCGTCCATCACCACCCCCTTTTGTATCCCCACAATAACAGCAGCCCTTTCAACCCTCTAGGCACCGCTTCTTGCAAACAGACATCATAAACAGTTATTACAAATAAACCTTAGGCACTTCTTTTAGCCAAGCACAAAAATCATAAGTGCCAAATCTTCATCTTTCCAAAGAGTTTTTTTTTTAATAGCAAACGAAAGCTGAACAAGTTCAGTTTTCCTTGTGTCTTTTTAGCATTGATAGACGATGCAAAAAGAATGAGAACACGTCATGAGCATAAAAAAAAGAAATAGGGGTTGAGGTTGCATCAGTCCAGTTCTTTATGCAAAATAAAAACTGAAAGACAACATTTAAATGAGATGCAGTGTTGGCAACCCCTGGAAACACTGCGACTAAATTGCATAAAACCCCCAGTGTGCACCCGCTCTCAAAGTTAAACTGTTTTCCAATACAAAATAATGTTTTTTTTAAATCACAGGTCACCTCTCACTGAGACTTTAAACTGCACAAGCAAACCTGTTGTGCACCTTTCGTTTACGTTGCTCTCGCAGAAATGGTGCCCATTTTCCAAGGAAAGGTGCAATTTAAAAATAAAAATGCCCAACAGAAATTCATAAATAAATGTGGTGTTTAGTGTATAGCAGTCATTCCATTCCAGGTTTATGTTTTGCCTACCAGGTGGTTTCAGAATGTAATTGTCCCTATGCATTGGGCGTATTTTCCTGTTTCCCAACAGCATATTGACATGGTTTTTTTTAAATCTCTAGAATAAAACAACAATAGTAAGTATCCATTTGACTCCATTATTTAGTGCACAAGGCCTCGTTACCTGCTTCTATTAGATGCGATACCTCTTTGAATATTCCTTGTATGCTGGTAATACATACTACCTATCATTAAGACGCATTCGTTTGTTTTTAGGCTGGTTTTTTCCATTAAACTCCTGAGCTAAAAAAAAAAGTAGCCCTCTACAAAACACCACAGGGATGACTCTTCTGTTGGAACGGGCTTGGATATAGCCTCCTGCTTGCTTCATCGCGCTACGTACATTCTCCTTGCCAGCCTCGCTTTCACACTTTCTGCTAATTGATTCCCACCAGCCTCCCCACTGACTCCCATCTCCCTTCTTCCTTTTTCTTGCTTTGCTGGAGCAACACAGCTACAGAATGTGCTATATTATGCCACATCATTATCTTTTTCTTGCCGCATAATAAACAAAACGCCCCTCCACTTTTAAAGTTCACCGGCCACAACTGCTTTTTATTTAACTCTATTCCATTAGAGTTTAAGAAGGACTGGATAAAGAAAGTGCCTGAGAGACTTCCATCTAAAAAAATTTCAGTCAACTATTAAGAGACACCGCTGACCTTTCACCATTTTTTTCAACCTCTTACTTTCGGCCCTTCGGACCGATCCAGCTTTTTTCTTTTTAAATTTGGAGACCCGAAACTTTTATTCCAATCTGGAAATCGCCTGGAACACCAGTTTGATCACAAGACTCTCTTGCGGTTCCAATTAAAGAATAAGGAATTGACTGACGGGGCCAATTGTTAGAGGGCTCGGAATTAACTTCTTGGCAGAAAATACAGGACATTACAGAAGGTTCTGTCTCCAAATCCAAATATTACCAGTTGCTAAGCTGGGCCAAAGGGTTGAGAAAATGTGGAAAGGGAAATCATTTTTTTGAGTCAAAATTAGTTTTGTCTCCACCGGGTCGAAAGGAAATTTCAACATGGTACTGGATGTTGATACAGTCTCATGAAGATTCACAGCCTTGGTTTAAAGCACCTTGGAGGAAGGAGCCGCCGAACTACGATTTGGACATACTATGGCAAGTATCTTTATCTTTTTTATGACACGGTGTTAAGTCTGCACCTCTAAGAAAAAATCACATATTTATTATCCACAAGGCATATTGGACTCCGTGAAGGCTCTCATAAATGGGTTTACAAAGTCATGAAGAACTGCCTAAAGTGCGGCAAAACAAATGCAGACGAAGCACAAATGTTTTGGCCGTGTCCTTCCATGCAAGTCTTCTGGGAAAAAGTAGGTGCAGCGATTTCCAGTATTGTGGGGCATGAAATTAAAGTGGGTCTAGCGCTGGTCATTTTCAGAGTAATTCCAGATGAAGACCCTATAATTAATATAACTAAACAATATAAAACCCTTATTTTTAGTTAATTTTACTGGCGCATTGAGAACTGTGCATTAAAAGGATTTTACCCGTTTCACCTTTAGAATGAGAATGGCTCAATTCTTTACATAGAACTGCAAAATTAGACAGGGCAACATATAACAAGAAAAAAACAAAATTTTGAAACTTATGGGAAAATTGCTGTAAGAATACGCCAACTTACGAGGAATTTCTACAAGTATTTTTTTCTTATTTGTCTTTTTTTCATTTTTTCTCTTGTTTTTTCCCTTTTTACTTTTTTGTGTATATTATTTAGTCATATGATTAAGTAGCAGTAACGCAGGTTGTCAGGGATTGTCCAAGATGGATTGGTAGCCCTGGACTGGAAATCTGTTTATACTTGTCATAATGGAGAAAAAAAGAAAGCAGCTAGGTCAATAGAAGGTCCGAGATGTTGTACATCCCCTCTGTAAAGGAGAGATGGGACCCCTCATACATTGTTTGCCCAAAGAAAAGCCGAAAAAGCCAATTTTTCATCTCCAAACTTTAACTGTTTATGACAAATAAGGACAAAAAATATATAAAAACATAACTGCACCAAAACAAGTGTTGGGGGGACAGTCATGCTAAAGCCATGGCCGCCCATGGAGACGACTCAGATGACTAAGGACGCACCTGACCTGCTAATTGCCAGTGCGCAATACTATGAATGACTTCATAAAAAATGTATTGCCTATACCCTCTCCCTCGAGATGTAGAAATGTTATTAAAAAAACATATGGTTACAGATGGTCTTTGTTCTAAATTCCACAGGAAAGAGATTGGACAATACTGACTAATAATATGAATGTCACAGAATATAGATTGATAAATTGGTTAGAGCCTATCAGGGATACAAATAATGGCCTAGCAGTTAAACTTGGTGATTTTTCTCAGGTCACGGCCATGTTGCAGAAGCCTGGTGAGTCAGTGCCTGATTACATCTTAAGGTACAATGAAGTATGGGATAACAGTGCAGGGGGACCACACACAACAGAGGGGTATAAAATATTAGCTATTCAAACACTTATGAATGCATTGTTAGCTTTGGTTGTCCATAGTTGTAAACTGCGTCACCCCGATTGGTCCACTAAAGAATATCAAGAGTTGTGCACACTTCTCATAACCATAGAAAGAGATATTGGGGCATATTATCAACGGCCAGCGATAATTATCGCTGGCCGTGCTCACCGATAGTTTTATTATTACAGGCTATCTCTGGAATGTATCGCCCTAGTAGCGCGTTATTAACAACGCGTTTCTCCAGGGTGATAAAAATACCAGAGATAGCGAGGTTATCGCCGTTTTATTTCAGGGAACATCGCTGGTTTTCCAGTGATGTTCACTGCAAAACGGCGATAACCTTGCTAATACCACCCACAGGTTCATATCAGCATAATCCACCCCAAAGTTGGTGATAGGTAAGTCTGTATTTTAGCAGACGTTAGTTTTTGGACAAAACAGCGTTTTTCTCCCAAAACTAACTTGTGCTAAAATGCTGGTGCAGCCTTGTAAATATCGCGATGTGTACATCAGCAATATTTGCAAGGTTGTCCATCTGGGGTACGCCCAGTGACCCCCACTTTGATGCAAAGGGAGGCATTGGGAAAAAGGGTGCTAACATGTGATTATGCATGTTAGCACCCTCTTGTAAATAGGGTGATAGTTTTATCTTCTTTTTTTATAAATCCCTTGTAAATATGCCCCGGGATTTTTAGGATAAGGAAGGGCACCACTAAAAATGACAAAATAATGATGTTGCAGCAAGAACAAAGAGAGGAGGAGCCAGCAGAAATTTAATATCAGGGGGCACAGCATGGACAGTATAATGGACAAGAACAAAAGAGAAGAAACAAGAGTGGGGCTCATTGTTGTTTGCCAAATATTCAAGCCCAATGCTAAGTGTCACCCCCGGTGGAAAACAATGCCAAGGAAAATGCATTTCCTGTATGTATAAAGCATCATACTTAGGACATTTAAAAATTAGCAAGTGAACTAACATATTAGAATTTGATGATACCACAGGTAATTGGAACAGTTAGTAAGTAGGAACTGGACAGCTAAGGTACAAGGGAAACAAGTGAACTACACATTACATTACTGGAACATCATTGTAGATGGAGAGACACTATTAATAACACCTAATTGTATTCTATACGATCCATTAATTGAGCAAAAGAAGGATTATGCTAGGGCACCAAATGTGATTTCTAAAATATTAGAATATCCCTCATGGTCAGCTCGCTGCTTACACATGCCACAGTGGGCAAATGTTACGCTTATAAATTTATCATGGAGTGGTTACAAATGGTGTTTTCAATTTCAAAACACTTTTCCTGACAGGATATGCCTTCCTCTCAGTAAATATCTCACATTGGACACACAGTTACAGGGCGGTATGCAGTTTATTTGTGGCACCAAAGCATGCAAGGTACTTACACGGCACTGGAAAGACATGTGCCGTATTTTGTATCTTACACCGCACATTTCAGTTGTGACGCACATTGCAGCCCATGACCCATTAAATTTGGAGTGTTTTGCTCACAGTGTTTAAAGAGATATACATGCACCTATTCTGGAGGCTAGACAAGTTTTATTCTTTGAGATAATGCATATATTATTTACTGGATACGGGGGTTTATGATTTAGAATTGGCCCATGTTAACGTGTCTGCTGAGCCAGCTTTAGCATTCAATGCAACAAGAGATGCATTTCACCAGTTCCAGATGGAAATAAATTCCATGGCTGCCATGACTATTCAACATAGAATTGTACTTGACCTCCTAACACTACAAGGATGACTGTGTGTTTTATTGAATTCCGCTTGATGATATTTTTAAAATAATAGTGAAAACATAGCAAGGGATGTGGCACAGATTAAGCATGCAGTTCAAATATTCTGTGGAGCAGAGAAAATGACTGATTCTGATGATTGGTTCTGGCTATGGTCATGGCTACCAACAGATGGTGGTGGCGATCCACCCGTTAAATGACCCATCTTCGCCCCGCCATATTAGCCTGGCGAGGGGCACCACGGCAGACGGAAGGAAAGACCGTAAGCCGCTTTTCTGCCGGTTGGAGTCCCGGCCGGGTGAAAAGGCCCTCAATATGGTGGCGGTGCCTTGCAGGCACCGCTATCCATATTAGGATGTGCCATTTTTAGGGCCTTTCCATGGCGGAGACTCCGCCATGGAATGGCCTGCGGAGAGGGCTGAGGGGCTGCACTGGGGGGTACCCCCGGTAGCCCCCCAACATTGGCATACACAAGGTGGCAGGCACCACGCGGTTCCTGTCACGTTGTGCATGCCAATGCACAACATGCATATATTGCATTGTGGTGAGTGCTGCTAAAAGCACCACCCGCCGAATTTTATATATGCGGGATGCCACCGCTCGGGTGGCGGTGGCATCCAAATTGCCATGACAGGACCACCGCAACTCTGGCGGTCGGTCCCGTGTACCATTACATCCACCTGCCATCATAATGAAACCCTTAGGGAACTATTACGATGTCCTTTCGCCACCGTAACAGTATGCGGGCTGCCCGCCAGGGTGTGGCAGCCCCGCTGTGCACATTATGATGCGCCCACCACATTAGTGTGCGCATCCTGCAATGTTTACATTGCAGGATGTAAAAGGTAATGTAAAATCAGCATGTTGTGCATATGCATGCACAACATGACATTTGCATGCACAACATGACAGATACTGCGCGGTGCCTGCCACCATGGGTGCACAGCATATAGCACCGGGCAATGACTCAGCCTACTTGAACAATTGGCATCTCTCCCAGTGAGTGATGACATTTTGGAAAAAAGTACACATCAGCTTTGAAGGAAGTCCCCTTCAGTGTCTTGTCTTTGGAGCAAATGTGTAATGTTTCCCCAAAAACATTTCTTCTTCCTTTACCGTTTTTTTATCTAGTAAGACTGGAGGGAAGACAGCAGCATTGGCATGTGTAGCCTGATTGTTATGAGGAAAGAGTAGAATTACTCGACTGTATTCATAGAGTGCCCACACAATGAAGGCCACTGTTATCTGGGGAGACAGGCCTTGAGAATCTGCACTTTTTATTCCATTGCCATAAGTTGTTGGTTAATACTAGAACAGCTCAGCTAAATCTGACATATCAAGGGTTAAACTAAAACATTTCACTCATAGACCCCCATTACCACACTGACACATTTAAAGCACCAATTCTCTACTCCTTTAGCTAGACCCCTGCTTTTAAATCAGGTTCATGGCATGTGGAAAATGGCAGTGAGCACTTATTTGTGCCTCTGACTGAAAGCATTAGGATGTTGGGCCCTTCAAGATCTACTTTTGATTAAAGAAAGGCCTGCATGCCAGGATAACTGCTGGGACACTTGTGATGTGGAGATGACCTCTAATCAGAAGAGTTGCTACTGCCTCTTGCAACTTCCTGCAGTCAGTGTCTGATTCTGATTGGTAAGTCATACTGGTCAACATTCCTGGGCCACCTGCTTCTGGGCTCATTTTGGGCCAAATGTACGAAGCTTTTTTTCTTTTGCAAATGCCCAATTTGAAGAATCAAGCAATTTACAAATGCAAAAAGGTATTTTAAAATGTACACAACCCTTTTTGTGATTCAGTAACCTATTACCGAATCACAAATTGATTCTGCGATTCGGTATCAGGAACGGGCGTGTTTAGAGTGTCACTTCCAAATACCAATTCACATTATTAAGCACAAATCTTTTGCAACCGAAATGCGGTTGCAAAACATTCTCACTTTACCAACAACTCAAAGTAGGTGGTAACCCACTCGCAAATGGAAAGGGGTCCCTAAGGGACCACTTCCCCTTTGAGAAAGTTGAAAACATATTTTTTAAGAGCAGGCAGTGGTCTCAAGAAAAACGGGGTGCATAAAAAAATTATTTGCTTTATTTAAAAGCAAACATAGACGTGGTGGTCTGCTGACCCCAGCAGGCCATCAACCCCATCACCATCAAACTCATGGTGGAGCAACGGTGGTGGTCCAGCCACCGCTGCACCAGCAGTCTGACCGCTGGATTACAACTTGGGTGGCCAGACAGCCATAGAACAGCTGCTACCTCCAGGAGGACTTCAATATGCTTGGTCATATTACAACTTTCCTCATTGCCAGCGGTCTCATGGAGGTTCTTACTCCATGAAATTGCTGGCAATGAGGAAAGAAAGGCAGACCAACTGTGCCCCATCCTGGCCCTGTGCATGGGGGTGCAGATATGCCTACATGGCATGGAATGCACAGTCCATGCCGTGCAGAAAGGTGAACTAGTGGTCCCGTGGCGGTGCAGTTTAAGGCTCACATATGAGCCTTTAAACGGCACTGCTGCGTGCCGCTCACTCCAGCCGCCAGACCACGATAATACTCCGAATGTGGTGGGCAGCCGGCAGCCCTGTTTGGCGGTGTGCGAGCGGGCACTGGTGTGGCAGCCCGCTTCAATGCCGTCAAACTGACGGACCCAGAGTAAATGTAGATCTGTCACACATAACGAAACAACTTCCAACAACCCATAACTGAACTCTGATATTCTGAACACATGCTGTAAATTAACACCTAAAGGTGAACTCCAGAAGAGTGCTTAGTGACCACAAACAGATGTCACTTTGATACTTGTGTACCATATTGGCAATGCACGTTAAATGTGCATATTTAGGTAGGACGCAGAGCAGTGGCCTGTTGGGCCAGTGCATGTGAGTATTGGCTTGTGTCTGGGTGTCACATACATTCCATTGCTGGAGGCACTTATTATGCCACTGTATTTCAAGTTGCCTTTGAGTAGTGCATTTTTGCTGTTTCATCCTGTTATCTTGATTAATATAAACGTCCTTTAATTCTCAGTACATTTCTGGTGACACTTGAGTCATAGTCTGAGTTTTACGAATTTTAAAAGCGCACAATTCATTTCAGTGCGAGGCCCCAGAACGCAAGGAACTCCATGCAACTACATTCCTAGAGGAAAAAATAGTATTGGTTTGAGACCATACTTTAACCCAAAATGTGTGAACTGGGGTGCATTTGAAAAGCAAGTGGAGTAAGTCCGCATGTGATGAAGAACAGGTCCAACATGTATCTGAAGTATCTGGGTGTCTTTTGCTAAGAACAAGTGGCGACAATAAAAGTCGGTTGTAAACAAAAAATAGTGTTTGAGTAGGGTTTGCAGCTCTGGATGATTTGCGAAACTTCTTCCATATCTTATCCCATAACTCAATAGGCCAGGAAACATCTAAATCCTCTTCCCAAGCTTCTTCTGTCTTGGTTTTAGCATGTGGTGATGATAATGGAGCCTGAAGAAGTGCATACATTTTTGAAGCTCTGGTACCTTTAAGTAGTAAGGATCGTAGTGTGGACATGTTAGAGGGCTCCTGACGCAGAAAAGGAGGAGAAGTGATATATGCATTGTAGGCAAGTTAAAGTGCATGTGTTAGTATCGGATATTTAATGCGGAAGGTGGGAGGAAAATGAAACGAGGTAGCAGCTAGTGAATATGAAATAATCTGGTTTTGATTAGATAATTGGTGCACCGAAATAAGGCCTCGTTGTCTCCAAGATTTCCAAACAATCGGTTGATTATTTATTAAAATGGAGGTAACATGCCAAATAGTTTGGTCGAAAAAAGAAGAGATAAGAGGGGTTGGAAGGATGTTAGTAGTATGTTTAAGAATGGGAGTAGATAAGAATTGTGGCTTGCGAGAAAACGAAAGATATTCTTTAAATGAAAAAGGAGATATAAAAGACGGTTCTAGGGTCGACCAAAGAGGAGAGGGTAAGGAGGAATTGGAAATCCATCTTGATGCTTGATTTAATAAAAACGATTTATGATAAAGAGAAAAGTCTGGAAAATTCACCCCACCCTCTGTCTTGGGACGTATCAGTTTAGATATGGACATACAAGATTTTTTATGTCCCCATAGAAAGAGAGACAGGATGGAATTGATTTTCTTGAAATTTTCAAAGGAATAGAGAATGGGATATTAGAAATCGTATATAGAACTATGGGGGAGAGCATAATTTTGATTGTATCTAATCTACCCCACCAGGATAAATATAGAGGATGCCATTTTGTGGTGAGAATAGTTATTTTTTGTATGCAGTCTTCCATACAGCGAGTGACTGTGCCCGAGAGGGAGGATGTAAAATGAAGACCTAAATATTTAATCGAATTAGGATTCCATGTGAAACCTGAATAAGTAAAATCAGTTTTATAAGTGAATTTACTTTTATCACATTTATCTACTTTTAATTTGTAACCAGAGGCTTGCGCAAAAGAATTAACCTCATCTAAGAATGCAGGAAGGGATGAATTGGGTTGAGATAGAAACAGTAACACATCATCAGCATATGCCGCCATTTTAATTGTGGACTGTTGAAAGTTGAAACCGTGAATTTTGTTATTTTGGCAAATCCGCAATAAAAAACGTTCTAGGGCAAGATTAAACAAAAAAGGGAGAGTGGAAAACCCTGTCTAACCCCTCTACCAAGGGATATATAAGAAAATATGCCACCATTCACCGAGATAGCCGCTCGTGGGTGGGAATGCAAAAGCGAGATCAGGGTAGAAATTTTTGGACCAAAGCCGAACCACTTCAGAGTATGAAAAAGATAGGACCACTCGACTCTGTCAAAAGATTTTTCAGCGTCTAAAGCTATGGCTGCAAGGGGATGTGAGGAGTGCGAAGTCTTGGAAAGTATGTAAAAAAATAGTCTAGTATTGTCTGTAAGCATTCTGCCCTTAACAAAGCCAGACTGTTCCTTTCCTAAAAGGTCAGGTAAATAGGATTCTAAACGTAGGGCTAAAGCTTTTGAGAAGATTTTGTAATCAATGTTAACCAAGGAGAGGGGATGATAGTTTTGGCAATATTGTGTGTCTTTACCTGGTTTAGGAAGAATGCAAATAAGAGCATCTGAGAAGGAAACAGAAGCAGTGCAGAAATCAAGAAAGGTGGATAAAAGAGTATGCAATTTGGGGATAAGTAATTTTGAGAAGTGAATAAAAAATTCAACTGTAAAGCCACCCGGGCCCGGAGCTTTTCCACTTTTGAGAGTTTTTAGTGCAAGCAGGAGTTCTTTTTGTGTTAGATCTGTCTCCAATGGGGAAAGATCTGGGGGATTATCAGAAGGGAGTTGGATTTTAGACAGAAATTGGGAGATGGAATGCTCAGAAGAAGTTGTTTCGGAGGAATACAACGTTTTGTAAAAATAAAGAAATTCTTGTAAGATTTCATCGTCTTTATGTTTCAGTAGACAGTCTTGGCCAAAAATGGATTCTATGTTGATTTTATTTTGTTTTACTTTCAAATAATTGGCCAATAATTTCCCAGCCTTATTTTGACCACCATAGAATTTAGCACTAGATCTTAATAAAAAATTTGAGGCATTATTTGTGGAATCTTTATTGAAGTAGCAATGAGTTCAGTTAAACACTCTTTGGATTTAGAAGTGTAATAAGAGTGTTCGAGTCGTTTGATTTTAGATAAGAGATCATTAGTAATTTGTTGTGCTTTTTTCCGCTTGCGAGAGAAATAGCCAATAAAGAAATCTCTAGCAGACGCCTTGAATGCATCCCAAACTACAGGAAATGAAATGTCATCAGTATGATTTAACCAGAAGTATTCATGAAAAAAGGAAGTAAAGGAAGAAACGAAGTCTGAATCAAGAAGGAGGGAATTATTAAAACGCCATTTTCGAGTGGTAGTAGGTTTTTGTAGTACATCCAAATGTATAGTAACTGGTGCATGATCGGATATCAAAATGGAGCCAATATCCGAAGCAATTAGGGATTGGGAGAGGTGATGTGAAATGAAAGAATAATCTAATCGTGATTGGGTTTGGTGAGGCGGAGAGAAGAATGAGTATTCTCGCAGGGTGGGGTTGCAAAGCCTCCATGCATCAATGAGTTTGTATTGATTAATAAGTTGTGTAAAAGATGTATGTGATTTGTGAGGGATGTATGCGCTGGAAGAATGTCTATCTAAAAAGGGGTCAAAAACTTCATTACAATCACCTGCAAGAATGAAGTTATCATCATAATGTTGTGTAAAGCAATTACATTCCTATACTGCTGGATTTCTAGTCCTGGAAAATGAGATGCCAAAAAAGAAATATGGACAAAAAGATGTATTGATTATATTTTTTCCTCGAAAAGTAATCAATAAAATATTTGCTGTTTCACATTTCTAAGATATATCGAGTGGAAAACTATGCTAAAATTGTATACCTTTTGTCGCTGGTTCATAATTGTTTTTCTTAAATGCAGGTAAGTTTCTTCTTTGAATCACATAGATTGTGATTGATTGATTACCACACCCCCTAACAGTAAAGGTGAGTTCTACAGCATTGTGAACAATATCCTTTTTGAGCCACTAACACACTGTACTCACGTAGCTTGGTGGAGGGAGTGTGGAGCAGGCGTAGCATCATTCTTTTATTATTTCTAAACACGAACAAAGAGAGATGTCTTCTATTCCTGCCAAGAGGGAACATACGATTGATGGTGCCAGCTTCAAGAGCATGGCAGGCTGCTAGATGGCTGAATGGAGCCAGCACACATACAAAATAGCAAAAATGTGAAGTCACTTAACTTTCATTACAGAAAAGCCAGACAGATTGCCTAATGTTTATAAAGTCATGGGAAGGTTTGCAGAATCAATTAGTGCTTGCATTTTGGATTTGCACTCAGCATGAAAATGTCTTCAATGTTTGCGACTAGTTTTTCAGCATAGTCAATTTGGAATTAAATTAAGGTGCTTCGTTTCATGGGTGTATTTTCATGAAAACATCAAAGCTTTTGTCCTTTAGAGGGCTTGTTCTATTCTGTTATGACTGCCAGAGACTCACCAAATGTTGCTAGTGCTTGCACCGTGGCCCTGCCCATGTGTGCTCTATTAGCAGCACCAATCTTTAAATCTTGGAAACTAAAGTGATTCAGAGATCACTACCTGTGCATCTGCATGCATGCATCTTTGAATGATCTTTGTTACACTTTGCTAAACACGATTGAAAGGGAACAAGCATTGGAAAACTTAATAGGGAGGCAGCCAGTGCCAGACCTATTGGCTTTGCCAATGCTTGTTTACTGTGGTACTTTTTTCCTTCTAAGACTCCACCAAGGCTTCTTACCCTGAATCCTTTGCGCAGACAGATGCAGTTACCACAGCAGCTCCAGTATCATAGGCTCCCCCGGGGAAAGCATCACTTCCCCCTAATCTCTGATTCTGCGTGGGAGGTCGGGGTATTAGGGTGGGCTCAGGATGAAACTCTCTCTGTCTCTGATGGACATGGCCTCCATCTCACCAGGGGGCATGCGGTGCTCAGCAGGACACCCACAGCCAGGGGCTTCACTCTGACAATAAAGGCCCTCGTTACAAGTCACTCAGAAAACAGGACAATCCGCCCATACCCTGGAGTTACCCATACGGGGGGGGGGGCGTAAATCAGGGGGAGGAAAATCGAATCCCTGATGAACCGGAGCCTGGGGGGCCTCAAAGACATGAGGGATTGAGATGGAAACTGTCATCCGGGGTCTGATTCACCCAGTAATTCCTCATTTCTCAACAAGATTTCATCATTTTGTAATCTGTGTGGGGGGGGGGCAGAAAGAAGGTGGCATGGACATGCACATACATGTGCCCCATTCCCGGTGCACTGTTGGAGAAGGGTCAGCAGCTGAAGCCCTTCAGCAGATCAAGGGCACAGAGGGCACAGCCACCCCTCACTGTGAGCGACACAAGCTTTAATCAAGCTGGCATGAACTGCAGTGGGGCCTGCCACCGCCCTTCTGTGTATTTAACCCTGCTTCCTCTAAACTGCACTGTTTACATTTCCATATGTGGAAATCACCATCGAGGCCAGAATTCAGACTTTGATCCCAGCTGTTGCCTTTTATTCCAAAGCTGCAGCCTGGCCACTCTTGTCAGAGGTTTCTTTGCTGCACCTGGTCCCTGAGCCCAGAGAGGTTCTTGTCTTCAGGCAGGTGAGTAACCATTTATCAACATTCATTCAGCGCATATTTAAACCTGTTGTGAAAATAGCACAAAGCACTTTTGTCCCTCCCAGGCCACGCTCATTTCTTTTGCTAAACGAGTCTTAGAGCCAACTGCAGCCTGACAAGCTCATGACATGCTGTGGCTGCAAACACTTCACCTTGGGCACTGCAACAAAGTTTAAAACAACTGGTAGTTACAATCTGGAAGGATACAGGCAGACAGGAGACAAGTGGACAGGAGACAAGTGACCATTAGAGCGATCTATAGTGCCCTTTCTAACAAGCATCGACAATGCCAACAGCTCCAACATTTGTTCTGTGCGTGCATATATTGGCATAGATCACACACATGTACACCCATATGAAGATAGCAACATGCATATCCATATACAGCGCACCTATAGCAGCACACCTGCATGCATTCATGCACACACAGTTCAACACACAAACAGAAACACACACAGTCCAGGCACACACGTGTCAGTGCGCACATGACCTACAAATATCAGGGCACATACTACCAGACATGCAGCCACTGAGTGATGCACAGAAACACTTTAATGCTCAAAGAGAGAACCCTATAGACACACACGGATCCACAACACACAAGCACAGTCACCAATCACACATGCAGGCTTCAGTAGCTAGACAAATTTACTGACAGAAAGAGAAATCAACGAACACACGTATTCTGACTTCAACACCATGTAATGTTTAACTCCTCTGTGCCCATTCAGTCCTTGGCCTCTCCTTTGGTGATGGGTTTGTTGCATGTAAGCATACTGAGTTTTAAAGACCCTAGCCAAAAGGCAGAAGTGCACCATACCTATTTGAAAGAAGGTAGGTGGGTTCTGAGAAGAGAGGTGGCTGAGCATGCAAGTGTGTGCTGTTTCTGTAAGCCCTACAAAAGGGGGTGGTGATGGACGGAGCATCTGAATCAATCAAACACTCACACCCAGTCAAAAGATCTGGGTTTAATCCATCACCGTTCTTTAGCCCACACTGCCACCCCAGTTCAGACATGGCTATATGCAAATCAGTCTGACCCTGTGCCTCATGAGAACAGTCCAGCCCGAACTGCCAAGCCATGTCTTCCCTGGACCGGAAACAAGCTTCCGAGGACCGGTTTCTGGCATTCCAGCCGTCTTCAGCCCGGCTTGCTTAAATCCAGTGGCAAAGTGAGCAAGGGACTCACGTCTGAGCATACCCTGCCACACTTATGGCGGCCAAAAGCGGTACAAAAAGGGGTGGTGATGGACGGAGCATCCGAATCAATCAAACACTCACACCCAGTCAAAAGATCTGGGTTTAATCCTTCACCGTTCTTTAGCTCACTCCGCCACCCCAGTTCAGACATGGCCGTATGCAAATCAGTCTGACCCTGTGCCTCATGGGAACAGTCCAGCCCTAACTGCCAAGCCATGTCTTCCCTGGACCGGAAACAAGCTTCCGAGGACCGGTTTCTGGCATTCCAGCCGTCTTCAGCCCGGCTTGCTTGAATCCAGTGGCAAAGTGAGCAAGGGACTCACGTCAAGCCCAGCAGAACATGTATGATGTATATGTACATGATGGAAGGCAGGGGGTTGGAACAGGAGAAAGATGATGATACCTCACTGATTAACAGTGTTGTGATTGGTAATGCTCCAAGAAGGCTGGAGAACAAAGAATGAAAAAATAAAAGAATCATTTCAAATACTGCATCAAACGAAGTCACCAAACCAGATCCAATGTTCTTTAAAAAGATGCACAAAACCGATGAATTAACTATCGTTCATGAAATATCTGCTAATTGTGTTGTGTCTTGCATGTGTAACAGCCCCTGAATTTCTGAAACAATTCTGTCTGTCTGCAGATTATAAACATCAGCCTCTGAAGTTAAAGGACATCCTTTTGCAGGAGAACAGACATTAGCATGTTTCAATTATCAAAACACATAGACTTCAGGGTTAAACAAGGCAAGGGATGCGCCTAGTGCTATTTTAAGGCAGTGGATATAAGGTCATTCCACCACACTGAATAATTTCAGAACTGTTATCAGGTTCTGCTGTCCGAGTTCCAACCCACAGCAGGTAACATTTGCTAGAAATAAATGAGAACCATTATTCAGGCGTTCTTGATGAGTAGGAATGGAGGCATTGGGGGAAACAGGTAAAACACAGCTTAACCCTGGCATTAAAGCACTACACATTGCGTGTAAGGATATGGTGTCTCATCATACGGGAGCTTCCAAAAGGATTTCTGCAGTTTGCTGTGCTGCTAGACACAAAGTCATATTCATTTTCATTTAAACAAATGTGAGAAAAAGGAAACTTCCATAAATAGAACAATTGTGCATTGTACATAGTTTCATACCAGCCAATGGACTTATATTTCTGACCGTCATGAAACAAAAAAAAAGTTTAAATGGGCAAGGAAATAAGCATGCATAAGCCAAGAGATAGTTGGAGTCTCACTAACGGTAAATGGTGCATCTTCAGTTTTGTAAGGCTGAAACAGGGCTGTGGACAGAATCTGGTTTAATGAGTGCACTCTCTTAGAAAGTGTGTACATTCCATTGTTTTCTTGGTCTAACTGTCTAATTTCTTTCTGCAGCACCTTTTTCTGAATATTTGTGTAATTCATTATAAATAGTGTATATTCCTGTGGTGAGGAAACGTTTATTTCTTTTAGAACATGGTCAGAAAGAAATCAGAAAAATCCATATCATATTTTCCTTAATTAAGTAAAAGGGTTCCTTTCCAGCTATCATTGGCATAGCTTACTTACACTCTATGTGGTAACTATTATAGGTGTTTGTGTATGATAACATTGATCTGGATGATTAATTTTAGATCCAGGAGTGTTGGAAAACAAAACGTTGCATCTAGCTGTCAGAATCATAAGGTCATAAGTCTAGTTTTCAATAGTCAATTGAGTGGGAGTATAGGCTCCATGTTGTATCATCTCATTTATGTGTGAGAGGGAGATATTCATTTGGATATGCCAATTATTCAACATGGTCAAGTCAACTTTGGTAAAAAAAAAAAGTTTCTTCAAGTTCCTCATTGCTCCACATCCCAGACAGGTGGTCTGTTGGATAGTTTTGTTTAGAAAGATTGTTTCTTTCTGAATTATTCAGGACCAAAATGAGGCATCTTTTCATTAGATCTGCCTGCGAAAAAGGGGTTCCCCAAATACTTTTTTCATCAACATTTACTTTCAAGACTCATATTCTTGAATGATTTTGACTAAACTCAGTTGAGTAAATCAGCTTGTTGGTAATTATCATATTTTTTGGAAGCTGTTGTAGCCTCTGTGTGAAATGGTAGGCTGAAGGATGTGATCTGTCAGCACTCTGAAAATAGGGGATTTCTTCAAGAAATTAGAATGACTATCAGGGAGCAGGGCCTGACAATGTTCCTATTGTGTGCAATTGTAAATTACTCTAGGATAGATAACCTACGTGTAAATTAATGTGTGTTGTAGTTATAACAATCAATGTCCTTATAATAAGGATCTTTATTATTCAAAGTAGCTTATGCCTGTAAATCAGAAATCATTCTTTTAAGAGTCTCAATGTCCCAATCATCTGATATAGAACCAGATATTATCACATCATTTATTGAAACTTTTATCACATAAGGTAATTGGAATATTTCAGAGGGTTCCATAATCTGTTATGGAATCTTTTCCCATACTGGGGCACAGGATAAGCTGCAATTTTGCAAAGTAAAACCTTCTTTGGGCTCTGTGAGATTAAGATTGAGGCTACCTACACTTCAAGAACCACAGGTGAGGCAATTGTCCTTACAGGGATAAAAAGTCCATTAAACATTGAGTATCATTGTCAACCACAAAAGGAGAATAACATTTCCCAAAGCGATCCAGGCGCAGAACCGCAGTGAAATCAAAAACTTGTCCCAAAACCCATTAACAAATGCAAAGCAGTCTTTGGTGGTAAGAGACTGTATAAAGGGTTGAAAAATCTGTGAAATATCCAGAGTTATTTTTTAAATATTGTTGGTATCTTGAGGCTCTTGAAAGGGTACCAGTTCAAATGATGTAGCATCAGGTTGAATTTCATGGAAAACTATGGAATTAGGGTAGACAGTCGCCACTGTCATGTTGTCAGCATCAGCTGTATTTGTATTTGTTGAACTCAATGTTCTGCGTGTTGCACTCAATTTTCCCCAGCCGGGAAATCAAGCCAGTCATGTTACTGCTTTATCCATGAAATGCGGCATTCAGAGTAGGGAGAGGCTGTGAGGCACTACTCTGAACCTTTCTTGGTGCCTTCCAGTGGTTTGCTGTAGAGAACTAGCCACATAGTGTTCTTTAATGTGATCAATAGACACTTGTCTGGTTATTCTTGATCCAGGCAAAGGAGGCAGTATAACAGCTCTGTAACCTTTTTCCCCCAAGAACAGAGACAGGTGGTCTGTAGGGTGATTCAAAAGCTTGCTTGCCATGGAGTTTCTCATGAACTAAGTCCCCAACTTTAGGAAACTGACCGTCAACAGCACTGATAACCTTCTCTTTACAGGTGGAGACGTCAGAGTTGTTTGTATTAGACAGCATGTCTCTGATGTCTTGGATACTCTGTAAAACATTCAAACGTTCCTCCATGTCAAATATATCTTTAACTGCCACCTTCTTAGAATTATTTAGGCCAGGCACATACATAGGAACTTCAAAGAGAAACTCATATAAAGTGCTTTCTCCCAATACTCATCTAAGCAATTTCTTTAATTCTCTCTGAACTCTATGCAGATTGTGGTACCAGCTACGACCTGAGCTCATGTCTCCAGCAGGCATCGCCTGTTGAAACATTCCACAGGCGCTCTCTGCAACGCTGTTCGGTTCAGCTTTGAATGGGCTGCTTAATTGCAGATAAACTCTCAGAGCAGACATTGAATCCATGTAAGCCTTAGAGGCAAATGCAGGACCGTTATCTGAATAAAATGAATGAACTGCCCCCATTGACACTAGAAACTGCAAATCTTTTACTACTGCTGAAGAGCTTGCTTCTGTGGCCAAACCTATAGGAATTCAGAACATAAATCACTCGATACCAACATATACTTGAATGGGATAGGTGGATTGAGGGGACCCATGTGGTCCAAATAAATCACCCAGAAGGGGCTATTTGAAATCATGAGGAGAATTGGCGAGAGTATTTTTACATTGGAGTATTTAATCTTTTAACAAATGTCATACTGTCTAACATAGTCCATAGTATGTTTATACAAGCTGGGCTACCAGGAGTGGTTGCTGTACCATTACTAAGTTGCTTTAATTACTGTATGTGCAGACGCCTACCCCTTGTGTGCTTCTTTGATGAAAGCTAAACTAGACAGACTATTAGGTATTATTACGTCTCCCACTGCTGGTATTGTGAGCACAGAAATGTTATCTGAATTGAGGGTGTAGGAGTATTTGAGGGTAAAGCCTTTAGGAGACTTCCCTGCTTGCTTGGTTGCATTTATGGCTGTTCATTATCTGTGTTGATCTTTGTTTAAGATCTGGTTAAGACTGCTACAATGACGGTCTGAACTGCAGCTTTTGCCACTAGGTCAGCTGCACAGTTTCCTTTAGCGTGAAAGCCCTCACACTGATGGCCTCAATGGTGCCTTACATGGACAAATGGAAGCTCATCTTGTAAGATAGCTACGTTCCCCAGAGCTGTTTATTCTTTATAGGTTTTCCCTTTGAATAATTGATTCCATTCAACCACTAATGCTGGAAATCAACATTGTAACCCTGCACACAAAAGGATGAATTGGACACAATAAATTTGGGAACAGATGAGTCAGCCTTTTGAATGCAAGTAACAGGGCATGTAATTCTGAATGTTGTGCAGTGCTATCACCTATGATTTTAGTGTGAGTGTGCTGTGGGATGAACTCATCATCATGCGCTACAACTTGTAGAGCCGTGGAGTTTTGTACTTCATACCTAGTGCAGGTTGGGCAGAACCATCATTATAGCATATGCTCTGGTAAGACTCAATGGGTAAAGTAGCAGGAGGCAGAACAACATCTTGTTCATGTAGAAGGAAAACTTGTGTGCAAAGAGTTGGATCATATTGAAACTTTACATCCACTGAACCCATCTCTTGTATATGGCTTGAGCATTAGGAATGCTTGCCTTGGTGGCTGCTTCTAGTGCTGGTACGGGAGAAAAAACTAATATATGTTTTTCCTCCTTCAAAATAGTTGTTTGCACAGCTGCAAGGATTTTTTCAATAGAAGCACAACAAGCTTTGCTAAGGAATACAAATGAAACGTGTAAGCAATAGGAATGATAAACCGTATATGCGTTTGCACCAAGTGCAGGTTGAGGGCTAAGTCCTTGGAATCCATTCTAGAAGATATCACACATACAGAATGTTTTAACTTGTAAAAGCATTGCAGTGTTAATGATCTTTTAAAGATGATTGACTGATTTTTTATAATAATAAAATATAAATGTTTCAGTTTGTTCTGAGTGGGAATGCAAGGACAGATTATAGCAATGAGAAAGTCACATTATTTAAGTTTACACTTCTGGTCTCACTAACTTGGTATTGAAATAAGTAGTTTATATTTCCATTTATATTCTGTGACTGCCACATGGTGGGATGAGAGCCTAGGCAGAGGCGACTGGTGAAAGTACTATACAGTTTGGTGAAAAGATTTATGTAACAAACATTGATTTGTAGGACCTATTGCTGATCTTTGTACAACTATGACGAATATTTATACTGACCATGTGAATCTACACAGTGAAAAAAACAGATAATTAGAGGGTTTTGCTTGATAGAGATGACAATGCCTGTACTCAGTCAGCGAGTAAATATTTAATTTATGTGTAGAGAGCATTAGAAATTAGAAAGACAATGGAGGAAGAACTATGATCCCGACATCAAAAGCCAATACAAGCTGGGTATTAGACAGTACCATAATGAGATGATCCAAGCCCAAGACAAATATTGTGATGGAAAAATTAATTCAGCACGTAACTCCTCAAGAGAGCTATTTGAGGTAGAGCGCTCCTTAACCTCCACTGATCAGGAAACAAACAAGCACTCCTCATTCAAAGAGAGATGTAATCAGATGGTGAAACTCTTCAAAAATAAGTTGGAAATATTATTTAACTCCCTGCAAAGAAACAGTAGTCCAAACAGCGCTGATGTTCACCCTAGTATCAATGATAACATGAGAATTAAAACAGAGACTAGATCACTTTACAGATCTAAGTGAAGAAGATATGACCTCAATCCTGCAGAAGATTAAATCTGGTTCTCCACAAGACCCGATTCCACCAGACATCTTGCTGCAGGTAGGGAAAAGATCTAGGTCTACCACTGCAGCACTCATATCACTCTCTCTTACACAAGGGATTATCCCCAAAATCTGGAAACACACCATAATCCAGCCACTGCTGAAAAAGCCCCATTTAGACCCGGCAGAGCCAGGGAATTATCAACCAATATCACTTTTGCCACTGTTAGGCAAAATAACTGAAAACACATCAATCAGGCCCTGTCCATTATCTAGAAGGGAATCAGGTGTTGCATAACACTCACATGGGTTCTGACTGCAACACAGCACAGAGTCAGTCTTGTTGGTGTTCACAGAGGAACTAAAGGGAATCCTAGACCGGGGGTGCAAAGCAGCTATCCTGCTTCTCGATCTTAGTGCTGCGTTTGATACAGTGGATCCCTATACCATGATCCACAGGCTAAAGGAAGAGGGTATTACAGGCTCTGTGCTAAAGTGGAAAACCTCATTTCTAGAAGATAGATCCTTCCAATTACTGGAAGGTGAGCACCTATCTAACACCCTCCAAATCTCGTTTGGAGTCCCACAGGGATCTGCATTAAGCCCGACACTATTTAACCTGTATATGCAACCACTAGCAGAGATAGTGCAAGAATTTGGATTATCCACAGTGTTATATGCGGATGACACCCAGCTGATTCTATCAGTAATGGAAGGCCCCCAATTCATGCACAACAACCTGGCACCGTGCATGGTACAAGTAGCATATTGCATGAATAAGTGTAGCCTAAAGCTGAATGGAAGAAAAACAGAGCTCATGTTCTTGGGCAATAAGGCGGTCTCAAGCAACATTATCAGCTGGCCTCCAGAATTGGAAGAACCCCCTGTCCCAAAGAATGCTGTTAAAAATCTGGGAATATGGCTAGACGAAAGTCTGTCCATGGAAACTCAAGTCAAGAAACTATAAGGTGTATGATTTGGACTTCTGTGCATGCTCCGGATGATCCTTCCTCTTATTTCTGAACATACTCGCAGAACCATGGTCCAAGCCCTAGTGGTGTCGCAGATGAACTATGTTAACTCTGTATCTTGGCGCACCCAAATACGATATTGCTGCACATCCCAAGACAAAAGTCAGCTAAGGCAGCCCTGAAGACATTACCCTGGCTCCCTATCCAGGCCAGGGTCAAGTTCAAGTCACTAACTATTGACCATGGAGCTATGAATGACAAAAGTCCGGCCTTAATCGAAAAGCTTGTCACACACTATATTCCAGGCAGACCCCTAAGATCCTCTGCAGATCTACTCACAAAACAGACTAGGATAAAGAGATCTAGGTGGGGCAACTAGCTCCTAGCCTGTGAAACGCCCTGCCTATGGAACTGCGTCTGTTGACTGATGAATTGGCATTCAGGAAAATACTTAAAACTTGTCTCTTCCTTTAATATCCTTGCACACGGACTGCCAACTTTCTCCTAGTGCTGGGAAGCCTTTGGGCAGCCATGCGCTCTACAAATCCATAAACAGAGCTGAACGTAGGCCCAGTGGGGAGGACCCTTACCTTGTATGTGTTGTTATTGTTAGACTGAATCCCGAGTAATAATCAATATGCAGTTCATACCATAGTTAATACTAAGCAGTGACAGTGAAGTGAATCTGTTCAAGCAAAATAGTAGAGGTGTAGTTAGTAGCTTTTTGGGGTCTGTATACTAAGCATAAGATTAGTGTGATCTGAACTAATAGTATGAATTTCTTTCTCTGTTCATTTTGTTAAATTGTTAAGACATTGCATACAATAATATCTCACATTTTGTTTCATTTTAATTTTGTAAATTTAATGTATTATTTAACTTTTATTGTAAAGATTTGTTTGGTAATACACATCTGCCATATTGTGGTCCAGTATAAGCATGACAACTCTTAGCAAATATTGCAGCCTTCTACACACAAACCTTAGTGAGAAGTGTAGTTATTTCATTGATTGCATTGTTTTGTTCATCACTGTTATCTCTAAGAGAAACCTGTGGGATTTGTTCTTTCTCCTCTGACAGAATGATGGTGCATCCGTGCCTGCCAGGACTCCTCTCACTGCTGGTGCTGTGTCTGTACCATGAACCACCTGTTTCAGGTAGGTTAACTCTGTTTTCTTGTTTTATCATTTCTGGCCTTATTTAATTTTACAATCCTCTAGTCTAGCAGAGTCCCGGAACCCACTTTATTTGTGGAAGAAAGTCCCTCATATTCAATGACAGCTCCCACAGTGTAGGGAGGTTTTCTCATGACGTGGGTTCTGCTGCAAAGGCTTGAAACCACTTTGGGGGAAACACACTGTTAGACTCTCCCCCAAAGGATCACTGAAATAATATTGTGGTAAAACATATATGTACGTTGTGTGAAGAGTTTGAACTGAGTATTTTTGTGCGTCAGGAGCTTGTGGATTTTCCTGAGGTGTGCATTCTGTGTGGGAGGTTGAGGATGAGTCTGACTGCCAAGTTCTGGATGATTAGTCTTCTTCTGGTGAGTTTATTGGTGATCCCGGAATAAAGTGTGCTACCATAGTCCAACTTATTGGTGACTAAAATCTTAGTGACAATTTTTCTAGTGTTGCTTGGAAGCCATTTGAAGATCATCTTCTACATCCTCAGGATGTGGAAGCAGGATTCATTGACGGCGTTGACTTGTGTGGTCATCATGTAAAGTTTGCTGGCCATGATTATTTCTGGGTTCCTGGCGTGGGTCTGAGTTTGGCCATGGTGAGGTGTTCTTGCTGAAGATCACTACTCTTGTGTTGCCAGTGTTTAGATTGAGACACCTGCTTTCGACCAGTTAGCAACTTCGGTCATGCAGATGGTAAACTTGTTTCTTGTGTTGGGAGTCTTGTCCGAGAGGGAGAGTAAAAGTTACACACCGTCCGTGTGGGAGAAGATGTTGGTGTTGTGCGCACAGATGAAGTTGACAAGAGGGATCATGCATGCATTCAAGAGGGTAGGGCTGAGCAGTGAACACTGTGGCATTCTGCAGAGGAGTTTGCGAGCTTCAGAGAAGTAAGATGCCAGGATTACAGCTTGTGCGATATCCATTATGAAGAAGCAGATCCAGCAAAGTGTGGGTTCTTGGATGCCTATCTCAAGTAGGGTCCTGATAAGGATGGTGCGTGAGACCGTGTCTTTGGAATACCTCCTAGCAGAAGTGGTGTTGCATGGAGCAACTCCCAGCAAAGGTGGTATATCCATATGGCAGACTTTATAAAAAACGTATATATATATATCCATAAACTAGTCTCCAACACAGTTGATGTAACTAAGGAGAACTATATAACAGACGTATTATATCTATTGAAGAACATCTGAGATAGCATGGAAGAGTGTCTAAGGTAACGATGGATAAAACCCAGATCTGTGACTGTGGGGTGAATGTTTTGCCAATGTGCAACATTCCGTCCTTCAGCTTGTGTGTTTTGCTGTTCACCCTATGTGGGAAGGGTATGCCCAGGCGTGGTTCCTGTGCTCACTACGCCACTGGAGTCAAGCTATCCTGGCTGATGACGGCTGATAGCCAGAATCCAGTCCTAGAATGCTTGATTACGGTCCAGGGAAGACATGGCTTGGCAGTTCGGGCTGAACTGTTCCCATGAGGCACCAGGTCAAGACTGATTTGCATATGGCCATGTCTGAACTGGGGTGAGCAAAATGACAATGGATTAAACCCAGATCTGTGTCTGGGGAGAATGTTTTGCCTATGTGCAACATTCCGTCCATCATCTTGTGTGTTTTGCTGTTCGCCCTATGTGGGAAGGGTATGCCCAGACGTAGGTCCTGTGCTCAGTACGCCACTGGAGTCAAGCTATCCTGGCTGATGATGGCTTATAGCCAGAAACCGGTCCTAGGATGCTTGATTACGGTCCAGGGAAGACATGGCTTGGCAGTTCGGGCTTGAATGTTCCCATGAGGCACAGGGTCAAGACTGATTTGCATATGGCCATGTCTGAACTGGGGTGGCGTGGTGAGCAAAATAACAATGGACTAAACCCAGATCTGTTACTGGGGGTGAATGTTTTGCCAATGTGCAACATTCCATCCATCATCTTGGGTGTATTTCTGTTTGCCCTATGTGGGAAGGGTAGGCCCAGACGTGGGTCCCGTGCTCACTACGCCACTAGAGTCAAGCTATCCTGGCTGATGATGGCTGATAGCCAGAAACCGGTCCTAGGATGCTTGATTACGGTCCAGGGTAGACATGGCTTGGCAGTTCGGGCTGGACTGTTTCCATGAGGCACAGGGTCAAGACTGATTTGCATATGGCCATGTCTGAACTGGGGTGGCGTGGTGAGCAAAATAACAATGTATTAAACCCAGATCTGTGACTGGGTGTGAATGTTTTGCCAATGTGCAACATTCCGTCCATCATCTTGTGTGTTTTGCTTGTAGAATATATACTGCATCGTAGTGTTCCTTATAGAAGTGTGTAATTGTCTCTTTTTTAAATTGAAGAAGGGTGGGGGCAATCCTGTGTTGATGGTCCATGTGAGATTTTATGCTCAGAAATATTTTGAGGCAGGGGAAAAGTGGACAATAGCTCAGGGCTCCAAACTTTCAAGGAGCCGCTGGTAAAGTGAGTGGTACAGTCCAAAATCATCCTACAAAAACATTGCTGATGAAAAGCAGCAGGCTTTTTTCTAAGTTGTGAGCAGAGTGTAGCTTAACAGAAAGTTACTGCTACATTTACTAGGGTTTTGTGTCAAGGCAAAGTCCAGCAAAGTGAAGGAAAGCAGCACACAATTTTGTAACAGTATTTACTTTAAAAAAGATATTCTGTGCTGAAACATGCCTTTTTCTCTGCACAAATAACACTTTCCACTGATTTGCCCTCAATTTGCGTCAAGGGGGTCTCATTGCTTATAAGATTAGCACAAGTAGTAATAGTTTCTGAGGCAAACTCTGATCTAGTTAAATAGCCAGAACAGGTTTTGGGTAAAACAATAATGCCTTCTTGAAACAGCCACTAACATGGAAAAAATATATATTTCGCCAACATTTCCTTACATTGAATGTGTGGTGCACTGTAAACCACATACACAATGAGTGTAAAGTTTATCAATGTGTCTACTCATAAGAGTTTCTACTGCAACTGTATACTTCTTGTGCATCTATGCTAAACAGCCACACAAAAACTGCACCATGATGCACAGCTTGTGTGTGGAAATAGGCACCCTGTTTGAGCACAAGGCATAGCAGTAGTGAACAGTAGCAGGCCATTTTTAACAAATGTAACTTTAAGCTGCTTCCTCCGTTTTGCACAATGCAACTTTGGTTGCTGCGCTCTGGTACACTACAAAATAATAAAACTGCCCTTTGCCATAAGCCTGCTTAGCCTTAACCCTCACAAATTAAGGCAAGTAAATTGAAGGATGATCTTTCTGCATCATTTCTCCCTCATTGCTTCACCTTATTCCTACCTTAACTCTGTTGCTCAGCCTTTCTCTTAGTCTATCTTAACTTCTCTACATACCCGCATCCCCTTTCTCTCTAGCTTTGCTTTCATTGTCTCACATTTATCTCCTTCTCTCTCAATGTACTTATTCCAAGTCATTCAATTTCATCTTTCCCTACCTCTTTCTTATGACCTTGTCTCACTCTCAATCACACTCTGTGCCTCTATCTATGTGTCACAAACCTCTCTCTCTACCTCAACACTCTGCACGTCATCATCTCTGCCCTTCACTACAACTTTTCTGTCTTACCTCCCATTATCTCACCTCCATCTGCTTCACATATCACAAAACCTTAAATGTCTCTACCTCTCCTCTCTCTCCATGTATAACTTACCTTTCTCTCAGTCCCTTTTCTACCTAACTAATCTCCTTCACCTCTATCATATTTCTCTCTCCACCTTGCATCTATCTCAATACATCACCACTCTCTATCCCACCTTGCTCTTTCAGTACCTAATCTCACAGCTACAACTCCCCTTTCTCTTGCTCCACCTCTATTCCCTTTTCTTCAACTCTCTAAATTTCTTGCTGCTTTCTGGCTACCGTCTTTTTTCTACCTCTCCCACTATTTCTCTTCCATCAAATCCTCTCACACCGTCTGTCTCTCTCTCACACAAACACATGGCTCTCTCTCTAGACCTCCCTCCCAATTTCAGCTTACTGTTCCACGTCTTACTTTATTAATCTCTGTATCTCGCCAGCTTTTCCTCTCATTCACAACTTTCTACCACTGTATAGTCCTCATCTTGTTATCAAATGCATGCATGTATATCTGTGAACAACAGAGGCTTTCTGCCACAGGAGCATGGTTTCCCCAGATAACTCTGCCCTTGTGTTGTTCTAAGTCTTGATCATCTGTACCATCTCCGCATGTGGTGTTTGGTGTTTGGAAAACCTTACGCCAAAGGGAGAACAGTGCCTCTTCCAAATCCAAGACACGTTCACAACTCAAAGGATCTAAAAAAGTAAGAGTATTCCCATGGGTTAACACACCTACTTCAGACACATGGTCTACTTGATTCCCGTCTTTTCAGAGTTCTCAAGACAAGAGTTTTACTTTGTTTTTCTTCTCAGGCCCACTCTTTAATTCCCATGTGCTAGAGTGCAGTTTAACTTCCATAGCATTTCCCATAGATAGTCACCTAAACCTCAGCACTGTTCATCCTGGCCTGTGTCCCTCTTGACCATCACTCCACATGTCGCTGTCTTCTCTCGCATTCTCTGTCATCCTCCCTTTTCATTTTTCTCAACCTGCTCATTTCCAAACAATATATTTCACCTTTGTTTTGTTCCATAATGAACATTGTCTCCTTGTTGCAGCCTGGTCTTTCCTGCTTTTCCTAAATTGCTTCACTACAGATGCAGATCAAAAGCGCATTCCAAATTATATAAAAGCAATGAATATTAAGAAGATGTTCACAACAAAGTGCACTCTGGGACGGAGAGGGTGCACTGTTGAGAGGGGATAAGAAGACAGGCTAAATAGAGATCACCACCATCTGTCCAAACTCTTAGAGCACAAAGTCAATAAAAAAATCACCATTCAAAAGGATAAAGTCGATTAGGTATCTAACAAAGTTCGCTGTTTCAGCCTCAGCTGCCGCTCTCTTCTCAAACATCAGCTTCATCTATAACTTTCTTGTTGATACTGATCCTGATGTGGTTTTCTTAAACAAAACCTGGCTTCATGATGAGTCTTTACCTGATCTACCCTCCCCCTATCAGCCAAACCTCAAGTCAGAGTACATCCTCCCGCCCTTGGTTCACAGACTCCCTCAAACAAGATAAAAAAACATTGCAAAGCTTTAGAAAGACAATGGTGGAAGTACTACGCACCAGAGGCTAAGTTAGCTTACCTAACTGCACTGAAAAAATACCATGCTCTGTGTAGATCAGCTCTCACCACTTTCTTTACAGAAAGGATTATGAATTTCCAACACTGCCAGAAAACCCTATTTAAGGTTGTGAAACAACTTTCAGCTTCTAGTACTTTTCTGCCTTCTCCTTCACTCTCACTGCATCAGTGCTACAAGTTAGCATTGTTTGATGAAGTAGAGTCTATTTACCGCCAGCTTGATTCACATTCTTCCCATCAAGGCAACTTTACATTCCCGGCTACTTTTCATGCTGATCAGGCTGATATACTCCCTCAGGCGACCTCACCTGATGAGACTCGAAAAATCAGGATCTGGCTCTCTCTAGACTTGGTTACTCTTCAATCTTCGTTGGGAACTTTGAAGTCTGGCTCCCCACTTGACCCTCTTACCCCGTCCAAGCTCAGACTTCTTCACAAGTCGGCCCTTAGCCTGATTCTTAATCTTCTCAACACCTCTTTAAGGTCTTATCCAGTTCCTCAGAACTGGAAACACGCTCGGGTGTCCCCCCTACTGAAAAAGATCCATCTTGATCCTCTCTGCTGGTCTAGTTATCGTCCTATTTCCCTCCTTTCTGTCTTCTATAAAGTCTTGGAAAGGCATATCAACTCCCAACACTCCTCTCACGTGGCTACTCACAATCTATTTCATCCGTCACATTCTGGCTTTTGTTCTGGCTACAGCACCGAATCAGCTCTGCTTGGGTCACTCAGTATCTCAGGCTACAGCTTGATCGTGGTGGCACAGCAGCTCTCATTTTACTGGATGTGAGCGCCGCATTTGATACGATCTCACATTCCATCTTGTTTGATCGTCTTGAAGCCTCAGGCATTGTGGGTGTGCCTTTGAGGTGGCTGATCTAATTTCTTTTTAGAGATCGCTCATTCCAAGTCTTCTTACATACATACATTTAAAGGCCTCTGCTTTTTAATCTTTACATTTGCCTTCTGGTGGACATTGCGGAGAAGTCGGGACTGACAGTGTTTTCCTACTCAGATGATACTCAGATCCTCTTCTCTCTTTCAGCTGCTCAGCATCAGGACTCTTTCTTTCTCCAGCTCCTACTGTGCAATATCTCTTTGTGGATGTCAAGAAATTCCTTGAAGCTGAAAATTTCTAAAATGGAGGTCCTCATTCTGGGAAACAACCCCGAACAATGGGAAAGTACCCATTGGCCTGACACTCTGAGACCTTTACATGCTCCGGTCTCTAAAGTTAAGAACCTGTGTTTTATTATTGACAACAATCTCTCCCTAGAGCCCAGGTCTCCAAGGTCACCGCAACCTGTTTTGCAGTTCTCAAGTGGCTAAAAGAAATATTCTGGTTAATTCCACCTGCTGCCCAGAGAACAGTAATGCAGACGTATGTGATTTTCAGACTTGAGTATGGCGATATTTTGTACCTGGGCTCTGAAAAAGCCTCTATCCATCGCTTACAGCTCATTCAAAATGCGGCCGCTCGCCTTCTTTTTCTGCTGCCTCGACATGCCTCAGTCTCACCGTTGCTCCATTAACTCAATTGGCTCAAGGTGAATAAACCCTTTGAGTTCAAGGCCCTATGCTACATATTTCTGGGTCAAACATGGTTTGATGACCCCTTACGTACAAAGTCTGGTCAAACCCTACGTGCCCTCTCGACAGCTGAGATCAATGAGCCTTTCTCTGTTTTTTGTTCTCAGAGTCCGTCTAATTCATTTGAGATGTCCCTCGTTCGCATATCTTGGCCCCAAATTATGGAATTTTCTTTCGTTGCAACTTAGGTTGTGTCATTCGCTTTAATCCTTCTATAAGAAATTAAAGACTTTCCTTTAGTAATAAGCATAACCTGCTTTGTGCTCTTTCTGCAGTCAGTGGCTTGCGTATTGTCCTGCTCAGTCCCAGGAAATCCTGTTGGGTAGCTGTGCACTTTATAAATCTACTAGCACCCCGCCGTTGCCTGGGGCAGAAAGGGGCTGGGGCAGTACACCCGCTCCCGCCCCGACCCCCTCCCATCCCGACTCCCTCCCGTCCCAACTCCTCCCGCCTGTCCCTCTGTGCACACCCGCTCCCCTCCCGCCCCGACTCCCTCCCGCTCCCCTCTTGCCCCGACTCCCTCCTGCCCTGATTTCAAGCTTTACTTTACCTGAGCTGCCGCTCCACTCCTCTTCGCCATGACGCGCCCGCGCTCCTCACTGATTTCAAGCTTTACTTTACCTGAGCTGCCGCTCCGCTCCTCTTCGCCATGACGCGCCCGCGCTCCTCACTGATTTCAAGCTTTACTTTACCTGAGCTGCCGCTCCGCTCCTCTTCGCCATGACGCGCCCGCGCTCCTCACTTCACCGCAGCTTCATGTCCGCCGCTCCTCCTCGTCATCACGCACGTCGCGGCCAGCGCTACGTCACGGCCAGAGCAGCGTCGCGGCCTACGCTACTTTCAGGGCACTACTTTTTTAAAAAAGTTATATTTTTAAATGTACGTTTTTTAAATTTTTTTATAGCCTATGTCCTTCTGCACACCCTGACAATTTCTACAATGTATCGGGTGTGTGGATTGGCGCTGTGGTTCCCAAGTTTACCTGGCTCAAAGGTGCGTGTTCTCTCTTTATAATAGCAGTATAGATAAATATATGCTCATTTCAGTGCTTTTTTTATGAAAGAGAGGAAGTGGCTGTTCTTCTGGAGATGGGTTAAACACTTAGAAGGAATTAATTCCACTGATAAATGTACGTTCTTGTACATACAGGGAGAGTGGAGCTAGGGCCTCAAAAATACCTAATCATCTTGTAGAGCTGAACTAATTCCTTTGTAGATAGAGCTGCGCTCCAGCACAGATGTGGCCAAGTCCCTGCATACATAGTGCTAAACCCAGGCACAAATAGAGCAGAGACTGTATACCAATAGGTCATTTCTTTCATTGAGCTGGAGCTCAGTTCATGCATACATAGTACTGCAGCCCTGGGCAGACAGAGTTGAGCTCTTCCAAGTATGCATTTGAGCTCTATTGCTGACAGTTGTGAGCCAGTTCACAGCCAGAGTTGTACTCTTCCGGCATTTATTCCCGTAATGTAAAACCTGAGGTTCTGTGAGAACTAAGAACCAGGTCCAGCGAATATTCTGTGGGGGTATCACACGTCTCTCACCCTGGTTAATCTTCCTGATAGAGAGTGAGGAAGAGAAGGTGGAAGGGAGGTTGACAGTGAGCGAAGCGGGAGTGAGAGAAGCGATTGAAGAGAGAGTGAAAGAGAGAAAGACAAGGTAGATAGTAGTGAAAGAGACTTTAGCATATGTGCGAATATGAGAAAGAAATGAGGATAGTATGACTGTGGTGGAAAAGAAAAGAGAGGGAGATAAAACAAGAGACACCAGTGATAGATCTATGAACAACACCTAAACAATAATGCTAAGGCAAACTTTGTTATGTTCAGGGTATTTGTGAACTGCATAGCTCACCCTGGAGAGTATCCTGGTGCTGAGAAAGTAGGGGTTTTGTCATCTGTAAATGTGACTTCATCATCAAAATGCTTTATTCGTTATGCAGTGCACGACCATATAAGCAGATATAAATACACATGTTAAAATCATCACAGATACATAGATATTGATAATACTGCCAAGATAGAAATAGAAAAGATGAGGCTTAAAGTGGATGTTATCACTAAAAAAGGATGAAATATTTCTAATTTCAGTTCAATTGCAGGAATGACGGATATTCTTAGCAGGGAACATCGTGTGGAAATAGCAATAAAGTGCATTAGTCTAGGCTCAGCAATGTGCAAATTTCGCTTTTAGATACTTACAAAAGGTGCAAAATAATACAGTGCTTGAGGCTGAGCTCAAAGATGTGCAAATTACACTTTGTTTAAGTGCCTACTGGAGATGCAAATTACACTGATTGCATCGTGAGTGCCCCGCTTATAATATATACTATGATATATAAGTTTCTCTAGAGACTTTCTTTAGTGACCGAGTAAAATGCATTAGGAGTTTTCCTGCTAGATCATGAAATACAAATTGCAATAACCTCTTAAAATAAATTATTAGTCTGCTTTCTTAAAAAGTTTCTTATCTAAATGTAAAAACATAATGTATAAAAACAAAATTCGTAAAACTATGGTCAGACTACAGGTTGGTTCGATGTCGAATACAACATTTTAAAACCCTTGCCATATTTGTAGCTATAAACTCTGAGTCCAGCATTTGAAGAGCCAGAAAGGCTGGTCTGCATTTACGTAAACCCATCAGTTTCAACAGCTGGATCAGCCAACGTTTTCTGGGTTCAGAATAAAATTTACAGAAAAGGGTTACATGGAGAAGGGACTGCACTGAGATACCATCACACGGGCATTGGATTAGCTGCTTTGACCAATCGTTTGTGGATGGAAAAGTTATAAGACGATGGAAAACATTTAGTCTAAATCTAGTCAGTAGGAATGTGTCGTAGTTAGATACTGTAAATGTGACTTGTTCTGGGTGAAGTGCCATGTTTTCAGTTTCTTGCATATCGCAAGTACTGAGGAGGCAGATCAGATGTGTTGTGGTAGGTTGTTCCAGGCTTTGGGCACGAGGTAGGGGAAAGCTGGTTCTTTGTATGTGGGAGGGGTGTGTGAGCAGGATTCTGGCTGAGCAGAAGTGCCTGGAGTCAATCACTCCTGGCCTCAACACAATAGAAGATTGGAGGGAAGCAGCGTTTGAATACTTCAATCTTTGTGTATATGATGGTGAATGAAAGTAGTTCACAGGCTCTGCCTTCAAAATGCATCTTTTTGATCATTGAGTCTGACCTTGGAAAGGTTTGGCCATCTAATGTCAACATATATTATGTTACATCCTCTAAATTATTTGTAATATTGCAGTGTATAAAATGGTCAATGACAGAAATTCAGTTGTTGTTATTACAAATGCAATCTTTTTGAATGTTGAGCTTTCTCCTTTGAAAGAGTTGACCATTTGGTCATCACTTATATTATGCTCCCTCCTCAGTATATTCCTTTACATGTGTATTTTATAATAGAACATCCATTATTTATGTTCTTCCTGATTCTAACTTATGTCAACATTGACAAATGGGTTTGAATAAATCCACGTAGAATAGATTATGAATGCATGACATTTCCAATAGGGAATACCCTTAATACTCTGTGATTTTTCAAATGTAAATACAATACTACACCTCCCTTACAGGACTCATTTGTTTTCTGAGGTGATAGTATTTTTAAAGTGTACATACATTTGTTTATTACATTTTCTGAAAGGCCCTTTTCACCCTTAGTCAATTATTTTCTTTATGTTTTCCGGTATTTATCACAATAAATTAGGTACCATGAATTTTGTATTGGGTAACTAATTTTGGAAGACCATTAGTAACAAAAGACTCTGTTCTCATCGCGCGGGCGTCACTATGCATGTGTAGAGATTTAAAAAGGTAGGCTCCTCACATGCATTGCCTTGGAATCATAAGGCCTGCATACCTGAGTCAATGCATGAGACCCCTAGCTTTGTGGAATTCATGTATAGTTGGCCTAAGATTCTTTCTACAATTCCCCGCTTGTCTGCCAACAGAGGTGAGCTCCCTGACAAAATGTTTCCATTGTTAGAAGGTTATAGTGAAGTGATTGATGCAGCTTCTTTGTTTACTTTCATGCATTAGCCCACGTCAGCTGGGTCTAGAGTCTTCAAGACTCATGGCTATACTGGTTCCATTGGGATGCGCTGGCTGAAATTATCATGTATCGGCTCACTACTGGGACTCCCAAGTTTAATCAGACTCGAGTAACATTATTTTCCTGGTTGAATGAGCTGCCAGCACATCTACTGTTTATTGGCAGTGATCCAGTCACAAGGGCTGCTTTGTCACTATTTTTTTTGAGAGATCAAATTAGATATTTTACCCTGCATTTGCATTAATGTAGCCTTATAGCCCACTGTAGCGGGCTTACCGGCTATTAAAGGCCCGCTCCAGCGTGAAATGTCTGAGCCCAGGGCGAGGGCCTTTCACTATAAAGTGGAACTTTAATAGCCGGTATAGCACAGCTACGAAGGGCTATGAGGCTATTAGAACATTCTGCCACTAGAGGGCAGAATGTTCTCACAAATAAAACAAAGGCCTCTCGAGCCCGAAGGGATTGAAATCCCCTCAGGCTCCGAGAGGCCTTTGTTAAAAAAACATTGGAATGCTGCTCTGTGGGATTTTACCGGCCAATAGAAGCATGGAGCACTCAATTGTATTCATTAGAGTGCTCCACATTCCAATGTTCTAATACATGTTAGGCACGTGCCTAAGGGCACAGTTTATAGGATTTTAAATGGCCAGATGAGTGTTCAATCAGCAGCCCCAGTGGTTGCCCTTTAGTGACTTACTGTATTCACACTGTCCTTTTGTTTGTAGATGATTTTAATTTCTTGTTGGTATTGGTATTCCTGTAGATACCACTGTTTGAATGTTACCACAATAATAACAACACTAAGACAGATTCCTATTTCCTCACAGCCCCATTGGAATGACCAATTTGGGAATAAACATATGATCTTTTCTTTAGTGTTTTGAGCGTGTGTAAGTGTTCACTGCACATTGCATTGGAGGTTAATCTGATTATTCATTTCTTCCAATTCAAGCTCATCCGCACTCCGTTTCACTCCTCTCGCATTCACTTGGTATTTCTTTGTGTGTTTGCGACATTTGCAACAGACGAATATGAGAAATAGGATAAGACCTATCACTCCAATTGGCATCAGTACCTTAAACAATAAGCTTTTACCTAAGCTAGCAAACCAATGACCTACATTGGAGAGACCATCAACCAGTCTCTTCCAGGCACTGTCAACCTCGAGTGGTTTGAGTTCCTTTTCCAAATTAGTAATGTTTTTCACATATCTTTTGAGCTGTACACTTTTGTCCGGAATGTAAGTGCAACAATGTTGCGCCTTCAACATCCGGCAGACTCCGCCCTCTTTTGCTAATAAGGTGTCAAGAGCAAGTCTGTTCTGCAAAACCATTGATCTGATCGCAACCATTTCAGTATTGACCAGCAGAAATCCATGAGCCGTGTCCGTAGACAACACATCCACGATTGTGGATAATTTGCAAATTCTGTGAGTGTTCAGAACCACTCCCACTCCAGGTATCAGTGCACTAAAAATACTACCCATTATTTCACCTACGCTTTCTCTTTTACTACGCACAAAGCCATTAGTGTTTTCATTGCTTCCAGCAATTTCATTCAGGTGGTATATTTTCGGGAAAACAATGCCAAAATAGCAGCTTCCATACCAGTGATCCGGCAATTTGAAATAAGCCTTGTTTCCACATACATAATAAATTCCGGGAAACACAGGTTCTGACCCATTTTTGAAACCCCAACCTCCAATTACCTTGTAATTGTGTTCACATTGACTGGAACCAATGAAAATATTATTATAATAACTAGTCTTCTCGCGATGAAGACAGAGTTTCCCTTTCTTTTCGAAATCCAGCAATAAAGCAGGCCCTGCCCCGCCATTTGAGGTGCTTTCCATGTCCTCAGCCCATTTTGGGGTTTTCTGTCTTTTGACATTTGCCTTTCTTTGGAAACTCTCCCTTCTTTTCTCTGCCATGTTCAAAAATATTTTTTCTTGTTCATGTAATGAACAGGTCAAGTTGTCTCTGTGTGCTTCATTTAAGTCTATGGTACCTATAGTCAGAAAGTATTCTCCCATATACCGTGTAACGTCACTTTTGGTATGTCAGGATTCAGATTTCCACGTATAGGAAGTTCAGAAAAGATCACGTCAGTGTTAGAGTAATAGTACTGTAACGGTCTTCTTTTGTAAAATAAGCTTGCTAAAATACTACAGGAAATTCCATATGTCAGAGGCAGGTGATGGTAAGTCACGCCTTCAGCTACAGAAGTAGGTAGCTTCATACAGACATAGCAATCTTCTATTTCCATAGTTTCTACATAATGCACTAACAGGTTTGCGAAAACATTTAAATGAGTCTGGTTTCTAACTCCGTGGTAATGTAGTCCTTCCTCATCTGATGCTTCTAAGTCTCGTTTTGTCTGTCTGAGTGCTTTTTCACGTCTTTCTACACTTCGTGTTGTCAGTTCTTCAGTGTCAGTAGTCTGAGTAGGGTCAATATTAGTATTTTTGCTTACCATAAAAGGAATGAAAACTGTTAGTCCTATTCAAACTAATATTACTATAACTATACTACATATACATATCTTGCAGCATGTTTTGCAACAACTGGGGCTAGGTCTACCACTCACGTTTGAATCAGACATTTTGGCTCAGAAGAAGTTTTCAACCCCTCTTTGTGGCCTTGCCCAGGTAACTTTAGGCTGAGCAATTTCACGGCGGTTCGTCCTCTTCCTCTGCAGAGTAATCAGTAATCGGTTCCCCGTCGCTTTCGTCGGTAATATCAAGATCCTCTAAATTTTCCAGAATCAGATATGTCCATTCAGGATCCTGATATTTCTCATTCAGTCTTTTTATTCGATCACTTCTTCTTTTGGAGCTTTCTCCAGCTTGCTCTGCTATTCGTATGCTTTTTCTTCTGTCAGCAAGTTTCTCATCAACTGTTTTTATTCTCAATCTTAGTCTCTTAATGTATCTTGGTTCGATATTTTTCTTTTTCTTGAGTCTTTTGGTTGGCACTGTCAGTTGACTTTCTTCTAATGCTCTTTTGTTTTCATTCGTTTGTGGCGCTTCTTTTGTCTCTTCCCTTCCTGTCTGGCTAGTCCCAGGTCTTGTATCTAATTCTTCTGCCTGGTTACTATGCTGGCCTGGTTCAGGAGAATTTTGGTTCTGGCTTTCGAATGTCTCTGTTTCTGTGTCCTGAACACGTTCTTCTAGTTCTATCTGATCCTGTTCAAGCACTTCGATCTCTTGATTTTCTTCCGCTCGATTTTTTGAACTAGTTCTAGTCTGTCCCTTTTCAATATCAGGAGTCAGTGGAGGAGTATCGATCACTTGTTCTGTCCCTGTCTGACCTCCCTCTTCATCCTCGGATTTGATGTGAATCTCAATGATCTGAGGGTCTTCGCCTGTGCCTGTCTCGACCTCTCTATTCCACTCTCTATCTTCGTAGATTCGCTCTCTTGTTCTGATTGGGTCTTCAATGAAATCGATTATAGGTATCCAATCATCTTGGCTGGTGCTCGGTTGCTCGTCATCAGCTACTTCCGGACCAACGTCAGCAGGACCCTCAGCTGGACTGGTGCTCGGTTGTTCGTCTTCAGCTACTTCAGGACCGACATCCGCAGACCCCTCAGCTGGACAACCTTCAGCTCCAGGCTCCCTGTCTGGAATTACCTTTTGAGTATGGCTGGCATGGATCCACCTGGGAATGCCTGCACACTTCACTGCTGTCGTGGTCACCAGTATTACTTGGCGTTTTTCTCCCCACCTTGGTGCAAGGCAACTCGAACGAGTGTGCTTCTTTATTCTAACCCAGTCACCTGGAACCAATTTGTGAACTGGAGTTGTCGGGTTGGCGACGGCGTCTTCCCCAATCTGGCGAGAGATAGAACGCACTTGGTCACCCAGTTTCCTGCAGTACTCAAGTACCAAATCATCAGAAATGCTTAACAGTTTGTTTCCTGGTACCCATGCTTGTCTCATCACTCTTCCCATCAAAATTTCATGGGGGCTCAGGCCTGTTCTCCGATCTGGAATACTTCGGAGTCCCATCAGAACAAGAGGCAAAGCAGTAATCCAATTCATTCCAGTTGAGTCACACATTTTGGCCAACCTTGATTTAATAGTGCCATTTATCTGCTCTACCACTCCAGAAGCCTCTGGACGATGTGCACAGTGCAATTTTTGTGTGATTCCAAACGCTTTACAGAGTTGGTCCATCACCTCATTCTGAAAATGTCCGCCTCTATCTGATTCAATAGTGACTGGCACCCCAAACCTAGGTATCAATTCTCGTAGTAACAATTTGGCTACTGTTAAGGCATCACTCTGTGGGACAGGGTAAGCTTCCACCCATTTCGAAAATAGGCAGACCACTACAAGGACATATCTTTTTCCCTTGCAGCGTGGCATGGTGATGAAGTCAATTTGTATTCTTACAAAGGGACCCCCTGACTTTCCAATTTTCCCCAGTTCAACTACTGTTCTCTTGCCAGCGTTGAACTATTGACACGTCATGCACCTCTGGCAAAGGGATTCTGCTACCTTCCTGAACTTCGTGTTGTACCAGGTCTGTTGAAATACCAGCACCATGGCATCTCTACCAATGTGTGATCCTTCATGTATCAGTCTGGCCATAGGAGCAAGCAGGTTCCTAGGTAACACAGGCATACCATCTGGGCCCACAATGACACCATCCTCACGTCTTGGTCGACAACCAAGTCCCTTCCACTTCTCTTTCTCTTCCCAGGGCACAGCATGCTGCCATTCTCTCACTTCATCCCAGGTAGGCACTTCTTCAAACACCATAAGTTGGCAGCTGTTTCCAGTCCCACCCCGTCTGATATTCATGACATGCGATCCATAGCACATTGTTTTGCTACCCGATCAGCAAAATCATTTCCCAATGACACAGGGTCAAGGCCCTTTTTATGAGCAACACATTTGACCACTGCCAATTCCTTTGGTAATTGGATTGCCTCTAGAAGGTCTTGGATAACTTTTCCATTTCGAATGGGGGTACCTGATGAAGTCAGGAATTCTCTTTGTAGCCATAATTGGCCAAAGTCATGCACAACCCCATAACAGTACTGGCTGTCAGTATACACTGTTATTCTTTGGTCTTTTCCCAATTTGCAAGCTCGTATCAAGGCAATTAGTTCGGCTACTTGTGCAGACTTTATTCCAAATAAACAGGATGCTTCTTTAACTTTGTCTAACGCAACCACAGCGTAGGCAGCACTTAGGCCTACAAGTTCGTGTCTCATGCAAGAACCATCCACAAACCATTCCTCATCATGTACAGGCAAGGGTGTTTCTTTAATGTCTGGGCGGGGTTTAGTACTGAATTCTGTCAGGTCAATGCAGTCATGCTCATTCTCTCCCTGGTCTTCTAAAACCATTGAGTCAGGGAGCAGAGTGGCAGGGTTCAGTATATTGCACCGAGTGATGGCCACATTTGCAGCACCCACGAGAATCCTCTCGTATTTAGTCAGCCGACTAGGGGTGAGATACTGAGTCTTGGTTCTGGTCAGTAAAATCACAACTGCGTGTGGAACATACACAGTTACAGGATGTCCCATGACAATAGATTCACTCTGTTCTAAACTTGTGCATGTTGCAGCCACTGCTTTCAAACATCCAGGTAATCCAGCAGCCACTGGATCCAAAGTGGCAGAAAAATATGCCACGGGCCGTCTAGTTAAGCCATGTTCCTGTGTTAGGACCGACAATGCACAATTGTCTCGTGTGTCACAGAATAAAGCAAACTCCTTGGAATAATCTGGCATTCCCAAAGCAGGAGCAGTACACAGACAATCTCGTAATTTTGTAAATGCTGTTAAGCTTTCATCATCCCATTCCACAGGGTCCAGTGCTCCTTTCTTTGTCATTTTTATTAAAGGCTTTGCATGGACTGCGAATCCCACAATCCGTTGCCTGCAGTAACCTACAACTCAAAGGAACATTCTGATTTCTTTCTGAGTACGGGTAACTGCATCTTTTGAATTATTCTGACTCTCTCTGAGGTGACTTTTCTGATTCCCTTTTCTATCTGGTGCCCCAGATATTTCACTGTTTTTGAACAGAACTGTAATTTTTCAGGGGCGACTTTATGTCCCTTTTCACTTAAGTGATTCAGTAGGGCAATGGTGTCAATCACGCAATCCCTATGACTTTTGGACGCCACCAAGAGGTCGTCAATGTATTGCACCAAAACAGACTTTCTAGGTAAGACTAAAGTTTCCAGGCATTTTTTCAAGATCTGATTAAAGATAGAGGGGCTCTCTGTGTACCCCTGGGGGACCCTGTTCCAAACGTACACGTGACTGTTGAAAGCAAATGAGAAAAGAAATTTGCTATCTGGATGCAATGGGATCGAAAAGAATGCATGACATAGGTCAATCACAGTGAACCATTCAGCATCCCAGGGAATCTGATACAGAATCACAGCTGGGTTTGGGACAATAGGACAGCAAGGAACCACTATTTTGTTTACCTTTCTCAGGTCCTGCACTACTCTGTACTTGCCACTAGGTTTCTTGATTCCAATTATTGGGGAATTACACGGGCTACTCATCACTTCTTGTATGATGTTTGCTTCTAGCAATTTCTGTATTTCAATGGCAACTCCTGCTCTCACTTCGGCACTCATTCTGTAAGGCTTAGTATTGGGGTAGGCTGCATTTTCTTTTATGGCTATTTGTATTGGGTCTACATTGGCCATTAATCCTACATCCTTTCCAGTAAAGTCCCATACTTCTGATTTCACTGTCTTTTGGAGTTCTTCAGGTAAGTCCTGTATAGTCATTCGTTTAATTTCTGAGTCAGGTCTGACTAACATTAATTTATAAATACCATCTTCATCTGGGGTCTGTATTTCGACGCCATTTGGTGTGCAAAAGATAGTACAGTTCATTTTGCACAGCAAATCACGTCCCAGTAAGTTCACAGGACTGGTATCACAGACGACAAATCTGTGCATTTCTTTGAAGTTCCCTATTGAGATCTCCATGGGCTCGGTAACGGGGGTACTAATCAATTGATTAGATACACCCACTACTTGGATTGCTTCTCCCGAGAGGGGTAGGTTTGGAACGTCTGCTGTTCTTACAGTAGAACGGGTAGCACCAGTGTCCAATAAAAAGGTGACATCATTTCCATCAACCTTTCCTTCAATGTATGGCCCTGACTGGTCTACCGGCAAGGAGGCGCCAAGAACACACTCCTTGTCCTCCCCTCTCAGGCCCCGTCAGTACTCGTCGTCACAGAAAAAAGTGTAATTCAATAAATATTGCGAAGTTGCTGCATTTCTGTTCTCATTGCCCCCCCAGATCTCTATATCATCTCCCTGCGGTGATTTTCCCTTAAAAGTAGGCTTTGGCGCTCGGGGTATTTGAATCGTTTTTACCTGCTGCTGGGTCTTTCTTGGCTTTTCATTCTGCGTCTGTGGAATTAAATCAGGGGTTTGGGTATTATCGGACTGTAAATACGGACACTCGTCTCTCCAATGTCCAATTTCCCCGCACTGGTGGCAGGGAAATTTCTTTTTGGCTTCCTCTCTGCTCATTTTTGCTCGGGGCTTTCCTCCACCCCCACCCCCAGGGCCTTGGTTCTGAGTAGTTTTATTTATCTTATTCAATTGTTTTTCCTGCTGTTCTGCAAGCTTTACTTGAGCCCACATCACTTTCTCCTTCAGGGCCTTCTTCTTTTCTGCCATTTCGTCCTCACAGTACTTTGCGTACCGTAGGACCTCGTCCATTTTCTTGGACTGCCAACAGATTTTGTTATCTTTTATCCACTGACAAATTTCGGGTCTTAAACAGTTTACAAACCTGTAAATGAAATGCGTCATGTCCTTCATTTCGATGTTATCTATACCACTATACGTTTTGAACACCTGCAACAGCCTTTCATAAAAGGAATGCACAGTCTCGTCCCTTTCCTGCGTGGTTCTATCTATCTTGGTCCAATCAGTTTCCTTTGCGGGCACTTTTAGCTTCAGATGCTGAATTACCTGATCATATTTTTTCATCACTTCCTTAGAGGGTTCTCCTGTTGCTGAGTCCCTCGGGTATTCCTCACTAGGCCAACCTATGGCGATTTTACACTCCGTCCACAGATCTACAGGGACCACTATGTCGAAGAACCCATCCAGGTCCTTCCACAAGCATTTTTGCACTTTTACAAATCTTTCTACCTGCCGGTACCAATCGACGGGCTTTTCTCGTAATTTCGGGAAGTCATTGGTAAAGGACACAATATCCTGTCTGGACTATGGAACATGTACATATTTTCCTCCTGGCACTTCGCGCATAGGGCATAACTGTTCTGGTTTGTCTGCTTCCTTTAGAACGAATTCGGGAGTTACCTGCTTAGACCTGGCCTCATCTTTTTTCCTAGCCCATCTGGCTTTCCATCTTTCTACGTCTCCCCATTTCTCTAACACTGTCAATAGTTCCTTGACCTGTGCCTTTTTCCCTGATATATTCAGGTTTTCCAAATCTTTGTCTGAAAATTCTGCTCTGTATGGTTTCTGCAAGGGTTTCGATTTTGAAATATCTATTCCCATGCTAGCAGCAGTATCTGTCAATTTTTCATGAAGTACTCGGGCATTTCGGGTAAGATTTTTGCAAATAAACAACAGTTCTTCTTCAGAGTAGGTATTTAATCTGTCCAATCCCACATTTCCTGCCATTAGTTCTTCTATTTCTACTCTCAGTTTGTAGAGATCTAAAGGTTTTGTCTGCGGAGTTTGTTTCTCTAATTCTTGACTCCATCTTTCAATTTCTTCAGGAGTCACTAACGTGACACTCTTAGTACCCGAAGTCGATTCCATCTGAATCTCCCTCGTGTTAAAAGGGTTATGTCTTTTCTGCATCCTTTTCCCTGTATTTCTATTGGGCAGATCCAATAGCGAGGCCTCAGACTCGCACTCACTTGTCTGGTCATCTACAATTAAGGGTTCTGGTCTTGGCTGGGCTATGACTGGGGAAATGACTGGAGGGTTTGGACTCTCATGCCGATCCCCATACAATGGAACCACAGGTCCGATTGTTACTGGGATTGTCAATGCCTCAGGACTAGTATTTAACTGGGAAATTTTATGAATTATTTCAGCTCTCTGTTTTGCTAGAACTTCTCGCTCCTTTTCTTCCAATAATCTCTCTAAGGATTTGTCATGTAACACCTGCGGGGTCAGAGTGGGAGCATAACTCGGGGCAGTGGGATGAGTCTCACTAGGTCCTTCACCATAATTAGGTCTTGGGAACAAACGTCCTGTACCTAGGGACCTTGGTTCTCTTTCATATAAAGGCTGTAAAAACGGCATTCCTGAACCTGATGGTCTCGCCTCCCCCTCGTAGGGAGGTCTCGGGGAAAAATCGCTTTCACGGGAGTACCTGGCATCCCCACTAGCTGGTATTCTTGGATAGATATCTCTTGTATCTATGGGACCTAAGCTCTCGGTATAAGGAGGTATGGGGCAACCCCCTCTTGCACTGGCTGATCGGGCCTCATCCTGAAGATGAAGTCTTCGGGAATTATCCCCCTCACTGGAAGGTCTATTTCTTTCATTATAAGGAGGCGGACTTCTCATAAATAGGTCATCTAATAGTTCATCATCCGACTCTCCAATAGGTACCCAATGTTTGCATTTTTCTGTTTTCTTCTCCCCCCCAGGAGGACCACATGCTGGCATCATTGGAAACAGTCCTTCTACAATCATATTCTGTCTCCACTGTTTCATCTTTTTGGCTCGGGCTTCCTGCTTCAATTTTGGATAAAATTTAGTTAACCCTTTATCCATTCGGGGCTTGTCCCTCTCAAAAGCCTCAATCTCCCATTCCTCTAGAGCTTCATACTGCGTTAATCTAGGTCTGGGATGTAAGTCATTCATTCGGGTTCTCAGATTGAATAGAATCCTACTGTTAAAGGTACCCTCTAACGGAAAAGCCAATACTCCATCATCCTTCGTGTATTCCGCCCAGTTCTCCAACCATACACATGTGTTGTACCCTTTATCGAACATCATGAAAGATGCGGGAGTGTTGGGTGGCGGTATGACAACACCTTCTCTAGTTTTAATCGGCTTGTCCTTTTTGAAATAATTTTTCACTTTGTTTACAAGAGACACTTTTCTCTTATTTCCGTACATAATGTCGTTTTTAACGCCTTTCCACTGATCGTTCTCAAATCCCATATGCCGTGGATCAGGTCTGGTATGCGGTCTATACGAATGCCACATACGATTTTTACGAGTGACTTTGTTTACAAAAACCACTTCCAATCCAAGTGCGTCTATTATTTTCGTGCGGCCAATGAAATGCACGATTTCAAAAAATTTCGACCAATGGGTGCGCGGCCTTTCGCGAGACCGTTCTCACGCTTTGCCACTCACCCCTCCTTTACAATTCCAGCTCCGCTACTAACCCGCTGTGACTACCAATCCCAGCGCGGCACAGAGTGACGTCAGAGCAGCTTCGCGCCTGACTCCCTCCTTCACAAGGTAACGGAAACTTTCTTTCTTTCTAAAGTGCTAGTGTTCAGTTATTTAACAACGAATACACATTTGCCACTGTGCTCAAGTGTCTAGACAGGAAAGAGTTTTGTTTCACTGCAAGTAAACTACTTCCATTTACTTTTCACACTCTACGGGTAGATCTCTTCTGCCTACCCTTCACACTAGCATTGGGGCACCTGCTACTTCCCTAGACTCATCCACCTTTCCGGGATATATCCAAGTCTAAAGTTTCACCAGCGAGCCCTTTTGCTTTCACTCAAGCTCCGATGAACCTGCTACTCTTCCGGTGTGACCCTCACTAGGTTATGCCACAATAGGAATTTTGCCAATGAACCTCGTTACTAACATTTATTCAATCATACATTCAGAAAAAACCCTAGTTAGTGCTTCCAGTTCTGCCTAACCTGCACCAACTTTCCTTGAAAGCCAGTGACCTCAAAGCAAGTGGATTCTATTCACCACTCGCTATTCAATTCCCCGGGAATTTCCAACAACACAATAAACGGTTTACAAACAAATGGATTAATACATATAACAGTATAATGACAAGAAAAATGATTTTAAAACATTTCATGATTTTTCAAAGCAAACATTTCAAGTGAGTGATCAGATCACCCGAATTGCCTACTCTCATTAGCAGCATCCAACTTAGTTAATCTTAACTAGTCCTACCTAACCTTTAGCTATTCCCTAACCATCCTCTGCTACCAGAAAATTACTGATAGCGATCGCAGGTCACCCGACCAATAATTTCACCACTTATGTTCTCGGGCCCATATATTTCATTTCACCATATACATTGATCAGATGACCTTACAATCTACTACCAATAATTGTGAGTCCCTTTCGATTATTTCCAGTGTACCCGATTTACCATCCACCGATACGAGTACCTATGACCATGATGGGTCAGGGAGCTAGCTGTAAAAGGAAAGGCAGCAAAATACAAAACCCAACATAAAATTACTTTGATATTTCATAAAATGACCACGGACAACTAGGAAGTTTTAAGTTTCTTTATCTAGAATTCAGGCTTGAAAAATCATTAGGCTTACAGATAAAAGGAAAACGATAATCAAGGTAACAAGGATACATAACCATTACAGGAAAAATGTAAGGGCAACCATCTAAGTTGTAACTAGGGCTATAGGGAACACGCTAAGACAGTTTTCATGAAGGTGAATGAAAATTTGGAATCCTAACAGATATAGTAAGGGTGAAAATTAAAAACACGCTATAACTCTAGTAAAGTACTTCAGTTAAAAGTTAAGAGAAAATTATAGGCCACATCAGGAAATTGTAAACTGCAATGTAGAAAATGATTTCTAAAAGGTAGGGTAACATAGGAACACGCTATGAAATTAAATGCAAATAACTTTATGATATGCTATGGTTGCGAAAAGCATGGAAAATTATCATATGCAAAGTATGTCTTTATTGAAGCAAAGACAGAAAAATAGAAAGGTGCCAGTTTAGAGTTTTCGGCTAGATATTTACCTAGACTGGTGTGAAAACCAACCCTGGCCACGGGTCAGTTGAGGACAGGAAATACCCCAAGCAATAGCAGTCATCAATGGGACAGCAGGTGCAGTATGGACACCTCAGGACAGGACAGGAAACCCAGATTAGGATCAGGACAGGACCACCATGACACGACCAGCACCCGCAGTTCGGAAGCAACGCCTGCGCTCCACCCTCTCTGCAGCTATCAGTCGGAACCCCGATTGGGTTAGCAAACTCCCCAGCAAAGTGCTCCGCCAGCACTTAAGGTTTAGTAAAACCTTCGTCTATGGTCAAATTCGGACAGAGTGCTCCGCAGCGTTCTGTATATTCAGTCACCTATTGAGTGCGTTGGGTCAGTGACAGGTCAGCTATTCAGACAAGTCGGACAAATTCTCTAGCTAAACCTAGGCTAGATATACTCTTTTGGGTCAGTGTACCACCCCCCAATGTTGCAAAGTGTCAGAATCCCCAATTTCGATTGGTCCTAAGGTAGGATGGGTTAACACACCAATCAGAACAGACTTATTCAAGTCCTATTTTGCATTCTAAGGTACCGCCTAGCAAGATTGGGGTTCTCATGAGACAAGCCAGTGGAATACAATGAAATGTTAACATTTGTTTCAATATGGGTACAGACGACTCCGTCCTGCTGGGTCGCAGGTCACTTTCTCAGGAGCATCTTGCCCATCTCTGCCAGCTGGCTGAGTTCCACTGTTCAAGGCTGAATTTTCCCTGGCTGCGCGACATGCGCAGAAGGGACCTTCAAGATGGCTCTCGGCTCAGTCACACCCTCCAGTTATCGTGGTACATGAAAAGTAAGCGAAAACAAATTAATACATAGAAATAAATGAATAAACTACATACCATGATTGTGTACTTATGAATTATCACTATAAAAAGATACTATGCAATTATTTATTAGTGCAATAGACAGAATCACAAAAGCAACGGTGCAAGCTTCACCTCGCTATTAGAAAGCGCGGCCATTTTATGGCTGTTACGCATGCGCACCCTTTCCCTCCAAATGTGACTGCGTAATGTCACGTGATTATGCCTAACGCATGCGCAGAATCAGAATTCAAAGACAAGGGTTATTTGTATTAGTGAAACACATAGGCAAGCATCACTATGATACACACGCACATTCAAAATACGTAAATTTAGTAAAACGAACAATTGGAATTACGGGATTATAACAAATTTTCGAGGTTCTTGACTCGAGCAAGTCGTGATGCGAAATCTTGCTCTATCAATACCACTCCATCACATCAAGGGATATGCGCCTTCCGCATGGATCTTTGGACGGTGGTGGTGACTTACCTTGATTAGTAAGTCATTCTTACCAGTGTATCACATCAAACATATAGGCTCATTATGTGTATGTAACTGAGAACCAAATTACAATTAAGTTGCTGGTTTTAATAAGATGGTTTCTCTAATAAATGATTTTCTTTAAATTCAACCTTTTTAATGAAGGTTTGTTTGTAACTATTGCAAGCTATTGCCTTGGAAGTCTAAGGTGATATTTCCCTTCTTAAGGAACATTTCTGTTTTGAATTATTGTCTCACCCAGGACACATTATTGCCTGCTCCAGCACTTGGACTCTACAGTCTGTGAGTCTGCTCTGCCAAATGGTGGCACCCCAGCACTAGACCCTTGGAAGGGGGCCTAGGTGTTTGCTCCACGGGAACGGTTGCATTATTTGCTGCGACAGCATAATTGATGCAACAACACTGTTGCGGGAAATGAAATGAAATGAAAATGAAATGAAATGAAAAGAAACTTGATTAAGCGCACTGTGGCCAAGCGGCTTCCTGGCGCTGGGGGGGGGGGGGAAACGGATTCTGCACTGCAACCAGAGGGACTAACCAGGGAAGGCCTAAAGAAAGAGAAAAGTTTTTAAAGCCTTTCGGAAAGTAGGGTAAGTAGGGATCGATCGGATGGATAATGGAAGGCTGTTCCAAAATGGGGGGGGCCAAAACCGAGAAACGGGTGCCACCGATACGGGCTTTACGGTAGCGGGGGATTTGAAGAAGGAGTTGAGAAGATGAACGAAGAGTGCGAGAAGGAGTATAGGGAGTGATCAAAGAAACAAGAAAAAGAGGGGTGGAATGAGTGTAGGCTAAAAAGGCTAAGCAAGCTAATTTAAAGGAAGTGCGAAAGCGTACAGGAAGCCAGTGAAGGGACTTAAGAACGGGCGTGATATGGGAAAATTTGGGGAGGTGAAAAATGAGATGGGCGGCCTGATTTTGGATGGCCTGAAGCCGGCGCATTTCGAAGGCGGGAATACCGGAATGGAGGGTGTTCCCGTAATCGAGACGGGAGGTGATGAGGGCTGTAATGATGGATTTGAGGGCATCGGTAGAAAAGAAACGGGAGATTTTGCGAATAAGACGGAGGGATAAAAAACAAGATGAAATTACGGAGCTAACTTGGGAATGCATGGAGAGGTCATTGCTGACCTTAATGCCTAGAGTGCGAGCTGAGGGGACTGGAAGGGAGGGGGTACCAAGAGAAAGGGGCCAGAAAGTTGGGGACCAGGGATTAGAGGGACCACCAGTGAGGACAAGCTCCGTCTTGTCGGGATTTAATTTGAGGTGGTTCGTGATCATCCAGTCCGAAATAAAGACTAAAGTGGAACTAAAAAAGGAAGAGGAGTCAGGAGTAGAGAGATCAAAGATGAGCTGGAGGTCATCAGCGTAGTTGTACACGGAGACCCACAGCTCACGGAGGGAAAAAATAAGAGGGTAGATATAAAGATTAAAAAGAAGAGGGGAAAGGGAGGAACCTTGGGGAACCCCACACACAAGAGGGCGGGGGGGAGCGGAGAAACCGGCAAGCCGGACTGCCTGGGACCTGTCCTGGAGGAAGGACTTCAGCCAGGAGAGTGCTACCCCCCTGATGCCGGCTGCACTGACACGGTCAAGAAGAATGGCATGGTCAACCGTGTCAAACGTAGCCGACAAGTCGAGGAGCACCAACGCCTGGGGGAGATTGGAGTCGGCCCTTCCCTTAAGCTCGTCCAAGACAGCGGTGACAACAGTCTCGGTAGAGTGACCCGGGCGAAATCCCGCCTGGTGGGAAGCCAATAAGCCATGCTTCTCAATATGTGAGGACAGGCAGGAAGTAACATGGCTTTCCACAATTTTCCCCAAATAGGGAAGGAGGGAGATGGGCCTGAAGTTGGAAGGTGAGGAAGGGTCCGAGCCAGGTTTTTTTATTATGGGGAGAACGGTGGCGGATTTAAAAGAGGAGGGGACCGATCCAAGGGCCAGGGACGAGTTAAGAAGTGTAAGAGGGGGTCCAGGAGAGTGAGAAAAGAGGGTTTGAAGGATTCGAGCCGGAGCGCAGTCAGCTGGTGAGCCCGACTTGATCTTGACAAGCAGAGCGGAAAATTGTGCGGCAGAGATAGGGGGGAAGTGGTCTAGCATGAGAGGCGGGGGGGGGAGAGGGGGGATGATCTGGGTTTGAGAGACTGCGGGGATATTAGCTTTAATAATGGTGATCTTATCGATAAAGTAATTGTTGAGTGAAAGACAAAACGATAGGGATGGGGCGAAACTAACATTAGTACGATCAGATGTGGCAAGTTGCTTTACAAGTGAAAAGATCTCTCGGGATTTATTAGAAGACCGGGCAACTTTTTCAGAAAAGTAGTCTGTTTTCGCCGAGATAATGGCTTTTTTGTAACTGTTTAGCAGTGATTTATATTTAGTTCGAAGAAGGGGACTGTAATTACGCCTCCAGTGGCGCTCCGATCGCCTAAGATTGAGTTTGAGCTCTTTGAGTTCACTAGTGAACCATCTGTGGGCCTCATAGGGCCGTACAGATTTGATGTTTTTAAGAGGGGCGACGAGGTCACAGGAGGAGGAGAGCCAGTCACGAACAGCATCGGCTTGGCCTACAAGAGGGAGATCCGTCATGTCAGGTACTGTGGAAGCCAGAGAGGAGGAGAGAAGAGAGAGATCTGTCTGGTTCCAACAGCGGGCTGTCAGATTTTTGGAGAGAGGGGCTTTTGTATAAGAGGGAAGGGGAATATTAAAGGAAATTAAAAAGTGATCCGACCAGAGACAAGGAAGGGTGGAAAGAACGGAAAGGGGGCGACGCAGGGACCAAATTTGGTCCAGGGTATGGCCCTTAACGTGGGTAAGGGAAAAAATGTGAGGAGTGAAATTTAGAGACTGGAGAGTCGCCGAGAAGTCTTTAGAAGCTGGACTTTCTCTAGGATCGTCAGGCCAGTAATTAAAGTCCCCTAGTAGGACAACTGACGAGTTGTTCACTGCCAAAGTGGCCAAGATGTCTTGAAGTAGGGGAACAAATTGAGGCATGGACAGAGGGGGCCGATAGACAAGGACAAAAGTGAGGGGGTCAATAAGATTAGTGGACCGGGCGACCAGGAAATCCACGTTGGGTATTGGAGAGTGATCGAGAAGCTGAAATTTCAGCGAGGATCGAATAATCATTGCCACTCCGCCACCGGTTTTACTGGCCGGGCGGTCCATACGGAGGGCATAGTGTGTGTCGGGAAGAATAGCTAAAAGGTCGGGGAGTGAATCAGAAGAGAACCAGGTCTCCGTGAGAAAAAGATAATCGGGACAATCTGAGGATAGGAGGTTGAAAAGTTCAATTTGATGCTTAACTGCTGACCGGGTGTTTAGCAGTAGAGCAGAAGCTACGGGGAGTGGCAGTGCGAGAGAGGGGGTTGCCTGATGAACCGCCTTGGGAAGAGGTGGGGGGAGAAGAAGAGGGGGGTAAAGATGGACGCGGAGGCGCAGAAACACCAAGTAAATCAAGACGTGAGACTAGAGAGGGAGGGACAGGAATAGGAACCATAAGCGCAGATAATTGAGCGGAGGTATATGACACCGGTCGGGCAGGGTCCGTGGCCCCTGGTCCCTGGGAACAGGACCAGTGCATCGTACTTGGAACCAGTGCATCATCATCATCATCATAAGCGCATTGTCTCCATTGCATGGAGAAGATTGACGCACCACCTCTATTGCATGGAGAAACCCAGAGCATTACCTTCAGAACTGTCACATCTCAGAACCTTAGCATTGCCTTCTAAACCTTTCACATCACCGTTCATGCATGAAGAAAATTGAGGCATCACCCCACCTGCACAGGGAACACAGACATATCGCATGACTGCACCGCATCCTTGCCGATGCAATGCAAGGATTAAGGTACTTTTGTTCAGCAGGTCTCACTGGGGCGCTGCATCCGGCCCGTGCTCCCTCCACAGCCAGTCTGAACTCTTGACTTTGTTTCGGTCTGACATGACCAGCTTATTGCTCCTCAGCACAATTTTGCAGTTTATTTAAAAAAAAATTAATTACTCAATGTTAGAAATGGGGTTGCCAATTCTACAGGGGGTAGCATGAAGCAGAGCGGGCAGGCCAAACTTCAGAGGACATGTGTAAAGCATTCACGCAGTACCCACAGACGAGGCACCAGGCACACTACAAAAGAGGCACAACACCGCTTCTGGTTGGAAAAAGAATGCGTTTTGTATTGTCTACAACCTGCAAAGGTAAAACACAACAATAGCAGTAATCACAAGGGGGCGCCAACTGGCGCCAGAGCAAAGTATACCGGGGGGTTATTTACAAGGAAAAATGGGAGAAGTTAGAAAAAAGTGTTACGGAAGTCCATTAGTGTCCAGCTGAAATAAAATTAACATTATCACTTGGCATGAAACATTAGCAGTATAACGTGAGGGAAAGAAACATTAGGCATGACACAGCAGAGTCAAAGCTGCAGGGAAAATGCAGGCCTTAATCCTCGGCAGTAGGCATTAGCGTAAAAGGAAACATTAGGCCTCAACACATAGCAAGAAACCCATCAATCAGGGACCGTGAAACCTTTAGCAGGATATCCAGCCTACAATAAACATTAGGCATGAAGGCACCTCATGCATGGCATCAGCATCCCCTGCAACCAAAGGAACATTGAGCGTACAACATTACATCAGGCCTAGGCCTCAATAGCAACCTGGAACCTCAGTGGAATCAATAACATAGGGTAACCACCAGCAACTTTCAGAGGTCCCCTGGGGGCATCATCACATTTAAAATGGGGCAGGTAAGTGCACCATCAAATAAAACATTAGGTGCAAACCATTGACATCAGGCCTACAACAGAAGTAGAGGGACCTATGGGCATCAGACATGAGCCTTATCATTGGGCAGGAATCACAGTGCCTATAAGAATGGTATAGCACGCCTCCACACTAGGCTCAACTACTCATGAGCAGGGGCGCAGTAACATAAGCAAACCCACGACAGGGAGCCTCACTATGAGCTCCACATCACCCTGTTAGAGTGGATCCCTCAACAAAACCCTGGTCTGGGGACATCCAGGAAAACTGCCCCCGTGAGCGGGTGATCTAGTCGGTGCCACTGCGCAGTCCCGAAGGGGGGGTCTCCAGATTCAATGTCCCCTCCCAACAGTGGCTCCTCAACACTCTGAGCCTCTTCTGTCACAATGTACTTTAGGGGTCTCCCACAGGGGTCACGGAAACAGTCTCCTCCTGTATAGCCTGGCCCTTCGTTGCAGGTGCCCGCTGCCAGACGGGGCACCTGGAGAGTCAGCCTGGGATTTGGGGGCGGGCACCGACCAAATACCCCAACACACTCCCCAACCCAACTCTGCCACACCCCAATCACCAGGAACTTGGGGTGGCATATCCGGACTCTGGGCTGCCTGTTCCAGCACCCGGGGCTCTCCTTAACTCCTGAGGGCCCGGCAGACAGAGGCGCCCCTCCGGCCTTCCCAGGAGGGCTTGGGCAGATCCTATACTCGGGCAGGGCTCTCCTCCTCTCACTGGGAGCCCTGCCGCCAACCGTGCCTCCCTCAACTTCACCCGGGCCCCTCTTCCTCACAGGGACACAGGGCTTCCCAAGCAGCCTCTGCGAGGCCTCTCCCTGCTTCCGGCAGCCTCTCCTGGCTGCCCGGCCGGCAGCCAATCGCTTCGCGGCCTTTTTGGGAGCGCGGCGGCTCTGGCCAATCCGTGCGCGGTGGGCTGGGGGCGCGGCCAGTGACGTCACCAGCGCCCCAGCCCCATGATGCTGCCCTCTCTGGCTTCCTAGGCCTCTGGCGGCCTACTCCTGATTCCGGCGGCCCTCTTCTGGTACCGGGGGCCGCCGCGACGATACCCACAGCAGCGGGGAACTCTCCAATGTAGCGCCCGGCCGCGGCGGTGATAACAGCAGCTTACAACCGGCGCGAGGCAGTGCCAACACTCCCCGGGCTGCGGCGGTGAGATCGGCGGCATTAAGGGGTATGCTCCCTTTTATTAATGATTCATAACACGGGTTAAGAACCCGCCAGCTTCATAAGGCTCAAAAGCGCGCCAAAACGTGGCCAGACCAACGCTGGTCAATTATAGCACCTCGGGGGCCACAACAGTCACAGGGGCAACAGTGTTTAGCTTAACACCACGTGGGGCACAAAGGCAGCCTTGTCCAGCTTTGCAGCGCTAGTCAGCACACAGCGCTTCTTCTCAGCACAGCTCCTTGGGGGCACAATCCTCCTCATACAGCCCTTCTAGATTACAGCGCTTAGCAGGCAGCACTCATCCAGGGCCAGGCAGTACTTCTGCAGCACAGCGCAGGGGGGCGGACAGTCCCAACACCAAGCCCAGGGGTCCCAGGGTAACTCTACTCACCTCCTGGGGGGGGGGTCCAAGGCGCTCCTTCCCTTCCAGGTGCTTCTTTGCGCAGCGCTAGCGTGGATCAGGGTCCCGGCAGCTCCAGGGACCTAGGGGGGCCCTCCTTCTTCAGGGGCCCAGGAGACAGAGCATTAGGCACTACTGGGCCAGGTCAGCAGTTAGTGGGGGCAACATCAAAGCAGGGTGGTAGGCTTTCACCACCCCCACTGCAGCGTGGCCCTCCTCCTAGACGGTAGCCTGAACTCCTGAAGTGAGGCTCACAAGACCTGGGACAGTATGGGGGTCCTAGATGGGTGCAGGGCCCAGCACACAGGCCCAAGTGGCGGTATCCCATGCAGCGGGTGCCTCGCATTCCTGTCCCAGCTCTGTCTCTGCGCATGGTGGCACATCCCCCTTACTTATACCCTCCTCACCCCACCTCCCAGACAGTGCCAGAATCTTCTAGAATTCTGTGGCAAACTGGTTTAACCTGGTTCAGGGGGAGGAGTAGAGCACCCTGGGTGCCAGGCTTTTCCTCCAAATTCTGGGGTGGCTGGGTACCTAACGACTAGACTGCTAACCTCCTGCGGTCAGGTGGCACAACGCACAGCCATGGTAGCCATTACAGATACAGCATTTCAACAGGGTACATTTTACACAATGGGGGGAATTGACAAGTGCTCACGCCATTGAATGACATTACACATTAACATGGCGTCTCACACCACACATGGCCTATTCAGTAACCTTTACCATGGGGGAGACATCCTACATTAGGGGGGCGAAAAGCGAAAGATTTTGGCGGAAAAGGGCCGAGTCCAACACTCAAGTTCTATTTATTGTATTTTTTTTTGTTTTGATCTTGTTTTATCTATTAAATTGAGTTTGATTTTTCTAACCTGGTGTGGATTTTTTGTGTGTTGTGTTTTCACTGTTTTACTGTTTGAAGTTTTGCTCAAATACTTTACATAGTGCCTCTAAGTTAAGCCTTATTGTTTTGTGTCAGGCTACCAGAGGGTGGGCAAAAGTTAATTTAGGGTTGCCTGACCCTTACCCTGACTCGGATTGTGGTTGCTGTTTGACTGAGGGTTACACCCCCAGTCAACGAACAATCAATTTTTAACACTTAGTAAATCTGGAATTGCGTGAAATCCATGGATGGGTCATGCTCCATGCATTAAACGCCTAAAACTCAAAATATAATGCAACACAGCTAAATCTGCTGCATTGTGTTACATTTCTTTGTAAAGCTTTACAAGCCCACACATTTTTGCCCTTGCCTTGTAAATCCCAAATAAGAATTTGCCTTGCCCTATGTCGCCATGTGGGATGCAAGGGTGATGGAAACGCTTTGTACATCTGGCCTTAATGTCTGGTTATATTGTGTGCATTCCTTTCCCGTACTCGGATTTTGTGGCGAATGAATGCGCCTGTGGAAGGCAGGGGTAGAAAGCCATTTATATAGGGAAAGTCGATATACAAATGTGGATTGCCATTGGAGTGTCACTATGGCAATGCTCACCACTGCCAGTGGCGGAAAATGGTGTCTCCTTCCTGCTTGGGCGATATTGCACTGCTACCTGTTGTATAATGATACCACCGTTTTAAAGAATTACCACTCAGGTGAAGAGTAGATCAACCGATACATTTCATTTGGTTGTTGAAGGTTCAGGACACACATTGGTGCGTTCAATGACACAATCTGCCTATAACAAGACCTATTAACGTGAAAGAAAATAGGAATTTAGCTTAGATTTGTAAGAGTAGAAACTAAAACCCTTACAGAATAAAACATGCCTGGGCTGGTTCCTTCCAGTGTGCACCTTGTGAGCAGAACCACATCTGCTTTATCATTTGTGCTGAAAGTTGTTATCTTCTGTTTTCCTTGACAGGTGCAGCTGTGCAGTCTGTGGAGGCGGTTGGACCCAGCCAGCCCATTTGTGACATTGTTGGTGGGGAGACCATACTTTCCTGCCATCTCAACCCCCCTGTTAGTGCAGTGGAAATGGAAGTCTACTGGGAACATCAAGATGCCCTTGTGCATCTGTATGACAATGGGAAGGAAAATGCTGATAAGCCATATGAGCAGTATAAAGGGAGGACAAAAATGATCAAAAAAGACATTGCAAATGGAGGAGTGGCCGTGTCATTGACCAATCTCACCCGCTCCGATGCCGGACGATACAGGTGCGCCTTTCAATCTACAACCCCGGATTTTGAAACCTTTGCGGAATTTGAGATACAGGTAGCAGGTTAGTGTCCATGCGGATTAATTTGCATGTTTGTAATGCTATACGATTTGAAAGTAAAATGTACAGAATGGGAAAAGTGTTGTGATAATCTTCACACTTAACATTGGCAAGAATTTCGCCACTTCAACTCTTGAATTATGCTTAGTATTGGTTTTGTTATAGCTCAATGTGACAATTCAGAGCATCTCTCTTGATTCCACCATAACCTTCCATGGGTATATAGTACTGGAAAGTATGTTAAAGAGTGATTGTGGCACCTCTTATGAACTAACTCTATTTGGAAGAACTTCTTTGTCACAGACCACTTCTTGCTGCTTCATTCTGTGTCCATATTTTAGAGCGCCATACGTACACACTTTGGTTTGTGTTACTTTACTGTAAATGTACAGGAATTTATATAGCGCAAATCACCAAGCGGTTTCTAAGCGCTTGCTTAGGGAACCCGTCCTGGTATTCCCCTGTGAGATAACCCCGGCAGGGTATCCGCAAGGTGAAAGCCAGGCATCCTGCTGTGAGGGGCCGTTGTGGAGATTAAGCAAGCTATTGCCCAGAGTCGCAGAGTGTGAACCTGTGAATCGAGTAGGCACCGGAGCGAGAATTGTCGAGTCCATGGACATTTTAGGACTCAAGACCCCGCCGAGCCGGGAATTGAACCCTGGTCCCGGGCTGACCTCTGCTTCCAGGTCTGCCTCCTCTAACCAGAGAGCCACACTTCTCCACTTACTGTGCCTGGCTGTTCCTCAGCTAGAAAGATGAGAGTCAATTCAATTCAAAGAATGTTTTATTCGATTTTAGCAGAAATATAAAATCATAAAAGCAGCAATTAAAATAGTCAAATTCATACAGAGTCATCATTAAGAACGTCATTCTATACAAAGAATAAAACTATACATCTGCAATATTAATAAAAAATATTCCATACTAAAGTAGCACTTGTCTCTTTCCCTACTATGGCTAACACGTTATTACGTTCAGCTTCTTCAATATGCTCTTTAAAAGACCGGTCATAATTACAGTGCAATATTCATTATCCAGTTGTTGCAGAAATAAATAAGCTGGGCGGTATCGCCGCCATGCACCACGCTTCAAATACAGCTCAATCCACCTTACACGTTCTTTAACATAGTACTTACAAAATAATACCATGTGAACGATAGATTGCTGGGAGACGTTGTCACATGGACAAAGCACATTGGGGCATATTACCAACAAGTAGCGATATTTTTCGCTAAATAGGCTTAGCAGCGATTTTTTTATCGCTGCCTATCGCTGGATATGTTAGCGGAGAAAACATGCTATTAGCAACGTTTTTCTCCAATGTGCTAAAATATCCAGCGATAGCGGCAAAATGTGTGAATATCGCTGAGAATACAGCGATATTCACGCATTAGGGACGAAATGCTCTTAGCCATGTTATCCACCTCCCATTGGATAACATGGCTAAGAACTGGTCTGAGCAGGCGTTAGTTTTTGGCGATAGTGGGAATATTTCCATCGCTACGCCTGCCTTGCTAATAGGCGATAGCGACGTTAACGACTGCTTTCAATTGCTAACAGGTTGAGTACGCCCACTTTGCATGTCATTAGCGATAAATATCGCTGACATGCAAAGCGGGCCCCAAAGCGCTCGCTATCGCCTAAAAACTGTCGCTAACATCGGTTAGCGACAGCTTGTTAATAGAGCGATAGAATTATCGCCGCTCAGCGGCCAAAAACGGCCGCTAAACCGGCGATTAGTGGCCTATCGCCCCCCCTTGGTAATATGCCCCCAGGTCCCTCGACCAGTCATTTTTAATTGGGAAAGTTACCAAGCGATGGAATGATTCAAATCTAAACCAGTCACTGACAATAAAGATTTAAAAAATCATGTTTCATCTGCATGCTGGCATATCGTAATGTTTTACTTTGGGATGTGAATTAGGGCCGGGGTGGAGCCCCAGCGCCCTAACAAAGAAATTGACCCAGCCCCCATTAGAAAAACAGATAGGTGAAAAAGAGGCATTTTGAAATCAAGCTATTTAGAAACTTAGTATACACTCTGTATGAGTATTTTGCAAGGTATGGGAGACTTCCTGTATTTGTGTGCAATATTGGTAATCAACATTAAAAAATGACTCACCTAGCCATAAACCTGGCATACACTGAAAACCTGGTCCTACCGTAGTGTTGCTCCATGGAATACACTTGACATTACCCCTTGCCTCCAACGTGTGTAACTTTGTCGTTGCTTTGTTATGGAGGTAGATTTTGGTGAACACGTGCTTTCTGGAGTGTCTTTCTTAGTGACTGTTTGGTTCTGTTAATTCCACCCACATATGAGTGACTGTGAGCAGTAGAAATCTTTCTGAATGAGCCTTTGACAGACCTCCCCTTTCCCTATTTCATCCTGTGGCTCTCTGGAGTTGTTTTGAGTGGTAGAAGTGCTTCCTAGGCTTCCTCTGTCAATGCTATTAGTTATTTATTCGTTCGTTTCTAGAGCACTCGTGAAATCAAATTGGTAGTAGTGTGGTTTACATAAAACAAAGTTGCATAAAATATGCACTATGCAGTCATTATGAGTGTTTGATGTGTTTCTTATACTTCCTGTGTGAGTAGCCTCTTGTTCCCGCTTCGTTGGGTACCACAGTGGATGTTGCCTGTAACTGACGCATTTGTTCTGGTTTATCTCTTGCATACAGTGATTCCTTATGAGTGGTGGAAAGTGTTTCCTATAGTTCCAGTGCCCACTACCCGATGGTTCATGCTTCATCTAAGGTTCAGAGAGCCATCTGCGCAATGGATGCTGCGCCCCCGGTGTTGCTTATCTGTTGATGAGGATGCATGTGTCTTTAACAATCAGGTTGTGTGTTCTGACTTGCCAATTCTTTGGCCACACCCCATTCTTTGTCTATCTGCCAATCCCAAATTAGAGAAAAGAATGTTTCTTGGGTTACATACAGTCAGGAGTGTTTCCTCTCCTGGGGACACACTTCACCCATCAACAATTTGCTCTAAGCTACAGCAGGCTGTTAGTCATTCTGCACTTTATAACTTTAGTAGATATGACAATATAGGAATAGCAGGGTAGCCAGAGAGCTCAGTGCCTAAGGTTGCATGCATGGAATGACGTCAACTTACAGGATTAAAACCTTAGATTTTCATTATATCTTCCCTTCAAATGCTCTTGGTGACCTCTGATTGTGCCTACAGTCTGCCTGCTCACCATAGCAGGCGGAGAGGGCCTGCAAAGCCCATACCTTGCCCCAATAGAGTTATCATATTTGACAAATGCTATTGTTGTACAGATTGTTGTGTAGCCTTAATTGACACTCTTTTTTAGAGGTCTGCTCTTTAGCTCCAACCAAAAATATTTCAAGTGTTTCCACTTGACCTCTGCGCACTGTAGCCTACCTTCCCGAATGGCGGTATCACAACTTGACAATTATACACTCAATAAACAAAAAGAAACACATTAAATTGCTGCTACATAATGTCCATTTAAACCAAAAACGTTATCTTTTGATTTTATAAGCATCAAGAAGAATACATTCTTACAATACATCACTCGTTCGTGATGAACAAATCTTTTTGTAGGACTGCCCAATGCATTTCGGGCCTAGGGCCCTTCTTCCGGGGCTTAATCTGCAAACAGAATCAATAAAACATGTATTTAATTCCATAGAACCCATGTTATAGGGAGCAGTCAGTTTTTATGTAAATAACAACGTTAATTAAAGTCAACAAAATCATACGACTTCATATTACAAAGTGGTCATACGGGATTCATGTCGAACTGATACACGTGAAATGACACTGTCAACGAAAAATGAAGAAGAAAAGAAAAACAGAAGAAAAGAAAGGAGACCCTGTGACAAAAGACACCCTTCTAAAAGCTCAACCCCTAGACAAAACACCTCCAGGTCACCTTTCCATGCCCAAATGCTCCAAATATCAACCAGTGTTTGCGCAAAAACCCTTCTAAAAGCACTATATTTTTAGTCTGCTCTTTAGCTCCGCCATCACCACCACAAAAGGAAGTTATAGGGAATTGCTTTGTCCTGACGGCTTATAGGATTTCTCCTCTTGCAGGAAATTCTACCTGGATAGTTTAATTGATATTAAATAGATCCATAATGGAATATGTCACTTTAAATACATTTTCATTGTTTCTTTGTAATTAGGAGACATTCAATGACTAAATGTGTGACTTTTTTGTGACACTTTTGCGCAAGTAAAACCAAGCAATGAAGTCCACGGAAACAGAAAATGTCAGAAATTACACAAATTTGAGCAAGAAGAAACTCTAAGAGCTTTCAGTCTTGAGTGGGAATTCATAGCACTCTGTATACACAAGTCACTATGTTCCTTGTGCCAACCGGGATTCAGTGCCTCTTGTCTCTGGTTACAGTGACAGACATGATCTGCAGAGACTGCATTCTGAAACCTCCCTGCAATCATCCACAGGTGCCAATGACAATACCCAACTCTTATTCAGCTTTCTCCCATGCACATATTACTTGAAGATCCTTCTCTAAAAATGTTCCTACTAACTTGCCCCCTGTTTCACAATCTACATAACTTTACACCTCTACTTACCACTGCAGCTGAGCTGCAGCATGGTAAAATCATGACATTCCTCAGTGTCTCCGAACAGTAAGGACCATATTATGACTTTGACGGTCTTGGATCAAGGCCGCCATGCTGCCACCCCACTGTGAGACTGCCAAAGTCATTAAAAACCACCCGCCAGAGTATGACTTTTTTTTACATAGGGGTGCAGTTCTTTGGCGGTCCCATCGTGTTGCATCTGAAAAAAGGCACCGCAATGGGAGCGTCAAAGGCAGTTCCTTCAGGCGCATAATCTTCGGTATGCACCTGAAGATCGATTTGCCGCTCCTCTAGCCATAGTACCTCTTGTTGTAGCTGCTCCACCTCTTCGTCCCAGGACGTCTTGTGCTCCTCAATGCTATCCACTCATTCTCCCATTGCATCCACATCTCTCAAACATATTTCAGTTCTTTTGCGAATTCTCTCTTGAGGGCCTTGAGTTTCCATAAAGGAACGGGTGACCGGCCGGTTCTTCAGCATTGGCTGAGTCATGGCCCATGAATGCGGGGGGTGAGGCCTTCTCCTCACTCACGCTCGACGTTCGGAGTTTACTCAGCATTTCCTTAATATTCCTGCCCTTCTTTAACTATGCTGAGGCCATGCTCTCCTCCAGCGTTGGGGCCTTTCGAAGTTAGATATTTCAAAGCACTTGGCTCCAGGTAGGTCTGATTACTGGGTAGGACTGGTAGGAGAGCTATTGTTTACTGCTTTAGCTAAACCCCGCTCCCTAGGTCAGATCCTTGTCCAGTCCGTTGGTTGTATGAAGTTTGCTTACAGTTCCTCTGCGACTTCAGTTGATTCAATGAGTTTATAAGGCATGAGGGAGGGCCCAGCTCTGCTGCGATCCCGATGACCTGTTTGAGATAACTTTCAGCAGCGTCTAGACTAGGCCTTCCTCTCCCTTCGCCCCTAGGGCCCACTGCAGATGGTCCGCAACCCTCTCTTCCACCTCCAGGACCAGACCCGGGCCCGAGATAGCCCGCTTCCTAACAGGCACCCAGAATGTGGGTCTCACCGCTCTCGCCTCCACTCCTTGGCTGCCTCTTGCGCACCTTTCAGCTTGCTGCGGAGATAGCTCTGCTCCAGAGGATCCGCCAAGTCCCTCACAGTGCCCCGACCCTGATCAAGGGATCATCAATTGCGTCCCGGCCTTTCACCTCCTCTCCGCTGGGTGCAACCCCCAGGCAGCCCCCATGTCGTCCACCCTCTACCTTCAGCTTCTATGCAGCCTTATTGTTCTTTCCTGCTCACGGAAGCGCTATGACCCCTGTTCTGCGTTCAAGTGAACTTTTCCGTGGGCCAGTCTCTGCATTGCCATTTGTGTCATCTGGCTTCCAGCCTGGACACTCTTCTGGGTCCACTCTGCACCACCTGTGACAGTTGGGAACTCCTCTGCTCCCGCTCGGGCCAACAAGATCTCCTCTCCCTTGTGCCTGAAAGTCTGCTTCCTAGGAGCAATCAGGAGGCCTCGGTCAGTGCTGGTCCTCCGCTAAAGAGCTTTCAGTGGGCCGCTGCACTCAATCTCCAGCCCTGCTCCTTGCTTGCAGCAGACAGTGTGCCCCGAGCTCCACCACCATTAAGCCGATCCTTTTGCTTCTCCTTCCACGCGTCCACACCTGCACTCGCGGCCCTCTTGGTCGCTGACTCGGCTTCCACGCTCCTCATCAAACTATCGCTGCCATCTTGTCCGTTCACCTCCACGGCCTTCGAATGGAGTTAAGTGGTTCCTCCTGGGCGAACCCCCACTACAAGAGCGCCATTTGGTCAATGGGGGCTATATGGCGATGCAGACCACCACACTAAAATGTTAGTATAACTCTTGATGAATAGTACTTGGCAAGGTTGGACAGAACACAACAAAACACGTCCTCGTCAAGTTTCAATCTGGCAGATCTGTGTTGTACTGGAAGTTATGTGAACCTCGACTGTGCTTTGTATCCTATAGCAGGCCTACTAAAGATCCACCAAGCTGAAGCAGTGCATCATCAGGGCGTCATACGCTGTGCAAAGCATGCCAACTGCACTGCCGATGTTTCATCAGGGAGATGGCACAGGTCTCGCCATTATCTTTGTTGAAACATATTTCCTATAAAGAAAATCCTTTTACTTTTAAAGTAAATGTATTCAAGAAACACTGTTGCTGGATAGTGGAAAACAGAGGACCAAGGCTACCCCCATCACATCATTTCCAATCAAGGGCACGCCCTGTGAGAACTCAAACATAAGCCAATTTAAAACAATTAATGAAATCATTCAAAGACAATTTTAAAAGTATGCATGGAAACAGCAGGAGTACAACAAACAATTGACCTGCAATGGTTTGTCAAACAAGTCAATTCTTATGGTTTGAAGGCTACAATCATTATGGACATTGTAATTACCCTGTGAAGTCACCATGTCTTTCTTCACATTATCACTATGATTAGGCCTACAAATGTTGCCTTTAGTCATGCACCCATTCTATAAGGGAGTGGCTATTTACCCGGCCAGAAGCCAAATAGCACATAATCTTTGCTATTTACCTGAGGGCCAGCAAAATAATACATAATACTTCCTGTTACCACAAGCTAGATAGTAGATGTGCAATTGATTGGCCGACGGATGAATAGTATGCAGGAAGTCTTTAATTTACTGGCTATTATGTTTTACGACTTGTGGAATAGTGTTCATGTAATATTCTATCGCTTTGTTATGAGATGTGGGAGTTCTAATCAAAACAATTAGTACTCTGGCTGGCTGAGGGAATGTAGCATTCAGGTAAGTTGCCATAAAACGTCTTTAAAGAATACCTTGGACTGCTCTGGAACTTACCATTACATCAATTTGGTGACGAGCAGCCAGTCCAGCAGAATGTCAGGTAATGAAAGGTGATGAATAACCACAGGCGGTGAGAGGCTCCATCTCTACCATCCTGGGAGTGTGGCAAGTTTATTTTATTTATTTAACTTATAAAGCGCACTATCACCAAAAAGGCATCCTGGTGCTGTTGACTCGAAATAAGGAGGGACACAAAAATGAGCAGGGACCAAACAGCCAACTAAGTTTTAGGAAACAACCAGGTTTTGAGTCTCCTTCTAAAGACACACAGATCACTAACTTGTCTTAGCTCCAAAGGGAGTTGGTTCCAAAGTTTGGCAGCAGCGTACCCAAAGGTTCGACCACCTGCCCTGACTTTCCTAAATCTCGGCATTATGACGAGTTTTACCGCAGAGGAGCGGAGGCATCTCGCAGGCGCATACCACTCGAACTTTCTCTGCATAGACACAGCACCCACCCTATGCAGAGCTTTGAACACTATGCAGAGAGACTTGAACTGGACTCTCTGTCTAAGCGGAAGCCAGTGTAGTTCTGCCATAGCCACTGAAGAGGCAGATCTTCTAGGCCACCCCAAGGCCAATTTGTCAGCTGTAGACTGGATCCTCTGCAACCTTTCAAGCAAAAATGTAGGAGACTCAAGAAACAAAGCGTTACAGTAATCAAGCCTGCTAAGCATGGTGCTCCGAACTATCAAAGCCCGAGAGTGAGATGGAAGCAGATGAAGGATCTTCCGCAGAGACCTAATAATAGCCAGGCAACAGGTCACCGTTAGCATGACCTGAGATTCAAGAGTAAGTTTGGAATCAAACAAGATGCCAAGATTACGAACCTTCTTTACTAGTTGAACCATGGTCGAGGTGGTGGCCGGCCAGAAGTTGCAAGGTAAGGCAGACGGAATTCTGTCCCTCGGACAGTAGAGCACCTCTGTTTTATCTGCATTAAATTCCAGCGAGTTCTCCTTCAGCCAAAAGGCTGTATCACGCAGGCAATTGTGAAACACTGTCGATATTGATTGATCTCCCTCAAGGGAGAAAATCAATTGTGTGTCATCGGCATAATTAATGATGTTAATGTAATGCTTTTTGATGACAGAGGTTTCATGTAGATGTTAAATAAAATAGGGCTGATAGCCGAGCCCTGTGGTACGCCATGTGAGATATTTGAGTAGGTAGATTGAAAAGGGGGAGGGGTACCGCTTGCTGTCTATACCCTAAGAATGACCGTACCGTCTCAGGGCTGTTCCCCTCACCGCAACCTCACTCAATCTCTTCAGCAGGATCCCATGGTTGACCGTGTCAAACGCGGCAGACAGGTCAAGCAGAACTAGCACCGCTGCCTGCCCCCCGTCTGCCCACGTCCGAAGTCCGTCCATCACGGTCACCAGAGCAGTTTCAGTTCTATGGGGTGGCCGAAAGCAAAACTGCACCTCCTCCAGCAGGTTGTGTTGTTCCAAATACTTGGAAAGAGTGCTACTCACCACTCATTCCACGACTTTGGCTGGGTAAGGCAGGAGGGAGATGGGCCTAAAGTTCTTAAGGCACCCCGGGTCAAGTGAGGGCTTCTTTAACAGTGGTGTCATCACTGCTTCTTTCCACTGTACCGGGACCATACCACTAGACAATGACTGATTATAAATCAGTCGAAGAATGCGGAACAGCTCTGCCTTAAATTCACTCCAAATTTTATAGGGCACAGGATCAAGAGGAGACCCTGAGTGGACACCACTGGCCACCCTGTCAAAGTCATCCAATCCTAGGGGCACAAACTCAGAAAGGCAGTTAGGGACCTCGCCTTCTGCACAGACGACGTCGTCGCTGCTACTAATCTCCGAGTCCGCCACCCCCAAGGGATGCTGACCCCCTCCCAGATCCTTGATAATAGTATTAATTTTTTCATGGAAGAACCTAGCTAGTTCTTCTCAGAGCTCTTAGGAGGGAGGTATCAGGGCTGGTCAGGCTATTTAAGATATTAAAAATACTTCTCGAACTGTTGGGGGCCTTAAGTATCAAGTAGGAAAAATAATCCGCCTTAGCCATATTTATCGCTTTCTTATACCCCGTAATCTTAGATTTCCACATAGTCTTATCAATGTCAAGGTAGCTGCGTCTCCATCTCCTTTCAGCATGCTTACAATCCAGTTTCATATTTTTTAGATTTTCATTAAACCAAGCAGCCGAAGGTTTACCCCTAGTACAATGATTTTTTAGGGGGGCTACCACATTCAAGAGTGATTTGATCTCACTGCAAATGGAAAAATATTTCTCGTCAACAGGTTTAACTGGGGAAAAACAATTCTCTACCCTGAATATTGGGGCATTGCCCTTCAAACGCAAGAGGGACTTCCAGTCTCTACTTACGTAATTACAGGCAACATTTGTACCCCGACAGTTATAGGAAGCACCGTTAATAACATTTTTTATCAGCGAATGGTCAGTCCAGTCCATTGGCAGTATTTCCCCAATCAGAAGATGATTAACCTCTGAGAAAATTAAATCAAGCATATGTCCTCCTGTATGAGGGGCCTTGGGCACCTGCTAAAAAAGGCCCAGGCCTTCACAAGACTGAAGGACATTCGAATAGGCGGAGTCAAGCGACCCATTAAACCAGAGATTAAAAATCCCCCAAGATCACTAATCGACGGTGACTGGCCGCCATATCCGTCAACATCTCCAACAGGAGTTGCTGCTGCAGTACACTGAGCACCCCAGGAGGACGATAACAGATAATCCCAGTTAGAACTTGACCTTCTTTGTTTTTAATAGAGAAGCCAAGTAACTCAAAACCTGCGACCACATTCACATCAAAAAAGGCCAGATTCAAATTATCTTTCGGGCGATGTTTATGGCGAATGTTATAGCCAGGAGGGCAAGCCCAGCCTGGATCAATCTCGCAGTCGGGAGAGGTCCAGGTCTCAGTCATGAACAGAATCTCAAGTTCATGATGTTCCAGCAACAGCTGAATTTCCATAAAGTTCCTAGGTAGAGACCTGACATTCAGTAGTCCACATGCCAATAATCCGGTATGAAGAAAATCAGACAGCGGAAAGGTAGACTGAGCAAAATCAAGGGCCCCCTTACTTCTGCCTGACCCACCAATAGAGTGAAGTTCCTCAATGGTATAACGGAACGAGCAGCGTCCTTTAGTTGACCTCTGATGCCTGAAAAAACAAGCATAGTGGCTGGCGCTGAGCGTGTCCTTAGCGGGGACGGGAGCAGACGGGCTTGTCCTTAGCGTGCCACCGGTGCACCTGTCGTAAATAAATTATTTACACTATCATAATTTCTATAAATAAATAAATATCAAAAAGGGTCAAGCATAAATGAGGAACAGAGTCCGTGGTATTAGAGTCAATGGGCTTTATTTCATTAACTCGAGTTAAAGGAGAGCTCCTTTACCAAGCAGGTTCAGGAGGGTTCTGAGCTTTATTCACAGAGTACAATATTTATACATTCTTTGCATACATAGGGAGGAGCCCTCCAAGCAGAAGGAAAGAAAAAGATATGAGCATGTAGGTGTTCACTGTAATGAGTCATAGGTGGGTGGGTGCATAGAGGGGGCAGCAAGGTCAGCTAAAACTCGCAATGCCTGTTTGCGTAACTTTATCAGACTTCTCCATGAGGGCTGTTTCCTTTCTGTTGGCCAGGGAGGGCCCTGGGTGTCAGAGTGACTAGCATGTCTGGTCTTATCTCTAGCTCGGGGCAGCATGCAGATTGCTCTCATCTGTAGAAGTGTTGCTGCTTCATACTAGCAGTTGGTTTGGCCCTTCCTGTCCACCCCTTGTGTAACTGTCTTGGAGGTTTCCCTTGACATGGGCCCCACTTATCTCTGAGAGCCGACAGCAAAACTGGGCCTTATCTCTGCAGAGGGGCTTCTGCTCGCCTCCTGCTCGGGCCGGAATGCAGCTTTATCAGGTCGACCCTTGTTTGACACTGTTAAGACACCCCGGGCTGGGCCTCTTCTCCGTGACTGCTCAAAAAAAATATCTAATGTGCTGCAGAGAAATGTAACGTGTGCCTTTTTCAGGGTCTGGCATGGAGGGGCCTGGTGACAGAGAAATAAGGCCTCTGAATGTGAAGTAATGCAGGGGTTTTTATTCAACATGGCAGATGGTGAGAGGGTAGCGCGTGGGGGCACGAATACATATAAATATGTAATTTTCTTCATTCCCTCCTTGTCCCCAAGCGCACCCCTCTAATACACCTCTATTTTCATCAGGCCGTTAATGTGTTCTTGCAACATGATCTTTTCATTTTTTCTGCTCTGCACATGTGGACGGGGAATGCAGGCAGTGGCGCACAGACCGCAGATGGCCGGGCCGCATTGGATGCAGAGGCAACAACTGAAGATGATAAACAGTATTGATCCTACTACAGTCAACACTTTCCATCCCCATGTTGATACTAATCCCCACAACCTGCTGCTTAAGGACCATTCTCCTTTATCCATGTCTAGCTGACTTGACATCTTGTGTAGCTTGGCAATGGCTTGGTATACCGTAGGTGCGTTATTTGGAATAAACACACAACAACTCGTGGAGATCAATCTGCATACACCACCACGGTCAGCCAGAACGATGTCTAAAACAATGCGATTTTGTAGGGTCATGAGTCTATCCGCGACCATCTCGGCTGTGAGATTAGAGAGGGCACCTGCTGTTGCATCTATCGTGTTTTGCACCACTCGTGTGAGGTGGCGGACGTTCCTGCTGTTTACCATGGGACCCCAAAATGGAATGACTCCGGCAAAGAAGTCTCCCGCCTCCTGCCCTGCTGTATCTTCTGTATCTATGACCCCCCTTCGCCGTCTGTTATAGACAGTCAGAGGCTCAATTTCATGATAGTCCGCAGGGGCAGTGTAGGTGGGGGGAAGGAGAAAAAAGCAATGTAACAAGTGCCGGACCAGCCCTGTGGGAGCCATGTATAACCTTTATCCCCACATATGAAGTAGGTGCCCTGTGCGGCTATAAGCCGTGTATTGTTTGTTCCATTCAAATTGACTGTGTGATTGCAGATGCTATCACCCATACGTATCTTTTCTTTACTTTGGACACAAAAAGGGGCTTTCGTTGATGCCACAAAAACAGGTGAAACGGATCTTTTTCTCCTGTCCATATACTGATAATATAACTTATTAGATCTGTTACCGTGGTCAGCATAGGCTTCCTGCTCTAGTGGGGTACCACATGCCCTGTTCTTTTCACCTCGCCAACATAAAATGTATAGGTGATATCTGAGCTGAGACTGCTCTTTTGTATCCGTATTGGCCATATAGGAAGCTTTGTTTGTTTCCCACCAACCGGTACAAGAGCCTTCATAAGAAAAAGGGAGAGTGATGAAAGGCATGCCTTTGGCAACTGTGTGGGGAAGAAGACCGCACACCCAGCAGTTGGATGTGTTTATGGCCAGTTGATGTTGTTGTAAAAGGGTGATGAAAGTATTGTTCTTAAATTCATTTCCTCTGCTCTCTAAGTGTACTGGGAGCTCAACATGTGAGTGTACTGTGGTGGCGTTCTGTGAGACAGCAGGTGGATAGAGAACATGTAAGAACCAGCCAATACTTATTACCACAATGCTCATAAAAATTACAATAATCAGAGACACTCTACATCTGCTGTGTAATAGCTTGCAGTATTTCTCTCTCATATTAGTCCTTTGTTCTTTACTGTTCACTAGTTTATTCAAGTCAGACATCATGTTCAACCGCTTCACCACCGAGTGGACTTAGACAATCAAACGTCGACTGACCTTCTAGATCTAAGTTTGGAAGTGTACTCTTGCTGGGGAGTCTTTTCCAAAAAGGGGGGCTTAAAGTCTGTACTGTCTTTGTTTTTAGCAAATGTTCCGGTAGTCCCAAAGTATTTTTTACAGTGACTGGCATGCAGCCACCCCTTTCTTCCCTCGACTTTGATGGCCGTCCTCGTCCTCAGCAGGACTAATTTTGGTGCCTTCCACCTGGGGTCCAGAGGGCTCGTCCGGTCGAAGTTCCTCACTAGCACCCAGTCCCCTGGGGCTATGGCATGGTCCTCGACCTGGGTGTTGTCAGGGAAGGCAGCGGCAACCTGCGAACGGCAAGAGAGTAGTGCAGACATCAAGGAAGCCAGGTAATCTGTGAGCATAGTACTGTCAACATCAGTTATTCTTTTAGGCATTGGTGTACCCCACATATTCGGCGGTCTTCCAAAGACCACCTCATATGGGGATAGGCCGGTTCTAGAATGAGCTACCATGCGCATGTAAAAGAGGGCAACTGGTAAGGCTACCATCCAATCCACGCCCTTTTCTGCACAGATTTTAGCTAATTTTGTTTTGAGGGTCTGGTTATGTCTCTCTACTAAACCTGCTGCTTGGGGATGCCTTACACAATGGAACTTCCAGGTATATCCCAACAGAAGGGACACCTGTTTCATGAGCTCAGAGGAGAAGGGCTGGCCATTTTCTGAGTAAATGACACGTGGCAACCCGTATCTCGGGAAGAACTCCCTCACCAACTGTTTGGCTGTTGTAACTGCAGTATAATCTGGGACGGGGTAAGCTTCTGTCCATCTGGTTAGGGCACACACCACTACCAGGACGTACTTGTGACCTCTACATCTGTCCATTTGGATATAATCCATTTGGAGAACCTCAAAAGGGTGATCAGGGGGATGAAATCCACCCTGTTCCACTGAGATGCCTTTTCCAGGGTTGAATTGGCAACAAATCATGCAAGTCTTCACTTTCTGTTTTGCTGCCGCTCGCAAGTGTTTGTTAAACCAGATATTCTGCAGGCCATCCAACATTCCCTTCTCTCCCAAGTGTGCCGGGCTATGTGCTGTCTCTATTATCACCTGTACCATAGAATCTGGGAGGAACCATGTCTTTTTGTTTTTAGTCATCCAACCCTGGTCAGTTTGGACCCCTCCTTGTTCAGTCCATTTCTTTATTTCATCTGGAGTGGCATGGGTCTGTATATCTTGTACATCTTTGGAGGGATCCCTGACTGTCATAGTCCTTGTCAGTGGTAATACCTGTGAGTTTGTTATGTCAATTGGAGTCTGAGCTGTCTGTTTAGCAGTTCGGTCTGCCAGGTCATTACCTTGGGAAATGACATCTGTGACCTTGGTGTGTGCTTTGCATTTCAGGATCGCTATGGCTGTAGGTAGGTGTATTGCTTCTAACAAGGCCTGTATGAGAGGGCCATGCTGTATCTTGGCCCCGTGTGAGGTCAGAAAACCTCTCTCCCTCCATAGTACCCCAAAGTCATGAACTACCCCAAACGCATATTGTGAATCAGTGTAGATGTTAACCCTTAACTGTTTTGCTCGTTTACAGGCTTGCGTTAAAGCAATGAGCTCTGCTGCTTGTGCTGACAGGATATCTATTCTTTGTGTCTCTATGATCTCATGGTCAGTAGTTACGGCGTATTCTGCCACTAATTCTCCTGCCCCTGTTCTCATGCATGATCCATCTACATAAAACGTTATGTCAGGGTCTGGGAGTGCAACATCTGTCAAGTCTTGTCTTGGCTTCGTCACTACATTTATTACTTCCACACAGTCATGGGGTGTGGTGTCATCTGTGCTTGAGGGTAAAAGAGTGGCAGGGTTGAGTATGTTACATCTTTTAATCTCTATGTGGGGTTGAAATAGTGTCAGCTCGTATCCTGTCAATCTTGCTACAGTCAGGTGTTGTGTCTGTGTCCTATTCAGGAGAACTTCCACTGCGTGTGGTACTTGTACTGTCTGGGAGTGTCCCAGCACTATCGAGTCACTTTGTCTTATGGCCAAAGCTGTGGCCGCAACAGATTTGAAGCATGCTGGCAGAGCCTGTGCTACAGGGGCCAGTGTACTAGAAAAATAAGCACATGGCTTGTGTTTCCCTTCTTGGTCTTGTGTGAGAACAGATAGTGCTGTTCCATCCCGCTCTGTCACGAACAGGGCGAAGTGTTTCTTGTAATTAGGAGTGGCTAAAACTGGCGCTTGACATAACGCCCGTTTTAGTTCCTCAAATGCTATGGTGTGCTCTGATGTCCAAGGGAGGATGTTAGAGGTGGCTGCCTCCAATGTAGTCAATTGTATGAGTGGCTTGACTATGTGGGCATACTGGGGAATCCATTGTCTGCAATAGGAAGTAAGGCCAATGAATGCACGTACTTCTTTCTGTGTTTTGGGTTGTGAAATGTTGGAAATCAATTTAATTCGTTCTTGTGTCAGCTGCCTACCCTCCTTGGACAGCAAGTGCCCTAAGTAAGCCACTTGCTGTTCACAGAACTGTAACTTCGAAGGGGACACCTTGTGCCCCTTGTCCGCCAGAAAATGAAGGACCGTGAGGGAAGCCTCTTCACAGTCAGTTTCTGATCTTGCTGTGATGAGAATGTCATCCACGTACTGTATTAATGCTGTGTTAGTAGGCATACTAATACTGTCAAGTTGTCTCTTTAATGCCTGACTGTAAACACTTGGGCTTTCTGTAAAGCCTTGGGGAGCTCTTGTAAATTTAAAGCTGCGTCCTTTTAAACTGAATCCAAAAAGATATTGACTGTCAGGATGTATTGGAATGCTGAAGAATGCATTCTTCAGGTCAATGACTGTAAAAAATGTTGCCTCAGAATCAATGGCAGTAAATAATGAGGAAATGTCTGGGACCACTGGGTATTGTGGGACCACACATTTGTTCAGTTCTCGAAGGTCAACTACTAGTCTGTAAACTGGGGGTGCTTGAGGGTCTGTGCGTTTAAGAACAGGGAGGACGGGGGAGTTACACACATTCAAGTCTGTCTCCACCACCACCCCTGTTCAATGAGTTCTTGAATTATTTTTAATAAGGCTGTTTCAGCCTCAGGTGGAATCCTGTACTGTCGTATTCAGGGTAGGACTACTCCTTCCTTAAGAGTGACCTCGTGTGGTGTTATATCCATGTAACCTACGTCAGTCGAACCTTGTGCCCATAGATACTGTGGGACATCCTGAAGTCTGGGATCAAAATCTCTAACCGTGAAATGCCCTTTGAAATCACGCAAACACAGTCTTACTCCTTCTGGTGAGCAACAGATAACTGCTCCCAGTTCTTTTAGGGTCTTTATACCTAGTAAATTTTCTGGACATGTCTTAGTGAGTAGTAGGTCTGTGGTGCGTGTCAATGTACCCACCCCTAAAGAGACTGGTTCTGATACTTTGTTGACAATTGGCTTTCCAGAAAATCCCAGGGATATATTCTGTGAGCCCGAGAGAGGTGCCCCTGGGACCTCGTCATGACTGATGGTAGTCCTGCTTGCCCCTGTGTCAATCAGAAACTTTCTATCTTGCCCCAGCAAATGAGCATGTACATAAGGACCCTCTTGGTCCACAGGAACTGGGATAAGGGGCAAGCAATCTTCCCTCTCGAGGCTGTTTCATGAAAAAGATTGGTATTCTGGGTAGTCTGACTGCGTGTACTGATACATTTGAGGTGCAGCGGCAGCGGGCGTCTGGACCTGCGGCGGGGTGGGGACTTGTGTCTGTTGAGTGTTGTACTGTCTGGGTGTATAGGGCCGTTCCTTTGTTTTACCTGTGGCTACATTGTGCTTTAGGACGGGGCATTCCCTTACAAAGTGACCCTGTTGTTTACAATAATTGCAGGTCCCTTTAGTGGGTGCGGTACCATTCTTGTTCGTGTTTGCAGGTACTGTTTGGGCAACTAGCACCTTCATTTTTGTATCCTTCATGCGCTTCTTTTCTTGTTCTTGCTCTTCCCTTATTCTATTTTGGTGGTATTGCAACATCTGTAACATTTGTGAGGGGCTATTTGCTTGCCAAGTGCTCTCAACCTTCAGCACTCTATTCCTAATCTGAGGAAGGGCGTTACCTACCAGTTTGGTCACAAAAAGGTGGGGATAGGCCTCACTACTGTGTTTTAAACCACTGTTGACAGCGAAGCATTTTTCCAACCTAGTGTAGTAATCGCTCGTGTCTTCCTCTGTTTTCTGTTTACAGGCTGAAATTGCATCCCAGTCTTCCTTTTTAGTCGTCAATAGTCTTGGTAAAATTTGTATAAGGAGTTCGGGGAGCCCCTTAATTTTTTTCACCAAGGCCATCCCCCGGGGCCCTACCTGCATCTTCAGCTTGCAACTCTGCCCACTTCAACATTTTCTCTCCCACATCACAGTCTTTCTCTTTAAGTTTCTCGTATATGCCTGCTGGTAACAAGACCTTTAGTAACCTTAGGATATCAGGGTAAGTATAGTCTCCTATGCGGAGTATATCTTTTATTTCTCTGTGAAACCCCCCCGGGTCTTTATCATGGGAAGGTAACAACCTCTTCATTTCCAGTATTTCTAGCTTGGTGAGAGGGGTATAGACATATACCCGCTGGACAGTGCCATCTGTTTTTCTTATGGGGTGGACCTCTCGCAGAGGGTACTGTCCTCTGGGGCGAGGGTCTGGTGTCATTGAGGCGGACAGGAATTGCTCATATTGGAGACGCAAGTCTAAAATGGTGTTATTCAGTTCTGGGCCCTGTTTCATCCATCTATCTAGTATTACCTTTTCCAGTATTTTATATAATTTGCCAGGGTGGTGATATTGGCTCTCATACAACGTGATCAAGTGTTGGACCATATAGATGCTGGCCAGGCGTCGTTCGAGTGGTGGGAGGCTCAGAACATCTGGGCCACTATGTCGGGATTATATACATGATGTTGGGACACCCACTGGGTGGCCGACCGAGCCAACTCCCTCTCATGTGGCTTGAGGGGTGGCTCGACGTCCATCCAATGGTCTAGGGCCTTTTCAGTTGTTTGAAACAAATCCTCAGGAGAGATGTTTGTTTCCTTGTTAACCCTTGTTTTCTGAGGTCGATGGTGTTTAGCGCCATTACAGTGCCATGCTATGCCCAGAAAATTCATTTTGTCTGGCGTCTCGTTATTATTCCCCTTCCTCTGACACACTATCCCTGCCTTCCTTCTCGGCGTTACGTATTGCTAGTATTTTCTTTTTAATCTTATTCGTCATTGCTTCTGTCTGCGCTACCTTATCATGTTTACCGTCATTGATGCTGTCGCTCCACTCTATTAAACTAACCTCCACGTCCCCATCACCCTCATCAAGTTCCCTGATCAGACAGTTGACAATAAAACGGAGGATGTTGTTCTTAGCTTTTACTTTTCTATTTTCCATAGCTTGAGCTACGCATTCATGGTTCCGTCCTGTTCTGATGTACTCATACAAGACATCTAAATGTGTATTCATATCAGGCAGTCCATCTCGCTCTGCGATGGCTTGCCTTACTCGTATTGATATGGCGCGCATTGGACCAGTAATACCTGGCTGTAAATCATATATACATCTAGGGAGTTCAACGTCATCCTTTATTTCCTTATCCCCCCCCCTTCCGCACCCCCGGAAGCCTGTTGTTGGTTCTGGACTGGCTGGGGCACGGCCTCTGGTGGGAGCGGGGGAAATGGTGCGTCTATGTAGGCTGGGGGTGGCTCTGCTAGGTAGGCAGAAAGGAACGCCTCTGGTGCCGTTGGTTTAATTTTAAGGGGTACATTTTGGGGAACTTCCTCTGCAATCTCCTCTGAGAGTACAGGGTAGATACCAGCAACAAGAGCATTTCTTTCCCTATCCATTTGTTCCACTCGAACCTGTTCACCCTCTTCTAGTAACTCTTTTTCTTTTGCCTGTTCTGACATTTGCCTGCTTTTCTCGGCTTTGTTAAGTTCTTTCAGGGCCCTCCTATTAGCCTCTTTGCGCCATAATTCAATGGCCTCTTTCTGCGAGGGCCTCGACTTCCTTTTCCATAGTTGTTCCTCTACTCTCATAATACATTCTGAATCCCATGTGCCGGTCGCAGGCCATCTATGCACCGTCTCTAGATCCTTTGTGTAATCTACCCAGAGGTCTAAATAGAGAATAGCGCTGATGCCATGTTTGTTATACATAAAATGGCCGGGGGTATCTCTTGGCGGGACATTAACTGCCTCTTCTAATATTCCCTTTTTAGTGCCTATTTTACACCATTTTAAAAACAGCGGCATGCTTAAAACCCAATTAAAACAATTTCAAACCTAAAACATATATAACATATTCCTATGCACTGAAATACAGTACAATCATACCGGTCTCGTGAAGGAGACACGTCTTTACCGTGTTCATTAAATGAACCCGTCTTTATGCGTTCTCAGTGGTACTCACCGGGAAGCAGAACTTGAAGACCTGGTCATCGGACGCTTGACGCTTGCGCAGGAATGGCGGACCTCTGAAGACCTCGGACTCGGCTCTCTCACGGGTTGGGCTCTGGGTCAGGACGCTCCGCAATCTTCCTCACCGCCTCGTGTGGATGTCTGGTCGCAGTCTGCCTCCTCCGTGGGCCTGAGGGAGTTGGCGGGAAGTCCCGCTGGCGTGTACACTTGAAGTCCGTCTAGGCTGTAGAAGGGGGCAGGGGCCGGACCTACATCGCCGGCGCGTGGGGAAGGGGATGCGTCCATATTCGGGCGCCAGATTATGTCGTAAATAAATTATTTACACTATCATAATTTCTATAAATAAATAAATATCAAAAAGGGTCAAGCATAAATGAGGAGCAGAGACTGTGGTATTAGAGTCAATGGGCTTTATTTCATTAACTCGAGTTAAAGGAGAGCTCCTTTACCAAGCAGGTTCAGGAGGGTTCTGAGCTTTATTCACAGAGTACAATATTTATACATTCTTGGCATACATAGGGAGGAGCCCTCCAAGCAGAAGGAAAGAAAAAGATATGAGCATGTAGGCGTTCACTGTAATGAGTCATAGGTGGGTGGGTGCATAGAGGGGGCAGCAAGGTCAGCTAAAACTCGCAATGCCTGTTTGCGTAACTTTATCAGACTTCTCCATGAGGGCTGTTTCCTTTCTGTTGGCCAGGGAGGGCCCTGGGTGTCAGAGTGACTAGCATGTCTGGTCTTATCTCTAGCTCGGGGCAGCATGCAGATTGCTCTCATCTGTAGAAGTGTTGCTGCTTCATACTAGCTGTTGGTTTGGCCCTTCCTGTCCACCCCTTGTGTAACTGTCTTGGAGGTTTCCCTTGACAAGGGCCCAACTTATCTCTGAGAGCCGACAGCAAAACTGGGCCTTATCTCCGCAGAGGGGCTTCTGCTCACCTCCTGCTCGGGCCGGAATGCAGCTTTATCAGGTCGACCCTTGTTTGACACAGTTAAGACACCCCGGGCTGGGCCTCTTCTCCGTGACTGCTCCAAAAAAATATCTAATGTGCTGCAGAGAAATGTAACGTGTGCCTTTTTCAGGGTCTGGCATGGAGGGGCCTGGTGACAGAGAAATAAGGCCTCTGAATGTGAAGTAATGCAGGGGTTTTTATTCAACATGGCAGATGGTGAGAGGGTAGCGCGTGGGGGCACGAATACATATAAATATGTAATTTTCTTCACACCCACTGCGTGCGTCCGCTGCGCACTTGCGCCAGCTTCCAGTTTTGTATGCTCCCGGGGCTAAAGACTAGAGTGCTAAACTCTAAAATGGCGGGTCCGCTTGCACGGACGGCCCCAGCCAGCACCGAACTCAGCGTGCCAAATGTCAGGGAAGACAAGCAGCAGGTCACCAACCACACCAGAGCTAATGCGGTAAGTGAATGTACATGAAATTATGTAGTGAGGAATAGGGCAACAGTTCTCAGCCTCCGCGCTACCCACATACAATGTAATATAAGAATTTGAGCAGTTAAAAAAATAGAAGTATAAAACAAAATCGGGCTGCCAAAACTAAGCCCACATCAGTAAAAGTCCCAACTCACAGGAGCTAACGGTGTAGCAAGTGGGGACAATATCTGCCCAGCCCTGTCAGAAAGTGAGCCCATGATTAGTGCAGCGCTTCCATCTTGGAGTGCTTTGAGTGGGTTCATTGTCTGCCCGACCCCGTTGGAAGTTGAGGATTTGTTTCCTGGGAATTCAATATTACATTCCCTCAAGTGTTTTTGATATTTTGTGGAAGCAGCATGCATGCCTTGGCATGGGAATTTTACTATCCCCACGCCAATATAAACAAACTTGGGGAAGGTGTTGGATAGTAAAGGGCTGACATTTACTATTCGCACTCCAATCTAGACCAATATGGGGAAGGACTTGGATACTAAAAGGAAGAAAAATAATATTCCCACTATAATATAAACCAACTCAGGGAAGGTGTTGGACACTAAGGTGGAGACATTAACCATTCCTACTCCAATCTGAACCAACTGAAGGGAAGGTGATGGACACTGAAGTGGTGACATTTACTATTCCCACTCCAATATACACCAGCTCGAGGATGGTGTTGGACACTAAAGTATTGACATTAACTATTCCCATTCCAATCTAAACTAATTTCGGGAAAGTGTTGGACACTGAAAGAAAGAAACTTACTATTGCCACTAAAGGATAAACCAACTCAGGTAAGCTGTTGGACACTAAGGGCCTGATTATGAGATTGGCTGTGCTCTGCTAGTCAACACCACACCGCCAGACCCGCGGTGAGGCCATCCGCCTCTTTAGGAGTTTTTTCCTGGCTGGTAGGCTTATTTTTAGTGTTTCCATGTTGGAGCCTCTCAAAAACAGGCATCTCAGTTGGAATGTCAAAAACAGTTTATGCACGCCATGGACTTGAAAGTCCATGCTGTGCAGGAACTGGTGTGCATGCACACAGGGGGGGCACATGTTGTGCCTCCCTGAACATGTGCCCCCAACACGCTACTACTCATCCCACTGAAATCTCAGAAACACAAAACCACAACTACATTTTTTTGTGGGAAATGCACCTAAGATTTGGAACCTCACCCCCCCACATCAGAACGACCACCTCTTTCCCGAAATGCAAGATCCTACTCAAAGCCCTCTTTCTAGAGTGCTTTCAATCTTAACAAGATGATCATAAGTTACTCTGGAAATAGTTCAACACCGTACCATAACCTCGTTGTGGTCTCAGAACTAAAACCGCCGGGATTTCCCGTCAGACCTCGGCTGGATCGATAGACACCCCATTCACTATCAGCAAGGTAACCTCTCTACAGGAAACTCCTCAGCCATGATCCCCTTGTTCGACCTTAAGATCTGTATTATATGGTTGTCTATAATGCTCATAAGTATGTAAGTTTCGTATTTTGTCTATGCCGATAATGCTCATAATTGGACATGCTGTGAAGCGCCCTGATACCCTCGGGTCCAGCTAGCGCAATGCAAAACTTTTAAATAAGTAAATAAATATAGGGAGCAGAGACATCAGGCCTGTCCCCTTTGTTTCCTCTCCGGCAGGGTTTACATGTAGGAGGAACCGCCTAATATGCTTGGCGATACTGTGGCGGCCCAGCCAAGCATAAGTTTGTCTCTACACCACCACAACACCACCAGGGAATAACGGGTCCCTGGAGGCTGCAGGGGGATGTGGCTGTCCCACCGCCAAGATCATAATTGTGCAATGGGACTGCTGCCACTGCGCCCCCACAAGTCTGGTTGTCCGTGGACCACCAGACTCGTAATTTAGCCACTAAAAGGGTAAAAACGTACTATTCCCACTCCAATCCAAACCAACTTGGGGAAGGTTTTGGATACTAAAGGGATTACATTTACTATGTAAACACACAAGATGATGGACGGAATGTTGCACAATGGCAAAACATTCACCCCAGTCACAGATCTGGGTTTAATCCATCGTTATTTTGCTCACCAAGCCACCTCAGTTCAGACATGGCCATATGCAAATCAGTCTTGACCCTGTGCCTCATGGGAACAGTCCAGCCCAAACTGCCAACCCATGTCTTCCTTGGACCGGAATCAAGCATCATAGGACCGGTTTCTGGCTATCAGCTGTCTTCAGCCAGGATAGCTTGACTCCAGTGGCTTAGTGAGCCCGGGACCCACGTCTGGGCATACCCTTCCCACATAGGGTGAACAGCAAAACACACAATTACATTTACTATTCCCACACTACCCTAAACAAACCTGGAGAAGGTGTTGGACAATAATAGGGTAAAAATTACTATTACCATTCCAATCTGAACCAACTTGGGGAAGGTGTAGGACACTAAAGGGGTGACATTTACTGTTCCCATTCCAATATAAGCCAACTTAGGAAGTTTAAAAAAAATTTAAAATGCTAATTAATTGAATTTAATTCAAATACATTTTTTTAACCTACAATATGATATTTAAAAAAATATAAAACTACACACTGAATACGACAAATCATTACATTAAAAATGGTTCATCCTTTTAAAATATATTATAAAACACTAATTTAGGATACTATTATTACACACAAAAAATAAATAAAATAATAAAATGTACATTCATTTAGTAATACAATTTCCCAAATTCTCATTTATATTTTTCTAGTATTCATATGTTTTTTCAAAATAACTACATTTGTTTCAAATAAACAAAATAAAAAAAGACATATAATTAAAAAAAATGTAACAATGTTTATTTTTTTCTTTCTAAATATTTGTACTTTTTATACAATTAAATCACTTTAATACAAAAAAGAATTTTAATTCAAACATATAAAGAATTACAAATAAATTATGTAATGAATAATCTCAAAAATATTTCAAATATTTTTAAATGTGTAATATTTTATTTTAAAAACAATAACATATTTCTTATTTCAGATTAAATATAAAAATAAAATAAAAATCTAATATAATACAAAACAATTTACACTTAATGAAAAATATGCATATCTAAAAAACGCATTAACTCAAAATTGAAAATGATAATGCAAGTTTTTTTAAACTACCCTACCCGTATCCCATATTAAGGGGCGATTTCTCCATTAAGGCGCTGGGTCTCCGCCGCGGCCCTAATTCACATCAGAAAGTAAAAGTTTACAATATGACAGCATGCAGATGAAACATGAATTTTTAAAATCTTTAGTGTCAATGACTGTTACTTCCCTACCAGAGGGACAGCCATGCACAGGTGAGGAGCACAAACAAAAGTGTGTATATATGGGGCTCTAAAAATGATGCCATAATGCAGGGCTTACCTTTTTACAGCCCTCAGTGCAATGAAAGTGGAGCTGCAATGCCATCAGCTCCTCCACGCCGATATAATGCAACCCCTGGGCATTTCCATAAACAGCCCAGACATAGGCTGCACGTAAGGTTGATCTTCCTAGAAAATCCCACCCTATCGGGGGAATCACAGGGTAGGCCCGCAATCCTGCATGAAAGTGACGCTGTGACGTGATCCTGCTGCCCAGTCGTATATCTTCTAATGCCAGCCCCGGTCGCGTGGCCCGGCTACAATAGGTCCCTTCACAGTTCTGGGACTGAAAATGCCGTAGTGCAGACCCTGCTGCACCCGAATCGGCTAGGCAGCTTGCTCTGCGTCAGCGATCGTGGTTTATTTTCAATTCAAAAATGAAAGGTGAGCTGCCAATCACTTAAAAGGTAACATCTTTCACCTTCTGCCGAAATTCAGGGAACTCCTAAACCATACGATTAAACTTTTAGTAAAAATTCAAGTTCTGTTCTCCATTTTTAGGACTCGCCTAAGGCAGTGCATGCGCTTCATTCGCTGTCTCAGCGAGACCTAAAGTAATCTGTATGTTGGCTTAACCTCCATGTAATTTTTGTTTTTCCTCTTGCGATTGGTTTACCTGTGGCATTGCGTTTGTTATCATGCTTTCTTTTGGCTGTTGATCCTATGCTAACTTCAGTCTAGTCCCGAAGCAGCGTCACCTAACTACATTTCTGCTCACACTTGTTTTAATTGTTTGCAGTGTGCCCAGTTTGTTTATTTATTTTGAGATCACCCCCTGCATTTGCTAACTGGAGACTATCCTTTGTAGGATTAGCCTCTGTAACTAGAGCGGCAGCATTGTATGATATAACATGCCGGGTCTCTGAGCTTTATGGTTGCCATAAATCACCTCATCTCCCCAGGGCATCACACACCACCCCCCGTAAGTCGCAGCTGCCCTGACAGAAGAATGCTTAACAAGATGATTTTAGAGGGACGGTGGACGCATTTGTGTGCCATGACTCAAACACATGCAACATTCAAAACCTTTAGTCAAACATGGCTATCCTTTTAGAATTGCTTCCAGCACATTTTATTTCCTGGGTGAAACTGCAGTTTCTAAACACAGCTATTAGATGCCCCCATTTGTTACACAAAATAGCCTTACAGTGAGCCATTTTAAGTTCTATTATCCCATAGCACATGGAAAACAGAGAAGCGATTTACAAAAAAGTAAAACAAATGACATCTATACTGTTCACGCTTTATTTTTGTTTGTTATTTAAGTGGGGCTCATGCGTCAAGCATGGCAGGCACTTCAAAGCTCTAATAAAGAAGTATATTTTCAGACACTGACACGCACAATGGTGCACTGATAGATGCAGATGCTGAAACACACTAGGAGGGGAGATCACTGCGACAGTGAGACACTGGCCCTTGCACTAGTGGCAGAGACACCAACATCCACACTCGAAAAGAGAGACGTTGATTGTCCTAGAGATAGGGAGACACTGACATGCACATTAGGACAGGGGGTACTGGGACAGATGACACCGACACACACACTGTCAAGGGAGATGCTGGCACAACACATTGTGTCAGAGAGACAGACACAACGCTTGGACAGAAGACCCTGGGATAAGCACTTGGTGCTTTAAAAAACTAACAAACACGCACACAGGATAGAGAAACACTAGTGCGTGCAGTATTAGTGACGCATTAATTAACAATCAATCAATCAGCCATTTGTAAAGCACACTACATACCCGCGAGGGTCTCAAGGCGCTGTGGGGGGCGCTACTGATCTAACAGCCAGGTCTTGAGCATCCTCCTGAAGGTCAGCAGGTCTTGGGTCTGTCGTAGGCTCAGTGGGAGGGTGTTCCATGTCTTGGCGGCGAGATGGGAGAAGGATCTTCTGCCTGTGGTTGTTCTTCGGATTCGCGGGACGGTGGTGAGTGAGAGGTCGGCGGAACGTAGCTGCCGGTTGGGGAAGTAGAAGGAGAGCCATCTGTTGAGGTAGGCTGGGCCGGTCTTGTGGAGTGCCGTTTGTGCGTGGATAAGGAGCTTCAAGGATATCCTTTCGCTGACGGGGAGCCAGTGCAGGTCCCTCAGCTGGGGGGTGATGTGTAAGCATGGGCGGATTTTGCGGATCCACGATTCGCGGATTTAGCGGATCCACGGATCGTGGATCCGCAAAATCCGCCTATTTAGCGGATTCAGCGGATTTGCGGATTGGGGCGGGGCTTCCTCGAGTGTGTGGGCGGGGCCAAACGGACGGGGCTTCCACGCGAGCGCACATGCCTCTTGTGTGTCTAAAAGGTCAGAGCAGCATCGATGGTATATTTGGGAAGAAGGCACATCTGCCCAGCCTCCCAACGCTGATGAATGAGTCACTGCATTTGCGCTTCAACTAGTTCCAGCGACCAAGTGTGTGTTACTATGCAATCGCGCCGAAGTGCGCAGGGGTCCCTTTAGTGAAATGTCCATCATAGTGGGTAAATGGCGGGAAGACGGTGCACACCTCGAGTGTGTGGGCGGGGCCAAACGGACGGGGCGTCCATGCGAGCATGCCTCTTGTGTGTATAAAAGGGCAGAGACCGATCAGAGCAGCAGATGAATTTTTGGGCTGATCAATGAGTCACTGAATTAAAGCTTCAACTAGGGCACATGCTTTATTGATATCTGCAAGTGTTTCCTGTTGAGGTTTATTTTTTTGTGCCAGGACCGTCGTGCCCGAATGAACCCTGCCCTTCATATTTATTCAAGAAGACACCACCGTTGAAATAATTTACGATGGCGCCGGCAAGCTGCCAGCGCCATCCTGCAATAGTTACTTAATTAGCTTCAACAGGAAGCTCCAACTGTTAAAATAAAGCAGGCGCTCGAGCCCCTGCTGTATCTTATCTATTAGAGCTTCCTGTGGAAGCTAATTAAGTAACCATTTGAGGATGGCGCTGGCAGCTTGCCGGCGCCATCGTAAATTATGCAGGCTTGAACTTTTGACCGCAAAATCCGCTCCGATCGCGGATTGCGGATTCTCGGTAAATCCGCGAGAGTTCGCGGATCGCGGATTTACCGAAAATCCGCAAAATCCGCGATCGGAGCGGATTTTGCGCTCATGCTTAGTGATGTGGCCGTCGCATGATATTTCGAGGATCAGTAATGCCAAGACATTTTGGATGCATTGTAGCCGTTTGATGAGCTTGGTCGGGGCTCCCACGTAGAGGGCATTTCCGTAGTAAAGTCTGCTGCTAATGAGGGCCTGGGTGACTGTGTTTCTTGTATCTGTCGGGATCCATCTGTAGATCTTGCGGAGCATGCAGAGGGCGTTTAAGCAGGAGGAGGAGACGGCGTTGACCTGCTTGGTCATTGAGAGTGTTGAGTTGAGGATGATTCCCAGGTTGCGTGCGTGGTCGGTGGGTGTCGGGGCTACTCCCAGAGCTGTCGGCCACCAGGAGTCATCCCAGGCTGAAGGGTTGGAGCCGAGGATGAGGACCTCTGTCTTGTCCAAGTTCAGCTTCAGATGGCTGGTCTTCATCCAGTCTGCGACGGCCTTCATTCCTTCATGGAGGTTGGCTTTAGCGGTGATGGGGTCCTTGTTGAGGGAGAGGATCAGTTGAGTGTCGTCGGCGTAGGAAATTATGTTCGTGCTGTCGGGCGACGTGTGCGAGCGGGGACATGTAAATGTTGAACAGTGTCGGGCTGAGGGAGGATCCCTGGGGTGTGCCGCAGATGAACTCGAAGGCTTCAGACCAGAATGGGGGAGGCGGACGTTCTGGGTTCTGCCGGAGAGGAAGGAGGAAAGAGCAAGGAGGTGGTCCATTTCAGCGCCTTGTCTCAGATCCCTGCGGCGTGCAGTGCGTGCGCATAGTGTGTGGTGGCAGATGGTGTTGAAGGCAGCGGAGAGGTCTAGGAGGATTAGTGCTGCGGTCTCGCCGTTGTCCAGCAGGGTCCTGATGTCGTCGGTGGTGGCGACGAGGGTGGTCTCGGTACTGTGGTTGCTGCGGAACCCTGACTGGGAAGGGTCTAGGATTCTGTTTTCTTCAAGGTATTGGGTTAGCTGTCTGTTGACTATTTTCTCGATGACCTTGGACGGGAAGGGGAGCAGAGAGATGGGCCAGAAGTTTTTGAGGTCTCTAGGGTCAGCCGTGGGTTTTTTCAGTAGGGCGTTGATCTCGGCATGTTTCCAGCTCTCTGGGAAGGTCGCGGTCTCGAGGGAGAGATTGATGAGGTTGCGCAGGTGGAGTGTGATGGAGCTGCTTGCTTTGTTGAAGACGTGGTGTGGGAATGGATCTGACGAAGAGCCAGATTGTGCTCATGGTATTGATGGTGTCATCGGTGCTCACGCTGGCCAGGCTAGCAGGGGGTCAGGGTTGATGGTGTGCGTAGAGTCTGTTGTGGTGCTGACTGTTGGGTCTGTCTGGGTGTTGAAGCTGTCGTGGATGTCTGCTATCTTGCGGTGGAAGAAGGTGGCGAGGGAGTCACACAGGGCTTATGACAGCGGTATGTAGTTGGTGTTGGAGCTGGGGTTGGAGCGTTCCTTCACGATGTTGAAGACAACGTTGCTATTGTGTGCGTTGTTGTCGAGGTGGTCTTTGAACGAGGTTCTCTTGGCGGCCCTTATGAGGTGGTGGTGGTTGCAGATGGCGTCCTTGTGTGCTGCGTGGTTGTCCAGAGTTTGTTCGCTGTGCCATTTCTTCTCTAGTTTCTGGCAGGCTTGCTTGGAGGCTAGGAGTTCTGGGGTGAACCAGCTGGCCATCTTGCTGGTGTGTCTGTGGGGGATTTCTTCAGCGGTGCGTAGGTGTTGGCACAGTCTTCGATCCAGCATCTGAGGCTGTGGGCAGCGTCGTCGGTGTTGGAGGGTTCGGTGGGTGGGCTGAGAGCGGGGTTTGCATTTTGTTGGTCTTTGGTGATTTTGCTCCAGCAGCGGTGGGGGATCTGTTGGGTGCGGTGGTGTGTGGTGGGTTTCTGGAAGGTAAAGTGGATGCAGCGGTGGTCGGTCCAGAGGAGTTCTGTGTGCGTAGAGTCTGTTATGGTGCTGTCTGTTGGGTCTGTCTGGGTGTTGAAGCTGTCGTGGATGTCTGCTATCTTACGGTGGAAGAAGGTGGCGAGGGAGTCGCACAGGGCTTATGACAGCGGGATTTCGTTGGTGTTGGAGCTGGGGTTGGAGCGTTCCTTCACGATGTTGAAGGCCTCGTTGCTATTGTGTGCGTTGTTGTCGAGGCGGTCTTTGAACGAGGTTCTCTTGGCGGCCCTGATGAGGTGGTGGTGGTTGCAGATGGCGTCCTTGTGTGCTGTGCGGTTGTCCAGAGTTTGTTTGCTGTGCCATTTCTTCTTTAGTTTCTGGCAGGCTTGCTTGGAGGCTAGGAGTTCTGGGGTGAACCAGCTGGCTATCTTGCTGGTGTGTCTGTGGGGGATTTCTTCAGCGGTGCGTAGGTGTTGGCACAGTCTTCGATCCAGCGTCTGAGGCTGTGGGCAGCGTCATCGGTGTTGGAGGGTTCGGTGGGTGGGCTGAGAGCGAGGTTTGCATTTTGGGCAGCGAGGGGTATAGAAGGAACGAAAACAGGAAAGGACCACGTACAGGCAGCGGGGGAAGACAGACAACAGCAGTCACAGACACAACAAAGAAAAATACAGGCAATACAGTGTAACAGTAAGGCGGAAGATAAACAAACTTATGATTCCTCAGCAGCAGCAGCTGGGGCAGGGGCACACAGGCGGAGCTGTGCAGAGGGGGAGCGACCTACCTGCCGGGTCAAGGGTCGCTCTCCTCACCGCGCAGCGGGTAGCATATATGGGGAGGTGGGAGAGAGGAGCAGCTGGGAGGCAGGAGGTGGGGGCAGCGAATGGGCAGTGGGCAGTCAGGGGGGTGGGGCCGCAGGGGACACAGCGGCAGGGGCGGTGAGGGATGGCAGAGGGGACAGAAGGAAAAAAGGACACAGACTAGAGGAAAAGGGCATAGAAATAAATAAAAAACGAGTGGCACAGAAGGCAAAAGGGGCACAAAAACGAGGGGGAAACGAGTGGGCCTAACCACATTTGGTGTAAAATCACAACAGCGGAACCCATGTAGAGTCCTCGGGACATACAGCACACTGAACACGCGGACTACAATCTGCATATCAGGGGCAAGTAAAAGTGCACAAAAGGCCCTAGATTTTGCAGCGCTATACATATATTGTCTAGTGATAAGCCAAAGCGCCCCCAGGCCAAGTCCTGGGCGTGGCTTTGCTGTGACATAATGGCAACAGCAACCCAAACACACAAGCAAGATGCTCAGAAGATCACACTTCAGAAGTGCTCGAGTCGGGGTACCATGCAGATGGGTGGCGTCCCCCCACTTTTTTTATTTATTTATTTATTTATTTATTGGTTTGTATAGCGCTAGAATCACTCCAAAGGAGTATCTCCGCGCTTTGGAGCCGGTAAACAGCAGGCGTGAAAAATGGAGGTGCTGTTAGACATCATTTTTAAACAGGATGGTTTTTAAACGTTTTCCAAATGTGAGATGTTCTTTACATTGTCTCAGTGACAGAGGGAGTTTGTTCCACAGCTTGGGACCAGCAATGGAGAGGGCTTTACCTCCATGTCCGGACTTCTTAGCGCGGGGAACTACCAGAAGGAAGTCTTTGCTCGATCTAAGGGAACGTATTGGAACGTAGGGAACAAATTTCTGTTCGAGATAAACGGGCCCTTGTCCGTTTAAGCACTTATGGATCAGGCAGCAAATTTTAAATTTGGCTCTTTGTCGAATTGGGAGCCAATGCAGCTGTTCAAGTGGGGGCTTGGAGGCAGTTCTCGGGGGGGCATTCAGAACAAGGCGAGCTGCCGTGTTCTGAATGACTTGTAGCTTAGCCAGCACTCCTTCGTTTGCAGAGAGCAGCAAGCCATTGCAGTAGTCGATCCGACTAAGGATCAGTGCTTGGACGAGGGTTTTCTTAACCGAGTCAGGTAGCAAAGGGAAAACTTTGCGAAGTAGACTGATGGTATAGAAGCATATCCCTGAGATGTAACTTGTGTGTTGTTTCAGTGACAGATCGTGGTCAAACCGAATTCCCAGGTTCTTCATGACCTGTTTTTACTGGGTGGACGCCGTCCCCCTGCCACACAGCTGGACTTCACTCTTTGGCCTCTCTGGGACAAGGACCTCGGAGCTAACGCTGCTCATGCGCTGAGTTCCCATATGCAATCACATCTAAGGGGTGAGCGAGGTGAGCCAATGAGCCGCATGGTGCAAGCCACTTTTCGTGATGTCACTTCCTGTCATGACATCACTTCCGGTGACAGCGTCACCCCACTTCTTTTTTTAGGACCTGTGCCCTGCACTTTACTAAATAAATGTCCAAAGATCCGTGGTCTGGCGTTTAAATACCCAGACAAACCACGCAGTGCCTTGTATCTGCACACCGGCGCTCTGATGTTCGGTGATTTGTGCCACAGCTCAGAAACCAAGCAGACGAAAGCAGAACATATTTTCTACTGAACCTGCAATGCAAAATATTTTAAATATGCTTGGCTTCATAAATTATGTGTCGAGTGGCAAAATAGAAAAAAAAAACATATCATTTCTTAGGACGAAAGAAGTTATTTAGAAAAATATATTTTCTTCATCGAAGAAAAAAAACAATTACCCATCTTTTCTGTTTTTTAGCTAGAAATTCAGGCAAAGTGAAATGCTACACATCAAGGAAGAGAGTGGGAGTGTTAGGTGCGGAAAGGCCTTTTCAAACACCTGATACAAATTTAAGAAGAGCCTTTTCTTGCCAATTAAAATGCTTAATGAATAAAAAACATTTTTGGCGCATTCGCTTAGAGTCCTGGTGCGGGATTCGGGCTGCAGAGGAACGACTCCCCTCGATGCCAATAGCTTAAACTCTCTCAAAAGCAAGACCTATTGAATTTCAAATGCATTTGGCGAACGTGCTAGCCCTCTGAGAGAACAAGAAAAGCCACTGTAAACATAGTTAGGATTAGTTGGGAAAATTTATGAGCAGCATGGATGGCGCTCATGAACGTTGCCTCAAATATACAAAAATATCATAACACGCCACAGCGTTAAATCAACATAAGTGACATGCTGCTTCTCTTTTATCTCCTGTTAAAAAGGTTGTCAGCATCTCTTAAGCCTAGGAGAGGCATCATTATGTCAACCATCTACTGCAATACGCCAAGAACAATATAAAAAGAAAAGCACCTCTACTGTGCCACAAGTAACGTGTATTCAGATGCAAAAGAAAACTAAACCACGTGGAAAAGAAGCAAAACCAGCACTATTCCGATGCAACAAAATGCTCAGACCGTTATGCAGGGGTTCATAAAGTTTGGGAATCTCTGATTACACACACACACACACACACACTAAAGAAACATCACTGCTACATACACAGAAAATGGTATTTGAGTAAAGAAGACATGACAGACGTGTAGGTCAAGTACAGTGCAGGTTGGAATTCGTGGTTCTATCCGATAAAAAACAAGAGCAGTTAATGTAGCACCGCCGCCTGCCGAAAACCGGAAGTTCAGGAGCATCGTGCCCAGAGGACCAGTGGTGACGCAGGGCTCCCATGCCTGAGGGAGAGCCCCGCGTGTCCCAGCAGACGTAAGAAGGAGCAGAAGTGGCGGCTGAGGCCACCGATGCAAGTGCGGGGCTCCCATGAGTAAGGGAAGCCCCGCGTGTGCCAGGTGATGCGGCGTAGATATCTTCAGGGGAGTCCTGAGCATGACGTAGCCTGTAGCAGCACAGCTAGAAAAGTGCCTGGTGAGAGGAGGGTGTGTGTGTGTGTGTCTGTGTGTGTGCATGTGTGTGTTTGAGTGTGTGTGCGCTATTGCAGGAGGCTGACTTGCCTCAGAAGCGGGATAGGAGATGAGCACAGCGCGAGGGTGTACATGCGCGTACACCTGCTCAAAACGCAATGCACATGCCCATCTCCTGTCCCACTTCCAAAGCAAGTCCCTAACAATAGAGCTCGCTGGAGACAGCAGTGCTTCACGCTGCTTATGCCAGCTCAACCTAAAAACATTGCTATTTACAATGCCAATAGCTCCAACTCCAACAAATGCGAGAACTGTTGCATTGCAAATGCTTGTTCTTATCCAGCGCATACCACAGATTTTGAAGAGAAGGGATGCTTGTTTAATTGGTTACATGGTAATACAATAGGTGGAAGAGAGCTTAGATTGATCTCCCCTAACATTTCAATAATGACATTTAATTTCTCAACCAGTCACAGCTCAAATATAGTACTAAGCCTTGAATGTTACTCCCACCACATTTTTCAGTTAGTGTTTAGGAATGACAGCTGTGACACAGTGTTTTAAAAACCTGTTCATGCTGAAATAACTAGCAAAGTAAACAACTATGAGCAGATGTGGTGCTGGAGAAGAGAAGCGAGGAAAACAAAGAAGGCTTGGGTCTACACTACCTGGCCTGGACCACTTCAATAGAACCAACAAAAACACTGGCAAGGTAGGACAATTCTAAACACAAAGTGTAGTGCTACTTACCCAATTGATCTAAGCAGACACACTGATCATTTAGCATTATTTACTCTTTTTTCATATTTCAAAGGTTTCATTTATATATGTCAAAGGAAAGATGCAAAATCACTAAAGAGAAATTCACAAAATATTCAGCTTTTCAATACATACATTAGACAATCACTGTGAATGAAACATATTTACATATACACACTATATACATAAAACACAGGCGCAAAAGTGCCTATTATCAGTCAATGTTAACGACACCAGTCCTGATATACAACCTAAAGCAAACCAAGAGGCATTAATTATTTCTGCTAGCCTGCTTGTTTGTACTGGAACAAAAAAAGCTACTAAATGGGTCATAAGGCAGGTGAAATAATGTCAACAATCAATGAATCCTGCCAATGCCCTTCCTGAATATTGTTCCAGTGGTGTGTCAACGCGTTTCGAGCCCACGTATTAATGAGGGGCTCTCCTCAGGACCTGGACTGGAGACTGTCCTATACTGAAAAGGTCGTTTTCAATGGGCAACACAGTTCTTTGTCTGGACACCCCTGGACTGTGTATCTCAAGCCAAGAGTTATTTAGCCGTACTTCATTGCTTGCTTGAAGATCCGGGGCCAGCAGTGTTTACTCCTTAGCGAGCGGTGGAGAGAAAATTCCTCACGTTTAGCAGGAAATAAATTTCTTTGGATGATCCGTTCCGACTCCGGCTCTCACATCGCTTCAATTTCTCGGCGTCTGACGTCAGAAGAGAAGCAGCACTAGATTTGGCCATGTAATGAGGTGGCCTTGGATTTACATTGTCTTCCATTGGCTTCCCTGACTCTCTCCCACGCTTTTCTTATCCCAGTGTCTCCCCTCCATCGTTGTTTTGTTTTCCTTTGTTTCTCCTCTCCCCCCCATCCATCCTCCCGCCAAAGCAGGTGTGTGACCTTATACATTCTTTTACCTAGCTCTTCTCCACTAATTACTATGCCATTCTGCGTTCTTCTTTATCCATGTATCATTTTCCTTACTATATATACTCTCTGCAATTTCTCACTTCACGTCCTCACTTCCTCTTTACAGTTGTCTCTTCCGAGTCACCAGATTTCCACCCGCTGTTTTCAGCCGTTTTCTCCTCACCTTCGCTTCTGGCCCTCTTATCTGACTCGATCCTCTCTAGTATCAACGTGTTATAATCTGCTTTCAGTTCTCTATGTCACTCATGTTCCCTATGTTCCACCTCTATATCTAAGCTCCCTGGACATCTAAGCCCCCTGCCAGGCAATCTAAAACCACCCCCAGGTTCTGGGAAAAACCGCCCCCTGGTTCTCGGAAAAACTTAAACTTGCCAAAGCCAGATGCAAAAACTTAGAACGTAGCTGGAGGAAAAACTATAATCCTGAGGATAAAGAACACTATAAAAGGGAACTAAAAAAATACCATAAATTAGTGAGATTAGAAAAAAGTTGCCACCTCAAGAGCAGAATCGAGCTAGCGGATAACCCCACTAGAGAACTCTTTACTATCTATAGAGAGCTTACGGTCCCGACCAGACTGGAAGCCCAAGACACCTACTCGAGAGAGTTGTGTGACTCTATTGCCGATTTTTTTGTAACCAAGATCGACAAAATCTGCGCTACCTTCACTGAGGACAAAGACCATTCGAGCAAAATTACAGAAGTTAGAGACACCTATACAGGGAATCATCGTCTTACATGCTTCACAACACCTGAAAGGCAGGAATTATTAAGCATCGTCAACAGCATACAATCTGGCTCGCCCTGTGACGTTTGCCCGCCGGCTCGCTGCAAAGGGGTCATGGAGAATATGATCATCGACCAGATTAGCCACATTGTGGCGCTATCTTTTCAAGAATGCAGGGTATTGGATGTGTGGAAAACAGCCCAGGTCATCCCTCTTAAAAAGAAATCTAACATCCATATCTCCCAATTCCAGAACCTTCGCCCTATCTCCCTTCTCCCCTTTTGCGCAAAGATTGTGGAAAAGGTGGTTAATAGGCAGCTCATGAGATATTTGGAGGAGCAATCTCTCCTGCACCCCACACAATCGGGCTTTAGAGCTGGCTACTCTACTGAGTCAGCCTTACTCTTTTCTACTGAGTACCTCAGACAAATAGTGGATGAAGGAGAGACAGCAGCGTTGGTCTTATTAGATCTTAGTGCAGCCTTTGACACCGTGCTGCACACAACGCTGCTGTCTCGGCTGTCTGACATGGGAGTGGAGGGACGGGCCTTGGCTTGGATAAAGTCTTTCCTGACCAACAGGATCTTTCAGATGCACTGCTCCCCTTTCAAATCTTCTCTTAGAAAAGCAAGCCATGGGGTTCCCCAGGGCTCGAGTTTAAGCCCTTCTTTGTTTAACATCTACATGGAACCCCTGGCTCGCATAGTTGAAGCATTTGGGGTGGGCATTGTAAGCTATGCTGATGACACCCAACTGATGTTCAAGCTCACGCCCGACCACAGTGAAGATGCCATTAATTTTTCTAACTGCCTGTCATCAGTGGCATCATGGATGAACAGCAATTGCCTGCGCCTTAATGACGATAAAACTGAGCTGCTGGTGGTAGGGTAAGCAGTTTCAGCCTTGTCACACATGTGGTGGCCTACAGAACTAGGCAACCCTCCCTGTCCTGTGGACTCAGTGCGCAATCTGGCCATTATTCTTGACTTAGATCTTTCCTACAAATCTCATGTCAGTAAAGTGACGGCCAGGTGCTTCAGTATACTGAGAGTCCTCCGCAAGGTTTTAGACCTTCTTCCCATAGAAGCCAGAAAGACCATCGTCCATGCCTGGGTGACCCCCACCTTGATTATGGAAACGCTCTGCTTTTAGGTCTGAGCAAAAAAGGCCTACACCAACTTCAGTGTGTTCAGAACGCCGCCGCTCTGCTTGTGCTCAGACTCCCTCGCAGAGCATCTGGGAAATCCGCTCTGGCTAAACTCCACTGGCTCCCTATTAAGGAGCAAATTAAATTTAAGTCTCTTTGTTTTGTGCATCAAATCGCCTATGACAAAGGTCCGGACTATCTGAAAAATCTCCTCACTATATATCGCCCCATCCGGAACTTGAGATTGTCCGGAACGATGATGCTCAAACTCCCCAGAATCACCAAAGCTAGAATGGGTGGGTGTTCGTTCAGACACCTGGCCTCCAAATACTGGAAAGAACTCCCGCTCGATCTCCGAATGGAACCCTCTGAAACTAGGTTCCGGAGAAAGCTTAAAACGCTCCCATTCCCCCCTGCATAACCCCCCCTCCTTTCCTTTGCATCTTTCTCGGCTCATTCCCGATCCTGCCTCTGGCGATTTAGCAGTATTTAGCGTGGGGACACACTGTTTTTTGTGCAGCCAGGCGCTCTAAAAATGGTTTTATTATTATTATTATTATATCATCTATGTGTCTCTCCAGTGCTGCTTTCCATGTTATTATTATAATTTTGTCTGAATTGCCCCCCTGTGGTTTTCCCACTCTTATGAACGTCTCACTTTATTTTTTTCCGGTCTCTTCTCTTCTCTGTCCTTATCCTGTATCACTTTCTGACCTCTTTACTATGTCTGTCCCATTTTACTCTCTCCACTCTGCAGTATTTCACAGTCAGGTGATCACATCACATAGGGGAGAGGGGTTGGCCTAATGGCTAAGGCGCTCGACCTCGGACCTGGGGATCTGGGTTCAAGTCTCGGTAACGACGCCAAAACCTCCTGTGATTCTGGGCAAATCACTTAATCTCCCCGTGCCTAAAATGAAAGTAACTGGAAAAACGTAAAATGTAACATAACTGGAAAACTATGTAAAGCGCTCTGATACCTGATTCGGTTCGGGTCTAGTTCGCGCTATATAAAACTCTGCAAAAAAAAAAAAAAAAAAACATCACTAGAGAGGTTCAAACTTGCTTGGCAAAACTAGAAATTGTGTTGTTTCATAGAGAAAATATAGAAATACACAGTTTGCCCATTATTATTATTTTCTTTAAGGTAGTTTTTCCCTGATCGCTAAAGATCAGCATGCTTACCCACCACAGTAATTTTCTACTTGCTTTTTGAAGTATGAATTTGCACGCCCAAACACTGTGAGAATTCACCAGCCCCACTGCCCTTATTATCGCAACATCCTTCAAAAAAACACATTTTAATAATAAAAAAATTAAAACAATTAAAAATTGCAAATATAACAATGTAATGAATAAAAAATATATAACATTAAAAAAATATAATCATATAGAATTTAAAAAAACAATATATTACATACTATTTTACATTAATCATTTTTATTATATACACACTAGTATCTACCTCATCAATCATGTTGGCATTGATAATAAAAGCAAAATCTAAAATGATATTTTAAACTTCGACATTCCTGTCCACGATCTATGGGGCACATGCATCAAGGTAGGCTTTTGCGAGTCCTTAATTGCGATCCTTAAGGAATCGCAATTAAGGACTCGCAGAAGCCTATGCATGTAGGAATCGCTGTTAAAATAGAGGTTCCTAAACTTTTCTTAATTGCGACTCGCAAATTGTGATTCACAAGTAAGCAATGGCTTCCTATCCATTCATATGGGCCTACAGGCCCATAGGAATGAATGGGAAATTTCAAGGGTGCAAGGGTGATAAAAGGACACCCTGTTGCACCCCCTGAAATAGTGATGTGCACCTATGTTGTGCACACACATTACCCAAGGGCATGTGTGTGTAACCCGAAACCTTGAAAAATGCACTTTAGTGCATTTTTCAAGGTTTTAGCAAAATACAGACCAGAGTAATTTGTCTGTATTTTGCGGCTCCAAATAGCAAATTCGCTATTTCTAAGAGCCTCTAGCATTGCATTTAAGGAATCACAAATTGTGATTCCTTAAATGCATTCACAATATAAGAAAATGCAATGAATTGCGATTTCTTAAATTGCGAGTGCCTAAGACTTTAGTCTTTCGCAAAAGGCTTTTTTGCAGGCGCAAACAGGCGTTTTTTGCAAATTGCACCGTTTGCGCTCGCAAAAACCTTTTATACATGTGCCCCTATATGTTTTACCGATATTGTGTCCAAATAACCTTAAGGACGCTGTGGACATTGCAAGGTGGTAGCAGAATCTGAATTTTGTATGAGTAAGATTAATAAAAGAGGTGAAGAGAAAGGGGAAACAGAAGCCAAGTGGGTGGTAATGGCTGTGGAGAGCGGGGAAAACATGGTAGGAATGTAGGATCTGTGTCTAAAGGTAAAGGTTCACTTAAAATACAAAGAAATGTAGGAAGCATACAATTTCACAGGATTTGTCACAGATTATGCCTTTAACAAAGAGTGTAGGAAGTGTGGAAGAAAGGGTCACTGTGCTCAGATAAGTGAAGCTTTTACCAAATCTGAGGTGGCAGTTGCTGAAGATATGCAAAGTGATAAATTCAGTGAACAGGTGTTAAGATTGGGTCAACAAGAATGTGGGGAAAAGAGAAAATAAATGCCCAAGGCATTGATTACTGTTTTGGTAAGAGACTTGGGTCCAGATGTACGACGTATTTTTGCATACACAAACGGGTTTGCAACCCGTTTGTGCATGCAAACATACCACCTTAGGCATGTACAAACCTTAATTAGCGAGTCGCAATTGATTTGCTGATCGCTAATTAGGATTTGCGACTCACTATTAGGAAGGGGTGTTTCAAGGGCGTCCTTTCCTAATAGCTAGTCTGAGCCCTATGTATGACCTTTTTGGAATCCCAATTGCGGTTGCAAAACAGTCACGATTTACCACCTACTTCAAGTAGGTGGAAAAGCATTCACAAACCGGAAGGGGACCCTTTCTCCTTTTTGAATGCATGTTAAAAAAAAATTTAACACCTTTGCTGCGAGGCCAATTCCCCCGCTGTGCTGGGGGGTGGGGGGCGGGGGGTGGCGCGCACAGCGCTCCGGTGCTCATGATGAGCTCAGCTCGTCATGAGCCACGGTTCTCGTGTGCTCATGACGAGCTGAGCTTGTCACGGCCACACCCGTTTTAATAGAACATTCAGCACAGCAGGGGAATTAGCCCCACGTGCGAGCGTTCTAACGGCCGTGACGAGCTCAGCTCGTCATCAGCACACGAGAACCGTGGCTCATGACGAGCTGAGCTCATCATGAGCGTGGGAGGGGTTAAGGGCAGACAGTGGTCCAAGGAACCACTGCCTGCCCTTAAAAAATGAATGGCCACCATCCCTGGAAAGGCCGGCCATTCCCAATGGGGTCGCAATTTGCAACTAGCTTATTAATATTCATGAGCCTCGCATTTTGCGACTCCGTTGGGAATCGCTAACAGCGTGTCTGACACTGTTGTACATTGGCTTTTGTGAGTCTCAAATTGCGACAAGCAATGTTTCGCAATTTCTGAGTCGCAAAAGACAATTGGTCGTACATCTGGCCCTTAGGGTCTGATTAGGATGGTGGGTGGACTCACATCACCTAACGGAGAAGGGGAACACCCAACCTAGTGTCAGGGGTCCCAGAGGCCAAATTACAATGCACCTGCCACTATGGCGGTCGCATTTTACAGGTTTTCCATTGTTGGCGAGTGCTACTGGCTGAAGCACCCGCTGCAATGGAAAAAAGGGATATGTAACACATCCTGTACTATGTGACAGACACCATGCAGTGCCTATGACGTACAGGCATCTGTTGGTGGGCACCGTAGGTGCTCCCCACATCCAAAGAAAAGGGCCTAGGGTGAAGGGGGGCCCGCTAATGGCCCAAACTGTCCATCCCGCCTGCCTTTCCAGGTAGGTGAACAACCATGAAAAGGTTGGCGCGGAGGCAGCATCCTAATCTTTATGGCTGTGCCTGGTAGGCACCAATGTAGGGATTGGGAGGCTCTCCACAGCCCTGTCGGTCTCAAGGTGCCCATTGGATGCGTGGCGGTCATGCTTTCCTCCCACCTGCACACCGCCCGCCATCACAATCTGGCGGGCAGAGAAGCTGCATAGGAAGGCGTGAAGACCGCCACCAACAGGCAAGCAAAACATTGTCACAGATGTGTTCCCCTTACCAAATATCAATGCGTTGATTTTATTGTTGAAGGTGTAAGTTCTTTTCAGAATTGTGTTTGAAGAGTGCCACCAAATAAAGCTACATAAAAATTCTAAGCATATTCTAAGATTTTAAGAATATAACAGCATTATAATACCAATATGATAACATTCATCACACAGAAGGCACTTTTCAATTAATACGTGTGCCTTTGTTTTGTCCTCAGCTGTGAGTGTATTTTAGCATGTGATATCTCAGGTCTTTGGTGATTTGTCCAACATCATCTACTTTCAAGATGATTCCCTTATCTTTGGGACTACGGTGGAGAAAAGAAATCAGGCCCTCAAACAGATAGAACAGTCCCCTGCACATGCTAACAGTGTATCACTTATATCAATAACAGCGTGACAAACTCTTGAGTCTTTGCTGGAACATGTGTTTCAAATTAGGATTTGCCACTCACTATTAGGAAGGGGTGTTTCAAGGGTGTCCTTTCGTAATAGCGAGTCTGAGCCCTATCTATGACTGTTTTGGAACCACAATTGTGGTTGCAAAACAGTTGAAATTTACCACCTACTTCGAGTAGGTGGAAAATCATTCGCAAACCGAAAGGAGTCCCCAGGGCACCCTTTTCCCTTTTTGAATGCATCCGAAAATGTTTTTTAAGGGCAGGCAGTGGTCCAAGGAACCACTGCCTGCCCTTAAAAAATGAAACTAAAACGTTTCATTTTTTATTCTTCAATGCAGCCCGGTTTCCTTTAAGGACCTGCTTTAATGAAAAGCAGTCCCAGACATGGAGGTCTGCTCAGCCCAGCAGGCCACCATCCCTGGAAGGGCCAGCCATTCCCAATGGAGTTGCAATTTGCGACTAGCTTATTATTATTCATGAGCCTCGCATTTTGCGACTCCATTGGGAATCGCTAACAGCGTCTCTGATACTGTTGTACATTGGCTTTTGCAAGTCTCAAATTGCGACAAGCAATTTTTTGCAATTTGCGAGTCGCAAAAGCCAATTGGTCATGCATCTGGCCCTTAGTGCCTGATTAGGATGGCGGGTGGACTCACGTCACCTAACGGAGATGGGGACCACCCAACATAGTGTCAGGGGTCCCACAGGCCAAATTACCATGCACCAGCCACTGTGGCGGTCGCATTGTACAGGTTTTCCATTGTTGGCGGGTGCTACTGGCTGAAGCACACGCTGCAATGGAAAAAAGGGATGTGTAACACATTCCTGTACTATGTGACAGACACCATGCAGTGCCTATCACTTGGTACAGGCATCTATTTAGGGGTACCATAGGTGCCCCCCACATCCAAAGAAAAGGGCCTGGGGTGAAGGGGGGCCTGCTACTGGCCAAAAATGTCAGTCCCGCCTGCCTTTCCAGGTAGGTGAACCACCATGAAAAGGTTGGCGGGGAGGGAACATCCTAATCCCTATGGCGGTGCCTGGTAGGCACCATTGTAGGGATTGGGAGGCCCTCCACAGCACTGGCGGTCTCAAGGAGCCGATTGGATGCGTGGCGGTCATGCTTTCCTCCCACCACAATCTGGCGGGCAGAAAAGCTGCATAGGAAGGCGTGATGACTGCCACCAATAGGCAAGCAAAACATTGTCACAGATGTTTTCCCCTTACCAAATATCAGTGCGTTGATTTTATTGTTGAAGGTGTAAGTTCTTTTCAGAATTGGGTTTGAAAAGTGCCATCAAATAAAGCTGCATAAAAGTTCTAAGAATATTCTAAGAATATAACAGCATTATAATAGCAATATGATAACCTTCATCACACAGAAGGCACTTTTCAATTAATACGTGTGCCTTTGTTTTGTCCTCAGCTGTGAGTGTGTTTTAGCATGTGATATCTCAGGTCTTTGGTGATTTGTCCAACATCATCTAATTTCAAGATGATTCCCTTATCTATGGGACTACGGTGGAGAAAAGAAATCAAGCCCTCAAACTGATAGAACAGTCCCCTCATGCTAACAGTGTATCAATTATATCAATAACAGCGTGACAAACGCTTGAGTCTTTGCTGGAACATGCGTTTAAGTCACAATAGACTTAGCCAACATGTGTTTAGTCGCGCATATGGTTGTGTGCAGCGACTTCTTCAGGGCTATACTCAATGCATGAAGATCCTTAAATCCGGTTGTATTTCCGTCCCAAATGGGATTTAATATGGTCCACAATTAATACTGCACATAGCTTGTGTCCAGAAATACTCCCTCCTATTCACAATATATGTATCCTGGAGGTGTATCTCAATGAGGAGTCCCTTAAACGAGGATTAAGGAATAGTCCAAGTTTGTTCAGGCATGAATAGATAAAATCTGTGGTGCATTGCACCTACTCGATGCAGGTTGTGTTAAGGAAAATAACCAGCAGCCATATCCTTACCGGTATTAATACAGAACCTTTGCCTCTGTGATGAACAGGGCTCCTTCCGGCGTGTATTTTGTTGGGCACAGGACCCATGCTGCTCAAGGAAAATTTTATTTTCTGGTACAGGAAGTAGAATATATGCAACACACTGTTTCAGGTGGAGGGGGGAAATCTAGGAAGGACCTGCTTACATCCATTAGGCCTTCTTCTCCACCTCAAGACAAAGATCAATTGAGGTGATTTAAGGGCCTAATTGAATTGAAATGTTATTGAATATTATTTGAAATTTGTAGTCAACTTTTCTGCTAATATTAAGAAGCCAAGAGTTTTTTTGTTGAAAAGGATGTGTGTTTGAATGGGGAGGTGAACAGTAGGAAGCTTTTAAGCATATCAAAGAAGGAATATGTTCAGCTGGAATATTGGTACCATGTGACCGAAGGTTACAGTTGGTGCTAACAGTTGATGCAAGTGTTGTAGTAATTGGTGCTGTTCAATCCCACATTCTCAAGAATATAGAGGAAACTTTGGCTTTTGCATCATGTGCATTGACAGAGAGTGAGTGTGAATATTCTATAATTCAGCATAAGGCATCAGCAGCAGCCTGGAGTGTGGAATATTTTTGGACATATTTTTGGGGTGTGACCTAAAGACTGTGTACGGATCACAAACCACTAGGCAAGCATCTGACACCAAGGTGAGCGGGTGAGGGTTCAGCCAGATTGACGGGATTGGCAGCCTGCTTGCAGGAGTAGCGATATGCTATAGAACATATTCCAAGTTGGCGCAATGCACATGCAGAAAGTTTGTCTCGGTTTTCTGTGGATTGGGATTGGTGGATGGTGTTGTTAAGATAACTAGAGAGAATGAAAGGGCGGTGGCTTAGTTGGAATGGGACCGAAAAATGGAAACTGATGTGTTGAGAAAGGTAAAAATGATGATGGTTGAAGGGTGGGGATAAGAGAGCACATTTGGCCCGACTATCATGCTGGAAAATTCTGGATGAGCTGTCTTTTAGTGGTCAGAATATCGTGATGAGGAAAGTATGTTCCCCTGAAAATTTACGTAGAGCAATAATACAACTTACTCATGAGAGACACTTGGGTCAATTGATGTCTAAGAGAAGAGTTAAGGAAGATTTTATGTGGCTGGGACTGATGTGCAGACCATTCAGTGGGTAGAGATTTGTCGAGTGTGGTAGGAAAGTGAGAAGAGGCTGAAGGTTTGTTCTCAGTCAGCTTTTAGGCATATCTGTGATCCTGGTGTGGCAAGGCATCGGGTCTGTATTGGCTTTACTGGGTTGCTGGCAGATGTGATAAGGGATTTCAGGTTTGCCATATATTTGGTGGATGTGTTTTTTGAAGTACTTGGTGGTTAAGTTCATGAGTGAAATCCCCACATGATCACTATTCCTTATCGGTGATATTCAGGTAGGTAGGGTTTCCCCACACCTTGATCAAAGATAATGGTATGCAACTTGCTTCACAGGAAATAAAGAGATTTTTTAGTGAATGTTGCATTAAGCACCAATGCACTGCCACATACAACCCCACGCGAATGGTTAAGAGAGCCAACTGTTTATTGTAAGGTGCTGTTCAAATGGAAATCAGTAGGGGTAGCAAAGTGTGCCGGGTTGTTCATGAGTTGCTTTCAGCACACTAGACTACTGTAAATTCTGCAACTCTGGGTTCCCCTTTTGAGTTCATGAGAGGGAGTGTCAGAACTGAATCCTCAGGAGCGTATTAAAGATATTTGAGTCCACCTCCTGGTAGCCCCTATATCTGATAGCAAATAAACAGACATAAAAGGTGATCAAGCGGGGAGGGAGACCTGAAACACAAGGAAAAAAACAATCAACCCTTGTCTTAGGAAAACACTTATGATTCTGACATACTATTTCATAACATCATTTCATTCCTACCCCTTTTATACCTGTAAAGAAATAAAAGTTGTGCTGCCTTATGCTCCAAGAGCTGTCTGTAGTATAAGATCATCCACTGCATATAGATATACCTCTACTTGGATATAGAAAACCAGAAAATACATAAAGATAATAAATGATCTTCAAGGTAATGAGACAAGTCTGCCTTCAGGAATTATACATACCCTATTATGCATGTGGATGGTTTAACAGGGGCCGAGAGAATAGGCCACATAGCTCTCTCTAGTCCTAACCCCTGCTGTGAAGAAAATAAATATAGAACAGTGAAAGCAACCAGAAGGATGGTAATCCAGAATAGAATGTCAATATGGCAGCAGTTCGTTAGCACTATAGTATTACTTCATACCACTCATGTTTTGAGGCTTGCAATCCATAATCCTCCCAAATGTCATGTGCTGACTGTCAGCAATGCAGTAATGTAACAACAAATAAATGAGGCATCAAAAGCCGTTGTCAGTACAATCTCCCATCATCCGGTAACAATGAGATTCACAAAGGTTTCCACAAACGAACCTCCTCACCCTACACTCTGCATGAGCTTACCATAAGTGTATCTCGCCAACAAGAGTGTATCTGGGGAAAACAGAATTGCTATCTTGAAACACTTACAGCAGCACTCCCTGATCCACACTAATAACGAGTGGTTAATGCAGTCAAGGTGCGCTGCCTGCACACCACAAATGCGGGTAACGATCCTGCTATCTCTCAATTACAGACACACAAATGAAGCTTGGTGCAAAGCACCCGTACCAACCTGTCGGCACTCAAGACCCACGGGGAACAACCAGGTTTAGCAACACTGGCTCCATTCTGCCGATTCCTAAAGTAGCGGTGAAGTCACTGACGCGCGCGTCGCTACGTCACTGCTAAGACTGCCAAGAATAGTAGTTTCTTCATGATTCCCCACACGCACACCTCAGTTACCTGTCAGTGTTCTTGGTGCACGCAGCGGTCAGCGCTGGTGCGTTCTGACAGGGAGAAAACCTAGTACAGACTAGGTTCTGAGTTGGTTAGAGGAGTGCAATGGAACGATCGAACCACAAATCATTCAGGATGATATGCCATGCTTGGTCAAGGTACAGGATTGGGTAAAGGGAAAAAATGGTTGTGTGAGGAGAGGACTTTCAAAGTTTAGAGGACCTTTGAAAGTGAAAGAGGTACATGAATGGTATGTTGTGTTGAAGAACGGTGACAAGTGAAATAGATGGAGAGTGGCAATTTACCAGTTATGCAGTAACCAGAAAAAACCAGGGGTCTAAAAAGCCACTAATGTAGCTGGCTGGCTTTGACTCCTCACTGAGTGAGTCAGGACACAAGTTCCCTAAAAGCCCACAGGGACAGAAAAAGCAAGAAAAGGAGCGAAAGACAAATGATTACCAGTGAGATCCAAAAACACCTGAATGGATTCCCATCAATATATCGTAATGATCAATCTTCTCATTTGGTCATCCATCTATCGGGATGGTATGTCTCTTGATCATAGAGGCTAATTGGCATACCCACGATGTTAGGCTGAATTGGATCAGACCCCCTTTTTTCTGGTTACTGCAATTGAGTGTTAGTGGATGTAAACCTGGGCAGGTCTCTAAATATCCCTTTGACCCTTTCTCTCTCTGTGTTGTTTATGGCAGAGTTATGCACCCTGTCCAAGCAGAAACCACAATCCTAGTCAGGATAAGTTACTTCACGCCCTAAAGTATTCTGCGCTCACCCTATGGCAATTTGGCAGTTTAGTCAGTTTTAGCTTGAGAGGTGATGTGTAACCACAACAGGATTGAAAAATATAGTTTAATTTTATAAATTAAAAAAAGACCAAATCAACAAAAATCCTACAAGTACAAATGGAGATATGAATTTTCAAAGAATAGACCGTAAAATATCACTGAAGGTAGATTACGAGTCTGCCAGTCCACGGACTGCCAGACTCGTGGGGGCGCAGCACTGGTAGTCTCCCAACCACCGGATTAAAACTTGGGCAGTCTGACCACTATGGGACCGCCACTGCCGTTCAATGGAGGTGGCATGGCAGCCCTGAGGCTGCGATATGCTTGCCTGGACTGCCGTGGTCCTGCTAAGCTTATTACGAGTTTCCTCTCCCCCAGGGTTTTCATGGCAGTTCCACCACCATGAAAACCCTGGCAGGGAGAAAACAAAGGGGTCCAAACAAACAAAAGGGCCCCCCCCTGTGTCTCATGCCCTGTGGAAGCACACAGGGGGGCGCAACATGTGCCCCCCTGTGTGCATGCACACTAGTTCCTGCACAGCATGGACTTTTCAGTCCATGGTGTGCAGGAACACTTTTTGACATTCCCATTGTGGTGCCTGTTATAAACGCACCGTTGTGGGAACACCAGAAAATGTCCGCCAGACATGAGATTAACTCATAATTTGGCGGATGACCTGACCCTGGGTTTGACAGTGTGGCAGAGGGGTGGACCAGGCGAAGCACCGCCACACTCGTAATCAGGCCCTTAGATTCAATAAGCGCTTAATTGGATAATCTGGTCACCCTGGACTGGGGCAATGTCACAGGTACATGCTGGCCACGAATGTGCATTGCTGGATACAGGAACCCACTTAGACCTGCTGAAAAACAGGATCTCGACCCGGATTTGAATCAGCCTCAAAGAAGATGTGAGGTGCAGCCAAAGTGATGTGTTGGTGTCGAGGAATGCAGTGGATGAGACGCGTTGACATTCTGCCCACAATAGTGGTAAAGCGTCCATTCTGAATGCGATGCACTTGTTCTGAAGGCGATGCGCAGCTACTGCTCCTTCAGCAGGTAATGCATTGATTCTGTGGGTGATGCGCCAGTTCCGAGTGCAATGTACTGGCTCCATCCACGCTTCGATGAGGATGTGCCGGTTCCGACCCATGTGAAGGTAAAAATGTCCCCGTTTCAATGAGCATGTGTGGGTTGGCATGAACAATCAATCAATCAATCAATCAAGTCATTTATAGAGCGCACTACTCACCCGTAGGGTCTCAAGGCGCTGGTGTGGGGGGGGGGGGTGCCGTTACTGCTCGAACAGCCAGGTCTTGAGCTTCTTCCTGAAGGAGAGGTGATCTTGGGTCAGGCGCAGGTCGGTCGGGAGTGAGTTCCAGGTCTTGGCGGCCAGGTAGGAGAAGGATCTTCCTCCTGTAGTCGTTCTTCGGATGCGGGGGACGGCGGCGAGGGCGTGGCTGGTTGATCTGAGGAGGCGCGTGGGAGTGTAGAAGTTGATCCGGTTGTTGAGGTAGCTCGGGCCTTGGTCGTGTAGGGCTTTGTGCGCGTGGGTGAGGAGACGGAAGGTGATTCTCTTGTTGACCGGGAGCCAGTGCAGATCTCTCAGGTGTCCGGAGATGTGGCTGCGTCGGGGGATGTCGAGGATGAGTCTGGCCGAGGCGTTCTGGATCCGCTGGAGTCTCTTCTGGAGCTTGGCGGTGGTTCCGGCGTAGAGGGCGTTGCCGTAGTCCAGTCGGCTGGTGACGAGGGCCTGGGTGACCGTCTTCCTCGTCTCGGTGGGGATCCACCGGAAGATCTTTCGTAGCATGCGTAGGATGTTGAAGCAAGACGAGGAGACGGCGTTTACTTGTCTGGTCATGGAGAGGGAGGAGTCCAGGATGAAGCCCAGGTTGCGTGCGTGGTCCGTTGGTTTGGGTGCGGTGCCCAGGGCGGGGGGCCACCAGGAGTCGTCCCAGGCGGAGGGCGAGGAGCCCAGGATGAGGACCTCCGTCTTGTCCGAGTTCAGTTTCAGGCGGCTGGTCATCATCCATTCGGCTACATCTCTCATCCCTTCGTGCAGGTTGGCTCTGGCGGTGGTGGGGTCGTTGGTCAGGGAGAGGATCAGCTGGGTGTCGTCGGCGTAGGAGATTATGTTGAGGTTGTGTTGGCGTGCGATGGCCGTGAGGGGGCTCATGTAGACGTTGAAGAATGGGGCTCAGTGAGGATCCCTGGGGGACGCCGCAGATGACTTTGGTGGCCTCTGACTTGTACGGTGGTAGGCGGACTCTCTGTGTTCTTCCGTCGAGGAAGGAGGTGATCCATTCCAGTGCCTTGTCCTGGATTCCGATGTTGCCGAGGCGCTGTACTAGGGTGCGGTGGCAGACAGTGTCGAAAGCCGCGGAGAGGTCCAGGAGGATGAGGGCCGCTGTTTCTCCGTTGTCCATCAGAGTTCGTATGTCGTCGGTGGCAGCGATGAGGGCGGTCTCGGTGCTGTGGTTCGCTCGGAAGCCAGACTGTGAGGGGTCGAGGGATCCATTCGTCTCGAGGAAGGCGGCCAGCTGTTTGTTGACGGTCTTCTCGATGACTTTGGCCGGGAACGGGAGGAGCGAGATGGGACGGTAGTTCTTGAGGTCGGTGGGGTCTGCTGTGGGTTTCTTGAGAAGAGCGCTGAGTTCGGCGTGCTTCCAGCTCTCAGGGAAGGTGGCGGTGTCGAAGGAGGTGTTGATGATGTCCCGCAGGTGGGGTGCGATGACAGCGTCGGCCTTGTTGAAGACGTGGTGAGGGCAGGGGTCAGTCGGAGATCCGGAGTGGATGGAGTTCATCGTGCGGATGGTGTCTTCGGTGCTGATCGGAGTCCAGGTGCGGAGGGTGGTGGTGGGTGGCGTTGTTGCGGTTGTGGCTTGCGTTGGTTGGTTGCTGAAGCTGTTGTGTATGTCCGCGATCTTGTTGTGGAAGTAGGAGGTGAGGGAGTTGCAGAGGTCTTGCGACGGGGTGATGTCATTGTTTCCGGCGTTGGGGTTGGAGAGCTCTTTCACGATGTTGAAGAGTTCCTTGCAGTTGTGTGCGTTGTTGTCCAGCCGGTCCTTGTATGTATTTTTCTTGGTGGCGCGGATCAGTTGGTGGTGTTTCCGGGTGGCGCGCTTGAGGGTGGTCATGTTGTCCGTAGTTGGTTCCCTTCTCCAGACTTTCTCGAGGGCTCGACAGTTCTTCTTGGAGCTCTTGAGTTCGTCGGTGAACCATGGTGTTTTTCTGCTGCAGGGTCCGCTGGGTGGGGTTCTCAGAGGGGCGAGTTCGTCTGCGCAGTTGTTGATCCACTTCGTGAGGTTGTCGGCGGCCTGGCTGGGGTTCGCTGAGCTGGCGGGCGGGTGCTGGCTCAGGGAAGCGGTGAGCTGGTCGGCTGTGATCTTGTTCCAGCTTCTTCGGGCAACCTGTTGCTGGTGGTGGTGGATCGTCGTTCTTTTGAAGGTGACGTGGACGCAGCTGTGGTCCGTCCAGTGGAGTCCTGTTGCGTGGTTGAAGGTGACGTCTTTGCTGGATGAGAAGACGGCGTCGAGTGTGTGTCCGGCGAGGTGGGTGGGGGAGGTCACCAGTTGCTTGAGCCCGAGGTTGGCGAGGTTGTCGAGCAGGCTGATGGTGTTGCGGTCGCTGTTGTTCTCCAGGTGGAAGTTGAGGTCCCCCAGGAGGATGTAGTCGGCGGAGGGGAGGGCATGCGGGCTGACGAAGTCGGCGATGTCCTCGCTGAATCGTGTGCGTGGTCCCGGGGGTCGGTAGATCAGGGTGCCTCTGAGGGTGGTCTTCGGGTCGGTGTGGATCTGGAAGTGCAGGTGTTCAGCGGTGGTTAGGGTGTCGTCGGTGTTGGTCGTGATGCGGATGGTGTCCCTGTGGATGATGGCGATGCCTCCTCCCGTCTGGTTGGCGGTGCGGTCCCTCCGGATGATCTTGTAGCCCTCTGGGATGGCGATGGCGATGTCTGGGGCTGAGGAGGCGTTCATCCAGGTCTCGGTGAGGAAGGCAACGTCAGGGGCGGTGGTGTCGAGGAGGTTCCAGAGTTCTACGGCGTGTCTGTGGACGGAGCGGGTGTTGAGCAGGATGCACTTGAGGTGGTTGCTGCTGATGTTCGGCTTGGCGAGTGCTGGTGCAGGGTGAGTCCGGATGCAGGTGAACTCGCAGGCGTGGCAGCTGAAGGGTCCGTGGGTGTGCTTCGGGGCGGCTTGATGACATCCTGGTATGAGGCCGGTGTTGAGTGCGATGAGATCGGCGGCGTTGTAGGTTCGTCGGGTCGGCTTCCGTCGGTGGGGGCCAGGGGTCCTGGCGCTGGGCGCGGTCCAGGCGCAGACGGGCGCAGACGGGCTTACCTTTGGCGCGCCTTCGGCGCACAATCGGCGCGCCCGCTGCGCGTCAACGCTGGGCGTTCGCACGGTCGCCATTTAAGGCGAAGTGCGCGGGTGGGCGGAGCAGCTGGGAGGCGGGAGCGGGGAGGGTACAGAAGAGAATGGGGTGGGGCAAATGGCGGTGGCGGGAAGCGGGGAGGGAGCGCGGCGAGGAAGGCGGGAAAAGAGGCAGGAATCTAGAGTCAATACAAACACAAAGGCGGTGAAAGACAGAACCTGAACAGTAAAAGCAAGCACTAATGACGGTCAAAACAGAAACCTGAAAAATAGAAACAAGCACAAATGACGGTCAAAACAGAAACCTGAAAAATAAAAACAAGCACAAGTAACGGTCAAAACAGATGGAAAATGGCAAAAAACACACGGGGAGAAGCAGAGCGGCCGCGAGGCCGGCGGCGAGGCAGCTAGGCACAGCGAGGGGGGCACACGCAGCAGCTGGTGGCCGTGCGGCGCGGGGGTGTCCCACAAGTGGGTCACACTCACCTGCGTCGCACGGTCGCCATTTAAGGCCAAGTGCGCGGGTGGGATGAGATCATCTACAACCCTCCTGGTTATAAGGCAGATTTTAGCACCCAGCTTCTTACCCAGCTGTTCCCCGCATGTTTAAAATATAAGAGCTACCTGGTAATAGGTGACTTTAATGTGCACTATGAGAACATAAACAATTATGCAACTAAGTACCTTAGCAGTGATATGGAGATCCTGCAGGTAAAACAATGGATAGGTGAACCCACTCATATTGCGGGACACAGCTTGGACCTTGTTTTCTCCAAAATAGAGTCTATCGACATAATTAGACCCGTACTATGGACAGACCACTTTCTGATCGCCTTGACCCTTGGTCTTCCAAGAAGTTTTTACATACCCAAATCTCGGTAGCAGGAGCAAAGAAGGCTTGGAGACAGGTCACTCCGGACAAATTTGAGTGGCACTTTAACGCCAGGGACCGTGATGATCCTGAATCATTAACAGGAAGGATGAGTGCAGAAAATCTTCATGAAAAAACTCTGAATACCCTTGATTTCTGCGCCCCTCATATAGGAATAAAGCATCAGGCCAGAATCAAATGAGAAAAATGGTACTCTATGGACCTTAAGATACTGAAAAGGAAATGTAAAACCCTCAGGCATAAATGGAGGATGTCTAAAACAGACATAGACAGACCGTCGTATAAGGCTGAAATTAACAGCTACAACATTGCAATTAAGAATGCAAAAAGTACCCATTTTTTCCGATCGTGTGGCTATGAATAGCGGTTCATCCACAGAATGATATAATATAGTTAATGAGCTTTGTAACCCATCTGGTTTGATGCAAACCCTGACTCTGTCAAGTGAGGGCTGTGAGGCGATTAGCAGGTTTTTTGTGGGCAAGATTGAAGGGATCTACGCCTCCTTTCATGTACAGCAGCCACCTGACGATTTTAGACAGGAATTCTTTTATCCTAATCCAGATGCACTAGTCTTTCTTGACAGCTTCATCCCATTCACTGAACAAGAGGTGTAAAAAACCATGATGGAAGTCAAATCAGGATCCCCGCTAGACCCCTGCCCTCACTATATCTTCTCTCGAATTGCCTCAATTATTTGCCCCCATGTTACATATTTTTTAATCAGTCATTATGCGCAGCAGTATTCCTGGAGATATGGAAGAAGGCCACAGTTGTTCCTCTGTTAAAGACAGCAGGTGCTGATGGTCTCAACCCAGTTAACTACAGTCCCATATCTCAACTACCTTATTTATCCAAAGTGATGGAGAAGTTAGTGAATAAGCAGTTGACTCATTATCTTGAAGCCAATGAACTACTGGATATTTCCCAGATGGGCTTCAGAACTAACAACAGTACTGAGACAACACTTTTAGCAGTACTGGATAACATCAGATGTGTGGTAGATCAGGGCAAAGCAGTGTTCGACACTGTTTCACACAATTTCCTGCTGAAAACTCTATCCACCAAGGGCATACATTCCAAAGCCCTACAATGGCTCCATTCATTTTTGACCAATTGAATGCAAACTATACAGCTAGGTACATTTTCCTCCACTCAATCTCCCATTAAACATGGTGCATTATTAAGCCCCATGCTTTTCAATATTTATGTGTCCTCCCTGGCGAAAATATGTGGGAAATGGGGCACCCACATATGCTCCTATGCTGATGATACCCAATTGATGGTTACTTTAGACGGACACGATGATATTAGGACCAGTCTGATTAGCTGTCTCACAGATATGGCAGCCTGGATGTCTGACCATTGTCTGAAACTTAATGCAGACAAGTTCGAAATCCTACTGTTTGGAGGGGCTCACCAAATCTGGAATACAACATGGTGGCCCTCTATTCTGGGCAAACCCCAGCCCCTAAACAGGTGACAAAAAACTTGGGAATTCTTGTGGATAATACACTTACCATGCAGAATCATGTTCATGCACTCTGCGGGAAAGGTTTTGCTATCCTAAAAATGCTAATGAGAACATTCCGGTGGATTCCGCAGGTGTGTAAAAAAACCCTGGTCCAAGTATTGCATATTAGCAGGCTGGATTATGGGAATGCTCTTTTCGTTTGCGTGGCCGACTACCTCTTCTCTTGACTTCATCTGGACCAGAATGTGGCTGCCAAGGAGGTTTGCAATAAGAGGAAGTATAGTTCAGCCTCGGAATGCATGACGACTTTACACTGGCTCCCAATGAGACAAAGGGTCTTGTTCAAACTGTTGTATCATGCATATAAAGTCCTGCATTATGCTGGTTGTAAAATTCTCCAAGGCAGAGTTAAGTTCTATCGTCTCAACCGGAATGTGCGATCGTGCCACCAGGCAAGGGCAATCACCAAACGCATTAAAAAGTCCAGAGTAGGGCGTCGTTCCTTTTCACATCTGGTGGCAAATCTCTGGAACGCACTTCCAACTGAACTTCGACTCATCGATTGCCATTAATCATTTAGAAAAAAATTGAAAACGCATTTATTTCCCAAAGCTTGATTAGCTACCGAACTCCCTTCTCCACTGAATTTTCTCACTCGAAAAAGCTTTCCCTCAGCGCCGTGATATCCAATCGGATGAATGTTGTGCTCTATAAATACATAAATAAATGAATAAATAGTTACTATATGTAATATTTGCCATATTGACGTTTCTGTTTGCAGTAGGGATCAAAAAAGGCAAGATGGGGCTAAAGTTGTGATGTCGCAAGGAATAATGCACCTCTCTGTCTGAAATATGTACTTTGAAATGTATTAATCTTATTTGTAACTTTTAAAATTTTGTTACACAGAGTTTTAGTTGATTTTATATATAGATACAATAGGGGGATGTATGGGAGTACTTAGTGACCAATATATGCTGTCCCTATCGCAAATAGTGCACTGGAATCAATGATTATTCTATTGAGAACATCATATATAGTGCTCAATGAAATTTTAGATAATAATTATTGATTGTTCAATATGAAATGAAATGAAGGTTTTGTAGAGCACGTGTATGCTGTGGTGTCATAGTGCTAGCTGTCATCAATCTATGCAAGGACCGTACGATTGGCTATGGTTAGGGAGCTGTAATAGAATGTTAATGAATTGTTATGTGGTTGCTATTCAATGTTTCTTTAAGAGCCTGTATTCCTTTGAATGGCTCAGAGTGTTCCGGGCTCGAGGTTCGCTCAGTGACTGCAGTTACTGAGTGAACTCCAGCCAGAGAGGACACACTTGTCGTGGGTGAATTACTTGGAAAAAACTTCTTCTTTTTAAACTTCAAGAAGTCTTCAGACATTCCTGCTTATTATTACAGGAGTGAATATCCATGTTTTCAAAGCTTTCTTAACAATACATGTTTACAGTAGAGTTGAATATGGACAGTTGAATATTTTTTTTTATTGTGTTATATTTTATGGCCTTTGGCCGAAATGAAGTATTTATGAATAAAACTATTAAACAGTTTGAGATACAGCCATCCTTGTAATTACAAATAAATAAAAACTCAGATTTTTAAAAAAGATAAAATGCTCAGGGCCCAGGGATATAAAATTCATACGTTACATAATAAAATGACAAGTGCAATTCCTACATTTTACTCATAAGGAATTTGTTCAAGAAAATATCTCTTCATATTTTACCTTGATTAGAAAAGCCAGTTTGAGAAAGTTCAATTCAGGGTAACATATTTTCACTGTAAGCAGTCTTTGTAACATTTCTAGCCACAGCTGGTACTTTCTGATCTTGGATAAGCACAACACAGGGACCAGGAAAGATTGTGTGGGTCTTGATATAAGGGACAATGCATGGTGAAATTACTTGTGTGTTATTCTTCAATATTATTATGTCTGCTTGGGGGTAAGTCCTGGGCCAATGTTTTTCGCATGGGAAAACTACCTTAAAATGTATAACATTAATTCTAAAAAGGGTTAGGAGATGCCACTGGGTTGGATTTTCTATATAACTCAAGTAAGGCTCTGAACACTTCTCTGTTGAGATCAGTGCATATCCAACAACTATTTGTAGTTTGAATGCCCCTTCTATTCTGATTCCCATGCACCTCTATAAGTATCTGTTTTTTATAATTTCTTTGTAATTCAATTCATACTCTTGCGGGTTTGTAAAAATATCTGCCAAATCCAGTTTATTACAAGTATTCCTAACATAACCCAATTGTATTGACACCATCCAATGCCAGGCAATAAGCCAGACAAGATCTAACCAGACTTGCTTCAGGCTTTCCCCGACACTAGATCCAAAGTAAAAGTGGGGCTAAACCTATTTGGTCCTCAATGAAACGGTTTTTTAATTCTATAAAAATTGAGCATCTCTTTAATGGGTATATTTTTCAGTTTGATGGCAAATCTAAAGATTGCCTCCATGTTCCTCCCTAGTGGATCACAATTTCTATGTACGTTTATGACACTTATTGAACGACAGTTACTCTTTTCATATCCAAACCTCATTTTTTTCAGATTTTTATATGCCTTGCTATTTACAGACTATCATCACAAAGTTAATGATGCATTTCAATAAAGATGGTTGTTTTTTGTTCATGAATAAAAAACACAATAAAGAAATGTTCATACAACAAAATGACTAGAATGAATTAAAATGAATGTAACTATAAGAAAATGATGTTACATTATGCTTTAAAAATAGGTCATTAAACATTTTGTAGTTAAGAAAAGTGACTCATTGGTATCTTGATGTCCCTTCAAGTACATTTTTATGGCAAGAATTAAATTCAAATTATTGACAAAATGATTGCAAGTCAATTGCAATTATTGCTAAAAAGAATTGCTATACCCTCCCTTCCGTGCTTCCTCCTGGAGGTGGTTGCCGCATAGCTTAAATCAAAGTGCCCTTCTAGCACAAAATTGTTAGTTAACCAGATTTCCTGGATGTATGTCAGCAGGCAAACTGTTCAGAAATACAATTTTGTTACCATCAGTTATAAGTCCACAAAACCACTTTTAGACCATAACTAGGTGAGTTTGTTGCTGTTGAATCCCATGGCACCCATAGAATTAAGAACACCAACTACCCAGAGACGACTCCCTAACTCAACTTCTGTATCCGGAGAGTTCTGCGCCCCTTCTTTCCTGGCAGATATACACTCGTACCCTCTTTGCCAGGGGTGTTGATACATTTTGCTCCGCCGGGGGATTTGGCCACTCCTCACTACACTTGTAACTTTGAGGTCCCGCCAAATTCTTCCACCCATGTAGTTTTTTCTTACATGCTGCTCGCTAATGGTAAGTTGGTGAGTGTGAGCTAGATTCTGCATCCCCTGGTGTGATTTCCGGTTCATAGGAGGACACCCAGCAAGATTTCTCCAACTTGGGCCCTCGCAGGAGATCTTGACCGTTTGCGGTCAGAAAGCTGCTGCTCAAGTAGAAGTTCTATTTCGGCTGCACCTCTTGTGTTTTTGTTTGTTGCCCACTTTACTCTTCAGATTTTTCTTACCCCAGGGTTTTGGAGGAAATATTGGGGATAGTTTACTCATTTTTCCATTACTAGGGAGGGAGGAGGGCACAGTTGCTGGTTCCATTGATGAAGGCTCGAAGACATTTTCCAGGGAGAAGATCTGCTTATTCTCTTTTGAAAATGGCAGGGGTGTTGTTTCTTTTCTGACAATGTGGAGTACCCATGGGTGGCCCAAGCTCCCTGATCCGTGAATTAGACAGATGTATCCTATTTGAATCACCATGTTAGACAACCAGTTGTGGAGCATCTTCTAAAAATCCCCTCCTTCAATCTATATTTGGGAATGAGGGGACAAGGTTTAATTATCCGATGATACCATTTTGTCCTGGGTCAAAGGATTTAATGTATTGAAGAAGGTTATGTATTTCCTAAGGGTAAAAAGACATACAAGGTCAGAGGTTTACTAGGTTTTATATGTAGGATCACTAGTAGTAGTAGTAGTAGTAGAAAGCTTAATTCGATTTTAGTACAAATATAAAATCATAAAACCGACAGTCAATATATACAATTTCATTTACATCAAATGTTACACAGTAAAAAAAGTATTAAACAAAGTGTGTGAACACACGTATAATAAAGCTTTACATCCATACTATAATTCTAACTGCTAAAAATGCAGAAATAGGCATATCAGTCAATTATGATCTAGTTAATCTATAAAATTTCCGTTAGATTCCAAAGTGGCTCGGATTTTCAGACATGTTTTTAAGTACATGGCTATACCTTTAGCAATTGATACTGAATCTAAGAGTTGTAATGCCATAAAGGCAGGACGACATCTTCTTAGAAGAAGGGTCGACAGGATCGGAATAATCCATCGTTTGCGTGGTACTACATAATATTTACAGAACATCAATACATGTATATTTGACTGTTCAGAGGTACCATCACATGGACACTGAGTGATGGGAATTGACCAGTCCTGTCTCCCTGGAAATATAACCAATCGAAAAAACAAATTAAATCTGAACCGGGTCAACAGATACTTTTCATAAGTTGTCAAACAGAAAGTAAGATACGGCTGTATGCCCAAAGAGCATTGAATGGTTAAAATATGACAGTTTGTGACTTTTTGGGATTCTTGGGCCAAGCGAGTTTCCCCCAGATGAGATAGACATAACAACCGAAGGGCCTTTCTAGTAATAGTATTTAAAGAAGCCGGGTCATTAAAGTATATAGGGAAGTTCAGGTCCTTTAGAAAGTTATGGACATATAGTAACCATGGGACATTCGACCAGTTATCTAAAACCAGACAGTCTTTAATTAGTGAGCGGGTCAGGTGACACTGCTCTGTCGTCCAAATACGATGCCACAATAGTATAGGCTGGATTTTTATATGGTCTTCGATATATTCTATGCCTAGTTCCATGTGACATGCGTAGGTTGGAGAGGACTGGGGGACGGCCAAGAGGTAACGGATAAAGGTGTTCTCGACCTTTTGTAAATTTGTCACAGGTACATAGCCCCATACCCCAGCGCCTTATATAGCTGCACTATGACATTTGGCGTGGTATATTTGCAAGAGTTCTTTGGGGGGCGGCTTACCTATTTTTCGGGAAAAGGCAATCAGTGCGGAAGAGGCTCTTAGGAATAGGAGGTATCTACTATCGGTGGCCGATTTCCAGCAGGAGGTATTATCAAAACGAATACCTAAATAGGGATAGGTCTTGGTACAATCCAATTTTGCATTATCAATACAGATCGATTTTTGCTTAGATTTCTTTTTCCCGAAATGCATGACCAATGTTTTCTTTATGTTGACCTTAAGGTCCAACGAGGCCATGAATTTGCAGTATGAATTTAATTGGATCTGAAGCTGGACTGGGGCTCAGGCCATAACTACTGCATCATCCGCATAGAGTAACACAGGGATCGGACGACGGGCGATAGATGGAAGGTCCAGGCTCCCTTCCAACATGGCCTTCTCAAGGCCATTTGTATATAGATTGAATAGAAAGGGAGCCAGGACACACCCTTGTCTGACTCCCCTAGTTACTCCAAACAGATGAGTAAGCTCCCCATTTACCCCAAATCTTACCCTTGCCGAAGCGCCTGAATACAACTCTCATAAAAAGGATGTTATACAGGGGTCCACGCCCATTTCCGCCAGGATTGACCACAGCCTAGAGTGTGATACGCAGTCAAAGGCTGCGGTCAAGTCCACATATACCAGATGGAGATTGGCTTTCTTTGCCTGTACATATTTTCCAACTAAAAGTGAGAGGTTCAAAGCCTGCTCTACAGTACCCAAACCCTCCTGGAAACCATATTGCAGGTCTGTCATGATGTTGTTGTCTTTAGACCAGACCTGCAATCTCTCTAGGATCAAACGACCAGCCACTTTGCCAAGTGAATCCAGGAGGGAAATGGGCCTGTAACATGTTCGATTATTACGATCTCCCTTCTTGAAGATAGGGAGCAAGATGGAAGTGGACCAGGTTGCTATAAGTCCTCCTTTTAAGGCGGCCTCAATTACTCTAGTTATTACCGGTGACCAGAGCTCCTGGGTGTGCGTATAGATGTCCAAAGTCACACCGTCTGGCCCAGGTGCTTTCCCGGTCTTTGAAGAAGACAGAGCCTTAATTACCTCTTCATGGCTAAAAGAAAGTTCGATAGGGTAAGGTGGAAGGTAAGGATTTATACAGTATTGTGAATTGTTACCCTCAAAAATCTGGGAAAAATGGGAGACCCATTCCTCTGCTGGGATCGCTACTTCCACGCTAGGGCTATTTCTAATTGTATTGAGAAAGGGGGAGTTAACCACTTTCCAAAACTGTAAGCTGTCTTTCCTATTACAGCTCTCGTGGAGCTTCTCCCAGAGCTCTTTTTTCCTCTCTTTTTTACATTCTTTTTTCGCCTTGTTATAGAGTTTTCTCAGAGTTCTAATCTCTGTTAGGTCCCTCTCTGTTTTATGTAAAGCTATTTTTAGGGCAGATAGAGTTTTACGACAGTCTGAGTTAAACCATCCTTTTTCTTGTTGGGCAATCTGTTTTTGTTTACGGAGAAGCTCCTTACGGATCACATTGGTTATGTCTGTAAAATTATTCAATATTTCCTCAGCTGTGGAGAGGGGGTTTAGACATACTTCCAACTTAGGGAGGGATTTAATAATAACTTTTTGAGTAATGATGTCTGGATCAACTTTTGCCCATTTTACTGCGTACCCATTACTTTTATTCAGATTTAGAGCTTTCTGGTTCAACAGACCCAAATTGTCAGTTAGGGAAGGTCCAAACGAGGCTCTAATACTCAGACTGTTTGGAAAGTGATCACTACTCGCATCATCTCCTGTACGGAATGATTGCAAATCATCCTTCATATGGATCGAAGTTAGAATAAAATCAATTATTGTGCTACAACCCCTACCGCGGAAAGTAGGTGAAAAATTGATAGATGGTACAACTAACTCATTGGCGAAACCCAATCCTAACATTAAAAGTTTCTCATTTAAAGCATTCCCGACATTTGAGTGAACAAAATGGGTTAAGGGACTCCCCTCCTCATCCACAATACCACATTTATGTGAGTCCTGTGATTCAAGGTGAGAGGGGGAGACCCCTCTTCAGAATTAAAGCCCTCACACACCCAGAAAGCTAGGTGTCATGCTTCATCATATGGGGTTGCTCCTCGTCGTGCCGGCGCTGCAATGCCCGATGGGGTCCCATAAATGGGGCTCTTTATCCCTGCCGGTTGGTGCATTGGGGGTGAGGGGCCCAGTGGTGTAGATGTAGTGTGAGTGAGTTAAAACAGGTCAGTTATTCCTTGAAGTAACTTTTATTCTGAAAGGTAAACTGCCTGATGAAAAATAATAATTTGAGTGGCGTAAAGCTAGGAGCTATTTTTTTTTGCAGAGTTTTCTATAGCGTAAACTTGATCCTGAATCGGGTATCAGAGTGCTTTACATAGCACCAGTTACGTTAGATGAGGAAACACATTAATTATGGTTAGGCATGGGGGGATTAAGGGATTTGCCAGAATCACAGGATGTTTAGTGTCATTACAGAGACTCAAACCCAGTTCCCTAGGTCTGAGGTGTAGCGCCTTAGCCGCTAGGCCAACTCCTCTCCCTATGTACTTAGAAGTCTACGTCCTACTCTCACTTAGTTCCGAAGAGGGGTCTCCCCCTCCCACCTTGAATCACAGGACTCACATATTGATCCTACATATAGAACCTAGTACACCTCTGACCTTGTCTGTCTTTTTAACCTTAGGAACAGCATACCCTTCTTCAATACATAGTCTTGGGCACGTATGCTGGACCTAGAGAAAAAAATTCCCACTGTCCCTCCTCTTGTTGATTACAAGGAATTTAATATAATGAGGAGAGAGTCTAAAAAAAAATTGTTGACGGATTTCTTCGATAGAGCTGAAACAGAGGGCAGCATTCTCCCTAAACACTGCAGTGATTCAGAGTTCTGTACTAATAAATGTATATTTAACTCCAATGTTAGAGTAGCAGACTTTCGTGAAGTGGTAAACAGAGCTGCATTGCCTGTCCCCACATGGGCTGTAATTGATATTTGACTTCTATAGGAGGCGTTTTTTCCACAACCTCAACGCTCCCAGAGTGCATGCATACGCACTCCCCAGCGAATAGCTCTTTAGTAGAAATAATTTATGGAGCTACACCAGGAGTTACCTCCATTGGAACCATTGTTTTGTCTACAGCATTCAGTTTTGGAAATAAAGTTGCAATTGAGTTAAAACCTTTAAAAACATTTACATGCAAGGATTTATTGCTCAATATTGAATTTTCTTACATGCTCGTACATAGACTAACCTACCAGAACAGAGTTTCCCAGCCACAATTACTTGTTTTTGGACCTGAACAGGCAGGTAGACCAGACAAAAAAGCAGACAGATGGAAGGTGCACAGGACTGATACTGATCAATGATTCAAAGGGTTGAAATTGTCCAGGTGACCAAGTTCTCTTAATGCAAGGTTTCTGTTAGACCCGGCACCATTGGCGTGGGTCTCCCTTCCATTTTTGCTGTTGCCTCATGTGTTTTTGCTGGTGTTAGATTCTTTGGGCACTGTGCCACTGGTATTCAGTGCCACAGTGCAAGTGCTCCCTATTGTAAATTGATGTACTAATCAGTGGTTCCATGTTTGGCTATTTGGTTTACTTGTCAGACTCTAGTCTAGTGTGCCAGGGCGTGTAACCAACATGCCGCTGGTGGGCCTGCAGCACTGGTTGTGCCACCCACAGAAGCAGCCTTGTAATATGTGTCTAAGGTCTGCCTTTGCAGAGCCTGCATGTAGACTGGGCAAGTGCACCCACTTGCCAGTCCCTAAACCTTCCTTTTTCTTCATATCAGTCACCCCTATGGTAGGCCCAAGGGCAGGGTGCATTGTAACTTTAAGGTAGGACAAGCCCTGATGTGTGTGGCATGTCCTAATAGTGAATTACAGCCGTTTTCGTTTTTCACTATTGCAAGGCTACCTGTTCTCCATAGGCCTGAATGGGCTGTTAGAATTGTTACATTTTATAATCCTAACAGGCTCAGAGAACATGGTGGAAATTTGAGTTTAGTATGCCTGAACTCAGAATAATAAAATACACTGTTTAGTAAAGTTTATTTTAATATTCTGTGTTTGCAAATACCACTTTTAGAAAGTAGGTGTTTGCTTGTCTAACCATTCAAACCTGCCTCTGCTAGGTTGTGTATTCCTATGTCTGGTTTTGAGAGTGACAGGGCTGGGGAATTCCAGGAGACAGGCTGAGTCACCTAGTGGTGAATAGAGAGATCTGCATCTTGATGGGAGGGAGGAGTGCACCTGAACTCTGAATAGGGCTTTGCCTGCCTTCCACAATGCTGGCTCCACCGCATGGGGAGTGGCTGATGTCTCTGCCTTGCACACTGAAGGAAGAGAAGGAGTCCTGCCAACAAAGTAGTCCAGGACTGTACTTGACTTCCACAATGCTGGCTCCACCTCCTGTGGGCCGTCTGATGTTGCTGCCTTGCACTGTGAAAGGAAAGGAGAAGTCTGGTAAACAGAGTTCTTCAGAACTGGTTTGGACTGGGCAAAGGCTCCTCTCCCCTCAGAGAACAAAGGATTTCTGGGTATACATATTGGGACCCTGTTCCCATGAATTTATATCACTCAGAACAGCAAGAAGAAACCTTGACTGAGGAGAGGAACCTGAAGAAAATGAGGAGAGACTATTCCCAAGCTGAAGTGCTGCTTGGGGGATTGGCCTGGAGTGGTTGCCTTACTGCCAAAGAAAGGAGAAAGGAACTTTTGAGTAACTTTGCTTTCAACTTGTGAAGGATCTCCAAGGGCTTGGATAAGAGCTTGCCTCCTGCTGAAGGCTCTGGGGCAATAGATTTCACCCCCCAGCTCCCCAAAGTTCTTGTGGAAGTGCCTGCTGCTGTTTTGGGCCTTCTGAGGAACTGCGCATCGCAAAGAGCTGGAAGCGAGACTCAACGAGAAGAAGCGTGTTGCCGTTGCTGTGCCTGCATTCGCTTTCCGGAGAAAGGAGGGTGTCGCAGATGGAACTGTCGCACTGCACCGCATCGGAGTGAAGCGTGCCACAACGAAGAGGAAGCGTGTCGCCGTCGCTGCTGCTGCCGTCGCAACTCCGAAGGGGGAGGGTGTCGCCGCTGTGGTTGTCGCACTGCACCACATCAGGAGAAGACTCTCGCAACGAGGTCGGAGCGTGTCGCCGTCGCTGTTTCTGCCGTCGCATCTCCGGAGGAAGGAGGGTGTCGCCGCTGGAACTGTCGCCTTGCACCGCATCGACCAAGAGCACCTCGCATCCCCGAGAAGCACGCCGCCGTCGGAGCTGCTGCAGTCCCATCTTGGATGTTGCCGCTGTAGTTGTCGCATCAAGCGGAAGCTTCACACATCGTGGAAGAAGAGCGTCGCCGCTGGAGCTGCTGCCGTCGCATCTTGGATGTCGCCGCTGTAGTCCACGCATCGAACCGAGAAGCTTCTCGCATCCCCAAGCGGTGTGCCGCATCTGGAAGATCTTCACATCTTTATTTCTTTGTATCTGAACTTTGCCGCATTTCCCATCGCTGCGACATTGCTTGTCGTGGAAGCTCAACGCAACGTAAGGTACATTGACGCAGAGTGTCGCATCTAAGAACTGAACTGAACTAAGCTTAAATCTACCATCTTAAAGTAATCATAGTGTGTATTTTTGTCGTTAATTGGCCTTGTGGTAATTCTACATAAAGTCTACTTATTTTTTATATAAAACCTGTGTGGTGTCCATTTGTAGTGTTGTCACTGGGTTACTGTGTGTGGTCACAAATGCTTAACTCACAACGCCTCTGAAGTAAAGTATTGGCTGCTCTCGCCACGCTACCTTGAGGGTGAGCAGGGGTTATTTTAGGGTGTAATCCCCCTTGTCCTGACTAGAGGAGAGGGTCCCTGCTTGTCACAAGTACCTACCTGCGCCAACCAGAGCCCCCCAAATCTAACAGTTTCCAACCAGGTCAAACTGGAGCGAGCCAGATATGCCAAGAGGGTTTAACTGCTTTGACATCCTTACAAAAGAAGAGCTCAATGAGATGTCTAGCTGTTGGTTCTCCAAAGGCACTGTGGAGATGGAAGTGAGCTGGGTCTCCAGAATTTGAATATACATCCTTAGCCTCAAAGAATGTCGAGTCTAGGTCAAAGAGGAGCCAGGAAATCAGCAGCCAGGTTGCAGCAGAGCACACAAAGTCACTGTAACTGCTTGAGACCAGTGAGTTTTCTACAAGCAGTGCCACAAGCCCCACTCGGGCCACCAGCCAAAACTCCTCCATTCAGCGGACAAACACTGCTACACCTCTCCTAGGTTTGTGCCCACTGAACTCCACTGATACCAAAACCCAGCCCGACCCTCTGCACCTACCCAGACCCACCAGTTGCCTCCACTGCTGTGTCACTGGGCTGAGCAGCACAATGGTGGGGGTATCTGCTCTTATCTTCTAAGGGGTTGGATGCTCCAAACAGGACCAGTTAGGCACAGGCACAGGCACCTAGGCTGCATCCACTGTCCATGCAAAGACTGGTGAAGGAGTGGGCCTCTTGCATGCTCTACATGTACAGCTTGTACCAGTGCCAGAACTTCACATTTAAAAAATGGAGGTGACTAGAAACACAGAGCAGTGGTTGCACCTAGGCCCTCCCTTCTCCTACTTTGTCAGCAAGGATGCAACTAAGTCCCTGATGACCCCTGCAGCCACCCTTGCGCCACATCTTCTGGAGCCTCTCTGCACCGCACGACTGGCTCTGCTCCCCTATATTGGCACCTGCTCATGTGATCATCATATATTGCCTAAACAGGGAAAATTGATGTTAAAATGATAAAATAAAATAATAAAAATACAGATAATTTGCCTTACAATACAATACAATAAAATGTACAAAGCTCGCAGCTGATTTCAAGGAAGGGTCCCGGTGATGACAGCAGAAAAACCCGAAAGACCAAAACTCTAGAGAATCAGAGAACCTGGAGCCAAGCAGCTAAGAGGAAAGTCTTCAACTGTTTACAAACAATTGAGTCAGAGGGGACCGAGTGTAGCGCAGTGGGAGGGGAGCCAGAGATTACTAGTCAAAAATGCCAATGATCTTCCTCCTCTTCTTGCACCCTTGAAACTTCTAATAGCATCAGATCATTGGAATGCAAGGCGCTGCCCTGACAGTACACTTTCAGCCTTCTCCTCAGGACTATGGGCCTGTCAAGTGAAAAGCTCTGTACGCATGAATTAATGCTTTTAATTTGAGGCGACAACCGATGGGCAGCCTCTGCGGTTGGCGTAGGGAGGCAGAACTGATAGGCGTGCCGGCACCTTCAGTATGAGACATGCTAGAGCATTTTGGATGATCTGCAGATGATGAAGCAGGTAAATGGCAAGCCTAGGTACCAATAGCTCACATAGTACAGTTTGGATGTCACCAAAGCATGTGCAATAGTTTCTCGATTAGTTTCCAGCACTAGATGAAACATTTTCCTGAATGTTTTCATAGTGAAGAAGCAACTGTCAGACACATCAGAGCACGTGATTCGAAGGACAGATTGGAATCAATATAAAAACCAAGGTCTCTTACACATGAAGAGGGTGGGGGATGTGTTTGAAGGTTGATGTATAAATGACACCCCTGACCAGATATCCAAGTAGGATTTAAGCAAGACCCATGCGTGGCCTTGGAATTCAACATTCCACAACTTGTTTAGGATGATTGAATGCGATACAGTGTTGAACGCCAACAATAGATCCAGTTAAACTACCATAGCGTTGGCATTCTGATCAGGTTGTCTTTAATAAATTCAGTAACTTCCAGGAAAGCTGATTCTGTGCTATAGCCCGCTCGAAAGCCCAATTGTGTATCGTGAAGGAGGTGGCTGAATTCCAAATACTGGGAGAGTTGATGGTTGACCATCTTCTCTAACATTTTGGCTACAGCAGGAAGAAGCAAAACCGGCCTAAAGTTGCTCAGCACCTTAGGGTCCACAGAGGAAGAAATAGGGCTTGCTTCCAAAAATTTGGCATAACCTCAGACTCCAGGGAGTAGTTCATTAACTTGTGCAAGGAGAGAATAACAAGAGGTGTGGCCAAATTCAGAATGCCTGGGAGATATTGATCTAGAGGTGAGCCGGGCTTGGAGTTGGCTAGTATAGAAAGAGATAGGAGATAGTTTCAAACTTACACGGTAATGATATGTTATAGGAGCTTTTAAAGCGCACTTATTTCCAAAGGTGTCCTGGGGCTGAGCACTGACTCACAGAATCCAAAGCTAAAATGTCTATACCGAGAATAGCCAAGTCTTCAGCCCCTTTCTAAAAGAAAGGAGCTCTGGGGCATTCCTAAGATGCAGTGTCAGACTGTTCCAGGCTTTCGCAGTAAAAAGTAAAAGCTGCTGCTACCCCAGCTAACTTTTTTAACTCGGGGGACAATTACTAGCTTTCCTTTGGAGGAGCGCAGTGCTCTACCAGGAACATACCATTCAAAGCATCTGCTCAGAAATTCCGGACACAACCCATTAGCGACTTGAAAACCGTGCACAATGCTTTGAATTGTGCTCGTTTTAATACTGGCAGCCAATGCAGTTACCGAAGTCCATCTCGAGCTGAGACAAACCTTGGTATGTCTGTAAGTAGTATAGCCGTCGCATTTTGCACTAGCTCGAATCTGTAAAGATGTTTTTTTTTTCAGATTCAGGTACGGACAATTGCAATAATCCAGCCATGAAAAAATGAGGGCTGAGACTGCTGTCCTAAAACCCTCATCTGGAAGGAAAAATGTAATATTCCTCAGTAATCCAAGGAGGTAAAAGCACATCGATACAACTCCGCTGACCTGGTCTCCAAAGTCAAGTTTGTGATCCATGTAATAGGCTGGAAGATAGCATATTTTCCAGAATCCTATGGACAGGGAATTGATTACAAATCATTTTGATTTTGTTAAAAAAGAAGTTAGGAAGTCCTTCACATAGTCTAGCTGACAGGGTCAAGCCACATTGGGAAGCCCTGGGAAATATAAAAAAATAACCATATTAAAAGGGTCTCAAGGTTTATTAGAAGTAGATGAAATCAAGGAGGAGATAAACTCCTCATAAGCCCTACAAGAAGCTGCATGGAAACTTGTCAAGGCTCTCTTGTTTGTAGTTTTCACCTCCTGATCCAACTCTGCTCAAGGCATTTACAGAGTGACTTTTTCTCTCTTAAGGCAGGTGAAAACAAAGGTGGCAAAGACCTTGATCTCCATCACTGTTACCTTTCTTTGTAGGGCACGTAGGTCAAGGGCAGAGGAAAGCCAGTTGTTAATCTCAGCAAGATCAGAACCCACCGAACCCGTCACTCAAGTGGAATAGATAGGAGAGCCTCAGATAACTGCAACTCTGAAATCTGGCATCAAGGATGAGCAACGTTGTACACAGTAGGCTGCGGCCACATGGACTGATTGATAATAATCTTAAAAGGAATCAAAAAGTTAGCAGCCAATGTAAGCTTGAGTTCAGAACTAGGGTGGACAATCAGAAATGCAAGAAAATTAGGTCTAAAATGTATCCCGCACTATGTGTGGGCTCATGCACATGTTGCTCAAGGTTGAAACCCTCTGAGGTGTTCATAATTTGTTTGCCCGGCACACAGCTAAAGTCAACAATGTGCAAGTCAAAGTCTCCTAGTAGCAGGACATTTGAATGCAGTATGGAAAATTGACGTACCAAGTCGACAAATATATGAGGGACTCATTTGTGCTTCTTGGAATTCTGTAAATTACAGCCCAGCCAGCATGAAAGACAGATCTATAACAATAGAGACGGAAAGACCTTCCATCAATAGAAATTGTGCAACAAAAGGTATCTTGGAACGATACCGCCACACCTTTGCCACTTTTCTCAGTACTAATAATGGCCTGAATAAGATTCTCCTCTGGAATGGCTAAAGCAATGTCAGGCGCTTGCTATGAAATATTGTTAACACTGTCACATTATTTAGTCATACACTACTACATATTTCTAGTGGCACTGGATGTACTCTGACAAGGACCATTTCAGCATAAACTCTCAATTGTTTGGGGTTCTAATTTACTGGGGGTCGATTCAAAGTTACATTCCTGTAAACTGAATCTCCGTCTATACTTTGTATCATCTCTGGGTCTCGTTTATTGGCTACGGGTAGCGTGAGGTAAAACTGCTGTCATGTGAACAGTGAGTAGGTCCTCTGACCCTCGGTCTAGGTCCACTCTCTCCCCGCAGCTCTGCTGTGCCGTCTCTTGCCTCCAGACCCTGACCTCCTACTTGGGAGGATTAAGGCTGCTGCCTGATCCTGCGCCTGCTGTCCACTCCAACTGGGACCAGACTGCCTGCAACCACGTAACCTTCCTCAGACGTTTTTCTTTCTTCATTTTTTCCCTGTTGTGCTACTGGTATTGTGCCCATCTGTGTATTGCTCTAATTGCACCACTGTTTTTAGTTTCTCATGCCTGACTGTTCCTTTTGCCTTTCGCCGATGCTGGCCCTGTGGCCCCTGCCCCCAGAATTCCTCTGCTCCAGCCTCCCAGCCTCTCCTCCCTCCCACCTCCCATACTTAATGGCAGCCGCAACGGGGGAGGGCTAGTAAGACCTCCAACCCTCGGTCTAGGTCCACTCTCCCTCCGCAGCTCTGCTGTGCCATCTCTTGCCTCCAGACCCTGACTTCCTCCTTGGGAGGTTCGAGGCTTCTGCCCGCTCCTGCTGCTGCTGCTCGCTCCAACTGGGACCAGACTGCCTGCAACCAGGCATCCTTTCTCAGCCATTTTTTCCCTCCATTTTTCCCTGTTGTGCCACTGTTATTGTGCCCATCTGTGTCTTGCTCTAATATCACCACTGTTTTTATTTTCTCGTGCCTGCCTGTTCCTTTCGCTTTTCACTGCTGCTGCCTCTGTGACCCCTCCCCCCGGAAATCCCCCTGGAATTCCCCCTCTCCCACCGCCAAGCCTCTCCTCCTTTCCACCTCCCCTACTTAATGGGGGCTGTTGCACGGTCGTGCAGCGGCCGCGTCAAAGGCAAGCCCCTATGCGCCCCTCTGCGCCCGTCCGTGATCTTACCGCGGCCAGCGCCAGGAATCCTGGACCTCCCACTACCCATCACTATGACACCACCACCCTCCTCGCACTCAGCCCTGGTAGACTTAGAGAATGCCATCAGGCCTTCCCAAATCTGACCCATGGCCAGTTCTGCCTCAAGAGCTGCCAGACCCTCACCGCCACCCTGGCCTCCAACACCACCAATGCCAGCACCAATGGTACCCTAAAATGCATCCTCCTCAACATACGCTCTGTACACAAACATGCCATGGAAATTTGCAACCTACTTGACTCTCTCTTGCCCGACATCGCCTTCTTCACAGAGACCTGGACCAATGCATCCCTTCCCCCCGACATCAGCACCGTCATCCCAGACGTATACAATATCCAGAGGAAATATCACCTCAACCAACCAGGAGGGGGCGTCACCATCGCCCAAAAGGACACCCTCCGCCTCACCACCTCCAGGGAAACCTTGGCCTCTGCCGCACACCTGCACTTCCAGATCCAGAACACCCCCAAAGCCATACTCCATGGAATCCTCGTCTACAGGCCCCCTGGACTCCGAACACCCTTCCCCACCACCATCTCTGACTTCAACGGACCCCACGCCATCACCTCAACAACCTACATACTCACTGGAGACCTGAACTTCCACCTGGACAACCCCAGTGACCCCAACTCCATTATCTTTTGTGACAACCTCGCCAGCATTGGACTTAAACAACTCATGAACACCCCGACCCAGAGAGCAGGACACACCCTCGACCCCATCTTTGCGGCAGGAAGCAGCATCCAATTCAGCCACACAACGCAACAGCCATTACAGACGACTTCTGTGTACACTTCGCCATCAACAAACCCAAGGCACCCAAACCAGCCCCACGCCCACCACGGAGGAACTGGAACAAGTTACTGACGAACAACTTAACTCCACCCGAGACAACTACACCTGAGCACCCGATGTAAACAACAAAGCCAGAGAACTGCACACCTGGATCTCCAACTGCGCAGACAAGCTTGCCCGCTATGCAACTCCGGCAGACAACGCCCCTAGTAAGTCACCTGGTTCAACATCGCTCTCCAAGAAGCAAGACACACCTGCAGATGCCTGGAGAAGACCTGGAGAAACACCAAGACAACCGAAAACCACACCACCTACAAGAACACCATGACGGACTACCAGAAGCAGATCAGAGCCACTAAAAGGAACTTCATCCACAACAAAATTTATGCCAACAACACCAATGACATTTTCAGTGTCATTCAAGAATTCAGCCACAGACATCACCCCATCCCAAGAACTCTGCGACAAGCTTGGAACCTCTTTCCACCTCAAGATCAAAAACCTCTACGACAACTTCATCGACCATCCACCAGGTGCTACAGACGGCCCCGCCCCCCAGAAACACCAGCCAGCCCACCATCTCCAACTGGACACCGATCACGGCCGAAGACACTGCCTCGACCATAAAAAGCATACACTCATGGGGCCCCACCGACTCCTGCCCCCCTCACATCTACCACAGAGCCGTGGCTGCCATTGCACCCAAACTACAACGCACCATCAACACCACCTTCAAAACAGGCACCTTCCAAGATGACTGGAAGCCTGCAGAAGTCAGACCCCTGCTCAAGATGCCCACAGCTGACCCCACCGACCTCAAGAACTATCGGCCCATCTCGCTCCTCCCCTTTGCAGCCAAAGTTGCAAAAAAAAACAGTCAACAGGAAACTGAAACGATTCATTGAAGAGAACACTGTCTTCGACCTGTCACAATCCTAATTTTGATGCAACCACAGCACAGAGACTGCGCTACTCGCCGCCACAGATGACATCTGCACCCTCCTGGACCAAGGCTACTCCACAGCCCTCATCCTACTTGACCTATCAGCAGCCTTTGACACCGTCTCCCACCGCACACTAGTCGCCAGACTACACGATGCAGGCATACAAGGAACGGCCCTGGACTGGATCTGATCATTCCTCACCGGAAGAAGCCAAAGGATCAGACTCCCACCCTTCTTCTCCAACCCCATGAAAATCACCTGCAGAGTTCCACAGGGTTCATCACTGAGTCCAACCCTCTTCAACATCTACATGGTCCCCCTTCCAGCCATTGTCTGACAACACAGACTCACCATTGTATCCTACCCCAATGTCACCCAGCTCATCCTCACCCTCACAAAAGACCCCACCACCTCCAATATCAAGTTCCAGAAAGGAATGCAAGACGTTGCAGTTTGGATGACCAACAGCTGCCTGAAGCTCAACGCCAGAAGTCCTCATCCTCAGTACCACCCCTTCTGCATGGGACAGCACCTGGTGGCCGACTGCCCTCGGGAGTCGGAAGCCCACCTACCCCCTCAGACCACACCAAGACCCTCAGCATCGTACTCGTACTCGATTCATCACTCACCATGAACAGACAGGTCAAATCATTCTTAACGCTTAAATAGCACCATCAATCTCCAGCAGACACACTTTGACTTTGATTGATCTATCTACAGCATGAGTCTGGGACACAGCAACATTGGCAATATCTACTACAACAGTACCACTTGGAATTATCTCAGGTGATACCTTCAATAGTCCATTGTTTTGATTTTCTCTTGGGGGGGCTGTGATCTATACTCCTGTGAATTACATTTCAGTGTATAGTGTCTGTTGTACATGGCTCTCTTTTACCTATTGATGATGGAGGAGGGTGGGGATAACTTATATAAGTGTGACTTCTGTGTATGCTCTTAGTGTTCATCCCCAAAAGGGGACAGTTGGAGTGCTACTAATGTGAATGTTATTTTTGATATGTTTGAGTGTACTCACACCTTCATCATGAGCTAGATAAATTCCAACACACACTTAGTCTTATGTTTCTCTTCTTCCCTCAGGAGCATCAGCCTGTGACCTGGAGAAGGAAAGAGGTAAGTTAGATAATGGTGAATTAGAAACTTTTGGGGCCAAAATCGAAGCATAATTATATAATTTAAAAGTATATGGTTCACGCACTACTTAGTTTATCAATTTTAAAGAAAAGTATTGAAGTTGTATCGGGCAGCAGCGTATTGCTCTCTAATCTCTGAAGTGTGAATAGAACATGTAGTGGTCCCCTCACAGGTGAACGTCCCCTTGTTGCACTGCCAATGTTCCCAAAAGAGGGAGTATTCATGTTGATCACCAGTTCAACACTGGTGATAAACGTGAATACTCCCTCTTTTAGGAACATTGGCAGTGCAACAAGGGGATGTTCCCCAGTGAGCGGAGCACTACATGTTATAATTATATACAAGTCTAAGGACAAAAGTTCTAATATGCTTTCACATTGAAAGAAGGAGTATCTTTTAGAGGTGTCAGAAATTCATGTAAATTGCTTTTGTGTATTTATGTGAGATTTCAGAAGAATTTTACAACATTTTGCATAATTACACAAAATGCAAATCTAGCAATTTGTGCAAAATTTTAGCACACAATTAGTCACTGTGTCAATTTTTAACATGAGGCAAATAGGTCGAAAAAAGCACTATAAACAACACTAATTGTGTTCTGGTGTTATTGTGAATATTTTTTCCACGAACGGCAAGACAATGTACATGAAATGGCACCAAATAATAATGTGATGGATGGAATACTTGGAGTAATGCCAGCCACTGCAGATCGCTCTGGGCCGTGTCCCAATCCAACATTTTTCACCTTCCATGCCACCTGAGTTTGGACCTAATCCATTGCAAATCAGTCTTGACCCTGCTCGAGTCAGAAAAGTCCATCCTAAACTGCCAAGCCAGGACTTCCATGAGCCAGAAAACAAGTAACCCAGGACCAATTCCGCCATTATTATGGACTCATCAGTCAGGTATCGCCTGTTTTTAGTAGCATAATGAGCACAGGACCCATGTGGCTGCATGCCCGTCACACTTAGGGTGGCAACAACAACAAGGTGGTGGATGGAATGCTTGAATTAATCTCTGCCATTGGCAGTCGCTGGGTTGCATGTGTTCCTGTTCAAGGAGGACCTAACTTTTCAGTTTGTGCTGGACTGTTCTGAATTAAGCAGGGTCAATATTGATTTGCATATAATTGTATCCAAGCTGAGGTGACAAGGTGGGCAAATAACAATGGATTGGGATGCAACCCTGAGTAATTACAGAGGAATTAATTCATGCTTTCCATCCATTACTTTTTGTATACTTTCGTTTGTCGCCCTAAGTGGGATGTGTCTTCCCAGACATGGGTCCCGTGAGCACAGTTGCACTGGAAACAAGCTGTACCCAACTTCTGAGGCCATAACTAGGACAAAACCAGTCCTGCGTTCCTTTTGTTCTGGTTGTGAGAGGTCAGTTCAGGGTAGCTTGTTCCGACTGAAGCAGGATCAAGACTGATTTTCATATGGCGGGGTCCAAACTGAGGTGACATGGTGTGCAAAAGCATGATGGTTTGGGATGCTGACCCATGTTAAATGTTAACAGTGGCTAAGATTATTGCAAGAATGCCATCCATCACTTTATCCTGCTCTCCCGAGAAAAGCACAACAGTTATTTCTGCTTACATTCTCTCTGGGGGCAACCTCTAGGAGCCTGCCCCTTCCCAGAGAACAACCATCAACTGGCAGTGAAGCTCCATTTGCTCGCACTGGTCGATAGGGGTCAAAGGTCACCAAAATTCACAAGGGCATATCTCTGGCCCTGGGCCAATTTGGATGGTCTTTGGCTCATTTTGCTCCTGTTGGCAAGCCCTAATGACCTGGTCTCCTGGCCTCAAAGTGGATGAAGTTTGGAGGGAGCTGGCTTCAATGGCTTCCTGTGTCAGCCTTTCATTTTGCTTCTCCTTTGGGCTTCCCTCCTTCTGTGAGCAGCTGACCAATCATTCTCCCAACTGGCCCTCAAGGGGTCTAAGGAGACCAGCCTCCTGGTCCAGGGGAGTGCCCCACTGGTCCTGCAGTGAATCTGAGTCAGAGCACTAAGGCCATATGGCAGTCAGTTGGTTCTTCCTTCCATTTGTCTATGGCGTCAGCATCCAAGTCCAGTGTTTTGCAGAAAAGCACAATCACTAAGGTCTCTCTGCCCTGTGCAGGACCTTTTAAGTGGGGGCAGGAGGCACCAGCAGGGAAGCACCTCTGGCCTATCCTGAGGTGCCACATCACCTCTCCGCCCCTGTTTCAACCTTCCTGAACAACCTTCTGGGATACTTCAAGAAGATGCCAATTAAGAGTCAATTGCCACATGTACTGCGGGGCTCTCAGCTCCAACCCTTGCTGATATCACTGCCAGGGCCTGCCCCATCTAAACTTCAAAAGTGCCCAATTCCTGATTGGGCTCCAGACTCTGGGTACCTTCCCTTTAGTTAGTGGACCTGGTATGGCCCTCTTCCTGTCACAGGTTGACAGCTGGCTGAATGATGCACAGCTATCCACCCCACCATGTCCTTCTGAGGAGCTGACCAAATATGGGTTAATTGCTCCCTTTGTGGGGGGACACCTTTGTTCCTACTGTTGAAGAGAAGAGTAATTAACCCCACCCAGCATGGTGACAACAGGCCTGGGCTCTGATCCTGAGAAACATTACATTTCTGGTATGACCCATAAGCCGTACAGCTATGATTTTGGACTTTACAGTATTGTTTTTTTCAGACAGGTTACATTGGTATTTGGTGATTGTTATGGCCCGGGTGTCTCAAGACCACGGGGAAGCAAAGCTGCTATCTAGGGAAGCCTTCCCATATGGTAAAATGGAGTGTTTATGCAGACAAGCAGTAAAGCACAATGGCTTTCCTATCTGTGTACAACAACAATATAAGGCCTATCCCATATCAATACCCAATCCTGCTGAGTCCCTTCTGCTCCAGACTGCCTGCGCACATGTTCCTGGGCTGTGCACAACAGGAGTCTACTACTCGCAGGCCTCACATGTTTGCACATGCATGTGCACATGTGCCCACATGTAACCCGCCCAGTGCCCCTTACCTGCCTGCGATGCAGCGGCCTTATCGTAAAAGGTAGACCATGGCAATTTTACCATGACTTTACTGTGGGTGAGCCACAGGTATGAAGCTCTATGACAGTAAGAGGTCAAACAACAGATGATCAAAAAGCAAAAAATCCAGGTGAATTTGATGGTCAGAACCACCTTATCACACACGCCGGGGCCGGCTGATTATTCCAAGGTAGAATTGGCCAGTATGCACAGGTATTCTTTACATACTGACTTATTACAAGTGGCAAGGGGTTCTGAAAGGACACCCAACTCGCTAGTTGTCCACAACCCCAGATACCTTATGCTGGTCCTCGGCTGCTAAGACAACCTACCTCCCCCAGCCTTGAGGCCTCCTCTCCCTACAGGGATCCAAGACTGGACTTTGAACCATCTTGGTTCTAGGTTCATTGCAGCTAAGTCGCTACTTGTCTACATAAGGTGAGCAGCACTAGGCCTACCCTTGCTCTGGGTCATGCAACACTATGCCTCCTGCTCTTTTGGACATGGGTAACATGCCTCAGATCTGATACCTTCACACTGGATATGTCTAGGAAATATCACCTGTGTCACTGGATGGTCCCCTTCTGAAAATTATTCCACCCAGTACCTTCTTTCTGGGTCCCCACATTCTGAAGATGAAGCCTCTTTTGACCCTCACCTACAGCATGCTGCTGTGGTTTATAGCTTCCCCCATCCATTTGGGATGACTGTCTTCTCCATAGAAAGAACAGCTTATGTATTCCTTTTGGTAACTCTCCATCGCAGAGACACACTCTTACCCACCAGGTAAAAGGGTTAGATCATCCAGTCGTGGGTTTCTTGGCAGAAACACATTGATACCCTAGACCCGCTGGTTAGGATTTGCATTGTAGGAGTATGCCAGATTGTTATAATATTCTGTATCTATGCATATATAAGTTGTCTCAAAAAGATGGTGTTTTATTCACTATGTTGGCACTCATAACTTTTGTCTGCTTCTATTTATCATTCCAGCACATATTTTCGGATCACTGAAATAATATCGACTGCCAAAATATCGACTACCCAAAATATTGAGGAAAAAATATCTACAGCCAAAATATCGAGTTTGTATGTACAAACAGGTAAGTACAAAAATATCGAGTACAAAATATCGTTTACAAAAACATAGATGTAAAAAATATCGACTTTATTAAAAAGTGTTAAATTAAATTAAAATTTTAAATTAATTACTAAGATATACTTACAAAGACTTACATTAAATTATAATAATTAAATATTTAATTAAAGTTATAAAAAAAATTAACAATAATATTTATTAAAACATATATATATATATTAACATATTATAATGAAATAATATCCAATTTTATTTATGTACAATAGCAAAATGTAAAAAAATACTATTCCCAATCCAGTGGGTGCAACAGTAGGGAAAGTGTTGGATAGCGTAGGGGTAAAACCACTCCAGTGGGTGCAACAGTAGGGAAAGCGTTGGATAGCGTAGGGGTAAAAATTACGATTCCCACTCCAGTGGGTGCAACAGTAGGGAAAGCGTTGGATAGCGAAGGGGTTAAAATTACTATTCCCACTCCAGAGAGTGCAACAGTAGGGAAAGCGTTGGATAGCGTAGGGGTAAAAATTACTATTCCCACTCCAGTGGGTGCAACAGTAGGGAAAGCGTTGGATAGCGTAGGGGTTTAAATTACTATTCCCACCCCAAAGAGTGCAACAGTAGGGAAAGCGTTGGATAGCGTAGGGGTTTAAATTACTATTCCCACTCCAAAGAGTGCAACAGTAGGGAAAGCATTGGATAGCGTAGAAGTAAAAATTACTATTCCCACTCCAGTGGGTGCAACAGTAGGGAAAGCGTTGGATAGCGTAGAGGTAAAAATTACTATTCCCACTCCAGTGGGTGCAACAGTGGGGAAAGCGTTGGATAGCGTAGGGGTAAAAATTACTATTCCCACTCCAGTGGGTGCAACAGTAGGGAAAGCGTTTGATAGCGTAGGGGTTAAAATGACTATTCCCACTCCAGTGAGTGCAACAGTAGGGAAAGTGTGGGATAGCGTAGGGGTAAAAATTACTATTCCCACTCCAAAGAGTGCAACAGTAGGGAAAGCGTTGGATAGCGTAGGGGTTAAAATTACTATTCCCACTCCAAAGAGTGCAGCAGTAGGGAACGCATTGGATAGCGTAGAGGTAAAAATTACTATTCCCTCTCCAGTGGGTGCAACTGTAGGGAAAGCGTTGGATAGCGTAGGGGTAAAAATTACTATTCCCACTCCAGTGGGTGCAACAGTAGGGAAAGTGTTGGATAGCGTAGGGGTAAAAATTACTATTCCCACTCCATTGGGTGCAACAGTAGGGAAAGTGTTGGATAGCGTAGGGGTTAAAATTACTATTCCCACTCCAGTGAGTGCAACAGTAGGGAAAGTGTTGGATAGCGTAGGGGTAAACATTACTATTCCCACTCCAAAGAGTGCAACAATAGGGAAAGCGTTGGATAGCGTACGGGTTAAAATTACTATTCCCACTCCAAAGAGTGCAGCAGTAGGGAAAGCATTGGATAGCGTAGAGGTAAAAATTATTATTCCCACTCCAGTGAGTGCAACAGTAGGGAAAGCGTTGGATAGCGTAGGGGTAAAAATTACTATTCCCACTTCAGTGGGTGCAACAGTAGGGAAAGAGTTGGATAGCGTAGGGGTAAAAATTACTATTCCCACTCCAGTGGGTGCAACAGTAGGGAAATCGTTGGATAGCGTAGGGTAAAAAATTAATTAAAAGTAATTACTAATTTAATATAATATAAAAATTAATCAATTAAAATTACAAATTAAATTTAATTAGCAATTCTAATTCAATTAATTACCCATAAAATAAATAATTAACAATTAATTCTACAACAATACCAATAAATATGTTTACATATTTAATTAATTATAAATAAATTACTTCCCACCCAATTCCCCTATAAACCCACAACCCACTACAGAAAATAAATTAGAAAAATTAACATAATTAACAATTAATCAATTAATTTAAATTAATTGCCAATTAAATTTTAATTAATTGCCAAATAAAAATTAATTAACAAATAATTAAAAATGTATAACAATAAATTAATTTACATATTTAATTAATTATTATTAAATTACTTCCCACCCAATTCCCCTATAAACCCACAACCCACTACAGAAAATAAATTAGAAAAATTAACATAATTAACAATTAATCAATTCATTTAAGTTAATTGCCAATTACATTTTAATTAATTACCAAATAAAAATTAATTAACAAATATTTAAAAATTTATAACAAAAAATAATTTACATATTTAATTAATTATTACTTCCCACCCTATTCCCCTATAAACCCACAACCCGCTACAGAATTAAATAACGCAAAAATTTAAAAATACAAATTTAATTAATTATTATTATTTATAACATAAATACACACTTTTCACACATATAATAACATAATACACACTATAAAAAATTCAATATTATTAAAAATTAGATCATTTTAATAACCTATATTATATACTTTAATATTTTAACTGTCTATATTTTTAACAGTCGATATTACTTTACTTACCTTAAAAACAATATTTTTGCTGTCTATATTCTGTCCAGTCGATATTTTGTCCAGTCGATATTTAAAACTCGATATTATGTCCAGTCGATATTTTGAAGTTGATATTATGACTGTGCACCCATATTTTCTATACAAGAATCACTTTGGTTCAATAAATATTGAAAATGTCCCTTTGTGTATTCTTTGTACATTTCACTTGGAGAGAGAGAAAGCACAAGTGTCTGAGCTAAAGGTTCTAGGTCTAGAACGGTTCCTGAGGGAACTGTTTTCATGTTCAGTAGTTGCCAGAACTGTTTGCTCCCTGTCTAGGTTAGGGGGGCTTATGGTGGCACTGTGATCTAGCTGGTGTAAGGGACAACATATCCAGTGGGGATGCATGAAATCAGTCTGGCACCATCCTAAGTTCATGGCATCTAAAAACACGCACTTCCTGCTGATCAGTGGAAACAACACAGCATAGCCACCAACGTTGGTTGGTTTCTAATTTTGGATGGATCAATATATCTATCATGCTTCCTCACAGATCCCTACACGTTTTTTATAACCAGATATATCCGTGGTGGTAGTGAAAATAATCCTCAGCTGAGTAGGTGTGAGACGCTGGCTCCGTATATAATGTACACTGGTATAAGTGGACACCTTGCACTGATCCAGACAATCCATATGGGGATTTTAGTGGTCTTAGACAACCTTAGAAAGCTCTCTAAGTGGAAGCTATGGAGAGCAGCCTTCAGGCTTTTTCCAGAAGGAGTGTAAAGCAGCTTGTTTTACCAGAAAATAATCTTAAAGGTATAAGTTAAGTGAAAAAAAAAACAGTGTATTTATAAAATTATGTATTTATTATAAGACACTCACAAACACATACAGGTATCCCCTAGCCAGAGATGTTCACAATGCACACAATACTTTACGATAGAAACAGGTAAGTGGCACAGCATACACAGTGGTCACCAGGGAGCGACCAAACCATATACTAAAATGGAAACCATGACTCGAGTCAAGACTATATCCAGAGGACATAGAAGTGCTGGGGACTCAAGTAAACCACCCAAAGTAAGTAACCAGGAGCCCCACTGAGGTGTGTGCAGAGTGACAACATGACCGCGGGATCAATGCAAGTCAACAGGTAAGTCACGGTTGCAATTTTGAAAAAAAGAGGACCCTTCCCAGTGGACCCTGAAGAAACCCAGTGGAAGACAAGAGGTTGGAGAGCCACCCCACCCGTGGATACCTTAGGAACCAGGATACCTGCATGAGGGAAGCCAGGACCATAGGTGCGAAGTGACTTAGAGACTTCAGGAAGATGCTGCTGCTGGAGAAGGTGAAAGTGTCCGGTGGAACCAAAAGGTGGATTAAAGAAGTGAAAATCCGGCAAGCAGAGGGGACACAGTCTATGCCACTCATGAGTGACCAGGACGCATGGAAGACAAAGGCGAATCAATGTCGGGTGTTGTAGGAGAGCTGACGGTGACCTTGAAACTGCATCTGTGTGGACCAAGCGATGCTGTGGAAGACCATCAGCTGTACACGAGCTATCCCACATTGGATGTCATGAGTTGAGGGGTCGGTGTTCGGCGGGAGCTCCAATAAACTCTGGCAACTGCAACCTACTAAGGAGTAGAAGAAGGTGCAATGTTGGGACCAGCGAGGACCAAGAGACTCACTACAAGCAGAAGAATCAGGACAGGCTCCAAACAAGCAGGGGAGCCCAAAGAATACAAAATGTGAACCTCAACAGGACCCAGAGGCACAGGAGTTGCAAGAGGACCTCGAGCAGCTACCAAAGAAGTAGGCCCACGATGAAAGCAATGCGGTGTGGTGCAGAATTCTGGTAACTGGAAATGCTTGATGTTGGGGTACTTGGAGCCCGAGGATCTGAGAGGAAAGAAGCCAAAAAGCCTTTGCAATTACAAGTCAATGTGGTGTCCAGGGGTTCAATTCCTGCAGTTCTGGCGAGGTATACTGGCCTCCAAATTGGTGAGAGGGCAGGGCAGGCATTGAGGGATGTGAAGAGCTATCACCTGTGTTGCTGAGCCTTTTGGAGTCAGTAGGAGCACATGATCAGCAGACCAGTTAGCTTAGTTGCTGTTCCTGCAGATACAGGGAGGTGACTCCTTCACTTCAAGGGAGAATATTTCAGTTGTCTTGGATTTCCACAGGTCCTGAATGGGTTCCTGTATGAAGCACAGGCACATACATTGCAGCAGACAAGCCCGGCAAAGAGATCAGGAGCAGCAGGCGTTGTCCTGGTTGCAGCCTTGATGCCCAGAGGAAAGACTAGCAAAGTTCAGAATACCCAGACGGTCGAAGTTTAAGTGGTGCCTGGATTGTATCGTGTCCCCCGACAAATCTTGGGACCCACCCACAGGTAAGCCAATAAATACCCTAATGAAAGGGTTGGAATGATACAGGGGTCCTCCCCTAAGGATGGGCTGGACAAGGGGGAGGATACTCCCCTGTAATTTGTCCAGTGTCATGCCACACAGAGAGCCAATGGCTCCCTGAACTGGTTTGAGCTGGACTATGCATTGATGGCATCAAATGTGCCTTGCAAGCATACTATGTAGCGCTGGCAAGCACTACCACCCTGCCCCAATACACTAAATCCTGTCTGGGAGAAATACCTTGTCGTCTTCTAGACTGAGGTACAGTCTGTGTCTTGGGAGAGGAATCTGGCACCACTGGGGATTCAGATCAAGGAACAAACTCGTGTTTGGTCCCACCTTCCTCTTTCGCTGCTCGGCAGATCCACCATCTTTAAGATAGTCTCTTTTCCTTGGTTATTATACAAGCTTCAAAATCATCCCTACTTGATCTCGCCAAGCTGGTTCACACAGCTCAATGCTCCCCTTCACCACTTTCTTTGGGGGGTCTTCCAGGGTTGCCTTGAGGACATGTTTCCAGTTAACCCACTGTGATGGATTGGCAACACCGGACATTCAAGCCTAATATGCAGCCTCACACTTACTTATCTTAAATGATTGGTGGCCCGGGGATATGTCGGACCATTACATTCCGTCTTGTATGCGGGCGCAGTCCAGAGGGTGCTGCCCCCAGCGACTGCCACAGTTTTTGGCTTCTGGCAGCGTACCCTTCGGCAACTGGAGTGGTGGGGTAGAGTAACAAAGGAGGCCCCCTTGGGGCAAAGGCCTCCTGCTGCTACTGGCCGGTCTTCCTGTTTTTTTCAATGGGATAGAATAGTTATGTCTACTGTTGGGAATGTTTTTTATGGGCTGACGCTGAAATCCTTTCAGAAGCTGCAACAAGAGTATGTGATACCTAGATCGCAGCTCCATAAACACTTGCAGTTCCTTCATGCCTTTGCCCTGTCCCAGGGATTCCATTCTCATACAGAACTGTGCATAGAGACTTGGAACCTCAGGGAATTAGGGTGTGCCAAAACTCACCTTCGCACCCAAAATCCCCTACCAGACTAGCTAAAGTGTCTCATTGGTTATTACAAACTCCCAATGTTTAGACAAACCAGAACATGGACTTAGTACACCTCAGGTAACGTGGAACACATGAACACTCTTTCGTTATACAATCATTTCAATCCAGAACAAGGAGTAAATGAGGACGTGTGCACATTTGATATGTTTATTTTCTAATGCAGTGTTCTCAAAGGCAGTATCTTAGCTGATACAAGCAAACATATTATAAGAAACAAAGTAATCAGCATAGTTACTAGTCCATAGAATACAAAAGGTGAAAGCATGTTAAAATGCTAAAGCGAAGAAGGTTAAACAACACCTAATTCTCACCCTCCCTAGCTAGTATATTATATTATATCTAAGAAGGTCTCTTTGGGATTTAGCAGGGTGGCCCCATACCTCAGATCCTAGTGGTAAGATATCACATCATCTTCCATCAGCTCTCTGCACGCGACGCACCATCAAGTGTGTTTTATGCTCTGTGCAATGCAATATAAAACGCGCCTAAAGTCAGAACTTGCCCACAGCGGCATGTATGTTATGTCTTGGAATGTGCAAAGATCAGACCTCATAACAACTACTGTGTTGAGATATCCTTGAAGGTTTCAGCACTCACTGTACAGACACAGCTCATCAAGCAAAGCTGATATCAGAGCAATAACATATTATTCTCGTGTGGAGCAAAACATTCTACTAGGCTCCAAGCTAAAGGAACAATTATGTGTCGTGTGCAGTAGCAGCAAAAAGGTAAAATGAGGTTTAAAGTCCTAATAAGCTCATGCTAACTTAACACAGTGTGTAGGCAAAGCATATCTATATGACACCCTCCCTTGATCAGAGCACTGATAAGATATAATAGGATAAGATAAGAAAAGTGGCACATATTTGAAATGCAGAGTTCAAGAACAATAGTCAGTTCAAATTTGAGTAAGTGAGAAAAAAAAATATTTTCGTCACCCAAAACACCAAAATCTCACTAACATGACAATTTAGTGTTCGTCTTAATCAAAGTCAATAGGTCCGGGGCTTAAAAAAGTTTTTCATATCACCCAAAAAAAATAACAAAAATGTCATTGTCAATAAAGGCATCGATAAACCTCAGCCTAGTACTGAATATGCGAAATAAGCAGCAACGGCTTCCAAAAGGAAGTCACTGTTCTCATCCGAAAACAATTCAGCCATCCAATTCAATAGTGGGAAAGAACATACATGCTCTTCAATTACCGGAGCCTCTAGCACCATCAGAGGACAACTCGGTGGGTTTTCAATGAAGCTGTGTGCCAAGAAATCTTGCGCCGCTGCGAATATATTCCAACGACCCAGCATTCCATGCATCGCTGCAAAGGCCATAATCCCTCCGTCAGAACAAAGCAATTCATGAGCAACTAAGGGGCTCATGAGCTGGTTATAATCCACCTCAGGAGACACCGTATTGCAGAGACACAAATCCAGGGCCCAGTCGAAATCGCAGCTCAGGCAATGAAAGACAGGCTGGACACATGTAAAATAGGAAAATCGAAACGATAATCCATAAGCTGCACTTAAGGTGGCGAGCGGCAGCGCACCATAGAATTCAAGCATCCTGTTGCAAAACAGTGCCAGCCGTGATAGTTCGTCTTGGAACACAGGATGTGCATCCATTTCTAACAAAACAAAATAGCACCAGAACGCCTGCAGCCAGCGCCAGGAGAATGGGAAATCCACCAAATAGGCTGGAAAAGATCAAATGGAAGAAAGCAGGAATGACCCCAAATATCTTCTGAAATGAAGCCACTAAACCACTGCTAACTACTTTAAAAAAGTGAGCCAGCCCCGTTGTGGAGGATGCGTTAAAGATTGTATGAATCAGTTCACCGAAATGCAATGGAAGGTCAGTATTTAATAAAGCATGCACCTCTGTGCGGGTGTTAGCTACGTGAAGGACAAATGTTTCAGGAGCTGATGTCAGGGCGACTTCTTTTTGGGACAATAGAGCCCTTATTCGACTCATCTTATTGAACTCTGCTTTCAAGGTCGGAATCCTCGGCCAGATGGAAACATCCAAGTTCCCATGTGTGGGTGGATACAACACATTTTTACAGCAAACCACACGTTCACTGACTGTAACCACATAAGCAATGCCTTTTATTAACCCACAGCAATCCTCATTATTAGAAAGTAAATAACTGCCGTTTGCCAGTAACGTGAATGTGGGGACGATAGCGGGCACGGGGTGCCTTTCAAAACACAGGCTAAATTGGGCTGTTCTTGATTACAAGAGCCGTGTAATTGAATATGTCTGCACATTAATGAGTGATCTGGTGTTTCGGTGCACTCTTCACCTTTCAGATAAACTTCCTTGCCCTCCCTAAGGCATCTGTATGTAAACTGAAGCGACCAGGCTTCATGTAGATTGGAGCTACAAAGCGGCTCGTATCTACCAATGGTAAAATACTTCATACAATTTTTAAATTCGATAAGAGCGAATGGTAAAGTTATCAAACCGTGGATAAGTCACGTTGCAGTTGTGGCCTCTGCCACAGAGAATAGTAAAGACTCCAATCGTTCAATGTGTAACATGGAAAAAGATGCATCTCTCATGGAAAGCAAACGCTGCTTATCAGTCAAATTAAACTGGGCAAAAAGAGAAAAGGTATTCATGTAATTCCAAGGCACTTTTCCGGCCTTAAGTGTCTGCAGGGTCCACGCAAACTGCATAATAGAACGCAATTAATTTTGATCATGGTATAATACAGACACATCATCTTGCACAATATCAACAACAGATGCCACAATATTATCCAATGTGTAAATGCGGGAAGAAAGCGTGTTAATGCTATTATCAACAAATGCAAGCGCTTTTTCTAAATTTGCTTGATCAATAGCCCTAAGGCGGGTAGCCGCCTCAATCTGTGATGTTTTCCAGATTTCATTATAAACTGCATATATCCATCTTCTAGATCTACCTCTAGCCGGGCCTTTTATGAAATCATTCAAATCAACATCGTCAGTCAGTTTAGATAAATGCAGTTTAACTGACGCCAAGGTAGAATGTTTGAGCCAATTCTGACATCATTTGCCTACTGAATAAGTGGTGACAGAATGGTCATTCTCAAAACGGGGATCGACCCTGACCTGTGTAAAGCCATCAGCTAAACCCAGAAAACGATGTTGGCATGAGTCTGCACTTCTGTGCCACAGCAGCCAACCTTTGGGATTCAAACTGAATATGTTAAAGGACGAATTTAGCAATAGAGTTTGCAACTCTCTGATCGAAAATCTTGTAGTATTACCCCAACCTGAATATTCTTCCAAATCAGGGAAGGAAGGAGTATTTAATTTTTTAGAAGTAGCCAATCCAAAGCATGTTGTCTGTGAAATGGTAGAATTCAAAAACAACATATGATTCGGGATGAGACATAGACGGTGCAAAGCCTCAGTGTTTTGTACCTGCCAACTTTTAGAACCTCAAACAGATTTAAGGTCAACTGTTTCCTTCCACAACTCGTAGCCTCCAACAGCTAGCTGGTCTAGAAAGAACTTCGAGTACAATAACTTAGTATCAGTAAGTCTAACTTTGGACATGGAATTTTCTGTCATTTTAAAATAAAATGATTTGGGATTGGACTGATTGAAATCAGTAAAATATGTGTACTTTTTCAAAACGGTACTTGAGCTGCCGTGTATAGGAGCCGCACAATGCTCCCATTGATTATAATTTACAGTGCTCCTCCTGGAATTAGTTTTATGTAGGTAGTGGTTACCAAAATGTTGGTAACAAAACAAATCACCATAATTAGCAGATTCTAAATACAAATATTCAGCATCAAAGGCAGCATAATATTTCCAATCAGAAAACAACGCTTCTATGGCCTGAACATCCCAATCGTCAGAAAGTATGTTTTGTTTAACTACATCCCCCATGTTAACTCTAAGCACATTAGGGACATTTATAACCTCAGTGGGGCCATGGATTTGAAATTTAACAGCATCCCATACAATCCCATCCAGGACAGGCCAAGCAGTGATGTTAAGAAAACCCAAGTCCCTCTTCAATCTGTGGGCAGTATGCGAGGAGGAATGGGGAGCCAATGTTCCATTGAGATGTCAAATACATGTTCTCTCTTCGGCATAGTGTCCATTGACGAGTCGGAAAAAATAAAACACAAAATCAATTGACATAAAAAGGTAAATCCAAAAAAGCACCAGCCAAATATATGTCCAAGGGGGAATCAAAAAATGTTTTTTAAATAACCTAGTATAGACTGCAATCTGTGAGGGCTTTCCTGATGTGTGTGAAACAGTGTCAAATGAAAATCTGGATTCTGTGGCCAAACAAGTTTGTAAATCAGGTATCGATAAGTCAGTTGGGTAAGTGTAGTCAATTTCATCAAGTTGAGTACCAGGCAATGTACTCAGTAAAGGACTAGAAATTGCAGGCATCTCGAGGGCCACCTCCGGCTCAGGACTTGAAGAAGTGGCCAATACAGAATTTCTCACAATCGAAGGACAGGAGACCGCCGGTGTCATACTAAGAAGAATCGGTCACTCTGTGTATCTTGACATTGTCAATGGAGATATACCTGTTTTCTTTACGACCTGGAAGTGGTGGTAAAATGACCGTTCTTGTGCCCTTCACACCAAGCACTGGAACTGGAGCACGATAAGAAGGACAAAATTCTTTCTTGTTTTTGATCTTCTCCCGAACCAATTCACCAATTTGGGGTACCCAGCCAACTACCGGGATCTGCAATGCATCATCCGAAGTGGAGGGCAAATGTTCCTTTGCAGGACTGTCTCTTGTCTTTTGTAGAGTCTGTAAAACATTGCAATGTTCATCTCCGTCAAAGGACGCAGCAACAGCCACCGAGTCTAGACCGTCAAGGTCCGGTACATACATCTTGATACCAAAGAGCATTTCGTATGGGGTCCGCCCACCCAGAGACCTTCTAGGGAGATTATTAAGAGCACGCTGCATGCCATTGAGATGGGCTAGCCAGTTCCTGCCAGTGCCTATAACTCGAGCTGTCAATGATTGCTTTAAGTCACAGTTCATTCGTTCCACAACACCATTGCCCTCAGGCCTGTATGGAGACAAAAACTTGACTTGGACCCCCAACGAAGCCATGGCATCCTTATACGCCTTAGAGGCGAAAGCAGGACCCTGATCCGAATGGAAGGTACCACAGGCAAAAATCCCTACAAAGACACGCAAATCCCTTATGACAGTCCGTGAATCAGCGCTGCGGTGTGGCCACACCCATACAAAGCGTGTCCATGAATCAACTTCGACTAAGACGTACTTATGTGCAGTATCAGAGGAAAAAGGACCGCAGTGATCTAAATAAACACAACCTAGTGGTTTATAAGAAATGAACAACTGTGTTTGGGGCGGACGCGCAGCAGTTGAAGGCTTAATCTGCTGGCAAATGTCACATTGAAGGACATAATCGCGCGTCTGCTTGTACAGTTCCCGCGACCAAAAACGCTGTTGCAATTAAGACACAGTGGCAGAAACGCCCGCATGCGCAGACGCAACACCTTCATGGGCCGCTGTGAGCAATGTACTTCTGCGATCCGAGTTGGGAATCAATCTCTCCCCAACATCAGGAATTTTCACATAAGGAACCTTATCGGGACTTAAGTTGTATGAGTACTTCGAAGGGAACCCCTTAGGATATTTACCTCCCTTCTCAGTGGCAGCAATAGCCGCAAGATATCATCATCAATCTTACTTTTGGACCATGTAACTGCTGCAACTAAATAAGTCGATACTGCAGATTTCGCTGCCTCATCAGCAAGCGTGTTGCCAACAGCGTGAACTCCAACGCGCTGATGACCAAGAGTATGGATTACAAACACGAGTGGCAACTGCTATTTAAGCTCAGCCACTCTGACCCAGAGCATTTTATGTTTTATTGTGCTACCCTTGGAATCACAAAAATCATTCAGAATCCAAAAGAACAAATTTTCATCGTAAGACTGGGCACAGTAGTAAGAATCACTTACAATAAGGGTCGTCACACTAGGATCAACGTACTCCAATGCAAGCATCAGAGCACGAAGCTCCGCCAATTGTGCGGTGCAGTCCCCTAGAGTCTGCGTGTGCACGACTCTGGACTTGAACTCATCGTTCACCATGGCACCTACCACAATGGCGCATGCGGAAACGTATGCGTGTTTGGAACCATGCGCAACCTGCGCCGAACCATCAGTGTATATGATGCAATGGAAATCCTCCAAAGGCCGCATAGCCAAAGGTGCAGGATGAACGAATTCATATTGCAAAAACTCCTGCGACCGTAAGGAGGTATCAAAAATAAATGTGACATCCGGAGATGTCAATGAAGCAGCCCATTGTATCCACCGAGGGTGCAAAGATTTAGAATTAGGTACACTGGCTTTCGTAACTGCCTCCAAAGTAGGACACGGGGTAACAACCAACATGCATTTTCCCTGTATCAGAGCACTTTCCTTAAGAATCGCCATCTGTACAGCCGTCAAAACTTTCTCCACAGTGGAAAATTGCATTTCAGCCGAAGTGTACTAGTGTGACTTGTAGGCAATAGGTACTGTGTCTCTTTCGTTAAAAGTAAGGTAAGTGAAACCCACCGCCCCAGGGATGATTCTTATCAACAGGTTGGTGTGGTTATCACGAGTCAGTAAGTATTTAGAAGCAAGCAGATTGCAGAATAGTTAGAAACGGGATCTCTGGCTGGCCAAGGCTTGCGCCAAAGTCAGTCAGAGACCACCACTTCCACGTCAGGGCAAGGGAGTCACACACCAAGATAAACCCTGCTCACCCTAAACTTGGAGGCTATGTAGGTTAAGTGTTTGCGCGTGCACCCAGCAACAAGACCCAAGGCCCACCACAAAGGAAACTCCACACAAGGTTATATAAAAATAGCCTTTGTATTATACCAAAACACATTAGATAAGAACGCACATTTTACAATGTGCCAACAGGAACAGCCAGAATTTACAGGGGATATGTACAAGACACGGCCACCTGGACCACTCTCAGGAATCATCACTTTTTAGGAATAGTAATTAGCACATAGAACACTTTTAGAACAGTTTAGCACACAACCAGTAATTACTGGTAAAGGGTAAGTACCTCCTACGCAACCCTAACCACCTTAGGAAAATATTGCGCAGGGAACCAAGACCTCACTAGCAACACCTGTACTTGGAGAAAAACAACCACCTAAGTATCACCAACATTTAGGGGTATAAGCATAGGAACATTACACATGATGCATTAACATTCATAGGTGTAGGAAAGAGAACACATGATGCATCAAAACACATTCAGAGGTGTAAGCAAGGAAAAACAAACGATGCATCAAACACATTTAGAGGTGTAAGGAAGGAAACACATGATGCATCAAAATACATTCAGAGGTGCAAGCGCAAGCAATTGCACAAAACTCACATGAGCCACAACCTGTGGCAGTCGCTAGGCCAACTGGCCTCTCTAGGGCTAGGACGCCCTGTGTCCCAAATGTCGGGGGCCTAAACGTGGCAGTTGCCCACAAAGTGCTGGGCAACTGGTGCAGACAATGATGGGGGAACGTTGGAGCCTCGTGGGCTCAAGAACGCAATGGTGGGGCAAAACACAGCGTGGGAGCCACGGGGCTCTGACCAACTAACTGCCCCTCAAGAGCCTCGCTGGGCTCTAAAGCAAATATAATGTTACCTCGAGCCTCTCTCAGGGCTCTAGCACAAAGAACTGGCACTCGAACCTCCCCGGGCTCGTAAAGCAAAATGGCACCCTGAGCCTCTCGGGCTATCAATACTAAATGTGCCCACTGTAGTTGGAGTCTCACTCGGGGACTCAAGGAGAAGGAAATGCTGCTAACAAGAGTCTCTGCAGCTCAAAAAAGGAACTGGCCGGGCGTCGGTGGAGCCCCACCCTCTGGGGCTCGAGAACAAGTGCGGCCTGACGTTGGAGCCTCTCAGGGGCTCAAGACAGCGACACCCTGCCACACGGAGCCTCACCAAGCCCTTCTCACTTAGCTCACTGGGCCTCCAGGCAGGGAGGCACTCCAAGTGGCGCTACTCCTGGCGCCAGCAACATCAGCAGCCCCTTCTGGCAGGATCCTGGAAGAGAACACCTTTCATGGGGACACATCCCCTTCTTAAACTCTAAAATCCTTTGTTTGTATGTGCAGGGTGGGGGAGAAACCAGTCTCAGCTGGTTTTGGAGCACCCTTGATGGCTCAACCACCCCTTTCATTCACTAGGGAGGCTAGGGTCATTAGACGCACCGCAGGGGGCGGAGCCAGCGTTGTGTGGGGAAAGCCCAGCCCCATTCAGGAACCAGGTGCAGCCATCCCTCACATCACTCAGGCTGATCTCTCCACTCACTCCTGGGCAGACCCATCCAGACTTCCTGGACCCAGGCTTGCCAGCCAGCTCCAGCCAATCATGCTCCAGCACCCTCACTGCACACACACATCAATGTCTAGAAGGGGCACTTCCCCACTAGACACATACAAGTCGCACATACCATTGCGCAGCATTTACTCTCACAAGTTCGCACATACCAAACTCGAGCCTGCACTCCCCACACATCAGGAACTAACATGGACACACACATTCCCCATGCATTCATATGGGAGGGCAGGCCAGCCTCACTACACGCACGCACTTTACTCTGGGACACAGGGTAAAAGTGCACAGAGACCCAAAAATCATGAACGCCAGGTCGCCATTAAAAGCAAAAAGTTCAGGGGAGAACCAGCCCAAAAGGCCCGGGTCCAACAGTATTCACTTGCTATTGTAAACCGCAAACTGGGTGTAACGAGCCATCTTTGCACGAGTGCACCAGTGCAGAGTTAGTGAGTGCACTCTGGCCGACTCTTCCATTCAGCAGCGGCTTGCATTAGGGGCAGGGGCTTGTATTACAATGGAGGAACTGTAAAGGAGGCACGCTAAATACTTCAGCTGTAGCCAGGAGTCCCAGGGCAGCCTGTGATTGTAATATAAAACACATGCTTCCCCCAGCCCACTCCTCCCTCCCCCTCCACACACACACACTGGAGGGGCAGGCACTGGTGAGCCCCAAGTACCTGCACTTCTCATTTCAAGGGATAACTCGAAAGAGTGCGTGTATTGACTGGCAAGATAGATGGTTGAGCAACTGCCAAGGCGAGCTTACACACCATAGTTAGTCTCCCGCCACCATAAATAAAAAAACGACTACAAAATACAATCTTGTGTGTGAGTGAACGCTCACTGCTGACATCTGGGGTGGTGTGAACATCGCGAGTTGGAATTCCTGGCAGTCAGAACAGCCGCCAATTTCTTCTGTGTTCGATAGAGACACGGGGTGCAGTTTCCAATGGTGATATGTATTATGGTCAGCGTCAGTGCTTAGAAACGGCCGACGTTTGGTACGAACCGCTATACAATACAAGAAGTTATCGTGTAAGGGAAAGCTGCACCAGGAGCACCCCCTCCTCTGTGTGCCGACCTCCCTAGACCAATGGTTGGTCCCACCGCACTTTAAGTCCGCTTTGGTTGTGGGAAGGAGGAGCGGTTCAGTGACTGAGACTCAGGACTGTGGCTCAGGAGACGGGTGTGACCCTGGGCATGTAACTTTATCCCCGAGCACCTCTATTCCCTTCTATTCCTAAAACCGCGAGTGCGCAGAGGTGGTTGAGTTTGTACAATTCGCAGGGAGCGATATTTCGTGGTAGCGACACGTGCCATTAGGATGGTAAAAGTTGGTGCCTTTGTAGCCACACACACCCTTTGTCAGCCAACAGCAGCACGCTGAGTAAACTCTCACAGCTACCCATCTACTTTGAAAGACGAGTCTTACTCTGCTGCCCTCCCTCCCTCCTTCCTCCCTGTCTCGGTCTGACTTCCCAGCCTGGGAGTGACTGTCCCTCGGCCTCTCTAACTTCTGTCACTGCCTCAAGTTGTGCGCTCGCGGACGCAGCTCCAGCCACAGATTCCTTTCCTGGGTCCAGGATTGCGCCTTGGGATAAAAAGGGTGGACGCAACCCACAAACACAGTGGCCCGCCTCGTGTGACCCTCACTTTCGGGTTGTGCCTGCTGGCGTTGTGCGAGGCTCACACAATTAAGTTGTGAGACTTTTGGCAGGATCCCTGCGTGCGGGGTTTTCGGACTCCGTGGTGTGGTGTTCTCCACGAATGAATTAAAGAGGAAACCAAGTGTAGTTCAGGAGTCCAGTTTATTCGCCTCATCCATCAACAGCTTCAGGTCGTAACTGACCTGGAATCACACGTACATTCCTATTCTAAGAACATAGTAACATTCCTATTCTAAGCAAGAGGGACTAGAATGTGGGAAGGAGGAAATCAAGTATGAAAACACAACATAACACATCTCCCATCTTTACCAAAACATAGTGAACAGAAAATAAGAAGGCAAAGAAGACAAAGGAAACTAATGAGTAAACGAAAATCAATGACCATAATTTACACATAATCTTTCATGTACATTGGAGCACTGCGTAACCTTTGACTCCTCAAGCGAGAACTGGATGGAGAGTTGTGACAAAAGCGGGAAGAATTGCTCAAGCCAAACAGATTAGATGTGATATCAGAGTCAGACTGAGAAAGGTTCTTAGACTTAACAACTACAACTCGACTCTTGTTCCAAATCCTCCCATCCTGTGTCTTTACGGCATTACCAAAAACTTTAATGACAGGCCTAACATTGGTATACTTGGACCACGGCCGTCTCCCTACCGGTGCCTTTATTTTTATAAGGTCACCTATCTTTACATCATGAAATTTAACACGTTTGACACTGTCAAAATATGCCTTCCTACAAGTTTGTTTCTCAATTTCTCTCTCTCTCCATGCCCCCACATGATTATCCACAAACCCCTTCTTCATGTTCATCCAACCTGGACACCACATCGTGTTGGGAACTCTACCTTTAAATAGCTCAAAAGGAGATTTTCCAGTGGTCGTGTGAGGGGAGTGACGATAAGCGTCTATTCTTTCTCTTAATGCATCCTTCCAATTCAAGCCACTAGCTCTCGCGAGCTGAATGCACTCTTTCAAAGTACGATTGACCCTCTCAACTGCACCATTTGTTTCAGGGTGATATAACGATGTTCTCTTGTGTACTATTCCAAATTTTTTAAGATAATCTTCAAAGACACTAGAACAGAACTGAGGACCGTTATCTGACAGTAAACTATTAGGGAAACTCTCTCTCAAGAATATGTCTGATAAAAACTTTATGACAGAATTAGAAGTAATTTCACAGACTGCACGGACCTCAATCCAGCGTGAATACAAATCAATTAAGACTATCAGATAGGGAGTGTCAGAAACACCCGCAAGAGGCCCTAAAATGTCAATTGCCAATTCATCCCAGGGATGATCAGGTAACTCCCTACACACCATAGGCATTTGCCTGACTTTTAGGATCTTATCACTTGCACAGCATTCCACACACTCCCTCACCAAACGTTCTATTTCTAAGTCCATACCTGGCCACCAAAACTGAGTACGAACCATCTCCTTGGTTTTTACTATCCCCAAATGACCAGAGTGTGCATGAGAGAGCAATTTTTTCCTTAAAGCGAAAGGAGGTATAAGCCTCAACCCACGAGTTAGCATGTCATCTGAAATTGAAAGTTCATGAGAAACCAGAGACCAAGGTTTGTCCAGACGCTTGTTATCTTTTAATAAGGACATTACTTTAACCAACTCCTCATCCTTTGACAATTCCTCTTTCCACTCTTCTTTACTTACAACACCCTCTGTGACCTCACAAACATTTAAATATTCATCCACATCAACATAGTCATCTTCGTATCCCGTATCATCACTTTTAACTAATCTAGAAAAACAATCAGCAGCCTTGTTAGACACACCTGGTAAATACTGGACTTCAAAGTCAAATTCCTGTAAAGATATGATCCATCTTCTTATCCGAGAAGAAATGGAATCTAGTCCTTTTTTACAAAATACTTCCTTCAGAGGCTTATGGTCAGATTTAACAATAAATTTAGTCCCCCAAACTAAATTCTTGAACTTTTTTAATGCCCAATATATCGCTAATGACTCCTTTTCGATTACAGAGTAGTTTAACTCCGGACCACGGAGGCACCTGGATGCACATGCAATTAAAGACTCTTGGCCTTGTTTATTTTGCACCAACACCGCCCCTAATCCCTTTTCACTTGCATCAGTAAAAATGAACGTAGGTAAACCAGGAACAAAAGCCTGCAAGGACGGAGCTTTCTTTAATTCCTCTTTTATTCCCTCAAATTCCTTCTTACACTCATCTGACCAGACAAAAATGACACTTTTACCAGTGAGTCTCCTCATGTTCTTCGTCTTAACCGCAAAATGTACAATAAACTTCCCATAAAATTCTACCATCCCTAAAAAGGACAATAACTCTTCTCTATTGACAGGTTCTGCAACATTACTGATGGAAGTAACTAAATCCGATTTAGGAAAAACACCCTGACTCTTAATACAGTGTCCTAGGTAATTTACTTCTTCTAAGCCAAATTTACACTTCTCTTTCTTAAGAGTCAAACCAGAATCAGCCAGTCTTCTCAACACCTCACACACACGCTCATTGTGTTCCTGCAAGTCCGACCCATACACTAGAAGATCATCCTGGTAACACTTTACCCCAAGAAGACCTTTAAGTATGTGTGTCATAATCCGCTGGAAAACCGAGGCAGCTGATATCAATCTAAAGGGCATCCTTTTGAACTTAAAAGTCCCCATCGGCGTTACAAATGCAGTTAAGTCCTGACAAGAAGTGTCTAGTTCTACCTGGTGGTAGGCGGATGCCAGATCCAGGGTAGTGAAGTATTTCGCACCCTCCAATGTGCCTACCATTTCATCTATGTTGGGTAACGGAAATCTGTCCACCACCACCTCTTTGTTCAACGCTCTTAAGTCAATACACAAACGAATCTCGCCGGTAGGCTTCTTCGCAACCACAATGGGAGACAACCATTCCGTGGCTTCTACAGGTACTATAATGTTATTTGAAACTAACTTTTCTAACTCCTCTTGTACCTTTACCTGTTCTGCTAGTGGAATCCTTCTCACCTTCGCTACTACGGGGATAGCATTTTTCTTAAGCCTGATACAATGCTTATAGCCAGTTAAACATCCCAACTTGTCTTCAAAGACAGATGGAAATTTTCCAGAAAACATGTCAGCAAGATTTTCCACCTCCTGAATTCTCACCTGAGGTGTGGCATTAGGATCAAGTGTGACTCCAAGATCACGTTGGTCACGCCAACTAATTAGAGCATCCCCAAAATTGGTTACATAAATTTTTCCAGGAATGATTTTACTTCCTAATTCCATAGTGGCAGTAAAATAACCTAAAATCTTAATGGGTTTACTGCCATACCCTAGCGGTAAGATGTCACTTTTGAACAGTTTTACATTTTTCCCAAAGGTTTTGTGCAGAAGCTCCTCATCAATCATAGTGATCTGTGAACAAGAATCAAATTTAAATTCAATCATGGCATCATTTACTTTAACTAAATGTGTGGGGTGTTCTAATACTCCATCACTAACTTGAAACGTAACCGTTTTCACCTGTGGTTGTGCCCATTTCTTATACGTATTATCCCTTTTATTACCTTTTGTTCTACAACATTTTGAAAAATGACCTCTTCTCCCACATTCATTGCAAATAACTTTCAAGGCAGGACAATTTGGTGAGTTAGCTAAATTTCCGGGATTAGCACACCTGAAACAAGAAAATTTGTTAGACATATTAAAATTCGGATTATATCTGTTCGTCATATTGTCATTCCTCCCACTGTCTTCTTTTCCCTCTTTCTGAACCTGACAAACTACTTCTTCTACTTTGGATTCGGTTTTCTTCTCAGGTTCTACTATTTTCTCTTTTTCTCCTTTCAGTTCATCTACGCATTTGGTCATGCGTTCGACTTGTTTTGCTATCACAAGTACTTCCTCTAGGGGTGGTTCATCCTTTAGCCATAACTCTTTACGAATGCTGTCATGAGCACATTTTAAGACGAACTGATCTCTGATCCTTTCTTCTAATGTCTGTCCAAACTTACATGAAGACGCCAATTTTCTAAGAGCGGACACGTAGTCTTCTACAGACTCATCTCTCTTCTGACCTCTCAACCCAAAATGGTATCTCTCCATTATTGTGCTTAGTCTTGGAAGATAGTGACGATCTAACTGCACTATTGCTATTTCATACTCGTTTAGGTTTCTCTGTTCCGCAGTTGTGAGTTCCGGCAAGTGTTCTAGTACTTCCTGTCCTTCACCACCTAGACAGTGTAACAATAAAGACAGCTTCCTTTCTGCACTCAGGTTTGTACCACACACTCTCGCATAATTTGCAAAAATCTTCTTCCATTTCTGCCATTTCACACTAGGTTCACCTGGACTTATCAAAAAAAATGCTGGTTGCGTGACATTCTGCATATTTAACTTCTTTCTTTTTATTTTATTTATAGTATACAGTCTTTCTTCTCTTTATCCTTTATTTTGCCCTTAATAAGCTTTTCTTTATTTTCTTCTATAAAGGAATGTCATTAATAAAGATTCAGTTGTATTAAAAATGAGCTTCTCTTTGTCTATTATTTTTTTTTTTCTCAGTGGAGTAGGCTTTGTGAGATCATCCTCTTTTTTTTTTTTTTAAAGACACGTTCTATTTCCCTTCAGAAACGTTCTTTTACACTGTTCACAAAGACAATCAGGGTTCTTTTCTCAATATCCGTGTTTTTTTTTTTATTTTTTTTTTTATGTAAAACGAACGTTCCTTCACTCTACGTTCTTTCAACTGTGAGCACATAAAGTTCATCAATCAGCATCCTTCTTTCTTTTAACGCGCGTTACACACTGCGCGCAATGAGGCTTGAAACGCACAGTGACTTCCTTCACACGTTGCGTGTTGCGTCACTGAACCGCATGACGCCTTCCTCCTGTACGCGCTGAAATCTCTCGCGCATATAGAAACGAGAAGCGCGAGCGTCTTTAACGGCTCAACAAATAAACAACGCGCGTTGTTTATGTTCCTTTTACGTCCCCTTATTATTATTATTTTTTTTTTTTTTTTAACCTCCCTCCGTACTCCTCACCAGATTAAGGAGTTTTCTTTCTTCGTTTTTAACCGTCGATTCAGCCGCTGGGAAGACTTTGCTTCCTTCGAATGTAATACAGCCGCTGGGGAGGTACTTCAAGCAGAGGACAGCTGGGTGTTGAGGCGATGTGAGGTAGGATCGTCGCCAATAATAATGTGGTGTTCTCCACGAATGAATTAAAGAGGAAACCAAGTGTAGTTCAGGAGTCCAGTTTATTCGCCTCATCCATCAACAGCTTCAGGTCGTAACTGACCTGGAATCACACGTACATTCCTATTCTAAGAACATAGTAACATTCCTATTCTAAGCAAGAGGGACTAGAATGTGGGAAGGAGGAAAGCAAGTATGAAAACACAACATAACACGTGGGATGTGGGATTCGGCCACGCTTCGTGGCGTAGTTTGCACACGTGTGTGTCTGTGCTTTCATCACAAATGTGGAATTCACAGTTAGAAATGGCATAGAAATTCTATGATAGAATACACAGGTCGCAGGTTTTTATGTTAAGCGCATTTTGTGCTTCCGAATCACTGATCAAATACTTCAAGCGTGTTTATCTCTCCTAACATGCCAGGTCTTTTTTAGCCAGTTTCTCCAACTCTCTACATCTCTGACACATAAACCTGGTTCGTCCTGCCTCCCATCGCAGTCACGGTCCTTGGTTCTCATTCTTTGTCCTTCCTCTCCCTGCTGCAGTGTTTCGTTCATTCTCTTCATCTTGTATTCTGCCCCCCCCCCACTCTCTTTCTCTTACTCCATGTATCCCCTACCTCAAGTCTCAGGTCGTCTTTATCCCTTGTCACTTTCACCCCACAATCCTATCTCTCGCCTTAGCCTGTATCTTCCCCGCTCTTGCTCCTTATTTCATTCTCCCCATCTCCACCTTCCTCTTGTTCCTTTTCGCAACCTCTCCAAGTCTTTTTTTCTTGCCTTCTTTTTCTTCTTGTCTATTACACATTTTCTCTCCCATTATTCTATTTTTACTCCCCCCATCCCTTTTACTAACATTCTTTCCTTTCATGTCTCTCATCACCCCTCCCCATGCCATCTCAGTTGCCCTATTTTCACTCGTCCTCGCTTCAGACCCCTCTTTATTCGGTTGCGCTCTAATTTTGCTCTCACTGCACAGTTTCCCCCTTTTCTTCTAACTAATGGACCATGTTTTACTCTGTTGGTCGTCCCTTCTCTCCCTCTCCCTTTCTCCAGTCCTTGCTCTAGCCCATGTTTTGTCTGGAACTCCCTTTCTCTTTGTCCCATTCTCGCTTTCATTTTGTAAGGTTCCTCCATTGCACTCGGGATATTTTATGTGTTGGTGTTTCTGTTCACATGGAAGGGAGTGCCGAAGTTATTTTTGTTTCCCTCCATGTGGCTCTCAGTAAATGTTTGTACGTACAGGTATTTGCGATTCTGGCTGCAGAATTGCCTAAGTTTATGTATATTGTGTTGATGTGTATGTGGTTGGCTGTGTGAAGTGGGCTTGCACGTTGCTGAGTGAGTTTGGGTGTTTCTAATTTTTTTAACGCAGATTTTCATTTTCCTGGAAGCATGGTGGTGTCCATGTTTCTCTTGGTATGTGTGTTTGTAGTTGGTTGTGGCAGTAACTGCATTGTTTCAGCATTTATTCGCTGCCTATAGCGTTGGTGTGTATGTTCTGCTGTCTATTTGTTTGTTTTTGTCTGTGTGCGAATTGCATCTTTGATGTGTTAGTGTCTTTCAGTTAGTGTATGCGCGTGTCCTTGTTTGCATCTACATGTGGCAGTGTTTGAATCATTTTCTATGCTGGTCTGTACTTTTGTAACTGTTTGTATTTCTTCCTGTTTGTGGCCATCTGTCCTTGTGTGTGTGGGAAACACAAAGTTGCCGTGGGTCTACTTATGTGCTGTAGCCTGTGTATCTGGGTGTGCTTAAGTGAGAGAGAATGACAAACTGTTGTGTGTATGTGTTCTTCCGTTTGTTGATGCTTCTATATTTGTTATTTGCGTTTCACTGGTTTTCTGATTGGGTTTGTTTTCCTCCCTATTTTTTGCTGTGTGTCTATTTGTCTGCCTGCTTGTGTCTGCTTTGCTGAAAGTGTTTGCATGTATCTGTGTGTAGAGTTGCGTATTTTGCTTAGCGTTTGTATATGTTGGTTGGTTTGTTTGTTCACCCTGCTTTAAGTATTTGTTCTTATGAGGGCTGTGCTTAGCCTCTTCTTATATACGTTGTCATCTACAGACCAAAAATTGGACGCTTGAGGCACGGTCACTGCAGATTCTGTCAGACTGCTGTAATCCCATCAGACTTGGCCAGGTAACCTGAATGTCAATGGTTTGCTTGGTTAACAGCAATACTATTTACATAGGTTACAAAGAGTAATGAGAACCCGGTCAGGTAGTGTCTTCTCAACCATGCAGCAAAAATAATTATTCCGGAAGTGAAATCAACCATTAGGGTTAAAATGCAGTTTCTATTATGATGGCAGTCCTTCTAATGGTTTGTTGCTTAAATACGCAAAGGTGCGACATTTGGGCCCCAAAAGAGGTTTGTTTATGCAGGCTAGCAAATTGATTATTATTTCCCCGAAATTGATATTACGTGAACAGACCTGACTTTAGAGATTATTAATATGTCGTTACCAGGCTAACACGTAGCGTTGTCGCAGCTGGAGATGCCGTCATTAATAGTCCTTATTAGCAGTTGGCAAGCACGAACAAAACCAGCTTTGTTGCAGTAATGTGCAATAATGTGGAACATCGCTAAATAATTATAAGGTCCCAAAGGCGAGACCGATTGCATTGCAAATGCTTGTTTTGTTCCTCTTGTCTGAATTTCCTGTGCAAAAGCGAGGGAGGAAAGTTACCAAATTCTTATTTCCAAAAGAGGTCGCACACTGCTCGTCCCATCAGCGCATGACCCCGGAGCATGATGGTCGATGTAGTAGGTATCAGCGGGTGCGCTTCTACCCGAGTCTTCAGTCTTGAGGGTGTTCACTGATGTGCTTGCCATCCCTGGACACGTGTTTCGAGGTCATTACCTCTCATCAGCAGGGATTAGGCGTGTGCACCGGGTTGCTGCGTGGGCTGCCGAAAATATTCATAGCTCCAGATACCTCTTATGGTGCGCAGATGCGTTGTCTCGAGGTCGTCACCTCCACCGGTTCAAGGGAGCCTGTATAAATAGTATTTCCAAAAGAGGTCACACACTGCTCGCCCCATCAGCGTGTGACCCCGGAGCATGATGGTCGATGTAGTAGGTATCAGCGGGTGCGCTTCTACCCGAGTCTTCAGTCTTGAGGGTGTTCACTGATGTGCTTGCCATCCCTGGACACGTGTTTCGAGGTCATTACCTCTCATCAGCAGGGATTAGGCGTGTGCACGGGGTTGCTGCGTGGGCTGCCGAAAATATTCATAGGTCCAGATACCTCTTATGGCGCGCAGGTGCAATGTCTTGAGGTCGTCACCTCCACCGGCTGAAGGGAGCCTGTATAAATAGTATTTCCAAAAGAGGTCGCACACTGCTCGTCCCATCAGCGTGTGACCCTGGAGCATGATGGTCGATGTAGTAGGTATCAGCGGGTGCGCTTCTACCCGAGTCTTCAGTCTTGAGGGTGTTCACTGATGTGCTTGCCATCCCTGGTCACGTGTTTCGAGGTCATTACCTCTCATCAGCAGGGATTAGGCGTGTGCACGGGGTTGCTGCGTAGGTTGCCGAAAATATTCATAGGTCCAGATACCTCTTATGGCGCGCAGGTGCGTTGTCTCGGGGTCATCACCTCCACCAGCTCAAGGGAGCCTGTAAAAATAGTATTTCCAAAAGAGGTCGCATACTGCTCGTCCCATCAGCGTGTGACCCCGGAGCATGATGGTCGATGTAGTAGGTATCAGCGGGTGCGCTTCTATCCGAGTCTTCAGTCTTGAGGGTGTTCACTGATGTGCTTGCTATCCCTGGACACGTGTTTCGAGGTCATTACCTCTCATCAGCAGGGATTAGGCGTGTGCACGGGGTTGCTGCGTGGGCTGCCAAAAATATTCATATGTCCAGATACCTCTTATGGTGCGCAGGTGCGTTGTATCGAGGTCGTCACCTCCACCGGCTCAAGGGAGCCTGTATAAATAGTATTTCCAAAAGAGGTCCCACACTGCTCGTCCCATCAGCGTGTGACCCCGGAGCATGATGGTCGATGTAGTAGGTATCAGCGGGTGCGCTTCTATCCGAGTCTTCAGTCTTGAGGGTGTTCACTGATGTGCTTGCTATCCCTGGACACGTGTTTCGAGGTCATTACCTCTCATCAGCAGGGATTAGGCGTGTGCACGGGGTTGCTGCGTGGGCTGCCAAAAATATTCATATGTCCAGATACCTCTTATGGTGCGCAGGTGCGTTGTATCGAGGTCGTCACCTCCACCGGCTCAAGGGAGCCTGTATAAATAGTATTTCCAAAAGAGGTCCCACACTGCTCGTCCCATCAGCGTGTGACCCCGGAGCATGATGGTCGATGTAGTAGGTATCAGCGGGTGCGCTTCTACCCAAGACTTCAGTCTTGAGGGTGTTCACTGATGTGCTTGCCATCCCTGGAAATGTGTTTCGAGGCCATTACCTCTCATCAGCAGGGATTAGGCGTGTTCACGGGGTTGCTGCGTGGGCTGCCGAAAATATTCATAGGTCCAGATACCTCTTATGGTGCGCAGGTGCATTGTCTCGAGGTCGTCACCTCCACCGGCTCAAGGGAGCCTGTATAAATAGTATTTCCAAAAGAGGTCGCATACTGCTCGTCCCATCAGCGTGTGACCCCGGAGCATGATGGTAAATGTAGTAGGTATCAGCGGGTGCGCTTCTACCCGAGTCTTCAGTCTTGAGGGTGTTCACTGATGTGCTTGCCATCCCTGGACACGTGTTTCGAGGTCATTACCTCTCATCAGCAGGGATTAGGCGTGTGCACGGGGTTGCTGCGTGGGCTGCCAAAAATATTCATAGGTCCAGATACCTCTTATGGTGCGCAGGTGCGTTGTATCGAGGTCGTCACCTCCACCGGCTAAAGGGAGCCTGTATAAATAGTATTTCCAAAAGAGGTCCCACACTGCTCGTCCCATCAGCGTGTGACCCCGGAGCATGATGGTCGATGTAGTAGGTATCAGCAGGTGCGCTTGTACCCGAGTCTTCAGTCTTGAGGGTGTTCACTGATGTGCTTGCCATCCCTGGACACGTGTTTAGAGGTCATTACCTCTCATCAGCAGGGATTAGGCGTGTGCACGGGGTTGCTGCGTGGGCTGCCGAAAATATTCATAGGTCCAGATACCTCTTATGGCGCGCAGGTGCGTTGTCTCAAGGTCGTCACCTCCACCGACTCAAGGGAGCCTGTATACATAGTATTTCCAAAAGAGGTCGCACACTGCTCGTCCCATCCGCGTGTGACCCCTGAGCATGATGGTCGATGTTGTAGGTATCAGCGGGTGCGCTTCTACCCGAGTCTTCAGTCTTGAGGGTGTTCACTGATGTGCTTGCCATCCCTGGACACGTGTTTCGAGGTCATTACCTCTCATCAGCAGGGATTAGGCGTGTGCACGGGGTTGCTGCGTGGGCTGCCGAAAATATTCATAGGTCCAGATACCTGTTATGGCGCGCAGGTGAGTTGTCTTGAGGTCGTCACCCCCACCGGCTCAGGGGAGCCTGTATAAATAGTATTTCCAAAAGAGGTCGCACACTGCTCGTCCCATCAGTGTGTGACCCCAGAGCATGATGGTCGATGTAGTAGGTATATTCTGACACATAAACCTGGTTCGTCCTGCCTCCCATCGCAGTCACGGTCCTTGTTTCTCGTTCTTTGTCCTTCCTCTCTCTGCTGCAGTGTTTCATTCATTCTCTTCATCTTGTATTCTGACCCCCCACTCTCTTTGTCTTACTCCATGTATCCCCTACCTCAAGTCTCAGGTCGTCTTTATCCCTTGTCACTTTCACCCCACAATCCTATCTCTCGCCTTAGCCTGTATCTTCCCCGCTCTTGCTCCTTATTTCATTCTCCCCATCTCCACCTTCCTCTTGTTCCTTTTCTCAACCTCTCTAAGTCTTTTTTTCTTGCCTTCTTTTTCTTCTTGTATATTACACATTTTCTCTCCCATTATTCTATTTTTACTCCCCCCATCCCTTTTACTAAGATTCTTTCCTTTCATGTCTCTCATCACCCCTCCCCATGTCATCTCAGTTGCCCTATTTTCACTCGTCCTCGCTTCAGACCCCTCTTTATTCGGTTGCGCTCTAATTTTGCTCTCACTGCACAGTTTCCCCCTTTTCTTCTAACTAATGGACCATGTTTTACTCTGTTGGTCGTCCCTTCTCTCCCTCTCCCTTTCTCCAGTCCTTGCTCTAGCCCATGTTTTGTCTGGAACTCCCTTTCTCTTTGTCCCATTCTCGCTTTCATTTTGTAAGGTTTCCCCCATTGCAATAGGGATATTTTATGTGTTGGTGTTTCTGTTCACATGGAAGGGAGTGCCGAAGTTATTTTTGTTTCCCTCCATGTGGCTCTCAGTAAATGTTTGTACGTACAGGTATTTGCGATTCTGGCTGCAGAATTGCCTAAGTTTATGTATATTGTGTTGATGTGTATGTGGTTGGCTGTGTGAAGTGGGCTTGCACGTTGCTGAGTGAGTTTGGGTGTTTCTAATTTTTTTAACACAGATTTTCATTTTCCTGGAAGCATGGTGGTGTCCATGTTTCTCTTGGTATGTGTGTTTGTAGTTGGTTGTGGCAGTAACTGCATTGTTTCAGCATTTATTCGCTGCCTATAGCGTTGGTGTGTATGTTCTGCTGTCTATTTGTTGGTTTTTGTCTGTGTGCGAATTGCATCTTTGATGTGTTAGTGTCTTTCAGTTAGTGTATGCGCGTGTCCTTGTTTGCATCTACATGTGGCAGTGTTTGAATCATTTTCTATGCTGGTCTGTACTTTTGTAACTGTTTGTATTTCTTCCTGTTTGTGGCCATCTGTCCTTGTGTGTGTGGGAAACACAAAGTTGCCGTGGGTCTACTTATGTGCTGTAGCCTGTGTATCTGGGTGTGCTTAAGTGAGAGAGAATGACAAACTGTTGTGTGTATGTGTTCTTCCGTTTGTTGATGCTTCTATATTTGTTATTTGCGTTTCACTGGTTTTCTGATTGGGTTTGTTTTCCTCCCTGTTTTTTGCTGTGTATCTATTTGTCTGCCTGCTTGTGTCTGCTTTGCTGAAAGTGTTTGCATGTATCTGTGTGTAGAGTTGCGTATTTTGCTTAGCGTTTGTATATGTTGGTTGGTTTGTTTGTTCACCCTGCTTTAAGTATTTGTTCTTATGAGGGCTGTGCTTAGCCTCTTCTTATATACGTTGTCATCTACAGACCAAAATTTGGACGCTTGAGGCACGGCCACTGCAGATTCTGTCAGACTGCTGTAATCCCATCAGACTTGGCCAGGTAACCTGAATGTCAATGGTTTGCTTGGTTAACAGCAATACTATTTACATAGGTTACAAAGAGTAATGAGAACCTGGTCAGGTAGTGTCTTCTCAACCATGCAGCAAAAATAATTATTCCGGAAGTGAAATCAACCATTAGGGTTAAAATGCAGTTTCTATTATGATGGCTGTCCTTCTAATGGTTTGTTGCTTAAATACGCAAAGGTGCGACATTTGGGCCCCAAAAGAGGTTTGTTTATGCAGGCTAGCAAATTGATTATTATTTCCCCGAAATTGATATTACGTGAACAGACCTGACTTTAGAGATTATTAATATGTCGTTACCAGGCTAACACGTAGCGTTGTCGCAGCTGGAGATGCCGTCATTAATAGTCCTTATTAGCAGTTGGCAAGCACGAACAAAACCAGCTTTGTTGCAGTAATGTGCAATAATGTGGAACATCGCTAAATAATTATAAGGTCCCAAAGGCGAGACCGATTGCATTGCAAATGCTTGTTTTGTTCCTCTTGTCTGAATTTCCTGTGCAAAAGCGAGGGAGGAAAGTTACCAAATTCTTATTTCCAAAAGAGGTCGCACACTGCTCGTCCCATCAGCGCATGACCCCGGAGCATGATGGTCGATGTAGTAGGTATCAGCGGGTGCGCTTCTACCCGAGTCTTCAGTCTTGAGGGTGTTCACTGATGTGCTTGCCATCCCTGGACACGTGTTTCGAGGTCATTACCTCTCATCAGCAGGGATTAGGCGTGTGCACCGGGTTGCTGCGTGGGCTGCCGAAAATATTCATAGCTCCAGATACCTCTTATGGTGCGCAGATGCGTTGTCTCGAGGTCGTCACCTCCACCGGTTCAAGGGAGCCTGTATAAATAGTATTTCCAAAAGAGGTCACACACTGCTCGTCCCATCAGCGTGTGACCCCGGAGCATGATGGTCGATGTAGTAGGTATCAGCGGGTGCGCTTCTACCCGAGTCTTCAGTCTTGAGGGTGTTCACTGATGTGCTTGCCATCCCTGGACATGTGTTTCGAGGTCATTACCTCTCATCAGCAGGGATTAGGCGTGTGCACGGGGTTGCTGCGTGGGCTGCCGAAAATATTCATAGGTCCAGATACCTCTTATGGCGCGCAGGTGCAATGTCTTGAGGTCGTCACCTCCACCGGCTGAAGGGAGCCTGTATAAATAGTATTTCCAAAAGAGGTCGCACACTGCTCGTCCCATCAGCGTGTGACCCCGGAGCATGATGGTCGATGTAGTAGGTATCAGCGGGTGCGCTTCTACCCGAGTCTTCAGTCTTGAGGGTGTTCACTGATGTGCTTGCCATCCCTGGTCATGTGTTTCGAGGTCATTACCTCTCATCAGCAGGGATTAGGCGTGTGCACAGGGTTGCTGCGTAGGTTGCCGAAAATATTCATAGGTCCAGATACCTCTTATGGCGCGCAGGTGCGTTGTCTCGAGGTCATCACCTCCACCGGCTCAAGGGAGCCTGTATAAATAGTATTTCCAAAAGAGGTCGCATACTGCTCGTCCCATCAGCGTGTGACCCCGGAGCATGATGGTCGATGTAGTAGGTATCAGCGGGTGCGCTTCTATCAGAGTCTTCAGTCTTGAGGGTGTTCACTGATGTGCTTGCCATCCCTGGACACGTGTTTCGAGGTCATTACCTCTCATCAGCAGGGATTAGGCGTGTGCACGGGGTTGCTGCGTGGGCTGCCAAAAATATTCATATGTCCAGATACCTCTTATGGTGCGCAGGTGCGTTGTATCGAGGTCGTCACCTCCACCGGCTCAAGGGAGCCTGTATAAATAGTATTTCCAAAAGAGGTCGCATACTGCTCCTCCCATCAGCGTGTGACCCCGGAGCATGATGGTAAATGTAGTAGGTATCAGCGGGTGCGCTTCTACCCGAGTCTTCAGTCTTGAGGGTGTTCACTGATGTGCTTGCCATTCCTGGACACGTGTTTCGAGGTCATTACCTCTCATCAGCAGGGATTAGGCGTGTGCACGGGGTTGCTGCGTGGGCTTCCAAAAATATTCATAGGTCCAGATACCTCTTATGGTGCGCAGGTGCGTTGTATCGAGGTCGTTACCTCCACCGGCTAAAGGGAGCCTGTATAAATAGTATTTCCAAAAGAGGTCCCACACTGCTCGTCCCATCAGCGTGTGACCCCGGAGCATGATGGTCGATGTAGTAGGTATCAGCGGGTGCGCTTCTACCCAAGACTTCAGTCTTGAGGGTGTTCACTGATGTGCTTGCCATCCCTGGAAACGTGTTTCGAGGCCATTACCTCTCATCAGCAGGGATTAGGCGTGTTCACGGGGTTGCTGCGTGGGCTGCCGAAAATATTCATAGGTCCAGATACCTCTTATGGTGCGCAGGTGCATTGTCTTGAGGTCGTCACCTCCACCGACTCAAGAGAGCCTGTATAAATAGTATTTCCAAAAGAGGTCGCACACTGCTCGTCCCATCAGCGTGTGATCCTGGAGCATGATGGTCGAAGTAGTAGGTATCAGCAGGTGCGCTTCTACCCGAGTCTTCAGTCTTGAGGGTGTTCACTTATGTGCTTGCCATCCCTGGACACGTGTTTTGAGGTCATTACCTCTCATCAGCAGGGATTAGGCGTGTGCACGGGGTTGGTGCGTGGGCTGCCGAAAATATTCATAGGTCCAGATACCTCTTATGGCGCGCAGGTGTGTTGTCTCGAGGTCGTCACCTCCACCGGCTCAAGGGAGCCTGTATAAATAGTATTTCCAAAAGAGGTCGCATACTGCTCGTCCCATCAGCGTGTGACCCCGGAGCATGATGGTCGATGTAGTAGGTATCAGCGGGTGCGCTTCTACCCGAGTCTTCAGTCTTGAGGGTGTTCACTGATGTGCTTGCCATCCCTGGTCATGTGTTTCGAGGTCATTACCTCTCATCAGCAGGGATTAGGCGTGTGCACAGGGTTGCTGCGTAGGTTGCCGAAAATATTCATAGGTCCAGATACCTCTTATGGCGCGCAGGTGCGTTGTCTCGAGGTCATCACCTCCACCGGCTCAAGGGAGCCTGTATAAATAGTATTTCCAAAAGAGGTCGCATACTGCTCGTCCCATCAGCGTGTGACCCCGGAGCATGATGGTCGATGTAGTAGGTATCAGCGGGTGCGCTTCTATCCGAGTCTTCAGTCTTGAGGGTGTTCACTGATGTGCTTGCCATCCCTGGACACGTGTTTCGAGGTCATTACCTCTCATCAGCAGGGATTAGGCGTGTGCACGGGGTTGCTGCGTGGGCTGCCAAAAATATTCATATGTCCAGATACCTCTTATGGTGCGCAGGTGCGTTGTATCGAGGTCGTCACCTCCACCGGCTCAAGGGAGCCTGTATAAATAGTATTTCCAAAAGAGGTCGCATACTGCTCCTCCCATCAGCGTGTGACCCCGGAGCATGATGGTAAATGTAGTAGGTATCAGCGGGTGCGCTTCTACCCGAGTCTTCAGTCTTGAGGGTGTTCACTGATGTGCTTGCCATTCCTGGACACGTGTTTCGAGGTCATTACCTCTCATCAGCAGGGATTAGGCGTGTGCACGGGGTTGCTGCGTGGGCTTCCAAAAATATTCATAGGTCCAGATACCTCTTATGGTGCGCAGGTGCGTTGTATCGAGGTCGTCACCTCCACCGGCTAAAGGGAGCCTGTATAAATAGTATTTCCAAAAGAGGTCCCACACTGCTCGTCCCATCAGCGTGTGACCCCGGAGCATGATGGTCGATGTAGTAGGTATCAGCGGGTGCGCTTCTACCCAAGACTTCAGTCTTGAGGGTGTTCACTGATGTGCTTGCCATCCCTGGAAACGTGTTTCGAGGCCATTACCTCTCATCAGCAGGGATTAGGCGTGTTCACGGGGTTGCTGCGTGGGCTGCCGAAAATATTCATAGGTCCAGATACCTCTTATGGTGCGCAGGTGCATTGTCTTGAGGTCGTCACCTCCACCGACTCAAGAGAGCCTGTATAAATAGTATTTCCAAAAGAGGTCGCACACTGCTCGTCCCATCAGCGTGTGATCCTGGAGCATGATGGTCGATGTAGTAGGTATCAGCAGGTGCGCTTCTACCCGAGTCTTCAGTCTTGAGGGTGTTCACTTATGTGCTTGCCATCCCTGGACACGTGTTTTGAGGTCATTACCTCTCATCAGCAGGGATTAGGCGTGTGCACGGGGTTGGTGCGTGGGCTGCCGAAAATATTCATAGGTCCAGATACCTCTTATGGCGCGCAGGTGTGTTGTCTCGAGGTCGTCACCTCCACCGGCTCAAGGGAGCCTGTATAAATAGTATTTCCAAAAGAGGTCGCATACTGCTCGTCCCATCAGCGTGTGACCCCTGAGCATGATGATCGATGTAGTAGGTATCAGCGGGTGCGCTTCTATCTGAGTCTTCAGTCTTGAGGGTGTTCACTGATGTGCTTGCCATCCCTGGACACGTGTTTCGAGGTCATTACCTCTCATCAGCAGGGATTAGGCGTGTGCACGGGGTTGCTGCGTGGGCTGCCGAAAATATTCATAGGTCCAGATACCTGTTATGGCGCAGGTGAGTTGTCTTGAGGTCGTCACCCCCACCGGCTCAGGGGAGCCTGTATAAATAGTATTTCCAAAAGAGGTCGCACACTGCTCGTCCCATCAGCGTGTGACCCCAGAGCATGATGGTCGATGTAGTAGGTATCAGCGGATGCGCTTCTACCCGAGTCTTCAGTCTTGAGGGTGTTCACTGATGTGCTTGCCATCCCTGGACACGTGTTTCGAGGTCATTACCTCTCATCAGCAGGGATTAGGCGTGTGCACGGGTTTGCTGCGTGGGCTGCCGAAAATATTCATAGGTACAGATACCTCTTATGGTGCGCAGGTGCGTTGTCTCAAGGTCGTCACCTCCACCGGCTCAAGGGAGCCTGTATAAATAGTATTTCCAAAAGAGGTCGCACACTGCTCGTCCCATCAGCGTGTGACCCCGGAGCATGATGGTCGATGTAGTAGGTATCAGCGGGTGCGCTTCTACCCGAGTCTTCAGTCTTGAGGGTGTTCACTGATGTGCTTGCCATCCCTGGAAACGTGTTTCGAGGCCATTACCTCTCATCAGCAGGGATTAGGCGTGTTCACGGGGTTGCTGCGTGGGCTGCCGAAAATATTCATAGGTCCAGATACCTCTTATGGTGCGCAGGTGCATTGTCTTGAGGTCGTCACCTCCACCGACTCAAGAGAGCCTGTATAAATAGTATTTCCAAAAGAGGTCGCACACTGCTCGTCCCATCAGCGTGTGATCCTGGAGCATGATGGTCGATGTAGTAGGTATCAGCAGGTGCGCTTCTACCCGAGTCTTCAGTCTTGAGGGTGTTCACTTATGTGCTTGCCATCCCTGGACACGTGTTTTGAGGTCATTACCTCTCATCAGCAGGGATTAGGCGTGTGCACGGGGTTGGTGCGTGGGCTGCCGAAAATATTCATAGGTCCAGATACCTCTTATGGCGCGCAGGTGTGTTGTCTCGAGGTCGTCACCTCCACCGGCTCAAGGGAGCCTGTATAAATAGTATTTCCAAAAGAGGTCGCATACTGCTCGTACCATCAGCGTGTGACCCCGGAGCATGATGGTAAATGTAGTAGGTATCAGCGGGTGCGCTTCTACCCGAGTCTTCAGTCTTGAGGGTGTTCACTGATGTGCTTGCCATCCCTGGACACGTGTTTCGAGGTCATTACCTCTCATCAGCAGGGATTAGGCGTGTGCACGGGGTTGCTGCGTGGGCTGCCAAAAATATTCATAGGTCCAGATACCTGTTATGGCGCGCAGGTGAGTTGTCTCGAGGTCGTCACCTCCACCGGCTCAAGGGAGCCTGTATAAATAGTATTTCCAAAATAGGTCGCATACTGCTCGTCCCATCAGCGTGTGACCCCTGAGCATGATGATCGATGTAGTAGGTATCAGCGGGTGCGCTTCTATCTGAGTCTTCAGTCTTGAGGGTGTTCACTGATGTGCTTGCCATCCCTGGACACGTGTTTCGAGGTCATTACCTCTCATCAGCAGGGATTAGGCGTGTGCACGGGGTTGCTGCGTGGGCTGCCGAAAATATTCATAGGTCCAGATACCTGTTATGGCGCAGGTGAGTTGTCTTGAGGTCGTCACCCCCACCGGCTCAGGGGAGCCTGTATAAATAGTATTTCCAAAAGAGGTCGCACACTGCTCGTCCCATCAGCGTGTGACCCCAGAGCATGATGGTCGATGTAGTAGGTATCAGCGGATGCGCTTCTACCCGAGTCTTCAGTCTTGAGGGTGTTCACTGATGTGCTTGCCATCCCTGGACACGTGTTTCGAGGTCATTACCTCTCATCAGCAGGGATTAGGCATGTGCACGGGTTTGCTGCGTGGGCTGCCGAAAATATTCATAGGTACAGATACCTCTTATGGTGCGCAGGTGCATTGTCTTGAGGTCGTCACCTCCACCGACTCAAGAGAGCCTGTATAAATAGTATTTCCAAAAGAGGTCGCACACTGCTCGTCCCATCAGCGTGTGATCCTGGAGCATGATGGTCGATGTAGTAGGTATCAGCAGGTGCGATTCTACCCGAGTCTTCAGTCTTGAGGGTGTTCACTTATGTGCTTGCCATCCCTGGACACGTGTTTTGAGGTCATTACCTCTCATCAGCAGGGATTAGGCGTGTGCACGGGGTTGGTGCGTGGGCTGCCGAAAATATTCATAGGTCCAGATACCTCTTATGGCGCGCAGGTGTGTTGTCTCAAGGTCGTCACCTCCACCGGCTCAAGGGAGCCTGTATAAATAGTATTTCCAAAAGAGGTCGCACACTGCTCGTCCCATCAGCGTGTGACCCCGGAGCATGATGGTCGATGTAGTAGGTATCAGCGGGTGCGCTTCTACCCGAGTCTTCAGTCTTGAGGGTGTTCACTGATGTGCTTGCCATCCCTGGACACGTGTTTCGAGGTCATTACCTCTCATCAGCAGAGATTAGGCGTGTGCATGGGGTTGCTGCGTGGGCTGCCGAAAATATTCATAGGTCCAGATACCTCTTATGGCGCGCAGATGCGTTGTCTCGAGGTCGTCACCTCCACCGGCTCAAGGGAGCCTGTATAAATAGTATTTCCAAATGAGGTCGCACACTGCTCGTCCCCTCAGCGTGTGACCCCGGAGCATGATGGTCGATGTAGTAGGTATCAGCGGGTGCGCTTCTACCCGAGTCTTCAGTCTTGAGGGTGTTCTTGCCTGCTGACTCAGGGCTGTTGGATTGCTCCTGCATTCCCGGCGAAGGAAGGGTTCGCGTGGGGTGATTGGCATCGCGTTTGCACCTTCAGTAACTCCAGTTAATGTATATGTAAAGTTTGCAGTTTGCGAAACCACAGTCCAGTGTTTCGTGCACGACTTACTTAAATAGGGAAGGATAATAGCTGAAGATGTGAAGTGTTTTGAAATATTCACAAACCCAAACCTTGGTTATATAGCTGGCATGTTGCTCTGTTTTAAGGGTACAACAAAGAGCTTCCAGCATGTGTTTCAGGTTGCCTGTGTGCTCTGTTGAGCCATGTGGCCTGTGGAAGAGACTAGGCGGCTGGTTTTTTTCTTGCATTTTCTCATATCTTTGTTTTCAGCTGATTCAGCACTAGGCTGACACCACCCTTTCTTTCTCTGGTCTGAGTCAGACCGAGCTGAGGGTTTCCCCTGCCCCCCTCCCCACAAACAAGTTCCCTCTGCCTCTCGCTTCTGGGCAAATTGCTGGTGATGGTGGCCTGGTTTGAGAAGAAAGGGGCCATCTGTTCACCCTGTGTACACAGCAGCAGGGAGACGGTGACATCAACCCTGCTGCGGCTAAATTACCAGGCGGCAGCAAGACAAGCCTAGAGCCATAAAGTATGGTGATTGTGGCCAGGGCATGATGTGTTGCCAGAATTGTGTACATGTGTTTATGTTTAGTGTGTGTGCGTGTTTGTGTCTGTTTGAACTTTGCCATTTTTGTGTTTGCATGTAAATTGCCACTTGTGTACCCAAATGTAAATCTTGATTGTATTTATCATCTACACACACTATAGTGCACAAATATAGCGTTTGCAGCCATGAGTGTGTCTATATTATGTGACATTGTCACTAAACTGTTTAAGTTAGGCACTTTTACATTATGTGTTCCAAGCCAAGTAGGATTTATGTTTGATTGGAAAATGTCTTTTGTTGAACGCCTGACTTGCTTCTCGTTACAGTCCTTCATTAGTTGAGGTAAAAATATTCAGTTGCCCACCCAATTCTTTTGAAACTGTTGATGGGATTGTTGAAAAAAGGCCAATACCGTAAGCTGTCAAATTTGCCTCTTCACGTGGAACTTTGATTGAAAATGTAATTATGAATTCTTGAACGCTAGCTTCAGAGTATTTCACTTATTTGTTGAATCCTGATGTTCTGGGCATCTACTGGCACAACCCGCAAGAATACTACATCTTTGGCTGCTAATGACAAAGATATTTCATACTTGCATCTAGTTATGCATTGAGAATTGTGATGACGTGTAAGAGTACTTTACATCTTCTCTGCCCATTGGTATCAGTACTGAGGTACAGATGTTGTTTGCAAACCTTGGGCACCTTTCCTTTCAGTGTGTAATGTGGCCTTGTGCAGTGGAATGGTGTTTGAGGAGCGGATTAGAGAGGACATTGTAGTGAAGTACTCTTCTGTTGGCACTCTAAAAGGTAATGGACTTCTGCACCCCTGCCATAAGTGTCCCAGCTGCAGTTATATCTGAAAACTTGGTACCGGTCAAGGACGAACATGGATCATTCTTGTGCGCCATGACTTAAGTCTGTCTCACAGATTGTGGTTTTGTTAGACTAGGAGTGTGTTCAGAGCGATAGCCTGGTAGTGGTAAAGGGTTGCTGCCCTTGCCCAGAGTTAAGTAACATTGTATTGTATTGTAATTGCATTTGTATAGCGCTTACTACTCCTGACGAGGTGTCGAAGCGCTTGACATGAGCGCAGTGGTGGCAATATACTGTTTTTATGGTGTCGTTTGTTAGCGCAGATGGCACCAGGCAATTATATGAGCACCAAAAGAGAGGTGATCTGGCTCTGCCCACATGTTAGGAGCCAGGAGTACATGATTTGGTTGGGCAGAAGTTGTGGGCTTCCACCAAAAAGTGCTTGCCCTCCACCCAGCGGTGATCATTTTATTTATGCTTCAGAAAAGAGGGGTGGTGATGGACAGAGCATCTGAATTAAACAGAACACTCATACCCAGTCAAAAGATCAGGGCTTGATCCATCACCGTTTTTTAGCTCACTGCTCCATCCCAGCTCAGAACCTGGCTACATGCAAATTAGTCTGTCCCTGGCCCAGTGCATCATGGGAACAGGGCAGACCAAACTACTAAGCCAATTCTTTACTGGAAAGGAAACAAGCTTCCAGGGACCAGTTTCTGGCATTGCAGCCGTCTTCGGCCCGGCTTGCTTGAATCCTGATGGTGCAGTGAGCAAGGGACTCACATCTGAGTATACCCTGCCACTCCTATAGTGGCCAAAACGATTCAGAAAAGGGGGTGGTGATGGACAGAGCATCTGAATTAAACAGAACACTCATACCCAGTCAAAAGATCAGGGCTTGATCCATCACCGTTTTTTAGCTCACTGCACCATCCCAGCTCAGAACCTGGCTACATGCAAATTAGTCTGTCCCTGGCCCAGTGCATCATGGGAACAGGGCAGACCAAACTAATAAGCCAATTCTTTACTGGAAAGGAAACAAGCTTCCGGGGACCGGTTTCTGGCATTGCAGCCGTCTTCGGCCCGGCTTGCTTGAATCCTGATGGTGCAGTGAGCAAGGGACTCACATCTGAGTATACCCTGCCACTCCTATAGTGGCCAAAACGATTCAGAAAAGGGGGTGGTGATGGACAGAGCATCTGAATTAAACAGAACACTCATACCCAGTCAAAAGATCAGGGCTTGATCCATCACCGTTTTTTAGCTCACTGCACCATCCCAGCTCAGAACCTGGCTACATGCAAATTAGTCTGTCCCTGGCCCAGTGCATCATGGGAACAGGGCAGACCAAACTACTAAGCCAATTCTTTACTGGAAAGGAAACAAGCTTCCGGGGACCGGTTTCTGGCATTGCAGCCGTCTTCGGCCCGGCTTGCTTGAATCCTGATGGTGCAGTGAGCAAGGGACTCACATCTGAGTATACCCTGCCACTCCTATAGTGGCCAAAACGATTCAGAAAAGGGGGTGGTGATGGACAGAGCATCTGAATTAAACAGAACACTCATACCCAGTCAAAAGATCAGGGCTTGATCCATCACCGTTTTTTAGCTCACTGCACCATCCCAGCTCAGAACCTGGCTACATGCAAATTAGTCTGTCCCTGGCCCAGTGCATCATGGGAACAGGGCAGACCAAACTACTAAGCCAATTCTTTACTGGAAAGGAAACAAGCTTCCGGGGACCGGTTTCTGGCATTGCAGCCGTCTTCGGCCCGGCTTGCTTGAATCCTGATGGTGCAGTGAGCAAGGGACTCACATCTGAGTATACCCTGCCACTCCTATAGTGGCCAAAATGATTCAGAAAAGGGGGTGGTGATGGACAGAGCATCTGAATTAAACAGAACACTCATACCCAGTCAAAAGATCATGGCTTGATCCATCACCGTTTTTTAGCTCACTGCACCATCCCAGCTCAGAACCTGGCTACATGCAAATTAGTCTGTCCCTGGCCCAGTGCATCATGGGAACAGGGCAGACCAAACTACTAACCCAATTCTTTACTGGAAAGGAAACAAGCTTCCGGGGACCGGTTTCTGGCATTGCAGCCGTCTTCGGCCCGGCTTGCTTGAATCCTGATGGTGCAGTGAGCAAGGGACTCACATCTGAGTATACCCTGCCACTCCTATAGTGGCCAAAACGATTCAGAAAAGGGGGTGGTGATGGACAGAGCATCTGAATTAAACAGAACACTCATACCCAGTCAAAAGATCAGGGCTTGATCCATCACCGTTTTTTAGCTCACTGCTCCATCGCAGCTCAGAACCTGGCTACATGCAAATTAGTCTGTCCCTGGCCCAGTGCATCATGGGAACAGGGCAGACCAAACTACTAAGCCAATTCTTTACTGGAAAGGAAACAAACTTCCGGGGACCGGTTTCTGGCATTGCAGCCGTCTTCGGCCCGGCTTGCTTGAATCCTGATGGTGCAGTGAGCAAGGGACTCACATCTGAGTATACCCTGCCACTCCTATAGTGGCCAAAACGATTCAGAAAAGGGGGTGGTGATGGACAGAGCATCTGAATTAAACAGAACACTCATACCCAGTCAAAAGATCAGGGCTTGATCCATCACCGTTTTTTAGCTCACTGCACCATCCCAGCTCAGAACCTGGCTACATGCAAATTAGTCTGTCCCTGGCCCAGTGCATCATGGAACAGGGCAGACCAAACTACTAAGCCAATTCTTTACTGGAAAGGAAACAAGCTTCCGGGGACCGGTTTCTGGCATTGCAGCCGTCTTCGGCCCGGCTTGCTTGAATCCTGATGGTGCAGTGAGCAAGGGACTCACATCTGAGTATACCCTGCCACTCCTATAGTGGACAAAACGATTCAGAAAAGGGGGTGGTGATGGACAGAGCATCTGAATTAAACAGAACACTCATACCCAGTCAAAAGATCAGGGCTTGATCCATCACCGTTTTTTAGCTCACTGCACCATCCCAGCTCAGAACCTGGCTACATGCAAATTAGTCTGTCCCTGGCCCAGTGCATCATGGGAACAGGGCAGACCAAACTACTAAGCCAATTCTTTACTGGAAAGGAAACAAGCTTCCGGGGACCAGTTTCTGGCATTGCAGCCGTCTTCGGCCCGGCTTGCTTGAATCCTGATGGTGCAGTGAGCAAGGGACTCACATCTGAGTATACCCTGCCACTCCTATAGTGGCCAAAACGATTCAGAAAAGGGGGTGGTGATGGACAGAGCATCTGAATTAAACAGAACACTCATACCCAGTCAAAAGATCAGGGCTTGATCCATCACCGTTTTTTAGCTCACTGCACCATCCCAGCTCAGAACCTGGCTACATGCAAATTAGTCTGTCCCTGGCCCAGTGCATCATGGGAACAGGGCAGACCAAACTACTAAGCCAATTCTTTACTGGAAAGAAAACAAGCTTCCGGGGACCGGTTTCTGGCATTGCAGCCGTCTTCGGCCCGGCTTGCTTGAATCCTGATGGTGCAGTGAGCAAGGGACTCACATGTGAGTATACCCTGCCACTCCTATAGTGGCCAAAACAATTCAGAAAAGGGGGTGGTGATGGACAGAGCATCTGAATTAAACAGAACACTCATACCCAGTCAAAAGATCAGGGCTTGATCCATCACCGTTTTTTAGCTCACTGCACCATCCCAGCTCAGAACCTGGCTACATGCAAATTAGTCTGTCCCTGGCCCAGTGCATCATGGGAACAGGGCAGACCAAACTACTAAGCCAATTCTTTACTGGAAAGGAAACAAGCTTCCGGGGACCGGTTTCTGGCATTGCAGCCGTCTTCGGCCCGGCTTGCTTGAATCCTGATGGTGCAGTGAGCAAGGGACTCACATCTGAGTATACCCTGCCACTCCTATAGTGGCCAAAACGATTCAGAAAAGGGGGTGGTGATGGACAGAGCATCTGAATTAAACAGAACACTCATACCCAGTCAAAAGATCAGGGCTTGATCCATCACCGTTTTTTAGCTCACTGCACCATCCCAGCTCAGAACCTGGCTACATGCAAATTAGTCTGTCCCTGGCCCAGTGCATCATGGGAACAGGGCAGACCAAACTACTAAGCCAATTCTTTACTGGAAAGGAAACAAGCTTCCGGGGACCGGTTTCTGGCATTGCAGCCGTCTTCGGCCCGGCTTGCTTGAATCCTGATGGTGCAGTGAGCAAGGGACTCACATCTGAGTATACCCTGCCACTCCTATAGTGGCCAAAACAATTCAGAAAAGGGGGTGGTGATGGACAGAGCATCTGAATTAAACAGAACACTCATACCCAGTCAAAAGATCAGGGCTTGATCCATCACCGTTTTTTAGCTCACTGCACCATCCCAGCTCAGAACCTGGCTACATGCAAATTAGTCTGTCCCTGGCCCAGTGCATCATGGGAACAGGGCAGACCAAACTACTAAGCCAATTCTTTACTGGAAAGGAAACAAGCTTCCGGGGACCGGTTTCTGGCATTGCAGCCGTCTTCGGCCCGGCTTGCTTGAATCCTGATGGTGCAGTGAGCAAGGGACTCACATCTGAGTATACCCTGCCACTCCTATAGTGGCCAAAACGATTCAGAAAAGGGGGTGGTGATGGACAGAGCATCTGAATTAAACAGAACACTCATACCCAGTCAAAATATCAGGGCTTGATCCATCACCGTTTTTTAGCTCACTGCACCATCCCAGCTCAGAACCTGGCTACATGCAAATTAGTCTGTCCTTGGCCCAGTGCATCATGGGAACAGGGCAGACCAAACTACTAAGCCAATTCTTTACTGGAAAGGAAACAAGCTTCCGGGGACCGGTTTCTGGCATTGCAGCCGTCTTCGGCCCGGCTTGCTTGAATCCTGATGGTGCAGTGAGCAAGGGACTCACATCTGAGTATACCCTGCCCTCCTATAGTGGCCAAAACGATTCAGAAAAGGGGGTGGTGATGGACAGAGCATCTGAATTAAACAGAACACTCATACCCAGTCAAAAGATCAGGGCTTGATCCATCACCACCCCCTTTTTGAAATTATTTTGGCCACCATATGTGTGGAAGGTTATGCTCAGACATGAGTCCCTTGCTCACTGCACCATCAGGATTCAAGCAAGCCGGGCCGAAGACGGCTGTAATGCCAGAAACCGGTCCCCGGAAGCTTGTTTCCTTTCCTGTGAAGAATTGGCTTGGTAGTTTGGTCTGCCCTGTTCCCATGATGCACTGGGCCAGGGACAGACTAATTTGCATATAGCCAGGTTCTGAACTGGGATGGTGCAGTGAGCTAAAAAACGGTGATGGATCAAGCCCTGATCTCTTGACTGGGTAGGAGTGTTCTGATTAACTCAGATACTCTGTCCATCACCACCCCCTTTTTGAAATTATTTTGGCCACCATTTGTGTGGAAGGGTATGCTCAGACATGAGTCCCTTGCTCACTGCACCATCAGGATTCAAGCAAGCCGGGCCGAAGACGGCTGTAATGCCAGAAACCGGTCCCCGGAAGCTTGTTTCCTTTCCAGTGAAGAATTGGCTTGGTAGTTTGGTCTGCCCTGTTCCCATGATGCACTGGGCCAGGGACAGACTAATTTGCATATAGCCAGGTTCTGAACTGGGATGGTGCAGTGAGCTAAAAAACGGTGATGGATCAAGCCCTGATCTCTTGACTGGGTAGGAGTGTTCTGATTAACTCAGATACTCTGTCCATCACCACCCCCTTTTTGAAATTATTTTGGCCACCATATGTGTGGAAGGGTATGCTCAGACATGAGTCCCTTGCTCACTGCACCATCAGGATTCAAGCAAGCCGGGCCGAAGACGGCTGAAATGCCAGAAACCGGTCCCCGGAAGCTTGTTTCCTTTCCAGTGAAGAATTGGCTTGGTAGTTTGGTCTGCCCTGTTCCCATGATGCACTGGGCCAGGGACAGACTTTTTTGCATATAGCCAGGTTCTGAACTGGGATGGTGCAGTGAGCTAAAAAACGGTGATGGATCAAGCCCTGATCTCTTGACTGGGTAGGAGTGTTCTGATTAACTCAGATACTCTGTCCATCACCACCCCCTTTTTGAAATTATTTTGGCCACCATATGTGTGGAAGGGTATGCTCAGACATGAGTCCCTTGCTCACTGCACCATCAGGATTCAAGCAAGCCGGGCCGAAGACGGCTGTAATGCCAGAAACCGCTCCCCGGAAGCTTGTTTCCTTTCCAGTAAAGAATTGGCTTGGTAGATTGGTCTGCCCTGTTCCCATGATGCACTGGGCCAGGGACAGACTAATTTGCATATAGCCAGGTTCTGAACTGGGATGGTGCAGTGAGCTAAAAAACGGTGATGGATCAAGCCCTGATCTCTTGACTGGGTAGGAGTGTTCTGATTAACTCAGACACTCTGTCCATCACCACCCCCTTTTTGAAATTATTTTGGCCACCATATGTGTGGAAGGGTATGCTCAGACATGAGTCCCTTGCTCACTGCACCATCAGGATTCAAGCAAGCCGCGCCGAAGACGGCTGTAATGCCAGAAACCGGTCCCCGGAAGCTTGTTTCCTTTCCAGTGAAGAATTGGCTTGGTAGTTTGGTCTGCCCTGTTCCCATGATGCACTGGGCCAGGGACAGACTAATTTGCATATAGCCAGGTTCTGAATTGGGATGGTGCAGTGAGCTAAAAAACGGTGATGGATCAAGCCCTGATCTCTTGACTGGGTAGGAGTGTTCTGATTAACTCAGATACTCTGTCCATCACCACCCCCTTTTTGAAATTATTTTGGCCACCATATGTGTGGAAGGGTTTGCTCAGACATGAGTCCCTTGCTCACTGCACCATCAGGATTCAAGCAAGCCGGGCCGAAGACGGCTGTAATGCCAGAAACGGGTCCCCGGAAGCTTGTTTCCTTTCCAGTGAAGAATTGGCTTGGTAGTTTGGTCTGCCCTGTTCCCATGATGCACTGGGCCAGGGACAGACTAATTTGCATATAGCCAGGTTCTGAACTGGGATGGTGCAGTGAGCTAAATAACGGTGATGGATCAAGCCCTGATCTCTTGACTGGGTAGGAGTGTTCTGATTAACTCAGATACTCTGTCCATCACCACCCCCTTTTTGAAATTATTTTGGCCACCATATGTGTGGAAGGGTATGCTCAGACATGAGTCCCTTGCTCACTGCACCATCAGGATTCAAGCAAGCCAGGCCGAAGACGGCTGTAATGCCAGAAACCGGTCCCCGGAAGCTTGTTTCCTTTCCAGTGAAGAATTGGCTTGGTAGTTTGGTCTGCCCTGTTCCCATGATGCACTGGGCCAGGGACAGACTAATTTGCATATAGCCAGGTTCTGAACTGGGATGGTGCAGTGAGCTAAAAAACGGTGATGGATCAAGCCCTGATCTCTTGACTGGGTAGGAGTGTTCTGATTAACTCAGATACTCTGTCCATCACCACCCCCTTTTTGAAATTATTTTGGCCACCATATGTGTGGAAGGGTATGCTCAGACATGAGTCCCTTGCTCACTGCACCATCAGGATTCAAGCAAGCCGGGCCGAAGACGGCTGTAATGCCAGAAACCGGTCCCCGGAAGCTTGTTTCCTTTCCAGTGAAGAATTGGCTTGGTAGTTTGGTCTGCCCTGTTCCCATGATGCACTGGGCCAGGGACAGACTAATTTGCATATAGCAACGTTCTGAACTGGGATGGTGCAGTGAGCTAAAAAACGGTGATGGATCAAGCCCTGATCTCTTGACTGGGTAGGAGTGTTCTGATTAACTCAGATACTCTGTCCATCACCACCCCCTTTTTGAAATTATTTTGGCCACCATATGTGTGGAAGGGTATGCTCAGACATGAGTCCCTTGCTCACTGCACCATCAGGATTCAAGCAAGCCGTGCCGAAGACGGCTGTAATGCCAGAAACCGGTCCCCGGAAGCTTGTTTCCTTTCCAGTGAAGAATTGGCTTGGTAGTTTGGTCTGCCCTGTTCCCATGATGCACTGGGCCAGGGACAGACTAATTTGCATATAGCCAGGTTCTGAACTGGGATGGTGCAGTGAGCTAAAAAACAGTGATGGATCAAGCCCTGATCTCTTGACTGGGTAGGAGTGTTCTGATTAACTCAGATACTCTGTCCATCACCACCCCCTTTTTGAAATTATTTTGGCCACCATATGTGTGGAAGGGTATGCTCAGACATGAGTCCCTTGCTCACTGCACCATCAGGATTCAAGCAAGCCGGGCCGAAGACGGCTGTAATGCCAGAAACCGGTCCCCGGAATCTTGTTTCCTTTCCAGTGAAGAATTGGCTTGGTAGTTTGGTCTGCCCTGTTCCCATGATGCACTGGGCCAGGGACAGACTAATTTGCATATAGCCAGGTTCTGAACTGGGATGGTGCAGTGAGCTAAAAAACGGTGATGGATCAAGCCCTGATCTCTTGACTGGGTAGGAGTGTTCTGATTAACTCAGATACTCTGTCCATCACCACCCCCTTTTTGAAATCATTTTATTTATGCAGCTGCCCGAGCTTGAACTTTTAGTACACACATGACACTGTCAAGATAGTTAAGTGGTTTAGATAAATCGATCATTTACATATTGTTCTCTGGCAGCAACAGAGATGCAAGGAGGGTCGTCATTAACCTAAATTAATTACTAGGTCTTCCTTGACAGTGCAACTGTCATCTGACCATTTTACCTACACCAATATTACTCAACAGTTCTTTGCTTCAGCACAAATACATATCCATTACAATGCTGTCTACTTGTAGTGCTTCACATCACTATACAGCATTCAGCCAGACCTATTTGCATTGCCAATGCTTGTTGTGACAAGTGAACCATAATCTTCACAAAAGGTATTTACAAAAGTTTAAGCTATTGCCAATATAAATTACAATAACTTTTATGTAAGTATTAATTATTTAAAAAAATTAAAAGCCATTGTTATTTGTAATGTCAATACATCTAAGTCACTTAAATACAACACATATTGCATTACAAATGCTATAGGTGTCACATTTGCGAAAGTTATACCTATTGGTATTGTAAATGAAAAAGCTATTAATTTCGCTATTTTCAAAACCAACGCATAAATAAAAAATTTGTCATTTACAATACCAATGACTCAAACTTTCCTAATGCGAGACCTATTGCATTGCAAATGCTTGTTTGTATTGTAAACAGTGTTCCCTCTAACGTGCGCGCCTGCGCTGCTGCGCACCTTTAAGGCACCGAGCACGCATGGTCCAATGTTCAGCATGCACACGTTTTCGCCGCCGCCACCCGCTTTTAAAATGCAAGTGTTGAAAAACTTCAATTTTCCTGGTTGTCTGAGGCCTTTGGGAAACTATTCCTGTTAATCCCAGCGCCTGTCATGCGCTGCAATTAACAGGAATATTTTCACAATGGCCCACAATCAGCACCCAGCAGCGCTGTATTTAGAAAAGAAATGAAGCAAGTCTGAAAGCACGATGTGTAAAGCATGTCGTGCATTCAGACTTGCTTCATTTCTTGTCTAAATACAGCACGACTGGGTGCTGATTGTGGGCCTTTGTGAAAGGATTCCTGTTAATCACAGCATCCGTCATGCGCTGCAATTAACAGGAATATTTTCACAATGGCCGGGAAGGGCGCTGGGTGACTCGGGTGACTCGTAGCATGTCGCTGGTGGAACTCCCGGGTTTGCCCACTTGGGACGTCTGAGGCTTCGTCTTCTACAAAGGGTAAGAAGTACCTGAGCCCTCCTGGTACAACAACTGCGTGGAGCGCTTCAGCAGCACATGCTCACCAAAGGTTTACAAGTCGACTTTTTTAAAATTGTTTTCGGTATACACTCAAAATATTGAGTTTTTAATATCGAGTTACATTAATATTGAGTTAAAAATTATAGAATGGACACAATATTGAATGGACAGAAAATAGACTACAAAAATATCGAATGGAATAGCATTAATATCGAATCAAAAATATAGAATAGACAAAATATCGAATGGACAGAATATGGACAACAAAAATATAGAATGGACAGAATATAGACAACAAAAATATCGAATTTGAGGTAAGTAAGTTAATATTCATTTTTTAAAGTATTTTTTATGTTAGTATATGTGTGAATTTATTTTAATTATTTAATTTTATGGTATTTCATTTTTGCGTAATATAATTCTGTAGCGGGTTGTGGGTTTATAGGGGAATAGGGTGGGAATAGGGTGGGAAGTAATTTAATTATAATTAATTAAATATGTTAATTTATTTATTGGTATTCATATTGACTTAATTGTTAATAATAAATTGGTAATTAATTAAAATATAATGGGTAATTATTTTAATTAATTTATTAATTGATAATTATGTTAATTTTATTAATGTATTTTCTGTAGCGGGTTGTGGGTCTATGGGGGAATAGGGTGGGAAGTAATTTAAATATAAATATTTACATTTTTAAATGTATTTATTGGTATTTATTTTGAATTAATTGATATTTAAATTTTTAAATGGTAATTAATTAAAATATAATTGGTAATTAATTGTATTTAATTGAATAATTGATAATTATGTACATTTTATTAATGTATTTTCTGTAGCGGGTTGTGGGTTTATAGGGGAATAGGGTGGGAAGAAATGTAATTATAATTTATTTATTGGTATTTATTTTGAATTAATTGATATTAACAATTTTTATTGGTAATTAACTAATATATAATTGGTAATTAATGTTAATTAATAGTTTAATTGATAATTTTGGTAATTTTATTAATTTATTTTCTGTAGCGGGTTGTGGGGTTATAGGGGAATAGGGTGGGAAGTAATGTAATTGTTGGAATATTTTGCCCCAAAGTTGGATTAGTAATTTTTACCCCTACGCTATACAATGCTTTCCTTACTGTTGCACTCACTGGAGTGGTAATAGTAAATTTTACCCTTTCCGCTATCCTAAGGTAAACATAATGTAATTTTTTTATTAATATTACGTATATATATATATGTATTAACATTTTTTTTTTTTATGTACAATAAATATTTATTAATGTTAGTATTTTAAGTATGTTTAAGTTAATTATATTTATTATTTCATTATTTTTAATTAATTTAAAGCATTTTAAAAAATTCGATATTTTGACTAACTATATTTTTTACATCGATATTTTTGATTCATTATTTTTGTACTTACCTGTTTGGAGATAGGAGGTCGATATTTTGGTATTCTATATTTTTACCTCGATATTTTTGCAACTCGATATTCTTTACGTCGATATTGTTTCAGTGATCCATTCCACCCACTTGGATGTCGATAATATCAGATTCAACCACCTCAGGAAAATCCTAAACTGCATAAGAGGCAGCCGGGAGCGGCGATGGTGTAGCCTGCTCAATTGACAAACAAAAAAGCCAGGTCTAGGCCCGCAGATAAAAAACAGAGTGAAGCTGTTCTTGTGACTTGCACACACGAGGCCTGCATGCCATCCTGTTTGTCCACTTTCAGAATAAAGTTGCAGAGACAATTTTAGGGAAAGAAAACGCGCAGATATTGTGTATAAACAAGTGACATTAATATGGATAGAGTGAAGTAAAGAAGCATATCAGGTTGTGTCAAATAAAATGGAAATATTTTGCCCCAAGTTGTCACTGCCCATGAAACAAGCATTGGCAAACTGAGCATGTTTGGCTTGCTCTTGGAGTCTTAAACAAGTGCTTTAAATGGGCAATACTGTCCGGTCCCGAGTACCTGCGCTTTTTTAATTTGAAAGGGAGAGTACCAGCACTTTTCAGAAGTGCTGCAATACATTTAATTGGGGAGTACTGGCACCCCTCAGGAGCAAGCAGGTACTCTAAATAGTAAGTCCCTGCACTTGTATAGTTCCCTTCAAAGCACTGTCTGCAAACGTTTATGATAAAAGGAAGGGGCTGCTGTCTCCTCTGGTCCTTTATCTTTCACGGAAGAGGCATCGAATTCAGGAAAAGAAGGCACACCTGGAGGTCTTGTCAAAAGCAGGTAAATCATCGGAGGGGGATAGGGGGTGGGGTGCTATTTGTTTGATGTCACACTTCTGCTTCATTATAAGACTATGTGCAGGTTCCTGCTCCAGTATTTGAAATACTTGAAACTGTTTGTGGTAGTGGCACGCATGCAACAATCACTTTTACACTATTTGGCTAGGTAGGCAGACCCCGAGCAGACGGACATACACACAGACAACCAGAGCAGCGGAAAGTGTCCTACGTACAAAGGTAGATTAGACAGACATTCCTAGGAGACAGGCGGCCATGATGCAAGCAGGCAGAAACAGAAAATGAGAGAGAAAGGGAGGTACACATAGCATTAATACACAGGCACAGAGAAGCCAGTGGGGACAAAAGCCCGGGAGACAAATATAGACAACACACTTAACGATGTACTGACTGACAAACAGTTTTACACCGAGGTAACTGGATAGACAGAGATAAAAAAACATACATTGGCAAATACAGAAAAAGTTAAAAGAAAAATATAAATGCATACAGCTTGTGCATAGTTTATGTACTGGTTGAATGACAATATCAAGTTAAAAAGATAGACATGCTGCCAAAAAGACAAAGGGGAGGGAAGGATAGAGAAAATATACAGAAGGAACCCACATTGGCAGACGTGGATGGTCTGAACACATATTTGACTGCATTCTCTCTGCAGACAGACAGACAAACAGACAGACAGACAGACAGACAGGCAGGCAGGCAGGCAGGCAGACAGACAGACAGACAGACAGACAGACAGACAGACAGACAGACAGACAGACAGACAGACAGACAGACAGACAGACAGATAGATAGATAGATAGATAGATTTATTTAAATTCGAGATGTGCTGATGGATGGACGCATGAATGGATGGGTTATGGGTTTGGGAGCTGGCTGGGTTTGAGTGGGTGTATGTATGTAAGGATGGATGAGCTTAAGGGGTAGCTGGATGGGTTTGAGTGTGTAGATACGGTGGATGTAAGTTTATGTGGATGGATGAATGAATGGATGGATTTATTTTACTTGGATGCTAGATGAGTGAAACTATGGGTTGGATGGATGGGCTTAAGCGGTAGCTGGATGGGTTTGAGTGTGTGGATAGCGTGTACATAAGTATATGTGGATGAAGAATGGATGGATGGATTTAGTTTACTTGGATGCTAGATGAGTGACACTATGGGTTGGATGGATGGATGGCTAGGGGATGGATGGGTGGATGGAGGGAGGGACGGGACATTTGTATACAGACATAGTCAATGGAAGAATGTATTGATGAAAAGGAAAATTTTGAAATGCTCAGTAAATGTGTTTAGAACAATATTTAAGCAGAGCCTGTCTGCCCTGTAGAGTGCATCCAGCACAGCAGGCAGGCTTCCCTAAGCTGAATTATATGTATGCACAGCGTTCTTCGTACATGAGAAGTGCAGGGAAAGTGCGTGGGTGATGTTTGCATATTTTTTGACAAGGGTCTTGCAGTTTTCCTCCCGTGAACATGTGTTTGCGTCTCGCAGCGGGAGCCGGAGCTGTCGGAGGCTGTCCCCATCTGCCTGACCGCCATGAGCCCCTTGCAGATGGTGCTGCCGCTCTGCATGCTGACGACCGGAGGCTGCAAAGAGAGGACCGTGCCGGTCGAGCTCCGAGACAGCGCCTTCCTCAACCTCATTATGGACATCATACAGGACGTGAAAAACTACCACTTGGCCAAGGAAAACGGGGTGCTGATTTACTCCAAATTCTCAGACTACAAACTGGGCAACAAGGAAGCCCCCGAGTACGGGCACTATCAGTACGAGCAGAGAGTCAGCGAATCTCCCATTTTCACCCTCCCGTTAGTTAACATCTGCACTATTCTGTTAGTAAGAAGGTGAAACCGGACAGAGCCCGAGCACACTATTATGGTTGGGCTTGTTGTGTTGAGAGGTAGGCAGGGCTTGGGTCAGGTGGGTGGTCTCTTTGGACTGAGATGAAGTAAGATTGGGGCAAATCTGTAGCACTATATGCTAAAATAGAATTGTATTGAATTTACATATCCTCTAAGGAGATCTGTTGTTACCACCTAAAAATGAATATATTGTGCGGCACAGTTAGTGCAGTAAATTATATCAGAGAAAAAGTGTTTGGCTACAGCTATTGCACAATAACTTCTAAACTATTTATTCGTGTCCATTAGTGCCACCGAGGGTGCTCTGGTCAAAGTATTATGAGTCACAAGGCAAAACAAGCATTGGCCAGGCGGCCATAAAAGTAACACCTGCCAGTATTTTCCATCCCACTCAAAGCCCTGGTCTACACGCGCGATCAGGTTCTTGGCGCACATAGCCTTGGCTGCAGCGCACAGAGACCTTACTCTGCCTCACACAGAGGAAAATAATTAGAGGGAACATTGATTGTAAACCCTCATTCTTTTGTAAATATCACCTTTTATTTCTTCAAGCTGTATTTCATCATATTTTCTTTTCTTTCCCTTCTCATTCACTTCATACTTCTACCCATTATTGGCATTAGTATTTGACCTGAAAATACTCTTACCTATGTTATAAAACCAACTACCTATGGAGGTAATACTATTAGTTAGTTTCTTCCATACACTGTCAACTTCCAGTGGTTTCTAGTCTTCCTCCAAGTGTGTGATATTTTTTAAATATCCTCCAAGTTCAACACTTTTGTCAGGAATGTTGCACTTTCAACATTTTACAGACCACCCTATTTTGCCAATAATATATCACGGTCAAGTTGATTTTGTAAAACCACAGATCTGACTGCAACTAATTATGGGGCTCATTAGGATGGCGGACGGACCTGCGTCCGTCCGCCACCCTAGAGGAGGAGGGACCGTCCGCAGGGGCAGCGGCGGTCCCTCCAGTGCAATTAGGATATGACCGCCAGCCTGGCGGTCACATCCTCAATATTTAACGGGTGGTTTAAGCAGCACCTGCCGCAAGGTTAAATATGCATGCTTAGCATTTGCATGCACAAAGTGGCAGGCACCGCGCGGTGCCTGCCGCTTCGTGCACGCAAATGCAGGGGGGTACCATAGTACCCCCCCATGTGCACCCCCCACTCACCCTGTGGGCCCGCAACGGGCCCCCAAAGAATTCACCGTATGCCTTTCCACGGCGGAGAATCCGCCGCGGAAAGGCATCTGTTTTTCGCCATCCTAATATGGCTGGCGGTGTCTGATAGACACCGCCAGCCATGTTAGAGCTTTTCCGCCGCGGTCGGAAGGGGACCACGGCGGAAAAGCTGCGCATCCTAATTTGGCGGTGGGTCTTTTGTGCCTCCCCAGCAGTTTTCCCGCATCCTCCGGGCCGGCGGTGACTTCCGCCGGCCTGGAGGATGCGGGAAAACCATGATCCTGATCGGCCCCTATGTGTTGATTAGTAATACACATAGTCAAGCTTCCCCCATATACAGTATAACTAGCAGCCCGTCCTGACGTTGTCCGGGTATGAATTGCTGCCGGCCAGCAGTATATTGTTTTGTAGGATTTCGTTTTGATAGCATTTCTTATCTGTGACAGGCCTGTGAAACGCTCCGATTCACAGTGCACTGCTGATGCACTTAAGAGTGCGCGTTCAGTAGTGTGTGAACTCGAGTTTCCCTACTTTATTTTTCCTTGCAATATTATACAGCGCGAACTCGACAACATGGCATGAGCACAATTTACATTACAGAAGAACACATTCATTTGTGGTAGGCACGGGGAGACAAATCGATTTGCCTGGAATCACGGGATGTTGAGCTGATGCCGAGATTCGAACGTAGCTCCCCAGCTCTAAAGTTCTCAATTCTAGAACTTGTGGCGGGAGGTGTGTGAAAAAATATGAGTATGTTGCTGGAGATGTGGGCCGCCGTGCCACCAATGTACTTACCGGGGGAGGGTAAACACCCATTATTCCGCAACTTTCTTTCCGCATACCATCACTTCGCATACTTTCATTACGAAAGTACGATGACTCCGCAATGCCATTATAACGCATGGTATTACATTTTATATGCTTTTACCACGCATACATTTACAACGAAATTCGTTGTAAATGCATGAATGGTAAAAGCATGTTTTTTTAATTTTTGGATAAGGTAAGTATGGGTATAGGCGTATGTTTTGGGGTACTGAGGTATATGTTTTGGGGTGTGTGGGTATTTTAAGGGTTCTGATAAAGTTTTTGGTTATGGGGTACAGGGGTAGTTTTAGGGTTTAGGGATAGGTATGGGTTTTGGGGTACAGGGGTAGTTTTTAGGGTTCAGGGCTAGGTTTGGGTTTTGAGGTATAGGGGTATTTTTAGGGTTCAGGGGTAGGTTTGGGTTTTGGGGTACAGGGGTATTTTGAGGGTTCAGGGGTAGGTTTGGGTTTTGGGGTACAGGGGTATTTTTAGGGTTCAGGGCTAGGTTTGGGTTTTGGGGTAGAGGGGTATTTTAGGGTTCAAGGGTAGGTTTGGGTTTTGGGGTACAGGGTTATTTTTATGGTTCAGGTCTTGGTTTGGGTTTTGGGGTACAGGGGTATTTTTAGGGTTATGGGGTAGGTTTGGGTATTGGGGTACAGGGGTATTTTAAGGGTTCAAGGTTAGGTTTGGGTTTTGGGGTTTAGAGGCATTTTAGGGTTCAGGGGTAGGTTTGGGTTTTGGGGTACAGGGGTATTTTTAGGGTTCAGGGATAGGTTTGGGTTTTGGGGTACAGGGGTATTTTTAGAGTTCAGGGGTAGGTTTGGGTTTTGAGGTACAGGGCTATTTATAGGGTTCAGGGCTAGGTTTGGGTGTTGGAGTACAGGCGTATTTTTAGGGTTTAGGGATAGGTTTGGGTTTTGGGGTACAGGGGTATTTTTAGGGTTCAGGGGTAGGTTTGGGTTTTGAGGTATAGGGCTATTTATAGGGTTCACGGCTAGGTTTGGTTGTTGGAGTACAGGCGTATTTTTCAGGTTTAGGGATAGGTTTGGGTTTTGGGGTACAGGGTATATTTATAGGGTTAAGATGGGTTAGTGTTTAAGGGTGTTGGGGTATTTTAACGAGTAAGGGTGGGTTATGATTATGGGGTGCAGGGGTATTTAAAGGGAGCAGGGTGGTCACCCGGAGCTGGAATTTACAGATCCTGGGAAAAAAAACGATGAAATATTGGGCACAGCGCTCGCTTTTTTTCCGTAATCCCGCGCCCCGCACACGCCCAAGCCCGCAGCACACGATAGGAGACATGGGATGAAGGGCAGAACGTATCACACGCCCCCAGCATTTGTCACGCCCCCAGCACACGCCCACAGCACAACACAGTTACGCTCACAAGGGACTACTTTGCTGGCACGGTTCTTTTACCTTTTAAATGTATATGGTGGGAGTTTGCATAGCCTATGTCCTTCTGCTGCAACTGCCCTTTCCAACGCTGTATTGGGTGTTGTGATTGGTGCTGTGGTTCCTAAGATTACCCGCCTCAAAGTTTTGTGCTCTCTCTTTATTATATTAGTATAGATGTGTATTTCAATATTAGTATTTACAAAAAGGTTGGTTAAAGTGTTACATGTTATTTGAGAGGATTACGTCTCTTTTATACGAGACCTTGCTCCATCAATACTAACCTAATTAGAAACTGTTATGTTGCATTTTTATTTGCCAAGGTTTGTAGAGTCTTTATGACCATACTAGCAGCCCGCCCCGGCGTTGCCCGGAGGCAGAAGGGGGCTGGGGGCTGCATTTTGAGCATGTGTTTAGTCGACCGCCCGACCCGACATTGCCCGCCCGCCCGCCCGCCTCCCGCCTCCCACCTCTGCCTTACATCAGCCGCGCTCGGACTTAGCCCCCACTCCCGGGCCCCGGCCCGCCCCGACATTGCCCGGACCGCCTCCCGCCTCCCGCCTCACCTTACCTGAGCCGCCGCGCCACTCCTCGCCGCACATCACTCCTCGCAGCACGTCACCGCTCGTGACCGCTCCTCCCCGCCTGTCGTCATCACGCAGGTGTAGGTCGCGGTCAGCGCTGCGGCCGGCGCTTGTTTTAGGGGACTACTTTGTTTTTAAACTTTAATTTTTTAATTTAAGTTTATTTTTTATTTTATGCAGCCTATGTCCATCTACACACCCTGAGGATTACAACAATGTATTGGGTGTGTGGATTGGCGCTGTGGTTCCCGAGTTTACCTTGCCAAAAGGTTTCTGTTCTCTCTTTATAATAGTAGTATAGATATATGAGATCACGAATATCTGAAATTCACCTATTGGAAAAGTAATGACGGATTGCAGCACAAAGCTCAATTGGAGGTCTGAGTGGGGAGAAGTGGCCTTCATCTGGTCACTGTTTATGTCCAGCATCGCACAAACTGCTAGACTGTGAAAGGAAATAGCTAACTTACTATTCCATAACAAACACATGTTGTGTGAAGCATCTTAAAAACTCAAGAAGAGACTCTCTATTTACTGCTCCAGCAAATTTTGCATATCACCTCAAAAATGCAAGAGGGAGTTAGGATGATAAGGACTCAACATCGAATTTTTCCTGCTGTTTCATCTCACCATGACAGTATATTCTACATTTATTTTTATAGTCTGTGTTGTTAACCTTCAGAGTTTATGTACTGAGTTATAAGTTTAAAATAAATATGTTTAAACACATGTCCTGGTTCTTAGTGGTTTTGAGTGTGTTACTCATCAAAGAAAGAGGGGTTGGAGTTCGACTGTATCCCTGAAAATATCAGATATTGTAATGATTTGTTACTCCCCCGTTTTGAGAATGGCCTAATTAGAAACCCCACTCGGATTTCTTACTTTCAGTATTAGATAATGCTGCTGTGTTTATTAGCTACCCTGATGCATAGTAGCCGAGGATTTAAATTTTTATCCTGACTTTATTTTAGCATTTCTTTTCAGTTCAAGTAAAAATAATAACATCTGAGTGTAGAATTCGTACAAGGGTAGGTGGCTGAACAGCATCCATTTCCTTTTCTTCATTGACAAGCATCTGAAATATTCCAGGATTTCACAACAGACACATCTGAGGAATAAAGGCTTGGGCCACAAGTTAGACCTTACTGCTGCCGATGTAAGTGGACATAAGCATTACCTATGGTTACGGCATATATAAGAAACAAATCGAAGAATGAGGCAGAGACAGAGCTATGATGAAGGGATGGTCACATGGTTATGATTTAGTAATATGTGACATTATTTAAAAATATCTTTTCTGCATCACATTATGAAGGCATCATGTAAGCTAAATGTGCGCACAGACACAAACGTTTTACACAGCCTCTAAAATGGTGCACATGGTTGTAGGTCTTGTAGTGTTCAAAATGCAGATTAATTTGTACTGTTTAATCCTGACTGTTGAATGCTCATTGTGGTGGGCATTTTCAATATCTCATCATTCTTAACATCATGCCAGTAATGTTTGTGAATAGTTTGAATTTTAAGAATTTCACACAACCACAGTTGCCATAACATGGAACAACTCTTGAAAGTATGCCTTTTACGTGATTAGCAATGGAGTATTTAATCTGCACAAGTAACACATTTGTCTTCCCTTTTTCAGACACTCTTCGGAAAGAAAAAGGTATGTGAAATTGCATTGAAACAAGGGTGAGGACAAGGACACATCTAGTTAAGTTAGAGTACATATGTTGAACAACTTGTCTGTAGATTTTTAGTTCCTGTCGTGCATCATCTGGTTTTAATGAAGTTGAGAACTATATTTTTCTCCACAGGGACTATTATCTGAGCGTTGTTTCCTTTATATAAAACCATAAGTCCCCTACACAGTGAGCAAAGCAAGTCCCACTCTGCACCGCAACACTAAACACCAAGACACACACCAAGTGATTTTACTGAATTTGGACTCTTAGGGGCATCGCTGCCACGGAAAGGCATCTGAAGACACCCATCATAATATGGCTGACGGTGTCTGATAGAAACCGCCACCATATTATTCCATTTCCACCCCGGCCGCAAGGCGATCGGGGCGGAAAAGCGGCGGACGATCTTTCCGTCCGGCAAGGTCCCCCCATCATACTAATATGGCGGGGGGAAACGAGTGTTGATGTTGTGCGGATTGCCCCCGCCAGGCTGGCTGTGGCTACCGCCAGCCTGGCGGGGGCAATCCGCACGACATCATAATGGGCCCCTTAGACTCCATCTTAAATATATACATGAATTACATTTTCAAGTTAAAAAATCAATTGTTTGCTATTTGAGCAGACATATCTATGAAAATAATTTCCAAATTATAGTACATCTGAAGAAAGAATTTCCAAATGAAATAGTTTTGAGGTTTACATCATGAACGTTTTGTTTATTACATAACGTTTAAGCCTTTTTATAATCTACATTGAATGTATTACTATTTTACAGACCCCCCTAACTACCATAGTGACAGACAACTTTATGTCATATACTTCAACAAACCATGCCAATAATTGAAGGGCTATAGAAAAGTATAATAATCTTAAATGTGATCGGTCAGTTTGAAACATAGAAACTATTTATTACTATATGAACAGAAATATCTTATGTATATCAAATTTTCAGATGTTTTGCAAAACGAAATTAGAATATTTAGAAAATCCTCCCAAATAAATAATGCTACTCTTTCTGAGTTTCCTTTGTCTGTCTAGTTTCAACAGTGGGCAATGCAGAAATAAATTGCACATCCTCAAAGCAAGATTAAATTAGTCTTCTCTATGTTATGTTATGTTATGTTATGTTATGTTATGTTATGTTATGTTATGTTATGATCTCAAAGACCCCTAGAGGACTACAACATTTGGCGAATACATCAATAAATCTAAAGACTTTTGCACTGAACGGTGTGCTTGTAATAAACCATTCTAAGACCAATTTTATGGCCATTACCCCTCACAACACATTTAGGGTTTATCAAGTGGTTTAATATATTTATTTGTATTGCACAGTTACTTAAAATCATTTGCAATATATCTTGCATGCCAGTTAAAAGAAGAAAAAAAGACATTTGTATACAAGACTTTCAAAAACAATATATAAAAGACAATAGATGTATATATATATTTGTGTCTATACATTCGTAAATAAAAACAGCAAGAGTATTTTACTCGTGTCCTCATTAGTAAGTTTCTTGCGTGATTTAAAATGTTTTAGGTATTAAAATTGTATCTTCTGCATCTGGTTAATGGGGCGAGTTGGGTTATTGGACTGAAGTGACTTTCATCATGCCTGACCCCTCGTCTTCCATAAAACTGTTTCGAAGCTTGGCCATATATTTCCCAAACCTGGCCAGGTACGATGGAAGAGTACAGGAGAAAAGTACCGAAACGGCTTCTTTTACTGTTCGAACCCCGTGTCGTAACCATATTTGTTTTAACAAGATCTGTGGGGGCAAGAGCATCGCAGGGCAGCAGCAAATCATGTGTAGCAGAGATTTGTGTTTGTAGTTGCAGAGTCTGCTTCTTATTTTGTGTTCAAGGGACCTCCACTCAGGGTTTAGCTCTTTGATTTGGAAGGGGTACTAGTCTGGCCCATATAATGTTTTTGAGTGCTTTCCTTCCTAGTGCTTGGCTAAGATAGGACTGTGTTTTATGCCCTATATATGATGTTGCCAACCTGGGTGGCCCTCTTCCTGATTCGATTTCTGCTAGGTCATTTGTGTGTGACAGATGAAGACATTGTTTGTTTATTGCATTTTTAATCGCCAGGTAGTTTGTTGGTGCATCCTTCCAATTTTCACTTGCCAGCCCCAAGGTTTCCACTGCTTTTTTCTTGTATCTATGCCATGGGTTAGCGGTCTCTCTGTAAATTGGCTTAAGCATACTTTTTAAGCTTCCAACTTGGGCTGTTATGACTTGGTAGAAGTATTTAGCATGTGTTCCCAATCATTCCTTACTTTGTTGCTTTCGGCCAAACTCCAAGCGAATTAAACTGTTACAGGTGTGTTTGGGAAGTTTAAAAATGCGTTTGTAGGCCTGGCATTGTACTTTATCCAACATTACCTCCATTTTGCCTGGGAATGCCTGTTGTGCATATCCCGCGGTTGCCCTGATCTTAGCTTGTAGTACTTTTCTAATAGGTGCTGACGTTGGACGCTGTATGAGCTCATTTAATTTGCATATCGAAAACATTGTTGACTGTGCTCTGGCCTTCATTTTGTGCGTGTGTGATGTTGCTTTGCCAGTTTCACTTAGCCAGCACCCGAGATAATTATATGAGTGCGTGGTTGTGATAATTTCCTTGCCCGCGTGCCATTTCAGTGAGGCTTTTTTTGGGAAGTGGCCAAAAATAACTACTTTCGTTTTTTGCGCGTTGATCACGAGCTCCTTGATTTCATTGTACTTATTTAGGGCTTGCAGACCTCTTTGCAGCCCAATTTTTGTGTGGTCCATTACCACTAAACCGTCTGCATATTGTAAAATTTGCAGTTTGTTTCCCCCGATTTTTGGGGTTATAAGGCTGGCATTCAGAAGCTTCTTCCCCAGATCTGCAGTGTATAGATTAAACAGCGTGGGGGTGAGTACACAGCCCTGTTTTAGTCCACGATTTGTCCGGCAATTCTTTGTTATAGTGTTGTCCGCTAGTTTTACTTGGATCCAGGTATTACTATATAATGAAATGATCACGTTAAGGAGTCCTGCTGGAATGTGCCAGTTGCTAGGTGTTTGATAATGCTCTAGGGGTCGATGGGATATGTGAGTTTGACTCTTTGGTGGTTAGAATAACCAGATCTATTTTGTGGGCACCAAAGGTTGAGAAGAGCAGCCTAAATTTAACTCCGCACTCAGCTGCAATTGTAAGATGTTATTGGATATCCCGGACCAGGTATATTTCTCCCGTACTCTATGTGTCCAGAGTTAAAGCAGAGGGCAGTGCTCTGTACGGGGCCAAAGTATGGGGCACTTCGAATCTGACTAAACTTGTGGTAGCAGAGAATATATTCTTATGAGCGCTGACTAACCTTCCTTATAATACTCCGCTAATAAAATTAAGACAAGATCAGGGCCTCAATTCAATGACATATGAGGCTTAATTAAGGCTGTTACATTATTGGAGAAGGCTGAAACGCAATGCAGACCTTGACAACCATCGTGGAGCCTAGGTGGACCTCGTATCACTGGACAGTCATGGTCAAATTAAGTGGTTATCTTATCTCCAAAGGTTGCTAGTAGACATCGGTTTAGGGGACTCATGGGCCTGCTCGGCATCCCCGACCTATCTATTCAAGACTACACCTAATAATGCATTCTGGGACCATGTATATTCCAGCATATTCCAGAATGTGTTCAGGGGGTTGCTTAGTAATTTTAGTAAGCTCATATTATTTTATTTTTGTGTACACAAACAATCTCCAACATGAAAAAAATGAGTGTGATGGTCTTTCTAAAAATATAGCGGCATTGGATGCTTTATGACCTCTTCAAGTGGTATTTTACAGTCACTGTACACAGTAGTTCATCTATCCCAGTACAAGCTTGGAAATAGTTTTTTTGGCATCACTATCAGGACCCTTAGTGGCTTCCTGCCTAAAGCTCTCACATTTTGAAATCCCTCTATGCCTTGAATATCTGATTCTGGAATATTGTCTAGAAAGACATCAAAAGTTTCCGAAATGAGTACTGAAATAAAAGAATGGGCTAGAGGAATACAATAGAAAGTTCCCTTCTCTTGATTGATTTCATGATAAAAGTGAAGGGCCCAATGTTACATTGCTTTCCTCTTCCAGATCATTGGGATGCATTGGCCCCACTAGAAGCGCTCTACTGTTTCTATTTGGCATCTAACAGGGTCTGATCCTTGTCTGACTTAGGGCTGCTTTTGCTATATATCTAACAATATGCATTGCAATACCCCAGGAAACTGGGCAATATCAGGCTTGTTGTGCAAGGCCGTCTTTATGGTTACCTGCAGCATACTGGAGGTAGCACAGAGGTGTCATTTACAGTTTGGCAGATAATGGGAACCACCATAAATTGGCAAATGCTCCACCATGCCAGTCTTGCAAAACTCTATGAGTGAGAGTTGGCTCTCCTGGTTGAAAACTTTGGCCTGGAGGCCTTCCTGTGACTGTTTACCAGGTCATAGTTATGGATGCCTCGCCATATTTATAGGATAGCTGCTGTCACTAAATGTACCTTCTCGCAGCACAGTCCACAGTGTTTCAATCCATAAATGACTCAGTACATAGGGACAAACCTCCCTGTGCCTTATAGTCAGTAATTTCTAATAACAAACTTCCACTTTTTAAGGTGTTTATTTAAATGGAAATACCTTTCACGAGCAGGCTACAAAAATCCATTGCCGCTCTTTAGAGTTCTCTATCTTCAGTTTAACAATCGTTCGGGAGCTGCATTAAAGGTGGGTATTTCCAATCGGGAACAGTGGTCCTTCACCAAGGGAGCCTGGGCCATAACCTCTGCTGAGGTATTAGGCCTGTATGCCACATATCAACCTCATAAGGAGGTGCATATAGACATTGTAGAGTAGTCAATGATGCTCCCAGTCATTAAAATGTAGACAAGGATCCTCTTACATTACTTTAAGTGTGTGTTATATTGAAACAGAGGACTTCTAGCTAGAAGTAACAATGTGCCATCAGTGCCAGAAGCCCCAGCTCATCATTGGTCACCTTTCTGAAGCCCAACTTCAGCTGTAGGCCTGAGAACATGAGCAGTGTGAGAACCCGACATGAAGTACAAATAGAACCCGCCCTCTGCTGTGGCACAAAGATGTACTTTTTCTGGTCAGAACAGCCCAAGAGGTAAAGGCTGCTGCTCAAGTATCCCTTTCAAGCTTTCAAAACTATTTTTATTACCATATAGTCAGCCTGCTGTGATATCTGGGTAGGACCCCAATGGCTCAAAGCTGTTGGAGAATGTGTCAAGAACACTGTGACAATACGCTTCAGGTGTTCCTGTTTCCATCATTTTGTCTTTTCAGACTCTATGAGTTCCGTTTTCTTGGCTTTTTCAGCCTTTGTTTTTTATTTCCTAGAAAGTGTGAAGTTTTAATATGCATAGAAATACTAGAAATGTCTGCACCATATGCACATGCTGTCTAGGATTGTATCAAAATGTTAATAATATCTTCTCACTATGATGATCGAGTTGGTGCATTTGCAACAATGATTATTTGTCTTATTTTTACTTTAGTGTGTGCAAGTGCACTCAATGTTTACAAAATTTTAAATTAAAAAAAGATATAATCAACAGATACTTTAAATAGTTTACATGACTAGGTATCAGACTTTAGCTAAATAGAAGCTTCACTCCAGGGATGTTAAGGCAGAGGCCATGCAGCCTGGTAGCAGAAACCTCAGTCGGAGGTGACAGCAGTGAGAAGTGGCCTTCAGCCAGTCTCTGTTTATATTCTAGCTTCCCCCTGCAACTCTGAGTGGGACCACCCCAGACAGTATATCATTTTAGCACAAATGAAAGGGCTCAGAATATTTTAATCTTTGAGTAGTTTTTGATGACACATTAAAAAAACAAATATTACAGTATAAGAGAAACTTCTGCTGTAGTATTGGGTACCTAGGTAAACCAAAATCAGAGGGCTCATGCAGACCAAATGGAGAGAGCTGACGAGGGGAACAGTATACTTAACAAAATTAGCTACATGCCTCCTCCCCACAATCCTTTTTCAATTGCCCACAGTTCTCTAATTAAATATATCTAAATAAAATCATGTAGAGGCAAAAATCTAATATAAAAACCTATGTCTGGTATAGAACTGATTATTTTTATTTTTCACAAAAGTTCTTTTTATGTTTTATTCTTTCTAGAAAACATTCACTTTGAGACTTTATTATTATATTATAATAAATAAACATTTGACAAACTCCCCTAATCAAACCCCCCAACATGCTTACTCACAAATGAATAAGACTCAAATCCACTCATCCTTGTCACTCATTCATATTCATACACTCCTATTCAATCTCTCTCAAGCATATATTAAAGACAAAATAGAGATAACTAAAAGTTCTGGTCCCAAAAAATCACTCAATGTGGACAGATTGGAAATACAATTTTCCATGAATAACTGTCTTGTAATATAAATACACACCATATTCACAAATTAACCCCTTTTCAAGGTTTAGACAAGTAGTTCAATAATTTTACACCTTTGGATACTAAAATGGATGGCTTCACTAGATCTCCAGTGCAGTGCCGAGGCACGTTTTGTTGTGAGACCATGAATTATTTATACTTCCTCGGGGAACACTTGGAATTCCACAAATCAAAAGATAGGAGGAATTGAATGGGGGTGTGAGAACACACCTGCATCAATGAGGCAATGATAAGTATTAAAAATGATAGGGGCTCATACATTACAGATTTAATTCACAAGATTCTTCACTATAAAAGGTCTAATTAATGCATGTTGCGGGTGCACTCAGTGTCAGAACCACCATAGTGAACTAGCAAACCTCCGCCAAAATCGCCTGTGTAAAAACACAAGATTCCGGAAGATATTGTAAGATTACCCCTAGAATGTGCCACCTTGTAAAATGGGCAAATAAGGAATAGATGTTATAAAGATACCATCCCCACAAAACTTCCTATGTGTGCCTTATATTGAAAACACTGCATCTCAGTAGCGGACCTTAAGTAGATCAAATTTGATGTAGGAAGGATGGAAATTACAACTTCCAGTTGGTATCTTAAACAGAATGACAATTAACACAATTATCACCAAGCCAACCACAGCCTTGGTTAACAATGAAATGTATCATCTAACGTTTAGGCTCATACCTTGATATCCATGAAATTAAATGAAAGTAGCATTGTAAAGCGTGTGCTCACCCATTGGCATCTGAGCACTAGTTCCATTTGTTTAAAGAAGCATAGAACCAAAAAATCCAATGGTTTCGATATGGCGGGAATGATAGTTTAAATCAGGTTTAGACAGAGCACTTCACCACTAACAATTCTATAAAAAACAGAAGATAGGACAAATATGAATTGTCAGGACTCAAACCAATCCTGCGGTAGAAAAGCTTTACAAATAAGATATGTGCCCAGAACGTAGTGAACAACTCCTAGACAACATCACCTATGCGTTAGTCTGCTAATAATTTAAAACATTAACTATTAATTAGCCTATTGTGTAAAGACTCCCTTTAATTTGAGCTCCTCCATATTCACTACTGGTGTCCAGACTCCAAACAAACAAATTAGGCTGATGTAATGAACTCAGACACAGATCAAACATTCATGCATCAACACAAGAGTCCACTAGCAGATTTCGGTATCATTATTTCTAAGATGTTCAGACTTATGTCAAGTTCAGCGTTTTCCATCCCATATGCGAAAAGGATCACAAGATGCTCACACTGTCTCTTATGTCCATCTTGATGGTCATCACATGACACTTAACTATCAAGGATACATAGATGGTGGAGCAAATAGTCTTTAAAGCTAATCCACCATCTTGGAATGGTGCCCAAATGCATTTGATCATCAAGAAGTAGTTAAACACCTTTCTATCGGGTACCATATTGTGCATATATGGGACCGGAAACCCATCTCCCTTCATGGTATGCAAGGGAAATCATGAAAAGTTCATACAAACACGGACAAATTGTTAATGCGTCAACCAAATTGTCTGCCTCAGTGATAGTCCTAAGCTGATCAGTCAGAAGCAGGAGCTAACAGAGCAAGTGGATAAAAGTGAGTGTCAGCCCAACTACTTGTGTCAAAAACACCTTATGTGAAATCGGGGACAACCTTTATACTGGCAAACTTTCAGGCCTCAAATAACTACAGATTACACTCACAAACTCCCCAGAACCACTGGGGTAGAGCAAAACCATCTGTTAACTCCTATAACATGGAGTGAATAGAAATCTAACAAATAGCATGTTCCCACAAAAATATCTAATTAACAGCCCCAGCCCGTGCAGGTAAGAGCGGTGCGGCGGTAGGACAGGGGGGGGGGATTTCGATGGATGATGATGAGGGAAAATTAAATAAGTAATTAAATTCCCCTCGTCGGCGTCTGTCAAAATCCCCCCATCCCGACCCAACACCCCGCTGTTCTTACCAGCATGGGCTGCAGCTGCTAATTAAGGCCTTCCTTGTGTGTCCCCAAAGTAAACATCCTGTACACTTCCCTTTCCTTGTGATATCTGTTGTTTTCACTTCCTCTAATCTTATGGATTGTCTCCAAAATAGTTCATTTCAAGCAATTGTCAGAATGTTCAAGTTGCGTACAGTGTTGTACTAGAGGGGCAGGCAACTTCTTATTGTGTATAGCCGATTTATGTTTACAGAACCTTACCCTAGATTTGCATCCCTTCTTACCTATATATCCCAAAGCGCATGAGCATAGATTTACTAAATATGGCAACCCATTCATCCCCATGGAATTGGGTAAAATATAGTTTTATATACAAAATATCCCTTGAGGAATTGTTTGTATCATAACTAAGTTTGATTTTTACTCAAAGTCACAGATGTGATCCACACCATTAAAGAAGGAAGATTAAATTCAAGGATGTATTCAAATATAAATGTGTTTACTTCATTCATATTATATTTCATTCATTTTACAAAACATCCATAATTTTAGACAATATATACACAATATACAAATCGACAAATATATGTCACAACACTGCCACTACCAAAACAATCCCATTGAGTTTCTCAATTTTGATTTTGTGAGCATAAATTCATGCACACCGTATTGGATGTGCGGCAGTTTTTCATTTCGTTAAGGACAATCTTCACTACTTTATGTTCAATTTCTGCAGATACAATTATTTTTTATTTTATTTATAAAGTTTTATATAGCGCTAGCTAGACCCTTGGGTATCAGAGCGCTTTACATACACAAAGTTAAAAAACATTGCATAACATCGCAGGACATGAGGCTGCATAAAGATATAAGCAAAGACATAACAATTATGTGTACAGTGAGGGGAGAAAGACGCAGGTGGTCGAAACAGTCAGATAACACCATCCTTGGAGGACCAAGTGAGGGGGGAGTCCAATAGGTTATTGGTGCCTAGGTTGGTTGACTTGGTTGGTAAAGTATTGTTTAAGGAGAAGGAGAAGGCATTTCAGGTCCTTTTTGAAGCAAGAGAAGGAGGGGTTGCATCTGAGGTCAATAGAGAGTGAGTCCACATCCTGGGTTCATTACCAGAGAAGGACCGGCATTGAGTTTTTTTCCTTTTCAGTTTCGGGGGGATGAAAAGAAGTGAGTTGGTGCTTCTCAGAGTTCTGGATTTTCCTGCTTTTACCAGTTTGCTGTTTAGGTAGTTGGGTGATTGGGTATGAAGGGCCTTGTGTGTGATGCAGGACATTGCTTTATCTCTACCTATTCAAGGTAGAAAATTGCCTTATACCACGTAATATTTCTAATACTATTATTACGACATTTAATATTAGTGAAATTAAAAGGGCTGTCATGTTTTAAAAAAATATAATGTATGCTGTGTGCTTTAACCTGTTCTTTTCCACGTTTTATTGTGACATCGTGGTGGCCCCTTTTAGAATATCTTTAGTCCAAAATAAAATACACGTTTTTAAGAAGGTTGCTGCTAGTATACATCTTTCGCACCTGGCGCTAAACAGCGAAGTCTGGTGAAATAGCGGGTTTACGTTGAATGAATCAAGCCTTCTTCTAGGCGCTGCTTCATCCTTAAATCCACTTTACTCTATTACACCGGAGCTGAAGCGGGTGGTGGGACCAGGCAGGACGCAACTCCCTCATGTAGGCCTTGTGCTCTATACACTGGAGCAGGCAGGGGAACCAGGCAGGAGGCACCTCCCTCACGCAGGCCTTGTGCTCTATACACCGGAGCAGGCAGGGGAATCAGGCAGGACGCGTCTCCCTCATGCAGGGCTTGTGCTCTATACACCGGAGCAGGCAGAGGGACCAGGCAGGACGCGCCTCCTTCATGCAGGCCTAGTGCTCTATACACCGGAGCCGGCAGAGGGACCAGGCAGGATGCGCCTCCCTCACGCAGGCCTTCTGCTCTATACACCGGAGCAGGCAGAGGGACCAGACAGGACGCGCCTCTCTCAAGCAGGCCTTGTGCTCTATACACCGGATCAGGCAGAGGGACCAGGCAGGACTCGCCTCCCTCGCGCAGGCCTTGTGCTCTATACACCGGAGCAGGCAGAGGGACCAGGTAGGACGCACCTCCCTCGCGCAGGCCTTGTACTCTATACACCGGAGCAGGCAGAGGGACCAGGCAGGACGTGCCTCTCTCACGCAGGCCTTGTGCTCTATACACAGGAGCAGGCAGGGGGACCAGGCAGGACACGCCTCTCTCACGCAGGCCTTGTGCTCTATACACCGGAGCAGGCAGAGAGACCAGGCAGGACGCACCTCCCTCGCGCATGCCTTGTGCTCTGTACACCGGAGCAGGCAGAGGGACCAGGCAGGACGCGCCTCTCTCACGCAGGCCTTGTGCTCTATACACCGGAGCAGGCAGAGGGAGCAGGCAGGACACGCCTCTCTCACGCAGGCCTTGTGCTCTATACACCGGAGCAGGCAGAGGAACCAGGCAGGACGCGTCTCCCTCACGCAGGCCTTGTGCTCTATACACCGGAGCAGGCAGAGGGACCAGGCAGGATGCACCTCCCTCACGCAGGCCTTGTGCTCTATACACCGGAGCAGGCAGAGGGACCAGGCAGGACGCGCCTCCCTCATGCAGGCCTTGTGCTCTATACACCGGAGCAGGCAGAGGGACGAGGCAGGACGCGCCTCCTTCACGCAGGCATTGAGCTCTATACACCGGAGCAGGCAGAGGGACCAGGCAGGACGTGCCTCCCTCACGCAGGCTTTGTGCTCTATACACCGGAGCAGGCAGAGGGACCAGGCAGGACACGCCTCTCTCACGCAGGCCTTGTGCTCTATACACCGGAGCAGGGAGAGGGACCAGGCAGGACGCGCCTCCCTCACGCAGGCCTTGTGCTCTATACACCGGAGCAGGCAGAGGGACCAGGCAGGATGCGCCTCCCTCACGCAGGCCTTCTGCTCTATACACCGGAGCAGGCAGAGGGACCAGACAGGACGCGCCTCTCTCAAGCAGGCCTTGTGCTCTATACACCGGATCAGGCAGAGGGACCAGGCAGGACTCGCCTCCCTCGCGCAGGCCTTGTGCTCTATACACCGGAGCAGGGAGAGGGACCAGGCAGGACGCGCCTCCCTCACGCAGGCCTTGTGCTCTATACACCGGAGCAGGCAGAGGGACCAGGCAGGACGCGCATCCTTCACGCAGGCCTTGTGCTCTATACACCGGAGCAGGCAGAGGGACCAGGCAGGATGCACCTCCCTCACGCAGGCCTTGTGCTCTACACACCGGAGCAGGCAGAGGGACCAGGCACGATGCGCCTCCCTCACGCAGGCCTTTTGCTCTATACACCGGAGCAGGCAGAGGGACCAGGCAGGACGCGCCTCCCTCACGCAGGCCTTGTGCTCTATACACCGGAGCAGGCAGAGGGACCAGACAGGACGCGTCTCCCTCGCGCAGGCATTGTGCTCTATACACCGGAGCAGGCAGAGGGACCAGGCAGGACGCACCTCCCTCGCGCAGGCCTTGTGCTCAATACACCGGAGCAGGCAGAGGGAGCAGGCAGGACATGCCTCTCTCACGCAGGCCTTGTGCTCTATACACTGGAGCAGGCAGGGGGACCAGGCAGGACGCGCCCTTCTCACAGAGGCCTTGTGCTCTATACACTGGAGCAGGCAGAGTGACCAGGCAGGATGCACCTCCCTCGCGCAGGCCTTGTGCTCTATACACCGGAGCAGGCAGAGCGACCAGGCAGGACACGCCTCTCTCACGCAGGCCTTGTGCTCTATACACCGGAGCAGGCAGAGGGGCCAAGCAGGACGCGCCTCCCTCACGCAGACCTTGTGCTCTATACACCGGAGCAGGCAGAGGGGCCAGGCAGGATGCACCTCTCTCACGCAGGCCTTGTGCTCTATACACCGGAGCAGGCAGAGGGACCAGACAGGACGCGCCTCTCGCACGCAGGCCTTGTGCTCTATACACCGGAGCAGGCAGAGGGACCAGGCAGGACGCGCCTCCCTCACGCAGGCCTTGTGCTCTATACACCGGAGCAGGCAGAGGGACCAGGCAGGACGCGTCTCTCTCACTCATGGCAATGTCTGCATTTGTGAAGACCACTCACTGGATATTGGCCGTCTGTCCATCTTTGACTTCACCAACATGTTCCTACGGTTATGGTTCCTGCAGAAAGCAAAAACAGTTCTTGGTAGCTGCATCTAACCCTCATTGGTATTCAATATCTGCCATTGGGGCTGTGTAATCGTGTCACTTTTTGATGTAAGTTCAAGTGTTGAGTGACGCAAACTAAGCTATCTTTCTGTTCTTTTGTGTTTTGTTGGAACATAGCATCCTTATTGTAGTATTTAACTTTCTGAAGTGACTCACAGACCAATAGTTTGGGATATCCTCTCTTTATTAGTTTTCATTTTAGTAATTCAGCATTCCTTACATGACCCTGAATGTTAGAGCAGTTCCATCTAATGCCAAGTAAGTGGCTGAATAGATTCTTTTATTGTTGGCACCTAGGATGGAAACTCTGAAAATGAAGCAGGGTGTTGCAAGCTGTCAGTTAAGAACATGAGGAAACCGCAAGTTGCTGATTGTGATGTTGTATCCAGATGTCAAGGAACTCAACCTTCTCCCTACTTCTACTGGGGCAGAATTGTAGATTGTCATCCCATAGGTTGATCCATGACAGAAAACTCCAGGACTTGTTCTTCGCCATGCCAAATGAAGAATATATCATCGATAAATCATGACCAGTGTGTTATGTGTTCCAGAAATGGGGCTATCTCATTATATATGTATTTTTCTTTTTCTTCCAATAAGTCCATATAGATACAATAAGGGTCCAGGCTGCTCCCACACTGACATCTTTCACTGGTTTATACATTTACATATAAGTCATTGCCCGATTCAAGAAAGTTCTTCCCCAATACAATTTCAAGACATTTTAGGATAAACGAATTGGGGCCCACCTGCCCTCACTGTTCCAACAAATTACTTACTGCTTCGAGAGTGTATGTAAGAATCTCTAGGTACAAATGTAAGTCCCTTAAAGAGGAAACCTTCAATGTGTTCATTCTTTTCCATGGTTGAAAGATTGAATATGGGGATGTTATCTCCTTCCTCCAGTATTGTTGCCTTCGTGTCTGCAGATAGTGATGAGACAGAGCTCCATTTGGAATCTGCCTCTTGTTTGGCTTCAAAATATCCCCCTTTAGTTCCCTTTTCTCTGTTCTAAAAAAAGTTAATGTCGTTTTGCGTGGTATAGAGCACCTGTCTGTCATCATACTGATCAAATTGGTTCGAACTTCCCTCACCTTCAGATTCAGTGGTATCTGAAAATGTGATTCATGTCTTGTTGTTCAACCCTTTATTCCTTGGAGCCCTCGTTGGATCATTAGAAGTACTGTAGACTGTTAGATTTCTGTAGGCTCTATATATTAGGAGTTAAGAGACGGTTTTCCTCTGCCCTGTGTGTTATCTGTAGTTAACAGGGGCCTGAGAGTGTGCTGTATTGTTTCAAAGGGTAATATGTTTCAATGGATAAAAGTTGTCCCCGGTTCTACAAAAGGCACAAGCAGTTGAGTTATAAGGGAAATAAGATTCCTCTGGGTATATCTATTCCAAAAATGCAAGCTTCTTACACTCCTCAGTCACATTCAGTCAACCGCCATTCGTATTCTAACAAGATTACAGCCATCTACCTCACTGATTTTAGAGGAAGTACTCTGATTTGTAATATAGTATGCTCTATTGATCATCTTGAAACAAATGCTTCAAATAAAATCATAACATTTTAAAAACATTAAAATAGCTTTGTGCAAACAATATATACAGAGAGGGGAGATATTTGAAGACAATACAGTTTGTCTTTGTGGGTAGACACATTTACTTAATACATCACTGGTTAGCTATGTATCCATTTCACATGTATAAAACAGCCAGTGTGTTGTAAATTGTGACTTCAATCAATCGTCAACATGTTTCAGTGGTATCTCAAAATTCCAACCACCTTCCTCAGGACAAAAATAATATCACTTTCCCAAAGCTCAATTCATTTGATATTCTACTCAATAGGTGTGGAGAAGGAGTACATAAGGCCCTTTTGCTGATGAAGATATTTACGAAGGTCAGTTAAAATGTACTACCCCTTTTTATAATTTTGGGAATGCAATACTTCTTATAAACCAACTTGGTAGTAAACTATCTGTTTAAAATCTTAGAGATGTGGCCAAAGCAAAGTTCCCCCGGCATGATGACGTTGAAAGGTGTCTCTCTATTGGATCTAACATGGTAGCGCCTTTCGTTCGGATCCTGAGACTTTCACCACCTTGCTAGATTTCAATTAAACACCATCAGCAAAGTCTCTGCATTGGAAACCACACGGACGTGACTCACACCCTCCACGTTCAGGAGCAAACAAACAAATCCAAAGCAGTTGAGTTGACACCACCTTATCTCTCCTTCCTCCAATAGCTACTACTTCTGACTAGCCACATTAGCAATATCGTTGAGGCAAACATAACAGTTGACACTTACATATTGTCCATTTTTGATTTAAGTTTTCATTAACACACTTTCCTTGCATGCCACAAGGGGGATGGATTGCCGGTCCTGTGTATGCAAAATACGGTAGCAGATGGAAATGTTTTCAACAGCTTCTTGAGGAAACCATCTGTGAAAAATGCATTTGGACACTATTCCAAGATGGCGATTAGCTTCACTAACTATTTGTGTCACCATCTCTGTATTCCCAGTAGTTAAGTGTCATGTTGTGCTGCCTGGGCTTTCTGTTCTATTGCCAACTGCAAGCTCCTCTGGCCCTCTGCCAGTGGTTGTACCATCTGTTCAATTGTGACTGGGTGTGCCCTGTCTGTAGCCTGTGGTCTCAGCCTGAGATCTCACTCCTGACTCCAATTATAACAGGCTAGCAGAATAGATCACAATACAATCTGAAGTGTAGGTGTCTGATTTATTTTGCAGCTTGCAGCATAGGGGTTGTAAGGGTTTGTTTTTTATAAGGAGGGAGGCCATAAACAAAAAATTAGGGCTTATTCCGTTGAGGCAGTCCAGAGTTATGTCACTCCATTTTGTAGTCTTCATGCTCAGGGCTTCTTTTAGAGTGGTTTCTCCTTCGTACAGTCTCCATCAGAAAAGGCAGGCCCTTGTGAAGAAACAAAACAGGTCCTGAGTATTAAATGGTGCCAGTATAATCCCACCACCGGTCACCTGTGAAGCCGCTGTCTATATACCGGGTTTGTGACGCTCCCTGGAATTCACCTTACCCCTGTGCACTGTATAAGAGGTCTCCATTAAAGCTTCTCTCCCCAAACTATAAACTACGGTTAACTCATTTTAAATTACTGCATCGCCTCTATCCCACCCCCTTGCAATTATTTGAAATGGGGTTGGTTTCTACCCCCCACTGTTTATGCTGCAGATCACCACAATCGATCAAGATAGGGAGGAGGAATTCTGATCCGTTCAGTCTCCTTTTCGTAACTTAATTAATCATGGGGGGAAGGATCACTTGTCCTGCATAACCAGGGTATGCAGGCGGTATGTGGTGTCTCACAAATAAAAGACCCTCATGCACATGTTTGTAGGGTAATTGTAGCGGTATATGTTGTTTCCGCGCTATTCATACACGTGTGTGCATAATCATGGGGTCAGTATTTTACACAAGGTAGTACAATAGTACATTTACAAAATCTCTTTGTGGATTTTGTTACAACTAAAAAATGGCAATACTTTACAAAAACCACACTCTCTGGAAGTGTCAACTCTCTCATTCTCATGCTCAATCTGGTTGTGGCATGCTTAGGAAAAAAGAGATAGGTAGTTAACCAGTGGTCTCTAATGCGGAACCTTTACTATGAGGATCGTTGTGGCATGCTTGCGCTGAGGCTTGGGTGCGCTTTTTTTCAAGTGCACTGTGACTTTATGGCTAAGTGTATGACGTTTAGAGAAGGTGTTCGGTATTGGCCCGTGATGTAAATTTCTAGGGCATGCAGGTCAATTCCTTATCCCAAGTTTATCGCTCTTGCGCGTGTGTATGGTGACGTGGTGCTAGAACGGTACGGCCCAGTTTATGAAGGGATATTCCAACTAAACCCCGTCGTTGTATTGCAATGCGTTGTGGCGAGCAAGGTGGAAAGAGCGAGCTTCATGCTCTATCGCGTTTGCATGGTGACGCGGTGCGGGAGCGGTTCGGCCCAGTTTATGGTGAGGTATCACGAACACCCAGCAAAACCCCTATTGCAAGAGGTTGCTTCATTTTTATTGAACAGATTGTGATTCAAAACTTAGAAATCACAAAAGATGGATACTTTTCTATCTATATCTATACTAATATAAAAAGAGAGAGACCAAAACTTTGAGGCGGGTAATCTCAGGAACCTCAGCACCAATCACAACACCCAATACAGCGTTTGAAAGGTCAGTTGCAGCAGAAGGACATAGGCTATGCAGACGCCCACCATATACAATTAAAAGGTAAAAGAACTGTGCCAGCAAAGTAGTCCCTTGTGGGCTTGTCTGTGTTGTACTGTGGGCGTGTGCTGGGGGTGTGACAAACGCTGGGGGCGTGTGGTATGTTCCACCCTTCATGCCATGTCTCATATCGTGTGCTGTGGGCGTGTGCTGGTGGCGTGGGCGTGTGCGGGGCGCAGGATTACGGGGAAAAAAAAGTGAGCGTTGTGCCCAATATTTCATTGTTTTTTCTTCCCAGGTTCTGTACATTCCAGCTCCGGGTGTCCACCCTGCTCCCTTTAAATACCCCTGTACCCCATAATCATAACCCACCCGTACTCCTTAAAATACCCCAACACCCTTAAACACTAACCCATCTTAACCCTATAATTATAACCTGTACCCCAAAACCGAAACCTATCCCTAAACCCTGAAAATACCCCTGTACCCCAAAATCCAAACCTAGCCCTGAACCCTATAAATACCCCTGTACCTTAAAACCCAAACCTACCCCTGAACCCTAAAAATACCCCTGTACCCCAAAACCCAAACCTAGCCCTGAACCCTAAAAATACCCCTGTACCACAAAACCCAAACCTACCCCTGAACCCTAAAATACCCCTGTACCCCAAAACCCAAACCTAGCCCTTAACCCTTAAAATACCCCTGTACCCCAAAACCCAAACCTACCCCTGAAACCTAAAAATACCCCTGTACCCCAAAACCCAAACCTAGCCCTGAACCATAAAAATAATCCTGTAACCCAAAACCCAAACCTACCCCTGAACCCTAAAATACCCCTGTACCCCAAAACCCAAACCTAGCCCTGAACACTAAAAATACCCCTGTACCCCAAACTTAGCCCTGAACCCTTAAAATACCCCTGTACCCCAAAACCCAAACCTAGCCCTGAACCCTAAAAATACCCCATTACCCCAAAACCCAAACCTTCTGTAATGTAAAGTGTGCTCATGCCATGTTGTCGAGTTCGCGCTATATAATATTGCAAGGAAAAATAAAGTAGGGAAACTCGAGTTCACACACTACTGAACGCGCACTCTTAAGTGCATCAGCAGTGCACTGTGAATCGGAGCGTTTCACAGGCCTGTCACAGATAAGAAATGCTATCAAAACGAAATCCTACAAAACAATATACTACTGGCCGGCAGCAATTCATACCCAGACAACGTCGGGACGGGCTGCTAATACTGGTTATAAAGTACAAGGTATAGAATACGAAAAGTATTATAAAGTAGTACTGTAAAAGCATGATATGGTTTCTAAGCCATAAGTTGCCTAAAACAAGTAAAATACATACAGTAATAAAATAATGACTAAAATACTCAACTGGTGATTCTAAAATATGCCTACCCCGGTGTACCTAACCTATGTCTAGTACAGGGGCAGAAGTAAGTGAGGTGTAGCTTAAGTTTAGTATTCTTTGCCAAGAATCTATTTCAAGAATTCTCTAAGGGTCTAATCAGCTCCGTACCTTGGTTTTAGAATGAAGGAGGTCTTGTATCTCTCTCTCAGGACTCGATTTCCCAGCAACCCGCAAGGGTAGCCTGGAAACACTGGAGCTGGATTTCTCGGCAGAAGAAAAGACAGCGTCTCTCAGTGCGTCAGCTGGAGGGTCGGCTTCCTTCGGCACTTGCTGCTGCAGGGCGTCGGGCAAGTAGTTAGTCGATCTGCTCCAAACCACCGTGTGTTTGTCTGGGCAAATGTAGGCATATTTATACTTTGAAGGTGCCGAGTTTGACGTATGATTGGACTTAATAACGTCACTCAAAGACCCAGTTCTGTGAAAACTCCATGATTTCCTAGATAACTTAGTATTCAGGCGAGGGGAAATCCCTGGATGCTGATTCTCTAAGAAATCGTTGTTGATTCTCGGAACTTAGTGGAAGTAGCCATGCCGTATTTGGGCTGCATAGGCTCAGTCCAAGTATGGTAATGATTTCTATGCCTATATAAGGATCGGGTAATTTATACCTATATAAGGGCATGAATCGGGAAAATTACACTAGGGTTCTAGATTCATTTACAACACCCCCTTGCCATCTGGGATGACCTGAAGAAAACAGTCAACCACAACGGGGTTGCTGACCTACTTCTCTTTGACCTCTCAGCTGCCTTTGAGACGGTTGACCATACCACCCTGATACAAAGACTCAACAAAGCCGGCATAAAGGGGACTGCTCTGGACTGGATCGCGTCCTACCTTCGCAACAGAACTAATGTCATCCATACCCCACCTTTCTCATCCAAACCGTGCACCACAAAAGCAGGGGTCCCTCAAGGCTCTATCATCTTGTCCATGCTTTTCAACATCTACATGAAGTCATTACCGGCACTGATCAATCAATTTCACCTCACGTGCTGTAACTATGCAGATGACACACAAATACCTCTTCAACTGGAATGCCCCAAAGACATTGGAAACTCATAAATTTTCAGTTGTATCAGAGCCGTGGATCAATGGATTACATGGAGCTATCTCAAATTGAATGCCACAAAAATGGAAATACTCATGTGTGACGATTGGAAACATTATGCCCCGCTTGTCCCCTCACCTGATGAACTGGGATAACCGCCTAAAATATCAAAGGAAGTAAAAATCTCTGAATGGCCATGGACTCCAAGCTATCGATGAATGCCCAAGTGAACAAACTAGCAAGAGCTAGCTTTGTTACTATAAAACACTGCGACAAATCTTCCCCCATTTGGGATTTCCACACAAGGTCCAGCTACCATATGCCTTGTTCTGTCTAAACTCAATTACACCGCTAGTCTCTACCATGGATCACCTTTAACTACCATAAAAAGACTCAGGAATTGGCTGCCAGACTACTTTTACATATCAAACCACGAGACCAAATCTCCCCTGCCTTGAAAGCCCTCCATTGGTTACTGGTTGCCAGAAGACCCACATTTAAGCTGCTTTGTATCGCCCACAAAGTGATACATGGAATGGGACCACTCTTCATCAGGAATAAAATCACCAAACACATTCAGCAAAGGAACCTGCGATCTAGAATGGCACCTTGCCTCAAAATCCCAAGATACAAGAAAAAAACCATGGGGGCTCATCCTTCTCTGTGGAGGCAGCCAAGCTATGGAACTCTTTAGAACCCAAAATAAGATCCAGAGACAACCACCTCATCTTCATAAAACTACTAAAGAATTGGCACTTCCCCACATAAGCACCAAATGCAAACAGAATAAACAGCATATTTATTTATATTCATTTATTTATATTCTTGCAGAGCGCCAGAATAGACCCCCGAGGGGGTATCTCCGCGCTGTTGCTGCAAGGGAGTGTTCTATAATGGTATGTCCAGAGGTGGGATGTAGACAAGAGAGGCATTAATTACTGGGATACAAGTATGTTTTTAAAGTTTTCCGGAAAAAAGTTATCCCTCTGTAAATAAGCATTTATTTTTACTATACATATGTACATATATATGTGTATTGCTTTGTATAAACATGTGGAAAAGTTATGTATTTAAAAAAAAAGAAATTTAAATACATCAATACTTAAAAGCCAGATTGTATTTATTGCATATTTTATCTACATATATATACTTCCTTAATGCATCTATGTACCTTACATATACTATATCTATATATTTATGACTATTCTGCTAATTCAACATATCCACTGCACTACCCTATTTCTCACCTTACACCTCTCTCACTATATCATATACCTCAACTCTCTAACTCATCTCAAACCTCTTAATACTACTCTTTCCAATGCACTACCCAATTTTTCACCCTATACTTCTATTAATATATATCCTCCACCTCCACTCTCCCAATCATCCCAAACCCATACCACTACTATGATCCCCAAAATAACCCTTTCTAGACTCTTCCATACTCTACCCACCTTGCATCATCTCATATCTCTTTTACTTTACTGATCCCCCCCAAAAAAGCCTTCCTAAACCCTTCCCCTGACTCTTCCCACCACACCCCTTTTACTCATCCCACTCCTACTGCTATGACCTACACAAAAAAGGTATACATCCTTCCCTCTTCTATTCCTCCACTCTCTTTTTAAATCCAAATAACTAACTAACATGTCCACTTCTCAAATTATTTTCATATATCACTGTACTAGTTCACCGCTAATCCTTTATGGGTTCCAGAGAAGCGTGTTACTCACAGAAAAAGTGCGTTAACACCACATCAGAGGTAGCAAGAACCATATAAATGCAAACCCTTTTCCCTCTTCTATCCCTCTGCTATCATTCTCAATCCAAATAGCTGACTAATATCCACCACTCAAATCACTTTCAAATTTCACTATACTAATTAAACACTAATCCTTTATGGGTTCTGGAGTAGCAAGCTACTAGCCAAAAAAGCGTTTCAAATACCCCCATCAGGAGTAACAAACCCTATATAAATGCTAATCTTTCTCCATCTAATATCCCTCCGCTATACTTCTAAATCGAAATAACTCATTAACATATCCTTCTCTCAAATTACTTTCCTATTTCACTATACTAATTCAACGCTAATTCCTTTATGGGTTTCGGAGTAGTGTGCTACTCACCGAAAAAGTGCTTCGATGCCTCGTCAGGGATAGTAAGCGCAAAATAAATGCAATTACAATTACAATTGCAGTTTATGTTCCATCCACGCATACACTGCTAAACTGTAATAGAAAATAGCTAACTTGCTATTCCATAATGAAACCACAAGTATGTTGTGTGAACCTTGGTAGCAATTCAATAACAGTCTTCCTAAATACTGCTTTAGCAAAGTTAGCATAACACCTCTAAAAAGCATGAGACTCCATAACAATGTTATAGATTTTCTTGCTGTTTTCTCTGATCATGACAAGCTTCACTGCATTTTTTTAAATATTCTATGTTAATATTCAAATTTTATGAGCTAGGTTAGTAGTTTAAAATAAATATTTTAAAATGTATGTGCTGTTTCTTAGTGGTTTTGAGTGTGTTATTCATCAATGAAAGAGGGGTTGGAATTCCACTACTTCCCTGAACTCATCTGTCTGATTTATAATTACAACAAAACACTTCCTACACAGTATTGTTCAGTGGGTTATTTGTGGGTTGCAGTCCAACTGGACATGTAGTTCATTCTGGCTCATTGACTAAGTCCTTGCACCTTGGGGTGAGAAATTAGTGCTCTGGGACCAGAGGAAAGGCAGCGGAGCATGCTATATCCCTAGAGAAGGTATTGTCAATTGTAATGATTTGGAGCTTCCCCACATCTGGGATAGTGCAATATCCTTAAGTTACTTAATTCAGATATAGGTTCAGTACTGCAGTCAGTGCAGACACATTGCTTATGTTTAAAAGTGCACCATGGTGATATAACCTGGTGTGGTTATGCCTCTGCTGTGTTTACAGTCAGTTGCACCTGACTTCTCCTGCTGGATGGATGGGATCGCTCTACTGGAATAAACCTTACTACTGCATTTCATTATCCGGATCATCTTCTTTGAAGTCTGAATTTCACACTGGCGACGAGCTGCGGTCTTATTCTACTCATCAAGATTGTGATCCCAACATCCCCCCAAAAATGTTCATGACTTTTCTGTACTGGACTTCCTAAAGTCTGGTATTCCTCATCATTATTGTGAGTACCACATATCAGTTTGACTTTAGAACTCAGTTTCATGTACATTTAACCACTTATTTTGTGGTTTAAATGTTTATTTCTGGGCTTGTACATTAGGGCAACCACCACACATCTCACCTCATTATTTTTAAACCCTGGGAGGTTGGGAGACTTCGGTGCGGGCCCTACACTTTAGTGATGATATTTCATGGACTTTTAAAAATTAGTGGCTTATCATCACTATCTTCCCACAGCGTTTGATAACTCATGGACTTTGTTATTATTAGTAGGTTATCGAGTTATCCTCGTTTATCTTAAGCAGCGCTATGAAAAGACTTTTGTGCAAGTTCACATGCTGAGAAACTCTTTAAATTACTGAGTTGTGTCTGGCCAAAAAGTCTATTTTGCATTGGGTTTCAGCAGCGCTTTGATTTTGGTGGTAAAGCGCTGGAAAAATGAGTGCCCAAGCTTTTAGCATTTGATTTTGGCCGAAAAGACCGTTTCACTTTAAGTAACAGCGTTTGGAAGTTGGCTGCCTGAATTGTTGTCAGCGCAAAGACATCTCAAGGAAATTGCCCGCTGTTGTCCGCATTGTCATTTTGATAAGTTTGTGACGTACATACTTTGAATGGGGAACATAGCATCCTTCAAAAGACAATAGCGCATGCAACTGCATTTCTTAAACATCAACTGCTTACCTGCATCTAGGATACACGAGGATTCCACTCTCCGGTACATGAGGATTCTTCTCTTCGTTTGTTCCTTTCGTCATTTCGTCCATCGGACTCTTCCGACGCACATCTACATCACCTCGTCATGTTACGTAACGTCATTTGCGTGTGTAACGCTACATGGACGCTGTTTTCATTTCTCTACGCAATTTCTTTTTTAATTGTTTGCTTTGAAGTGAAAGGACTCATCGGACGTTGCCTACATCAACATTGAAAAGGATTATGACAGAGTGAACTTTTAGACAACAGAACAAGAGACGAAACAAGTAACTAAATGTGATACCTTATATCACATTGCCATCTAGTGGTATTTAATATTATTACATTTTTAGTGTACAATCTTTGCGTGTATTCTCTCTTATTTTTCGTGTATTTAAAAAAAAAAGAGAGACAATGGTGGGAGCAAGGAAGCAAGGGGTGCTCTAACAGTTGTTTTATTTCAGGAAAAGTTGTTTTTATTTCAGGGACCTCAAATCAAACCTTGGTAGCATCATCGTTACTGTTTCAAGAACCTTAAATCATGCTCTGTTTCTATCATAGTTTTTGCTCATTAGTACATCACTGATCTCATCACAGTTATTGCTTGTTAACTTATCACACCACACATTACTGTGCATACTCATCTCATTTACTGATTATCACAAGTTGTTATATTTTCTTACATGTCGTGTCATTTATGAATTAACACTTGTTTCTTTAAGAAAAGCCAGTAACATGCAGAATGTAGCAACTCCTCCGTTCTTCCTTTCCACGCCTGGCTATCCCCCGATCAAATGGCAGAAGTGGAAAAAGGTTTCTAGAGGCACCCAAAAGTTTGTGGCACTAATCTTAGCACTGAAAGGCAGACAGCCCTTCTTCTTCATTGCCTCGGCTCTAAGGGACAAGAGGTGTTTGATCACCTGCCTGATGTGGACGATCAAACTTTAAATGAATATGAAATATGCATCTTGAAACTTGGCAGGCACTATCTGCCTAAGGTGAGTACCATTCGAGAACGGTATCACTTTGGCAGGAGGACACAGAATGATGGAGAGTCAGTTGAAAACTATGTCACTGCACTTAAGAAGTTAGCGTCTTCGTGTAAAATTTGTGCTCTTGTGAAGGAAAGAATTAAGGACCAATTTATGTTGGGGTGTAATGTTGAAAAGGTCAGAAGTGATCATTGGCAAAAGCATGAACCCACTCTGGAGAAGGTATTATCCATTGCCAAGCAGATTGGGCACTCTTTAAAATGTGTAGATATAATTACTAAGCGTGAGAATAAAGACAATGCTATTCAGTCTGTAAAAATTAATTCTAAAGAAAAAGACTTTAAGAAGAGTGCTACAGCTAGGGGACAGAAAACAAAATGTAAGAGATTTAAAACTTAAGTGTTACAGATGTGGAAGTGAGAATCACTTGGCTAATGATAAGAAATGTCCTGGACATAAGTCAACTTGTGCAATTTGTAAAAAGGTAGGACACTTTACCTCTGTTTGCAAGGTTAAGAAAAACAAAGGAAAGGTTCTTGCAGTTGCAGACGATGGCAACAGTGATAGTGATAACGAATCTGATTGTTACTGTGGACAAATGATTTCACAAGTATCAGACAATCATAAAAAAGGCCCCCTGGATGACATAAAGGTGGAAGGGGAACTTACTAGAGTATTTTCTGACTCGGGGCGAAAATCACCATTATTTGAAGACAGTTCTTTATGAACAAGCTTGCTAAGTTAGTAAAACTTCTCAAAGCTGACATAAGACCTAGTGGATATGGAGGTGAACCTATTAAATTATTAGGGTACTTCAATGGGTTGATAGAATTCAGAGGTAGATATACCACGGGAAAAATATATTTTTCACACAAGAGGGACTGCATCCTCAGTTGGTTTCACCAGAAAGATCTTGGGGAGATGTTGGACCCTAACAGTGATCCTCCTATTATTTTGAGAGAAGATGTTCAAGTTAATGATGTATTAGCCCAGGATGTGAAGCAGACTTTACCACTCTGCTAAAGAGAGAGTTTCCGGATGTGTTTAAAGAGGAATTATGGTGTTTACGAGGCTATTCTTACAATATAAGATTCATTCCTGGAGCAGTTCCAATAGCTTGTAAGGTCCGCAGTGTCCCATTGTCAGTAAGAGATGAGATGAAAGAAGAACTGGAGAAATTAAAGAAAGATGGTATAATTGAGGAGGTAGAAGTCAATAGATGGTTGGCGCCAGTCATAGCCGCACGCAAATGGAACGGAAATTTGCGCCTATGCATTGATTTAAGAGAATTGAATAAACAAGTTATCATTGACAAATATCCCTTGACAAAAATATCTATGTTGATGCTTTTACAGGGTGCAAGTGTTTTTTCTACTGTAGAATTAAAATCTGCCTATCATCAAATAAAACTGGAAGATGACTCCAAAGACCTAACAGTTTTTATCACGCCCTTTGGGACTTACAGATTTGTTAGACTACCATTTGGTCTGGTGTCTGCAGCATGCGTATTTCAGAAAGCCTTAGATAGGGTTTTAAAATTTGTTGTGGGTGTTAACATTTATCAGGATGACATACTGGTGTGTGGGAGGAATGAAGAAGAACATGATAAGATAGTCAGAGAAGTCTTTAGGAAATTCCAGGAATACAACCTTACTGTAAGGATTGACCAATGTAAGTTTAAAAAGTAATCAATAGATTACCTTGATCATACCATTTCAGGTCAAGGTGTGCAACTCAAGGTTGAACTTGTAAGTGCCATTTAAGATCTTGCCTCTCCATGCAATAAGGAAGAATTGATTCAATTTCTTTGAATGTCAGAATATTATAGCAAATTTATGAAGGATTTTGCTGGGATGTATGTGAATATGCGGAAACTGTTATGCAAGGGTGTCAATTTTATTTGGTCAGATTATTGTGAAAAGAATTGGTTGCAATTAAGAACATGCTCAAGAAAACTCCCAAGTTGAAAAGTTTTGATCCCACCAAAAGAACTGTACTTATTACTGATGCCAGCATGAAAGGCCTGGGTGGTGTGTTACAGCAGAAAGATGGCGAATCTGAGAATGTAATTTTATTCTTATCGCGAAGCCTCAGAGGTGCAGAACTGTGTTACTCTGTAATAGAAAGAGAGGCACTAGCTGTGCACTGGGCGATAAAGAAACTCAAGAATTTGCTGTAGGGTGTAAAGTTTGAAGTAAGGACAGATCACAAGCCACTGTGTCAGGTTTTTAACAAAAAAGGTATAGATGCCATTTCTGGGAGGATTTCTTTTTTTTTTTTTTATTGCCACGAACTTCAAATACACAGCTTCAGGCCTACAACCTCATGGGCCGGCCGCGTTATATATATGTCAGGTAAACAATAAGCACATTCGTACACGGCCCATCAGCCGACAACCCGGGGGTCCGGCGGCGTGTTCCTGGTAGCAGCTGACAAATTCGCAATTATCACCGCCAACAGAGCATGGTGCAGTTGTCATGCGCATTTTCATCATTTTATCCACCAGTTCGTCCCCCCCCACCTCCCCATCACTCCGCAGCCAGTATTCAAGACAAGTGCGTTCGTGGCCTAACTAAACCAATACTAACTCCCAACTCGGTCAATGGCCCTGTCCCCCCCAACCCTCCCTTCTTGCGATCACCATGTGCAACAAAGGCGTGTTCGTCAAGGTGATGCCTAGGTCTGTTTCACAGCCACACCTACCCTCAGTATGTCCCCGAGCAGTGTCTGCGCCCCATCTGAGTTAGTCTATCCGGAATGTCTGTCCCGAGTGTAGTGTCCCAGCTAGACTGGGTGTAAACTGTGTGTTTACGTTGCCACCCCGCCCATCTAATCGTTGCCTACATCGCTCCATGCCTCCAACCCGCTCCATGTCGCACTCTCTGGATCATGTGCACAGCTCTCCTCTCCCACTAGCCGAGGTTCAGGTTCCGAGTCATTGTTTGCTTGCCGACTTGGGGTCTCCCTTTCCGGGCTGTCAGATTCCTCTCGCTCCCTCCCATTGAGGTAAGTTTGGTACAGTGCCCAAACATTTTTAGGGCGGCTTTTGGGGGGCAGCAGTTCACTATAGTTTTCCGCTTGTGTGCTACAGTACAGCATGTCTCGCGCCCATCTAGCTCTGGTTGGGAGCGGTCCTCTCATCCAACAGTGAGCTACTACTCTCTTAGCCATTAGCATCCCCATATCCGTGAGTCTGCGAAGTGCGACTGGGAGCCGCCTGGAATTGCCAATGAGCGCCAAGCCCTGTTCCGGGGTCATGTCTGCTTCCAGGATTTTGCTCATTTCCGAAAAGACATCGCACCAGAACGACTGGATGCCCTGGCAGTTCCACGACAAGTGCAGGAAGTCAGCGTCAGCAGCATGGCAAAGTTCGCAGTTTGCCGTTTGCCGCAGACCCTAACTGTGGAGTCTCTCCGGGGTGTAATACACCCTCTGCAGGAACTTAAAGTGGATTAACCTATGCCTTCCATTAAGCGATATCCGCCTCGTGCTTTCACAGCAGTACCGCCATGTCGCGTCATCTAACGTGGTCTCCAGGTCTCTTTGCCATGCCAGTCTCGCTTTCATAAGCTGGTGCTCTCCTTGCGACCTAGCCACCCTATATAGATTTGTGAGGAGCTTCCGAGGCTCCTTGTTCTTGATGACATATAACAGTTAGTATGGGCGAAATTTGCGAATTCGCGTTCTGCGAATTTGCGCGAAATCGAATTCGCAATCCGCAAAATCCACGAATTTGTGCGAATTTGCGGATTTTTGTTTTTTTGCGTGTTCGCGGGGCTTTTTGCGTGTTTGCGGCCCGCTTGCATTATGAAGTTACCCATGCGGTCGTGTATGGGCACAGCACCCTCTGGTTCACAACTGCCACCCTCTAGTTCATCACTGCCACCCTCTGGTTCACCCCTGCCACCCTCTGGTTCAGCACTGCCACTCTCTGGTTCACCCCTGCCACCCTCTGGTTCAGAACTGTCACCCTCTGGTTCACCGCTGCCACCCTCTGGTTCATGACTGCCACCCTCTACCGAGACCTTTTGTGATGCAGCGGCAGCACAAAAGATGCGCCATGGTGCTGGGTATTAACAACGTGACGCATCTGAGAGATGCGTCCCGTTGTCAAGCCTTGCGCCTTCAGGAGGCGTTCCGGCGCAGGGGAGGGCGTTCCTGCACAGAAACACCTCCTAAAAGTGGCTGAGTGAAATCTACAAGATTTCACTTAGTCACTTTTAGGCCAATGCTGCGTCAAAACCCTGCACCTACTTGAAGCTGGCGCAAGGCTTTATGCAGCATTGGGGAGATAGGGCCCCCCAGAGCATTGCTGGAGCTGTCTCGCAAGCGCGACGCAGCTCCAGCAATGCGCTGCTTTTACAGCACAGATGCGTGACGCACACATGGTGCGCCGCATTCTAAATGCGGCGCACCATGGGTGGCGGAGCTGCGGCGCACAATAACTGGTGCATCCCTGGGGATGCGCCAGTTATTGTAAATCTGCCCCTATACATTTAGCCAACGAGGGAGCACTTACTGATTAGACAGTAGAAAGTACTCCAGTTGAGTAGAGGTATTGCACAAAAAGGTGGCATCTTCGTGGACAAACACGCAGGGTGGGATTCATTATGCCCCCTGTTAGACTCGTTTTTTGTGCCCTTCTGCCCTCTGTTAGACTCGTTTTTCCCTTGTTTTTGTGCCCTTCTGCCCTCTGTTAGACTCGTTTTTCCCTTGTTTTTCTGCCCTTCTGCCCCCTGTTAGACTTATTTTTTGTGCCCTTCTGCCCTTTGTTAGACTCATTTTCCCCTTGTTTTTCTGCCCTTCTGTCCTCTGTTACACTGGTTTTTTGTGCCCTTATGCCCTCTGTTAGACTTGTTTTCCCCTTGTTTTTCTGCCCATCTGCCCTTTGTTAGACTGCTTTTTGTGCCTTTCTGCCCTCTGCATCACCACATCATCACTCAGCGCTACCCCAGCATCACTCAGCACCACCACATTATCACTCAGCACCACCACATTATCACTCAGAACCACCACAGCACCACTCAGCACCACCACAGCATCACTCAGCACCACAACAGCATCACTCAGCACCACCACAGCACCACTCAGCACCACCACAGCACCACTCAGTGCCACCACAGCATCACTCAGCACCACCACAGCATCACTCAGCACCACCACATTATCACTCAGCACCACCACAGCACCACTCAGCACCACCACAGCATCACTCAGCACCACAACAGCATCACTCAGAACCACCACAGCACCACTCAGCACCACCACAGCACCACGCAGTGCCACCACAGCATCACTCAGCACCACCACAGCATCACTCAGCACCACCACATTATCACTTAGCACCACCACAGCACCACCACAGCATCACTCAGCACCACCACAGCACCACTCAGCACCACCACAGCATCACTCAGCACCACCACAGCACCACTCAGCGCCACCACAACATCACTCAGTGCCACCACAGCATCACTCAGCGCCACCACATTATCACGCAGCACCACCACAGCACCACTCAGAACCACCACAGCATCACTCAGCACCATCACAGCACCAATCAGCACCACCACAGCACCACTGAGCACCACCACAGCATCACTCAGCATCACCACAGCATCATTCAGCACCACCACATTATCACTCAGCACCACAGCACCATTCAGCACCACCACAGCATCACTCAACACCACCACAGCATCACTCAGCACCACCACAGCACCACTCAGCACCACCCCAGCATCACTCAGCACCATCCCAGTATCACTCAGCACCACCACAGCACCACTCAGCACCACCACAGCACCACTCAGCGCCACCCCAGCATCAATCTGTGCAACCATTCAACAACAACTGGTTCAAATATGTTCTCTCAATGTTTCAAACTTTATTACAAATGTCACAGAAAGATGTTAATAATTCACTTCTGTTCTTGGATTTTCATCACAATAAAATACACTGAAAATAATCTTCACAAAAGTTATTTAAAAAAGTTTAAGCTATTGCCGTTATAAATTAAAATCACTTTTATTTAAGTATTAATTATTTTAAAAAATTAAAAGCCATTGTAATTTGTAATATCAATACATCTAAGTCACGTAAATACAAAACATGTTGCATTACAAATGCTATAGGTGTCACATTTGCGAAAGTTATAACTATTTGCATTGTAAATGACAAAGCTATTAATTTAGCTATTTTCAAAACCAACACATAAATAAAAAAAATTGTCATTTACAAGACCAATAGCTCAAAATTTCCTAATGCGAGACCTATTGCATTGCAAATGCTTGTTTTTATATCTGTCAGTGCTTCCTATTGAGGTTTAATTTTCGTGACAGGCGCCTCATTGCCTACTTGTAACTATTCTCTGACCCTGCTTCAAGGGTCATAGCAGGGTCAGAGAATAGTTGCAAGTGGGCAACGAGGCGCCAGGAAGCACTTACAGGCTTACAGCAGCAGGTGCCCAAGTTGAAGTTAATTTCTTTGTAACCCGTTTGTAAAAGGTTACAAAAAATTAGCTTCAACTTTTGCACCTGCTGATGTAACCCTGTAAGTGCTTAGCTGAAAATTCGTCCCCGCTGATTCGCGGATTTTACCGCAATTTTGCGTGATTCGCGGATCGTGAAATCGCGGAAAATCCACAAATTCCGTGAGCGGAACGAATTTTCAGCCCATGCTTAAGTTCGAGGACGTCTGGGGGCTCTGCCATGTCCGGACCGAGCAGCTCCGAAAGAGCACTCCGCGCCCTGTGGAATTGGAAGTGTTGCAGCATAGGGATCTCTCTGCCATCACCACGCACTTGATCCCAGGTTTTGGCCACATCCTGAAAAAAGTCGCCCGCTCGGTGGAGACCTAGTTTCGCCAGCTCTCTGGTAACACCCTTCTCAACCATAGGTGGGAGCCAAAGCATCCACTCCAGCGGCATCTCTGGCGAGTATAGTAGCGCTCCTCCCTGCCGTTGCAGGAGTGAGTGCCATGCATGGTTGGTAGCAGTAATGTAGTCTAACACTCCTGTTCTATGATCCAGTGGCATGCAGATCGTGGCCGGAAGTGGCTGCGGGTGAGCGAATAGTCGCTCCATACGGACATGCTGGATCATCCTGTCTCCGTGTATCCAAGTGTGCAGGTGCGACGCCTGAGCTGCTCTGTAATAAAGTTCAAGGTCTGGGGCCGCCAGGCCTCCCATGCTGTAGGGCAAAGTAAGTGTCGACCACTTGACCCTCGGCTGCTTTCCCGCCCACGCTAAGCTAATCATGAGACTTGTCAGCCGCTGGAAGAAGGCCCTAGATAGCACTATTGGAAAAGCATTAAAGAGGAACAGGAACTGCGGCAGGACCACCATCTTCATAATGGCTATGCGGCCCATCAGAGTGAGAGGCAATTTACTCCAGAGCACTATATCATCTTCCAACTTGCTGACCTCTCTACCATAGTTTTGGCTAATGAGCAGGTCCTGGTCCGTGTGAATTTGTATTCCAAGATACCTAATCGGGTCTTCGGACCACTGAAGAGGGTACTCCGTCTCCACCTGCCTAGTCACAGGCGTTAGAGGTAGCACAATGGATTTTGCCCAGTTGACTTTGAGGCCGGAAAGCGCACCAAAGCGTACAACCTCTCTCAGCAGCGGGGGAAGGTTCGTCGCAGGGTCGTGCACGTACAGCAGCGTGTCATCCGCGTACATGGACACTACTATTTTGTAAGTCGGGAAACGTATGCCCTCATGGCCGTGGTATTCTCTCAGTGCGCAAGCCAAAAGCTCTGCCGCTATTGCATATAACAAGGGGGATAGGGGGCACCCCTGGCGAGTTCCCCTGCCTATGTGGAGGGGTTTTGAGATCGCATTGCCAACTCGCACTCTAGCCGAGGGCCCTTTATAAAGAGCGCCTACCATTTGCAGGAAGGGCTCCCCAATTCCCATCCTTCGTAATACCTGGAGTAGAAACGGCCATTCCACCGAGTCAAATGCCTTTTCCATGTCAAGGAAAATGGCCGCGGCTGTCACGTCCTGCTGAACATGTTGAATAATTCCTAGTACCGTCCTTATATTGTACGTCAAGTTCCTGCTAGGTATAAACCCTGCTTGTTCTGGGGCCACTACTTCAGGGGCCAGCAGTGCTAATCTGGTTGCTAGTACTTTAGCATATAGCTTGGTATCTACGTTCAGCAACGACAGCGGTCGGTATGATCCGCACTCGTCTTGTGTCTTGCCCGGCTTAAGAATAGTGACTATCATTGCCTCTCTCATGGAGCGCGGCATGCTTCCCTGGATACAAATGTCACTCATCAGAGTGGAGATATGCGGCAGTAGCTGTTCCTGAAATGTTTTGTAAAATTCGACTGTCAGGCCATCCATACCAGGCGCTGCCCGTTCGCATGGAGGCCAGGGCGTCTCTAATTTTGTCATGTTGTATGAGATACATGAGGAATTCCCTTTGAGAGTCAGAGAGGAATGGGAGCTTTACATGCTCCAAGTAATCTAGGATTTCGGCTGACAGTTCCCCGCACTTGGAGGAGTACAATTCCGAGTAATAATCTCTAAAGATAGAGGCTATATCTGCCTCATCCGTAGCTCTGTGTCCATCCACGTCTTTCATTTCCGTGACCAGCTGCCTCCCTCTTCTGCCTTTAAGGATGTTAGCCAGTACTGAGCCAGGCATTTCCCCCTCTCCGTATGTGCGGGCTGTGGCATATTTGCCCAAATGTTTAACCTCCCTGTCTGCTTCATCATGGAACTCTACTAGGAGGCGTTTGATTCCCTCCTCCGTGGCCCCATCCGGTCGATTCCGCTGCTGTTCCTCAAGGGCTTGCAGCTGATTTTCTAGCTCAGCCAACCTGCGTCTTATCACCTTCAGGACACTGGAGTGTTTAGACATCGCAATGCCCCGTATGTAGACTTTAAACGCCTCCGACACAGTCTGAAAGTCCTCCACAGACCCAACATTCTTTTAAAAAAATACTTCAATCGACTCTGCAAGTTCTCCGCGAAACACTGGGTCTAGGAGCGAGTATGGTGGAAAGCGCCATGTAATAGGGGGAATTTTCCTAGCAGGGGCCTCCATTACCAGTAGTACGGGGGAATGGTCTGACAGCGTGCGCGGTAGCACTGTACAGTGTTTAATACTACGGTTAATCCCCGAGGTGGCAAACCAGTAATCTATTCTAGTGCACATTTCGTGGTAAGCCGAGTAATGCGTGTATCCACCTGGACCCGAATTTCTGCTTCTCCACACATCATCCATGTCCAACACGAGAAGTCTAGCTACCAGCATCTGTGCAGCCGCCGACAGCCTACGAGGTGGGCCTGTAGACCTGTCTATGTCTGGGTTGAGTGTCAAATTCAAATCCCCTCCCCATATTATGTGGGGCTTGCCGTATGTGCCGATCTTAGCAGCTAGTGTTTCGTAGAACTCAGGGGAGTCATAATTGGGACCGTAGGCATTGACAACTAACAAGTCCAGCCCCAGTCCCCTACAGGTCGCTATCACGTACCTACCCTCTGTGTCTGCGCAGAGGGTCTGTATCTGGATTTTCGAACTCGGGTTGACCCATGTGATAACCCCCCTAGCGTGGGTGGTGAACCCGGCCGCAGCTTTGTTCCCCTCCAGGCCTCTGCTGTGTAGCATCCTGCTTGATAGTGGCAAGTGGGTTTCCTGCAGCAGCGCTATGTCTATATTATGTCTTTTTAGGTAGCCTAACACTTTCCTAAGCTTTCTGAAATCATTCAACCCCCTGACATTCCATGTAAGGGCGCAAACGGTAACTGACTGTGCATGTTCCTTTACTCTCGATGCCCCTGTCGGTTGATTCGTAGCTTCGCCGGATACAGCATAGCATAATCTAGCCCTAGGTCGCGGAGTTGCTGTTTATATGGAGCAAAATGTCGACGTTCCTCCTGGAGATGGCTGCCCCCTCGAACTGTAGCTTACCCTTCTCTCTGGCTAACCGCAACGCAGTATCTCTGTCTCTGTAGTTTAGAAGTTTTGGGATAATTGGCCTCGAGGGAGCGGGCGCGGGCCTAGCGTGCGATGCGCCCTCTCAACTATGAACATGGGCGAGAAGACATCATCTCCCAGTATCATGGTCAGCAGCTTCTCTACAAACAACTCCATCTTCCCGGTGTGTGTCGTCTCCGAGACACCTGTGATTCGTATATTAGAGCGCCGAGAGCGGGCTTCCAAATCCTCTGACTTATCTTGTATTACCTGAAGGAGCTTGCCGATTTGTTTACGATCTTTATCCAGTTCCATTTGCGCCTCCTCCACTTCGGTCAGGCATCTCTCCGACATGTCCAATCTCTCTGCGTGCTTATCCACTCTTTCTGACATCCGGTCCATACCATAAGTGAAGGCATCAATCTTCTCCATGGTAACCAGCAGCTCCTTGATGTCTGAGTAGATCGAGCTCTCCGGGCCCCTGTCCTGCTGCGTAGGCACGGGCTCCCGCGTCTCTGGGGCCTTCGCTCGGCGCTGTCCAAAAGGGAGCTTAGTTTGCGTCTTGTCTCCTTTACCCATGGTGCCCAGAGCAGCGGCAATGTTTCAGTTCCCCTCCGTTAGCCGCCCTGAGCTAGTCCCAGCGCAAATTTCCCGCCGCTAGCCCCCTGCCTGGTCTCTCCACTTGTATGAGCAAGATCTCCACTCCTTCTCAATAACGGGATAACTCTCACCAACTATGGGCGCGATGCAGGTGGTCGTCTCCGGCCATTAAACAGGGTTTCCGCTGCAGCAGTCAAGTGCAGCCACCCGATTCGCAGTCAAAAGCAGGGGAGTGTGGGCCGGCACCAATGTTCTCCTTAAAGAGTTCCCAGGGTGTACGCAGGGCTAGTAGGGGGGCCATATCAGGTGTCTGGGGACAACAAACCCACTCGCACCACAGAGCTCCCCGCACCGCCTGTCAGCGCACTCACAAAGTGCCCGCAGGCCAGGGCCACCCCTATGTGCTCCTCTGCTGGAAAACGAACAGTGGGGGCCAACAGGCTGCTGCAAAGTAAGAGCACCCGGAGGGGGGGGGCAGGCTACCGGCAACTCCGGGACTCACCAGGCTCCCCCAGGTAGCTGCAGACGTTAATGAGGGTGGCTGTGGGCGTGTGCACCCCGGCAGGCATCAAGCTCCCTCGCTGTTCTCTAGTGGTGGGCCTCTCCCGGCCTTGTTGGTGTGTCGAGTGGGGGAAGAATGAGCCCCGGCCAGCCCAGGAATTCCCCACCGTTTTCAAATATTGCGGCCCGCTCCCCTTAGCTAATAACTTCCTCTGGGCCCTTTAGCGCTTCGGTGCCCTCAGGTCCGATATCGCGGCTCCAGCCGCTAGACACGAGGCGTGCTCCAGGGGACGTGCAAGGCAACTCCGAGGCCCCGCGACCTAGCACACCGATGTCACTGTTGCCTCATCTCACAGCCCCAGGCCGTCAGGATCTCGCCCAGCTTCTTACCGCTGGTAAGCGCAGCCTCCAGGGGTAATGTTCCGACAGCTTAGGGACTCGAGGCCTTTGCGATATTTCAACGTCTCCGGGTTGCGCCCCGCGGCCCCAGCCGGACGGAAGGTGACGCACGCCGGATCGCATTTCAGGCAAGTCCGAGTCTTGCGGCCTTGTCCGCCGGGATGTGTGTTCGACCGCAGCTTCGTCCCGGGCAGTCAGGGCGCTGTGGAAATCACAGACGGTGTTACTGGCCGGTTCCCGGAGGCCGTGCCCCTGAACCAAAATCTCTTTTGCTCCGTCAATGCAGGATTTTTCCAGGATAGTTCAGGTGATGGCGCGGAGCTCCACACTCAAGCGTCCACCATCGACGCTGGCAAGCTCTGCCCCCCCATTTCTGGGAAGATTTCTAAATGGGTTGTAGCACTTCAAGGATATAACATTAAAGTTGAATATTTGCCAGGTGCTAGGAATAGTGTTGCAGACACTTTGTCAATATTGGTGGTACAAAGTGATGATAAGACCGAACCGGGGGAGGATCATATTAATGATGGGTTTGTACTATTGAGGCTGGTGGGATGAAAGAAAACAGATGGGGAGATGAATATGCTAAGGATAAAGAATTTCTTGAATTGATCCCCCTACTTAAGAATGGATTGCATAAGAAAGTCAAAGGTGAGTGTGAAAAGAATTGGGTGGAGAAAGAATAATTAGCTGAGTGTGAAGGTCTTGTTTTTAGAGGTACTAGGTTAGTTCCACCCACCACTCTGCATGAAGAACTTCTTGTAATGGCACATGAGGGTCATCTTGGTATGTCCAAGACCAAGGAGAGACTAAGACTTACCTATTGGTGGCCAGAGATGGACATGCAAGTCGAACGGCTTGTGAGGGATTGCATACCTTGTTGTTTGAGTGAAAAGTGCCAGAAACCAAGGGTCCAACCTATGATGATCAGGGAAAGGCCGGAACAGCCATGGAAAGAATTATCCTTTGATATCTTAGGGCCTATTCGTGGAAATGGTTGTGAGAGTTATGTGTTTGCGTTGGTTGATTTATATTCCAGATGGCAGGAAGTAAGAATTACTCAGTGTATTGATACTATGCATGTGATTGAGTTTTTGAAGGAGGTCTTTGGGAGAGAAGGGTTACCTGGAGTATTATTGACTGATAATGGAACACAATTGGTCTCTCGTGAAATGGAGGAGTTCTTGTTAAAGTGTTCTATTAAACATAAAAAGTGTTCCCTTTACCACGCAGAAAGCAATGGCATGGTGGAACGCTTCAACCGTGTTTTAAAAGAAACCATTGATTTAGCCAAAAATAATGGCTTGGATTGGAAAAAGGAAGGCATTAGGACGGTTGAAATGTACAGAGTCACACCCGATGCCATAACTGGTCGAACTCCTTTTGAACTACTCAAAGGGAGGTGTGGTAACACTTTAGTTGCTCCTTTTTGGATCAATTAAACTGAGTCCAAAAGAGGTGGGGAGTTCTGATAATGACTGGAAGTTTGAGAAGTGTTACAAAATAAAGGCACGCAAAATGAACTATGATCTGAGGAAAGCTGTGAATATTACCAATGTCAATGTTGGTGACTTAGTCATGATTAGAGCTCCTGTTGGTAGGAAATCATATGATTTGTTTCAGAAGCCTCTCAGGGTAATAAAGGTATTAACCAATTCTATCCAAACTGTGGATTCCCGTATTTGGAATCTCAACAGAGTGGTGGGTATCAAAAACAGTAAGTAAAATGTTAGTAAAGATAAACCCTCTTCAGTTGTTTCCCGATTGAGTCCAACCGTGGACGGTGGAATCGGAAGTGATTCAAGAGACAAAAGGATCACCAAGTTACCATTGAGGTTTAATGATTTTCAAATGTAATTTTGTTACACAGTTATTTTGGAGGTTCAATGCTATTCACATGTTGACACTTTACATGTCACTATCTTTTTGTGTAGTTGTTTTTCTTTATTATATATTTTTTGTTGTGTATATAGGGGGAAGGTGTGTAATATCCTTAAGTTACTTAATGCACATATAGGTTCATTACTGCAGTCAGTGCAGACATATTGCTTATGTTTAAAAGTGCACCACGGTGATAGAACCTGGTGTGGTGATGCCTCTGCTGTTTGCTGTCAGTTGCACCTGACTTCTCCTGCTGAATGGATGAGATCACTTTACTGGAATAAACCTTACTACTGCATTTCATAATCTGGAGTCTCCTATCTGACTTCTTCTTTTGGGTCTTGATAATCCTGCTGTGTTTATTATGTAGCCTGATGTATAGCACCAGAGGACTGACTTTTTATCCCAGCTTTAATTTGAGCATTCAGCATTTAGCTTAATAGCATCTTAGGCCCAGATTTCCAAGCATGTTGCCCTGATTTTGTCTAACAGAATTGATGCAGACCAGTGAAAAATGTTTTTCTTTGTTATTTACTTTTCAGCATAAAACTTGCTTTGTGCTGGAAAGCTGCCCAAAGGTAATGCTAAGCAGCACGCTGCTTTGCATAACTGTCTTTCAAAAAGTCATTACATGGATTCTATAAGGGTGCTCCAATACAACCGTTCATGCTTTTTGAAGGAACGCCCTATGGTAGTTGGGAGACTAACCCAGCCAGAAATGTCATCATGGCTGACACCAGTTACCCGGAAGTGTGGATCAGCAACGTTCTAGTTGCTCCAAATAGCCTCAAGAGGTGGCCCAGGAGGACCGCCGCTCACAACCTACATGTGATGTGGAAAAGGTGTGTGGAAGGAGTAGACTGTACGGCGATGGATTGCCCAGCCGAAGGAGAGAAGACTGAAGATACGATACCGGAGGACTTCTACAGACTGGCTAAGCCTGTGGAGCCAGAGTAAGTAGCTGAGGACGAGAGGGAGCCACCCCATCTGCTGAGACACAGGGAGAGGATGCCGAGCCAGTTTCAGGTGGTGAGGAGGCCCGCAACAAGCATGACATCCCAAAGCCAATCAAATACAGCTACCAAGTGGGACAGGAGGACATTGTAGTTCCCAGTGCCAAGACCCAGGGGGAGGTCTTTGGCCCCAGGCAAGTACATTTTGTAAATTTCTTGTCTCTACGGAGGTGGTGGTCATGGTGCGGATACCAGTTCAGTAAACACCATTGAGGTGAAAGGAGGCACTCTTTAGGGATAGGGCCCTATACTTGTCACAAACACGGTGGTGGTCACTAAAGGTAAAAGAGGGAGCCCTAATAAATCAATACTTACCCTGTTGTGTGCTTTCTTCAAGGCCATGAACCCCCATGACTATCCTCTGAGGCTCTGGGAAGAAGAAGCGGTGACTACAGGGTGGAGTGAGGAAAGAACAGAAGAGGAATCAAGCACTGCATTGTATCTGTGATAGCCCAGAGTAGGAGAAGACCACTACTGGGAAAGAGAGAGCTCTCTGAGCAAGACTATAAAACAAAACAAAAAGGCTAAAATCCAAAACTTGCGTAGGTGTATCTGTCTAGGAAAGACCACACCTATCTACTAACATTGGAAACAGGATTTACACCAAAAAGTACCACCGCTTTGAAGCAGGCGTTAAAAAGGAGACATGTTTTTATTTCTCAAAATGCTTCCCACTTTGCATGTGTGCCATACTGTACAGCATATATCCAATGTGGGAAACATTTGCTTTAAAGTTAGTCTATGGATAGTTTTTTGTACCCTTCCATAACAAAACCTTTTCCAGACTCATGTACACACCCTTGCACTGTGGTGCAAAAGTGTGTGCTTGACAGTTGACAGCCTGATAGCATGCCATCGCTAGAGTGGAAGAGAGTGTCATATCTCTGTAGATATGGCGCTGATCCACACTCTCCCTCTCAGTGATGCTTCGCTGAGTTCTGCGCAAATTTTGTATATCTTGGCCTTAGGTTGGGATTCCTACAAGGGTGGGTGGCTGAGCAGCATCCAGATACCATTCTTTATCTAGAATACTCCGAAATCTTACAGGACTGCCCAATAGACATTCCTGGGCAATATAGGCTCCAGCTACAAGTTTTACCTTATTGCTGCTGATGGGAGTGGACCTAAGTATCATCTATGCTAGAGGATACATAAGAATTATAAAGAAGAATGAGACAGAGACAGATCTACAATTAAGAGATGGTCTCTTGGCTACAATTTAAAGTGGTAATGTGAGACCTATATTAACTTTAGATCCCTCAAAGACTATGCCTTATGGTGATTCTGCAAGAGAACTCAAAAGGGACACAGACAGCAGTGATTATACAGATAAAAATTGTATTCTTCTTCCCGTCAGAGCCTAGAACTTTCATAGACATTAATCCTTTGGTGTTCTGGTTGAATTTTCCCAGGATGCTAAAATGCTGAAATGCTTCATGACATACATATAATGTTGTTGGTAGTAACCTGCATGTAATTATAGGAAATGGCCCTATCCACAGTAACGAAAAAAGAAAAAAATGCAACAATTGTTTTTGTAATGTGTTAACTTTTGTTGACTCTAGTTAGAATGAAAAATGTGGGAAGGGCAGCTAATTTTTGATTTCCGAGTATCATTGCTTCCATGTGTTTTTTATTTATGTCATGTATAGCTCTTTTCATATTTCAATTTTTCATAATATTGTTAAAAATACTTTTCTAGGTGCAATTTTATGAATGCATATTGTAAGTTGAGTTTGCGCGCAGATACAAGTTATTTGCACAGCCCCTGAGATGGTGAACACTGTTTAGGTATTGTAATGTTCCAAATGCAGATTTATTTATTCTGTTTAATCCTGCCTGTCAAATGTTCATTGTAGTGATAAGGTTTTAATCAAATCATTTTTAATATCATACGCATAATTTTTGTGTGTAGTTGTAGTTTGAATCCATAGAATTAGATACGGACACAGTTGTCCTAATATTCAAGTGTGAAATAACTCTTAAAACTTTGCCTTTGAAATTTGGAGCAATTGAGTGTAAAATCTGCACAAGTAACATATGTTTGCGCCTATTTCAGAAACTCTCCAGCACGAAAAAGGTATGTGAAATTGCATTGAAAAACGTTCACGCATTCACAAATCTAGTCAAGGTAGACAAGACTACTTCTGTTAAACAACTTGTCTGAAGATTGTTACTGCCTGCCTAGAATCATTTGGGTAAGATGATGTTGGGAGCTATATTTAGCTCTATAGAGGGCTATTAGATAGACAATGTCTGTTTTAAAAAAGAGCAGAAGACCTCTTTCCAGTGATCAAGGAAATGCCCACTCTGCAGAGCAACACAAAAACTCCATGATGCACACCAAGGGATTTCACTCAACTTAACTCCAGATTGAAAATCTTCAGAAATGCCCATTTTGAAAATAATAACTTATTGTTTGCAGTCATATTAACTTGTTTAGCTTACATTTTTATTTACGAATGTGGATACTGTCTTTTTTATTCTTATGTATGATATCATGAATATCGTCAATAGATATAGGTCTATCATCATTAGGGATGTCATGATTATTGTGATAGTTCACACTCAGGCTTTTCTACTTCAATCATTTTGTGTTTATCCAGACTTCAGACCTTTTCATTCTTTGCCTTTTTCAGACTTTTCTATTTCTTTCATAGAAAATTAGAAAATCAGAAATTCCTAGAAATACTAGAAATGCCTCCAGCATATGCATCTGCTGTCCAGGGTTGTTTATAAATGTTAAAAAGATCCCATCACTATGATACAGGAGTTGGCACATATGCTGCCAAGATTATCTTGTCTTATTTTGCTTTAATGTCTGAAAATCCTGTTATTGTTTTAAAAATAAAAAGTAGGATAAGATAAAATCGGAACTCAGATGCAACAGAAACTTAGATATCAGACCATAGATAAAGAGGGCCTTCAAACAAACGCTTAGCCAGTTTGCAGCACAAGCCTCTGTTGGAGGCAATAGTGGGGAGAAGTGGCCTTCAGCTGGCCACTGTTTATGTTCCAGCCTCGCACGGACTGCTAACCTGGGATAGGAAATAGCTAACTTGCTATTGCATATTGAAACCACAAGAATGTTAGGGGAACCATCTTAGAAACTCTAGAACAGACTTGCTATGTGCTTCTTTAGCAAAGTTAGCGTAACACCTCTAAAACCATAAGAGAGTTAGGACAATAAGGAATCGATAACAACGTTAAAGTGTCTACTAACATTAGTAGACAGGATCTTTGCACCAAAAAATAATGCCCCTTAGTTGCAGGATTTAAAAAGAAGAAATGTTTTTATTTCCCTTAAAGCTCCTCACTTGGCATGTGTGCTGTAGAGCATACATGCAACATGGGAAATGCATTAAAGTTAGTCTAAGCATAGTATGTTGTACTGGAAGGTTACCCTTCCAGTCCAAAACCTATGCAAGACTCATGCACACACCCTTGCCCTTTGGCGCAAAGGTGTTTGTACAGCGCTCAGATTCATTTGTTCTGTTTAGTCCTGACTGTCAAATGCTGATTGTGGAAGGACGTTTTAAATCTCATCATTTTTTAACATCATACCCATAATTTTTGTGAATAGCTTGAGCTTAGAGAATAACATTTAAGCGCAGTTGTCATAATTTTCAAGCGTGGAACAGCTCTTGTAAGTTTGCCTTTCTTTGAAGTTTGAAACAATGGAGTATTAAATCAAAACAAGTAACACTTTTGTTGTCTCTCTTTCAGACACTCTCCAGAAGGAAAAAGGTACGTGAAATTGCATTAAAACAAGGGTGAGGGCAAGCACAAATCTACTTAAGGTAAAGTACTTCTGTTCAACAACTTGTCTGATGATTTTTACTGCCCGTCTTGCATCATTTGCTTATGATGATGTTAGGAAAAATATTTTGCTCTATAGAGGGATGATAAGGCAGACTAAGTGCCTAATCGACAAAGCTTTTTTGCCATCGTAAACTGCCTGATTTACAGAATGTGGCCTTTTTCACCCACAAAAATGCTTTTTACAAAGTAGTATAGGCAAATTGAGATTCCAAGTACCAAATCTAAATTGTAGGTATTAATGTTTTGCATCCAAATTCCAGTCACAAAACAGTAATACTTTACAGTCAGTTTAAAACTGGTAGTAATCCATTCACTTAGGGGCAAGGGTCCCTAGGCAAACCCTTGCCCTTTGAGCATGTTAAAAAATATTATTTAAGAGCAGGCAGTGGAACCACAGACAGCAAAGTTTAATTTTTCCTTTTAGATGCCTCCCATTTTCCTTTAAGGGACATGGGCTGCATTAAAAAGAAGATCATTGCTCTATTAAAAAGCAATCACAGACAATGTGGCCTGCTGACCTCAGCTACAATTCCTAATGGCTCAAATTTCAACCTACCTCATTAATACGCATGAGGTAGTTCATCTTCTGACCCATTAGTAATCGCTAATGACATTCAAATGAGGTTCATACATTAGGAATCCAATTTCCTATTTGTGATTAGGAGACAACTGCAAATAGGAATGTGTTATTCCTAATGTTTGCACATCTGGCCCTATTTCTCCTTTATACCAAAACAGAGGTTCCCTACAAAATGAGCACAGCAATGCCCACTCTGTACAGCAACAAAAAACACCTAGACGCACACCAAGGGATTTCACTCAAATTAGACTCCCCAACTCCATCTTGAAAATCTTCAGAAATGACCATTTAAAATTCATAACCTATTGTTGGCTATCTGAGCAGACATATCAAAAGAAAACATTTCTAAATTATGGTTGGATGTTTTAAATAGTTTTGAGGTTTACAAAATCTGAACATATTGTTTGTTACATACTTTTCAAGCCTTTTTGTAATCTGCGTTGAATGTATTACTAATTTACAGACTACTAACCATTATGGTGCAAGGCAACTTAATGTCATATACTTAAAAAAAACATGGCAATTATTGATTGAGAGATTTTAGAAAAGTATAATAATTGTGAATGTGGTAGGTCAGTTTGAAACGCATAAATTATCTATTGCTATGAGAAAATAAATATCTTATGAATATCACATTTCAGACATTTTGCTGAAATTAATAGGAATATTAGGAAAATCTTCCTAGACAGCTAATACAACACTTTATCTTTATACTTTCACCAGTAGGCAATGAGAAATGAATTGTACATCCTCAAAACAAGATTAATGTATTCTTCTATATATAGTCTCTGATAGGTCATAGGTAATTAAAGCAAGAGGTAAGGTATACATTGAGCAATATTAGATGGATCTTATATAAAAGCAACTTCTACTAAGCTCATATTTGTTTTTGTCTACACAGAAAAGTTGTGATGGTCTTTCACTTAATACAGTGGCATACGATGCTTTAAAATCTCTTTAAGTGGTATTTTGCTGTCACTGTAGACAGTAGATCATCTTCATAGTTCAAATTTGGAAATAGTTTTTGTGCATCATAATCAGGAAACTTAGTGGCTCCTTGCCTAAAGTTCTAAAATTTGGAAATCCTTCTATTCCTAGGTGCTCTGATTTTGGAATATTGTCTAAAACATGGGTACTTTCAAACATTTTCCCAGGGGCCAAAATGTTGGGTGGGTGATGTGCCTGAGGGCCACCTCGCTGCCAGCGGCATGGCGGTTGGGAGAGAGGGGATCAGCGGTAAGGTGGGTGCAGGGGAAGCAAAGCAAATACATCTGGTGGCTGAATTGAACAATGTAATACCATAAAAACTGGAATTATTCCCAGCTTCCCTACTTTACCACAATTAACTACAATTTCAACTTTTTGGGCTTTTTTCAGTCTTTGTTATTTTATTTCCTAGAAAGCGTGAAGTTTTTAGAGCTGTGAATAAATACGAAAAATGTCTGCATCGTATGTACCTGCTGTCTAGTATTGTATCAAAATGTTACCAATATACCATCACAATGATGATCGAGTTGGTGCATTTGCAAAAATGAGCACTTGTCTTATTTTGATATAATCAGCAATCAAATACTATAAAAACCAGACATCAGACGTTAGCTAAATAGTAGCATCACTCCAGGGATATTGAGACAGAGGTCATGCAGGCTGGTAGCATAAACCTCAGTCGCAGGCAACTGCAGTGAGAAGTGAGAAGTGACCTTCAGCCAGTTGTTGTTTATGTTCTAGCTTCTGCTGCAACTCTGCGGGGGATCCAGCCCAGACAGCGTATCATTTTAGCACACATGGCAGGGCTCAGAATACCTGGACCTTTGAGTTGTTTTTCATGACACCCTCAAAAAAAACAATTACTACAGAATAAGGGAAACCTTTGTTGTAATATTGGGTACTTCCTTTATGTGAGATGGATATCCTCCATTCACTGTAGCTCTTTGGAGTTTCACCTATAATAGGGCATAAAAAGTATTCCCCCTTCTGTGATTTCTTAGTTTTGAATCCCATGTTTATTTAACCATGTTCAAATAAAATGACACAACCGCTTGCAATAGGTATAAATTACAGGGTACAAGTTACAAAACATTGTTTAACAGTGACGTCCTTTAAAGAGAGCTTACAGTATCATACATTTTCTATAATAGAAAGTGAGAAGTATTTGAGATGTCTAGCAATATTAGAAATGCCTGTACCATAAGTACCTGCTGTGCAGGATTGTTTATAAATGTTAACAGTATCACTATGAGAAAGGAGTTGGCACATTTGCTGCTTGAATATCTTGTCCTATTCTTACTTTAATGTCTGAAAATCCTGTCATTGTTTTCAAAATAAAAAGTACGATAAAATAAAATTGGAAGTCACATGATAAAGAAACTCAGATATGGGATCACGCATAAAGAGCGCCTCAGAGTCTTGGCTATCGAGGCAACTGTTATGTGGCAGTGAGGTGATGTGGCCTTCAGCTGGTGACAGTTTATGTTCCAGTCTTGCACAGACTGCTAAGCTGTGATAGAAAATACCTAACTTGCTATTCCATATCAAAACCACAGGTGTGTTGTGTGAAGTATCTTAGAAACCCAAGAACTGTTTTGCTATGTAGTGCTTTAGCGAAGTTAGCATAACACATCTAAAAAGCACGAGAGACTCAATAACGATGGTAGAAATGTTCTTGCAGTTTTCTCCGACCATGACATGCTTCACTGCATTTATTTTTATATTCTGATTTTTATGTACTAGGTAAGTAGTTTAAAATAAATATTTGAAAAGTTATGTTCTGTTTATTAAAGGTTTTGAATGTGTTATTCATCAATGGAAGAGGGTTTGTAATTCCACTGTGTTCCTGAACTCAACTTATTGTAACCACAAAATCCTCCCTATGTAGTCTTGCTCACTGGGTTATGTACAGGCTACAGTCCAACTGGACATGTAGTACATTCTGAGACATTGACTAAGTCTTTCCACCATGGGGTGATAAATTTGACCAATGTAACCCTGGGATAGAAGAGACGCCGTGGAGAATGCTATATCGCTAAGGAACGTATCAGATATTGTAACGATCTGGCGTTCCTCCATATCTAGGGTGGTATAATCAGACTCCCAAATCTGACTTTTTCCTCCGGGTATTGGGTAATGTTTGTAGGGCCAATTCATAAAGGACCTTTGCTTTTGTGGCAGGGGCCCTCAGTCGTGGCAGATTCCCGTATTTGTGGCGGGGGACCCTCACTCCTGGTTGGACCTCCACAATGAGTAACGGCAGTGTAAAGTTTCTGACCAGAGCGCAGGCCCCCGCCATGTCTGTGGACCCCTGCCACAAGTGTGGGGGTCATTGTGAATCGAGCCCTGTGTATTTATTGGCTAACCTGATGCCTAGTAGCCAGGATTTACATGTTTATCCCAGCTTTAATAGATTTGTATACAGTTCAAGCCAGAACAATAGCAACTCAGGCCCAGTTTTACAAACATTGTGTGCAGTGTTTGTGTCATAAAATTGAACCAGACCAGAGAAAAGTTGTTGTTTTTGTTATTTACTTTCCAGCACAAAACTTGTTTCACACTGAAAAGTTGCCTAAAAGTAACACAAAGCAGAGCTAAGCTCCGCTTTGCGTTACTTACTTTCAAGGGGGAGTTACATGGGTGGTACATAGGTATTCCCATGCAACCATCCATGCTTTTTGATGCAAACCCCTATTTACTAACATCAGAAGACAGGGGTTTGCGTAACCAAGTACACCACTTTGAAGCTTATGTTAAAAAGAATAAATGCCCTAATTTCTCCTAATACTTCCCACTTTTCATGTGTGCTGTACTGTGCAGCACACATCCAATGCGGGGTACTTTTTTAGAGTTAGTCTAACCATAGTATAGGGTAACCTACCAGTTCAAAAGAAACCTACGCTATTCTCACTCATGCACCCTTGCACTATGGCACAAAAGTGAATGTTTGGTGGTCAGCACCCTGATTGTGCACCACCGGTAAAAAGAGAGGAAGAGAGAGCCATATCTCTGTAGATATGGCGCTGTCCTTCTCTCTCCCTCTCATGCAAAGCAGCGTTTGTGAGTGCTGCACTGATAGTGCGCATGTTTTGTAAATCTGGGCCTTAGTGAGGGATTTGTCAAGGGTATACGGCTGAGCAGCATCCAGATACCTTTCTTTATCAAGAAGCTTCTGAAATCTTACAGGACTTCCCAACTGACACACCAGAGAAATATTGGCACATCTGAGTAATAAATGTGTGAGCTAAAAATATATGTTATTGCTGCTGATGGAAGTGGACTTAAGTATCATCTATGCTAGGGGATATATATATAAAAAGCAAATAGAAGAATGAGACAGAGACAGATCTATTATGAGATGTCTGCTTGGCTATGGTGTGAAATGTTAATATGGGACTCATAATAATGTTAAATCCCTCAGAGACTGTGTCTAATGGAGATTCTGTAAGAGACCTCAGAAGTGACACAGTGTTGATTACACAGATAAAAGTAGTAATCCCCTTCCTCTCTAAGCCTAGAACTTTCCTAGACATTAATCCCTCTGCTTTTCTGGTTGGATTAGCCCGGTATACTAAAATTCTTTTATACATAAAGAGAAATGGCCATGTCCACAGAAGCGAAACAGAAACAAATGCATATTGTTTTTTAATGTGTTGGGTTTGGTGACCCTATTTGAAATCAACAATGTGAGATGGGCAGCTATTTTTGGATTTCTGAGTAGGCCTGGGTGTAAAATTCTGCTCTGCTTGCAGAATTTGCAGCATTTTTTTTCAGTTTGTGCTCTTGAACTGGGATTTTGCGAGCGCTTGCAAGCACCAGCGAGATTTCCTGGCCGCCCACTGGAGCCAACAAGATTTGCTAGTTGCCTGCAAGCACCAGCGAGACTTGACAATGGGCAGCAAGTGCTTGAGAGACTTGACAGTCCCTAACGCAGCTTTATGGTGCGCATGCGACATTCACACCGTTCACAAACAATTTTAATCACTAGAACGCACGTTGTGTTGCTGAATGTCAAAAACATAGCATGTATGGGCTCGTTGAGCATCTCTGCCCGCACATTGGATTCCGCAGAATCTCGCTGAGTCTTTGGGCCGCTCTGCGGAATTCTGGTTAGTAGAACTCCGCGAGCTCCGCCCAGGCTTATTTCTGAGTATCATTACTTCCTTATGTGTGTTATTTATGTCATGTATAGCTCTTTTCTTATTACAATCTTTCATAATATTGTAAAAAATATGTTTCTAGGTGCAATTTTCTGCATGCATCATGTAAGTTGATTTTGCGCACATAGACAATTTTCTATCACAGTCCCTGAGATGATGCACACTGTATAGGACATGTAATGTTCCAAATGCAGAATCATTTGTTGCCTGTCAAAATATCATTGTTCATTGTGGTGGGAAGTTTTCAATCCCATCATTTTTACCATCATACCGTAATGTTTGTGAATAGCTTGAAATCAGAGAATTACACTCAAACATAGTTGTCGTAATATTCAAGTGTGAAATAACTCTTGGAATTTTGCCTATGAAATTGTGAATAATGGAGTACAAAATCTGCACAAGTAACACATTTGTTGTCCCTGTTTCAGACTCTCTCCAGAAGGACAAAGGTACGTGAAATTTAATTGAAGTGTGTGGGCAACCACAAATCCAGTCATGGTAGATTACCTCTGTTAAACAACATGTCTGAAGATTGCTACTGCCGGTCATGAATAATTTGCTTAATATGATGTTGAGAACTATATTTTTCTCTATAGAGGAACTATTAGCCAGACTATGTTCTATCCAGTGAGTAAGGCAATGCCTACTCTGCACAGCAACACAAAATAAAAAAAGGCTCTTTGACGCCAGTTTGCAAATCTTCAGAAATGCCCGCTTTGACATTCATAACCTATTGTTGTCTGTCAGAGCATACATATCAAAAGAAATAATTTGAAAATGACAGTAGGGTGTTTAAAAAATAGTTGTACGGTATATAAATTCTGCACATTTTGTTTGTTACATGTCTTAGAACCATTTTATAATCTGCATTGAAATTGAATTTACTACTACTTTACAGACCTCTAACCATTATAGTGCAAGGTAACTGATGTGAAATACTTGAATAGCATGCCAATGATTAAGGGATTTTTGAAAGGTTTAATGAATGTAAACATGATAGGTTTGTTTGAAAAGTGTAAAATATCTATGGCTAAATAAACAGAAATATTTTCACATTTCAGACATTTTGTTTTACAAAATGTAATTGCAATATTTAAAAAATCCTCCCAGAAGCCAATACTACCCTTTCTGAGTTTTCCTTTATCTGTCTAGTTTCAATGATATGCAATGTAGAAATAAATTGCACTTCTTCAAAACAAGATTATAATAGTCTTCTCTATATATTCTTTTATAGGTGATTTAATTAAAGCAGTGAAAGGTAAGTGTATAAATTGAGCAAGAATTGATGGATCTTATAAAAAACAAATTCTAGTGAGCTCATAATAATCTGTTTTTGTGTACACAGACCTTCTCCCAAAAGAAAAAGGTGAGTGCGATGGTCTTTCTATTAAAATAGCAATTATAATCTCTTTAAGTGGTATTTTGCTGTACCTTTACACAGTAAAACATTGATCCCAGTTCATTTTTCCAAGCTTGGGAGCAGTTTCTGTGACATCATAATCAGGAACCTTAGTGTGTTCTTGCCTAAAGCTCTACAATTTGGAAATCCTTCTATGCCTAGATGCCTGGCCCGTTGCCAGAAGTATATTTTTAGAGTTATGGCATCTGGCTGTGTCCAATCATTAAAAATGTGAACTATTGGTACGTTCTTTCCCAAATATCTCTAGAGAAAAACATACAGTATTCAAGGTTTTACAGCACACAATATGTTTTGGTCATTGTTGATGTACTTATATTTGAAGGGATACATGGAGTTTTAAGGTACATTTCAGAGCACACTCAATCAACTTTCCATGCTCCAACCTGAATTTGCAGCCCGCCACAGACCTACAGACAGTGGATTATTTGTCTTGAGAAAGCCCCAGGTCTGTGTGCCAAAAAGGGCAAAACATGTTGACTGCCATTCCTATGAGGCTCCAAAATAGTTTTGTTAGAACTATGAACGTAAAATGTGCAAATAAACAACTGTAAGAATATAGAATTCACCAAAATTCTTCTGAACTTTGAAGCACAATATGGTGATTGTCAAAAGTGTCTACAACTACAGTACCGACTACCCTATATCTTTTTTTTATAATGTACTGTTTTTTGTTTTCTCTTCATCCCAAACAAGAGGCATTCTGTCTTAGATGGGTCAAGCAACATCAGGTCCAGCAATATCAGCAGGCAGAGGGCATCTTCTAGTGTCAGGAGAGAATTGTCTACTATGGTGTCGATTCCGATCCGGTAAAATCCCCATTTGTACGAATCGTATCCGGAGCCGTTTCCGTATGACTCGTACGGACGCCGTACGACCGGACGATTCCGATCCCGATCGGCCGACCAGGACGCGATTCGTACGGTACACGTCGATTCGTACGGAAAAGCGCATGATCACCTACACACCGTACGGCGCGTACCCCCCATGATCGCAGGGGTACGCGCCGTACCCCAGTGATCATGCGGGGTACGTGCCGTACACCCAGCGTACATGGGGTACGTGCCGTACACCCACCGTACATGGGGTACGGTGCGTACCCCATGTACGCTGGGTGTACGGCACGTACCCCGCATGATCACTGGGGTACGGCGCGTACCCCTGCGATCATGGGGGGTACGTGCCGTACCCGGGGGGGGGCGTTCCGTACCTGTTTTGGCACGAACTCTGCGTTTACGACTGTTTTCGGCTCCCGTAGGAAAAGGGTCGTACGGTGCGTACCCGACACGAATCGTACTTGCTGGGTCGTAAAAACCAGCCGCGAACCGTAGCGATGTCGTGTTGTAGTGTAGTTCCTATCATCCCAATAGGCTCTGCGCATTGGAATAATACCTTCAATTGTAAAGGCCTAGGCCAGACGTTAACTAGGTCTACTACTGTCAATATTAGACTTAAAGTTTTGGGTTTGCCAGCTTAGCTCAGAGTTCACTAGAAACTTTCTCGAATGTTCAGGAAAGAATTAACTCCCCTGATTAGACAAGAAGGGATTTAGTTTCTGACAACCATAGAACATGACAACTTTGCTCTCCCCTAATCAAGAGTATATCTCGAGAGTCGTGTGAACAAAAGGCAATTTATTTTACTCAGTCAGTACGTGCGTTCTTAGTCTCATCAGATTGTAGAGAAAAGGAAGAGACGGGCGTGTTCAATAAAAGATGTTATTTATTGATCAGTCTCTTTTCTCGTACAAGAGAAATGGATCGATATTATTGCAATACTTATAGTTAAGTAAAGTGCATACATTAAAAGCAGAAGTATAAAATAATACTGTAAAAACATTGATATGGTTTCTAAGCCATATGAAGGTTTAAAATGATTAAATATATTACATACATATATACATTTGACTAAACGTACTCAACTGGTGTTTCTAAATACGCCTACCCCGTGTACCTGACCTAAGTCTAATGCGTGGGCGGGAATAGAAAGTTACAGTTTAAGTTAAGTTTGTTTTGCCAAGTGAATAACTAAAGAATTCTCTGTGAGGGGTTATTCAGTTCTGTACCTGGAAGTTAGGATGAATGAGGGATGGTATCTCTCTCTCTGGTCTCGATATTCCAGGCTGCCTGCGAGGGCTACCCAGAAGCGCCGGTGCTGGATTTCTCGGCAGGAGAAAGCAGCGCGTCTCGTTCTCAGCGCGTCAGGAAGGCGGGGGCTGCGCCAGCGGGATCTGCTCTGCTCTGGGCTTCGGCAAGTATGGCTGCTCCGTCTCGTCACCACCGCGTGTGTTTGCATAGGGCAATATCGGTAATATTTATACCTTTAAGGTGCCGAGATTGACGTAAGGATGGACATAGATACGTCAATAAGGATGTCATACGACTTGCTCGTTAGCACATTCTTTTACTGAAGTTCTCGGTGAAATCAAAACAATGGCCGCAGGGTTTTGCCCAGGTTGTCATAGGTTTGATTTGTTTAGAGAACTCCGTATGCCTTATCAGGGGCTGGAGGAATATCGCTTGTCTAATTAGATCGCAAGCGTTATGACCTAATCAGATAACACGTTCCTGTGCCGTAGTGTGGCTGCGTCAGATAACGGTATCTGCATCATGGGGGTTTTCTGCCTCATGGGCTGACTGCTAGTTAACTTGTTGGTTTGTTTAACCAGAATAGGGTCAGGAATAGGGGGATCGATTCAGAACCTATAGGAATACATCACACCCACTCCACGCTAACTATGGACATATTTACTAATCTAGGCATAGTAAACATAGTACAACATACTATAGAGCATTGTGTATACCTTACCACCCCAAAATACATAAATGCATTCTGAAATTTTCAAATATAAGGAAAAATTGCAGTCATATGTATAGTATGCACTCAAGCTGTAGAATAATGCTAAGGTAATCACGCATTTTCATACATTATAGCTATTTGGTATATAAGAATTTACACATGAAATGGCTCTAAATACAGAAAAAAGGTTCGAGACCATTTCATCACATAATATAATAACAATGAACATACCAGCGGGCAGCTAATGTCTATAAGCTATCTAAAATTTAGGAATCTTAGTTCTTTAAGAATAGTTCTTACTTTAAGCAGAAGATAGTGTCCCGAAAAATATGCAAAAAATATTTTGGGGCTGTTGAAAAATTGCTGTCCGTGAACTGGAGGGAAATTGTTCATGTGACTTTATTTTTAAAGTTGAAGGCCGAATTCAGGGAACGCCGTGTGCGAGCTTGCTCAAAAGTCTCTATTTCTGCTCTGGTGAGAACATCATATCATTTAGGCTTTCGAAAAAACTGTCAACAGCTTCCTGGGAAAGTTCCACTAACTCGGAAAAAGGTGTAACCATGCATTCGTGCGCATGATTGTCTCCATTGACATTCTGATTTGCAATACTGACAGAAGGTCGTACCTGATCGATGCTGCTTTCATCTTGAACTTCACTACCCCTCAATCGTAGTGGTGAAGCTTCCACGAATGCCGTCATCAGGATTGGTAGCCTTTGAGGGCAGCACAAAGCATGAACCTTGATCGGGCTCAACAATGTTTCTGCATCCATCGGCGCATCTGATTGTAGCGTCAGACAGGTGTCTAACACGCATTCTTCTCCGCATAGCAGGCACCTTAATACAGGTAAAACACATCTTTGCCACATTGGTCGAAATGATAGAAACCAAGTCATGTTCAGGTCTCTAAGCCGGGAGAGTCCCAGGATTTTTGATATCCGGTCCCGGTATCCAATGGCTAGGATTGTTTCTTCCCTTGTCGCAAGAGTTTTTTCTGTGACATGGGTTGCCATAACGAAAAATAAGGACTAAGAATAGGATTCCTGCAATTAGTCCCAAGATCAGGGGAAGTCCGCCAAAAATCGAATGGACGAAATCTGGAAAAATACCCAGTATGGCTTTGAATGGTGTTAATGCCATCGAAAAAATACTGTCTTAAATACCTGTGAGACCCCATTGGTATCAGAAATATTTAAGATTTCGTTCAGGATTTCCGCGAAATGTATGGGGGAATTAGTTGATAACAATGAATGTATCTCTGCAGTCGTCCTTGCGACTTGTAGATCATACGTTTCTTTTGATGACGTGAGCCTTGTCGGCGTCTGAAGAAGCACTGTTTTCATTCTGCTTAAAGTATCTATTCGAATAGAAGTAATTTTCAAGTTGGGCCATGCCCTTGCCTCCCTGTGTGGAAAGGAGCTGGGGAACAATGAGCGTCCACAGCACTTGACCTTCGCAGTCGTAGTTACGAGATAAGGAGTCCCGGGCATAAGACTACAACATCTGCGGTCTACAATTAGAATGTAACTCCCATTATAGAGTCTTTGAAAGAATGGTTCTATTTCTGTCGCAGGTGCGCCTTGCTGGTGACATGAAAGGTTGTATGAATTCCCTTCACAGGCTCCATGCAAACTAATTCCGTTACACAGAAGTGTGCCGCTTAGTGACATCGCACAATTATTGCCACTAAGAAACACTTTCTGTCCTTTATTACTGACACATGCATGTGAATAGGGCAGGTTCCATGTTGTTTTAATGTACCCCTTTCCCAATTTTTCGTACATGCCAGCCTGTATATATTTTTGGCAGTATTGAAACCTGAAGGTTGAGATTGGAATATTTATTATCCCATGTATTATCCATTCACTGACAGGTCGTTCTGACATTGTCACTGGTAATCTCTCAAGTTTTTCAATGCTCAGGATTGTATAATCAGCACCCTTTTGTGCCATACTGATTTGTCTATCAGTAAGGTTAAAGATATTGAATAGTGACGTTGTGTTGATTAAACGCCAAGGCACATAGCCTGAACGCAGATTTTGTAACGTCCAGCCAAGCTGTACAATAGAATGCAATTGAGACTGACCGTGTTGTAATAACAGTAAGTCTTGCGATAATATGTCGATTGCTGAAGACACAATGCTGTCCAAAGAAAATATTCTGGAGGACAGAGTCATTAACCCATTGTCCACTACAGAAAGTGATTTTTCCAAATTAATACGGTCAATTTCCCGTATTCTCTCTGCTGTTTCAATTTGAGTAACCTTCCAGGCCTCATTGTATGCTGCATATACAGAGGCTGCTATGAAACGCTTTTGACGCTGTTTGCGTGGTCCCATAATGAAATCACGCAAGTCAGCACCATCAGTAAGTAAAGTTAGGTGTTGCTTAATTTCTGCCAGTGTGGAAGTCTGTAGCCATTGAAGGCATAATTTGCCCACACTGTACGTGGTTATTATCCCTGGGTGTTGTCTTTGAGGATATCTAGGGTCTGGCCTGGTCATTTTGAACCCCTGTGTTTTGTTCAGGAATCTGTCTTGACAGTTATTAGTATCTGTGGGCCAGATCAACCACTGTTTCCAATCTGGATGTGTTCTGTTTTGGTTTAATACATAATTTACGTCTATCTCTTCATCTGTATCAGAGCTATTGCTGAACATTGTTGGCTTTGGAATAGACGGTTTATTTAAGTCTTTGATTTTGGCTAAGCCAAGACAGGTGGTTTGTTGAACAGTGTCATTTAAAAATATAATTTGTTCTGGGATCATGCAGGCTCTAAACAAAGATTCTATACCCTGCACTTGCCATTCTTTTGTACCCCAAACACTTTTCAATTCAACATTTTTGTCCCAATAATCAAAACCAAAAGTATTCATTTTTTCAAAGAATGAGTCTGAATATATCAATTTTGTGTTTGTTATCATGGTCTTGATCCCTGTCTTGTTTGACAATTTGAAATAAAATGCTTCAGCATTACTTGTGTTAAAACCTGAAAAGTATGAATATTTGTCATAGATGGTTCTTGAGCTTCCTTTTGGAGGTGTTGCACAATGTTCCCATTGATTATAATTTAAAACATTTCTAGGTTGTGCAGATTTATGTAAAAAATGGTTACCATAGTGGTTATAGCAATACATACTATCATAATTTGTAGAACCCTGCAAATAATCATGTTTGGTAAGTTTAGCAGACATTACTAAGTCAGACATCATATTATTAATGCTTTCGAAGTCCCAATCATCAGCAAATGAGTTTGGTTTTACAAAGTCACTCAAGGAGATCTTAATTTGGTGTGGATATTTCAGGATTTCGACCGGACCATACATTTCGTAGTCAGTGTTGTCCCATGCTACCCCACCCGGTATAGGATTGGCTGTGAAGTTGACTGAAGAAAGTTCTCTTTTCTCGACGTGTGAAGATGTGTGGGGTTTGAGGATTAAGTTGATTTTCTGACTTGCTGTGTCCATTTTGGCATATTTTCCCTCAATGAAGCGTCCCAAAGTTAGTACCATGATGAGCCAAAGTATGAGGATAAATGCACCAAAACCCACCCAAAATTCAATCCATGGAGAAATCAGATATGTTTCTTTCAGTTGTTTCAAAAGTTCTTTAGCTTTATCTTTAAAGGTTTTAGATGATGGCTGTGTCTTTGATTCACTGAAGTCTTCAGAGGAATCATCGAAGTTTATGAAGTAGCCGGATGCAGTTCTGTCAATTGTTCCAATTGGTTCAGGATTACTGTTTCTTGCATTTTCACTTGGTACTTCATTGTAGATTGGTGTGTCTCTGCTAAACGTTTTTATTTGGGTTTTCAGAGGTCTAAGTTCCATTGCATTGTTGCATAGTCCTTGTTGTTCTTCTGTAGGCGTTTCGAATGTGATTAGCCTTTTTGTTAGGACCTCTGTACTGGTAGCAAACCTTGGTGTTCTGCTACTTATTGGGAGTCCACTTGGCCTACTATTTGTTATCGGCCACATGATTGTGGTTTTACCAGGTCGATGGATACAACTCGGTTCTCCTTTTTACCAGCAAGTGGCGGTAGTACAACTGATCTTGTCCCGTTGACAGACAAGACAGGAACTGCTTTTCTGTAAGAAGGCCCAAATTCCTTCTTTACCGCGATCTTCTCCCTGACTAGATCCCCGATTTTTGGAATCCAGACAGGTCTTGCTGGGACAGGTGGTGGTTCTTCAGTGGTTGTTGGCTGCTGTTTCAACTTTATGTTGCTCAGGTCTTTTCTTGTTTTGTTTAAGTCCTGCAAAATAGCCAAACGGTCTTTGATATCAAAGCTTTTTTCTTTCACCACTGAAGTCTGACTATCAATGTCAGAGATCAACATCCTAGTTCCAAATAATAATTCGTACGCACTGAATCCCCTCAGAGAATTTCTTGGCAAGTTATTTAGACTACGTTGGACACTTATTAGATGTTTGACCCACCCAGTTCCCGAACCTAATATCCTTTCCATTATAGATTGCTTTATGCCTTGGTTTTTTCTTTACACCATCCCGTATCCCTCAGGAAGGAAGTGAGAAGATTCCCGCTGTGCTATGCTCATTTGGCCATGTTTCCCCTCAGGCTTGAGGGCTAGAGTGAAAACAATGGTCAAACGTAGCATGCTCTTAGCGTATATGCCATTTAGACTCGCAAATCTCTGTATAACAGTCCGGACGTCAGCCGAGTGCTGGTGATCTACATTATAAGTGGAAACTAGCCCGTATATGTTAATCGCAAGCCTTGCTTTTTACTGGTGATTTTTCCTGGAGTGAAACGACGAGGTATTAGACTGTTTCTCTCCCCACTGCGATTTCTGTTGCAGTTTGGGCAGTTTTTTACAAACATGGTGTGGTGCAGGCTCATGCCTGGCCACCAGTACCTTGATTGCAATTCCTCCAGAGAATCTTTTAGTTTGAGGTGTCTGAGACCCTCGCCCATATGTGCGTCTGCGATTAACAAGTTTCTCCTATCCATGTTTGGAATCACTCTATCCCCCACTCCAGGGATTCGAGCAAAAGGGACGGAGTTTGCATCGATTATGTATGTATAATTGAGTGGATAGTTGATCGGTAGCGCTGAGCAGTTGCCTTTTGATGACGTTTTCACCGCCAGCACTGTTTCACCGTCAATGTATTTTAATGTACGCTTTTTTCGAACTACGGGAGCCGATTTAGTGGCTGCCGCTGTGGCTGTTTCAGCCAATGAATTCCCTGCAACGTGAACGCCATCACGTTGATGACTCAGTGAGTGTGTCACGTGAGTCTTCGGTAGTTCTTTTTGTAAAAGAGCTATTTGTTCCCAGAGCAGTTTCTGCTTTATTGGTGCATCTGTGTCATCTTTGTAACCGTTTTGAATCCATGTCTGCAAATCCTTGTTATATGATTTGACGCAGTAATATGAATCTGACACTATAAGTGTCGGGAATTCGCGATCCGCATTATCTAGTGCCATTTTTAATGCTAATATTTCAGTCTGTTGTTCTGAATTAGTTTCTACTGAGTGTGTTTTTGTTAATAGAGGTTTTAGTTTACCTCCGCGCCACACTTCCTTTGTAATCCCACATGTGGGGTTGTATGCTTGTTCTCCCCAAACGGGGGGTTGAGCATGTCCGTCTGTATAAATTACACAGGCGTAATGTCATAAAGGCAGAATGTCGGTTGGCAGAGGGAATGTTTTTTCATATTCTAGATTTTCCATTTTTTCTAGCTGCTTGGAGTACGGCATATTATTCTAGAAAATTGGCAGCCAGGCTATACTTGATAATTCATATCCTACGAACAGGACTTTCAGATGGGCAATTCTGGATTTTTTAAAGTTGAATTTGTAACCCTCTGCTGCGAACCCAAGTATTATGGTGTTCACTCTTTTCAAGTGAGTATCCAAGTCATCATCTGTTAAGTATATGTCGTCGACATAAGATAATGCTTCATCATCATATATTTGTAGTAATTCTGTTACTCTCGCTGAGAATACTCCCGGGCTGTTCTTGTACCCCTGGGCTAACCGACAGAATTGTTTTTGAGTGCCATTTATTGAGAATGCAGTTAAATATCTGCTTTCTGGTGCTATGTTTTGACAAAAGAATCCATTAGAGATGTCTAATGTTGTTTTGTATTTTTTGCGCACTATGTTATTCATTAGTGCAGCACTATGCGAATTTTGCACTGCAAAAGTTTTGCAACATGAGTTAAGGTGTCGGTAATCCAAAACTAGACGATATGAATTGTCTGGTTTGGAGACCGGAAACAAAGGGTTGTTCATTTGTGAGGTGCAAGTTTCAATCACCCCCTGGTATTCTAGCTGATCTAGGATTTCTTTTACCTGTTTTTTAGCTTCTTGCTTAATTGGGTACTGCCTTTGTGCAGTAGGTTGTGATTTTAACTGGATTTTGTGAGGAGGAGATTCCTCATCCCATCCTACGTGATTTTTATATAAAGCAGGAGCTAGAGCTACTGCCCACTTTCTAGCAAGTGTGTATTTTTATGAATTGGGATGTGATTTGAGAAGGCAGGCATAATTATTTCTTCGCCATGAGGGCACTCCCTGACAAACTCTGGTGGCCAGTCTTTTTCAGCTAGAAGGATGTCATAGCCCTTGGAGAGATTATCCCAAAATAGTCCCCTTATTTTTCTAGTCTTATCCCCCTCTATACGTAATGTTATTTTGTTAATTCTGGTGTCTGCAGTTTCCACCTGAAGATATTCATTCGTGTCCACTGTCTCCAGATGATTCATAAGGAATTTGCGAGCTATGCTCACTTCTGCTGCGCTGTCTAGCATTGTCTGAGCCCCTTCTCCGTTTTTCAGTTGTGTCCTCAGTATTCTCGGCATTGTTAACTACCTTGATACTGGCTACCTTCTTTTTTGGAAATTGTAATTTCTTTTTTAGCTGAGCAGGTTCCTTGTCTTTGGACTTGGCGTGCTCTTCTCTTTGTTCTAATCGTCCTCTTCTTTCCGATTTCTGCGAGGAAGTCTGAAAAGATTGAGAGGGACGTGTATCAATGTCTTGATATCTATCAGGTTTCTTTATCTTATCCCTATTTCTAAGGTTATATCTTTTCCCAGAGGGGTCACTTTGGGGTGACCTGTGTCTTAGGTTCAGAGATTTTTCTCTTCTCCTAGGAGACCTTCCTCTGGACTGGAATTTCTTTTCTTTAGGATTGGATTGTTTGTTTCCATCCCAGCTCTTTTTCTGTGATATTGAATTATTATTTACAAATATTTTTTCAGGACTTTCAATCAGTTGTGGTTTTACTGGTATTCCACCTAAACTATCTCTACCTAGTTCCTCATAGGATTTTTCTATAATTCTGGCAATTTCAGCTGGTTGGTCTGCTATATCTGTCTCTTTTAACCTCTGGCGGATCGCCACGTTTGCTGCTTCACCCTTTATGTTGGCTAATAATATAGCCGAGACCTGCTTGAAGTCTTTTAGTAATTTCATACCAAGAGTTAAAGCGGGTTCTGGACCATATTCGTCTTGAATTTGTTTTAGCACATCTGGTATTACCGAAATGGATGGAACACCGTGCGTTTTTGTGTAGATGGAAGCAAAGACTGTACCCCAAGTGTCACAGTCCTCAATGTGTGGTGCGATTCCCATTGGAAGACAAATAGTCAGAATCCGGTGTTTTTCTAATGGGGTGGTGTCTGGAAACACCGCCTCTATTTGCGTGATTTTCTGCGCTAGCCAGAAAGGTATTTGTTCCCGTTTAGCCGGTACTTTACCTAGGCAGGACTGGATGTTCTGTGGTGTAATTTTATTTGTGTTCCCCTGGTGAGGGGTCAGCTGTGGGAGTTTAATCGCTGGCTGAATTGTTGAAGTCCGCATCACATACTGGACTAATTGTCTATGTATTTTTATTAATTGTTTTAGCTGTGTTAAAAGCTCTGCTGCAGACATCCCGTCGATGTCTGGATGTGGTGTGTATCCGGCTAGGACCGGCCACGTTGCTCCTGGTCTACCTAAAGGACCGAGCCTGGTGATGTGATTATTATGTTTTAGGGCGCCATTAAATAAGAGCAAATGCTCTTGAAATTTAAGTGGTACTTCCACCTCCTCGAAAGGAGTGTAAATATCAGGAGGTTCCTCTATTTTGTAATAGTGGAAGTACTTTGTTACAGGATTTGCTGCTGGAAAATTTATCCATGAATAGTATACCTCTGTCTGCCGATATTCGTGTGCCTCAATTACGAATATGACTGTGCCACCTCTAGGTGTCAGTCCATTTTCTATAAGTTTTAAGGTTATAGATTTCCTTTTGATGACCGGGATGAGTATTATCTCCGGGTCTGCGTCTTGCAAAGTAGCATCAGCTGCTGCGAGTTCAGTTGCTATTCTAACTGTCTCTCTTTCTTCATCACTGTCCATTTTACCGACAGGATGGTTATTCTGTTTGTTAGCAGATCAGGTTTCTTATGGAAACAAAGATTAGATGCACAATGTTTTGGAACAGTGTATCCTTCAACGTTGACTAAACCAAGAACCATACATAGGAGTTCCCTCCTGCGAGGTCTGGCGGATATAACCTTTCACCCACTCCAGACGTCTTTGGAGTATAGTGGGAAAAAGGGGTCTGAGTGAGAAAGCACGACTGAGTTACTTTAAATGTCTTACGTTAGTTTTATCGCCCTTTCCAAACGCGTTGGGCGCCATGTAGTGTAGTTCCTATCATCCCAATAGGCTCTGCGCATTGGAATAATACCTTCAATAGTAAAGGCCTAGGCCAGACGTTAACTAGGTCTACTACTGTCAATATTAGACTTAAAGTTTTGGGTTTGCCAGCTTAGCTCAGAGTTCACTAGAAACTTTCTCGAATGTTCAGGAAAGAATTAACTCCCCTGATTAGACAAGAAGGGATTTAGTTTCTGACAACCATAGAACATGACAACTTTGCTCTCCCCTAATCAAGAGTATATCTCGAGAGTCGTGTGAACAAAAGGCAATTTATTTTACTCAGTCAGTACGTGCGTTCTTAGTCTCATCAGATTGTAGAGAAAAGGAAGAGATGGGCGTGTTCAATAAAAGATGTTATTTATTGATCAGTCTCTTTTCTCGTACAAGAGAAATGGATCGATATTATTGCAATACTTATAGTTAAGTAAAGTGCATACATTAAAAGCAGAAGTATAAAATAATACTGTAAAAACATTGATATGGTTTCTAAGCCATATGAAGGTTTAAAATGATTAAATATATTACATACATATATACATTTGACTAAACGTACTCAACTGGTGTTTCTAAATACGCCTACCCCGTGTACCTGACCTAAGTCTAATGCGTGGGCGGGAATAGAAAGTTACAGTTTAAGTTAAGTTTGTTTTGCCAAGTGAATAACTAAAGAATTCTCTGTGAGGGGTTATTCAGTTCTGTACCTGGAAGTTAGGATGAATGAGGGATGGTATCTCTCTCTCTGGTCTCGATATTCCAGGCTGCCTGCGAGGGCTACCCGGAAGCGCCGGTGCTGGATTTCTCGGCAGGAGAAAGCAGCGCGTCTCGTTCTCAGCGCGTCAGGAAGGCGGGGGCTGCGCCAGCGGGATCTGCTCTGCTCTGGGCTTCGGCAAGTATGGCTGCTCCGTCTCGTCACCACCGCGTGTGTTTGCATAGGGCAGTATCGGTAATATTTATACCTTTAAGGTGCCGAGATTGACGTAAGGATGGACATAGATACGTCAATAAGGATGTCATACGACTTGCTCGTTAGCACATTCTTTTACTGAAGTTCTCGGTGAAATCAAAACAATGGCCGCAGGGTTTTGCCCAGGTTGTCATAGGTTTGATTTGTTTAGAGAACTCCGTATGCCTTATCAGGGGCTGGAGGAATATCGCTTGTCTAATTAGATCGCAAGCGTTATGACCTAATCAGATAACACGTTCCTGTGCCGTAGTGTGGCTGCGTCAGATAACGGTATCTGCATCATGGGGGTTTTCTGCCTCATGGGCTGACTGCTAGTTAACTTGTTGGTTTGTTTAACCAGAATAGGGTCAGGAATAGGGGGATCGATTCAGAACCTATAGGAATACATCACAGTGTACAGCAGGTTCTGAGTGAGACTTGTACGGATATTTTAGTCGTACGGAGTCCTGTACGACTCGTACGGACTTTGGCTCCTGGTACGGATCGTACTTCGTCGTACGTACGGGGACGTTTACGGGTACGATTCGTACGGGGAAAATTGCTCCGTACGACGATTCGGAGCGCATTTTACCGGATCGGAATCGACCCCTATGTATAAAGTAGTGGTTTCCTTACTCAGAGAGAGTTGAGGCCACACTGGTAGTCAAGCATGTGTAAATGAATTAATTTACATGTAAAAGGCATTCACAAATGGTGACCATGCAGTAGTACATCAACTTCCTTATGTTTAATTTCATTCAAGATGCTATAATGTTGTGCATGAGTTAATGCTATGACAGGGACAGAGAATGGGTGTTTGAGGATTTGAGTATCTTGCTTTTGTGAATATTTACAAATATTTTTCTGGCCCATTCGTTCTATGGAAATGGTCGGAGATTTAGTTATTTTTAGGTGTGTGAGAACTTTCCTTTGGAAAGTGGGAATAGCCCTGGAACTCTGGCAAAAATGGGGTTGCGTACGTACAGGAGTTTCCCCAAGAGCAAATATATTTTCCTGGTGGAGAAAAAAGGCAACAGCAAATACAGGTTCTTCATTATGAAAAAGAAAACCAGTTGTTGGGTAAATATTTTTTCATTTAACTAGTGCCTGTATTTACCTTCATTCTTTTCTTCCTCTGGTGATAGGTAGCATCTAAACCCAATATTAGTTAAGCTCTGAAAACTATCTTATCTACTTTCAGGAAGAGCTAACAGAAGAATCATAGACCTTGATTATCCATAATGCAAGAGGTAGCAGAAGTGGCATATTGCCCTTTGACTTCAGTGACATCATAGCAATTGTCATCATATGACCTTTGGCTACAGTCATCCCGGAAAGTGACTTCACATGACATTTGACCGCACACCATCGCATACATTGACATAAATATTAAGAACTGCATAATAAGAGCCAGATTAGTAGTTAGTAAGCCTCCTACATTTTAACTAGGGTACCACCATGATATTCCAGAGACTCAGTAATAATATGTCTGGAGACAGTCATCATATGCCGGAAACAGGTATTTACAGTTACAGCCTTAAACACCAAGACACAGCAATAATTATGTCCAGCCTTTTATTGCTCACTGGTTCTTGACAGTATTTAATTGTAATTTAGATGGTCATCCTTCATTGACTGTTCAGTGCAACCTACTCTCCTGGCTTCATTGCTCAAGTCCAGTTTCCAGAGCCTGGTACATCTTCCCGTTCCTTTCAGTAGTTAAGAAGCAAACAGTCTACCATGGTGATACATATTTAAGGAACAAACATGTAACAAATAGAGTAGTAGAGACCCACACAGCCAGATTCACACAGGTAAAGTTAGACCAAAGTTTTAACTTCGACCAAAAGCGTAACTTTACTATTCACAAAGGTAAGTTACTACTAGTAACCTTACTACAAGTAAACGTATTATTAGTAGCTTTTCAACTAGTAACTAGTAGTACATTTACTAGTAGTAACTTGCCTTTGTGAATACCGAAAAGTAGTAAAGTGAGACTTATGGTCTTAGTTAGACTTTTGGTCTAACTTTACCTTTGTGAATCCGGCATTAGACTCAGGTCTAAACTTAGACTTCAGGTGTAAACCTAAACTTGAGGTGTAAAGTTAGACTTTAGATCTAAACTTAGACTCGTGCATCGAGCCCTAAGTAGGTAACAATTTAGAGCAGCTCCATGTCTTGAAAAGGTTTTGGCAAACCTTGAGATGGGGGTCTGAGGTCCCATTTGCTCCTTCAGATGCCATCACACACTTTGCACCTACGGTGCAGAGGAAATTGGGGATGACGCGACTACCTAAGCATGTCCCCTAATCGCCTTTCCTGTTCCAGCCCCGCCCTCTTGTTCATGCCTTTGGGCAGTGGGAGATGGCAGCCATGGGAGGCTGCTTGGTACCCTCGCTTTGGGCCTGACTGTGGCAGTTTCAAAGGCTTTGACAGCGCGGCCTCAGTGATTCTTGTATTGTCACTTTACCATTCTCCTTGCGAATCAATAACAGGGTAAGTTGCCATATTCGAGAGCCCGCTGAAGCTGGAGGAAGCCAGACCTGGAGCACAGAAGCATATAGCTTGTGAATGAGGGATAGGGGATACTACATAGCAACGCCAGGTAGCAAACATTGCTTCTTGTTGTTTGCTTTGAATCCTGGGCCTCTGTCCTTTTTCAATTCATCTCTACTTTCTGGAGAAAATTCTCCACTCTGAGCAGGGCACTCGAACAGCATCATTATGAGTGACAATTTCAGGTTCAGTAGTAAAAGAGCCGCCTCTCTCTCCTCCTATGTGGGCACATACTTGCAGTCTCAGCGACCGCTGCTTGGTTGCTGGTTTCTCCGCTTCTCTTTGGTGAATGTTCTCTCCTCTGAATCTGGCTTTCAAACTGTGCCTTTATTAGCAATTTTGACTGACTTTTTAGGGTCTAGTAAACAAAAGAGCCTCCTCGTCGCCTCTTATGCGCCCAGTACACATGCGACCTCAGAAATTAGAGTGCACCAAAATAATGCAGACTAAACAAGCCAAAGAATTAAAGACATCTAAGCACATAATGAGGAAAAGAAAACCCCACTGGGCAAGTTAATGGGTGCACAGAAACATTCTTTTTTTTAAATGTATTTTTTATTATTATTTTATAAAGAATACAATCACAACCACTGTTACAGGGTTAGAAAAGAATGGATAATAGTTGTTTATACATTGTTATATATATAGCTAATCCCTAATGTTTTTGGGTTTTTTTGAGAGCGAAAAAGATGTAAGAGGGAAAGAACAGAAAATATTAGCTGCCCCACATGTGGAACGCTCCTTTGTGGGAGAAGACAAAGGAATACATGTTAATATGTTAACTTGCCTTTTTTGTAATTATTTATTCTAGATCTCAAAATAAAAATGTATTTAAAAAATGTGAGTTTTAGAAGCACAAGTCAACTCTGTCGCACACATTAAATTTAACTTTATTAAAGCTTTTCAGTGTTGATGCTTTGTTGTTACTCGAATGTGGATTCACCTTAAAAAATAAAAGACAAGAGGCTTTGGCAAACAGGGAACAGTTGGTTTAGTTAAATGCAGCGTCCAGGAGAGCAGCTACAGAGTCGGGGTCTGAAGACTGTCTCAAAGTACCTTGGTTTTGGCAGTCATTTTATACATAATATGGGCTAATTCTGGGCTTGGATCTCTGAATTTGAAGCTACCCATATTACTCTGGACTTTGCATATTGTCAACTGTGGATACTTCAAAATAGAATATTGCTTTTTGATTGGCTCTATGACACTTATCTAAGCTCTCCTAGATTAATTTTGAATTGAAAAAATTGAGGTGTGCTGTGCGGCCTGCTCGCATTTTTCTTTTTGATATTTGGCACTTTGTGCTGTCAATCACTCCGGGTGGTGGGTGTGCATCAGGCTACATGAGCACCCTTTTGAGCAGATAATACCTTTTACGTAATACATTTCACGTGTACTATTAATTTTATGAGATGTATTAACTCTATGTGCGGACGTTCTCCCTCTTGGTAGGGTGACACTACCACCAATCTCTTTTGTGAATATTTTATACATTTTACAAAGTGTCATCGAGCAATTTCTACACTCCTTTAGAACAGGAATTCCAGGCCTCGTCACGGGGATGTGGATTTTACCATCTAATAAGGAGCACAGGTTGTTTCAACAGTGGGTGACAGATCCGGATGTCCATCATGGGGAGCATATGCATATTGCGTGTAGTGTGCATGGTGTGTTTTGATTGGCTGAGTGTTCCTAACTACATGTGGCAACGAACATGCATCCCTCCGGTCAAACGTGTTTTTTATTGGGGCCAATCTCCTCAGATCTTTGTGTTGTCTCTGCCTATCTGGGCGACTGATCTGGATTTTCCTTGTTCACAGGTTATCTATGAGCTACGTGTCACCCCACCTGTGATATGTCAACAATTACTTCAGGCCTAGGTCGCAAGGCCTGTCTGACCATATATGTCTGACTCGGGGTTGGTGGGGAGGTCATATCAGGTAGATTAAACAACAATGATGCGAGTTTGTTATGTTATGTTATGTTATGTTATGTTACTTTAATTCTTTTATAGCGCACGGTAACTCCAGAGGAGCATCCCGGCGCTTTAGCAAAGAAAAGAAAGGAACAGCAAAAAGCAACCACACAACAAAAGGAAGAGGGAAAGAAACTGTTACCTAAAAAGCCATGTCTTCAGGTCCTTTCTGAAAGCAAGGAGACAAGGGGCCGATCTCAAGGACAATGGTAATTCGTTCCATGCCTTGGATGTCAGATAGCGGAAGGATCGACCTCCCTGACGAGCACGGCGAATTACAGGGACAGTCAACAAGGACAGACCCGATGACCTAAGAGTCCTGCTTGGCACATACCTGGAAAAACGTTTCCCAAGATATTTGGGGCCAATACCATGAAGGGCCTTAAAGGCCACCGTCAGGCATTTAAAAAGGACTCTCTTGGAGATAGGTAGCCAATGAAGGGTGTTCAGTAAGGCAGTGGCACCAGCTCTCCTCGGGAGTCCAAAGATGGCACGGGCTGCCGAATTTTGGACCACTTGCAAACGGGTCATAAGATATTTCGGTAGACCCACAAAGAGAGCGTTTGCGTAGTCCAGTCGCGACCCGATTAGTGCCTGAACGACTGTCTTCCTGTGGTTGAGTGATAGTAGAGGAAGAAATTTCCTCAACATCCGTAAGATGCCGAAGCATTTCCCGACAGTGGACGAGATGTGAGGTCCAAAGGATAAGTCACAGTCTACTATCACCCCCAGATTTTTGGCCTTAACAGCGACTTTGTCAGGAGGAGACATATCCAGTGGCCACCAGGATTTCCAGTCAAGTTCCGGTGCGCAACCGAAAAAAAGCAACTCTGACTTGTCAGAGTTGCATTTCAAGCCATGACCTCTGAACCACTCAAACACCGCACCAAGGCAGTCCCTGATCTTTGTGCCGTCGAATGACCCAGCCCTGTCACAAGTGAACAGGAGTTGGGTGTCATCGGCATAAGACACGATCTGGGCGCCAAAGGATTCCGCGACTTCCGCCAGAGGGGCCATAAAGATGTTAAACAGCATAGGGCTGAGAATGGAGCCCTGCGGAACTCCCACCTCTAGCGGAGCGATATCAGCGGAAAAAGGAGGCGCCCAGACCGTTTGTCGGCGGTCGGCCAGAAATGATTTTAGCCAGTTCCACACCGTTCCACGAAGGCCACACTCCCAGAGTCTTACAAGGAGGGCATCATGGGGAACGGTGTCGAAAGCCGCCGACAAGTCAAGCATGACTAACACGGCCTTTCCCCCCAGATCGAGTACTTCCCTGATGGCGTCCGTGACCTCCAGCAGAGCCGACTCCGTGCTAAAATTAGTACGGAAGCCGGACTGCGAGGTGTGCAACAGGTCGTTTCCTTCGATGAAGCTGGAAATTATCCTGTGCACATAACGCTCGGCCACTTTTGCCATAGCAGGGAGAAGGGAGATTGGCCGATAGTTAGCATGTATCAGGGGGTCCAAGGTGGGTTTTTTGAGCAGCGGTAGAATCATGGCTCGCTTCCAGGCCTGAGGCACCTTCCCTGTCGACAAAGATGTATTCAACAGGGGGTTCACCAAGATGTTAATGGCGGAAGCCACTTTCCCTAAGCATTTAGCCGGACATGGATCTAATGGAGAGCCGGATTTCAGGCTAGACAAAAGCTCCAAAGATGTACTAGGATCCATAGAGGGGAATACAGAGAGGAAAGGGCCATGGTCTTCCACAGGACATGGTAGCGTTAGGTGGCATGGATCAGATTGCACACTGGAGAGAGAGGCCTGGATAGCTGTGATCTTATTGACAAAGAAGGTGGCAAGTTGTTGTATCCACACATCAGTATGAGTGTGGTTAGGGGTGCAAACCACAGGAGAAATAAAATCCTGGACCACTTTAAAAATTTCTTTGCAGACATTATCAGCCTCATCAATACGGTGTTCAAAATAGGCCTTCTTTTCGTCCCAGATAGAATGATGGTAGGCTTTAATGGCTGCCCGAAATTTCAATTTCTCTATTGAATCGTAAGCCCGCCTCCAGGCCCTCTCAGCCCTTTTACACTCCTGACGTTGTAACCTCAGCCGAGGGGAGAACCAAGGGGCTGACTCCCTACGCCCTCCAGATTTGTTGTACTTACATATATCATGGCATACATCTACATCGTATTTTCCTATATTAACATTAATATGCTAGTAATATTAAAGGCATACTTGCAAAGTGCATATACACCCAGCTTGATAAAACACAATGCTTAGTATCATCCCACTCAATGGAATTCGTTTCATTTTTTCAGAAATGCAAAGTCTGGTTTGGTGAGCTTGGTTTCAAACCTTTGACCATGAGGTCAAACAAAGGCAGCTTCAATGCATGCTCTAATCCACTCATCCACCAGGCACAGTGTAGAATTATGCAATGTCTGCACTTCTCAGCAGAAATATTGTACTATAAATGGACAGAACCAGAACTTCTTAAAGGATTATTTAATGACTAATTGAGACTCTCACACCTAATTGTAGCACATGAAATGACCAAAAACACACAGATATTCCTAACCTCAAAATATTTCTTGTTTATTATAGCAGAGGACGTCACTGTATGTTTGTAATTGATGAGTCGTAAATGTCAGCACATAGAAACTGTATCAAGCCACCGTCAGTCGTCATTCCCCAGTACCATCAGAGGTGAAGGAGCCCTTAACTTGAGTTGTTGTTGGCTAATGTTGGAAAGTTGCCCTTCCTGCAGGGTCACTTGGGATTTTTTCAATTTGCTCTGAACTCTGTTTTGTTATCTTTGGAATTCTGTGCACTTTACACCTGGTAACAAGTGGTAAAGTGTGTGTTCTCTCTTGTTTCCAACATGGTATCATTGGTATATACCTCATTGGCACATTAATTTGTCTTTAAGTCTATAGTACTCAGGGCATGGAAATTAAGTGGGCTGTAGCACCCATTGTGCCACCCACTACAGTAGGAGCGCAAAACATGTCTCTAGGCATGACACTGCAGCCTCGGTGTGCAATTTTAAACTGACATGTTGGCCTGGCAAAATAACCCTTTACCAGGCCTAAACTTTCCATTTTAATGCTTATAAGTCACCCCTAAGGTAAAAGCCCTTACGGCAGGATACATTGCATTTAAAATGCAGAATATGTATATTTAATGTTTTGCATCTCCTCCAAAGTCGTATTTCATTGTTGCATGACTGGCTCTCCCATAGGTCAACAATGGTTTACACTATTACATTTAGTAAGTGCTAAATTAAGTTTTGAAATAGCTAGAAAATGGTTCAGGGACTCATTTCATAGTAATTTAAAGTTCAATCCAAAGGTCAAGTCAGATTTGATATTACTATTTTGGAAAAGTTGTAATTTCCATGCCTAAAAACTAAGAGGCTTTCTTCACAGTGCCCAGCTGTCACCTGACCCCTGATGGCTCTCCTGCGGTTAGATGTGTATTGCTCCCAGAAGTGGACAAAGGGCTCTGGATGTGGGGAAGGGAACTCCACCCTTGTCAAGATAGCCTTGAGGGCTGTGTCCAGCCCTTACTGAGCTTCAAAGGATGCCTGCCTTGTCACTGGCACCCGCCAAGCCAAGCACCAGCAGCAGCAACCACCTCAAGTGCATCCTGCTCAACACCTGCTCCGTCCACAGACACGCCGTGGAACTCTGGAACCTCCTCGACGCTACATCACCGGACGTCACGTTCCTCACGGAAAACTGGATGAACGCCTCCTCAGCACCCGACATCGCAATCGCCATGCCGGACGGGTACAAGATCATCAGACGGGACCGCGTCAACCAGACCGGAGGAGGCATCGCCATCGTCCACAGAAACACCATCCGCATCACGACCGACTCCAATGACACCTTAACCGCAGCCGAACATCTCCACTTCCAGATTCACACCGACCCAAAGACGACCCTCAGAGGCACCCTCGTCTACAGACCCCCGGGACCACGCACACAATTCAGCGAAGACATCACGGACTTCATCAGCCCGCTCGCCCTCCCCTCCAGTGACCACCTCCTCCTTGGAGACCTCAACTTCCACCTGGAGAACAACAAGGACCGCAACACCGCCGCCCTGCTGGACAACCTCGCCAACATCGGACTCAAGCAACTGGTCAACACCCCCACCCACTACGCCGGCCACACGCTCGATCCCGTCTTTTCATCCAGCAAGCACATCACCTTCAGCCACTCCACCGGACTCCACTGGACCGACCACAGCTGCGTCCACTTCAGCTTCAGAAGAACCACAACCCACCACCACCCGCTTCAGATTCCCCACAGAAGCTGGAGTAAGATCACCTGCGAGCAGCTCACCACCTCTCTCTGCCAGAACCCACCCGCCAGCACAATGGACCCCAACGAAGCAGCCCGGAACTTCACCCAGTGGCTGACCGCCTGCGCTGACGACCTCGCACCACTGAAGAACCCTCCCAGCAGACCCAGAAGCAAGAAGGCATCCTGGTTCACCGACGAACTCAAGGACTCCAAGAAGACCTGCCGCACCTTCGAGAAAGCCTGGCTCCTCGACCGGACCACCGACAACATGACCGCCCTTAAACACGCCACCCGCAAGCACCACCAGCTTATCCGCACCACCAAGAAGAAATCCCTGAAGGAACGACTGGACAACAACACCCACGACAGCAAGGAACTCTTCAGCATCGTCAAGGAGTTCTCCAACCCCAGCACCGGCAACAACGACATCACTCCATCACAAGACCTCTGCGACTCCCTCGCCTCGTTCTTCCACCGCAAGATCACCGACATCCACAACAGCTTCGGCGCACCATCCACGCACCCAACCACAGAACCATCGCACCCCAGCGCCACCCTCCGCACCACCGAAGACACAGCCCGCACGATGAACACCATTCACTCCGGATCACCGACCGACCCCTGCCCACACCACGTTTTCAACAAGGCCGACTCCGCCATCGCACCCCAACTCCGGAACATCATCAACACCTCCCTCAACACTGCCACCTTCCCGGAGAGCTGGAAGCCCGCCGAGCTCAGCGCCCTCCTGAAGAAACCAACAGCGGACCCTACCGACCTCAAAAACTTCTGCCCCATCTCGCTCCTTCCTTTTCCTGCTAAAGTCAGCGAGAAGATCGTCAACAGACAGCTGGCCGCCTTCCTCGAGACGAACGGATCCCTCGACCCCTCGCAGTCCGGCTTCAGAGCCAGCCACAGCACCGAGACCGCCCTCATCGCAGCCACCGACGACATCCGAACCCTGCTCGACAAGGGGGAAACAGTGGCCCTCATCCTCCTGGACCTCTCTGCTGCTTTCGACACTGTCTGCCACCGCACCCTAGTCCAGCGCCTCAGCAATATCGGTATCCAAGAGAAGGCACTGGAGTGGATCATCTCGTTCCTCGCCGGAAGAACACAGAGAGTCCGCCTCCCCCCCGTTTCGATCCGAGGCCACCGAAGTCATCTGCGGCGTCCCGCAAGGATCTTCACTCAGCCCCACCCTGTTCAACGTCTACATGAGACCTCTTGCAGCCATCGCACGCCAGCACAACCTCAACATCATCTCCTACGCCGACGACACCCAGCTGATCCTCTCCCTCACCAGAGACCCCGACACCGCCAGAACCTGCCTACACGAAGGGATGAAAGACGTCGCCGAGTGGATGAAGGACAGCCGCCTGACACTGAACTCGGACAAGACGGAAGTCCTCATCCTGGGATCTTCACCCTCCGCCTGGGACGACTCCTGGTGGCCCCCAGCCCTGGGCACCGCACCCAAGCCAACCAACCACGCACGCAACCTGGGCTTCATCCTGGACTCCTCCCTCTCGATGACCAGACAAGTCAACGCCGTCTCCTCATCGTGCTTCAACACCCTGCGTATGCTTCGCAAGATCTTCCGCTGGATCCCGACCGAGACCAGGAAGACAGTCACCCAGGCACTCGTCACCAGCCGACTGGACTACGGAAATGCCCTCTACGCCGGAACCACAGCCAAGCTACAGAAAAGACTCCAGCGCATCCAGAACGCCCCTGCCCGACTCATCCTGGATGTCCCCCGACGCAGCCACATCTCCAGCCACCTGAGGAACCTGCACTGGCTCCCCGTCGACAAGAGGATCAAGTTCCGGCTCCTCACCCACGCACACAAGTCTCTCCACGACCTGGGCCCTAAGTACCTCAACGACCGCATGACCTTCTACACGCCCACCCGCCAACTACGGTCCACCAGCCTCGCCCTCGCAGCCGTTCCACGCATTCGAAGAGCCACCGCCGGAGGAAGATCCTTCTCTTACCTGGCTGCCAAGACATGGAACTCCCTCCCCATCCACCTTCGGCTGACCCAGGACCATCTCGCCTTCAGGAGACAACTCAAGACCTGGCTGTTCGACCAGTAGCACACCCCTTCCCCAAGCGCCTTGAGACCCTCCCGGGTGAGTAGTGCGCTATACAAATTGTATGATTGATTGATTGATTGGCAGATGAATCTCACACCAAGTCCAGTACCCCTTTTGTAACTCTAGCCAGGCTGTCACCCAACCCAGTGCAGGCCTCGAAAAATCATAATAATGTTACTAGATCTGCAGGCCTCTAATCTGGATTAAATGGGACCAGAGAGAAAGAGTGTGGGATTCCAAAGGCAGACAGAAAGTCTGTGGGTGTGTGTGTTTGTATGTGTGTGTGTGTGTCTGTATCTCTCACACATGAGGAATAGAACTGAGGAATGGAACTGGCAAAGGGTGTGACTGAACAAAGCTTTCCACAGACTACAACGCCCTCTTTGGTGTAGGTAAGTTTGCATTTCCCTCACTTATGAAGTCTAGCAAGAAGGGAACCACTGAACAACGTTCATGATACATTGCCAATATCAATACAACAAAACAAATATTTGAAATGCAAAGTTCGTCCTCCAGACGTGAACCCTGAAATCCTTGTATATTATTGTTTGGAGCTCCAATGTGCATTTTAACAAAACAATCTGAGGAGAGCTTGTGCTGCTTATGCCCATGTTTCTGTGTGTGAAGTAAGCTTGCATAGCTACTTTATGCCTTACCTCTACTGCTCGTGTGAGCGAAGCGGGTAATGCTGCTGCCTAAGGTATATCTCTTCAATCTGTGGTGAAATCATGTCTTCTAGCCGTATTCTAACTGTTTATGTGTGCATGAAGCCTGGATGCTGCTATCTGTTCGGTGACTGTTCTGCATATGATATGAGTTAAGTTTAAAATACTTCTGCTCGAGACGTCCTGCACCCTATGAGAGCAACTTTATTTGTTGTTGCCTTTGCATCTCATTGCATGCATTTATGTGAACTTTATGACCATTCCTTCCCCTTGATTTTGAGACATCCACTCAATTACAGCGTCATAAGTAATCTGGTTGAGAACCTGTCTTGGCTGAAGGGCTTCAGGGAAATGGACTGCAGAGTTGAGGCAGAAGGACAAACCAAGTGATGTTAAAGAAGTGGGAGGACAACATGCAATGGAGGGAATGAATGCAAGGGGAGAGGAAAAGAAGAGAATGGAAAATGAAGACGCCAACCCTTTACAGAATACTAGCAGCCCGTCCCGACGTTGTCCGGGTATGAATTGCTGCCGGCAAGTAGTATATTGTTTTGTAGGATTTCGTTTTGATAGCATTTCTTATCTGTGACAGGCCTGTGCAACATTCCGATTCACAGTGCACTGCTGATGCACTTAAGAGTGCGCGTTCAGTTGTGTGTGAACTCGAGTTTCCCTACTTTATTTTTCCTTGCAATATTATATAGCACGAACTCGACAACATGGCATGAGCACAATTTACATTACAGAAGAACACATTCATTTGTGGTAGGCACGGGGAGACAAAGCGATTTGCCTGGAACCACAGGATGTTGAGCTGATGCCGAGATTCGAACGTAGATCCCCAGCTCTAAAGTTCGCAATTCTAGAACTTGTGGCGGGAGGTGGGTCTAAAAGTGTATGTCGTGCTGGCCATCAATGAGAGAGACCTGTGCATTTTTCAAATTGGTGGTGAAAAAATATGAGTATGTTGCTGGAGATGTGGGCCGCCGTGCCACCAATGTACTTACCGGGGGAGGGTAAACACCCATTATTCCTCAACTTTCTTTCCACATACCATCACTCCGCATACTTTCACTACGAAAGTACCATGACTCCGCAATGCCATTATAACGCATGGCATTACATGTTATATGCTTTTACCATGCATACATTTACAACGAAATTCGTTGTAAATGCATGAATGGTAAAAGCATGGTTTTTTAAAATGTTTGGATAAGGTAAGTATGGGTATAGGGGTATATGTTTTGGGGTACAGAGGTATATGTTTTGGGGTGTTTGGGTATTTTAAGGGTTCAGATATAGTTTTGGGTTATGGGGTACTTACCTGAAAGCAGCACTGGGATGCCGCCACCGCTGAGAGTCATTGGGGGCCAAAACGAGAAAGCAGAACCCACGCCGCCACCGGCTGAGAGTCAGCTGTACCATCCTTCGCGTCGCCGCTCCGGGACCACAACTCCCGACAGGCTTTGCGGCGGCGCGCACCGCTGACGACGCGCCCGCACCAGTAGGTGCACAAAAGCGGCGCAGAGGCCGGCGGAGAGGGTGACACTTACCTGAAAGCAGCACTGGGACGCCGCCACCGCTGAGAGTCATTGGGGGCCAAAACGAGAAAGCAGAACCCACGCCGCCACCGGCTGAGAGTCAGCTGTACCATCCTTCGCGCCGCCGCTCCGGGACCACAACTCCCGGCAGGCTTTGCGGCGGCGCGCACCGCTGACGACGCGCCCGCACCAGGAAGTGCACAAAAGCGGCGCAGAGGCCCTCTTCGCGGGACGCCGGGCGAAGCCCGGGCCAAGGAGGGGCCGTTTAAGCCCATTAAAGACCGGGTAAGACTGGACTGGGCCACCCCCTTTACGCCTAAACTCTGACATTACTTACTCTGTACTTTGCCGGTTGGTCACTACCCCATTATCCTCTGCCCTTCCTCTACTGCTTTACCACTGATACCTCCTACCGACCAACTATGTCTACTAGAGGTAGCAGGAGTAGATCGGCACAGGGGAATGCACTCATCACCGGCCCAATTGACCTTTATATAACCAGGGCGAACGAGGCTATTGATCAGGGCATAATCCTACTCGAACGTAGGGCATCGATGGATTTGGCCATTGCCAAGCGCTCCTCGTTAGGTTCTATAGCTGAAGCTAATACACCCACGCAGCATCAGGTAGTTGGGTCTCTGCTGGAAGTGCAAGCTGAATTTCACGCAGAAGCACTCACCCAGGCAGAAGCACATACAATGCCAAGCATGGTCGATTTGTCTGCCTCACTCGAGCTATCGGACTCTGAATCATCTTTGCAGCTAGAAAACACCCCTGCTGTATTTGCAAGTCCGACTCGGGAGGACCCTAGTTTAGCTCCTAGTAGGGGTTTGAGGGAGGGTGAGATTGCCAAACAAAAAACTAAAAAGAAATCGCACAAAGCAAAACACCCTAAGACACACCCAAAGCATACAGAGCAATCTAGAATTCACCCAGTAGGACAAGCCAGTCCAACATTAAGAGAGCTAAACACTATACCCACCGATACTATTAACCTCTCCTCGAATACTGCAAATATTAGTCTAAACTGCACTACGGACGGAGGGTGTAAAGTATGTGCAATAAACAAGCAACTGTTAGTCAGATTAGGTGATTTAGTTAAAACGTACCTGCAACCCATTGAACAGTCCCTTATTAAGATAGAAAAGCAGATAGCCACCCTGACCAAAACCCCAATTGCCCACAAGGGGGAGGGAACGGCTCAAATAGGGGGACCATTAGAGTGTTCCAAAACTTCCAAGGTTGGGGTGCAAGCCACAAAAGACCCAAAACCCCCCGCTGATGTCACAACTGCTAAATCAAAACCACCATCAGTAGGGACTAAGAAAACCCCAACGACATCAAAAACCCCAGCGATCACAAAAACACCAGTGACAACAAAAATTTCTGAGGTACCCAAAACTGCAGTCCCCCACACCATTTTGAAACACAACTAAACTAAGCCTCCAGGAGGTAAATCTACTAATAACAGACAAAGGGGGGGGTGGGTTCCCAGTACATTTGCCACCAGAATCAAATCCCTTCGTGGTAATTATGACCGGGGTTCCCGAGTTGAGTGCCAACGCGGAGGAACCAGAATGGTCCTTAAAAAATAAGGTTCTGCATTCGTTATCCACGAATAGACCTCTACCACCATATACTACAACTAGAGTTTCTGCGGTTCGTAGGGTCACATGGATAGGCAATGAGCCGAAAAGAATCTCTGGTGATTGCATCATAGTTAACTTTGACGATCCCTTCACAGCTGAGCAAATTTGCTCCTGGGGTACGCAAGTTGATTTTGACGGGTCGACACAAAAAGACTCGCTTATTTTTACCCCCCTAAACCACGCTTTAACGACAGCCTATCCTGGAATTGTTCCCATGTTGGAAGCAGGGATAGGCGAAGAGATTGGGTCAATTGGTCAGGTTACGATGCTAGAGATTCAGCCTCCTCTATAAATTGGAGAGGACCATCAGTCGCAAATAGATTTGACTGTCTAGAATTGGTTGATTGACCATCATTGGCTAGTGATCAGTCACATAAGGGCCCCCTTCCCATAAGACTCCAAACCCCATCCCCACCCATTAATTCTGTAAGAAGTTCCTGCCCAAGTAAAGCCTTGGTGTTGACGAAGGATGTACCCATACTTACCCTTCAAATGACTCCTGACTTCCAACAGTCCCACGCTAACCTAAACTAGCTTAATGAGTTACTCAGTAATGTGGGCAAGACTGTTCACGCGAGTGCAGCAGAAGTAGGTTTACTTAGTGCAATTCCATCTACGCACAATGATTTGGCTTCTAACCTCTCTGCAGTCTCGCCGTCTGAACCGCTTCCCCCGCCCGGTATAAGACCCTGTATTGCTTCTCCTGAAACTATTGCTCCGATAAATCCAACACCGACCTTATCAGTATTGTTTTGGAACGTTGCTGGTCTTCGTTCCAAGACAAAACGTACATCTTGGTCGGATGTAGTTAACGCACACCAAATCGCATGCTTTCAGGAAACCTGGGCTGTTCAAGCCATACACATTGTAGGCTACAAAACTTACTACATCCCAGCTAGCTCAAAATCCTTGGGCAGACCAAAAGGTGGCCTTGCAGTATATATTTCTAATAAACTATCTGAAATGGATATAACTGTCCTATTGTCAGGTGAAAATTTTCAGATTTTAAAGGTCTTATCTAATCAATGTATGTTGTTTTTTCTGGTTAATTTTTATAACAACCTCGATCCTAATGATTGTGTTAATACTTTGACCGAGATTACATCGTATGTAATGAAACAGAGGAATAGGTTCATTACGTCAAACCCGTATGTGATTTGGGGGGGTGATTTTAACGCACAATTATGTAACAACTATAAGAACGGCACATGTGGCCTCCAGGATGACAATGGTTGCCCTATGACCCATTTTTCCCACACAAAGTTAGGAAACTGTCTAAATGACTGCTTGTTTTCCTTGGAACTAGAATATGCGAACGACCTTGTAGACCCTCCCGTTGACTTTACACCAACCTTTCATGGTAGGGGTCTCTCAAGTGTCATCGATTATATACTATGCTCACAGATAATTAAGGACCATCTTAAAATTTTTAATATAGGCTCTGATATTACTAGCGATCATTTTCCCATTAGTATCGATATAATACATAAAAATCCCCTTCCTCATACATCAAGGGACAGTCTATTGAATCAACAATCCCTGTCTATGAATAGAGTAAATGGCTTCTCTGTAAAGTGGTCTAAAACCGACCCAGAAGCAATAACTAGAAAAGTGGTAAGCAGAGCTTTACCATGGATGAACAATTGTTTATCCATGGACTCTTCTCCACAGCTGATACTAAGCAGCTTTTCGGAAATTATTGAAATTATCCGAGATGAGTTGTTTCGTAAACAAAAATCCAGAAACTTAGACCTTAAAGGCTTGTTTGACTCTACCTGCCGTGTAGCATTAACCAATCTAAAAAAAGCAGTTCACAAACAACCTAGAGATCGCGCTGAAATTTCTAAACTTAGAAAGATCTACAATCAAGCGCTTAATAAACGCAGGCAATAAATTAAAAAGATGTTGTGGGCCCAACTACACGAGAGCTGCCTACATAAAGACAGCTCACTGTTCTGGCGCACAGTAAAATCTCCTTTTCTGTCAGAAGCCGCATCTCCCCAGCACCTTGACATGGCAGTGACAGCAAATGAGTGGGTGGCCCATTTTTCAAAGATTTTTAGTACCCCCCCAGAGGTCACTAGTGCTGAGGCCTGTCCATCAGGTAATCCTTCTATGGAAACCATATTCCCTGTTGACCTCCATTTTGACCATAACGAGGTCATTACGGCGTTGTCAACCTCAAAAACTGGTAAAGCACCCGGACCGGACGGGGTCCCGCTGGATATCTTTGCACATAATCCTGATCTCTGGACACCCCTTATTACACAGGTCATGTCAGCAGTCACAAAAATTGGCTTAATAGACTCATGGTCCACCTCCATTCTGCTCCCTATATTTAAGAAGGGCGATCGTAACAACCCCGCTTGCTACAGGCCCATCTCCCTCCTGGACTCCTTGGGGAAAGTCGCTGGTCGGCTGGTCCTGGAACGCCTCCAGGATTGGGCATCCTTTAACAAAATCTTGACTGATCTCCAGTATGGTTTCCAGGAGGGCCTTGGCACTGTAGAACAAGCGTTGAATTTGGCCCTTCTAATTGGTAAATATGTGGGGGCCAAAAAAGGCAATCTTTACCTAGTTTATGTTGACCTTAGTTCAGCATTCGATTGCGTTATTCACACCAGGTTGTGGTCTATACTAGGTAATTTGGGGGTGGATCCTTCTCTTATTCAATTCCTCCGCGAGCTCTATTCTGACGCTACTGCGTGCGTCAGATATGGCATCGGCGGTGAATTAACATCATCATTTCCTGTTGTTAAAGGAGTAAGACAGGGTTGTGTCCTGGCTCCCTTCCTCTTCAATTTATACACTAATGGCTTGGAAGCTGCCATGCTCGAAGGCTGCCAGGACCTCCCAACTATCAATCACCGTCCCATTCCCGCTCTGTTATACGCGGATGACTCGGTGATTCTAGCCAGAACATTAAACCAGCTACAAAAACAGCTAAACAAGTACTGCCACTTTATGCTATCTTTAGGCTTAAAAGTCAACAAAAATAAAACTTTTGTCATGCATCTTGGCCCCAAGGCAAAAAAACCTAAATCAGTCTTCATAGATCAAGACAGGCTGGAACGCACCAAAGAATATCCCTATTTAGGAATTTTTGTTGATGACAAACTTTCGTGGAAACAAGCCATGTTAAGTAAAAAGCTACTCTTCCAAAGAGCAACCTCCGCCCTAGTTTCCTTTTCTAGGAAACTGGGCAAACCATCCCCAGGAGAGCTGGTAAAAATTTACCATGCCAAAAGTCACAGTGTAGCAACCTATGGAGCAGGGGTATGGGGGTACACTGCAACTGCTATTCTCCAAACGATCCAGAATGGGTTTTTAAAATATCTTTTGGCTTTACCACAAAGTGCCCTATCGTACGGTTGCCATGTCGAGCTGGGCATAGACTACCTGACTGATAACATCAAATGCCAGCCGATCTTGTTATGGCACCGTATTTGGACTAAAAAGCAATGCCATCTTACCCGTTCATTGATTACTGACTGCCTGTCTTTGGCAAACTGGAATAAAATTCCCTGGCTTTTTTATGTCTCTAACTTCCTTAATGACTTGAACCATACATCCTATTTCTCAGACCCTTGTTCATTGGCTGACATTAACAGGAAAGATCTAAAAAAATTGTGTTTAAGCCACCTGAGAGATTTGCGACTTACACAAGAAATTACGAAAACTTCAAATGTACAGATTCTGTCTGTTCAGACTGTTTTTGGAATCCAGCCTTATATGTCTTATTATCTAACAAATCATGAAAAGTATGTTCTGACTAGGTTTCGTTTTGATTCCTTTTTTCGCCTAGTCACTTTTCCAACACCAAAGGACTGGTCGCATACCCTTATGAACTGCCCTTGCGACGGTATATCAACACAAACAACAATCCATGTAATTCTGTTTAGCAGATACTATGATATACCTCGCAGGCGCTGGATCATTCCTTTGTTTCGGAAAATGGGACTAAGAACTTGTAGGCCTGCTTACTTAGCTCTGCAGTTTCTGGATTCTCAATATACTGCTAAATGCTAAAATGCTAAAAGCTCAACTCTCAACTCACTCTTCACTCCCAGGTCAGCTCTGTGGTATCTTCCTCTTTCCTTTCACTGCGTACTATACGCAGGGTGTCCCGTTTCTTCACCTTCTCTGCTCTCAAACTCATCACCTTAGCCATGGTGGTGTCCCGCCTGGACTATGGCAACGCCCTATATGCAGGTATCCCGGCATATAGTTTACGGCGTTTGCAGCAGATACAAAACCAGGCGGCCCGCCTGGTTTTCAATCTTCCCAAATTTCACCGTTCTTCCCCTCTCTTGAAATCCCTGCACTGGCTCCCTGTGCGAGCCCGAATTCAATTCAAGCTCGCCTCCATCACCTTCTTGGCCCGACTGGACCTGGCTCCAGCATTTATCTCCTCAGAGATCACCCCTTATGTACCCACCAGGGAACTCCGCTCGTCCTCTCAGTCCCTCCTCACTATCCCACGCTACCGGACAAAGAAGTGGGGAGGCTCGAAATTTGCTACCCTTGCCCCGATCCTCTGGAATTCCCTTCCCTTGGATCTGCGATCCATCGTCCTGTACCCGCAATTTCGCAAACATCTCAAAGCCCATTTGTTCACAAAATCTTTTGATTAAATCCCCAGCAGTCTCCCCTGTTTTTAGCCCTGGACCTGGTCAGCAGTAGCGCCAAGAAACCGCAGGTGTATGAGCGCTTTACAAGTATTTTAAAACTCAAACTCAAACTCATGTCTTAAAACTCGTCGTAATTTTAGAAGTATCCTTGCACCATTTATATGAATTGTTTATAATTATGGTTTTTATGTTTACTGTTTTTTAATGTAACATACATTGATTTTTTATATGTGTACTGTAATATTATATTTGTGTACTTTTTATGGTCACGTGATTTGTAACCGAATAAAAGTTTATGAATCGAAAAATGTTTGGATAAGGTAAGTATGGGTATAGGGGTATATGTTTTGGGGTACTGAGGTATATGTTTTGGGGTGTTTGGGTATTTTATTGTTCAGATATAGTTTTGGGTTATGGGGTACAGGGGTAGTTTTAGGGTTTAGGGATGGGTATGGCTTTTGGGGTACAAGGGTATTTTTAGGGTTCAGGGCTAGGTTTGGGTTTTGGGTAATAGGGGTATTTTTAGGGTTCAGGGGTAGGTTTGGGTTTTGGGGTACAGGGGTATTTTAAGGGTTCAGGGCTAGGTTTGGGTTTTGGTGTGCAGGGGTATTTTTAGGGTTCAGGGCTAGGTTTGGGTTTTGGGGTACAGGGGTATTTTAGGGTTCAGGGATAGGTTTGGGTTTTGGGGTGCAGGGTTATTTTTATGGTTCAGGGCTAGGTTTGGGGTTTGGGGTACAGGGTTTTTTTTTAGGGTTCAGGGGTAGGTTTGGGTTTTGGGTACAGAGGTATTTTAAGGGTTCAGGGCTAGGTTTGGATTTTGGGGTACAGGGGTATTTTAGGGTTCAGGGGTAGGTTTGGGTTTTGGGGTACAGGGGTATTTTTATGGTCCAGGGCTAGGTTTGGATTTTGGGGTACAGGAGTATTTTTACGGTTCAGGGGTAGGTTTAGGTTTTGAGGTACAGGGGTATTTATAGGGTTAAGATGGGTTAGTGTTTAAGGGTGTTGGGGAATTTTAAGCAGTAAGGGTGGGTTTTGATTATGGGGTGCAGGGGTATTTAAAGGGAGCAGGGTGGACACCCAAAGCTGGAATGTACAGAACCTGGGAAGAAAAAACAATGAAATATTGGGCACAAGGCTCGCTTTTTTTCCGTAATCCCGCGCCCCGCACACGCCCACGCCCCCAACACATGCCCACAGCACACAGTATGAGACATGGCATGAAGGGCGGGACGTACCACATGCCCCCAGCGTTTGTCACGCCCACAGCACAACGCAGACACGCCCACAAGAGACTACTTTGCTGGCACGGTTCTTTTACCTTTTAAATGTATATGGTGGCCATCTGCATAGCCTATGTCCTTCTGCTGCAACTTCCCTTTCCAACTCTGTATTGAATGTTGTGATTGGTGCTGTGGTTCCTGAGATTACGCACCTTACAGGTTTGGGCTCTCTCTTTATTATATTAGTATAGAAGATATCTTTTCACTACCACCCTATTTCTCTCCTTCTGCTTTTAGCATGAGCTTTAAAATTGGCATACTTTTCTCAAACTAATATTGTGTCGCAAAGCCTGGCATCCTCCTTCATGTGCAACCAGACTTCCACCCCATAACATAGGACTTAGTGCTGTCGATCCTTGGTGACCTGAGAGGAGAGGTTTATTATGGCCGTATCAGTGTCCAGAGTCTTGCAGTTCTGTTGGCATTATTGACAGTTGTTGTCTTTGACAAACAGTTTTACAGAGGAGGCATCCATGCACTGTCTTCACCTATATTGCTAAGACAGTGCCTTGAATGTGCATCTATAATTTAATTTTCCAAAAACCCTTTAGCTGTGGTTTGTCAGCTTTACTACCTGCAAGAAATTGAAGAATTACTTGAGGAAGTGAGAACCACCTCAAATAATAATCACAATCCTTGTCAGGATGAACCACTAGAGTCACACTTTTAAAACATAGAGTACATTTTAATAAATAAAATGACACCAAACACCAAAAAACAGCAACTAGAACCAGGGATATGATTATTTGCATTTTTAGTTTAAAATAGCACCAAAAGCTCAAAACTCTAATTTCAGTTACCTTGTCGTGCTGAACCTTGTCAAAGTCAAAAGTTAGGGCCAACCTCGAAGGACTGCAGGTTGGAGAGATATTGTGTTGAATAAGTGCCTTGGAGCCTGCCCATTGCTTACCATTTGTGGGCTTCATTGACACCCTCATATGCTGCCTTCTAATTGGGAGTTCCTCTTCTTTTAGCCGGAGCACGGACCAAGTACTGACAGCTTCATATTGATTCAGGTCCTTCCGCTGCTGGCGCTGTGATTGAGGAACTTTTTTTAAATGTATTTTCTTGCTTCTATTCTCTGAACCACTCTGTGTTGCATCAAGCCCTCCCATCCCATTAATGTTGGTGCTTACTTTACCTCACCCTGTCAGAGTTGCTTCTTCCTAAAAAGCTGCCGCTTCATAGTGCTATTTTACTGCCCCATAGTCCACCCCCACACACTCTTCTGGTGTCCCATAGAGCACTTGATAGTCTGCCAAGATATTTACACCCCACAGGACCACTTTTCTTACTTCATCAATCATGAATCACTACTCTTATTTGTCAATGTTCACTGATTCATGAACCTCACTTACCTATTGGCCTGCAGTGCCAGAGAAGCCCTAAACTTTGGGCTTGAAATAAAGGCCCCACGATTTGGGCATTGATGTGGCTCACTAATCTGTTAATGTGCATTTGGTGACATATTCAACAAATTAATGTTTTTACTCACAAATGTGTGGCATTTGAGTGCTCGACCTGTCAGCGAGGTTCAATCTTATCTTTAAATGTGCAGTGAGAGGGCACTTTGATGGTGGTGCACTGGTGAGTATACTCACAAACATCTTGCCTGCCTGTCAGCCACGGAGGGCGTGGCAAATGGGAAAAGAGTTTCTTTCACCTCTAATTAGTGGGCAAATCAGTGGCAGATGGTCTCGGTATCTCATTATCTGCCTTCCGCCTGGGGCGGGCATGAGGTTTCAAAGCTCAGGCCTGAAGCCCGGCTGTGGCTCAGCTCGCGCTCCTGTGACTTTCTGCCTGCCACCTTCCCCAGGATGTGGTGTTATGGGCAGAGCTGCAGACTTTGAAGCTGGGGAGCCAGGTTCAAATTTCAGCATCTGCTCAACATCCTGTGATTTTGACCAAATCACGTAACCTCCCTGTGCCTATAAACAATGAATGTGACCTTGTTTCATGTTTTAACATAATTAAGCCACTGAGTAAATATTCAAAGACAATACTTCACCTTACAGCAGCCTATCTCTAGACATACACAGAAATGTGTCGGGGTGTCCTCATACACCACCAGGTGTCATGCTTCATCAGAGGACTCCCCCGCTCTTCAAAAACCCATATTGATAATGAGCGGCCCTACAAACTGGAGTCAGGGAGGCACTTCTGACTCGGTATGGACCGGTGACATGGTACAAGTAAAAACCAATGTGATATGCCAAACTGACCTTTATGTTAAGTGGGATACCCTTTGGTATTAAAAAGCAGTATGAAGACAAGGGGAGCTAGGACCCCATCACCACTCAAACCGTGAAAATGTTTCTGCCTGTTGGCTCATAAGAGTCCGTGGCATTCGCAGCACAGAAACACAGAATTATTTTGTCACAATTACCACTGTACATGCCACTATTAATGGAGGTCTGACCTTTGGCGAGCCTCTCATTTCCCAGGTCCCTAAGTCCCTGTAAAACAACAATAATACAATTTTTCTAAATCATTTCCCATAAGGTGACCATCAAGGACAAGCGAGCATCAAGAACATGCATCATGTGCATGCACTATGTCTGTGACGCTGCACTCATGTATCTCATATTAACAACTGTTATACAGTGAGCCCAGCTCACAGCCTCTTAGCCTAAATTTGGGTCATCTGGGCCCCATGGAGAAAGGGCTCAGGCATCCCTGTAGTCACCCATTCTATTGAAGGGAGGCAATAGAGAATATGACATCTGGCCCATTACATAAACAGGGGTTGTACTGTAAGATTATCCTATCTCCCACCACAACCCACTTACTACATCCAGGTGCTTTCCTCATTTGCTCACCTACTGGTACTGGCTCCTTCCTCCGGTTGATTAAGGGAGTCATGGTGAGACTGGTTTAAATATCCTTACTACTCCATCTGATTGGAGGACAGCTTTTCCTTCTTTGAGTTCAAAATATTTTATTGAATTTTTTTTATAGCCAACTAATAAAGACAATACAGAAAATATTATTATTTAGCAACAAAATACCTAAATAACAATTCATAAATTAACCAAAGTCATTAAAAATTACAATAGGTATTGGAACATTACATATTCAAAAGATACATAAAGGGGAGATGGAAGGAGGGGGAGGGAGGGGACAAATATAACAACTAATGCATAAGATATATACAGAACTACTATATTTTACAATAAGTATAGTCTATTTGAGATAAAATCAAAATTAAAGTTATAAATATAACATTAAGAGGATAAATATACATCCACAGGTATCCGAAAAGATTGATAAGCGAGGGAATTGTGAGTAATCCCATTCATGGATTATTGAGCACCTCTTCTTGTAAAGATAACCCACGACCACCAAGCATTAACAGATAATATAGAAACATCTTTCCAACAAAAAGTGCTGAATTTTAACTCTGCTGAGATTAGGAAATTGAAAAGTTTGCTTTCTAAATCATGCACGTTTTGTGATATAATAGCAGATGTACATATTATTAATTGATAGGAAACATCTATATGAAGTTTTAACATCTTTTTTATGATATCCCAAACTTCAGACCAAAATTTAAAAACCAAAGAACAATCAAAAAGACAGCTTTTCCTTCTAACCCTATGCCGCTGTGTTCATAAAGCATGCATGAGAATCCGATATGCAGCCCCTTGCCGTCAGAAATGTTGTTTTTCAATCAAGCTCTCTGCCCAATCGACTGCAGCTGTGTTGTATCAACATGGGTAGTGTTACAGCTGCCGATGATGCTAAGCAGGGTAAACAATCTCAGATGTTTTGAGAAGCTGCCCAATTACTCAGTACTTGCCACACGGCTATAGCCAATCGCAGCATCAATCTAAACTTCATACAAGCAATGCATCATTCTGCAGCGGCAAATTTGACTGCAGTTTGTTGCAGAGGATAAGTCCTGTTGCCCCGACCTGGGTGGACCAATAATGGCAGTTCGTGTCAGCGTGCAATGTTGCATGTAAAGGTTGGTTACAGCCCAAAGAAATGTATTTATTTATTTATTTATGATTTGTAATGTGCGTAGCTGCCTCAGCGACGAGGCGTCCCAGCGCAGCCATAAATCCCAAGAACCCTGGACCGAACAGTGAAGCAACAATAATTAGACTACCTGCGGCGTAAAGAGCCAGGTCTTTAAGGCTTTTTCGAAAAGCCAGGTGGTTCGGCATTGCTCTCACAGTGAAAATTGTGGGAAGTATTGTCCACCCGGAGTGAAGTTTACCTTGAGAAGGAAAACAGACTGGACAGAGGGGCTTTTTGCAAATAAGGCATTTTGCTGGAGGTGTGGACATCTGTGACAGCGCCCATAGGAGCTCCCCATACATATACACCCAACTGAGAGTCTGATAAGTTTGTTCTGGGTACGAACCACGTGTCCTCATATGGAATATGCTCCCACCTGAAGGTCCCTGTGGGGGGGGGGGGAAAGGTCCAAGAAGGCAAAAAGTGCATGAACACTTCTAAATGAAAAGGTGCATATCATAACCTAGGAAAAGATGGGGAGTGCACACATTCTTCAACCAAATTGGCACTTATTCCCCATAAATCTATTCCCAGACAGTCCATTTGCGTTCCACAATCACTAGGGACTGTTTCTAATCAGTCTGCATGTGGTCTATTCATAGTCCAGGCCCATATTCATAATTGCTGCCATAGTATTTTATCATTGAGGCCCCTTTCCCATGTTTGGGATGGTACACCCATCTCTGTTCATGTGCAAACAGTTTCTTGGTTATATTAGGGATATTAGCTGTCACTATTTCGAGTCCCATCCAGGCTATGTCTGCGTCATAATGGTTAGCTTCCAGGTAGTAGTGTGTCAATTTAGTATTATTATTCTTACACCGCATGGTGCTCTAATTACGTTTATGTGCACCTTTAGTTTCTGAGTCGTCGTGCCAACATAGAACAGGCCACACGGGCAGGTGATAAGGTACACTACATTCTCACAATCACAGTTTGTCAAAGCATTCAATACCCATGGTCTCCCTGATGTGTACTTCTTTTGTTGGTTTGGTAAAGTGGCAAGCTACACAATAGGGATAATGACTAACATGGTGTTGATTATTCCAGAGGGTTGTCTGTGGTGAATTTACAGTTGACTGAGTTTTGGTTTCCACAAGCAAATCATGTATGTTTGTGTTCCGTTTGAATGCAAAGAGTGGAAGGAACCACTGTTTAGTTCCACTATCCAGTATTTGCCAGTGTTTCCTAATGTTTTATTTGAAATGGGAGGTAGGTAGGGACACAAGCAATATTGTCAGTCTCTGGTTTCTGATTAGACTCTAAAAGTGAATCTCTGATATTATTCTTCACCATTTTAAGTGCCTTCCTCACTGTCTTTTTAGGGTAGAGGCCTGACAGTAGTTTTTCCTTAAGGGTGGTAGCCTGTGTTTCAAAAGTGTCTAGAGTGGAGCAGTTGCGCTTTATTCGCAGGAACTGTCCCACTGGGAGATTCTCACGTAGGGCCCTAGGATGAAAACTGCCACATAGCAGCAGGCTACTTTTGTCGGTGGCCTTATTTTGAACTCTTGTTTTAATGCTACTATGCCCTATGCTGATCACTAAATACAAAAGCACTACCTCATGTTTAAATATTGTGTGAGTGAACCTCAAGTGTTTGTCTCTGGAGTTAATCCAATTAGCGTAATCCTCGGCTGCTGCTCACTTTCATGCAATACTATCAGTATATCCTTAATGTACTAACACCATAATTTGATATTATCTTTATAAGGGTTCTCCTGTGTGTAAATATAGTTCGCACCAAATTGGTGCACATAGAGGCAGGCGATTCTTGGGGCAAAGGAACTCCCCATTAGTGGTTTCTCGTAATTCTCATCAGTTGTATAAAGGAACATTCTTTCATGACTGAATTTCTGCACATCCCTAACTGTGATTGATCTGTATTCATTTCCTCCAATTTCTTTGTTAATACCAAGATGTGCACAAAGGATTTCGGATTATTTTCGCTGGTCTGGATTTCGTGCTGTACTTATGATCTGTACCAGCCAATCTCTTGTACACTTCCAGGCAATGAATGATCAGTTCCTTCTAAATAAATTGCTGTTTGTTAGAAATGGGGGTCTCAAGTTGGCAGAGGTAGGTACCTTTGTCAAAATAGGGACCCTTGCTTCTAGTCAGGGTAAGGGGGATACACTCCTAAAATAACCCCTGCTCTCCCCCTTGGTAGCTCTGCACAAGCATACAGGCTTATTTTGAGCAGAGGCAGTGTGTAAAGCGTTTGTGAACACAGACATTAATACAGTGAAAACACTACAAATGGACACCACACCAGTTTAGAAAAATAAGTAATCTTTATTTAAACCAAAACAAGACCAAACAACAAAAATCCACAATAGAGTGATAAAAATGTGACTTTCAGATAGTATAAATTGTTCAGTTCAAAGCAAAATGCAGATGCAACACTTTTCACACAAAGTACCTGGAACGCGTCACATAAACAAACAAACAGGCCACAGGGAAGGTGATGCATCGGTTCTTTACACTCAGGGAAGGTGATGCGCCAGTTCCTTGCTACGAGGAGGTGATGTGTCAGTTCCTTACTACTGCACAGGGGATGTGATGCATCGGATCCTTACTGGAGAGGAGGTGATGCGTTGGTTTCTGACTGCGTGAGGAGGTGAGGCTTTGGTTTCTTACAGCGTCCCCCAATGATGCAACAAACTTGCCGCCTCGATTTGACGATCCGGGACGATGCGTGGATTCTTCCAGCTTCCAGCGGAAAACTGTCTCTAGTAGTCCAAATCAACTTCAGGCACCACTTTGCAGGTCAGAACTCCCAGCAAGGAAGTTCAAGGGAGCTGGTGGTGAAGTCTTTATGTCCCTGAGACTTCAGAACAGGAGAACAGGAGGCAAGCTCAGTTTCAAGCTCTTGGAGATCTTCCTCAAGCAGGGGACACAGCAAACAGCAAAGTCCTTTTCGTCCTTCCTTGGCAGCAGGTAGCCACTGCAGGCCAACCCCAGACAGCAAACAACACTGGGGCAGTATTCATACTCAGCTTCCTCGTGATTTCCCATAAGTGATCTTTGAAGTCTTTTCTATCCCTGAGACTTCCAACAGGAGGCAAGCTCTACTTCAAGCCCTTGGAGAAAACTCAAACAGCAGGATGATGAAAGCACAATCCAGTCCTTTAACTACCCAAGACAGAAGCAACCACTGCAGGCCAACCCCAACAGAACACAGCACAGTGGCTGTACTCCTCCTCCAGCTTTACCGGTCCTTCTTCCTAGCAGGTTCCTTAGTTCAGCAGTGATCTGAAAGTCTGGGGTCTGGGCCCCTCTTTTCTATACAATAATCCTTTGTTCTGTGAAGGCAGAGAGTGTCTGTACCCAGCCAAAACCAGTTCTGTGGGGCACTTTGCAAGTGCACAACAACCTCAGTTATCAGTGTGCACCCTGCCTCCAGACACATCACAGGGTGGTGGAGCCATCATTGTGTAAGGCAGGCACAGCCCTATTCAGGTGCAGGTGCTACTCCTCCCACCACTACAAATAAAGACCAGGCCTAATCAGCCCAACTCTGACTCATCAGGATCTCTGGAGCCATTGCTCCTCCCCAGCACCTGACAATCGAGAGCCAGACATGCAATACACAAACCTAGCAGGGGCATATGTATGGCTAAGCAAGAAAATACCTACTTTCTAAAAGTGGTATTTTCAAACACAGAATGTAAAAATCACCCTCACTTAAAGATGCATTATAACATTCTGAGAGCAGGCATAACAAACTTCATTTTTCCATACCTTGTTCCCAAAGGTAGTTATGTTTATAAGATGTTATAAACAAACTCCCCATTCTATCCTATGGGAGCAGGTAGCCGTGCAATAGTGAAAAACGAAATTGGCAGCATTTCAGGAAACGCCCCACACATAAGGACAAGTCCTACCTTTCACATACAATGCACCCTGCCCAAAAGGGGAACCTTGGGCTACCTTAGGGGTGACTAACATGTAAGAAAGGGGAAGGTTAGGGACTGGCAAGTTTGTGCACTTGCCAAGCTGACATGGCAGTACTGGACTGCACATAGGCTCTACAATGGCAGGCCAGAGTTACATTTTACAGGCTGCTTCTGTGGGTGGCACAATCAGTGCTGCATGCCCACTAGCAGCATTTGATTTACAGGCCCTGGGCACACACAGTGCAGTGTACTAAAATCTGACTCGTAAATCAAATAGCCAATCATGGAAACAGCAATTCATAACAACAATTTACAGGGAGAGCATATCCACTTTAACACTAATCGGCAGTGGTAAGGTCCTCAGAGTCATAAAACCACCAACAGGTCAGACAAAATACAGGAGGAAGGCAAAAAGTTCTGGGATGACCCTACAAAAAGGGCCATATCCAACACGATTCATAAAAAATCGGGGCTCATTAGTGGCAATCAATCTCCTGGGGGCAGCATACTTCCTCAGATATTCAGTCATAAACGCTCCTTATAAAGATGTTCCAATTTGTTTGTTCTTAATGTTGGTGAGTGATTCCCCGTCGCCCGATCCCACCCAAGACTGAGTGAGTACAGTCTCTGATAGGAGTGGTGGGGCTCTTAGAATTTTTGTCACTGCAGCATAACCAAAAACAATTTGCTGCCTCCATGCATTATAACCACAAGGGTTGGTAGTCCCAAGTTCTGGGCTACAACCAGTGGTAATGAATCCCTCTCTTGGATTTACCCTGATAAAGATTAATACCTGTTTCATAATTATTGCCCCAAAAATGTTCCCGCAGCCCACTGGCTGTACTCAAGCATAAACACACAAAAGCCTAGACACTATGTTCGGTAGGGAACTAGAGGATATGGGGCCTCAAGGGTGAGCTGGCCTCCATGTGACGGGATTTCAATACTTAGTGGTATCCCACTTAACATAAATGTCAGTTTGGCATATCACATTGTTTTTTAAAAGTATTATGTCAAAGGTCCATAACTAGTTAGATGTGTCTCCTGACCCCAGGGGGTAGGCCAACTCTTCATCAAACCGGTTTTTGAAGATCTGGGGAGTCCTATGATGAAGCATGACATCTGGGTGTGTGTGGGGAAATACCTTCACATTTTTGTGTTTGCCCAGCGATAGGCAGCTGTAAGATGAAGCATTGTTTTTAAATATTTACTCAGGTGGCTTAGTTGTGTTAACACAGTTGTGACTGGAGGCCAGCTCACCCTTGAGGCCCCATAGCCTCTAGTTCCCTATCATGGATAGTGTCCTGGGTTTTGTGTGTTGAATCTTGTGTAATGTAGTTGGTGCTCCTGCCGAGTGCTCATTATTCACCCATGAAATCATATTCAATATGTGGATGCAGAATACCAGTTGTACAAAAGCCTGGTGTGCTTGATTTAATAGACTATAATGTTGGTGTACGTTTGTGCCACATACACGGTTTACCTGACAGCTTTCTTGCCTATTTGTTCATTAAGACATATTATAATACAGGTTATAACTTATGTCCTGTCCCAACCTCTCTGTGTTGCTTCTTCCCGCTTCCACCTCCCTGGTCCGCTTCTTCTTCCCTTCCCTCTTCACTCCATCTTGCTTCGCCCTCTCCTAAAAGTTGTTTTACTTCTTCCCCCTCTCACCTCCCTGGTACTTTTCTTCTTTCTCCTCCTACTCCACTCTTTCTTGCCTTACCCCTCCCAGTCTCTGTCTGTGTTGCTTCTTCCATCGCCCACCTCCCTGGACCTTTTCTTCTTCCCCTTCCACTCTGCTCTTCCCTGCTTCCCCCCCAACCCTTGTCTGTGTTGCTTCTTCCCCCTCCCACCTCCTTGGTCTGTTTCTTCTTCTCCTCCCACTCCACTCTATTTTGCTTCACCCCTTCCAACCTCTATCTGTGTTGCCTCTACCCCCTCCGCAGCTCCCTGGTCTGTTTCTTCTTCTCTTCCCACTTTACTCTTTTTTGCTTCACACCTCCCAACCTATGTACCTGTTGCTTCTTCCCCTTCAAACCTCCTTGGTCCCTTTTTTCTTCCCCATTCCATTCCAATCTTTCTTGCTTCATCCCTTCTCAACCCTTGTCCATTTTGCTTCTTCCCCCTCACAACTCTCTGGTCCATTTCTTCTTCCCCATCCCCGTCCCCTTCCACTCCACTCTTTCTTGCTTTACCCCCTCCCAACCAGTGTCCATGTTGCTTCTTCCCACTCACACCTCCCTGGTTCATTTCTTCTTCCCCTCCATCTTCTCTCTATCTTACTTCGCCCTCTCCCAAACTCTGACTTTTTTGCTTCTTCCCCCTCACAACTCCCTGCTCCATTTCTTCTTCCCCTCCCACTGCACTCTTTGTTGCAATGCCCCTCCCAACCCTTGTCCATTTTGCTTCTTCCCCCTTCCACCTCCCTGGTCCATTTCTTCTTCTCATCCCACTCCACTCTTTGTTACTTCACCTTTCCCAATCTCTGTCTGTGTTGCTTCTTCCCCCTCCCACCTTCCCGGTCCTTTTCTTCTTCCCATTCCATTTCACTCTTTCTTGCTTCATCCCCTCCCAACCCTTGTGTGTGTTGTTTCTCCCCCTCCCACCTCCCCAGTCATTTTCTTCTTCCCCTTCCACTCCACTCTTTCTTGCTTCACCCCATCCCAAGCTCTGTCTGTGTTGCGTATTCCCCCTCCCACCTCCCCAGTCCTTTTCTTCTTCCCCTTCCATTCCATTCTTTCTTGCTTTGCCCCTCCTAACCCTTGTCTCTGTTGCTTCTTCGTATCAAAACCTCCACCCCTCACCGTCTTGTTTCTTACCCTAAAAACTGCCCTCTATGCAGCACATTAGCCTGAGTGCTGAAACATCTACTGTTCTTTAACATGGAGGAAAAGAAAGCACCAAACTGCCTGACACGCCAGGTATAGAAACACATGGAGAGAAATATTGCCTATCATCTGGAAATGTTAGAGTCCAAAGCCCTGTTTTTAATAGAAAATCAGAGCCTTCAGTTGTCATATCACTGAAAATACAAGATTTGAAAAAAATATTATTGTCTACGGGTGCTTGTGGACGACAATTTCTATGGACTGGGATCTAGAGAATGCTAAAGTTATTCTGGTATTTTACTGACCTCTGCTGGTCGTTTTCTACCAACCAAGTTAGATAAAGGCAGTTGCCAGAAAAAAAAAAATAAGAAAGTCCCTCAGCAGAAAGCAATTCTGGTATTTTACTGACCTCTACTGGTCGTTTTCTATAAAGACCGTTAAATAGAGGCAGTTGAACAGGCAGAAAGCAATTCTGGTGTTTTACTGACCTCTACTGGTCGTTTTTTATCAAGACAGTTAAATAGAGGCAGTCGAACATAAAATAAAGTCCCTAAGCAGAAGCAGACAAGTCATAGGGCTGATCTCCCGAGCCTCCAAAATACATACACATATAAGTATATACTAAAGTTTATACAAGAGGTCTCGAATGCACGACCTAAATATGGTAATATTACGAGATCGACTGTTACATTAAATGTATAAATGTCATATCTATATTAGGCATTTCCTACAGCACAAAAGTTGCAAGACAGCTCAGCACACTAGGGTTCATCGACACTCCTTGTAATTAACACTCACTTCTAAATAATTCCATTTAATGTTAAGGAAATTAACGCTCAACCTTTGAACCTGACCGCTTAGTATGTAAACATCATCAGTCTGATCTTTGTACGTTAGGTGACATTCAGCCTATAGTTGTGTCCTTACATGCCACAAACAGACCTAGAGAGACTTACGTCAGACCCCAGGTTAACACTGAGGAGATGTGGAAGCTAAGGAAAGTCAGATCTATCTGAGAGCCACAGGCAGTAATCAACCGGATACCGAAAGCATGTGCTGTAGATTGCATACAGTCTACAGTGAGGCAGCTATATCTATCTACCACATGGGTACTCGCAAACATTTCCCCAATGGCCACAAACTTTGGTCTTATATGTGACTGAGGGCTGCATCAATGGCAGCAGGGGGGCAGTCGGGGGCAAAGTGGGGGGGGTGCAGTTTTGATGCATGATGGCTTTGAAGCTCAAGTTGTTACTAAAGTTAAGTGGTGCATTTCCTTCCTTTACCTTCAATTAACCTTTAAATAAAATCTTGCCTGTATATTTAACATCTTTTTAATGTTAGTGTTGTTGACTCGATTGAACAGCAGCCCAGTGTTGCTGTTGTTCAGTGGACTGCATGTAAAAGTCAGGAGAGACGCATGCGGCCCCCTGGCTGTACTTAGAGTATCACTGGTCTAAAACCTTGTAGGTCACATCAAAGACAGGCATGCACTCTGTGTTGTGCATCACAGGCACAGCAGATGCAGATTGCAGCCTGCCATGTCTAAGAATTTTGATATCCGTTTATTAGAGGGACAGAAGACAATATACCAGAAGACTCTGAAAAGGGGAGTGTATTACATGGATGGGGCGTATTCTTACAGACAGCCAAGTCCAGTGCTTACTTTGTACAAGAAAGTGTTGGTGCCTGAAGCTCTGGCCAGACGTCTGTGACTGTTACAATGAAATGTCTGCACACCGCATAGCAAGACTGAAAGTCTTAAAACCACCAACTATGTCTTTTATCCACCACCAGATACTCTTTGCCGCTTTATCTCTCAGCTGCAGTTGCCCGTTTTCAAACTTTGGGAAATTTTTTCTGTCTTTCTCTTCCTACGTATATTTTTACCTCTCTTGCTTTCTGGGAATATCTGATGCAGAAAAATAAGTTTCATTCCCCAAAAATGAGTGCTGGGGTGCCCCTCTTGCACTAAATAAGCACTGGTCATGTCTCTAGGGAGCCAACAGGAATTGTAGTGTATACCAAGTGATACAGGTCTCTGCAATGGCCTACTAGGCTTTACTACTTGTCAAAACATGGGAAACTAAAGAATCAATGCAAACAGTAGACACGACATTTGGGATGGTGACATGGATTATGACATAAATGAGAAAGGTGTCGCAACACCCACATTCACTCACTCATCCACCTATGCACTCCTCTCAGTGAATGAAAAAACAGCTCCAGAGATCATTCTTTAATGCACGTCACTTATGCCCTAGCTGTATATATTCTGAACTTGCTGCCTTCAGTGAGGGAGGAAAGCTTGCTATCCTACTGACATGTTGCAAGAAGCACAGCTTGTACTGCTGCTGCCTGAGTTGTGCATGGTCAGTGATGGGAAAAGCTTGCATTGCTGTTGCTCTAGTTCTATTTGTCCCCTGAAGATAAAAAGTTTGTTCTGCGTCTGTCAAAAGTATGTCAGTTTGTGAAGAAGGAGTTTTTCCACTGTTGTTGCCCAATCTAAGAAACAAAGGAAACATTGAATGCACTTGTATAACATATCCTCTAAACTTCATATTGTTTCACAAAGCCTGATGGGAGATTCCCAGACCTATAGTCCTGAGGAATGCGCCTGACCCCACAGGTGCAATGAGCAGGGTCCAAAGCTTGACCCTCTTATTAGGTCGAGCCTAGACAGCGCATGCGCTGTTGCAAGACCTGAAGTAAACAGTATAGGGAGAGTAATCCCGCCTGCTGGTTTCAATTGGGTTATTTATGCGTCACTGTGATTGCCGACCTCTCTATTGGTTGCTGCTCCGATTCATCCCTTCTGTTTTTATCGGAAGCAGCACCGACCAACTACAGTTTTATTTCGCTGCAACTGTAGGTATGTCATGTTTAGGGACTACTTGTTCATCATGGTACATAGTGTGGCGCCTGGTCTCGTGATTTTTTTTTCACCATGGCGCCAGCTTCACAGGACGCCATGTACATACGCACATAGCCTTGTCTGTACCACAACTAAGGACTTCGCCATTTTCCTAGTGTCCACAGAAGATGCACAAGCTGCAGTGGGGAGGAAAAGACATGTTTATCATTCATTTGTATAACCCCGACCCCCTTATCCACAGGCAGTACGCGTTATAGCTTACCCCGGCCTGTGCCACCCATTCGCTCTTTATATGAAAAGCTCAGAGCGGGAGGCACCCTCCCCTGAGCACCTGGCAACTCACCCTGGGGCAGCACCATAGCGTGCATTAAAGGTGGTGAAAAGCGGTCCTTTCTCTAAGACATTCAGCAATTTGCAGCTCTGACCAAGAGAAATTATCTCTGAAGAGCCTTCCTGGGAGCAGGGCCTGGACCTTTATCATTGACCATTTAAGTTGATGGTAAAGGGGCCGTGGGGGTGGGCTTATGTTTAAGATCGTGGACATTTGATGAGGGCGGCGCAGGCCAGTTTAAACTTTAAGTTAATTGCTCAAACGCCATATTTCTACTTCAGGTGTGGGGTTTACCCGCTGCAAAGAAGAAACTAACCAGAACCGACAAACCACGAACTTACACTGACTGCACCACTGTAGAAAGTGGTGCATTGAAATCTGTTCTAATCTGCAACCCGTGCGGCACTAGACCGCTCTACAGCTTGCAAGCTAATGCGATAGCTAACACAAGAAATCTATACTACTATTATAAAGGAAGAACTTTGCACCTTTGAGGCGGGTAAACTCGGGAACCACAGCGCCAATCCACACACCCGATACATCTTTGTAATCCTCAGGGTGTGCAGATGGACATAGGCTATATAAAGTAAAAAATTACGTTATATTTAAAAAAAATTACATAAAAAAAAAAATAGTCCCTGAGAAGTAGTGCCGGCCGTGACCTGCGTGCTCACGTCAGGACATGGCGTGGGGGAGGAGCGGTGACGGCCGGTGAGGAGCAGCAGACCGGGCGGACATGGTTACTGATTAGGGCTTCATGTCGTATAGTCCGAATTTCAGTAAGTTCATCTTGGGTTAAAGTTATGTGGTTTCTTTTCTGTGAATTTGTGGTTTTAAAACGGGAAATGTCCAAAGACTGTTGGCAGGTTTGCGCTCCGTACCCGGTCCCAGGCAAGCCAAGCACTTCACGTCCTGCTGTTCGCCCGAGTTTGGTTTCGTCTCTGCTTTCCAGGGCGGGCGCAGGGGAGAGAGCGGGCGCTGGACGGGTGAATCGGACTTTCAGCAGCAGATGTCAGAAGAGGACTGTAATAAGAAAATGAGAGACAGACGTTGTACATGGGGGTTACAGGCTGCCTTGTGGTTCATACATGCATTTCAACATGATACCCTAAAGATTTAGAGTAGATTCTTTTTTAACAAAGCTGTTTCTGCCGGTACAATGGCTTCAACACTGCATCAGGCTGTAACGCATTCAAATTACCCAAGTCTGCATCTTTAGCCTGGAATATTCTGAAATTGGTTTTTGCTGATCTGGTGCATTAGAGGAACATTATCAGAGGCTCCAGACAAAGTAAACAGTCTTAAAGGACTGATTAACTGAAGTGAAGTAAGGCTTCCATGACATCATTGTCGTGTCTCTTTCATTTGTTTAGTGCCTGCAGACAAAATGCGCGACTTTGATTCCAGCTTCTTATTTCTTCATGGGATTAGACACATTTTAAGATGGGTCTAGCAGACTTTTTTGTTAAAAAGATGACATCATTGTTGATAAACAGAAGATCACATACAATCATTGCACATCTATTATGGTTTTATGGCCCTTTCTTTTTGTTCATCAATTAATGTTGAATAAGCATCAATCCTTTATGTCAATACCTTTAACATGAGACAAAGTACACAAAGTTCGTCAACTAATTTCTGAACAAATTTAATTTTTAATAAATTATATTTTTTTGTATATTTTTTAAATATATTTTTTATAATTGCACAGTTTTCACAGTATCTATACGAATAGACCTATGCAGATTTTGTAATACCACGGAAATGTGCGTGTTTTTTTTAATATGTCCTCTATCCATGGTAAAGATGATTTACTCTTTCATTCTTGGGTTCTTAAATAAGACGCCAAGATAGCTGTCCATAACTTGTGTATAATAGGTGATTCGTTCTTTAAATCTATACTACTATTATAAAGGAAGAACTTTGCACCTTTGAGGCGGGTAAACTCGGGAACCACAGCGCCAATCCACACACCCGATACATCATTGTAATTGTCAGGGTGCGCAGATGGACATAGGCTATATAAAGTATAAAAATATGCGTTATTTAAAAAATTAACATAAAAAAAGTAGTCCCTTCGAAGTAGCAGCGCGGGGAGGAGCAGCGACCAGGAACGTGGGGAGGAGTGGCAAACATGGCGCGGGGGAGGAGCGGTGACGAACGGCGGAATGGTGGTGAGGACCGGCGGACAGGCAGGAGGAGCGGTAAGGAGCGGTGAAATGAGGAGCGCGGGGGAAGAGCGGCGGCTGAGGTAAGGCTCCGGGCAGGCGGGGGTCGGGGCAGGCAGGGGTCGGGACAGGCGGGGGGTGGGCGGGGGACGGGACGGGACGGGGCGGGCGGGGGCCCAGGCTGCTTGACAATGTCGGGGCAGGCGGGGGACGGGGCTGGCGGGGGACGGGACGGGGCGGGCGGGGGGCCGGGCTGCTGCTGCACAATGTCAGGGCGGGCAGGGGTCCGGGAAGCCTGATTGCTCCCTGACAAGGTCGGGACGGGCTGCTAGTAGTATACATATATACCTTTATCAGTGGGATCCCTGGTTTTTCAATTCCGCATAACTGTTACTGCATTTGACTTCACTTCATGCCTCACTGTGACGCACTCAAAACGCACTATCAGAAGAGAAAAACAGTACATCTTGAGGCAATGCTTGGCTGCAGTGCCCTACTCGCAATGTGGCCTCCTACTTGCAATGATGGCTATATGTGGGAAGCGTTTTACTTTTGTGCGTGAATTACCAGAGTGGCACTCTTATCCTGTCTAGGCGGGCATCGATGTGAGAAGAAAAGAGAAAGAAAAGTAACTCAGCCAGACCTGGTGTTTTCTTAGGTTTCGATACAAAAAGGTTTAAAAACAAATCGACAAACGGAACTACAAGTACCAGAATGCACAGCAAGAACTCTGACAGTACACAAGCTACATGAGTGGGATCAGAGACTTCGATAGCTCTCCGCATACAGCCCAGTTCTGAGTCGTCTCTCTGTACTTCTTTAGTAGGACGCTGGATGCCAAACTAAATGTGCGTGTGACATTTATCACCCCCGCGCTTAGAGGGAAAAAAATGTAAAAGTAAGTGCAGCAGAATGTTGGTTTTGAAAGCCGTGCTACTCTCCCACTACAGCTACTCAAAGCCATTTATGCCCCTTGCGCCCTGGGGGCAGATTTACAAGGCCCTTGCACCACTTTTGCGTCACTTTTCCCATGTTACAAATGACGCAAAAGTGGCGCCAGGGCCTTGTAAATCTGCCCCTGGGTACTCAAAAAGACCGTGGAGACCATCATCATTTGTCCCACTACATTGCCCATGTTTAAACTTTTTTTCTTTTAGTTAAAGCTCCATACCTTTACTTTCCCTGGCTGCATGCATTTAGAGCTTACATTTTGATTTGTTGTTTTTCTCTTCCTGTATGACATTGTTTCCCTGTTTTCTCCAATGTCTTTTATTTAAACTTTTTTTTAGCTCACATTTCAAGTGTGCTTGTGAACCGGCGCCGAGATTCAAACCCGGCTCCCCACCTCCAAGGTCGACATCTCATGCCGTTATGCCACATTCTCTGTCCTGTCCCTTCACTGTATTTTTTTTCCATTTCATCTGTAGCAGTCCGAACAAGCACATATTTTTGCAGACTGATCCCCAAACATTGCTGCACCCGCCATCCTCTGCCCTGGTCATTACTTTCACCTGCTACCCCTCCCTGTCATTGTTTGTTTTTAATCTTGTGGTTGGTCGACACCCGTAGAAAACATTTTTAGCTCACCTACATATACTATTAAACGTGTCAAAGTCTAACAAGCATATAAACATCAACAGAAGGGACATAACCTTCCCCAAACGAGGGACCCTATAACTAGGAGAGTGAACACCGAGTGGACTGTAGAACACTTGGATGCTTCCAAGCGCTAGAAGTGGGACCCACTGTTGAAGCATCCCACAATAGGCAAGGGTTCATCATTCTATGTGAGTACAAGAATGTATGATAATTCCAGATGGGGATTGCTGTTTATCTATGTTTATGTCTACAGAGAACATACAAAATTCCTTAAGTCCTCTCTCTTTAGTGGCACCGCTCCCGGTGTTGCACCCATCCCATATTTGTGCAAGAATCAAGTAACATTACCCCGGCTTCTGCCACCTGCTCTTCACTTGTTATTTGTGTGAGAGAACATTGTGCTGCTGATGTCCACATTGCAACTTTGTTGTGTTGTGAAGCTTAGTATAAAACTTTCCACTACACAAAATACAAAACAATGTGTATTGCCAACACTTGTTTTAATGAATGATGTGAAAGAAAGAGGTAACCCTCACAAAATATGTGAATAAAGTAAAATGTCAGATTTAAATGTGAAACAAGCAGTTTTTCAAACACTCTGGATCACTTAGTAACACGTTAAGACATAGCTGACAAATGGCTCATCTCATGTTTAACACATTTGACCAGTTCTGGCATTTCAGCCAATAGCACTTAGCTTGTGAGGGTTTTCAGTCACTGATGGCACTGTTAAAAGCACAATGCAACATGATGTTGACTGAAAATCTAGGGGGACAGATGATGTTAATGTGTCACAGTGCCACTTGGCAGAACTTTGAAATGCAAAATAAAATGCAGTTTCTGAACTTCTGCCAGTTTCTTGTTAGCAATATTGGGTTAAGGAGCCAAGACGCTGACAGGGCAGAAATAGTCTTTCAAACAGATGCCAGCATCTCACTTCTGATTGACGAACATTCACACTTGGAGAAACAAACAGCATACTAAAAGCTTTCTACCCCGGTGCAAGCAGCAGCTGACTGTGTGGGAAGAGGGACTGGGAAAGGTAAAACAAGACCAGCCTACAGAGGTAAGATGGCGTCCGTGGCGTGGGCTGTGTAAGCAGCTCTTTACTCTTCCTCCTGTTTCGGACCGTGAAGGACGGGCGGCGGCGGTGTAGAAACGGCTCATGAAAGGCGGGGGGCCTGTGGAGATTTGCCGGAGTCTTGCCAGAGATGATGCGCCAAGGTTGTGAACTCTGGTCGGCTTTTTGCGTGTTTTTCGGCGGCGGCAGCAGCGGGAGCGGAGCCGCCCGAGGAGCGGAGCCGCTCGGGGAGGAGCTGCCTGCAGCGGCTCGAACAAGCGACCGACTCCAGTGGCTGTGTTCAGTGGCCGGAGAGCCTAATGCAGGTGTGGCTCATTAACCGCTAAGGACCGCCAAAGACCGCAGAGAACGCAGTGTTTTCGGAGGGGAAAAAAAGCTGCTGGACGGAGGGGGATGATTGCTCCGGTTCGACGCGGCTAACACGGCTGCTGGCTGCTGGCTGATGCATCTGGTCTCAGAACACAGAGTTCGAGGAGCTGGGGAAATTACCGGTTACAGGCAAATTGAGCAGTGAGGACTCTTGGACTGCTTGGATTACTTTGAGCTGTGTGAAGTGTTAAAACATGGCTTTAAGAGGCAGATAGTTTGGAGGAAAACGGTAACAACATTTGGATGCAGAGATGCAGAGTGGCTAGTAGAAAAAGTGAGTAAAATCTTATAATCTCTGCTACAATTACAATTATAACAGCTGTCTCAGTAGGTCTATTCGAATGCCGAGTGATTAATCTCATTTTGGCGCAGGGCGCCACTCTGGAGATCTCCCCTGCTGCTCTTATTAGGTGGGCTTCAGAGTTGAGTGGTTCGGGGGCGAGGAGGCAGGGCCCTAAAAAATAAGAAACTGCAGGTGAAGGCAATAGAGAAAGGAAGCGAGCCTACAGCAATGAAAGTGACTACGCGTGGGGGCAAAAATAAGGAGCCAGGAACAGAGGTGAATATGGAAAACCTAGGGGATACAGCTGGGAGATCTACAAAGGTAACTACACAGACCAATACAACTAAAGATAGAAATGTTGAACACGAGAATAATGAGAGTACAATAGAATTTAATGGTGTCTCAGACATCCCAGAGACAAATCTGACTAATATTATGGGAGCTAAGGTGAAAAAAACTGTGGAGAAAGGAAATGCTCCTGTGATCCCTCGCTCTCTGAAAAAAGGGGTTCAAAATCTCACACTTCCTGTAATATTTGAAAGGCAAAGTGCTCGCCATAATGATCCCTCAGCAGAGACAGTAATGGCAGCAGCAGTATCAGAGAATACGACAAATTCAGGAATAATAGCTAGCTCTCTGACACAACATGAGGGAATACTCGGGGGACCCACAATTATCTCTGATATCGCTCAAAACAATGGACAATCTCAAGAGACTCTGGAACAAGGACAGGGTATCATAGAGGGTAATGTCTCTGGAAAAATTACCCCATCAGATACGGTAATGGTTGTAACTCAATATAACCAAATGGAAAAAGAGCTCGGCTCACAAGGAACTTTGTCAGTACCAGAGTCAGGTGAAAACTTTTACTCCCTTTCTGAAAAATCATCTGATGAGGAATGGGAGGATGATATCAGTGAAATTAGTAGTGCTGATGAGTTATCAGGGGACAGTAAGATCTCGCCTAACTGCAGCGCATCAACTGTAAAGAAAAGAATTAGGAAGAAGAAAGAAAGACAACAACATAAGTCAGGTGAGCCTCAAGCATCCGGTCTGGCACCAGAGGAAACGCGAGAGGAGAGGCAAAGTCTGAGTGAGACAATAAAGACTGAATCAAGTCTCCCGGAGACTCTACCTCCACAGGAAATCACTTTTGTCACGATATACAAGACTATAATGAATCATAGAGCCGAGAGCAAGACAGAAATCACACGTGTGCAGGCTACCTGCAGTAAAGTGAAAAATGCAGTAAGACGGGCGATAAAACTGGGAACAGAAACTGCAGATCGAGTTACAGAAACAGAAACGCGTATATCTGTACTTGAAGATTATGCTGTAGCGCAGAAAGAAGAGCTGGAAAGTATCAAGGCACACCGTGATGATTTAGCTAATAAGCTGAGCGAACTTGAAAACCATACTCGCAGAAATAATTTACACTTTCCGGAGGGTTTAGAAGGAACAAATCCGCATAAGTTTATTGCAGAATTACTGAAAGAAGCCTTTCTGGAGTTAACAATGTGGGAATGGACACGAGAAGTACAGAGGGCACACAGGTTCCCCTTCAATGTGCGGAAGCCCAGTCAAGGACAAGAGAATCTTCCAAGAGCAATATTAGTCTGCTTCAATAACATTTTAGCGCGAGAAGAAATCTATGACCTCGCTAGACCAGACAAAAAGGCTAAAGCCAAGGGGTGCAGCTTTTTTGTCAGATCAGATTTCTGTCAGGCAACAGTTTCTAGGAGATGGCATCTAAGACAGTTAATTCCGGACTTTAAAAAAAAAGGCTCAGTGGTTTACTTGCAAAACCCAGCGAAACTCAAAGTGATGTTTAAAGGTCAAACTAAGTTTTTTCAGTCGGAAATTCAGGCGAAAGAGTATTTAGAAACCCTATAGAATTTGGTGATAGAACATAATGATGCCATAACATATGTATTTGTGTCTGAGTAACTAACTCTAGACAGTAACCGCCGATTATATGATTGTATAGGGAGATATGGAGGGGAGGACACGATACTCCATCATTGCAGGGACTTATGGTCCCTGGGCCTCATGAGGTGGGAGTGCTGGCAGGGGGGAGGGAAGGGCAAGATGGAAGGGGTGGGGGGAAAGGGGGTGGGAAAGGAAGGGCACGGGGTTCAGGTGATGGGGGGGTGAAAATGGCACCAGCAGAGGATCTAAACTTGGCTGTCAATATTTAAAAGTTATGTAGAGTGTTTTTTCCAGAAAATTAAAAATATAAGAATGATAAGAACGATAAGAGAAATTAAATACAATGACCAGAAAGATTAAGATATGTACACTAAATGTATGTGGTTTAAATGATCCTCGGAAAAAGCAAGTCTTAGCTAAGATCATACAGATATTGGGTATAGATATACTCTGTTTACAAGAAACACACATTGCATGGGCCAATAGAGAACATTTAAGGAATATTGGGATGGAATTAGTAGTTTGTTCCAAACAATCCGGAGTTAAAAGAGGGGTAGCGATATTAAAAAAAAGGGGTTGGGTGGACTGCATAAAGACGGCAGCTGATAAATGGGGAAGATGGGTGCTAGCAGAATTCAAGGGAGGACGGCAGGGTTTACACTTTGTAATATATATGGCTCAAATTTAGATGATCCAGAAGTATTTAATTTTATTAATTTAGAACTGGCACAGTGGACTACTCCAGTGTTATTATCGAGTGATTATAATATTAATGTGGAGGCAAAGGCTGATATAAGATCCAATTCAGCATACTGTGGTAGGAAAAAACTTGTATACACTGCTCTACGTGGGTTACTTCTGGAACATGGCCTCTTCGATGTTTGGCATGAAAAGAATCCGAATCATTCAGGGTTCACATTCTTTTCTGCTCCTTGTGGTAAATAAATAAATAATTACCGGTACTATTTTTCTATGCATTAAATGAAAAGGATAGCTCAATAAATAAGAGGCAAAATCCGTGGTGTCTGAGTCACATGGGTTTTAATCAGATGGCTCGAGCCAATGGACCATCGGGTTCCATCACCTGCAAAGGTTCAGGAAGGGACAGGAATGACGGTCTCAGGAAAAGGGGAATGGCAGCTGCAACATCTCATTAACATCATACAGTATATATAGTAAAACAGTACAATTGCATTGAATACAGTAGGCGTAACAAGTGACAAACGGAAGATAAGAACATATGGGCGTAAAAAGAAGGCGTGCACAGGGCGTGCACGGAGACATGTGATGTAGACGTCACAGAAGTGTCATAAGTGGGTGGATACATGGAGGGGGCTACCTGGGCAGCTGGAACCTTTAACCTACTGGTGCGCGCAAAACGGGCCATGACGTGTAACTGGGGAGAGCTGGGGGCTCTGACTTCTGGCACTAGAAGAGGAGACTAAAGTCTGGGATGTCAGAACGACCTGTACCTATAGCATATCTGATATCTTGTGTTTGGAGTACATGTTGCTTGAATCTAAAAGTCATCAGGGCAGAGGCTACTTGTCACTAAGGCTAGTGCATGCATATATTTCTTTATGTATTGCGTGTGCTATGAATTTTCTATGGATATTAATTCAGTAATTCTCTTGCATGGAGACAGAAAGACTAGACTATAGATGAAGATGTTTATGCGGTTCATTAGCGAGGAATGTGAAGCCGGGGAGCTGAACTGATAACTAGAGGCATAACATATTCTTGGCAGACAGGCAGGCAGGCCAGGCCGGGCACCGCGCTGCTTGGCAGGAAGTAAGTGAAGGGTCAGGGATGCGGGAGGGGCTCCATCGCTCCTCGGAGTGGTTTCAGGAGACTTGAGGCTTGAATCTGGTGTCCGGGCCCTGTGAGGCCTAGAAACGGGTGCAACTCGATGATTTAACGTGCACAATGTAAAGACGTTGGCAACATAGGCCTAATACTTGTTGCTTTCAGGAGGGACTGGATAACTGACATACTAACGTTGGACACAACTAAAATTGCGTCTTTATTCGGTCAAGGGGGTAAATATGCATATTAATCATGCACATATAACATACGATGGGGAACACATAGGGACACATGACAGGGCAAAATTCAATTTTCCTCATTCCCTCCTTGTTCCCTACGTTTCCTTCAGGAAACATCAATATTCATGATACCATCTATCTGTTCATACAGCATCATTTGCTCGTCTCTTATCTTTTGGGAATGGGACTTTGGACTTGGAATACAAGAGGTAGCGCACAAGCCGCAAATCGCAGGGCCACATTGTAAGCAGAGACAACAACTGAATATGATCATTACTACTATTCCTAGGAATAACAGTACTTTCCATCCCCATGCGGATATTATATTCCAGAGCCAGCCGGACCATGTCCAGGTGCCTGGATTCTGGTGTAACTGATGAGCTATTTTATGAAGTCTTGTTATTGCTGAATATACAGACGGTGCGTTATTAGGAATGAAAATGCAACAACTAGATCCGATGACTCTACAAGCTCCGCCCCTATCGGCCAGTATGACGTCAAGAACAAGGCGGTTCTGAAGAACGACAAATCTCATAGCAGATTGCTCTTCTGTTAAGTTACCTAGGGCGGAAGTAGTCTCATTCACTACTGCTTCAAGGGTTCTGGTTAACCTGCGTATTAATTTACTATTCTGGACAGGTCCTATGAAGAAAAAGAAACCTTTATTGAAATCTGTGTACTGTTCTAATGCAGTTTCAGTCTGATCGACAATTGGGGACTCGATCTCCCTTCTATGTCTGACGTGTACTAGATGTGTGTTTCTGTGATAATCGAATGGGGCTAGAAAAACTGGTGGCAGTAGGAAGGCAATGTAACATGTTCCATCCCAATCTAGGGGCAAACGTACATATGCGGTCTGACCACATACAAAATATGAATGACGTGAGGCTTTAAAAGTAGATTTCCCACTGTCACTATACTCGACCACAGTAATACAATCACTGTGTCCTAGGTGTACTGAACCATTCTTTCTAACACATAATTCGCCTTTCACTGGTAGAACTGTTATAGAAGGTAAGTCTGGAGTAGTCTCGGACTGAACATCCAAAACCATGAAATTGGAGGAAAAATTACCTAGATCATATACTTCATTTTCTAGATCTAACCCTGTCCTATGGGAAAGACCTTCCTTGTCTGGGACACATGTTCTATTCAAAAGGGACTTATCATCTAAGGATGATGTCAATGTAAACCATGCTCCACACGAACCATTGTGTGAAAACGGATAGGGAAAGAGTGGCAGAACTCCCTTCACTGTCTGAAAAGGGGGGAGTCGACCACACACCCAACAATTAGTGGCATTGCTGGTCTATAATAGTGTAACATACGGATGAAAGAATTGTTGCGCATTGCAAGTCGGTAGGATAACTCGTGAGGGGGTAGGTCACTAATGTGTGCTCTACTGTATCATTAGAGGAGAGATGTACATGCGAACCAAAAGGAGGAAAAAATACATGTAAAACATAACTTATACTTGTGATCGTAAGACTCAGAAATAACATAAACAATAAAGTGACAATGCATCTGCTTCGCAGATTTTTACAATAACGTATTCTCTTGGAGATTCTATCTCTCTCACTATGTGGGTCTATCTCATACATGTCAGGAACTGTCGCAGGGTTTCTGTACTCACACAGAACTGTGCACAGAGGAGTGGAACCTCGGCAAATTAGGGTGTCCCAAAACTTACCTTAGCAACCAACTCACCCCTTACCGAGCTAGCTACAGTGTCTCATTGGACATATCAAACTCCCAATGTTTAGACAAACCAGAACATGAACTTACAGTACCTCAGGGTACGTGGGACTCATGAACACTCTTTTGTTATATTATCATTACAAACCAGAACATGGAGTAAAGAAGACACATGTGCATTCGAAATGTTTATTTACTAATGCCGTCTTCTCAGGCGCAGTATCTTAGATAATACAAGTATACTTATTATCAGTAGCAAAATTATCAGCATAGTTACTAAGGCATAAAAAGCGAATGGTGACAGCATGTTAACATGCTGTAATGAATAAGAGTTAACAACACTTATCTCTCACCCTCCCTAACACATATATTATATTATTAGCTAAGAAGGTCTCTTTGGGTTGTTTTAGGGCGGGCCCATACCTTAGTGTCCTAGCATGAAAGGAATCACATCAGCATACACCAGCTCTCTCTGCATGTGCACCGCATCAAGTGTGTTAACAACTCTCGTGCAAAGCAATATCAATCCCGCCTCAAGCCCAAGTTGCAAAGGCTGCACTTGTGTTATGACTATGAAGGCGTGGAGATCAGACCTCATAACAATTCCATATCGTGTTGCTCCTGAAACTTCAGCACTCTCCGTGCAGACATGGTTTATTAAACAAAGCAGATATCAGAGCAATAACATATTATTCTCACATACACCACGGCAAACTACTAGGTTGAAAGCTAAGTCAACAATTAAGGGTCGTGTGCAGAAGTTGCAAGAAAGGAAAAATGGCGTTTAAATCTCAAATGTACCTATGCTAACTTAACACGATATAAGGATATATAGGAGCTATATAACACCCCCCCATGATCCGAGAACGGACTAAATAAGATAACAGAAGTGCCATCACATGAGAGCAGAATCCAACAGTAAACGAGCATGAATTAAAATTCAATTATAAAAATTAATGCTAAAAAATAGCCCAAAAAATATAATGTGGCTCAAGCCAATAGGCACGCAAATAATAAAATGTCTTGAAAGTCAATTATAAAAACTAATGCTAAAAAATAGCCCAAAAGTATAATGTGGCTCAAGCCAATAGGCACGCAAAAAATAAAATGTCTTTGACCAAAAGCCAATAAAATCAAGGAAATGCTATTAATCAGCATGTCAATTCGAGGCAGCGTTTATGAGAAGACTGTATATGAAAAGTAAGCTGCAACAGCCTCCAGGAGGAAGTCACTGTCCTCATCCGAAAACAGTTCAGCCATCCAATTTAAAAGATGAAAGGAACATACGTGATCTCCCAGCACCGGATCCTCTATAACCATCAGAGGACAGCTCGGTGGGTTTTCAAGAAAACTTCGTTCCAAGAAATTCTGCGCTGCCGACAATACATCCCAGGGACCCATTAGTCCATGCGCCACCGCCAAGGCCATAATCCTCTCGTCAGAACAAACCAACTCGTGAGCAATAATAGGACTCATCAGCTGATTAAAATCGACGTCAGAAGAAATCGGTCCGCAGAGACACAAATCAATGGCCCAAAGGAAATCACAGGTCAGGCAACGAAATACAGGCTGGACACAGGTAAAATAGGAGAACCGAAAAGATAATCCAAACGCCGTGCTTAGAGTCGCCAACGGCAGTGTGCCATAATAATCAAGCATGCGGTTGCGAAACCGCATCAGTAGCCGTTGCGCGTGGTCTTGCACAGGAAGGGCATCCATATTTAAAAAGGCAGAAAACCACCAAAGCGCCAGCCGCTAATGCAAGAAAAAACGGGAACCCTCCAAACAAGGATGAAAAAATAGAATGGAAGAAGGCAGGGATGACTCCAAAAATCTTCTCAAAGGAAGTCACGAGACCACTGCTAACAACTTTAAAAAAATGTGCTAGGCCCGTTGTGGAGGATGCGTTAAAGATAGAACGAACCATAGCTCCGAAATGCAAAGGCAAATCAGTATTTAATAGAGCCTGAACCTCCGTACGGGTGTTGGCAATGTGAAGCACGAAAGTTTCACGGGCCGAGCTCAAGGCCACCTCTTTCTGGGACAAAAGAGCTCTTATTCTAGCCATGCCGCTGAATTCTGCTCCCAAGGTCGGTATCTGTGGCCAAATGGAAGACTCCCTATGTTCACGTGTGGGAGGATAAAGAACATTTCTACAGCAAATAACTCGCTCACTAACCGTTACTATGAAAGCTATACCTTTAATTAACCCACAACAGTTTTCATTATTGAGCATTAAATAACTACCATTCTCTAACAATTTAAACGTGGGGATGATAGCAGGAACTGGTGTGCCCTGTAAAATGCAAGCCATATTCGGACGGTCCTTGTTGCATGAACCGTGTAACTGTATGTGTCTGCACATTAAAGAATGATCTGGCGTCTGAGTACACTCCTCCCCTGTTAGATAAACCTCCTGTTCATCCTTGAAACATCTGTATGTGTATGGGAGTGACCAGACTTCATGAAGAAAACCGCTACCTAAAGGCTCATACCTACCTATGGGAACATATTTCATACAATTAGAAAACTTATATAAAGCAAAAGGCAGCGTTATTAAACCGTGGATAAGCCACGTAGCAGCAGTGGCTTCTGCCACAGAAAAAGGTAAAGATTCCAACCTTTCAATATGTAACATAGAAAAGGAAGCATCACGCATAGAAAGCAAGCGTTGTTTGTCAGTCAAATTAAACGGTGCAAATAAAGAGGAAACGTTCATGTATCCCCAGGGAACTTTACCCATTTTCAAAGTTTGAAGGGTCCATGCAAACTGCATGATTGACCGTAATTGATTTTGACCATGGTATAATACTGACACTTCATCATGCACAATATCAACAACAGAAGACACAATATTATCCAATGTGTAAATTCTAGAAGAAAGCACGTTAATGCTATTGTCAACTACTGCAAGCACTTTCTCAAGATTCGCCTGATCAATAGCCCTAAGGCGTGTAGCAGCCTCAATTTGTGACAGTTTCCAAATTTCATTGTAAACCCCATATAACCACCTTTTCGACCTGCCACTAACTGGGCCTTTAATGAAATCATTTAAATCCACATCTGCATTTAGTTTGGAAAGGTGATACTTAACCGCAGGTAAAGTTGAATGTTTCAGCCAAGCTTGACATAACTTCCCTACAGAGTAAGAAGTGACAGTATGACTCAAGTCAAATCGGGGGTCAGATCTAACAGTCCTAAAACCGTCAGTTATATTTAAAAATCTTTTTTGGCAAGAATCAGCACTACGGTGCCAAAGTAGCCAACCCTTAGGATTCATGCTGGAAATGTTAAAGGAGGAATTAAGAAGCAGAGCCTGTAATTCTGTAATGGACAATTGAGTAAAATTACCCCAACCTTCATATTCCTCTAACTCCGGGAAAGATGGAGTGTTCAATCTTTTAGAAGTAGCCAATCCAAAGCATGTGGTCTGGGAAATCGTTTCATTTAAAAACAACATATGATTCGGGATGAGACATGCACGGTGCAAAGCCTCAATGCCTTGTACCTGCCAGGCCCTCGAACCCCAAACCGATTTAAGGTCGATTGTTTGCTTCCATAGCTCATAGCCTCCAGTAACTAATTGATCTAGAAAGGCCTTCGAATACAACAATTTAGTATCGGTAAGTCTAATCTTGGACATTGGCTGTTTGTGAAATTTAAAATAAAAGGACTCGGGATTGGACTGATTAAAGTCAGTGAAATAAGTATACTTTTTCAGAAATGTTTCCGAACTTCCTTGTTTAGGAGCTGGGCAATGTTCCCACTGAGTGAAATTAACAGTCTCCCTTCTGGAAGATGTTTTGTGTAAGAAGTGATTGCCATAATGTTGGTAGCAGAATAATTCACCATAATTAGCAGATTCTAAATATAAATCCTCAGCATCAAAAGCAGCATAGTATTTCAAATCAGAAAACAAACTTTCCACAGCATTAACATCCCAATCATCAGAACGAATGTTTTGCTTCACCACATCCCCCATATTCACTCTAAGTACATTAGGAACATTAACGACTTCCGTTGGGCCATGAATCTGAAAACGAACTGCATCCCACACGATTCCATCCAGGACAGGCCATGCTGTGATGTTAACCAAAGTCAAGTCTCTTTTTAATCTGTGTGTAGAATGTGAAGAGGAAAGTGGGGCCAAAGTTCCATTTAAATGAGTAATGCATGTTCTTTCCTCGACATAATGTCCATTCATAATTCGGAAAAAATAAAACACAAAACCAACTGACATAAAAAGGTAAATCGAAACAAGGACCAGCCAAATGTAAGTCCAAGGTGGTATCAAAAAATGTTTTTTAAACAGGCTTGCATAGATTGCAACATGAGAGGGTTCCTTTGAGTTAAGAGAAACAGAGTCAAAAGAAAATCTGGATTCTGTGGCCAAGCGTGTCTGCAGGTCAGGTATTGACAAATCAGTGGGATAGGCATAGTCTGTCTCATCAATGTTAGTGCCAGGTAAATTATTTAATAAAGGACTGGAAACAGCAGGCAATTCGATGGCCACTTCAGGTTCAATAGTAGAAGCAGTGGGTATAACTGAATTTCTCACAATGGAAGGACAGGAAACAGCAGGTGTCATGCTAAGAAGAATCGGCCACTCTGTGTATCTTGACATGGTCAATAGAAATAAACCTGTTTTCCTTACGACCTGGAAGTGGTGGTAAAATGACTGTTCTTGTGCCCTTCACTCCAAGCACTGGAGCTCGATATGAGGGACCAAACTCTTTCTTGTTGTCGATCTTCTCTCGAACCAGTTCTCCAACCTGGGGTAGCCAGCCAACTACCGGGATCTGCAACGCATCATCCGATGTGGAGGGCAAATGTTCCTTTGCAAGACTGTCTCTGGTCTTTTGTAGATTCTGTAAAACATTGCAATGTTCATCTGCGTCAAAGGAAGTGGCGCGAACCACCGAGTCTAGACCGTCAAGGTCAGGGACGTACATCTTGATGCCAAAGAGCATTTCGTATGGGGTCCGCCCACCCAGAGACCTTCTAGGGAGATTATTAAGAGCACGCTGCACGCCATAGAGGTGAGACAGCCAGTTTCTGCCAGTGCCTATAACTCGGGCTGTCAAAGATTGCTTTAAATCACGGTTCATTCGTTCTACTACACTATTACCCTCAGGTCTGTAGGGTGACGAAAACTTGACTTGGACCCCCATCGAAGTCATGGCATCCTTATACGCCTTAGAGGCGAAAGCCGGACCCTGATCCGAATGGAAGGTACCACAGGCAAAAATCCCTATAAAGATACGCAAATCTCTGATGACAGTCCGTGAATCAGCGCTGCGATGTGGCCATACCCACACAAAGCGTGTGCATGAGTCTACTGCTACTAAGATGTACTTATACGCAGTATCAGATGAAAAAGGACCGCAGTGATCTAAATAAACACAGCCTAGTTGTTTATTAGAAATGTACAACTGAGTCTGTGGCGGACGCGTAGCAGTTGAAGGTTTAATCTGCTGGCATATGTCACAAAGAAGGACATAATCACGCGTCTGTTTGTACAGTCCCCGCCACCAGAAACGTTGTTGCAGTTGCGTTACAGTGGCCGAGACGCCCGCATGCGCAGACGCCGCACCTTCATGAGCCGCTGTAATCAAGTCTGCTCTGCGATCCGAGTTGGGAATCAGCCGTTCCCCAACATCAGGAATTGTCACAAAAGGAACCTTTTCGGGACTTAAGTGGTATTTATACTTCGAAGGGAATCCCGCAGGATGTTTACTTCCCTTCTCAGAGGCAGCAATCGCTGCTAAGATGTCGCTATCAATCTTGGTTTTAGACCTAGTAACTGCTGCAACTAAGTATGTAGATACTGCTGATTTCGCTGCTTCATCAGCAAGCGAGTTGCCAACAGCGTGAACTCCCACGCGCTGATGACCGAGAGTATGAATTACATAAACGAGGGGCAACATAGCCTTTAGCTCTGCCACTCGAACCCAGATCATTTTATGTTTTATTGTGCTACCCTTGGAATCATGAAAATCATTTTGAATCCAAAAGAACAAGTTTTCATTGTAAGACTGGACACAGTAGTAAGAATCACTTACAATCAGAGTAGTAACACTCGGATCCGCGTACTCTAACGCTAGTAAGAGTGCACGAAGCTCTGCTAATTGTGCGGTGCAGTCACCCAGGGGCAACGTGTGAACTTCCCTGGAAATGAACTCATCATTCAACATAGCACCGACCACAATGGCGCATGCGGAAACGTAGGCATGTTTAGAGCCATGCGCAACCTGCGCTGACCCATCAGTGTAAATGATGCAATGGAAGTCCTCCAACGGTCGCATAGCCAGAGGAGCAGGATGAACGAATTCATACTGCAAGTACTCTTGCGACTGTAAGGAGGCGTCAAAAATAAACATGACATCCGAGGAGGTCAATGACGCAGCCCACTGAATCCACCGAGGGTGCAAAGCTTTTGAATTTGGTACACTGGCCTTTGTAACTGCCTCCAAATGAGGACAGGGTGTTACTACTAACATGCGTTTCCCCTGCGACAGTGCACGTTCCTTAAGAATCGCCATCTGTACAGCAGTTAAAACCTTTTCCACAGTGGGAAACCGCAACTCAGCCGAAGTGTACAAGTGTGACTTGTAAGCAATAGGTACCGTGTCACCTTCATTAAAAGTGAGGTATGTGAAACCCACCGTCCCAGGAATTATTCTTATTACCAGGTTGGTGTGGTTATCACGAGTCAGTAAATATTTAGAAGCGAGCAAATCAGCCTGCAAGGATTGCAAAATGGCTGAATGCTCAGGCAGCCAGCATGATTTTGAGAAAGTTGGTTGTATCAAAGCATACAAAGGCTTGATACGCTGGGCATATTCCGGAATGTAAGTTCTGCCGAAATTCAAGAAGCCCAGCAAAGACTGTAATTTTTTCAGTGTTGTAGGAGCGCGCAATTGTGCGCATTTCTCCAAGAAGTGAGGAGCCAAACCTCTACCTTCATTGTTCAGCTCATAGCCTAGGAACAACACTGTATGTTCTGCAATGTGCGATTTTGCAAAATTGAATTTGTAACCCATGTCTGCAAAGGTACAAATGATGGAATTCACTCGACACAGATGCATCCAAATTTCGTCGTCTGTGAGATAAATATCATCCACATAAGAACATGCATCTGGATCGATAGCCTCCAATAGTGTTACTATTCTGGAGGTGAAGACTCCAGGACTATTTTTATAACCCATTGGGAGTCGCAGGAAGCGTTTCTGCACCCCAGCGGACGTAAAACTTGTCCACTGGGAGCTGAACTCATCCAGTCTGTGGGCATAAAAACCATTGGAAATGTCAAGCGTTGTCTTAAAACGCTTACGCACTAGACTATCCACTAGGGCAGAGCCGTGAGTATTCTGTACTGCACAGTTACGGCAATGCGAGTTCAAATGCCGGTAATCCAATACCAAACGATATGATCCGTCAGGTTTGGTCACAGTAAAAAGGGGATTGTTCATCGGTGACACACACGTTTCAATAACTCCCTGATATTCCAATTGTTCAAGGATTTCTGCGACGGCTGCTTTAGCTTCACGCCGTATGGGATATTGAGGCTGCGGCTGTGGCTCTGACCGCAAAGGAATTTCGTGGCATGGGGACAATTTATCCCATCCACATTGGTTGCGGTACAGAGCCGGCGCAAGAGCCCGAGCCCACTCTTCTGCAAAATGCTGCGCATGCTCAGTCGAGACTGTGTGCGCGAAACTGGGCAGGATTACCTCCTCCCCTCGCGGCGCTGCGAGCACAAAAGGCGGGGGCCAGTCAGCCTCCGAAAGCAAAATATCATATGTAGACGAAAGGTTCTCCCAAAATACCCGTCTGACAGTACGTTGTATGTCACCTTCAATTAACAGGACAATTTCAAAAAGTCTTTCAGGGGGAGCCATTCTCGTATCTGCTGTTTCTATCACAACGAACACTTCAGTCGCTGTCACCCTCAGTAGTGGACGGAGCGCCTCTCTGACTATGGTAATCTCCGCCGCGCTGTCCAGCAAGGTCAGAGCCCACGTCAGATTCCGAAGCCGCGTTCTCACTATCTGTGGCATATCTATGCGCTGTTAAGGCTGCGACTTTTTTCTTCGCAAACTGCGGACGCTTAGGCGTAGAATCCTCCTGCTTCACTGCGCCGTCTGTCTGGCGGGACTGACCACGTCCCTGTTGGCCACCACGTCCACGTCCACCCCCTCCTCCTCCACCGGTCTTCTGGGCCGATGTTTCCTGAAAGGAACGAGGAGAGCGTTGATCAGAACCCTGAAAACGATCAGGTGATTTAATCATCGCGCGATCGCGCAAATCATAAACTTTTTCGGTCGGCGCAGGAGCTTGTATTGCAGGAAAAGAATCCTGAGTCTGCTTAGTCTGCTTCCCCTGTATCTGTTTCTTAGGCCAATTCTGTTTTTTGGACTTGGGCTGGACATCTGCCACCGCAGATTGTCCCTGAGGTTGTTTTTTCTCCTTCACTGGAAAATATTTCAGACCTTTACTTGTGCGGCCAATTGTCTTATAAGCGGCCACTACAATCTTTGCTAACTGGCGGGGTTTGTCGGCATCGGGCAGAGCAGCCAAAGCATTCGACACCTGAAAGTTAACTGCATCTCCTTTAACATTGGAGATTATGAGATCACATACAATCTCAAATGAACCACACAGGCGCATACCCAATTCAACCGCTGCCTCTGGACCGTGATCATTCTGAACACGTCTAATGATGTCAGGCAGGGCGGTCATAGACGGGGTGCCGAAGCACCTAGTATAAACCGCCGCAAATGTTTTTCCCCAGCTATCACAGTCAACAAGTTCAGGAGTTAAATCCTTAGGTAGAGTAATCGTCAACATTCTATGTTTATCAGCAGGAGTAGAATTCGGAAAAACCGCCTCCAGTTGATCAAACTTCTCTGCTAGCCAGAATGGGAAGTCATCGTTGTCAACTGGACGCGCACCAAAAACCGAATTAACCATCACTGGATTGAGACGCATTCCGCCTCGATCCAAGGGAACGGCCGCACCCCCCTGGGGACCACCAGGCAGGTGGCGACCGATGTATTGCACTAAAGCACGAATCACGGATATGGAAACAACATGTAGCCTGCGAATTTCTGCAAGGGTACAAGCCCCGTGATTCGGGTGCGGGGTAAAGCCACCCAACGCAGGCCAATTTGTACCTGGAATTGAGAGTGGACCTAACCTCGCTGCGGACAAAGAGTGGGGGAGGGCGCCATCAAACCAAACTCGATGCTGCCAATGATCAATAGGTATTTCCAATGCCCTGTACGGCGTATACTCAGCCGGGACATCCGAGGCGGTGTAGGAGTGGAACAAACCAGAATTAGCGTCCACAGCCGGAAACGTAACCCAAGAGTAAAACAACTCGTAAGGAAACGCCGGGTCTGCACATACCACGAAAATCACAGCCATCCCATCTACTGGGACCTGGTACGTCTGAAGATGATTGCGCACCGCTACGCGACTATGCTGCGCAATAGCCACCGCCGCCATGACAGTACTGGAAACAAGAAAACACAAAGAATACTTTGTAGCACAACTGGGTAGTAAATCAAAGAAACCGTTTAACAATGAATCAAGCTTGAAAAAGACCTATTTCAAAAAATAGGTAGGTTTCACCGACACCCCGTTTTCCGGAAACGGATGTGAAGGGGTTAAGGTTTGAACGATATACTACTCGAGTGTCATGATGTAAGACCACCGAAACCGTTGGGCGCCATGTCGCAGGGTTTCTGTACTCACACAGAACTGTGCACAGAGGAGTGGAACCTCGGCAAATTAGGGTGTCCCAAAACTTACCTTAGCAACCAACTCACCCCTTACCGAGCTAGCTACAGTGTCTCATTGGACATATCAAACTCCCAATGTTTAGACAAACCAGAACATGAACTTACAGTACCTCAGGGTACGTGGGACTCATGAACACTCTTTTGTTATATTATCATTACAAACCAGAACATGGAGTAAAGAAGACACATGTGCATTCGAAATGTTTATTTACTAATGCCGTCTTCTCAGGCGCAGTATCTTAGATAATACAAGTATACTTATTATCAGTAGCAAAATTATCAGCATAGTTACTAAGGCATAAAAAGCGAATGGTGACAGCATGTTAACATGCTGTAATGAATAAGAGTTAACAACACTTATCTCTCACCCTCCCTAACACATATATTATATTATTAGCTAAGAAGGTCTCTTTGGGTTGTTTTAGGGCGGGCCCATACCTTAGTGTCCTAGCATGAAAGGAATCACATCAGCATACACCAGCTCTCTCTGCATGTGCACCGCATCAAGTGTGTTAACAACTCTCGTGCAAAGCAATATCAATCCCGCCTCAAGCCCAAGTTGGCAAAGGCTGCACTTGTGTTATGACTATGAAGGCGTGGAGATCAGACCTCATAACAATTCCATATCGTGTTGCTCCTGAAACTTCAGCACTCTCCGTGCAGACATGGTTTATTAAACAAAGCAGATATCAGAGCAATAACATATTATTCTCACATACACCACGGCAAACTACTAGGTTGAAAGCTAAGTCAACAATTAAGGGTCGTGTGCAGAAGTTGCAAGAAAGGAAAAATGGCGTTTAAATCTCAAATGTACCTATGCTAACTTAACACGATATAAGGATATATAGGAGCTATATAACAGAACCTGTCTAACCGCTTCACCCGAGAGGAACTTAAACAATTAAACTGTCTGACTTGCTAGACCTTAGTTTCAATTTATACTCCTGCTGCGGAGTTTTCTCTAACAGGGGAAGTTTAGAGTCAGTATCGGGGCAGTCCTTGAGAAAAGTCTTTGGACGGAGTCCATGAAAACGCTTGATGTGGCTGGAATGTAGCCAGCCCTTCCGGCCCTCCAGTTTCACAGCGGTCCTTGTGGTCATCAGAACAAGTTTCGGCTCCTTCCAGCGGGGCTCCAGTGGGCTTGAACGATCAAAATTCCGGATCAAAACCAGATCACCTGGAACGACCTCGTGCGGTTTCACCTGGGTGTTGTCTGGAAAGGCAGCCGCGACCTGTGAACGACAAGAGAGTAGTGCAGACATCAAGGAAGCTAGGTAATCTGTCAGCATATTACTGTCAACATCGGTTATTTTACGAGGCATAGGTGTACCCCACATGTTTGGGGGACGACCGAAAACAACTTCATAAGGTGACAGACCTCATCGGGAGTGAGCGACCATTCTCATGTAGAAAAGGGCAACCGGCAGGGCTACCATCCAATCTACACCTTTCTCGGCACAGACCTTTGCAATACGGATTTTCAGAGTTTGATTGTGTCTCTCTACGAGGCCAGCTGCCTCGGGGTGTCGTACGCAGTGGAACTTCCACTGGTACCCTAACAGAAGTGATACTTGTTTCATGAGTTCGGATGAGAATGGCTGTCCGTTGTCTGAATATACGACCCTGGGCAAACCATAGCGAGGGAAAAACTCATGAACCAACTGCTTGGCAGTGGTCGCGGCAGTGTAATCTGGGACTGGATATGCTTCTGTCCATCTGGACAAAGCGCATACAACTACGAGGACATACTTGAAGCCTCGGCATCGCTCCATCTGGATATAATCCATCTGGAGGAATTCAAAAGGGTGGTCAGGAGGATGGAATCCACCTTGTTCCACCGGAACACCTTTACCTGGATTGAACTGACAACAGATCATGCAGGTACGCACTTTCTGCTTCGCTGCTGCTCGTAAATGCTTGTTAAACCAAAGGTTCTGGATGCTGTCTAACATGGCTTTTTCTCCTAAATGTGCTGGACTATGTGCTGTATTAATAATAACTTGAACCATAGAGTCGGGGAGAAACCATGTGGCTTTTCCCTTCGTCAACCATCCCTGATCTGTCTGGACCCCTCCTTGTTCAGACCATTTCTTGATTTCCTCTGGGGTAGCATGTGTCTGGATGTCTAGTACATCTTGTGTAGGGTCCTTAACTGTCATACAAGTTGTCGGGACTGGAACGTCTGTCTTTGTCATGTTAACTGGAATGTCTGGAGTCTGAGCTGTGAGCTTGGCTGTTCGATCTGCTAGATCGTTACCTTGGGAAATGGCGTCAATGACTTTCGTATGTGCTTTGCACTTCATAATGGCAATGGCTGTCGGTAAATGTATTGCTTCTAACAGAGCTTGAATGAGGGGGCCATGCTGAATCTTGGCTCCTGAGAGGTCATGAAACCTCTTTCTTGCCAGAGGACTCCAAAGTAGTGTACGACTCCGAATGCATAACGTGAATCTGTATATATGTTTACTTTCAGGTTCTTGGCTCGTATGCAGGCTTGGGTCAGAGCGATGAGCTCTGCTGCTTGAGCAGACAGGGTGTCAATACGATGTGTTTCTATAACTTCAGTTTCAGTAGTCACTGCATACGCGGCTACTAACTCTCCTGTACTTGTTCTCATACATGAACCATCCACGTAAAGTGTCAGGTCTGGGTCAGGTAATGCAATGTCCGTCAAGTCTTGTCTTGGCTTTGTCATGGTGTTAATAACTTCCACACAGTCATGTGTGGCAGGATTTGATGTAATCGAGGGTAACAGTGTAGCAGGATTTAATACGTTGCAGCGTCTGATTTCTATGTGTGGCTGAAACAGTGTCAGTTCATATCCTGTTAAACGTGCAATTGTCAAATGTTGAGTCTGTGTTCGGTTTAAAAGAACTTCCACAGAGTGTGGAACTTGTACTGTCAGGGAGTGTCCTAACACTATGGAATCACTTTGTCTAATAGCTAGAGCTGTGGCTGCAACTGATTTAAGGCACGCAGGCAGAGCCTGGGCTACTGGATCTAATGTGCTAGAAAAATAAGCACAAGGCTTGTGTTGTCCTGCTTGATCTTGTGTGAGAACAGACAATGCTGTACCATCACGTTCAGTAACAAAAAGTGTAAAAGGCTTACTATAGTTTGGTGTCGCTAAGACAGGTGCTTGGCATAAAGCTTTCTTTAATTCATTGAAAACAAGTGTATGTTCCTGGGTCCAAGGGAGGACAGTCGATGTTGCTGCCTCCTGTGTTGTTAATTGTATCAGTGGCTTGGCTAGGTATGCGTACTGAGGAATCCATTGTCTGCAGTAAGAAGTGAGGCCGATAAAAGCTCGTACCTCCTTCTGTGTCTTGGGCTGTGGAAGATGTGCTATTAACTGGATACGGTCAGGTGTCAACTGTCTACCCCTCTTGGACAACAAGTGTCCAAGGTATACCACTTGTTGTACACAGAATTGCAGTTTCGAAGGGGACACCTTGTGCCCCATGTCTGCCAGGAAATACAAGACTGTCAGTGACGCACGTTCGCAGTCACGTTCTGTACGGGCTGTGATCAATAGATCATCGACATACTGGAGCAGGGCAGTGTCAGTTGGCATGTGAATACTGTCTAGTTGTCTTTTAAGTGCTTGACTGTAAATACTGGGACTCTCTGTGAAACCTTGAGGTGCACGTGTGAATTTATAGCTTCTTCCATTTAAACAGAATCCGAAAAGGAACTGGCTGTCTGGATGAATGGGGACACTAAAAAATGCGTTCTTGAGATCAATAACAGTAAAGAACTCTGCTTCGGAATCAATGGCAGTCAACAGGGAAGAGATATCTGGAACCACTGGGTACTGGGGTATGATACATTTATTAAGTTCTCGAAGGTCAATCACTAATCGATAGACTGGAGGTGCATTTGGATCAGTACGTTTAAGAATCGGAATGATAGGAGAATTACATACATTGGAGTCAGTTTCTACAACCACTCCTTGAGCAATGAGCTCGTCAATAATTTTCGATAAGGCTGCTACAGCCTCAGGTGGCAATTTATACTGTCGGATTCGTGGTAATACAATTCCTTGTTTCAGAGTGACACGATATGGTGTAATATGCATACAACCTACATCAGTTGGACCTTGCGCCCATAAATGCTGTGGTACATTCAGTAATCTTGGATCAAAATCACGTAACACATAATGTCCTTTAAAATCACGTAAAAACAATCTCACTCCTTCCGGAGAACAGCAAATAATAGCTCCTAATTCTTTAAATGTTTTAATACCAAGTACATTTTCAGGACATGATTTCGTAAGTAACAAGTCTGTAGTTCGGGACAATGGACCAACTTCTAGAGAAACTGGTTTCGATATTTCGTTAACAATAGGCTTTCCCGAAAATCCCAGGGAAACATTTCTTGAGCCTGAGAGTGGAGCCCCTGGAACCTCGTCATGACTGATGGTAGTCCTACTTGCCCCTGTATCAATCAGAAACTTTCTGTCTTTCCCTAATACTTGACTGTGTACATAGGGACCCTCTTGATCTACAGGAACCTCGATGAGAGGCAAGCCAACCTCCCTCTCTAGGCTGTTTCATGAATACTGCTGATATTCTGGATAATCTGACTGTGCGTACTGGTACATCTGCTGTGTAACATGTTGTGTAGCAGCTATAGGCTGCGGTACTGTAACTGTCTGTTGTGCGTTCTGCGGTGGTTGCGAATTCTGCGGAACATGTTCCTGTCTAGGAGGACGCGGTCTCTCTTTCGTCTTACCTGTAGCTATGTTGTGTTTCAGAACTGCACATTCGTTTATGTAATGACCTGGCTGTTTACAGTAATTGCATGTCCCTTTAACGGGAGCTGCAGAATGACTAGTATGATTCGTACCCCTCTTCTGACCATCTGCTGGAACAGACTGTGCAACTTGTACTTTCATTTTTGTGTCTTTCATACGTCTCCTTTCGTGCTCTTGCTCTTCCCTGATTCGGTTCTGGTGATACTGTAACATCTGTAGCATTTGGGACGGGGTATTAGCTTGCCAGGTACTCTCGACTTTTAGTACTCGATTTTTAACTTGAGGTAAAGAACTAGTTTAGTAACAAAAAGATGTGGATACGACTCACTACTTGTCTTCAAACCGCTATTTATAATGAAACATTTCTCAAATCTGGAATAAAAATCACTAGTGTCTTCGTCTTGTTTCTGTTTACAGGCTGAGATGGCATCCCAGTCTTCCTTTTTCGTGGCTAGTAATCTTGGCAAGACTTGTATTAACAACTCGGGCAATTCTTTGGCTTTAGCCCCAAGACCGGTACCTGGAACTCGTGTGTTATCTTCGTTCTCTAACGCGGTCCAGTCAATCTTTTTCTCTCCCACCTCCCATTCTTTTTCTTTGAGTTTTTCATATATGCCCGCAGGCAACAGGACCTTTAACATTTTGATAATATCGGGATACGTGTATTCTCCCATACGGAGCATGTCTTTTAACTCTCGGTGGAACCCTGCTGGATCTTTATCGTGACAGGGCACTAACTTTTTCATTTCTAGTAATTCTATTTTCGTTATAGGGGTGTAAACAAATACTCGTTCGAGCTCACTCCCCGTTCCCTTAACAGGATGCACTTCTCGCAACGGATTCTGTCTATCTATGTAGAATGGGGATGAAACAGGAACAAAATGCGGAGTCAGGAACGTTCTGTATTTGTGGCGCTGTTCTAAAATGACGCTAATCAAATCGGTACCTAGACCTTTCCATCGGTTTAGGAGTAACTCGTTCAATACATTGTATAAAGGACCTGGATCAGAATGCTGATCCTCGTACAGTGTAATGAGGTGCTGGATCATGTACATACCCACCAGTCGCTGCTCGGCTGGGGGCAGCTTCAGAAACATTTGAGCCACTACTTCGTCTGAATACGTGGCAGAATCACTAGTCCATCGAACCGCTGATCGGGCTAGTTCTTGTTCATGCATGGTACTAAGCTTACTGTAACCTATTCGTAATTTCAGAACTTTATCGGTAGCCTGGAATATTTGTTCAAGAGAACACTGTTCTGGTACGGGAGGAGGAAAAACGTTCTTGTAGTCTAGGCGTGTGTGTCTATCAGAAGGTCTCGTCCTACCTACATACGCTATTCTGGTTGGATTCTCGTTGTCTACCTCTTCGTCTGAAGAGTCATTCTCTTTTTCTGCTATTATTCTTGCTTTCTCCCTCTCGTGTATGCCTATGATTTCTTTACGAATCTTTCTGTACATCTTTTCTATACTATTCTGTGTCTTGTGTTTTCCGTCGGCTATATTGTCACTCCATCTTGTCAGGACTTTCATCTCTTCTGGATTTTTATTAGGACGATCCTGTTCTCTTATTAAACAATTTATTAAAAATTGCAAAATCATGCCTTGAATCTCGACTTTCCTGTGTGCCATAGCTTCGTGAATACTTTCTGGTTTTTCCCCTGTTCTGATAAAATGATATATTCTGTCTAAATGTTCTTTCATATCTGATATGGTAATCAAAAAGTTTGCAACTCGTCGTAAACGTACGGAATGCAATATCATGTGATCTTCACCTGGCACTGGGTCATACCTACAATCATTAAGGAACCGTTTGAGTGCTTCGTACGTGGCCACTTTTGGCGTACGCTGTAATGCTGCGTCTCTCAGCGTCAGGCGCTTTGTTTGAGGCGGGGTGATAGGAATACCTCCCCCTGCTCCTCCTGAACTAGAATCGTCAATTAATACTGAGTGTGCGGTTGCTGGTAACGGAACTGGTAAAGTAGGTGTACGTAATGTGGGTTGGTCCGGGGGTACTGGCACATGGACAGGACTCCCGGGACCCACGGCTGGAGGAACAGTAATTACGTTATTAACAGAGTGCTGAGGCTGAACAGGCAGAGCAGGATTCGGGTTAGCATATTCTGGAACAGTGTCGTCTAAGTAGGAAGAAAGGAAGATTTCAGCTGCGGTCGGTTTATGACGTAGCTTAGTCGGAACCAATGGTGGCGGTAAATTACAGAGTGTTTCCGGGGTCGCCTTAGGCAAACCCTCGGCGAGAATAGGATACATACCTTTAATAAGGGCATTTCTTTGTCTGTCTGATTGTTCTGCTCTAACTCGTTCACCTTCTTCTAGTAATTCCCTTTCTTGGTCTTTTTCTGAGGATTCCCTACTTAGTTCTGCTTTTCTGAATTCCTTTTCAGTTCTCTTATGGGATTCTTTAGGCCACAGTTCTATGGCATCTTTCTGGGATTGTCTGGCTTTCTTTTTCCATAATGCTTCTTCTACTCTCATGATGCACTCGGCATCCCATGTTCCTGAAACAGGCCATCTATATTTCTCTTCGAGATCCTTGGTGTAGTCCACCCATGAATCTAAGTACAGTATGGCATCTAAGCCATGTTTATGATACATGAAATGTCCAGGACTGTCCCTAGGAGGGACAGGAACTGATTCTTCGAGCAACCCTTTTCTGGTTTTTATCTGACGTAACTTAGAAAACAGCGGCATATTTGAACCGTACTTGAACTTGAACACAATACACAATGAACACAGTAATGACTAGCAAACAATCACTCATACCACGATATCAAAAAAAATACATTAACAACAGTTCGAACAGATAGTACCTAATACATTGAAAACATAATACTTGAATTTCTCGAGAACAGACTTACTAGAATTACTAGATGCACTGCTAAAACAGTACAGAATCGGATGCACTGCTAAAACAGTACAGAACATACCGGTCTCCTAAAGAGACACGTCATACCGTATCCACCTAAGTGAACACGTCGGACCGGATCTGTGTACCCAAACCCGTCGGACCGGGCACAAATTAATGAACCCGTCTAGATACTTCCCCAGCAACGGTACTCACCGGGAAGCAAAACTGAAGGCCTCGGACTGGACTGGACTGCTACGACGTCTGGTTACTGCTACGCACTACGCATGCGCTTCGGGCTTCGGAAACAGGTGGGCCTCTGGATACCTCGGACCTTGCTCTCTCGGCTTGGGCTCTGGTCGGGACGATCCGCCTTCCTCACCGCCTCGTCTGGATGCCGGACCGCAGTCTCCGTCTCCTCCGTGGGCCTGAGGGAGACTTGAAGCAGAAATATCTGCACGTGCACAGTAGGGGTCCGTCATGGCTGTAGAAGGGTCAGGGGGCCTGCGTTACATCGCCGGCGCGTGGGGAAGAGGCTCGTCCCTATTCGGGCGCCATTATGTGGTAAATAAATAAATAATTACCGGTACTATTTTTCTATGCATTAAATGAAAAGGATAGCTCAATAAATAAGAGGCAAAATCCGTGGTGTCTGAGTCATATGGGTTTTAATCAGATGGCTCGAGCCAATGGACCATCGGGTTCCATCACCTGCAAAGGTTCAGGAAGGGACAGGAATGACGGTCTCAGGAAAAGGGGAATGGCAGCTGCAACATCTCATTAACATCATACAGTATATATAGTAAAACAGTACAATTGCATTGAATACAGTAGGCGTAACAAGTGACAAACGGAAGATAAGAACATATGGGCGTAAAAAGAAGGCGTGCACAGGGCGTGCACGGAGACATGTGATGTAGACGTCACAGAAGTGTCATAAGTGGGTGGATACATGGAGGGGGCTACCTGGGCAGCTGGAACCTTTAACCTACTGGTGCGCGCAAAACGGGCCATGACGTGTAACTGGGGAGAGCTGGGGGCTCTGACTTCTGGCACTAGAAGAGGAGACTAAAGTCTGGGATGTCAGAACGACCTGTACCTATAGCATATCTGATATCTTGTGTTTGGAGTACATGTTGCTTTAATCTAAAAGTCATCAGGGCAGAGGCTACTTGTCACTAAGGCTAGTGCATGCATATATTTCTTTATGTATTGCGTGTGCTATGAATTTTCTATGGATATTAATTCAGTAATTCTCTTGCATGGAGACAGAAAGACTAGACTATAGATGAAGATGTTTATGCGGTTCGTTAGCGAGGAATGTGAAGCCGGGGAGCTGAACTGATAACTAGAGGCATAACATATTCTTGGCAGACAGACAGGCAGGCAGGCCAGGCCGGGCACCGCGCTGCTTGGCAGGAAGTAAGTGAAGGGTCAGGGATGCGGGAGGGGCTCCATCGCTCCTCGGGGTGGTTTCAGGAGACTTGAGGCTTGAATCTGGTGTCCGGGCCCTGTGAGGCCTAGAAACGGGTGCAACTCGATGATTTAACGTGCACAATGTAAAGACGTTGGCAACATAGGCCTAATACTTGTTGCTTTCAGGAGGGACTGGATAACTGACATACTAACGTTGGACACAACTAAAATTGCGTCTTTATTCGGTCAAGGGGGTAAATATGCATATTAATCATGCACATATAACATACGATGGGGAACACGTAGGGACACATGACAGGGCAAAATTCAATTTTCCTCATCCTCATCAAAAATTTGTTAGGCTAGATTATTTTTTTATTTCACACTCTTTTTTAATACAAGCTAAAATTCAGATCCACCCCAAATTAATATCTGACCACAACCCGGTAGTGTTGGAACTAAATGTGGAAACAGAGGGTAATATTGAACCACCACGATGGTCTTTTGAGCGCAAATTATTATTTGAGACAGAATATTGTCAATACATGTCTAAAGTAATAGAGGAATTTTTTGCCTTTAATAAAGGTACTGCTCCCTATGAAATGGTCTGGGATACATTTAAAGCTGTAGTCAGGGGGGAGACTCTCAGTCATTCAGGATTTAAGCGTAAGCGACTCCTAAATGAACAACGAAAGGATTTTGATGAAATAATAAAAGCGGAGGAGAAGCTGGCAGAGACCTTAAGGCAAGGAGGGGAATCAGACCTGAGTAGACTTGCCCAAAAGGATCTATTGATTAAAAAAGCCAATGTGTATTCTAAAATAGCCGACCTAATCGCTATTAATTATACTCAATATAAGGAAATAGCATACGAGTTTGGGGAAAAAAGCGGTAGATTGCTAGCGAAAAGAGCAAGGGAGAAGCAGGTATACAACGATATCTTAAAAATTAGGGACTCAACAGGGGATATACAGGAAACTAAAGGAGGAGTCCTGACTGCTTTTCAAGAGTTTTACCAATGTCTCTATAGCGAGGAAAGGGACTTTATCGAACCGGGTGAATACTTAAAGGAAATAAGTTCTGTGCCCTTGTCGGAGGCTCAACGTCTCAATCTTCTAGCACCCCCTGATTGGGAAGAGATAGAAGCAGCAATCCTAGGGTTGGCCTCTGGTAAAGCTACGGGGCCAGACAATATACCGTTGGAGTTTTTTAGAACATATAGAGTACAACTTAAAAGTGAATTGGTTGAAATCTGTCAGCGAGCTTTTGAGGGTAAAGCCCCACAATCTTGGGCGGAAGCAATTATTGTTATTTTTAAAAAGAAAGTGAAAAATCCTGAAGAGATAGGGTCTTATAGACCTATCTCTCTACTGAATACAGTTAGTAAAATTTACTCGAAGCTTATAGCAAACCGGCTAAATGATCGTATGACCCGGATTGTCTCCATAAGACAACATGGCTTTATACAGGGTAGAGGGACCACTGACCATGTCAGGCGAATAATATCTTTACTTGACTGGGCTCAGGGGACTGGGTCCCCGGTCGGGGTGGCCCTGTTGGATGCTGAGAAAGCGTTCAACAGGGTCACCTGGACATTTTTGTGGTCAGTGATGGAGAAGATGGGGATCCCAAGAGAATTTATTAAAGCAACTAGCAGCCCGTCCCGACCTTGTCCGGGAGCAATCAGGCTTCCCGGACCCCTGCCCACCCCGACATTGTGCAGCAGCAGCCCGGCCCCCCGCCCACCCTGTCCCGTCCCCCACCAGCCCCGTCCCCCGCCTGCCCCGACATTGTCAAGCAGCCTGGGCCCCCGCCCGCCCTGTCCCGTCCCCCGCCCGGCCCCCGCCTGCCCCGACCCCCGCCTGCCCCGACCCCCGCCTGCCCGGAGCCTTACCTCAGCCGCCGCTCTTCCCCCGCGCTCCTCATTTCACCGCTCCTCGCCGCTTACCGCTCCTCCTGCCTGTCCGCCGGTCCTCACCGCCATTCTGCCGTTCGTCACCGCTCCTCCCCCACGCCATGTTCGCCGCTCCTCCCCACGTTCCTGGACACCGCTCCTCCCCGTGCTGCTGACGTCAGCACGCAGGTCGCGGCCGGTGCTACTTCGAAGGGACCACTTTTTTTTATGTTAATTTTTTTAATAACGCATATTTTTAGACTTTATATAGCCTATGTCCATCTGCACACCCTGACAATTACAATGATGTATCGGGTGTGTGGATTGGCGCTGTGGTTCCCGAGTTTACCCGCCTCAAAGGTGCAAAGTTCTTCCTTTATAATAGTAGTATAGATTTAAAGAACGAATCACCTATTATACACAAGTTATGGACAGCTATCTTGGCGTCTTATTTAAGAAACCAAGAATGAAAGAGTAAATCATCTTTACCATGGATAGAGGATGTATTAAAAAAAACACACAAATTTCCGTGGTATTACAAAATCTGCATGGGTCTATTCGTATAGATACTGTGAAAACTGTGCAATTATAAAAAATATATTAAAAAAATATACAAAAAAATATAATTTATTAAACATTAAATTTGTTCAGAAATTAGTTGACGAACTTTGTGGACTTTGTCTCATGTTAAAGGTATTGACATAAAGGATTGATGCTTATTTACCATTAATTGATGAACAAAAAGAAAGGGCCATAAAACCATAATAGATGTGCAATGATTGTATGTGATCTTCTGTTTATCAACAATGATGTCATCTTTTTAACAAAAAAGTCTGCTAGACCCATCTTAAAATGTGTCTAATCCCATGAAGAAATAAGAAGCTGGAATCAAAGTCACGCATTTTGTCTGCAGGCACTAAACAAATGAAAGAGACACGACAATGATGTCGTGGAAGCCGTACCTCACTTCAGTTAATCAGTCCTTTAAGACTGTTTACTTTGTCTGGAGCCTCTGATAATGTTCCTCTAATGCACCAGATCAGCAAAAACCAATTTCAGAATATTCCAGGCTAAAGATGCAGACTTGGGTAATTTGAATGCGTTACAGCCTGATGCAGTGTTGAAGCCATTGTACCGGCAGAAACAGCTTTGTTAAAAAAGAATCTACTCTAAATCTTCATGTTGAAATGCATGTATGAACCACAAGGCAGCCTGTAACCCCCATGTACAACGTCTGTCTCTCATTTTCTTATTACAGTCCTCTTCTGACATCTGCTGCTGAAAGTCCGATTCACCCGTCCAGCGCCCGCTCTCTCCCCTGCGCCCGCTCTCTCCCCTCCACCCGCCCTGGAAAGCAGAGACGAAACCAAACTCGGGCGAACAGCAGGACGTGAAGTGCTTGGCTTGCCTGGGACCGGGTACGGAGCGCAAACCTGCCAACAGTCTTTGGACATTTCCCGTTTTAAAACCACAAATTCACAGAAAAGAAACCACATAACTTTAACCCAAGATGAACTTACTGAAAATCGGACTATACGACATGAAGCCCTAATCAGTAACCATGTTCGCCCGGTCTGCTGCTCCTCACCGGCCGCTCGTCACCGCTCCTTCCCCACGCCATGTCCTGACGTGAGCACGCAGGTCACGGCCGGCACTACTTCTCAGGGACTATTTTTTTTTAATGATTTTTTTTTTAAATATAACCTATTTTTTTACTTTATATAGTCTATGTCCATTTGCACACCCTGAGGATTACAAAGATGTATCGGGTGTGTGGATTGGCGCTGTGGTTCCCGAGTTTACCCGCCTCAAAGGTGCAAAGTTCTTCCTTTATAATAGTAGTATAGATAAGAACACTCTATATTCATCCGACTGCGGTAATTCGGATTTCGGGCTCTCTGTCGGGGCTGGTACGGATAGCAAGGGGGACGAGACAGGGTTGTCCCTGCTCCCCCTTGCTATTCGCTTTATACATCGATCCCTTTATTCGAAAGTTGGAAAACAATTCCGCAATTAAACCAGTACTACTGAATGGCTGGGAAATAAAAGTCTGCGCTTACGCTGATGATATAGCCGTGGCTACGGCAGAGCTCAACACGGCACTACCTAATATTATAAAGTCAGCGGAGGAATTTGGCCGGGTCTCCGGTTATAAACTGAATATCGACAAAACCCAGCTCATACATTCTGTGGCGGGATATCCAGAGAATATGAAGATAGATAAGGAGGCTATATATCTTGGAATTAAAATCTCTGCTAATATTGAGGACATTATCCCAATTAATTTAGATCCAGTAATAGTATCATCAAATAAGATTTTAGAAAGGGTTATTAATCTGAGACTCTCTCTTTTAGGCCGTAGTAATCTGATAAAAATGCGTATTTTTCCAAAATGTCTATATATTTTTCGAGCCATACCATTGCTAATTCCATCTGGCTATTTTGCTGGGTTAGAGAGAATGAGTTCCAGTTTCTTATGGGGGTATCGCCGAGCAAGGAGAGCACTAAAAAGCTGTGAATTACCTCGAGATAGAGGGGGGTGGGGCATGCCAAATTTTCAAATGTATCATTGGATGGCAATAATGGGGGTACTTTTACTACCGGAGGATCACCTGGAGGACTTTCTGACCCCATCGATCTATGAAATGCTTCTGGGGACAGAGGCGAAACAATGTCTAAATAGGATCATAGAGCCCAGTTATTACAAAAAGACCAAATTTAAGCTATTTGATATAGCCTATTCTATTTGGCGATCTGTCAAAAGGAAATTTCCACTTAATATAAATTTAACGAAATACACATCTTTGCAGAACTGCTCTTTCTTGCCGGCGATATTTCAGGACGGGGTAATGCATAGGTGGAACGACCTAGGCCTTAAAAAAACGGCAGATTTATTTATAGAGAAAGATTTTGTTTCATTTGACTATCTGATAAACACCTACCATATACCTCGGTCCGATTTTTTTAAATACCTTCAGGTACGAAGTTTTTGCCTATAAAAGCTGTCACAGTCTTCCATTTTTTTGGAGAAAATTGAAATTCTAGAAGCGATCAAACACCGACAAAGAATTGGATTTTTGTATCAATTAATTCTGGAAAAGAGGGAGGATGATCTAGACGTGGAGGCGGTTAAATGGCAGAATAAATTGAATATCCCTTGTCTAAACATAGAGAGAAGTTTAGCAATCGCTAGGAAGGTCTTAATGAATGGTTCACTCATAAGCCAGCATTATATGTCTATATTTGGATTGTACTATACACCGGGGAAGATAGCCAAATGGAGTGTAGGGCGTGGGACGAGTTGCAGTCGCTGTAATCTATATGGAGCTGATGCAATACATATGTTTTTTGAATGTCCGAAACTGATAAGATTTATTGCTGACGTAGAGCATTTTCTTACAACCGAATTGTCTATTTCAGTTAAATTAACTGCATCTTTAGTTTTGTTTTGCTGTGAAGAAAATGCAACTAATTCGATTTTAGACCCAGTCGCTGGATTTGTGTTCATATGTATGTCCGCTTTTCGCTTTTGTGTAACGTCAGGCTGGCTTGATGAAGAACCATCAAATATTATTTTGTGGCGAAATAAGCTCCTTTCTATGTACTATCTTAAAACTGCATTGTACAAACTGAAAGCTATAAGAAAGAAGACATTTGGTTGTAATTTATGGTCTCCAGTTACTAACTGGATTGAAAATTGAGAAAGTTTAATTTTTACTTCTGTATTTCTGTATTTTGTACGCTCTTTGATTTATGGTGTATAGTTACGGATTTATAGTTCTGATAACTCTGCTTATTATGGATTGTAATTATATCACTATCTCTCTTGCTGATTTGATGTATAATTGCTTTCTTCCTCTGCTGATGCCAAATAAAATAATTTAAAAAAATTTGAAAAAAGGGAATAAACAGTTAGTGGCTTAGAAGACAGATTAGGAGCTTGAATGTTGCAATGTTCTTTTTGTTAATATCCAACCAATTTGGTGATTGTAGCAAATGGTTGATGTACACCCAGAAAGATTGTATTGTGTCCTGCTAGCAATGTTTTAAAATGATATTATTTCATGGAAGGAATAAGGATGCCTACCAGTAATTTGTTGCAATAAACTTTCTTGCTCAGGACAACTAAAAAAAAAAAAAAAAAAAGGGAAAAGGGAAAGGAAAAACAACTTTCTGGTGCCTTTGTCCCTCTTCATGTGTCTGTTCTCCATCTGGAGGTTGATGGGATTGAGGTGGAGACCCTGAAATACCCCTGTGATGCCCCCTACCTTGAACAGATGCAGCACAGACGGCAAACTCTGCCCTGTGAAGACCCCCAGCGAGATTAGGGACAGCAGTGAGGCTGCAGCCTGTCTTGTTCCATGAGGCCCTGATATCTGTTAATTGCAGATACACACTGCCACATATAAGAAAGACAGAAGGCTCTAAGAGATACAAGGTGTTGTGTAGCACAGGGACAGGGTTGCCAGTCCCAAGTCAGTTGAGTTCCGGAGGAGACCGAGAAGGACTTTGTGGTGTATATCGAAGAGATTGGAGGTTCCATCTGCAACCTGCCCTTTGCTGTGAGCTTGAAGATATTGAGAGGGACAATGTGTTGTGCATCATGCTGACAGTTGAAAATGTCTACACCTGGCAATGACACAAAGGACACTGAGAGGGGCTGTTGTCTGTCAGGCCAAATTTGGGTTGTGGGTGTCTATCTACAGCCTACTATGTACCAGGTGGCTCCAATAGGGGCTGTGTGTTGTGCATCAGAAGGACAGTCGCCTATTTATTGAGACTGCCCTACACAAGAGGACACTGACAGGGGCTGTGTGTTGTGCTTCAGAGGGGAGGTCGCCTATTTATCAAGACTACTGTACACAAGAGGACACGGAGTGGGACCAGGCGCTGCCTGCTAGACCGGTGTCTGCATGTCAGATGGACATGAGCGTTAGTCTACAGCCTTCTATGTACAAGAGGAGGAGGAAAGGGACCATGTGTTGTTTAACAGAGGGGCCAGGAGCCTAATCCTACAACTGCTTTGCTCAGGGGCGCAGAGAGGGGCCTGGTGTTCCCTGTTTGAGTGATATCTGTATATCAGGGGTCAGGAGTGTGAGGTGTATATCACAGGGGCAAAGGAGTGCCTTCAGCCTAGAGTGTCCAATAGGACCCCACAATTTATTTATTTCAGAGACAGGGCAGTTTGCTTACCTCATCAATGACATGTAAACAAGGACAGAGGCTGAAAAATAAATTTCACAGTAGCATGTCAAATGACCAAACGTCAAAAGGTATTGGCAGGCACCGTGCATGGGGCATCAGAGGGTCAGGTCAAAAAGCAGCAGTGATTTATGGCTGTCGAGCATGGGCACCAGTGGTTCCATCAGTCCCCAAAGGATCAGCAGTGCGGTAGCAGGGGCCCATCTAGCCCTGGGTAGAGGGGTGTCATACACAACAGATTATTCTATATCAGGAATGGTGACTTCAGACTCAGAGGATTCTATCTGTAACCCCTCAGTTTTATAAACCAGTATATGTTGTATGTTTTGTCGTAGACAGAGGAGATTACACCTATAGCCTAACTTTACCATAAACACGGGACTGCCAGCCATAAATATCTGTGAGCAGTGTACCTGCCTACAGCTTGTTACAATGGACCACAGAAGAGAGGACATATATCACAAAGATTTCTATCTGTAGCCTAACCCTACAAAAGTCCTGAGACTGTGGCTTGTGTCTGATAGGAACATGTGTTTACATAACTTAATCCAGGCCCCCCCAGCCATATAGTAGAGTGAGAGGTGTGTCTGTCTTTAGGGAATTACAATAAAGCAGTGGTTATGGGACATATCACAGGGAAAGGGGACTCTATCTGTAAACTACCTTCATGACAAACAAAGTACTGTGCATCATGAGGTCGGTGATTACACTTATATCCCAACATTATCATAAACCCAGAACTATCAATAATTCATCTCTGCAAAATGTATGTCTGTCTGCATGCATTACCATAAATCAGTGTGTGTGGGATGAACATCAGAGAGGTTTATGTCTATATTCAAACATTAGCAGACATTTACAGTGACTGTTGATTGTGCATTACAGAGAGGGGTGTTGTCCCCTAGCCCAGCATCACTGTGAACAAGGGACGGTCAAACATGAATCTCTGTCAGCGGTGTTCGAGTGTTAAATGCATCTAGGAGTGCAGGACCTCAATCACATGGAAAGTCTGTCTATTAATACCTTAATAACAGCCTGTGTGCATTCTACGGAGGGGCATCTCCATCCTCAGCCCAATATTAAAACAACTCAGGGGCAGCCAGACGTGTGTGGAAAGGACTGCGGACTCCAGATGCCTCACACTTCCATAAACCGCTCCCTCCATCTATTGCCCACATTATCATAAACCAGGGACTATGGACCATTGTCAGAGACCAGCATAGTCTAATAAACAAGCGCGAGGGCTGCACGTGGTCTCAGCTGCACGTGCCTCTCTGCAGCCAAACACCTCCACATTGGGAAGACTGATCGATCGATATCACAGGAGGAGAGTTGTCAAGTACAGGAAGCCACAAGAACACAGCAGCAAACACCGCACGCTGTGTGTCAGACTACGGAACACTACCTTAAAGAGAGTCAGGGGTGTAACGAAACTTGAGGGGCCCCCCTGCAAGGTACCTGGAGGGCCCCACTCCGGGCTCTATCAGGAGCTCTCCGGCCAAAGTGCTGTGCTGAGGGGGCCCCCTGGAGGTTGGGTTGGAGGTAGGAACAAAGTCCTTCTTAACCACCACCACCCTATTCAAATTCCAAATGCGGTGGTCAGCAGTTTTGACAGCATTTTTGAAAATCTTAATGATTTGAATGGGTTTCAAAAATTTAGATGAGCTCTTTATCTTAGAAGGATTTTTTATAAGAACCCAGTCTCCAACTTTCACAGAGGTTATTCTTACACTTTTTCTTACATCATGAAACCTTTTCCTATCTTCAATTTTCTTGGACTGAATCATATTCCAAATACTTTTTTCATTCTGTGAACATTTGTCTGGTTGCATATCATTGACCCATGGCGGTGCAACAAAAGTGTTAGGACATCTAGCCCTAAAAAGTTCAAACGGGGTTCTTTTTGTAACAGCATTTAGTGACAACCTGTAGCCCTCAACCTTTTTCCAAATCTGAGTACGCCTATCAAATCCTGTTTAGCTAGACATATCTATAGTTTCTTTTAACACACGGTTAAATCTCTCAACTATTCCGTTGGTGTCTGGGTGATAAAGGGAAGATTTTTTGTGTTTAATACCATGGTTAGACAAAAAAGACTCCATCTCTCTGGATACAAATTGGACACCATTGTCTGTAAGCACAGTTGAGGGTATGCATTCCCTGACAAATAGCTTTTCTAAAAATGAAATGACATGTTTGGTTTCAGTGCCTCTAGTGATGCCTATTTCAGGCCACCTTGAAAAAAAATCAACTAATACAAAAACATACCATTCACAACCAGAAGATTGTATTGGGCCAAGAATATCAAGCCCAACCTCTTTCCAAGGTGCATTAGGTCTATCTCTAATGATCATGGGTTGAACCTTTGGTTTAGCAACTCTCTCAGTCAGAGCACACTCAACACAATCTCTTATTTTGCGTTCCACATGTACATCTATCCCTGGCCACCAATATGACATTCTGAGTGTTTCTTTTGTCTTAGATATGCCTTGATGTGTCATAATAGCTAGTGAGATAAGTTCTTCTCTAATGGAAAGAGGTGGAACTAACCTCAAACCTCTGAAAAGCAAACCATCACTCTCAGAAAATTGTTCTCTTATGTGCCAATATCTCTCCATGTTCTCATCATCCTTGGGTTTACCCTTCCAACCCATATTAATGTTCTGTAGAACTTTTAGTCAAAATCCCATCTTCAGATAGGGCTTTTTCCCATGTAGCTTTATCAATTTTGCTCTCATCAATCGCACAAACCATTTCATCATTTTGTTGAAAGTCATCATTGTCGTCCAATTCATCTTTAATAACTAGTCTACACAAAGCATCAGCCACTTTATTTTCGACACCAGACAAGTATTTGATGTCAAAATTATACTCTTGCAAACCAACAACCCGTTTTGTTATTCGACTTGAAACAGCATCAATGCCTTTCTTAGTAAAAATCTCACATAGAGGCTTGCGGTCAGTCCTGACCTCAAACTCAATGCCCCAAAGAAAAGTCTTCAATCTTTTAACTGACCAATACACTGCAAGGGCTTCCCTTTCCACTACTAAGTACTGAAACTCAGCACCTCGTAAACTTCTTGACAAGAAGCGTGTAACAAGTTCTTGAGAATCATATCTTGGAACAAGCACTGCAACAAGCCCTTTTAGACTTGAATCTGTAATCAAAATGGACTTCTTTTTTGGGTCAAAACTACATAATCTGGGAGCAGCTTTTAACTTGTCTTTAATACTACAAAATTCCTGTTCACATTTATCATCCCATAGAAAATATATAATCCGCATTTGTAAAGCACACAATTACCCGTAAGGGTCCCTAGGCACTGGGGGCCGTCGGGAAGATTAAGCAAGCTATTGCCCAGAGTCACATGGTGCTGGGCTAATCTGCCACCAGTGCCGGGGATCGAACCGTGATCCCCAGATTCCGGAGTCAGTCGCCCTAGCCACAGCGCCACACCTCTTCCTCTTCCACCTAGAAATTCACACCCTTTTCTGAGTCAAGGCCTCATGTGAACACAAAAAGAAGCAAATCCATCTATACATTTACTATAATATTCCGTCTTGCCTAGGAAACTCATTAATTTCTATTTGTTAGTGGGAGGGGCCATCTTCTGTATTGTCGCAATCAAACTATCTTTAGGTAAGACACCACCTTCTGAAATGGTATGGCCTAAATATTCAATTGAACTCTTCCTGAATTTGCATTTTTCACTTTTTACGGTTAGATTGAATTCATTCAGTCTATCTAACACCTTAAAAAGTCTCTCATCATGGTCACTGTCATCTTTCCCAAAGATCAAGATATCATCTTGGTAGACTCTTACACCTACAAGTTCTCTCAAAATATTTTCTATAGCTCATTGAAAGACTGAGGCAGCTGATACAAGACCATAAGGTAGTCTTGCAAACCGAAATGTACCAAAAGGGGTAACAAATGCTGTTAGGTCCTTTGACCTTTCATCTAATTTGATCTGATGGTATGAGGACGTTAAATCTATAGTACTGAAAAGTTTAGTCCCTTCAATAACATCAAAATATCATTGAGTTTTGGAAGCGGTATCTATCCCCCACTACATTTTTATTCAATTCTCGAAGGTCCACACACAGACGAAGAGAACCATCCCCTTTTTTGGCTGCGACCACCGGAGCGACCCATTGGGTAGCTTCAACATCTTCAATAATACTGTCATTTTTTAGCCGTTCTAACTCCTTCTTTACTTGTTCCCTAACCATAACAGGTATATTGCGAACTTTGCTACATACAGGTTTGACGTTGTTATGCAAACGAATGTGATGTACGTAACCTTTGAGACATCCTAATTTTTCTGAAAAAACTTTGGGAAATTTACATTTCAAATGATCAGGGAACTCCAAATTTCAATTTTCACTTAAAACAGAACTCACACTTGATCTGAAATCCTTTTTTTTAAATGATGGGTGGTGATGAATTTGGATCTAACATCACATCTAGACCTCTTTGGTGGAACCAGCTCAAAATGTTGTCACCCTTTTGTGAAATATAAATGTTTGCACTAGCTAACCTTTGTTTATAGTCAATCAAACCCCAGAAATACCCAGTCTAATGGGTTCTCACCCAAATGCAAAAGGTCTTATATCTGGCTTAACATTTTTAACTTTGCCTTGTATTTCATTGATGTAAAATTATTTTGAAATGATGGTTATTTTAGCACCTGAGTCAAAAAGAACTTTAGTGGGTTTTCCCTCAACTAAAATTTGATCCATAGGACAATTCTTTCCTTCCACATTTTTAACCACTTGTACTTGAATTTGTCCACAATCAACATTTTCATGAGATTCATATGTGTCATCAATATCATAAAACACTTCATTAACTCTACCTTTGTAATTCTTACCTTTGCACATAGCTGTGAAATGTCCTTTCTTTTTGCATTTAGTACACATGGTCTTCCAACCAGGACACGCTCTGTCATTTGCAAAATGACCCATTCTGCCACAAAGAAAACATTTTACTTTTGTGAAATCAAATTTTTTAAAAGGTTCTTTAGATACAGTACTTTTTGTGGCTTCTTTATGGTTTGAGCTCACTGGGGGAACAGTTTTGACAATTTGAACAGAGCCTTTCTCTTTACACTCCCCAATTTTCTTTATAACATCAACACATTTGAGAGAGTGCTCAATTCTCTTTGAAATTACAATCACATCCTCTAAATTTGGCTCATCCTTTTGCCAGAGTTCTTCCCTGACACGTTCAATGCCGCAACCCAGCATGAACTGATCATGTATCCTTTCATCTAAGGTTGCCCCAAATTTACAGGAATACGCCAACTTTCTGAGGGATGTGACATAATTTTCGACACTCTCTTCTTCCAACTGTGCCCTGCGCCCAAAATGATACCTCTCAAGGATCGTACTCACCTTGGGTAAATAGTGTTTGTCTAACTTAGCTATGCAAATTTCATATTCATTGAGGCTACTATCATCAAGCTCAAGAAAGTGCTCAAAAACTTCTTGACCTTCAGGTCCCAAACAATGTAAAAGCAGGGCTGTTTTTCTTACTGCGCTTAATGGCGCATATATGCTGTGTGCAACCCTGGTCCTTGTCCAACCACCTTCGGCGATCCCCTTGCCTGGACCGCTGTGTATATTTCTATCAGCCTATGAGTTTGACCGCACATGCGCGGGTAACTAGTGCACTTCGCGCATGCGCTCAGACAGCAGAGACCAGAATTCAGAGCCACTTCCCGTAAGCACATGCGCTTATTAAGAATAACACCCCCTCGTTCACCGCGCACAATCGGCGCATATCAGCTGTATGCAACCTGGTCCTTGTCCAACCACCTTCGGCGATCCCTTGCTTGGACCGCTGTGTATGTTTCTATCAGCTCTGAGAGTTTGACCGCACATGCGCGGGTAACTAGTGCACTTCGCGCATGCGCTTAGACAGCAGAGACCAGAATTCAGAACCACTTCCCGTAAGCGCATGCGCTTTTAAGAATGACACGCCCTCGTTCACCGCGCAATACGGGACACCCCTTCAAGGGATGAGTCCTTCTTTTGGCATAGTTCTGTTTTCAATTACACCCTGATTGAAGCGATTGAGCAGTATTTAAGGAGGTAGCTCAGTACGACTCGACACACCGTCGGAGCCGCCTTGAGGGGAAAGCAGCCCACCAGGTTTTGCAGAATCCGTGAGATTTGTCCAGACTAGGTAGTGGGAGCATCGTTTTCCTTCGTGTTTCTAACATCCTTTACACAAAACCCAGCCTTTAATATCATGCAGGTTGCCACATTGAGCAGGAAGAAAGAACCCCCAAAACTACGCTTTGGCTCATGAGGCCAGCTAGCCTTTTTCCTTAAGTAAGCAATATTTATGTATATGTCTTTTTCCTCCAGAATCCCAACATGGGGGAGAGTTGTGGCGTTCCTCTACGAGTGTGTGTCTTTGTCCTTATGTGTGTCCATGTCCATTTTTCTTCTACAGGGTTTTTGGACCTTTATTTTTGGTTCACCACCACCCTCCTATGAACGGAATAGGTTTTCTTGATCATCGACTGCGATGTTATGATTTACAATGTTTTTATCTATCCCACAGGTTCTGTACCATTAACGCCAATTGGGCGCAACAGACCTTTTTCGCAAAATAAACACCAATAGGGTCACCTTATTAATTTTTGTAAAATACACTTTTACATCTACACCCCATGTGAGTAAGGTGAGGATAGTTGTGCATATCTTCATCCTGAAGAAGGAGTTCCCACACTCCGAAACATGTCGGGCCTAATAAAAAACTTTTTTATTTTGTCTCCTACGAGCCAGGTATCTTTTAACTATCACTTTTCACCTCACCACTCACTCACTTTCCTCCTACACACAGCGACACCTAGTTCACTTTCAGTGCTCCTACGTAGTCGTGAGTCGCAGCACGCCGCATCCCGTAGAGGGGTGCGAAGGCCCCGATGAGGAAGCATAACACCAAGGGGCCTGTTGGTGTGTGAGGGATATTCAAAACAACACTGTGTGCTCCCCACCATTGTAGGGATCACTACCACCACTCCAGTGGATTCCATTTTGTTTATGTAAATTGCTAGGGGAGATTGAATCCACTTCCTCCTCTCCCTCCCTCCTTTTGTTAGTTTTGTGTTTGAGACAGCGCACAGCTGTGGGAGCCCCTCCCTTCTTGGACACTCGTAGACATTCGACACACACTACATCCAACGCCTAATTTCCCCTAACTCATATCATAATGGAGGATGAACACGGCCTTACCTTCAGTGAGGACGACATTGACAGGATTCTAGCAGAAGTAAATCCTTTTGAAGGACTAAGCAACAATGACCCAGGCCCAGCAGTGGCGGACTGGGATGAATTAACAAACTTAAGAAAAGTCCAGATAAGGGCTGCCTTACATGGTCTCCTAATGAGGGAGTATTTGAGGAACAAAATAGCCCCTCAGGGACTTTTGGTCAAAAACAAACCCTTTATTTTTCAAGACGATCTTGTGTTTAAAAAAGACTGGTCCCTTATCTCCTGGCCCTGTACCAGAGACTGGCTGGTATTGATAGTACAAACAGCCACAAGAATATATCACAAGAACTGAAGTTAGAGATTCAGAAACTTGAAATACAACTTAAAGCATTCATTTCACCTGCAGCCCTTAAGAAAGGGCTGGAAGAACTTAATCAACAAATGACTGACTTTGAAAATACATTAAAACAAAGTGAATTTAAAAAACTGAAAAAAGATAAGGACCGCTTCACGGCTGAGAGGGCATACCCCTACACGAAAGCTGATTATGTGACAAAAGGAAACACAAGTGATGCTGATAGTGTGAGCTCAGATGGTAGCTCCTCCAGTACCAACTCTGGAGATTTCCAACAAAGAGGAGGCTACCGCCAGCAGAGAACTCAATTCCCATACCAAAGAGGCTGGAGAGGCTTCCAGGGGCCGCCACAATTCAATCCTTACCAAGGCCAATACCAATTTCCCCAATATCAGTACGGCCCACCACAAATGGGACCAATGTACCCACAATGGGGACCTGATCCTAATGACACACCCCAAAATCCTCAGCCTTTTTTATCGTGGGGCCAAGGACCCCGCAGAGGCAGGAACAGGAAAGGAAACAATGTCAGCTGGCAGCCCGTGGAAGTAACAGATCCCAGGGTTCATACCAGGAGCATGACAGCGAACCAAGCCTCAACGAGCAAGAGGGAAACTTAGTCATTAACATAACTCCCTGGCACTTAACAGACCTACAGAATGAGGTGCTCAATAAAGGCCTAGGGTATGTTCCCACCAATAAACCTGACTCGTTCCGCCTACACAAGGAGATCCAGGATTTTGTGAGAAGTATCAAAAACCAAGATCCTATCCCGGATCTTTCAGACACACGTTTGAGACTTAAATCGACCTTTACGCCAATGGACAATCAACTCCCTGTTGAAGTCCTAGCATTCGAGAAGGCTATCATGCTCGAACTTAACAAATTAAACACCAGACAGAACACTTTCCAGAATATGAGTAAACTTGAGAATGAGGCGATAAGAGAACTTACGCAGAACAAACTACTCATCATAAAACCTGCAGATAAAGGCGGGGCAGTGGTGATCCAAACCACAACTGCATACGACCAAGAACGTAGGAGACTCCTATCTGATAGGAGGAACTACCAGGTTCTCTTGGATGACCCCACTGAATCCTTACGTGTACAGACAGGGGCAATGATTGAGGAAGCATTGGCTCACAACTCGCTCACAAAAAAGGAGTCAGAATTTCTGATTCAAAAAAATCCTCGTACACCTTATTTCTACACTATACCTAAGGTTCATAAGAGTTTGGAGAATCCACCTGGCCGTCCAATTGTGTCCGGCATTGCATCAATATTAGAACCATTATCTAAATTCGCCGACGCCTTCTTGAGACCTTTGGTGCAGGCAATGGACACATACCTGAGGGACACAAAAGCAGTCCTTCAACTACTACAAAATCACCCATTTGACCCAGACTCACAGATGTTATTGAGCCTTGACGTAGAGAGTCTCTACACCAGCCTACAACACAATGAAACCCTCTTGATCATTGAGGAGGTGCTACATTCCAACCCATGGAGATACCAAACCCCCCGAGGAGTGGTAATGGAATGTATTTCCTTAGCATTGACTAAAAACTTTTTTGAGTATGAAAGCACTCTGTATCTGCAACGCCATGAAACAAGTATGGGGAGTACTTTTGCGCCGAGTCTGGCGGGACTGTACGTACACCATCTTGAGTCCACTAAGATTCTCTATCCTAGCAACCCTTTCAGGGGAAAAATGCGCACCTGGCGACGTTACATAGACGATATCCTGGTGATCTGGGAGGGGGACAGTCAATCAATCACTGATTTTATGAACTGGCTGAACACACAAAACCTCTTTCTTAAGTTCACCCACCAAATGTCCAGTGAGTCAATGGTTTTCTTGGATTTGAGCATTTACCATGAGGCAGGGTTTCTACTAACAGAGACTCATTTCAAACCAACTGCGAGGAACTGTCTTCTCAGGTTTGACAGTTTCCATCCACGTCACCTGAGCGAAAATCTGCCATATGGACAGTTCCTACGCCTACGACGCAACTGTAGCGACGTAGCTAAGTATAAATCCCAAGCCCAAGATCTGAGCATGAAACTGAAACAGAGACGTTATCCAGACAAAGTTATCAAAAGTGCGATGAAAAGAGCTCAAAATAACAACCGAGAGGCTCTCCTTGAGGACAGACCTCCCAGAGAAGACACAACTAACAGAACAGTATGTGTAACAACATACAGTTCAGTCTCTAACCAAGTCTCCAAACTAGTGAATAAACACTGGCGCATCTTGACGAGTGGCACCCTGGAATTAGAGAAACCTTTGTTTGCCCACAAGAGGGGCAAGAACCTCAAAGACATCCTGGTACACACGAGACCTCCAACTCCAGTGATCCAGCAAACCAGTGTGGAAAATTAGTGCGTTTTGGTGAACATTATCTGCGCCATCTTGCCTCTTCCCCTGATGCCACACTTTTGTCGTGCGCGCCCGCCATTTTTAAGATGCCCCGATCAGAACAAACCCTTTTGCATGCCGCTGGCCCCTGACATAGCCCTTTGCCTTCACTAAGCCTGCACGCTGACCACCCCCTGCTTGCACCTGCCTTGAGTCATAAACCCCTCTTCGGCGCTGCTCTGCCCCAGGCCCTCATCCTGTTCCCAGCGCGACACCTCCCTGCTTTCCTTTCATGATCTCCGGCCCTTAGATGCAAACCCCCTTTTTCCCCGTGTGCCCGTTTTGTCCTCCCCGTTCCCAAGCCGACACCCAGCTCTGCCGATACCATCCTTGCCCCTCCCCGTACAATAGAAAGCTTCCCCCATCAAAGAATCCCCGGGTTGATCAAAGCCCCCACCCCATGAGATCCGATCAAACTCCCCACCTCCCGTGAATCGGCGGATTATCCAGCTGCGCGATGCTCATCACCTGTTGTGACTAGGGTGGGGACTTCAACTGTAAATGTGTGTGGGAACGGGCCCAAAGGGGAGTTCCGAGAATGTCTTTTCCGTACATCAAAGCTTTAACATGTATATGTAATCTACAATAAAGTCATAAATGTGGGTATAAGAGGCCAGGCCTCAGAAATACAGTTAGAGCACCTCAGAACGATACCTTCTGTCCGTTTCGTTGTGTTCTCCTCCGGAGAGAATAAAAAAAACCTTGTTTCCTGCTTTCCAGTCTCCAGCGCCTGCCTCTTCATTGATTTAAATAACTAGAGGGTCACAGAGGCAATACCGCCGGGCAAATATCGATTGTCCCCGACCCGATTGAACTTTTTTACAATTGGCGTCCCAAGCGTGGGGCCCATCAGCGACTCGTGGATCCAGTGGGAGAGGTCCCGACGACAGAGTGAACGACTGCAACGATCGGGAGAGCTCTTGCCCAATAGACCCTCGTCTGGCAGCCGATCATCCGAACTTCACTAGTTCCGAACAGACCTCTCTCGAGTGATCTACGGTCCTGACTGGGAACCATCAGGAGTGCCGTGAGAAATACGAGAAAAAGAGGACGATCGGGCGCTGGATTCGGAAGACAAGAAACTGTCCACATGGTCCGGGTAAGGTCGTGTTGCCACGACAAGTTGCGAAAAATTTGTTTGATTGCTTGATTGTTCAAAATACTAGTATTGCTTTGTTTATTTTTATTTGGAGATTCACTGTCTGCAAACGGAGAAACAACAGGCTCTCTCTCCCTTTGCAAGCAGTGGAGGATAGGTAGGGTAGCAGCCGTGCTTGTTCTTTTTCTCCCCCACTCAATAATTGCTTGAAACTGAACTGTTGTTCACAAAACTATTGTTTCCTGGAGATTCCCTGTCTGCAAGCAGGGAAGAGACCACCCTTTTTGCAGATAGTGAAAAGGGTAGGTAACGCAGATCTTTGCGGACCTACTCATTCTCCCCATTGTTATTTATTGGTCGTTTGGTTTTATATTTTTTTTTGATCCATGAGGTATTCACTACCTGCAAACAACGTAGAATAGAAATATTCTGTCTAGTCTTTGCACCTAGTGATAAGATAGGCAGTGCTGACTTTTTAGTCCCTCGTTACGAGCCGTCATGTCTGTCTTCTCCCCACTGATAAATAGCCTGTTTAGCCCGGACCGGGTGTTAGAGGTGGACCATATAGCTCCACTAGAAGGCACCCCTAATAAGGACATGTTCATAAACTATGGGTTAGTCACCATAGCTTATAATAAATTATGGCACAGGTATACCGAAGATAGCCAAGACAAACAGTGGCCACTGGCAGGATCCTTTGACCTTGATAAAATAAAAACGTTAGAAATAGCCCTTCGAAATAATAAGACAACGCCAATTATGCTCGACAGTCTCGGTATGTGGCGCAGAGAGGCTACGAAACGACAGAGAAAAGACGAGGACAAACCAAGTAGAGAAATATACCGACAGGACAACCCCAGGACGCCGCTACCCACAACTTATCCCCCGACACTATGCAAAGGACGACCAGACTTAGGGTCAGACCAATGCGCTTTTTGTAGGTATGTCGGACACTGGAAAGCCCAATGCCCGACTCTACTGAGCGTGAGTAAAGGCAAAGGGCCGACAAGAACGACAGACCGACAGTACGAGAAAAGGCGCGAGACAGAGAAGAACCCGACTTACATAGACAGACCAGACAGAACCACCACGTTTGATTATGCCCGATGGCACAGATTTCGCCAGGAAAATCTCAGCGGCATGCTCAAGTTCTCCTAGGTCGGGCAATGTCAAGACGGGAACCCAGCCTCGTTTAAAATTCACAGACGGAAAGAGATAATTATGACCAATAACTGTTTTTATATTTGTCTTGGGTCTTTGTATGTCGTACTTGTACTGTCCCCCGTCTGAGTTTGTGTGTATGTAATGTACAAATCTGCGTCATCCCTCTACACGTGTTTCCGTGTTACTCGACCTCTGTTAGCAGAAACTTAGCATAAAAGCAACCTGGAAAGAAAGAAATGGTAAAACAAAATCCGTAGACCATTAATAAACTTGAACTTTTAATTTAACACAACAAACAAGGAATAATAACGATAAACTGTAGAAAATGAAAGTCAAACAGAACATTCGCCCCCCCCCCATTCTGGAACCTTCCAAAGTAGGGCAGGGTTACGGCTACGCCCAACCAACGGCAACCCATATAAGGCGAACCCGCCGCCAACTCTTGGTCAGGAAATCTTAACGTATGGGGGAGCCGGAGGAGAGGCAGGAGCCCGCAGCCTGGGCATTTGCAGGTAGTCCCGCCACATGTCTCCTTGGCCGGCCGCAACGGGCCTGGAAAGACTAAGGTAGTCCCGCCACATGTCCAGAGGAGAACGAGGCACCTCTTCCTTTTCTCTTCCGTCACAGCCGCAGCAGTCCTGGACGGCGGGATGTCCTGCACGTACCTCCACAACAATTTGTCCAAGTTGGGCTGGGAGGGAGAGGCGACGCGGACGAGCCTCTCCCACCTCCACCGGTAGGAGGTTTCCCAGCCCCCAGCCCGACGCCGAACATCCCCAGTCAGGCGATGGTGCCCATACTTCCACAGCACCGAACACACCATGGTGGCACCCCAGTACTTGCGCAGCACCGAACGTACAATGGTGGCACTTGGGGAACACCGGATGTGGAGAGGCCTTCATGCGGGGCGATGAAAAGGAGCGGCATGGAGTGCACCGGGAGAAGGAGACGATGTGAACGAGTCTCCCTCGCCCCCCCAGGTGGGGGCATCACAGCTGCACCCCAGCTGAACGTCCCGCTCTCACAAAACAGGGACCTCTTCCTTTCACTCCGAAGGGTCTCTTCCATTCTTGCAAACTTGACGAGAGTGGCCCCTGTAGGGCCTCAAAATGGCGTCTGGATCCGCTGGAAGGCGGGCCCCGGCCACTAGAGTAACTTTGGCCAGCCGTATAACTCGAACATTTGTCCCATGGAGCACGAGCCCCCATCTCCGACAGCTTCTCCGCAGCCTTGAAGATCATACAAAGGTCCCCGGCGGAACCTTCGGCCTTTGCAGGTTTCCGGTAAGGGACGGCTGCTTTGATCGCCAACGAAACAAACATGACATTGCCACACCTTCTGTTAGCGTGAATTCTAGAACTGCCGAAAAGGACTCTGGTCCAAACTGCCAGTAATGGAAACATTTCCCCTGATGCTGCTTCCGGACTGTGCCGGCCCCGCCCAAAATGGCGCTGGTATCAATCGGAACTTACGAACACCTCGTGGTGTTCCTTCGCACTAATATAAACTTGATGTTCTGAGATTTTATATGATCCTTTGTACACTTGGCTAGAAAAGACAAAGAGAACTCGCTCGACGAATAGTGTGAAAAGATCCCCGTTCCAAATGTTGATTACGAATGTACAATGTATTATATTTTTATAACTGGTGTAAACCCCATTTACGACGCACACGTACGGTATGCATATAGGAAATCTGATTACAACTGTTATGATTATGCTTCTAAATTATGAAAATATATGCCCCCGAACCCCCAGCCAATTAATAGACGTTTTAGTCTCTTACAAATGAATGAGTAAAACTTTCCGATGTTTTTATTGCTGCAAACGACACCCCCCCCACTGTACGCACTTTAGCCATTGTCACGACCGGCCAAATACGACCGCACCCTCCTAATCCATATGCTGAAATAATTTTGCAAAATAAAGTCTTTGAAACTATGGACGGGTATTGCATGTTTTATTTTAAAAACAATATGGGATGGGTGGGAAAGTTCTTTTCTGTGCACCCTACTCTGCTCTCTCTTTAAGGTTAAAGGAAGATGGTTGCCCAGCCCTGGAGGACGGATCGGATCGACAACACGACACTCCGCCTTCAAAGTACGCGACTGACTCATGAACTCTCGCGTAGAGGAAGACCTTGACTTCCAAGGATGGGTAAAACGAATGGTGTAAATGAGGGAATGTAAAAGGAGGGTGAAATGAAATAATGTAAATATTATAAAGTACAACGTTCCAAAGTAGCAGGGACCCAAGAACCGAAGAACTTTAGAACGCCACGGCGTTGAAAGAGGTTTAAGGATCCCGATAGTGAGATATATCCTTTGACTAGATACCTCGCACTAGGCACCTCTGGTTTCCTTTTTATGTTTCCCCGCACACGCCCTACATGAACACACTACCCCCCCTCGACTCCGGAAACCATATCCCCGGGGACCCTGCCCCAAGGAGGAAAGACGAGTAAGAGGTAAGTAAAGGACTTATGAATCCATGTATTTGAATGCGCGCGAATGCTGTCTCCCCCACCCCCCCCCTTTTTCCTCCTTCTGCAGGTTACATCAGAGATTACAGCCGAGGTGTGGCGAAGATCTGAAGCCTTGCCACGTCTAATACACGAAGCGGACTAGCGCCGCAAGGTGGTGTCTAAGCACGCCTGCAAGCTACTCACGTATCGAACAAACCCGAAAAATTAGCACAACCTGATAAAAAGTGATCACCCTTAAACCAGACCGGACGAATGAACCCATGTCACGTATGATGCGAAACTGTGAGGGAATGTGTGTGTGTGTGTGACTGAGGCGTTGGCCCAACTGGTCGAAGGACCGAGAATGCGAGAAAGTGCGACAACATGGTACCTCCTTTTTTCTTTCCTTTTTCTCGAGGCACGTCCCCTCTACCCTGTCTAATGCTCAAACTGCATGATTACAAGATTCTAACGCAGACCCGTGAATGCCCTTTACTGTGTAATGCACTAAATAGCCTTTCTTGAATACACTGCCACCCTCTCTGTTGCACGTGTACTATTTAGCCTGCCGTTGCACTCTCTCTCTCCCTCTCTCTCTCTCTCTCTCTCTCTCTCTCTCTCTCTCTCTCTCTCTCTCTCTCTCTCTCTCTCTCTATTTCTGCACTCCCACTCTTCCGAGTGGTTAGCCCCGAAATTGGCAGATTGCCACCCCTAGCACACCACCTAATTGGCTTCAAATACCGTCAGTAGTTGCACAAAAACTTGTCTCTAATACAATCACCCTGAAGCCGCGTCATTACCTCTCCTTTTCCGCTAGAAGTCAATGAACCCAGGTTGGGCCGTAAGGGAAAGGACAGGTAAGACGACAGAGGTTCCCTAATCTGACCCGAAATAAGGGAACTACATGTCAAACGGCTCCTATAGTATAAAACAAGGACCTCAGAATACGCGACCCCCCCCTCCCCGAATTGTCGCAATACCCAAACCGGAAAAGTGACCACCCCCGTTACCTCCCCTGTCTATGTCCCTGGTTGTTTCCCATAACACCCCTGTCCTTCCTAGTTAAGTAACCGGGCTGTAAAAGGTTACGTAGGACCCAGAATGATGTTTTACAAGGTTAACAGACTAGACCAAGGTAAAGAAATCATCAAAATGAACCCCGCAGTAGTTGAAAAACAGGATGCACCGATAGAAAGGAAATGTTTAGCCATGTTCGTCTCTCAGCAAAATACCTGTGTAGTACCATGTTGACGACTCACTGTACCCTTTTGTAAATGTAAAACTCTAGAGAACGGCATATCTTTGCCAGATTTGTCTCCCGAAGGTGGGTTACCATCAGATGAACTGTCATGCCTGTAATAAATAATTATGAAGGAAAGTCATAGTAAATCCAACAGGTCCGCCACCGGTCATTCATATGCCAGTTGTGAACATTAAATATAACGGACATTTTCATTCTTTGCCTGGAGCTGGGAGAGAAATAGACTTTTTGATTATCTCCATCTGCAAATTTTCTAAAGACTGTCTTTTCAAACTTGTTTAAGGGTACTGCTGTTGGAGGAGAGAAGGACCGGATGTGGGAGCACGAGGCCCGACTGCAGACTAAGGAACACCTGCGACATTAGCCAAGGCGAGACCACGACTGAAAAGAGCTGCAGGACGAGGCACTGTTTTCGACAGCATGAAAAGAAAGGGTCGACCTGATGCCCCTGCTCGACGTCCAGTGCCTGTCGACAAGTCCCCGCTCTCTGAATTCCGTCACACGCCCGCCTATTTGAAGTCTCTCGTTCCCCTAGTTTGTTCCCAATTTGGCCTTGCTCCATCCCCCTTTTTCCTCTGACCTACCCTATGGACTGTTTTGAACGCTCTTCTTCCATCTGAACTTTCTGACAATCACCTCAAAGGACACAGGGCGAAAAGGACCTTTTCGACCGAAGACGCGAGGAAAGGGTCGTGCCCTGCAACGCAGAACTTAGAACAGAGCTGGACTTGTAGCTCCACCGCCGGTGCTCAACAGCGCCAACGAAAGACCACAAAGAACAATGAGAACTCATAAAACTTCGAACATTTGACATCCTCAACCACCGTTTTGCTACGCCTCATTTCTCTCTCAGCCGCCATTGTATTGATCCTGCTCCAATCCGAATCTGAAATATGTATTAACCTGCCAGTTCACGTTATGATATGTACTTGCTGCTCGCCGTTTTTGTATTTCATTCCTATGACTTTCCTGCTGAACAAATTTATCAAAGTTTATCAAATAGGTGCACCTCCTAAAAACTAGAAACCTCAAAATGTATTGTTTTACAACTCTTTTTCATCTAGGGTTCCTACCGTTTTCTTTCTCATGCTCACCACAGTAGAACCGAATAGAAAATGAACCAGCAAGATGTCTTGAATATGTTAAAGGGAGGACTGTGGAAAATTAGTGCGTTTTGGTGAACATTATCTGCGCCATCTTGCCTCTTCCCCTGATGCCACACTTTTGTCGTGCGCGCCCGCCATTTTTAAGATGCCCCGATCAGAACAAACCCTTTTGCATGCCGCTGGCCCCTGACATAGCCCTTTGCCTTCACTAAGCCTGCACGCTGACCACCCCCTGCTTGCACCTGCCTTGAGTCATAAACCCCTCTTCGGCGCTGCTCTGCCCCAGGCCCTCATCCTGTTCCCAGCGCGACACCTCCCTGCTTTCCTTTCATGATCTCCGGCCCTTAGATGCAAACCCCCTTTTTCCCCGTGTGCCCGTTTTGTCCTCCCCGTTCCCAAGCCGACACCCAGCTCTGCCGATACCATCCTTGCCCCTCCCCGTACAATAGAAAGCTTCCCCCATCAAAGAATCCCCGGGTTGATCAAAGCCCCCACCCCATGAGATCCGATCAAACTCCCCACCTCCCGTGAATCGGCGGATTATCCAGCTGCGCGATGCTCATCACCTGTTGTGACTAGGGTGGGGACTTCAACTGTAAATGTGTGTGGGAACGGGCCCAAAGGGGAGTTCCGAGAATGTCTTTTCCGTACATCAAAGCTTTAACATGTATATGTAATCTACAATAAAGTCATAAATGTGGGTATAAGAGGCCAGGCCTCAGAAATACAGTTAGAGCACCTCAGAACGATACCTTCTGTCCGTTTCGTTGTGTTCTCCTCCGGAGAGAATAAAAAAAACCTTGTTTCCTGCTTTCCAGTCTCCAGCGCCTGCCTCTTCATTGATTTAAATAACTAGAGGGTCACAGAGGCAATACCGCCGGGCAAATATCGATTGTCCCCGACCCGATTGAACTTTTTTACACCAGGTTACAAGGGTTACGGGGACACCATCCATGTGGGAACTGTAACAATTGCCATCTAACTCAAAAAAGTCAGACCCTCACTTTCATTAATGGCACTAAATGGGAACAACGAGCGTTCACCAACTGCAACAGCATGAACGTAATCTACCTCATTACGTGCCCATGCAACAAGGAGTATGTGGGCATGACCACACGAGCTGTGAAGATCAGAATAAATGAGCACAAGAGCAACATAAGATGTAAAAAATAAACAACAAAAATGGCAGCGCATTTTTTGGAGGCACAACATTGTGTAAACGAACTACATTGGACAGTGATTGAACAGCTACCAACCGATGTTGGTTTATTTGAGAAGGAGCAGAGATGGGTGTTCCGATTGGGAACGGACACCACTGGACTCAATGACTCCATTCCTTGGACCCAATTGCATTGATTACTAGGCTCCTCTCTGATAAATACACACTTTCCTAAGTCTGCATTCAGTTGATTAATTTTCGCATATTCTGTGGTATTCCACATAACCTCCTATCATACCACTACCCCCATTTATTTTGACAAAATGTTTCATCACCTAAAAAACAGTGAGCCACTCCATAGGCACAATCGGCGCATATATGCTGTGTGCAACCTGGTCCTTGTCCAACCACCTTCGGCGATCCCCTTGCCTGGACCGCTGTGTATATTTCTATCAGCCCTATGAGTTTGACCGCACATGCGCGGGTAACTAGTGCACTTCGCGCATGCGCTCAGACAGCAGAGACCAGAATTCAGAACCACTTCCCGTAAGTGCATGCGCTTTTTAAGAATAACACGACCTTGTTCACCGCGCACAATCAGCGCATATCAGCTGTATGCAACCTGGTCCTTGTCCAACCACCTTCGGCGATCCCTTGCTTGGACCGCTGTGTATGTTTCTATCAGCTCTGAGAGTTTGACCGCACATGCGCGGGTAACTAGTGCACTTCGCGCATGCGCTTAGACAGCAGAGACCAGAATTCAGAACCACTTCCCGTAAGCGCATGCACTTTTAAGAATGACGCGCCCTCGTTCACTGCGCAATACCGGACACCCCTTCAAGGGATGAGTCCTTCTTTGGGCATAGTTCCGTTTTCAATTACACCCTGATTGAAGCGATTGAGCAGTATTTAAGGAGGTAGCTCAGTACGACTCGACACACCGTCGGAGCCGCGTTGAGGGGAAGGCAGCCCTCCAGGTTTTGCAGAATCCGTGAGTTTTGTCCACACTAGGTAGTGGGAGCAGCGTTTTCCTTCGTGTTTCTAACATCCTTGACCCTAAACCCAGCCTTTAATATCATGCAGGTTGCCACATTGAGCTGGAAGAAAGAACCCCCAAAACTACGCTTTGGCTCATGAGGCCAGCTAGCCTTTTTCCTTAAGTAAGCAATATTTATGTATATGTCTTTTTCCTCCAGAATCCCAACATGGGGGAGAATTGTGGCGTTCCTCTACTAGTGTGTGTCCTTGTCCTTAAGTGTGTCCTTGTCCATTTTTCTTTTACAGGGTTTTTGGACCTTTATTTTTGGTTCACCACCACCCTCCTATGAACGGAATAGGTTTTCTTGATCATCGACTGCGATGTTATGATTTACAATGTTTTTATCTATCCCACAGGTTCTGTACCATTAACGCCAATTGGGCGCAACAGACCTTTTTCGCAAAATAAACACCAATAGGTACATTTCACCGTATTAATTTTTGTAAAATTCACTTTTACATCTACACCCCATGTGAATAAGGTGAGGATAGTTGTGCATATCCTCGTCCTGAAGAAGGAGTTCCCACACTCCGAAACATGTCGACGCACTTCTGAGGTTGTTGTTCCTTAATATACAGCAGACAACCCCACCCTGCACCCTTTTAATGATACCAGCCGAGGGCCTAATAAAAAACTTTTTTATTTTTTCTCCTACGAGCCAGGTATCTTTTAACTATCACTTTTCACCTCACCACTCACTCACTTTTCCTCCTACACACACTGACATATAGTTCACTTTCAGTGCTCCTACGTAGTCGTGAGTCGCAGCACGCCGCATCCCGTAGAGGAGTGCGAAGGCCCCGATGATGAAGCATGACACCAAGGGGCCTGTTGGTGTGTGAGGGGCATTCAAAACAACACTGTGTGCTCCCCACCATTGTAGGGATCACTACCACCACTCCAGTGGATTCCATTTTGTTTATGTAAATTGCCAGGGGAGATTAAATCCACTTCCTCCTCTCCCTCCCTCCTTTTGTTAGTTTTGTGTTTGAGACAGCGCACAGCTGTGGGAGCCCCTCCCTTCTTGGACACTCGTAGACATTCGACACACACTACATCCAACGCCTCCTTTTGTTAGTTTTGGGGCCAAAAGCACTCGTCAGGAATCCAGAATGGGAGCCCCATTTACAATGGCGTTAGCTAATATGGTAAGGTATGGTACCCAATTCGAGGGGTCATATTTATATAGATCCGCAGGGATACAGTCCATGCCGGGGGCCTTGCCTGCCTGAACCGATCCCAACGCAATCTCTGCATCCTTATTAGTAAACATGCAAGTTAGACACGGACTATGTGGTATAAGGGGTATAGATTCTACAACATTGTCCGATGTAAGGTCAAGACACCTAAACTGTGATTCAAAGTAATCAACCCAAACTTCCACTGGCACATGATTCACTGGGACTTGGGAGTCTGTGGAGCTACCCCATTTAATAATCTGCCAGAACATATTCTGATTCCCGGCCTTGCTAGCCTCCAAGAGCTCAGACCAATAATGGTCATCCCATTCTTTCTTCGCAGTTTTTTGGACTTTTTTATATTCTAACCTGGCTATCCTGATGTCACTTAGAACCCGGGATCTTACAGCATTAACTAAAGAGCTATAAGTCTGCCGACAAGATTTATTATACCAATTATTCCTCAATATAGGGGCGGGTTTTTTTCCAGGTATGTAGCTTTTGGAGAATAATGATTTAAAAAAATAAAAAGCTGCTCATGAAGCAAACTTATATGTGCAAGGTGGTCCCCAGAGTCAACCAAGGCCTGGAAAGCACACAAGGTGGAGGAGACTTTCTGAGATATTAAATCTAGTGATCCTGGGTCATCAACTACTCTACACCACCGAACCCTGTGCTTGTCATTTGTTAAAAAAGCTTCCGCTGTAGCACATTCAGTGTCCCTATTGCCCCTCTGACTGCCATCAAGTTTCAGGCTAGCGACCAGCGGGTTGTGGTCACTCTCGGGCGGGCTATAATTATCATGTCCACAAGTAGCGACCAAAACTCCGCTTTAATCAAAATATAGTCAATTCTACTTGTGCTGATTCCATTGTCATAGGTAGCTCGACCTAGCTTGTCAGAACGTGAGCGCCCATTAGCAGCTCTCAGCCCCCACTCAAGGCACAGACCCAGCCAATGTAATGCAGCCTCGGTCCCCCTTTTAATGGGTTTAAGATCCAGTTGTGGGACATTCCACAATGCATCTTCCTTGGCCAAAATATTCTCACCCTCACTAAGGTGGGGTTTGAAGGTGCAGTTAAGGTCCCCTGCCACGACAACAAACTTATCCCTGCCAATCGAATCTAATAAAAGATCTAACTCAGTAATAATCCTGGGGCTTCGCCCTCCAGGGAGTCCTCTGGCATAAATACCAACAATAAAGATCTCCAAATAGCTGGGTCTGTAAAGTTTAATCCCGATGATGTCTAAGCTATTTACTGGTACTTCTGTGGGCTTGTAATGGAGTGATTGCTTCACCCAAATAACAAGGCCACCAGACGCTCTACCCCGAGTGCCCTTGATAGCAGGTTTATAAAAATTGAGATACCCCAATCTATAGATGGGGTCGGAGGCCCAACTTTCCTGAAATATAAGGATGTTGTGGTCATCCACAAATTCCGCCCACTCCCCTATGGCTATTTTACTAGCCAGCCCTGCAATATTCCACGACAAAATTTTAAATGGTAGGGCTTGGGCGATGACTTGGGGCGGAACTTCCACCTGCGGAATGGGGCCTATAGACCTCCCCTCCTCCAACGTGAAATTGCCAAATGAGCTCTCCATGAGAGGGATGTCCGTATGTGGACTGCCCACACCCTCGGCTTCCTGCCTACCCTCCCTATCCAAACCAACACTACAAAAAGATGACTTTACCCCGAGGGAATCGACAGCTACTGTACTGTCAGCCAACACAACCATCCCCAAAGGATCCTTACTATTTGGCTGGAAATCCAAAGTGACTCCAGAGTTACATGTGGGTCAGTCCACCCCCTCCAGTCCCATAAGGGACTCAAACCTATTCCTTAGAGGGATGTGGTGCCCCATCCTATCCATATGACGACCATCATACATACTTCCTCTATATGGAAGAAGAGCTGGAATAAACGGCCCCTGCCCTGAGCTAGGATAAAAATAGTCAAGGGCCAGGGATTGGATGTCACCAACTCTGCCGAACCTGGGTTCTCTACAGATGAAGTTCACTACCCAAGGGTCTCTAAAATTCACAATTACACAATCCCCCTCCAGGTCCTTTGGGCAATGTCCCATCCAACTCGCCCTTCTGACACCTAAGATCTCTGTATTACTTAAGGGAGGAAGTGGCCTATTCCTATTCAGCCAATAGGTAACTTTATTTTTCAACTCCCTCGGGGATTCCGTATTCTCCACCCCCAAGCCTTAGACTCCAACCAGAATAGTCGTATAACGTGCGGACTCTACGGGGAGATTTATACAGGGGAGCAAATGGTTGTTGGTCCCCTTCCCTGAGGTGTGATGCCCATTAGACAGGGGACCAGACAGTATTTCACGTGGTGCTGGCTGCGATCTTGACTCTAAGACAGATTGTGGGCCAGGCACCCCACCCGAAACTAAGCCCCCACCCTTGGTAGCCCTAGACTTATCTTCTCCCGTAGTGCACTTTACCTCGCGGACTGGCTTGGGCAGAATCTTAGGCTTAACAGGTAAAGACTGTTTAACCGGGCCAATACCGCTACCTGTCCTCTGCACTTGGGGGGCACTCACTTTGTTCGACTGTTTAACCGGGCCAATACCGCTACCTGTCCTCTGCACTTGGGGGGCACTCACTTTGTTCGCTGGGCACTCCCTACCTTTAGCTAATGTGTCCAAAGTTCTGGTGTTACCAGCGACTAACTGTTCCAACAAGTCTAATTTCGAGCTAGTCATTCTGGTCCTCTCCAATAACGGTAGCATCAGGGATTTAACAAGAAACTCAATTTTCCCCAATAGTTCATCATTTGTGCTGCTAATGGGGGGTGGATCACTAGGGACAGGTATAGCACTAAACAACATAGGAGTCTGAACTAGGTTAGGTGTATCCTGCATCACATTATTTTTCTTTTGAAATTTAGCAGTTCCACCCTTCTGAAGACTCCCCCCTCTTTTCCTCTTATTAAGTTTAGTTGTAGTTGTGGCTGCATGTGTTATGCTTGTTTGTGAAACCTGGGTTGCTGCTAGCGGGGTGGGACTAATTATCAGGGGATGGATATCAATGCTAATACTTAAATCATCAGAGTCCATACTAATGGCTGTAGAATTTAATATTAGGGAGGCCTCTGCATTATCTGAGGCTACCAGGATATTACTTAAATTAGGACTCTGGGTAACCAAAGAATCTAATAATCTCGGGATACCTGGGAAAGTAACCAACCCAATTTGGCCAAGGAATGAACGCTTCCCCGTAATAAGGTCTATGGACAATCTTTTCTCAGTAAGGGCAATTTCTTTCTCTAAAATCACAGTTGCTCTTGTTAAAAATTGATCCATAGTGCCAGTCACCTCCTCCCCCGTTGTTTTGATAGTAACAGTTCTGCTCTTCTCGGATCTTAACGACATTATAACTAAATCACAGAAAGTCCGATTACTCACAAATAAATGGCGCAATACAGAATAGAAAATAGTTAATATATAAACTGAACCAAAAATGCAAATGAAAGGGATGGGACCCAACCCAACCTCCAACAACTTCTGACGGCCTCATACGGCCCGCCCTTGGCCCGGGTTTCGCTCCGTGCTCGTCCCGCGGGCGTCCCGCGTAACGCGGGTGAGTGCAAGGCCTTATAGAAAGTAAAGGGGCGGGAAGAGAACCCAGGTGCGCTGAATGTTACTGCGCACAGACTGCTGGTCCTCGCAGTCCCGCTTCTGGTCGGTGGAAAAATGCAGCAGGTAATGGCCTCAAAATCGCCACAGTTCAGGAGACAATGTCTAACAGTGCTAAGATTAAGGGTCCGTTTCTCCCCTTGTTAGGAATCCACAGGGCAGGAGACACAGCAAAAAGTACCACGGCAGCGAGCGGCACCCCTAACATCTTGTCTTATTAACTCTGTGCTGATGCCAGTCAGGGCTGGACTGGCAATGCTGGGCACCGGGCAATCCCCCTGTAGGCTGACAGGGGTGGGGGCTGTGTTTTTGTACACACTCACTAGTACAGTGGTCACTGACTCGTCACTACTGTACTCTGCTGCGCAGCCTGCGTGCGTGACTCACTTTCTCCTCGCTCCGTGCAAAAACGTAATCAATCTGTGCTGCTAATCAAATAATGCAAGGCGTGCAAGTGCCATTTTAGGGGGTGAATCGCGCGCAGCACGCAGATGTCTCCGCCCGCCGCTGCGTCTGCCTGGTCTCTTAGTCTTCTTCAGTTCACCCACCTTAGGGGGGTGGGGCGGGCGCGGCTGTTGGTGACATGCGCATTAGGGCTCGTACAATGAAAAGTGTGCTTGACCCGCATTCCAGAGAACTAAGCCAGATGACAAGAAAGGCCCTCTCTCGGCCCCGTCCACATAATTTAATTATTTCTAGCCCTGGCCCTGGTCCCTGCCTGTCCCAGTGTCCCTGCTCCCGACTGTCTGCCGCCCGCCGCCCGCCGCCCTCAGGTGAGCGTCATTTGCATCTTTGCACTGTGTACCGGGATTAAACAAAAGGTAAAGGCCGCCGCCCCCTCCACCCCCCCCCCCCATGCCCAGGCCCGTCGCCTCTAAAGCGTGCAAGAAACACAGGGGCAGATTTATGAAGGCCTTGCGCCGCCGGTGCGTCACTTTTTCCCATGTTAAAAATGACGCACCGGCGGCGCAAGGCCTTCATAAATCTGCCCCACACAGATTAAGGATAGTCTGAGTGAGTGATATATGCTTTATTTCGATACATAAATATCTTAAAAGCAATACATACATTAGAAAATACATTCTCAAGGCCAAGGATAAAATGCATTATGATATAAAAAGAATAAAACAATCGAAACAATTACAATAAATAATTAAAAAGGGATTAAATTGAAATGGAAAGCCTTTTCGAACGGATCACCCATGCCCATTTTAAAAATTTAGTAACACCACAGACAATGGGGGACGATGTATCAGTCAATAAGATACGGAGGGCCACCGAATGACATTGTGTACCTAAAAGTCCGCACAATGGTGTGAGCCAGCGCCTCCTTGGAGCACAATAGTCCGGGCATTCAAAGAAAATATGTGCCACCGTCTCCACCCGTGTCGAACACAGAGCACAGAAGGGCGAGGACTGGGAAGATGATTTCCACCTGGACACCAAGTTGCCTAGAGGTAAGGTACCCACTCTAAGCTTAAAGTACAGAGCCCTGTCCAATGGAATAGAAATAAGGTCCAGATAAGGCTCATATGCGACCACATCTTTGATTCTTAGGAATGCTGAGGTTGAATTGCAGTGTCGAGGATTGCCAATGAGTTTGGAAGATACTCACTCCCAGTATAGTTTCTTCAGGGTGGCTTTGGGAGGAGCAGAACGAGTAGCCCAGGAATCATCCAACCCCAGCTCCCCCAATAGAGACTTAACATCCCTTAGCCATTTTATTCTATGCCATCCCTCCATTGCAATCACCTCAGACAGGCCTGCTGCATATGAGGCTAGCTCGGGGACCCTCCACAAGCGAGCCCACAAGAGCAAGGGCCGAAGTCGCGCTTGGTCCGCCATTGGTCTGCAGCCCAAGTCGAGAAGCACCGGGACTGTGGGTGTGCTCAATGGGAGAGCCATAAGTTCTTTCAGGAATTTACTTTCCGCCTTAGCTAATACCTCAAGGTTTGAGGTGCCCCACAACTCCGCCCCGTACAGGGCGGCAGTAACCCCTCTAGCTTTGTAAATGTCTATAACCGGGGAAATGCAATGTTTAGTGGATGAGCGATGTTCCCTGAGTAGGACGCCAGTCACCCTTTTGTGGCTGAGCAACATCTTTTGAATGTGTGGGGTCCAGCTCATGGAATTACTGAGGTGGATCCCCAAATAATCAAACTCGCAGACCCTTTCCAGGGAAACAGTATTTAGAACTGGGAGAGGCCCTATCTTTTTAGGAGGGTTCATGGTCAAAAAGTTAGTCTTATCTACATTGATTGTCAAGCCCCTAAGAGAGCAAAACTCCTGAAGCGGTTGAGGAGCTTTTGGAGACCCTGAGGTGTCTTTGCGATGAGAAGGGTATCGTCGGCAAAGAGCAGGGTGGGGATCCGAGTGCCCGCCAGGGATGGAGCGTCTGCTGGTTCTTTAAGCAGGTGCTCTACCACACCATTCACATACAATGAGAATAGTGTGGGAGCTAACACACATCCCTGGCGGACACCCTTACACACCGGGATCCTATTGGTTTTCTCCCCATTCGTGCCCCAACGAACCTGTGCATAATTATCTGTATGAAGTTTAATCAAAAGCGACAGGATGTAGGGGGGCAGCCCCAGCCCCTGCAGAACCCTCCATAGCTCCTCCCTGGGTACTAGGTCAAAGGCAGTCTTCAGGTCAATAAAGGCCAGATAAAGACTGCCCTTGTCCAGCACCACCACCTTCCAATACAGGAGCATCAGCCTGAAGGCATGTTCGATCGTCCCAGTACCTGAACGGAATCCCGCCTGAAAGTCAGACAGTATCTTATGGTCATCAGCCCATTGAAGGACCCTCCCCAAAATCACCTTCCCAACCACCTTCTGGGAAGAGTCGATCAAGCTAATGGGCCTATAATTAGCGGGGCTATCCCGACACCCCTTTTTGAATATCGGGACAACCTCCGCCCCCTTCCAGGAATCAGGTACTAATGCGCCCCTCACAATTGCATTAAGTAGCGTGGCGACCAGTTGTCCCCATTCCTTGGGGTCGGCTCATAGCAAGTCACCTGGTATCCCATCCGGCCCAGCTGCTTTTAGTGGGACCAGGGACTTAATTACAGCCTCCACCTCCCTCGCGGTAAAGTCATCACTGCCACTACCAACTACATCTTCCTCCAAGGAAAAAGACTCACTAAGGTCCCCTTCAGGTTGAGAGTACAGGGCCTCGAAGTGGTTGTACCAGATCTGGGCGGGGATGTTACACGTAACCAGCGATACATCTGGCCTGTTCCTAGTTCTAACCAAACTCCAAAAGCCCCTTGCATCCTTTCCCTTACTTGCTACCAAAAGGTCTTCCCAAAACTTCTCCTCCCACTCCTTTTTCGCTGCCCTTAAGGTGTGGGAGTAATCCTTCCTTGCTGTCCTGATTGCTAGTTGGGACTTGGATTTAACTGCCCCTATCAAGGCTTTTTTCATGGTCCTGCATTTTGTTGTAAACCATCCCTGTCTGTTAATGGGTTTAGACCTGTTGGTAGCACCAGAGGAACTATTAGGTGAGATAAAGAGCTTACTTAGGGCCCTAGTTAGATCACAAAAAATCCGCGTGGCCTCCTCAGACGCATGAGGCAATGAGCCTAGATTGCTCTGAGCAGCAGCCAGCAGAGCCCCTATGGCTGTGACTTTCTCAGCAGATAGGACGAGCTTGGCCCACTTCAGTCGCCTCCCACAGTTAGATACACTGGCCATCTGAGAGTTGACTGCCGACAATGGTTGTAAATCAGCCTTGACCTTGAGCCACTCAGGGGATAAGACAAGAGAGAGAAGATTGTGATCACTCTCAATGGTCTGAATAATCTCCATATCCCTTAGGGTGCTCCATAAGCATACGTCGAGAAGAATATAGTCTATTCTAGACGTATGATTGGGCCTGTTATAAGTGTGTGCACCAGTCGAATCAGATTTAGACCTCCCATTGACCGCCCTTAGGTCAAATTCCATATTGAGGGCGTTGATCTGCAATGCCACTTGTGACCATCTTTTAATGGGGGGCAGAGCCAGTGCCGGAATCCCCTTTCTCGAATCCTCCTCTTCTATGCCTAGGATGTCGTCAAGGCCTAGGGGCTCGAACGTACAATTTAGATCACCCGCCACCAAAATGCACGATTTTTTTGGCCGCTGCCTAAGGAGATCTTCCAAAAGAGCGATGGTGGGTGATTGTACACCTCCCCTAGTGCCTCTAGCATAGACGTTAAAGATGTCTAGGAGAAGACATCCCCGCGTATCCTTCAACGTAATGTTGAGGATATCAGGTGAATTTGTGGGGTGCTCCTCCACCCTACAATCTAGGGAGATAGCAACCCAAATGAGGAGGCCGCCCAAAGGGGGACCCCTCCCTGACAAAGGGGGGACAGCTGGAACAAAGTGGGATGAATATCCCACCTTATGGCGGGCTCCTTGCCCCACATCTCCTGGAATATACAGATGGAATATCCTTCAACAAGAGTGTTCCAGTCAGGCAACCCCAGCTTCCTATCTATTCCTGCGATGTTCCAGCTGAAAATCCTAGGGACTGGATCCGCCACAACTGGGTCACCACCAGAGTCAATCAATCAATCAATCAATCATGCCATTTGTATAGCGCACTACTCACCCGGGAGGGTCTCAAGGCGCTTGGGGGGAGGGGAATGCTACTGCTCGAACAGCCAGGTCTTGAGTTGTTTCCTGAAGACGAGATGGTCCTGGGTCAGCCGAAGGTGGATGGGGAGGGAGTTCCAAGTCTTGGCAGCCAGGTAAGAGAAAGATGTTCCTCCGGCGGTGGCTCTTCGGATGCGTGGTACGGCTGCGAGGGCGAGGCTGGTGGACCGTAGCTGGCGGGTGGGCGTGTAGAAGGTCATGCGGTCGTTGAGGTACTTGGGGCCCAGGTCGTGGAGAGACTTGTGTGCGTGGGTGAGGAGCCGGAATGTGATCCTCTTGTCGACGGGGAGCCAGTGCAGGTTCCTCAGGTGGCTGGAGATGTGGCTGCGTCGGGGGACATCCAGGATGAGTCGGGCGGGGGCGTTCTAGATGCGCTGGAGTCTTTTCTGTAGCTTGGCTGTGGTTCTGGCGTAGAGGGCGTTTCCGTAGTCCAGTCGGCTGATGACGAGTGCCTGGGTGACAGTCTTTCTGGTCTCGGTCGGGATCCAGCGGAAGATCTTGCGAAGAATACGCAGGGTGTTGAAGCACGATGAGGAGACGGCGTTGACTTGTCTGGTCATCGAGAGGGAGGGGTCCAGGATGAAGCCCAGGTTGCGTGCGTGGTCGGTTGGTTTGGGTGCGGTGCCCAGGGCTGGGGGCCACCAGGAGTCGTCCCAGGCGGAGGGTGAAGATCCCAGGATGAGGACTTCCGTCTTGTCCGAGTTCAGTTTCAGGCGGCTGTCCTTCATCCACTCGGCGACGTCTTTCATCCCTTCGTGTAGGCAGGTTCTGGCGGTGTCGGGGTCTCTGGTGAGGGAGAGGATCAGCTGGGTGTCGTCGGCGTAAGAGATGATGTTGAGGTTGTGCTGGCGTGCGATGGCTGCGAGAGGTTTCATGTAGATGTTGAAGAGGGTGGGGCTGAGTGAAGATCCTTGCGGGACGCCGCAGATGACTTCGGTAGCCTCGGAGCGAAACGGGGGAGGCGGACTCTTTGTGTTCTTCCGGCGAGGAACGAGATGATCCACTCCAGTGCCTTCTCTTGGATACCGATGTTGCTGAGGCGCTGGACTAGGGTGCGGTGGTAGACCGTGTCGAACGCAGCGGAGAGGTCCACGAGGATGAGGTCCACTGTTTCCCCCTTGTCGAGCAGGGTCCGGATGTCGTTGGTGGCTGCGATGAGGGCGGTCTCGGTGCTGTGGTTGGCTCTGAAGCCGGACTGCGAGGGGTCGAGGGATCCGTTCGTCTCGAGGAAGGCGGTCAGCTGTCTGTTGACGATCTTCTCGATGACTTTAGCAGGAAAAGGGAGGAGCGAGATGGGGCGGAAGTTTTTGAGATCGGTGGGGTCCGCTGTAGGTTTCTTCAGGAGGGCACTGATCTCAGCGTGCTTCCAGTTCTCCGGGAAGGTGGCGGTGTTGAAGGAGGCGTTGATGATGTTCCGGAGTTGGGGTGCGATGGTGGAGTCGGCCTTGTTGAAGACGTGGTGTGGGCAGGGGTCGGTCGGTGATCCGGAGTGGATGGTGTTCATCGTGCGGGCTGTGTCTTCGGTGGTCACCGTGGTCCAGGTGCGAAGGGTGGCGGTGGGGGGCGTTGGTTCGACGGTTGGGTGCGTGGGTGGGGCGCCGAAGCTGTTGTGGATGTCGTCGATCTTGCGGTGGAAGAACGAGGCGAGGGAGTCGCAGAGGTCTTGTGACGGAGTGATGTCGTTGGTGCCGGTGCTGGGGTTGGAGAACTCCTTGACGATAGTGAAGAGCTCTTTGCTGTCGTGGGCATTGTTGTCCAGTCGTTCCTTCAGGGATTTCTTCTTGGTGGTGCGGATGAGCTGGTTGTGCTTGCGGATAGCGTGTTTGAGGGCGGTCATGTTGTCGGTGGTCCGGTCGAGGAGCCTGGCTTTTTCGAGGGTGCGGCAGGTCTTCTTGGAGTCCTTGAGGTCGTCGGTGAACCAGGATGCCTTCTTGCTTCTGGGTCTGCTGGGAGGGTTCTTTAGTGGCGCGAGGTCGTCGGCGCAGGCGGTCAGCCACTGTGTGAAGTTGCGGGCTGCTTCGTTGGGGTCCGTTATGTTGGCGGGTGGGCTCTGGCTGAGGGAGGTGGTGAGCTGGCCTGCGGTGGTCTTGCTCCAATTCCTGTGAGGTACCTGTTGCGGGTGGTGGTGGGTCGTGGATCTTTTGAAGCTGAAGTGGACGCAGCTGTGGTCGGTCAAGTGGAGTCCGGTGGCGTGGCTGAAGGTGATGTACTTGCTGGAAGAGAAGACGGGATCAAGCGTGTGGCCGGTGTAGTGGGTGGGGGTGTTGACCAGTTGCTTGAGTCCGAGGTTGGCGAGGTTTTCCAGCAGGGCGGTGGTGCTGCGGTCCTTGTTGTTCTCCAGGTGGAAGTTGAGGTCCCCGAGGAGGATGTAGTCAGTGGAGGGGAGGGCGTGCGGGCTGATGAAGTCTGTGATGTCTTCGCTGAATTGTGTGCGTGGTCACGGGGATCTGTAGACGAGGGTGCCTCTGAGGGTCGTCTTAGGGTCGGTGTGAATCTGGAAGTGGAGATGTTCGGCTGCGGCGAAGGAGTCGTTGGCATCGGTCGTGATGCGGATGGTGTTCCTGTGGACGATGGCGATGCCACCTCCGGTCTGGTTGATGCGGTCCCTCCTGATGATCTTGTACCCGTCCGGGATGGCGATGGCGATGTCGGGTGCAGAGGAGGCATTCATCCAGGTTTCCGTGAGGAAGGCGACTTCCGGTGATGTAGCGTCGAGGAGGTTCCAGAGTTCCACGGCGTGTCTGTGGACGAAGCGGGTGTTGATCAGGATGCACTTGAGGTGGTTTCTGCTGGTGTTTGTCTTGGCGGGTGCGGGGCAGGTTCGGAGGCAGGTGAACTTGCAGGTGCAGCAGGTGAAGGGTCCGTGGGTGCGTCTCGGGGTGGCTCGGCAGCAGGCAGGGGTCCGGCCGGCATTGAGTGCGTTGAGAGTGGCGGCGTCGTAGGTCAACCGGGTCGTCTTGCCTCGGCGGGGAGGGCCAGGGGTCCTGGCACTGGGCGCGGGCCAGGCGCGGACGGGCGCAGACGGGCTTACCTTTGGCGCACCTTCGGCGCTCAATCGGCGCTCCCGCTGCGCGCGTCCGCTGCGCGGTCGCTCTGGGGGCGTCATAAGTAAGGAGCCGGGAGGGAGGAGCAGCTGGGTGGCGGGAGCGGGGCGGCGAATGGAATCACAGGGGGGCCGAGCCGCAGGGAGGCAGCGGTGGGAAATTCCAAGAAGCAGCGGGCAGCGGGAAATTCCCAGGAGCAGCGGGAAATTCCCAGGAGCAGCGGGCAGCGAGCGAAGGAATCTGCAGGCAGGAGGCGGCAAAGGCAGGCAGGAGCGGCAGCAGTGAGTGGGGAGACCAAGCCCTGTGGAGGGCTGAGCGGTCCAGGGCTCCTCCCCCCTCCAACAGGTCCTGAGTCATTAGGCTACCAACCCCACCTTGCCTCCCGGGGAGCTGATTACTCTCTTGTATCGGAGTGGGGACTATTATAATGGGAGGGAATGTACCATAATCATAATCAATGGTCGGCCCTCTCGGCTCAGTGACATCACCTGAGTTACCAACTCCGAGGACCTCCCCAACGATGCCGTTGGTTCAATAACCCGGGGGTCTCCACCCAGGCGATGGCCAAACTGCCTGAGGATGGAATTGTGGATTAGCAGGGAATTCGGAATAGGCAGAGCTATTGCTCCGAACCCTACCGAATTTTCGGCCAATCGGGGGAGTGACTGATCTTGGGTAAAAAAAGGTTAGGTCCACTATGCCAATTCCCGGCCCCCCGGGATTAGGTTTATATTTACAAATGGGTTGTGCTACTCTACTATCCCTAAAATTGACCACCACACAGTCTCCTTCCAAATACTTGTGACCATAGCCCGCCCAGCCCACCCTTCCGACTCCTATAATTGATACATCAAGGCCCTTCGGAAGGGGTCTGTTGGACTCTAGTCAATGCAACGTTTTATTTTTTAAGGCTTGAAGCGATTCGTTTTGATCAGCCTTCAGGGTGGGTACATTTATAAGGACAGCAACATACAGGTGGCAGTCTGGAGGCAAGTTCACAGGAGGGGATGTTGGAGCGACTTTGAATAATGAGCATTTTGGGACAGCTTTTGTTAGTAGTGTATGTGGGTGGATAAGAGCAGAATTGTTATTCTTGTTTTTTTCGGGACAAGCCTGACTAGTAACTTTGCCTTTACCCGTCCCCTTTGGAGTTCCCTTTACTTTAGCGGGACCACTCCCCCCCGGCAACTCAACCCAGCCCGGCTTCGTACCCGGGGCTTTGGGGGGCTTGGGGATATTTGAAGGGACTTGCGCTTTTTGGCCAATGCTCCCAGAGGTAGCCGCAAGCGGCACTGCGGGAGCATTGGCAGCCAACTGAGGAGTTACCAAAGTAACCGCAGTGGGTACAACAGGCAAAGCCTGCTGGGACTCTGTAGTTTTCCTATTTTCAGTGGGCGCTCCTTGTTCTTCCTCCCTTATCCTAGAATGCAGTTTAATTAGTGCTTTCAAAGAAAAAAAGCTGTCTAAGGTTGATTGTTCAAACCTGTCAAGCCTATCACCCAGCCCTGTTACTCTGTCAGCAATCGGGGACAACAATGTTTTGAGCAACTCCTCGATTTGTGCAATAGTAACAGGGACACAGGAAGCTGGTGGCTGATGGCTGTGAAGGGGAGCTGCACCCATTTTTACTAAGGTGGGACCGCTCCCAATGATAAGGGAAGAGGGATTTGTCATGCCCAAGCCCTCACCCATTTTGGCCTCACCCATTTTGGTACATATGCCCTTAGTCCCCTGTTTCCTTGATTTCTTAAACAGTTTCAAGGAACTTCCTTTACGCTGGCTAGCAATCCTTTTCCTTTTCCTTTTAAAAGTTACAGGGATCTTAGGAGCCAACAGCGGGGTGCCCAGTGACTTTGGATTTTCCACTAAGGCGGGGGGGCAGTCGGGGCCTGCAATGGAAAAAGGGAATACAGTAGGAAACAAGGCCGGATTGCCACCATCCTCAGAAGAAGGTAAGGATGAAGCAGCCAGCCTCTCCAATCTATCGATACTATCCCTCAGAGATGCAACCCGCGGTTCATCAAATACATGCGGAGTATCTAAAAGGGGAACAGGGTTACATACAGGCGACACTGCCTGAGCTATGGGGCCCAAGGATGATCTTTTAGACGGGTGAAGTTGCTGCGAGAGACGCCGCTCCGTCATTACAATCTCCTTCTCTATGACGGCTGCAACCCGTGTAATGAATTTGTCCATAGTACCTGTTACACTACTAGTTTCCACCTCGCCTCCTCCCCTCAAGCTCTTCCCCGAGCGGGTAGACATTGGCACAGACTGTAAAGAAAGAGCAGATACCCTTGCTAGCGTTGCTTTGTCTACCAGGGCTGAAGTTTCGAATGACGATGTCAGAGGGGTGGCCCAGCACAGCCCTAGACAGCCCCTGACTGCCACAGACTGCCCGCCCTTTGCCCAGGCTTCGCACGGCGTTCCGCTCGCTTTCCGCTACGCGATGGTCGTGCTGTTAAGTAGAAAGCGTTGCGGGCGGGGGGCGTGGTTTGAAGGGGGCGTGGCCAAGATCTCCGGGGCTTCGCAGGGACTCCTGGCCAAGCGAGTCCCTGCCTCGCACCGCCCTTCACGTTGTTCGCCGAATGCTCCTCCTCACCTCCGTGGACCGGCGCAGGAGCAACACCAAAGCCCCTCGCTAAAACCCGGGAAGCGGCACCCGCTTCGCGGGTGCTGCGAGAAGTTACGGGAGTAGCGGTATCCCTCTAGGTGAGGGACAAAGGGCAGCCAAAATCTCCAATCGCCACACAAGCCTCACGGGTCCTCGCCAGGTAAGCTATCCTGGTCTCTTAGTCTTCTTCAGTTCACCCACCTTAGGGGGGTGGGGCGGGCGCAGCTGTTGGTGACATGCACATTAGGGCTCACACAATGAAAAGTGTGCTTGACCCGCATTCCAGAGAACTAAGCCAGATGACGAGAAAGGCCCTCTCTCGGCCCCGTCCACATAATTTAATTATTTCTAGCCCTGGCCCTGGTCCCTGCCTGTCCCAGTGTCCCTGCTCCCGACTGTCTGCCGCCCGCCGCCCTCAGGTGAGCGTCATTTGCATCTTTGCACTGTGTACCGGGATTAAACAAAAGGTAAAGGCCGCCGCCCCCTCCACCCCCCCATGCCCAGGCCCGTCACCTCTAAAGCGTGCAAGAAACACAGGGGCAGATTTATGAAGGCCTTGCGCCGCCGGTGCGTCACTTTTTCCCATGTTAAAAATGACGCACCGGCGGCGCAAGGCCTTCATAAATCTGCCCCACACAGATTAAGGATAGACATGCACACGTCACATGTATCGTGCTTTAAAAATGAGAACAATTTAAGGTGCTGAATCAGAGGCCATGTCATCATGACCGCAGCACACAGAGGTAGAATGGATTAGGCCTTCTTTTCGGTTAAACTGGAAGAGTTGTGTAAATTAGAACAGGAGCTGAACGACAGCATAGCTCAGTAGGTATGATTGCTGCGCTGGTATTTTTTTTTCTTTTTTTGTTGCAGTTTTATATAGCGCATACCCGACCCGAAGGTATGAAAGCGCTGTACATGGGGACATTAAGTGATTTGCCCAGAATCACAGGATGCTTGAGCGTGCAGCCACATTCAAAGCTGGTTCCCCACTGCCTCGATTGCTTCTGAGCTGGGCTGTGCTCTCTGCAGCTCCTTTACTAATGCAGAGTTTCTGAGTCTGGTTTATCAGCTGCGGCTCTTCATAAATGTAAAAAAGGTTTGTATGTTACTGCAGAGAAACTATTCCGAATCAAAAGAGCCCTTTATGTCCTTTGCAAAACAATCAAAGAATGACGCTCATCCACTTGGCAGGCTCTCTAAAATGTATCAGAACATCTCATTTGCTTGGCACGTGTTGTTGACACTATCAGCTTCTAATAGTGTGGTTTATCCTTCTGCCTAAGACAAATTCTTCAAAAGAGCAGGAAGTCCGTTACTTGTTTTTCGTATTTCTTTTTTTTTTTAAACCCGAATGTATTGGAGCCCTTTACTTGAGCACCAGTCACATTACAAAACAAGCATTTACAATGCAATGGTCTCGGCATTATTTAAGGTAGAGCTATTGGCATTGCTCATGACATTTTTTTTCATTTTTTTTTAAAACATAAAGAAATGGTATTGTCATTTACAATGGCAATAGGTGAGCATTAGAGAGTTAGAGAGACTTCGCAGACACAGAGCCACACACACAGAAAGTCACACACACACACACACAGAGGGCCACACAGAGCCCTACGCACACACACACAGAGCCCCACGCACACACACAGGGCCCCACGCACACACACTGAGCCCCACGCACACACACAGTGAGCCACACACCCACAGCGAGCCACTGTAGTGTAGTTCCTATTTTCCCAATAGGCTCTGCGCATTGGAATAGTACCTACAGCAGTAAAGGCCTAGGCCAGACGTTAACTAGGTCTACTACTGTCGATACTAGACTTAAGTTTTGGGTTTGCCAGCGTAGCTCAGAGTTCGCTAGAAACTTTCTCGAATGTTCAGGAAAGAATTAACTCCCCTGATTAGACAAGAAGGGATTTAGTTTCTGACAACCATAGAACATGACAACTTTGCTCTCCCCTAATCAAGAGTCAATCTCAAGAGTCGTGTGAGCACAAGGCAATTATTTTACTCAGTCAGTACGTGCATTCTTAGTCTCATCAGATTGTAGAGAAAAGGAAGAGACGGGCGTGTTCAATAAAAAGGTGTTATTTATTGATCAGTCTCTTTTCTCGTACAAGAGAAATGGATCGATATTATTGCAATACTTATAGTTAAGTAAAGTGCATACATTAAAAGCAATAGTATAAAATAATACTGTAAAAACATTGATATGGTTTCTGAGCCATATGATGTTTAAAATGATTAAAATATATTTACATACACATATACATTTGACTAAACGTACTCAACTGGTGTTTCTAAATACGCCTACCCCGTGTACCTGACCTAAGTCTAATGCGTGGGCGGGAATAGAAAGTTACAGTTTAAGTTAAGTTTGTTTTTGCCAAGTGAATAACTAAAGAATTCTCTGTGAGGGGTTATTCAGTTCTGTACCTGGAATTTAGGATGAATGAGGAATGGTATCTCTTTCTCTGCTCTCGATATTCCAGTCTGCCTGCGAGGGCTGCCCGAAAGCGCCGGTGCTGGGTCTCTCGGCTTGAGATAGCAGCGCGTCTCTCAGCGCGTCAGGAAGGCGGGGCTGCTGCCAGCGGGGTCTGCTTCTGCTCTCGGCTTCGGCAAGTATGGCTGCTCCGTCTCGTCACCACGCGTGTGTTTGCATAGGGCAAGATCGGAAATATTTATACCTTAAAGGTGCCGAGATTGACGTAAGGATGGACATAGATACGTCAATAAAGATGTCATACGACTTGCTCGTTAGCACATTCTTTACTAAAGTTCTCTGTGAAATCAAAACAATGGCCGCACGGATTTTCCAGGTTGTCATAGGTTTGATTTGTTATGAGAACGTCGTATGCCTTATCAGGGGCTGGAGGAATGTTGCTTGTCTAATTAGATCTCAAGCGTTATGACCTAATCAGATAACACGTTCCTGTGCCGTAGTGTGACTGCGTCAGATAACGGTATCTGCATCATGGGGGCTGTTCTTGCCTCATGGGCTGACTGTTAGTTAACTTGATAGTTAGTTTAACCAGAATAGGGTCAGGAATAGGGGGATCGATTCAGAACCTATAGGAATACATGACACCCACTCCACGCTAACTATGGTCATATTTACTAATCTATGCATAGTATAACATAGTACAACATACTATAGAGTATAGTGTATACCTTACCACCCCAAAATACATAAATGCATTTTGAAAATTTCAAATATACTGAAAAATTGCAGTCATATATATTGTATGCACTTAAGCTATGAATTAAACGCTAAAGTAAACACGCATTTGTAGACATTATTGCTTATTTGGTATATGAGAAATACACATGAAATGGCTCTTAATATGGCTATACAGAAAGAAAGTTCGAGACCATTTCATCACATAATAAAATATATGTGAACATCCCAGCGGGCAACTAAAGTTTATAAAGTATCTAAAAATAGAAATCTTAATTCTCTAGGAATAGTTTCTTACTTTAAGCAGAAGATAAGTGTCCCGAAAAATTTGTGAAAAATAATTTGGGGCTGCTAAAAAATTGTTGTCCGTGAACTGGTGGGAAGAATTGTTCATGTGACTTTATTTTTAAAGTTGAAGGCCGAATTCAGGGAACGCCGTGTGCAGGCTTGCTCAAAAGTCTCTATTTCTGTTCCGGAGAGAACATCATATCATTAAGGCTTTCGAAAAAACTGTCAACAGCTTCATGGGAAAGTTCCACTAAGTCGGAAATAGGGGTAACCATGCATTCGTGCGCATGATTGTCTGCATTGACATTCTGATTCGCATTGCTGACAGAAGGTCGTACCTGTTCAATGCTGCTCTCATGTTGAACTTCACTACTCTTCAATCGTAGTGGTGAAGATTCCAGGAATGCCGTCATCAGGATTGGTAGCCTTTGAGGGCAACACAAAGCGTGAACCTTGGTAGGAACCAACAATGTATCTGCATCCACTGGCGCATCCGATTGTAGCGTCAGACAGGTGTCTAACACGCATTCTTCTCCGCATAGCAGACATCTCAATACAGGTAAAACACATCTTTGCCACATTGATCGAAATGATAGAAACCAAGTCATGTTCAGGTCTCTAAGCCGGGATAGTCCCAGGATTTTTGATATCCGGTCCCGGTATCCAATGGCTAGGATCGTATTTTCCATTGTCGCGAGAGTTTGATCTGTGACATGGGTTGCCATAACGAAAAATAAGGACTAAGAATAGAATTCCTGCAATTAGTCCCAGGATCAGGGGAAGTCCGCCAAAAATCGAATGGACGAAATCTGGAAAAATACCCAGTATGGCTTTGAATGGTGTTAATGCCATCGAAAATACTGTCTTAAATACCTTTGAGACCCCAGTGGTATCAGAAATATTTAAGATTTCGCTCAGGATTTCCGCGAAATGTACGGGGGAATTAGTTGATAATAATGTATGTATCTCTGCAGTTGTCCTTGCGACTTGTAGATCATACGTTTCTTTTGATGACGTGAGCTTTGTAGGCGTCTGAAGAAGCACTGTTTTCATTCTGCTTAAAGTATCTATTCGAATAGAAGTAATTTTCAAATTGGGCCATGCCCTTGCCTCCCTGTCTGGAAAGGAGCTGGGGAATAAAGAACGTCCACAGCACTTGACCTTCGCCGTCGTAGTGACTAGATAAGGAGTCCCGGGCATAAGACTACAACATCTGCGGTCTACAATAAGAACGTAACTCCCATTATAGAGTCTTTGAAAGAATGGTTCTATTTCAGTTGCAGGTGCGCCTTGCTGGTGACATGAAAGGTTGTATGAATTCCCTTCACAGGCTCCATGCAAACTAATTCCGTTACACAGAAGCGTGCCGCTTAGTGACATAGCACAATTGTTGCCACTAAGAAACACTTTCTGTCCTTTATTACTGACACATGCATGTGAATAGGGCAGGTTCCAAGTTGTTTTAAGGTACCCCTTTCCCAATTTCTCGTACATGCCAGCCTGTATATATTTTTGGCAGTATTGAAACCTGAAGGTTGAGATTGGAATATTTATGATTCCGTGGATTATCCATTCACTGACAGGTCGTTCTGACATTGTCATTGGTAATCTTTCTAGTTTTTCAATGCTCAAGATTGTATAATCAGCACCCTTTTGCGCCATACCGATTTGTCTATCAGTAAGGTTAAAGATTTGGAATAGTGACGTTGTGTTGATTAAACGCCAAGGCACATAGCCTGAACGCAGATTTTGTAACGTCCAGCCAAGCTGTACAATAGAACGCAATTGTGACTGACCATGTTGTAATAACAGTAAGTCTTGCGATAATATATCGATTGCTGACGACACAATGCTGTCCAAAGAAAAAATTCTGGAGGACAGAGTCATTAACCCATTGTCCACTACAGAAAGTGATTTTTCCAAATTAATACGGTCAATTTCCCGTATTCTCTCTGCTGTTTCAATTTGAGTAACCTTCCAGGCCTCATTGTATGCTGCATATACAGAGGCTGCTATGAAACGCTTTTGACGCTGTTTGCGTGGTCCCATTATGAAATCACGCAAGTCAGCACCATCAGTAAGTAAAGTTAGGTGTTGCTTAATTTCAGGCAGTGTGGAAGTTTGTAGCCATTGAAGGCATAATTTGCCCACACTGTAGGTTGTTATTATCCCTGGGTGATGTCTTTGGGGATATCTAGGGTCTGGCCTGGTCATTTTGAAACCCTGTGTTTTATTCAGGAATCTATCTTGACAGTTATTTGTATCTGTGGGCCAGATCAACCATTGTTTCCAATCAGGATGTGTTCTGTTTTGGTTTAATATATGGTTTACGTCTATCTCTTCATCTGTATCAGAGTTATTGCTAAACATTATTGGCTTTGGAATAGACGGTTTATTTAAATCTTTGATTTTGGCTAAGCCAAGACAGGTGGTTTGTTGAACAGTGTCATTTAAAAATATCATTTGTTCTGGGATCATGCAGGCTCTAAACAAAGCTTCTAAACCTTGTACTTGCCAATCTTTTGTACCCCAAACACTTTTCAAATCAACATTTTTTGTCCCAATAATCAAATCCAAAGGTATTCATTTTTTCGAAGAATGAATCTGAATATATCAATTTTGTGTTGGTTATCATGGTTTTCATCCCTGTCTTGTTTGACATTTTAAAATAAAATGTTTCAGCATTACTTGTGTTAAAACCTGAAAAATATGAATATTTGTCATAAACGGTTCTTGAGCTCCCTTTTGGAGGTGTTGCACAATGTTCCCATTGATTATAATTTAAAACATTTCTAGGTTGTGCAGATTTATGCAAAAAATGATTACCATAGTGGTTATAGCAATACATACTATCATAATTTGTAGAACCTTGCAAATAATCATGTTTTGTAAATTTAGCAGACATTACTAGATCAGACATCATGTTAATGCTTTCGAAGTCCCAATCATCAGCAAATGAGTTTGGTTTTGCAAAGTCACTCAAGGAGATCTTGATTTGGTGTGGGTATTTCAGGATCTCGACCGGACCATAAATTTCATAGTCAGTGTTGTCCCAGGCTACCCCACCAGGTATCGGATTGGCTGTGAAGTTGGCTGAAGAAAGTTCTCTTTTCTCGACGTGTGAAGATGTGTGTGGTTTGAGGACCAAGTTGATGTTCTGACTTGCTGTGTCCATTTTAGCATATTTTCCCTCAATGAAGCGTCCCAAAGTAAATACCATGATGAGCCAAAGTATGAGGATAAATGCACCAAAACCCACCCAAAATTCAATCCATGGAGAAATCAGATATGTTTCTTTCAGTTGTTTCAAAAGTTCCTTAGCTTTGTCTTTAAAGGATTTTGATGATGGCTGTGTCTTTGATTCACTGAAGCCTTCAGAGGAATCATCGAAGTTGATGAAGTACCCGGATGCAGTTCTGTCAATTGTTCCAATTGCTTCAGGATTTTTGTTTCTTGCATTGTCACTTGGTACTTCATTGTAGATTGGTGTGTCTCTGCTAAATGTTTTTATTTGGGTTGCCAGAGGTCTGAGTTCTATTGCAATGTTGCATAGTCCTTGTTGTTCTTCTGTAGGCGTTTCGAATGTGATGAGCCTCTTTGTTAGGACCTCTGTACTGGTAGCAAACCTTGGTGTTCTGCTACTTATTGGGAGTCCACTTGGCCTACTGTTTGTTATCGGCCACATGTTGTGGTTTTACCAGGTCGATGGATACAACTCGGTTCTCCTTTTTACCAGCAAGTGGCGGTAGTACAACTGATCTTGTCCCGTTGACAGACAAGACAGGAACTGCTTTTCTGTAAGAAGGCCCAAATTCCTTCTTTACCGCGATCTTCTCCCTGACTAGATCCCCGACTTTTGGAATCCAGACAGGTCTTGCTGGGACAGGTGGTGATTCTTCAGTGGTTGTTGGCTGTTGTTTCAACTGTATGTTGCTCAGGTCTTTTCTTGTTTTGTTTAAGTCCTGCAAAATAGCCAAACGGTCTTTGACATCAAAGCTTTTTTCTTTAACCACTGAAGTCTGACTATCAAGGTCAGAGATTATCATTCTAGTTCCAAATAATAATTCGTACGGACTGAATCCCTTCAGAGAATTTCTTGGCAAGTTATTTAGACTACGTTGGACACTTATTAGATGTTTGACCCACCCAGCTCCCGAACCTAATATCCTTTCCATTATAGATTGCTTTCTGCCTTGGTTTTTTCTTTACACCATCCAGTACCCTCAGGAAGGAAGTGAGAAGATTCCCGCTGGGCTGTGCTCATTAGGCCATGTTTCCCCCCCGGCCGGAGGGCTTGAGTGAAAACAATGGTCGAACGTAGCATGCTCTTAGCGTATATGCCATTTAGACTCGCAAATCTTTGTATAACAGTCCGGACGTCAGCCAAGTGCTGGTGATCTACATTATAAGTGGAAACTAGCCTGTATATGTTAATTGCAAGCCCTGCTTTTTACTGGTGATATTATCTGCCTTGATACGACGAGGTATTAAACTGTTTCTCTCCCCACTGCGATCTCTGTTGCAGTTTGGGCAGTTTTTTACAAACATGGTGTAATGCAGGCTCATGCCTGGCCACCAGTACCGTGATTGTAATTCTTCCAGAGAATCTTTCAGTTTGAGGTGTCTGAGACCCTCGCCCATGTGTGCGTCTGCGATTAACAAGCTTCTCCTGTCCATGTTTGGAATCACTCTATCCCCCACTCCAGGGATTCGAGCAAAAGGGACGGAGTTCGCATCGATTATGTATGTATAATTGAGTGGATAGTTGATCGGTAACGCTGAGCAGTCGCCTTTTGATGACGTTTTTACCGCCAGCATTGTTTCACCGTCAATGTATTTTAATGTACGCTTTTTTCGATCTACGGGAGCCGGTTTAGTGGCTGCCGCTGCGGCTGCTTCAGCCAATGAATTCCCTACAACGTGAACGCCATCACGCTGATGACTCAGTGAGTGTGTCACGTGAGTCTTTGGTATTTCTTTTTTCAAAAGAGCTACTTGTTCCCAGAGCAGTTTCTGCTTTATTGGTGCATCTGTGTCATCTTTGTAACCGTTCTGAATCCATGTCTGCAAATCCTTGTTATATGCTTTGACGCAGTAATATGAATCTGACACTATAAGTGTCGGGAATTCGCGATCCGCATTATCTAGCGCCATTTTCAAAGCTATTATTTCAGTTTGTAGTTCTGAATTAGTTTCTACTGAGTGTGATTTTGTTAATAGGGGTCTTAGTTTACCTCCCCGCCACACTTCTTTTGTAATCTCACATGTGGGGTTGTATGCTTGTTCTCCCCAAACGGAGGGTTGAGCATGTCCGTCTGTATAGATTACACAGGCGTAATGTCGTAGAGGCAGAATGTCGATTGGCAGAGGATACGTCTTTTCATATTTTAGATTTTTTAATTCTTCTAGTTCTGGATCAAAGTAGTAGTATACTTTGTCCGTTGTGATTGAATTCACCCATTGTATCCATTCTGGATTCAATGGTGTTGTTGGTAAATTACAAGGTGTTGTTAGTGCCTCAAAGGCTGATTCTGCTGTTCTGACTGTGATATGTCTACCGTCAGCTATGTCTTTTTCTCTAGCTATTGCGGTTTGAACTGCACGAATGATTTTTTCTGTATTACTGAATTTCTGTTCAGCTTCTGTATACAAGTGTGATTTGAATGCAATTGGTACCTTTTCTCCCTCATTAGAGGTCAGGTATGTGAATCCGCATCTCCCTGGGATGACTCGAATCACAAGATTGCGTGTGTTATCACGTGTTTCTAATTTTGTTTTATTTAGCATGTCTGTTTGTAAGGATCTCAAAATTTCTGTGTGTGTTTGAGTCCAATTGGATTTTTTAAAGTCTGGTTTAATTAGATCATAAAGGGGTTTGACCCTTTCTGCGTAATTTGTAATGTATGTTCTTCCGAAATTTAGGAAGCCTAGAATTGACTGTAGGTTTTTTAGTGTTTTAGGAGCTTGGATTACGGCACATTTCTCTAGGAAATTGTCTGCCAGGCTTTTACCTTCACTTGATAACTCATATCCTAAGAACAGGACTGTCAGATGGGCAATTCTGGATTTTTTAAAGTTGAATTTGTAACCCTCTGCAGCGAACCCAAGTATTATGGTGTTCACTCTTTTCAAGTGAGTATCCAAGTCATCATCTGTTAAGTAAATGTCATCGACATAAGATAATGCTTCATCATCATATAGTTGTAGTAATTCTGTTACTCTCGCTGAGAATACTCCTGGGCTATTCTTGTACCCCTGGGCTAACCGACAGAATTGCTTTTGAGTGCCATTTACTGAGAATGCAGTTAAATATCTGCTCTCTGGTGCTATGTTTTGACAAAAGAATCCATTGGAGATGTCCAAGGTTGTTTTGTATTTTTTGCGCACTATGTTATTCATTAGTGCAGCACTGTGTGAGTTTTGTACTGCAAAGGTTTTGCAACATGTGTTAAGGTGTCGGTAATCCAAAACTAGACGATATGAATTGTCTGGTTTGGAGACCGGAAACAAAGGATTGTTCATTTGTGAGGTGCAAGTTTCAATCACCCCCTGGTATTCTAGCTGATCTAGTATTTCATTTACCTGTTTTTTAGCTTCTTGCTTAATTGGGTACTGCCTTTGTGCAGTAGGTTGTGATTTTAACTGGATTTTGTGAGGAGGAGAATCCTCATCCCATCCTACATGATTTTTATATAAAGCAGGTGCTAAGGCCACTGCCCACTTTCTAGCAAGTGTATATTTTTTATGAATCGGGATTTGATTCGAGAAGGCAGGCATAATTACTTCTTCGCCATGAGGGCACTCCCTGACAAACTCTGGTGGCCAGTCTTTTTCAGCTAGAAGGATGTCATAACCCTTGGAGAGGTTATCCCAAAATAGTCCCCTTATTTTCCTAGTCTTATCTCCCTCTATACGTAATGTTATCTCGTATATCTTGTGGGGCTTGCTAACTCTGGTGTCTGCAGTTTCCACTTGAAGGTATTCATTCGTGTCCACTGTCTCCAGATGATTCATAAGGACTTTGCGAGCTATGCTCACTTCTGCTGCGCTGTTTAGCATTGTCTGAGCCCACTCTCCGTTTTTCAGTTGTGTCCTCAGTATTCTCGGCATTGTTAACTACCTTGATACTGGCTACCTTCTTTTTTGGAAATTGTAATTTCTTTTTTAGCTGAGCAGGTTCCTTGTCTTTGGACTTGGCGTGCTCTTCTCTTTGTTCTGATCGTCCTCTTCTTTCCGATTTCTGCGAGGAATTCTGAAAAGATTGAGAGGGACGTGTATCAATGTCTTGATATCTATCAGGTTTTTTAATATTATCCCTATTTCTAAGGTTATATCTTTTCCCAGAGGGGTCACTCTGGGGTGACCTGTGTCTCTGGTTCGGAGATTTCTCCCTTCGCCTAGGAGACCTTCCTCGGGACTGGAATTTCTTTTCTTTTGGATTGGATTGTTTGTTTCCATCCCAGTTCTTTTTTGGTGAATTATTATTAAAAAACATTTTTTCAGGACTTTCAGTCAGTTGCGGTTTTACTGGTATTCCACCTAAACTGTCTCTACCTAGTTCTTCATAGGATTTTTCTATGATTCTGGCAATTTCAGCTGGTTGGTCTGCTATATCTGTCTCTTTTAACCTCTGGCGGATCACCACGTTTGCTGCTTTACCTTTTATATTGGCTAGTAATATAGCCGAGACCTGCTTGAAGTCTTTCAGTAATTTCATACCAAGAGTTAAAGCTGGTTCTGGACCGTATTCATCTTGAATTTGTTTTAGCACATCTGGTATTACCGAAATGGATGGAACACCGTGCGTTTTTGTGTAGATTGAAGCAAAGACTGTACCCCAAGTGTCACAGTCCTCTATGTGTGGTGCGATTCCCATTGGGAGACATATAGTCAGAATCCTGTGTTTTTCTATCGGGGTGGTGTCAGGAAACACCGCCTCTATTTGGGTGATTTTCTGTGCCAACCAGAATGGTATTTGTTCCCGTTTAGCCGGAACTTTACCTAGGCAGGATTGGATGTTCTGTGGTGTGATTTTATTTGTGTTCCCCTGGTGAGGGGTCAGCTGTGGAAGTTTAATCGCTGGCTGAATTGTTGAAGTCCGCATTACATACTGAACTAATTGTCTATGAATTTTTAGTAATTGTTTTAGCTGTATTAACAGCTCTCCATTAGACATCCCTTCGATGTCTGGGTGTGGTGTGTATCCGGCTAAGACCGGCCACGTTGCTCCTGGTCTACCTAAAGGACCGAGCCTGGTGATGTGATTATTATGTATTAGGGCGCCATCAAATAAGAGCAAATGCTCTTGGAATTTGAGTGGTACTTCCACCTCCTCGAAAGGAGTGTAAATGTCGGGTGGAACCTCTATTTTGTAATAGTGGAAGTACTTTGTTACAGCATTTGCTGCTGGAAAATGTATCCATGAATAGTATACCTCTGTCTGCCGATATTCGTGTGCCTCAATTACGAATATGACTGTGCCACCTCTAGGTGTCAGTCCATTTTCTATAAGTTTTAAGGTTATAGATCTCCTTTTGCTGACCGGAATGAGTATTATATCCGCGTCTGCATCCTTTAGTGCAGTATCTGCTGCTGCTATTTCAGCTGCTAATCTAACTGCCTCTCTTTCTTCATCACTTTCTGACATTTTACTGTCAGGATGGTTATTTTGTTTGTTTGCAGATCAGGTTTCTTATGGAACAGAGATTAGATGCACAATCTTTTGGAACAGTGTATCCTTCAACGTTGACTGTACCAAGAACCATACATAGGAGTTCCCTCCTGTGCGGTTTTGGAGGATATTACCTTTCACCCACTCCAGACGTCTTTGGAGAATTTGGGAAAAGGGGTCTGAGTGAGAAAGCACGACTGAGTTACTCTAAATGTCTTACGTTAGTTTTATCGCCCTTTCCAAACGCGTTGGGCGCCATGTAGTGTAGTTCCTATTTTCCCAATAGGCTCTGCGCATTGGAATAGTACCTACAGCAGTAAAGGCCTAGGCCAGACGTTAACTAGGTCTACTACTGTCGATACTAGACTTAAGTTTTGGGTTTGCCAGCGTAGCTCAGAGTTCGCTAGAAACTTTCTCGAATGTTCAGGAAAGAATTAACTCCCCTGATTAGACAAGAAGGGATTTAGTTTCTGACAACCATAGAACATGACAACTTTGCTCTCCCCTAATCAAGAGTCAATCTCAAGAGTCGTGTGAACACAAGGCAATTATTTTACTCAGTCAGTACGTGCATTCTTAGTCTCATCAGATTGTAGAGAAAAGGAAGAGACGGGCGTGTTCAATAAAAAGGTGTTATTTATTGATCAGTCTCTTTTCTCGTACAAGAGAAATGGATCGATATTATTGCAATACTTATAGTTAAGTAAAGTGCATACATTAAAAGCAATAGTATAAAATAATACTGTAAAAACATTGATATGGTTTCTGAGCCATATGATGTTTAAAATGATTAAAATATATTTACATACACATATACATTTGACTAAACGTACTCAACTGGTGTTTCTAAATACGCCTACCCCGTGTACCTGACCTAAGTCTAATGCGTGGGCGGGAATAGAAAGTTACAGTTTAAGTTAAGTTTGTTTTTGCCAAGTGAATAACTAAAGAATTCTCTGTGAGGGGTTATTCAGTTCTGTACCTGGAATTTAGGATGAATGAGGAATGGTATCTCTTTCTCTGCTCTCGATATTCCAGGCTGCCTGCGAGGGCTGCCCGAAAGCGCCGGTGCTGGGTCTCTCGGCTTGAGATAGCAGCGCGTCTCTCAGCGCGTCAGGAAGGCGGGGCTGCTGCCAGCGGGGTCTGCTTCTGCTCTCGGCTTCGGCAAGTATGGCTGCTCCGTCTCGTCACCACGCGTGTGTTTGCATAGGGCAAGATCGGCAATATTTATACCTTAAAGGTGCCGAGATTGACGTAAGGATGGACATAGATACGTCAATAAAGATGTCATACGACTTGCTCGTTAGCACATTCTTTACTAAAGTTCTCTGTGAAATCAAAACAATGGCCGCACGGATTTTCCAGGTTGTCATAGGTTTGATTTATTATGAGAACGTCGTATGCCTTATCAGGGGCTGGAGGAATGTCGCTTGTCTAATTAGATCTCAAGCGTTATGACCTAATCAGATAACACGTTCCTGTGCCGTAGTGTGACTGCGTCAGATAACGGTATTTGCATCATGGGGGCTGTTCTTGCCTCATGGGCTGACTGTTAGTTAACTTGATAGTTAGTTTAACCAGAATAGGGTCAGGAATAGGGGGATCGATTCAGAACCTATAGGAATACATGACACCACACACACACAGCGAGCCACACACACACGCACACAGTGAGCCACACACACACACACACAGCGAGCCACACACACACACAGAGCCCCACGCACACACACAGAGCCCCACGCACACACACAGGGCCCCACGCACACACACTGAGCCCCACGCGCACACACAGCGAGCCACACACACACACACACAGCGAGCCACACACACAAACAGTGAGCCACACACACACACACACACACAGTGAGCCACACACACACACACACACACAGCGAGCCACACCCACACACAGAGAGCCACCCACACACACACACAGAGCCACCCACACAGAGCCACCCACACAGAGCCACCCACACAGAGTCACCCACACAGAGCCACCCACACAGAGCTACCCACACAGAGCCACCCACACACAGAGCCCCACACACACACAGAGCCCCACACACACACAGAGAGCCACCCACACGCAGAGAGCCACACACACAGAGCCACCGACACAGAGCCATCCACAACTAGCCACCCACCCACACAGAGCCACCCACACACACAGAGCCACCCACACACACAGAGCCACCCACACACAGGATGACAACACTGCTGCCTACTTCAGTGCGGTTCTGTATCTCGAGCCCTAGCACTATTTCAGCTTGTGGCGGCGCACCAAAACCTTGGGCTCCTTTCATCAATTAAGTCACCCACTGTTACCACAAAGGGTGATTACAGGAGGGATGCTGGATTGCACACCAGGCAGTGGGCGTGCGCGGAAGAAGTGAATTGGCAATAAAATGCACAGCATCAACTAATGGTAAAGAAATAACAGTTTTCTACAGTATTGCAAGCCCTTTCGTGACAGTAATACCGTTATGCATTAAAAGGTAGCTAGATAATAATGCTAATGAACACAACGTGACACACGATACTCAATAACATGTTAAGATAAAGCAGTCGACCTAACCACGTGATGTGGTCCTCACATGCCACATAATTCCTGTAGTCAATGCCACAAACACCCTCACGCTACAATCCTCAGTGTTGTTCATATAAACTTATTAGCAAGTCGTGCCTTCTTTTCCCTAAGCAGCGCATTACTTCATCGTCGCCTATCAATGAAAGTATCATCAGACTCTCCCCTTAAACAATAGCGCATAACAAACTTTACTAACAGGCATGCATACACGGATTTCAAGTTTGTGCTAGGCAAATGCTGATCTGGCCGTTTACACACAGCATTCTTCTTTCTCTCATTACTAACCCAAACAAAATGAGCAGCGTACAAGCAAGCATAAAATTGTGCTTTCAAGGCAGACAGGAGATTGAGCTCTGTGGACATCTCTATAGGCAGGGTGCGTCACCCTGAGGCTGCATTGCTGGCGCTTACCTTGCTGTAGTCCATAGGGCCCTGAACTCTACGCTGCTACGGCAGCTGCCGTCTATAAACTCCCCACTCACAGCCGCTGAGTGCACCTGCACAGACCAACTCTGAATCTTCCAGAAGCCTGCCGGTCCCTGCCTCTAAACCGTGCGAAGTCTTTCTTCTCTTTTTAAAAGAATACCCCTGCTGTTTGTTTACAATCTGACACAGCGAGAAAATATGTCCGAGCAGGAAGCAGGATGCGCGCAGGTAATTCTGGGAGTGTGACTCTTTTCTCTCTTCACTAAAGTAGAACGAACATGAGGGTGCGTAGTTTTGAACTGCAACTCCCAGCAGCCAGCCAGAGAAAAGTGGAAACCAGCGGTGGCTGGGAACGTTAGTTCCCTAATGCTCTGTATTCTATATTGCGAGTAGGCAGATAGAGAGAGGGCTCACGCTTGCAAGTGTTTTAAATATCATCATTCTTTCCAGCTGTCAGAAGGTTTCCGTTTGTCATACCCATAGCTCAATTCACGGTCAGCGAGGGTTGCTAAGTTTTCACGGGGGCGGAAACGGGAAGGGGCTGAAGTGAAACGGGGCGGGCACGGGAAGGGCTGTCTGTCAAATTCGGACATGTTGGACACACTGATGGTGGTGGTGCCGCTGCTGCAGCATGAGCTGTAACATTTGCGGTCAATCAAAAACAAAATAAGCCAATCAACAGAGAAGTCTGGCTATACAGCGAACACACACACATATATATATATATATATATATATATATATATATTCACTGAAAAAACCATAGGTTATAGACCATATATAGTTAGGAATTAGCATTTAAAAAACCTTATTTTACTCACACAAAACCATTGAAATTCCATATATAGTTAGTGCAACTAACTATATATGGAATTTCAATGGTTTTGTGTGAGTAAAATAAGGTTTCTTAAATGCTAATTCCTAACTATATATGGTCTATAACCTATGGTTTTTTCAGTGAATTTCAATGGTTTTTTAATAGCAAATATCATAAGCTGTCGAATGTCAAGTACGTGGTAAGTAAAAACATTTTCGTGTTTATGCACACTGATCTGCTTTGAATGCTGCCCCAAGAAACAAGAAAATGTTAAAATATGCCAGTGGTGAGAGACCAGAAAAACAGTAAGAGAAACCAAATCACCCCTCGCTGTCCCACCGCCTGCCACGCCAAAAAAATCGATAGACTAGGGAAAATGCAAGTCAGTAGAACATCCGCCCCCACTCTGGAAACTTCCAAGGTGGGGCAGGGTTGCGGCTACGCCCAGCCGGGAGCAGCCCATATAAGGCGGGTCCTGCTGCCACGCCTCGGCCAGGAGATCCTAACGTAGGGTGTAGCCGGAGGAGAGGCCGAGGCCAGCGGGACCCGGCCAGGGGATTGCCTTTACAACGCTGAAGAGTTGCAGGGGGGGGAATATCTCCTCGACCCTCCCCTCTCTCTCCCAGTCCGGCCGCGGTGGCCCTTGACAGTTTCAGGTAGTCCCGCCACATGCTCTTCCGGTCCGGCCACCAACGGTCGGGGGGCCGAGGCCGACGGGATCCGGCTGCAGCCGATAAACCAAGGAACCCGTTCATGGGGCCAGAGCCAGGGGCGTCCGGCCGACATCCACCGGAAGCCCGGCCCGAAGACGGACGGGACACTTCTTCTTTCTTGAATAATGGCTGCGACAACACTGGGGGGGGATGTCTTATACATGCCTCCGACCCCCCCCCCTCGTCCTCATCGCCTGGTCCGGCCATAACAAATCTCAAGCGAGACGCCGTGGGGTGCACTGGGAGGGAGAGACGGTGCGAACAGGCCTCTCCCGCCTCCCCAGGTGGAGGCTTCCCAGCTGCACCCTCAGCGCTCCAGGCGCCCGGAAAAGGGTTCTTCCACTGTGGCCATGCTGCAACGTCTCGCCCGGCAGGGTGGAGCCCGTCCGCTCATTTGACCCCGCGATCGCCAGTAGCTACCGAACTCTCAAAATGGCGGTCGACCTGGCAAGAGCGGGCCCAGCATAAAGAAATGGCCCGGTCACTGGTTGACTCCACCACCGTAGTCCTCCACGACCTTGAAGATTCTAGAGGAGCCGCGGGAGTCTCCGACCCCCGATGGGGAATGACTGCCATGATCGCCCGTGGAGTGACGAAACTGTATCCGCGGGACGTCGGCGCTCCCATGCTGGCGCCAGCCTCACTTTGAATTACTAGAATCCTGCAGACCTCAGTTCCGGTGAAAGCACAGTGTGACCCGGTAGGAAAAATTGTTGCACCCCCTCCCCTTTTTGACTGATAGTTCAAACCACCGATCCTTTCCTTTGCCCTTTTAACGGAACTTTGGACTGCCTCCCCCTCTTTTACATTTTCTAGAGAAAACAAAACATTAACCACTACATTAGCATAGCATTTGACACCAGAACTGTTTTCAAATTGAAAACCAACAACATCTTCAACAGAATCCTTTTTGTTTCTGCTGTGACCCTGCTACAGCACAGGCATTGTCCCCAGCAGTAATTCTGCAATGCCGGTAAGAATAGCTGTGGTGCCTACTGGACTCACTCACCCCCGCGGCACCCCACGCCGTTATTTGCTGGGCGGCAACTTACTAGACATCACTTTCGTGCCATCTAGATTTCAGCGCGTTCTGCTGCCTTGGAACTATTCGCACAACAGACTGCTACTGACGACCCACCCCCAGGCAACATCTTCTGAATTTTCATAATTTGAAAGAACTAGTAACATGTCCTCATCAGGAATTCAAAAGAAATTGCCACGGTCTCTTCGTTGTTTAAATGTTTTTACTGTTTTTGTTTTGTTGTATATATTTATATGTTATTAAAGTTTTATATTCCTACTACTTTGTTGGAGTGCTATATATTTTTAATGTGACACATAATTGTAAAAACTTTGATGTACAAAGAGTCATTCCTGGAATCTTCCGCTTCAGGCTCGGTCCCCTCCCCAATCACAATACAGGATGGTTTTCAGATAGTAGGAACACGTGTGGTGTGACGGATCTCATCGGGTGTGGGCCTTGATCTACTGTAACTCCTTTGAAGAGGGGTGATTCTTTACAGCTGGGGCCATAAACTACATCTGCAGGGCTAGGTGATAGCCTGGACAATCGGACACAGAGGAAGAGGAGTGTCAGAGGGTGCGGTAGTGAATAGGGCGAAAGGGAGGTGTCGGGCGGGCACAGAGTGTAATTCTCAGGGAAGAGCAGCGCAGATGGGGGGAGGTTTATTGCCGATGCATAAGACAGAGAGCGGGGGTGACAGTGCCTGGGGAAGATGCTTGCGAGGGTGGGGAGCCATGCTACGAATCGACAGCGTGCAGAGAGTGGGTCTGGTCAAGGCATCTAAAATGCACGACAAAAGTGTGGCATTTCAAAAAAGGCAAGATGGCGCAGACAATGTTTTTCAACACTTCCTCATTTCCTTCTAATCGAACGTTAACAGACGTTGGTGCATATTACCAAAGTTAAGCGATATTTATCGCTAACGATGCTTACCAACGAATTTTTTACCGCTAAGCATCGTCAGAAATTATCGAAGATAAACCTTGCTATTATCAAGGTTTATCGCAAATGCGATAATAAACGGCCGCAATGCATGAATATCGCTAAAAAGTCAGCGATATTCATGCATTACCGAGCTAATGCTCTTAGCCATGTTATCCACCTCCCATTGGATAACATGGCTAAGAACTGCTCAGGGCAGGTGTTACTTTTTGGAGATATTCGCGCTTAGCGCGAATATCTCCAAAAGTTGGTAATAGGAGATAGATATCTTGCATGTTGTAATGCAAATTATTGTGGTATATGGAACTCATACCATAATCTCTCAGGAAAGCAGAAACTGATCCTTTTGGGACCGCCTGAAAAGGCCTAGGGGGTGAGGGGTACTCTACTTTGCCCCCTTTTCACGTTCCGAACTATTTTATTTTACTCTCTTCTGTAATTACACAAAATAGCAGCGATAAGATGCATCGGAGACACACAGTGAGAGAAAGGAGGCCGGAGATGAAGAAGAGATGTCAAATACACATTGGAGATAATATAGTGGCAGAAGGGAAGTAAATATGAGTAAACTTACCATGTAACATAAAAATGTTGCACTCTATACTATAAGTCTCATTTTATACTACAATCACTTCGCTACAACCTCATAAATTAAAAATAACAATGAATAATGTCTCAAACAATTTTTGATTTCTAAATATAAATTTATTCTTCAGAATTTTCTAAATTTGAAAGAACTAGTAACATGTCCTCATCAGCAATTTCCTCATGAAAACTCTGCAATGATGATTCTTGTAACTCTATGGTCTCCAAACATTCGATAAATTCGCCATCAACAGATTGATCAAAAAAATCATTCAAGTCATCTCCTCCTTGTGACAATATTTCATTATTGGTGCTGTCAATTTCAATCAATGTAGTGGAATCATTCAAGTCATCTCCTCCTTGTGACAATATTTCATTATTGGTTCTGTCAATTTCAATCAATGTAGTGGAATCATTCAAGTCATCTCCTCGTGACAATATTTCATTATTGGTGCTCTCAATTTCAATCAATGTAGTGGAATCATTCAAGTCATCTCCTCCTTGTGACAATATTTCATTATTGGTGCTGTCCATTTCAATCAATCTAATGGAATCATACAAGTCATCTCCTCCTTGTGACAATATTTCATTATTGGTGCTCTCAATTTCAATCAATGTAGTGGAATCATTCAAGTCATCTCCTTGTGACAATATTTCATTATTGGTGCTGTCCATTTCAATCAATCTAATGGAATCATACAAGTCATCTCCTCCTTGTGACAATATTTCATTATTGGTGCTCTCAATTTCAATCAATGTAGTGGACAATTGAAAAGAAATTGCCACGGTCTCCTCATTGTGAGCCATTTTATTTTGAAATTGCTTGCTGTAAATTGCAGAAAAAAATAATCACTTTCATTTATCGTTTTTAGTAATACATAATATAAAACTAACTTTATCAAGTATTTAGTATAACAGAAGGACTGCAAATAAATAACAGAAAACATTTTTCAAATTATCTTCAAGTGTACAACATAGTTCCCCTAACAAATTAACAACTCACCTTTTTAAAAGTAGGAGAAGTGTTAGTACTGTGTAAATCAAACACCAGAAATTCACCACCAAAAATTCCTCACAAATGTACCTCAGACAGTAGTATCACAAAATGGCTGTGGTTTCCTCTCATTTGACATATATACATAACCAATTAACTTTCATCACACACAATACAAAACCAAAGTAACATTTTAATTGGTTCTAAATTTCAACACTTTCAAATGTGTTTTCCCCATGCAATTTTCCATAGGACATTTACATACGTCTACAGCCTGAATGGCTGAACGGAATTACACCAAACTTGGCAAAATGGTACATCAAACCTAAGAGGTCAGGAAGGATCTACTATGCCCCCTTATGGTCATTTCCCCCTTCGCTTTGGCCTCCTCTTGTCTCTCAATCCTACCGAGAGACAAGATGGAGGCCGCTACGGACTGTTTGGAATGTTGACAGACGCCGGAGAACCAATCAGCTTCGCAAAGCTCCGTAACGCGAAAAGTACGCGAAGCGGAGCGCTGTTACAGATATATATCTTTTTTTTTAACGTTAATTTCTCAAAATCCACTGGAGCACATATATTGAGACCTAGCAAAGGCACATCGGGCTACCAGTCCCTAATATTTTGCCAAGTTTCGTGCAAATCCATTCAGCCGTTCGATTATTGACATTTAGATACGTCTACAGCCTGAATGGCTGAACGGAATTACACCAAACTTGGCAAAATGGTACATCAAACCTAAGAGGTCAGGGAGGATCTACTATGCCCCCTTATCGTCATTTGCCCCTTCCCTTTCGCCTCCTCTTGTCTCTCGATCCTACCGAGAGACAAGATGGCGGCCGCTACGGACTGTTTGGAATGTTGACAGACGCTGGAGAACCAATCAGCTTCGCTTCACAAAGCTCCGTTGCGCGAAAAGTACGCGAACTGGAGCGCTGCCCGGTCCGCTGTTACAGATATATATCTTTTTTTAAACGTTAATTTCTCAAAATCCACTGGAGCACATATATTGAGACCTACAAAAGGCACATCGGGCTACCAGTCCCTACAATTTTGCCAAGTTTCGTGCAAATCCATTCAGCCGTTCGGGCTAAAAGTGAGGCCAACCGCCCTATGGAAAACTCAATGTTAAAAACACGTTTTGGGACCCCCCTTTTTTCTCGACCCCCCCTGGACGAACCCCCCCCCCCATTTTCAGGGGCTGCTCAGAAACAAAATGTGCCATTTTCCTGAAAATTTCAGCCAATTCCGTCCACAAACGCCAAAGTTATTAGACATAGAATTTTCAAAAAACCCATAGAGAAAAAATCCTAACTATATATACCTACTGGCGACCGCCAGTAGGTAATATATATATATATATATATATATATATATATATATATATATATATATATATATATATATATATATATATATATATATATATATATATATATATATATATATATATTTTAAAATATAAATAGACCTTAATTTACAGTGTATCAAAATATAAACTAGTGAAAAAGACGAGCGCAGCCAGGAGGCAAGAAAACTTACCGAGTCGGGGGGGGGGAAGCCATGCACACCACCATCTTTCTCCGAGGCGAGGCAGAAATGCCTCGGAGAAAGCATAGTAATTTTCTGATTCAGGGGCGTGGTTTTCTTTCTCTCCTCTTCCCAGTGGCTGGAAGGTAAAACTCCAGCCAATGGGAAGAGGAGAGAAAGAAAATAGAAAGATAAGAAAAAAACGCCCCCGAATCCGAAAAAGACTGGCCTTAAAGCGACTGACGCCCCTCTCCTCCAATGGCTGGCCTCCGTTTAGGAAGCCAGCCAATGGAGAAGAGGGGCGGGTTCAAGTCCCATACTGGTAAACATTAAATCTCTGACCGAGACTGCTCAAGCGCAGCCTACGGTCCTCGACCTAAAAACACATTCATTTTTGGTGGTCACGGGTAGATGAAGTGATTTACCCAGAATCACATGGTGTTGAGCTGACGTTGAGGCTCAAACCCGGTTCTCTAGCTCCAAAGTCGGCAACTCTGGCTGTTACTCCACATCCTCTCCTTTGACACAACAATGATTGACATCCACTGGGAAACAGCAGATTTAAAGGCGCTGTCCTGGAAATGATGTCAAGATAGGTCTCAGATCCCCATCAGACTTCAACAAACAAAACAGCATTCTAAAATGGCTAAGTACAGTTGGTGCAGGTTAGTGATGCGGACTGGATAAATAAAACCATATTTTTTCCTCTTCCCTGGGTGACATATGAAAATAGGCAAAAAAGCAGAATGGGAGTAGACAAAATGAAATGAACGCAGATGGTGATCGGTTAACAGAGATTCGAGGTGGGAAATGCATGTTAACACTCAATGAAGGCCCAGCCTGGGCCTTGGCCTATACCTTTTTGTTTAATCCCCGGCCCGGTTCTGCGCAGGCAGCACAGGCGCACAGCGCACCAGTGGCCTGGACCCTGAGTGTGGATTTATTTGTGAGTAGCCTGCATGCTTTGGTTCCTCCTGCCTCGGCTCACGGGCCGCCCGCTGCCCCCAGCAGTGCAGCACTGACCTCAAACCCTGACGAGCTCAGGTCCGATTTTGTAATAATGGGTTTTCTTTTCGTCAGGGTCAGGTGTTGTCGGTTGTTCGTGTGTGTGTCAGGCTCCGAGCGGGCCGGGCCAGCTGAAATGTTCAGAGCCAGCATCCAGCAGGCAGGATACATGCTGTGTGCTCCCTTTGGTGGCGCAGTGCTGCTTGACTCTTGGGGGCTGTAACTGGGGGGAAGGTTGCGGTCAGCAAGTCTGCATAAAATATATTTATCAGCACAAGCCCCAACTTGGGACTTGTGCTGAAAAATATATTTTAAGTAGACAACAGGGCTTTCTAGTGATTTTGTTCTTCCTTTTTTACACAAGTGAGTCCTTTGTTTTCTTTTCCACTGGCCACTGGTGTTGCCACTGGCCGCTTAGGCAAACGTGTACAGTTCTAGGAGCCCTCGGTGCGTTCCCTTGACAGTGGCTCAGTTGGTTCGTGATCTACATTTTTAAAACAATTTCGGATTTCAGTCCGATTTCACAAGAAAGGAGTTTGCGCTGTTAAATGTGCACTTGTGTGTTCACTGTTCAGCGGATGGTTCACTTCGAAAAGATGCAATCGGACCACAGTGATGGTAGCTGCAGTTCCCAGCGTGCAATCTGACAGAAGTTTTTGAAAGAGACTTGCTGTTTCATAATACCCAATTCTTGTGTGTTCCATGATGTTTCTATTTCAATGTCTAAGGAACAGAATATCCAGCTGAATATTATTCGTGTTTTTTGGCCTCAGAAAGCTGAAAAGGCTGGGTCTGCCTTGCATCGATTCCAATCTGTAGCAAATTAGCTGCACTGAGCTCTCTACAGAAGGCGCAGTGTTAGGCAAATGACATCACCAATCCTCTGATGACATCAGAGAGCTGATCTCTGATCCCAGCCCAAGCACTTCAACAGCCTCCTACTTGCTCCTATGGGGCCAGGGCCAGCAAGGGCAAGATCAGATGTGGAAGCTAGAATTGCTACCTCACACGGTGTGAGCGCGTGTTACACTATTGGCTCCCTTCACATGGTCCAGAAGAGCTGTTATCATAGTGCTAGACAAGGTGAGCTGGAACCCTTGCACAGAGCAGTCTTCCAGCTTGTCTTTGGGGGCTCTGCATTGCTGACATCTATAAAGGGGGTTGCAACCTCCCTAGGAAATTAGTGGCAGCCTCTGAAGCTTTTGCTAGAGTTTTAGGAGAGAGAGAGGTGTGTGGCTCTCAGGCTACTCGCTAGTCATACCTCTCCTTGTTTATGCCCCTCCGCCTCCTCCTCTCTCTTATAGTGAAACGTTTTTAAAGTCGTCAGGTATGGGGCACTTCACTCACTAATAGGCCCTTTAAAACCCTCCTTAGTTTCTTTTCTGCTCCTGCCTTCTTCATTACCCCTGGTGCAGGCGTAGAAACCAACAAGGGAAGTGCCACCACGAGTACTCAAGGTCACTTTACCACCACTAACCAGTGCTAAAGTGCTTGCGCTCTTTCCTTTCAAACACGGTAACATTGGCTTACACCGAATTGGCAATTTTAATTTACTTGTAAGTCCCTAGAAATGTGGTTCTACATGTACCCAGGGACTGTACATTAAATGCTGCTAGTGGGCCTGCAACACTTACTGTGCCACCCACTTAAGTAGGCTATTTAAAGATGGGTCATGTCAAGGCCAGGGCCTTTGTGTTAATCTTTCATGCTTTCTGGCCAAGGTGCCATGCCATTTGAGACATTTCCATGCCTTCTGTCAGCCTGGGTGGTTATGTGTGATGTTTCCATGCTTCCTGGCCTCAGTGACCTGGAGCTGGAGGCTCATGTGTGACATTTCCATGCTTACTGGCCCCAGTGCTGGCTCGCTACATACCATGTGGGTGCTGGTCTCACTTTTACTTTGTTCTCTCTGATTCACTTCTTGTGTCTATTTTTCGTGCTCTCTGAAAGAATGTCTATGGGTACATATGACTGGGTGGGTAACCTGGTGCTCTTTAAGGTCATCATCTACTATTTACTGTGCTTAGAGAGTTGATACAATTGAATATGTAACGAAAAATGAGCTGTAAAATTCACCATTTTGATCTATTGTTTTAAAACAAATAATAAACGCCTAGTAGTGGTCAGGTTCGCTCGCTTCACTCGCTCGCTACGCGCCGGACGGGGGCTGGTCTGCAAAAATTTGCCAGGGCTGCTTTCAGTTCCCAGTCCGGCCCTGACAGTGATGCTGGGCTGGGGGATATACCTCTCTCTGTTATGAACAATCAACAGTCACTGTAAATGTCTGCCAATGTTTGAATATAACTGCAAAAACAGACACAACTGTGTCCTTTGCCGGAATGCACTGTTCGAATTGGCTCAATTGCCTGGGTACTGTGCCCTTATTCTTAAGCAAAATTCAACATCCGTATCCAAATATATATACATTCAGTAAACCATCAATGTCTTCATGAAACATTTATTACTCAAATGACATTCTATATGGTGTTTTCCAAAAAGACTTTACATAATTTGTTCAAAATTCTTCATTTTTAAGTTTTACTTATTAGCAAATCATACTAAAATTACAATTCATTTTCATTGTCAACAAAATGCAAATTGATTTGGTAACTCAAAACTCATAATACATCATTTTCGTATGACATGATAAGTGTATCACAACTTGCGACGACTCCCTCCCAATGCATTTCGATGCCGAAGCATCTTCGTCAGGGGAATTGTTCTATGGAAAAAGTGCACATCTCATGTAAGATAACATTTACTTAAGTTCACTTAAACCGTCACCTTCCTTATTCACACTTCACATGCTATATCCATGCCTTGCAAATCAGTATCATGCAAATGATAGTGTTCCAATACAACCAAGCCTACTAGCAATTCAAGCACCTTGGTGCAGTTCAAGTGATGTTCCCTATACATGCTATTCAATTTCATGACAAGTGCAACCCTTGTTTACCATCACCTAAAACGTGATCTCATTGTGACAGACTCCAAACCATTTATGTGTACAATTTGACAAAAAATAGCCTGCTTATAACGAAATATAAATACCTGAAAAACGTTCTACAAAAACGACTCTCTCTGCAAAGACAAATGTACATGACTGCTGAATCTTTTCGTAGTGTGTATTGCCCATAGCCCCTCCTATTACCATTACACTCCCGTGCTTACTTGTGAGTGACGTTGCGCTCCACGCAAAAACGGTCTCCTGCTACAGCTATCCGTCTGTAAAACGAAGACACTACTTGTAACTCTCCCGTCTTAAACCACCATTCTCCCTATACCCTCTATACTCTAACCCTTACCTCGCTTCTTAACTCGTTCTTCCTCTCCACCTCTACGCGCTGCAAGTTTGTAAAGTGACTGCTGCGCATGACCGGACGTATTTTTAAACGTCTGTCATCAACGCGGGACCCACGCCCCGCCCACCCGTTTCAAGCCGTCCCTGTCTCCTATGTTCCTGCGGAATCGAGCATCATCCAACAACGTAATCCTAAAGAAACATGTCCTCAATGTTAGCTAATATTCTAAATTACAATGAAAAATAAAAATAAAAATAAAATGTGCTAAATTCGTCCAGTGCACCTAAACAATGCTCCTTCCAACCAATAAATATAGAAAACAGACTATCGAACCTACAACTCTACTGTGAGCCCTCAGTTCACACATTATTAAATGCCCATAGCACATTACAACGAATGCGTACTCAAACATGAAACAAAAGGCGATTACACAAACACCCGGCTGTCACATACCCCTCTGTGCTCCTACAACCGCAAAAAATGAGGTGCTATACAAAAAATTGGTGCCATGCAAAAAAATTTGTGCTATGCACGAATTACAGTCAATAAACATTGGTTGCGCTCCTCAAAAAATTAAATACTGTATTAACAACTGCTTTATCACCACGAATACAGATATATACATAAGTTCTCTCATAAATAACATGAAAATTCAATCTTGTCATTTAGCCCACCGGGTTTAACGGTCTGGAGATACCTCATCCAGAATGTTTCTCTCTGGGCAATTCTTACATTAGGATCCACATGGGGTTCGACCAATACCTGCTCTAGTACAGTGTATCTGAGTTGAGGAATCGTATGTTGCCTCTCTTTCCAATGTTGTGCAAGACTAGATTTTTCATTGCCTGTCCTGATATTCGACTTATGCTCAGTAATCCTGATTTTGATTTTCCTCATGGTGCGGCCTACGTATACTAGGCCGCACGGACATTTAATGGCATATATCACTGAACTGGTGTTACAATCTGACGTGTGTCTCAGTGTAATTTGTTTGCCTGTATGTGGATGCGCAAATATGTTGCCTAATAGTACATTGCCACAATGACCACAATTATGACATTTCTGCATTCCTTTGGTTGTTGCTACAACAGGTTTCAATTGTTTACTCTTTAGTAGCTCTTTGAGGTTCTTAGATCTGGATAAAGCGAAAATTGGGGTTTCAGAGAAGACAGTTTTAAAGTCTTCCTCTTGCTCGATGAGTTCCCATCTCCTCAATATACATTTCTTGATCTTCGATGCAATGGTCGAATGTTTCAAAACGCACACCTCTCTTTTTGATGTAGATTTCTCTGCTTTTTGAAGTAAGGTTTCTCGTGTTTTTGATGACACCTTTCTTTTAGCTTCTGTTAGAACTTGCTCCGGATAACCTCTACGACTGTATTGTTGTGCCACATCCTCTATGTCTGTTTGTGCTTGTGCTTCATCACTACTAATCCTTTTGATTCTGATAAACTGAGAGAATGGTAAGTGGTTTTTTAGACTCTGTGAGTGAAAGCTAGAGTAGTGTAACGCGTTATTTCTGTCAGTGGGTTTCTTGAATACCTTCGTGTTAAGTCTATTACCCTGCTTAGATATCGTGATATCTAAAAAATTGATAGTGTTCTGATCGATGGTGTGGGTAAATTTAATTCTGGGATGGCATGCATTCAGATTCTCTATGGACTTCTCTAACTGTATCTTAGAACCCTGCCACACAATGAGAATATCATCTATGTAACGTGAGTACATTTTCAAATGTGTCGTCCACTCTGGGTTCTCAAGTATGTGCACATGTTCAAACTTGGCCATAAAGATGTTCGCGTAGGCGGGCGCCCCCGTAAAGCCCATTGATGTGCCTGTCCTCTGGAGGTAGAATCGTGATTGCCAAGAAAAGTACCCATGATAGAGACAAAATTGTAAAATCTCCAATAAAAAGATGTTCAACGATTCCTCGTATTCACTCCTCAACAGCATCCATTCCACCGCTTCTATACCTTCCTCGTGAGGGATAGATGTATAGAGGGCTGTTACATCAATGGTGGCTAACCATGCTTCACTTTCGCCTGATATTTGTAAAGTTGCCAACTTATTTAAACAATCTGTGGTATCTTGAATATAAGAGACCCACTGTTGTACCAATGGCTGCAAATAGTAGTCCAAAAACTTCCCTATTGGCTCATGTATCGAGCCGCATCCTGCCACAATCGGGCGAAAAGGTGGATCATTCGCGTCCTTGTGCAGTTTGGGCAACATGTAGATGTGAGGTCTATTAGGATATTCAGTTATTAAGTATCGATAAGTCTTTTCACTAATCCAACCCAGACTCTTTGCCTTCTTCAAAATGTCAGCGAGAACAGTTTGAAACAGCCCTGTAGGATCTGTATCCAGAGCTATATATGTATCGGTGTCCTCCACATGTGCTGTGACTTTTCGGTTGTAATATGTTTGTTTGAATATAGACATACACCTCTCTGATGTTCATCCCACGGTCACTGATGTATGGTAGTGCGTTCAGACAGACATACATTTTGCAGAGACGAATTATTGATAGTTCTTGGTTTATATTAATGTTGAGATATAAGTGTAAGTGTCATCGCGCTGCTGTATTTTTAACTGTACCTGTTTGCTATTTTTCTTTCGTTTTATTTTGTTAGCCCTTGTTTTTAACGGACAGACTTCTGCCCCTTACCTGCACACTATTTGGTCTCCCGCACCGCTGGCTTGGCGGATTTGGTTCACGGGTGGCTGTGGGGAACTTTGGGCGCCATATTGGACTGGTGCTGAGGCGTAGGGGACGACAGCTGCGAGCGCTCTAGCGCTCTGTACAGCCAGAGGGACGCCTACTTAAAGCTCCCTGGGGAGCGCAGCGGTTTTGCGCAGCGGTCGTGCCTCTCCCTGTGCCTGAGTCGTGCCAGAGTCCTGCCCGTCTGCGCCCGTCAGCGTCCCGGAGGCGTTAGGGGCGGCGGGCCGGACTAGGATCTGGTAGCACGCTCCGTCGATTGTGTGGATTATCATGCCGCACTATTCGGGTCAGGAGCTTCGCCTGTGGCAACAGACTAGTGGCTCCTGTCGCACGGTATTCCCTGCGCGTCACAAGGGTAAGAGTCGCTGCCCTGAGTGTGGTTGGCGCCCGCAGAAACATCTGGCCTGCGTGCCGCGGAAGGAGGCAGTTAGTGTCAAACATCTGTGCTTGCTGCTTAATACTAGATCCCTCGGTCGCCATGCACTGGATATTTATGATCTGCTGGACACAGAGAAACCGTTGTTTTTGATGCTCACCGAGACTTGGCTCGGCGAGTCCTCAAACCCAGATATTGCCGCAGCTATCCCTCCGAATTATAACATCTTCAGGCAGGATCGACTGAAGGGTCGCGGAGGCGGGGTGGCATTGATAGTAAATAAAATTGCCACGTGCACCATCATTCCCTCGGACGCGATTAAGGGTTGCGAATCCCTCGCCTTTTCTATCGTTTTATCACCGCACCAATCTATGAAAGGTCTTCTCGTGTATCGTCCCCCGGGGCCCACTGGCACTTTTTTTGACGAGTTCCAGTCGGTAATCTCGTCTCTGCTTCTTACGGCGGAGCATTGTATAGTTGCTGGTGATTTTAATGTCCACATGGACGACGAATTGGATGTCGATTCTATAAAAATGTTGGATGTTACAGCCCCTCTTGGCCTGGTGCCCTATCATGACGGACCGACCCATGAGAAGGGACATACCCTGGATCTGACTTTCTCTACTACCCCCATAGAGATTCATGCACCTATCCAGGTGCTATGGTCGGATCACAGGCTGATTAAATTTCACATTCTGGAGGTCAGGAAAGCTCCTTGTGTCCCTCGGCAGGTTTCCCAGGGATTCAGGGCATTGCATCGGGTCACCCCGGAATTACTGGCACAGGCATGTGCGGCCCATCCCTGTATTCTGACAGGGGATTTAGACGGGGATGCCGAGCGGTTGCAGGCATGGCTCCTGGAGAGGCTTGATGATCTTGCTCCTGTGAGGCCCCCTCGCAAGTTAGATAAACGTGCCTCTGCCCCTTGGTTCACCGAAGCGCTGGCGGTGTCACGGCGACAATGCAAGGTAGCGGAGAGAGTATGGCGCGCGAAATATGACCCGACGGCTAAATTTGCTTACAGGTCCTTGGTGAAAACTTACCATCGACATATCCTCTCCGAGAAGAAGGGATATTTTGCGAGAAAAATTGAAGCTGCTTCTAACTCCTGTAAGGAGCTTTTTGCCATTGTGCGGGAGTTTACGATGTCGCGCGTTGCGTCGACTCAGACACCCCCCCTTGAATCTTGGGTCAGCGCAATTGCTGACTTTTTCACCTCTAAGGTCCGACTGATCCAGGATTCTCTCCCTGTGCAGGAGTCCGAGGTGCCCGGCCTGGCGGAGAATGTCTTGGCTATCCCGTCTAGTGCAGGCTCGGTTCTGGCAGTTTTTCCCCCTCTTTCTATGGCCTCTTCGCTGGATTTGATGGCCTGTCTAAAATCAGGCTCCCCGCGGGATGCCTGTCCTGCCAAGTTTGTGGCGAAAATGGCAGCAGCCATTAATCCATATGTGAACCCCCTGCTGAACCGCTCTCTTGCACAGGGTGTGGTTCCTCAGTCATGGAAGCAGGCGATGATTATTCCCCTGCTTAAAAAGCCCGGATTGGATGCGGAGGTGCTGGCGAATTACAGGCCTATCTCGCTTTTGCCTGCTTTCGCTAAGATTATTGAAAAACACGTGCATAAGGTGCTTGCCGATTATCTGGAGTCCCATGATCTACTGCACCCCACTCAGTCTGGATTCCGCTCTAATCTCAGCACCGAAACAGCACTCCTGGAAGTCTCGGAGGCTATTAAGGAGGTTCTGGATCCAGGTGGTAGGGCGATGCTGGTGATGTTAGATCTGTCGGCGGCCTTTGACACCGTCCCCCATGAGGGTCTCCTCGTAAGACTTTTTGAGATCGGTCTGAGGGGGACGGTGCTCAATTGGTTTCGTTCGTTCCTGGCAGACCGTCGGCAAACGGTCTGGGCCTCTGCTTGCTCCGCCGAGATGTCGCCTTTGGGTGTCGGAGTCCCTCAGGGCTCAGTTTTGAGCCCGACTCTATTTAACATCTTTATGACCCCTCTGGCGGCTCTGGCGGAGTCTTTCGGGGCTCAGATCGTTTCCTACGCTGATGACACCCAGCTCCTCTTCACCTGTGAGAGTGGTGCGGACTTTGATGGAGGGAAGATCCGGGGTTGCCTTGAGGCTGTTTTTCAGTGGTTCCAACATAACGGCCTCAAGTGCAACTCGGATAAATCCGAGGTCCTCTTCTTCGGGTGCAGTTCAGATCCAGACTGGAAGGTGTGGTGGCCAGATAACATGTTTCCACCAGTAAGTTCGTCCCAGGTGGCTAAAAACCTAGGGATTAAAATTGACAACGGCCTAACATTACGCTCCCAGATAATCGGCCTCACTGGCACTTGTTTTGGCCTGCTCCGGATGCTGCGTAAGTTTCTCCCTTTACTATCGGAGGAGCATAGGAAGATCACAGTGCAGGCGATAATTGGCTCGAGAATTGACTATTCGAACATTCTTTATCTCGGCCTGCCAGAATATCTGCTTCAACGGTTGCAGGTGGTCCAGAACTCGGCAGCACGGGCAATCTTTGGACTGCCTCGCCGTGCCAGAGCCTCGGGCCTCCTGCAGGCACTGCACTGGCTTCCCGTTTGGAAGCGGATTATCTTTAAGACCTTGACTCTGGCGCATAAAGCTTTGCATGCCTCCGGAGCAAAATACCTTCAAAAAAGGTTGGCCTTTTACCATCCAGCCAGGCCCCTGAGGTCAGGATCTTTGTTCCTCGCGGTAGTCCCTCGGGTCAAAAGGGCGCGTATTGGAGGCCACTCTTTTAGATTGCTGGCTCCCCAGCTCTGGAATGCGCTGCCAGTGACCTTGCGCAGTATCTCAAACCTGCTGGCCTTCAGGAAGGGGCTCAAAACTTGGCTTTTTACTTCTTAGCTGCATCTTCGGGTTTCTTTTTTCCCCTCTGTCTGGATTTTTCTTTGTTTTTATGTTGTTATGTTGTGAGATAGGTGTGCAAACTAAAGCGCCGGGACACTCTTTGAGTAGCCGTGCGCTATACAAAACCAAGTATAACATAACATAACATAACATAACATAACATAATCACCGACCTTATCATGCACAGATTTTTGCTTGTCATGAAGGTAGTTCACAGATAGAGCCCCCTTTCCCTGTGATATGTCCCATAACCACTGCTTTATTGTAATTCCCTATAGATAGACACACCTCTCATTGTAATATATGGCTAAGGGGGCCCAGATTAAGTTATGTAAACACATGTTCCTCTCAGACACATGCCACAGTCTCAGGACTTTTGTAGCGTTAGGCTACAGATAGAAATCTTTGTGATATATGTCCTGCCTTCTCTGGTCCATGGTAACGAGCTGTAGGCAGGTACACTGCTCACAGAGATTTATGGCTGGCAGTCCTGTGTTTATGGTAAGGTTAGATAGGTGTAATCTCCTCTGTCTGCGACAAAACATACAACAGTTACTGGCTTATAAAACTGAGGGGTTACAGATAGAAACCTCTGAGTCTGATGTCACCATTCCTGATATAGAATAATCTGTTGTGTATGACACCCCTCTCCCCAGTGCTAGATGGCCGCTGCCCCTGCACTGCTGATCTTTTGGGGACTTGTGGAACCACTGGTGCCCATGCTCGACATCCATAAATCACTGCTGCTTTTTGATCTGACCCTGTGATGCCCCATGCACGGCGCCTGTCAGTGCCTCATGAGGTTTGGTCATTTGACATGCTCCTGTGAAATGTATTTGTCAGCCTCTGTCCTTGTTTACATGTCATTGATGAGGTGAGCAAACTGTCCTTTCTCTGCAATATATAAATCTTGGGGTCCTATTGGACACTTGAGGCTGCAGGCACTCCTTTGTCCCTATGATATACATCTCACACTCCTGACCCCTGATATACAGATATCACTCCAACAGGGAACACCATGCCCCTCTCTGTGCCCCCTGAGCACAGCAGTTGTAGGAATAGGCTCCTGGCCCTCTGTTAAACAACACACAGTCCCTTTCCTTGTCCTCTTGTACATAGAAGGCTGTAGACTAACGCTCATGTCCATCTGACATGAAGACACCGGTCTAGCAGGCCGCACCTGGTCCACTCCGTGTCCTCTTGTGTAGGGCAGTGTTGATAAATAGGCGACATCCGCTCTGATACACAACGCACAGCCCCTGTTAGTGTCCTCTTGTGTAGGGCAGTCTCGAAAAATAGGCGGCATCCCCTCTGATGCACAACACACAGTCCCTGTCAGTGTCCTCTTGTGCAGGGCAGTCTCGATAAATAGGCGGCATCCCCTCTGTTGCCCAACACACAGCCCCTGTGGAGCTGAATGGTACATAGTAGCCTGTGGCTGTCCATCCCCGTCCCTATTTTAGCCTGATAGACAACCGTCCCTGTCAGTGTCCTCACGTGTAAGGCAGTCTCGATAAATAGGCGACTGTCCTTATGATGCACAACACACAGCTCCTGTCATTGTCCTCTTGTGTAAGGCAGTCTCGATAAATAGGCGACATCCCCTCTGATGCACAACACACAGCCCCTGTCAGTGTCCTCTTGTGTAGGGCAGTCTCGATAAATAGGCGACTGTCCTTCTGATGCACAGCACACAGCCCCTGTGGAGCTGCATGGTACATAGTAGGCTGTAGATAGACACCCACAACCCAATTTTGGCCTGACAGACAATAGCCCCTCTCAGTGTCCTCTGTGTCATGGCCAGGTGTAGACATCTTCACCTGTCGGCATGCTACACAACACACTGTCCCTTTCAATCTCTTCAAGCACACGGCAAAGGGCAGGTTGCAGATGGACCCTCCAATCTCTCCAATATACACCACAAAGTCCTTCTCGGTGTCCTCTGGAACACAACTGACTTAAGACTGGTAACCCTGTCCCTGTGCTACACAACACCTTGTATCTGTTAGAGCCTTCTGTCTTTCCAATATGTGGCAGTGTGTACCTGCAATAAACAGATATCAAGGCCTCCTGGAACAAGACAGGCTGCATCCTCACTGGTATGTTATGTTATGGTATGTTAATATGTATTTATAACGCGCCAAATCACCAACGGTCTCTAAGCGCTAACACATTGACCCAGAACCCAAATGTCCCCTACTGCCAGCTGATCAAACAAAGGTGGAGAACTTATCCAAATGCCCCAGTAAACAGGATGATCTTCAACTTCTTCCCAAAAGGAAGTAACGTAGATTCTCCACGTAGTCTCTCTGGAAGCTTATTCCAGAGCTGGGAAATTATCACAGAGAAAGACCGCCCTCCCAACGTAGCTCTGTTGAAGCGCGGACAAGTCAACAGATTTCTCCCGGATGAGCGTGGACACCGACTTGGAGTGTACAGCTTCAGGCGATCTTTTATATAACTGGGAGCTGCTCCATACTGAGCTCTGTGTGCAATACACAGGCCCTTAAAACTGACCCTCTGCTTAATCGGGAGCCATCAAGACTTTCCTCAATTATCTTCTCTGTAGTCATTATCCTGAGGTAAAACACTGCAACCCCACCCCCCTTCTGCTCCCCTGTGATTATAAGTCAGGGCGTCATAGTCAGGGGGGAGGGAGGCCACTATGACGGGCCCGGAGTTGTCCTCAAGCCAAGTCTCTGCTGTCCCTAATCTCGCTGGCGGTCCTCTCAGGGCAGAGTCTGCAGTCTGTGCTGCATCTGTTTAAGGTAGGGGGCATCACAGGGGTGTTTCAGGGTCTCCACCCAAATCCCACAAACCTCTAGAAGGAGAACAGACACATGAAGAGGAAGAAGGACAAAAGAAAGTTGTTTTTTCTTGCCCAGTGTCTCTTCCCACACGGTCAGCTGCTGCTTGCATCAGGGTAGAAAGCTTTTAGTTTGCTGTTTGTTCTCCAAGGAGTGTGAATGTTCGTCAATCAGAAGTGAGATGCTGGCATCTGTTTGAAAGACTATTTCTGCCCTGTCATCCACTTGGCTCCTTAACCCATTTTTGGTAACAAGAGACTGGCAGAAGGTCAGAAACTACATTTTATTTTGCATTTCAAAGTTCTGCCAAGTGGCACTGTGAAACATTAACATCATCTGTTCCTGGATTTTCAGCCAACATCATGTTGCATTGTGGAACAAACAGTTTTGCTTTTAACAGTGTCATCAGTGACTGAAAACCCCACACGCAAAGTGCTATTGGCTGAAATGCCAGAACTGGTCAAAAGTGTTAAACATGAGATGAAGTCATTTGTCTGCTATGTTTTAAAGTGCTACAAAGTGATCTAGAGCGTTTGCAAAACTGCTTGATTCACATTTAAATCTGTCATTTTACTTTATTCACATATTTTGTGAGGGTTAAAATAAGTGAATAAAGTAAAATGTCAGATACTAGGTGTTAGAACTGGCTATTTCTGGTAGGCTAAGTCTGACGCCAAAGCCAGGCAGAACCCACCATTCTAGTCAGGGCAAGGGAGTCACACGCCAAGATAACCCCTGCTCACCCCCTTGGTAGCTTGGCACGAGCAGTAAGGCTAAACTAGGAGGCAATGTGTAAAGCATTTGCGCCAGCACACAACAGCAACAACATCCAAGGCACACCGCAAAAGGAACTCCACACAAGGTTATATAAAAATAACTTCTGTATTGTAAAAACACATCAGATAGAAGTCACACATGTACATTGTGCCAACTGGCACGGGCAATATTCACAAGGGATTATGTACAGGACAGGGCCACATGGGCCAATGTCAGAATCAGCACTTAGTAGAAATAGCACTTCTGGAACTTAGAATAAGTATAGCACAAAATAACAGTTATAAATCACAACCAGTAACTACTGGTAACAGGTAAGTACCACCTACGCAACCCTAACCACCTTAGGAGAATGTCACGCAGGGGACCAGGACCTCACTAGGACCACCTGTACTGGAAAGAACAACCACCTAAGAATAAAATACATTTAGGGGTATAAGCAAGAACACATTACACATGATGCATCAAAACACATTCAGAGGTGCAGGGAAGGAAAACACATGATGCATAAAACATACACATTCAGAGGTGTAAAATCAAGGAAGACACATGATGCATAAAAACATTCAGAGGTGCCAGAACATAACTCAATAGCGCAAAAACACATGATGCCCAAAAACATTCAGAGGTGTAAGATCAAGGTGCGTAATCATATTAAATGCATTACATTTCCTAGCACCACATCACATTGCGCAAAACTCACATTAGGCAATTACCATCACATAGATAATCACATTGCGCCTAAATCAAATCACATACCAACCCCCATCTAATAAAGGGACTAAAGAGCCCTGTGTCCAGAATGTCAGGGCGCGCTGCCAATGCAGCGCCAGTCATGGGTGCGCCACTGGCGCAAAACCTAAACGTGGCAGGTGCCCACTACTTGCTGGGCACCTGGGAACAATCACAAGACCTAAACGGTACAGCTGCACACTAATTGCTGGGCAGCTGGGAAATAAAACTGCAACAGGGTCCTCACTGACCCTAGGACAGAACTGCGCTCAATTGTTGGAGCCACACAGGCTTTGACACCACACTGCGCAGAACGTTGGAGCCACACAGGCTCTGACACCACACATGGCCAAATGCTGGAGCCACATAGGCTCTTGGGACGATAATGTCCCCGTGGTCGTGGGAGCCTCGAGGCTCTAAACACAAATGCCCCCAGGGAGCCTCGTGGGCTCTAGACAACGTTGGGGCGACCCACTGCCAACCGGGGCCGCCCTGAATGCATCACCAGGATCACGCCCCTAGTTGAGCACATCATGGGCCTGCTAGCCCAGAACACAATTCTCCACGTTGGAGCGGCCCACTGGGCAAACGGGGCCGCTCTGAGTCGGTGCCGGTCTTGGCACCACCATCATTTGCTCCCTTGGGGGAGCGGGCAGATCCCCATTGCCCCCCTTTGCTTCGCCTTACTCACCGGCTCGGTCCTCGAGACCCGGTCCAGCTCCAGCGTCGGGCGGGGGATCCGCGGGGCTCTCTTCTTCTCCGGTCTCCCTCTCAATCGCGGGAGACCGGCAACATCGTCCGTTGCTTCCATTGGGCACCAGCAGTGCTCTCCCCAGAACACGGGAGCCCTGCTCACACCGGTGCCGCCATGCTCCTTCTTCCTCTGGCCGGGGTACTGGCCAATCAGTGCGCGGCGGCAGGCGGGACTTCCTCCGAAAACCGGAAGTCCTGCCCCGCGTCAGGTACTATGATGCCTGGCTTCCAGATGGCAGCACGAGAGGGCCGCGGCGGAGATTAACAAGGGGTAAAAATGAGGGGTGGGCACCCTCGGTTTCAAAATAAAGTATAGCCGCGGGGTGGCACCCGCTAAATCACTTAATTAACGGGGTGGCACCCGTAATTTACAAAATAGCGCGAATCGGGCGCCAAGCAGGGTAGGCACCTGCAAGGAACAAAGAGCAGAACAGGGAGCAGCTGCACGCTGCAGAGCCCCAATAAAACGCTCACATCGCGCTGGGGGCATAGACAGCCCCACAAGTCCTCAGAGGTAACCCCTGCATCAAGAAGGGTCACAGGCAGCTCAGGATTCAAGGACAAGGTCCTGGGCAGCCACTACTAGCAAGAAAAAAGGTCCCAGCAGTCCTGGAGGAGTAAAAGTGGAGCAAAAACAGCTCCCTGCAAAGAAGAGTCCTCCAGCATCCAGGAAAGTCCATCAGGTGTCCAGGGGCTGGGCAGGGCTCAGGGAGGCAAGCCTTCCCCTGAGCCCAAGCAGCAGCACGCCCTGGCAGGATTCAAGTCAGAAACAAGAACATTTTGGAAGGGGACACAAACCCTTTTTATACAGAGAAATCCTTTGTCTAGCAGGGTGCCGGCAGTGTGAGAACCAGCTAGAACTGGTTATAGGGAATTCCTTTCACTGACCAGGCTAGGGACATCAGACGCACCCTAGGGGGTGGAGCCAGCATTGTGTCGGGAAAACCCAGCCTCACTCAGGACCCTCAGACCAGACAGTCAATCCACAAGCAGGCCCAGGCTCACTCCTCCCCTCACATCAGCATGCTAAACACTCCGTTCACCACCGGGGCAGACCCTCCCAGACTCTTGGAGCCAGGCTCACCAGCCAGCCTCAGCCAATCACACGCCAGACACAAATTACACAAATATGTCAACTTCTAAAAGTGGCACTTCTACACTAGACACAATCATGCCGCATACATCATTACGCAGCATTCAATCTCACGAGTTCGCACATATCAAACTCGACCCTACACTCCCCACACATCAGGAACTACCATGGGCATACATATTCCCCATTCATTCCTATGGGAGGGCAGGTCACTCACCACACATACACAGAGAGCTCACGCACTTTACACTGTACCACAGTGAAAAAGTGCGCAAAGGCCTAAAATCACCAACACCAGGACACAGAAACAGGCTAGGAAAAAGCAAAAAGTTTCAGGGTGAATCTGCCAAAAGGGCCAGGTCCAACACTAGGCAGTGGCAGCCCTCAACATTCTGAACAGGTTGAGCGCTGAAGCTGAGATTGCACATTGCCTATAGGAATGCATAGGTGGATGAGTGAGTGAATGTGAGAGTCGTGACACCCTTTCTCATTTATCTCATAATCCACGTCACCATCCCAAAAGTCCTGGCTACTATTTGCATTGATTTTATAGTTTCCCATGTGTTGACAAGTAGTAAAGCCTAGTAGGCCATTGTTGTTATATGAAGCAGCCCAGCCACAGCCTTAGTAACTATTCTTTACGCAGGCACACAGGCGCCAACGTCTTTGAAAAATTTTGAATGCACATGCTAGGCACTGTGCCATCTCAGCCTCAGCGCTCAACCTGTTCAGAATGTTGAGGGCTGCCACTGCCTCTTATCTACAAGGCACTATCCCTGCCAATGCTCTCTGGCACGTGGCAGACTGAAGACCAAGGCCGAACTGGTATGCCAGACACCGGGCAATCCCCCGGTAAGCTGGATTGGGTGGGCGCCGGTTTTCTGACAGGAGGGCCGGTTTTGTGGCTGGGGCCGATTTTAGGTCCCTACGTGAGTAACGTGATGTGAGTCAATTCAGAGAGAAGTCTGACTGACTGACTGTCTATGTCTGACAGACTGACAGTCTGTGTCAGACTCAGACAGACAGTCAGTCAGACTTCCTGAGACTCAGTCTACTACTCCGAGTCTGATCTCTCCGTTTGCCGTGTCTCTGGTCGCACCATGGTGCAGGAGTGGACAGCCTGCAAGAAAAACAGCACAGCCTGATTGACCCGTGCAATGCACACCAATAATCAGGAGAAGGAGGAGGTGCCTGTGCGCAGCGCGCAGAATGATCCACTGTCTCCTCCTCCGCCACGTCTGCGCGCCACTCTTAGGGTGGGGATGATGTCATCATACGCATTGGGCCTCGCGCAATTAAAAGTGCGTGTAACTGCCTGCAGCATCACGAGTGACGACAGAGGCACTGTGCGCACTTGACTGGAGCTTGCGGGCAGCCGTAATTTAATTATTCCTAGGCTAGCCCCCCCCCTAACTGCTGCCAACAACAGGTGAGTTTTTCCCTCCACTGCAGTCATCAGCAATTAATGATTCATGGTTGCACAGTAGGCACAGGGCTGGCGTTGCACCGGGCGCAGTGGTGGAGTCAATTTTATTTTATTTGATTGACTTGTTGTGAACAGGGCGGAGGGCGGAAGCAGGGCAGAGCACGTTAGCCTCACTGTTGCGTGCTCAGCCTCTCACAGGACCGTTGCGGGTGCAGGCAATAAATCAAAATTTGTAATTATGATGATGAATCAATCATCATCATGATTACAATTTTTGATTTGGTGCGCATGGTACGGGCGGCCAGGCCGCGATTAAAGTAGAAGAACTGAACTAAGCTAATGCAGGCTGGCTGCTTCGTTTGTTCTCCTACTTTAATCGCTGTGAGAAGTTAGCCTGGCATATGATGTCCACTATTCTAGTGGGCACCTTGCACCAGTCTAAACGACCCTTATTGATGGTGGTTGTAAAGTCAACCTTATAGACAAGCTATCCTAGTGGTAGCATGGACCAGTAGTCTTAGGCTAAACTCCAAAGAGCATGTGAAGCTGTTTGTTTTACCAATTATAATCCCTTGAATACCAAATGAAAGGACACCACACAAGGTATATATCAAATATATATGTATTTATTTCTAACACAACCCCTCTGAACTGTTTATGAGGTCAGAGATCGAAGCACATCACAAGTTACTTAAATAGCATACGATAAGTTGCACAAATACTGTTTTGCCCCCTAGGGCCTCACAAACCATATACTTAGTAAGTGGTATAAGAACCACTTCCGAAATAGTGAATAGGCCTAGGGCCTAGGGAATCGCTGGGGCTACACTAGACAACCAAAGGTTAGGAAGTAGGAGACCCACGGGAGACGCGTGCAGTGTCTAAACACAGTCGCGAGTTACCATTGACTTAGAATGGAGAACGTAAAAGTTACAAAGTTAAAGATTTAGGGCCCCTACGGATGGACTATGACAAAACCACTTTAGACTAGGACACTTAGATAGTCAATACCCACGGGAGCACCGGAGTACTCGAATTACCTCACCCAGGGAAGCCGGGTGCATAGGTGTCTTTTGGTGTCGGGTTTCGTCGATGTTTTCTATGGAGATCTGCGAAGAAGTGCTGCAGGCTACCAGAGGAAAAGCGCCCGGGTGGATCCGAGGGCGGATCGAGGAACTGAAGAACCTGAAAGCAGAGGGGACAGAGTCTGGGTCACTAGCCAGTGACCAGGGAGGAACCAGAAAGGAACCAGGCGATGTCGAGGAGATTTCAGGTGAAGCGGTGAAGCTTGTCTCTGCAGCCACGAGGACCAGGAGGCGTCGACAACCAGGAGCTGGATTCAAGCTGTCCCACGAAGGATCTAGTTGACTGTGGTGTCGGTATCCGGATTGGACCCAACAAGCCTTGGCAACCGCAACCCCTGCAGGAAGTGAATATTGGCTTCGAGTCAGACCAGCAAGGTCTGGGGAGCTTGGAGCAACCAGACCAGTGATGTAAATTCAAAAAGAAGTCTTCAGGGGGCTAACTAGCCAGCGGGCTAGCAACCAGGAACATGCGTCGAGTGTGGAGGACTGAGCTTTGGTGCAAATGGCGCTCGGGTCTGGGGCTTCTCATACCCCAATGCACAACTGCGAGGTTACCTCGGGAGTCAAGCAGTTAGCAAAATGCAGGAAGTCCAGGGTGTCCGTTCCCACGTCTCTTGTGTCCGCCACGGGTCCCAGCTTTGCTGTGGATGTGGATCGGAGTTGGAGAAGTCTGGTAGTCCATTTCCTAAGTCCCTGAGTCTTTGGGTTCCGGCAGGAGCGTCGACAAAGCAAACCGGCAAGTTACTGGCAAGTGACCACCCTGTTTGCACAGGGTGGTCACTCCTTGACCACAAGGAAGATGTCTTCAGTCTTCTAGTTGATATAGAACGTCGAAGGTCCAAGAGTTTCGTATCAGAGTTTCATTCCAGGATAATCTAAAGTCTGTAGACACAGCTCCTATCTTTATACTGATTTTAGGGGGTTGGTTACCTGCTAGGACCCTCCTATAGGTGGACCTGGGAAGGGAATGGTTACACCCCTTTCCCTTTGTCTAGTTTCACACCAGAGTGGGGCTGGAGTGCCCCAGGAACTGGTTTGAATGGGGCTATGCATGTAGCACCTTGTGTGCCCCAGGTAGTGTCTGGAAAAGCATCTTTCCATTCAACCCACCCTGCCCCAATACACTACAGGCTGTCTGGGGAGGGGCTAGCACCTCCCTCGACGGGAAAACTATTGTCCAGGCCTCTCTTGCTTGAGTTTCATCCAACAGCAGGAGGTCAGACTCGTGTCTGTGGCAGCAGTATCCATTTTGTGATGCTGGGGCTCTGTTTAACTTTAACCGGGTAAAGCAGTAACTTACATGCCTATTCCCTCTAGAAGGGTGGAATGCTACCCCCACCACCAGAACTGGTGGGGGGTAGTATTCCAAAGTGTTTGACACCTTAAACAACATGTTTTGATAAAGCCAAACCAAAGTTAGTATTAACCGCGAGGTTTATAATGCACTTAAGAGTATATGGTATGGCTATATCATAGAACCGCTATAATGAGATGGTTCCGAAAGCTGCAGAGGGGCTCAGCTCATACTAGGGCACCCTCTCACATAAAACCAAGCACTCTTCCTCCAGGATTGTTAAGGCCTGCCATAGGAGTGCCTTATAGGTTACTGAGGGCTAGATGTAGGTAAGTGGTATTTACCGATTCATAAATACCGAATTTTACCGATTCGGTATTTATGAATCGGTAAATATTAAGGGGGGAGATGTAGGTAATTCCAGATGTGGAATTACCGAATCGGTAGTATTCGGTATTTACCGATTCGGTAATTACCGAATCGGTATTTCCTATTGATTCCTATGGGCTGTGAAGCCCATAGGAATCAATGGAAAATATTGATTCGGTAATTACCGAATCGGTAAATACCGAATACTGCAAGGGTGCAGGGGGTGTCACTTTGACACTCTCTGGCACCACTGTTTTAGGCTTGTGTGCCATGTGGCACACATACATGCCCTTAGGGGATGTATGTTTGCCACATGGCACAGGTGTACATGCACAGATGTGCATGTACACCTGCATCGGTATTTTACCATGCAATTGTATTGCATGGTAAAATACCGATTTTCAAAGCCCTGTGTCAATGTGCAACATGGCACCTACATACCGAAAATGCATTTTCGGTAATTTTACCGACAGGTATATTTACCGATTCGGTAAAATTACCGAAAATGCCTGTTTTTTTCCCCCTACATCTCAAAATCCAATTACCGGTCGGTAACGGCCGAATTCGGCCGTTACCGACCGGTAATTGCCCACCTACATCTGGCCCCGAGTGTCTATATATAAGGTAGATATAGATATACTATTTTTTATACAAGATTTGTAATGCGCATGGCTGCCCCAGCGACGAGGCTTCTCAGCGCAACCAGAGACTGTCAGAGCGATCGGGGAGACTAACAAGTGCGAAAAGTTACAGAGTGGTGAACAACCATGTTTTTAATGATTTCCGAAATGTCAGAAGATTGGGAATCGCTCGAATGCTAACTGGAAGAGAATTCCAAAGTTTAGCTGCCATAAAACCAAATGAGCGACCCCCAGCCCTTGCTTTCCTCACTCGAGGGACACAGACCAAACCATGGTGTGCGGAGCGCAAAACGCGCCTAGGCAAATAGGGCTTCAGCAGGTCTGATAGACCAGTAGGGGCTTGCTGTTTCAGGATTTTGTTGCCAGTGCATATCACCTTAAACTGAATACGGGCTGCAATCGGCAACCGGTGCAGTTTCAGAAGCACTCGCCCAACAGATTGAGATCTTGGGAGTCCCACTAGCATGCGAGCTGCCACATTTTGGACCCTCTGCAGTCGTTTGATACTCGCCTTATAGGCACCTAGATATAGGGCATTGCCATAGTCAAGCCTCGCAAGAATGGAGGCTTGCATGATGGTTTGGCAAACGCTGGGCGGAAAGAGACCAAGCAAAGGCCTCAGTCCTCTCAGGAGCCCAAAGCAAACAGCAGCAACAGCTCTGGTCTGCTTCTCAAATGTTAAACCGGAGTCGAACCAAACACCCAGGTTCTTTACCGCCTCCTTCGGAGGCGGGGCAGGATTCAAATGTTCAGGCCACCACTGCTCTGACCAGAGCTCCTGGTCCTTTCCATATAAAAGAATCTCAGACTTTCCCTCTAGGGGTCCCACATAAAGATTGAATAACAGTGGGCTCAAAATAGAGCCCTGGGGTACCCCTCTACACAGGGCATGGTCCTGCGAATGGAAAGGGCGCACAGATACCTGGAATGACCGCCCTTCCAAAAAGGATTGAATCCAGGCCAGAGCCTCACCTCTGACTCCAATTGTCCAAAGCCGTTGGAGAAGGATCGTATGGGACACCGTATCAAAAGCGGCGCTTAGATCCAACAGGACCAAGGCCGCGGAGTCGCCTTCATCCAACCGACTACGAATAGTCTCTGTAACAACAAGAAGAGATGATTCGGTGCTATGACGGGGACGAAACCCGTGTTGGGAAGGGTCAATGATATTGTGCCCCTCTATGTGCCTCCATCACCTTAGCCATGAACGGCAGTTGGGAAATGGGGCAATAGTTACCAGGATCGTCCAAATCAAGTGATGGTTTCTTTAATATTGGGATGATTTTAGCATGTTTCCACGCCCTTGGGATGGAGGCTGATTTCAATGACAAATTGGCCAGTTCGAGGGCCGCGGGGGCAATAGATGATAGGGACTGGTGAAAGTAGGATGCCGCCATTGGATCCGCAGGTGAACCCGACTTGATTTTTACACTTAGCATCTTGAACTCCTGAAGCGACAGCAATGGAAAACACAACAGGCCCCCACTCGGCCCAGCATCTGACCCTTCCACCAGAGCATCCTCACTAGGGAGACTCCCTGTAGAAAGGCCCTGATAGATCTGCTCTACTTTCTCCACAAAGTGGTGAGCTAAGGCCTCACAGTGATGATTTGAATCCACAGGGGAAGTATTAGGCAGGCCTGCACTCTTCATATTTTTAAGCAGCGAGAAGATGGTCTTAGTCGGATTAGCGCTGTTCAGGATTTTATTGGCCACAAACTCAGCCCGCGTTTTGCGGATGGGCTTGTGATAATCTTTCACTGCCTCTCGATAAACTGCTTTGGCCACAGTCTCATAAGAGCGGCGCCAGGCACGTTCCAGTTGCTTACAACCCTTCTTTGCCTGCATTAGTAGGTCTGTGAACCAGGGATTAGATGGCCCACGTCTCTTACCTCCCTGTTGTGCTGGAATGCCGATATCCAAACCAGCAACCAGCCAATCATGCAAGCACTCTTGTGCCTCCTCGATATCCGCAGGGAGCTGAGGTCTCAGCTCTGCCAACTGAGTGGCGAGCGACTCTTGATCTAACATATACCAGGGCCGTTTGGCCATGACTACAGGATGGGCCACTTCAGCTCTGCCCTGCCACCGCAGAGAGAATGGAATAACTGAGTGGTCAGTCCAAGTCAGTGGAACCGGGGAAAGGATTTTTAGGCATTCTATGTTGGAAAAGATGGGGTCAAGTAGATGCCCGGCCACATGTGTGCCCTCCAAGACCAATTGCGGTAACTGAAAAGCTTCTAAGTCCGCTAAGAAATTGGAGATCTCAGCCTTACCTTCCAACTCAAGGTGGAGATTAAGATCTCCCAAGATAGTAAAGTTCGCTACTTTACTAGCTATAGGTCCAATTCTATTCACAAGATCCTCACGAATGTTCTCAGAGGGCCCCGGAGGTCTATGGATTAAAAAAACGGACATAGTCAGATTGCAATTAAGCTCAATTCTGAACAGAGCACTCCCACAGCCTGCTATTTTTTCCTTCGACAGACTGACGGCAAATATGGCTTTGGCTATTATCGCAATACCGCCCCCTCCTCCCCCTTCTCTGTTGATGTTATATAAGATAAAACCATCCGGAAGGGCCAGCCCTGGTTCCGCCACAGTGTCATGGGTCAGCCAAGTTTCTGTGAGAGAGAGGGCATCAGGGGCCTCAGCCATAAGAAGGTCAAATATTTGTGCGTAATGACTCACCATAGAGCGACAATTTAAACTGAGAAACTTGTATACAGTTTGACTAGAAGTACATAGAGACTGTTCCACCCCACTGACCTTGAAAGTGCAACTATCGCATGCATAATTCGGCTCGTGAAAGGCCCACGGTACCGCTAAGCACTCAGAGGCCAGCCCCATCAGTTCCTCACGGGAATAACGGAGAATATCACCAGTGGAAGGTGCAGGGGTCCTGGCGTCTGGCGTCCACCTGGCACGCGCAGGCGGGCTTGCCTTTGGCTCGCCCGCTGCGCGCGTCCGCTGTGCGCGTCCGCAGCGTGAGCGCCTAAGTGAGATCATTTATAGTGACCCAGGAAGTGGCCAGGCAGGCGATTCTGCAAACACTAGTCTGCAGGTTCGGCAATCCTCCCCCAAGATGGCGCACAACCTCTCTCCCTTGTCCCGTGTAATTAATCCAAGAAGGTGGCAGCAGTAATGGGGTAAGTGTATTTAAAAAGCGGCGAAAATGACAATAATCTATACTAATATAATAAAGAGAGAGCCCAAACCTTTGAGGTGGGTAATCTCAGGAACCACAGCACCAATCACAACACCCAATACAGCGTTGGAAAGGGCAGTTGCAGCAGAAGGACATAGGCTATGCAGACGCCCACCATATACATTTAAAAGGTAAAAGAACCGTGCCAGCAAAGTAGTCCCTTGTGGGCATGTCTGCGTTGTGCTGTGGGCATGTGCTGGGGGCGTGACAAACGCTGGGGGCGTGTGGTACGTTCCGCCCTTCATGCCATGTCTCATATCATGGGCTGTGGGCGTGTGCTGGGGGCGTGGGCGTGTGCGGGGCGCGTGATTACGGAAACAAAAGCGAGTGTTGTGCCCAATATTTCATTCTTTTTTCTTCCCAGGTTCTGTACATTCCAGCTCCAGGTGTCCACCCTGCTCCCTTTAAATACACCTGCACACCATAATCATAACTCACCCTTACTCCTTAAAATACACCAACACCCTTAAACACTAACCCATCTTAACCCTATAAATATACCCTGTACCCCAAAACCCAAACCTATCCCTAATCCCTAAAAATACCCCTGTACCCCAAAACCCAAACCTAGCCCTGAACCCTATAAATACCCCTGTACCTCAAAACCCAAACCTACCCCTGAACCCTAAAAATACCCCTGTACCCCAAAACCCAAACCTAGCCCTGAACCCTACAAATACCCCTGTACCCCAAAACCCAAATCTACCCCTGAACCCTAAAATACCCCTGTACCCCAAATCTCAAACCTAGCCCTGAACCCTTAAAATACCCCTGTACCCCAAAACCCAAACCTACCCCTGAACCCTAAAAATACCCCTGTTCCCCAAAACCCAAACCTAGCCCTGAACCATAAAAATAACCCTGTACCCCAAAACCCAAACCTACCCTGAACCCTAAAATACCCCTGTACCCCAAAACCCAAACATAGCCTTGAACACTTGAAATACCCCTGTACCCCAAAACCCAAACCCACCCCTGAACCCTAAAAATATCCCTATACCCCAAAACCCAAACCTAGCCCTGAACCCTAAAAATACCCCTGTACCCCAAAACCCAAACCTATCCCTAAACCCTAAAACTACCCCTGTACCTCATAACGCAAAACTATATCTGAACCCTTAAAATACCCAAACACCCCAAAACATATACCCCTATACCCATTCATGCATTTACAACGAATTTCGTGGGAAAGCATATAAAATGTGATGCCATGCGTTATAATGGCATTGCGGAGTCATGGTACTTTCGTAATGAAAGTATGCGGAGTGATGGTATGCGGAAAGAAAGTTGCGCAATAATGGGTGTTTACCCTCCCCCGGTAAGTATATTGGCAGCGCGGTGGCCCACATCTCCAGCAACATACTCATGTTTTTTCACAACCGATTTGAAAAATGCACAGGTCTCTCTCATTGATGGCCAGCACCGACATACACTTTTATAAACACCTCCCGCCACAAGTTCTAGAATTGCGAACTTTTATGCTGGGGAGCTACGTTCGAATCTCTGCATCAGCTCAACATCCTGTGATTCCAGGCAAATCGCTTTGTCTCCCCGTGCCTACCACAAATGAATGTGTTCTTCCGTAATGTAAATTGTGCTCATGCCATGTTGTCGAGTTCGCGCTATATAATATTGCAAGGAAAAATAAAGTAGGGAAACTCGAGTTCACACACTACTGAACGCGCACTCTTAAGTGCATCAGCAGTGCACTGTGAATCGGAGCGTTTCACAGGCATGTCACAGATAAGAAATGCTATCAAACAAAATCCTACAAAACAATATACTACTGGCCGGCAGCAATTCATACCCCGACAACGTCGGGACGGGCTGATAGTAATAAAATAAAAGTTCCCCCCACACAACAATTACATTTTGTGGCAAAGGTAAGAATTAGATTTAAAAAGCGATGCAAAAGCTCCCGGCTCACGCCTCAGGAGTCTGGTTAGCTGCGCGGGCGCCTAAGTGGGGTCATTTATAGTGACCCAGGAAGTGGCCAGGCAGGCGATTCTGCAAACACTAGTCTGCAGGCACGGCAATCCTCCCCCAAGATGGCGCACAACCTCTCTCCCTTGTCCCGTGTAATTAATCCAAGAAGGTGGCAGCAGTAATGGGGTAAGTGTATTTAAAAAGCGGCGAAAATGACAATAATAATAAAATAAAAGTTCCCCCCACACAACAATTCAATTTTGTGGCAAAGATAAGAATTAGATTTAAAACGCGATGCAAAAGCTCCCAGCTCACGCCTCAGGAGTCTGGTCTATATCTAAGTAAGGGGTGATTACACCGCCTTACCCAAGCTGAGTGATCCGCCTGTGGTGTCAGTTTGGATGGCCAGCCAGGGGTGGCGTAATACATGCTGCAGCCCCTGGTAGGCCTTGGATGCACCTATGCCCTGGGTACCTATGGTACACTATACAGGGGCTCACAAAGGTGACCCACTACCAATCCAGGTATGTACCTAAAGTACATGGTATCAGTTTAGAGAGAGAACAGCTGGGCTGTGGGTCTTATTAGCAGGCCCACAGCCACACTAAAGTCGAAAAACCAGAGAATCACAGCAAAAAGTGGGGGTGACCTTAGGAAGCAGACCATACTCTCCTACAATCGCAGCCTATTGTGATTGATGCATCAGCCTCTCGGGGGCTGCATGGGGTGGTCGCAGCCAACGAAAGTAAATAACATTCCCAATGAATTTTTTTGCACATACCATCAGATTGGGGCCTAATCTGACGGTATGTGCAAAAAAAAGGAAACGGAGCAAACACTATTTATGGCACGTGGAATCGTTGTCAATTATTACAAGAACGAAATGAGTTCGAGAGACACATGGTAACACACAGCCTTTTTACAAGCCCATCTTGAATGTAAGGGTCTCCCGTGTTTCTGGACAGGCATCGAGCAAGTAGACGGCTCCCTTCTGTAAATGGCTGACCTTCCCACTGGAAGCGAGCTTAGAAAAAGGAAAATAGCAGCGGTTGTTTTGCCCCAGGCAGAAAACCTAGTGTTACGCCAATCGGTTCAGAAGAAACAAGCTATTGCCTTTTGCTATATCTATGTAGCCTGCTTGTGAGAGAGCAGGGAGAGAGACGTCTCAGATGGAGGAAAGGAGTGCAGCATGGAGGGCATAATGACTTCCACCCCTGACCCCGCATTCCCACCATCAAAATGTGATTTGCGGCCAGCATGGCCGCCCACACTCACTCCACTCCACTGTGCAGCGCAGAACCAGGATGAATCATTTCCACAGACAGGACCAGGCCAGAGCCGACTGTGGTCTGTGGAGAGATGTTCCCAGGAATCATTTTCACAGACAGTAACAGACCGGGGCTGTGGATAAATGTTCCCAGAGCATTAATAATCATTTCCACAGTCAGGAACAGGCCAGGCTGAGGTCTGGTAGTGAAGTTGTGGCTGTGGTACACTCTTGGGGGCATATTATCAAGCAGGGCGATAGGCAATTATCGCCACATTAGCGGCCGTTTTCGGCTGCTAAGCGGTGATAATTCTATCGCCTATTAGCAAGCTGTCGTTAACTGATGTTAGCGACAGCTCGTAGGTGATAGCGAGAGGTTTGGGGACCGCTTTGCATGTCAGCGATGTTTATCGCTAATGACATGCAAAGTGGGCGTACCCAACCAGTTAGCGACTGACAGCAGTCGCTATCGCCTATTAGCAAGGCAGGCGAAGGCGATGGAAATATTTGCGCTAAGCGCGAATATCTCCAAATACTAACACCTGTCCAGACCAGTACTTAGCCATGTTATCCAATGGGAGATGGATAACATGGCTAAGAGCATTTTGCCGCTAATGCGTGAATATCGCTGTATTCTCAGCAATATTCACGCAGTTTGCCGCTATCGCTGGATATTTTAGCACAATGGAGAAAAAACGTTGCTAATAGCATGTTTTCTCCGCTAACATATCCAGCGATAGGCAACGATAAAAAAAAAACGCTAAGCGCATTTAGCGATAAATATCACTATTCCTTGGTAATATGCCTCTGGGTGTGTTAGATGTTATTGTGACAGTGGTGTCTTTGGCAGCAACAGGTGTGTGCATGCCACAGATGTGTGTTTTGCTGTGATGTGGCCTCTGCTGCATCCCTGTGCTGTTTGGTGTCCATCGCTGTCCGTGCTGCGCGTCATGACTTATGTGCTTTGTACCACTATGCGCCTGCCCTGTACTGTGTGTTGTGTGACTGTTATCTGTGCTATATCATTGTGCTTTTGATCTGTGCTGTATGTACATCTGATTGACAGCATGTGTTTGACGTGTATACCACTGTGCCATTGTGTGTGTTTTTTATACATATTGAGAGTAAGTGATTTATTTGATCAATTTATGATAATTTACATCACCAAGTAAAAACATACTCGTAAAAATAAAAAATCTAAAAGAAACATTTTACAGCATCATTAATTTCAAAATTACTATACAAAATAAAAAATAAATTTTACTATGTCATTAATATAAAATTCAGCTATACAAAAAAGACAGTTGCAGTAGTTTCCAAACTACTTAATAGCCATGAGGAGAGCAGTTCTCTTGGGTAGCTAACATTTTCCTTACTTACATATTAATGTATTTCTTGGGATATAACCGTATCACTGTTTTTCTGGCTGTGACATGTATGTGTGTCTCTTACAGTGTGTACACTGTCTCTGTGTGATTGCATCCGTCTGGATCTTTGTGTCTAGCTTCATTGTGTGCTAAAATGGCACCACCATGACTTTGTCTGCCTCTGTGACAGTGTCTAAATGCTTGTCTGACAGAGTTTCCATGTGTAATGTAAATAAATGTCTGATTGTCTCTTGTTTGCCTTTCTGCACGTGTGGTTATTTTTGTGTATCTGTCTGGTGCCGTCATCTCTGATTGTTTAAGCACCTTTGAGTGGGATGATAGTATAGATAAAGAATATTTGATTGATGGTATTAGCCGATACTCACGTTCTATACAGCTATGGCTACATTCTCCAGTACAGCCATGGGAACATTCTGTGGTACAATAATGCACATATACTACAGTAGGATACCAGCATGTTTTGCGGTGCATTAATGCCTATTCTGTAGGGCAATAATAGCCATTCTCTGAAGTGAAATGATGGCATAGTCTCTAGTACAGTTGTGGCCTCTTTCCTGTAGGAGAGTGATTGCATTAGTAGTACACTTATACCATATTCTGTAGAGTACAGTCATGGGACCATTCTGTAGTACAATAATGAACATATACCATAGTATGAAACATCATTACATTAATGCCCACTCTACAGTGCACTAATAGCCTTATTCTTTAGTGAAATTATGACATGTTCTGTATGGTAGCAAGGACATTCTATAATACACTTATTGCATATTCTGTACTACAATCATTGCATATTTTGTAGTACAGAAGCACAGAGATGGTGGTCATATTCGGTACAAAGTTGGCTACACCCGGAAGTACAGTCAAGGGGACATTCTGTACGGGACATTCTGTACTACATTAATGGGCATATACTGCCGTACCGTAATGACATGTTATTCAGTAAATTGTTACCCGTTTTGCTATAATACAATAAGATCTATATTATCTACAACTATTCCTTTATTCTGTAGAGAAAGAATATTGCATGATGTGGAATAACAATGGCGCTTTGGTGTAGTGAGAGTACAATTATAAGTAAATTAGTGCTGTGTTCTGTAGTGAAATTATGGAAATGTCTATCTCTCTCTCTCTTTTTCTCTCTCCCCTTTCTCTCTCTCTCTCCTTTCTCTCTCTCCCCCTTTCTCTCTCTCTCTCTCTCTCTCTCTCCATCCTTTCTATCTCTTTTTCACTCCCCTTTCTCTCTCTCTCTCTCCCCTTTCTCTCTCTCTCCTTTCTCTCTCTCTCGCTCTCTCTCTCTCTCTACCTCCTTTCTCTCTATCTCTTTCTCTCCCCTTTCTCTCTCTCTCTCCCCTTTCGCTCTCTCACTCCCCTTTCTCTCTCTCTCTCTCCCCTTTCTCTCTCTCTCTCTCCTTCTCTCTCTCTCTCTCTCTCTCTCCCTCCTCTCACTCTGCATCCCTCTCTCTCTCCCTCTCCTTCTCTCTTTCTCGATCCCTCACTCACACTCCCACTCTCTGTCTCTTTCTCTCTTGCGCCCCCTCTCTTTCGCCCTCCCTCCATTGCCCTCCCTCCCTCTCTCTTTCTTTCTCTCACCCCCTCTCCCTTTCTCTCTCTCCCTCCCTTGCTCCCTCCCTCACTCTCTCTCTTTCCCTCTCTCTCTATTTCATTATCCCTCTCTCTCGCTCCCTCACACACTCTATATTTATCCCTCTCTCGCTATCAATCTCTCTCTCTATACCTATCCCTCTCTCGCGCTCTCACTCTCTCTCTTCCACCCTCTATCCCCCTCTCTCCCTCTCTATCACCATATCTCTCTCTTACTCTCTCATTCTCTATCCCTTTCTCTCTATCCTTTTTTCTCTCTTCCTCTCTATCCCTCTCTCTCTTTTCTATCCCTGTATTTCACTCCCTCTCCCTCTCCCTCACACCCTCCCTCTCTCTCCAACTCCCTCTCTCTCTATCTCTCCCTATCCTTCTCTCGCTTTCTTACTCTCATCCCCCTCTCTCTCCACCCTCTCTCTCCCTCCGTTCTCTCTCTGATCCTCTCTCTCTCCCTCCCTCTCTCTCTTGTCCCTCTCTCTATCGCTCCCTCTCTCTCTTTCCATCCCTCTCCCCGTCTTTCTCTCATTCTCTTTTTCTCCCTTTCTCTTCTTCTGTCTCCCTCTCTCTCTCTCTCTCTCTTCCCCCCTCTCTCTCCTCCCCACGTAAAAACATAGCCAGACCTATTGCCGCGGTCAGTGCTTGTTTATGCTCCCAGCGTTTCTATACAATATTTTTTGTCAATGAATGTATTCCTTCCTTCATTTTTCATGAGTGTTCAGACGTCTTGGCGGATCCGCCTGGGGGTTGGGGTAGAGGGGTCAGGGCGCCTCATCACTATTCAGAACACGTGTACCCGGAACAACTGATCTTGCACAAACTGCTTACATTCAGAGGAATAATTGTAATCAGTATTAAGACTTACACTGCATGGGTGTGACATTTCCAGTTTCTGGCCTCAGTGGCTGGGTGGGTAACCTGGTGCTCTTTAATGTCATCATCTACTATTTACTGTGCTTTGAAAGTTGATACAATTGAATATGAAACGAAAAATGTGCTGTAAAATTCCCCATTTTGGTCTGTGATTTTCCAAAATTTACTTGCAGTCGGGCTCGCTCACTACACTCCCTCGCTGCGTGCCGGACGGGGACTGGTCTGGCAAAATTTGCCAAGGCTGCTTTCAGTTCCCAGTCCGGCCCTGATGCCAGTATTGGATTTATTAATACATTCACACAGGAGACCCTACCAGAGGGTCCCCTGAAACCTACCAAACACTGGTGTTGTCCCTGGCTTGTTTTGGCCAGCCTGCCATCACCAGTCTTGTTTCTGGACCCCTGCGTAGAAAGCCAGAGCTCTCTGAATCCATAACCAGTGCCTGTTTGGGCAGAGGTGGTCACACCTTACCCCCCTTCATGATCTGCCTTGGCGGAAGTGGAAACTTTAAAGGACATGCAGCCTTTAAAACCTGCCCCCAGCCTCTGCTGGTAGAAGCAGATTGAACCCCCAACTCCCAGTCCTGATCCACTTTTGGCAGAAGGATTGGCTGGAAAATGTGGTAAAATAGGATGTGGGTCTACCTTCACCCTGCACCAACCCTCAGGTGAAGCAGACGAGGTAGACCCCACTCTTTACTATCCGACCTTTTGTCAATGGAGATATTAGCCAATTAGAGGTCAGGGTATGCCCATCCCCACGTGAGGTGAGTGTATAGAGGTTGTAGATACCGTACAGGTAGATAAACCTTTGGATACTTCCTGGCCTATTGACTGATGCTAGAAACAGCCCCACTCCAGAAAGCTGTACCCTCTTGCCGGTGACTCAGACGGCATACTGCAGCAACATTGGCATGGCCTTCTACTCCGTGACAATCCACTCTGCATCACATCTGTTGGCTGCCCGCTGCTAGTGAACTTCAAACTCCTTGGCGAAATCCTCCTTCCAGTGTCGGCAAGGGTATTCGAGTCGGCGGTCCTCCACTATCCTAATCTACACTGCTTTCGAGCAACTGTGACCGCCTGGTTGGCGATGTTCAGCATCCATTGACCTACAGAGATCTGCTGTTGGTGGCCTCGATGGTAACTGTGTTGGCGGTCTACTGAACTCTATTCAAACCATAAGGTTCTATTGCTTTCTCCGACGACTGCAATGGTAAATATCTGAAGGTATCAACAGCCGAGGGCCCAGATACCAAAAGTACTGCAAACTTTGAACTGCACTGCATTTTCTCTCTGTGATTGAAAGCCTACAAAGTATTTATTGAAGTATCGAACTGTATAAAGTATATTTCTGATTTTATGTCTTCCTTATCAAAATACATATAAAGATAGTGTTATTTTTAAACAAATTAGTATTGTATTTATTCCAGATTGTGTGTCTCATTGATTGTCTCTGTGAGTACAACAAATGCATTATACTGTCCTCTGATAAGCCTAAATGCTCGCCCACACTACCACAAAAAGAGAGATAGTATTATCTACTTACAACCTCTATCTTCCTCTGGGGATACCTTGCACTCTCTACACAGTGTACTTCATTTTAGTACACTGTACAGAGAGGCAGTATCTTACACTTGCTGATAGCTCTGTCATTCTGAGCCAATTATTACAGTACACTGACTAGCACTGTATACCTTGGAGTAGCTCTATTACTCTGTATCATCTAATACAGCGTACTGAGTAGTGCAGTGTAACTTGGAGTAGGTGTCAGTTAGTCGGTACAATATCATCCAGTGTACTGACTAGTACAGTATACCTTCTAGTAGCTCTGGCTCTCTATTCTATTTTCAAAATCTTTTATTCGATTAAGCGTTTTGTTAATCATAAAAAGTACATCATATTTAAACTCTTCATCATAAAAATCACAATTATTACTAATACATTAATACAGTATAAGTTTAAAAGAAGAAAGAAAATAAAAATAAAAAGTCAATACACTTTAGTTCCTAAGCAGAGTTAATACAGGTATTCAGAAATTCACCTAGGGTTCATTTCTAGGGCTTTATGAATTGTTATACATGATTTCAAAAACAAGGCTAAGTTCTTTGCCACATGTTGTGATTCAAGCTGTTGTAATGCTAGAAACGCCGGGCGACAGGTCCTCAACCCCATTTGGCGCAACACTGGTAAAACCCAGCGTTTACGAGATTCAACATAGTAATGACAAAACAATACTACATGCATAGTTGATTGGGGGGAGACCTTGTCACATGGACATTTATCCAATTTGTGTGACCAGTTTAACATTTTAGGAAAAGTAACCAATCGAAAAAACAGATTAAAACGAAACCTGGTTAATAGGTATTTTTCGTGGTTGGATATATAATATGTTAGGTAGGGCTGTATTCCTAGAGACACTTGGGCCATCAAGATATGAGCATTAGATTGCTTAGATACTTCACCAGACATACGGAGTTCCCTTAAATGAATGAGACAATGATGTTTCAGGGTTTTTCTGCTCATCTCGGTGATAGTTGAAGGCTCAATGACATACTGAATAAGGTCAAGATCTTTCAGAAAGTTGACCACATATGCCAACCATGGGATATTTTTCCAGGACGTCATCTCTAGACATTCTAAGATCAGGGCACGTGTGAGGTGGCATTGTGGCTTTGACCAAATACGATGCCATAGGAGCATTGGTTGACATTTGATGTAATCTGTTAGATAGTCAATCCCAAGCTCGATATGACAACCGTATGTGGCGGCACTCCGTGGGAGGGCCAACAAATATTTGACAAAGCCATTTTGGATTTTTTGCAGTTCCGCCGTATTTACGTAGCCCCATACACCGGCTCCGTATGTGGCAATGCTCTGGCATTTAGCTTGATGAATTTTGAGTAATACAGGTGGAGTTGGTTTACCCACTTTTCTGGAGAATGAGACGAGGGCGGAAGTTGCTCGTTGGTAAAGCAATTTCCTGGTTGCCATCGCCCTTTTCCATGTTAGCTGGTCGTCTATTAGGATACCTAGGTAGGGGTATTCCCTAACACGTTCCAGTTTTGATTGCTCAATGCAGAGATGTTTGGAGCTTTTTACCTTGGGCCCTGTTTGCATGACGAAGGTCTTAGTCTTGTTCACCTTTAACCCAAGTGAGAGCATGTAGGTACAATATTTATCCAGCTGCTTCTGAAGCTGCACTATGGTCCTAGCAAAAATTACGGAGTCGTCAGCGTAGAGTAATGCTGGAATAGGGCGTTGGTTGATGGTGGGTAGATCCTGGCTCCCTTCTAGCATGGCTGCTTCCAGACCATTGGTGTATAAGTTGAATAGAAAGGGAGCCAGGACACAGCCCTGTCTTACTCCACGGTTTATTGGAAAAGAGGATGTTAACTCTCCACCCGTACCAAATCTTACGCAGGCCGAGGCGTCGGTGTATAGCTCGCGCAGAAATTTAATAAGGGGAGGGTCAACACCCAACTCCTCCAGAATAGACCACAGCTTGGCGTGGATTACACAGTCAAACGCCGCGCTGAGGTCGACGTAGACCATAAATAGGTTGCCCCGTTTTACCCCAACATACTTTCCTATTAAGAGTGTTAGGTTTAGAGCCTGTTCAACAGTGCCCAGTCCCTCCCGGAATCCATACTGAAGGTCGGTAATGATGTTCTTTTCTGCCGCCCAATCCTGTAAGCGGTCCAGAATTAGACGACCCGCGACCTTACCCAATGAATCCAGGAGGGAGATGGGCCTGTAGCAGGCAGGGTTATTTCTCTCACCTTTTTTAAAAATTGGGAGCAGTATGGAGGAGGACCAGGAGTCCAAAAGGCCAGTATTCAAAACTGCCGCCATTAGCTGGGTGATAATTGGGGACCATAAATCGATGTTTGAGAGAAATATATCTAGTGGGGCACCGTCTGGGCCAGGGGCCTTTCGGGTTTTTGAAGAAGATAGTGCGCTTATGACCTCCCCAAGTGTAACATGGAGGTCAATTGGATAAACCCCTTTTTTTGGGGACGCGCTCGCTGGATTGGGGTGTGCAACGCTTACCGTGGGGGGGTCACTAAAGATTTTAGAAAAGTGAGTCACCCACTCGTCCGCGGTCACAGCTACATCTAGGTATTGATGTGCGTTTACCTCAAGTAGGAAAGGAGATTTCACTACCTGCCAGAATTGAGAGCTGTCCTTACTGTGGCAACTCTCATGTAATTGGGCCCACAATTTGTTTTTATGGTCTTTTTTACAGCTGGTTTGGGCCTGTTTATATTCAGATCTTAATTTAGCTACTTTGCTTTGGTCTCTAGTTCGGTTGTGGAGCTCTTTTTTTAGGGCGGTTAAGGCTTTCCGACATGCCGTATTAAACCAACCTGGCTCAGAGTGGCTACCCGATTTACAGGTTCGAAATAATTCCTTCTGGATAACTTTTAGAATTTCCCCGAAGCTAACAATAATTTGCTCTGGGGGGGATGCCTCAACAAGACAAATGTTTATCCAAGGGAGTGCCTTAGTGATCACCATGCTTGATGTCACTACTGGATCTACCCTTGACCATTTCACGGAATAGCCGTTTGTTTTATCCATGCTCAGTGCCTTTTGAGTCAGTAGGCTCTTCCTTATGTGATGGGGAGCACTCGTAGCCAACTTGAGTACAATACTGTTGGGGAAATGATCGCCTGAGATTTCTGATCCTGTACTGAACTGAAAAAGTGTACCCTTTAAAGAAAATGAACACAGTATAAAATCTATAGTACTAAAACAACCCCTGCCGTGAAAAGTGGGATTAAATTCCACGGGAGGATCTACAAGTTCGTTGGCATAAGTCATTTCCAACGACATTAGGCTATCGTTAAGAGAATCTCCTACAGGAGAGTGGGTAAAATGTGTCAGCGGGCAATCATGTTCGTCTAGGATGCCACAATCGGATTTCTTGTAGTTAGAACACAGTTGTACATTGAAATCCCCTCCCCATAATACGTTACACATTGTTGATGCATGCTTGGCTCGTTGTTCGCCTATAAGTAGAGAAATTGTGGACACAGTTTTCACACATTCTGCGGGAGATAAGTTATTATAAAAATTAATAAGACTATATGACGTACCGTTTTTAAAAATAATCATAAGAATTTGATAATACGGGGTAGTACACTGGAGAGAAATTTTCTTTACTGCAAGATTGTTTGATATATATACCACAAGACCCCCCTTAGGCCTGCTGTGTGCTGATGGGCTGGCTGGAGAGTGGAATGTTATATAGCCTTGTATGTGCAGTGGGTCAATTGTCCATGTCTCTTGGAAGCAAATTATCTGATGTGAGGTAACAAAACCTAACCAAGATGTCGATGATATCTTAGATCGAAGACCAGCTACGTTCCAGAATAATATAGGTACTAGCTGGGTCGACGAAGTTATATTGATATGAGCTGGCCTTCCTTTTTGAGATGGTATATTTGGGGATGAGCTAAAATCGATATTAGGAGAAGAGGACAATATCTCTCGTTGTTTGTCACATGTAGTAATAAGACAAGGCTGACTATCAGCGATGTGGAAGGAATGTACATCCACTGTGTCAGTTAAGGTTACTGTAGTTGGTAAGGGCATTGTTTTGGTCAAAAGAATAGGGGGTAGGGGAGAGCTTGATGGCGTTGAGAAGGGTAACCCTATGGGGGGAGAATTCCTATCGTCCAGGACATTGGCTGTTGGTGGTCAGTCCACCATCTCCAAGCAGTCAAACCTGTTATACGTAGGAACACCCCTCCAATCCAAAGGAGGCCTAGTATCACTACCACCTTGTCCCGACCAGTTTGTCCAATCCGAGTTTCTATTCCAGTTCCCTACCTGAGTCCAGTTCCACTCAGGGGCTAGTGGGAAGGATTTGGCAGGAGGATAAAAAAAGGCTAATCTTTTTGTGCCAATTCCTTCAGAAGATGTTTGGGAGCCCCATGAGGAAATATATTCTACAGTTTGGGGGTCTTCAAAGTTTATTATAATGCAGTCTCCTGGGATGGTTTTTATCTCCTTCCCTACCCTGGGGACTCGGCAAACTGAGACAACTCTATTGTTAGCAAAAGGAGGGAGTGGCCGGTTTGTTGACAACCAGTGTAGTACCTTATTTTTTAAAGACCATCCAGGTTCTTCAGAGTTAGTGTGCAACGCTGGAACCCCGGTCATAATAACGACAAATGGCGTCGCTTCTGGGGGAAGATGGACAGGACGAGCTCCATTACGTCTTGTGTTATAAGCTGCGTTTTTGGAGGCTGGTGTTTTTGCTGCAGTTCGTGTGGTTGATAGGCCGGTAAGTTTACCCGTTGGTGCGGGAGGACCAGAAAGGGAAGAAGTACCAGGCTTTTTTGCAACAGTATTAGTTACTGTTTGCTGCGGTTTTGTACTGGTTGTACCAGTTGGTTTTTGATGGACCACCACTGTAGTGGTCGTCTTTTTGTGAACTTGGGGTGTTTGATGGTGATTTGTTCCCCCTACATTTATTGGTTTTAGGTTGTGTTGTTTAGTCACAGAAAATGAGGGCATAGGGATCGAACTATTCCTGGCTTTTAGTTCGAATGTTAATGTAGTTAGCGATTTTTCGATCTTTAACAGCGCTAATTCAATAGGTTTGAGATGTAATTTAATTAAGGCCTCTATAGAGGCTGATGTAAGTGGATCTTGTAACGAGGGGTCCCGCCCTCTACCTATGACACCGCTCGAGATAGGATTAAGTATGTCAGACGAGAGGTCTATTATTTCTGACATTGTTGTGTTAATCGGGTGTTGGGACATTTCCGGCTGGGATAAGGGTTGGGCTAGTGAGGGAGAATGATCATTAAGTTGTAACAAGAATTCCTGGTGAGAACCGGTAGTGTTTAGGGAAGGGTTCTTGTTTTCTTTTTTTCCCTTGCTCTTTTTCGGGATAGCACCTTCCCTCTGTCCCCTCGTATTAGGAGACGGTAGATTCTCCTCCGGATTTGAAAAGAGAATCGGAGTTCTCTCAATTGATCGAGGAGGATGGGGGGCGGAAAAGTGTGATATTTGTGTTGTGGAGAGGTCTATGGACACCGATAAATCCACAGTCCCTGGAACCGTTTGGGTCTCGTGTTGTAAGTCAGGGGCTAAGGTGCGTTGCGGTGTTATAGCTGATGCCAGTAGGCCCAAAGAGGAGCGCCTGGCTGCAGCTAGGTCCTGTGAGACCCTCCTTTCTAGCAGGAGAACACCTTGATTTATAGCATCATTTGCTTTGGCAATGAATTGGTTTATTGGCCCTATAACCTGGGCGGCATGTACCGCTTTGCTGTTTCTAGTAATTCTGGGTGACATGTTATCAGAAACAGTATACACAGTTACACAGTACAGAGCGAAAAGTCCAAAGTTAGACAGAATAGTTGGGTTGTGTTATTGGGGGCACACAGGATAAGATGTTAATAAGGTGGCCCAGTCCAGTCTTACCCGGTCTTGAACGGGCTTAAACGGGCCCGCCCTTGGTAATAGGAGTTGGTAGGGGGCGTGGCCGCCGGGGGAAGAGGAACCAGCTGAGAGATGTAAAGGCTGCTGGTCCTCGCAGTCCCCCGGTAAAGGCAGCAAGTAGTTTAAAAGTCAAGCGCACGCTGGGAGCATGCAGGCAGTCCGCCGAATGCGGAATAGCTCCCACCAGCGGCGCGACCTCCCAGCAGAGCCTTTGAAACAGAATACGCCCTCCGTGTGCAGGGGAATCCTTCCTCAGATAATGGCAAGAGTCAATGGAGCAAGTGAGCGGCACCCGCGGAGCGGGTGTCGCGAACGGTAAATAGGAGTTGGTAGGGGGCGTGGCCGCCGGGGGAAGAGGAACCTGCTGAGAGATGTAGAGGCTGCTGGTCCTCGCAGTCCCCCGGTAAAGGCAGCAAGTAGTTTAAAAGTCAAGCGCACGCTGGGAGCATGCAGGCAGTCCGCCGAATGCGGAATAGCTCCCACCAGCGGCGCGACCTCCCAGCAGAGCCTTTGAAACAGAATGCGCCCTCCGTGTGCAGGGGAATCCTTCCTCAGATAATGGCAAGAGTCAATGGAGCAAGTGAGCGGCACCTATTTAATACAGTGTACTGATTAGTATAGCATACCTTTAAGTGGCCCTGTCACTTTGTACCATCTAATACAGTGTACTGCCTAGCACAGTATCCCTTGGAGTAGCTCTGTCACTTTGTAGCATCTAATACAGTGTACTGACTAGTAAAGTGCACTTTGGTGTAGCTCTGATACTCAGTACCATCTAATAAACTGTACTGATTCGTACGGTATACCATGGAGTAGCCCTGTAACTCTGTGCCATCTAATACAATGTGCGGACTAGTACGGTATACCTTGGAGTAGCTATGTCACTCTGTACCATCTAATGAAGTGTACTGACTAGTACGGTATAGTTTGGAATAGCCCTTCCAATTTGTACCATCTAGTAGTGTACTGAGTAGTACAGTATACCTCGGAGTAGCTCAGTTACTCCTTACTTTTCAATACAGTGGATTTATTAGTACAGTATAGGAAACATCTTTTACCCCACAGTCTTAACAATGACATGCCTTTACAATGCAGTCCCTACCCCGACCACGCGCTACTGTACCATTCAAGTCGATACAATTACTTGTTTTAGGAAATGCCGTGTTGGACTGGTGTTGGATATTAAGTCCACACAAAAAACAGGGAGGTCCCCTGACTAATCCAATGTGGGATGAGGGGCAAAATACACAGAAAGTTAAGGACTCCCAGTCAAAAAAGGCTAATGTCCTCAAGCTAAACCTAAACATATGAATTACGGTAGATTAGATTAATAATATAGATGCCCAAAAAATTAAAATAAATGCTCCACTGTGAAAAACAACATAAAAAATGGAAACTTTAAAAACAAAGAGAATATAACAAATGAAATTAAAATATCTTCTTCATTGTATTCAGGTACAATATACACAGAATCTCATATATATCAAAAGACGCAATAAATAAAATCACAATAAAATCACATTGAAAAGTAGAAGTGGACGCAGCGTTTCGGTTTTTTAGAATAAAACAACTTCTTCAGGACAAATTCTAAATAACAAAAAACATAAAATTACTGAATAATCCATTTACAAGTAATACATGTTGTCACAAGTGGGCAAAAGGCAAGTGTATTAGTGAACAAGATTTCTCTTTTTTTAAAAACAGTTAACACATTTTGTAAAGTAACAGCCTACTCTTATCTCTCCAAATTGATATTATTTCTTAAAAAGAAAAACAAAACATATCGATGTCAGAGTTTAACTTATCACAGCCAAATGTAGTGTTGTTCTAACAAAAATCCTTTCAGAGGATATCACTACCACATCTTAATTGACTCATTGACACATCAGTACCCTAGATAGAATCTGATAGTACTCTTCAGCTTAATGCAGTGATAAATAACATAAGCAGCATTATCGTCCATTAGTAGATTATATCATTACAGTAATTCATTAATCCAGTTACATACCTCAAACTGAAATTCATTCACAAGATATCAGAATACGAATCTTGATTTAAAGTTTCAACCGTTACATTCATCGGGAAACAACTGTAATAACATGGATATTACTTCTCACGACTGGTTCCTTGACCTTGATAGAAAATTGTAATGAAAACGTTCTAAAATTTGTACCGGAGATAGTATGAGAATCTGGAAATCTAGCTAAGGTAAATGATTTTAAACCTCAGATCGTGACAGTGGAGGTCCCACGTTGTACGTTGGAGCCACCGGTATTTACTAAAAGGTTCAGCGTTGGCACTATGGAAAAAATTATATAGATATGTAATAGAAGTTTTAATGGGCTGGTTCAACTATCATTATACCCAAAGGTCGCTGGAGCGAACTTACCAATTAAAATGAGGCAACAAAGCTCTATAGCTGCCGACACACTTTCAATTCGGCTTATATGAACGGCATATAGGATACAAGGGATGTCCTCTAGTAAAGTTGCCAAAAGGCTTTAGATAATCTACAAATGGAAAAAGACGCATATGTTTCAAGTTTCATACAGTTAAATTTGGTGAGAAGGTCATTTCAGCTCTCTGATTGTGGCCTAAATATTAAGACTCCTATCTTATCACATCTATGCTTAGTTGATGGCATAACTACCCTCTCTATAAGAGAATTACCGATTCTTGGCCCTTATTTTTTATTAAAATAGTGCTACTTATGCCTGATTGTCTCATCACAAAAAATAATAAGATGGCATCTCGCTGCTTTTAAAAGATAGTGTTGCTCATGCAGCATTAGATATACAATCCTTTAAAAAAATCATCTAGTTGTAATATATAAATTTTTTTAAATGTATGTTGTCCCAACCATATTAATTAAAGCGCTCTCTATAGTAATATATTTCTCTTATTGCGCCATTCTCGGTATGGGGGCGTTCATGAACACAGCCGCGTATTGCGCGAGGTATATATTAAATCTGAACAAAATGCCCACGCTAGTCCATTTAATTGCTCAGACATTGGTATAAGGGAGGCAGATTGCCAAAAAACATAATTGTAACTTCTTCAAGTGTGCTTAGCATTGTAAAGGCACAATTTGCTCGTCAATTGCAACCAACTTAGACGAGAAATCGTCCAGCAAAAACTCCATTCTATGTCCCGCTCACCATTTTAAAAGAATCCGGTCTCCCTGCTCCATCCGTAAACCGCCGTCTCATGTCAGTTTCGTGAAAAAAGTAGAAGCGGAAATTAAGCCTATAAAAAGGACCCAGCCGCCAATCAAAATTGGAGATTGTGACAGTTGATCGCTATTGCATACGAACGCGGCTTCCAGTTTTTCTTTCTTTCAAACGTAGCTTTATTGCTAATCTATTCCGTACGCAAAAAGTATTCACAGTGAGAATAATACGTTTGAAAACGAGTTCTCTATCTTTTCTCAATTACCGCTTTATTCATAAACACGGTTCGTGCACATAAGATTGTGTTGTCGATATTTATATAATATAAGCAATCTGTTTGAGATCATAAGAAATACTGGGAATTACTAACAGCTTCCCACCCGTTAAAGATATAATATTCAGGGCATTTCAATATAGTATTAAAGTTCCCTTATTGATACTCATATTCTAGGATATCATTATGAGGGTAACCTAGTTGTATACTAGCTATCATTATTAATGAAGATCTACCTCATAAATATTATCAATAGGGGGCATAGTGTCTCAGTTATGGATGCAGTATCCCACCTAATGACTAGATGGTTGATATCATTCGGTCAAGTGTAGACATGAATGATACTAGACGATCCGTTCCCAATCTTCTTTACTATTAATGCCACATCTTACTGTATTAAAAGGGGACATATAAAACTGTTCCCGTTTTTTCTTTTACTATTCATGTTTCCGCCCCTAGAGTTCATTTCTACCACCTCTAAACCGCACCATAAGACATCATCACAAGTGTGTCCTGCCTCTTTCCAGTGTTCAGATAGGGGGGCACCTTTTTTCTGAGTTCAAATTCCCGAACGATGTTCGTTCATTCTAATACGAACTTCTCGCTATATAGGCAAGATTACACGGACATTTTATTAAATAAATAAACGTTTTTAGTACGGCAATTCATAAAACTCTTAATTTTAATGGACACATTATTGTGTGTAATGCAATTGCCCTTTAAAATGTTATCGCAATTAACACATTCCCTTACATGGGAATGTCCCCGTGGGTAAAGGTGCCTTATAAATGCTTGGTTGTGTATCCACTTTTCCTTCCCTATATGTATGTACAAGACTGTTTCTTATCGTACGATTCCTTCTGAAGGAGAACATAGGTTTGGGGAGTTTCTCTTTCTTATTGTTAGTCACTAGATGCCAGTTTCTATTTATTATATTTTTGATTTAGTCTTTTTTGACTGGGAGTCCTTAACTTTCTGTGGATATTAAGTCCAACACCTTCTCTAATGATGCACAAACTGGAGTTGGAATAGTAATTTATACTATTCTCAAGTCCAACACCCCTCTAAAGACTTGCGTGGTAAATTAACGAGTGGTAACGTTGCAGTCGTGGTAGTGACTGCATTGTAAAGGCATGCGTGGTAAATGCTTGAGTGTTTCTGTCACACATTCATACGGTATAACTTGGAGTAGCCCTGTCACTTTGCCCCATATAATGGGGTAAAGTATACCTTCTAGTAGCTCCCTCATTTTGCCCCATTGTTAGACTTGGCATCTTTTGGCGTGTTTCCCCTTTGTTTTTGCTTTTTGCCCTCCCAGTTTTGACTCTGTTTTTGTTGGCGTAGTGTTTCTGAGCACTTTTCACACTGCTGATCAGTAGTAACGTGCAAGTGCGCCTGTGGTAAAGTATGTTATGGATTGGTGTTTCCATGATTGGCTGTTTGGCTTTTCTTGTCAGCCCCTAGTAATGTGCACTGAGTGTGCAAGGGCCTGGGAACCAAATGCTATGTGTGGGCGTGCAGCACGGATTGTGCCACCCACGTGAGTAGCCCGGAAAAGGTACCTCAGACCTGCCATTGCAGAGTCTGCGCACAGTTTGTAACTGTCATGTCGACTTGGCCCGTGCACACACTGGCCAGTCCCTAACCTTCCCTTTTCTTAGATGTCAGGCACTCCTATGGTAGGCCCAAAGTACCCCTGTGGGCAGGGTGCAGTGTATGTGAAAGGTATGCCACGGTGTGTGTGGCATGTCAAGATAGTGAATTACAGCCTATTTACTTTTTTTCACTCTTGCAAGTCTATCTGATCCCAATAGGACAGAATCGGACGTTTGTTTATAACATCTTATAAACATAACTGGCCCTGGGAACTAGGTGGGAAGATAAAATGAGTGTGCCTGAACTCAGAATCTAATGATTCATCTTTTAGCAAAGGTGATTTTTACACTCTGTCTTTGAAAATACCACTTTTAGGAAGTAGGTATTTTCTTGCTCAATCATCCTGTGTGCCTCTGCCGGAATGTGGATTGCCTGTCTGGGTTTTGGACAACAGATGGCTAGGAAGCACGGGTGGCTCCCAATAGTCTAGGTAGGTCAGGAAAGGGCTGAATAGACTTGGGCTGCGATGGGGAAAGAGGGAGGAGATTTCCATGCACCTCAAAGGGCCTGGTCTGCCTCTGACAATGCCGTCTCCAACCCCTGCCGGGAAATCACACCAGAGAAGGCAGAACTGGTTCTGGCTGGGCACAGACACCCTCTGCCTAGATGATCAAAGGATTTATGGATACAAATACTGGGGTCCAGACCTCTGAACTTTAGAACTCTTTTTTATCAAGAAGACTGCCAAGAAAAAGAGCTGGAGAAGCTGGAGGCTGGACTACCACTTTGCTGTGTGCTTTGCTGTGTTGGCCTACAGTGGCTGCTTCTGTCATGGGCAGTAAGTATGGACGAAATTTGCGAATTCGCGGTCCGCAATTTTGCAAACAAATACATGAATTCGCGGATTTTCCCACGAAATCGCGGATATTTTTGCGATTTCCACTGGAGTACTTTCTACTGGCTAATCCAGTAAGTGCTCCCTCGTTGGGTAAATGTATAGTGCTTTTACTACACTGCAGCTGTGTAAAGGGCCAGAAGATGTGTCTCCAGTGACCATGTGTGCCTCTGTGCCCTGCTTGTGATCCGGTTTTGTGCCTCTGTGCCCCCCTGCCCCCCCTCTGTGCCCTCCTTGTGATCCGGTTTTTGTGCCTCTGTGCCCTGCTTGTGATCCGGTTTTTGTGCCTCTGTGCCCCTCTGCCCCCTCGTTGCTTGTGCTTGCTCTCCTGCCCCTGCCCCCTCATTGCTTGTTGTGCCTCTGTGCCCTTCTTGTGATCCGGTTTTTGTGCCTCTGTGCCCTGCTTGTGATCCGGTTTTGTGCCTCTGTGCCCCCCTGACCCCCCTCTGTGCCCTGCTTGTGATCCGGTGTTTGTGCCTCTGTGCCCCCCTGCCCCCTCGTTGCTTGTGCTTGCTGCCCCTTCGTTGCTTGTGCTTGCTCTCCTGCCCCTGCCCCCTCGTTGCTTGTTGTGCCTCTGTGCCCTGCTTGTGATATGTTTTTTTTGCCTCTGTGCCCCCCTGCCCCCTCGTTGCTTGTGCTTGCTGCCCCCTCGTTGCTTGTGCTTGCTCTCCTGCCCCTGCCCCCTCGTTGCTTGTTGTGCCTCTGTGCCCTGCTTGTGATCCGGTTTTTGTGCCTCTGTGCCCCCCTGCCCCCTTGTTGCTTGTGCTTGCTGCCCCCTCGCTGCTTGTGCTTGCTCTCCTGCCCCTGCCCCCTTGTTGCTTGTTGTGCCTCTGTGCCCTGCTTGTGATCCAGTTTTTGTGCCTCTGTGCCCTGCTTGTGATCCAGTTTTTGTGCCTCTGTGCCCCCCTGACCCCCCTCTGTGCCCTGCTTGTGATCCAGTGTTTGTGCCGCTGTGCCCCCCTGCCCCCTCGTTGCTTGTGCTTGCTCTCCTGCCCCTGCCCCCTCGTTGCTTGTTGTGCCTCTGTGCCCTGCTTGTGATATGGTTTTTGTGCCTCTGCGCCCCCCTGCCCCCTCGTTGCTTGTGCTTGCTGCCCCCTCATTGCTTGTGCTTGCTTTCCTGACCCTGCCTCCTCGTTGCTTGTTGTGCTTCTGTGCCCTGCTTGTGATCTGGTGTTTGTGCCTCTGTGCCCCCCTACCCCCTCGTTGCTTGTGCTTGCTGCCCCCTCGTTGCTTGTGCTTGCTCTCCGGCCCCTGCCCCCTCGTTGCTTGTTGTGCCTCTGTGCCCTGCTTGTGATACGGTTTTTGTGCCTCTGTGCCCTGCTTGTGATCCGGTTTTTGTGCCTCTGTGCCCCCCTGCCCCCCTCTGTGCCCTGCTTGTGATCCGGTTTTTGTGCCTCTGTGCCCCCTGCCCCCTCGTTGCTTGTGCTTGCTGCCCCCTCGTTGCTTGTGCTTGCTCTCCTGCTCCTGCCCCCTAGTTTCTTGTTGTGCCTCAGTGCCCTGCTTGTGATCTGGTTTTTGTGCCTCTGTGCCCCCCTGCCCCCTTGTTGCTTGTGCTTGCTGCCCCCTCGCTGCTTGTGCTTGCTCTCCTGCCCCTGCCCCCTTGTTGCTTGTTGTGCCTCTGTGCCCTGCTTGTGATCCAGTTTTTGTGCCTCTGTGCCCTGCTTGTGATCCAGTTTTTGTGCCTCTGTGCCCCCCTGACCCCCCTCTGTGCCCTGCTTGTGATCCAGTGTTTGTGCCGCTGTGCCCCCCTGCCCCCTCGTTGCTTGTGCTTGCTCTCCTGCCCCTGCCCCCTCGTTGCTTGTTGTGCCTCTGTGCCCTGCTTGTGATATGGTTTTTGTGCCTCTGCGCCCCCCTGCCCCCTCGTTGCTTGTGCTTGCTGCCCCCTCATTGCTTGTGCTTGCTTTCCTGACCCTGCCTCCTCGTTGCTTGTTGTGCTTCTGTGCCCTGCTTGTGATCCGGTTTTTGTGCCTCTGTGCCCTGCTTGTGATCCGGTTTTTGTGCCTCTGTGCCCCTCTGCCCCCTCGTTGCTTGTGCTTGCTCTCCTGCCCCTGCCCCCTCATTGCTTGTTGTGCCTCTGTGCCCTGCTTGTGATCCGGTTTTTGTGCCTCTGTGCCCTGCTTGTGATCCGGTTTTGTGCCTCTGTGCCCCCCTGACCCCCCTCTGTGCCCTGCTTGTGATCCGGTGTTTGTGCCTCTGTGCCCCCCCTGCCCCCTCGTTGCTTGTGCTTGCTGCCCCTTCGTTGCTTGTGCTTGCTCTCCTGCCCCTGCCCCCTCGTTGCTTGTTGTGCCTCTGTGCCCTGCTTGTGATATGTTTTTTTTGCCTCTGTGCCCCCCTGCCCCCTCGTTGCTTGTGCTTGCTGCCCCCTCGTTGCTTGTGCTTGCTCTCCTGCCCCTGCCCCCTCGTTGCTTGTTGTGCCTCTGTGCCCTGCTTGTGATCCGGTTTTTGTGCCTCTGTGCCCCCCTGCCCCCTTGTTGCTTGTGCTTGCTGCCCCCTCGCTGCTTGTGCTTGCTCTCCTGCCCCTGCCCCCTTGTTGCTTGTTGTGCCTCTGTGCCCTGCTTGTGATCCAGTTTTTGTGCCTCTGTGCCCTGCTTGTGATCCAGTTTTTGTGCCTCTGTGCCCCCCTGACCCCCCTCTGTGCCCTGCTTGTGATCCAGTGTTTGTGCCGCTGTGCCCCCCTGCCCCCTCGTTGCTTGTGCTTGCTCTCCTGCCCCTGCCCCCTCGTTGCTTGTTGTGCCTCTGTGCCCTGCTTGTGATATGGTTTTTGTGCCTCTGCGCCCCCCTGCCCCCTCGTTGCTTGTGCTTGCTGCCCCCTCATTGCTTGTGCTTGCTTTCCTGACCCTGCCTCCTCGTTGCTTGTTGTGCTTCTGTGCCCTGCTTGTGATCTGGTGTTTGTGCCTCTGTGCCCCCCTACCCCCTCGTTGCTTGTGCTTGCTGCCCCCTCGTTGCTTGTGCTTGCTCTCCGGCCCCTGCCCCCTCGTTGCTTGTTGTGCCTCTGTGCCCTGCTTGTGATACGGTTTTTGTGCCTCTGTGCCCTGCTTGTGATCCGGTTTTTGTGCCTCTGTGCCCCCCTGCCCCCCTCTGTGCCCTGCTTGTGATCCGGTTTTTGTGCCTCTGTGCCCCCTGCCCCCTCGTTGCTTGTGCTTGCTGCCCCCTCGTTGCTTGTGCTTGCTCTCCTGCTCCTGCCCCCTAGTTTCTTGTTGTGCCTCAGTGCCCTGCTTGTGATCTGGTTTTTGTGCCTCTGTGCCCCCCTGCCCCCTCGTTGCTTGTGCTTGCTGCCCCCTCGTTGCTTGTGCTTGCTCTCCTGCCCCTGCCTCCTCGTTGCTTGTTGTGCCTCTGTGCCCTGCTTTTGATCCAGTTTTTGTGCCTCTGTGCCCTGCTCGTGATCCGGTTTTTGTGCCTCTGTGCCCCCTTGCCCTCCTTCTGTGCCCTCCTTGTGATCCATAATTTGTGCCTCTGTGCTCCCCTGCCCCCTCGTTGCATGTGCTTGCTGCCCTCTCATTGCTTGTGCTTGCTCTCCTGCCCCGGCCCCCTCGTTGATTGTTGTGCCTCTGTGCCCTGCTTGTGATCCGGTTTTTGTGCCTCTGTGCCCCGCTGTCCCCGCTCTGTGCCCTGTTGTGATATGGTTTTTGTGCCTCTGTGCCCCCCTGCCCCCTCGTTGCTTGTGCTTGCTGCCCCCTTGTTGCTTGTGCCTGCTCTCCTGCCCCTGCCCCCTCGTTGCTTGTTGTGCCTCTGTGCCCTGCTTGTGATCCGGTTTTTGTGCCTCTGTGCCCCCCTGCCCCCCTTTGTGCCCTGTTTATGATCCGGTTTTTGTACTTCTGTGCCCCCCTGCCCCCTATCTGCTTGTGCTTGCTGCCCCCTTGTTGCTTGTGCCTGCTCTCCTGCCCCTGTCCCCTCGTTGCTTGTTGTGCCTCTGTGCCCTGCTTGTGATCCGGTTTTCGTGCCTCTGTGCCCTGCTTGTGATCCGGTGTTTGTGCCTCTGTGCCCCCCTGCCCCCTCATTGCTTGTACTTGCTGCCCCTTCGTTGCTTGTTATATCTGTAAATGCTTCCTGTTGAGGTTTAATTGTTGTTCCTGGCGCCTCGTTGTCTACTTGTAACTATTCTCTGACCATGCTTCGAGGGTCAGAGCAGGGTCAGAGAATAGTTGCAAGTAGGCAACAAGGTGCCAGGAAGCACGTACAGGGTTACAGCAGCAGGTGCCCAAGTTGAAGTTAATTTCTTTGTAACCCTTTTGTAAAGGGTTACAAAGAAATTAGCTTCAACTTGTGCACCTGCTACTGTAACCCTGTAAGTGCTTGAAAATTCGTCCCGCTCGCGAATTCGCAAATTTTCGGCGATTTCGTGAAATCGCAGAAAATCCGCAAATTCCGCGAGCAGAACGAATTTTCTGCCCACACTTAATGGGCAGTGAAAGGCCTGGACTGAACTTCCTGCAATCTACTTTTGTGAGTTTCTCCAAGGGCTTGAGGTAGTGCTTGCCCCCTGTTCAATAAGTCTCAGGAACAACAAAGACTACAAGCTCTTCTGCCCTCAGCACTGAGGACTGTGTGTTGTGTGCTGCGACAGCAGAAAAGCAACTCGACGACGTCTACGACGCTGCTGCTGACTCTGTGTCCTGAAGGCACCGCAGAGGGCACCGCTGCAACGCCACAACGCTACCCTGGTCTCACCGATGACGCCTACTGGTGCAGTCACAAAATTGACTCCGCTGCTTGCACCATGGTTTGAGGGCACCGCTCGTAAAGTTACACGACACACCGTCCTCATACCACGCCGCAGCCTTGGCCCACTGACGCCGGCACCATCGACTCTCGTTCGTCAGCCGACGACAGCACTTCAGCAACGACAATGCCGCTGCACTGCGACCATGGTCTCACCGACTACGCCATCTGATGCAGCCACTGCTCGCGCGGCGACCTGTGGGTAACGTATGCCGCGCCACTGCACTTCGCACCGCAGCACCCGATGCCAGCGCTCCTGATCCCAACAGAAAGGAGCTCGGCCTGCAACGCGAGTGACATCAAGGGCCTTGGTGCCCTGCATCTCTAACAGGTGCTGTTTGCGGGTCTTCCCGACACCATAGCTGTTCATCGACGCCGTGACCAGCCTGAACTGTTTGGATTTGTTTGTTCACGATGCCGTGATAGCCCCAGACGGTGTTATCGACATCAAGGAACAGTTATAAAAGCGTATTTTGATAACTGTTTTGATAACTGTTGATTTTTAAGTACTGTAGTGTGGATTCTTCTAGTTTTTGGTCTTGTATATAAAAATATTGTCCATTTTTCTAAACTGGTGTGGTGTCCTTTTGTAGTGCTTACACTGTATTACTGTTGGTTATGTGCAAATGCTTTACACACTGCCTGTAATATAAGCCTGACTGCTTGTGCCAAGCTACCAAGGAGGTGAGCAGGGGTTATTTTAGGAGAGTAACTCCATTTTAATGACTAGGAACAAGGGTCCCTACCTGGACAAAGGTGCAAGCCCTTGCCAACTAGAGACCCCCATTTCTAACATTAGTTGTCAGCGGTGAGGATAGGACTTGCGTTTGCACTTGACTTACAGTGATTGGTGTGCACTACTACCATATCGCAGACCATTATGTGCCACATGCTAGTCCTTTTTCTTTTTGGCCTATTTTTTGATCTTTGAACTAGCTACTTCGTCATGCCGGTATCAAGAGCATCATCCATTGCATTCTTGGAAATTGCCTTTGAGGAGGATAGGTTGGAACTCTACAATGTTAGGGAATTAAAATCCATTTGCAAGAGCCTAAAAGTCCAAATCAGAGGTCTCACTAGAAAAGACGAGCTACAAAAGGTGCCGAGGGCCTGGGTAGCAGCCAGAAATGCAAGCTGGCAATTTGGCGATCATAGTGGGGAGGTGGAGGGGAATATTCCAAGGGTGGATGTGATTCTGGTAGGAGGGAAGCCCTCCAGGCCAGGCAGCAGTAGCCTGTCCCCAGAGGAGCTGGAGTACAGGCAGGAAGCAAGGAAGTTCGAGTTGAAAGTCTCAGGATGGAAAGTGAGAGGGAAAACAAAAGAATAGCCATGGAAGAAAGGAAGATGTTGTTAGACCATAAGCGAGGTTTTAAGGAGCTGGAGCTAAAGAGTAGGCCCGGCTCAGATGATGGCAGCAACTCGTCAAGACAGGCAGACAGAATCATGCACATCCCTAAGAATGTGAGCAAGGAATTCAAGAAGGGGGATGACATACAAAGGTGGATTTAGGGGCTCGAGGCAGCAATCCACATGAATGGGGTCCCTGAAGAGAATTGGGGAGCAGGATTGTGGCCTCTCTTCCCTGATGAAGCGAGGGACACTTTAATAGCTTTGGGTAAGGGGTATCACCTCACCTATCCAGACATGAAGGACGCCCTCCTCCTCAAGTATGGTCTTACTCCTGAAGAGTACTGGGATCAGTTCAGGTCCAGTAAGAAGTCTGATGCCAGCACTTGGTTGGAATGTGTGGTTGGGTTTTGCCGGTCACTGGATAGTTGGGTGAAGGGCAGTAATATGAGAGATTATCAGGGGCTCTACAATTTGATTGCATGGGAGCACTTGTCCAGTCTATGTTTTGCAGATCTGCGCCAGCACCTAATTGATAGTAAGCTGACTGACCCTAGGAAGCTTACTATGGAGGCTGACTGCTGAGTGAGTACCGGGGTCCACAAGAAAGCGTTTGGGGGTTTTCTAAAGGGCCCCAAACTAACACCAAGGGTAAAGGTTCCCATCCCCCTGGAGATAAGAAACAAGGGGTCTCGTCAGGAAATCCTGCTAAGACCGGCCCCCACAAATGTTTTGCATGTGCCCCCCTGCCCCCTCGTTGCTTGTGCTTGCCCCGGTGGGGCACATGAAGGGGGACCCCAGGTGCTCCAAGGGGGCACAGCCATCCACTGATGGGCAGTCCAAGGTGTTGGCTAGTGTAGTGCTTGGAAAGGAGGAGGAGTACCCACAGGAGGGTGGGGACCCCCCAGAAATGACCCTCGTCTCACTAGGGGACAGTGAGATGGTCCGAGGGACCCAGGTGCCCCCTAACTCAAAGAAATACAGCACCTGGGTGACCATCAATGGGAGAAGGGGAGAGGCTCTCAGCGATACTGGAGCCAGTGTAACCTAAGTCCGGTGTTACCTGGTCTCTGAGGAACAGGTAGTGCCCGGGCATTCCACCAACTAATTGCAGTCGACAATTCAGAGCGCCAGTGTCTGGTGGCACAGATTCCCTTCGAATGGGGGGGGGTCGCAGGTCCCTTGAGGGTGGTTGTGAGCCCTTCCATGCCTGTAGATTGTCTGCTCGGTATCGACTAGGAGCAGTCCTTGTGGATGGATGTTGAGCTAAGGTCCCACTTGTAGATGCTTGAGTTGCCAGAGTGGGCATGCGTGTCCACTCAGTCCATGGCGGCCAGAGAGGGTGATCAGAGGGACCCGGAGACTGAAACAGTGGCCCAGGTCCCTGCCAAGAGAAAGGGCAAGGGGAGCGGAAACTGGCCCGTAAAGTTCCCGCGGCACGGGAGGAGGCAGACCTTTAGGGGGACGCCCCGGTGCCTACATGAGAATAGGTAGCCGAACTGGGGGACATCTCTGAGCTGACCCATTGGCAGCAAGAAGGGGGTCCCACCAGGGAGGAGTTCTGCCGGGAGCAGAAAGAGTGCCCTTCTCTGGAGGGTCTGCAGCGGCAGGCCGCAGCCCAGGTGACTGGTAATCAGTGCAGATCACATTGGATCTACTGGGAGAAAGATCTCCTGTCTAGCGAGCCTAAGGTCGCAGGTGGAACCCCCGGTGCGTCAGGACCTTCCTACTGGGTCTGGCTCATGACGTGCCTTTGGCAGGACATTTGTGACAGGACAAGACCTGTGTGGTGTCACTTACAAGTTCACCACCCCTTACCACCCACAAGGAAACGGTCTGGTAGAAAGGTTCAACCAGACCTTGAAGGGCATGATTAAGGGTCTAACAGACCCCATGAGGCGTAAGTGACATGTCCTCTTGCCGTGCCTTCTCTTTGCCTACAGGGAGGTACCCCAGAAGTCTCTCGTGTTCAGTCCCTTTGAGAGGACCTCTGACTTTGGGGAAGAAAGGCTGGGAGGCAGCTTCCAGGAAAACTCCCTAGGATGTTTTTAGTTACATGCTAGCCCTCCGGAACCAAACTGCCCTCTTCAAGAAACTCGCTCAGGCGAACCTCGAGAGCAGCCAGGAAGAAATGAAGAAGTGGTATGACCAGAATGCCACTCTGGTCGAGTTTCAACCTGGACAAATTGTGTGGGCCATGGCCCCAGAGGAACCTTGTGCCTTACAGGACAAGTGGACTGGGCCGTTTGAGGTGGTGGAGCGCACAATCGTATGCAAAGTTGTAACAGCATATGCCGCAGTCGTGTCACCATTCGGAAGCTTGAAGCATGAAGCATGAACCATCCACCCATAATGCACCATCACATTCAGCAAGAGGAGTATCTTGGAGATCTACTCTCCCTTTCGTTTCTTCTTCTGTTCTAAGAAAACAATCATGCTGTTCTGAAGCATCTAATTCCTCTACAATCGGTAACAACGTAGCTGGGTTAAGAGTGTTACATCTTTTTATGTGCACATGACTCGCTAACAATGTCAACTCATTACCTGACAATCGAGCACTAGTTAAGTGCTGTGTCTTGGTTCTGTTTAAGAACGTGTCTGCTGCATGTGGGACCATTACAATTAACGTGTTATTCATCACTAACCCAGCAGACTGTCGAATAGAAACAGCTGCTGCCGCTGTTGCTCTTAAACAACTTAGCAATGCTTTAGCTACCGGATCCAAAGTCGACGAAAAATATGCACATGGACGCTGCTTGTCTCCAAATAACTGTGTCAACACGTACAATGCACAACCTTCTTTCTCATGGACATACAATGTAAAGGGCTTACTGTAGTTGGGGGTACCCAACACAGGAGCCGAACATAATGCTGTGCGCAATTCAGAAAAACTTTTCTGACACTCTTCAGACCAGGGAACGGTATTCGGTGTATCTTTACACGTTAATGCCACCAAAGGTTTGGCCAACAAGGAAAAATTTGGTATCCATTGTCTACAGTACGATGTAATACCCAAGAAAGCCCGCACTTCTCTCTGTGTTCTTGGCACACTCAATTTCGCTATTGCCTGAATTCTTTCTGGGGTCAGTTTCCTTCCCTCCTTCGATAAGAGATGACCTAAGTAGGTCACTTCTTGTCGACAATATTGCAATTTTGAGAGAGACACTTTGTGATGCAGATCACACAAATGATGCAACAAAGACAACGTGGCTTCTTTACATATTTTTTCAGCATCTGCAGCAACAAGCAAGTCATCAACATACTGAATGAGGGTAGCGCCTTCAGGTAAAACAATCGTATCAAGCTGTGTTTTTAAAGCTTGACTATATTTTGATGGACTTTCACAGTAGCCCAGGAGAGCGCGTTTAAAGCGGAAGCTTTGGCCTCCTAAACTGAAGCCTAAAATATCCCTGCTCTCCTCAGCAATTGGAATGCTGAAGAAAGCATTCTTCAAGTCAATCACCGAAAACCAGGTTGCAGAAGCTGGAATCATAGTCAATAGGGCAGTAATGCCAGGAACCACTGGAAATTGTGGCACAACTATTTTATTCACCTCTCTAAGGTCAATCACACATCTGTACACAGGTGGCTGAGAGGGATCGGTTCGTTTCAAAACAGGCAGAACAGGACTATTGCAAACGTTGCCTCTTGTCTCTTCAATCACATTCTTTTCAATCAAATCGTAAATGATCGCTAACAACACTTTTTCACCTCCACTAGAAATTTTGTATTGGGGAATGCGTGGCATTTTAACATTGGCTTTCAATGTTACAACATATGGTGGTATTTCCAAGAGACCCACATCATTAGGACCAGTAGCCCAAAGAATATCAGGAAGAAACGACAATTCTGTCGGAAGTTTATCCCTTGACAAATACATTGGAGAAACCACTTTCTTACCCAGTGTAAGTTGTACTCCTGAAGGAGAACAGTACAAAGTCGCATACAATCTTTTTACAAGATCTACTCCTAACAAGTTTTCACCACAACCTGTTGTCAGAATAAGGGGTGCTTCGAATTCACAAGGACCAACAGAAAGAGACAAAGGATCCGAAATCGGATTTCTAACCGGGGCGCCAGAAAAACCTACTGATACATTCGTTTCGCCAGACAAAGGTGTGCCAGGGAGTTTGGAGTGCATGATAGAACTCTTTGTAGCACCAGTATCCAACAGAAAAGGCTCTGACACACCTGATGTAATCACCTCAACGTATGGTCCACTCTGATCTACTGGAACTGAAACAACTCCCTCTCTTTGTCTATGGCTGTCCTAGCAATCATTACCTTTCATATGCTCATCTTCTGCATAGTAATCATCAGCATAGTACTGAGCTGTCCTACCAGACGCGTTATTATGTTGATCGAACCTATTCATCGAATTCTGAGGTGGAAGGGAACATGCGTTCTGAGGGATGTTTCCACGTCCTCTACCTCTAGGCGCTTGCTGAACACCTCGACCTCTTGAGCCAGAAACACCATTTGCGCGCTGTAACAAGACAGGGCAACTATATTTAAAATGACCCTCTTCCTTGCAATACGAACACTGATTGGGACCTACAGGGACACGTGGTTGAGTATACTCGACTCTTTGCGAGTTCCTCTGATACTGTTGAGGCTGCTGATAATTATTCTGGCCACCACCACCACGTGGCGGATACGCTTGCTGTAACAGAACCTTCGTTTTCAACTCTTTAGTTTTCTTTTCTACTCTATCTTTCTCGGCTTTGTCTCTATTTTCGTAGTACTGTGCAGTAGCCAATATCTGTGCTGAAGAGGAAACTGCCCAAGAACTCTCTGAATCTTTCAACTTTTTACACAACTCGGGAAGCAGATTGTGCACAAATGTATCGACGAACAATCACTGACCACCTTCTGTGCTCATATCTTGACCGCTGTGGTCGACAAACGTTTCTTCAAACCTGGTGAAGAAATCTGAGACCGTTTCATCTTTCTTCTGCTTGCACGCAGACAATTTGTCCCAATTCACATGCATCGCAGGCATTATAGTTTTCATGTAATCAATGATCCTACTAGGGAGATCGGCTACTAAAGGTTCAGGTTTAGCACCACCGATTTGTAGGGCATCTGCAGCAGCAATATTAGCCCATGAGTCACCTAACTCCTGATCATGATCTGCATGACGAATCTTTCCCCATAAAGGCTGTGGAACAACATTCCCAAATAACATATCGATATCGGCTAAATTCATAATGCATGAACCTGCAGTCTGCGACAATTCCTTGTAATACCCTGCAGGGTTCTTACGGGGATCAGGCAATGTCTGTTTAAGGGCCAAAACTTCAGCTCGCTTCCATGGAACATGTACCCACACACGCTGAAAATGAGGCTGAATAGGTGGGTTAGCTGCTAGGTCCCCTTCCCTCCATTGTGGGGGAACTTCTCTCATGGGATATTGTCTTCCCTTCTTCCTGACAGAAGTATCAGACTCAAACAACGACTTGGAAACACCTTCAGTCCTAAGTGACAGCAACGTCGCAACTGCTTTCTTAACATCTGAACCCACAATTGCGCCTTTTGAAAACTCGAACCGTACATGGCTCAACTCAGGCGGATTAGAGACCAAATCATTTTCCTCTAAATCCTCACACAGAAAAGCACACATTTTCTCAAAAACGTATCTCTGCTTCGATGCTTCCCACTGATGGAAGACATTCATGACAGACTCTAGACCATATTTTGTCGGTTCGGTCATCCATCTATGTGCCAAATAATTCAACGTTTCCTTCTCTCTAGAATCAGGCAGTTGGCTGCGCAACTGCTTACGCTCTGTGTCAGGAGTTACACTTGTTGCACCAAAGAAAGGATATAGAAGACTAGTAACAGTACTAGTCACTCTCTGTCGCACAGAAGGAGAAGTCGATGAAAAGACGAGAGGGAAAGCAGGGTGAGGCAAGGCAGATGCAGAGGCAGTGTCAGGAGAAGTACCAGGAGTGGTAGTCGATATAGTAGTCAAGCTTGTAGGAAGTATAGGAAGAGCAGATGTAAAAGCCGGTGGCCCTTGATGAGACTGCACCGGAGGAGCAGGAGCCAGCTGAAGAGTAGCTGGTGGGTGCTGTGGAGGAGCAGGAGGCAATGCAGCCACAGGTTGCGCAACTAAAGGTTGCGGAGGTGCTGTAGCATTCTGCGCATAGGGGGGTGGCGAATTTAACAAATGTGCCATTAAGGGATCTTTTTCAAGCTCTTTTGCTGCCTCTTGCTGAAGAGGCGGTAAAACTGGATAACATTTATCTATTACCATTTTACGTTGCCTGTGCAACTGCTCACTCATCTGTTCCTCTTCATTATCTTTAAACTGCATAGCAGCTTGCATTATCGAAATATCCCTTTCTCTCTTACTTTTCTTCGCTAATTTAATTTCCTTCTGTTTGGCTTCCTTACGCCATAGGCGGAAAGAGTCAAACATCGCCGGCCGGGCTTTCTTCTTAAAAAGTTTAACCTCCAAATTATCTAGAATTTCCGTGTCAAAACTACCATATTGGGGCCATTTTAAAACACCATCTTTTCTGGTGTATTTGATCCACACTTCATTATATGTGATGGGGCCTACTCCATGTTTCACATACAATTCATAGGTTGGAGTTCCAATCGGAGGAACCGGACACGAGTCCTCCAATCGGGAGTCCCTATTATTCCAACCAAGACAAAACAAATTTCCAAGTCTGCTAAGACCAGGCATCTTCGCTCTCTAGTCTAGCTTCAAACTTCAAAGGATTATCGAATACGATATTCTGAAGGACTGGACTTTTAACAGTACTGAAGGACTGGACTTTTAACAGTACCAGCGGTGTCAGGGAACAACACCTATAACCTTCATGGGATACCTGTTTCGGCGCACAAACTACAGAGACACGGGACACTTCCTTCGGCGTCAAAGATCAGCGTTTATTACTGCAGGGAAACAAGAGTCATAAGAAGTACATGGACATGTAGGTTCTGCGAGTCTGCTTCAATTTGCATATGTAGGTCGCTTTCTTTTATACAAAATGTTGCCATTGCACAACATGTGAACAAAAGATTACAATTCAGTTCCCACAGTAAAACTTCAAAAGGGTCGCTTTTATGTGTTCAGAATCCCGCAACATAATTACAGTAGCAATGCCGGTTCCCAACTGTAAAAGTACATCTTCCCACCATTAGGCACACCCATTAGAGTTGTAAATGACAAAGAAGAGGGGACAAGAGCAGCTGCAAGGAAGTCAGACACGTGTAGAGAAAAGAGTGTGGGGGTAATATCGGAAGCATGATCATAGGATCAAAGAGTTGGATCCCATCTCCTGCACGGCTGTCACAATAGACCGACACGACCAGATTACCCTCAAGCTGAGCCATCTGCCTTTGCTGTGTCATTCCTCCGGCCATAAAGACGCATGAAAGGAATATGCGTCTTCCGCAAGGCTTGGGAACTAGAGGGTCAAGGGGCGAACAGTTACCTGCTCGCTGACTACGTGAGGGCAAGAAACAAAATGGATGCCGTATCTAAAATGGAACCCAAGGGTTCGGATGAAGAACACGTAATATTAGACGAACCCTGGCAGGTAGCGTAGCGAAAATACACACACTTGCCGAACTCGTCATTTACGGTTCGTAGATACCAAACTCGTCCATATTCAGTAATGCCCAGACGGTCGTAATAATTTTCACGGAACCTCAGACGGTCCTTTTGCCCTCATGTAGGCAAGCACTAGTCGGAATCATAATCGATTTCGATACTCATCAGATCATTTAGATGTTGCTGATACATTATTCTATCCTTCAATGCCTCTTTGGTGACAACGGGCTGTCTTATACACGTCGTAGCACAAAGGCCACATAAGGCAGGACCACATTGCACACAAAGACAACATGAGAACAGAAATGTCACAACAACCCCTATGATCATCAGAATCTTCCAACCCCAAGTTGACATCAGACCCCAAAACCATCCCAGTAGCGTCCAATTTCCTTCGTCCACGTGTATGGACTCCGAAATTTTGTGCAACTTAGAGATGGCTTGATAAATCGTTGGAGCGTTATCAGGTATGAATACGCAGCAGCTCGAATGGATGATTTTACAAACCCCACCTCTATCTGCTAGAACGATATCTAGAACCATACGGTTCTGCAACGTCATTAGTCTATCCGCCTGGAGTTCGGCTGTCAAATTACCAAGGGCATTTGCAGTTATGTTGGCAGTTGATTCTACTACACGAGTTAACTGCCTCAGGTTCCTGCTATTAACCATCGGTCCCCAGAACGGTAGGAAACCCTTAAAGAAGTCTCCCGCTTCTTGTCCGGGAGTATCTTCTTTGCTAACCACACCTCTCACAATTCTAGTTCTGTGGTAATCAGAGGCCACAGTGAAAGTCGGAGGCAAAAGATTCGCAATATAGCAGGTACCTGAGAAGTCATGAGGTAACCACGTATAGGCTCGATCATAACATACAAAGTAGGTACCCTTGGCAGGCAGGAAGACAGGGGAGGAGAGCGTCGGTAAGACATACGTCTCGGTACAAGCACTCTCCCCAAACTGAGCTCTCGGATTTCGACCAAGACCTTTCAAGCAGAAATTACCAAGGTGAGGTACAATCCATATCGGTGACGAGCTTTTAAGCTGCCTCTCACCCACTGATAAGCTGTACTCAGCCTCACTTAGTTCCTTATATGCTCGCTCCTCTTCCTCTGGGATGAGCGATGCGTCAAAAATATCTCTATCTAAGTCTGCAATAGCTCTTGCCAGAGTCTTGTGGTACGGGCCAGGACCAGAGTTTGCTGAGCGTGGTTCTCGATGGGGGTAGGAATCTAGTGCGCTACGAAACATAGTTTGTAATGCTCGAGCTGACCCTTGTGCACTATAAGGCAGAACTAAGTACGGAATACCCTTATCCATGGTATGTGGCATTAACCCGCACACCCAACAATTGGTAGTGTTTACCACTAACTGATGCTGATGCAAGAGTTGGATAAAAGAGTTGTTTCTGAATTCCGCACGTCTGACTTGTTCGTGTTGAGGCAGAAGATAAAAGGAATGTGGAGAGACAGTAGAAACGAAATATAGATCATGAGATGGAAGAGTAGGTGTAGCAGAAGACAATAAGAACTGGGACCCATAATATACTCCCCCTACCAGTAACATAGATATGGTGAGGAACAGTATGATCACCTGTGAGAAAAACCATTTCGTATGAAACATTTTATGCAATGCAGATCTTTGCGCCAACATTCCCTCTCTTTTCGACAGCTCAGACAATGATGATTCCATCCCCTAACAACCGTCCGCGACGTTCTTGACGCACTTCGTTCTGAGTAGCGATTACCAATTCCCAGGAGTTCCCAGAAATCGATAAAAGAAACCGACCTTGTGTCGATAGCTGCTAAACAGAAGGAAGTACCCGCACGGCCTTACGGTCAACCTGGATGGCAGGTTCTAGCTAAATAATGTTCTTGGCTGTACGAAAAAAGAATAAAATACACAATATATAGTATCCACTGTTTTCAGAGCAATGTAGAACCTAGAAACAAAAAAATCTTTTTATTTGTGGCTCGTTCGTGGACGAAGAAAGTATCGACTACTCCCAGGGCGAGTCTGTTCTTCGAATAGTGGATTGGACGGTAAAGGAGTGTTCAATTGTTCAGGCGATTGTTCAATAGTCAAATTTTCCAAGGTTGACGTGGAGGAAATTGTTTGAGGGGAATCAACAACAGTGTCAAATACAAGCCGAGCTTCGCTGAATGGAACGAAACGTTGTGGAGTGTCGGTCTCAGATGAAGAAAGACCTCTTCTCATCCAGGTGTCCGACGGCAAAGGAAGCGGAACTTTTTTAGTATGAGTAGCGTGGACCCAATTCCGGCGTCCGTGTAGTCGAACCGCCGTCCTCGTAGCCAGCTGTACCTGAAACGGGCCCACAAATCTCGGTTCAAGGTTCCGTTTTCGTCCGTAGTTCCGGACGAGGATCCAGTCTCCTGGTTGGAGCCGATGACCAGGACCCTCTGTTTGTGACGGCAGAGCCTCAAAGACCTGTTGGTGAATCAAACTCAATTTAGCAGTCAGATCATAGAGATAATCGATCAACATAGGGTATTCAATTCTATCAAATTCTTTAGGTCTTGGGACTCCCCATACATTAGCAGGGCGGCCGAATACAATCTCGTATGGGCTGAGCCCTACTCGAGAGTGTACAGTTGCCCTGGTCGACAGGAGAGCTAGAGGCAAAGCGTCGGGCCATGATAAACCAGTTGTTGCCTGAATTTTAGCCAATTTCAGTTTTAGAGTGCCATTATATCCTTCCACCAAGCCTGCTGATTGTGGATGGTTTGCACTATGAAATTTTTGCACAATCCCTAAACCGCGACACACACTCTTCATCACACTCCCAACAAACTCACTTCCGTTGTCCGACCATACGACCCGAGGCATTCCATACCGAGGAAAATATTCTTTGAGCAAAATTTTTGCCGTGGATAAAGCCGTGTTATCCTTAAGGGGGTAGGCCTCAATCCACCTAGAGAATGCACACACCACAACCAACACATACTTCAAGTTATTACATCGGTCCATGTGGATAAAGTCCAACTGGATGACTTCGAAAGGGTATGTAGGAGGGGCAAAATGGCCAGGAGGAGTGGGGGTGCCCTTACCAGGATTGTGCATCAAACATACCATACAATTCTTAACCACTCTCTCTGCACACTTAGTAATCCCATCATTCTTCCATACATGAGACAACAACTTGCATATGCCTTTCGTGTTGATGTGCGCCATACCATGAGCCATTGTAACAACAGCGAGCACATACGCATCCGGTAACATCCATCTCTGCTTCTCTGATAAATCAACCCAACATCCATTCTCATCCAATCTTCCCGTGCTCTCTCTCCATTTAGTCCTTTCCGTCTCAGTGGCTTCATTCTGTATTCCTTTCACACTTTCAAATGTGTCTTCACACATACCAGTCTCTGTTGGCCATCTCACTGAGTTCGTAACATACATTCTGTTCGTCAAATCTTTAGCCGTCTCTTTAGCCGTTTCATCCGCAAACGCATTACCACGACCCACATCATTCGTTACTTTCTGATGTGCGCTACATTTGACTATGGCCACCTGTTTAGGCAATGTGAGTGCATCTAAAAGATCATTTACAAGCTGACCATGTTGAATCTTCGTGCCATGCGACGTAAAGAATCCTCTCTCTCTCCACAGTCGTCCAAAACTATGTGCCACACCAAACGCATACTGGCTATCTGTAAACACATTCACCCGTTTATCTTTAGACAACATACACGCTCTCGTCAATGCGATCAACTCAGCAGCCTGAGCCGAATTCTGACTTAATCTTGCCCTTTCTACAATCGTTCTCAATGTTACTACAGCATACGCAGTCGTCACATCACCATTCGGCAACTTAAAACAAGAACCATCCACATACAAAGTACCATCAGGATCTGTCAATGGAGTATCTTTTAGGTCAATACGACCCTTGGTCTCCTCCTCAGTTCTGAGATAGCAGTCATGTACTGCTTAACCACTTGACTCTGTGTCGATCGGCAGCAATGTTACTGGATTCAACACATTGCATCGTTTTATCCGTATATGACTGGCCAGCAACGTCAACTCATATCCAGACAACCTTGCGCTCGTCAGATGTTGAGTTTTCGTTCGATTCAATAGAGTGTCAACTGCATGCGGAACCATCACCGTAAGCATATTATCCATGACTAGACCTGCGGACTGTCGAATGGACGCCGCAGCTGCCGCCGTTGCTCTTAAACAACTCGGCAAGGCTCTAGCTACTGGGTCTAAAGTCGAAGAAAAATAGGCACATGGGCGTTGCTTGCCACCAAAAGGTTGTGTCAGAACACTCAACGCGCAACCATCCCTCTCGTGAACGTATAGTGTAAACGGCTTACTGTAGTCAGGAGTGCCCAACACAGGAGCCGAACACAACGCATCACGTAATTCAGAAATACTCTTCTGACACTCTTCAGACCAAGGCACTGGGGATGGAACATCTTTGCACGTAAGAGCTATCAATGGTTTCGCCAACAATGAAAAATTTGGAATCCATTGTCTACAATAGGACGTAATACCTAAAAAGGCACGAACATCTCTTTGGGTTTTTGGCACAGTCATTTGGGAAATCGCTGCAATTCTCTCTGGGGTCAACCTTCTCCCTTGTCTTGACAATAAGTGACCTAGATAGGTTACTTCTTGACAACAATACTGTAGCTTTGAAGGCGATACCTTGTGGTGTAAGTCATGTAGATAGTGTAACAATGATACCGTAGCCGTTTTGCAAATAGCTTCTGTATCGGCTGCCACTAAAAGATCGTCAACGTATTGAATCAAAGCCGCACCTTTAGGTAAAACAAAGGCATCAAGTTGACCTTTAAGTGCTTGGCTGTAGATTGACGGACTCTCACAGTAGCCCTGTGGAGCGCGTTTTAGTCTAAAACTGCGACCACCTAATGAGAATCCGAATAGGTCTCTGCTTTCCTCTGCAATCGGGATGCTAAAGAAAGCATTCTTTAGATCGATCACTGTGAACCAGGAGGCAGATGCCGGAATCATTGTTAGTAAGGCCGTAATGTCGGGAACCACAGGAAATTGTGGAACCACTATTTTGTTCACCTCTCTTAAATCTATTACGAAACGATACACAGGAGGTTTAGTTGGGTCAGTTCGTTTCAGAATTGGCAATACAGGGCTATTACACACGTTTCCACGAGTTTCTTCAACAACACCTTTTCCAATGAGATCATGAACAATTGCTAACAGTGCTCGTTCGCCCTCAAGAGAAATACGATATTGAGGTAAACGTGGTAACCGCGCATTTGGTTTCAATTGAATCACATAGGGTGGAATGTCTAACAGGCCCACATCATTGGGACCTGTGGCCCATAAGGACGCAGGGAGGGAACTCAATTCCGGTGGAAATTTATCGACCGATAAATACATGGGAGAGATCACTCTCCGTCCCAATGTAAGCTCCACTCCTTCGGGGGAACAATACAAAGTTGCATATAATCGTTTTAATAAATCCAGGCCCAAAAGATTCTCACCACAACCTGTAGATAGAATCAGTGGAGCTGTTAGCTCACGAGGTCCAACCATAAGAGGCAAAGGACTAGAGACTGGGTTGCTAACAGGGGCGCCGGAGAATCCAACGGAAACGTTCGTTAAGCCAGACAAAGGTGCGCCAGGGAGTTTCGAATGCATGATAGAACTTTTCGTCGCACCAGTGTCTAACAGAAAAGGCTCAACTACACCCGATGTAGCCACTGCAACGTAAGGCCCACTCTGATCAACCGGAACTGACACTACTCCCTCTCTTTGTCGTTGGCTGTCCTAGTAATGGTCGTTTGCAACAGTCTCATGCTCTACGTAATAATCGTCCACATTATACTGTGCAGATCGGACTGACCCCGCATTTCGCTGGTCAAAACAATTATTCGCATCTGATTGATTTTGATGACGATCAATCTGATTGTGGGATGAACCACGACCTCTACCTCGTGATGCCTGTTGAGGACCACCACCACGGTTTTCCTCGTGTCGACACACCATTCAGACGGTCCCGTAAGGCAAGACAATCATATTTTAGGTGTCCCTCTTTCCTACAATATGCGCACTGATTATACCCAAGTGAAGATCTATAATCAAAGTTGCTGCATCCTATCGGGCTGTGCTCGTGATCGATACTGCTGTTGTGAATCATTTTGGTTTGATCGTGAAGGATATGCTTGCTGCAACAAAACCTTCGTTTTGAGCTCTTTCGTTTTCTTTTCTACACGATCACTTTCTTCCTTTTCCCTATTCTCATAATACTGGGCCGTTGGTAGTATTTGCGCAGGGGTTGAAACTGCCCACGCACTCTCTGAATTCTTCAATTTGTTGCTTAGCTCAGGTAACAAATTCGACACGAACTTGTCAACAAATAACCGCTGGCCTCCCTCAGCGCCCATGTCCTGGCCGCTGTGGTCGACAAACGCGTCCTCAAACCTCGTGAAGAAATCCGAGACACTCTCGTCTTTCTTTTGCTTACAAGCTGATAACTTGTCCCAGTTCACCTTCATCGCTGGCATGAGAGTTTTCATGAGCGTAATGATTTTCTGAGGCAAATCCAAGATCAGTTGGTCAGGCTTAGCCCCACCAACTTGTAGTCCATCAGCCGTTATCAATGCAGCCCAATCACCCCCTAATTCAACTGCGTGGTCGGCTTGACGAATTTTAGCCCAAACTGGTTGCGGTACAACATTACCGAACAACATGTCGATGTCGGCAAGGTTCATAATAGAAGCTTCCACCAGTTGTGATAACTCCTTATAATAACCAGCCGGATTTTTACGCGGATCGGGCAAGGATTGCTTCACTTGCAAAACTTCAGATCGTTTCCATGGAAGATGTATCCATACCCTCCGAAAATGCGGTAAAACCACAGGGTTAGCTTGCAGATCTCCAGGCACCCAAAGTGGCGGAACCTCTCTCATAGGATACTGACCAGGAACCGCTTTCCAATTCTCAGAGGTATCATCTAATGACACCCGAGAATGTGCTGTGGATCTGAACGCTAATAAGCGTTCCACGGCACGTCGTACATCTTCACCTATAATCATACCGTTCGAAAAGTGACTCTGAAGTTCAATAATGTCGGACGGTACATTATCTATATCATCATTATACCATTCTTCCCTCAAAAAGTTACACATCTCTTCAAACACGAATCTCTGCGTAGGCTCATTAAACTGAGAAAACGTGTCGAAGACCACACGTGGAGTGTAATTAGCAGGATGTCTTATCCTCCTATAAGCCATGGTTACTAACGTCTCTTTCTCCCTACCACTAGGGATCTGACTCCGTCTCTGAGGAGTTCCAGATAAATCACACGAAAATAACGGACCAGAAAGAGGTGAATAAAGGGTAGCAACAGAGTTAGGAACACGCTTACGAACAGAAGGGGAAAGAAAAAGAAGGGGCAACAACACCGGAGGTGAAGGAAGGCATAGTAGGAACGGACAAGGTAGTCGGAGTAGCAGAAACAACAGTTTGCGAAGGTACAGGTACAGGAGCAGTAGGAACAAAGACAGGTGGTAGAACAAACGTAGGGTTAACAGCGGGCTGACCCGCAGCCGCTGAAGCAACAAGAGGTACAACAGGAGGTACTACAGGAGCAGCTACAGGAGCAGTAGCACCCTGTACATAAGGAGGTGGTGATTTCATTAAATACGATAACAAGGAATCCTCCTTCAAATCTTCTTCTTTCTTCTCTAGACTACTCGGTAAAACCGGGTAACATTTATCTATTTTCATGTGATGCAATCTAGTAGAGATTTCCATTTCCTTTTCTTCTTTATCCTGTTTACATTCTCGTATAGTTTGCATTATCGGAACGAACCCTTGCTTTTGATCCTTTTTAAGTTGTTTGATTTCTTTCTGCTTGGCCTCTTTACGCCATATCCGAAAGGAATCAAACATAGCTGGCCTAGCTTTCTTTAAAAATAATTTAGCCTCAAGATTATCTAAAATCGAAAGTTCAAAAGTTCCATGTGGTGGCCATCTAAGGTCACCGTCTTTCTTTGTATAGCGGATCCAGTAATCATTATATATTATAGGACCCACCCCATGTCGACTATAAAGGTCATGTATCGGAGTTCCAACCGGAGGTATCGGACACGAGTCCTCCAACCGGGAATCCATTGCGCAACATTTGAAAATACGAAACAAACCACTATGGCTAGGCATCGTGCACACTAACCTAGTATCAAACTTCAAGGATTACCTAAGCAATAAAACCTCGTGTAAGTCAAAACCCTCGGTTTTTGGCAATTGCAACTGTCAAATAATACTAAGAACCAATACTAAGAACCACAAATGCAATGGAACCATGCAATACAACAAAGCCTTAAGGCTATCACAAAGCTCGGAGAGCTAACCACAAAGCCTGAGGAGGCTATTACAAAGCTCGGTGAGCTATTACAACAAAGCCTTAAAGGCTACAATAAAGCTTTCAAAAAGCTAGAACAACCACTAAGGACTGGGAGCGACCCACAAATACTTAACTCAGAACTTCAATGGCGTCACCAGGAAGGCCCGTCTATCGTCTCGCTTGTACGTAAGGTCTGCACCGGGCGTCGAAGACAGGTCGACAGTCAGGGCATCGGTCCGTCGCAGCCGTCAGGAGGCGGGAATCTTCGCAGGGAAAATCGTCGGGCCACTTATTTCGACAACAGGATTGATGAAGCGGGGTGCACCTTCCCTCGGAGATTTCACACGAAGTTCCTCACGATCATCAGGCTTTGGACCGGTACCACTGAAGTCGCCCTACGTTGGGCGCCAACTGAAGGACTGGACTTTTAACAGTACCAGCGGTGTCAGGGAACAACACCTATAACCTTCATGGGATACCTGTTTCGGCGCACAAACTACAGAGACACGGGACACTTCCTTCGGCGTCAAAGATCAGCGTTTATTACTGCAGGGAAACAAGAGTCATAAGAAGTACATGGACATGTAGGTTCTGCGAGTCTGCTTCAATTTGCATATGTAGGTCGCTCTCTTTTATACAAAATGTTGCCATTGCACAACATGTGAACAAAAGATTACAATTCAGTTCCCACAGTAAAACTTCAAAAGGGTCGCTTTTATGTGTTCAGAATCCCGCAACATAATTACAGTAGCAATGCCGGTTCCCAACTGTAAAAGTACATCTTCCCACCATTAGGCACACCCATTAGAGTTGTAAATGACAAAGAAGAGGGGACAAGAGCAGCTGCAAGGAAGTCAGACACGTGTAGAGAAAAGAGTGTGGGGGTAATATCGGAAGCATGATCATAGGATCAAAGAGTTGGATCCCATCTCCTGCACGGCTGTCACAATAGACCGACACGACCAGATTACCCTCAAGCTGAGCCATCTGCCTTTGCTGTGTCATTCCTCCGGCCATAAAGACGCATGAAAGGAATATGCGTCTTCCGCAAGGCTTGGGAACTAGAGGGTCAAGGGGCGAACAGTTACCTGCTCGCTGACTACGTGAGGGCAAGAAACAAAATGGATGCCGTATCTAAAATGGAACCCAAGGGTTCGGATGAAGAACACGTAATATTAGACGAACCCTGGCAGGTAGCGTAGCGAAAATACACACACTTGCCGAACTCGTCATTTACGGTTCGTAGATACCAAACTCGTCCATATTCAGTAATGCACAGAAGGTCGTAATAATTTTCACGGAACCTCAATTCTCGTGAATACACGAGTCCTTCGGCTTTGGCGCTTGCAAGTTCCAAACAAAGTGATCCCGAGGGATGCCCAAAACTAAGAACCAACTAAGGACTGAGAGACGCTCCACTTATACTTAACTGAGATATCGATGACGTCAGCAGAAGACTCGTCTTATCGTTTCGCTCTACCAAACATCAAGGGTCCAAATCAGGGCGATAGCCAGGGCAGCAGTCCTTTGTAGCCGTCGGGAAGCGGGGAACCTCGCAGCAAAGACTTTCGGACCACGTCGACATGCAGGGGTCGATGAAGTGGCGGCCTTCCTCCAGAATTTTCACACGAAGCTCCTCACGAACCTCAGGCTGGACCGGTACCGCTGGTATTGCCCTACGTTGGGCGCCAACTGAGGTACTGGGTTTTTCAGAACCGGTACCGAACCGGTAACCCAGTGGTGTCAGGGTACACACCCAAAGACCTCGAGTACTTTCCTGATTTAGACCACAGAAACTCAGAGTCTTCTAGGTGAAGTGTCAAAAATCGATTTTATTGGCTGCAACCAAGTAACAGGCGTCCTAGAAGTACAACAACACGGTATGTATATTCTCAGGAGACTGCTCAATCTTACAAAGCCAGCCTTCTCCTTTTATACAAAATATTGTGCTTGAGGCAAGCATTCCTAATTTTACTGCTTGACTATTCACATATTTTCATTACAAAGAAAAAGCAGAGTCATGATGAAAAACTCACATTTCAGTTTGTCCAGCCTATATTTAATTACCCGGCAAGGCCCAGTATTTCCATCAGATATCAACGGACCCCTCATAAAAACGGGCACCTCCTCTTTGTAAAGCAAGTCATGAAGAAGGAAACAGGGACAGGTGTGTGTAAGATTAGGCATGTTTCGTGTGCGATGAAAGGCTTATGACATGTTGCGCCTTGATATTAATCTCACTCGGCCACTGGGAAAGGAACTGGCCGAGCAGGTTTGGCTCCAGGCAGTGGAGTCAGCTTGCCCAGGTCACAGAGGGGTTAGCAAAGGTGTATGTGTCCTTTAGACTCGTTTTTGGCCTCAGTCACTTGCCTATGTGAGGGCAATCACAATATGGCTGCCGATCAAAAAATGGAACCCGAGGGTTCAAGACGGAAACTCTGATTTAACGGTGATCCCATCACTCGAACGCAGCGAAAATGCTCGTACATAGTATACTCGCCATTTCCGGTCTGCCGATACCAAAATCGTCATGATACGACGATGTTTATTGCACGAGTCCAGAATTTTCAGAACCACAGTTTGATGGAGTGGAATACCGTGGCTAACAGGGAGGATTTTAACTCGCTACTAAATGTAGACCTAGACAGATCAATCCCGCCCCTGACGAGAATCACAGCAAGATTCAAAGCACAGGCATTGGCAGAGTGGTTGGCTCACTGGTCACTAAAAGAGATCTGGCGCACCCTCAATCCCAACACACGTATGTAATTGTTCTATTCAGCTGTACACGGGTTACATGTAAGATTGGATTGCATAGTAGGATCACACGTCCTCCCCCCCCATTTATCAAGAAGATCTAGTACCTAGTACGCAGACACTATGATCACAATTCTCAACAACTACAACTCACCTGGGAGGTAGGCCCCCCAATTCCTACATGGCGGCTTCAACAAGCGGCGCTGGAGGACCAAGCTTTCGGATCATCTTTGGGGACGGCAATGTTGGAATGCTTTGAGGCAAACAAGGGCACTATAGATGACACCCTGCTCACAAGAGGTCTCTGCCTGGGTGCTGCCTGGGGCATATGGTAGCAATTGACTGACTCACTTAATAAAATAGAGAGACAGTTACTGAAACACAAAACAAGTGCTATGACAGATGTGGGAGACGCAGCGACCATGCGCGCAGAACATGCTGAGCATTTAGAAGCACGTATCTTACAATATTTCACTGCTATTTTGAGTCTGAAAGTTAACACTGCTAAGTCCTGCCTTTACCCTTTTAACAAAGCAAACCAAGACCCGGTGTACATCCTCAATGGGGTACGAGTACAGTGGAGGGCAGACACATTCCGGTACTTAGGCATAAGAGTGTATAGGCAGTCAACAGACTTGTTTGATGACAACCTGGTCAGAACATTAACCGCCATCCGTTCCCAGATGTCATTCTGAAGCAAGCTCCTACTAGTAGTGACAGGCAGAGTAGCTCTCACTAAAATGGTGATCCTCCCATTATTCCTATACTATTTTGTGAATCTGACAAGATATAGCCCCCCGCTTTTCCACTTGCTGGAGAAACTAATCAGAGACTTCATAGGGGGCAACGCCCGGCACCGAGTAGAGGTTGAAATATTATATCTACCCACAAACCTGGGAGGTCTAGCGGTCCCAAATATTGAAGAGTAGTACCTAGCCATTCAATTACAATAGGTGGCTAGATGGTTAGCCGACCGCAAACGTGACGATACTGCGACTACGGGTCCATGCAACCGTAGCTGATATTTCATCCCAATGTGAACACAAGACAACTAGAAACATTGCTACTCAAAGTGGCGTATAGAAGTTTCCGCAGAAGTCTGAACCTAACCCCACATATCACGCCATACGCACCAGCGTTACCTTTGGAAGGATCACCCGGTGGCCAAATGACGGTTACAGAAGCTGAGCTATGAAACTGGCATGAGGCGGTTATTCAATGCATGGGAGTTTTATACTGAGATGGCACACTAATCACATACATGACATTAATAGAAGAAGACGAGTTACCACCAGGCCAATTCCTGCTACACCGTCCACTAATAACCGCCCTCATGTCTAGATGGCGTGACCTAACAAATGAGCCTCAAACCCACCTTAGCATACAATAAATGCACGTTATGGGGTAAGGCAGACACCTCACGTGGTGGTTTGTAATCTTGTTGAGGCAGCACACAGCAGCTAATCTAATGGTGCTCGACACCGCTGGGAACAAGACATGGGTCGCCCGCTCACAGACACCTAGTGGACCTCAGTGCTAGAAAGCCAGGTGTGTAACCCTCCTTCTATACACATACTGAAAGGAAATTGCAGACACACTGGCCACATGCACGGATCACACAGTTCCATTTAAATGGCATATTTACATTCAACATCTATATCGTAGGCACCCGGAATATTAAAGTAACTTCTAGATTCCTAGATCTGGGTATGGTGGTAGCTTAGAGACTAATCACTAGGAAATGGAAGGCTCAGGACCCACCTCATATACTAGCATGGAGACACTCCATGCTCGTGTGGGCCAAAGCAGAGAGTATAGCGCTCTACATAGAGGACACCTTTGGTATGCGTAAGACCCTGATTGCCCCAAGCTGGGATGCGATGTTGGCAGAGATTTCGCAAGTTCATAATGCTGCAGATTAGGGATGCACGCACAAAAAGCAGGAAAAACCCTAACGCAATCGGCAGAGTAGAGGTAGTAGGTGACAAACATGAATGCATCCCAATCACATCCAATTAACAAATAGATGTTAAACTGATCTTTACACATACCAGCATACGAAGTGAATTAGGTGGGGAATCGGTGGAAGGCTCTGAACCTGTTATATAACACCAGTTATGATTTAAGTTGTCCCTGTTAACTTATTACCCACCTTCCAAAGTCACGAGACAATGCGCAACTACAATCCATAGCACTGGCAAATGCTATTCACTAAGGCAACAATATGCATGAATGACCATAGATAATACATGAATGTACTTCATAAGTAGACATTGCCTATGGATATATGCTACAATGGCGAGTACAGGCAGTACCTGTTAATCTTTTCAATGCTATACAAATATTGTTGTTGTGATCCATTACAAAACCAATGCTGAATTTATGATATACTATGTATGTTTGAATAGTTGCTGAATATTGGTAAAAAAAACAACAATTTAATAAAAACAAATATTTTTAAAAAACACTCCAAGGCATACAGTAGTAATCAGTACACTCCATTGGATGGCAAACAGTAATAGAACTACTAGAAGTCTTGGCGGTGATTTCATGCGGGGCGAGTGGTCTGCATTGCTGCTGGTTGTCTGGGTCAAATATTTGGGCAGCTGGCTCCTTTTTTATTCGCCGGCCCCTTTTCCTGGTCCCGCATGAGCTCAAGACCTCGGGACTTTGTTTGTTTTAAATGGGGTCCTTTTCCTCATGCACCCGTCCTCTGTGAGTGCCTGTTCTGGTGGCATTTTGCTGTGTTTCTAAGCGTTGCTGATCCCCGAAGTTGCTGTCATGGACTCGGGTGTCTCTTCATCTGCTCCTCCTCTTGATTCCCTGCGCCTGTTAATTAATGAAGTGGTGGCTGCTGCCTTTGGGGCTCGGGAGGCTGCTGGACCTCCTGCCAAGGTGCCTCGTGGGTCTGTAGATCCGCTGGGTGCTCCTGATGGCGAGTTGGGTCCTGATCAGGAGGAATGTGTCCGGGGTGCTTTGTTCAAGATGCAGAGCTCTCTGACTTGTTCGCCCACGTGCGGGATAGTTTGGGGTCCACTCCTCCTGTCTCCGATGTCCTGGAGGATGACTTCTTTACGCAATATCACCAGCCAGCTCCTGAGTCCTTCCCCTTGCATGGTGCTGTGCGCAAGGTGCTGGATCATGAGTGGAAGGAGGTGGATAAATCCGCCTTCCCTCGCTTTCTGTCTAAGCGTTATCCTTTGGAGGGTTTTGCTGCTGAATTAAAGCAGGCCGTCAAGGTTGACAATTTGATGGCTGGTCTTACCTCTCAAGGTTTGGTCCTGTCAGATGATGCCCTTCCTGCGGATGCTGTGTGTAATCATTTCGAAGGGGCGGTGAAGCATTCCTATGCTGCTTCCAATTTTTCTGTCAGGGTGACTGCCTATTCTAATTACATGGTCCAGTCCCTCCTCAAGGATATTCTGGCACTCTCTCTTCTTTTGCAGGATGGGGAGGATGCCTCCTCTCTCTTGGCCCTCATGGAGTTGCAGGTGCGATTCTTGTCGGATATTTCCTTTGACAATTTGAGTGCCGCTGCGGCTGCTTCTGGTGCTTCGATAGCTGCGAGGCGTCATATCTGGATGCGGTCCTGGAAAGCTGAGTCTTCCAAAATGTTCGGGCCTCAACTTGAAGAGATGGTCAAGCAGTCAGCAGAGAACCGCAAGCTTGTGGCTCCGGTCCGTCCTCCTTTTCGGGGCGTGGTTTTGGCTACCGTCGTGCCTACTGCTCGGGGTGCTTCGCAGCCATTTCGTGGCAGGGGTTGTGGCCGGGTGGCCCCTGGAGGTGCCAAGCCTGGGCCCCTGCCGATGTTGCTGCCAGCGCTTCTTCCTCTTCTCAATGACTGTCTGCCTTTCCCCTCCAGCTGAAAGTAGGGAGAACTACCCAACCTCCGGGGAGTTCTCTTCACTAAGGCGGAAGAACCTGTAGAGATCATCTTCATTGGCATTTTCTGTGCCAGGACGGTGTTCCACCGTAAAGTTCATTCCTTGTAGGGAGATGGACCACCTCAGCAGTTTTGGATTCTCACCCCTCATTTGCATAAACCACCTAGTAGGGAGACCAAGTAGGGAGCGGCCAGGTGGCACCCCTACAACCCAAGATTGACACCATTCCGGCTTGGAAGCGCCCCAAGACCCAGACAGAGGTGAGGGCCTTTTTAGGACTCACCAGGTACTAGCGGAGATTTGTTAAGGGTTATGGCACCATTGTTGCCCCCTTAACCGAGCTGACTTCCAGGAAGTAGCCAAAGAAGGTGATCTGGACTGAGTCCTACCAGAAGGCTTTTGATGCCCTTAAGGCTGCCATGTGCACGGCACCGTGCTCAAGGCACCCGACTTCTCCAAAGAATTCATCATACAGACTGACGCTTCAGAGCATGGTGTGGGAGCGGTGCTCTCACAGCTCAACGAAGAGGGCCTAGACCAGCTTGTAGTCTTCCTTAGCAGGAGACTACTCCCCAGGGAACAGAGGTGGAGTGCCATAGAAAGGGAAGCTTTCGCTGTGGTCTGGGCACTGAAGAAGCTGAGATCATACCTGTTTGGGACTCACTTCCGGGTTCAGACAGACCACAGGCCCCTCAGGTGGTTTATGCAAATGAGGGGTGAGAATCCAAAACTGCTGAGGTGGTCCATCTCCCTACAAGGAATGAACTTTACGGTGGAACACCGTCCTGGCACAGAAAATGCCAATGAAGATGATCTCTACAGGTTCTTCCGCCTTAGTGAAGAGAACTCCCCGGAGGTTGGGTAGTTCTCCCTACTTTCAGCTGGAGGGGAAAGGCAGACAGTCATTGAGAAGAGGAAGAAGCGCTGGCAGCAACATCGGCAGGGGCCCAGGCTTGGCACCTCCAGGGGCCACCCGGCCACAACCCCTGCCACGAAATGGCTGCGAAGCACCCGAGCAGTAGGCACGACGGTAGCCAAAACCACGCCCCGAAAAGGAGGGCGGACCGGAGCCACAAGCTTGCGGTTCTCTGCTGACTGCTTGACCATCTCTTCAAGTTGAGGCCCGAACATTTGGAAGACTCAGCTTTCCAGGACCGCATCCAGATATGACGCCTCGCAGCTATCGAAGCACCAGAAGCAGCCGCAGCGGCACTCAAATTGTCAAAGGAAATATCCGACAAGAATCGCACCTGCAACTCCATGAGGGCCAAGAGAGAGGAGGCATCCTCCCCATCCTGCAAAAGAAGAGAGAGTGCCAGAAAATCCTTGAGGAGGGACTGGACCATGTAATTAGAATAGGCAGTCACCCTGACAGAAAAATTGGAAGCAGCATAGGAATGCTTCACCGCCCCTTCGAAATGATTACACACAGCATCCGCAGGAAGGGCATCATCTGACAGGACCAAACCTTGAGAGGTAAGACCAGCCATCAAATTGTCAACCTTGACGGCCTGCTTTAATTCAGCAGCAAAATCCTCCAAAGGATAACGCTTAGACAGAAAGCGAGGGAAGGCGGATTTATCCACCTCCTTCCACTCATGATCCAGCACCTTGCGCACAGCACCATGCAAGGGGAAGGACTCAGGAGCTGGCTGGTGATATTGCGTAAAGAAGTCATCCTCCAGGACATCGGACACAGGAGGAGTGGACCCCAAACTATCCCGCACGTGGGCGAACAAGTCAGAGAGCTCTGCATCTTGAACAAAGCACCCCGGACACATTCCTCCTGATCAGGACCCAACTCGCCATCAGGAGCACCCAGCGGATCTACAGACCCACGAGGCACCTTGGCAGGAGGTCCAGCAGCCTCCCGAGCCCGAAAGGCAGCAGCCACCGCCTCATTAATTAACAGGCACAGGGAATCAAGAGGAGGAGCAGATGAAGAGACACCCGAGTCCATGACAGCAACTTCGGGGATCAGCAACGCTTAGAAACACAGCAAAATGCCACCAGAACAGGCACTCACAGAGGACGGGTGCATGAAGAAAAGGACCCCATTTAAAACAAACAAAGTCCCGAGGTCTCGAGCTCATGCGGGGCCAGGAAAAGGGGCCGACGACTAAAAAAGGAGCCAGCTGCCCAAATATTTGACCCAGAGAACCAGCAGCAATGCAGACCACTCGCCCCGCATGAAATCACCGCCAAGACTTCTAGTAGTTCTATTACTGTTTGCCATCCAATGGAGTGTACTGATTACTACTGTATGCCTTGGAGTGTTTTTTAAAAATATTTGTTTTTATTAAATTGTTGTTTTTTTTACCAATATTCAGCAACTATTCAAACATACATAGTATATCATAAATTCAGCATTGGTTTTGTAATGGATCACAACAACAACATTTGTATAGCATTGAAAAGATTAACAGGTACTGCCTGTACTCGCCATTGTAGCATATATCCATAGGCAATGTCTACTTATGAAGTACATTCATGTATTATCTATGGTCATTCATGCATATTGTTGCCATAGTGAATAGCATTTGCCAGTGCTATGGATTGTAGTTGCGCATTGTCTCGTGACTTTGGAAGGTGGGTAATAAGTTAACAGGGACAACTTAAATCATAACTGGTGTTATATAACAGGTTCAGAGCCTTCCACCGATTCCCCACCTAATTCACTTCGTATGCTGGTATGTGTAAAGATCAGTTTAACATCTATTTGTTAATTGGATGTGATTGGGATGCAATCATGTTTGTCACCTACTACCTCTACTCTGCCGATTGCGTTAGGGTTTTTCCTGCTTTTTGTGCGTGCATCCCTAATCTGCAGCACTATGAACTTGCGAAATCTCTGCCAACATCGCATCCCAGCTTGGGGCAATCAGGGTCTTACGCATACCAAAGGTGTCCTCTATGTAGAGCGCTATACTCTCTGCTTTGGCCCACACGAGCATGGAGTGTCTCCATGCTAGTATATGAGGTGGGTCCTGAGCCTTCCATTTCCTAGTGATTAGTCTCTAAGCTACCACCATACCCAGATCTAGGAATCTAGAAGTTACTTTATTATTCCGGGTGCCTACGATATAGATGTTGAATGTAAATATGCCATTTAAATGGAACTGTGTGATCCGTGCATGTGGCCAGTGTGTCTGCAATTTCCTTTCAGTCTGTGTATAGAAGGAGGGTTACACACCTGGCTTTCTAGCACTGAGGTCCACTAGGTGTCTGTGAGCGGGCGACCCATCGCTTGTTCCCAGTGGTGTCGGAGCACCATTAGATTAGCTGCTGTGTGCTGCCTCAACAAGGTTACAAACCACCACGTGAGGTGTCTGCCTTGCCCCATAACGTGCATTTATTGTATGCTAAGGTGGGTTTGAGGCTCATTTGTTAGGTCGCCCCATCTAGACATGAGGGCGGTTATTAGTGGACGGTGTAGCAGGAATTGGCCTGGTGGTAACTCGTCTTCTTCTATTAATGTCATGTATGTGATTAGTGTGCCATCTCAGTATAAAACTCCCATGCATTGAATAACCGCCTCATGCCAGTTTCATAGCTCAGCTTCTGTAACCGTCATTTGGCCACCGGGTGATCCTTCCAAAGGTAACGCTGATGCGTATGGCGTGATATGTCAGGTTAGGTACAGACTTCTGCGGAAACTTCTATACGCCACTTTGAGTAGCAATGTTTCTAGTTGTCTTGTGTTCACATTGGGATGAAATATCAGCTACGGTTGCATGGACACGTAGTCGCAGTATCGTCACGTTTGCGGTCGGCTAACCATCTAGCCACCTATTGTAATTGAATTGCTAGGTACTACTCTTCAATATTTGGGACCGCTAGACCTCCCAGGTTTGTGGGTAGATATAATATTTTAACCTCTACTCGGTGCCGGGCGTTGCCCCCTATGAAGTCTCTGATTAGTTTCTCCAGCAAGTGGAAAAGCGGGGGGCTATATCTTGTCAGATTCACAAAATAGTATAGGAATAATGGGAGGATCACCATTTTAGTGAGAGCTACTCTGCCTGTCACTACTAGTAGGAGCTTGCTTCAGAATGACATCTGGGAACGGATGGCAGTTAATGCTCTGCCCAGGTTGTCATCAAACAAGTCTGTTGACTGCCTATACACTCTTATGCCTAAGTACCGGAATGTGTCTGCCCTCCACTGTACTCGTACCCCATTGAGGATGTATACCGGGTCTTGGTTTGCTTTGTTAAAATGGTAAAGGCAGGACTTAGCAGTGTTAACTTTCAGACTCAAAATAGCAGTGAAATATTGTAAGATACGTGCTTCTAAATGCTCAGCATGTTCTGCGCGCATGGTCGCTGCGTCTCCCACATCTGTCATAGCACTTGTTTTGTGTTTCAGTAACTGTCTCTCTAGTTTATTAAGTGAGTCAGTCAATTGCTACCATATGTCCCAGGCAGCACCCAGGCAGAGACCTCTTGTGAGCAGGGTGTCATCTATAGTGCCCTTGTTTGCCTCAAAGCATTCCAACATTGCCGTCCCCAAAGATGATCCGAAAGCTTGGTCCTCCAGCGCCGCTTGTTGAATCCGCCATGTAGGAATTGGGGGGCCTACCTCCCAGGTGAGTTGTAGTTGTTGAGAATTGTGATCATAGTGTCTGCGTACTAGGTACTAGATCTTCTTGATAAATGGGGGGGGAGGACGTGTGATCCTACTATGCAATCCAGTCTTACATGTAACCCGTGTACAGCTGAATAGAATGATTACATTTGTGTGTTGGGATTGAGGGTGCGCCAGATCTCTTTTAGTGACCAGTGAGCTAACCACTCTGCCAATGCCTGTGCTTTGAATCTTGCTGTGATTCTCGTCAGGGGCGGGATTGATCTGTCTAGGTCTACATTTAGTAGCGAGTTAAAATCCTCCCTGTTAGCCACGGTATTCCACTCCATCAAACTGTGGTTCTGAAAATTCTGGACTCGTGCAATAAACATCGTCGTATCATGACGATTTTGGTATCAGCAGACCGGAAATGGCGAGTATACTATGTACGAGCATTTTCGCTGCGTTCGAGTGATGGGATCACCGTTAAATCAGAGTTTCCGTCTTGAACCCTCGGGTTCCATTTTGTGATCGGCAGCCATCTTGTGATTGCCCTCACATAGGCAAGTGACTGAGGCCAAAAACGAGTCTAAAGGACACATACACCTTTGCTAACCCCTCTGTGACCTGGGCAAGCTGACTCCACTGCCTGGAGCCAAACCTGCTCGGCCAGTTCCTTTCCCAGTGGCCGAGTGAGATTAATATCAAGGCGCAACATGTCATAAGCCTTTCATCGCACACGAAACATGCCTAATGTTACACACACCTGTCCCTGTTTCCTTCTTCATGACTTGCTTTACAAAGTGGAGGTGCCCGTTTTTATTAGGGGTCCGTTGATATCTGATGGAAATACTGGGCCTTGCCGGGTAATTAATTTTAGGCTGGACAAACTGAAATGTGAGTTTTTCATCATGACTCTGCTTTTTCTTTGTAATGAAAATATGTGAATAGTCAAGCTGTAAAATTAGGAATGCTTGCCTCAAGCACAATATTTTGTATAAAAGGAGAAGGCTGGCTTTGTAAGATTGAGCAGTCTCCTGATAATATACACACCGTGTTGTTGTACTTCTAGGACGCCTGTTACTTGGTTGCAGCCAATAAAATCGATTTTTGACACTTCACCTAGAAGACTCTGAGTTTCTGTGGTCTAAATCAGGAAAGTACTCGAGGTCTTTGGGTGTGTACCCTGACACCACTGGGTTACCGGTTCGGTACCGGTTCTGAAAAACCCAGTACCTCAGTTGGCGCCCAACGTAGGGCAATACCAGCGGTACCGGTCCAGCCTGAGGTTCGTGAGGAGCTTTGTGTGAAAATTCTGGAGGAAGGCCGCCACTTCATCGACCCCTGCATGTCGACGTGGTCCGAAAGTCTTTGCTGCGAGGTTCCCCGCTTCCCGACGGCTACAAAGGACTGCTGCCCTGGCTATTACCCTGATTTGGACCCTTGATGTTTGGTAGAGCGAAACGATAACACGAGTCTTCTGGTGACGTCATCGATATCTCAGTTAAGTATAAGTGGAGCGTCTCTCAGTCCTTAGTTGGTTCTTAGTTTTGGGCATCCCTCGGGATCACTTTGTTTGGAACTTGCAAGCGCCAAAGCCGAAGGACTCGTGTATTCACGAGAATATCGTATTCGATAATCTTTTGAAGTTTGAAGCTAGACTAGAGAGCGAAGATGCCTGGTCTTAGCAGACTTGGAAATTTGTTTTGTTTTGGTTGGAATAATAGGGACTCCTGATTGGAGGACTCGTGTCCGGTTCCTCCGATTGGAACTCCAACCTATGAATTGTATGTGAAACATGGAGTAGGCCCCATCACATATAATGAAGTGTGGATCAAATACACCAGAAAAGATGGTGTTTTAAAATGGCCCCAATATGGTAGTTTTGACACGGAAATTCTAGATAATTTGGAGGTTAAACTTTTTAAGAAGAAAGCCCGGCCGGCGATGTTTGACTCTTTCCGCCTATGGCGTAAGGAAGCCAAACAGAAGGAAATTAAATTAGCGAAGAAAAATAAGAGAGAAAGGGATATTTCGATAATGCAAGCTGCTATGCAGTTTAAAGATAATGAAGAGGAACAGATGAGTGAGCAGTTGCACAGGCAACGTAAAATGGTAATAGATAAATGTTATCCAGTTTTACCGCCTCTTCAGCAAGAGGCAGCAAAAGAGCTTGAAAAAGATCCCTTAATGGCACATTTGTTAAATTCGCCACCCCCCTATGCGCAGAATGCTACAGAACCTCCGCAACCTTTAGTTGCGCAACCTGTGGCTGCATTGCCTCCTGCTCCTCCACAGCACCCACCAGCTACTCTTCAGCTGGCTCCTGCTCCTCCGGTGCAGTCTCATCAAGGGCCACCGGCTTTTACATCTGCTCTTCCTATACTTCCTACAACCTTGACTACTATATCGACTACCACTCCTGGTACTTCTCCTGACACTGCCTCTGCCTTGCCTCACCCTGCTTTCCCTCTCGTCTTTTCATCGACTTCTCCTTCTGTGCGACAGATAGTGACTAGTACTGTTACTAGTCTTCTATATCCTTTCTTTGGTGCAACAAGTGTAACTCCTGACACAGAGCGTAAGCAGTTGCGCAGCCAACTGCCTGATTCTAGAGAGAAGGAAACGTTGAATTATTTGGCACATAGATGGATGACCGAACCGACAAAATATGGTCTAGAGTCTGTCATGAATGTCTTCCATCAGTGGGAAGCATCGAAGCAGAGATACGTTTTTGAGAAAATGTGTGCTTTTCTGTGTGAGGATTTAGAGGAAAATGATTTGGACTCTAATCCGCCTGAGTTGAGCCATGTACGGTTCGAGTTTTCAAAAGGCGCAATTGTGGGTTCAGATGTTAAGAAAGCAGTTGCGACGTTGCTGTCACTTAGGACTGAAGGTGTTTCCAAGTCGTTGTTTGAGTCTGATACTTCTGTCAGGAAGAAGGGAAGACAATATCCCATGAGAGAAGTTCCCCCACAATGGAGGGAAGGGGACCTAGCAGCTAACCCACCTATTCAGCCTCATTTTCAGCGTGTGTGGGTACATGTTCCATGGAAGCGAGCTGAAGTTTTGGCCCTTAAACAGACATTGCCTGATCCCCGTAAGAACCCTGCAGGGTATTACAAGGAATTGTCGCAGACTGCAGGTTCATGCATTATGAATTTAGCCGATATCGATATGTTATTTGGGAATGTTGTTCCACAGCCTTTATGGGGAAAGATTCGTCATGCAGATCATGATCAGGAGTTAGGTGACTCATGGGCTAATATTGCTGCTACAGATGCCCTACAAATCGGTGGTGCTAAACCTGAACCTTTAGTAGCCGATCTCCCTGGTAGGATCATTGATTACATGAAAACTATAATGCCTGCGATGCATGTGAATTGGGACAAATTGTCTGCGTGCAAGCAGAAGAAAGATGAAACGGTCTCAGATTTCTTCACCAGGTTTGAAGAAACGTTTGTCGACCACAGCGGTCAAGATATGAGCACAGAAGGTGGTCAGTGATTGTTCGTCGATAAATTTGTGCACAATCTGCTTCCCGAGTTGTGTAAAAAGTTGAAAGATTCAGAGAGTTCTTGGGCAGTTTCCTCTTCAGCACAGATATTGGCTACTGCACAGTACTACGAAAATAGAGACAAAGACGAGAAAGATAGAGCAGAAAAGAAAACTAAAGAGTTGAAAACGAAGGTTCTGTTACAGCAAGCGTATCCGCCACGTGGTGGTGGTGGCCAGAATAATTATCAGCAGCCTCAACAGTATCAGAGGAACTCGCAAAGAGTCGAGTATACTCAACCACGTGTCCCTGTAGGTCCCAATCAGTGTTCGTATTGCAAGGAAGAGGGTCATTTTAAATATAGTTGCCCTGTCTTGTCACAGCGCGCAAATGGTGTTTCTGGCTCAAGAGGTCGAGGTGTTCAGCAAGCGCCTAGAGGTAGAGGACGTGGAAACATCCCTCAGAACGCACGTTCCCTTCCACCTCAGAATTCGATGAATAGGTTCGATCAACAGAATAACGCGTCTGGTAGGACAGCTCAGTACTATGCTGATGATTACTATGCAGAAGATGAGCATATGAAAGGTAATGATTGCTAGGACAGCCATAGACAAAGAGAGGGAGTTGTTTCAGTTCCAGTAGATCAGAGTGGACCATACGTTGAGGTGATTACATCAGGTGTGTCAGAGCCTTTTCTGTTGGATACTGGTGCTACAAAGAGTTCTATCATGCACTCCAAACTCCCTGGCACACCTTTGTCTGGCGAAACGAATGTATCAGTAGGTTTTTCTGGCGCCCCGGTTAGAAATCCGATTTCGGATCCTTTGTCTCTTTCTGTTGGTCCTTGTGAATTCGAAGCACCCCTTATTCTGACAACAGGTTGTGGTGAAAACTTGTTAGGAGTAGATCTTGTAAAAAGATTGTATGCGACTTTGTACTGTTCTCCTTCAGGAGTACAACTTACACTGGGTAAGAAAGTGGTTTCTCCAATGTATTTGTCAAGGGATAAACTTCCGACAGAATTGTCGTTTCTTCCTGATATTCTTTGGGCTACTGGTCCTAATGATGTGGGTCTCTTGGAAATACCACCATATGTTGTAACATTGAAAGCCAATGTTAAAATGCCACGCATTCCCCAATACAAAATTTCTAGTGAAGGTGAAAAAGCGTTGTTAGCGATCATTTACGATTTGATTGAAAAGAATGTGATTGAAGAGACAAGAGGCAACGTTTGCAATAGTCCTGTTCTGCCTGTTTTGAAACGAACCGATCCCTCTCAGCCACCTGTGTACAGATGTGTGATTGACCTTAGAGAGGTGAATAAAATAGTTGTGCCACAATTTCCAGTGGTTCCTGGCATTACTGCCCTATTGACTATGATTCCAGCTTCTGCAACCTGGTTTTCGGTGATTGACTTGAAGAATGCTTTCTTCAGCATTCCAATTGCTGAGGAGAGCAGGGATATTTTTGGCTTCAGTTTAGGAGGCCAAAGCTTTCGCTTTAAACGCGCTCTCCAGGGCTACTGTGAAAGTCCATCAATATATAGTCAAGCTTTAAAAACACAGCTTGATACGGTTGTTTTACCTGAAGGCGCTACCCTCATTCAGTATGTTGATGATTTGCTTGTTGCTGCAGATGCTGAAAAAATATGTAAAGAAGCCACGTTGTCTTTGTTGCATCATTTGTGTGATCTGCATCACAAAGTGTCTCTCTCAAAATTGCAATATTGTCGACAAGAAGTGACCTACTTAGGTCATCTCTTATCGAAGGAGGGAAGGAAACTGACCCCAGAAAGAATTCAGGCAATAGCGAAATTGAGTGTGCCAAGAACACAGAGAGAAGTGCGGGCTTTCTTGGGTATTACATCGTACTGTAGACAATGGATACCAAATTTTTCCTTGTTGGCCAAACCTTTGGTGGCATTAACGTGTAAAGATACACCGAATACCGTTCCCTGGTCTGAAGAGTGTCAGAAACGTTTTTCTGAATTGCGCACAGCATTATGTTCGGCTCCTGTGTTGGGTACCCCCAACTACAGTAAGCCCTTTACATTGTATGTCCATGAGAAAGAAGGTTGTGCATTGTACGTGTTGACACAGTTATTTGGAGACAAGCAGCGTCCATGTGCATATTTTTCGTCGACTTTGGATCCGGTAGCTAAAGCATTGCCAAGTTGTTTAAGAGCAACAGCGGCAACAGCTGTTTCTATTCGACAGTCTGCTGGGTTAGTGATGAATAACACGTTAATTGTAATGGTCCCACATGCAGCAGACACGTTCTTAAACAGAACCAAGACACAGCACTTAACTAGTGCTCGATTGTCAGGTAACGAGTTGACATTGTTAGCGAGTCATGTGCACATAAAAAGATGTAACACTCTTAACGCAGCTACGTTGTTACCGATTGTAGAGGAATTAGATGCTTCAGAACAGCATGATTGTTTTCTTAGAACAGAAGAAGAAACGAAAGGGAGAGTAGATCTCCAAGATACTCCTCTTGCTGAATGTGATGGTGCATTATGGGTGGATGGTTCATGCTTCATGCTTCAAGCTTCCGAATGGTGACACGACTGCGGCATATGCTGTTACAACTTTGCATACGATTGTTGAAACTGCACGCATTCCACATAATTCAGCTCAAGCGCAGAATTGATTGCACTTACAAGAGCGTGTGTGTTGTCGAAAGGAATGAAAGTGAATGTGTACACTGACAGTCAGTATGCATTTGGTGTGGCTCATAGTTTTGGACGTTTGTGGCGTGAACGTGGGTTCCTGACTTCGCATGGAGCTAAGATTCAGCATGGTCAGTTGGTGAATGAGCTTCTTGAGTTACTTACTTTGCCCTTGCAAGTTGCGATTGTGAAATGTAGCGCACACAAGAAGGTGACTGATGATGTTGGTCGTGGAAATGCATTTGCTGATGAAGTCGCAAAAGAAACAGCAAGGAATGTGATGAGCCGAATGTATGTTGCAGGCCCTGCAAGATGGGTTGGTGATGTTGGAATGTGTGAAGACACGATAGAGAGTGTGAAGTCTATTAAAGCTGAAGCTACAGAAAAAAAGTTGAACATGTGGAGAGAAAGTACGGGTAGAATGGATGCAAATGGTTGTTGGGTTGAATTGTCAGAGCATCAGAGATGGTTGTTACCCGATGCGTACGTGCTTGCAGTGGTTACAATGGCCCCTTGAATGGCTCACATCAGAGTGAAAGGGATTTGCAAGTTGTTGGCTCCGGTATGGCAAAATACTGGAATTCCCAAGCGTGCAGAGAATGTGGTAAAGAATTGCATGGTGTGCCTGAAATACAATCCTGGTAGGGGAACCCCAACTCCAGCTGGTCATTTTGGCCCTCCTACGTATCCGTTTGAGGTTTTGCAGCTAGATTTCATCCACATGGAGAGGTGCAACAATTTAAAATACGTACTGGTTGTTGTTTGTGCCTTCTCAAGATGGGTAGAAGCATATCCCCTAAAGGACAATACTGCCTTGTCCACAGCGAAAGCCCTTGTGAAAGAGTTCTTCCCCAGATTTGGAATGCCGAGAATGGTCTGGAGCGACAATGGGAATGAATTTGTGGGTCGAGTGATGAAGAAAGTATGCGAAGGGCTAGGCACTCATCAGAAGTTTCACGCTGCAAATCACCCCCAATCAGCTGGACTAGTAGAATGCTATAATGGCACGCTAAAGTTAAAACTGGCCAAAATCCAAGCGAGCACTGGTCTTAAATGGCCTGACGCTCTACCCTTGGCACTCCTATCCACCCGAATGACTGCACACTCACGAGTGGGACTTAGTCCCTATGAAATAGTGTTCGGCCGCCCGGCCAACATATGGGGAGTGCCAAGGCCGACAAAATTCTCTGAGATTGAACACCCTGTACTGCTTGATTATTTATATGAATTGACGGCTAAATTGCGTGTTTTACACCAACAGGTCCACGACACCCTGCCTCAGGCTACTGGCGATCCAGGACATGCCATTGATCCCGGCACCTGGATACTTGTGAAAAACTTCCAACGAACAAAGAACGATCAGCCCAGGTGGACCGGACCGCATCTCGTTCTTCTCTCAACAAGAACAGCCGTTCGAGTGGAGGGGAAGAAAAACTGGATCCACGGGATCCACTGCAAACGGATCCCTCTGCCTCTGCCATATGACCAGTGGGTCCAGGAGGGTGTCGCCGACTCAGAGACTGAAACTGTGCCACGTTTTTTGCCCTTCAGTGATGCACGTGTAAAAGGAACACTTACTGAAAAAGAGAGTGACAATATTTTGCAACCAGCTGTATCACCGTCAGTTCAATTGGACACTACAGAGCCTGAACTCCTGTTTCAGGACCAGACAGTACCTGGGACGAAGCGCTATAATTTGAGGCCGAGACCTATGGACAAATAAAAAAAAAATTCCTGCTATTTTTGAAAGCGCAGCTCTCCCATCTGAGAAACTTGCTTATTTTTGTTTTTCGAACCGCCATCCGGGTTCCGCTGCTAAGGCCGCGATTGCCCAAAGTCTTTGGGGTGCAGCTGACGACGTTAGGTCGACAGTTCTGGTTGGTTTAAGGGAGTTGCCCTAGACTGACAGAAGCATTCCTTAGCAGAAGCAACCTACCATCGCGGGCAGCATTCCAGAGAGGATGGAGTTTCTTGAGATGAGAGACCTGCCAAAACTATGAACTTTAAAGCTAGAATGTGTGCAATGATGACAAAGAGACAATTTTTTTTATTGTGCATTCTCATGTTGATTAGTGTAACAATGTTTTTAGTAGGATATGTTTTATTCTTGTTTCAAGTGACATTTGCACCCACTACACAGCCCATACCTCCTTCTACTGCTTCCTCGCATTCTTTTCACCCTCTGCCTGAACACGAGTCTGTTAGAAGATTAGAATTTGTCAATTCATTCGTACAGCTTTTGCACCAACACCAGTTAGTAGTGAACACAACTCATTTTTGGGTATGTGGTCTTATGCCACATACGACGGATAAGGGCATCCCATATTTTGTCCTACCATTTAGCTACAATGGTTCTCTGTGGGCGTTTCAGACAATGTTCATATATGCCATCGAACCATACCCCCCACGTTCCACGAGAAGCAACTCGAGCAACAAGGCATTGGTAGTGGGAATCACGAATATGAGCAGAGACATTGACTCGTATAGAACGATTCCCAGAGATGAGTTACAGGCTTACAATAGATGGAACGTAACAGAATATGGAGTTACTCTGAGTGAGAACAAGCGAGCAGAGAAATCCTCCCCAATTTGGATAGTACCCCATCAGGGTCACCTATGTCTGCAAGGTAATGGCAAGAATCCCAGAGCTCAGTTAGGGAAGAGTATCTGTACTGAAATGTATGTTTTTGGGTCTCAGACTTCCCCTGCATTTTTAGCAGCTAAGGGTACCTATTTTATCTGCCATGATAGAGCCTATACATGGTTGCCCCCTGACTTCGCTGGCACATGTTTCATGTCGTTCCTGTTGCCTCCCACCTACACGGCAGATTACCATAAGACAAGGATAGTTAGAGGTGTCATGAGTAAAGACGACACTGCAGGACAAGAATTTGGAGTCTTCGTAAAAGGTTTTCTGCCATTTTGGGGGCCTGTGGTGAACAGCAGGAACATTTGCCAATTGACAAGGGTGGTTGAATCCACCGTAGTTGAAACTGCCGGTGCCCTTAGTAACTTGACTGCTGAGCTCCAGTCGGATCGTCTTATGACCCTTCAGAAAAGGGTCGCGTTAGACGTCATACTTGCAGACCGAGGTGGGGTATGTAAATTGATCCAATCAAGTTGCTGTGTTTTCATTCCAGATAACGCTCCAACAGTGTACCAGGCCATCTCCAAACTACATAAGATTTCCGAATCTATTCATGTGGATAAAGGAGATTGGTCTTTGATGGGATGGTTCTGGGAATTGATATCCGGCTGGGGATGGAAAATTCTGATGATCATTGGGATGGTCTTAGCCATTCTTTTCCTGTTCTGTCTGTGCATGCAGTGTGCTCCTGCAATATGTGGCCTCTGTGCTACATCATGTGTAAGGAAACCTGTATCAAGAGACGAGCTAAGTACTAGGATGATGTTACAGCAGCATCTCAATGACTTTAGGAATATAGACCTGGACTCAAATTAGCATGAGATTAGGTTAAAATTGCCTATGTAAGGGCAAAAGGAGGGTTTGTGGTTCTGAAAATTCTGGACTCGTGCAATAAACATCGTCGTATCATGACGATTTTGGTATCGGCAGACCGGAAATGGCGAGTATACTATGTACGAGCATTTTCGCTGCGTTCGAGTGATGGGATCACCGTTAAAGCAGAGTTTCCGTCTTGAACCCTCAGGTTCCATTTTGTGATCGGCAGCCATCTTGTGATTGCCCTCACATAGGCAAGTGACTGAGGCCAAAAACGAGTCTAAAGGACACATACACCTTTGCTAACCCCTCTGTGACCTGGGCAAGCTGACTCCACTGCCTGGAGCCAAACCTGCTCGGCCAGTTCCTTTCCCAGTGGCCGAGTGAGATTAGTATCAAGGCGCAACATGTCATAAGCCTTTCATCGCACACAAAACATGCCTAATCTTACACACACCTGTCCCTGTTTCCTTCTTTATGACTTGCTTTATGAGGAGGAGGTGCCCGTTTTTATTAGGGGTCCGTCGATATCTGATGGAAATACTGGGCCTTGCCGGGTAATTAATTATAGGCTGGACAAACTGAAATGTGAGTTTTTCATCATGACTCTGCTTTTTCTTTGTAATGAAAATATGTGAATAGTCAAGCTGTAAAATTAGGAATGCTTGCCTCAAGCACAATATTTTGTATAAAAGGAGAAGGCTGGCTTTGTAAGATTGAGCAGTCTCCTGAGAATATACACAGCGTGTTGTTGTACTTCTAGGACGCCTGTTACTTGGTTGAAGCCAATAAAATCGATTTTTGACACTTCACCTAGAAGACTCTGAGTTTCTGTGGTCTAAATCAGGAAAGTACTCGAGGTCTTTGGGTGTGTACCCTGACACCACTGGGTTACCGGTTCGGTACCGGTTCTGAAAAACCCAGTACCTCAGAACTCCTCCTATTTCACTTATGAGACCCCGGCTTTTATCTATATTAAGGCCCCACTTGCTTGGGAAGAATACTTATTGCCATATACTTTCGCCCTCCCCAGTCTACGTAGTTGCTCCATTTCCATTTGGGTCAGGTGTATTTCCGGCAATAGGGCTATGCTTGTGGTTCTGCGCTGCTGATAGGGAAATATGAAGTATCGGCATGCTGGTGTGTGCATTCCCCTCATGTTCCACTTGATTATGTTAGCCCGAGCCATGTATTGGCGGTATTTTCTCTGTTGTGTGGAAAGACAGGTGCCTGGCGGAGGGTTGGGAGGTCATTGAAAGCTCTCTGAGGTCTCCAAACTAATATTGAAACAGGGGGTTTACCTGTATTGTGCATAACTGTGTGAGAGCAAACTCGCTGTTGATGTTTGTGCAAACTAGGGTGCCCAACCTGGGCAACAACTATACTTCTTTGCAACTAGGTATGCATGTGCCTGGTATGAACCTGTGTGTTTTGGCTTTCCCTCGGTGTTCTATCAAGGTAGTTAGTGATCCCTTCTAGTCTGTTAATATGGGAGTTCATGTGACATATTTAATGCATATGTCAGGTTTTGTGTGGGTGGTGTGTTTGGTGGTGCGTAGTCTGGTCCCCCCACATACTAACTGTGTATTCATTGGTGCAACTGGTTGGGGTATGTCAGATTAATGTTTATATGCTATATAGAAACAGCCCTTATGGGCTGGCACGCGGTGCGCTTGCCCATGAACTGCTGAGACAGCACGCCTTCTGGAAATAACTCCCTTAGCCACCACTCTACATATTCCACTGGATTATGTATTTCTTCTCCTTCAGGAATACCCACTGCGCATATGTTATTGCAGCATCAACGCCCTTCTGCGTCTTCCAGTTTATCTCATAGCGGGTGCACTCGATCCAGGAGATCCTGCAGGGCTGCCGTGTGACTGTGTGTAATTGGTTTCAGGTGTGTTGAATAACATTTTGTTGTCTTGAACCTTGTCTGACAATTTATGATGGTCGGCCCGTAGTAATGTAAAGTCTGATGTGACCTTGTCTATCTTGGACTCTAGGGAGGTCCGCGTTTGGTCTAGTGCGGTCCCTATCTTCTCCACTGCTGCCAAGACTGGGTCCAGTTTAGTGGGAAGACCTGAGTGCAGCTCGTCTTTGAATCCATGCCCCTCTGCATGTGTGGCTTCTTGAGCTTCGGGTCGCCTGGTGGCTCGTTACAGATTGGTGCGCAGACGACCCACGGCCAGATTTTGTGCTGAGTGCATTCAATAGGCAGTGCTGGCGCTTGCCTGGGGTCTGGTCTCTCTGTTGGATCAGTTGGATCTGAGCATGAGTGGTGACATGTTTGTTGTTGCTATTGTGGAGGCAGTGAAGCTGTCACGTCGGACCTCACCTCTATGTCGCTCCTGTGGGGTGGATCCTGCCACCTAGTGCTGGAGGGTGAGATGAGAGATATGCAGGGCGTCCCGGATGAGCCACTGCTCCCCCGCTCCTGGCTTGTCTTGTCTGCTGCGTTATTTGTGCCCGAGCCAGTCTCCGTATCTGTGGAAGTCTTGCTTGGTCTCGTTTGGGGCGGAAGGGTGAGATGAGGGGCCCATGGGGTTCCCCAGACGCGTTGCATCCTCCCTGCACCAGGTCTGTCTTGTTTGTTACTTGTTTTGGTTCCGAGCCAGCCGTGGGATACTTATAGGGCTGTCTGGGCCTTAATGTATCTCCCCTTAGGGTGCTGATCGCAGCTGCGTGGTGTGCCCCTGCTGACTCCCGCAGTGTCGCCTCCTTAGTCCTGGTGCCCGACCATTATAAAGCCTCATTTGTGTGCGAACTGGGCCTGAGCCAGACCCTGGATCATTATAGGCCTGATTAGGACGCAATGTAAGAGGCGGGGTGAGGCGTGCAGTGTGCAGGGCACCCCAGGCTTATCACCACTCCTCCGTGCTGGGTCCTTCTCGTTTGCTTTGTGAACTGGGTCTGTTCCAGCCCCCAGATCACTACAGGCCTAACTAGGCCTCGGTGCGTTTCCCCTTAGGATGTTTGAAGCAGTTCTGACATTCCTTGTGTGATGTGCCCCCATATCCTCCTGCAGTTCAAGCTCATTGGTCTGGGTGCTGGATCACCTTCCTACCCTTCTTGTGCGCTCTGCTTTAGAGAACCTGGGCAGCGCTACATGGGCCGTGTAAACTCCAGTGGGGAGGGCCCAATTTCCATTCCGTCCCTATGCCTTGGCCCAGCACCTCCTTCGATGCACTTTCTCTGTTCTTGCAGTGCCCTCAACTTGTGATGGATCAAGGCCCCAGGTCTGCCGCTAGAAAGCAGCTGATCGCCGCTCCCCGTCGGCCGTCAGGTCAGCACTCGTGTCACTGAGGGCTTGTGATTGCTTTGGTCTTATACCTGCTCCGCTTCCTTTGGGTTCCTGGACTGGCACTCCTACTCAGCAATGTCTTGTGTGGGGGGTTCCCGTCCAGCGCAACCCTTTCTGCCAATGCCTGGGGACATGTCCGGCGGAGCCGGGGTGCCTGCGAGCTCCCGGGTCCTGAGCCTTCCATTTCCTAGTGATTAGTCTCTAAGCTACCACCATACCCAGATCTAGGAATCTAGAAGTTACTTTATTATTCCGGGTGCCTACGATATAGATGTTGAATGTAAATATGCCATTTAAATGGAACTGTGTGATCCGTGCATGTGGCCAGTGTGTCTGCAATTTCCTTTCAGTATATGTATAGAAGGAGGGTTACACACCTGGCTTTCTAGCACTGAGGTCCACTAGGTGTCTGTGAGTGGGCGACCCATGTCTTGTTCCCAGCAGTGTCGGAGCACCATTAGATTAGCTGCTGTGTGCTGCCTCAACAAGGTTACGAACCACCACGTGAGGTGTCTGCCTTGCCCCATAACGTGCATGTATTGCATGGTAAGGTGGGTTTGAGGCTCATTTGTTAGGTCTCCCCATCTAGACATGAGGGCGGTTATTAGTGAACGGTGTAGCAGGAATTGGCCTAGTGGTAACTTGTCTTCTTCTATTAATGTCATGTATGTGATTAGTGTGCCATCTCAGTATAAAACTCCCATGCATTGAATAACCGCCTCATGCCAGTTTCATAGCTCAGCTTCTGTAACCGTCATTTGGCCCACCGGGTGATCCTTCCAAAGGTAACGCTGGTGCGTATGGCGTGATATGTCGGGTTAGGTACAGACTTCTGCGGAAGCTTCTATACGCCACTTTGAGTAGCAATGTTTTCAGTTGTCTTGTGTTCACATCGGGATGAAATATCAGCTACGGTTGCATGGACACGTAGTCGCAGTATCGTCACGTTTGCGGTCGGCTAACCATCTAGCCACCTATTGTAATTGAATGGCTAGGTACTACTCTTCAATATTTGGGACCACTAGACCTCCCAGGTTTGTGGGTAGATATAATATTTTCACCTCTACTCTGTGCCGGGCGTTGCCCCATATGAAGTCTCTGATTGGTTTCTCCAGCAAGTGGAAAAGCGGGGGGCTATATCTTGTCAGATTCACAAAATAGTATAGGAATAATGGGAGGATCACCATTTTAGTGAGAGCTACTCTGCCTGTCACTGCTAGTAGGAGCTTGCTTCAGAATGACATCTGGGAAAGGATGGTGGTTAATGCTCTGCCCAGGTTGTCATCAAACAAGTCTGTTGACTGCCTATACACTCTTATGCCCAAGTACCGGAATGTGTCTGCTCTCCACTGTACTCGTACCCCATTGAGGATGTATACCGGGTCTTGGTTTGCTTTGTTAAAAGGGTAAAGGCAGGACTTAGCAGTGTTAACTTTCAGACTCAAAATAGCAGTGAAATATTGTAAGATACGTGCTTCTAAATGCTCAGCATGTTCTGCGCGCATGGTCGCTGCGTCTCCCACATCTGTCATAGCACTTGTTTTGTGTCGCAGAAACTGTCTCTCTATTTTATTAAGTGAGTCAGTCAGTTGCTACCATATGTCCCAGGCAGCACCCAGGCAGAGACCTCTTGTGAGCAGGGTGTCATCTATAGTGCCCTTGTTTGCCTCAAAGCATTCCAACATTGCCGTCCCCAAAGATGATCCGAAAGCTTGGTCCTCCAGCGCCGCTTGTTGAAGCCGCCATGTAGGAATTGGGGGGCCTACCTCCCAGGTGAGTTGTAGTTGTTGAGAATTGTGATCATAGTGTCTGCGTACTAGGTACTAGATCTTCTTGATAAATGGGGGGGGGAGGACGTGAGATCCTACTATGCAATCCAGTCTTACATGTCTCCCGTGTACAGCTGAATAGAACGATTACATACGTGTGTTGGGATTGAGGGTGTGCCAGATCTCTTTTAGTGACCAGTGAGCTAACCACTCTGCCAATGCCTGTGCTTTGGATCTTGCTGTGATTCTCGTCAGGGGCCGGATTGATCTGTCTAGGTCTACATTTAGTAGCGAGTTAAAAGCCTCCCTGTTAGCCACGGTATTCCACTCCATCGAACTCCTCCTATTTCACTTATGAGACCCCGGCTTTTATCTATATTAAGGCCCCACTTGCTTGGGAAGAATACTTATTGCCATATACTTTCGTCCTCCCCCGTCTACGTAGTTGCTCCATTTCCATTTGGGTCAGGTGTATTTCCGGCAATAGGGCTATGCTTGAGGTTCTGCGCTGCTGATAGGGAAATATGGAGTATCGGCATGCTGCTGTGTGCATTCCCCTCATGTTCCACTTGATTATGTTAGCCCGAGCCATGTATTGGCGGTGTTTTCTCTGTTGTGTGGAAAGACAGGTGCCTGGCAGAGGGTTGGGAGGTCATTGAAAGCTCTCTGAGGTCTCCAAACTAATATTGAAACAGGTGGTTTACCTGTATTGTGCATAACTGTGTGAGAGCAAAATCGCTGTTGATGTTTGTGCAAACTAGGGTGCCCAACCTGGGCAACAACTATACTTCTTTGCAACTAGGTATGCATGTGCCTGGTATGAACCTGTGTGTTTTGGCTTTCCCTCGGTGTTCTATCAAGGTAGTTAGTGATCCCTTCTAGTCTGTTAATATGGGAGTTCATGTGACATATTTAATGCATATGTCAGGTTTCGTGTGGGTGGTGTGTTTGGCGGTGCGTAGTCTGGTCCCCGCACATACTAACTGTGTATTCATTGGTGCAACTGGTTGGGGTATGTCAGATTAATGTTTATATGCTTTGGGCTGGCACGCGGTGCGCTAGCCCATGAACTGCTGAGACAGCACCCCTTCTGGAAATAACTCCCTTAGCCACCACTCTACATATTCCACTGGATTATGTATTTCTTCTCCTTCAGGAATACCCACTGCGCATATGTTATTGCAGCATCAACGCCCTTCTGCGTCTTCCAGTTTATCTCATAGCGGGTGCACTCGATCCAGGAGATCCTGCAGGGCTGCTGTGTGACTGTGTGTAATTGGTTTCAGTTGTGTTGAATAACATTTCGTTGTCTTGAACCTTGTCTGACAATTTATGATGGTCGGCCCGTAGTAATGTAAAGTCTGATGTGACCTTGTCTATCTTGGACTCTAGGGAGGTCCGCGTTTGGTCTAGTGCGGCCCCTATCTTCTCCACTGCTGCCAAGACTGGGTCCAGTTCAGTGGAAAGACCTGAGTGCAGCTCGTCTTTGAATCATGCCCCTCTGCGTGTGTGGCTTCTTGAGCTTCGGGATGCCTGGTGGCCCGTTACAGATTGGTGCGCAGACGATCCACGGCCAGATTTTGTGCTGAGTGCATTCAATAGGCAGTGCTGGCGCTTGCCTGGGATCTGGTCTCTCTGTTGGATCAGTTGGATCTGAGCATGAGTGGTGACGTGTGTGTTGTTGCTATTGTGGAGGCAGTGAAGATGTCACGTCGGACCTCACCTCTATGTCGCTCCTGTGGGGTGGATCCTGCCACCTAGTGCCGGAGGGTGAGATGAGAGGTATGCAGGGTGTCTCGGATGAGCCACTGCTCCCCGCTCCTGGCTTGTCTTGTCTGCTGCGTGATTTGTGCCCGAGCCAGTCTCCGTATCTGTGGAAGTCTTGCTTGTTCTCGTTTGGGGCGGAAGGGTGAGATGAGGGGCCCATGGGGGTTCCCCAGATGCATTGCATCCTCCCTGCACCAGGCCTGTCTTGTTTGTTACTTGTTTTGGTTCCGAGCCAGCCGTGGGATACTTATAGGGCTGTCTAGGCCTTAATGTATCTCCCCTTAGGGTGCTGATCGCAGCTGCGTGGTGTGCCCCTGCTGACTCCCGCAGTGTCGCCTCCTTAGTCCTGGTGTCCGACCATTATAAAGCCTCATTTGTGTGCGAACTGGGCCTGAGCTGGACCCTGGATCATTATAGGCCTGATTAGGCTGCAATGTAAGAGGCGGGGTGAGGCGTGCAGTGTGCAGGGCACCCCAGGCTTGTCACCGCTCCTCCGTGCTGGGTCCTTCTCGTTTGCTTTGTGAACTGGGTCTGTTCCAGCCCCCAGATCACTACAGGCCTAACTAGGCCTCGGTGCGTTTCCCCTTAGGATGTTTGAAGCAGTTCTGACATTCCTTGTGTGGTGTGCCCCCATATCCTCCTGCAGTTCAAGCTCATTGGTCTGGGTGCTGGATCACCTTCCTACCCTTCTTGTGCGCTCTGCTTTAGAGAACCTAGGCACGCTACATGGGCCGTGTAAACTCCACTGGGGAGGGCCCAATCTCCATTCCGTCCCTATGCCTTGGCCCAGCACCTCCTTCGATGCACTTTCTCTGTTCTTGCAGTGCCCTCAACTTGTGATGGATCAGGGCCCCAGCTCTGCCGCTCAAGGGCTGCTGATCGCCGCTCCCCGCCGGCCATCCGGTCAGCGCTCATGTCACTGATGGCGTGTGACTACTTTGGTCTTATACCTGCTCCGCTTCCTTTGGGTTCCTGGACTGGCACTCCTACTCAGCGATGTCTTGTGTGGGGGGTTCCGTCCAGCGCAACCATTTCTTTTTATTGAGAGTTCATAAAAACAAGATCAGCATTACAGAATAAATTGGTAAAAAGCTTTAGTACAATACATGGCATATGTTTATACATAAATAATCAACCTTCAAGTATCCATGACATTAATATAAAGTGCAATAAATAATTATAAAGTGCAGAAGTGCTTGAAAGTGCATATAGGCAGACTAGTGATTATAAAGGTATCTTTCACAATTCAAAAACACTCCAGAACTTTTCATATTCTTTGAGCGCCCCTGATCTGAGCGCATATTTTCTTTCCCTACCCTGTGTTCGTATTAATTTAGCCTTCCATGTCTGAAAAGACGGTACTTGATTGGTTTTCCAGAGCTGCAATATGAGTGATTTAGCTATTAAAGAAGCTATGAAAAGAAATTCGTCATATTTGGTGTTAATCGCTGAGCAGCCTAGAACAGGGACTAAATCATCGAATGTTATGGTAGTTTTAAGCTCAGAAGAGAGGTATTTTTCAATATCACTCCATAGTGGTTGGATTTTAGGACATTCCCAGACGATGTGTTTCCAGGTCCCTCTTTCCTCACATCGGAAACATTTATCATCTACTATAGGAAAGATATTGTGGAGATAGGAGGGAGTTCTGTAAATCAACCATTTATTATAAAATTGCATGCGTTTAAAATTAGCGCCGCGGAAAATTGTTTTATTAAATTTGTTTATTTTGTCCCAAATTTGTTGATTAATTTCAATATCCTCCCTTTTTTTCCACCTCTCAATAATCTTATTCGAAGATTCCTGCTTCTTGTCCTCTTTTAATATTTTAATCCAAATACTCATCTTTTTTTGATTTCTGTTGTTCAGTGCTGTAGAGATATTTTCCTTAAGGTAAAGATTTCCTATATCCAGCTCTCTGAGTATTGGGTTCAACATAAAAAAGGACCATTTCAAAACTGAATGAGAATGGCTCATCTGGCTGGCAATTTGATCCCATGTCTTCCAGCTGTTACCAGCCAGGAAGTCTTCTATTTTATTAAAACCATTTTCTTTCCAGAGATTTATTATTTTCATATCCATACAACCCTCTTCGCCTAGGTTAAAGTTGTTCAAATCAGTTGTGTTACTTATCCTAGGAATTGAATGGGATTTCAAAAACTGGGTTTTCTGTTTAAAAATCCATTGGAGGGACTTGTAGCGGATTTTCTTTGGATCTTTGGTAGCTCTAATTGGATCAATTATTTTTACCTCTGACAGCATCTTCTTAATGAAAAAATTGTCTGCCTCGTTCGTGTCTAAAAAGAAAAACCTAAAACTATGGTGTGCAAAAGACGCAGAATAGTATTCCCTTTTGTTTGGGAGGGATAGCCCTCCTTGTGCAAATGAAAAGTATAAAGTGCTAAGTGCGAGTCTAGGAGACTTTTTAGCCCAAAGAAATGAAGATATTAGGGAATCTATCTTTTTAAAGAAGGAGACCTGAATAACACAGGGTGCTGCATTAAATAAGAAATTGAAAAGAGGTAGGATCGACATGCGTATCAGTGCTGCTCGGCCCATTATGGACAGGGGTAATAAATTCCAGCGTTCTAAAAGAGACTCAACCTTTTTTAGTAACGGTGAATAATTAAGTGAGAACAACTCGTCTAAGTTATCCGAAATAAATATTCCCAAATATCTCTTCGGCGTGGGGTTATAAATTTGCCTACATTCTGGTATTAAAGTGTCTGCAGTGCAGTTTAGTAAAATAACTTCCGTCTTGTTAACATTAATTTTATAACCCCCTAGTTTTTGAAAGTCGGAAAATATTTTTAAAATGTTCACTTGACTTAGGGGGTTGGAATCTAAAAACAGGGCAATATCATCGGCGTATAACTTTATATTAGTCATACCAGCTACCGGGACTGTATTAGTTCGTATATTTCTAATCGCAATCGCTAGAGGTTCAATAAATAATGCGAATAATATTGGAGATAGGGGACATCCTTGACGGGTGCCTCTAGTTACCTTACATGTACCGATGTTGGAATTATTGATGATAATCTGTGCCCTGGAATTCAAATATAGTTGTTTTAAAAGAGAAATAAAAACATTCGGGAAATTAAAACTGTGTAGAATAGCAAATAGGCAGTTCCAGGACACTAGATCAAAGGCTTTCTCAGCATCTAAAAACCAGATTTGTGCCTTCACTTTATTAGTTTAAAAAAAGTCTAGTGCCTCTAATACAAACTTTGTATTTGTATGGAGCTGCCTACCTGCAATAAAACCGCACTGATCGTTGGCTACCAGACTTCCCACTATTTTATTCAATCGATTTGCTAAAAGCTTGGTAAAAATGTTATAGTCTGTATTTAATAGACTTATAGGTCGATACGAGTTTATGTTCTCACTATCCTTTCCCTTTTTTAAAATACTGACTACCACAGCTGAGCGGAAAGAATCCGGGGTGATCCTCCATGAAGTAAATCATTTACTAAAATTAAGAGTTCTTTACGAAGAGTTCCTTCAAATTTTTTAAAGAATTCGATTGGAAGACCATCGTCACCGTTGGCCTTTCCATTCGGGAGGGAGCCGATTACTTCGTCTAACTCAGATTCTGAGAAGGTCTCGATGAGACATTCCTTCTCTTTAGCGTCTAATTTGGGGATTGTAAGTTGAGATAAAAACTCCCCTATTAAATCAGTTGAGGCCTCTTCTGTTGTTTGATAGATTCCTTCATAATGTTTCATGAACCACTCACCAATTGAGGCTGTGGTCTTAGCTTGTATTTTAGTGATTGGGTCAGTTAGTTGATCAATTCTGTTGCGAGCCTGTTTTTCTTTAGTTTGCCAAGCCAGGAGCTTCCCTGTATACTCGCTATCCTCATACATCCTCTGGGCGTAGAAATTAGAATGGGTTTCGCCTAGGGCATAATAAAAGTCCCTCATCCTACTCTTAGCCTTGGAGAGTTTTTGGCTAGATTCTGTTGTTTTGGCCCTATAGTGTACTTGGGTTGCCTCTACAAGATCTGTTTGTAAGCTGTTCTTCTCCTCTTTTCTTGCTTTATATTTTGGTATATCTTTAGATGTGATGAACCCCCGTAAAGTGGCCTTAAATGCATCCCAAGTCGTGTTTAATGGGGCTGTACCTCTATTGCGAGAAAAGAACTCCTCAATAAATTCTTCGATTTCTGTACACCATTGAGGATTTAGAAGGTTAGATTTGTTAAAAAACCATCGTTTTATAGTGCTTATATCCTGAGGTCCCAAATTTACCTCCATGGAGGCTGCCGCATGGTCTGAAAAAGCGTTTGGTAGATAAACATAATTACATAATTTTAACTCATGAGAGGTTAAAAAGAAATCCAATCTTGAGGCGGAATTATATTTTGCCGAGAAACATAAATATTCTCTTTTAAGTGGGTTATTAACTCGCCAATAATCCATGATATCAAGGTCTAATTTGCAACTTTGAATTGCCAAGACAGATTGGGGTTTATTCTGACGGCTATCTTTTTTAGATGAATCCAATACAGCATTTTACAAAAGATTAAAGTCACCTCCCCATATTATTGACCCAGGAAGGCCAGTTATAACGTTTTTTAACTGTAGGATTGGCTGAGCATCGTCTAAGATAGGAGCGTATATTGTAACAAGGAATATATTTACATTGTATAATTTGCCACGGGCAACTGCCCATCTACCTCTGGGATCTGTGGCTGTGCCTGCCAGGATAAAACCTAGGTGTTTTCCTATCAGTATACATACTCCTCTCTGTGTCAATCCAGCGGAAGAGGATATCGTATGGCCAACCCAGTTCTTAAATAGTTTATCTGCATCGGCCTGGTCTCTATGATGGGTCTCTTGTAAATAAATAATATCAGGGTTTAAATTTTTAACCAACATTCAATAGCATTTTTTTTCCGAACATTGTTCAGACCGTTTGCATTTAAAGAGATAAACTTCAGCATGCTACTTGATTATTATTTTTTTTTTAAAAAGGCCATAATTAAAAAACATGCTAAAAAATAGATATAGTGAGTACGTATGCCAAAAGGATTATTTAACAATACAATAATATAGTAAACATCAACATCTTTGTGCAAATAAGCAGATTGTCAAGAACTCTTTGTACGTCAATAGAGGAGTACTCAGTGCAAATATAGATAGCTGCAAACCCTTTACTTTGTGCAAAATAGCTAAGTAGTCAGAACAGTACGATAATATAATATAAAAAATATCAGAGAACCTCTCTTTTGTGCAAATAAGCAAATAGGCAACAAAAAAAACCAAAATAAAAAAACCCTTTGTGCATCGATAAATAAATACTTAATACAGATACAAAAGCAGCAAGTATAAGTAGCAGCAAACCCTTATTTTGTGCAAAATAGGCAAATAGTGCAAATATATAATAGCAGCATACCCTTCCTTTGTGCAGAATAAGCAGATAGTTTGTATATATGTTATGTATATTAAAGCCATGTCAAGATCAGATGGTATTGTCTTTGCCGTACGAAGCTAATCTTGATAATAAAACCAACAATTCTTCAATATATGAACTCTCATTTTTTCCCCTGCAACACATCCCTTCACCACCCCAACTCCCCCAACCCCCCCCTAGAGTGGACGGAACCTCCCCGTGTTCCACATCCGTCCTTCTCTTTAGTTTCTTCTTTTTGGATGCCATTTCATTGCATCCTTGTGTGCTTCCTGTCATCATCTTAACCCCGCCTTGCAAGTCAAAACAGGGATCAGTTATAGACTACATTCCTGAATATACTAAAAAGTGTGAAACAAGAATGTAAATCAGCTATTAACTATACTCCTAGGCCTTCTAGAAAAGTCTGGGCTTCGTGTACAATTGTAAAGATAAAGAACTTCCCTTTGGCCAGTACTTTGAGTTTTGACTGCTGCACGATCGTAGCTTGGGCTCCCTTGCTTTTAAAAGAGTCGATCATCTTAACAAAGTCTCTACGTCTATGAGCAGAAGCTGCCGACATATCTGAGAAAATTCTGAAGGTATTTACGCCTTCCACGTTGAATGACTTCTTAGCATATGCAGTGTTCAAAATTTTCTCCTTCACCCTGAAATCCGAAAAATTGAGCAAGATCGTGCGTGGATATTTCATATTGTTGGGTTTATATGCCGGGACTCTGTGCGCTCGTGTGATTGTTAAATCCCCTTGGAGCTCTGGTATGGCTTTTTTCAGGAGGGACTCTGACCACTTAACTACATCCTTATCTTCCAGTCCCTCTGGAATGCCTACTAGACGTAGATTTGACCTCCTATTATAGTTTTCAAGGTCCTGCAGTTTTTCTGCTAGCTGGGCTCTTTCTCTATTGGCTACCAGCAGATATTTCTGTATTGCTGATAGTGAATCCTCCAGAGATGAAATCCTGGTTTCTACTTCAGTGACTTTTAAAGGAAGACTCCCGAAGCATTCTTCCATTTTTGTGAGCCTGTTGTGCAGTTGTGAGATCTCCTGGGCCTGGGAGTGTTTAAAATCTCTTAACTCCAGGAGAATGGTTCTGAGCAGTATTTCGATGGAATTTGTTCTCGTAGTGTTTGGAAGAGAAAATAACCCATTTTCTTGGGATGCATGGGATGTCTGTAGGCTTGGCTCTTGACTTGGAGATTCCATAGTAAGTTTATGGCTCGGGCATGGGCTGTTGTCTAAAACCAGTGCTATAGGTACCACGGGAACCGCAGATATTAATTCTTCAAGGTCCTGGTCAGCCCCTACCGATAGCGCGGTTTCTGGAAGCTCAGGTGTAATAGAGCTAGTTGATATCCCGCCAGAGCTCAGAGCCTCTAGCATATCGTTTTTCCCATCCTGGTTCATCCCCCCTCGCATGGGAGTGCTCAAGAGTTGACTCTGTAGCCCCTAGGGATGGTTTATCTGGGATAGAGTCCACCTGGCCCACCTTTGTTCCCTTGTTGTTCCGCTCTGTCTCTGGTTCGCCTTTCTCACCTCTCTCACCCTTCTCAGTCTTTCCGTCGCCTTTCTTAGAGGCAGAGGCAGAGGCAGTTACAATGGCAGTTACGATGCCAGCGCAACCATTTCTGCCAATGCCTGGGGACATGTCCGGCAGAGCCGGGGTGCCCGCGAGCTCCCGGGTGGTGCAAGTGCAGCTTCTCCTCACCACCTCTCAGCCGACGACCCTTGAGCCCCCGGCACTGCTCTCAAAGTCCGTTGCCTGCTTTTGGGTCTTTGCCTTTACGTCCACGCTCAATGCCTCTGTTGTGGTATCACCACAGTCCACTTTTACAGTGATGGTTGAGTAGCTCAGTTACTCTGTATCATTTAATGGAGTGTACTGACAAGAACTAAACACTTCGAGTACCTCATGTATTACAGTTTACTGACTAGTACTGTATAACTTGGAGTAAATCTGTCACTCTGTGCCATCTAATGTAGTGTACTGAATAGTACAGTATGCCTTCCAGTAGCTCGGTCACTCAGTACCATCTAATGCAGTGTTCTGACTAATACTGTATACCTTATTGTAAGTCTCCTACTTTACACCATTCAATTCGATGTACTGACTAGTACAATATACCTTGGAGCAGCTCTGTTAATCTGTACCATCTTATGGTGTGTACTGACTAGTACAGTACACTTCTAGTACCTCTGTCTCTTTCTGACATCTAATGTAGTGTACTGAATAGTACAGTATGCCTTCCAGTAGCTCGGCCACTCAGTACCATCTAATGCAGTGTACTGACTAGTACTGTAAACCTTCTAGTAGCTCTCCTACTCTGCACCATTCAATGCAGAAAAGTGCCTAGTACTGTATACTTTGGAATAACTCTGTTACTCTCTGTCATATAACACAGTGTGCTGACTAGCACAGTATGCCTTGGAGTAGCTCTGCCACTCTGTGCCATCTAAGCCAGTGTACTGACTGACTAGTACAGTATGCCTTGGAGTAGCTCTGCTACTCAGGACGATCTATTGCAGGCTACCGACTAGTAATGTATACCTTTTAGTAGTTCTCTTACTTTTCACCATCCAATGCAGTGTACTGACTAGTACGGTATACCTTGGTGTAGCTCTGTCACGCTCTACCTTCTAGTGCAGTGTACTAACTAGTGCAGTAGACCTTCTAGTAGTTCTGTCACTCAGAGCCATATATTGCATTGTACTGACTAGTACGGTATACCTTGGAGTTGCTCCGTCACTCAGTACCATCTAATGGAGTGTAATGACTAGTACAGTACACTTCTAGTAACTCTGTCACTTTGTGACACCTATTGCAGTGTACTGCTAGTACAATATACCTTCTGATAGCTCAGTCACTCTGTACCTTCTAATGTAGTGTACTGAATACATTAGAGCAGCTCTCTCACTCTGTCCAATCTAATACAGTGTACTGAATAGTTGTTTTTCCTTGTAGTAGCTTTCTCACTCTGTACCATCTAATGCACTGTACTGAGTAATACTGTATACCTTGGAGTTTCTTTGTTACTCAGTACCATCTAATACAGTGTACTGACTATTACAGCATACTTTGGAGTAGCTAGTACAGTGTCCTACCTGCTGCAGTGTTCAGTCTAATGTGGTGTTATGTTGTATGCTGTATGGTGCAGTGTAGTGAGTAGTGCAGTGAGCACTGTGTGTGTGTGTAATATGCTGTGTGATGAAGTGTGGTGTTAAGTAGAATTTCCTGTCTATTTAGTGCTGTGTGGTGTAGCGTGTGCTGTAAATGAATGCCCGCTGCAGTGTAGTGACTGCGAGCAGTGTGTGTAGTATGGTGCGTGGTGCAGTGTAGTGGGCAGTAGAATGTCCTCTCTATGTAGTGCTGTTTGGTGTAGTGTGTGCTCTGGATGAATGCACGCATTAGTGTAGTGAGCAGTCTAGTGCTGCGCACTTTAGGGGAGTGAGCAGTCTAGTGCTGCGTGCTTTAGTGTAGTGAGCAGTCTAGTGCTGCGCGCTTTAGTGTAGTGAGCAGTCTAGTGCTACGCTCTTTAGTGTAGTGAGCTGTCTAGTGCTGCGTGCTTTAGTGTAGTGAGCAGTCTAGTGCTGCTCTCTTTAATGTAGTGAGCTGTCTAGTGCTGCGTGCTTTAGTGTAGTGAGCAGTCTAGACCGTGTGCTTTAGTGTAGTGAGCAGTCTAGTGCTGCGCGCTTTAGTGTAGTGAGCAGTCTAGTGCTGCGCGCTTTAGTATAGTGAGCGGTTTAGTGCCGCACTCTCTAGCGCTGTGTGCTCCTTCCAGATGTGGTGTAAATTAATCATATGTAAAACAGAAGCAGTAATTACAGCCTTTCTTTGTGTCATTAAATCTCTAATAGTGAATCTCTTCTCTGCAGTGATGGTGACTCTGGATCCTGACACGGCTCAGCCTCTGCTCCTCCTGTCTGAGGGGGGGAGACGAGTGAAAAAGACGGACACATGGACGACCCTGCCGGACACCCCCAAGAGATTCACCGTCTACTCCTGTGTGCTGGGGAGCAAGGGGTTCACCTCCGGCAGACATTACTGGGAGGTGCAGCTACTGCAGGAGGGGTTAGGGTGGGATGTGGGGGTCGCAGCAGAGTCTGTGGACAGGAAGGGAGACTTCACACAGTCTCCTGAGGGGGGAGTCTGGGCTGTGTGGGGGTGGGGGGGTCAGTACTTGGCTCTCACCTCCCCTCGGACCCCTCTGTCCCCTCGTGAGAAGCCCCTGAAGCTGGGGGTGTATCTGGACTACGAGGGGGGGCGTCTGTCCCTGTACAATGCTGACTCCATGGAGCTTCTCTACTCCTTCGCGCAGGCCCCCTTCACGCGGAGGCTCTTCCCGTACTTCTGTCTCTGGGGAGAAGCGGAGCTGAGGCTGGAGTGAGAGCTGCAGGGAGCTTCAGACCCTCATCCTTCCCTCCTACCCCCACCCGCTACAAGGGAAGAGTGAAGCTGAGGCTGAAGTGAGCCCCCCCTCCCCCTAAACTGTCATCCACGGTTTAAACTCCAACATTCCAAAGAATCTTCTTCACAATGACCCTCTCACCTGTTTCCATGACAACCAGAAACCTCACCTGAAACTATGTATCTCTCTTCCTTGTACATTTTTAAAACAAGGGCAGAGAATGTTTGCTGTGTGAATCATGCACCAATAACACATGTAACATATGATAAAGTCTCTGCAGAATTAAACAAGCACTGGCATAGCCAATACGTCTCGCCTTTGAGACCTTATAAGTCTTTAGCTAGAGCTATTGGCTTTGGCAATGTTTCGAAAGTATGTTGTAGAGCAGTGTGGCTGCTGTGCTCCGTACTGAAAACCTGGTGTCTAGTGCAGTGACGTGGGGCAGTGTCATGGTGTGGTGTGTTGTTATAAGGTGTGCGTTGGTGGGATGCATGGGGGTGGCATATGCATCTTTACAACACAAATCACCAGTTGTAATTAGATTAATAATGCTTGTCTGCAAACTATTAAAAGGGTATCAAGGGTAAATGTAATATGCATGGCCCCATGGACCAATCTAACATGTTTATAATAGTAAAATATCGATTGAAAACAACAAAACTACCGGCCTGTTGGTTACTCTTACGTTTACTGTTTGTGTTTCCAGATTGTTAAATCCCTAACCACATCAATTGGCGGCAATTTCCCAGAATCCACAGTCACTCCTTGCAATGATCTAGAAACTTTTTTTTTTTAAATCTCTGAAGTGTACTGTTCCCTATAAAGTACAATAAATACACCAAATTCTACCCCAAAGAGAAAGGCTCTGGGCTCACTCACCAATTGCCTCACAAACTCCCCCTCCCCATTACCAAATACACTCTTCCAACAATTTTTAGTAAAGTGAAATCTAGTTCCGCTGTAGACCCAGCACCTCCCCACATACTCCTTCAAGGATACAGCCACTAGATACAACTTCCTTCTCTCTCATGCAGGAACTTTAATGGCCAAAGTTACCTTTACATTTTTATTGTTGCCTGAAATCCTCTGAACACACAAGGACATGTTCTTTGCAGCAGGCATCTTATTCCTCTGTGCTACTTTAGCATCAATGGAAACAGCCACTTGATAAAAGTCCGATCTCTCTCCAGCTGGAACATTGATGGCCAAAATTACCTTTACATTTTTAATATTGCATAAAAATCCCATCTCTCTCCAGCATAAACTTTAAACCCTGAAGAAACCGTAAACATTTTTATTGTTGATTGAAAACCTCTACACACACAGAAACATGTTCCTTGCAGCAGGCATCTTAATCCTCTGCGCTACTTTGGCATCACTGAAAACAGCCACTGAATAAAACTCCCATCTCTCTACAGCAGGAACATTAATCATCAAATTTACCTTGAAATATTTAAATTCACTTCAAAACCCCTGGACACACAAGAACATGTTCTTTGCAGAAGGCACCTTAATCCTCTGCGCTACTTTAACATAAGAGAAAACAGCCACTAATAAAACTCCCATCTCTCTCCAGCAGGAACATTAATCGCCAAAGTTCCCTTTACATTTTTAATGTCGCCTGAAAACGTATGAACACACAAGGACATGATCTTTGCAGCAGGCATCTTAATCCTCTGCGCTACTTTACCATGAGTGGAAACAGCCACTAGATAAAACTTCCATCTCTTTCCCGCAGGAACATTAATTGCCAAAGTTACCTTTACATTGTTATTATTGCCTGAAAACCTCTGGACACACAAGGACATTTTTTTTTTTTTTTTTAGAGTTTTATATAGCGCGAACTAGACCCGAACCAAATCAGGTATCAGAGCGCTTTACATAGCACCAGTTACGTTACTTGAGGACACACATTACTTTTTGTTAGGCACAGGGAGATTAAGTGATTTGCCCAAAATCACAGGATGTTTTGTTTAGTGTTGTTACCGAGACTCGAACCCAGGTCCCCAGGTCCGAGGTCGAACGCCCTAGCCGTTAGGCCAACTCCTCTCCCTAGTTCTTTGCAGCAGGCTTCTTAATCCTCTGAGCTGCTTCAGCATCAGTGAAAACAGCCACTAGATAAAACTCTAATGTATCTCTCCTACAGGAAAGTTAATCGCCAAATTCACCTCTACATTGTTATTGTTGCCTGAAAACCTCTCGACACATAAGGACATGTTCTTTGCAGCATCTTAATCCTCTGCGTTACTTTAGTATCAATAGAAACAGCCACTGGATAAAACTCCCATCTCTCTCCAGCTGGAACATTAATCGCTAAAGTAACCTTAAACATTTTTATAGTTGCTTGAAAACCTCAGGACACACAGAAACATGTTCCTTGCAGCCGGCATCTTAATCCTCAGCGCTACTTTAGCTTTAGTGGAAACAGCCTCTAGATAAAACTTCCATCTCTCTCCAGCAGGAACTTTAATCGCCAAAGTTTCCTTTACATTTTTATTGTTGCCTGAAAACTTCTAAACACACAAGAGCCCGAATTCAATTAAAGATTGCCTTTCTAACTCACAAAGCCCTTCATTTCAAAACTCCCAGATATCTAGCGCAAAATTTAAAACTATCCTGTTGCAAAAGAGCCTCAAGAAGCGCTAACCCTTTCCTCTTGAAACCACCCATCCTTAGCAAATAGACAACGTGTCACCGAGCCTTCTCTGGCGCTGTCCCAAAGATATGGAACTCTCTTCCACTGGAAGTACCTACAATCTCCTCCACGGCTGCTTTCAAACTAGAAACCAAAAGATTCCTAATGAACAAATTCTTACCTTAATTGATCTAGTTCACCTGCTCGAAGCCTTTGATACTACAACCATTGTACCTTCATTAGTTACTGCTCTTCCTTACCGCTTATTGGTTCACCCTTCATAACCCGATAAATACTTGCATAATGTGTTAATATCCCTAACGCAATTGTCCTGTAATTATGTGTTCAGTCGTTTATTCTTACTTGATGTTGATCTTGCATTTATGTCCTTCCTTCCATCCTATTGTAAAGCGCTCTGATATCCTACGGGATCTTGTTCGTTCTATATAAAACTTTATAAATAAAAAAATAAAAAATACTTTAGCATCAATAGAAACAGCCACTGGATAAAACTCCCATCTCTCTCCAGCTGCAACAATGATAGCCAAAGTTACCTTCACATTTTTATTGTTGCAGAAAACTACCATCTCTCTCCAGCATAAACATTAATCGCTAAATTCACTGTCACATTTTATTGTAGCCTGAAAACCTCTGTATTCACAAGGACATGTTTCTTTGCAGCAGGCATCTTAATCCTCTGCCCTACTTTAGCATGAGTGGAAAGAGCCATTAGATAAAACTCCCATCTCTCTCCAGCATAAACATTACTCGCTAAAGTAACCTGAAACATTTTTATTGTTGCTTGAAAACCTCTGACCACGTAAGGACATGTTCTTTGCAGCAGGCATCTTAATCCTCTGCGTCACTTTAACATAAGTCGAAACAGCCACTAGATAAAACTCTAATCCCTCTTCCCAGCAGGAACGTTAATCACCAAAGTTACCTTTACATTTTTATTTTCGGCTGAAAACGCATGGACACACAAGGACATGTTCTTTGCAGCAGGCATCCTAATCCTCTGCGCTACTTTAGCATTAGTGGAAACACCTACTAGATAAAAGTCCGATCTCTCTCCAGGTGGAACATTGATAGCCAAAGATACCTTTACGTTTTTATTATTGCATAAAACTCCCAACTCTCTCCAACATAATCCCTAAAGTAACCTTAAATATTTTTATTGTTACTTGAAAACCTCTGAACACACAAGGATATGTTGCTTGCAGCAGGCATCTTAATCCTCTGCGCTACTTTAGCATGAGTGGAAACAGCCACTAGATAAAACGTTCGATCTCTCTCCCACAGAAACATTAATTGCCATGGTTACCTTTACATTTTTATTGTCGCCTGAAAACCTCTAAATACACAAGGGCATGTTCTTTGCAGCAGGAATCTTAATCCTCTGTGCTACTTTAGCATCAGTGAAAACAGCCACTAGGTAAAACTCCCATCTCTCTCCAGCTGGAGCATTGATAGCCAAAGTTAATTGTGACTCAAGAAGTTACGTGGGTTCCATGAGCAACAGTATGCGGTGTCGAAGACTAATGGCGGTGAGGCTGTACATGCGATAGACATCGAGCAGCCGGGGGAGGTGCACTTAAGAGACCATCGAACTCCAAAGCGTACTAGGAGACCTGACTAGAATCTACTGAGTATGTGGGGGGGCTGGAGGTGTAGGATCAGCCTGTGATGCGTGAAGCGTGTGTTGCAGGGCCGGACTGGGAACCAAAACCGGCCCTGGCAAAGTGCTCGGCCCCCTCCCCCGCCCCACCCCGGGGAGTGGGGGGGGGGGGAGGGGTGCCGCTGAGCTCTTTGCCAGGGCCGGTTTTCGCCCGATTTTATAACTATTTTTATTTATTATTATTTTTTATTTTTTTTTGTGCTATGCTGCAAAAAAGGCCCTGTAACAAATTCGGCCCCCAGGGGCTCAAAACCGGCCCCCCATAGAGTAGCGATCTTGTGCTTCGCCAGTAGTAAGGCAATCACTGTAAAACACCTGTAGCACAGTTTAATTAGATTAACCAGTCCCAACCCCGGAGAGAGTACCCGAGCAGCTTCTATTATCTGAGCCAGCACAGCAAACACTTCCTGCCAATATGATAAAATGAGGGGACAGGACCAGGACATATGCGCTAAATCAGCGTTCAGGGTCTTACACTTCGGACTATTTGTTTGCTTACAAGGGTCAAATTTGGCCGGTTGGATAGGGGTTACGTAAATTCTATGGATACATTTAAAATGGAGAAATGTATGCCTGTATTAGGGGGAACCCTGTGGGTTTGCTCTAGGCAGTAGGCCCAGTCTTTGTCATTCAGTGGATACCCAAAGTCAGCCTCCCAGCGTCCGCACCCGGAGGAACATTAATCGCCAAAGTTAACTTTACATTATTTTTTTTGCCTGAAAACCTCTGGACACACAAGGACATGTTCTTTGCAGAAGGCGTCTTAATCCTCTATGAAACTTTATCTTGAGTGGAAACAGCCACTGGATAACACTGAGATCTCTCTCAAGCAGAAGCATTGTAAATGTATGTGTCTTGTAAAGCGCACTGCTGCCCTGAGACGTCGTGGCGCTGTAGACCGCTGGGGAACCCGTCCTGGCTATCCCTGTGAGATGGTCCCTACTGGGTATCTCCAAGGTGAAACCAGGCATCCCCGGCGAATGTGGGGGGTGTTGTAGAGATGAGGCAAGCTAATGCCCAGAGTTGCCGAGTGTGATCCCTGGTTAGAGTAGGCACCGAGGCGAGAATTATCGAGTCCGCTGACCCTGGTCCACGACCCTGCCGCGTCGGGAATTGAACCCTGGTCCCGGGCCGTACTCTAACCAGGGAGCCACATCACTCCATTTATTAATCGCCAAAGTTACCTTTACCTTTTTTTTTTTGCCTGAAAATCTCTGGACACACAGGGACATATTCTTTGTAGAACGTCCTCTCAAGCAGGAGCTGAGAGAAGTTGACCTGGTATATGCTGTCCACTAGTTTTAGTGGGCACCTTGTACCAGTCCAAACAACCCCTTATTGATGATAGGTTAAAGACAACCTTTATTGAAAACTATCCTAGTGATAGCTATGGAAAGCAGCCTTAAGGCTAAGTCGTGAAGGAATGTAAAGCAGCTTGTTTTACCAGTCTATAATCTAATGAATGGATAAATGAAAGACAACCACACCAGGTATTTATATAAAATGTATGTATTCATTTCTAAACACACCGTCCTAGTCTCTTTATGAGGCTATACGTCAAAACACTTAAGTTACACTTCAAATATAACGGAAAAAGAGCACAAATGCATGTCAGGCCCGAGGGGCGAGCCTAACCATATACCAAAATAGTGGTATAAGAACCGCAACTGAACTAGACACGAGGCCTAGAGCCTTTCAAAGTGCTTGGACCACAAGGAACCACCCAAGGTAGTGACACAAGGGACCCACGGTGGATGCGTGCAGTGTGAGAACACAGCCGTGAATCACCGTTATCTTCTATGGGGAAAGTCACGGTTGGAATTTTAAAGTTTAAGGACACTTAGGTGATTACTAGAAGCAAACCCTTTTGGAGTTAGAGGTGTCTAGGGATAGCACCCACAGGAGCACCGGAGTACTCAAGTTACCTAACCCAGGGGAGCCGGGTGCAGAGGTGGCAAACGGTGTCGGGTCGCTGCGTTGTTTCCAATGGAAGCTGGCAAAGGAGTGCTGCTGCCGGGAAGATGCAAAGTGTCCGAAGAGATCTAAGCTTGGATCGAAGGTGAGAAGAACCTGAAAGCAGAGGGGACAGAGTCTGGGTCACTTGCCAGTGACCAGGGGCACGATAGACATATGCCCACCAATGTCGGGTGCTTCAGGTGAGTTGGCGGGAAGCTTGTCTCTTCAGCCACGAGGACCAGGAGGAGTCGATGACAACCAGGAGCTGGATTCGAGCTGTCCCACAAAGGATGTCGAGTACTGCAGTGTTGGTGCCCCGATTGGACACAGCGAGCCTTGGCAACAGCGCCCCATGCAGGAAGAGAATAAAGGCTTCGGTGCAGACCAGCGAGGTCCGAGGGACTCACCCAGCGAGGGTGAGTGAGGGCACGTCTGGAGCAATGAGGAAAGCCCAAAGGCAAACAGAGTTGTCTTCACAGGGACCCACAAGTCGACAGAGAAGGGATCGCAAAGGTACCTCGAGCGGAATCACAAATTGGCGGCCCACGGGTCACTCGGAGTGTGTAGGCCAGCAATCTTCAGTGGATTCTCTGCTCAGGGTCTGGGCTATGAAAAACCCAAAGCACAGCTTCGAGAGTCGTCAGGAAGGTGATGCACTTGCAAATGTGCACGGTGTCCAGGGGTTCCGGTTGCACATCACCCATGACCTCAGCCCTGCTGGGGACTCAGGACAGCCTCAGAGAAGTCTGGAAATCCACCACTGGTGTCGCAAAGTCTTCAACGTCCGGTGGGAGCTTCAGCGATGCAGACCAGACAGATGCTTTGTTGGTGCCTGCCAAGCAGGGGGGTCACTCCTTGACTCCAAGGGAGATTCTTCAGTCCTCCAGCCTTGTGTAAAGCATCCAAGGTCCAGAATTTACATTCAGAGTTTCGTCCAGGGTATTCTAAAGTCCTAAGAAGGGGTTGGACTAACTCAGGGTACCCACCAATGGGAGGGTTTGGAAAGAAGGGTGGCTACACCCTTTTCCTTTGTCCAGTTTCGTGCCAGAGCAAGGGCTGGTAGCCCCTGCATTCGGTTTGAACTGAACTATGCACATTGACACCAAATGTGCCCCCAGTGCAGGACTTTAAAGCACTCTGAGAATGCTCCCACCCAGCCCCAATACACACCATTCTGTCTGGGAGGTGGTGAGCCCCCCTGTTAATCTTGCCACCAATCTGCATGGTCCGCTCCTGGGCCACTCTCCTTCGGCCTTTCCCAAGTCTTGGCTTGGTGTCGGTCTTAGTAGGACTGCCCTCAAGCGCCTTTAGTGGCCGCACCTCAGGCCCCAGGTCTCGGTCCCTGCAGCCGGCAGCCGTGCACCCCCACGCCACCCGGCCTCGCTCTCTGGCCCCTACCACCTCCGGCAGCTCAGCCATCCAGGGCGTCCGTCTGTAGGCCCTCCAAAGCTTCGGTTCTGCTCCCTCTGCCCCCTCCAGCCCTCACTGCCTGTTGCTACCACTGCTGGTCCCACTGCCCTGATTGCAACAGATGCCGTGACGGCCCCCCCCTTTTTTTTGTGCGCCCCCATTTGGGGAGCTGTGGCGCCGCATTGGGGGGTGCCGGGAGTAAAAGCACAGAACTCAGGCAATTGGTGCAGTTGAGGCCAGTGGGTAGGTGGTCTATGGTGAGGGGTTGAGCAGGGACCAAGTGTGCGGGGGGTGCCCATGCGTGCAGCACTGGTCACTGATCGTGTAGTCCTTGACACCACAAGACAAGACAAGACTAAATAAGACAAGCAACCCTTCTCCAGAATTATTCTGGCCCTACACGACCCTTGACACGACCCTTGACAGGAGCCTGCACGTCCTCTCTGCGCCTTTTGAACCCAACTACAGTATAGCCAGCAACACAGAGAGCGTCCCGAAGAAGGTCCACCTGTCCTAGTTCCCAAGCTTACTGGCTTTGAACAGACCCGCTCAACAACAGAAGCTATGAGATCTGGGAAAATAAGAAAAGTCCCCTCTTCACTAAAACGGAAGAAACATAAACAGTTGACAACAAATGCGGAGTGCTCACCAGACAATTACACGAGTTCACCGACTGCGACGGACACTCAGAAGGTCCCTAAATCACCATCAAATGAACGGCAATACATGAACAATAGGAGCCCGTACACCAATGGCACTCCATCTCTGATCGGTCCAAAATCCTTCACCCTTTTGGACTATTTTAAAAAAGCCCCGGGCGGTGTCAGTTTCGCTTCTGTCTTTCAACCCTCAGTGGCAACCAAGCCCCGCGATGCCGATCCATCTGCAGAGCCAAGCACACTCTTGTCACAAACATCGCCTACTTCCATCAACAAGCCTGCTCTAGCCCCGGATGTATTCTTCTTTGGGTCTCTTTCCGCCGATCAGGACACCGCCCTGGAGGGCACTGTGAGGGTCACCCAAATCCCCCATCAAGCGATCAACTTTCCTTAAGTCAGCCTCCCCCCCTCCATGACATGCATAACCAAGAGGTCACCCCCAGCCAACTACCCTCAGTGAGTTTACCTCATAACCTAAGCCCCCAAGTTCTGCAACCACTACAGTCGGAGAACCCATCAACACCCCTTTCTCAAAATTCCGCCGCGCATAGGGAGGCTACTCCAGTGTCTCACTCCCGTCTAATTTTCCCTCAAATTCATGCACAAAGGGACTCTGCACGCAACTTCGACATATTTAGTCCCCCCTTATTACATACCCAAAATCCATCGGAGGGGAGGCCTGACCTAACAAACTGCACATAACGTCTACACTCACCATCAGCAGTAGCAATAATGTCACTAAAATCGACACAAATAACCGATCCAACTGACCAACTGTTAGAGGATCTGTCCCTTTTCTTTAAAAATCCCCCAAATTCACCTAATCTTACTCCAAAAACAGAGGCACACCAAGAAGTCCCCATATTAGCGAGTGTCTGGTCACAATTACTTCAAACCCTTCAATCTACAGTCACGACCTTAAACTATCACTCAGACAAATTAGATACGCAGGTTGACCTATTGAACACCTTAGCACTCTTCACAGCTGGGATCGATAACAAATTGGACAAACTGAACAATTTAATTATAGGAGCACAATCATCATCAAAACTAGTTCAGTCGGTCTGTTGCTGCTCGCCCATCATTGATTCCCTCTCCTCGCTTCCAGCCTTTTTATCCACTGTCATAACCGAGGCTAAGCAGTTGAAGGGAGGTAGTTCATCTGAATGCCCCCACCAGTTACCCCAAAAACTCATAACTTCGAACACAGAATTACCTAACCCCATGCCCACACCTGCAATTGGGACGCAGTTGATAAGGAAACAAGAATCCCTAACAATTCCGACCGTCCATCAAGACGTCCCAGACTATCTAAAAGGTCCCCACCCCCCAGCAGGGCCGACAGCATTTCCGGCCTCAAAAGCCCAATCAGCAAGTGGGCAAACACCCTCTACCAGTACTAACGCCGTTAACCCTGCCGCTGTCGCTGGCCGCAATCCCAAAAAAAACCCTCCTCTTCAGCTTCCACGTAGCAAGAGAGAGCGCAAACGCCAGCGCAAACAAAGAAATAAATTAAGAGCAACTCTAACAGTCGACCCCTCCAAACTATTTCCGTTGTTTGCAAATGTAGCCAATAAAAAAGTCACAAGCGCCCCACAATCGTTATCAACGCTAACAACCCCCAGCCAAAGTCTACCTAAGGCAGCCTCAACCACAGGTGCCTGTCTATGGATTTCTGTGCGCAGTCATGACTCTAATACTACACCTGTTGATGCAGCGACACTGGAGCCCCAGCCTGCCTCCGAAAATTTGAGGGTCGCACAAACCACATCAATGACCATACTCACGACAACACAACCTCAACTGCCTTCTCCCTCAAGTTTACCCTTGTTGGGATTAAAAAATACCGGTCTAAACTTTACAAAAGTAATCTATAACACGAAATCAAACTTACCTACAAAAATGCAGACACAGAGGCTACGCCCACGAAACCCCTCCAAACTCCAACAGGGTTTATCCGTAGGACCCCCCACTGACAAACTAGCTCAGCCCAACCTAAGTCCAAGCAGCAGCAGTGCCAAACGCGACCTAAAGGGCTCCAAATTACTATTTGCCCCTGAATACAAATCAAAAGGTAGGCATGACACACTCAACAGATCAAATATAACAAAACTTGTGAATGGTTCCCCGTGCTTTGAGGCCCTTACAACGGACGACATAGAGTCCATTGAATTTCTTCCACCAAGAGGCACACAACCCTCTGAGGTAACCTTGGTGTCATTTAGGTCCAACTCCTGGGCTCGAGCATTTTTAGAACACAAAGTCACCTTCCGGGAATGGGGCATCAAAATATATCCCTTTACCACCCCGGGTTACCCCACAGCGCTATTAAATCAGCCAGTCACCCAGCTAAAAGCTGAATCACCCAGAACCGGGGTCAAATCCATGCCATACTCAATTTTAAAAAATGCCGTAGGAACAACAGAAAAGACTATCAACCTCATGAGTGTAGATCTTAACTCTGACAAGACTGGGGATGGCTTCCAGGAGCCCTGTCTTGCAGGAAAACAGACTGACCAAGTGAATCATTTCCAGCATCCTTAAACTCTAAGGCCCCGCGCCAACCAAGTTCTCAAGCACTCCCACCTGCAAATTCCCCAAGCTCCGAGCCAGATCCTCCCTTCACACTGTACTCATGGAACATTAGTGGTCCCTAACAGAAAATTATCATCCCAGAGACACACTCCTTCATATTCTGGCACACAGTAATTGCTCTTCAAGAAACTTGGGCAACTGGACACTGGCCTGTGACCGGCTTCATTGAATTCTGGAAACCTGCAATTCGAGAATGCCCATATGGGCACCCTAAAGGGGGCCTGTCAATCTATGTCTCAAACAACTTAAAAGGCCCAATCACGCCATTAAACTTTGACGAAGACTGGCTACTCGGCGTCAAAATCGACTCATGGAGCAAACAACGTTCACTTCTACTCCTAAACATCTGCATTAACCCAAGTACGCGTACAAAAAAGGTCCATCTAACCCGCCTAATAAAAATTGTGTGCGACCTGGCCGCGGACCAACCCTATTCTGATTGTATAGTCTCAGGGGACTTCAACACCAACCTCTTTCAGGACAACACAGCTGATCACGAAGGGCTTTTCCCACTCATATTCACCGTGGCAGAGGCACAGTCTAATCCACCAAAACAACCCTACTGCGGCCTGGGAGAACATTGCGTGCTGCAACTCTACAGTGTTGGATTCCTGGTAATGAATGTCAGATCAACGAATGATACCCCACCAAAATGGACCTGGACAAATGGTCGCAAACAATCTTACTTAGATTACACTATCTGTAATTCAGCCCTGCTCAAGCATATGAGCGACTTCCCTATTCTACCTCGAACGGAAAGCGACCTCCGTCCCCAGTCTGTCACCCTCCACGTAAAGCCAGACTACCATAAACCAGCCTTAACAACATGTACAGGAGCGTACACTGAAAACTTGAAGCGCCTAAGATGGAGTGATGACATAAGCCCTAACGTTACGAAGGCAAGTGTGGCGCTCATAACAGGCGGAAGTGACCCGGCGCTTCCACCAACAGTTGCATGGTCATCGCTTTGTTCACAATTGATAACTCTTTTTCCTGCCAAACAGCATCCAAACAAGGCATCTTCCACTCGCCAGTTCTCAATCATACAACAAACGAGGGAGCTGAATAAATCCAGAAATAATGCCATGCGGGCTCTTATGAAATTCCCAGGAAACAACGAGCTCCTAAACGTGTACAAAACCGCCCAAAAATCATTTAGGCAGGCCACACAAAAAGACAAACAACTCTATCAAAGTCAATTCTGGTGCAAACTTATATGGGAGAGTAAAAACCAAAATGCAAGAAAATTCTGGGCTTTAATCAACCGTCACAACTCTAGCTCACTTAGCCTTGGGTCAGCAAACATTCAAGAAGCCGACTGGTCCGCCTTCCTTATAGACCACTTTAGGTCTCCAGTGGGTCCAGGGTCTCTACATACATGCGCTCCTAACCCGAGGAGAACAAGCCGGAGTGAGAGCTAAAGCAGGCCCTCTGACAGTTTGGACCCCCGTAGCGATGTCATGCAGATCACCCAAGAAACGGTTACCAAAGCACTGTTAAAAGTAAGATCAGACGGAGCCCCGGGCCCAAACGGCCTACCACAGAATCTTTTTAAATCAAACATAGTTCTCTGGTCGGGTTATCTAACCAACCTCTTCAACTTCGCATTAAGAACTTCAAATATTCCGGATTCCTGGCGCGGCGCGATAATCCATCCAATCTACAAATCAGGCTCCCACGCTTCCCCAAACAACTACAGATTAACTGCTCTCTTAGACATTGAGGCCAAGCACTACGCAGGCATTCTTTTGATGGAGCTGAGATCGTGGGCAGAACAGAACAACCTGATCCCAATGAATCAAACTGGTTTCGCAGCCAAATCTGGCACTCTGACTAACTTATTGACACTGTCCATAATTGTTGACAAAGCATGTTTTACATCCAGGGCTGTTTTTTGTTGTTTCGTTGATTTTAAAGCTGCTTCGACCGGGTCCCCTGGGAAACTCTTTGGGAAAAGCTAAAAAAATGGGGGATTCAGGACAAACATTTGGAGGCAATCATTCAATTACACTCAGGCACATGGGTTCAAGTGAAGCTGGGGTCCGGCACACATCTCTCTCGGAAAATCATGACAACTAGAGGTGATAAACAGGGATGAGTGCTGGCCCTCTTCTTTTTAATCTAGTCATAGCAGACCTGTCGGCTGCCCTAAATGAAATAAATAATCACCCACCCAAGATGGGTGGTTCGTCAATAAGTAATCTCTTGTATGCCGATGATCTGGTCCTCTTTAGCCTCACACGGGTGGGGTTGCAAAGGCTCTTAGATAAATTATATAACTACACCACTGTCAACAAATTAGAGGTTAACCTAAAGAAAACAGAAGTGGTCATTTTTTGGAGAAAACGTAAAGTAAACACTGGCAGGTTGTACAACAACGTGAGCCTTGCGATAGGTGGCACCTACAAGTACTTAGGGGTCAACTTTGACTCTAGGGGTAACTTTGTCAAACAGCGCAGCGAGATATCAGTAAAAGCCATAATACTACAGGCGACCCTCCTTAAGCTCTCAAAAAATCTGGCTGGCCTAAGTTTATCTCCCTTATTGGAGGTCATGAGAGCAGAAATTGGGACGTCCCTGTCATATGGCATTGAGATTTTTAGGGGTAACGTAAACATCAACCTAAACCAACATGTGACTAAAATTTATAAAAAAGTCCTCCATTTGCCAAAAAAAAGCATCCGCTGCCCAGATCAGACTAGAACTGGGCTTACTAAACTACGAAGCTTCTAACATCGGCTCGTATTTAAACCTCTGCCATAAACTTAGGCAAGCAAATATGGGCTCACTAGAGTCACTGGTTTGGCTAGACATCTCCGAGAAAAACTCAGGGGGCCCGTATGGTCGCCTCTTCAAGGACTCCATTCACGAATTGTCAGCGGGCGACCTATGGGCCCTCAACCCTAGCACAGCAGCATTTAAAACCAGCATTAAGATATGTGTCAGAATGAGCTCTCTTATTATTGACAAAGCCCATTTAGCCAAACGCAGACATGCATGGGCAGTAATGAAGTCTTATGGGCGGTTATCTCCTGCTATCTACCTCTCCTGCACTTACTCCTTCTATTTAAAACCTAGCTTTATGGCTATTAGACTGGGAGACTGCCAATTTTTAAAAGACCTGCCCTCTTGGTGTCGCACGTCGGAAGTCTTACTGTGTAGAGGGTTCGGCAAGACGGCTGAAACCTTGGAGCACGTGGTCTGCCCCAGCCCCGCCTTTATGCCACAGCGCAGACGCAAATTGAAAACGGAGTGGAACAGGTTGGGTATTTGGTCTTGTAGACAGGCAATCATTGCAGCATTAAATCCTGAAAACACAGCTCTAAATATAGGCTTCACAACCTACATACGCTCTGCATACCGTACTCTTTTACATGCTTCTTCTATTTAAGCAAGAGTTTAAATTATATTGCACTTACTTTCCAGGCTGCTAAACCCACTTTTTGGACTGCACTTTACTACAATCTGCTGCTACTGATGTGTTGCTGTTGAGTTATATCTGATTTTATTTTGTCACAACTTGTATCTATTTGCAGAACATCTGATTGTTTTTATAAGCCCAACACTGCTAATAGTCGGCATCCCATTCCCTTCTGTTTTAATGTCTCGCCTAAACCTACGCTGACTGCGCTTTTTTAATCACCCACATGCAACAAGAACCCGCCCAACGCTAATTGGAAGATTCTTTTTTAATCACTTGTTTTATTGGTTGCTTTTTTCAAAACAATGTGTACTGTTGTTTGAATTATGGTTGTGCTCTTTTAACGATACATCTTTTATCCAAATAAAGATTATTATTATTATTATTACCTCCCTGTGATAGGAAAGCTGTTGTCCAGGCCTCCCCTGCCGGAGTTTCGGTCAGCAGCAGGAGACATGACTCTTGTCTGTGGCTGCAGCATCCATTTTATGATGCCCAGTTAAGCTGGTACCTGGTATACCGGTGCTGTCATATCTTTCCCTCTAGAAGGGTGGGATCTGGGACGCCCCCGGGCAGCCATGCGCTCTAGAAATCCCGCTTTCATTTCATTTCATTTCATTTCATTTCATTTCTTTTCTTACTCCCACACCAGTTACTGGTGTGGGGGTAGGATTCCTAGGTGTTTGACACTAAACACAACATGTTTCCGTGCAGCCAATCCAAAGTTAGCATTTACCACGAGGCTATAATACACTTAAGAGTATATGGTCAGGCTGCACCACAAACAGCATCAGAGGATTGACGCCGAATGCTGCAGAGCGTCTCTGCTCATGCAGGGGCACCCTCTCACACGAAAACCAAGCACTCTGCCTTCAGGATTGATAAGGCCTGCCATAGGAGTGACTTATAGGTTTATATGTGTGTGTATATGTAGTGATATAGGTAACCTATATCACAGGAGGGGGTGCATGCACCACCTTACCCAGGCTGCAGTAGCAGACCTGTGGTGTCATTTTGGAAGGCTGTCCAGGGGTGACACAATACATGCTTCAGCCCCTGGCAGGCCTCTGGGGTACCTATGCCCTGGGTACATAGTATGCCATGTACTAGGGACTTATAAGGGCACTCCAGAATCCAGCCTGTAGTGTACCTAATGTGCATGGAATCCATTTTTAAGAGAAAGCAGATAGGCTGGTGACCTGAATAGCAGGTTCCCATCCAAACTAAGTCAAAAACCATCAAAACACCAGGAAAAAAGTGGGGGCAACCATATAGTCAGATTCCACCTTCCTACAGGAGCATTAATCACCAAAGTTACCTTTACATTTTTATTGTTGCCTGAAAACCTCTGAACACACAAGGACATGTTCTTTGCAGCAGGCATCTTCATCCTCTGTACTACATTAGCATGCGGTACAGTGTTGAATGCCGCCGACAAGTCGAGAATAACCAATGCCGCTCTTCCGCTGGCATCCAGACACCCGCAAATTACTTCTATCACCTCCAGCAAGGCAGACTCTGTGCTGAACGAGGCACAAAATCCCAATTGAGCCGGATGTAAATGTAAATGTAGGTGTACTTATATAGCGCAAACCTGTCACCCAAAGGGCATCCTGGCGCTTGCTTAGGGAGCCCGTCCTGGTATTCCCCTGTGAGAAACCCCGGCAGGGTGTCCACAAGGTGAAAGTCAGGCATCCCGCCGCGAGGGGCCGTTGTGGAGATTAAGCAAGCTATTGCCCAGAGTCGCAGAGTGTGAACCCGTGATTCGAGGAGGCACCGGGGCGAGAATTATCGAGTCCGTGGAATTTTTAGCCCAAGACCCGCCGAGGCGGGGAATTGAACCCTGGTCCAGGACCGATCTCAGCTTCCGGGTCTGCCGCCTTTAACCCCTGAGCCACACTTCTCCACGTAACAGACCTGATGCCTCTACAAAATTGTTCAGTTGCTTGGTAACGACCTTTTCGCAAACTTTGGCCAGGCATGGAAGCAAAGATATAGGGCGATAGTTACCCGGTATCATAGGGTCAAGGGATGGCTTCTTAAGGAGAGGGAGGATTTGTGCCTGCTTCCAAGAAGATGGAACACTACCTTCCAGCGGAGACATATTAACAATTTTATTGGCTTCAGGGTTGATCGTATCCGCAACCGCGGCCAAAAGTCTAGTGGCACAAGGGTCATTCGGAAAACCCGACTTCCAGGAATTAAGAATTTTGAGCGAGCCGGCTAGCTCAAGAGGCTCAAGAGGCTCAAAAGACAAGGTATTAGTAAGAGTGTCAGCCGGCCAGCAGACACCGGGACCATGGAAGGGTATGCTCAGACGTGAGTCCCATGCTCTCCACACCACTGGAGTCAAGCTATCCAGGCTGATGACGGCTGATAGCCAGAAACCGGTCCTTGGATGCTTGATTCTGGTCCAGGAAAGACATGGCTTGGCAGTTCGGGCTGGACTGTTCCCATGAGGCACAGGGTCAAGGCTGATTTGCATATGGCCATGTCTGACCTAGGGTGGTGTGGAGTGCAAAAAAACGATGGATTTAGGCCCAGATCTCTGTACTGGGGTGAATGTATGACATTGTTCTGCATTCTGTCCATCATTTGTTGTTTTTAGGGCTCGCCTGTCAATGAGCTTGCGCATTGAGCTTGCGAGAATATAGGGGCTTATCCACAGCTTAACCAAACTGGTGATTTCATGCTGTGCCCGTGAAAAGCAAGCTCAATGAGCAAGCGCATTGACATAAAAGCGCGTGCACATCTAAGCCAGCCATCTGTTCCCCAGCTCCTCCCTCCTCCCCTAATTATTCACGGCCGGCAGGCCGTACTTTCACTTTCACGGCCGCCAGGCCGTGTCTCTCGTTTCTGCCGCGCCAATGCTTGTTTAAGTAACATTTGTTCCGGCTTGGGAGGTTTAATGTTTACACACCCATGGACTATACAATGTAAGTCTAAATAAAAAAATTACTCATCAAGCTGACTCCGGAGTAATCCTTACAGCCATGCACCTTTTAGAACTCCCTTCCCTTTGTTTCCATCCCGTCAGCGATGTCGTGTAGATGTGCTATCCCAGACACGCTCTGACATTTCTATGTATACACTCCACTGACCCCCGCTCAGTAACAAGACCCTACACTGTGTTCCTTCTTAAAAAGTTGGGAGATCTTGTCTCAGATTATTGAAACTCCCTATCCGAGATGCATAAAACCAGAAAAGGAGATTTTGTTGATGGGGCGATTGCTGAAAAGCGGGGACGAAAGATTACATAAACTACGTAGTTAAGGTTGCAAGTTGGAACAGGAAGCTACAAGCGCTGATACTGCACATTCTGATTTGCCAAAGAATGAAACAACGCTATTGGTTAGAAATAGTTTGGATTTTGTGATTGGACAAAACTGGTGACGACCAAAATGTGTGTTGAACACGTTGAATGTCGCACGCTACACGTCTCCTGGCTACACGTCCACTTTGGCCAATCAGCTTGCCGCTTTGCCTCGGGCACATCTGATTGAAAAGGCCGCAATTTTGCGGTGGTTCCGGATATAATGCAGGTCAGTACCTGGAGATTTGGGGTTAAGTTTGCGCTAACACTCATGCGGAATGACAATTTCCCACGCGGTTGTCGTACGCCCTTCTCCAGCCCGAACTGTTCAGAGTCTTGTAAGTCTGTGCCTTTGTACGGAAAGTCGTGCTTGATTTCCGCGCTTAGTATCTTGGGATGTGTAGTTCTGCTATATTTATGTACTAACTGTACTCGCCAATATAGAAAACCCAATGAATTTGAGTGTTGATACACAGTATCGTCATGGTTACACAAATTGCTATCAAATCCCACTAGAGCACACACGAACACTTACCTCCCTTTGAAAAGCCAGGGCATATGTTATATGTGCAAACAAAATGTCCCGATGGGCACCGGATAGCAGGCAAATCCGGGACTTTATCTGCAACTCCCGGAAGATGAGACTCTTTTATTGGGTTTACTTTATCCTTAGTAGCCCTTATTTAAATGCTTTGTATGTGAAAGGTATTTGTGCTCCTAAAAGCATTGTAGGCTTTGTGATTACAGCTGATGATCTCAAGTTTCTCTTATAAATTAGAGTCGCACATTTAGCGACCTTAATGAAATCCCACACACACAGCAGGGTGGATCTCAACAGGACTATAACCAGATCTGTAGTTACAAATGCCGATCTGCACCCGAGAGCATTAGAGTCCTCTCAGGGTCGGATTGGGATTGAAAATCGGCCCGGGCACACAAAAAAAATCGGCCCCCATTTGCATAATTCCTTTCCTCAAATCACGGCTTCAGCGTAATTACATTAAAAAGAAGGAGGGGGCGGCTTAAAAAAATGCACGCATTTGTTACACTAGTGAAACACACCTGAAAACAAGTGAGGCCACTTCTACTGAGGCCCTGGGTTAATGTATGCACATACTGAGCGGGGCAGGGGGCCTCAGCATTGTAATGCCAAAGTATTGGCATTGTAAATGACAAAGCTATTAATTTAGCTATTTTCAAAACCAACACATAAATAAAAAATGTGTCTTTTACAATGCCAATAGGTCAAACTTTCCTAATGCGAGACCTATTGCATTGCAAATGCTTGTTGCATTTGTCACCCCGAGTGGGATGGGTATGCTCAGACGTGAGTCCCTTGCTCTCCACACCACTGGTATCCAGGCTGATGACGGCTGATAGCCAGTAACCTGTCCTTGGATGCTTGCTTCCGGTCCAGTAAAGACATGGCTTGGCAGTTCGGGCTGGACTGTTCCCATGAGACACAGGGTCAAGGCTGATTTGCATATGGCCATGTCTGACCTGGGGTGGTGTGGAGTGCAAAAAAACAATGGATTTAGGCCCAGATCTCTGCACTGGGGTGAATGTATGACATTGTTCTGCATTCTGTCCATCATTTGTCACTTGTTGTTTTTGCATTTGTCACCCCGAGTGGGATGGGTATGCTCAGACGTGAGTCCCATGCTCTCCACACCACTGGAGTCAAGCTATCCAGGCTGATGACGGCTGATAGCCAGAAACCGGTCCTTGGATGCTTGAATCCGGTCCAGGAAAGACATGACTTGGCAGTTTGGGCTGGACTGTTCCCATGAGGCACAGGGTCAAGGCTGATTTGCATATGGCCATGTCTGACCTGGGGTGGTGTGGAGTGCAAAAAAACGATGGATTTAGGTCCAGATCTCTGTACTGGGGTGAATGTATGACATTGTTCTGCATTCTGTCCATCATTTGTTGTTTTTGCAGGGAACTTGAGTAAAGCCATCTTAATCACAATATACCATGGACAAATCCAAGTAATTATTATCGCTGTAAACATTTCTGATAAAATGAATTACCATCAAATGTTAATGAAGGTTTTCCAGTCCATTTCCATGTAATTTTACCACCGACTTATGTGACAAACCACGATGTCTCGCCATGACACCCCTCGGGTGTGTGAGGTCCCTTGCTCCATATTGGAGCTGCCCTATAATGAAGCGTGACACCCTCAGGGGGTGTGAGGGCCCTTGCTACTTATTGGAGCTCCCCTATGATGCAGCATGACACCCTTGGGGTGTGTGAGGGCCCTTGCTCCTTATTGGAGCTGCCCTATGATGAAGCATGACACCCTTTGGGTGTGTGAGGGCCCTTGCTCCTTATTGGAGCTATCCCCTATGATGCAGCATTACACCCCTCGGGTGTGTGAGGGCCCTTGCTCCTTATTGGAGCTATCCCCTATGATGAAGCATGACACCCTTTGGGTGCATCAGGGCGCTTGCTCCATATTGGAGCTATCCCATTGCAATCACGCATTCTCTCCTTTTAGCACCTGCTTGTAACTTCCATACAATCCTCATTCCTTTTCCCCCTTCCCCCTTTTTCCTTCCCCTACTCCCACATAGGAACAGCATTCTCTTTTGTTTTACCACAATGGACACTCTAGTCACCGCGGCCAAAACATCCAACGTATCTGGGAGAAAATAGAAGGGAATGTGTAATTGTGGGCGATGCTTCCACTCCTCATTATGGATTGATTGGCCATATTTAAGATCGCGGCCCTGCCACGTCTGATATCTGCTCCATAATTTTCTCATTAGTATTCCACACTCTTTTGTCCAAAGCATAAATTCCATATTACAGTTTTTTATGGATTTATTTTACCAGGATAGCTCGTTCTAAATGCTATATGTCCACTTATGATGGGGATATGGGGGGGGGGGGCAGAGAACTGCCGTCCCTGATGTTATATCTTACTACAGAGTGACCCAACTACAGATAATCAATGAATGGTGGTATGATGCTGGAGGCAACCCCGACTTTACCTCTGAAAAGTGGGCTATGCAGGGGGTGTTAAATACTTTGTCCATGGTGTTAAATTAAAAACTCTGCTTGACCCCAGCAATTATGCAGGTCATTAACATTATGGAGAGGCCCCCTTGAAGACATAATCTGGGGACTTTAACTCACCAAAGAAATACCACTGTGGGAAGAGACACAGCTGCCACACATAGCAAAACTAAAGAGATTTAAACAGTGGGATCTGACTAGGATCTCCACTTTAGGTGCAGTGATGCTGGGAATGACCCGTAAGTCCTTCCAAGACCCACAGAAGCAGTATGACCTTGAATCCCCTGGAAGCAGAGTTATGATTGAGTGACCTGGGATCCCATTCAATATGGCAGATATTCTGCCCCCTAGTCATTAATATGCCACTTTCATTTGACAGGTTGCACCAGAGAGACACTGAACTTATCCGGGATCTCTGGCGATGATGTTGGTTAACTCAGGTTAAATTCCCACTAAGCGTGTATCTCCCCTGACACAAATTGTTGAAGACGGGGGATGATAAATTCCGCATCATGTTTGAGATGCACGTCTAGGGTTGAGGACTTGATGCACAGTTTGTGGATGTGGATTGCTTACTACCTCCTAAGAGGGTGTTCTCTCTACTTTGGAGAAGTTGCTGAGGTTGACAGCACCTAGAGATCCCAAACTCATTATCCTACATATTGCCCTGGATTTGATGCCAACAGGTACAAGATGGAGTTGTTGTGGTTGGCACTGATTGTGGTAAAAAGGGACATTGATTGCACATGGAAAGACACAATGGCCCCATTGCTGGGGGAAGGGGGTGGGGGGATAGAAGAAGGGACTGAACCACTGCACAAGCATGAATAAGCACATATATAAAGCTAGTGGTTGTCCACAGAACTCTTCTAAGGTCTGGTCAGACTGGAGCCAGTAGAGAGGGACTGTGCTGGATCCGATTGCCCCATTAACACTTTATTTAACTCCGAGGTTAGAGTATGACAAATTATGCTCTGTCCCAGGTCTGGTCTATTTTGACAGACTCCAGTGGACTTATGTCCCTCTGCCGGGGGTCGACACTAGGATTTTGGGGGAGTGTCGAGGAATGTAAAGAGGACAAGATAGTTAGTTTTTTAGGTTTCGCCTAAGTGAAAGCTGCGCACTGCGCAGCTTTTCGCGTAGGTGAAAACCTAATGAGAATAACTATGTGGCTTGGGAATCCGCCCTCTGTTCCATTGGCTAGCTCCATAAATGGAGGCTAGCCATTGGAACAGAGATCTGTCCGTCATGGCCGGACCAGATTCGTGGGCGTTCCCGCGATTTCTTCCCTCCGCAACGTCATGTGGCCATGGGCGGGGTTTATTTTTTTTTGTCGTCCAGGTTTGTTTTGGCCATTCCGCGGCCGACTGCCGCCGGAGGAAGTTAAGGTGAGTGCTTGTTTTTCCTTGCCTTCCCGCCCCCCCTCCCGCTGTCCGTTCCCGCCCCCCCCGCTGTCCGTGCTTCTTGTTTTTAACGTGTTCGCCCGACTTGTTGTTCTTGGAAAGGGACGCTTATTCTAGCTATCAGTTCTCTCGGGCAGGGCTCCCTCATTATAGGCAGAGAAGTAGGACAAACTCCGGAAACTCCTGTGTTTTTCTAGTAAAGCTCAGTGTCCGTAAGTTAGTGGCTATAATCAACAGAGTATGTATCATGTCAAAACTAGGGGTAATATACGAGTAGTTAGGTTAAGCCAATGCTCGACCTTCCTATCCACGTTTTTTTTCTTAAATATATTTAAACTTTCTATAGCAATATACTACCAGCTGGCGTCTGACTAAGGGTGATTAAACGAGAAATAATCAAGGTGAACGCAGTTAGAAGTCCCTGTCCTTGTATCCGACAGCCTTGTTTCAATATGGCGGCGTCTATGTTGAAATAGGATAGTCCGTCGTCGGTTTTGTGCCGCGCTGCCGTTAGGTGGGGGCTGCTCGCACAGACGCTGCAGCCAGAGCCGGTTGCAGGGAGTTCATCTCCGGCTGTCTGCCGTTTAGTGTCCGGGTCTGTGTGTAGCGCCCGGTTCTCCTCCTGCCCACACCGGTGCCTCGCTGCTTTAGGATGGGGCTGCTCTCCCGGCTCTTGGGCTGGCTGTGCTCGCTCTTCTGGCGGGAGGAGATGGAGCTGACCCTGATCGGGCTGCAGTACAGCGGCAAGACCAGCCTGGTGAACATCTTAGCGGTGAGTGCTGGAGTTGATGAGGAAGGGAGATATGTTTTTTGGGGGGAAGAGGCATGTGAGAGCGATGGGCGGAGGTTGGAAGGGAGCAGGTGGAGGCGTATGCGGTGCTTTGAGCAGGTGGATGCTAGAGTGCTGCAGTAAACCACCAAAACTTATTTTATGTTGGTTAAGAATAGTGATTACAGATGTGACTGTGCTTCTAATTGGCGTTTATCAAACCAGCGGGTGCATTCTGGAGGGTGTAGTCATGGTTTAGTTGAGTTGGAGCAGCTCTCATGGAAACAATTATATGCCTAAGGAAAACGCTATTGGAAAACGTGTGTCCTTGGCGACTGGCATCTGGTAACCCCAGGGAAGAGTGGCTCATCAGTGCCTGTTCTCTCGATGTACTTTCTTTGCTTTTTAGTATTTGTGATCGATGACACGATGAACCATTCAAACCTGACATCGGGCAACGTGATCTCACTGTGCATATAGAACCTGACCCCGGATGTGGAAATAGTGGAAGCTGCCAGCCAAGAACACAATGTTAATATTGGTTGAGGTAGACTGTATTCAGCTCCAAAACATAAATAAACGGATTAGGGATCCGGGGGAAGGACAGCCAACATCATGGCTATGTTTTTTTTGGGGGCGTGGGGGGCATTTGTACGGGACTATTGCACTGTTATGTGGACCACAAGGTCCAACACGGCAGTAGAAGAAAGGCCAGTCTGTCCAGTGTTGTGCCAGACGTTTTGGTGCCTCCCTATAGAGAATGCACAGCGCAACAACATGACTGGGAGTCTAAGAACCTAGACTGACATAGCCTCTGTAAACACACTGACTCACAGAGGAAGGAAGGTGAAATGGTATAGAAATCCAGAGCCACGTCAAATTTACTGATGTCCAATTGAAGGTAAATACTTGAAACCAGTAGGCAGCGCACATCTGGGATCCACTAAACAATTGCCAATAGGAAGGTTTGTTAGGTCAGCAGAAGCAGATGTATAGGCATTCATGGCCAGAATTCTTAGTCATTTGTTGCAATTGCATACTGGGCAGATGGCAGCAGAACAGACATGACCCAGCCAACTACAGAAGTGTGATTATAGCTCTGTGCTATGACTTATTTGTAGTGAAGAAGAGCACCTCAAACAAGAGATGAGGTCCTCAGTAGTCGAGTATGTCTGTTAAAAAGTGGGGATGCTTAGTGTCCGAAACGAAGTGGGGGCTGCTGAAGGACAGGAACTGTAGTTTTTAGGAGAAGATTGCATCGTGGAAGAACTGTGGTCTTATGTGGCAGAGTTGCATCTGACCAAAACTAGTGTCTGGTGGAGAATAATACCACGACAAATAATTGAGGTTTGTACATCAGTGCATCTGAAAAAAAGCGGGGGCTGATTGGGGGAGTGGGGGAGTGAAGCAAACAAGGGATCGAAGAGAGCAGCTAAGAAAGGAAAGCACACATCAGGGAGAATGTTGGGGCAGGAGCAGAAAAGTGCATCTGATAAGAACTATGGCTATTGGGAAGAGAGTAGTTGGTTCAAGACAGCTACCGACAAGAACTGACACTGGCGGAGATGAAAGCAGCTGACAAGAATCGGAGGTGGTGGATTGGGGAGAAGAAAATAGCTGACAAGAACTGGGACCTGAGAGTGTAGCTGATAAGAACTCTAGGGTAGGGTGTTTAGAGTGCTTCTAACCAGATCTTAAGAAGGAGGAGGCATGTGCCGAGATCGTAGGATAAGTCCCGCTGCGACGGGACCCGCTGTGAGGGGGAGGCTGTGCCACAACAAGATCGGCTGGGAAGTGTTGCCTGGCAACGGAAGACTCAGCGAAGCCGAGCAGGAGGGGCTGTCTCGCTCCTCACCCAGGCAGAGCCAGACAGGATTAACTCACCTTGCATTGGTGGAGTAGTGCGAGCTGGAACAATTAGATGTGTTCATTGTTGTTAGTGCCTGGAATAAGGTAAATTGTTAGAACTAGGGTGGCTTGCGATTAGCTCTTTGGCATTTTCGTTCCTGCCCTTGCGCCTTTTTCGTCACCTCTCGCATCCCTTTACCCCACTTCAGCTTCGAATTCTCTACACTTAACACCAGGAAGTCTTTTACCAGGATTTGTGTCACGATTTTAGCTGCATGTATGTATTGTGTGACGTCTTAGAGTTCTTCAATAATAATAATATACTAGGCGGAAAGCCTGGATTTGGAGTCATATTTAGATTGCACTAGGAAGACTGAGTAGCTGACTGTGTTCTCTTGACTCGGTTATTTTATTAATAAACATGCAGTATTGGTTACAAGTACCTAGGCTGCTGCCTCCCAGTACTGCATTGTTGTTTACATTGTTAATCTTATTTACAGTAGGAGAGGTTCCTGTGATTATACCTTACTTGCTTTAACCACGACGCTGAAACTCAAGTCATCGTCGTGAGTCCGCAAAGAGGCGAGGCTCTCTTAACTTTGGGGTCCAGTTGGTTTGCCCCGCTTTTAGCTAGCGGGCTGTATTCAGTAGACTGTTTGGAGACAGTGTGTTGGTCGAAATATGGCCCCACTGAGCTTACCGCTGCCACACCAGATGTTCAATTGGCTTTGGGAAATTCATCTCACCATGCCTAGATTTTTTCACGCTATAGGAACCTCTCCACTGGTCGGAAAAAGCAGTATGGAATGTATCCTATCACCTTCCTTAAGATCCTTGCTTTTTGTCTAGGGGAGGCCTTCTGAATTATTAATATACGCTAAAACCTATCATCCTATGATGGAGGCAGTTTCTTTACAAATAATTAGAAATGTTCGATCAACATTTCTTTTATAGACCACTCACAAAGATTGCAGTCCACTCTCCACTTTGAATCTGAGCTTAAAGTATCAAGCATATATGAAACGCGCAAGGGCATTTTCTTTGAGTGAAAGTCATAAAGACATTTTTAATGTGTACTCGGTATTGACTCATGTAATAAATATTAATCAACGCAGCATTTTTGATGCATCCTAGTGTTTATGTGCACCACAGCAGTATATTTGTCTCTTATTATGATTGGATGGTTCAAAGGTACTCGGAAACCGACTGCTGTAAATGGCTGATTGCGATTAAGAATGTTTATGGAGGTTTTCCTTCGAGAGATGTATTTTTTTTAGTTCAGGTCCCCCGTCTTTTGGGGAATACAGAGGGGGGGGCATACGCCTTGTTACGTTACAGTATATCTATCGTCTAAAAACGAACCTTTAGGAGTGGCCTATGATTTCTACATTTTAATTACTTAATACCACTTCTGCCAAACTGTTTTCGAGATAGGTGCGTGTTTGTGATGTGCATCCAACTGAGTATTCATATTTAAAGTCTACAGATTATGAAAGTGAAAGTTCTGTCTCTTCAGATCGTGCCAGTCGAAGGCGAAGGGATAGTGTGGTGAGCAGGATTCGCATGATGATCTTTTCTTAAGTGTTTGCCAGTGTTGTTTTTATGCATCGGTCACCGCCCGGAAAGTGAGTCATAAATAAAAAGTTTGTCATTTACAATGCCAATAGCTCTAACTTTTCCGAAGGCGAAACCGTTGCATTGTAAATGCTTGTTTAAATCTGCATTTTCTGTTTGTATTATTATTGCTTCATTACTTATTATTATTGCATTTTGCCCACAATGTTGCGGGAATAAAAATCAATAAAAAAAAGTGCTGTTAAAAGTGATGACATTTCCACTGATGGAGTGGAGTATAACCAACCATCAATACAGAATATTAGAAATGGGGGGTAGATCATAAAACAGTCTTCTCCTTCCAGGACCCGATGCAGAAGAGGGAAAGGTGGAGTTACATACTAAGATTGATGGTTAGTTCCCAAAAGATATTGATGTTTCCACAAAGAAATAAACAATTGAGGGTGCAGCTACAAATTTCCTGGTCTGGTTGTCTGTATGGATATGTGGCAGATAGCCAGGAACTTGAAAAGCACCCTTTTCGCTACAGTTAGCCAACAAAATCCTTTCACACCAAGAAAGACCTAGTACAACATTGGATATCACAGTCTGAAAGACTTGTAGTTTCCCTTAGTGGAAAACAACAAATAAATATATAAAGAATTCCTGTGGTTTAGCGGGGAAACAGGCACCACCACCACCACCATGGCCACTTTTTGAAGCAGCTATTCAAGAAGAATAGGACACTTTACATCACAAACATTTACAACGCATGCCTTTACAGTGCTTTTTTTACATCACTGGACTTTTCCCATGAGGCACAGGGTCAGACTGATTTGCATGTGGCCATGTCTGAACTGGGGTGGCAGAGTGGGCTAAAGAACGGTGATGGATTAAACCCAGATCTTTTGACTGGGTGTGAGTGTTTGATTGGTTCAGATGCTCCATCCATTACCACCCCCTTTTGTACCGCTTTTTGAAGCAGCCATTCAAGAAGAATAGGACACTTTACATCACAAACATTTACAACGCATGCCTTTACAGTGCTTTTTTTACATCACAACATCCATTGCAACGCATGATTTTACAACACAAGCCATCACAACGCATTTTTAGAAACTACACTTACATTGCATTCCATTACAGCGTATACCATTACAAAGCATAATACTTTTAGGGCAACAGTAGTGTAAGTGTTGGATAGTGTAGGGCAAAAATTACTATTCCCACTCCAGTGAGCACAACAGTAGGGTAAGTGTTGAATAGTGTAGAGGTAAAAATGACTATTTTCCATTACTTACCTTATAATGCGTTGTAATGGCATGCGTTGAAGTGACATGCGTTGTAATGGCTGCGTTGTAATGGCATGCGATGTAAAGGATGGTGCGTTGTAATGACTCCGTTGTTAAAGGTAGTGCGTTGTAATGACTGCATTGTAATGGTTGTTTCCAATTCAAGAACAGAGGAATAATTTTATAGAGTGTTTTTAGAACAGTAAAATAGTCTCAATGGAATCAATTGATTAATCTGCATAAGTAAAAGATCTAGAACAAATACTAAATTCTCTGCAGGTTGAGTTGATGTAGGAAAAGATTGGCATGTACGCAGGCTATCAAGAATACGTCTAGTGAAGGTGGGGGTCACACAGCACTCCCATCTTGTGCTTATTGCTGTTAATCTTTAAGGATATCTTGTTCATCCATTGCTTGGTGGCTGCCTGACAACAGTCATCAAAACAATGTTGCATGAATCCCAACTTAACATTGATCCTTACGCCGAGCTGGGTGTCTTTAGTATTACAATAAAATATAAAAATGCAAGGATCTGATGAATGGAGTTACTTTTGAGATAAATACGGTGGCGCCCCACACAACACAGGGTCATGATAGGACAGAGAAACTCACTGTATGTGCTTTTCAAGAAAGGACCTCAGCCATGCTGGCACACTTACTCACCCCAACATAAAACAGTTGATTAATTATAGAGTAAAAGACAGTACAGAGGCACCTGATCGAACTAAAATGGCAAGGGCAACCATTGTCATGCAGAAGCATCAACTCATCCATGGCTGCCAGCAGGGTGGACTCTCCACCATGAAGAGGAGGAACCAGACAGATACATCCAAGAGTTTCTTATACTCTACATAAGAGTAAAGATTGAAATGCGGCCTCGTCACTATTCCCCCATCACCTCTCCTGACATGAGCAGTACGATGGCATAGTTTGTGGAGTTTCGCTATGTGGAACTCTGCGAAGTGACAAAAAAACTCTGCGGAGTACCGCAAGTGGTGGAGTGTAGTGCAAACTTCAGTTTGCGCTGATCTTCCTGCCGTTCTGGTGGAAATTCTACTTGAGGGGTAGCTTGTGCTCTCAAACTTACTGTTCACAAGCGCTAGCGGGGAAAATCCTCCGCTGCACTACGTGGAGTGGAGTTTTCTGCACTTCATGAGTTTTGCGGAGCACGAAGTGCAGAAAACGCCACAAACTCTGCAAACAAAACGGAGTTCACCACCCAGGCCTAGCAGATAGTTGTTATGCTACTGAGGATCTGTATTAAAACATTTCATAAAACAGAGGGTCCACTGTGGCCCTTTTCCACATTATTGAAGCAACTCCTGAATGTAGTGATGTTTGTACTCAGAGTGGGAGTTACAGCATTTACCACCCGTTTTAAAATGTTCGCTGCATTGGGGTCTAGAGGAGAACCAGACAAACAAGAAACTGACAAATTTGAGGAATGCCAAGTAAGGGATGTAAACAGAAGCTATACCAGAAGTGCAGATAAATTGCTATTAGTAGTCTCCGGATGCCTCCATATTCTCATTGTGTAAATGTTAACGAGAAACGCCACATTCACAGAAAAGACATTCTGGTTGAATTCCAGGGAGTAAAGATGCCGAACGACATTGAAGGAATCCCTGGTAGCCTCGCAGGCAGAGAGAATTTTGTTGATGCAAAAATGAGTTAGTAAAACTTTAACAGTACATTAAAAAACACCAAATATTTTTCTTTTGAAATAATAAAATATTTAAAACTGCTGTTGCTCACTGTAAAAGGGGAAACGGCTTGATAAAAGTTAACGGAAGGCCCCTGGAAATGATTGAGCCTAGAACACTTCAGTACAAGCTTCTTGAGCCGGTTCTTCTCCTAGGCAAAGAGAGATTTGATGGTGTTGACATCATAGTCCATGTGACGGATGGCGGTCATGTTGCACAAGTCTACGGTGGCAGGATCATAATGAACCCGGGTCTGGCACCTTGCACAAGACATGGGATATAGACATTTGGCAACGAGGAAACAGGAGACCGAGCTGCAGCCCTTTGAGAGCGCCGGCTTCGGGTTTCTGGAAATGGCAGGCACAAGCCTTTGAAAACTACCGTTCCTACTCCTGGGACCTGCAGCCTGAGCCCTGCGAGCAACAACAGCCCACCAAGCTAAGTGCCTTGTGTCTCGGCACCGGAGCTCACCTGACTGACGAGCTGCACTCCACTGGCTTCGTGGCACCCGAAAGCCTACCGCCTCTGCTCCTGTTCCTGGGGGAGCCAATCCACAGTGCACCCGTGGTTTGAACACACCCGTGGACCCTGTGGCAATTTTGATCTTTCCGCAGCCGTGACGTGAGTCTGACATCTGGACCCTAAAGATCACCACTGTTAAGGTAAAATCACTTTTGCAGCAGTTCGAATGATGCTTTAAGTGCGAGGGAAGTTTTAGATGCAGCCTGACCCTAAGATGGCGGCCGTTTAACGTGATTCTGTGAAAACTTCAACCTTCACCTCGAGAGTCTTGCCTTAGACCTTATCAACTCAACACTGACTTTTAAAGTGGCGACCGCTGGGGGAAATGGAGCATTCTCATGGGCAACTACGTTTATCACCCGGCGTCGTATCACTGCATGTGGCCTGACCCTAATATGACACCCTAGTTCACTCGTAGCTGCAGCCTGCTTTGCACTTATCCGGTGCCCACTGCAATTTATTGCCACCCGAGTCAGTTACCAACTGTTGTGAACATAACCTATCCACCAGATAGCCAGCATTGTCTGAGGATCTTTTCTGCCATTTGTTTAGGTGACACAGCATTGTTGGTCATATAGTTACTTCTGCATGCCAAATCAGAGGGAACAGCCTAATCTTGATGGCTTAGAGCTCCGGACCATGACCGCGCAAAACCACATGAATATTGGGTGTCCAAATCAAATGCCGGAGCGCATGATTCCACAGATATGCAGCAGATGCGCGTTGGAGGCGGGGAATGGGTGAGCAGAGGGTGGCCTCTAGTGATCACAATGGGAGCTTGGTGGACTTGCTGCGCCTAGTTTGGTCCCATGTAATAATGGGGACTGGCCGAATATAACATCAAGGTCAAATTCCCTTGCCCGACCACAAGATGGCTGACACAGTGGTCCCTACCATGTTATGCTATTACTTTAGGAGAAAAAACGGACATCGAATTGACCTTCACCTTTCCCCCATCAAGACGTAGAACCTGCTGAACTTACCTCCGACTGCGGAGACCTAGCTATCTGGCCAATGCCCGGTGGAGCTACCTGGCAGCTAAAGAGGAGATGGGCTGTGGACTTCCCCCTCGGCCTTCACCTACCCAGCTGGACGATGGCAGATTTTCCTACGTCTCTTTGTCATTGGCTCCCTCCTACTCCTTTACCCTAACCCATTACCCCCCACGCTCCATTTATTTCGTCCTCTATGTTCTCTAAGTGTTTTCCCATTGAGACTTAGCTAATTGGCCAATGCCTGGTGGAGCTACCTGATTGCTATAGAGGAGCTGGGTTTTGGGACTTCCCCCTTGAGCGTCACCTACCCAGCCGGACTTTGGTCAGTCTTTCCTTCGTCTCTCCGCCTTATCTCCCTCCTACCCCTTTACCCAAACCCCCTTCCCCTTCCCCTCTACACTTTCACTTATTTCGTCTTCCATACTCTTGTAATGTTTGTCTAGCAACTGATGTAAATTGTAACTGATGTAATTTTGTAATTTTGTGGAACCTCATGTAAAGCGATCTGATACCTCCGGGTCTAGCCAGCGCTATATAAAACTCTTAAATAAATAAAATACAAAATATATAAAATAAATAAATGTTCGGGTTTTTTTAAACTTCAAGATGTACTCTAAACCGGATAAAAGCTTTTGTTTGATCCTTTTAATAGGGTCAAATTCTTTGATGTACTCAAAATAAATAAAAACTTATCAAAATGAAAATGAAAAAACAGAGGCAATTTCATAAAGTGACTATACTATCTAATTATTAAAATTTGCAGCTCAACCACGAATGCAGTTTCTTTTCTTGTTTAATGCTGCAGTCCAATGAGATACTTTCACTTTAGCTCAGACACTTCATTTTAGGACCCAACATCTGCTTTTGAAACGGTGCTGCCATAATATTATTATGAAAAAAGACCGCCACATGGGAGGTCCAACTTAAAAGGCAAATGATGGACCACTGAAAGGCATGAGTGGACGAGCAACAACTCCAGAACGCGACCTTTCGGAGAGCAGGTGACCAGATAAATGAGTCCTAGAACCAAACAACAGTGTAGCTGGTAACTTCTGGTCTTGACGGGGAGAAAAATTCTGAGCATGGGAAAGATGAAGGCAGCATCTTCTCCCCCTCAGGCATAGCACGGGCAAGATGAAGGCAGCATCTTCTCCCCTTCAGGCATAGCAGGGAAAGATGAAGGCAGCATCTTCTCCCCTTCAGGCATAGCAGGGCAAGATGACGGTAGCATCTTTACCACTCAGGCATAGCAGGGCAGGATGAAGGGAGCATCTATTCCCCCTCCGGCATAGCAGGGCAGGATGAAGACAGCATCTTCTCCCCTTCAGGCATAGCAGGGCAAGATGAAGGCAGCATCTTTAGCCCCTCAGGCATTGCACGGGCAAGATGAAGGCAGCATCTTTTCCCCTTCAGGCATAGCAGGGCAAGATGAAGGCAGCATCTTCTCCCCTTCAGGCATAGCAGGGCAAGATGACGGCAGCATCTTTACCACTCAGGCATAGCAGGGCAGGATGAAGGCAGCATCTATTCCCCCTCCGGCATAGCAGGGCAGGATGAAGGCAGGATCTTCTCCCCCTCAGGCATAGCAGGGAAAGATGAAGGCAGCATCTTTACCCCCTCAGGCATAGCAGGGCAAGATGAAGGCAGCATCTTTACCCCCTCAGGCCTAGCAGGGCAAGATGAAGGAAGCATCTATTCCCCCTCCGGCATAGCAGGGCAGGATGAAGGCAGCATCTTTACCCCCTCAGGCATAGCAGGGCAAGATGAAGGCAGCATCTTTACCCCCTCAGGCATAGCATGGGCAAGATGAAGGTAGTATCTATTACCCCTCCGGCATAGTAGGGCAGGATGAAGGCAGCATCTTCTCCCCCTCAGGCATAGCAGGGCAAGATGAAGGCAGCATCTTCTCCCCCTCAGGCATTGCACAGGCAAGATGAAGGCAGCATCTCTCCCCCCTCCTCCCTCAGGCATAGCAGGGCAAGATGAAGGCAGCATCTTTACCCCCTCAGGCATAGCACGGGCAAGATGAAGGCAGCATCTTCTCCCCCTCAGGCATAGCAGGGCAAGATGAAGGCAGCATCTTTACCCCCTCAGGCATAGCAGGGCAAGATTAAGGCAGCATCTTTACCCCCTCAGGCACAGCAGGGCAAGATTAAGGCAGCATCTTTTCCCCCTCAGGCATAGCATGGGCAAGATGAAGGCAGCATCTCTCCCCCCCCCTCCTCCCTCAGGCATAGCAGGGCAAGATGAAGGCAGCGTCTTTTCACCCTCAGGTATAGCACAGGCAAGATGAAGGCAGCATCTTTACCCCCTCAGGCATAGCACGGGCAAGATGACGGCAGCATCTATTCCCCTCAGGCATAGCAGGGCAAGATGAAGGCAGCGTCTTTTCACCCTCAGGCACAGCAGGGCAAGATGAAGGCAGCATATTTACCCCTCAGGCATAGCATGGGCAAGATGAAGGCAGCAAATTAAACTTGGAAGCCTTTAGAGTGGGAGACAAACTTCACAATTGCTGAACCTGCCAGCTGGACAACATGGACGCTTTATAATAAAACAAATAACCAACAAAGGAGGTGACACGAAGATTAGCGCCTTGAGAGTTTCATGAAGATATGTTTTAAAGGACGCCCAAAGCGATTCTTAGCGATAACAGATCATTCTTTCAACTACGGAATCGTGGGAGTAAAACACTCTTTCGTATTCTCATGCCTGTCCACAAGAAGAATTGCAAGAGTCACTGAGATAGTTCAAAATGTTTATTTTATCTATAATGATCTGCAATATATTATGCGGCCCACTACCATAAGCAAAATACACAGGATTAAGACTTTCAACATGGTTACAATGCCATAGAATACAAACGGGGAAATCATTTTATATTGTTTGGGAAAACATTAGAATCTCCTTCCCCTAGCTAGTAAGATATTTATATTATATAAGGGCGATCTCTGGGCATTTCTTAGCAGACCCCCCTCACCTGCAAACATTAAGGACCTTGGGCCATATGTATCAACATCCACATTTGCGATTCTCAAATAGCGATTTTTTGCGAATCGCTATTTGAGAATCGCAAAATGGTTTGTATGTAGGATTTGCAATACATTTTGTGAATCCTACATATTCCTTTATTGCGAATTGCGATTCGCAACTAAGGAATACCTCCCCATTCATTCCTATGGGCCTCGAGGCCCATAGGAATGAATGGGAAGACATTCTCAATTTGCGATTAGCAATTAGCGAATCGCAAATTGAGAACGAATCGCAAATTGAGAATGTAATTTCAAGGGTGCAGGGGTGTCAAAACGACACCCTGTTGCACCCCTGAAATAAGCATGGGTGCACATGTGGCGCACATACATGCCCTAAGGGCATGTATGTGCTTCACATTGCACTTTGAAAAATGCAAAAAAAGTGAATTTTTCAAAGAAATCGCAAATTACCATCAACTTGAAGTTGGTGGTAATTTGCGATTCCTTAAGGCCAAATTGCACCTTTTTGGTGCTTCTTACATTGCATTTAAGGAATCGCAAAATAAGGAACCGCAAATTTTGCGATTCCTTGTTTTGACCAGGTTAGCCTTAATACATACCATTTGGCAAAATTGCATTGGCAAACGCCGAAATTCTGCGAATTTCTGCGTTTGCGAATGCGATTTTGCTTGATACATATCACATCCTAGCGACTCCACAGGACAGCTCCATCAAAGAAGCACTATATACCAACATCCCTCAACAGGCCACTCTTGAGGCTGTCGAGTCTACTCTCCTCCAGGAAGAGTGGTCTTCACCCACACCAGTCTCCTTCATTATGACATGTGCCACAATAGCTCTAACAGAAAACTTTTTTCAATATGGGCCACAGCTTTACCACCAGATACGGGGCACGTCAATGGGTTCTACCTTTGCCCCCAGCCTGGCCTGTATTTACATGGCTACTTTTGAAGAAAACACAATAAGGGCTGATTCCAACCCCTTTCTTGGTCACATAACCCTATGGCGCAGGTACATAGACGATATTCTCATCCTCTGGAGAGGAGACCGCACGACCTGTGAGGCGTTTTGCTCATGGATTAACTTACAGAACCCATTCTTGAAGTTTACTGGTACTATCTCAGAGACATCCATCCCCTTCCTTGATTTGAGGATCAGTTTAAACCATGAGGGGCTGAGCACTACTCTATACCGTAAAAACACCGATAGGAATAGCCTACTGCTCTATGAGAGTTACCATCCCAGATCCCCGAGGGAAAATCTCCCCTTCGGACAGTTCCTCAGGGTTCGCAGAAACTGCACCCCCAAGGCCGATTTCAAACAGGAGGCTAGTCTCCTCCAACATAAATTACAAGACAGGGGGTACCCCACTAGATTTATTCACAACTCCTACAAACGAGCCTTGAATAACCCCAGGGATGCACTATTAGAAACACACCAAAAAGAGTCCGAAGAACTTATCACATGTGTGACCTGCTTTACCAAGAACTCGCCTTATATAAAGAAGACAATAAAAACACTGGAACATCATTAATTCAGGTGGCCTTGATATCCCACGCCCCAGGTTTGCTTTCAAACGGACGTCTAATCTGAAAGACGCTCTGATCGATACGAGGCCTAAAAAACAGAACGCCAGTACCCAGAATACATTGTGGGGCCTTCCTCCTACATTGGGCCATTTCCCATGTGGGTGTTGCTCTGTATGCCCCCAAACAACCCAATGTAAAGAAATCAAACTCACAGAAACGTTTGTGTGGCACCTCAGAAGGCATACCAACTGTAATAGCTCCAGATGCATCTACATGCTCACCTGTCCCTGTGATAAACATTACATAGGGATGACAATGAGACAGGTGAAACTAAGAATCACAGAGCATAAAAGCAATATTAGATGCTTAAAATCGCATACCAGACTGTACAAACATTACACACAACAGGGACACCCAGCAGACAGTGTACGCTGGGTGATACTGGAAGCCCACCCTACCATCACCTCCCAGGCGCTGTTCAAAATAGAACAAAGATGGGTCCATCGGTTGAGGGCTGACTTGTTTGGTCTGAATGATTCTGTCCCATGGTCCACCCTAGCGCATTAGACCGGCCAAGCATACCCCTATTCCATCTAGGTGTTGCATGATCCATGCACTGGTGCACAACCCCCGACATTAAACATGGCCTTCACAGTCAACTCCCAGACCTAAGATGGCCTTAGCGTTTATACTCCCGTGATCTACCAACATTACATTACTACATGCTAGCATCAGTATCATGTGTCCAAGTGATCACTGCCTATTACGGTCGGGATGGGATTGTAAGCTTTTTCCCAATATATTATGCTTCATTCACAAAACTGTCGAATTTATTTGGATGTTTAACCAGGTACTAATTATGAGTAAATCAATCTTGTACATGAGGGTGCCTGTTCGTTCCATTCTGTGCACGGCCGTCCTTTTAGCACGTATGACTGCCTCATACGATCTATTTCCCCCTCTTAAGATGGCCGCCACTTTTGCTCTTCTGTGACCGGGCTCTGCCCGGACAGCTGCATGCGCCCTCCCCACGCGATGCGCATGCGCAGTACTGTGTCCGATCGACGACGCCCCCCGCGGATTGACCGAGTTGAGAGCAACATGGCTTGAGGAGTCATGGAGGGAGCCCGTGCTTGCTACCAGTCGCTCTCAGTCCTAACCAGATGCTGTGGGGGTAGGTGTTGACGGCCGAGACCGCGCGCCGCTTTGGGTGAGTAGTGTGCGACCTCTGGAAGTAGCGCTGTACTCGGGACCACTAAGGTAACACTCCTGGCGTCTGGCGCCCGTACTTGTTTTCTACTACCTGCCTGCCTATATTTGAGTGGATGCGGGGGCTGACTTTGCCTCACAATCCCTGGCGGGTGTTATCACCTAACCGATGTCTGCCTTCTGGCCGACGGTCCCGGATCCTTAACTGTCTCTCCCTCCACAGGCCTTTACTTGTGTTGGTGCTGGGACGGGGACGGATCCAGGGGCCTTGGGTGGAGGTGGCCACACGGGGTTTTCCGCCGCATACCGCCTATGTGTGGCTCTTGGTCATCAAAGCATACCATTTTTGGACAGTCACGCGGGAGCGCTGGCTCTGCCCTTAGTACTACCTGATGGGCTCTGTGAGCACGTACACTTTTATGGCCCTATGTGTTGTCTAAAGAATTCTTCTCTGCTCCTGACACTTTCTCCCTTAGGTACCTTACTCAAAGGTGCTGGTTCCACGGGAGCAGACTGCGGAGCACCTTAGGGCTCTTCTTAGGGTAAGCATTGCGCTTCATCACCCAGCCCTGATCATTTGGAGAGTCTCTTTCTTCGTCCTCTATATCTTTAGAGTTTTTAATTGTCACTGTGGGGGTTTATCTGAAACCATTAGCCACTGTTCACTTTTATTATTCCCTGTAGTGTGCATATAGCGTAGAATACAGAGTGCCTAGGTAGGAATAGAGCACTACACTAATTGCTCTTTTCTACTTTCTCTAGGTTGCATCACTAAGGGCAGGACCAATCGGCCTGCACAATTACTGACCTCAAGAATCAAGGTTGTATTTTCCTTCTCACTGTGTAGTACTTTGCACTTAGGTCCTGAAGAATTGCTATGAATGCAAGAAACATGTTGACCTGATCAGAGGGTAGTAGATATTTCACTGTGAACCCTACAACAGTCTATATCTCCCCTCCCACCTTTTTACTAGGGGAGTCAACCACGCTAATAAAATTCCCTGTGGATTGACTAACCCTTTTTAACTCACAATCACTTCACGACTACACAATTACTCGCCCTCTTACACGCATGCAAAATATGGCAGGAACAAAAGATCTCCGGTAAAGAGCCCCTTTACGGGTGCCCGTCAGACATTGCAGCGCCAGTCTGACGAGGAGCAGAACCCATATGATGAAGCATGACACCTAGCTTGCTGGGTGTGTGAGGGTTTTAGTTCTGAAAAGGGAAATTCCCTGCCCTTTTCACCCTTCTCTCCTTCTACGCTACACACACACACTCTCACTTCCTCTCACTTCGGGGAACTTTGTACCCTTCTTGTGTTATAGCATCTTTTCCCCCTCAGGCATAGCAGGGCAAGATGAAGGCAGCATCCCCCCCCCCTCAGGCATAGCATGGGCAAGATGATGGCAGCATCTTTTCCCCCTCAGGCATAGCAGGGCAAGATAAAGGCAGCATTGTTTCCCCCTCAGGCACAGCAGGGCAAGATGAAGGCAGCATCTTTATCCCTCAATGATAGCATGGGCACGATGAAGGCAGCATCCCCCCCTCAGGCATAGCAGGGCAAGATGAAGGCTGCATCTTTATCTCTCAGTGATAACATGGGCAAGATGAAGGCAGCATCTTCTCCTGTGGTTTCTGACCATACAGACCTAGGCGCAGGAAAACCAGGACCCAGGAAATAGCGGTGTACCGACCATTACCTACCGCCCTAAATATTCCGAAAGACTAGCTATAGAATCACATCCGCCCTCCTATAAAACATACAAGAAGATATGTGATGACTTTGATAACCCAGACCACTTTCGATTCTCCTCAGGAATCGTGGGAGTGAAACACTCATTCGTATTCTCACACCTGTCCACAACAAGAATTGCAAGAGTCACTGAGATAGTTCAAAATGTTTATTTTATCTATAATGATCTGCAATATATTATGTGGCCCACTACCATAAGCAAAATACACAGTATTAAGACTGTCAACAAGGTTACAATGCCATAGAATACAAAAGGGGAAATCATTTTGTATTGATTGGGAAAACATTAGAATCTCCTTCCCCTGGCTAGTAAGATATTTATATTATACTAGCGGCGCACCCCGACGTTGTCCGGGGATGAAATACAATGTCTACAATGGTTGTAATAGACAAGGCAAATTTATTTCAAAACTTGCCTGTGCGTCCGCTCAGAAGCCCTCATTCGGTACCGCTGAAGGTGAGCATGTGCTCTTCTGTTGGTTGTCCTTGCCGCAATATGCGAACGTGTGTGTCCGCTCCAGCCGATGCCCCGATCGCCGCAAAATGCACGGACTCCCCAAACACGGTGCGGTGCACTTAGACACCCCACATCGCGTCAACGACAAATACCACAACTCCTGCTTCTGAATGCTTCCGGCGTCTCCGACGGCACACGCCCACAACAATGCCGAAGGGCACGCCCACTCGTGTTAGAACGCTAGTCCCACACAGAATGCTTATCGCAGGCTGTATAATACCACAGGCTTTTGCCGAATGCACACACCCATAGCTGTATGCAGACGCCCATCCCTTTACAGCAGAACACACACGCCCACAACTGACTACTTTGTCCCAAACGTTCTTTTTCCCTTCTAATGTATATGTTGGGCTGGTGTATAGCCTATGTCCATCTGCTGATACTCTCCTGTCCAATGCTGTATTGGGTGTTCTGGTTGGCGCTGTGGTTCTGGAGCTTACCCGCCTCAACGGTTTGGGCTCTCTCTTTATAATATTAGTATGGATGGATAAGGGCCATCTCTGGGCATTTCTTACCAGACCCCCTCACCTGCAAGCATTAAGGACTCTATCACATCCTAGCGACTCCACAGGACAGCTCCAGTGAAAGGCTCTTTGCAAGTGTCCCCAAAACAGAATGTCGTGCTATATTAAAGGCTTTACAGGAATTCGTCTATGCTGCTGAGAGCATAATATTATGGCTATGTACGGAAGGCTAACCGGAAATAGAATTATCAGTGTAAGACAACAAGGACATTGCTATGGTTTTACATCCACATGTACAGACAGGTGTTCAGGGAAACGCCAGGAACAGAAAAACAATGTACATTAGGCAGAGGCTGTCGACTGGGGTGAATGCATGTGACGTGTGCAAAGCAAAGGCAGAGGCAGGAAAAACTCACACCAAGCTAGCAATGAACCCCAGAACCACAATCTCCAAACTACATTCCCCTGGCAAACAACAGTCCTTTCATCCTCAGCTACAATGACCCAAACATGTAACACTCACCGCCGCACCCTTTACAACCTCAGACACTGCCAGGGTGGTTAGAATTGCAAACCTGTCACTGGCACAGGTCCGAAACCTTCACTTTTACTAATAGATACTTATAAAGAATTATTGCTGTGTAATTTGATAATCATACCAAATGTAAACTATATGAAACACTGAATGCTGCGTGGAATATTTTCCATTCCATTAAAACAAAACTGATTAAAACTCAAGGGAGACAAGAAGTCCAGATCAGCACAAACATTCCACCAGGGGTTCCTATGGTTTCCAACCTCTATAAACAAGCATTGACAGAGCCGCTGGGTGTAGCCTATGGCAGCTGTACATTTTAAAATCCTATACTGTCTCAAAGGGCTGCAGTCCAGACGCGCACATATGCTGGCCATCTTTCAAGGATATTTCTTGAAATAAAAGAAAAATCCAAGATGGCCATGGTGCATTGCGCACAGGTAGGTGGCAGCCAGATGTCATTTTGTTTTCTTTTATTTGAAGAAAGATCATTTCACGTTGCCCATTGTGCAGGAAAAACAAAAGTTGCACATTGTTTATGCCCGCGCGCAGGAGGAATCTGCGGTTAGATAGAGAACCCATCAGAAAGAGCCTCCCCGAATGGAAGCACACCTGTGCTTCTGATGGACAGGGCCCAGGGAGCGTCTTCAATGTGTACCTGTGCTTCTGATGGACAGGGCCCAGGGAGCGTATTCAATGTGAACCTGTGCTTCTGATGGACAGGGCCCAGGGAGCGTCTTCAATGTGTACCTGTGCTTCTGATGGACAGGGCCCAGGGGGCGTCTTCAATGTGAACCTGTGCTTCTGATGGACAGGGCCCAGGGAGCGTATTCAATGTGAACCTGTGCTTCTGATGGACAGGGCCCGGGGAGCGTCTTCAATGTGTACCTGTGCTTCTGATGGACAGGGCCCAGGGGGCGTCTTCAATGTGTACCTGTTCTTTTGATGGACAGGGCCCAGGGAGCGTCTTCAATGTGTACCTGTGCTTCTGATGGACAGGGCCCAGGGGGCGTCTTCAATGTGTACCTGTGCTTCTGATGGACAGGGCCCAGGGAGCGTCTTCAATGTGTACCTGTGCTTCTGATGGACAGGGCCCAGGGAGCGTATTCAATGTGAACCTGTGCTTCTGATGGACAGGGCCCAGGGGGCGTCTTCAATGTGTACCTGTGCTTCTGATGGACAGGGCCCAGGGGGCGTCTTCAATGTGTACCTGTGCTTCTGATGGACAGGGCCCAGGGGGCGTCTTCAATGTGTACCTGTGCTTCTGATGGACAGGGCCCAGGGAGCGTCTTCAATGTGTACCTGTGCTTCTGATGGACAGGGCCCAGGGGGCGTCTTCAATGTGTACCTGTGCTTCTGATGGACAGGGCCCAGGGAGCGTCTTCAATGTGTACCTGTGCTTCTGATGGACAGGGCCCAGGGAGCGTCTTCAATGTGTACCTGTGCTTCTGATGGACAGGGCCCAGGGGGCGTCTTCAATGTGTACCTGTGCTTCTGATGGACAGGGCCCAGGGAGCGTCTTCATTGTTTCCATCAATCTGGAGACGGTCGTGCCAGGTCGCTGCCAGGGCTTTGCCGTTCCCTTCAGTGTTCCTTCAGGCCGCCCTCCTTCCACCAGGATGAACTCTCAGGCAGGTCTGTTTTGGAGGCAGAAGTCCCTGCCTTCAGCACAAGGGCTGATAGAGGTGGTGATTCTCAAGGAAAGGGGCAGGAATTGAACTCACTTTACTCATTGGTCACAAGGAGGGCAGGGGTCTGATACCCATCCTCATTGGTCACAAGAAGGACAGGGGTCTGATACCCATCCTTATTGGTCACAAGGAGGGCAGGGGTCTGATACCTATCCTCATTGGTCACAAGAAGGGCAGGGGTCTGATACCCATCCTCATTGGTCACAAGGAATGCAGGGGTCTGATACCCATCCTTATTGGTCACAGGAAGGGCAGGGGATCTGATACCCATCCTCAATGGTCACAAAGAGGGCAGTGGTCTGATACCCATCCTCATTGGTCACAAGGAGGGCAGGGGTCTGATACCCATCCTTATTGGTCACAAGGAGGGCAGGGGTCAGATACCTATCCTCATTGGTCACAAGAAGGGCAGGGTTCTGATACCCATCCTCATTGGTCACAAGGAGGGCAGGGGTCTGATACCCATCCTTATTGGTCACAGGAAGGGCAGAGGTCTGATACCCATCCTTATTGGTCACAGGAAGGGCAGGGGATCTGATACCCATCCTCATTGGTCACAAAGAGGGCAGTGGTCTGATACCCATCCTCATTGGTCACAAGGAGGGCAGGGGTCTGATACCCATCCTTATTGGTCACAAGGAATGCAGGGGTCTGATACCCATCCTTATTGGTCACAGGAAGGGCAGGGGTCTGATACCCATCCTCATTGGTCACAAGGAGGGCAGGGGTCTGATACCCATCCTCATTGGTCACAAGGATGGCAGGGGACTGATACCCATCCTCAACCTTCCCTCTTGAAGATTCTCATTTGACAGGACAAGTTCATGGTGTCCGCACCAAGGACTCTTACTTTCATCAACCAGTCTTCCTTGGCCACCTACCTCACTCAAAGATGAGGTTGGAGTTCAGCACGAGCAGTTCATGGTCTTGCAGCTTCGCCTGGCGAGAGTGCCATGACTTTTCACAGACGTGTTGGCAGTCGGGGCAGCTTGACTGCGGGGGTCAGAAGCCGAGATACTTTTATACTTGGAATACTTACTGGTGAAGACGGGGTCTCTGGCGCTGGTCAAGAAACATCTTGAGTGCACCAGGACTCTTCTTCACGAGTTGGGCTTTCCTATCAAGAGCAGGAATTTGAACCTTATGCTCCTGAAGGGGCTGATCTTATAGGGGCGTTCCTGCATAAAAACTAAGAGGGACTATCTATTTTCCTCATCCTCAGAGGATTGCATATATTCAGGATATGATTCTGATCTTTCGGATACAGACAGCGATCCAGTTCTTCAAGTCCTGGTCCTACTGGGTTGGATGACCCTGTGCATCCTATCGGTGCAGCCCCTAGATGTCAGAGGCGAGCCCCCCAGCAATGCCTACAGCTCCAACACCGAGGAGTCTCCTGCCTCAGGTGCAAAGATTGGAGTCATTCCATTCAGACCTGCACCGGTGCATCTGTCCCTCTCATCTGTGGGTGGAATACCCCGGCAATCCTCTGTAGGTCCAGGCAATGTTCATGGAAACCTTGTTGGGCTGGAGCACACATCTGGGCAACACAACAGCACAAAGTTTATTTATTAATTTTGCAAGCGCGGCACGCTTTTACTATAGTGGCCTCGCACTTTTTCCCCCCTGGAGAAGCAGACAATGGCAGCCCCATGCCTTTCTTTCGAACAACAAGAACCCCCCAACCCCTTCTTTCTATAATAGCCGTCGGAACAAGAAGAAGGTCCCTCCGTGAAAACCAGCAGCTGCGAGCAGTCACATTCTGAGGTAATATTTCACTTCTATTGGTAAGTAGAAATGCTTGTTGTACAAAGAGGCGTGGTGCTGTTTTCTCTTGTGTTTACAGTACTATAAAGGAGAGACAGATGTCTGCAGTCAATTTTTGCATTTGTAAAGTTAGTGTGCGTTTTTCTGCAGGGAATCTCCACCGATCCTTCCAGCTCCATTCCTAACACGGGCAAAAACGCTTCTGCCTGCAGATAAAAAAGTTAAAGTAATACAAACCAAAGTGCTTTAAAGACACAGAGCTCTTACTACCATGGCTTCCCCTCAGTTCAAACACATATCTTCAAAGAGTTTCTGGGCTAAGTCGGCGCTAACACATCTGATGTACAGAGTGGGACGAAGCGGTCTGATTTTAATGGTTTTCACACATACATATGTGCATTTACAGCCCGCAGATGATATGGACTCGATATTAAATGACAACCTTTCACCTACGTGCAATCCATACCATGAAAATAAAAGGACAGAATCCAGGCGAATTAGGCGCCTTTAGATGCTTCCTGAAATAGTTACACAACGCACCAGAAACATCTGCTTGGAACGGCTTACATGTGCATTTTTATACAGAACTTGAAATGATGGCAGTCTTCTTGATTCCCTGCGTGCCACTGCTCAACACTTACCAAGGAAACAGTTTATATACCACGATTATGACTATAAAATCCATTGAATTCATTATATAAATTCATTACAGGAACCGAACATCATTTATCTGCACTACTACAAATCTGTCCAAAAAGCTTGTCGGATTAGTAATAATAATAATTGCTTTGCATGAATGCTTGCTGGGAAAAATATTCCCACTTAAAACAAACACTCCCTCAAAGTATGAACTACTTTGAACCATCCGCATCCCACCCTCTCACTGTGTAACACTTAAACTCCAAGCAGGCAACTACCACACCTACTCAAACACATACACGTTTCTTCGCACCATATGCTGGCAGCCGAGCCTTACTTCTCTCGAGTCAAAAAGACCGACAAGAAGAGCTAATTGCAACAATGTATTTGCGAGGAAGCAACATTCCAATGGGAATAGAGCACACAAATATTTAACAATTATGTCCACTGCTTGGCAGATATTCAATGCATGTTTTAAAATGTTTATTCAAGTTATTTATACTGCTTAAAGGGCCCCTTGCGGAATTGGGAGATTTTTTTTTTTAAATTCAAATCATTTTTATTGAGATAAAAGAAATAAAACAAATAAACAACGAAACGAAAAGAAGAAGCAAAGCATACAGGTACATTAAATCATGAAAGGAATGGCATACATAATTCAGCAGAACATACCAAATAAGAGCAGGACAAAACACAATTACAATGATAGCATACAGTACAATATAACGCATATTAAAAACCCAAACGCGACAATCAAAGCAAATAAATATATATGGTTGCACTAGAATGAACATACAGTGAACACACCCAGAGTCTTACTCCCACAGCATCTGTATACGCTCATACTGTCTAGTGCCAATGGAAAGTGGCATAAGGATGTGTTAAGGGGATGAGATGCCCGTGTACCCCAACAAAAGCTATGGGAAGTTGACACGAGGCATACAGTGACGGGCGTACCAGACCTCACGGTCAAACGGGTATAATTGCCTACAAAGCCTCACAGAGGATCAAAGGAAAAAGAGGAAGCGTCAAGAGATTTCCAAAGCTTCTTATGAGAAGCGCGCCATGGGGAGGAATGCAGGGCAGGATTGTCCGCCCCCCTCAGAAAGGAAAGCCAATCTTGCCACATCTTGAAGGATACCTCAGAAGCATTCTTCCACTTACATAACACCACTTTACAAGCCAGGGTGAGCATTAGATCAAGTAGCTGGCGGTCATTATCATTGGCTAGATTTGGGTCTAGTCCTCCCAGTAAAACATAGACAAATTCCCTTGCAGGTTTGATGTGGAAAACATGTTCAATCCAATCAAAAAATGTTCCCCAGTATTTTCCCAGGAATGGGCAGTCAAAAAGTACATGGGCCAGATCTCCAGTCACAATTCCAAAACTTAGGTTTATCTCGTAGATGAAGCCTGAAAAGTTTATCTGGGGTCCAGTATGTTCTGTTCAACAGCATATATTTGGTTTGTGACAATATTGGAGAGATTTTGTTAAAAAAAAGCAGTAGCATGGATTGTGTCCCATTTGAATGTTATGCCCGTTGAGTTCGGTTCTGCCTCCCATCGCATCTCACTACGCCTATGAATTTTCCCGGGGAGAGGAAGGAGGAGTTTATATATCCTTGAGACAAAATGTCCCGCTATCCTGATTCGCGTTAAATGGGTCTATAGCCAAGGTTCGGAGGGTTTCAAAGCACGGGTGGACAGAAGTGCTTTTAGCTTCAGGAAATCATAGAAGTCTATCGGAGCAAGTTGGTGTAGGGCCTGGAGTGAGGAGAACGGTAAAGGGTCTAACCCATCATAGAGGTCACTCACCAAGTTAATACCTTTTTTCGACCAATATTCCCAGTGAAGGGGTTCCCCGTCTATTTTAGGGGCCGAATTATGCCATAAGGCTACTGAGGTTGTGTTCTCGAACTTTAAGCCAGTTTTGTGGGCTTGATCAAGTCTCCAAAGAGCACGTCTTGTGTTCATTAAAATGTAATTTGAATGGGGGAGGTGAGTAAGGTCCATGGTAAGAAGGGCAGGGAGGGGGACATTACCAACGAGGGATCTCTCAATATCTAACCACAGCGGGGTGTATGCCGGATCTCTTACCAACCATTGCGCACCTTTCTTACATAGGAATGCAGTTTGGTAATTTCTGAAGTTGGGAAGGCCCAGACCGCCTTTGTCTTTAGCTAATTGTAGCTTCTTCATTGATATCCTGGGCTTCTTCCCTTGCCATAAGAATGTACCAAAGAGCTTGTCAACCTTGCGTAAGAAGTCATCCGAAAAGGTCATCGGTAGCATACTTGCTAAGTAGTTTACCAATGAGGTTATCATCATCTTCAGGGTTTCAGCCGTGCCCTACCAAGATAAGTACTTATGAGACCAGCCGTCGAGTAGTTTGGAGATTTTATTTAGGAGTATGGTTTCATTAGTTCGCAACGTAGAGATTAGGTCCGTGTCAAAGTCCAACCCCAAGTATTTAAAGCAGCCCGGTTGCCAAATTAGGCCCGAGCCCCCTAGCACCTCCTTATTCCCCCTGTTGTTTAATAGTTTAACTTCCGTTTTGTCCTTATTCAATTTATAGCCGGACACCTTTGAGAATTCCTCAATAGTTGTCATAAGACCCGGTATAGCCTCCTCCGCCCTTTCCGAGATGACTAAAGCGTCGTCCGCATAGGCCGTTAGCTTGATCGTGCAATCCCCAAAAGGCACTCCTGAGATGTCCTTATTACTTCTTATGTGGTGAAGAAATGGTTTGATAGCTAATAAAAATAATGATGGGGAGAGAGGGCACCCCTGCCTGGTTCCTTGCTGCAACCGGAATGATGAAGAGAACGACCCTCCCGCCCTAACTCTAGCTGAGGGGCAAAAATACAGGGACATAACCATCCTTGTGAAGGATGTCCCTAGGTTAAATTTAGTCAGGACAGCCTCCAAGTACCCCAGTCTACTTTATCGAACGCCTTCTCGTCGTCGAGTGCGATTGCTGCAGTAGGGGTGGAGATAAGTTTTGCCTTCTCAAGTACGTGTGCTAGAGTCCTAGTGTTGTCACTGGGCAGCCTATTTTTCAGGAACCCTGTCAGGGAAGGGTGGATAAGAGTGGGCAGAACCTTCTGGAGGCGGCTGGCTAAAATCGAGGCTAAGAGTTTACAGTCCAGATTAATGAGTGAGATAGGCCTGTAGTTATTGGGGAGCGTTGGATCTTTCCCATCTTTGGGCAGGACAGCAATGATGGCTTCTGCTAGAGTGCCTTTCGTCTCCCCTGTGTCATTGATTTCCTAAAACAGGCGAAGGAGTGGTTGTGATAGCAGAGAGGGGAAACATTTATAGAACCTAGCAGTGAACCCATCGGGTCCAGGGGCCTTCCTACATTTTAAAGACTTTATGGCTTTCTCAACTTCCAGGGTTGTGATGGGGCTGTTAAGATCAGCTTGATCTTCAAGTGAGAGGGATGGTAGGTCGCATTCTCCTAAGTAATCGTTGATCTTAGTGCCATCGACTTCCGTATTTTTGGCATATAGATGCTCGTAAAAATCTTTAAATATGTTTGCGATCCTGACCGGATCGGAACTAGCCACCCCAGACTGATCGGTAATGGAATTTATCACATTTTTCTGACTTTTAAGGTAGGCTGCCAGACTTTTCCCAGCTCTGTTTGACTCACATAGTTTAAACCGTTTCCTCCTGTCCAGCCACACTCCCGCTCCCTCACTCACTATTTTGTTGTACTCATACTTTTTGTTAGCTAATTTATTCAGTGTCACGTCCTTCCTGTCAAGCAGGTGCCTAGCCTCCAGAGCAGATATTTCTTTTTCCAGGTTTTCTAGGGCCTTGTTGTGGTTCCTATTCATGGCAGATTTGATTTTAATAATAACCCCTCTAACGGTGGTTTTCAACGCCTCCCAACAAGTTAAATCAGAGGTGTCCCCCCTATTGTTATGTTCTAAATAATCCTTAATAGCAGCCTCAATGGTAGACCGATGTTGGTATTTGTCAAGCACCTCGTCATTGGGGCGCCAGAGTGATTGGCGGGTAGATGCCTTCACATTGGAGATGGAGAGTGAAATACAGGAGTGGTCCGATAAGACCCTTGGTTCTATTGCTGTCTCTTCTATTCTAGGGACCGCATTTTTCGTAATAAAGAGGTAAACAATTCGGGAAAATGAATTGTGTGGAGGAGAGTAAAATGTGTATTCCCTCCCATCAGGATTTTGCAGCTGCCATGAGTCCACCATATGAAACCGATCGCAGAGAGTAGTGAATGCTTTGTGCGACCTGTTACTACGGAAGGAGCAGCGAGAGTCCCTGTCAAGGGTCGCATCAAAGGGTAGATTAAAATCCCCTGTGAGGATATGTACAGCTGAGTCAGGGATGGTGTCAATTTGCTTCGTGAGGTCTGACCAAAACTTCAAGTCACATGTATTCGGAGCATAAACGTTTGTAACGTAGAATTCGGTGTCGTCCTTGATTAACCTGGTTGTGACCCACCTCCCTTTCGTGTCGGCCGTGGAGGAAAGCAAATCTACATTGGACTTTTTGGCTATCAATGTTAAAACACCATTTTTCTTCCCCACTGCTTCCGAACCTGCTACTTCCGTGTAAAATGTGTTCCTAAGTGTGTGAAATTGTTTAGTGTCTAGCTTGGTTACCTGCAGTAGGACAATAGCTCCCTTCTGCCTACGTACGTAGTCTAGAATTTTCTCCTGACGCTTTACAGTCTGATTAAGACCCTTAACATTAAGGGAGAGTATTTTCAGATTTCCCACCTTCGTTACCCCCAAGGGCGTATCAATAGTGGAAGACAACATGGGCATATAGTGAGAGATCCGAAAACATCAGACAAACCAAGTATCCGTACAGTAAGCCTTCCAAACTGTAGTAAGTCGTTGAGTATGTAGTGGAAGTGTGGAAGGCGGCAGTTGTACCAGCCGGACCTGACTAGCAATCAAGATGAAAACAGCACTTACAGCAGACCAACCGATATCGGGACCAGAATATTGACAGTGTGAGCACCCGGGCATTGATGTGCGACAACCAAACAATACTAAGACAAAAAACAAAAGAAAACCTAAACTCTCTCCCCATCACATCCACCCCTCCTCCCACCCACCCCCCTTACCAACCCACCCAACTCTCCCCAAAGGTAGGTGATAGGCATGGTGACTAGGAAAAATAACAACGTTGTCCCTCCCATGGCCTTTCACACAAATCACATTAAGGATTGGAACTAAGTCAGCAGGTGAACACCCGACAACAATAACTATTCAATGCAATCGAACATCTAAGAGCAGTAATCATTCGGTACAGTACATTCCGGAGACATTGTGTGTCACAGATCAATGGAACATAATTACAGCAAAATATGACTATAGCAAACACATGGCTCTCCTGGGCAGTTTATCAACTAACAACAAAGTCTCTAAAACAAAACTCTACCCCAAGTCTCGTGACCCTTCCATGAGTGGATCTGTATCAAGAGCAGTGACTTATGCGCCGGGTGCGTGGTGAGCACCACAGATTATGAAGGATGTAGCCTCTTGCTAGGATGACTGTAGGGCAAGTGTATTATATCAACAACATTTTGGAATCAGCTTTATTGCTAAGGACAAGTGATACTATTATCGTTGACCACAATAGTGTGCAAGGATGCCCAGCCCTTGACCAGGATAACGTCAAAACGACAACATGGGGCCAGTGCGCAGGATAACAACAGTACCACAAAGTGACAGAGTAATTGACCCACCAACTATGTGGAAAGCAACACAACCATTGACGTATGGAGCAAAGAAATCTTACTAGCAATCTTACTAACGCCGCATAAAGGCATGAAAACACATTTCTATACAAGCAAAGGATATTCATTTATAGCCAGAAGCAGGAGCAGCCGCAGCGCCCAGCGTAGACGTGTCCATATCTTGTACTTCTTGGCCTCCTAGAAGCCTTTTGAGCCTCAGTGGATCTGTGAAGATCTGGGGAGAACCTTGTATAAGCACTCGGAACTTTGCTGGAGCTATGAATCCGAATTTGTAGCCCAATGTCCGAAGCTGTGGGCGAAGAGCAAGAAAGGCCTTCCGTACTTCAACCGTTTCTTTACTATAATCCTGTGAGGTGAAGACTGTGGGGGTGAGTTATGTGTAGAAGGCACCATTGGTACTGAACCAGAGAGTGAATGTCCTAGTGGAGTGAGTGCCCTCTACTTTAACTGAAGACTTTGAAGACTTTGACCGATTTCCATAGTATTTACTAGATTACGGGAACATCGTGTATAACGGTGCTCCCACCTATGCCCTCCAGCGCCTTCAGGCAATTCAGAACCAGGCGGCCCGACTGATTTTCGGGCTGCCTAAATTTCACCACTCCTCACCCTTACTGAAGTCCCTTCACTGTCTGCCGATCAAGGAGCAGGCCTTATTCAAACTAGGCTGTACCACCTTCCAAGCCCGAGCGGCAACGGCGCCTGCCTATATTTCCTCTGCAATTCAAGCCTATCAGCCTACTAGGGAGCTGCGTTCTTCTTCCATGTGTCTTCTGACAGTTCCCCGCTTCAAGAAGAGTCGGATGGGGGGCTTGACATTTTCTGTCCTGGCCCCTTCCTTCTGGAACTCCCTTCCGCTGGCCTTACGCTCTACTGCCTCCTATATGGAGTTCCGAAAATTACTTAAAACTTTTCTCTTCCTGAAAGCTTTCCCGGCTTAAAAATCCTCCTACTCCCCTGTCTCTGGTTTTAGTGTTTACCAGCACCATGAAGCCGCACGGCATACGCGCGCTTTACAAATTCTTTTAAATCAAATTAAATTAAATTATGTGGTTGCTTTTCCGTACAAAGGCAAGTATTTGTTCCACATGTTGGTATATCAAGGGTTTACAGACGATGGGTCTGGGGCCTTTTTGTTTTTTTGTGATCCTGCCTGGAACCCTGTGAGCTCTATCAAACTTGAGCGGCTGATGGAAGGTGAGGTTGGTGGCCTGCGAAAACCATGACTCCAGGAAGGATACACAAGAGCTGTGAGCTTCCTCATATCTCTACGGAATGCCGAAAATACGGAGGTTCCCCATCCGGTTCCTATCTTCCAACTCGGACAATCTCCTTGTCGTTTGGTCAGAGGCTATAGTAAGGCATTTGAGAGCTCCGGAGGTCTTGATTTCTACATCTTCCAGTCGACTGATCCTCGACTCCGTCTCCGTAAGCCTAGAGTTAGTGTCCCGTATGTCCTGTCTGATGGCCACAATCTCTTCCTTGGTTGATTTTGCTAGGTCCCGCACTTCCTCAAGTTTGTTTAATGTAATGTCCATGGTGTCGCTAACATCTTTCTTGCCTTTGATAGGCGAAACTGGATTCGGAGGTTCAGCCTTGAGTCTTTTTAGGTTCTTCGTTGTCTCTTTATCCCCATAGTAACACTCCACGTCGTTGTGAAAAAATCTGCAAATTCTGTATCCCTAGGCTCAGATCGGTAGGTCCTTTCGGACGTGCTGGTAAGTAATGTTCATGGCTCGAAAGGAACAGATGCAAGAATCGCTACCACAATTTCATGAAGAAACTGGAGTCACCAGCGTCTTATTCCTGAATTCAGACGTCCTCGAGTGAGAAGCGCTGCAGCAGGCACAATGCCCCGTTATGAGCTAGTCGTGTCGTGTTGTGCACACTCATTGGGTGAATCTTCTATGTTGATTAGTCAGTATCCGTGAGGAGACAATTGTGGACGAAGTGATAGAGAGCGCGCTGATACCCCAGACCTGCTCACTCGCTACGCAACCATGGTATTCTGCTATATGTAGTGACTCAATCCTGGATCAGGCGCCTCTGAATGAATCTTGTGCGCTAGCATCATAACAGTTCCAACATCAACTTCGCGTTCCCCTGACCCATGAGTACCTTAGCCGAAGGCTGCTCTTCCTGTTCACGCATTCCAGTGAGCGTCACATACACATGCAAGGAGCCGCCATGCAGTCATCCAAATAGTACTGGTTTGTCTTTACACACTCCCTATGAGTATCTATGGTATGCAAGGATGCAAGGGTATGATATTTGCGGCAGTTAAGTCATTTATGGCACGCAAGGAACAGCAGCCACGTGACATACGTGGAATGCGAGGCTCAGCAGCAACGTGACCCGGGAACCCGGGTACCGTCGACTAATTCAGCTCTCCCCTTCTCACAAGTACAAGGCTGATGAATCGACGTTAATATGGAGCCCAGTCTGTGTAGACCGCTCTCCTCCCTGCCCCTCACTCTCAGGCTAAACCCCAATCTGACTGCATTTAGGAAATGCCTCAAGACCCATCTGTTTCTGACCTGGTAATTTCCCACCATTCCGGCCTGATTGTCTTTAAGTTAACCAGCTTGTGGTAAGAACGTAAGCGCGGAGATACCCCTTCGGGGGTCGAATTCCTGCGCTATATAAGAAACAAAAATAAATAAATAAATAAATAGTGGCTGGGCCGGTATCCGCTATGTGCGAGTAAAGATCGCGCACCCGCCTGCCATTTTGATGAAGCGAACACTTAGCGTGCAGTTGTACTAGGGCACAGGGATAGTATTGTCCACAGGTAATAGCTCAAAGCACCATCAAGTAATCATGCAGGGACAGAGTGGGGCAGTCCATGTTCAATGCGAGTCGCGCACAGCGAGATCTTTAGTTACGAGTGGTCGCGCCCGCCATTTTGTGCGCGCTGTCTGGTTGTTCCTGATCGTGATCCCGGTAACTGCACTAAGAGACAGTGGGCAGCGCAGCGTACTCACTCAGGGGCCTCGGGAGCCCAGTTGTACATGAAGCGCTGGCAATGAGGCATAAATAGCAGCCTCGGGTGTAGTCGCTGCAGGAGCCGTTGATTCTCTGCGCTCCCCTCTTCACGGCCGAGAGCGGGGGCCAGAACCCTCACATATTCCGCTGCTTAGAGAGCCGTCCAAGAGTCAGCCCCAGGAGGACTCTCACTCCGGGTCTGCAGGGCCGTCCTCCGTTTCGTCCTCCGTGTGGTGGATGTGTCCCAAAAACAGCATACAGTTATCCGCCACAGAAGGAGAGAAACTTCACGCCGCCATTTCTCCCGGCGTCCAAACCACGCCCCCTTCGGAATTGGGAGATTTTAAATATAAGCAGCACAGTTTCATGATAGTTGGCTTGTTTTGTTAGGCACGGGGAGATTGTGATTTGCCTAGAATCACAGGATGTTCAGCTTCATTGCCGAGACTCGAACTCAGGAAACTTTGTCTCCGTTCTGGGAAGAGCTAACTCTCCAAGGAGGGGGTTAATTCACGGAGCTGAAATGCTTCAGCTGCAGTGGGAGGCCAGGGGTCTCCACTGCTAAAACCGAAAGTGTGTCTGTTTGTTTGTTTGCTTTTGGTTTTAGCAGAGGAGACTCCGTGCCTCCCACTGCAGCTGAAGCTGTTAGCTCTGTCAATTAACCCCCTCCTGGGAGAGTTAACATGACAAAAGAATGGGCACCTCCTGCCCCATCGATGTCCCCTCCCTGCCCCTTAGACATACCCACTGGCGTAACGAAAAGTGAGGGGGCCTCCCTGCACGGTACTTAGGGAGGCCCCCTCTGGGCTCAATCAGGAACTCTCCCGGCCAGAGTTCAGTGCCGAGGGGGCCCCTTGGAGCTAGGGGCCCCCCAGCACCACGTGGGCTGCGGGGGCCTGTGTTACGCCCCTGGACATACCAGAATCCTACAAGAAGAATGGAGCGACGCAGGGAACAAAAGTCAGATTTAAGTGGATTGCGCGCGCCCCCCTGGGAAGGTGTCGCCCCCCATAGATTGAAGAACACTGTTGTAGAGAGTGAGGACCACGCCCCTGTATGATCCCAGTGCTAACGGCTTGACTGAAAGATCTAAGCATGTGCTGACGGGCGCCACCCACCGCTGCGAGGAGTAGCATGGACTGGGAATTCCTGGTGGTCATGGCTGCATGGATGTGTATGACGACAGTCAATGAGGCCACCCGGGACACGTTGTTCGAATAATGAGAGGGAGAAGTCCGGGAACCAAGGATAATCCGAGTGGATGTTTGAAGTGCACTGTAACAATATGGTGGATGGATGTGCTGAGAAACAGAATATACGCGCTATGAACAGTACTAAACTTGTTAGAATTCAGGTGGGTGAGTGTGAAGACGCCTTGGAAGGTACACAAGGGTGATTTAGGGTTGTGCACAGTTTGGAACAGTTCAGCAGTGGGAGAGTATACGATCTCAAACGCAGCTGCGCGATGTGGAAGTAACGAGTGTTGTGCAGCTCCGAAGAGTTGGGGCGATAGATGGCAGGGGGTGGGGGTGGGGGGGGGGGCGTGGGGAGGATTTCTTTCCACACATGAGGTGATGAAGTCTTGGGATGCAGGCAGGGTGAGTCGTGAGGTGTAGATATTTAAGTAGACGGGAGCAGCTCGTGCATGCCTTCGAATACTGATTCTAGTAAGTTTGGGAAATAACCAGTGCCGTGTGGTGGTGAGATAGACGGAGGGATGAAGGCTCAATGAACCTTTGCTGGCAGTAGAAGGAATAGAAGACCTCCCAGGTGGTGAACGATTATGTGTGTAGCGGTGACTGCGACGGGACGTGAACCCAGGGGCCTTTATGTCGCCATTGATGAGTTTGTCTTCATGTATATCGTGACATGCATATAGTTCTTCACTATCTCTGGTACTTACACCTTGTTTGGTTTTCTTTACTTAGCACCATTCACTCGTAATCTCTACTGTCACTCTTGGTATTTCGATCTTACTAACCTGTGAGAAGTTTCCTTATGATAGTATTTGCATGTTTCATTTCCACATGTTGCTTTCTTATCCTCCTTCGCTATGTTTTATTTATTGTTTTCTTTTCTCAGGGGGGTGTTACCTCTTGCCTCCCTTCTACTGCCTCTGCTCCAGGTCCAGGATCTTTACTCAGAGTCCACTAGTTCAGACCTGGAGGTTGGGGCCTAGGGTGCGAATGTCCAGTCCGTCTACTCGGATTACGTGTATGGAACTTCCTGCTGGCTGTGTGATTCATCTACACCACAAAAGCAGCACCACAGTGACCCCACTAAAGGAATGGAACATTAATTCTTCCTTGGAGGGTGACTTTGGTTTGAACATTGGTCCCATTAAGGCCTCTGGAGGGCAGTTGTTCGTCGCACGCGTGTATAGGCATGAAAGAGGGTGACACCTGCCACATGTGAGTGAACGGAGAGGTGTGATCTGAGAGGCAGCATGCCAGAGTCCACAGCACATGCTTCCTCATGATGGCTGGCCCGGCGTGGAGCGGCCTAGATCCTTCCTGAGTTGTTAAGAGTGATGTGTGGGTCTGGGGACGAAAGGTCGCTGGGCATTGAGAGGGCACCTGATCTGGGAGGTGCTCTGGTTGCTCAAAACACTCTGAACCTATGAACGCACAGGCACAGCGGGGTGGGGGGTGAAGTTTGTGTAGAAGGCACCATTGGTTCTGAAGCAGAGAGTGAATGTCTGCGTGGAGTGAGTGCCCTCTACTTTAACTGAGTCACAGTGGGGGTGAGTTATGTGTAGAAGGCACCATTGGTTCTGAAGCAGAGAGTGAATGTCCGCGGGAGTGAGTGCCCTCTACTTTAACTGAGTCGGGGGGGTGAGTTATGTGTAGAAGGCACCCTTGGTTGTGAACCAGAGAGTGAATGTCCGCGAGAGTGTCAGTCAGTCAAAATACTTTATTGCGATAACTTAATATCATACAAAGACAATGGCAAAATACATGTTACAATAAGACAAATACAAGAATTACATACATTAAAAACAATTAAAATACGACAAGATAAAAGTCATCATAGACCATAAAACAGTTCACATCAAGTACGAAGTATAAAGTGCAAAGTGCTAATGTGCAAGAAGCTTAAAAAAAAGAAAAGGTTACCAATAAAATCCCCAGCAAAGTAATCGTTACCAACACCAATGTCCCTGTTACAATGATTTTTATAATTATAGTCCTAATATAATTACAAATAGCCTAATTAAAGTGCACAATCCGTGCTACAAAGGGAGGTAGACACATTCTTTAATCTAATATTCCTACTCCTAATAGCTCTCACCAGAAAACTAGCCACATGAAACATAATCCTGGGAGTCTGTAACAGTTGTAAAAAAATAAGAGCAGGTTTAACTAGGATGAATCCAGCTTCCTTAGGTATAGGCACAAGGAACATTCTCCGAGCATCAATGTAGTGACTGCAAAACATTACAAAATGCATAGTATTTTGTTCAGAGAAATGATCGCAAGAACATGGTGGCGCCTTTTCTGGGGTACTCCATACAGGATAAAAACCAAGATTAAAATGTATCAAGTTAAAACGAAAACGAGTTAAAATAAACCTGTGGTATGGATGAGTCGCGATGTTCAGGTAACTTTCTGGGCCATTAGGTATGGACAGTATTAAACTGGCCCTGACACAGGGTTTTTTCAGTTCAGATTCTTCCCTCTCCAGGGATAGGAGCTCCTTCATTGCATGTTTTATAAACGCAATATCTTTAGATGTTATAGAATCAGTTACAGTATAAAGCTCAGGCCTTCCCAGCCTCAAAAAAGTTTCCTTGATATAAGTCAACCACCTAATATTATTAGCTTTGTCCAAAGACAAGCAGTCTCTCAATATAATATGGTTTAGAGGAATTTCTTTATTGAGCCACAACCTCAACCAGGCAACTAAAGGTGCTGTTTTTATCAGGTCTGTAATGTAGCTTTCCCCCAATTCCAGATGGACGGTGTAAGACGGGGTTGACTGTGGGACGCCAAGAACGGATCTAAAAAATTTGTTTTCTATTATCTGTAAAGGTTCCACTCCCCTATATCCCCATAATGAACCACCATATGATGCCACTGAGATACATTTGGCCTTATAAATTTTAATAACAGCTGCAATTGGCCTACCCCCAAGTTTTTTTAGAGAACCCCCGAAGGGCTGCAGATGTCCTAGCCAACATGGTTACTCTATTATTTACATGGGGACCCCAGTTACCCTTCTCATCAAAGGTAATCCCTAGATAGGGAAAGGAGGTTACGCGAACAAGCTTTTCTTGTCCGCAAAGAAAGATTTTGTGACAAGGTCTCGTAGCAGCCCTGCCCATAAGCATAACCTGAGATTTTTTAGCATTTATTTTCAGGTCAAGTGAGAGTGAGTGCCCTCTACTTTGACTGAGTCACAGTGAGGGTGAGTTATGTGTAGAAGGCGCCATTGGTTCTGAAGCAGAGAGTGAATGTCCGCGTGGAGTGAGTGCCCTCTACTTTAACTGAGTCTGGGGGAGGGGTGAGTTATGTGTAGAAGGCACCATTGGTTCTGAAGCAGAGAGTGATTGTCCGCGTGGAATGAGTGCCCTCTACTTTAACTGAGTCTGGGGGGGTAAGTTATGTGTAGAAGGCACCATTGGTTCTGAAGCAGAGAGTGAATGTCCGCATGAAGTGAGTGCCCTCTACTTTAACTGAGTCGGGGGGTGAGTTATGTGTAGAAGGCACCCTTGGTTGTGAACCAGAGAGTGAATGTCCGCGAGAGTGAGTGCCCTCTACTTTAACTGAGTCACAGTGAGGGTGAGTTATGTGTAGAAGGCGCCATTGGTTCTGAAGCAGAGAGTGAATGTCTGCATGGAGTGAGTGCCCTCTACTTTAACTGAGTCTGGGGGGGGTGAGTTATGTGTAGAAGGCACCATTGGTTGTGAACCAGAGAGTGAATGTCCGCGAGAGTGAGTGCCCTCTACTTTAACTTATTCACAGTGAGGGTGAGTTATGTATAGAAGGCACCATTGGTTCTGAAGCAGAGAGTAAATGTCTGCGTGGAGTGAGTGCCCTGGACTTTAACTGAGTCTGGGGGGGTGAGTTATATGTAGAAGGCACCATTGGTTCTGATGCAGAGAGTGAATGTCTGCGTGGAGTGAGTGCTGCCCTCGACTTTAACTGAGTCTGGGGGGGGTGAGTTATGTGTAGAAGGCACCATTGGTTCTGAAGCAGAGAGTGAATGTCCGCGTGGAGTGAGTGCCCTCTACTTCAACTGAGTCTGGGGGGGGGTGAGTTATGTGTAGAAGGCACCATTAGTTCTGAAGCAGAGAGTGAATGTCTGCGTGGAGTGAGTGCCCTCGACTTTAACTGAGTCTGGGGGGGGGGTGAGTTATGTGTAGAAGGCACCATTGGTTCTGAAGCAGAGAGTGAATGTCCGCGTGGAGTGAGTGCCCTCTACTTTAACTGAGTCTGGGGGTGGGGGGGGGTGAGTTATGTGTAGAAGGCACCATTGGTTCTGAAGCAGAGAGTGAATGTCCGCGTGGAGTGAGTGCCCTCTACTTTAACTGAGTCTGGGGGTGGGGGGGGTGAGTTATGTGTAGAAGGCACCATTGGTTCTGAAGCAGAGAGTGAATGTCCGTGTGGAGTGAGTGCCCTCTACTTTAATTGAGTCTGGGGGGGGGGTGAGTTATGTGTAGAAGGCACCATTGGTTCAGAAGCAGAGAGTGAATGTCCGCGTGGAGTGAGTGCCCTCTACTTTAACTGAGTATGGGGGGGTGAGCTATATGTAGAAGGCACCATTGGTTCTGCAGCAGAGAGTGATTGTCCGCGTGGAGTGAGTGCCCTCTACTTTAACTAAGTCTGGGGGGGGGTGAGTTATGTATAGAAGGCACCATTGGTTCTGAAGCAGAGAGTGAATGTCTGTGTGGAGTGAGTGCCCTCTACTTTAACTGAGTCTGGGGGGTGAGTTATGTATAGAAGGCACCATTGGTTCTGAAGCAGAGAGTGAATGTCCGTGTGGAGTGAGTGCCCTCTACTTTAACTGAGTATGGGGGGGGTGAGCTATATGTAGAAGGCACCATTAGTTCTGCAGCAGAGAGTGATTGTCCGCGTGGAGTGAGTGCCCTCTACTTTAACTAAGTCTGGGGGGGGTGAGTTATGTATAGAAGGCACCATTGGTTCTGAAGCAGAGAGTGAATGTCTGCATGGAGTGAGTGCCCTCTACTTTAACTGAGTCTGGGGGGGTGAGTTATGTGTAGAAGGCACCATTGGTTCTGAAGCAGAGAGTGAATGTTCGCGTGGAGTGAGTGCCCTCTACTTTAACTGAGTCTGGGGGGGGGTGAGGTATGTGTAGAAGGCACCATTGGTTCTGAAGCAGAGAGTGAATGTCCGTGTGGAGTGAGTGCCCTCTACTTTAATTGAGTCTGGGGGGTGAGTTATGTGTAGAAGGCACCATTGGTTCTGAAGCAGAGAGTGAATGTCCGCGTGGAGTGAGTGCCCTCTACTTTAACTAAGTCACAGTGGGGGGTGAGCTATGTGTAGAAGGCACCATTGGTTCTGACACAGAGAGTGAATGTCCGCGTGGAGTGAGTGCCCTCTACTTTAACTGAGACATAGTGGGGGTGAGTTATGTGTAGAAGGCGCCATTGGTTCTGAAGCAGAGAGTGAATGTCCGCGGGGAGTGAGTGCCCTCTACTTTAACTGAGACTGGGGGGGGGGGGGTTATGTGTAGAAGGCACCATTGGTTCTGAAGCAGAGAGTGAATGTCCGCGTGGAGTGAGTGCCCTCTACTTTAACTGAGTCACAGTGGGGGTGAGTTATGTATAGAAGGCACCATTGGTTCTGAAGCAGAGAGTGAATGTCTGCGTGGAGTGAGTGCCCTCGACTTTAACTGAGTCGGGGGGGTGAGTTATGTGTAGAAGGCACCATTGGTTCTGAAGCAGAGAGTGAATGTCCGCGGGGAGTGAGTGCCCTCTACTTTAACTGAGACTGGGGGGGGGGGGTTATGTGTAGAAGGCACCATTGGTTCTGAAGCAGAGAGTGAATGTCCGCGTGGAGTGAGTGCCCTCTACTTTAACTGAGTCACAGTGGGGGTGAGTTATGTATAGAAGGCACCATTGGTTCTGAAGTAGAGAGTGAATGTCCGCGTGGAATGAGTGCCCTCTACTTTAACTGAGTCTGGGGGGGTGAGTTATGTGTAGAAGGCACCATTGGTTCTGAAGCAGAGAGTGAATGTCCGTGTGGAATGAGTGCCCTCTACTTTAACTGAGTCTGGGGGGGTGAGTTATGTGTAGAAGGCACCATTGGTTCTGAAGCAGAGATTGAATGTCTGCGTGGAGTGAGTGCCCTCTACTTTAACTGAGTCGGGGGGGTGAGTTATGTGTAGAAGGCACCCTTGGTTGTGAACCAGAGAGTGAATGTCCGCGAGAGTGAGTGCCCTCTACTTTAACTGAGTCACAGTGAGGGTGAGTTATGTGTAGAAGGCGCCATTGGTTCTGAAGCAGAGAGTGAATGTCCGCGTGGAGTGAGTGCCCTCGACTTTAACTGAGTCAGGGGAGGGGGTGAGTTATGTGTAGAAGGCACCATTGGTTGTGAACCAGAGAGTGAATGTCCGCGTGGAGGGAGTGCCCTCTACTTTAACTGAGTCACTGTGGGGGTGAGTTATGTGTAGATGGCGCCATTGGTTCTGAAGCAGAGAGTGAATGTCTGCATGGAGTGAGTGCCCTCTACTTTAACTGAGTCTGGGGGGGTGAGTTATGTGTAGAAGGCACCTTTGGTTCTGAAGCAGAGAGTGAATCTCCGCGTGGAGTGAGTGCCCTCTACTTTAACTGAGTCTGGGGGTGGGGGTGAGCTATGTGTAGAAGGCACCATTGGTTCTGAAGCAGAGAGTGAATGTCCGCGTGGAATGAGTGCCCTCTGCTTTAACTGAGTCTGGGGGGGGTGAGTTATGTGTAGAAGGCACCATTGGTTCTGAAGCAGAGAGTGAATGTCTGCGTGGAGTGAGTGACGTCTACTTTAACTGAGTCACAGTGAGGGTGAGTTATGTGTAGAAGGCACCATTGGTTCTGAAGCAGAGAGTGAATGTCTGCGTGGAGTGAGTGCCCTCTACTTTAACTGAGTCTGGAGGGGTGAGCTATGTGTAGAAGGCACCATTGGTTCTGAAGCAGAGAGTGAATGTCTGCGTGGAGTGAGTGCCCTCTACTTTAACTGAGTCTGGGGGGGTGAGCTATGTGTAGAAGGTACCATTGGTTCTGAAGCAGAGAGTGAATGTCCGCGTGGAGTGAGTGCCCTCTGCTTTAACTAAGTCACAGTGGGGGGGGGTGAGCTATGTGTAGAAGGCACCATTGGTTCTGAAGCAGGGAGTGAATGTCCGCGTGGAGTGAGTGCCCTCTACTTTAACTAAGTCACCGTGGGGGGGGGGTAAGCTATGTGTAGAAGGCACCATTGGTTCTGAACCAGAGAGTGAATGTCTGCGTGGAATGAGTGCCCTCTACTTTAACTGAGTCTGGGGGGGAGAGTTATGTGTAGAAGGCACCATTGGTTCTGGAGTAGAGAGTGAATGTCCGCGTGGAGTGAGTGCCCTCGACTTTAACTGAGTCTGGGGGGGTGAGTTATGTGTAGAAGGCGCCATTGGTTCTGAAGCAGAGAGTGAATGTCTGCGTGGAGTGAGTGCCCTTGACCAATTTGCCTCATATATCCTTTACACACCAGTCACATGAAAATGAACAAAGAGGAAATGTATTCAAACAAATGAATAAAAATATAAGTAAAAAATACAGATTTATTCAGAAATTCATTAATACAGATGGGAGCACAGCATACAAAGTGTTCTATCTGATTTTTGTACTCCTCTAATAAATGCAAAAATATTAGAACCAGTGGCAATTGTATTAAACAAAAATTCACATTCCATATACTTCAAGAAGTAAGGCACAATTAAAACAATTGGGAATACAGCAAGGAATAAATGATACCTATTGATAAAGAGGCAGTACATCAGTCGGACATAGATCAATTCAAAATATTGAGGTTATGATTCCAACTTTTTAATTCAATATAATTTTCTCCTCAGACTTAATGCAGTTTCCTCTTATAGAAGCATTGACGCGTTTCGGTGGGAAATGGATGTGCAGCCAACACCTTCTTCAGGAAAACAATATATTATTCCCAATAACTATATTAAAAGTCTGAAAATCCAGGGCTGAAAAGGCCTCAAGAAAAATCTGTGGACGGATACTAGGATTACCAATATCTCTAATAGAGTCCACTGGCATTATCTTTACAATATTTAAAACATTAGGCCACCATAGATCCGGCGTATCAATTCCCTCAAGAAGAGATAAAAATCTTAGAACGTTTAATGGGCATAAACCCGCTCCTATGTATTTCCGTGGGTGGAGGCCCGTGCTTTCTGGCAACAAGAAACAGATTCCTGTTTGGAGTGCATCTATTCCAACGCGGGACTTTTTTACTTACCGCGTATCCTCATGCTGACTAAACAGATGCGGGATTGCAACTAACTTCGGGGCCGGACCCTCTTGTTCATATCATTTTCCAGGGCATTCTTTCATGGTCCATGGTGGATACGATGTTTATCATTGTTAGGTCTATGTAAGAGGTTTAGTGAGGCGTGTGATGTTTAGAGATGTGCTCTGAACATGGTGAAGCAGACAGGTACCTGTGCATTGAGCCAATCACAAAAGGACGAGACACGCTGCAAACCATGTTAGCACACAATTAGCCCAGATGCATTGTGGTAAATGCAGTGCATGATGACACTCACTTGAAAGTCTTTAGTATTCACTCGAGCCGGTTGAGCTGATGAGCTCGTGGAGAGGCACCTGCACGCCTTGAGAGGTACTGTGACCCGGGAATACTTTGGCAGCCTGCTCAGCAACCCCAAATACTTGATGCCTAATCTCTACTGATGACGGATAATGATCCAGAAACACGTCTTTAGAGATGGTCAGCACAACTGTGTAATTACTCGAGACTTACCTGCAAGCACACACGCTTGGTGAACCGCATTGACCACAATGCTTAGGGGCGAACCCGCTGGGAGGTGAAGCAGTGTGCTCCCACATTGGTTTCCTGTTTAAAAGGCTCCCTCGAGTCAGTTGAGCTGACGAGCTCATGGAGAGGCACCTGCGCACCTTGAGAGGTACTGTGACCCGAGAATACTTTGGCAGCCTGCTCAGCAACCCCAAATACTTGATGCCTAATCTCTACTGACGACGGATAATGATCCAGAAACACGTCTATAGAGATGGCCAGCACAACTGTGTAATTACTCGAGACTTTCCTGCAAGCACACACGCTTGGTGAACAGCATTGACCACAATGTTCAGGGGCGAACCCGCTGGGAGGTGAAGCAGTGTGTTTCCACATTGGTTTCCTGTTTAAAAGGCTCCCTCGAGCCGGTTGAGCTGACGAGCTCTTGGAGAGGCACCTGCGCGCCTTGAGAGGTACTCTGACCCGAGAATACTTTGGCAGCCGGCTCAGCAACCCCAAATACTTGATGCCTAATCTCTACTGACGACGGATAACGATCCAGAAACACGTGAATAGAGATGGCCAGCACAACTGTGTAATTACTCGAGACTTTCCTGCAAGCACATACGCTTGGTGAACCGCATTGACCACAATGCTCAGGGGCGAACCCGCTGGGAGGTGGAGCAGTGTGCTCCCACATTAGTTTCCTACATATGGTATTCTGTTACCCATTTCTGTTGGTACTTGCTGGGGGCGCAAAAATATATAGAACTATTGTTTCCTTGTTTGTTTTCATGGCTTGGCCCCGCCAATTAAAAGGGTGTTTTTTTTCCTTGCACATATATAAAGAGTAAGGGGCTTTGTCAACTGAAATCTGACCTCTGAAACTTGCAGATTATGAGTCCGAATCCCGGCACGGCAGCCGCAGCCGCAGCCTTCCGTCCTTCGCATAACACTATGGTGAAATTAATAAATCCCCTGCCAAAAAGGCAAATCATTGTTTGCCATGAAAATAAAGCAGTTTCTGTCTCGCAACAACGTGGGTCAAGTGTGTTGCGGCAAGTGCCTCGAGGGTCTCCTTCGAGTGCATAGTTGGGACAGTCAGCGCATATGCATTTCGGTTCTAGCTTTTGCAAAGACCGATAATGAGTGCACGGTGTGGTCTGGCGTACGTTATCCTTCTCGCCTGACCTCAGAATAACAGGCCTGTCCCATGAAGTCAGCCACATTCAAATGGGAAAAGCACAACTAATTTATCCAACCAAATTACCTTTCGAAAAAGTACGCTTACTCGTGAGAAGAAATCCCAGAGTAACCTACTTTCAACACGTTTCTTTATATGCAGACCCAGTATGGTAGAATAATTGCCTTACAATTACAATGAATAAAGACTAGATTTTGTAATGTCCATTCTAGATAAACCGCATTTCGCGGGCAAAGCCTGGCCAATATTTATCCTTTTGTAAAAGTTACAACTGTCCAGGTTCTACTCGCGACAGCTGATACCGATCCCACAGGTGTAAATACAATGTGGTACCCAAACCCCACAGATTCCACACCATGGAGTACAAAAACATCCGCACACCAATCACTGTTTACTTTTTGTCTCCGGTCTTTGAGGTCATGACTGCACATATGTTTGCAATAGTCACACACGAAATACACCACTGTTGCATTCAAACAATGCATGAAATCTTCTGCTGTATTTGTTAATTATACTTCATGTGTTTGGTCACCTGGGGTTTTGACGCCATGTCTGGAGTGGCTCTTTTTTGCGCTGTATTTTTTAAATGTCCGGACACATCCTTGTACTTTCAAAACTAATAACGGTGACACATTAAACCCATATTGAAGGCACATGTGGCCTCTGTACTCCATACACAGCTAAATCCCAGCCCTGCCAAGTATCACGCATCAGGCGTGATACTAACGCATTTTTGTGCAGTGGTCCGCATCCCCGCACAAAAATGCAGGGTCACGCATTTGTAGCGCCTCCTTGAACCACCGCCGGTGCAAGGAAGTCAATGCCTTGGCCAAACACATTGAGCACGCAGCGCGGATCGCATACTCTTCAGCTGGCAGACTTTACGATTGAAGTAGTGTGCAAAGTCTACTGCTGAATGGCAGTTCATGAGTATGCGCCCGACCTGGTTGCTCATTGCTGCAGCTTTCATTATTAGCACAGCTGCTGCGTGCCTGCCGGGGGTACAGCATTCACATGACCTGGTGAGGTCGGTCACGTGATTGCAACAGTGTATCCGTCTCCGGGCGCCAGGCAGGGGAATCAGTAGTTAAGTTTTATGAGTTTGCCGCTGCGCGCCATGCCGCAATAATTCTTTTAGCACCTCCTCGATCATGCGCGCAAACACCGCCTTTCACTGGTCAGTCATGGCAGAGGCATATCTTGAAGCAGGATCGGATGAATATTATAAAAGATCCGGCTCAGCTGAGGTGAGGAGTACCCCGCCGCTCGGACCACCGCAGGCGTGCCCCGGTCTCTGTGAAGCTGACCCGTGCCTACTAGCTTTAGTGGTGCCTGCTGACTCGCCGTTCTGACCCTGCTGCTCGCCACTTTCGGCCTGCTAGGTACTCTGTGCAGAAGTATAGTCGTTGGTCCGTGGCCTAGGGGTTAACCAACTTGGGGCCGGGCTGCTGCCTGTAGCTGTGACAGTGTGTACCAGCCCAGGGGGAAGGCGCCTGTTGCTGCCGGTCCGCCTCCGCTCGTCGCCTGGCTGCCTCAAACAGAAGTAAGTGTAAAATTAGACATCACTTATACCTCTGACATCATTAAACAATCGGTGCTCATAAAAGTGATGTCCCTTTGCTCATTAGATTTACAGCAGCCGAGTATCAAGAAAGATCATGCTTTTTATTTTACGTTTGTCAGAGCAGGAGAAATTAAAGCGGAATGCCAGTTCAAAATGTCGGTAGTAAATCTGCATTCAGTGCACCATCGCACGATGATGGGTGCTTTCAAATGAGAACATCAAATCTTTAAAACGGTCCCCACCCGCCTCCTTCTCTCCCTGCCCCCACTATAGCAGTCATTATGTTATTTTCTTTGCTTGAGGTGAGAAAGTGGCAGGCACACACCGCCGGTTTCTCAACACATAATCTGACGCCGCTAAACTACCTTTGCTGAAATCCCATCGAGTCCTCGTTTTGTTTAACAATCAGCTTAGAAGGGCACTCGGTGCTTCAGTTTCTGGTGCTTTCAGCAGTTGTAACATCTTCTTAGAGTACCTTGTTGCTCAAATTGGTGCAATTATTGATTTATATATTTTTTCAAGGTCTACATTGCATGATTTGGCTGGCAAGAAATTGTCACTCATAGTCATTGAAATGTCACTCATAATTCTACTGAAATTATGAAAATGTCACACATTGCAATTCGAAAACCTTGGCAGCTATGAAATCCCTCACTCTCTCTCAAGGACATCCGGGCGTTCTTCCACCCTATCGATAATTAAACGTAGGCATCCGTTTATTAGGTCGAGTTAGAATGCGCATGCGTAGCATGCGTCTAGCTCGACAACTATTGTTATCAGTCTCCTGGGAATCTGAGACAGGGTTCGGACACGCGCCGATTGTGCCTCGTGGGCGCGCACGCCCAGCCCGGCGCCGTGTCCATCCCCTGCCTCAGATTGCCAGGAAGTCAGCCATGCCTCTCTCAGTCGCGGTTGCACGCACACACACACACACACACACACACGCACACACGCACACACACACACACTCACACACCCACACACTCACACACACACTCACACTCTCACACACACACGTGCGCATGCACACACACACAGGCACACACCCCTACCCCTCCCTTACCGGGCTCGCACCATCTGGAACACGCCGGGCACTCGAGCTCCTCTGCCAGGCCAGCACAAAGCGGGGCTCTCCCCTTAGGGATGGGAGCCCCGCAGTCTCGCCGCTGGTCTTCACCCGGGCCCCCTCCTGGGACCCGGGACTTCAGCTGCGGCACTTCGTTTTCGCTCCGGGGCTCGCTACTAAAACGAAACTTAGGGATGGCGCGCATGCGCAGGCAGCCCCCACATACAGTGTGAGCAGTTATGTGAAGTCGGGAGAGTCCATTTCAGGAGTAAGGGGAGTCTGTAAGTGATCCTCTATGCTTCTTGCTACCTCTTAGCTTTCACCTCGCTAGAATTCCTTGAGCAAACCCGACTATTTTGAAATATATATTTTTGTAGGGGGTGTTACGTTTTGCAAAGCCTTCCAGGAGAATGAGTCATGTGCTCAACATTAAAGACTCCTCTGGTGCGCCCCTCTGTGGTGCAGTCCAGCCTTCAGCTGGAGTGTGCCTGTAGCAGCCTCGTCTAGCTAGGAAAAGTTTTCGAAGGAATGTCAACTCCACTGTCCAGCGCTCGGCAGCCGGCAGGAACCTGGAGACCCCGGGGGGGGATTCGCAATAAGGGAGCGGGACTCGACCTGCCCATTGCCCGCTGTTCCAAGGGACAATTCAGCAGCTCCCCTGTGAGGTGGATTAAGCAGAGATTGAAACTGCCCCAGGACCGTGGAGAAGTATTTGAAAAACGCAGCACCCCTAGGAACAGCCCGGGGCAAAGGGTTGTTGACACTGCCGGGCTGAAACACTGCTGAGGTGGGGGAGCAGCCATGGAAGAGGAGGACCAAGCGGCTTGTCCAGAGCCCCAGGAGGAGACAGGCATGTCCGATGGCTTTTCCAGGCTCTGGACTGATGTGATGGGGATGCTGGCAGCGATAGAAGTGGGCAGGGACGGAAGGGCACGGCGTGCCCCTACTTCTAAAAATTATTTCAGTCCGTTCCCCTACTTCTTACTTTCCACAAAGCATCCCGTTTGAGACAAAAAATAATCAATGAGAGTAAAAGCATTAAGGTAACATGCTGTTCCTGCTTATATTTCACACGCTTTACATAAACTTGTATTCCTTATGAGTGTTTGCTTTTTCCTGAATTAAACCTCAAATACACATGTTTATCCATTGTTTTAATTCAATAACGTTATAAGCTGTAACTGGTCAGTGAAATGCTAAACGTACTAAAAATGTGTATGTTTTGCTATTTCTAGCCACACCCCTGACTCCGCCCACTGATTCAATCTTCGGTTATTCCCGCCCCCTGATTCTCCACCCACAGTTCCCACTTCGACCACTGGATGCTGGTGAGTGTTTGTGTGCGGCCGGTGACAGGGTCGGGGGAGGGGAGAGCGCTGGGGAGCTTGCGGGACAGTGAAGAGATCATCCAGTCATATTTGTGAAGGTGCATACTGGATACTGTAGTCCTGCTTGTGCAGCGAAGAAAGTAAATCTATAAGTACCGGGAGGGGGCAAAAAGGACTGAGAGCCATCCCTACACACACCGACATGATGCAACATCGTACTGTTCTTTATTGCTTTGTTTGATTTTACTTCTGTATCGCTACATACCTTGTCGTAGGTGTCTGTGTGATTTACAGTGGCACAGTAGTTGCCACCCACAAAAACTGGTACTCGCGTTTTTCCGACCTCGGAAGGATGAATGAATGCGCGAGCCTTTATCAGACTGGAACTTTATTTTTAGGCTACTAATTGATCCGGGCTGCTCTCATACTCAGTTCAAACAGCTGAGCCGATTTTGTTTTGTTTGTATTTACTTCGCCACATCGAGCATATGTACACAGTGATGTGTATATATACGTCACAGAAGTTATTTCCGAGAACATCCTGACCAGCGATTGCAGCGCAGCAAGCGTGACAGGGAGCTCACACCATACCTTCACTTACCAAAACAAAAGCGTTCCGCACCAAAAGGCATGCATTCACTGAACATGACAGAATGCCATGAACTGTGTTTTCAAATTAATGTCCTATGAAATGTGACGCAAATATTCAGTGAGGCACTTTGAAGGCAACGATTCGTCATTGTTTTACTTTTAACATGTTTTTGTACTTTTGTTTGGTTCCTCGAAATGTGTTTTGCGGGTTTGTTTTGGACTTGTCATGCATGACTTTGTTGGCCGAGTCCGGGTTCCCCGCAGAGCGAGGGAGAAAGTGTAACCCAGAAATCAGGCGCGGTGCGTCCATTGGGGCGTAGGGGCGAAGCCCCACTAAGCCCCATGGACCCACCACGTCCTCACTAGAAGCCAAACACAATTATTTTTAAAAATCGCGCTATCTGCCGGCCGGGAACCGAGAGACACCCGACCTTCCCGGAGTGCGCAAGAGGGGGTGGGGGGGCGGGGGGCGGGGGAAGGATCGGGCTGCTGCAGCTGCGCAAGTGTATTTTTGGGCACAAACATGCCCGCGCATGCGCAGATCGTTTTCTTGTGAATTCCCCCTTAGAGAGAGGACCAGGGGGCGGGCCGCAGCCCCCGGGGTTACACAGGGCGACTGGGCGAGGAGTCATGGTGCCCCCCCAGCCAATCCTGGCGCAGGATTGGCTGGTCACTACATAGCCCGGTTACATAACCCCTGACTGATAGCACGGCCGACTTTGGTGCTGGGAAACCAGGTTCGAGCCTCTTATCGAACCATAAAAATGTATACATGACTTACTTTGGTGTTAAATAAATAGATATTTTAAAAAACAAATAAAAATGATGTTCCGACTAAGGTGTGAAATTGGTGTCGAATAAATACATTTTTTTAAAACAATTAATATTAATCATGTATCATTGGTGCTGGAGTACAAGGTTCGAGACTGGTATTAAACACTGACAAGCTGTGTGCAAGTTATATGGTCATAAAAATACATGAATGATGGATGCAGGATGGGTGGATGCATGAATGGATGCAGGATGAATGATGGGTGGATGAATGGATGGGTGGATGGGTGGATGCATGAATGAATGATGGATGCAGGATGGATGCAGGGTGGATGGATGGGTGCATGAATGCATGATGGATGGATGGATGGGTGGATGCAGGAATGGATGCAGGATGCAGGATGGATGATGGATGGGTGGGTGGATGGATGGATGGATGCATGAATGAATGAATGATGGATGCTGGATGGGTGGATGGATGGGTGGATGAATGAATGATGGATGCAGGATGGATGGATGGGTGGATGCATGAATGAATGATGGATGCAGGAAGGGTGGATGAATGAATGATGGATGCAGGATGGATGCAGGGTGGATGGATGGGTGGATGAATGAATGATGGATGCAGGATGGATGGATGGGTGCATGAATGAATGATGGGTGCATGAATGAATGATGGATGCAGGATGGGTGGATGGATGGGTGGATGGGTGGACACATGAATGGATGCAGGATGAATGATGGGTGGATGAATGGATGGGTGGATGCATGAATGAATGATGGATGCAGGATGGGTGGATGAATGAATGATGGATGCAGGATGGATGCAGGGTGGATGGATGGGTGCATGAATGAATGATGGATGCAGGATGGATGGATGGGTGGATGCATGAATGGATGCAGGAATGGATGCAGGAATGGATGATGGATGGGTGGATGGATGGATGGGTGGGTGGATGGATGGATGCATGAATGAATGATGGATGGATGGATGGGTGGATGGGTGGATGAATGAATGATGGATGCAGGATGGGTGGATGGATGCATGAATGATGTATGGATGGATGCAAGGTGGTTCGGGCTCGCTGCGCTCGCTGCGGTGCAATATGCAAATTAGTTTACGCCCCACCACTTTCAAATGTCACCAGCCGCCCCTGGCCCTGAGGTTTCCATTTGTTTGCATAAACAGGTGATGCGGTCATGTTTTTTTCTATTGTGGCACTTGCAGCCCTGATCTGAACTTGGGACCAACAGCACTTCAAATCCCAGAATGAAAAGCAAAAACCTTTACTGGATTAGTTTGTCACACATCGACTTTGGAAGTTTGAGAACCCAAGGTTCTCCCACTGGTGTCTTCTTTGGTGAAATATGTTACCTTGACACACTGAGAGTGCCTATATGTAATGTGTCTTTAAAATATTTTCGGGGAAATTGTTCCTGCGCCAAGTGTGATTTTCAGCTCCACGGTACATTCCCGAGGCCTGGCTGCTGACACATGTCCATGGAACGAGTTTAGAAGCAGGGTTCAAGTTTCCACGTGTTGTGAAAACGTAAGGAGCACTCGAACTACATTTGGAATTCACAGTTTCGCTTCGCCTGGCACGCATTGTAAAACTGACAGTGCACACGCGCACCCCTGAAAGTTTTGTGGACATTTTTAGGGAGCACGTGGTGTTCGTTGAGCATACGCCTTGATTTTCACAGGGGTGTAACTACCATATTGATAGCAGGTGCAGTGGCACCGGGTTCCACTGAACCCTCGTTATTGCTGAATTTCAGAATGTAAACAGCGGCCAAGGTGCCCATTTGCTTCCTTGCACTCGGGCCCATGAGACATTGGCTACGTCACTGGTGACACAATTGAATTAGGACTCCTATTCCATGGTCGTACCACAGAATACTAAGCTTGAGACCACGGCATTGACCTCCCTGTCAGTCATAAGTGTTACTTGTGTGGTAACTTTTGTCTTTGTTTGTTTCTGTGCTGTGTGTAAAAAGTAATTTGTTGCACCAGCCCCGAGGCAAGCAGAAAACTACGATAACCAGAATGTTGGTGATAGAAAACAGGGGGCAATCTTTCCTCGTTACACCACCACATCTTTTAAATCGAAAACCGGGTCATCCTTCTGCAGCTGAAGGTGCACCTAAGAAAATAGGTGGACACAATGGTGTTCACCAGCCATCAGTGCACGCTTCCACCAGGTACACACACCACTAGCCATTAGTGCACGCTTCCTATAGACACACACCACCAGCTATCATCACCAGTCAGTGCATTCTTCCATCATGCACACACACCACTAGCTGTTAGTGCACGCTTCCACCAGGCACCACTAGTCATTAGTGCACGCTTCCTATAGACACACACCACCAGCTATCATCACCAGTCAGTGCATTCTTCCATCATGCACACACACCACTAGCTGTTAGTGCACGCTTCCACCAGGCACCACTAGTCATTAGTGCACGCTTCCTATAGACACACACCACCAGCTATCATCACCAGTCAGTGCATACTTCCATCATGCACACACACCACTAGCCGTTAGTGCACGCTTCCATCAGACACACATCACCATCCGTTAGTGCACGCTTTCACCATAAAGACACACAACGCCAGCTGTCATTGCACGTTTTAACAGGCACACTCCTCCAGCCGTCAGTGCACATATTCACCAAACATACACACCACCAGCTATAATTGCATGCTTCCACCAAGCACACACACCACCAGCCGTCAGTGCACGCTTCCACCAGGTATATACACCACCAGCCATCAGTGCACACTTTCACCAGGCACACACCACCAGCCGTTAGTGCACGCTTTCACTAGGCACACGCACACCACCAACTGTCAGTGCACGTTTTAACAGGCACACTCCAGCCGTCAGTGCACGCTTTCACTAGGCAAACACACCACCAGCTATAATTGCATGCTTCCACCAGGCATACACCACCAGTTGTCAGTGCACGCTTCCACCAGGCACACACCACCATCCGTCACTGCATGCTTTCACCAGGCATACATACAACCAGTTGTCAGTGCACGCTTCCACTAGGCACACACACCACCTGCCATCATCACCAGTCATCAGTGCACGCTTCTACCATGCACACACATTACTAGCCGTCAGTGCACGCTTCCACCAGGCAGACACAAACAGCCGTCAGTGCACGCTTTATAGGCGCACACACACACACCATTAGCGTCAGGCATCCACAAGCGTCAGTGTTAGAATTAGGGGTCTCTGGTTGGCGCAAGTATGCACTTGTGACAAGCAGGGACCCTCTCCTCCAAGTCAGGGCGAAGGATGACCCCTTAGAATTACCCTTGCTCACCCTCTAGGTGCGTGGCGTGAGCAGCCAAGGCTATTCTTCAGGCGTTATTCAGTTAAGCATTTGTAATCACACACACAGTAAAATATACCAATCCCCCCACAAATGGACACCATGCTGTGAGTATATCAAAATACGATTCTTTATATAAAAATATATATATATATGCAGTTCAGACTTATTACAAGACCAATAACGTTTTTGTGGGGCCACAGGTTGTAAATAGGCAAGCTTCTTAGGTTACAGTTCAAATGTATCTTCTGTCTTGTTCACTCACTTGTAAACAGTTCTCTCAGTTCCAGTTATGCAATAATTGGGGCCTCTTGCCCCGTTCCTGGAAGGTATGGCGCTCCCAAGCGCCTCTGTGGACTTCGCAGCGCTCCTCTGTGCTCCACACAGAAGAAAACCCCGGGCCCTACCAATGCTCACGCATCTCGAGGTATGCTTGGAATGGAGACCAGAGAGGGGCCTGACAAACCCTGGGCCTTTTCCGGAGGTGGGGGCTGAGCTGCGGAGCAGAGCAGCAATCAGGCGATGAGAGGAACCCCGGCCTTTTCCAGAGGTGGGGGCTCTCAGCTGCAGTGAGGAGCAGGGAGGGATGAGAGGAGCCTCTGGGGCCAAGGCACAGGGAAGGCTGATGTCGTCTTCAGGAATGCTTCTTTCTTTCAGGAATTGTCAGTGCAGAGGGGTCCCTTCTTAAAGCGGAGGATCTCTGGGAGGCAAGACACAGCACAGGAGCCCTCGGTACTGACGGTACAGAGGGGGGCTCCCTTCACAGTGCGGTGCGGCCTCTCCTGGGGGGCAGAGCAAGGCAGGGCAGCCGGGTGCAATCAGATGCACGGGGGCCGTCCAGGCTACAGGCTGCTCGAGTCCCCGGGATTCCGGCGGGAGGGGCTGAAGTCTCCTCAAGGGCTCCGTGAAGCAGGCAGGGGTAGAGGAGCGGCCGGCCTTAGCCCAGGGGCAGAGAGCGACTCCGGTCGGAGCGAGGCTCTCAAGGGCAAGAGGGCAGGCTGGCTCCCGGGTACAGCGGCCCTAGGAGGGGGCGAGAGGGGGCAGACTTCACCTCCGGCGGGAGGAAATACTCGGCCTCAGGCAGGGGACGAGCCAAAGCACAGGAGAACCCAATGGTCCTGGGGTTCAGTTCAGGGGGCAAGCTCAACTCAAGCCCTTGGAGAATGTTTAAAGCACAAAGCAGCAAAGTCTTTACTCAGCAAGTCTTTTCCTCTCCTTTCTCAGCAAGGCAAGCAGCAGGCCAGTCCTTCCAGCGTCTTCTTCTCCTTCTAGGCGGGTAGAGGTCCTTCGTGGTAAAACAGGATTCTGATTTACAAGGAGCAGGGCTCCTACTTTTATACACAGTTTCTTTTGTTCTCACAGGCCAGGGGGGCCTTTGCATAACTGCTCTCAGCCTCTGAGCACTTGTTGGGGGTACTTCTGGCTTCTGCTTTCAGTGTGAGGGCAGGCACATCAGACGCTCCCCAGGGGGACGGAGCCAGCATTGTGTGGACAGGGGCAGCCAGGAGTACTTTGTTGACAGGCTTCGCCCTTCCTGGGCCAGGTGCAGGCTGAGTCATCAGTCGCTTCCCAGGGGGGCGGAGCCAGCATTGTGGTGGCAGAGCACAGCCTGATGCAGAGCCCAGGGAAACTCCCACCTCCCACTAAGGTGTAATCCTCCCATTCACCACCTGTCATCCCCCAGCCCTGTCACTCACACAACCCAGACAGTCAGATACACATCCAAGCAGAGGCGGGCTGAAATGGTTAGGCAAGCAAATGCTAACTTTCTAAAAGTGGCATTTGCAAACACAGGATATTAAAATAAACTTTACTAAAAGAAGTATTTTATTATTCTGAGTTCAGGCATACTAAACATTATTTTCTACCATGTTCCCTGAGTCTGCTGGGATTATAGAGTGTAATAATTCCAGCAGCCCATCTGGCCTAAAGGGAACAGGTAGCCTTACAATAGTGAAAAACGAATTTGGCAGTAATTCACTATTAGGACATGCCACACTCATCAGAGCATGTCCTACCTTACACTTACAATGCACCCTGCCCTTGGGCCTACCATAGGGGTGACTAATATGAAGTTAAGGGAAGGTTTAGAGACTGGCAAGTGTGTGCACTTGCCCAGCCAGCATGACAGTACCAGACTGCACACAGGTTCTGCAGTGGCAGACCCTAGACACATTTTAACGCTGCTTCTGTGGGTGGCGCAACCAGCGCTGCAGGCCCACTAGCAGTATTGGCATTTACAAGCCCTGGCGCTCCTGGTGCACTTTACTGGGGACTGACAGTAAATCCAATGAACCAATCAGGAATATCAATCACAGTTACACTTTGCATTGGGAGAGCATATGCACTTTAGCACTGGTCAGCAGTGGTAAAGTGCCCAGAGTCATTAAACCAACAAAAACAGGCCAGAGAGAGTATTGGAGGAAGGCAAAAAGTTTAGGGATGACCCTGCCAAGAAGGCCAGGTCCAACAGTCAGGCATCCACAAGCGTCAAAAATCAAAAAGTGTCAGATATCCACAAGTGTCGGACATCCACAGGCATCAGACATCCACAGGCATCAGACATTCACAGGCATCAGACATCCACAGGCATCAGACATCCACAGGCATCACCCATCAGACATCCACAAGCATCAGACATCCACAAGCGTCAGGCATCCAAAAAGGGTCTGGCATGCACACGCGTCAGGCATGCACAAGCGTCAGGCATCCACAAGCGTCAGGCATGCACAAGCGTCAGGCATGCATAAGCGTCAAGCATGTACAAGCGTCAGGCATGCACAAGCGTCAGACATCCACAAGCATCAGACATCCACAGGCGTCAGACATCCAGCGTCAGACATCCACAGGTGTCAGAAACCCACAGGCGTCAGACATCCACAGGCGTCAGACATCCACAAGCATCAGGCATCCACAAGCGTCAGGCATCCACAAGCGTCAGGCATCCACAAGCGTCAGGCATCCACAAGCGTCAGACATCCACAAGCATCAGGCATCCACAAGCGTCAGGCATCCACAAGCATCAGTCATCCACAAGCATCAGGCATCAGACATCAACAAACATCAGACATCCACAGCGTCAGGCATCCACAAGCGTCAGGCATCAGACATCAACAAACATCAGACATCCACAAGCGTCAGGCATCCACAAGCGTCAGGCATCAGACATCAACAAACATCAGACATCCACAAGCGTCCCTTTCATCATTCTCTCTGCCATCCTCGTTAGCTTCAAATGTTTCTGGTTCCTCACAAGGCCCCTCCAGCTCTCGCCTTGCTACATTTTACATTGCCAAAGCACCACTCAACGCCACAGCATCACTCACCATCGCTCAACGCAACATCATCACTCCAGGCCACAGCATCACTCAGCACCACTCAACGCCACAGCATCACTCAGCACCACTGAACGCCACATCATCACTCAGCACCACTGAACACCACAGCATCACTCAGCACCACTGAACGCACAGCATCACTCAGCACCACTGAACGCCACACCATCACTCAGCATCGCTCAACGCAACATCATCACTCAAGGCCACAGCATCACTCAGCACCACTCAACGCCACAGCATCACTCAGCATCTCTCAACGCAACATCATCACTCAAGGACACAGCATCACTCAGCACCACTGAACGCCACAGCATCACTCAGCACCACTGAACGCCACAGCATCACTCAGCACCACTGAACACCACAGCATCACTCAGCACCACTGAACGCACAGCATCACTCAGCACCACTGAACGCCACAGCATCACTCTGTGCAACCATTCAACAACAACTGGTTCAAATATGTTCTCTCAATGTTTCAAGCTTTATTACAAATGTCACAAAAAGATGTTAATATTTCACTTCTGAAATGAATATTAGAAGGGACCCCCTCCCAAGTATACTTTATAGTCAAGGAGTGAAGGGGAAAAACAACTGAAGGAATCACATATCCATAATGTTTTGTTTGTTTTCTACGTTTTTTATTTTTAAAGTCTAGTGCAAAACAACAAGATGTCTTTGGGCTGCAGTGGAGTTATGTATGATTAGGGTGTGTGAGTGTATGTGTCTGTGGTTCTCGACCTGGTGTATAATAACTGTCTCGGTTTTTGGAAAGAGATGTGTATAATTGTTTCTTATGTAATGGAACTATAAAATGTATTTTTGTATATATATTTAAAGAAAATAATATGAAATACAGTGAATAAGTACCTGTCTTCATAAAAAGAGAAAAAAATGATATAATGTTTGATAAAAAAGACTTTAAAAATAAAAAACGTAGAAAACAAACAAAAAAGTATGGATATGTGATTTATGTATGCCTTTCACAATTGAGGTTATTCCCAGAAGCAAAGTGATTTAGGTCAAGAGGGAGTTCTTTTTTATGCCTTCAAATATTTCACTTCTGTTCTTGGATTTTCGTCACAATAAAATACACTGAACATAATCTTCATAAAAGTTATTTACAAAAGTTTAAGCTATTGCCATAAATTACAATACCTTATTTAAGTATTAATTATTAAAATAAATGAAAAGCCATTGTTATTTGTAATATCAATACATGTAAGTCACGTAAATACAACACATATTGCATTACAAATGCTATAGGTGTCACGTTTGCGAAAGTTAAAACTATTGGCATTGTAAATGACAAAGCTATTAATTTCGCTATTTTCAAAACCAACACATATAAAAAAAATGTCATTTACAATACCAATAGCTCAAACTTTCCTAATGCGAGACCTATTGCATTGCAAATGCTTGTTATATAACTTATGGGGTTGGTTTCTAATAGACCAAATATATTGCTTTGCGTCTCTCGAGCAGACCGCGCATAAAGAGACTGCTATTTGTAAAGGAATCGTTTCTTCAATTACTAATGTGAGCAAAACCCGCCAAAGTTGTGGGATTGTTACATTCCGAGCTCTTTAGGACTTGGAGCTTGGCGTGCGTTGGGGTGTCTAGAGTTCAGGTCTCCACAAGCACCGCTTTCCAAAACCAGTACCTTCCACTACAGAAGTGTTCACCTACCCCACTATGCATGCCCACCACACACTGCTGCCAACACCTGCCACATACACCATGTTTCGCATCACATTCTACCTCCATCACCCGCTACAGGCGCCCGGCCCCACCCCTTTTAGCCGATGCAGTGTTACACCTATTTATGGTAACCTCAGTACACCTAGTACTAGTGGGTCACCCATGGATTTACAGCGCCATAGATTTCGATCGACTAGTGATGTAAAGAATATGGGGGCATATTAGCAACAACTAGCAATAATTATCGCTATGTTGGTTTAGCGACGATATTTTTATCGCCGAGCTGCGGGGATTTTTATCACTTAGGAACCTTGCTATTATCAAGGTATATCTCCTAAGCGATAAAAATCGGCCGAAATGCATGAATATCGCTGAAAAGTCAGCGATATTCATGCATTACCGAGCTAATGCTCTTAGCCATGTTATCCACCTCCCATTGGATAACATGGCTAAGAACTGCTCCGGGGCAGGTGTTAGCTTTTGGAGATATTCACGCTTAGCGCGAATATCTCCAAAAGTTGGTAATAGGAGATAGCGATGTTAGCGACTGTTTCCTGTCGCTAACATCTTGGCACGCCCACTTTGCATGTCATTAGTGATAAATATCACTGACATGCAAAGCGGGGCCCAAGATGGTCGCTATCTCCAACTAGCTGTCGCTAACTGGTGTTAGCGACAGCTAGGTAATAGGGAGATAATTTTATCTCCGCTTTCTTGGCTTTTAAAGCCAAAAAAGCGGAGATAAACTCCCTTGATAACATGCCCCATGGTTACAAGCAGCGTGGCTGTAAAGATTGCGCCCGCTGTCCGGTCCCGGCCGCCATCACTGGGAGCCCTTCAGGAGGCCTCTGTCCAAACAAGTGGAAGGGACCGAACAGTTATTTGAGGTGACAGCCAAAGACAGGGCAGAATGATGAAGCCGTTGCCACCATATATTTTGAAGTAGCCAGACTCGATGTCGTATGCCAGTGAACATTTCGAGCAAATGTAATACCATTTCATGCACACAGACATTCACTAGACCAAAGTAAATTCGAGTTTATTACCACAATACGCACATTTTATAGGCGAAAACTATTTTTTGTACTGCTTCGCGGATTTCATGTAACAATTAATTCACACATTAAAACAAGACTAATAATACAAAGTGTAGGGAGGAGGGTTTTGTAAGTGAGAACTAATTGAAGCATTCAGAAAAAATAATGAATTCAAATGGAAAAATAGTTTCACATGAAAGTAAAATGAACTAGTCTCCAGAGCGAATAAATAGTGTGCTCAAAAGCCACCTTTCCAGAAGAGTTACTTGTCTCAGTCCTGAAGATGTTTTACCCTACTGTTCGTCCTATCTCGGCCTCTGGAATTGATGTGCTTGTCTCCGTCCAAATTCCAACATGCCGGATAGTGTCACTTTTGTGCAGCTTTGTGTAGCGCAAACTCGAACCTAAGGTATTGGAGCGCTTTACAGGAGCACCAGTTACTTACATCAAACACAGGGACGTTTTAAGGATTTTGGGAGCCCAGGGCCAAATGCATTTTGGGGGCCCTTGTTTGGAATAAGTTTGATTTTATGATCTAGTATCAGCTCTTACGTGCCCTCTTTGGTCAAATTCTAAATGTGTTTACATCTGATATTCAAGGGTATTGACGAGTGTTTTCAATATTGTAACACAACAGCAGCTCACTAATATTACTGCAAATAATCTCTGTCACCCCCTCCCGTTTCTCATATGTGAGGTCCTGTACTGATCTAAATGAAACTTTTTTATGGGTGTTGCATGAAACATAAACTCATTTTGCCAACAACATTTCTGTAATAGACTCTCACACATTAAAACTAAATGATGGAAAAATGCTGTTTACAACAATCTGTTTAAAAATGATTCAAGGTAATCAGGACAAGACTCTCTGCAGAACCTAGCAGGTTCTTTCAGGGGGCCTCCTGAAAGGCTGGGGCCCTGGGCCAGAGCCCACTTTGCCCATGCCTTAAAACGTGTCTGATTACACAAGGCCAGATTAGGCGATTTTGCCCACAATCACAGGATGTTGAAACGACGCCGAGACTCGAACTTGGTTCCCCGGGGCCAAAGTAGGCAGCTCTGCCCGTTATGTCACATCCCTTAACTGTATATATCCACATCTATAGATGCAGGTACATGTTACACCGGATTGCGGAGATAAGAAATGCCGTTATTTCCGGCACTATTGAAAGTGTGGCCTAGGCTACCACACATGAAGAAATGCCTTCTGTGCATACAAATAATGCTTGTTTTTCCATTGCGCTTCATACCAAGCTTGAGCTCGTGTGCGGAAAACAAATGCACTAAATTCTATTAACAATACAAACGGCAGTTCTGTCGCATCAAGGCGGTTCCCCATTTCATGGCACTCATGTCTCCAGAAACCACGTCCACGTCCACACTTCAGTGAATGCAACTTACCGTCTGTGAGTGAGTCCATCACAAAATGATTATTATGCTACTTGTTCATAATAATCATTTTCTAAACAGAAGGTTCAAGAGATTGTATCGGGTGCTAGGAACCGCCAGTCGGTTACAAGGCTTGTTATTTTTGAGAAATAGTTTCATTAGCCCCTTAAAAGGAAACAAATCGGACGATATTAAATAATAACTGATAAATCAGAAGAAAAATCCCCGAAAAAATGTTCATGTGTCAAAAGGGTACGATCTAGCGTATTCTCAAACACTAACCTAAAGTAGTCTAATATTTTCTTAGTAGGAATAACGAAATATCTTTTTGAAGTAAATTCTACAGAGTATTTATTTATCCCCAAGATAATGGTGTCTGTTAAACTGAAACAAAATAGTGGCCTAATACATACTTTGCTTGCTGTAATAACAAGCATTGGCATAGCCAATAGGTCTCGCTTTTGGGACCTTGCAAGTAAACAAAAAATCGGAAGTGTAAGACTTCACATTTACATTTACTGCATCCTAAATACGAAGTGAATGCAAACGTAAAGTCAAGTCAAGTCAAAATGTATGTTTATTATGACCGTAGTCTTTAAACAATGCAATTAGAATAGCACAGAATGGAGTATGACTTATTATTTTTAAAACTTTGTCCATGTGCGAGGTTCGTACACACCATTATCAAAAATACAAAGAATCAGTAAAATTTCCAGTTATCTTAAAACTTAATTTGTCTAGTAAAACCTATTCCTATCTTATTACTCCGTACAATTGCAATCTGCTAAAAACTCATACAGTACTACATGTTATTCTGTATCTCTCAGTGCCGTCAGAGACACCTTTAAAAATTTCCCGAGGGCAATTGCGATATCAATGTAGGGGATTTCTATTAAGAGCCTGGTTGCCTGTGATCTTGTTTTTACATCATATTTTATGAAGACAGGACGCAACAAAAGTTTCCTAAGATCTAGGAGTGTAAAACAGTCTAACAAGATATGCAGCGGGTCTCCCTTTGTCCTCAAGTAACACTTGCAGTGACCTTCCTTATCTAACATTTTTGCATTCAGGTCTCTGTTTATTACCCATGGGTTGATCCCGATTCTAAATCTAAGGATCTCTTGCCTGTATCCGCGATTGGGTAATCTGTCGAGGTAGGGGTACCAATTCTCAAGGGACCACGCATTTAGCATATGTACCACTGATTTTTTCTTTCTTAAATAGCCTCTATCAAGCATTTTCGAGACTTCTTTCCCTCTTTGCTTCAATTCACCTTTGGTACTAGTGATTTGCAATGAGCTCAGGTCCCAATCGAGCTCAAGAGTGTTACAGATTCCCTTCACTTTATCCCTACTGGACTTCGCCCATTTTAGCTCGCTTTTCTGGATTTCTTTACGACACCAGTATGCCACTTTTTTTGTTTCAGGGTCTTCTAATCTCTTCCAGAATCTGATCACAGCCATCTGGGTTAATATCGCCCAGGACTTTGTACCCATTTCTGTTCTGATGGCTTGAATCATAGCAGATTTAGGAAGTGATAGGAGCCTTTTTATGCAATTTCCCTCTATGACGTCCCAGGATCCCTTACCGCTCAAATAAAGGATCTCTGCGCCATAGAGAACTTGGGGGGGGATCATTGCCTCAAAGGCTCTGAGCATTGGCCGGTGTGACATCTCACCATATTCCCTATTAAACCTTTTAAGTCCGCAAATGGAGGAGAGAGCCTTTGCTTTTTGCGTTTCTAAATGGGTGCTCCAATTTAGTGTCCTATCGAACCAAATACCCAAGTAACGGTACTCATTTACTGTCTCTAATTTAAGGTCCCCTATGTACCAGCTAAATCTGCTTAGCTTTTTCCCGAAACATAGGGTTTTTGTTTTATCCAAGTTAATGGTCAAAAAATTTTCAGCACAGTAGGTATTAAAAGCATTAAGCTTCCTTTGGAGGCCTCTCTCGGTCTGATCTATTATCACCAGATCATCCGCATATAAAAGGCATGGGATTTTGTTTCCATCCATTTTTGGACTGGCACTGCCCTCCACCTCTAAATAGGCCGGGAGATCTGACAAGTAGATAGAAAAAAGCTGGGGGGCCAGCACGCATCCCTGTCTTAACCCATTGGCTATGGGTATTTTGGGAGTTAGGGAGCCCCTCGTATCTTTAATTACTTGCCCCCAGTTTTCCCTGTGTAGTTCTTTTATTATGGTCAAGAGATCTGACGGGATATTTAGTCTCTTTAGTGTCTCCCAAAGGCAGGCCCGATCTACAGAATCAAAGGCTGCTTTGAAGTCGACGAAACAGCAGCATAGTTTGCCGTTCTGTTCCGTCGACTTCCTCGCCAACGCCCATAGTGCAAACCCGTGGTCTATTGTCGAATGGCCTGCTCTGAATCCACCCTGTTCTATGGGGATTATTTGGCACTCTTCTACCCATGTATTCAGTTGTTTTAAAACGATTTTAGAGAACACTTTCTCTCCAATATCCAGGAGGTTAATCAGCCGATAGTTACTTGGCTCCTCTTTGCTCCCTTTCTTATGTATCGGCCTGATTATGGCCCCCTTCCAGGTTGGAGGCATTGCGCCATCTTTTAGCACTACCTGGAACATATTGGCCAGGAAACTTGCCCACCATGTAACCTCGGTCTTTAGAATTATTGCATGCAGATTGTCTGGGCCTGCTGCCCTGGTTAACTTGAGTTCTTTTATTGTGAGCTCTACTTGTTCTTCGTTAAATTTGGCAAGAAGATCTTCAGAAAAATCTTGCCATGATTTGGTCTCCATCTCCTGACTGGGAGTCCTTGCCCCGTACAATTCCCTTATGTATGTATCCCATGCTGCCTCACTCACCACACAGTTTAATTCGCCCTCTGAAATGCCAGATGCTGTCTTTACTAGTTGCCAGAATTTCCTTAGATTTTTATTCTCTATGGCTTCCAAAAGTTCTAACCAGCATTTTTCTTTATGTGACCTTTTAGTAGTGAGTACCATTTGCTTGAATTCTTTTTTAAGTTTTACCAGGTGATCCTGTCTCTCTTGTGTAAAGGTCTTTTTTTGTTTCCTCTGTGTTGCTCTTATCTCCCTTTTCTTGTTTTGACATACTACTGAGAAGCCTTTACCATAATTTCTTTGTTTTACCCTATTGGGATCTTCTCTTTTTAGGTTTATCTTGAGGCATTGAACCAGTTCTTCTAGTTTTAAGATAAACCATTCCAGTTTTTTATTTTCAAAATTGGCAGGTGCCATTATTATTTGCGTGGCCTTCACTTTTTCCAGATATTCCTCAGTTAGACGTGTCGTCGCTCGTTTGGGGTACTCAACCGCCTGGTTTATCACTGTTTCTCTCTGTAGTTTCCTACCCCCCGTTATTACTATATGGAGGAGTTTGTGATCGCTCATCGCATTTTGAGTTAACTTGAAGGATCTTATCTGGTAAAAATTCCAGGCCTGCAGGAATATATAGTCAATTGGGCAGTTCTGCTGCCCTTGAATAAACGTTTTTCCTGCTGGTGTATCTGATTCTATTCTTCCATTAACACAGTGAAAACCCCTGCCTCCTAAGATGTGTGTTAATTCCTGGTCTTGTTTCGAGGTTTCCCCTACTGGGAACCTTGCCGGGTTTATACCGTATGCCTCTAGCTGTTCTATATTATAAAGGTCTGCTTTTCTTGGGTTTAGTTTATGGTTGAAATCCCCCAATATCACTATTGTATCTGCGGAGTATTTTTCTAAAATACTGTCAACATCCTCCTTAAAAAACCTCCTTTCCCTTTCATACTCCTCCCCATTTTCCCACTGCATATATACATTCAATAAAATCATCATTTTGAATTTTAGATCCACCGTCAAGAGTTCAATTCTGCTTGATTGTACCCATTTACATTTTGTGTTCAACAGATTTATTTCCCTCATTACTCTTGTTGATACCAAGGTCATGAGGCCCCCAGAGGGCCTCCCACGATTTTTCTTTATGGCCGGCTGATGTATCTGGGCATAACCATCAAAGGTTGGGGTATCGTCGCATAACCAGGTCTCTTGCAAGCAGGCAATGTCTACTTTGTTTATGGATTCCTTTATGTATTCCCATTTTTGTTCATTTCCTAGCCCATTTACGTTCCAAGACAAGAGACCTAGGTCATGCGGACCCCCTTTATCCTATTCGACGTCACTCAGCTCTCCTTCCTCATCTGTGGCCACTGTATTCCTTTCAATACTTTCCTCCGCGTGGATGCTGTTAAGCGACCAGTTCCCCCATGAGGAATCATTACCTGTGTTTTCAATTATAATGTTCAGAGAGTTTCGATCACTTTTTGTTTCTTTATATATGAATACTTGGCTCTTCTGGAGCCCGGCATGTTGTTTTAAGAAATTATTATCTTTCACAGTTTTTATATCTCTCTCTGGGATAATCTTTAATCCTTGATGCGTTATCTCCTTTGTGGCATTCAGGATTGCCCTTTTTACCAAGGCTGAGTATAATGTGATTTTTGTTATTTCCTTTCCTTGCTTGTTTTCTACAAAGCCAACCTGCTGCAGGTCTTTAGTGCCGATCCCCCTCAAACTCGCGCATTTTGAAAATGCCGACAGCACCTGTGCCCTATTCGGGGGGTTAGTGTTTCTTCCAGACTTTCCTTTCCTCCCTGCTAGTAACAGGTCCAGGAATACCCATTTGTTGTCCTCTCTCTCGTATGAGTTCATGTTTAATTCGTTCTGCTGAAGGCTGGTGAATGTTCTTCCTTCCCTCCGGTTTTTGATTCTTATATTGGGATCTTCATGTATCTGTGGTCTTATACCCCTTTGTTCAGTGGCCGGATCATCCAATAGTCTTACGCTTTGACTCGTCATACGGGTGGAGGGGAGAATCTCTTTTGCCTCCCTATGTGATTGTTTTTTCTTTGGTACTCTCACAGACTTAGGGGGCATTGGAGTTTTTGCCGCCACCTGATCAGGTCTTTGTGTTATAAATATTGGGGCTAAGGCATTTAATCCTGGAGCCATCCTCCTTTTCCTTGGTTCCTTCTCTTTTCTTGTTCCGGCATGGTTCGTTTTCCTGGGTTTTTCCTTCCTGTTCCTAGACCCGAGTGTAACATACCCTCCTCGCCTTTTTATCAGCATGGGTCTTCTTGATATGTACACGTTGTTCACGGGTTCTACTACCTCCTTTGCTGCTTGTTCTGCAGATTTCGGGCATCCTTCCGAGTAAAACCAAGCTTTCTTCTTCCGATACTGTCCTGTCACTGTCCTTGTTTGGTAGGACTGTGACTGTTGGCATTGCCCTACTTGGCAATTGGCACTTTATTTCTCCAAGTTCTTCTTCTATTTTCTTTAAGTGTTGTTTCTGTGCCTTCATTACTCCGTTGTTTGATAGGGTTACTTCCAAGATTCCTTGGAGCGCTCTCTGCATTAACAAGATTAACTCCATCAGGGAGGATGTTGGGGTTTCCGAGAGCACCGAGTCCTGTGTGATATTTCTGCTTGGGATTGCTGGATAGCTTGTCCTTAAGCACTCTTGTCGTATTGGGGATTTTTGTCGTAGTTGCTGTTGTAGAAGTTGGTCCGGAGCTCCTCCCCAGATGATACTCTGGTTTAGGTCATCGTTTCCCCTGTGGCCGTCAGTCCCTACTGACATCAAAGAGAACATTTTCGGTGAAGATGATAGGCGAGGGGCCGAGATTTGGTGGTTTTGACTCTGTAGTGTCAAATTTAAGGATCTATGGATCACACCGCCTTCCTCGTTATCAGGGTTGGCTTCTTCCTGGGGATCTCCTTGGTTTGACCGACACTGGTTTTCATCTGTCCAGCCTAATTTTTCCCCGATTTCTCCGCCAATTTCCGCTATTTCTTCATCTAAGACAGACGCTATTGCTGGGTTTAAAGTTCTATAGTGTTTACCTACAAATTCCTTTATAGATTTTAGCGCTGCTGTGTTCTCTTTCTGTTTGATGGTTGTTTGATTACCACCTTTTTTTCCCTTCGGGGCCGTCTTCGTCGCTCTTTTGACTTTCTTTTTCTTCCGTGCCCCTTTATTATTTTCCATAGAAGAAGCAAGGCTTTCCAGGCTTTCATTGAGGGATTTTGAGCCTTCCAATAATTTACTCCTTCCATGTTCATCCGGTAATTTTTGGCCTCTTTTGGGTGCCATTTCTAAGCAGTAACTGATATACTAAGGTGGTATGCTTAAATAATATTTTAATTTTTACTTTTAATAAAAAATAAAGACGTAAACGTAAAGTCTTAAACTTCATTTTTTTTTTACTTACAAGGTCCCAAAGGCGAGACCTATTGGCTATGCCAATGCTTGTTTTCTTTCCGTCCGAAGGCTGCACTTCCGAACAGAAACATGTCAGAAACAAAGCAGCGGGGCCAGGCGGACGGAGAAGGCGTGTTATGCGGCAACCAGCCTCAGAGCAAGGGGCACTGCTGTCTGTGCACTGCTGGATATACTGAGAAGAGCTATCTGATGGATGGGATCCTTTCATCCTAATAAATACATCTTATTTCATCTTCAAAGAGTTGTACATCTTTACAGCCCTGCTGTCTGTGCCTGCTCCTTGCGGCTCCCGGGGCTGCAGTGGCGTAACGAAACTTAAGGGGGCCCCCCTGCAAACCACACGGAGGGGGACCCTCCACGGCGGCCCGGCCCACCACCTACCACTTTGCCTTACCACCCAGAACTCTAGTATATTTTGATTTGACTTCAGCATGACATGGCCACGTTTTCTATCATGTTCACCAGTCCCCCACGTAGTGTACCTCAGCATTGGCATCAGTGCTTTCAATGAACATTATCTGATTCAAATGGAATACCAAACTGAAAGCAGCAGATGCAAACCAAAAAACAGGTTCTCTCGAACTCTGAGTCGCTACCATTCCTTCTCTTTGTCGTGTTGATCATTTATTTGTAGTTTCATTTAGTGCTTACCAGATCCAATTGTGACCAAGGCAAGTGCTTTATGTGAAGGACAAATATGTGCAAATCTATCTGATGGAATCGGACAAAAGCGTTTAAAACTTAGAATCCTAGGTTTTCAATAGCACAATTCGTCCGAGGAGATATTGCTGGAACAGTAGAAGGTCTCCGTTAATTTTTGGAAACCTCAAAAGAGGTGTGTGCGTCTCGATGGAGGAATGTTTCCATTTCCAGCGTCAAGGCCTCGGCGGGGAATGCATCCAAGCACCTCTCACCACGAGGTGGTTCATGCTAGGGTGGGTTCACGTCGCTGTACTCGATGCTGGCCGGATCACACGTCAGCAGAGCTCACAATGACATCACAGGCAATGAACAGACAACATCCTCACTAGATATTCCCGAAGGTCTCCATTAACAAGGTATAAAATGACGTCTGTGAGGTTTACATTTCACTGGTGAGATTGAACCGATGTATTCGTTTTTTGTGGTGTTGCAGAATTATTCCAGACTATGCCCAAAAATCTCCAGAATGAGTAGATTGGCAGGCTCCTGGCTGAGTGAGTCCCCAGACCCTAAACGTGCAGAGTGTCAGTGTTAAGGCTTTGTGAACGGTGTATCGTGCGTTGTGCCTTTCCCACCCCTTTTCTACCCAATCCGCAAACTTGCAAGACCCTGTTGGTTCCTTGTTTACACCCTAGTCCACGTCCCCTTAAGTAACTGAAGCTGGGTCTGGTGACTTAGTGGATTAATACATCCACTGTGTGGGCCTGTGTTCTTGTGGTCACTGGTTCAAATCCCAGCAGGCCTTTTATCCTTCTCAGGTTGATAAAATGATTTCCATTGAGCTGGGTAACGATAAACATCTGTTATTCAGCACAAAGATACAATTGGGTGAATATGCACTTTTCAAATACACTTTGTTATCTGCACATTCAAGGTTGGACACACCACTGGCAAAGTTTGGATGTCACACTCGCATAGCTCCTGCCCACTCTGGTGGCACCTGCTAGCCCTCCGCGGAGGAGTCTTTGTACACCTTAAACAGTAAAATTAGGAATATAGAAAACCTACCCATGCAGCTCTGGCTGCGCCTTTGTGCGATGTGCCCCTATACTGAGACCCGCTTGAGTCTAAGAGCCGAGTGTGCAAAAAGTGTCACCCGTGGGGTACATGTTTCCAGATGGTTTATGTGTCAAAGCCCAGCTCACCTGAGTTTCTGTTCAGTTCTGATGGAGGTTGAAGACAGTCCGACCCCACCCTGAAACTGCTTGTTCCAGCACACTAGTTTTACACAGTGTACTAAGAACCAGAAGCTCAAGGGAAGGGGGGAAGTGGATAAAATAAAAAAAGAGAGACAACACCGTTCTTGCGTTTCCACTGTAGAAGTGCTGCTAAAATCTGCGGCCCTCTCTGACTTCTGTAGAAACTGCTGCCCTCTTGGATCCTGGTCTCTAGCTTCCAGGTTTGGAATGTTACTGTTCTGGGATGTGCTTTCTATTACTGTAAAACTTTTTTCACACATTTCCAGACTTTTTATAAAACAAATACTGTACTTTTACATCAAAATACAGCAAGTAATTTGTGCAAGTCTTTGATTTACTGTTTTCCTTACTGTCAATGGTTTCCTCTGTTCGATTCTTAAAAAGTTCCAGGAAAAAAAATGTTTATTTCACAAAGTTCCACAAAATATTCTTGTAACAAAGGGTTTGAACCACAAAGTTCGTGGGAGATATCTTGTTCCAAATTGTCTTTACATGAATCCAGAAATCGCAGACAAAGTTCTTTCAGGTAATAAAAAGTTTTGCACTTACTTGTTGCTGAAAAGGGATACTGATGAGTCTAACCTTGTCCTCTTTCTCTTTTGCAGGTCGATTGCCGTGGACAGAAGAGGGGCTGAGGCAAGAAGGAACCGGAAACCGGAAGAAGGAAGAACCAGCAGCCGCGCCCGTTGAAGCCAATGAAGGTCTGGAGAGAGCAGGAGTGCCAGCGCCGAAGGATCTGTTCTCAGGTAAGTGGGAGGTAGACGAGCACAAGCACTGGGTGAGGCTCAGGGGCTGCCTTTTAAAGACAGGGCTGGGTGTGGTTCGAAGAGCTGGGTGTGGTTCGAAGAACTGGGTGTGGTTCAAAGAGCTGGGTGTGGTTCTCGCAAGCAGGTGTGCAGAGCTTCAGTTATTATGCTAATGCTTCCTTTCCTAGGCAAAATCATTGAAAAACATGTAAACAAAAACCTGTCTAGATATATTGAATCTGCAGGAGTGCTGGACCACTCACAATCAGGCTTCAGGCCAAAACACAGCACTGAGACCGCCCTGATGTCAGTCGCAAACGATCTACACATGTACCAGGATGGGGGCCTTTCCGTTATCCTGGTAATACTGGATCTGTCTGCGGCATTTGACACCGTATCTCATTCTATCCTGACTGCCAGGCTAGCGAACATCGGCCTGAAGAACGAAGCCCTGGCATGGTTGAGGAGTTTCCTAACAAACCGCACCCAGCAAGTAACCATGGGTGCGTATCGGTCAGAGGAAGTTGGAATCTCTAAGGGGGTGCCACAGGGCTCATGCTTGAGCCCCACACTTTTTAACATATATGTGGCACGCCTGGCTAACATCATGAGAACGTTTGGATTCATCCCGATATCTTACGCGGATGATATGCAACTCCTCTTTCCTTTTAGGACCTTTACTCTCGAGGTTAGGAACTCCTTCTCTCAGGGCATGAAAGCAGTGGCACACTGGATGTCCTCCAACTACCTGCAGTGTAACGTTGGAAAGACAGAAGTCATGTTGTTTGGTGAGGCAAAACTACTCTGGACTCCCGACTGGTGGCCACAAGACCATGGCCCAGTACCTAACCCTAAACAAATAGTCAAGAATCTGGGAGTCCGACTAGATCAGGAACTTACCCTCAAGCAACATGGCAACCAGGTGGTGGGAGCCTGCTTCCATGTAATCGGCATGCTGCGTAAAATTTTCCCCCTTTTACCAGACACTACTAGGAGGACGTTGGTACAAGCTCTAGTCCTGAGTCGTCTCGACTATTGCAATGGCCTACTACTATCTGCCAATGAGGGAGTCACGACAAGACTTCAGGTGGTTCGGAACACGGCTGCCCGCCTGGTCCTGAACGCCCCCCCTCGCACGCCTTCCAAACCTCTATTAAACAAGCATTTGCAATGCAATAGGTCTCGCATTTGCGAGAGATTGAGATATTGGCATTGTAAATGACAATGCCTTTTATCTTTGTGTTTTGAGAACCTGCAAGCAGTGCGTAAACATGCACTTTGCACTTATAGCCCTTGCTTACGAGAAGCAAGGCTGCCAACCTTACTTCTTGTAAGCAACAACTATAAGTACAAAGTGCATGTTTACACACCGCTTGCAGGTTTTCAAAGCATATAAATAAAAAGAATTGTTATTTACAATGCAAATAGATTAAACTCTCGCAAATGCTAAACCTATTGCATTGCACATGCTTGTTTCATGTGGGAGACTGAGCTCAAAGTTAATATTGTCATTTTGAGTTCTTGCACTATATTTGTGGCCACTGCACTCAGCACCATATCTCTGAAACAAAAAACGTTGCCTCAGTCATTGCCTGAGTTTGATCTATCTGAAAACAGTATAACAATGAATTAATATCTATACTACTATTATAAAGGAAGAACTTTGAACCTTTGAGGCGGGTAAACTCGGGAACCACAGCGCCAATCCACACACCCGATACATCGTTGTAATCGTCAGGGTGTGCAGATGGACATAGGCTATATAAACGTAATAAATATACGTAATTTCAAAAATGTACCCCAAAAAAAAGTAGTCCATTGGAAGAAGCGCCGGCCGCGACGTGCGTGCTGACGTTAGGAGCGCGGGGAGGAGCGGCGTACAGGAGCGCGAAGAGGACCGGTGGACATGAGCGCAGGGAGGAGCGGCGCACAGGCGGGGAGGAGCGGTGAGGAGTGGCGGACAGGCGGTGAGGAGCGGTGGACAGGCGGTGAGGAGCGGCGGAGAGGAGCGGCGGACACGCGGTGAGGAGCGGCGGACAGGCGGTGAGGAGTGGAGGACAGGCGGTGAGGAGTGGCGGACAGGCGGTGAGGAGTGGCGGACAGGCGGTGAGGAGCGGCGGACAGGCGGGGAGGAGCTGTGAGCGGCGGATCAGGTAGGTTATTTATTTATTTATTTATTTATTTATTTATTTAGGAGCGGTGTGCGGCGGCAAAATACAAAAGCAAACGTTACATTACATGAAGCAAAAATGACAATCGTGAGCCAACAAAATACAAGAGGAAGCAAACGGTGCATTACAAAAGTGAGCCAAACGGTGCATTACAGGAGGAAAAAGTGACGTGTGCAGGTTACAAAAGCGTACAAAGTAAGCAAGCAAATGGTGCATTACAAAAGTGAGCCAAACGGTGCATTACAGGAGGAAAAAGTGACGTGTTCAGGTTACAAAAGCGTACAAAGTAAGCAAACGTTACATTAAATCAAGCAAAAATGACAATCGTGAGCCAACAAAATACAAGAGGAAGCAAACGGTGCATTACAAAAGTGAGCCTATCGGTGCATTACAGGAGGAAAAAGTGACGTGTGCAGGTTACAAAAGCGTACAAAGTAAACATAGAGGTATAATACTGCAATATATGGAGGAAGGCTCCAGGGGACCCACGGACAATGTTGTGCCGGGCGGGGGCCCTGAAGCCTAAACGTCGGGACGGGCTGCTAGTCTACATATATTCATGCAATGATGATATCGGTGTTGTACTTGGGCTATTTCTGTAGGGCCGCCTTGAAATGCTACTTTCAGTAATTTGCATACACCACTTTTTGATAAGGGAGCTTGCTCGGTCTCTGCAGACCTTATGCATGAGCAAAGCTTAGTAAAACCAATTCACTACAGACGTTAAAACAACTGCCATTGTCAGTGCTTGCAAAGGGTATGAAAGAGTATGATTTCAACCGAACACAATACTGTTCTGTACATGGAACCTAAAGTTGTAGACGTTTCTGCTAGCATAGACGGCATAGCTGAAGAGGGAAGTCTAGTTCAACTATACACCATAAAGATATAAAATATGCTTGAAGGTACACATAGATTCGAGCAGCAGGTGGATTAACTCAGCAAGCTGCATTTCAGAAATAGAAACCTGTAACAGAATGCACACAGATTACGGCAACCATCTCACTGAACTGTGGAACCTGCAACTGAAAGTCTCCGCGGCATGCTCAACTCACCCCTCTGTTGCTGTGTTTTCTCAAGCTATTTTCTTACAAGTACTAAGCCCTGAATGATAGGATACATGTAAAGGGATTAAAGAAAGTTGTTTAATTTTCAAAAGTCATGGTCCTTCCCTCTGCACCGTCAGTGCCATCCCACGTTATCTTTTTTTTATTTAGGGTCCACTGCTAGGACCGTCGATAAGTTAAACACTTGTCTCTCATCCACCTGCCCCTCACTTTAAATCTCATTAGGATAAGCTCTTATAGGAAGCAGCATTGACAACTAGGTCACTAGGGACATTGTATCCAATGTCAACACTGGCTATTATTGACATCCATGTAACGTCCCTTCACTCTTGGTCACTGTTTCTCACATGGAGGCACCTGCTGAGGCTCACATTAAATGATTTTTCTTCGGAACGGAGATCCAGCCAGGGCACTGCCATCTTTATCGTTGGAAAGAACACGTGCATCAACATGCACATCCGGTGTTCTGACAGACACTGCTTCTCCTCAAAAAGTGCTTCAAGGCCGTGGTTAGGACAGGAACAGAATCATACGCATGCGTAACTGCGAAAGGAACGCTAGCTGACAAAACATTGGTAAACTTTGTAGCAGGCTGCTGCTAAGCGATTAGTAGCAACTGACAATCGAGGTTCATCTGGGGGTTTTATAGCAAAGCTATTTGAGTAAGCATTGGGGCTGCGAAATTGCACCCGTGGCGGGGCAAACAGCTAGGGAAAGTACAAGGGATGCAGGTGGTGATCTGTATGGTGGCCAGATTTTCAATAAAAACAAGAAGAAAAGGCATGAGGGGGGAGTAAAAAAGGTGGAAGCGCACAGTTTCCACACACCATACCCGTGCACATGTCCTGTCCAGGCGTGTGCACATCTCCTGTGAAAGTGCACCATGCACGCGTTGTGCTGAAATGCCCGTATGCATGCGTGCACATCTCCTGTCCTCCGTACGCGTGCACACCTCCTGTCCCCCTTCCACTGACAAACCGACAACAATAGATCTCACCAAGGCGAGCAATGCATGCGGTGCATCGCTAGGCAAGACCTAAAAAGGGTTAGCAGGGTTCCCAAGGTGGAGGTTTAGGCCTAAAGTCATGACAGGTCAGGCTACTTCCCCATTTACGTAAAGCTATCCCCAGTCTCTATTTGGATTTTCTGCCTCAATGGGTGGTAAAACTGGGAGTAAGCTGCCAATCTGCCTCCCTCTCCAGGGGCACATTGGCTGGTTGGACTCTAGGGGTGCAACCCAATGCCATGATGGGCTGGCTAGTATCTTCATCTCGCTCCCTTTTTTAACCTATCCCTAGTGTGTTTTCCCTCTGGGGTGGGCATATTGGGAGGGAACCACTAATCTCACCTTCAATTTGACAAAAATAATGTTTGGGTTCCAGGTGTAGAGGGGTGCAACCCAATACCAGGATGGCCCTGTCCTAGGGTACCATTCATTATTCATAAATATATTATTGGTATTTTCTGACCACTAGGGGCAGAAAAACAGGTGGTAACCCCTCAGTCACCCCAGTACCATCTTGATAACATAGGGTGGACCGAGGCAAGAAATAGTTTGGGGCCCCTGCTCAGAACAACTTTGAGTTTTATTACCCATTTTCTACTCCTTCAAACCTCATCATGCCAACCAATATTTACTCATACATTAAAGGTTGAGATAGGGAAACAAACAGAAGTGAGATAGAGAAATGTTCACTTTCACAGGGGCCCATCAGAAGGTGGTGCCCTGGGCAATTGCCCACTTTACTCATGCCTTAAAATGTCTATGTCATACCCCCAGAGGGAAAAATGACTACTATGGTCGTTGTTCACGCGGGACGCTCTATGCCCTGTGCTTTGGGGTTCCCACCACCAATACAAATAAAAAATAGTCAGAGGTGGTCTCGTGGAAGGATTCCTGCTAGGGGATCACCCCCCTGCAGCAATCTGAGAGTGGTACTACTGACAAGGGTAAAATGCTATATTTGCTGTCCAAATCACTACTTGAGGACCTGTACTGTACTTCAAGCACCAATAAAATTGCAAGCAACAGAAGCTTTTAGCTATAGTTGCTTTAATATTCACATTTAAATTAAGCACACATGGCATGCTACTGATCAACAAACAAAAGCCACAGAATTCAGGAGAAGCTTTTCCTTTGCAGCTGGCAGTCGGAACCACAAAAGAAAATCCCTCTGGTGACATCATCAGAGACATTTTCACCTATGAATCCAACACTATGTCTTACACCACCCTCGAGAGGTAATGCAAAGGACTTAGAGTTCATGTCCTCCCTAACAAAGGGGTTGAAGCTGGTTGATGAAAATCTACCCATCTGTAATTGTGCTTGCTGTATAGGAAGCCCTATAGGAGTTTTGAAGCTGGGTTGGAAATGGTTAAAAGGGGATAAAATGTGTCCAAACGGCTGGTTGTGGTCGACCTCGGAGCTGGGGAACCGGGTTCGAGTCTTGTCGGGGACGCTCAACATTCTGTGATTCTGGGCAAATCACTTAATCTCCCGGTGCCTAAAAAAATGAATGTGTCCATCTGTAACATAACTGGTGCTCATGTAAAGCGCTCTGATACCTCCGGGTCTAGTTTACACCATATAAAACTCCAGACAAAAAAAATTGTTTTGCTATTGTAGTAAGGTTGGGATAGGAGATGCAGCTATGGGAGGGACTTGGAGTGGAAAGGCAGTGGTGAGACCTTTGGACTAAGGTGCTGCCTCATGCTATTATGGTGAACAAAAACCCTTGCTCTGTCACTATAATTTACTATTTGTGAATCACTAAGGCAGTGACCAGGGATTTGGTGAAATTTACTCTACACATGTTAAAATCTAAACAAATAGCCGAATTGTGGGAATTTCAAGGCAATGATACCTGCCTAAGTAGGTGAACTCCTGTAAGCCTGCATGATAGTGGGTATTCACTAAGCTTTTAGGATGCACTTTCAACCCTTGGATACAGTTGGAGATTTATTTCTGGCAAGGCAGGAGTACGTCCTTAACCAAGATGGAAATGGGTAGAAAATGCTCTTACAATTATCGTGGATATTTTGAAAGTGTGGAAAGATGTTTCTCCACATGAAGAAATAAAACATTAGCAAATGAACTTACATGTTATATTTTACAGACGAGAACATGTGCATCTACTAAATGTACATATGTGAAAGTGCGTACTGAGTACCTCCATATAGTGTTAATATTTTATATTTGCAGCTTGCCAGGATTACTCTTAGAATCCTTTAGGAATTCAAAGCAATTCAGAGATTGACTGAAAAAAATAGGCATACATCACATGATGAAATTTCTGACTGCTATTTGAAGCAGCCCTAAATGTCCAGTGATTACGGAATATCCCATTTTGGATATCAAGATCTGGACATAGGGAAGTTCCAGGGCCATCTGTAGCTAACCTGAAATCCAGCAGAGGAACATTTCCAAGACAGGCTCAGACAACATAACCATATTGCTCACACTAGCATGTATTATTTCGATGGGGGCAAATATTAACCTTTTGCCAATAAGTCAGATGAGGTCTGGAAACCTTACCCTTCAGGAAGTCTGGCAAACCTCCCCAAGTGTTGTAACTGTTCACCGGACGATTTTCTGCTGTCAATCCGCTCATGAAAGTAGGGTGTGATTCAGGGGCGGCTGGTGACATTTGAAAGTGGTGAGGCGTAAACTAATTTGCATATTGCACCGCAGCGAGCGCAGCGAGCCCGAACCACCTTGCATCCATCCATACATCATTCATGCATCCATCCACCCATCCATCCTGCATCCATCATTCATTCATCCACCCATCCACCCATCCATCCATCCATCATTCATTCATGCATCCATCCATCCACCCACCCATCCATCCATCCACCCATCCATCATCCATTCCTGCATCCATTCCTGCATCCATTCATGCATCCACCCATCCATCCATCCTGCATCCATCATTCATTCGTGCACCCATCCATCCACCCTGCATCCATCCTGCATCCATCATTCATTCATCCACCCATCCTGCATCCATCATTCATTCATGCATCCACCCATCCATTCATCCACCCATCATTCATCCTGCATCCATTCATGTGTCCACCCATCCACCCATCCATCCACCCATCCTGCATCCATCATTCATTCATGCACCCATCATTCATTCATGCACCCATCCATCCATCCTGCATCCATCATTCATTCATCCACCCATCCATCCACCCTGCATCCATCCTGCATCCATCATTCATTCATCCACCCATCTGCATCCATCATTCATTCATGCATCCACCCATCCATCCATCCTGCATCCATCATTCATTCATCCACCCATCCATCCACCCATCCAGCATCCATCATTCATTCATTCATGCATCCATCCATCCATCCACCCACCCATCCATCATCCATCCTGCATCCTGCATCCATTCCTGCATCCACCCATCCATCCATCCATCATGCATTCATGCACCCATCCATCCACCCTGCATCCATCCTGCATCCATCATTCATTCATGCATCCACCCATCCACCCATCCATTCATCCACCCATCATTCATCCTGCATCCATTCATGCATCCACCCATCCTGCATCCATCATTCATGTATTTTTATGACCATATAACTTGCACACAGCTTGTCAGTGTTTAATACCAGTCTCGAACCTTGTACTCCAGCACCAATGATACATGATTAATATTAATTGTTTTAAAAAAATGTATTTATTCAACACCAATTTCACACCTTAGTCGGAACATCATTTTTATTTGTTTTTTAAAATATCTATTTATTTAACACCAAAGTAAGTCATGTATACATTTTTATGGTTCGATAAGAGGCTCGAACCTGGTTTCCCAGCACCAAAGTCGGCCGTGCTATCAGTCAGGGGTTATGTAACCGGGCTATGTAGTGACCAGCCAATCCTGCGCCAGGATTGGCTGGGGGGGCACCATGACTCCTCGCCCAGTCGCCCTGTGTAACCCCGGGGGCTGCGGCCCGCCCCCTGGTCCTCTCTCTAAGGGGGAATTCACAAGAAAACGATCTGCGCATGCGCGGGCATGTTTGTGCCCAAAAATACACTTGCGCAGCTGCAGCAGCCCGATCCTTCCCCCGCCCCCCGCCCCCCCACCCCCTCTTGGGCACTCCGGGAAGGTCGGGTGTCTCCCGGTTCCCGGCCGGCAGATAGCGCGATTTTTAAAAATAATTGTGTTTGGCTTCTAGTGAGGACGTGGTGGGTCCATGGGGCTTAGTGGGGCTTCGCCCCTACGCCCCAATGGACGCACCGCGCCTGGTGTGATTTCCGGTGGTGGGAATTGTTTGGTATCACGTACCAAGAGGACTGTAGACACAGAGTGACGACGATTAACTCACTGACACTCGGGGATATCTATATATCTGTGTGACAGCTAGTAAACAGTTGTACTGGCGTTTCCCTGCTTACTATGGTCGGGATTTCTAAAAGCAGGGAATTGCAGTACAGGGGTACCACGTGGCAGCGATTTACTCACATCACATGAAGCTTTCCACTCCCTCGCGGCGCTGCTGAATCACACAGTTTCAGTCTCGCTTTAAGATGTGTAACTTTTCACACCCCTAGTATAGTCATTTAAAAAAATGCAGCTTTGCACACCCCAGTACAATCTTGTCGTTTGCTCTGTTGAACACCGTTGAGATGCAGAAGCATCCTGTGTAACGCTCCATGTTCCTCAGTGTTAGTGAATTACTCTAGATAGTTCTTGTGAAACTGTCAATTTCCTTCAGTGGATATGAACCCCACAGAAAGCCGCAGCGATGCCACCTATAACCTTCCATTGGTGACCAACAGCTTCGGATATTTCTAATTCAATATCGGATTTTCTTCACCGCAAACCCACGTTAAATTGATGCAGGTATTAGAATAATCTCACAATGAACTTTAAAAATATCCTCTTTCAGCAGTGTGCAGAGCTGATCTTCCGAGAGAGATCGTTTCTTATAGCTCGAAATCTACATTCAGACCGGCCTACTTCTCACAGACAATTACTCGCAGACAATTACTACGCTTTTGCAATGGGTTGAAATGATTTTGTTGATAAGCTTACGTAGAATCTCTTCGGGGTGAACAAAGCACTCAGGTTACAAAATCGTCATAGTGGCTCTCAGGTAAAAGATAAAGAAATAAAAAAAAAACCTCTGTTCCTTATTTAAATGTGCGTTATTTTGCAGTTTGAATGCTTTTTGATTCGCTACACAACATGTGCCATTCTCAGCAGTCATCCTCACTAAAATGTATAATCTAATATCGTTTTGCAAAAACTACCGTGCCAACACGCTTCACTTAATCGTCATCCACAACAACAAAAGATCTAGGCTATTTCTTCCTCAAAACGCAAAATATCTGGCCACATTTTGAAGTGCAAAAAACATATTTGGCGCAATACGATGCTTCACCTCAACATCTACATTTTCTGTTGTAGCAGATGGTCTATGTTTTCACTGTGCTTTTAAATTAATAATACATTGTTGGCTTCCTTGCAGCAATATCCTCCCCCACACACATTCTTCAGTGTAGCACAGAGTCGACTGCTGCGATTGAGCTGACATTCTATATTACTGCAGGCGGACTTTGGTACTGTGGAGATAAACATGCCCCCTTCCATCGGGGCACAGTCAGAGACTTACTGATGTACGTGCCAACTGCCAATAAGATGCTGCAGCGTAACGTATGTATACGAGGTTGCGTGCGTCACAATTATGAGCCGGTCGAGGCGAGGGAGTAGATTACCTCACGTGTGTGTTGTGTCATCCGGAAATAAGGAGACGTGTCCGAGACCTAGTCGTTGTCTGATTTCTTCCTGCGTACTCCAGCGTTAACACTTCATGGGAGATCTACATCATAGACACAGAAGAAGGACCAGTGGTGCGCGCGCACCAGAGGAGCGGGGGTAAGGGAGCACGAAGACGCCGAGACGAGGTAGGGGATGTGTGTGTAAGCGTCGAGGGGTTCTCTGTGTATGTGTGTGCGTGCGTGGTGGTCTGTATAGGTTGTATGTGTGTTGTGAATGTGTTGTGAAAAGCCTGCCGCAATAGGAGCGCGTGTTGACGCGCGCAACCTGATCCCAGCAGGCTGCTGCTGCGTGCGCGTGCCAGTCTGTTGTCCTCTCCCTTTCAGTCCTTGAAAGCCGGAATGATTACAATAGTCTCGCTCTGCGACAGCAGGCCTTTGGCCTGCAATCGCAGGGCGAGACCTAAAAACTACATTGGTTATCTGTCAAACAGAGGGCCAAGTTCAAGGTATGCTGTACCATACATAAAAGCCTCAACGGAATGGGTCGTGCATACCTGTCCACCAAATTTGTCCCCTATATACCCTCTCGGTCACTCAGGTCGAGCGAACAAGGCCTTCTCCGTGTACCTAGGGCAAAGAAGGCTAGACACGGAAGTAAAGCACTTTCAGTAGCAGGACCTTCCCTTTGGAACAGTCTCCCTAAAACCCTCAGGCTATGTGCGGAACACTTTCCTTTTAGAAAAATGCTGAAAACATTCTTGTTCCATCACTAGAAGGCTGCTAAATTAGCTCATCCCCCAAACTTATGTGGTAGTAGCCAAAGGCGCGGAGATACTCCCCTGGGAGTCGAAGCCAGCGCGGTACAAACATGCAAATAAATGAGTTGAAGTAACACATGGTCTAGGGAGGAGTGCTCTAAATAAGCCTTGGTAAAAGCAAGGTCCAATATGCAAACAAGACAGCAATGTCCAAAAAAAGCCTTGGTAAAAGCAAGGTCCAATGTGCAAACAAGACAGCAATGTCCAAACTTGTGAATACATTGAGCAACATACACAGAAGTCTTAGGGAGGGGCTGAGATAACAAGAAGGCTTTCAATAGTATATTTAAGAGAGCTATTACAGAGATCACTAGTGCAATGAGAGGGGACATGCTCTTTGCTGTGCACAAACCCTAACAGTCGCCCCCCTCAAAGGCCCTCCTACTGGACGGGGTTTCCCTGGATTTTTTAGATAAAACTGTCTAATCAACCGTGGGGCATGTACATAGGACGCTGGTTCCCATGAATTCTCAGTTTCGTCATATCCTTTCCATTCTACTAAATAAATCAGACGTCCATGAATTCTTTTTGCGTCTTTTATGCTTTTCACTTCATATTCTAGATTTCCCTTAATTGGTATGGGTGGTGGTGGTGGTTCGGGTCGGGTATTTGGGTTGTACGGCTTAAGCAAGGACACATGGAATGTAGCATGTACTGGGTATTCTTTTGGTAAGTCCAATTTTACTGTTACCGGGTTTACTATGGCAGTTATACTAAAGGGTCCAATGAAACGTGGTTGCAGCTTTCGGGATCCCTCTATATTTAGGTTCTTTGTGGAGAGCCATACTTTGTCACCGATTTTATACATTGGGGCCTCAGATCTGTGTTTGTCTGCTTGTCTTTTCATGCTTTCTTTGTACTTTAATAAATGTTTCCTGGCCTTGTCTTGTATGTCACCTAATCTCGTTAGTCTATCTGTTACTGTAGGCAACAGGGAATCTTCTAATAAAATGGGTATAGCTCTCGGATGATACCCCTGCATGAAATAGAATGGTGAGCAAAGTAGGGCTGCATGCTCAGTATTATTATAAACAAACTCCGCTACAGGGAGAGCTTCTAACCATTCACTAGAATAATCAGCCAATAAACAACGTAGCGTTTGAAGTAAGGTTTGGTTCAGTCGTTCAGTTTGTCCATCTGTTTCTGGATGGAAAGCAGTGGATAATGCCACATCTATATTCAGTTTTTCGCATAATTTTTTCCAAAATCTAGAGTTGAACTGGCTACCTCGGTCTGACACCACTTTACTTGGCAAACCATGTAAACGCACAATTTCTCTTATAAAAATATCTGCAAATTTTTCTGCAGTTGGCAATTTCCGTAATGGTACAAAATGTGCCATTTTAGACAAAAAATCCACTATCACTAACACTGTTGTGAAGGATTTTACTGGTGGCAAACCTACAATAAAGTCTACACTCACAGTGTGCCAAGGATGTTTGGGTGAAGGCATTGGCATTAACAAATCGTCAGGGGCCTTATGAGAAGATTTATGTCTTGTACAAACTGGACAGGTAGTGACAAATTGCTTAATGTCCTTACTCATATTATCCCACCAAAAGTGTTTTCACACATTTTCCAGGGTTTTTACCCAGCCAGGATGACCTGCCAACGGTGAGGCGTGATGCCAAATTATCACCTGTGTTTGTAATTCTGTGGTGGGCACTAACAGCATGTTGTCGTGATACAATAAACCTCGTTGTATTGAGTTATGGGAATCCTTTAACCAATCTTGAGGTGCTATTTGCATGTGTGCATTATATAGATCTGTGATGAAATCCTTCTGTTATACTGGTGCCAAACGTTTTTGGGGAGAAATAATGGGTTTTCCTATTTTGTCTTGTTTCATGTCTGAGGTATGTCCGTATCTAGATAACACATCAGATTGAATTTGTTGTGCACCTGGTCTATAGGTTATAACAAAGTCAAATGTACTAAAAAAATTAACCAGCACATCTGACTTAGAGTTAATGCTTTTAGTGATCCAAAAAACTGTAGGTTCTTATGGTCAGAAAAGATGGTAACAGGGTACTTGGCTCCCATTAAATGATGCCTCCATTCAGAAAAGGCTACTTTGATAGCTAATAATTCTCTTTCAGCCACAGTGTAATTTTGTTCAGCTGGTAATAATTTTTTGGAATAGAAGGCTATGGGATGTAATTGGCCATCAACTGCATCTCGTTGAGAGAGAACTCCTCCTAAACCTACTTCTAAAGCATCCGCTTCAACAAAAAATGGCAAGTCAGGATCAGGATGTTTCAGAATTGGGGCCGAAGTGAACTTTTGTTTCAGGAGTTGAAAGGCGTGTGCCGCCTCATCAGCCCAAAGAAATCGTTGCCCTTTCCGCAACAAGGTAGTTATTGGGGCCGCAATGTCTGCAAAATGAGAAATAAACCTCCTATAAAAATTGGCAAAACTCAGATATTTCTGAACATCCTTCACAGATGATGGTTCTGGCCAATCAGTAATAGCACTAATTTTCTTTTCATCCATAATTATTCCTTGAGGTGACAGGCAGTATCCTAAAAAGTCCACTTTGCTGACATTAAAAGTACATTTCTCTAATTTAGCAAAGAGATGATTTTCTTTTAACTTTGATAATACTGCACAAACATGTTGGGTATGTTCTTCCGGGTTCTTAAAGTAAATGAGGATGTCGTCTATGTATACTATGACACAAACGTCCAGGAATTTGTGTAGGACCTCATTTATAAAGAATTGAAAGGCCGCAGGGGCATTACACAACCCAAAGGGCATTACTGTGTACTCAAATAAACCAAACTTTGTCTTGAAAGCTGTCTTCCACTCATCCCCCTCTTTTATTCGGACCAGGTGGTAAGCTCCCCGCAGATCTAGTTTAGTGTATACAGTAGAATGTCTTAATTGATCCAACAACACAGGTATTAGAGGAAGAGGATATTTATTTTTTATTGTAGCCTTATTTAGTCCTCTATAGTCGATACACACGCGCAGATTTATCCGGCTTTGGGATAAAAAAAAGTGGAGATGACACCGGAGATTTGGAATGTCAGATAAACCCAGACTGTAGTAGGTCGTCTAGGTAGGTTCTTAAATATTTGGTCTCTTTGTCAGTCGAAGCATATACTCTGTTATTAGGTAAGGGGGCCCCTGGGATAAGATCTATACGGCAGTCATATGACCGATGTGGGTGCAACACACTAGCCTTCACTGGATCAAAAACGTCTTTAAAGTCAGTAGGGAGACTTGGTTCGTCTTGTGTAACACTAGCACAGCGTATTACTGTTCTCTGTTCTGTACCTGCTTCTTGATAGCAATTGGTTCTACAGAATGAGGAATCCAAAGTAACTATTCTGTTCACCCAATCAATTTTTGGGTTATGAGTTGTTTACCAGGGTACCCGGAGAATCAAGCCAAAATTAGGGGTATCTATCAGATCAAAGCTAATCATCTCTGTGTGCCCGTTTTGACAGACCATGACAAGGGGACTTGTTTGTTTTGTGATTAATCCGGAGGTCAATTCTGACCCATCCACTGCACATACTGTTTCTGGACAAGGCTTTAGGCAAATAGGAAGACCTAATGTGTTAGCTAACTTATTATCCACAAAATTTCCAGTTGCTCCTGAGTCCAGTAGGACAGGGAGAGAATGTCTAACTTGAGTAGTAACAATTAAAAAGATCTGAATTATGAAATGTCTAGGTATGTGCGGTACCATGAAGGCTGCAGAATTAGAGGTTTGATTAAGGTGTTTTCTCGAACAAGTAACCTCCCCCCTTGTCGAGCTTAATCGTTTCCCGACTCAATTGAGGAGATAGAGGAAAGAGTACCCTTTCGTGAAGTTTTAGGTTTTACTGGACATTCTCTGGCAAAATGTCCTGCCTTGCCACAATATAAACATAATTGAAGTTTTCTCCTTCTTTCTTTTTCCTCTGACATGAGTGGACCCCTGAGTGTCCCTATTTGCATAGGCTCAGGTTCAGGGAGTTTATTATCTGGGTCTTCCTTCTCATGTCTAATAAAAGTTAATTGCGAGTCCAGTTTGGATTTATCTCCCTTTCTTTCTCCTAGTCTGTGTTCCAATTTCACAACTAAATCTACAAAGTCAGAATAGTCTTCTGGCAAATCAACGATATGAGCCAGCGCGTCTTTTAACTCGTCTCTCAAACCTTTATAAAAAAGGGAGACACGCTTTTCTTCTGGCCATCGTGTCTCGGTGAGTAAACGATTAAAACTAGTGAGATAGGTCAATAAGTCCTTGTTACCTTGTTTAACATTTAAAAGATCATTATCACTTGCCTGCATAAAAGTGTGTTTTGCAAAAAGGCTGGTCATAGTACGTTTAAATTGATTCCAATTATGGAGGATGGGATCATCTCTATCCACGAAAGGAATTGACCAATTGGCTGCTATACCGCCCAAATAAGACAAGACGAATGCCACTTTCGTAGCATCAGTAGGGAACTGTTGTGGTTTACAAACAAAGTGTAATTGACATTGATTGATAAAAACATGGAGTTTGTTACTATCTCCGTGAAAACGTTCAGGTGCTGCTAAAGGCACAGCATTAGGGACATTAACAGTAACCTCAACTGGGGGAGGGAAAGTTGTATGTTTTGCTCGCGCCCCTGTCTCGGAAGAGGTTTTAAACAAAGGCGTAAAAGCTGTGTTCCACTGAGATTCCCTAGGTTTATACCTGCTTAAATCCTGTTTTAAAAAGGTGTTTTCCAACTTTAATTTCTCTATTTCCAGGAGTGGAGTGCCAGCGCCGAAGGATCTGTTCTCAGGTAAGTGGGAGGTAGACGAGCACATGCACTGGGTGAGGCTCGGGGGCTGCCTTTTATAGACGGGGCTAGGTGTGGTTCGAAGAGCTGGGTGTGGATCGAAGAACTGGGTGTGGTTCTCACAAGGAGGTGTGCAGAGCTTCAGTTATTATGCTAATGAGTTGAAGTAACACATGGTCTAGGGACGAGTGCTCTAAATAAGCCTTGGTAAAAGCAAGGTCCAATGTGCAAACAAGACAGCAATGTCCAAACTTGTGAATACATTGAGCAACATACACAAAAGTCTTAGGGAGGGGCTGAGATAACAAGAAGGCTTTCAATAGTATGTTTAAGAGAGCTATTACAGACCACTAGTGAAATGAGAGGGGACATGCTCTGTGCTGTGCACAAACCCTAACATTATGAACAATGAAAGCATCATCAACTCTCTACATTTAAAGGTAGTCTGAAACTGGCAAGGGAGATTTAACTAGTAACATGACTGACAGGTAGCTGATCGCGCGGCGCGTGCTGCAGTTTACACTAAAAAGCAAATTATTGTTAACAAGTGCTGCAGCCAGCAGTGCAGAATCCGACTCAGCTTTTCAGGCCGTGAGCTGCGGCGCTGGGTAATTACTGCGGAGGCTGGCTGACTGACTGGGCCCGCCTCCTCAGATTCCAGAAGGTCACGACTCTGACTGCACCATCTTTGTGCCACTCGTAACTGTCGAAGTGTGTTACTCTCACTGTGGCCCCCCTTTATGCCCCCATCTTCAGTCTGCCTAGAGAGTTAGCACCACTGAACTCTGCTCTAGGCCTCACTTTAAGGCCCCTTGGCCCCTCTCTGTTTCCTGAGTGTTTTACTGGCAGTAGCCTCAGGGTGCCTGTCTGCGTTCACCTTTTCTCCCTGTCACTCTCATCTCCCTGTGTGTCACTGCCCGCGAATCCTCACTGCAGGCCACCCATCTCCCCCTGCCTCGTGCCCCTACCTGCAGGACGAGTGTGGCAGTCCTAACGGACTCTCTGTGCATGTCATGTCTCTGCCTCACCCTCGTCTGCCGGAGCTAGTTGACTTGCACGGCACCCATCTTCTCTAGACCCCTTCTCTAGACTCTAACCCCTGGTGCTTTCTGCTGCACGAGTGTGCCACAAAGCCCCCAATGTGCATCAGACCACACATCTCTTTCTCTGCCCCCTCCTGTCCTAGTCTGTCAGCACTAGTGAGCTTATTTTGCAAGCTTCTAGCGCCTTTCTATAACTCCCTGGACTCACTGTGCTCAGGGCCGGACTGGCTACCGGGCGTTTTGGCATGCTGTCAAGCTGGGGGCTGATGTCACTGCAGTGGGGGCTAATTTCGTTGATGGAGACCTGCATGTGCTTCGAAATAAACAAAGCAAAACAAATATCATTCAGCACACGCAGGTCCCCGTCAAGGAAATCAGACCCCAGCTCGGCAGCATGCCAAAACGTCCGGTAGCCAGTCTGGCCCTGCCTGTGCTCCACAGGTGTGTGCTGACAGTGAAATATAGGTGCTTACCACACCTGGTTTTCTCCCCTCCTCTCTGTCCTCTTCTTCTGACGGTGTGAGTCCATGCTAGGGAGCTCTTGCTGTGTCTCGGACAACACCTCTGCCCTAATCCTCTCTCATGACCCTTTCCCCCCATCTCTGCCTCGCCCTTCATCAACTGTCCAGGTGTGTCAGTGCCAGCGACCTGCTGCGTGCTGCTTCTTTAACCCCTCTCTGCCTGAATGTGCAATTGTGCTCTCTCTGCCCCAGTCACTGGCACCCCTCCCTCTCCATCACTCGGCAATCTTTTAGTGAGTGCCAGACCTCCGTCTCTGTCCCCCCACCCTCCCCAGCCGCCCTAGCGTGAGACTGACACGGATCTGCTGCATGCCTCGGACCCCTCTTGCTACCCAGGTCCGAGTTTGCCGTGGCCAGGCCGTTCTCAATGTAGCCTCTCTCTTTCTCTCTCTCTGGTAGTCTCTTAGTGGTTGCAGCGCTTACTTTCTAACTCACCCTCTCCCTGCCACTCCCCAACTTCTCTGCTGGCTTAGTGTGACAGCACTCTGGATCGGCTTAATGGCGCTCTCTGCTCTTAACCCCCCTTCCTCATGCCCAAGATGTGCCAGAGTGCCCTTGATGCCTGCACCACTCTAATCTCCCCCTGTACTCATTCCCCTCTCTCCTGCCTCAACTCGGAGCCTGCCGCTGCCCCAGCTCTAGCACCCTTCTCTCCTCCCTGAGTGTGTTGGTAGGGTGGTCTTTGCTCAGGCCATGTCTCCGCTCTCCCTTCACGCCTCTCTCTCTCCCCTCTTGTTCCTGATGACCACCAACTCCCTGACCACCTGCTGTGAGTCTGACTTGCGGCCGGGGCATGCCGAGGCCGGGGCTTTGGCGCAGACCGACATCTACTGCCTGGTGTATGAGAGCAGTCTGCTGGCCACGGCGGCCGCCCTGGGGGTCTAAGGCAGCCCCTACTCATCTGCGCCGGGCTAAGGCAACTACATGACCTATGGCGCCAAGGCGCACACCTTCTACTCTCTTGGAAGTGTGAGGGGTGTGGGCACAGCGACGAGCAAGGCCACGAGGTGTGAGGAGGCCGGGCACGCTCTAGAGAGAGCCACACCGTGTCCCAAATCTGAGTCTCTTCCAGGCCCGGTTCCAGGATTTGGGAACTGGGAGGGCCATGGGGAAGCATGGGTGGGCCATAAAGCTAAGTGGTTTTGCCCAGAGTCTCCCAGGTATGGTGTCTGAGAGCTGGGTCATGGCATGGCGGGTGGTCTTGTGGGCTGCATACCAGATCTACTGCCGGCATCTGTCCACTCATTTTAACCCTTTTTTTGTAGAGGTGAAAAGTTACTGACTGTATCTCATCTGCTTTCTCCACCTCACCCTTCTTTCTCTGTCCGTCCCTTCCCTCTCCTGACTTTACTTTCCTTTCTCTCTGCTTCACTCTACTGTCCTGCTCACCCACTCTCTACTTCCTCCCATCTCAGTCTTTCCTATCCACCTGTTTCCCTGCAGCACCCTTCTTTCTCTATTTCACTCTCATATATCTCTGCCGTCATCCTCTGATTTCTCTGCCTTATCCTACTTTCACTCTCTCCTGACCTCGCCATCCTCTCACTGTGCATCAACTTACTTTAACTCCACTTCACCCTTCTATTTCCACTTCACCCTCCTCTCTACACCTTACCTTTCTCTCTCTTCCTCGCTCTTTTGCATCTCCCTCACCCTTCTCTCTTTCTCGCCCTTCTCTCTTTCTTGCTTGCCCTCCTCTGTCCTTCTGACTCACTGTCATCCCTTGTGCCTCAGCTGCCCCCTAATTACACTCCCGTCTCTACTTCACCGTCCCCTCTCTTCACGTCATCCTTCTCTCCCTCCACCTCACTCTCTTCTGTTAGCCTCACCTTCACGGCTGAGATCCCCCTTGAGCTGATGATGGGTTATGAGGCAAATGTTACAAATCCAGAATTACGTATCAAATGCTATGCTGCAGAGTTGCATAATTCCAGGGGCCCTAACTATAATCGATTTCTATTCATGATGTTATAGTGAGAGAATTTGTTGGAAGAGTAAAAATGCACAGCGGATCCAGAACGCCTCGGCGAGACTCATCCTCGACATCCCCCGACGCAGCCACATCACCGGACACCTGAGAGATCTGCACTGGCTCCCGGTCAACAAGAGAATCACCTTCCGGCTCCTCACCCACGCGCACAAAGCCCTACACGACCAAGGCCCGAGCTACCTCAACAACCGGATCAGCTTCTACACTCCCAAGCGCCTCCTCAGATCAACCAACCTCGCCCTCGCCGCCGTCCCCCGCATCCGAAGAGCGACAACAGGAGGAAGATCCTTCTCCTACCTGGCAGCCAAGACCTGGAACTCACTTCCGACCAATCTGCGCCTGACCCAAGACCACCTCTCCTTCAGGAAGAAGCTCAAGACCTGGCTGTTCGAGCAGTAGCGGCACCCCCCCCCCTCCCAGCGCCTTGAGACCCTACGGGTGAGTAGTGCGCTCTACAAATGACCTGATTGATTGATTGATTGACAGTTACCGCTGCCCCAAAGTTAGGTGTCTGTTCTTTAAATTCATTCTACTTATATTAGCTGTCTCCTCCTTTTGTGGTCACCTAGGGACACTGCGAGCAGGAAGGATAGTGGCAGCACATGTTGCCAGTGCTGCCATGGAATTGTTGCCAGTGCTTTTCTTTGTATAACTTACCAAGTCTTTTCAATTAAGAACAGGCAAAACTTTGCCGTTATCAGTGTTTGTTTTTGCTTAATGGAGTGTCATAAGTAGGACCATTGGAATTATAGGTTTCTGCGGCTGTAGAGAATTTCATATAAATATATATTTGCCACATAATCATCATCTTCTGCATAATTTTCAGATTTTAACAAAACATATTGTTGTTTCCATCTCAAACGAATCAAAACGCGCTAAAAATGCAGCAACTTGGAAGGTCTTTCATAAAGGTATACTGGTCACCCTAATTTTGTATTTCGGTGTTAAAGTGGTCCTAACTAAATGTTACCTTTTCCAAGACGGTGTTAATGTGTAAAAATGTACAAATAATGAATTTGAATTTTCACAAAAGGTGCCACATTGCATGTAGTGTGTCTTATTTTGCCACATAATTTATTCAACCCTGCTACATGATTTGGTGTACCCCAGCTGCATAAGTCCAGTGACCCTGGACAAAAGGTATGAATAATGCCTAGCAGAAAGAAAACCTAACAAAGCACTTCTTAGATGTATATCCTGAGTGTATGTTTATTTTCACGTACTATTCTAGCAATGGCAACGTCCTTCACACTGTTTCTTTCTACAATAAAAGAGCTTTCATCTCTTCATTACTGTGTGACGGGAGCTTGCAGTCCAGATATCCCTTCTATTAGAAATAGCAGCTATCCCCCATGACCTCGCCCCAATCCCCAGGCACTTAAAGTAGCCCACCGCATTGCCTTATAAATAAAAGTTATAATGAAAGTTAGGCTTTGATTGCGAGCCTGCAGGCCCCTATGATGTTAGGATTAAGAAAGAGCCGATGGTTTCTGCTTGTGAATGCCCTCCCCCGCCCCCACAGACATGGTCATGGTCTCCTCCAGTACTGACCTGCGGCGGGGCTGGCGGAGGCCGGGCACATCGCTGCTGCATGCTGACAGGGGCCATCAGATGCCGCACTTCCTTTCCCAGACCTGCGCCGGCGGAGACAACTGCGCGCCATTAAATTATGCGCGCCAACCATTTAAATGGGGCGCGCACGTCAGGGCCTCTTATTTATGAAATCATTGCATAAATAAGAGGCCCTGACGTGCGTGCACCATTTAATTGTATGTGGAGGCCGTGCGCACTATTTAATTCATGAGGACTTAGACTTAAAGAGGTTTCCTTGCTGGCTCTGCTAAACGAGGGGGCCCCTGGAGCGCCGAACGAGGGGGCCCCTGGAGCGCCGGGGCCCCCCGCACCGCGTGGGCTGTGAGGGCTTGTGTTACGCCCCTGCGCCGGCCGTGGACTGGCCCTGGGCTCCGGGAAGCAGGTATTAGCTCTTTATGAGCCCTTTCACGAACGCCGCACTGATTTTGCTTTCACTGGCCTGCATTTTCAACTCGCTTCTCCCCCCACTCTCTCTGCTCTCCCCCTAGCCCTCCCTTCCAATCACTCACGGGCTCCACCTGCCCCTGCCTCACACCATGCCCCACCTCCTCACTCATCTTAGTTTGCCTCGTCTTGTTATTCTTTTTTTAAACATACTTTATTGATTTTCCATTTATATCTGCCATATTCAAACATGCTTATGTATCTGTAAAGTAGTTCCAATCCATGTAACACTACGCATAACATAGCCATCAACTTTGTTGCATCCGGCCGTTTATTATTGCCTTAGGTATTCGTCTTATACAGGAATTGAAGCTCTGACATAATTATACAGACACCAATAATAGATGAACTTTAACTGTTAAGAACTATTCGTCCCCCTGTGGAAAAGTAAATTTTGCCATGTTCTGTGTCCCTACGTGTTCCCCATGTTATGTTGTATGTGCATGATTAATATGCATATGTATTCCCCATGATCGATTAAAGATGCAATTACAGTTGTGTCCATCTCTAGTATGCCAGTTTCCAGTTCTCGTGAAAGCTACGAGTATTAGGCCTATGTAAGGCTACGTTGCCACGCTTCTCAGTGTGCACGTTATTTTATTGTAAAGTCCCTGTTTCTAGGCCTCAAAAGGGCCCGGACTCAGATTCAGCTCCTGTCTCCTGAACCCTCTCCGAGGAGCGATACAGCCCCCACCTGTATCCCTGACCCTTCACTTACTTCCTGCCTCACAGTGCCCGGCTCGGCCTGGCTCTGCCTGCCAGTCTGCCAAGAGTATGTTATGATTCTAGTTATCAGTCCAGCTCTCCTTCTCTGCATTCCTAAGTTACTGAATCGCATCAATAGTTTCAGTCATCGTCTAGCCTTTACGTCTCCATGCAAGAGAAATACTGTATTTATGGTCATTTAATATTCCTCAACACACACTACATGTAGAATAATGCATGCACCAGTCTTAGTGTCTGTTAGCCTTTACCCTGATAACTTTTGGATTCTATCAATATGTTCTCTAAACATCAGATACTAGATAGTGTTTAGGTACATGTCGCTCTGACTCTCCAGACTTTCGTCTCTCCTTCTAGCTCAGAAGTCATAGCCCCCAGCTTCTCCTAGTAACACGTCATCGTCAGTTTGCGCGCACCACTAGGTTAGAGGTCCCGGCTCCTTAGGTAGCCCCCTCCATGTTTCCGCCCCATTTATGACATATTCTGTTACGTTTACATCACATGTCTATGTACACGCCTCTTGTTACACCTACTTTCACCCTTATCTCTCGCGACTGTTACAGGCCCCACCCACTGTTCCGCCTACTGTATGTACTGTAATGCAATTGTTTTAACTATATATATTGGTGTATTGTTATTAAAAGTCAGCGCGCTCATTCCAGATCCTGCCCGACAGCTGTCGGGGCCCCCCTGTTGGCTAGCCATCCCAGATCTTGCCCGTGCAGGTTGTCCTGTTCCTGTCCTTTATGCTGTATTAAACCTGCAAACTCCTACTACCTCGAATCTTGACTCTTATTTATTGAGCTATCTGTTATTGTTATATCCAGTCAAAAATAGAGGTATTATTTATTTATTTACCACATAATGGCGCCCGAATAGGGACTTGCCCTTTCCCCACGCGCCGGTGAAGCCACGCAAGCCCCCTGATCCTCTGCAGCCGTGACGGAACCATACCGTGCACGTGCAGATATTTCTGCTTCAAGTATCCCTCAGGCCCACGGAGGAGACGGAGGTTGCGGTCCAGCATCCAGACGAGGCGGTGGAGGAACGCGGCGAGTCCCGACCAGAGCCCAAGCCGAGAGTCCAAGGTCCGAGGTATCCGGAGGCCCACCCGTAACAGAAGTCCGAAGTTCGTCCGTCCGGCGTCGTAGCAGTCCAGTCCAGTCCGAGGCCTTCCGTTCTTGCTGCCCGGTGAGTACCGTTGCTGGGGTAGTATCTAGACAGGGTCAATTGCATTGTCTCTGGTCCGTGGGTTTGGGGTACACAGATCCAACACGAAGTGTCCACTTAGGTGGATGCGGGTCCTGACGTGTCTCTTTATGAGACCGGTAAGTTTCGTACTGTTTTAGCAGTGCATCTAGTTTCTGTTCTAGTCCGTTCTGTTCTCGAGAAATTCATGTATTCTGTTTTCAGTATTCCAGGTAGTATTTTGTCCAAACTGTTATTTTAAATGTCATTCATGTATTTCAATGTCGTGGTATGAAAGCGGTGTAATTATCGTGTTCATTGTGTATTGTATTGTGTCTAGACTCCAGCCCAGTCATGCCTTTGTTTTCCAAGTTACGTCAGTTAAAAACTAGAAAAGGTCTGTTAGAAGAAGCAGTTCCTGTCCCGCCTAGGGACAGTCCAGGTCATTTTATGTATCAAAAGCATGGCATAAGTGCCATATTATATCTAGATTTATGGGTGGAGTACACCAAACTGTTAGAAGAAAAGTACAGATGGCCCGTATCGGGTAGTTGGGATGCCGAGTGCATCATGCGAGTAGAAGAAGTATTATGGAAAAAGAAAGCCAGACAGTCACAGAAAGATGCCATCGAGTTATGGCGCAAAGAATCTCATAAAAGAACCGAAAAAGAAATCAGAAAGTCAGAATTAAGTAGAGAATCCTCAGAAAGAGCCCAAGAAAGGGAATTAATCGAAATAGGTGAACGAGTTAAAACCGAACAGTCAGACAGACAGAGGAATGCCCTCATTAAGGGTATGTATCCTCTTCTTGCCGAGGGCTTGCCAAAAGCAACCCCGGAGGCATCCAGTAATTTTCCGCCACCCTTAGTTCCGACCAAGCTACGTCACAAACAGACCGCAGCTGATATTTTTCTCTCGTCCTATTTGGACGACACAGTCCCAGAATATGCAAATCCTGTTCCACCAGCTCCTGTAAATAATGTAATTCATGGTCCTCCAGCCACCGGGGCACCTGTTACAACACCTGTTACGGTACCCCCGGTCCAGCCCGTAGTACAAATTCCCGCCACATCAGTCACTCTGCCAGCACGAAGAGTATCAGTCGATGATTCCAGTATAGGGGCCGCGGGAGGAGGTCCTCCTGGTACCCCGCCGCCAAGTAGACGTCTAGGGGCAGTCGAGTTACATGAACGTGCGTTACAGCGTACGCCTAAATATAAGTCCATTGCAGAAATCAGGCGACTTCTTACTGAATGCTGTTATGATCCAGTCCCAGGCGAGGATAGTATGGTTATATATTCCGTACGTATAAGGCAGGTGTCCGAGTATTTGGTCACCCTACCGAATATGAAAGAAGATCTAGACCGAATGTATCGTTTCATTCGTACAGGACAAGATCCAGAGAGTATTGCTGAAGTCATGTCTCTCAGGAAATCCGAGATCCAGTTTATGCTATTAAAGTTCCTGATCAATTGTTTAATACGGGAACAAGATTCCCCGACTAAAAACCCGACCGAAATGAAAATTCTGACAAGGTGGAGTGATAATATAGCCGAGGGTAAGCACAAGACCCTCAATAGTATAGAGAATATGTACAAGAAAATACGTAAAGAAATAATAAGGTTACACGAACAACGCAAAGAAGCTCTAGGAAGCGAGAAAGAAAATGACTCTTCTACTGAAGAGGTAGACGACGAGAATCCCGCCAGAATAGCGTATGTGGGTAAATCTAGAATTCCAGACCGACATTTACGCCTAGAACACAAGAAAGTCTTTCATCTTCCAGCACCAGAACAAGGTTCTCTAGAACAAGTATTTCAAGCTACCGATCAAATTCTGAAATCACGAATCGGTTATAGTGAATTAAGTACCATGCATGAACAAGAACTAGCCCGATCAGCAGTCCGATGGATTACTGATTCTACCACTTTTCCAGACGAAATAGTGGCACAAATGTTTCTGAAACTGCCCCCAGCCGAGCAGCGACTGGTGGGTATGTATATGATCCAACACCTCATTACACTGTATGAGGGTCAACATTCTGATCCAGGTCCGTTACATGATGTCCTGAACGAGTTACTCCAGTATAGATGGAAAGGTTTAGGTACCGATTTAATTAGTGTCATTCTAGAACAGCGCCACAAATATAGAACGTTTCTGAACCCGCATTTTGTTCATATCTCACCTCCAGAAAGTAAACCGTTTTACATAGATAGACAGCATCCGTTACGAGAAGTACACCCAGTTAGGACAGCGGATGGTGAAATGCAACGAGTATTTGTTTACATTCCAGTTACCAAGATGGAACTCTTAGAGATGAAGAAATTAATTCCCTGTCACGATAAAGATCCAGCAGGGTTCCACCGAGAATTAAAAGACATGCTCCGTATGGGAGAATACACGTATCCAGATATTATTAAAATGCTAAAAGTCCTGTTGCCTGCGGGCATATACGAAAAACTCAAGGAAAAGGATTGGGAGGTGGGAGAGAAAAAGATCGATTGGACAGCTCTAGAAGCTGAAGATAAGATACGAGTACCAGGTACCGGTCTTGGAGATAAATGTAAAGAATTACCAGAATTATTGATACAAGTTTTGCCTAGATTATTAGCCACTAAAAAGGAAGACTGGGATGCAATCTCAGCCTGTAAACAGAAACAAGACGAAGACACTAGTGATTTTTATTCTAGATTTGAGAAATGTTTTATCATAAACAGTGGTCTCAAGACGAGTAGTGAGTCATACCCTCATCTTTTTGTTACTAAATTAGTCGAGAATTCAAGTCCACAAGTTAAGAATCGAGTTTTGAAAGTCGAAAGTACCTGGCAAGCTAGTACCCCGTCCCAGATGTTACAGATGCTCCAGTACCACCAGAATAGAATCAGAGAAGAGCAAGAACACGAGAGAAGACGTATGAAAGACACGAAAATGAAAGTACTAGTTGCACAATCTGTCCCACAAGACAGTCAGAAGAGGGGTCCGAATCAAGCCAGTTATCCTGCAGCTCCCGTTAAAGGGACATGCAATTATTGTAAACAGCCAGGTCATTTTATAAACGAGTGTGCAGTTCTGAAACACAATATAGCCACTGGTACAACTAAAGAAAGACCACGTCCGCCTAGACAAGAACAAGTGTCACAGACTTCTCAGCCACAGAATGCACAACAGACAGTTCCAGCACCGCAGCCTATCGCTGCAACACAGCATGTTACACAGCAGATGTACCAGTATGCACAGACAGAGTATCCAGAGTATCAAGCGTATTCATGAAACAGCCTAGAGAGGGAGGTAGGCTTGCCTCTCATCGAGATTCCTGTAGATCAAGAAGGTCCCTATGTTCACAGTCAAGTACTAGGGAAAGACAGAAAGTTTCTGATTGATACAGGGGCAAGTAGGACTACTATAAGTCACGACGAGGTTCCAGGGGCTCCGCTCTCAGGCTCTAGAAATGTTTCCCTTGGATTTTCAGGAAAGCCTATTGTAAACGAGATATCAAAGCCAGTTACTCTAGAAGTAGGTCCATTGTCCCGAACTACTGATCTATTGCTTACAAAGTCATGTCCAGAAAATATGTTAGGTATTAAGACACTGAAAGAATTAGGTGCAGTTATTTGCTGTTCCCCAGAGGGGATACGTTTGTTTTTGCGTGACTTCAAGGGTCACTATGTTTTACGAGATTTTGATCCGAGATTGTCTAATGTCCCGCAGCATCTATGGGCACAAGGTCCAACTGATGTTGGCTTTATGCAAATCACACCCCATCGTGTGACTCTCAAGCAAGGTATAGTCCTGCCACGAATCAGACAGTACAGATTGCCACCGGAGGCTGTATCAGCCTTATCCAAAATTATTGACGAGCTCATGGCTCAAGGAGTAGTTGTAGAAACTGACTCCAATGTATGTAATTCTCCTATCATTCCAGTCATGAAACGTACTGATCCAAATGCACCCCCAGTATATCGATTAGTGATTGACCTTCGAGAACTCAATAAATGTATTATTCCCCAGTACCCAGTTGTTCCAGATATTTCATCCCTATTGACAGCCATTGATTCTGAGGCAATATTCTTTACCGTAATCGACCTCAAGAATGCATTTTTTAGTGTTCCCATTCATCCAGACAGCCAGTACCTTTTCGGTTTTTGTTTAAATGGAAGGAGCTATAAATTCACACGAGCTCCTCAAGGTTTCACAGAAAGTCCAAGTATTTACAGTCAAGCACTTAAGAGACAACTAGACAATATTCACATGCCAGCTGACACTGCCCTGCTCCAATATGTCGATGATCTACTGATCACAGCCCGTTCTGAACGTGCTTGCGAGCGAGCATCACTTACAGTCCTGTATTTCCTAGCCGAGATGGGGCACAAGGTGTCCCCTTCAAAGCTTCAATTCTGTGTCCAGCAAGTGATCTACTTAGGCCACTTACTGTCCAAGTGGGGTAGGCAGTTGACACCCGATCGTATCCAGTTAATAGCGAGTCTTCCTCAGCCCAAGACACAGAAGGAGGTACGTGCTTTTATCGGCCTTACTTCCTATTGCAGACAATGGATTCCTCAGTATGCATTTCTAGCTAAGCCACTGATACAGTTAACGACACAGGAGGCAGCCGTATCGACTGTCCTCCCTTGGACATCTGAACATACACTTAGTTTCAATGAGTTGAAGAAAGCTTTATGCCAAGCTCCTGTTCTAGCTACACCGAACTACAGTAAGCCTTTTACACTTTTTGTCACAGAACGTGACGGTACAGCATTATCTGTTCTCACACAAGATCAAGCCGGACAATACAAGCCCTGTGCTTATTTTTCGAGCACACTAGATCCAGTAGCCCAGGCTCTGCCTGCGTGCCTCAAGTCAGTTGCAGCCACAGCACTAGCTATCAGACAAAGTGATTCCATAGTATTAGGACACTCCCTGACAGTACAAGTTCCACACTCCGTGGAAGTTCTTTTAAACCGAACACAGACTCAGCACTTGACAATTGCACGTTTGACAGGTTATGAATTGACAATGTTCCAGCCACACATAGAAATCAGACGCTGCAACATTCTAAATCCTGCTACACTGTTACCGTCAGTTACTTCAAATCCTGCCACACATGACTGTGTGGAAGTTGTTAACACTATGACTAAGCCAAGACAAGATCTGACAGATATTCCATTACCAGATCCCGACCTGACACTTTATGTGGATGGTTCATGTATGAGAACGAGTACAGGAGAACTAGTAGCCGCGTATGCAGTGACTACTGACACTGAAGTTATTGAAACACACCGTATTGACACCCTGTCTGCTCAAGCAGCAGAGCTAGTCGCTCTGACCCAAGCCTGCATACATGCCAAGAACCTGAAAGTTAATATTTACACAGATTCACGCTACGCATTTGGAGTTGTACACGACTTCGGAGTGCTCTGGCAGGAGAGAGGTTTCATGACTTCTCATGGAACCAAGATTCAGCATGGTCTCCTTATTCAAGCTCTGTTAGATGCAATACATTTACCAACAGCTATCGCTATCATGAAATGCAAAGCACATACGAAAGTTACTGACATTATTTCTCAAGGTAATGATCTAGCAGATCGAACAGCCAAGCTTACAGCTCAGACTCCAGACATACCAGTTAACAAGACACCGACATCCACTCTAGAACAGACTACTTGTATGACAGTTAAGGACCCTACTCAGGATGTCATAGATATCCAGTTACATGCTACTCCTGAAGAAATCAAGAAATGGTCCGAACAAGGAGGGGTCCAGACAGATCAAGGATGGTTGACGAAGGGTAGAGCCACATGGTTTCTCCCCGACTCTATGGTTCAAGTCATTATCAATACCGCACATAGTCCAGCACATTTAGGAGAAAAAGCCATGTTAGACAGTATCCAGAACATTTGGTTTAACAAGCATTTACGAGCTGCAGCCAAGCAGAAAGTCCGTACCTGTATGATATGTTGCCAGTTCAATCCAGGTAAAAGTGTCCCGGTGGAACAAGGTGGATTCCAGCCCCCTGACCACCCTTTTGAAGTCCTCCAGATGGATTATATTCAGATGGAGCGATGTCGAGGTTTCAAGTATGTCCTTGTAGTTGTATGCGCTTTGTCCAGGTGGACAGAAGCATATCCAGTCCCAGATTACACAGCCGCGACCACTGCCAAGCAGTTGGTTCGTGAATATTTCCCCCGTTATGGACTCCCAAGGGTCGTATATTCTGATAACGGCCAGCCATTCTCATCTGAACTAATGAAGCACGTTTCCCTTTTGTTAGGGTACCAGTGGAAGTTCCATTGTGTACGCCATCCAGAAGCAGCCGGTCTCGTAGAGAGACATAATCAAACCTTGAAAATCCGTATTGCCAAAGTCTGTCAAGAAAAAGGTGTAGACTGGTTAGTTGCCCTGCCAGTTGCATTGTTCTATATGCGCATGGTCGCACACTCCAGATCAGGTCTGTCCCCTTATGAGGTCGTATTCGGCCGCCCCCCGAACGTGTGGGGTACACCCAGACCCCGAAGTATTACAGATGTTTCCAGTAATATGCTGACAGATTACCTAGCTTCCTTGATGTCTGCCCTACACTCTTGTCGTTCACAGGTTGCCGCCGCATTTCCAGACAATACCGAGGTGAAACCGCATGAAATTGTTCCAGGAAGCTTGGTTCTCGTCCGGAATTTTGATCGTTCAAGTCCGCTGGAGCCTCGCTGGAAGGAGCCGAAGTTAGTCCTCCTGATCACCCGTACTGCCGTCAAGTTGGAAGGCAGGAAGGGGTGGGTGCATCTGTCACACTGAAAAACACAAACTATTGCAGGGCTAGAGGGATGTTTACCGACCGAGCCTAAGTATTATCCCCCATAGGAAACAACAACAAACTACAAACTTAGGGGTCTAGATAAGGATTCAATCGTAATCCTCTGTTCGTCAAAACCTTATCGGTAGTACAAGGGTTCGAACACAACCATAATGCTTGCAGACCAGATCACAAGATGTGAAGAACCAGTAACCAGATCATTGAGACCGGCATACCCCGATAACCAGATGCGGGGTAGCGACCCACAATCACTCGGTACTACCACATAGTTCCTTAATAAAAACAAGAACAGTATAGTATCGTCATCGCAGTCCAAACAAATAGGTCTCCTCGCAGCTATTTGTTTGGACTGCGATGACGATACTATACTGTTCTTGTTTTTATTAAGGAAGGGGCCAACAATTATTAAAGTTTTCAGGGTTGAGTTCCCTATCCTTTTTTAAGCTCACCACTTATTCCTTTTTTTCTTACACTGCACTTCCCATCTTATCAACACTATGTGGTAGTACCGAGTGATTGTGGGTCGCTACCCCGCATCTGGTTATCGGGGTATGCCGGTCTCAATGATCTAGAGACACAATACCCGATAAGGACTTCCAAATGATAATATTGATCATTACAAGACTATTGATGGGAATCCTACACCAGGGGTGACTCACGTTACTGGTTCTTCACATCTTGTGATCTGGTCTGCAAGCATTATGGTTGTGTTCGAACCCTTGTACTACCGATAAGGTTTTGACGAACAGAGGATTACGATTGAATCCTTATCTAGACCCCTAAGTTTGTAGTTTGTTGTTGCATCTGTCACACGTCAAGAAATTTCACGGACTAAAAACTGTTTCCAAGAACATTTCCAAGGATTGTCAAGATTTTAAGGACTGCCGAGATACTATTCTTAAGGACTGTCCCGCAAATGACATTGATACCAAGCCTCCCCTGTTAGAGAAAACTCCGCAGCAGGAGTATAAAAGTAAGTTACGGTCTAATAAAATAAGTCAGCCAGTTTCATTGTCTAAGTCCCCCTGGGTGAAACGGTTAGACAGGTATCTGACATGTATGGAATAGACCCCCGTAGTGAGAGAGTTAGTCAAAACTCTATCCGATGTATCGTTTTTCTAAGTTTTATATTATTTTTAAGCCTAATGGTTACCTGCACGAGCTATGCATTTCATTTATGTTTTCCAATTTCTCATGTAAATAAGTATTCTAATGCTACAGTAGAGCACACGTTTAGTGATCTGCCTCCTCACGAACTATCCTATCGCCTTGCTATGCGCAACAATTCATTCATCCGTATGTTACATTATTCACACCAGACCAGCAATGCCACTAATTGTTGGGTGTGTGGTCGACTCCCCCCTTTCCAGACACCGAAGGGAGTTCTGCCACTGTTTCCTTATCCGTTTTCACATAATGGCTCATGTGGAGCATGGTCCATGTTAACGTCATCTTCAAATGATATGTCCCTTTTGAACAGTACATGTTTTCCAGACAAGCAAGGTCTTCCCCACAGAACAGGGTTAGATCTAGAAAATGAAGTTTATAATTTGGGTAATTATTCTTCGAATTTTATGGTCCTGAATGTTCAGTCTGATCCTACTCCAGACTTACCTGCTATTTCAGTACTACCAGTCAAAGGCGAATTATGTGTCAGAAATAATGGTTCCGTACATGTAGGACATAGTGATTGTACTACTATTGTCAAGTATAGTGACAGTGGGAAATCTATTTTCAAAGCTTCACGTCATTCTTATTTTGTTTGTGGTCAGACCGCATATGTTCGTCTGCCCCTCGATTGGGATGGAACCTGTTACATTGCCTTCCTACTGCCACCAGTTTTTCTAGCCCCATCTGATTATCACAGAAACACACATCTAGTACACATTAGACATAGAAGGGAGATTGAGTCCCCGATTGTCGATCAAACTGAAACTGCTCTAGAACAGTATACAGATTTCAATAGAGGCTTCTTTTTCTTTATAGGACCTATCCAGAATAGTAAGTTAATCCGTAGATTAACCAGAACCCTTGAGGCAGTAGTGAATGAGACTGCCTCTGCTCTAGGTAACTTAACCGAAGAGCAATCTGCTATGAGATTTGTCGTGCTCCAGAATCGTCTCGTTCTTGACGTCATACTGGCCGATAGAGGAGGAGCATGTAGAGTCATCGGATCTAGTTGCTGCATTTTCATTCCTAATAACGCGCCGTCTGTTTATTCAGCTATAACCAGACTTCATAAAATTGCCCATCAGTTACACCAGAATCCAGGCACCTGGACATGGTCCGGTTGGTTCTGGAGTATAATTTCTGCCTGGGGATGGAAAGTATTGTCATTTCTAGGTATTGCAGTAGCGATCATATTCAGTTGCTGCCTCTGTATACAATGTGGCCCTGCGATTTGCGGCATTTGTGCTACCTCTTGTATTCCTAGTCCCGAGTCCCGTCCTAGATCCCGTTCCAAGAAAATTCGAGACGAGCAAATGATACTGTATGAAATGATCGATGGTATCATGAATATTGATGTTTCCTGATGGAAACGTAGTGACAAGGAGGGAATGTGGAAAAGTAAATTTTGCCATGTTCTGTGTCCCTACGTGTTCCCCATGTTATGTTGTATGTGCATGATTAATATGCATATGTATTCCCCATGATCGATTAAAGATGCAATTACAGTTGTGTCCATCTCTAGTATGCCAGTTTCCAGTTCTCGTGAAAGCTACGAGTATTAGGCCTATGTAAGGCTACGTTGCCACGCTTCTCAGTGTGCACGTTATTTTATTGTAAAGTCCCCGTTTCTAGGCCTCAAAAGGGCCCGGACTCAGATTCAGCTCCTGTCTCCTGAACCCTCTCCGAGGAGCGATACAGCCCCCACCTGTATCCCTGACCCTTCACTTACTTCCTGCCTCACAGTGCCCGGCTCGGCCTGGCTCTGCCTGCCAGTCTGCCAAGAGTATGTTATGATTCTAGTTATCAGTCCAGCTCTCCTTCTCTGCATTCCTAAGTTACTGAATCGCATCAATAGTTTCAGTCATCGTCTAGCCTTTACGTCTCCATGCAAGAGAAATACTGTATTTATGGTCATTTAATATTCCTCAACACACACTACATGTAGAATAATGCATGCACCAGTCTTAGTGTCTGTTAGCCTTTACCCTGATAACTTTTGGATTCTATCAATATGTTCTCTAAACATCAGATACTAGATAGTGTTTAGGTACATGTCGCTCTGACTCTCCAGACTTTCGTCTCTCCTTCTAGCTCAGAAGTCATAGCCCCCAGCTTCTCCTAGTAACACGTCATCGTCAGTTTGCGCGCACCACTAGGTTAGAGGTCCCGGCTCCTTAGGTAGCCCCCTCCATGTTTCCGCCCCATTTATGACATATTCTGTTACGTTTACATCACATGTCTATGTACACGCCTCTTGTTACACCTACTTTCACCCTTATCTCTCGCGACTGTTACAGGCCCCACCCACTGTTCCGCCTACTGTATGTACTGTAATGCAATTGTTTTAACTATATATATTGGTGTATTGTTATTAAAAGTCAGCGCGCTCATTCCAGATCCTGCCCGACAGCTGTCGGGGCCCCCCTGTTGGCTAGCCATCCCAGATCTTGCCCGTGCAGGTTGTCCTGTTCCTGTCCTTTATGCTGTATTAAACCTGCAAACTCCTACTACCTCGAATCTTGACTCTTATTTATTGAGCTATCTGTTATTGTTATATCCAGTCAAAAATAGAGGTATTATTTATTTATTTACCACACCCCCCACCCTCCTCCCGCCATGTTCTGGAATTCTTTTTTTTTTCAGAACAAAATGTTATTGTTTTCTTGAGAGAGATTGCAAGTAAACCACAGTACTCCGAACACCGGAGGGGCTGTGAGCATATGATCATAATGCACAGAATAGCAATCAATACAGTAGTCAAAAAGAAGCATAATTACTGTAATTCTCCCACCCCCTGCCCCGTATTAACTACCCCCTCCGGATCCCGCCCTAGCCCCGTGCACGATGTCCTCACAGGTCCAAGAAAGATACTCATTATGAAACGGTAATGCATACTTTCCCTCACCCCGGTTCTCAAAGCATCTGTTCAGTATCTACATCCCGCTGTGCTGGCGGCTCCAGCCACAATCCCCTGTACTCCGCCCATCTCTTCCATATTTTGTAGTGCTTCCTGGGGCAACCTCGGGCCTCAAACACTGGACGCTCCAGTCCCATACAGTAATCTAATCCCTTTTTCCACACTACCACCGGGGGGGGCCCTAGGGTCCTTCCAGGCGCGGGCCACATCCCTCTTCGCCACAGTATGGCCGAGGAGCAGTAAGTGTCGTTTATAGATGTTGCCACCCACTTGTTCCATTACATGGAAAAGGCCCAGCTGCGATGTACGGGGGAGCCTCCAGCCCAATACTCCATCTAAGCAGTCCCAAACACTTGTCCAGAATCTCTCCAGTGCTCCACACGACCATACTGTATGTAGGAAAGTGCCCACCTCCTGACCACATCTCAGACATTCGGGGGACGCAATCAAACCCGCTCGCCACAGTCTCTCTCTAGTGTAGTAAGCTCTATGTAGATATTTAAATTGGATGAAGCGTAATCGTACGGCAACGGCCGCACCCCTAGGAGCAGCGAGAGCCTCCCTCCAATCTTCTTCTTCCAGCTCTCTCACATCTCCCTCCCATGTGGTCCGCAATTTGTCAAGATAGGAGGAACAATGGGCAACCAACGATTGATAGATGCGGGATATTTTCTTTTCATCCAATTCTCCCGTTAATAACTTAGCTTTCAGAGGGCTGAATTCAGGTAAGGAGTCTAGTCCCTCCAGGGCAGGGGAGATGGCATGTCGGAACTGCAAGTATTTAAAGAACTGGGTTTGGGGCATGGTATATTCGTCCCTCAGTTCTTGGAATGATCTAAGGGTCGTGCCTTTCATTACATGGCCCAACGCCGAGATCCCTATTGCGTCCCAGCCGTGGAACCCCTGCAAGGACGCCAGAGCCGGTAAGCGACCATTTTGCCACAACGGGGTCTCCTCAGTCAGCCTGTTCCACCATCCCATGCTGTGAAGCGCCCGTCGCCAGATCTGAAAGACCACCTGTGTGACCACCGGGAGCCTTTTCCTCTTCCCAGCCGATTACAATAATGTATGTAGGGTGTCCGGCTCCATCAGATACCTCTCCAAGGTGTAAGCCGGGTCACTCCGATCCCCATACCACCACTCATTCAATACCAACAAGTGAGACGCCTGATAATATGACAGGACATCCGATGATGCTAAGCCGCCGCAATATGTGGAGAGGAAACAGGTGCGGAGCGCCACTCTCACTGCACCCCCGGCCCAGAGGAACTGGCCTAGCGCCGAATTGACATGGCGAAACCACTGCGGCAATATAGGGTAGGGGTGGTTCTGTAGTTGATAGAGTAAACGAGGGAGGGCCACCATCTTGAAAATGGCCGAGCGTCCATATAGATTCAAGGGCATACGGGACCATGTTTTCATGTCCCACCGGACCGGGTCCCAGACAGGAATGACATTGCGCTCCCATGAGACTCCAGGTATGTCCGTCAGGAACACCCCAAGATACTTAAGGCCTCGGGTCACCCTCTGCAGAGCCGATGCCCAGGTACCCAGCTCCGTACCGTCCCCCAGAGTCCACAGCGTGGATTTCCGCACATTTAGATGGAGCCCTGATACCTCCCCAAACACCCGCATAATTTCAAGGACCCTCGGTCCTGACCTATTGAGGTCCGTGAGGAAGAAAAGCACGTCATCAGCGTAGAGCGCGATCCTGTCCGATGGCCCGGCCTCCCATTCGAAGCCCCTCATCTGCGCGTCGATGCGCACCCATGCCACCAAAGGTTCCATGGCAAGGGCGAACAGGTAAGGCGAGAGGGGACACCCCTGTCGGGTGCCCCGTCCGATAGGAAAGGCGCCGGATACAGCCCCAGCCACTCTCACAGACGCCGTCAAGTCAGTATACAGCAGCTGTATGTACGATAGAAACTGGGGTGCAAGATTCAGGCGAGGCAGGAGTGCCTGTAAATGAACCCAACTCAACAAGTCAAAGGCTCTATCTATATCAGCCAGTAGAAGTGCCGCCTGGGTTCCCGTGGCCCGCATCATCTCCAATGCCACCTGAGCCCGCCTAATGTTGTGTCTCATTGCTCTATGCGGCATAAATCCTGCCTGGTCCGGATGGACCAAGTTAGTGATTACCGGAAGGAGGCGATTGGCGAGGGCCTTAGCCAATATCTTCGCCTCAACATTTAGAAGCGAAATGGGTCTATATGATTCATGACGTTCGGGGGGTCTCCCTGGCTTACAAAAAAACACTATTTCGGCATGCCTCCAATCCGCCGGTAGGTGGCCAGACTCCCTGGCCGCATCTAATGCTTTCTTGTAGTGCAGCCCTAATTGGAGGTGGTATTTCCTAAAGAACTCGCACGGGAACCCGTTGGGTCCTAGGGCTTTCCCTGCATTCAATTCATCGAGGGCCTTTCCTAATTCTTCTGCGGACAACGGAAGCTCAAGGCGATTTCGCTCCTCTTCTGATATCACCTGTGGCGGGAGATCCGCAAGAAATCTATCAACAGCGTCCGCTGGGAGGGATTCCCTAGGGGCATATTGTGCCGCATAATAGCGCGCAAAGCTGTCTGCAATCTCCTTGGGGGTTGACAAAGGATCCCCGGCAGTGTCTGTGCCTGGAAAGTGCCCTGGCAAAGGATCCCCGGCAGTGTCTGTGCCTGGAAAGTGCCCTGGCAGAGCCTATACAGCATCGTGCTGGACTTATCTCCCCATTGGTAGATTCTGCTCTGCGCAGCAAGCCACACCTGACGTGACTCCTCAAGGTGTAGAGATGCAAAATCCTGCTGCGCCTGCAGCATCCTTCGCTCGTCTCCATCATCCCCGGTCGCCGTGCACCGTTCTTCCAGGGCACGGATCCGATCCGCCGCCCTCTCCAGGCCCTCCCTGCGCGTCCTACGGGCTGTCGCACACCAGGCTATATCCACTCCTCGGAGTGTGGGCTTCAGTGCCTCCCAGAGGGTCACATCGCCCGCCCCGGATCCCTTATTATCTTCCCAGTAGTGGGCTATGGCCTCTCGCATGTGAGACTGGTAATCGTCCTGTTGCAGGTGCCAAGTAGAGAGGCGCCATTGAAATGGCTGCCGCTTCTTATCTAGAAGGATATTAATAGTAATGGGGGAATGGTCAGAGAGACCGCGCGGCAGTATATCCGTCGAGTCCACCCTCCCATTCCGAGTGCAGGGGACAAACAGGTAATCTAATCTTGAGAAGGATTTATGTACTGCAGAAACATATGTGTATTCCCGACTATGTGTATTTTGGTAGCGCCATGCATCTATCCAGCCCATTCCCCTCACCATGTCATTTAACCCAGTAGGGGCGCTCACCATCTGCCCACCACCGGGTCTGCAGCGATCCATCTGACCATTTATAACATTGTTCCAGTCACCCCCGATGACAGCCATCACGTCTGGAATCTCGGCCCAGATGGTGAACAGTTTCTCAACAAGTGACCATTGCAGCGGGGGAGGAGCATTCACACTTCCAAAAACCACTGGTTCACCTCCAATCATTCCTTTGACAAATACGTATCTGCCCTGAGCATCCACCCACTGTGTCGAGTGGACGTAAGACACCCTGTGGTATATCAATACCGCCACTCCCCGGGAGCCCCTAACAAAACCGGCGTGGAACACCTGTTGATATCCATAGAGCTGCAAACTAGGGGTTTTGGTGCCCAGGAGGTGTGTCTCCTGCAACAGTAGGACATCTGCCTTCTCTTTTTTCCCCTGTCGCAGCGCAGCGCCCCTCTTAATTTTATCCAGCATGCCCCTTACATGCCAGCTCACTAGTCGTAGCGATGCCCTGGGGAGCTCTGATCCGGGACCTCTAGCCGCCATCTATCGGTTGAAACTCTAATTGCCCGGGTGTCGCGAATTGTAACTGCATACATGCCCACAATAGAACCTGGTGAACCATCGTGCTGTAAAGAACTGCCCCAAACCCCCCCCATGCTCTTGCTTCCCCCCGCCCCCCACCAATCCCCAACCCAAAAACTCCTCAACTTCCAGCCTCCCCCCACCCCTATACCTCAGCAACGTTGAAGTGCCTGTCGCGGTGTAGGAGCGCTCCGACCCCCAACGGGAGGCTGGAAGCCACCCACACCAATGGATCCCCATGAACTACACACTCAACCCCCAACTTACCCCTTAGGGGCAATAAACGTCTCTGAACTCGAGGAGCATGTCCCCCAGCCAGATCATTGCCTCCCCCCATACCCATCCCCACCCCATCTTAGTTTATTTGGAACAGTGCAGCATCGGATGTGGCTAGTCCCCCATCCTTCCATTGTCTCCAGTAGGAGCTAGGAAGTGCCACTCGCCTACCACATATGATCAACTGTAGATAGTGTCCTCAGGTCCATCTCGGTATTTCAAGGATCTGGCTTCCGAATGTCTGGCGTATCAGGTCCCTCATCTCGCCCCTCTTGAGAAGGAGGACTTTTCCTGGGCCGGGACCTCCAGTTGCTCGCACTCCACGATCTCCGGGAAGGCTGCCTCGCCGCCGCCGTCGAGGATGAATCTGAATCATGACCAGGTGGTGTGTGTGCTCGGACCCTAACAGTTTCGTCGGTCCAGTTAAACACCTCCTCTGGTGTGTTGAAGAAAAGGGTACGAGATCAATACACCACCCGTAAGCGGACCGGGAAGAGCAGGGCATATTGAATCTTCAGTTCTCGCAGACGCACCTTGGACGCCGTAAAGGATTGCCGCTGCTGTTGAACGTGTTTAGTATAGTCCGTAAATATAAGGATCTTCTGATTCTCAAACATGAGGGGCTCTTTTGCACGTGCTTGCCGCAGGATAGTGTCCCGGTCATGGTAGTTGAGTAGCCGAGCTATCACAGGTCTTGGGCGAGCGCCCACCGGAGGCTTCTTGAGGAGCACTCTATGTGCTCGCTCGACTATGAAGCAGTGGGGGAGGGAGTCCGTCGGCATCCACCCCTCCAACCACTGGGTCAGGAATGCCTCCATGTTGTCTTTCTCGCAGCCTTCTGGAAAGCCAACAAATCGCAAGTTGTTGCGCCGAGCCCGTCCTTCTGCATCTTCGGCTCGGAGCACCAGGCCCTTTTGAATCCCCTCCATATTGGCCACTTTTTTCTTTAAGGTCGCCATGCCATCCTCTACCTCCGATAGTCTGGACTCGGCTTCAGTAATGCGGGTCACTGCATTCCGTAGGTCCTGGCACAAGAGGGTGACGTCAGCCCCCACCGCCCCAATCTTTGCATCCAGCATGTCTCTGGATTGCGTGATCACCGCCATAAGGGCCGCATTATCTGGCCACGATGTCTGGGGGCCTCCAGAGGCTCCCGATCCCCCGCTCGGGCCTGCAAACTTGTCCATGGGCCCCTGTTTCGAAGTCCCACCACTATTTCCTCCTCTGGTCATGGTTGGTCTCGGTCTCCCCGGGCGTGTCACTCGGCCTCTGCTGTGTCGCTGGAAGGGGGCAACGTCCCGGGATTATCGTGCTGTTCGTGTGCTCCAAGGGCGGCTGCAGTCCGACGTCAAAGTCACACCCACGGCTCACTGCCTCTAAAAGTCCCTTGTCAATGCCAGCCAGCCACTCTTTCAGTGCCACGCAATTACTCCGCAGCAGTCACAGAATGGCATCGCGGTCACCAAATGTCATGTCCCAGTGGTCCAGTGCCAGTACGGCCAGTCTCCACTGATGTGTAGTGAGAAGCTTATGATCCCTTTACGGCTGCAGCTCTCCCCAGGGTCCGGCGCCCTTCCGTTGTCAGCCGCCTCCGCACAGTCCCAGTCGGCCAGTGGGGACCAGACCGCCCCTGAAGGAAAGAGGGCCCCCTGACTGCTTCCAATTACCCCCGCGGCCCGATCCAGCTGCCGGGGGGAGGGGACCGTCAACACTCAGGACCCCCCCACCACTTGATCCTCCACCACGGCCTGGTACTGCCGCCGACCCATATGCGACTCCCTCCAATCTTCGGATGACCCACAGAGAACACAATATACTGTGGTCAAAGGCCCCACAGATGTCCCACTCCCTCTGCCGCAGCCTGGAGCATGGCAATAGCGGCCCACAGTCCGGGAGGATCCACACGCCCCACCACCGGTAGATAGTAGTTCCCCACTCACCCCTTAGGCTGCGTGTCCCGCTGCGCCCAAGACACAGTGTGTCGTGGTGGCTCCACCGGAGAGGAGGAGAGGGGGAGGTGGGGGGAGAGCACCGCTCCAGGCCGATGCCCCGATTCATCCACGGGTGTGCGCCACATCCGAGGCCCCGGCCCCCGGGCACCTGAAGGGCCGCTTCACGGAGCCTCTCCCCACGATGACTCCGCAGATCGCCGAGAGCGGGCCAGGGGCTCCGCCCGAGCCCGCCTGCCAAATGATCTTTCCGTTCCTCGTGCCCGGGGGCCAGTACCTCCACAAGGCCTCACCCAGCCCTCAGGGTCGCCAAAATCTAGGTTCCGGCTCCTGCAGTCGCACGGGCCTCACCGCCCTGAGCCCAGTGCCTCCGCTCCACTCAGGGTCGCCGCACTCAGCTGTCCAGTCGCGCGGCACAGCACCGGGCTCCCACACACCAGGTCAGCCTCCCTCCTGCCAGACGATCTCGCCACTCCCGGGTACGGGGCAGCACCTCCGCGGGGGCCCTCTCAGCCGCCGGGGCTGCCAAAATCTAGGTCCCGGCTCCCGATGATCACGTAGGCCGCACTGTTCGGAGCTCCGGATCTCTGCTCCCAGCGCTCGCCCGTCTCTCAGATTCGCCGTGTAGCTCAGCGCTGGCCTCTCAATCGGGAGACCCGTAGTTGGGGCTTTTGGGGATGGGGGAAAGGAAGGATTAGTGCAGGATCTCTGATCGGCGGGACGGAGCTGTTCTAAGCCACGTCCGCCATGCTGTCGCGCTAAGCCACGCCCCCCCTGTTCAGGCATTCTTAACCACATCAGAATATTCATTACATCCTATTACTAGTTGCATATTCCTTTAAACAGTCCTGGGCATCTACCCTATCTCTGTCCACTGTGCTAGAGTTCTGTGTATCACCGCTGTATCACAATCTCTTGCTGGTTAGGGGAGCCAGGCATATTTTCAGGGTTGGCGCTTTTGAAGGCTTCTAGCATTACATCCCATTCCATAGATATCGGACTTTTTCATAGCCCATTGGCCTCTTCTCGGCGTATGGCGGCACTTTCAGCCCCACCCCAACGCAACACTTCCCTGTGCCATGTGTGTATTGCAGGGGCTTGGCAGATTTCCATCTCATGGTAATGGATCTCTCAGCAAGTATAGGCGCCAGATCTAGGAAGAGGAGCTGAACCTTCTGCAATGACTTACGCTTATGGTGACCCAGCAGGCAGTCCTGTGTTTGGAGAAGTGTATTCTCCTCTATTAGTCATCTGACCTCTCCCCAGAATTCTTTTCAGCATGGGCATGCCCATTTCATATGAACTAAATCGGCCCCCAGTAGCTGGCATCTGGGGCATTGATGTTCTGTATTTGGGAACATCCATTGTAGACGGTGTGGTGTGAGGTAAGTGTTGTATATTGATTCTTCTTGTAATATGGCTGACAGTAGTCATCAGCCCTTCCTTAATGTTCTCACCTTCTCAGCTTCCCAGAATACCTGTGAGTGTTCTAACTTGTTCGAGAGTGTTCTACCTGTGTCAGTTGATGGTCTGGACAGCTGGCGAGGTTTATACTCAGCTGTGTCCTACAATAAATCTTCATGTAATCAACTTGAAGTATCCTGTCATTCATCACCACATCTTTTTACAACTTTTTGGTGACGTTTTCTGACCAGACCAGAGAAGAAACCATCGAACACAGTCTGAGCTACACCTCGCAAAAGAACCCACAACAGTCCATCTATCTTCTGCTAGTAATGTTACAAATGGAATGTTAGAGCTAAGATACGGCACAGATTACAGCCAAGTACTTTTAACATTCAAGCCACAGCTGCTGCCATAAATGGGAGAATCTCATGAAAAGCGGACACACATGCTGCCAAAAACGAGAGAATTGCATGGAAAAGCGGACGCACATGCTGCCAAAAACGAGGGAATCACAAGAAAAAAATGGACATATGCTGCCAAAAACGAGCGAATTACAGACATGTACGGGGAAAGGAAAAGAAGAAACAGTATTCAGGTTCTTCTACCGTGAGTCAGTTGTGTGGTGAAATTTCCGTTTGCCTGTTAAGGTCATATGATTGCCTCCGTACTGACCTGCTCTTCATCAAGACATATTTCATAATGATGACGTAATTGTATTTCTGTTGGTCTCAGCGGAGGAGCAGCGTCATTGTTGACGTTGGGTGTCCAGTGTCACTTAAGAGTGGAGAGGTAACCATTCCTTGCTGCCTGCCTGAATGAGTCATCCCGCAATGTCGCCCAACGTGAAACGTCACTGCGTGAGGTTAAGCATCCATTTTATATTTCCGTGTACTTTTGATCCCACGGTAACGGAGTTACGGGAGCTCAATGAAATGTAATAGACTTGTGTGTGTGCGGTAAGAGAGAGCGAAGATCAAGGTTTCTCTTCACGCTCAATCTCATTTTCTTGTCACTTTCGTGGGACAGCGCACGTTGCTGGATGACATTGCTGCACTCCAAAGTTCTTGCTGAAAGTATAGGTGAGCAAAGACATTGTCATTTATGTTTTCTAACCTTGACATTGTTCATCAAATGTTATTTGTTTGAATTTTTTCTCACCCAAAAACGTTCAACACGGAAGTCTGCACTCGTTTGTGTGCATTCGAAGACAGTTTATGTGTGGAATCCTTTGCAGCAGCACTATCTTGTGGCCTTTTTAAGTAATCTCATTTGCATTACAGGGCAAACTATACTTTTGTTTCAGCAAACCATATCCATTGTGGATTTGTGAGGACATTTCAGCCCAGTTCGAAGACAGTTTATGTGTGGAATCCTTTGCAGCAGCACTATCTTGTGGCCTTTTTAAGTAATCTCATTTGCATTACAGGGCAAACTATACTTTTGTTTCAGCAAACCATATCCATTGTGGATTTGTGAGGACATTTCAGCCCAGAATTGTGCATGAGGAACTAGTATACTGACAGAGAACCTATGGACAAATGTTTATTAACTAGCTAGCCGTCGGACTCTAACTATAACTTGAAGCTAATACTTAACCACGACAAAGAAGCAGAAAGGAGACTTTGGTCCCAGGAGCAGTAGGAGGGCAAAGGCCTTGGACATTATTCCACAATCTAGAAGGGACATATGTCCCAGAACCATGAGGGGACAAAGGTCTCGGATCAAAAAGCGAACAAAGGTTCTAGAAACAGGTTGGACAGTGGTCCCAGGACCAAGAGGGAAAAAAGGCCATTTAAAAAACTAAAAAAAATAAAACAAAGTATGGACAATGGTCGTGCAAGAGGGAACAAGGTTGTCCCGGAACAAGGAATGTCCCAGTACCAAGATGGAGAGCCTAGACAGTAAGTCCACACCGGGGACAAAGGTCCCAGGTCAGAGTCTGGACAGAAAGTCCACAACGGGGACAAAGGTCCCAGGTCAGAGTCTGGACGGAAAGTCCACAACGGGGACAAAGGTTCCAGGACAGAGTCTGGACAGTGAGTCCACAACGGAGGCAAAGGTCGGAAAGCCTGAATTTGGGACAAAGGTTCCTGGATTAACACCAAGGATGGACAGTGGTCCAGATTGCGTCTAAGATAGTCACATCTAGGACTATGTATCCATCTTTTGAAGTGAAAGCTTCAAGCAAAAAAAAAATACAAAAAAAATCTCTTTACATCGCTTGTGATACTGCACTTAGTAATCTTGAAGAATACCTATGTTTGGAATCTTCAAATTGTATCTAAGACTGTGGTATTTGTAAAGCACAAAGGAGTATGTTGAACTGTTTATCTTCAACTCAGAGCGTAAGGTGTTGATGGACGGAAACAGATTTGAGTGAGTTGACTGTCTCTTCCTGTTTTGCTGGTCAAAGACGGATCGGAGAGAGTGGATCTTTTCTTGTTTTGTCAGTCTAAGGGGAGTAGGTAGTGCTGGATCAATTCTTTGGTAGCAGAGTTTGGTTGCTATGGTAACTGACATGTTACATGGTAATTACATAGGATCGATGTTTAACATATGTTAAGTTTGTTGAGTTTGTTCAGTTGTTATATGTAGTCGAAAGGTTTTTTCCAGCAGTGTGAAAATTCCTAGTTGTGCCGGCAAGAGTAGTGTAACAGGCGAAGTTGCACAGTGCATTTGTTCTGTTTCAAAATAGTGGTATTGTCATATATCACTAGTGTTGTGGTCGTACAGCACAAGTTTAGGGATTCTAGGTGTGTAAGGTAAAATGTATAGTGAGGATTATCTATGAAATTCTAGCTTTTGAGTATAGGGACTTGGAGCTTATTTTAAAACTCACTGTGAAAAAAAGTAGTAGATTTTATCCAAGCTTGAGTGAAGGGTAAGGAAGCGTTGTCTATCTTACTGGCGTATGAGGTTTTCTGGTGTGGGTTAAAGTCCTTCCAAGATTCATGTATACATGGTTAGGGATTTTTCCGTTTGAATGTGTGTAAATGATTTTGTAATATTGATCGAGTCAAATTTTGAATTGTTACTTTATGTACATTCGGAGTGAAACGAGTTCGTTATTACCTTCTAGAAGGGTAGAGTAGCCTTACTTTATCAACAAATTTAAATATTCTGTGAGAATAGCGTCGTCTATTCCACGTAAAAGAATATCTGAGTGTCAGAAAAAGCTATCACTTTATTTTAGCGAAACTGACAAATGGTTTGTTTTTCTGGAGTTACTAACTGAATTTCATTGAAAAGTTTTGTTAAAATGGCGCTGTGAAAATATTTTGTGGAGGAGGGGTAAGCTCAAGGAGCGAGAGACGAGAAGCTGCAGTGGCAGTGTACGTCACAGGGTCCGCGCTGTGATTGGCTAACATACGTCACAGTAAGCGCGCTGATTGGTTCATGTGACTAAGACGAGCTGACAGCTGATTGGCTCATCCTGAAAGCAGTAATATTATTGGTTGGGCAAGGTGGTGACGTAGCTTAACCTGATTGGCTTGTTGGTGTGTTACGCGCACGGATTGGTTGGTTTTGCGGAACAACCAGGAAACATTTACGATCTATTCTAAAGTAAGCGGAATCATTTAAAAACATGGATTATTATTACATTAAAGAGAAAAAGAAACTTTCATGGTTTCAGAAATTGAAAAATAAATTGAAACCGGACAAGAAAATTAAAACGCGAGGTGGAAGATTACTTCATAAGTACAAAACACCCGCAGCTTATATGCAAGGTGAATATGGTTATCATACTTGCCTTTGGATTGAGAATTGAATGGATTATTCCTAAAATGATGGTGTTTTGGCATGGCCGGAAGATGGATCGTTTAACATTAAAGTTATGAAAAACTTAAGAGACAAAATGATGACTCTTGATCCAAAGCCTAGGCCTACACAATTTGAGGCTTTAGCTGAATGGGAGGATGAGATGTTTGAAATGGAACGAGACAATAAAGGTATAACAAGAGGTACCAGATTGGACATTAATAGGGAAACTCATGAAGATAGAATGCGTCGGTGGAGACGTGGTGCATGTGATGGTTTGTATCCAGCAAGAATTGGTGAGGTAATTAGTCAGAATAAAGCCCAAAAGAAAATAATAATGCTGAAGAAAGTGAATTAGAAGATTCAGTTTTAGAAGAGATTTATATTACAAAACCGAAAAAGCCTCCTCCTTATCAACCAACTTGTACATGGTCTTCCCCAATGGTTCCTCCAGGAATTCCCCAAGTGCTCCCCCTAGAGAAATTATTGATGAGGCATCACCCAGGTTAAATCAAAATAATGCAGAATCTCCTGAAAGAGTAGAAACAAGATCTAATTCCAGTATATCTGGTGAAAACAGAAATTATGCTGAAACCCCAGTTCATAGAAACGATACCTCAAGAAATGTAATGAGAACAGAAAGATGTGAGGAAATCCCATATACTTCAGAATATTTCCGATCAAAAGATGAATTAATACAGCAGTTAACAAAAAGCATGGAAGCAGTAACGGTACCAGTAACGATTGGACCTGTTCAACCAGTGTTTGATCAAAGGGAAATTAGACACTCAGCTTTAACTATTCCATTAAATGCAGAAATACAGAAAGTGGCTGAAAAATTTTATTCAGATTTATCAGAGATTCACCAAGAGAAAACAATGATGCCTGACTTCACTTTTAATCAAAGCTTCTCGAATAAAACTCCATCTGGTGCAGAATCTGATTCTGGAACTCCGGAGAAGAGCATTAACAAAATAGATTTAACGCAAACTCCACAAAGCTCAGAATTTAAATTACTCGATTTCGCAAAACTGAAAGCAGATTTGGAGGAACTAATTATTGGTACAATTGGACCTGACAATTTGAAGCAATATCAGGATGATGAATTATTGTTTATTTGCAAAAGTATACAATGGAAAACGAAAACAAAGTATGATCAATTAGAGGAATTAGCTGCTGAATTGGAAATTGATTTGAGTAGACAGAAAATTTTGGGAAAGAGTTACAGAGTTGAATTCTCTGAAAAAGAGATTGAGAGCATGAATACCACAGGTAGAATTATTCACATAAAAGAATTAATTGTGTTCCTAAAAAGATTAGGTGAATTAAGTAAGTGGAAAGTGAAATGGACAAAGAAAAGAGAGGAAGAAAGGAGAGAAAGAGGAGAAGTAGCAGGTCAGTTTCCAATGAGGGAAATTGCTGGTGGTGGATATGTGCATGTTCATTGGTCAAGACAGGACATTTTACTGTTTACAAATGATTTTCCTCGGCTGAGAGAAAAACCTGTAGAATGGTATCGACAGGTTGACAGATTTGTTAAGGTCACAAAAGTTCTGTGGATTGATCTTGATGGATTCTTTGACATAGTTGTCCCGTCAGATCTTTGGACAGAATGTAAAAATTCTACAGATTGGCCCAAAGAAGAACCTGCTCGAGATAAGGTAACAGGTGCTCCTTCAGCAGATGTTAGTAATCTGTACGATAAAGTAATTTTCTGGTTGAAAAACAAGATTCCCCCAAAAGAAATTGACTGGGTTAAAATAGATAGAACAAATCAAGAGCCAAAAGAATCAGTACATTCATTTTATGAAAAATTACTGCTAGTATTGAAGCAATACAGTGGTTATGAAAAATTGAGTGAGAAGGACATGAGCCACTTTATTTACAGATTTGTTTATAGCTTAAGACCTGAAATTGGTGAAATGATAAGGTCTGGAATAGTTGGCTGGCAATCACTTTCGGTTGATGACATTTTGAGAAAAGCAAAATATTGTAGTGATGAAATAGATGCAAAACAGAAGAAGCTTAAAGAAAAAGCTATGTGGGCACAGGTAAAGGTAGCTGAACAGCAGATAGCAACCCTAGAAAACAAAACTGTTCATCAGAATCAAGGAAAATGTAAAAGTAATAAGCCTAGAATAATGGGAAATATTGAAGAATTAAAGCAGAAACTCCCATGTTTTAATTGCGGCGAAATTGGACACTGGAAGTGCGAATGTAAAAATCCGCCCAGAAATTTTAAAAATGCATCATTAAATCCACAGATGCAGAATGAGATAAATCTGCAGCAACAGCTACAGCGACAGGTAGTGAATCAGCAGAGTCAGATTCCACAACTGCCACTTCTAAATTGTATAAATGTGCAGAGATACAGTACAGAAACGGTATTCTGCGGAGGTGAACAGGTAAACAGATCACCACGAGTGAATGTGTCAAATGTTTCAGAACAGTATTTGTTGAATGAGAATGGAGGGAGTGATTCTGATGATTACTTATGACGGTGCCTGAGAGAGGAGGAAGAGTGTGTGCTTGGATCCACTCTTGAGGTAGATCAGGCTGGTCCATTTGTAAATGGGAAGGTGAATTATGTAGAAATCACTTTTCTTGCGGACACTGGTGCTACCCGTTCTACTGTTAGATCAGTGGAAATAGAAAACCTACCTCTCTCGGGTGACAAGATTCAAGTAGTTGGAGTAGCTAATCAGCAAATTAAAACAGATTTAACAGAACCAGTTAAAGTTGAAATTGGCAAATTTAAAGACAAGCACAGATTTGTAGTCTGTAACAGCAGTCCTGCAAACTTGTTAGGAAGAGACATACTCTGTAAGATGAACTGCAAAATATATTGCTCACCGGATGGTATAGAGCTTCAAACGCAAGAAGAAGATGGGCTTTACAGATTAAAATGTTAATGGTTGAAGCAGAGGAAAGTAAATTATTTCCTGCATTTGATAAAAATAATCTGCCTGAGGAATTAAAAGAGACAGTCATGCTAAAATTTGGGATCTCACAGGAAGTGTAATGGGTTTGATGAAAAATGTAGACCTAGTTAAAATTACAGTAAAACAAGGAGTAGATTTGCCAAACATTCCTCAGTATAAGATGAAGGCGGAAACTATTGAAGGTGTTATACCTGTAATCGAAAAATTCATAAAACAAGGTGTTCTAAAATAAATTGAGAGTAGCCCATGCAATTCACCGATTATGGGAATTAAAAAGCCAAACGGAACTTTCAGGATTGTTCAAGACCTGAGAAAGGTTAATCAGATAGTTCTTCCATGTTGCCCAGTTGTTCCAAACCCAGCAGTAATTCTTTACCAGATTCCGCATGATGCTTGAGGCTTTGCAGGGGACGAAGTTAGCTTTTAGGATTTAGTCAGTTTATACATTCTTGAATTATCTTGCAGATATTATTTTGCCTTTGTTTCTGTTTTCTTTACAACCTCTTGCAATTTCGAGGCGTTTTCTAGGTAAGTTAGAGGTATTAGTTACGAGGTCTTTATATAACGTCTTTAGGGTTTCATTTTACTTATACTACATCTATTTATGTTTGTTTCAGTACGATGGTGTTACAATACACCTTAAGTTATATTGTAACCTGAAACGGATGCTACCGCTACATTTTTGAAGCGATTTAACCAGGACGTCTGTGGTACGCAAATTTTCCACTACGTGATATTCCTATTATTCATTTGTATTACTGACTTGAGGACTGCGTTATGAATAGGATCTTATGATACACCGGGCACTCATGTTTGTTGCATGCTACAATAAATTTTAGACCTGAGCATTTCGCTACCACCAGGGTTGTATGACACATATGCAGATGTGTTCATTTATCAAAGAATGATATTGATTTATATATTAGGTTTATTCGTCAATGATCTTGGATAAGCAAGTTCATGCTCCCTTATGGATGACGACAGAGCTATTATGTGACCACCCTCCAACCTGTTAATAGTGTCTCATTATTATCCAATTTTCTCACATAGGTTGTTCACTTTGTTTCATATATTTTCTTCTTGCTCGACTATGGATTAATCTTAGTTAATCACTGGTGAGTGTTTGTTTATATTGACTCTTCGTCATATCGATATTGAGCATGTATTTCTGATGCTTTTTACTTTTGTGTTACAGAGTTTAAATACGATTGGTCTCTCCAGCCAATTTATTATGGTGCCATTCATGTAGATTTTACTAGGATAATTCTACATTATTTGCATATTAGGTGAGACTTACGTTTGTCCGAGGCTGCTCAATATATTGCTTAGTGATCACTTGAGTGACCATGTTAAACGTATTATCCAATACTATATTATTAATACTGGTGCTCATTTACATGGCTTTTATCTTCATTTACTCTATAGAACTTATGGTTGGGGAGTCTCACTATACACTTATCCAGCCGCAAACTTTATATCTACGGTACCGGGCAATCTGACTAAAGCTTTTTCTGGTGAGAAGCTTTGACTGATATAACATTCTCTTGGTGTCTATTTGACCATTTCTAGATTACAACAATTGTTTGAACTGAATGAGACTGCTCTAGTAGTGACAATTTCTCTTGTTATTGACAATTGTCCTTTATAACCAAATCTACAGGATATTGCCTTAGAATTACTTATTTTTATCTTATACATACATATAATTTTGTCTCCATGCATTTAGGAGCTTCGTGGTTTACTGCTTCTTTTACGTGATTTGACAACATACGTGCTGTAATTTTCTATTTCATTAGGTCAGTTTGAATTTGGATACACTATCCTTCTTGGGGGTTATCGCAATTCTACAATTTTTCACTTTGGTCCCATACGGGAGTTCTATTATGTTTTACTATATTCACATCTCTGGTGTTTTAACTGGGGCTTTTCACTCTTGAGTTATTTATACTTTTATTATTTTTTCTTTCTCTCTCTCTCTTCCTTTTAATTCACCACTTGATATATGTGGTTTCTTGTCTTGGAGCTCTTCTCTTACTTCACACATTTAGTTTGTTTTCCTTGGTATATTCTTTATATATGGCACTTTATGATTTTCATTATTAGTTTAGTTTTTCGTTTAGGCCCTTCTTCTCACATTTGTTAAAGATTTAAATTGTTCGAATTTTGATACTTATGTATATTATTTTCATCATGTCTTTACAGCCTTGATAAAGTCATTATACCAATTTAGAGTACGGACGAAACAAGTGTCGGCTGTCTTTTTATCGATTTGGAAAATCAATTTTAAGAATCAATAAAGAAAAAGAAGATACAAAATATGGACTCTACTGATCTATTTGTCCTGTACCTTATGAGAATTTGCTGACCTCACTTGGATTAAGAGCTGTCTAGACTTTATATTACATTAGTCTTATATATACATGTATTGTAGGATTGTGCTCTCCTGACCACTCTTGCCTTTATGTTTACTTGTCAATCTTTTGGCTTGACAAGTTGTGTTCCTTCCTGGTAGTGGGGGATTTTGGTCTAACAAGCACTCCATCTTTGATATTGAGAAAGATTCTATTGACTGTCCAGTACTGTTTCCTATTTCACTGATATCAGTGTATGTGCGGTTTTTTTCATATCTTTGGAAACACCACTACCATTCTTTGTATGTACTATTGTTACGTGTATACCTGCACTCACTTTCTCTGGACTCTGGGCTAACTACTAATATAGTTTGCCTACATACTTTAAGACCCCATTATTTTAATGGCGGGTTTTGATGATGACCGTGATAAATTATTCAACGACATATTCTCAGGACAGGATAAACAATTACCCAAGTCTACATCAGTTGAAAATACTCCACAGGGCCTTAAACAATTGTTTATCAAACTAGAAAGACTCCGCAAAGCTGAACTCTCACGATGGTGGGATCTTACTACACTGAAAAAATACATTGAACTTAAGCAAATACCTAGAGGTCTTAGAGTCATCATATTCCCCACCTTTGAGGTCTTGGACCCTGACCTTCTCCATGAATGGGAGTGTCTCATCTCCTCATCCTCTTATGGGATGATGGACCTGCTAATAAGACATGCAGAAAGAAAAAGAACTAAACTACTAGAAGAAATAGAACTAATTGAGAATGAGATAAAAAATTTAAATCTCCCTGATAATACAGAAAAGAACTTTAAAATCTTGAAAGAAGTTCTTAATGCCCATCAAACTCATCTCAGAGAGAGAAAAATTTGTAAGCTTAAGAGAGATGATAACGACTATAAAAATGGTTGCATCTTCACTTTCGCTAAAAAATATGATGATGTTAAACCAAGAGCAGGAGTCAAAGACTTACAAAGCAAGAAAACACCAGAACAAAAAACAATTAGTGATTCAGATGCGTCCAGCATCACTAGCGAAGCGAGTGAAGCTAGTAGCACCACCCCTTCCACCTCAATTCAAGAAAATACGAATTCTAACAACAAGTCGGATTTTTTATCAGAACTGGAGCGTTTCAGGAAGGGCACGAGATTACGATTCAATCAAAGAACATTGCCAAGAAGAGAACTAGGAGGGGAGGGATCAAACACAGACCAATAGGGCGACAAAAGAGTCACCAGATCAGTGTCCAAGAACCAGAGGAAGTGATTGAAGGTACTACCTTATCCAGTGTTACGAATGATATCAGTGATAATAATGACAATGTTTCAATTATTAATCTATCTGGATAAACACTTGATGTACATTAAATAGGTATTTTGAACAAAGGTTTAAGCTTTTGTCCTCTTTCAGATCCAGATTTTGTACAAATTCATGCAGACTTGTTTAGGTTTGTTCGCGGATTGAAATTAAAAAAAATTTTGCAAACAAAACCAATGATTGTCCTATACCTATATATAATACTGCCAGATGTGGTCAAACTATTGAAGATATTGAATTAACTAGATTGCTGATGTCATTGGATGAGAGCACTGATGGGTTACCGAGTATGGAAGACGTTCTGACTGATCTTAATATTGTCACAGATTCTCAAGTTAATAGTGGACTTAAAAACAAATCCACCTTTACCCCCATCTTGTCCCCTGGTAATATGATTGATTGCTTTTACAAAGCAGTAACATCTGTGTTCTACAAATTGGAGGACAAATTCCAAAAAAAGCCTTGGAAATTCAAAGACAATCTATCTACTGGAGAAAGGGATGCTTTAAAAAAAATGAGAGGTTATACACATTTAACTATCCGTGAGGCAGACAAGGGAGGTAACATTGTCCTGATGGACAATGACCTCTAATTTGATGAAATAGAAAGACAACTATCTGATTCCAAGTCCTACACATTGATATTACATGATCCCATGATTTTTGCCATTCCAGCTATTGAAAGAACTCTTCGTTACTGGTTCAGCAACGGATTATTAACTGACATGGAATTCAAATACTTATTCAATCCTACACCCAGGGCAGCATATATGTATATACTACCCAAGGTCCATAAGAGCATGACTCGCCCTCCGGGTAGACCAATCATTTCGGGCATAGGGGGACTTACAGAACACATTTCTGAATATATAGATATATTCTTAAAACCCCTCGTGTTCCAACTTCCCGCTTACATCTAAGATACGAAAGATCTGCTTAACAAATTGGAACAATTTCCTTGGTCTGATGAATATACATTAGTCACTCTTGATGTTAACGCATTATACACGAGTATACCATTAGACAAAGGCATGGGGGCGCTCAGATTTTTTCTATCCAAAAGAATTGCCTCACTATATGATCATACCAGAATGCTTCTTGAACTAACTGAATTAACATTAAACAACAACTATTTCCAACATAGATCTGTTTGGTACAAACAACATTCGGGTGTGGCAATGGGGGCTAAATTTTCCCCTTCGTTTGCCAACCTGTATATGTTTTTTTTTCGAACAACAGCACATTTGGAAGGACGGCCCCCATCATCTAACCAATAACATCATTTACTGGGGTCGTTTAATTGACGATGTCCTACTTATTTGGAGTGGAGACACAGATTCTCTTGTCCAGTTTGTAGAACATCTTACAAACAACGACTATAATTTCACATTTACTTACTGCTATGACAAGAAGGAAATTGACTTTCTTGATGTAACATTTTATGTCAAAGACGGAACCCTACAAACGAAATTGTTTCGATAAACAACAGCGTGCAATTCTGTCTTGCATGCAAGCAGTGCCCACCCCACGAGTCAAATTAATGCCATCCCCTTTGGTGAGATGACTCGAATAAAACGTAATTGCAGTACTGATAATGACTTTCATATTGAGTTGAACAAACTGACCAAACGCTTTGCCAAAAGGGGTTATGGTTCTGAAATTTTGATGAAAGCTTCTACTAGGATCAAACAATATAAACGCAGTGATTTACTGAGAAACAAAAAGAGAAAAAATAATTCCACAAATCGGGGACATGTAGCATTCATTACTCAATATCACGGCCATAGTAATGAGATTTATAACATACTACGCAAACATTGGCACCTACTCCAACTGGACAGAGATATTGATCCATTCATCAAAAATAAACCTCTTATTACATACAGAAGGGGCAAAACTCTACGCAATTTGTTGGAATCAACAAGTTGCAACATCAAGACTGTGGCATCAAATAATTGGTTCCCTCCAAAACCAAAGGGCTTTTACAGTTGCACTATGTGCAATGTTTGTCAATTTGCTTGCAACAAAACAATGACCTTTTGTTATAACACCAATAAGACCTACCAAATTCATGAATTCATCAATTATAATTCGAAATTTGTTGTTTATTGCATAGTATGCCAATGCAAACAGATTTATGTAGGGAGCACCATCCGTCCCCTTAAGGAACGAATACAAGAACACATTAGGGCCATTGGCAATAATACCTCCAATTATCCATTGGCAGCACACTACAACATAGAACATAGATCATCTGAACTAATTAATATTAGATTCCATGGAATTGCCGCCCTTAAACATGATTCACGTGGTGGCAACAGGGTAGCTGCCCTTAGAAAACTGGAAACACAATGGCTCATCAAATTGAGAGCGGTAGATCAGGGATTACATGTAGATAGAGAAATGCATGTCTTTGTGTAAAAAATCCTGATCATGGACGTTTATATGCTCTCATTGACATCATATTTTCTTTTGAATATATCTGTCAACAATTAGATTTCTACACCACTGTAATATGTAGTACATCCCTTCATGCCCAAATACAACCAACTTTTCTCCCTTTCCTTTCAGTTTGATGCTCTATGGTTATAATTTGAGAGACCATTCCATCTAAATCATTATGCATCGATGTTTGCTAGAATTTGATACAAATCTTGCTTTTAGCCTTGATGCAATCGATGGTGACTTATATCTATACACCTCTCTCCTCCTGTTCTTATAATTGCTTTAAATTGTGTACATATTCTTTGTAGTATGCATATCTCTGTGAACATGAATGATTATACAGTTACTGTTCTTGTGCTTTACAGTTAAACTATATTATGTTTCAAGGATTAACTCTGTCATGACAATACGTACTTATGAGATATAATCCAATGCACTTATACAATGTATCGAACGGATTTGTTTTTACTGTTATACCATGATAATTTATGATATGATTTATTATCGTCAAAGTACCTCATCAATTACTTTATTCCTTGCACCTGGGCTACACTATACCTATCTATACTAATTTTTCTTTTTGTTACTTTAACACTTGGCTCTTTAATTTACGTTAATTTTGATTTTCATTATGTCTATTATACATTCGGGCTAGAGGCTTTTGTTTGTAATGATTTCTCAACTCTCGTTTCATTTACATATATAATTTCCCACTTTGGAAACGGTCATTACATATCGTAAATACGATATGGTGGCTGAATGACTTGCATCACTTGCCAACTAACCGCATTACATACTTGCAAAACATTTGGCAGGCTCAGCTTAATACTAAGTTTACTGGGCTTATTACACTTAGTCCTTCCACTCCAAGATGGCAGGTAGGTTTCTCAAAGCTTGAGCGATTTCAGCTTTCCGCCTGAGTGACTCCAGTCTTCTTTTTATTTCGATTGCTGTGAGTGGGATTTCCGGTTTCGCTTCGATTGATGTTAGATTCCGCTTCCGTATATATTTGCTCGTTTGGTGGGTATCAGCCGCTTACGGAGTGCCCTTATCAAGTGGTGCCACCTCTTTCAGTACTGTAAGCGGGGATTTGCAGGGGACGAAGTTAGCTTTTAGGATTTAGTCATTTTATACATTCTTGAATTATCTTGCAGATATTATTTTGCCTTTGTTTCTGTTTTCTTTACAGCCTCTTGCAATTTCGAGGCGTTTTCTAGGTACGTTAGAGGTATTAGTTACGAGGTCTTTATATTACGTCTTTAGGGTTTCAATTTACTTATACTACATCTATTTATATTTGTTTCAGTACGATGGTGTTACAATACACATTAAGTTATATTGTAACCTGAAACGGATGCTACCGCTTCTTTTTTGAAGCGATTTAACCAGGACGTCTGTGGTACGCAAATTTTCCACTACGTGATATTCCTATTATTCATTTTTATTACTGACTTGAGGACTGCGTTATGAATAGGATCTTATGATACACCGGGCACTCATGTTTGTTGCATGCTACAATGAATTTTAGACCTGAGCATTTCGCTACCACCAGGGTTGTATGACACATATGCAGATGTGTTCATTTATCAAAGAATGATATTGATTTATATATTAAGTTTATTCGTCAATGATTTTGGATAAGCAAGTTCATGCTCCCTTATGGATGACGACAGAGCTATTATGTGACCACCCTCCAACCTGTTAATAGTGTCTCATTATTATCCAATTTTCTCACATAGGTTGTTCACTTGGTTTCATATATTTTCTTCTTGCCCAACTATGGATTAATCTTAGTTAATCACTGGTGAGTGTTTGTTTATATTGACTCTTCGTCATATAGATATCGATATTGAGCATGTACTTCTGATGTTTTTTACTTTTGTGTTACAGTGTTTAAATACGATTGGTCTCTCCAGCCAATTTATTATGGTGCCATTCATGTAGATTTTACCAGGATAATTCTACATTATTTGCATATTAGGTGAGACTTACGTTTGTCCGAGGCTGCTCAATATATTGCTTAGTGATCACTTGAGTGACCATGTTAAACTTATTATCCAATACTATATTATTAATACTTGTGCTCATTTACATGGATTTTATCTTCATTTACTCTATAGAACTTATGGTTGGAGAGTCTCACTATACACTTATCCAGCCGCAAACTTTATATCTACGGTACCGGGCAATCTGGACTAAAGCTTTTTCTGGTGAGAAGCTTTGACTGATATAACATTCTCTTGGTGTCTATTTGACCATTTCTAGATTACAACAATTGTTTGAACTGAATGAGACTGCTCTAGTAGTGACAATTTCTCTTGTTATTGACAATTGTCCTTTATATCCAAATCTACAGGATATTGCCTTAGAATTACTTATTTTTATCTTATACATACATATAATTTTGTCTCCATGCATTTAGGAGCTTCGTGGTTTACTGCTTCTTTTACGTGATTTGACAACATACGTGCTGTAATTTTCTATTTCATTAGGTCAGTTTAAATTTGGATACACTATCCTTCTTGGGGGTTATCACAATTCTACTATTTTTCACTTTGATCCCATACGGGAGTTCTAATATGTTTTACTATATTCACATCTCTGGTGTTTTAACTGGGGCTTTTCACTCTTGAGTTATTTATACTTTTATAATTTTTTCTTTCTCTCTCTCTCTTCCTTTTAATTCACCACTTGATATATGTGGGTTCTTGTCTCGGAGTTCTTCTCTTACTTCACACATTTAGTTTGTTTTCCTTGGTATATTCTTTATATATGGCACTTTATGATTTTCATTCTTAGTTTAGTTTTTCGTTTAGGCCCTTCTTCTCACATTTGTTAAAGATTTAAATTGTTCGAATTTTGATACTTATGTATATTATTTTCATCATGTCTTTACAGCCTTGAGAAAGTCATTGTACCAATTTAGAGTACGGATGAAACACGTGTCGGCTGTCTTTTTATCAATTTGGAAAATCAATTTTAAGAATCAATAAAGAGAAAGAAGATACAAAATATGGGGCCCGATTCACATAACTAACTTAAGACAAAATCCTAAACTTACTACTTTTGGTATTCACAGAAGTTAGGATTTTGACTTAAGTTTGTCTTAAGACAGACTTAAGACAGACTTAAGTTAGGATTTTGTCTTAAGTCTGTCTTAAGTCTGTCTTAAGACAAACTTAAGACAAAATCCTAACTTCTGTGAATACCAAAAGTAGTAAGTTTAGGATTTTGTCTTAAGTTAGTTCTGTGAATCGGGCCCATGGACTCCACTGATCTATTTGTCCTGTACCTTATGAGAATTTGCTGACCTCACTTGGATTAAGAGCTGTCTAGACTTTATATTACATTAGTCTTATATATACATGTATTGTAGGATTGTGCTCTCCTGACCACTCTTGCCTTTATGATGCAGAATGGTACACAGTCATAGACCTCTGTAATGCATTCTTTACTGTTCCATTGCATCCAGAAAGCCAGCAAATTTTTGCATTCAGGTTCCAGGACCATATTCTAGCATGGTGTCGTATCCCTCAATGGTATACAGAGAGTCAATCTATTTTTAATCAGTTGTTAAAGAAATCCTTGGAGAATCTAGATTTACCTGGAAAATCGACATTAGTGCAGTACATTGACGACCTCCTTGTAGCTGCAAAAACAGGAGATAATTGTATTACATATACCATTACTCTTTTAAATCATTTGGCAGATGAGGGACATAAAGTGTCTCCTGCAAAATTACAGTTTTGCAAACAAGAAGTGAAATACCTAGGTCACAGAATTGCAAAAGGAATCAGGCAAGTGACAACTGAAAGAATTAAAATGATTCAGGGAATGCAGCCTCCAAAAACACAGAGACAAGTCAGAATGTTTTTAGGAATGGTTGGTTATTGTCGCCAATGGATTAGTGGATTTTCAGTAATTGCAAAACCACTGCAGAGATTGACAAAAGCAGACATTAAAGACCCGATTATTTTATCAGAAACTGAGTTAGAAGCTTTTGAGCAATTAAAAAGAAGTCTGTGTGAAGCACCTGCTTTAGGTATGCCAGATTACGAAAAGGAGTTTGAGCTGTATTGCAGTGAAAGAGAAGGATGTGCATTGTCAGTTCTAATTCAAAGACATGGAAAACTGAGAAAGCCAATAGCTTATGTCTCAGCAGTTCTTGATCCTGTTGCAAAAGCATTACCTGGCTTCTTAAAAGCAGTAGCTGCAACAAGTGTAAGCCTTGAACAGAGTGAGGGAATAATAATGGGATACCCTGTAAAAGTATATGTACCCCATTCAGTTGAAATTCTTCTTACTAGAAGCAAAACTCAGCATTTGACAAGTAACAGGTTTACTAAATATGAGAAGGTTATTCCGGGATCAGATAACGTTTCGATAGCAAGATGTGTGAATTTAAATCCTTCCACATTATTGCCTGATGGTACTGTAACAGAAATCAGAAATGAAAATGACATTGATCACGAATGCTTAGGTGTTTTAGAATATTGTACAAAACCAAGGCAGGACATTAAAGATGTCCCGTTAACTGAATCAGATTTTGTTTATTTTGTTGATGGTTCATGCTTGAGAACAGATGAAGGTGTTTTGAGAGCAGCATATTCTGTCTGTACAGTTGCAGATGTAGTTGAAGCCTCTTGTCTCGAAGGAATTTGTTCAGCTCAAGTAGCAGAATTGATTGCTTTGATTCGTGCATGTGAAAGGGGTCAAACTTTGAAAGTTACCATAGTGACTGATAGTCAGTATGGATATGGCGTAGTCCATGACTATGGCCAGCTCTGGTCTCAAAGAGGTTATTTAACTTCTGCCGAAAATCCAATAAGAAACGCTGATTTGATTAAAAGGTTAATTGATGGAATTCAGCTACCAGAGAAAATTGCTGTTGTGAAATGTACAGCGCACAGGAAGGGTGAAGACTATATAACAAAGGGAAGCGCTTATGCTGATGAAATTGCGAAGTTTTGCGCGAAAAATAATATGTCAATCAATCGGGAGAAAAACAATGAACATGTTTTGAACTCACTTATGCTAACATCTGTAGTTGAGACATGGCAAGGAGTTAAAGATTTACAGGATGAGGCAGAGGATGAGGAAAAAGACAAATGGTTAAAAGCAGGTTGCAGACAGCGAGAGGAAGATGAAATTTGGGTTTACAAAGATGACAGACCAGTTATGCCAGATAGCATGATTGCTGACATTTTTTTTTTTTTAAATTATATTTTATTGCAGAGTTATAAACAGTAGGAAAAAGTAAACAGCCAGTGCACTTGTGGGCCCCCCCCAGCCAATAACAGTTCACAGTTGTACACAGCCTTTTAGCCCGCATCCCGGAGGCCGGGCGGCATATCAGATCGCTCTAGAGGAGCACAGCACAGTGTACGTCCCATTGGAACCCTGGCATAAGGTCGTCCTACGCATCTGCTTTTACCCCCCCACCCACAACAACACCATTCCCGTCAGCCATCCCCGCAATATCAACACAATAGCCCCCATCGGGACCTGCTCTAGGCTATTCGGCCTTCGTGACAGGCCGTCCCATCCACCCAGTCCGCCCGCCGCTCAATACCCCTTGTCCCAGTGGACCCAGGCCTCCCTCAGCAATCCTCCAATGGCTTCCGGCCCCCCCAAACCCCTCTACAACTAACCCCCCAACACCCCCCCCCCTTGGCAACTGCTAAGGTGTGTGTTTCACTCAACCGAACTGGATGGTTCCATTACAGTGCACATTGACATATTACTGTGTTCGCCCCGTGGTGTCCATCGGCTTAGTCCTCGCCGTCCCCATCCTCAACCAAAGCATCACGCAGAGCCTGTACCACTAACTCCCATGCACGCGCCGCATCCAGAGCCTTCTCATTCCCTAACTTCACTGCCTGCTTCATCCGGAGCACGCTCTCGCAGTCAGACCATCGCAGCAACTCATTCTTCCATCTACGCAGTGAGGGACCCCCCCTGGCCTTCCAGTGCCACGATATTTCCCTTTGAGCCAATATCAGCCCCAGATCTATGAATTTACTGGTCACCTTGGTGTGCTTAGTATGCGGGAACCAGAGCAATAGACACGTCGCCATGTCGAACTCCACCTCTCTGTCAGTCACTTCATTCAGGAGTTCCCCTACCTCTGCCCAATAAGTCCCTAGTCGTGGACACCCCCAAAACAAATGGTCCATGTCCGCCCCAAGGGACGAGCACCGGGGGCAACAGGCATCCAGCACCCGAAAGTGCCGCTGTAATTTCTCTGGAGTTAGGTATGCCCTGTGGAGCACATAAAAATGGACCTGCTGAAAGCGCGCGTTCCTGGTGCCCTTCCACGTGCGTCGCAGGATATGGCCCCATGCCGTGTCCGGTATGGGCCGGCCAACGCTCCCCTCCCATTTAGCCTTGAGCCCATGGAGTGGTTCCAGCCCGTCGTTCAGCATCCTATTATGGAGGCACGTCACAGCTTTGAACGTACCAGCCGCCATCACCACATATTGGCATGCCATAGTCGTCGCCGGTTCCAGGAGCCCCCCTTTCCAGTGCTTCTGCATGGCAGCCACTACAGCCGCGTGTAGGAGGAAGCCCCCCTCAGGCAGTCCGAACTGGTCCCGGAGCACATCGAACGGTGCCAACGCCCCATCGACATACAAGTCACCCACCACCTGTAATCCCGCGTCCTCCCAATCTATCAACGGGGACCAATCCCCTCCGTGCGGCAAAGCCGTCAACATCCCGATCGGAATCTCCGGGGCATAAGGCCGCGACGCCTTCGCTCTCCGGAGGCTCCTCTGCCAGCACAGTCGGAGCGTCCGCTCCTCCATGGTGAGGGCCCGTAAGTCGAGCCGTTGCTGCATAATGATGTACGACAGCACGTGGCGCTGTATCCCCCGTCCCCGGTCCTCTTCCGGCCCCCTGAATACCCTGGCCACGTTCTGCGTAAGGACCTGCAATTGCGCCGCTAAATAATACAGCTCCAGGTCGGGCACGGCCATGCCCCCCTCCAACTTGGGGCGAAGTAGCGTGCTTAAGGCTATCCTGCGACGGCCATGCCCCCACAGAAAGCCAATAAACATCGACCGCAGTTCCCTAAACACCCCCTGGGGAATCCAGACAGGGAGCGTTCGGAAATAATAAAGGAAGCGGGGGAGCGCCACCATCTTCAACAATGCTATCCTGCCCAGTACAGTCAGCGGGAGGGTCGACCAGAAAGACAAGCTGCCCCGCAGGGACCGGACACAACGGCCAATGTTACCCTCTAAAAGGTCATTAGCCGAATGATAAATGCGGACACCCAAGTAGGTGATGCAAGAGGGTTCCCACTCCACCCCCAGATCGTCGCTAGGGGCTGGCGATCCCGCTCTCAGCGGAAACACACAGGTCTTCGCCCAGTTGACCTTAAGGCCCGACAGTCGGCCAAACTCAGACAACAGATCCATCGCTCCAACCAGGGCCCCCGAAGTGTCAGCTAGGTACAGGAGCAGGTCATCCGCATAGAGCGATATATAATGCCATCGCCCATCACTCACGATTCCCGCGTAACGGTCGCCGGACCTCGCATGGACCGCCAAGGGTTCCATCGCCAGGGCAAACAACAGAGGGGAGAGAGAGCATCCCTGTCGTGTACCTCTGCCCACCGGATACGCGGCAGATATCATGCCGCCCAACCGAACTCTCGCCGTCGCCGAGTCATACAAGACCCTCGTCCACCTCCGAAACCCATCTCCCATGCCAAACCGCTCCAGCACTCCATCCAAGAAAGGCCATTCCAAACTATCGAAGGCCTTCTCGATATCCACGGACAGAACCGCCGGCAATCCTTCCTCGCCCAAGATGGCGTCCATTAGTCCCACCAGGCGGCGGATATTCATCGCCGTGCTCCTCGCGGGTATAAACCCGGCCTGATCCCTGTGCACCAGACCCGTCATGTGCGGTGCCAGTCTAGTGGCTAAGATGCGACTCAGGATCTTGTAGTCCACCGTCAGCATGGACAGCGGACGATACGACCTCACGTCCGCGGCATCCCGGCCAGGCTTGAGGAGTGGCACTATCAAGGCCTCCCGCATGGAGGCAGGCAATGTCCCCTTCTCGAAGGCCTCCGTATACACCACCAGCAACCTGGGTGCCAGAGCGTCTACATAGTGCTGGTAAAACTCGATTGGGAATCCATCCACCCCGGGTGTCTTGTTACGGGCCATATGCTTGATAGCCGCTCGAATTTCCGTCAGCGTGACCGGGCTACCCAGGTCCTTCGCGTCATCCTCGTTCAATACCGGAAGCGGCCTCCCCCCCAGGTACTCCGCAATGTCCCAAACCCCCGCTCCCAGCTGACTCCGGTACAATTCCTCATAGTAACCCCTAAAGCGGTCCAATACAGCTACCTGAGAGTACACCATCTCACCCCGCGCGTCAATAATGCTGAGGATCGGGCAACCCCTCAGTTCCGGGCTAGCTAATCTGGCTAAGAGGGTACCCACCTTGTCCCGACCTGCGTGTGCCCTAATAATGTACTGCCTATAATCATAGCATCGCAAACGTTCCGTCTCCGCGGCCACCGTTTCCTTCGCTTCCAATAACTGGGCCTGTAAACCCGGCCTGGTTGGCCTACGGCGCTCCAGGTCCCTCAAAGCGTCTTCCGCTCTTATTAAGTCATTCAGCACAGTCGTTCGAGCATTCGAAAACCTGCCCAGGCACACCCCTCGCACCACCACTTTCATTGCATCCCATTCAGCAGACCTGCTCGTCGCCGTTCCTTCATTCACACCGAAATAACTATCAATGCCCTGCCGGACCGCATCATCGAACACAGAATCCTCTAGCGTCTCCGGGCGAAGCCGCCATGTTGGTATTGCGGAGCGCTCCCTCTGCCACTGTATATGCACCAATAGGGGGTTATGATCGGAAATTGTCCTAGCAAGGTACTCAGCATGGGTAATTAATGGGGCTAGGGAGCTCCCGCAAAGCACCGAATCAATCCTAACATGTAAATCATGTAGTGCGGAATAAAAGGAGTAATCCCTGGTTCCCTTGTGTCCCTCCCTCCAGACATCCAGCAACCCCCATCGTTCCTGCCAGTCCTTCCTGTGTGCTGCCAGCCTGCGTACAGGAGAGTCCACAAGGGGGGGATGGGACCTATCCAGAGCCACATCCGTAATCGAATTGAAGTCCCCCCCTAGAACTATCGGACCCGCCAGGAAAGAGGCCAAGGACCCCGAGAGGCCATCAAAGAATCGGCCTTGGTCAGTGTTCGGTGCATAAACACAACAGAAAACTACATCCCGTCCATACAGTCTCCCCTCCACCGCTACAAACCTGCCCTCCGGGTCTATGACCTGATTCAGCACCTGAAAGGGTATCCCCGCCCTCACCCAAATCAAGACCCCCTGGCATACGCTGAATAAGTGGTACCAAAAACCTGGCCCCTCCATCTCTTCTGCAAGGCAGCGCACTCTTTCTTGGTGAGGTGAGTCTCCTGGAGCAGAGCTACCTGAACCCCCCTGCGTACCAGGTATGCGTGTACTTTGTGACGTTTCACCATAGTCCGCAGCCCCCGGACATTCCACGTTAGGCATTTCAAATTAGGTAATGTCCCCATACCAAGTCCGTACAGTCCGAATTAAGCTCCAGTGGTTCATAACCCCCCCAATGCAGTTGCCCCCCCCCAAACAACCCCAAAACTGAAACATTCCCCAAACCCCACTCCCCAGGACAGAGCACACGAACCCAACGGCCGCCCCCATCCAAACCATGATCTAACTTCTCGCACACTTACCCTGTGGTCTCCACCACAGTCGGCCTTAAGGGCCTAGGGGGGGTGAGTCGCCGCCGACCCCAGCCAGCGGAGCCCGCGTCCCGCCCTTCATCCCCTCTGATACACTCAGCACCCCCATCCGGCAACCCGCCCTCCAGCAACAGGATATCACCCTACCATGAAGTCCTGATCCAGGCCAAAGTCTATCTTAACCACAGAAAATCTCGTCCGAGGTCTGTGGGGTCACTGTCGGCCCCTTCTGGCTCTCCGCCTCCGAAAGTTCCCCTCCGGTTCTGCTACCTTCTCCTCCCGAGTCCGTTTCAGCCCGTTCACTGGTCTGCTGCGACCCCGTAATGGCCGCCGTCGCTGCAAGTGCATCCCTCTTCTCCGCCGCCATTTGAGCCTCCCGCTTCTCCCGCTGGCGCCTGTTGCGGGACCTGATGCGTTGTGACTGCCGCACCCGGGGCCGCTTGGGCTGGTCTCGCCTACTCTGGTGCGTCCCGTCCGTCCCCGCTCTGTACGATTCAAGCCAGTGCCATGCCTCATCCGGAGTGTGGAAAAAGTGTGTGGTGCCATCCATGATAATCCGCAGCTTGGCCGGGTAGAGCAAGGAGTACTGAATGCCTTCCTCCCTGAGCTCCTTCTTCACAGCAAGGAACGATGCCCTGCCCTTCTGGACCGCCTGCGTGTAGTCCGGAAAAATCGTTACCTTGCTGTTCTCCACCCCATAAGGGCCCGACATCCTGGCCCGCTGGATGAGAAGGTCTCGGTCCTTGTAGTGGAGGAGCCGTACCACCATTGGTCGGGGGGGGCGGCCAAGCCCCGGCGGGCGAGCGGGCACCCGGTGAGCCCGCTCCAGAGTGAAAAATGGAGTAAGCCCCTCCGGCGCCACCACAGTGCGGAACCAGTTCTCCATGTAGGCCACCGCATCCTCCCCCTCAATCCGTTCCGGCAGGCCTACGACCCGCACGTTGTTCCGCCTATTGCGGCCTTCGGCATCCTCCACCCTCCGCTCTAGAGTGTCCAGTCGGGCCAAAATGTCTGCGATCCTGTGCTCCGCTGTCACCACCGAGGGCTTCAGGTCCAGTAACAGTTGGTCATGATCCTTGACCCGATCTGCCAGCTTCGTGTGGTCCGCGCGGAGCAGCCCCAGGCCCGTTGCCACCTGGGCAATATCGTTGTGCAACGCCTCCTTGGTGGAGGTGATCGCCTCAAGGATGGCATCCAAACGTCGGTTCAGTCGCTGTTCCTGGTCAAGCTCCGGGGAGGGACTCTCATTCAGCCAGGACGATGTCGCCGAGTCCCCCTCGCGGCTCCCGGGCATCGGCCCTCCGGTCGCCGCCATGTCAGGGTGCTGCGTCACAAGTCCAGCCACCCGTACTACGGGTGCTCCCGTGAGCTCGTGCCGAGTGCCGGGTACCGGGCAATGTAGTGCTACCGCCAATGGACTCAGGAGCAATGACCAGGCGGATGAACCCAATTCCGCCCCCCCCGCTGGATCCGTGGGGGTAGGACGAGTCGTGGGACGGTGGTCGACGAGAACCCTCGATCTCCTGGGTGAATCGGGCAGCGTCCCCCGGTCTCCAGGCTTCACGCCGCCAATCTCAGTGCGTCGGGCAGCCGGGCACAAGGTCCCCTCCGCTTGGCGACAGTCGAACTCAGGGCTGAAGTTCGGGACCGTCCGACCTCCACGCCGCCATTTTCTTCACACCCCGATCCACACCTCGGCCGCCCCTTCCTCGATCTTCGCGGGGCCAGCAGTCCCCCAGCGAGTCACCGAGCACGTCCAGCTATCTCCTCAACCTTCAGAGGGCAGGACCGTCATCTCCGGGTCGCCTCGGGTCCCGAAAAACAGGAGAATTAGCGGGAATCCGCGCGGAGCTGCGAGCTCACGCCGCCATCCCGATCGGCGTCCAAGCCACGCCTCGCATGATTGCTGACATGGCTAGAATGTATCATGGTGAAGGACACATTGGAAGAGACTCAATGATTAGGTTATTTAGGCAAACATGGTACAATCCAAAGTTCAGACTAATTGCAGAATTTTTTTTGTCAAAAATGCTTGATCTGCCAGCAGATCAATCCAAACAGAAAAACAGTTGTGAGCATGGGAACCATAGGACAGGAGTGTGGTCCTTTTACCAGATTGCAAATGGATTTCATTGATATGCCACCCCACAACAGGTTGAGATATGTCCTAGTGATTATCTGTCTGTTTTCGAGATGGGTGGAAGCGTTCCCAACACGTCACAATGATTCGGTTACTGTGGCTAAATTGCTTTTAAGGGAAATCATACCAAGGTACTGTTTTCCAGTGAGGGTCGAGACTGATCGTGGAACACATTTTGAAAACAGATTGTTAAAATTAGTTTGTGAAGCACTGAACATAAAGCAAAAGCTGCATTGTGCTTACAGACCAGAAGCATCAGGTGTTGTTGAGCAAGTGAATGGCACAGTCAAAAATAGATTAGCTAAAATGTGTCTAGCTACAGGAATGAAGTGGACTGACGCACTACCACTTGTTTTGATGTCATTGAGAAGTACTCCAGATAAAAAGACAGGTTTAAGCCCACATGAAATACTCATGGGCAGAGTCATGAGACAAGCATTTGTACCAGTTGGTAAAATCATGAGCATTAATGATAGCGTCATTTTGGATTACTGCAAAAACCTTTCTGACGTCGTGACTTCCGTGCTCCATCAGGTAGGAACTGAAGTGTTAACAATAGAAAAGGAACAAGCTCATGATCTGTTACCAGTAGACTGGGTGAGAACCAAAGTTCACCGAAGAAGAAACTGCTTAGTTCCCAGGTGGCAAAAGGCAAGACAGGTGATACTTGTCACAACAAATGCAGTAAAGTACAGAGGTTTGAAGAGGTGGATTCATGCAAGTCACACCATTCGTGTACCTCCACCTGAAAATCCTGACGAAGGTGACACCACAGCTGATTCAGATTCTGAAGAAGAACCTGAAAAAGATCCAGATACTGAAGATCGACAGGAAGGTCGACATCTGGAAAATTCAATTGCGAATGAGGCGTTGAATGAAGATATTGAAGAAATTGTGATGAAAGACTCTGAAGATGATGATGATCTTCTAGAAAAAGAAGCAGAAAAAGAGTCTGATCAAGTGGTGATTCAAGATCAGGAGAGTATTGAAAAGCAGATTGGAAGCTCTGAAGGCAGGAACGAAAATTCTGAAACTGGGAAGTTGGAAGTGATTGAAGACGAAATTCCGAGTACCAGCTATAAGGATGATGTTCCTAACAGAGTGAAACTGCCGAGTAAAGAAAAACCTAGATTTAGATTTGAAATCTCAGATACTTAATCAGATGAAAGTGATGATGAATCCGAACTGAGAAGTTCAAGAAAAAGAGCTTGGAGAGCAGAGTGTAATCAATCTGAAGAGAGGTGTGGCGCCGCGGCCAGGGCGATTGACGCTGGAATCTGGGGACCACGGTTCGATCCCCGGCTCCGGCGGCAGGTTAGCCCAGCACCATGTGACTCTGGGCAATAGCTCGCTTAATCTTCCCGACGGCCCCCAGCGCCTAGAGACCCTTACGGGTGATTGTGCGCTTTACAAATGTGGACTTTACAAATGTGGACTTTACTTTACTAACCAAAGAAGAAAATATTGAGAAAAAGAGATAATTGGCCTGATGAACATGAAAGTCTAAAGTTTAAATTAGTAAACAGATCAAAGGAGCAGGTGAATGAAATCTCAAGTCAAAAAAGAGATACAGACAAGAAAATTCAAGCAGGAAAGAAAATAGAAGTGATTAGCAGTAGACCAAAAAGAGTAGTGAAGCCTAACCAGAAGTAGAAGTCCCCTGAGTGGACTTATATTATCATCCCACCAGTGGTGGAGGTGAATAGCAGTAGTCAGGAAGATATTGATGACACAAGTGATAATGATTGATTTTGCTTTCATATAAAGTTTGAAATTTTTACTTGGCATAAGGCTGAAGAAATTGTGTTAGGTGACACAAGGTCGAAGAAATTGTGTTAGCTGGAAAAATACATTGATGTAAGACGCAAGGTCGAAGAAAAGCTGTTAGAAAATACGGTTTTTCTTTAAAAAAAATTTAAAAACAGGGGGGTGTATATATTTAGAAATTCTTGATTTTTGATTTTTTTTGTAAGGCTCTTGTTTTAGAGTAAAGATGCCTTCTGTTAACAATAACTCGAGATGTTCTATCTTAAGGAGATGTTGCAAAATGTCTTCTATTTGTGTGATTTTAATAGTTTTGGTTTGGTAAATTTTAGCTATCATTTTTCCTTTTGGCATCGATAAGGAAGAGTATAAGACTAATATGACAAGTAAAGCTGTGGCTAAACAAGATAACAATAATGTAGTAGATAAGTCTAACGGAGTTATTGAGCACAAACCAGAGATCCACCAAGATAGATCTGTTGTTGATTTTTCTAGTAATACTTTTTCAAGGCTTTTATCTCAATATGTTAAAGTAATGGATGTTAAGGATTGTTACATTTGTGTGAAACTACCTGCTTCTGTTTCTGAGGGGGTTACATACAATATGCTTCCCCTTACTTATGGCATAACCTGCAGTGTATTAGCTAGTCTATTTTATCAGACAGGTCGTTTAGAGTACTATTATTCAAATTATGACGAAATCTTTGCAAATTTAAGGGTTGACAAAAGCTTGAATAAACATAAACATGCTAAACAGATGAGGGAATTTTTCATTGTAACTAATGCACTTACTTATGAGTATGCTTTTAGGAATAATTTACCATGTAAATTGAGATCTGAGGAGAAATCTTTCTTAAACCTTGTTGTAGAGAGAAGGGCGATTTATAAGCGTAACAAAATGCTGAAACAAACAAAATCTAAGTTTTGGCAAATTGAGGATGAAAAGCTAAATGGTAGAACTGAAAATGTTGCTATTCACATAGATAAACCTGTTAGTGGCAAGCTTTGTATTCGAAGAGATAATACTCTATTTGATCAATATTTTGTGGATGCTAGTCAATGCGAAGACACATATCAAATCTTAGGTGGTTGGGGATTTAAAGGTGGCAAAGATCCAATTTTTCCTGGAATTTATTTTGTGTGTGGAGATAAAGCCCATTATAATCTCCCAGATCACTGGTATGGCACTTGCTATATCGGATTAGTTTTTCCAATTTTTTTTCATGTAGATCGAAATGTAAAGGGTTCATTTGAAATTAGCAATCATCTGAATAGATATAAAAGGGAAAGTTTTTCAGAAATTTTGGGAGATATTTTTGGTGCAGGAATACCTTTTGTGGGTATAACCCTGAATGCAGTTAAAATCAAAAAAATGTCTACAATTGTTGACAGATTGTCCACTGATACAGCTAGTGGATTTCAATTAGTTGATACTGAACTTATTGCCATGAGATCGATGGTTATGCAGAACCGTCTTGCCCTTGATATTCTTTTAGCAAAAGAGGGAGGAGTTTGTGGAATTTTGCATGTCCAGCATTGCTGTACATATATTCCTGATAAGAGCCAAAACATTGAGATGTATATTAGAAATATTACAGAATTACATTCAGAAATTGTACCTTTAGAAGATGAAGATTTTTCAGAATGCTTGAGCAAAAGATTTGCAGCAATCAAAAACTGGTTCCAAGAGATTGGTAGTTCAATTTTAGGCAAAATACTGTGTCCTTTATTAGCTATAGTTTTTGTGATATTTCTGCTAAAAATGAGTTGCATGTTACACAAGAGAAAGAAGTATCTTAGGGAAAAGAAGAGGATTTACAAACTCAGAAAAGAACAGGAGAAAGAGATAGAATTAGAAGAGTTTTGTAGGTCACAATATGAGAGTTACAAACAAACAGCAGAATTGAAAGTGTAGAAATACTAATACCGTGATTATTAAAACATGTTCAAGGGTATTAAAATTTTGCTAAAAGTTTTGGGTGTAGTTTGGTGATTTTGAAATCACCAGATGAGGGAGTTGATGGTGCGAGTTTCAGAATAATATTTTGTTCTGACTCGTAAAGTTAAACTTCCATAATAATATAACCGTATTAATTGATTTGTGATTAATTATTAACCAACCTAGTTTAAAAATGCATTTACACAACATCAGGGACTAACTTATGTGCTCTTTGTTGCAAAAGCAAGTGCGTTGAAAATAATAAACTAATCTTGTCTATTGTCTTTGTCAGAATTAAATGCGGCTGTTTTAACTGATGGCATGTGCTTATTTGTGTGCTTATGTTATGTCTTTACGTCTTTTATGTGGCATAAGCTCGTGGAGAATCCTGCGGCCTAAATGAAGAAGGTTGATTTGAAACGCAGCTTTGTGTGCTCAGCTAGGTAACATAAATTAATGGATTAATAATTAGCAAAGGGGGTGGGTAACAGAATGGGTCTCAATTCTCTAATTAATTGATGTCTTGTGTTTGTTTAAATAATAGTTTTCGAGTGAGACCTAAAAGAGTAAACTGAAAAGATGGCGTTGTCAAGTCCTGTCCAGAGAGAGCAAGAGCCCTGCATGGAAACTTTTACCACGTTGAAAAATATTTGCAAGCTCAAATGAAAATTGTTTTACGTGCTCTTGGTGAGACTGATTCAAGAGCAGGAAGCGGCAAAGTTTACCAAGCCAAGGAAGTCATGTACTGTGGCTCAAATGAAAGTATAATTTTAAGGAAGCTGCGTGACTTCAGAATAAGAGACAATGGACTCTAAGAAAAGCCCGATCTAGGCTTGGAGATAGGTAATGACACCATATGAGCTGACATCAGTCAGCCAGTGAGGACACTGGATGGCAGGGAAAAATATACTTTTTAGTGAGATTAGTTAGACAGAAAGGTATAATTCTTGGCCCCTTTGACAGGAGGGCGCTTCTCGCTTTCCGATTCCTGATGGGCGTGTCGTGCTGTTGGACTTTTGGCGCATGTAAGGATAACAGGCTTTAATGATTTTACATTTTAGGTGAAGTGAGATTTAGTCAGGGAAATAGACTTAGGGAATGGAAACTGTTATTTTGCTTTAACTCATACATGCTGATTTGCTTCGAAGATGTCAGTTCAATAAATCATTTACCTTAATTGATGCTGCTTAATTTGCTAATAAATAAAGATTTCCTAATGAGAATGCACTTTCCTGTATAATAAAGTTAATAAATAGATTTTTGAAATGACAAGCTGGTCTTGTTTATTCATGGTCTAGTTATCATCAGCTGATCCATTTGCCTAAGTGACTTAATTAATATGATAAATGCATAAAACCATGGTAAGAAAATGAAAAACTGCAGTTGTATATAAAATTATAAATAGTTTGTGAATAGGTTATATTAATTAGGTCACATGATTCAGTTGCCCAAAAATTGTCTTGTTAGTATATGGGCCTTGTGAGAGTATTATGATTAATGGTGAGTATTGTGAAGTTGGGTAGCGTTGGTGAGACAGTTTTTCCATAGGGGCGCTGGATCAGGAGGAAGATGTGGTGTATATTGATTCTTCTTGTAATATGGCTGACAGTAGTCATTAGCCCTTCCTTAGTGTTTTCACATTCTCAGCTTCCCAGAATACCTGTGAGTGTTCTACCTGTGTCAGTTGAAGGTCGGGTCAGCTGGCGAGGTTTATACTCAGCTGTGTCCTACAATAAATCTTCATGTAATCAACTAGAAGTATCCATCACCATCCTATTTACAACAGTAAGCTCTATGAAGGACCATATATTGTATAAACTTAAAATGTACATTTCGAGACACCTTATTGGGGTGTTCCAAAATATCAGCCCATTCTCTGTCTGATATTTCCCGTCCTGCATCTGCCTCCCACTCGACTTGGAGGGTGTCAAGGGGTATCTTACCGAGTGCCCGGATGCTCAAGTATAGGCACTTGATGAGGTGACTTCCCTGCCCCATGTAGTATGGGAATTTGACTAGTTCATGCGTCTTAGGTTCCACCAGTTGGGGGACCACTGCTTCTTAACATATTGCAGTATTGCAGCGTGTAACATATATAAATGATTTGGGGCCCCGGTTTCTAATACAAAGTTCGCGTGGTCCATTAAAGTCTCCCCATTGAATAGCGCCCCCACCGTTCCCATACCTGCATCTGACCATACCCTAAATTTATGCTTCGTAAGTCTGCAGCTTAGTAGTTGGATCCCAAACAATGGGATGCTGCCTGCATATGGGGTACAACTGGATGTATATTGCAGTGATTTCCTCCAGCATATTAATGCTGTATTTAATAGAGGCGGTACATTCGGAGGAATTTTACATTGCAGTAGCAATAGTGTGTGTAGCAGTCCCTGGCCAATGTTTTGAGTAGTGTATCCAATCTCTTGCAGGTTGCGCCCTGCAGTCCAGTAGGACAGTCATTCCAGTTGGCTCACATAATAGTAAGCTTGATAATCTGGTGTGCCGAGCCCACCTCTGCTCGTCTTGATTTGTAATTTCTTAAGACTTATCCTTCGGCAGCCCACCCCCCAGATGAGATCCAATAATATAGTATCCAGTGTGTTAAAAGTGGTTGGGGGTATTATAATCGGTAAATTAGTGAAGTAATAAAGGATCTGGGGGAGTACCACCATCTTGGACACTGCCACTCGGCCCATCGCCAAGAAGAGTAGCATAGTCCAAAAAGCAACCTTTGAGCATATCTCCCTGATGGCCCTACTGAGTTTACCTTCCAACATATCCGTGTGGGATCGGTATATATAAATGCCCAGATATTTAAACGTGTGTTGCGTCACTGGTAGGGAGTGCAGTCCAAAGTTGATCTTCTCAGTACGGTAATGATCATGGAAGAAGTAGGCATTCAATTTTGATTCATCAATGGCTAGTCCGGATATCTGTTCAAACCATGCAAAGATTCCTGGGATTGGGTCTAGCTCTCTCAGGACATAGATGATTATGTCATCAGCGTAAGCAGATATCAGATGCATGGAAGTGCCCACCGGTATCCCACATTGGACCGCCTCCTGGCACAACCGAAACAGCAGTGGTTCCAGTGCCAGTACAAACAATAGTGGGGACAGGGGGCACCCCTGACGTGTGCCCCTGTACACCCGGTATTCTCGTGAGATGTGTATACCTGGCCAGACTCTCGCAGTGGGGGCTCCGTATAGTAGGCGTATTCATCAGGGATAGTCAGGGGGTAGCCCAAACTTTTTGATAGCCTTGAAAATATAAGCCCACGACAGCGTATCAAATGCCTGTCGCAGATCAAGCACAATACTACCGGCATTTGTGTATTGTTCTAGGTTGGTCGCCTTGATTTGGTGTAGCCTCCTTATATTTAGTGACGTGCTGCGTGCTGCTATGAGTCCGGATTGGTCAATATGTATTAATTTGTTTAAGTAGGGATGTGGTCTATGTGCCAAAATTGTACTTAATATTTTATATTCAATTGCCAATAGCGATAACGGGCAATACCCCAACATGTCAGTCAGTTCCCTCCCTGGTTTTGGAAGTGGTACTACGATTGTGCAGTAGTGCAGGGGAGGTGGCCTAATTCTAGCGACTTGTTATATAATTCTTCCAATTGGGAGCGTAAGGCCTCCGAGTAAGTAGCAAATTCCACCGGCAGTCCATCCATGCTTGGTGCTTCATTACACCGGAGCCCATTAATAGCTGCTCCTATTTCCGCCCTAGTGATGAGACCTGCCAGAGTCTTGATTGCCTGCAGGGGTCTGTGGATAAAGTAGATTTGTTAGAAATGTATCTATTAATGTGGTATCCAGTGGGCGTGGTTTGCTATATAGTGTTTCATAATATGTACTGAAGGCATCGTTGATGTCATGTTGCGTACACACCATGTTCCCCCCAAGCGTGATAATTTGACTGATGACAGTAGCCAGTGGGTCTTCTCTCAATATTTTGGCTAGTAGGGTCCCAGATTTATCAGCCTCAGTATGTATTATCTGAGTAAAGGCCCTGTAATCTATTACCCTGAGGGTTTCTAATAACTCCGCATGTTGGAAACATGCCTCTTTCAATGGAGCCTGCTTAGTGGGATCATTCGCCGCCTCTTGTTCCAGCCCTTTCATATTATCCTCTACTGCCTTCAGGTTCTTATGGCACCTCCTGTCTAGCACCTACTGTGGCACTGATCGCAGTTCCCCGGATTACAGTCTCTAGGGCATCCCATTCAACTAGGATTGATGACGCAGTGTCAACGTTTTCTGAAAAATAATGTGTGAGTGTAGTTGATAGGGTGGTACGGAACACAGAATCTTCTAGTAGCTGGGGCCATAGCTTCCACAAAGGTACCGCTGTGGGTACTCTTCCCCATGTCAGTGAAATCGCTAGAGGATTGTGATCTGATAAGGTTTTTGCTAAATACGTGATGTTCGTCACCTGGTCGGTAATGGGGAGAGAGCACAGGATTCTGTCTATCCTGGTATGTAATTGGTGTACCGGGGAGTAGAAAGAGTATTCTCTGTGTAACAAATTCATCATTCTCCACACATCACATAAGGACCAGCCCTCCACCCAATTACATGGGCCTCTGCTTGTTTGACTGGTGGGTGTGAGTGGTCTAGTCCAACGTCCATAACCGCATTGCAATCACCCCCCATGATCCACGGGTAGGCCTCCCAACCTGCTTTTATCGTATTTAGAGTCAGAAAGTATTTATTCTGATCAAAATTCTGAGCATGTAAGTTTCCCAATATGACTTGTGTACCTTCTAGTGTCTCACGTAAGAAAATATACCTATCCTGTGCATCTATACTCTTATCTAGCACTACAAATGGGACTATATGTCTAATCCAGATTGTTACACCTCTGGCAAATGCCGAGGAATTAGTAGATAATATCTAACCCTTCCATTGCTTCCGCATTTTGCAGCTTCCAATTCCGTTAAGTGAGACTCCTGCAAGAATACTATCTGTGCCTTGCACCTAACCAATTGTACATGCACCCTGTTCAGTTTCTGCACTAACCCTAGACCGCGAACATTCCATGTAATATAGTTATATGTGTTGAGCTCGTGCATTGTATGATAACAGTAGTTTGTGTGTCCGAATCAAGGGATAATGAACTTGACATAGTATATATTAACTGCTGTTTGTCAGAACCCCTAAACTCCAGTTGTAACACTAATACAAGGCCAGGGTTGTGAATTAGGCTGGGCCAAACCATAAATACAACATATTGAACTTTGCTGTATTGAACTGTCGCATTCGCTAATAGGGGGGGGGGTCTCTTTCGCCGACCATGGGATAATATACACACTCATTAGCTCAGCCGAGCCGGGGCTCATACAATTAACATTGCTCTGCCATTTTAGTCCCACAAAAGAAAAGGATATGTATGTCCATGAACCATCTTGTTGACGCCATCGTACTTAGCTGTCACATGGGTGTGTAGGCATCCAATTCCAAGTTTCATAAACCAAGTAGATCATCTGCAGTTTGCGGGTCATTGTGGGAAATAATTTTAGGCTGCTCTCTGAGTCGGATCTCATGGTACTACCCTCTTAAAATTCCGGGTCCATTCGAGAGGCGCTGTCTCTGAACGTGGTTGCTGTCGCCAGGGGCACATCTTTGCTCCTCTAAACCTGGTCTTGTGTAGGGCAGATAATTCACAGGTTATTGGTAGTCTTCACGTTGCGACCTGAACTCCGGCCCGCAACAGTTGGGGGTTATTTGGCAGTCTCCGGGGGGCATCACCAGGTGGCGAGTTTGGGTCCATGACCTCGATCCACTCTTCTATATCTTCTGGACTTTCAAAGAAATACATTTTTTGTTTGTGGATTATTTTCAAAGGGGAGGGTATAATTGCGCATATTTTAAGTTCAGGTCTCGTAATTTCTTTTTTAACAGTCTGAGTGGAGGATCTGCTGCGTTGGACCATAAGGGTATAGTCAGGTTATAGCGATATCTGACAATTTTCAAAACCGATCTAGGTTCGCTCCCTTGCCCGCTCCCTTGCCTTCTGAAGTAAGACATCACAGTTCCTGTAGTTTAGGATCATGACTATCAGTGGTCTTGGCAGTGCGCCCACTTTCAGTTTCCCAGTGGGGATTCTGTGGGCTCTTTTAATACAGAAGAAGTCCGATAATCCGTTAGGGGCTACATGTTCTCTGAACCATTGTTCCATAAAGGTGGTGGCGTCAGAGCCCTTGCTTCGCTCTGGAAGTCCAATACCACGCACATTGTTCCGTGTAGCTTTGCCTTTCGCATCTTTGACTCTGTCTAGGAGGCCAACAACTTGCTTCTGTAGTGTCTTAATTTGTGACGTGTGTTCTTTATGTTGAGGCAGTATTTCTTCCAGAGGCAAGCTGTTATCCTTCACTGTAGTCGCCATTTTAGTACGATCAGCCTTGAGCAGAGTATGATCAGCCTTGAGCAGAGTGAAGCCGGTGGTCAGCGTGCCATTTGCCATTTTACCACTCTTCTGGACTCCCGGACCTTGCGCAATAATAGATCTAATTTACCCTGCGGTTCCATATCATTTGTGGGTGGTATACAGTTGAGTGACGGTGGTTGCGTTTTAAGGTCCTGATCTACCGCAGTTTGTAAATTTGAGGTGGTCGTCTCCTGCAATTTGCCTTTTTTATGCCCCTTGCTGCACGGTGGGAACTCAAGAATATCTGCTGCTGTCAAGGGGGGGGTCTGGTACCTCAGTTGATAGACAGGCCTTATTATTTCTTATGTCATTAACAGGAGTTAGTGTCCAGGGCAGGCCGGTCCGGCCATTGTTGCGGTCCGCCTTGGGAGGGGGGGATGTTGGCCATCTCACAGCGTACATGGGCCAGCACCGCCGATTCTGCCAGCTCCTGGCCATGGTGGGTGCTGAGGTTGGAGGGGGTGAGCCAGCTGAGAGCGAGCACCCCTGCCCTCCGTTCACCCATTTAGGATGGGGGCATTAGAGGGGGGAGGTAGGGCCACCTAGCTGTGTCAGCTACGGGGGCTTTGGCCCACATGGGTTTTTGGGACTAGACCCGAGTGGGCAGCGCCCACTCGGGTCAGGTACAGGACCGGTCACAAATTTGTTTGAGGTGCGTTTTACACTGCCATAGTGTGAGGGCAGCTGCTGAGTTGCTAGGTTGCTTTACTGGGGGCCCACCAGGTGGCCACTGAGCCGTAGGAGGTAATTTTACGGGGCTGCAAGTTTTGCATGGAAAACTTGGGATAAGCACCGAGGGGGGTCTAATTTGGGCGGCCGCCCGGGGCCCCCAGGCAGCGCCTCGGCGGGGTTGTGTGCTTTTCCCGGCCTCACAGCGGTGTTTGTGGCACGCCGGGCGGTCGTTGCATTTGTGTGGCTTCGATTTACCGGGTGGGGGAGCCAGGCTATGCGAGTAGCGATGGCGGAGGTTTCGACCCCCTGGCCTCCACAGGGGGCAAGACGTTGCATAGTCTGACCCCAACTTGCGTGCGGAGTAGGAGAGGAGGTAGGTTTGGTTCAGCACCACTTTGATACCACTTAGGTCAGCGTGGTTGCTTGCCTGGAGGAGCTGCCTGTCTCCAGGGCATAGCGAACCGGAGCACGCTTGCTCCCAGCATCTCCACGAATCTTGACCTCAGGCTGGGGCTGAAGCAGGTTGCAGGTTCAGAGAAGCTCAATTCCTCATGCCTGGTGGTGCTTGAGGGAATTTTATGCAGCTGAATTTGGGGCAGAGCTGCTTTTGAGGTCGGGCATCATCACAAACTAGGCGTTAGAAGTTACGGGGAGACACCGTGCAGGGCATTGTTGCCACCGGTTTTGCCATGTACTATACCTTGGAAAAGCTGTTACAAGTGGCCCACGGGCCAGACTTCTGCCGTGGAATGGGGGATAAAGTTGCTCCCGGCACCAGCTTAGCTAATATTCCATCACCTAAATTAAAATGGGCCCAGTCCACGCTAGATATCGGTCATTTAATTTGCCTTCCTGCTGGGCTAGCTTATTGGCATGCTGTGGTTTTTTAGGCCTCGCCTACGCAGCACGCATGCGCTTAATAGGCAAAAAGAGCTATAGCTACCTCTTTGGCTTTTCAGCCAAACATGTGCAAGCGTTCCATTGCCTTCAATGGCAACGCGTGCACGTGAGGCGATTCACTTGCGGGAGCGAGCGCCACCATATGGTGTCAATTATCACTCCTGCAAGTGAATCGCGCAGCCCCCTTCCTCCCCCCTGCTGCTGAGCGAGGCACGTGCGTGCCTCCCCCTGCTGCCTGCAAACTGTACGACGGAACAGGAAATGGGTTTGGCCACTTTTGTGTTATCCTGCACAGCGGGTTCCTCCTCCTAGGGAGAGTAAAGATGGACAGGACAGTCAAGAAATCGGAGTCTGACATCTGCGGTTCACGCACTGCCATCCATGCTGGCAGTGGGTGGAACGCTCTCTTCTAGCATATTTATTGCTCCTCACAGCAACCTGCCGCTCGCAAGACCCTCGTACGCAGCAGCGCAGCTCCTGCCAGACCCCGCACTCCTTCGCAGCTCTTCTCTGGGTTTGGGGTTCACATCACAACACACTCTCAGGAAGCAACTACTGCGCACCACCCTGAGCGCTCCTGAAAACTCTAAATGCGATCTGCCCAGGGTGCTATGGCATCTGTTTGGCATCTACCATTCAGCCCTCTCCAGAGGGGGAGGTGAAACGCCTTGTGTGTGTTCTCTCAAATGAATCGGAGAGGTTCTACCGTGGATTCTATTCCCCCGTTCACAGGAAATCATGTACTGTATCAGATAATACCTCGTTCTTGGAGCAGATTAAGATACACATAAAGGGAAAGAGAGCGGCAGCGGGCAAGCGAGAAACGGCGCTGGGCCATGCCAATAATAAACAAGGCTTCCCAGCCCTGAAGGCTTAAAACCCAGAGCTACCCCGTAATGCCATCCTTCCTTGACATAGGCTCCCTCTCCGGGGTGAATTCAGGATGTTTTCCCGCACATTAGGAGGTGTTGACAGAATCATTGCTGAGAGGGGATAAATGCAGCCGAGAGAGGAGTTGATATTACCTTTTGAGTATATCTCACCTTCTTTGCCCTTTCCAAATGTACACGCTCGGTCAGGCGGGTGGAACCCCTCTTTCCGCGTCATATTGTTTAAGACCCTCGCTCGCCGCCTCTCACTGTGCAGGGGCCACAAGTCAGCCCGTGCTCAGACCCACATGCGGCCCTGTATCGCGCGCCAAGCTGCGGTCTCATGGTGTTTCCGGCCCACAGCAAAATAAACAAGCATTTGCAATGCAATGGGTCTCGCATTTGCAAGAGTTGGATCTATTGTCGTTGTAAATGACAATGTCTTTTACCCATGCAGTTTAGTACTGAAGCACTTATAAAAACATAGCCATTTTGGTGCAAGATAGCAGGGCTAAAGCGGTACAAAAGGGGGTGGTGATGGACGGAGCATCTGAACCAATTAAATACTCACACCCAGTCAAAAGATCTGGGTTTAATCCATAAAGCTAAGGGCAGGGCTAAGCACCAATGGAAGTTGTGAGTGGGAACATTTTGGGACCTCTGCACTTTGCCTAGGAGAAAGAATGTGGTTGCGTGCCCTGCTGACCTCATAGAGATCACTCACAAGCAGGCACAATAAACAGAGACCCATGAGGATGGGCATAAAACAAGAAGGGAGACAATCCCAGGCACCTGGGCAGTGTGTGCTATAAGTATGTAGGTGCTAATAACTGTAAAAGTTTCTGTTATTACAGATCATTTTAACATTTTGAAAGCAAACACTGGCGCAGTTGATTACAGGAGACATTGATGTGCCACCCGAAGGTGCTCTTCTATTTCTATAACAGTTCTGGCATCGAGGCCTTTGACTGTTGTGTGGCGGCCTTCTCTTCCACCCCTAACAATCTTTCTCTACTGATGAGGGAAGTTATCCCGAAACCCGAGACATGTCTTGGGCGATATCCTAAAACCCGGGACATGTATCGGGTCTAGAGATTCATCAGTCCAACAAGTACCGACTTGCACCCACCTGGGTGATCCACAAAAGAACTACAAGCACCAGAGTCCCGAGGGGCGATCCGGAGGAGGGGCTAGTGGTGTGCGCTCCATTGATGACTAAACACAATATGGCTCCCTTGAGCTTTGGGCCGACGGGCTCTTGGACGACGCACCTGCGTGCCGGTTCTGGCATCGAGGCCTTTGACTGTTGTGTGGCGGCCTTCTCTTCCACCCCTAACGATCTTTCGCTACTGATGAGGGAAGTTATCCCGAAACCCGAGACATGTCTCGGGCGATATCCTAAAACCCGGGACATGTATCGGGTCTAGAGATTCATCAGTCCAACAAGTACCGACTTGCACCCACCTGGGTGATCCACAAAAGAACTACAAGCACCAGAGTCCCGAGGGGCGATCCGGAGGATGGGCTAGCGGTGTGCGCTCCATTGATGACTGAAGCCTTAGTCATATTTGGCCACTCTGCAGCTATAATGTGGGTGAGTGCTTGCTTGCTACTAATCTTCCCTAGGGACCGCGGAGATGTGTTACCTGAATAAAAGGCGTCAAAGTATACAGTATACCATCCGTAGGCTGAACCGGCTCGAGAAAAGGGAGCAGGAATCAGGGGCATCCCTGTGCCCGCAGTATGGGGCAGCAACCCACATACCCAACAGTTCGTTGTATTCACCACAAGCTGGTGCTGGTGTAACATCTGAATGAAAGTATTGTTAAAAAATTCTACCCTTCTAGTTTTCACGTGGGGGGGCAATGACACATGCTGATGAGGTGATTCTGTAGAAGTAGGAGACTCAGGTGCTGCAGCGGCAGCTTGTGTTATCCACCCGAGGCAGGCCAGTATGAGTAAAATAACTATGAGTACATGTAGACAGATCATGTGCCGGCCATGTATTATCTTTATGTACTTTCTCTTTTTCATTCCTGTTGTTCATGCTTTCAGCGTCCATTTTTGTCACCGGCATGCCTCATCCGGCCTTCCCGAGTTGCTGCCTGTGATGGGTGGTTGCTTCACCGGGCAGTGATTCCAGCAGTCCTATTGACACAGTCTAGTCCGCTGCACCGGCACCGGTCAGATATACCCGCCGGCAAATATCACAGCCCTGCAGCATAGGTCCGTCAAGTTGAGGTAGAGGGCAGAGACCTTTGTCTCTTCAGTCCTTTTTTCTGGGTAGAAGGTTGTACCTAGTGGATCCGGGTGTTATTTGATCAGGAAACAAAGGCTCCGGCTGTTGAGTGTCCCGTAGCCTCAAACACGGAGGAACAGCAGCTTGCAGGATGTCGTTGTCTTCTCGCTCAGATGAAGCCCATGCAACGTTAGCATCACTGAAGGGTACAAGGCATGGGACTTGTTCACATTCGTTGCCTCCCAGGCCCTCCATGACCCACTGGTCGTATGACAGTGGCAGAGGCATTCACTTGCAGTGCATCACGTGGATCCACATTTTTCTTTCAGACACTTTCACTGCAAATCTGGTAGCTAACAACACTTGCTGGGACGCTTTCCACCTCGGCTCCAGGTTCTTGGTCCTCTGGAAGTTGCGGATGCAGACCCAATCACCTGGCTGGATGGTGTGGCCAGGGCTCTCGGGTTTGGGTAGCAGTATGTCTTGTACCTGATGATGAATAAGACGCATGTTGGTAGTCAATTCATGTAAATAATCATTCAACAATGGGTATTCAATATCAGGATATTTCTTTGGGCGAGGCACTCCCCAAACATTTGCTGGTCGACCAAATACTATTTCGTAAGGAGATAGTCCGGTGCGGGAATGTGCCGTGGCTCTAGTGGATAAAAGGGCAAGAGGCAGGGCGTCCGGCCACGATAGTCCTGTGTCTGCCTGTATTTTTGTCATTTTCAATTTCAATGTCCCATTGTGGCGCTCAACCAAACCCGCTGACTGGGGGTGATTGGCAGCATTGAATTTCTGTTTGATGCCCATCCCTACACACACTTTCTTCATTATTTCCCCTGTAAAGTGGCTTCCGTGTCGCTCCAGATAATTCTGGGCATTCCAAATCTGGGAAAAAATTCCTTTAACAAGATCTTAGCAGTGCTGATAGCAGTGTTGTCTTTAAGAGGATATGCCTCAATCCACTTACTAAAGGCACACACAACCACCAGAACATATCGGAGGTTGTTACATCTTTCCATCTGAATATAATCTATTTGGAACACCTCGTAGGGGCAGGATGGGGGCGCAAAATTCCCTGCTGGTGTTGGTGTGCCCTTACCTGGGTTGTGCATCAAACAAATCATGCAATTCCTGACCAGCCTCTCAGAATATTTTGGGATATGCTTGTTTTGCCATACTGAAGCTAGAAATTTGCAAATACCTTTTGCACTAATATGAGCTGGGCCATGAGCCATAGTGACCACTGGCAAAACATAGGCATCGGGTAACAACCACCGCTGTTGTTCAGACAGATCCGTCCAACAGCCATTCTAATCTAATAGGCCTGTTTGCTCTTCCCAGAGAGCCTTTTCCTCTCTAGTTGCCTCCGCCTGTATTTCCTTCACATTTTCAAGAGTGTCCTCATGCATCCCTCCCTCTGGTACCCAATTTGAGGGGCCAGCTATATACATACAGGAGGAGGCATTTTTGGCTGTTTCCTTTGCAATTTGGTCAGCAAATGCATTACCTCTCCCTATGTCATCTGTTACTTTCTTGTGGGCGCTACATTTAACCACAGCTATCTTTGAAGGGAGAGTCAATGCTTCTAACAGCCTGCTGACCAGTTGACCATGTTGTATCTTAGTACCATGAGAGGTTAAAAATCCCCTCTCAGCCCACAGTTGCCCAAAACTATGGGCCAACCCGAAAGCATACTGGCTGTCGGTGTAGATGTTGACAGCCATCCCCGCACTCAATTCACACGCTCTTTTCAGCGCCACTAACTCAGCGGCCTGTGCTGATTGGTAAGGTATTTTCTCTCTCTCCACCACTGCCTGTAACATGGTGATAACATAGGCAGTAGTTTTGTTACCATCAGGAAGTTTAAAACAAGAACCATCCATATACAGGGTACCATCAGGATCAGTAAGGGGTGTGTCAGTCAAGTCCACACAGCCTTTAGTCACTTCCTCCGTCCGGAGGACACAATCAAGTGGATCAGAACTAGTGTCCACATCAACAAAGGGTAACAATGTGGCTGGATTCAGTGTAGTGCAGAGGCGGATGGTGATATGACTGGCTAAGAGAGACAACTCATATCCGGACAAACGTGCACTAGTAAGGTGTTGAGTTTTTTTCCTATTCAATAAAGTATCAACTGCGTGAGGAACCATAACTGTAAGTGCAGTATCAAGAACCAGACCAGCAGATTGGCGAATGGATATGGCAGCTGCGGGTGCTGCTCTCAAGCAACTGGGCAATGCACGTGCCACGGGATCTAAAACTGCAGAAAAATATGCACAGGGGTGTTGTCTGTCACCAAAACGCTGTGTTCATACTGACAATGCGCAACCATCATGCTCATGTACGAAATGAGTGAAGGGCTTTTGATAACTAGGAGTGCCTAGCACTGGGGCCGAACACAAGGAGGTTTTTAATTCTTCAAATGCATGCTGGCACTCATTTGTCCAAGGGAGCGGGTGAGGAACATCTTTGAGTATGAGGGCCAACAAAGGTTTAATGAGTAGAGAAAAATTTGGTATCCACTGGCGGCAGTAGGAGGTGACACCAATGAAAGCATAGACCTCTTTCTGTGTTTTTGGTGGGGGTATTTTACTGATTGTCTGTATTCGTTCAGGAGTGAGGCTGCGTCCCTCCTTCGACAGGAGATGACCTAAGTAGGTAACCTCAAGTCGACAATATTGGAGTTTGGAGAGGGAAACTTTGTGGCTTCTTTACATAACGCCTCGGTGTCTGCCGATCTGAGCAAATCGTCAACGTACTGGAGTAATGCGGTACCTTGAGGTAGGGACAAGGAATCAAGTTGGCCCTCGAGGGCCTGACTATAAATGGAAGGGCTCTCTGTATATCCTTGTGGAGCTCTACAGAACCGGAAACTTCGACCTGCCAATGAGAATCCAAAAAGGTCCCTACTCTGTTCATCAACGGGTAAACTAAAGAAGGCATTCTTCAAATCAATGACAGAAAATAAACATGTCAACGGGGGGACCATAGTGAGTAAGGCAGTGATATCTGGGACCACAGGAAACTTGGGAACTACTATTTTATTTATTTCACATGAATCAATGACAAAACGATAAACATGGGGCTTGGAAGGGTCGGTGCGTTTGAGGACAGGCTAAATTGGGCTATTACACACATTGCCTCTTGTCGCTTCAACCACGCCCTTGTCAATAAGTTCAGAAATGATCTGGAGTAATGCCCTTTCTCCTTCCTTGGGTATTTTGTATTGGGGAAGTCAGGGAGGGCGAGCATTTTCCTTCAGGGTAACAGAAAATTGGGTATGGACAAAAGGCCAACATCAGTATCACCTTGGGCCCAAAGGGTAGGAGGGACATTTTGAATTTCCTGGAGAATGGGACCTGAGGAAGCTAAATATACTGGGTGTGTGGTAGGGGGGCCCATAGTGATGTAAACACCATCAGGAGAACAGTATATGGTGGCATGCAATCTTTTTAATAGATCTAAACCCAACACATTTTTGCCACATGTGGAAGTCAGAACTAAAGGGGAATCAAACGTGTAGTGTCCTATCGTTAGTTCCAGTGGTTGTGAGACAGGGCTAAACACTGGGGTACCAGAAAACCCCACAGAAATGTTATTTGCGCCAGACAAGGGGGCACCAGGGACTTTAGACCTAGCAATAAAACTTTTGGTTGCACCAGTGTCGACCAAGAATGGTTCCGTAGAGCCCAGTGTTGTAACATGAACATACGGTCACTTCTGGTCAATAGGAATAGGCACAGTCCCTTCTCCTTTCTTTGGCAATCCTAGTGGGACAGAAACCCCATCCCTTCTTCGGGCTCATAATCCTCAGTAAAATAATTGCGGTCTTCATAATTGGCTTTATCAAGTCTATTTTCGTGCATGAGGGGGTACCTCTCTTGTGGCCGAAGTCCGCCTCGTCCCCTTCCTCTCTGAGGCCGCTGTCCTGTGAAGTGGTCAGCAGGAGCAGAGTTGTTCCGGATCAACAAGGGACACTCATTGCGCTAATGACCTTCCTGGCGACAATAAGCGCACTGATTGGGCCCCAGCGGTGGGCGGGGATTCACGGGGCATGTTTCTGAACAATTTGTTGGAACTTCGGGGCACCCCTGTTTTGGGTCTGGGCTGGGTATGCCTGTTGGAGTAACACCTTTGTTTTGAGATCCTTAGTCTTCTTATCTGTTTTGTCTTGCTTTTCATTCTCCCTATTCTCATAATACTGGGTCATTGTCAAAATGCCAGACGGGGTGGAAATGGGCCAGGCACTTTCCGACATTTTGAGCTTAGTCCCAAGTTCTGGTAACAAATTGGACACAAATGTATCCACAAACAGTCACTGTCCCCCCCTCTGAAGTAATATCCTGTCCACTATAGTCGGTGAACATGCTTTCAAATTGTGTGAAAAAGTCTGAGACACTTTCATCTTTCTTTTGCCTGCAAGCGGCTAATTTGTCCCAATTAATACGGTGAGGTGTTAAAATTTTTTCCATGGCAGTGAGTATCTGGGCCGGAAGAGCCAAGATCATGGGATCAGGTTTCTCACCACCAGTTAGAGCTCTGTCGGCCTCCTCAAATTGTTTCCAAGTGTGGCCAAATTCTGCCTTGACACTATGGCCTATTCTAGACCAAACTTCAGTCGGTACTACCAGTCCAATTAACATATCGATATCTGCTAAAGTTCTCACGCAAGACTGGAGGGTCTGAGTCAATTCCTTGTAATAACCTGCTGGATTTTAACGCAGGTAAGGCAATTGGCTTTTAAGTTGGAGGACATCAGACCTTTTCCAAGGGACATGGACCGACATTTGCCTAAATCCTGCCGGTATGTCAGGCTGGCCATCCACGCCAACAACACGGTCCCTCCAAACAGGCTGTACTTCCCTCATTGGAAAACCCTTATTTAGCATGACACCAGAAAACGAGTCCCTATAGGCTATTAACATTACCAAATCGCAGAATAGTGCGGGGCCCTGAATGTCCACCTTCGCAACTTGATTGCGGAGGTCAGACAGGCCTGGGGGTGGTCCTTATTCTACAGAATCCTCCCACATTTGGATCAGTATGTCACACATATTACAAAAAATTTAAATCTGTTGTATGCTCATCGACTGATCCATGGTCATCCATATATCCTGAGCGGTGTACATAGTGCCATTTTCCACCCACATACGAGCCTGTTGACCCATAGCGAGTTGTTCCTGTGTATTACCTATCTGTCTGCGCAAAGTACGTCATCTGGGAGTGGGTGGTCGATGCGGAGTTACATAAGGGATATAAACACGGACCACTGACCAAGCATTCGCCAATAGCCCTGCACTGGGGGAAGGTGTTGGATAACTGTCAACAAGAAATGGGTTAGTCGTGACGGGAGTTAAAGGCACATTAGGTTGGACAGGCACAGGACCAGTGGAAGGAGCAACAAGGGAAAGGGAAGGGTGGACCTGTACCGGTACAGTGGCCTAAACAGTCGAGGCATTGGAAATGGGTGGCTGAGGTATCGGATGATCTGGAGCATGGGCAGGGGCAACAACTGGAGTGGCAGCGAGGGCCAACTGTGTGGGATCAAGGACCGGATATATGGCGGGAGCATAAGGTTGAGGGGTGTCTAACATGGAGGACTTGAGAGGGTCATCCTCCTTGTCCCGGGCATTTTCGGGGACCTTCTTGGTAACGTAACATCCGTCTGTCTGCATTCGATGTAATATATCATGTATCACTATACCCTCTTCTATTTTTTGATCATGATTTTGGGCCTTCTGAATCACACTCTTACGCATAGTTTTAGCTTCGCTCTTTTTTAGTTTGATTTCCTTCTGCTTGGGCTCCTTGCGCCAAACCCGAAAGGAATCAAACATTGCAGGTCTAACTTTCCTCTGAAAAAATTTCTCCTCCAGATTGTCTAATACAGGAGGTTCAAAACTACAGTGCATTGGCCATTGTAACTCAGCACTACCTTTTGTATACTTGTGCCAGAGTGAGGAAAACACAATCGAGCCAATACCATGTTTAGCATAGACTTCATGATTAGGGGTCCCCAGGGGAGGAATCGGAGAAGATTCCTCCAATGCGGAGTCCTGTGCACAATAACAACACTATTTCCGGAACTTACTAAATCCAGGCATCTCTAGACGTGTATCCTGGTTCCAAACATCAAGGGGTACAGTCTAATATTTACAGCATATAACTGTACTTACCCCTTGGCTTCGGCTTTTGCAAAAGTCGAACAATACCCAAAACCAAATACAATTCACCACTCTTACCTGACTGTTAATCATCCCTCACACGGCAAGTGTCACAAATGTCTTAATCTCCCAAAACTAGGAACCGGAACTGGGGCTTCTGTCGGGTAGCCCATAGGAGGGAGGAATCATGCAATCGGAGACCTTGGGCCCACAAGGACAATTTTCAGCAAATGTAGTGGCGCGCCTCCCTTGGAATTCAATCACGGACCCCTCACCACCTCCAGGTTCGATGACGACCACCGAAGACGCCGAACGTAGGGCACCAAATTGTTGAACCAGCTTTTTGGAGCCCCCTGCCCACTGGAGGGTCAAAGCCAGCGGTGCAGGGGACACCTAGAATCTACGGGTTCTTCTCCTCAATTGTGCATTACCAAAGAGACCAGGACAACTTAGCCATGGAGGGGAGTACGTTTTTTTTGTTAACTCGAGCTAAGGACAGGGTACCAGAATGGCACAGAGACAATTCTACGGAGACTGCTGTTTCACTCTGCAGCGCACACATAATTATAGTACTAGCCACACCCTTTACACAATACAAGTTCCTAATTATACAAGTTCCTCATCAGGCAAGTTCCTCATCAGTCTCGGGTGGTGCAATCGTGGCCAGGGAGCATCTGCCTCTGGTTGCACAATGTACATCGTGTCTGACTTCCGTGCCCTAATGGTGTGGTCACAGAGCATCTGTTTCCGATTGCACAATACACACAGCCTCTGCCTTCCCTGCCCAGATGGCGTGGTCACGGGGCACAGTCGTTGGTCGTGGGAGGCTGAATTGCCAATAGTGGACAGGATGTGGCTAAGTCTCTGGCACAACTGGGGGCAGGGTACACAGGCAGCTTCTCGGAATCGGCTCAACCACAAGGAGTGGGGAGGGTTAAGCAAGCTCCAACAGAGACACAGAAAGCAATTCTTTACCAGGTTGCTGAAAGCATGGCAACATAAAATGGAGTCTTGTTGGTCATAAGTCTTAGTGGTCATTTTAAGCGCAGTTCAACAGTGCTGTACCCCTATCCTGCTCCCCGTCCTTGAGGTTAGCAGAGGCCTATATATTTGCGAAAGAAGAAATAAGTGAGAGAATTTGGAAGAATCTGGTGCAGCCTGGTCGACCTGAGGACCTCAGGTAGTAGAGCACTACTCACAGGTGACGCCCAACACATGCCAGACAAGTCCGGAGAGGCTGGTGCTGCCTTAGGAGGGAGAGTGCTGCCACTAAGGTGCAGGAGGGAGAAGCCTGCACCTTAGTGGCTACTACTCCTCTCTGGTGCTGGACACTCACCGCAGATACACAGCGCTGCAATCCATCTCCACATGAAGAAACTTCACTTTTTAAAACTTTCCTTATTCAACCAAGGTAACAGACATTTTAGAGGTCACGCTGACAGTTGTTACTGGGACAAAGCTCTCTCTTTAGTGCTGGTTCATTGACAGACTTGTTCAGCATGGTTCTCTGCAGTAGGTCTTTTAACCCACTGATGTAGCTCACTAGGATTGGAACTTGCCTAACCGATCTCTTCAACTTAACTATGGCGGTGCTCAGGAAGAAAGAATCAATGCACTTCCACTGTGTGCCATGCTAAACCAGGCTCTTCTGATTTACACAGTTAGTCAAACTTTAAGGGCAAAGATCAGGAGACATTTGTCCCTGCATTGCAGAATCTCTTCAATGTTTGAATTATTTACCCATATATTTTCTCACTTTGCTATGACTATAAGGTTAGTGTTTTCCTCAAGCGCAGCCCAAAGCTTGTGATATTTCCCAGTATTGCGTCCAGCCATTATTTAATGCTTTCTTCCCCTGAGCTGATTGGCTGTTGTTGCTGAAGCAGTGTGCTCACAATAACCTAGGAGTGGATAGACTGTTCTCCTATCCTAGTGCGTATTCAAGAACCTAATACAGCATGATCTAACATGAAAATAATGTTGTTTCATTCTTCATTTGTGCACCCTCAGATGGCATTCTACTTCCAAAAGACTGCCCTGTATTCTCAAAACCCTGCATGAAAACTCTCCTGTGCATGTCTTTCCAATGATTCTCTCCTTACTTTCCATCCTCTGCAAGACTCCTCTCTTAGTACAGCCTACATTAAATCGCATGCATGGTTCCCTTAATCTTTAATACTGCCATCATTTCATTCCGTAAATTTCAAAACATCACTTCTACTTTAAAAGCCACACATAAAACCTAACAATACCTAATCTCCTCTTTCACAAAATAATCCCACAAACTATCTGCATGCACTCTTCAGCCCCATGATGATGCTTAACTCCTATTCATTTAATCCGCCACATAGAAACTGGAATGGGTTTCCTGAAAGCCACAGGATTAAGCACTAGCCCTAGCCTCGGGTTACCGGAGTAGTATAAAGTGCTTCAGTGCCTCGTCAGGGGCAGGCTGTATATATGAACACCTATCATACAAAATACACTGAGCGTAAAATGGAGTCTGGCTGTGGTGCTCCAAGATCTGCCTCAGCCTGTCCCGGTCTCGCAATAATGCTTGGCCTCATTTCTGGATTCACACAGCCTCACTCCCTGGCACTAATACTAATAGCTGTTGTGAAAGCTGCTGTCACATCCTGTACCCCAAGGTCAGGATGCAAACTTCATCTCTCTGTTGCATGGCGGAGATACGATTTCACAGAAGAACAAAGAAGGACAGCAACTCCACAGGGGCAAAATCAAAGCCCCTTGATACAGAGATCCTTACCACAGTGGCTTGTATACAATTGGCAGCCTTTGGTAATCCTGCCCCTTCATGGAAGATCCCGTCAATGTTCTCTTATTCTGAAAGACGATGAATGCATCAGGCGCCTTGTATTTTTAAAGAACTCTTTTAACTAGGTTTGCAGCACAGTATGCTACTAATGTGGGTATTTTAAAGAGACAAGGGAACCCAAGTGGTCTGGAAGCTGTTCCACATTTGCTTTTTAAGCAAATAAGCTAAAACAAGATTTTTCAGTAGCACACAATTCATTACTTTGGAGTAGTGTTTAGAAACATAATTATGCTATCAAAACTAATCCTGGGCTTAGTTCGCGAACTAGCGCTATGCGTAGCTACGCAAAGTGCACTTTGCACTACGCGAGCTATGCGCAGAACTGCGTGAACTGCGTAGTAGCAAGCAAAAAATAGCCGCTGCACCACTGTGTTTGCACTGTGCTACGTGCAGTTCGCGTAGTACGAAGTTGCGCAAAGTTTGCAAACTACACGAGCATAGCATAGTGCTTTGCCCAGGGTTAATGTTGTGGCACTTATCTTGCCCCTTCTGACATGCATATACTAATAAAGGGTACGCATCATCACTTGTATTGAACTGTGATGAGTATTGATTTGAATGACAATGTGTGTCTCACTTCCCATCTGGGTCACGGCCATACATGCGCTTAGATAGCATTACCCAGGGAGTACCTTTTTGTTGAATCTCCGTCCCTAAATTCATCCATACTTACATACTTGATTGATCAAGGCCATAACACATCTTTGTGAATTAGCATGTTTTATTCACATTCAGTGCAGTGGTTATGTTGAATCTGGAGAAGTACAGGGCCATGAAAACCCCACTTCACATTGTTGCCCTGTGGAGGGCCAGCCAAGAGTCCTTTAGGGATTGACAAGTTCAGCGGAAGTGGAAGACTTCAGTCCGCCGTGTGATGGCAGTCCATTTCGAGGTCCAAGGTGAGTGTTGCTGAGTGTATAGGGTACAGTGGAAGGCATTATTCCAGGGCATGATGCAGACTGCGTAACCAAGCTGAAACCAGCCACATGGCGGAGATTAATGCTACCACTTCATTCTGAGTCATCATCATCGTCCTCTGGTATGTAAGGTGCCCTACATGTTGGTGGTGGTGTTCTGTCTGCATCATAGTGTGGCAGTAACACATCAGGAGCCAGAGGTGGAATATCTGCCACACTGTGTGGCACTGACACTTCAGGGAGCGGAGATGTGGATGGAGTGGCAGCAGCAGCATTCATCCACGCCAGGCCTTGTGGTGGCAATGCCATGAAGAGGATCTGCAGGGCATGGAAAGTCCCAACTACATCTCGCTGGTGTGCAGCTCTGGCAAACATTGTTTCTGCCTGCATCCACTCCAAGCTCTCCATCATTCTCCTTATGTGTCCCAACTCCCGGCTGACATTGCTGGAGCCACTGTGACTAGAAAGTTGTTCTTGGCTCAGAGTCATGACACCAGCGATCTCAGCCATGGATTGTTGGAGAGCATGAAACGGATAGTGGGCTTCCGTTAGGGACTGTAAGCGGTCCCTGATGGGACTTAGACACCCACGTATGGCATCTAGTTGGGCTGCCATGAGGTTGAACCATACCTGCACCTGATCAGCCATCTTCTCCTGGCACCCTAATACACGGCGTTGGACTGCCAAGTGTTGGTCGTGGGGGTCCTGGGAGACAGCCCTGGTGGTGGGTGCTTCCTGTTGTGTGGTCTCTGCATGGGGTGTGGGCTCCTAGGTGCAGCTGGGCTGCCGTGCTCCTGGGGGTGGGTGCCAGAGCTGTCCATGAGCTGTTGGATGGCATCGGTGTCAATGTTGGGGAGGTCCTCATTATCATCAGTGCTCAGGGTCTGCTCTGCAGGAGGTGTTGATTGTCCCCATACAATGTGAAGGGGAGATGCATATTGACATTGTGTTCACATGTATGTTCACGCATTGTACAAGTTCACTGACAGACTGCATGACAATGTAGATTGTGACTGTTTGTAAGGAGATGCTTATTTGATGCGGGCACTTGACATTTCTACGCTATCAGGGATGTGAGGTTGTACTTGTACATTGACATCTCACAGTTTCCTGCTATGCCAAATGCGGATGGCCATTTTCTGCACACAAGCGGCAGCAGTTGTGTCCTCTGTTCTGTTGTGGAAGTGTTGCAGTTTGTACCACATTGTTGACAATGTTGAGCTGCTCGGATTCTTATGTGTGTGTGCTGCATTGTGGGTGGGATGCCCCTTCAGCCCTGATTTTGCGGGGCATTCACCCTTTCAAGCGGTGTGCCTTTCACTTTTATGCTTATACAGTGCTGAGATGTTGCAGACTTGGGTAAATTGGGCTCTTGGTCACAGTTGTGACTCTTGGGCATGGTTTGTCTGCAGATGTGCTATGCTTTATTGTGCATGTGTGCCATTGTGGTAGAAAAAATAATAGGAGGCCCCCTCTTTATGGTTGTGTGGGACCAAGGGGAATTCAACAGAAAGATATGGGGTGTCCCTTCTATTGGCAAGCCTAAAAAGGCCTGCCCCTCAATTTGAGTGTTCTGTATATCTCCGAGTACTCCTGGTCTAGATTCAATGACCTTGCACAATTGAAGTCACATTGGTCTATATATGGTACATAAGCAAGCTATCAGTAGTATTTTTGGGTGACAAGTATTCAAATTAAAATTAAAATTAAAATTAAAACAACTAGTTTGTGATGTATAGTATCTGTATTTATTCTTATTTAGTACAAAAAGGGACATGTCAAACAGTTAAAAATACATCTGTATTTGGTCAACATAATATTATACATGGTTCATAATTTTAAAATTTAATGCACAATTGAAAAAGTTAAAAACAAAATCACAGTTTTCGAATCAAACACAAGAATCACTATTCAAGTCGACACAGCGTTTCGGTTTTCCTTATTTCACACCTTCTTCAGGACTGATTCTAGAAAGATTTTTATTAAAAACACAATGGGGTTACCATCTGTTGACTGGTACAGTATCATTAAAAACATAACACAATTGTCCCTCATTCTAAGTCACACCAACAAGCTTTGTTATATCACATTTCAGTGAGGTTTTAATTCTAGATGACAGTTTATCTGGAATTTTTCTTTTTTCAAACAAAGAAACAAAAGAACAGATTCTCTATGACAGGTCTGTTTTGTCTTGCTCTCGTTATCCATACAGTACTAGAGTTCGCTCGCATTATCCATTTATCATTTATTGAGTACTCCTCAAAAGTCATTGAACATTTTCAACCACTCCTAAATTTACTCAGAGATATACAGACATCCATGTACCTCAGGATACCCAAATGGTTGTCTGGCACATGCTTCAATTCTATATTGGTGTCTTTACTTGTTGGGTACCTATGCCCAGTATGGGGGTTTTTCAATTACCAAAAAGGGGCCCACTTCAGTCACCTTACCTTTGTCATTGCTCTTTAAATATGAGTTCACCTCGGTTCTCGGTGGTGTTTTATGCCACAGTCTTGTACGAGCTGTTGGCGGTACTTTTAAATGTTACCGTTTTCAGTTTTTCCCTGTGGTAAGAGGAGAGGATTGATGTAATCTTTTAAATCATACTGCCTTGGTTCTGCATTACATACATATTTATTTATATACCTTCTCTGGTAAGATGTCTAGTCTTCCACACTGTGCGAGGAAGCCACCGTTTGATTTCAGGAAGTGGGGAGTCCTATTAAATACACAGAAAACGATCTTTAGGGGATCTCCAAGGAGTGTCTATACTTCTCTGGTTGTCTTACTTATGCACTTGCACACTCACCTAATTTCGAGTGGTTGAGATCATTGTCGTGATTGTCTTCTCAATTGCAATCGACTTCAGGAAGCTTTGGGTTTTTGTTTTCCTTCTTGCTTCTTTGTCACCACTGGACTCTATAAGTTAATTGTTATGTGCTATTAGTCCGATATATATGTGGCGTCTATGATTTTACCAAGTCTAACTCACTTATTTAGTTTCAGCTTCAATTCATTATTAATGTTTTCCTTTACTTCCAGCCTCCCTTCCCTCGTGTCAGTTTGCTGACTGTTAGCGAGAGTACTGGCTTTTAACTAACTTTTAATTAACTTTTAATTAGTGGCCGCCCTGTGTGTGCGGGCCACTCATTTTATCTTTAATAAGCGATACCTAACTGTGGGGGCTCACCTTTTTGCTTTGTGTCGGCCTCCCTGCTCCTCATCACAGCGTCGCCTGCTCCGTCTACAGCTTCGGTTTCTTGCGGCTCTTGGTGTTTGCGCTGGAGCATACTACCTCGTTTTTAAGCCGGGCCATCTAATTGGAACTTTATTCTTTGTGTGCTCATTGGTCGAATTGTGGCCTATCGGCTTTCGGTTGTTAAGCGGAATAACGCCGTTGCTATGGCCTTTACTTTTTGGCGGCTTGCACTATTTCGTGTGTACACCTTCCTCTGATTGGGCAACTCTCCTCCAATCAGATTCTCTTTATCCTGACAATTTCCACACGCTCCTTGTGACTCAGGTTCTTATGCGCGCGAACCGAACGTTTTAGACAACAATACCGAGTTATTATTGTTGTCAAGCATATCATTGAATTCTGATATGCTTAAGACATATACTATTGCAATTATATCATGTTTAGCGTCTTCCTTGTTAACATTCCCACTATGTAATGATCAATTGAAAACAAAACTCCTAATGTTCTTTTATTCCATGTGTGGGGGGCGTAGGAGTGGCTGGCAATAGTGAGTTAGTAATTTTACTGTGCTCAATTCGTTGGGATTAGGTTAGATTTTATGTTCTGTTGGGTTGATTTTCATTAAAGTAACTCTTACAGCTATTGCGCTTAACTACTGGATAATTCGTTCCCAGTCTTCCTTGTTGTTCAGGCCACATCTCACACTATTAAATTTCAACATGTAGAATTGTTCTCTCTTTTTTCTCTTTGCATTAGTGTCGCCTCCTCTTAAGTTTAACGTCACAGTTTCGAGGCCACACCAGCTTAAATCTTCTACTCTATGTCCTGCCGCTGTCCAGTGTTCTGTCAGGGGAGCACCTTTTTTATTATTTCTTATTGCAGATTTATGTTCATTGAGGCGAGTCCGTACCTCTCTGGATGTTTCGTCTATGTAACATAGTTTACACGGACATTGTATCAGATATATTATGTTCTTGGTACGGCAATTCATGAAACTCTTAATTGTTACTGTTGTGTTGGAGGTATTGATGGAACTACCTTTAATGATATTCCCGCAGGTTAACACACCCCTGGCATGGGAAAGTGCCACTGGGCAATGGTGCGTTGTTTATACATGGTTGTGACTGACTTGTGCTTTCTTTATAAGTATGCACCAACCTGTTCCGGATTGTTCTATTTCTCCGAAAGGAGAACATGGGTTTAGGTATTTTCTCCAACTTTTTGTTTGAAATTAGATGCCAGTTCCTATTTATTATGTTCTTGACTTTGTTGCTTACTTGACTGAAGTTGGTTACAAAAATCAATGGCTGTGCTTTTGGTTCAGTTGACGATTTCTCTTCAAAAAAACTGTCACGATTATAATATTTAGCTCTTTTGTATGCTTGCCGTACCATTCTTCTTGGGTACCCTCTTTCTAAGAACTTGTTTTTAAGCACCTCTGCATGTTTTTCATAATCTTTTAGGGCAGTGCAGTTTCTTTTTAGTCTCAAAAACTGCCCAAACGGGATGTTATTTTTCTGACATGGGGGGTGGTTTTAATCCGGAAACTCAAATTTTAGTAACTCTAGACATAGAGGCACTGTATACTAATATCCCACAGGATAAGACGATCACAATGGTAACAGAGATGCTGAGCATAGAGGGACAAGATTTAACAACACATCACCAGTTTATTGTAGATTGCATCAGACTAGTTCTAAAAAATAACATTTTTCTGTTTGGAAAAGACCTCTACAAGCAGGTCAAGGGCACGAGCATGGGGGCTACCTGTGCGCCGAGCCTGGCCTGTTTGTATGTCACCAGGTTCGAAGAACAGCATATCTTCAACCAGGCTGCGCCCTTCTTCGAAAACATCAGTGAATGGTCCAGATATATAGATGATATTTTCTTTATATGGACGGGCGAAATGAACATGCTAATTGAATTTTTAGAATGGCTCAATCTGGGTGGCACTGACCTGAAATTCACTTCACATATAAATCGTGAACGATGTGAATTTTTAGATATTATCATTAAACACATAGAAGGTAGATTAAATGTAGAATTATTCACAAAAACAACAGACAGAAACACCATGCTTCACTACAACAGCAACCGCCCCCCATGTCAGAAAAATAACATCCCGTTTGGGCAGTTTTTGAGACTAAAAAGAAACTGCACTGCCCTAAAAGATTATGAAAAACATGCAGAGGTGCTTAAAAACAAGTTCTTAGAAAGAGGGTACCCAAGAAGAATGGTACGGCAAGCATACAAAAGAGCTAAATATTATAATCGTGACAGTTTTTTTGAAGAGAAATCGTCAACTGAACCAAAAGCACAGCCATTGATTTTTCTAACCAACTTCAGTCAAGTAAGCAACAAAGTCAAGAACATAATAAATAGGAACTGGCATCTAATTTCAAACAAAAAGTTGGAGAAAATACCTAAACCCATGTTCTCCTTTCGGAGAAATAGAACAATCCGGAACAGGTTGGTGCATACTTATAAAGAAAGCACAAGTCAGTCACCACCATGTATAAACAACGCACCATTGCCCAGTGGCACTTTCCCATGCCAGGGGTGTGTTAACTGCGGGAATATCATTAAAGGTAGTTCCATCAATACCTCCAACACAACAGTAACAATTAAGAGTTTCATGAATTGCCGTACCAAGAACATAATATATCTGATACAATGTCCGTGTAAACTATGTTACATAGGCGAAACATCCAGAGAGGTACGGACTCGCCTCAATGAACATAAATCTGCAATAAGAAATAATAAAAAAGGTGCTCCCCTGACAGAACACTGGACAGCGGCAGGACATAGAGTAGAAGATTTAAGCTGGTGTGGCCTCGAAACTGTGACGTTAAACTTAAGAGGAGGCGACACTAATGCAAAGAGAAAAAAGAGAGAACAATTCTACATGTCGAAATTTTATAGTGTGAGATGTGGCCTGAACAGCAAGGAAGACTGGGAACGAATTATCCAGTAGTTAAGCGCAATAGCTGTAAGAGTTACTTTAATGAAAATCAACCCAACAGAACATAAAATCTAACCTAATCCCAACGAATTGAGCACAGTAAAATTACTAACTCACTATTGCCAGCCACTCCTACGCCCCCCACACATGGAATAAAAGAACATTAGGAGTTTTGTTTTCAATTGATCATTACATAGTGGGAATGTTAACAAGGAAGACGCTAAACATGATATAATTGCAATAGTATATGTCTTAAGCATATCAGAATTCAATGATATGCTTGACAACAATAATAACTCGGTATTGTTGTCTAAAACGTTCGGTTCGCGCGCATAAGAACCTGAGTCACAAGGAGCGTCAGGATAAAGAGAATCTGATTGGATGAGAGTTGCCCAATCAGAGGAAGGTGTACACACGAAATAGTGCAAGCCGCCAAAAAGTAAAGGCCATAGCAACGGCGTTATTCCGCTTAACAACCGAACGCCGATAGGCCACAATTCGACCAATGAGCACACAAAGAATAAAGTTCCAATTAGATGGCCGGCTTAAAAACGATGTAGTATGCTCCAGTGAAACACCAAGCGCCGCAAGAAACCGAAGCTGTAGACAGAGCAGGCGACGCTGTGACGAGGAGCAGGGAGGCAGACACAAAGCAAAAAGGTGAGCCCCCACAGTTAGGTATCGCTTATTAAAGATAAAATGAGTGGCCCGCATACACAGGGCGGCGACTAATTAAAAGTTAATTAAAAGTTAGTTAAAAGCCAGTACTCTCGCTAACAGTCAGCAAACTGACACGAGGGAAGGGAGGCTGGAAGTAAAGGAAAACATTAATAATGAATTGAAGCTGAAACTAAATAAGTGAGTTAGACTTGGTAAAATCATAGACGCCACATATATATCGGACTAATAGCACATAACAATTAACTTATAGAGTCCAGTGGTGACAAAGAAGCAAGAAGGAAAACAAAAACCCAAAGCTTCCTGAAGTCGATTGCAATTGAGAAGACAATCACGACAATGATCTCAACCACTCGAAATTAGGTGAGTGTGCAGGTGCATAAGTAAGACAACCAGAGAAGTATAGACACTCCTTAGAGATCCCCTAAAGATCGTTTTCTGTGTATTTAATAGGACTCCCCACTTCCTGAAATCAAACGGTGGCTTCCTCGCACAGTGTGGAAGACTAGACATCTTACCAGAGAAGGTATATAAATAAATATGTATGTAATGCAGAACCAAGGCAGTATGATTTAAAAGAGTACATCAATCCTCTCCTCTTACCACAGGGAAAAACTGAAAACGGTAACATTTAAAAGTACCGCCAACAGCTCGTACAAGACTGTGGCATAAAACACCACCGAGAACCGAGGTGGACTCATATATAAAGAGTAATGACAAAGGTAAGGTGACTGAAGTGGGCCCCTTTTTGGTAATTGAAAAACCCCCATACTGGGCATATTTACCCAACAAGTAAAGACACCAATATAGAATTGAAGCATGTGCCAGACAACCATTTGGGTATCCTGAGGTACATGGATGTCTGTATATCTCTGAGTAAATTTAGGAGTGGTTGAAAATGTTCAATGACTTTTGAGGAGTACTCAATAAATGATAAATGGATAATGCAAGCGAACTCTAATACTGTATGGATAACGAGAGCAAGACAAAACAGACCTGTCATAGAGAATCTGTTGTTTTGTTTCTTTGTTTGAAAAAAGAAAAATTCCAGATAAACTGTCATCTAGAATTAAAACCTCACTGAAATGTGATATAACAAAGCTTGTTGGTGTGACTTAGAATCAGGGACAATTGTGTTATGTTTTTAATGATACTGTACCAGTCAACAGATGGTAACCCCATTGTGTTTTTAATAAAAATCTTTCTAGAATCAGTCCTGAAGAAGGTGTGAAATAAGGAAAACCGAAACGCTGCGTCGACTTGAATAGTGATTCTTGTGTTTGATTTGAAAACTGTGATTTTGTTTTTAACTTTTTCAATTGTGCATTAAATGTGATTTTAAAATTATGAACCATGTATAATATTATGTTGACCAAATACAGATGTATTTTTAACTGTTTGACATGTCCCTTTTTGTACTAAATAAGAATAAATACAGATACTATACATCACAAACTAGTTGTTTTAATTTTAATTTTAATTTTAATTTGAATACTTGTCACCCAAAAATACTACTGATAGCTTGCTTATGTACAATATATAGACCAATGTGACTTCAATTGTGCAAGGTCATTGAATCTAGACCAGGAGTACTCGGAGATATACAGAACACTCAAATTGAGGGGCAGGCCTTTTTAGGCTTGCCAATAGAAGGGACACCCCATATCTTTCTGTGTGCCATTGTGCCCATCACCCCGACGCCCCAGTCCCTGGTTGTTAGTAACCCTGTTGCTGTTGGCTCAGGTCCTGTTGTGCAGTGTCCAGTCCCCCAACTCCGCCACCATGTCCCCAATGATGGTCCCAGACTGGTCCTCCATGGGGCTTGTGAGGTTCTGGTTGTCCTCTGTGCTTGCTCCAGCTACCTCCATGGTGCTTTGCTGTTGTATGTGTTTTGTTTGTGTTTTTTGCTGATTTTTTGTGATTTTTTCCCGCCTGACTTGTGGGACTTGCAGGCGTGGCATTGTTTATCACTGTATTTTTATCACTGTTGGGCCCATCGCAGCTTTTTTCAGGTTCACGTATAGATTTTTATCGCCATCCGGGTGATTCTATTGCAGACATTTGACGCGTTATCGGGAATCTATCACCTGTTACCACCGTGTCGTCGATAGGAAATTAATAGAGTTATTTTCCAGCGATAGACGGTGATATGAAAGATTTCGTTAACCCATTTTGGCGATGATTATTGCACGTTCTTGAGAATATCCCCACTTGTGAGTACACTGACAGGCTCCGCGCGATGAATCCAGCATGAACAATAATGGGAACTCCAATTCCCAGCAGCATAGGGGAGAGTGACATCAGACGCACCATAGTGTGTGACTTCCAGAAACCCAGATATAGATGGGAACTCGGCAGAAGAAGCTGCTGATTATTAATTTTACTTGGTGGTTGGTGGCTGATCCTGGTCGGGTAAGGGTGCTATATGCACCACTTTCCTTTGTACTTTACAATCCTTATGACAGCAGATGGACTTTGCTGTGCTAGCGAAGCACTTTGACTCAACATGTATTCTCTCCCTTCATTGGTGAGCCCTCGCTCGGTAGTGGCTCTTACGAGGGAGTATAGCTTTTTTTTCTAACTTGCCTTACATTCGTTCTTTAATTGGGCATACTTATACTTCCATGTTCATTCCCTATTCTTCCCTGTTGGCGAGTCTAGTGTTGTGACTCATGCAGGGAAGAGAATGTCTTGGCACTATTATCACCAGGTTACGGTGGTAACGGAGAGTGAAGTCAACTCTCTGAATTTTTGGCACCAATATATATTAAGTGTGAAGACTTCATATCTTGATTTGTGTGGATTTGCTAGAGAAACGGAGCCGCACCAGCGTTTCTTGGTTCACCTTGATGTATTTTTATAATAACAAATTAATGGAATTTTCCCTCGCATTCTTTATGCTGAAGCTTTGCTGCATGCTCAAGATTCTATGAAAGATTTTGCAACAATATTAATTAGCTATTGGCAACGCCTTGTGTTTCCATCAAAAGGGGTGGTTAGTAGTAGGTGGTTCGTCCGAATACTTGTTCAAGTTCAATAATTTATATAGCGCACTACTCACCCAGAGGGTCTCAAGGCGCTTGGGGAGGGGGTTCGTTATTAAATGAATAGCCAGGTTTTAAGTTCTTTTCTGAAGGAGATGTGGTTCTGTGGAAGGCGGAGGTGGGTGGGGAGTGAGTTCTAGGTCTTGGCCGCCAAGTAGGAGAAGGATCGACCTCCCATGGTGGATCTTTGGATACGTGGGACAGCGGCGAGGCCTTGATTGGATGATCTTAGTTGGCGAGTGGGTGTGTAGAAGGATAGTCGAGTGTTGAGGCATTCTGGCCCTAGTTTGTAGAGGGCCTTGTGTGCGTGGGTGAGAAGACGGAATGTTATTCTCTTGTTGACGGGAAGTCAGTGGAGGTCTTTCAGGTGGCCGGTGATGTGATCTTGGCGAGGGATGTCCAAAATGAGTCTTGCTGATGCGTTTTGGATGCGTTGGAGTTTTTTCTGTAATTTGGCTGTAATTCCGGCGTAGAGGGTGTTTCCGTAGTCTAGTCGACTCGTGACCAGTGCGTGGGTGACAGTCTTTCTTGTCTCGGCGGGGATCCAGCGGAAGATTTTTTTGAGCATACGAAGTACGTTGAAGCAGGAGGACGAGACGGCGTTGACTTGATTGGTCATCGAGAGTGAAGAGTCTAGGATGAAGCCAAGGTTACGTGCATGGTCCGTGGGTATGGGCGCTTGCCCCAGATCTGAAGGCCACCATGAGTCGTCCCAGGCAGAGGGGGATGATCCTAGGATGAGCACTTCTGTTTTGTCTGAGTTAAGTTTAAGGCGGCTGTCTTTCATCCATACGGCTACTTCTTTCATGCCTTCGTGAAGATTGGTTTTGGAGGTGTTGGGGTCTTTGGTGAGAGAAAGGATCAGTTGGGTGTCGTCAGCATAGGAGATGATGTTTAGGTTGTGTTGACGCGCGATGGAGGCGAGTGGGCTCATGTTCACGTTGAATAGGGTGGGACTGAGTGATGATCCTTGTGGTACACCGCAGATGACTTCGGTGGCTTCTGATTTGAAGGGGGGAAGTCGGACTCTCTGCGTTTTCCCGGCAAGGAACGAGATGATCCAGTCCAAGGCTTTTCCTTTTATGCCGACGTTGCTGAGGCGTTGTATGAGTGTGCTGTGACAAACAGTGTCGAAGGCGGCGGAGAGGTCGAGTAGAATGAGGGCCACTGTTTCTCCGTTGTCCAGTAGTGTTCGGATGTCGTCTGTTGCTGCGATGAGGGCGGTTTCAGTGCTGTGTTTGGCTTGAAAGCCGGACTGTGAGGGATCGAGGGAGTTGTTGGATTCGAGGAAGGCGGCGAGTTGGCTGTTGACGGCTTTCTCAATGACTTTGGCCGGGAAAGGGAGGAGGGATATGGGGCGGTAGTTTTTAAGTTCGGAGGGGTCTGCTGTGGGTTTCTTCAATACTTCATTTGACTCCGTTCGGCTAATACAGAGGACTTGACATTGAGGAGTTGAAATTACCTGCTCACTTCCCCTGTTTTGAGATTGCAGGTTTTCTCCTCTACAGGTGGCCAGAGGAGTGTGTAATTGCTTCTATAGTTATATAGTATAGTTGTCTCACTTTTCTAGAAGAGTATCACTATCTTTTTGTATTCACAGGTCTCCCTCCCTGCAGTCCCCATCCTTTCCTTCCCCCAATTGACCATCCTAAAGTCTGTGCATATATTATTTCACACTTGGTGTTGCCAAGAGGTGTACCCCTTTGAGCATCGGTTCGACCCTGAGAATACACTTGGAATGGGACAACGGTAAGAAGCTGACTCTTTTTAAAGTACATCAAAAAGAGATATACTGTGAAAAGAGTCCAGTTATTCCCTTACAAGTGGACAGGGGCTTCCTCTATGCAATCCAAAAGTGCTCTTCTAGGGGGTACTGTGGTCGAGCAGCCTGAGGCTTATCAGAGAGGAATATTAGACATCTGCAAAATACATTGCAAATCAATAAATGAGGCACCCGACTCAATAAGGAGATCCACATTAATTTATTTAAAAAACAGGTATCTGTATATATATTTAAGCACCAGAATCAATATAAACAGATAAGTCATTTTTCAAAAGAAATTATTTTTCGTTTTAAAAATCAACAGGGCAATTTTCTGAATTGCCAATGTAACCTAAGGAAGGCCGATCAAGTATGGCATTCAAGTGCTTTACAACCACTTACAGGACCAATCTCCTGGACATAAGATGGATATAGGGCAGGGTTCAAGGCAGCACCAGGAAGTCACATCGGGTGGCACTGGGGTGGTCAGGTGTAGAGGTACAATGCAGCATCAGCTGACCAGTGTTAGCCAATGGGAATCAGTACGGCCACAAAGTGGTTGCAGGTGGGGACTGAGTGTCAAGTACCTGATCCAGAACAGATTTTCCGCAGGAACAGATGATATTTCCCCAGTCCCCTACTCCGCTACTGCAAAATCCTTCACAAATTGCAAAGAGGGGAACTTGGAGCTTGGAACTGGAAATTTCCTGAAAATAGAGAAGGTTATGCAATACAAACAAATAAGAACTGTGCACCTAGACCCAAACCTTATTTATTATACCTGTCCCTCATCCGTGGCTTGCGACTCTCTTGATTATTGGCAAAATAGTATTCATTCTAATAGTAGTTTCCTCTCAGTGGAACTCTGTGGGAAGAATTATTCACTGATTACTACCCTTGTGTCTAAACTTGCTCATGTATATCCTTAATTCTACTCAGTTACCTGTATTTGCCTTTATTCTTATGTCTAAGGAATATAACTTCTGCTCCTCTTTTCTTTGCAGGGAAAGTCTATGTGAATATCTGAAGAACGATGGTAAGTGCACCTGTATATATAAATATAAATAAATACATATATATATATATTCACTGAAAAACCATAGGTTATAGACCATATATAGTTAGGAATTAGCATTTAAAAAACCTTTGAAATTCCATATATAGTTAGTTGTACTAACTATATATCGCGCACCCGCAATCCACTGCTGATCATGTCACATATTACATCATTCATGACATGGTCAGTGACATCACTGATGACATCACTGATGACATCTCAAATGACACCACTGATGACATCACTGATGACATCTCAAATGACATCACTGATCACATCACTGATGACATCTCAAATGACATCACTGATCACATCACTGATGACATCATTCATGTGATAATACGATGAACCTCTTCAGACTCTAATATAACCTTAGATACACTCAGTGTAAACAGACACTCACAGACTGTCACTCATCCATGGAGTTACTCACACACTTAGTCAGTCATGCAAAGAATCAATCACACCTCCATTTCCTCAACTATACAGTTATACACACCTTACTTATTCAAACATATACTAATACATATTTACTCTCTTTTACAATGCCTGATACAAGTACACAATGATCCATACAGCCACTCACACATTCACTGGCTCTTATGCACAGTTATTTATATATGTCAAATGTCACATGTACTGTGTTTTACATATGTACTTACTTTGACATGTAGCACTGAGATATCCATTCACTCACCAATGCACTCAGTCAACCGCCCATACAGGTTTTTCCACATGCACTTTTGAACCCATACATCTAGTGAATCAACTGCTCACACATCTATGCACAGAGTCATACACCTCCCAGCCACCCACACACACACACTCAGTCTCCCATACAAATACTTGGGCAACCAATCAATAACCCATATACTTACTCATATAGCTACTGATCAACACATGCAGCAGTTTACAGAACAACAGACATAATGATGCACAAATTAAGACAGTTTAGTCACTAACTCATGCACTCAGAGACACACATTTATTCACTCACTCATACAGTCAATCATGCACCTAATAAATCCTTCATCCAGACACTTATACATCCACTCATTCTTCAATATGTAAGACATATTTTTTAACTTTACAGAAACATACAGTCACTGGATGTTGTCATCAGTGATGTCATCAGTGATGTCATTTGAGATGTCATCAGTGATGTCATTTGAGATGTCATCAGTGATGTCATCAGTGATGTCACTCACCATGTCATGAATGATGTAATATGTGACATGATCAGCAGTGGATTGCGGGTGCGCGATATATAGTTAGTACAACTAACTATATATGGAATTTCAATGGTTTTGTGTGAGTAAAAAAAGGTTTTTAAAATGCTAATTCCTAACTATATATGGTCTATAACCTATGGTTTTTTCAGTGAATTTCATTGGTTTTTTAAAAGCTAATATCTGTAGCTGTAAAATGTATTCTTCTTTAAATCCAAAAATATATTTTATATGTTTATTAATATTTTTTTTTTAAATATTTTTTTTTGTTCGCTCCCGGTTCGCGAACCGGGAAGCTTCCCGTTAGCTCAATTTGATGCCGCGACCCGGTCCGCTAACCGGTAAACGTTCCGTTTGCGCAACTGCCGCGTTAGAAATCAACATCGTGATGCGTCGCGGAAGCGCGACATATCACGTTGTCGCGTAATGCGTCTTATGACGCGCCGCGTTAGCGCACCCGGAAGTGCTCCGGTACGCGAACTAAGACGCGAAGTGCAGCTCCCCGAAAGCGATCCGGGGCGCGTCGCGAAAGCGCGACGTATCGCGTTGCCGCGTAATGCGTCTTATGATGCGCCGCGTTAGCGCACCCGGAAGTGCTCCGGACCGCGAACCGAGGCGCGAAGTGCAGCTTCCCGGAAGCGATCAGGGGCGCGGCGTGCAGCGCGTAACATAAGCGTAACAGGTCATGTGACTTGTTAATAAAACTTTTCATTGGTTCATTTCACTTTTGGTTTCCTAATGATGTAAGGCTAGGTCAGGTGACCTAAAAATAACACTTTTCATTGGTTTAGAACTATTTTTTTTCCCAAATGATGAAAGCCCCCACCTTTTTTCTCACTCTGACTTTCAACTTTGTGAAAGGAAGACCTATTTTGCTCAGTGGAAAATGGCTTCACTGGTAGCTTCAGCTGGTGGACCCCCACCACCACCACCACCTCCTCATAGGAAGAGAGGACCACCTCCACAGTTCCTTGCCAACACAGAGGAGGAAGAGGATCAAGAAGAGGAAGAGGAAGAACAGGCACCACAGTTTTTACAAGAGGAGCCCCGGGTTTCTCATCATAAAATTAGTTTCATTTGGCAGTTTTTTTCATTCCCCGAAGGACAGAAAAAGGTTAATGCTCGGTATGTCACGTGCCTAATATGCAAAGAGGACTTATCTAGAGGCACTGATAAAAAGTATAGTTACGGCAACTATACTATGCACCCTCACATGCAGAGGTGGCATCCTCTAAATTACAGCTGGGCAGAGATGCGTGACCTGCAGGACAACCCACCAACTCCTGTGGCCAGGACATCAACACAGATATCTCTGTCAGGGCCAGAGGCACGGGAAACAGTGCCAAACATACAGCAAAACTTTGTCCACATGAAGATTGTTTGTATATATTGCGGTACCTTACTTTCATGTGCCAATATGAGCATTAACTTAGTAAACAGAGCATTTGAAAATCACAAGTGCTCTAAACGCCCCAAAAAATAATTTTTTTTTTGCTCCTGTTGAGCCCTTTCCAATGCCTGTTTTTTGTTCTTTCCCCCCCAAAAAACCAAAAAAAACATAAAATTGTTAAAAAAATACAAAAAAAACAAAAAATGTTCAGAAAATTAAAAATAATATATAAAACAACAAAAACACAAAAAAAAAGTTCTTTTCAGAACTACCTCCCCTTTATAAAAAAATTGCTAGAATGTTTAGCACTCTGGCAAGCTCTATTTCTTTTGGTTCGCTTCCCGGTTCGCTCGCCGGTACGCGAACCGGGAGCGAACCAAAATTTTCTTTTTTTTAAAAAAGAAGAGTAAGTGTAAGGGAAGTAAACAGAGAGTAATGTTAAAAGAAAGACAGCTATAGGGACTAAACCAGAGATGCTGTTTAATAGATTTATTTACCGAAGAAAAGATAGAAGAGGATATAATTGTGAAAAACAAAATAGATAAGGAAGTGAAAGAATCAAGCATTGAAAATGCAATAGGTCTCGCAATAGAAGAGTTTGACCTTTTGGTTTTGCAAATGGATGAGTGGCGTTGCGTGTATGAGTGGCGTTGCGTGGATGAGTGGCGTTGCGTGGATGAGTGGCGTTACGTGGATGAGTGGTGTTGCGTGGATGATTGACGTTGCATGGATGAGTGGCGTTGTGTGGATGAGTGGCATTGCGTGGATGAGTTGCGTGTGTGAGTGGCGTTGCGTGGGTGAGTGGCGTTGTGTGGGTGAGTGGCGTTGCATGTATGAGTGGCGTTGCGTGTGTGAGTGGCGTTGCGTGTGTGAGTGGCGTTGCGTGTGTGAGTGGCATTGCGTCGATGAGTGGCGTTGCGTTGATGAGTGGCGTTGCGTCGATGAGTGGTGTTGCGTGGATGAGTGGGGTTGCGTGGATGAGTTGCGTGTGTGAGTGGCGTTGCATGTGTGAGTGGCGTTGCGTGTGTGAGTGGCGTTGCGTGTATGAGTGGCGTTGCGTGTGTGAGTGGCGTTGCGTGTGTGAGTGGCGTTGCGTGTGTGAGTGGCGTTGCGTCGATGAGTGGCGTTGCATCGATGAGTGGCGTTGCGTCGATGAGTGGTGTTGCGTGGATGAGTGGGGTTGCATGGATGAGTTGCGTGTGTGAGTGGCGTTGCGTGTGTGAGTGGCGTTGCGTGGGTGAGTGGCGTTGCGTGTGTGAGTGGCGTTGTGTGTGTGAGTGGCGTTGCGTGAGTGAGTGGCATTGCGTTTATGAGTGGCATTGCGTGTGTGAGTGGCGTTGCGTGTGTGAGTGGCGTTGCGTGTGTGAGTGGCGTTGCGTCGATGAGTGGCGTTGCGTCGATGAGTGGCGTTGCGTCGATGAGTGGTGTTGCGTGGATGAGTGGGGTTGCGTGGATGAGTTGCGTGTGTGAGTGGCGTTGCGTGTGTGAGTGGCGTTGTGTGTATGAGTGGCGTTGCGTGTGTGAGTGGCGTTGCGTGTGTGAGTGGCGTTGCGTGTGTGAGTGGCGTTGCGTCGATGAGTGGCGTTGCGTCAATGAGTGGCGTTACGTCGATGAGTGGTGTTGCGTGGATGAGTGGGGTTGCGTGGATGAGTTGCGTGTGTGAGTGGCAATGCGTGTGTGAGTGGCGTTGCGTGGGTGAGTGGCGTTGCATGGGTGAGTGGCGTTGCATGGGTGAGTGGCGTTGCGTGGGTGAGTGGCATTGCGTGGGTGAGTGGCGTTGCGTGTATGAGTGGCGTTGCGTGTGTGAGTGGCGTTGTGTGTGTGAGTGGCGTTGCGTGTGTGAGTGGCGTTGCATCGATGAGTGGCGTTGCGTCGATGAGTGGCGTTGCGTCGATGAGTGGCGTTGCGTAGATGAGTGGGGTTGCGTGGATGAGTTGCGTGTGTGAGTGGCGTTGCGTGTATGAGTGACGTTGCGTGGGTGAGTGGCCTTGCGTGGGTGAGTGGTGTTGCATGTGTGAGTGGCGTTGCGTGTGTGAGTGGCGTTGCGTGTGTGAGTGGCGTTGCGTGTGTGAGTGGCGTTGCGTGTGTGAGTGGCGTTGCGTGTGTGAGTGGCGTTGCATGTGTGAGTGGCGTTGCGTGTGTGAGTGGTGTTGCGTGTGAGAGTGGCGTTGCGTGTGTGAGTGGCGTTGTGTCGATGAGTGGGGTTGCGTGGATGAGTGGGGTTGCGTGGATGAGTTGCGTGTGTGAGTGGCGTTGCGTGTGAAATCAGCAGTAAAAAACGTGTTTATTTGTGAGCAGCTTAAAAAAAGTAAACTTAAAACTTGTCAAACACCATACCTCATAAATTAGGCAAAATAGCTATAACAAGCTGAACTTCTTGCATCCATTATCGTTGCTCGAGTGATGCGCCCAAGATCACACAGAGGCTAGGAGAAAGGGTCGGGTTTGTGGTTAGGATGGACTAAGACTGCTGGAGAAGGGCACAGTGGAGAAGGATGATGTGAACTTCCAAAGCTTTCCCTAGACCTTTCCGAATGTTGTGAAAAGTAAATTTATTCGAAGCTTTAGAAAAGGAGCTGAGCTCGAGAAGCACCTAGAAGCACCCAAAGTTACTGAGGAAGCCAAGGCGCTGAAGAGGGTTGGAGGGAAGGAGAGAGGCCGAGCTCGAGAAGCGCCTAGAAGGACATTAAGTCACTGAGGAAGCCAAGGCGCTGTGAAGGGATGGAGAGAGGCTGAGCTCGAGAAGCGCCTAGAAGACGTAAAGTTACTAAGGAAACCAAGGAACTGTGGAGGGGTGCTGGAGCAAAAGGAGAGAGGTTGAGCTCGAGAAGCGCCTAGAAGGACATTAAGTCACTGAGGAAGCCAAAGCGCTGTGAAGGGAAGGATAGAGGCTGAGCTTGAGAAGCGCTTAGAAGGACGTAAAGTCACTGAGGAAACCAAGGCGCTGCGGAGGAGTGGAAGAAAAGGGGAGAACCTGAACTCGAGAAGCGCCTAGTATTACAGGAATGGAACACAGTGAGAGAGAATGGATGAGAGTAAAAAACAAGAAAGGAAACAAGACGGAGGGCATTGCTGTGGGGAGGGGGGGAGAAGAAATGCACACGGCGGGCAGGGGAGGGGGCGGTGCGGGGAGAGCGGCATGAGGGTGTGAAGCAGCCGTGGCCTTTGAAGTGAAGCTAAGCTTCACTTCAAAGGTGTGGGAGGAGTGCGGCTGAGGGAACAGACGGCGATTTGGTGATGTGCACGCGCATTTTAGGTCAATGCGCTTGCGCATTGACCTAAAAGCCACGGGCACAGCACCAAATCGCCACAGTTAGTTAAACTTTGTTTAAAGCCCTATAGTCTCGCTTCTCTCAATGCGCATGCGCATTGATAGGTCACGAGACCTAAAAAAGGAGAGTAGAAGAATAACAAAGAAGATTTTCTTGGAGAATGTGAGTGAATGTTCAAAATAAGATTAAAACATGTGGAATAACAGAGAGAAAAAACAGTAAAACAGAAAAAAGAAGTAACAGAAAAAGATTAATTGAAACAGAAAAGAAATGTAAATAACATAGGGCCATATCATCAACATAGGCAATAAAAGTTTTGCAGCTTTTATCGGCAGAAATGTGTCGCTAAAGCCGCTTTTGCGGCAGAAAACTGCCGCTAAAACCACTTTAGCAGCAGTTTTCTGCCAATAAAAACAGCAATAATTTTATTGGCTGTGTTCATAATATGCCCCTTAGTGTGCTTCAACTACACAGAGAAAGCATAATGAACAAGTAGTGAAAGAATGATCAGTCAAAGACACTAAGAGTAATAGAGACGGAGTGAGTGAACAAGAGTGAGGAACTATGAGAAGAGAGGGACTGAGAAAAGGAGTGGAAGGAGTAGAGTAAGTAGGTAATAGAGAAAGGAATGAGGGAAGTAGCAAAGGCAGGAAACTGAGGGTTAAAGAAATGAAGCTGTGGAACTAATAGTAGGTGAATGTGATAGAAATGTAACGAAAAGAGTACAAAACATTTACCTTATAATTGTCGTTAACTTACTCACTTTTTATTTTTATACTTTCAATCTGTGAAAGAGAGAACAAACATTTGAAAAATATTAAAACATGTATTTAAAAATTAGAAAAGACAAGGGAAAAGATTGAAGGACAAACAGTTTTTCAACAACTTCGACACTTACAGAAGCTTCTGCTTCTCCAGGCTCCCTACACAGTCCTAAAGATATACATTTTAAACTAACAGTATCTTGATGCAGATGAAGTGAGGCCTATCTTAAAACATGGTGCATCTTTTGCACTGCTGTTGTCTCACAAAAGTGTCGCAGGACACTAACATTTTAAATGATTGTTTCAGGATGCCAATAAGATGTGTCCTATCCAGAGGTTTGTTTGAGGTGAGGCCTACTCAGGGTTCCAAATGAAATTTCGAGTTGTTGAAGAGAACAGAGGAGATAATACATGTGAAGGTCTGCCAATGAAGTAAGTCATGTCCACTTCACTCTTGAACAAACGCCAGACCTCTTCTGTGTCCGTGGACAGACCTAAAGTTCATCTGCACAATGTCATTCGTAAACTTAGGAAACACTGGTGATGTAATTGAAAAATGTGGAGTTTCTTTTCCTCATTTCACAATCACATCACCTGTGTTTCCTTTGCTTAGGTATCTCATAGTGCATATGGAGTCTAGCATATCAAAGAGTACACAGAAGTTGAGCAGTGTATACAACAATTTTGACATTTACAGAAGACTCAGCTTCTTATCTTGTTGGAGATGAAGTGAGGCCTGTCTTGCAACATGGTGCATCTTTTGCATCACTGCTGCATCGGTGTCATGTGGCACGGGTTTTTTACAGCATGACACATCTGCCTAGATGCATCAATTTGTAATTTTGTCGCCTCATAGCAAATCTTTTGCACCGCCACTGCGTCACAAAAGTGACGCACAGTGGCGCAAAAGAGGCATACACCTATCATAAATCTGTCCCTAACATTTTAAATGATTAATTCAGGATGACGATAAGGTGTGGCCTCTCCAGAGGTTTGTTTAAGGTGAGGCCTACTCAGGGTTGCAGATCAAATTTACGCTTGTTGAAGAATACAGAGGAGATAATACATGTGAAGGCCTACCAATGAAGTAAGTCATGTCCACTTCACTTTTGAACAAAGGCCAGACCTCTTCTGTGTCCGTGGATAGACCTAAACCTCATCTGCACAATGTGATTCGTAAACTTAAGAAACACAGGTGATGTAATTGAAAAATGTGGAGTTTCTTTTCCTCATTTCACAATCACATCACCTATGTTTCCTTTGCTTAGATATCTCATTGTGCAGATGGAGTCTAGCATATCAAAGACTACGCAGAAGGTGAGCACTGTATGGAACATGGCTATGTAACTCAAAGAATCAAAATTAGCTTCTCCATGTCTACTTCACATTTCTAAATGTATATCATAAGTACAAAAACTACAGAATTAATTATACATGTTAAATGGTTTATTTTTGCTGTTCTCAGAATGTATCAAATTTCACTAAAAACAGTGACTTGAAGGTATTCATCATATAACAGCGGGGAAAAAAAAACACAATCAAAATGATTGTGTTTAAAAAACCCATACAACATAACAAATCAGAATTCAGAACTCCTTAAAATTAACTTACTTTCCATGACGTCGAAGGATGTCCTATGAACAGCTTACACTCTGTTGTGCTGTTATTATTTTCAGCCCGCCACTTTCTGAAAGAAAATCTCCATCGTTTTGAAAAATATGTTACATACAATAATTGTCTTCTCGCTCTCTACCACATGTTTCCACAAGGCCAAATCGTGTAAGAGCCATTTATAACTCTTGGAATTCTTGTAAGCAAATCCCGTCATTTTGTATTTCGGCAACTTTCAGAAAGAAAACGTTCAAGATCACTTTCACAATCCTGTACTAGTAATATCTTACCCTTCTTGCTCACTCATGTTCTACATTTCCTATGACACTGATACTGCTTACTATGAAGCAGACTTACACTACCTCTATGACTACTACAATTATTTAATTCTCTACATCACTTTTAATCACAAAGCAATATAAAACAGTTGATAAAATTATATCAACCCCTAGAACCATTATACGCCAGTTACCTACCCTAAATTCTCTTTTCTGAAAACAGAAAGTAAGAATATTTTTAACTAAAAAGGCAACATTGTATCGTAGTCAAATGGGAAATCATTGCCCAAACAGCAATTTTTTTTACATCTTCAATAGGCTGTGTAATAAGCGGATCTTGTCAAAGAACCATCGTGCCATATAATAGCTGCAGTTACAAATGTTCTTCCTAAAATCAACGACTGTGTAGCCACAACATTTGTAATTAAAGTTGAAAACTTACTTTCATCAGGTTTATATAGTTGGATTTTTAAAATGACATTATAATTAAAAGTTTGGACCAATAATCTAGACAGCATTGCAGACTTACATTCCCTCTACTCCATGTTTTGATTGGCCGCTCGAATTAGCTTATAAAAAGAAACAGTTTTTCTGAACTCATTCAAAGTGCAGTTATTTTTCCATGACGTCAAGTCTTATGGTAAGAAGACCGTTTGCTTTGGGAAATACTCTGTTGTCCTTCAACTAATCTGTGCCCACCACTTTCTTACTTTTTTTCCAGGAACTTATGTCTCTGTACTACACTTATCCTCAAGGCCAAATCGTGTAGGAGCCATTAGAACCTCTTGAAATTCCTCAGAGCACATCCCGAGATTCTTTCCCTAAAATTTTGGTTTTAAAAACACCAGGTAAGAATTTTTAAGGTCATACGGCAATTTTTTTTTGAAAGTTAAAACAGAATCGTTGCAGAATGACCAGCCGTTTCTAGACTTTAAATAAGCTGTGTAATGTCCTGATGTTATTGAAGGACCGTCATGATATATAATTGCTGCAGTTATAAAAGTCCTTCCTGATATTGACAACTGTGAAGCCACAACATTTTTAATTAAAGTTGTCAATTTTGTTCCATCAGGCCTACATCGTTGGAACATTAAAATGACATACTGGCCATATGTTCGTATAAATAATGTTGACATCATTTCAGATTTACATTGGCTACACTCCATGTTGTGATCAGCTGCTTTTACTAGCTTATTAAAGGACACTGATTTACTGTCTGGCAAAGTTAAATATATAAATCTTTCTGAGTCTACACTAGTAGTACTTGATACCCTACAGTTCTCGCAGTCATGCTGCCATTGATAAGAAAGCCCAAACAGGTGATCTACATCTACACCTTCAGCATGCAATACATCAAGCATATACATTAAAAACTCCTGACAATCTTGCTGAATATTTTGAGAGAATTGTGTTTGACCTGAACATCTGTCTAACAGATTTCGAATTTCAGACACACTTTCTATTTTTGTTCTATCAGTGCTACATTTCTCTAACACAGAATTTAACAAACTGCAAAATCTATGACCCGAATTGACCACAATCTCTTCTTTTACATTTTCTAGAGAAAACAAAACATTAACCACTACATTAGCATAGCAGTTGACACCAGAACTGTTTTCAAATTGAAAACCAACAACATCTTCAACAGAATCCTTTTTCTTTCTGCTTATAATGTCAGGTTCATCGACTTTTCGTCTTTTTGCTACAACCTCCCTAGTATTGGTCACATTTCTTCGTTTCCGGCCTACCACACGTTTCTCAAACAAAGGATATTGAGGCAAATGTGGCGCATACTCTCTTCTTAACTTATTGTATTCCTTAACACAATCTAGATCCGCACAAATGTTTGTGACATCACACTCAATCAAGTACAATCCCGATAAAGTTCTAACTCGTGACAATGCCACATATGCCATACCCTCCTTGAACACAGAACTGCCAATATTCACCAATGCACTGTCTACTCTTAAACCTTGTGATTTATGGATTGTCACCGCATATGCCAAGCAAACAGGAAACTGCTTACGGCGAACATATAAGTCTTTTACAAGCAAAAATCTAGCAGAACAACGACCAATTAGCTGTACTTCCTCAATGCCATCAAATTTAATTTTTAAAAATTCAATTCCATCTCTATTTCTGTATTTCACAAAATCAACAACATTACCCATTGATCCATTTACCAGACCTCTTTCAACATGTAAATTCCTTCTTAAAATTATACGGCAATTTAAGCACACATTCAGAGTCTTTTCAAAACCTGCAGTTTTAGATATAGTCTTCTCTAATGAATCCAATTTTGTTTTCAAATTCTCAGACAAAATAATTGTTGATCCCATATGCTCTACTCTGTCAATAGCTTCCAGTTTCACAATCTCTTGGTTTTCTAAATGCAACATTTTGTTGTTGAAGATGGCACATTCTGCAAGAGTTGGCATCAAACATATTCCAGATTTCTTCTCAGTAATTTTCTGAAAAATATTCTCAGGCACAACGTCTTGTTCTGGATATAAATTTGACAGTAATCGTGCATGTAAAGCTTCTTTCCCATGCTCGGTCACTTTTCCAATTCTAACATCTTGTAGAATATTCTTGTAAACTTCATCCTTCGCCTGACGCATATTTTCATGCAGTTCAGCATAATTGAAGTTTAACCATATATTGACGTTGCCAATGCTCCCTAGGCACTTCCTGGTATCTTCATGCGTGAGCATTTTGAACACAGGTTGTCCTTTCACTGGTGTCAGCTGCAGAAGATCTCCGAAAACAATGATGTGTTTGCCACCAAATAACACATCATACTCTGTTTTGAGAACTTCTTGCATTCTCAAATGCACAAAGGCAAGCATGACATTGGAAACCATGCTTACTTCGTCAATGATAAGAAGTTTCATTTTCCTCAAGACTCTTGAAACTTCACAACAAGCATCTCCAGATAACTTGTGGTATTGTAATTTGTTATCATGCTCCACTGGCAGCATCAGTAGACGATGCAAAGTAATACCTTTAATGTTATGTGCTGCCAGTCCAGTTGGAGCGGTGACAACACAAGAGAGCGATGACCCAGTCCTTTCCTTCAAATAGCATGAAATTGCTTTAATGAGGAAAATTTTTCCAGTTCTCGCTTCTCCACTCACGTACAGTCGGACAGGCTTCCACGACGTACATGAGCACTCTTTCTTCTCATGACTTAATCCATGACCAATTTTGTTGGTAACTTCGTCATATATTTTCCTCTGCTCAACGTTGAGTTGTCTTTCCAAGTCTTCTAAGTTAACCGCATCCTCCTGAGCATGTGCCATGGCTCTTTCCACTTCATTCATGGCAGTGGCAGCTTCATTTTCGATAACAGGTCCTCCTAGTGGATCCTGACTCAATGAAACAGAACTCTGACTGTCCTGAGAACTGTCTCTGGCAATCTCGGCTGCAATCATTGCTTCCTGCTCGATTTCCGCATTCAACATTTCTACATATTTGGGAAAAGCAGGACATTCTATGGTCTCCTTGGCGGCAGTGAAAGAGTCTTCGTAACAGAGGAAATTTCCAAGCAGTTCCTCTTCTGCACGCCAAGGCTTGAAAAGTTGCAAAAGTGCTAAATAGAAAAACTCCTTTTTTTCAGGAGATTCGCCACTCAATTTTCGATGGTTTACCAAGTGGCATTTTCTTTGCTTGACCAGACATCCCTCAGTTCCAATTACAGCATACACTCCTTTATCAATATCTTCTTTGATGTTCCTCTTGAATATGTAATTTTGTAGAACCTCATACAGACAAACATTCTCGAGGTGACTGCTTCGATTTGGATAATATGTATCCAACATGTTGGTCTTCAAAATATCAGTACTGTTTGGCTCCTTTTCCGCCAAATACTCAATTTCCCGCACAGGTTTCAGAACTCGATTACGCGTTGCAGCAAGACCAAGACTCGCCCAAACGATACTCCTAGATTTGGCATAGAGACTTGCTTAAGACAACCGGTCAGAACATTCGTAAGCTCCGATTTCTCGATGCGACAACATCTTCAGACTGAAACTGTACAACTTCTTACTGAGGCTCTTTTCATGGGAAATGTCCTCCCACATATCCTTCAATTCTGTCTTTTCTTTTTTGGTGATGTAAGATGTCACATACCGAGCCACAGCCATACAGTTATCAGCCACAAACTGTATATCCATGTTAGCATTCCACATGGACAAAATCACTGGGTTGTAGTCGTTGATGTACTTGGACTCTTCGTTCCTCTTCAAATTGTATGTGTTTTTTTTTTTTTTTTTTTTAAATATATTTTATTTTCTATTTAAAAAAAAGCACACATTTCAAAAGAATACAGAATTTCCTCTTGCATTTGTTCGACTTACAATATATAACAGTGAAACTTAAATCATAACGAAAATAAACTCCCGAAGGGGAGACCAAAGCAACAAAATATCATATTATAACCTTTTGAGAAACAGATTCATGAGTCGTCCACCACGTGCATCAGCCTACTCCTGTTCTCCATTTCTCCAAGGGTCCCCATATTTTAATACCTCGAGCTCTCCCCCTCCTACCCTTTCTTGCATATATGTGTTTCTCTAAATTATGTATAGCAATAGGATTTGATAACCATATTTGCATGGTTGGGGGATTCTTATCTAGCCATACTCTGGCTAACATTAATCTAAAGACAGCAGCTACCATAAACACAAACATTGCCTCGCCTGGATTCATTTGCACATTTCCTGCGTCAACTCCCAACATAATTAAACTTACTGTAAGGGTTATCTTTATCTTTAATGAGTGGACTAAAAAATGCTCAACGTCCTTAATTAGTGTATATAGCTGAGGACATGTAGCAAACATATGGACAATATCTGCCTCAATAGAGTTACATCTAGGGCAGGTAATACCCTCAGTACCCCCCCATTTCGCAATCCTGGCTGGGGTTTGATACAATGAGAATAGTGTTTTGTAGTGTTGGGATTGCAAAGGGGCAGAACAGAGCATGGACCGGCCTAGTTCCAATGACTCGTTAAATGATTCAGGGGTAGCCTGTATCCTATCTCCCCATTTAGCCCTGTGCTTATCCAGGTCATCTGGTCTATTTTTTGCCAATGCAGCATATATTATCCTAATGGAGTGTTCCTCCCCCGAAGTTATCCCTTCCATCAGATCATTTGGATGAAAACCCATTGGCCCCCCTTGTTTATTTCTAAGAAAGCTCCTAATCTGAAGGTATTTAAAAAAGTCCCTTCTGTTTATTTTATATATTTTTACCAAATCCTCGAACTGTACAATCCCCTCTGAATTTGTTAAATCCCCAATTTGCTGTATGCCTTTGTCTTCCAAATCCGCCATTACTGAATCAGCAAAAATTTCTTCAGGGAAGGATTTGTTTTTATAAACTTTGGTATACCTATTAAATCTTCCCATACCTGTTTTTTTCAAAAAGGAGCTCCAGATTTTAAGTGCCGCCCTGAGAGTCTTATATGTCTGCCTTCTAAGAGAGCCCAAATCCGTAAAGTACAGGAAACAATTTACAGTATTTTGTCCTAGTACCACTGTGTAAGCTTCAATTGACATATTAATGGTCTTTGATGACCCCCCACCACCTCCTATTAGTCCCTGCATGTATTGAAGGGCAGCAGCCAAATAGTATGATCTAAAATCTGGTGCACCCCATCCCCCTCTATCCCTTGGCAGAGTGATAAATTTATAAGCCCTACGAGTTTTTCCTCGGGCCCAAATAAATCTGTTAGCTACACTCTCCAACCTATTGAACCATTTGTTCTCGAAGGTTAAAGGTATTGACCTGAATAAATACAAAAATTTTGGGAGGACCATCATTTTCAACACATTCGTACATCCTACCAAGGAAAGGTGCAGGTTGTTTATCCTTTCCAGGTCATTTTTAACTTTCGCTAACAGTGGCTCCATATTACACTCAACTATCTCCTCCAAATTTGCAGATATATCGATCCCTAAGTATATTGCATTTTTGACCACCCTATTATCCAGACTTGTTGCAAACCTATTCATAACTATCTGGGTCTTTGTTTTATTTAGACTGTATCCTGTAATCAATCCAAAAACATGCGCTTCAGCTTCTACTCCCAAGATGGCTATATCCGGATTTGGAGTCAATATAGCCACGTCATCAGCGAAGGCGAGAGTTTTCACAGTGCAACCATTTAATGACATAGGCTGGATATTCCGGTTTCCCTCTAATTTACGTAATAATGGCTCTATATATAGGGCAAACAACAGTGGGGAAGACGGGCACCCCTGGCGAGTCCCCCTTTGTATATGTACCAAATCTGAGTGCCCTCCATTCACTCTGATTTTTACAACCGTGTCTCTATATAAGGCTTGTATAGCCCGTGTGTATCCTGGACCAATACCACACCACTTCATAACTTCCCATAGATATTCCCAGGCGACCCTATCAAAAGCCTTCTCGGCGTCTAAGAAGATTGCTGAAATAGGGTCGCCTGCGACCTCAGCCGCGTCAATCATAGTAATCAGTGTCCTAATGTGCTGTGTAGTACCCTTCCCGGGTATAAAGCCATGCTGCGATGGGCTCACCAAATGTTCAATACAGCCGGCTAGTCTCTTTGCCAACATCTTTGAATACACCTTACTATCTGAATTCATCAAGGTAATTGGTCTGTAGGAACCAGGGAGATTTACAGGCTTCCCTTTTTTAGCAATAACAATTATATCTGCCCCTCTCCATGAATCCGGTGACTGCCCCCCTTGCTGTACATGTAGCATAACCTCAAACATATAAATCAACAAACAATCACTAAATACTTTATAAAACTCAACCGGGATTTGGTCGGGACCAGATGCCTTTCCTGATTGTAAACTATTTAATGCATCGATGAGTTCCTCCAGACCTAGGGTAGACTCTAACATTTCTCCTTCTTCCTTTGTGACAGGTGATGGACAAATGTCTTTCAGATAATTCCTAACTTCCGCTATTCCCTCTGTGTCTTCCTGTGTATACAATTTTTCATAAAATACTCTGAAGACATCTCTTATCCTATCTGGGCCTGTAACAATAACACCGAGTGGATCCAATATCTCTTTTATCTCTGCAGCTGCCCTCTGCTGTCTAACTTTAACAGCAAGGATATGGCCCACTTTCTCACTGCACTCATAGGTCTCTTCTTTTTTAGCCAAATATTTTTCAGCAAGCTTTCTAGAGAAACTTTCTACTGCATCCGCCTTCAATGCTATCATTGTTAGTAATACATTTTCCAGGCTAGATTTAGAATTTACTGCAACAACTAATTTCCCTTCTTCTGCAATCAATTTTTGCCGGATAACTTCAGTCTTTAACCTCTCTTTCTTGCGCCTTGTCAACACATAGCACAGTGTTTCTCCTCGCACACCTGCTTTAAAGCAATCCCAAGTTTGTCCTACAGAGGCGGTACCATGATTAATCTCCCAGAAGGACCTAATCCACCCTTCCATGTGCTTCCTGTAATCGGCGTCTTGGAGAAGACTCCTCTCAAAAGTCCATGTTGATCTCTTACTCTGTACGTGTGGGACTTTAACTGTCAATATTAATGGACTGTAATCCGAAATAACCCTTGGTTGTTTTTCAATCACTGTCTCAGAAACCAAAGACCTTGAGACTAAAAAATAGTCTAGTCTTACCAGCACCTGATGAGGTGCCGAAAAAAAAGTACTGCCGTCTAACAATGGATGTTGCATCACCCAAGGGTCTACCAAGAGATTGTTGTTAACCATATTGGCAATAGCCTTATTTACCTTTCTCTTTCTACCATTATACACCGCTCCCGTACTCATAAATGAACTTGTAGGGTCGTGCAAATTAAAATCGCCACAGCATATCACTGGTTCGGGCCACTGCGCTAGTTCTATATCCAAGAATTGCCATATCTCCGGATCAGCCTCCGTGGAACCATATATGGTTACTAATGTTACATTGAGCCCTTTAAAATTTAATTCCACCATGGCCCATCTCCCCCAGTGGTCCTCTTTCTTCCTCTTAATTATCACATCTCTTCTTTTCCCCAGGATTGCAACTCCTCTTGTCCTAGATCCTTGCCTACTAGCTGCTAGTACATCAAAGCCCAATTGATTCATTAAATATATCTGCTTTTCCTCTATATGCGTTTCTTGTAAGCATACTAGGTCCACTTGTAGAGTTCTGATATAAGCTGCCACATTAGCCCTTTTCCTTGGATCATTTAGACCACATACATTAATAGAGACTATCTTACATGACATTGTGTATTATAAAAAAAAACATTTCTTCGTATCCCAGCTGTTTCTTTAGTCATCCTTCCCCCATTCCAATCCTTCCCCTTTTTTCTCCCCTACTCACAAACATGGACAACAAACAATACATATGATCAATGTGCGCTATCTGACATAACCAAACAATACCTTTCCGCTGTTTTTTGGCCTCCCCCACCCCTCTCCCCCCCCCTGTCCTTCCCTCCCTCCCCTCCCTGCCCCCTCCCTACAGGCAAATAGGTCAGCAATGACCTATGTGTGGTCGCTTCCTGGTTGTGTTAGTCGCACCCCTCTCCCATCTTCTCCAATATTCCCTCCCTATCTACCACATGGAATCTTTTTCTCAATGACCTTCTTATTTTTTCCCCGACCTTCCAAGCTCCTGAATAAACTCCTGTGCTTTCACTTCCGACATAAACATCCTGACTCTGCCCTTTGTGACCACTTTCAGCCTAGCTGGGAATAGCAAATATGCCTCTGATCCTAAAGCCTGAAACTCCGAGATCATTTTCCTGAGCCTCCACCTCCTTTCAACAGTCACATGACAGAAGTCTGGTCTAGTAAAAAAAGTAACCCCCTCCACAGTTCTTTTACTGTCAGGTCTGGCTTTCTGGATAATTTCCTCACGGAGCAGAAAGTTTCCAACGTACACTAATATTGCTCTGGGGAGTGGTGCTTTAGAGCCTCCTTCGGCTCCATATATCTTACGCTGGACAAAGGGGAACCTATGCGCCCTCTGTATCTCTGCCTCCCACTGCCACTGGGACTCAGGAAAGCACCCTTTAGTAGTTTGATCACAAAACCCCTAGGGTCTTGCCCTTCAAGCCCTTCCGCCACCCCCAAAATGCGGACATTGTTGCGCCGTTGGCGATTTTCGAAATCCTCCATCTTCCAGAGAAAATCGTCCGCCTTCTTTTCCTGTTGCGTTTTAAATTCACTAAAGCTGCGAAAGTCATCTTCCATCTTGCCTGTTCTCTCCTCCACCTCAGTGACTCTCCCAGCCAGACCTTCATATAGTTTGTTTGTCTTCCGGAGCGTCGTTTGGATCTTCTTAAAGTCCTGTCTTGTTTTGCGACTTGTGGATCTCGCTTCGATTTGTATTTGCTTCAGCATGTTAAATACCTTTCCTAATGCGTCATCTTGTCTTGGGCCTACCTCTAGTTCTTCCTGGTAGGTCTGCGATGTCACCGAATAGTCCCAGTCCAGTTTCCTCTCAGCACCCCTTGTGGGCGATCTTTCGTGCCTACGGCGCCTTATTTGTTTCTTTTTTAGTGTAGACTCTTTACCTATGTCAGTTCCAGAAGAGGTAGAGGCTGTCCATGAATCATCTTCTTCCTCCTCCTTCTCCGCCTCATCTTCATCCTCTGATATTTCTCCCTCCTGTTGAACAGAGTCGGAATCCTCATCTACTGAGTAGAAACGCTCCCCCTCCACTGAGCATACATCTTCCTTCTCCCTGGGATAACCAGCTTCAGACTTTTCTGCCACCAAGCTTACCGAGCTTCCCCATGAGGGATTAGGGGATTTAGTCATTAGTTCTGCCTCCACCTGCATAATTGCCTGTAACATATCAGCGTTCTCTTGCCCTCTTGACCCTCTTGGCCCCCCCTTACCGTTTTCATTATCCACGATAATCATTTCTTCATTCAACATCCTCTGAGGCATCCCTCCTTCCTTTTCATCGGACATCGCAGCCCTCTGTCTCATGCTGCCCTCTGCTACCCCCTCTGTGCTCATGCTGGCGTTCTGCTCGAGGTTTGCAGAGAGCGGAGAAATCAGTGAGGCCGGTTGCTTAGTAACAGCCGACTCGGCGTCTGTCACGTTCCCGGCTCCCGTTGTTACTGCTGCCGCTGCGTCCTCGAGGGCGCTCTGTTGACTGACCCCAGGCTCCGGTAATGCAGCGCCGTGGACTCCCGCCGGTGATTCTGCCATCCCTGAGTTAGCTGGGCGGATGAACGATTCCGGTAGGGTGGGCTGCCTAAGAGGGGTCCCTTTGCTTTTAGTTTTAAGGATCGCCGGTTTTTCTGTTGCCTTGATGCGCTCTTTCGCCATGACGCTCTCCTCTCTTCCCAGCGTTTTATTTTTTAAATCCACTTTCTTTTTTGTGGGAGGCTCAGTCATTTTCCTGATAGCTCCCGGATTCTTTGCCGGTAGCTGCGTTTTCGGCATGCATGGTGTCTCCGGTACAGCAGGGGTTGAGTTGCTCAATTCGCTCTCGTCCCTAACTTTCTTCTTATCGGCCTTTGCGGGCTTTGGCGGCATTTTCGTGTGGAGTGAATCAAACCAGACCTTGACTCCTAAAGCTGGTATCTTCTCCGCTTGCTTAAACAGAATAACTGTAAAGGCCCTCAGTTTCAGTGTAAATCTGCCAAGTTCAGCCGCCACCCGATCTCTAAGGCGGATAGTAGTAGTCCCCGCAGTTATTAATGGAATACACTCCCCAGTGTCTGATCCATTTCTCACGCGGGCAAAGTCAAAAACAACGTTAAAGGCCATCCGGGAGGTCTCGCGCTATCATTTCTAGCGCTGAGCTATCTCATGTTCTGTCCAGATAGGAGATAGGTTTTGGTGCGACTGTTCACCACAACCCACCCGCGGCCATCTTGCCTCTCAAATTTTATGTGTTTTTAGGTGATTTCTTCATCACATTATGTCGCAGCGAAGACATCAAACTGTTTACTCTTCCTTTAGAAATCACCGGTCGTGGAAAGCCGAAACGACATTTGGTGTAGAACTTGTCCTTGTTTCGGAATTTACGACGACAGTACTTTCCACAACAATGGCTTTGGAAACATAGAACTTTTTCTCTTAGGCTTTTCTTCTCCTTTGCGTTTGGAATAGCACACATAGAATACTGTTGTATGAAACTCATCACTGAGTCTTCTGGATCTGTTAAAAATTTAGGTGCATCCTTGATCCACAGCAGCATATGTATATGAGGAGCACCTCTTGCTTGGTACTCCTTTCTCCAGAAGAAATCCAACACCTCTCCAAGAGGTGGATTCTTCTTATTCATGATGAAAGACATCATAGCTTCAAATCTATGATTGAAGTACCTGCATACATTGACTGGATCCAAAAAGCACAGTTCTCAGGGTGTCTTGAATTCGATGTTTTCAATGTTTCCATTTGCCTCTCGTAGAAATTCAAGTAAGTCTTCCCAGCCATACTCGGCACAGCTCAGAGTGAGGAACCATGTGGGAGTTCCTAAGTTCCTCAGCATACATTTTAAAACACCATGACGACGGTACCAGTACTCATTAGTACCACGCTGACACGCCATGAGATTAATCAGGTGACAATCCAAAATACTGTTTTTGGACATTGACTTTATCCATAAAGTCACTTGCCGAGATGTTTTGCATGTGTATACCACTTTTCAAGATGTGGTTCACTGCATATGACAGTCCAGACAGATCGCTTTCAAACAGGAGATGAAACAAATAGGGAATACATTGTCGAAACCTAGCATCTCCTGCATACAATCGCAAAGTCCGGTATTCAGAAGCAGGAATTTGATGAGGTCGCTCATCATATCTTCCTCCCTGACCTGTTGGAAAAAGCTGTGGGAAACACCGAGCTTCCAAACTTTCCTCCCAAACACTAATGGGACTCCCTTTGGCTTGTTTCATTTGAAACAACTCAATAGCATTCCCCATGACTTCCTTGGAATGCAAAGGATGAACACTATAATGTTCATATATTTCTTCACTAGTAGAGGGTTCTACTTTCTCAATTTGACCAGCACACAAATCGCTATCCTCTTCCTCACTTACTTCCTCTTCTGCAACATATACATTCTTATAGTACTTATTATTTTTTTTCAAATACAATGTTGCCTTTTTGACTTTCCTAACATCCACTAAATCTTGCCATATTTTCTTATTCTTTGTCGGAACCCCATTAACTAAGATAACCAGAGGTTCCTCTTCCACTTTTTCTACTCCAATTGTATTAATGTTTTTCTTCAAATCTAGAGGCAAATAAACAACTCTTCCCTTTAATCCTCTCTGTAAATCTGATGGAGGCAATTTCCCTGTCTTTGGCTCCATTCTTACAATAGCCTGAAAGGGATGGATACTTTGAATCAAAATAGATTCATAAGTATTTAAATCCTTCAATTCAGAAGGAATATCAACCAATTCCAGATTATTATGAACTGCTCTAGCAGGCTTCTGGTTTTGATTTAATTTGTTACAACAATAAGTACACACACGTTGATCCGATCCCAAATCAAAACAATTTTCTACCATCAAGTATGTTGTGAAATCCTTCCATTCACTATTATTTTCCCTTTCACTTTTTGCATATAAATCCACTAACTTAGTCTGATTCTTATAATAAGTGCGTCGACAACACACACAAGTGAAATTAGGCCTCTCACTTGATTTTACCTGAAACGTTGCAATTTCCTTCTGAAAATTATCTGTACTGGAAACCTGTACACTGTCTTCCACATTACCCTCTTCTTCTGGGTCAATTTCAACATTCTCCTCTTTACTTCCAAAGTAACAAAACTCAATTTCTTCAGAAATATTCTTCACATCTATTTCAGAACCATGCAAAAGAGCAGCGCATAATTGTTTACGCATAATTGCTGGACTCTTAGCATAATACAACATTCTAACTAATTTCCTCACTTTATTATGATGCACTGCTAGCATCCTGAAATGATTTATTTATTTTATTTTTTGCAATTTTTAAAGCGCACAAATACCCGTACGGGTGTCTCTGCGCTTGCGTTACAGAACTCACTTATGAGATGAGAGGGAGATTAAGAGGAAAATAACCATGTTTTGAGGCTCTTTCTGAATTTGAGAAGCGTGGGGGCTGTTTTAATGTGGAATGGTAGAGTATTCCACAATTTGGCAGTGGCGATAGTAAAACATCTATCTCCCCAGCTGGCTTTTCTAGTCCGAGGGACATTCAACAAGTAAGCTGAGGTTGATCGTAAGGTCCTGCGTTGTTCCACTGGACGGAGAGCTTCTTTTAGAAACTGTGGTCCCGCATTGTTCAGAGTTTTGTAGGCTATACACAGAGCCTTAAATTTAATTCGGCTCCTAATAGGGAGCCAATGTAGCTCTCTGATATAAGGGGAGGTTGATGTAAATTTAGGAATGAGTAGTAAAATTCTGGCAGCAGCGTTTTGCACTGTCTGGAGTTTATTGAGGACCTTTTCCTGAGCGTTCAGGAGAAGGGAATTGCAATAATCGGTTTTTGAAAACACTAAGGTGCTAATAAGTGTTTTGCCCGCGGACTGTGGTAGGTATGGGAGTAGGTTTTTTATTTTTTTTAGGGTGTAGAAAGCAGATGATACAACCGCGTTAGCGTGATGGAGGAAAGTCAACTTATTGTCAAAAGTGACTCCCAGGTTGCGGACCTTGGCCACCGGTTGGGGGGGGGGACCCAACTGGGATGGCCACCACTGTGGGGACCATGCCGGCTGCAAGCTCCCGAATGTCATCACCTCCGTTTTGTCGGAGTTTAGTTTGAGGCAGTTTGATGACATCCAGGAGCTTATCGCCTTCATTCCCTCCTGAAAGTTGGCTGCAACAGATGTTCCATTGTTGTACACCGATAACACTAGTTGAGTGTCGTCGGCATACGTGGTAAGGGCAATTCCATATGATTTTATCACCCTCGCTAAGTCCGATACATAGATATTAAAAAGCGTCGGACTTAGCGAGGAGCGATGAAAAACACTCTGGCATACTCTCCTGGAAAGACAAGCCAGTGAATGACCATGCAAACCTGTCACTTCTCTCACTCTGCAAGGATCTAATTCTTGCAACAACATCATTTTCTGCTTCAAACTTTTCTTATTAAATGTCCGTACAAAATCACAAAGCAAATTGATGGAATCCTGTCGTACACTGCAAATACTACTACACTTCCAGGTGTACACAGGACCCTTAGGACGTCTTCCTAAAACCTCATTACCTAACACCTCTTCTGTCTCTGTTGTCACAAGTTTTTCTTTTTCAACTGGACAACCATCTTTCACCTCATAAGCTCGACCGCTGGTGTCAACTGCATGCAGCAATTCATTATCCTGGAAATAACTCTCCTCATTAAAAAATGCCTCACAACTTGAACTATGCATCCATTCTCCGGAAATAACTTCACAAAAATTACTACGATTAGCTTCCTAATTCTATTGATTATCAAAATAAATAACTTTAGTTTAATTTTAAATGCCTGATCAATAACTTTCTCAACTTGTTTTTTTTCTCTCATAAAAAACCACTTTCTGTTGACCTTTCTTAATATTTTTTAACAAATTGCCAATTATCCTGTTGCGGAACATTCGTCTACGAATGTCCCTAAACTGTTGTTTCCTTCTACTATCATGCACAGAGTTATCTCAATTAGGTTTCTTGATATGTACTGCTAGAGTTTCATAGGTTGCTTGGAGCATATTTATAAGGCCTTTGAGTCTCTCTGATGTTATTTTTCCCATTTTAATTTAAGACCTTTCCCCGTGGTGCAAGGTCCTTGTAAATACACCCCCATCTGTGCTTGGCAAATTTAGATTTTGATTCTTTGAGTTACATAGCCATGTTAAAAGTGACCCAAAAATGGTGCAAGGGCCTTAAAAAAACGCTTTCATGTGTCTTAGGGCATTTCCCCTTGAATGTAGGTATATAATTGATTTAGATGATGTGTTTAAAAACGTTTTTTGAAATCAATTAGGTTTCTTGATATGTAGTGCTAGAGTTTCATAGGTTGCTCGGGGTATATTTAAAAGGCATTTGAGTCCCTTTGATGTTATTTTTCCCATTTGAATTAAAGACATTTCCCCGTGGTGGAAGGTCCTTGTAAATACACCCCCATGTGTGCTTGGCAAATTTAGATTTTGATTCTTTGAGTTACATAGCCATGTTCCATACAGTGCTCACCTTCTGCGTAGTCTTTGATATGCTAGACTCCATCTGCACAATGAGATATCCAAGCAAAGGAAACACATGTGATGTGATTGTGAAATGAGCAAAAGAAATTCCACATTTTTCAATTACATCACCTGTGTTTCCTAACTTTACGAATGACATTGTGCAGATGAGGTTTAGGCCTGTACACAGACACAGAAGAGGTCTGGCCTTTGTTCAAGAGTGAAGTGGACATGACTCGCTTCATTGGTAGGCCTGCACATGTATTATCTCCTCTGTACTCTTCAACAAGCTTAAATTTCATCTGCAACCCTGAGTAGGCCTCACCTCAAACAAATCTCTGAATAGGCCACACCTTATCGTCGTACTGAATCAATCATTTAAAATGTTAGGGACAAATTTATGATAGGTGTGTGCCTCTTTTGCGCCACTGTGCATCACATTTGTGACGCAGCAGTGGTGCAAAAGATTTGCTATGTGGCGACATATTTACAACTTGATGTATCTAGGCAGATGTGTCATGCTGTAAAGTCCTGTGTCACATGAAACCGATGCAGCAGTGATGCAAAAGATGCACCATGTTGCAAGACAGGCCTCACTTCATTTCCAACTAGATACCGTCAGTTTAAACTGTAAACATTTTGGACTGTGTAGGGGGCATGGAGAAGCTGAATCTTCTGTAAATGTCAAAATTGTTGTATACAGTGCTCACCTTCTGTGTACTCTTTGATATGCTAGACTGCATCTGCACAATGAGATACCTAAGCAAAGGAAACACAGGTGATGTGATTGTGAAATGAGGAAAAGAAATTCCACATTTTTCAATTACATCACCTGTGTTTCCTAACTTTACGAATCACATTGTGCAGATGAGGTTTAGGCCTGTCCACGGACACAGAAGAGGTCTGGCCTTTGTTCAAGAGTGAAGTGGACATGACTTGCTTCAATGGTAGGCCTGCACATGTATTATCTCCTCTGTACTCTTCAACAAGCTTAAATTTCATCTGCAACCCTGAGTAGGCCTCACCTCAAACAAACCTCTGAATAGGCCACACCTTATCGTCATCCTGAATCAATCATTTAAAATGTTAGGGACAGATTTATGATAGCCGTGTGCCTCTTTTGCGCCACTGTGCGTCACTTTTGTGACGCTGCGGCGGTGCAAAAGATTTGCTATGTGGCGACATATTTACAACTTGATGCATCTAGGCAGATGTGTCATGCTGTAAAGTCCTGTGCCACATGAAACCGATGCAGCAGTGATGCAAAAGATGCACCATGTTGCAAGGCAGGCCTCACTTCATCTCCAACAAGATACCGTCAGTTTAAACTGTAAACATTTAGGACTGTGTAGGGGGCATGGAGAAGCTGAATCTTCTGTAAATGTCAAAATTGTTGTAAACAGTGCTCAACTTCTGTGTACTCTTTGATATGCTAGACTCCATCAGCACAATGAGATAACTAAGCAAAGGAAACACAGGTGATGTGATTGTGAAATGAGGAAAAGAAATTCCACATTTTTCAATTACATCACCTGTGTTTCCTAACTTTACGAATCACATTGTGCAGATGTGGTTTAGTCCTGTTCACGGACACAGAAGAGGTCTGACCTTTGTTCAAGAGTGCAGTGGACATGACTCACTTCATTGGTAGGCCTGCACATGTATTATCTCCTCTGTATTCTTCAACAAGCCTAAATTTCATCTGCAACCCTGAGTAGGCCTCACCTCAAACAAACCTCTGGATAGGCCACACCTTATCGTCATCCTGAATCAATCATTTAAAATGTTAGGGACAGATTTATGATAGCCGTGTGCCTCTTTTGCGCCGCTGTTCGTCACTTTTGTGACGTAGCGGTGGCGCAAAAGATGCGCTATGTTGCGACATATTTACAACTTGATGCATCTAGGCAGATGTGTAATGCTGTAAAGTCCTGTGCCACATGAAACCTGGTCAGGTTTCATATAGGCGTTTTGTTGCAGGGTGGGCATTCATTTGCATGAAAGCCCTGTAAAACTAACACAGTGAAATTTAGAAGATTTCACTGAGTCAGCTTTATAGCATTGCTGAATCAAATCCTTACGCCTGTTTGAAACAGGCATAAGGAGTGATGCACCATGCAATGTGTGGCTTGCTCCTGTGCATTGCAGTAGACATGTCGCGCTTACGATGTTATTCCTGCAATGTGCTGCTTTTGCGGCACAGATGCGTGACGCATCTGTGCTGTTTTTACTCAATGGTGCTCCACATTGTAAATGCGGCACACCATGGGTGGCAGAGCAGCGGTGCACATTAACTGGTGCATCCCTGGGGATGCGCCAGTTAACATAAATCTGCCCCTTTACATTTAAGTATGAGCAGGGGACACGGAGTCGGTAAGGCTTATCCAAGGTTATGAAGAGGTGAGTCCTGTTCACTGAAAACTTGGACATAGGCCTCACCTCCTCAGCATCGCTGGACATGGCTAAATAATAGCTGCAAAATGTTACTCTTGTTAAACAATTTTACCATTATAGTCTCTGAGATTTGTCTCTTACTCTGCAACATCTCATTGTTGTTCTCTTTCTTTAAAGATAACGACAACATCAACCATGAGTGATAATAGCAATCAGTTGATCTCGATCTTATCATTGAACTTGTCATTGAAACGTCAGTGGAAGTAGATCCCTTGGATGATTTAAATCCTGAGGATGATGAAGAACATGATGAGGATGCCGATTTGTCAGAATTGTATGACATAGGGTGGGAAGCTGACCTGCTTGAGCCTATGGAACTATAAACATTTATTTTTAAAATTTACTGGAAATGAAAAGTAAAAATGTAAACCGTTTCATTTAAAATTAAACACAACTTCAAAAACAGGTTATGTGTAGTGTCTTTAATAAAATAGTCAAATATGCTCATAAAATTAGATCAGATTAACATATAAAACAGCTCAGGTAAAATGTAGAAGCATTCCATTTCTTTGCTACTATTTGTGAATACTAAATTTGCCAATGCACTAAAAATTATTCTATGTAAAAATGACAAGTAGTGTGTTAAATTTTTGACGACTGTTATTGATTTACTGTTTGGTAATAGTGGTTAATAACATTTTTTATTATATTTTACCACAGATTCAACTGCAGATCATTTCGAAATTAGAGAATGCCGTCTAAGGATAGAATCCGAAAGGCTACAAAACGTATAAAGACAGCAGCTTAATAAATTGTTGCAGCAGTTCTCTACAATAAAAACTCGTCAAGTCACCAAGAAAGCTCCGGGTAAGACAACGAAATCATTTATAAGAAACATTTGTAGAAAAAAAAGTAGTACTGCAGAAAATGTTTTAGTCCAGAAAAAGAGAAGCAATTTAAACGGAAAGGAAAGGCCAATCAAAAATGTTACTGCTAGAGCAGGAGATAACTCTGTGCATGATAGTAGAAGAAAACAACAGTTTAGGGACATTCGTAGACGAATGTTCCGCAACAGGATAATTGGCAATTTGTTAAAAAATATTAAGAAAGGTCAACAGAAAGTGGTTTTTTATAAGAGAAAAAAAAAAGTTGAGAAAGTTATTGATCAGGCATTTGAAATTAAGCGAAAGTTATTTATTTTGATAATCAATAGAATTAGGAAGCTAAACAAGGCAATTTATTATTTCAAAAGAAATAGTAGATGGAAGAGAATAGTTAATCGTAGTAATTTTTGTGAAGTTTTTTCAGGAGAATGGATGCATAGTTCATGTTGTGAGGCATTTTTTAATGAGGAGAGTTATTTCCAGGATAATGATTTGGTGCATGCAGTTGACACCAGTGGTTGAGCTTATGAGGTGAAAGATGGTTGTCCAGTTGAAAAAAAAAAACTTGTGACAACAGAGGCAGAAGAGGTGTTAGGTAATGAGGTTTTAGGAAGACGTCCTAAGGGACCTGTGTACACCTGGAAGTGTAGTAGTATTTGCAGTGTGCGACAGGATTCCATCAATTTGCTTTGTGATTTTGTACGGACATTTAATAAGAAAGTTTTGAAGCAGAAAATGATGTTGTTGCAAGAATTAGATCCTTGCAGAGTGAGAGAAGTGACAGGTTTGCATGGTCATTCACTGGCTTGTCTTTCCAGGAGAGTATGCCAGAGTGTTTTTCATCATTTCAGGATGCTAGCAGTGCATCATAATAAAGTGAGGAAATTAGTTAGAATGTTGTATTATGCTAAGAGTCCAGCAATTATGCTTAAACAATTATGCACTGCTCTTTTGCATGGTTCTGAAATAGATGTGAAGAATATTTGTGAAGAAATTGAGTTTTGTTACTTTGGAAGTAAAGAGGAGAATGTTGAAATTGACCCAGAAGAAGAGGGTAATGTGGAAGATAGTGTACAGGTTTCCAGTACAGATAATTTTCAGAAGGAAATTGCCACGTTTCAGGTGAAATCAAGTGAGAGGCTGTTCTGCCTGGTTTTTCTGATTAGATAGGACCAGCTCACCAGAGCCTTACCAACTCAGCCAGAACGTTACCACCTCCCCCTCCCTAGGGCCTATTTACAAGGTTTTCAACATATATCTACCACCTAAGGACAGGGAATTCCTAAGATACATACCCAGACCTCTTATAATATCAGCAATCGGCGGCCTCGCGGTCCCATACGAACCCAGACCTCTCTACCCAGATGGCAGTATCAGAATCGGCGGCCTCGCGGTCCCATACGAACCCAGACCTCTCTACCCAGACGGCAGTATATCCTATGATTACCATTACATAAAGGGATCAGTCTCACTATTCATCAGGGGTATAGTACTACAATATTCTGGATCACACAATAGTTGCCAAATTAGATGATGTACAACTTATCCTTCAATCCAAGAGCTCCTCTCTCCCTTATTCAGTTATCACTTACCTGATCAGGGGTAGCATCTGTTCACATTAACATCTGACTAGAAGAACAGGTTACCTTTTCATACAAGAATAAGAGGTACACTGGTTCACTATGCAAAGGTTATCATCAAATACAAGTTCTCCTCCACCCCCTTGCTCAGTTACCATTCACATGGACGGGAGATGCATCCGTTCACCTGACTGCACCTGACTAGAAGAAAGGTTAGCTTCATTAATAATAACAACCTCTGCACAATGGTTCACTAAGAACTGGGGTATCTTTATTACACAACAATAGCAACACATAATAGACACATACACAGATCTGCAGGGTCTCTGTAAAGACCACATCCACATCTAACTAACAGGGACTGTAAATAGACTGCACACCGCTGAAAGGAAAAGGATTAGCAATGCAATAAAACATTACAGTAGGGAATCTAACCTAGGAAATAAAAGCAAGGTTAATGTATATGTGTAAAGCAAACTAGTTTAGAACACCTCACCCTATTAGGAGGACTGTTTCTCTCTCTCTCTCTGGTGGAATCAGGTCTCTCTCTCTCTCCCTCCATCACCACAGCTTCACTCCTCTGGCTCAGCTGCCCCAGCTGGCAACTTCCACTCCTCCATCTGACTGGTAACTGCTTTAATGCATCCGGATACACTGGCAGCTCCAGCTGACAGTTCCAACATTGTTCTAAGATTCATCTGACTGCTTTCTCCAACTTCAGCAATCATCTGCCTTCTCTCTCTCCATTCACAGAATCCACTGCAACTGACTTGAACGGTCCCAAACACCAACTGACACTCCGCCTCTTCTGCACCTCGCTAATATGGAATGCTCTCCTCTAGTGGAAAGTTCCAGTCAATAGCCTCCTCCCATCAATTTCATGCACCAGGCTCCTTGCGCTAGACGCTCTCACAGTGATCAGCTGCTTGTTTCGTCTAGAGACTTGAGCCCAGGAACACTTCTTGATTAGATTCAGCTCTGGCCGGTTCTCTCTGGTTTGCACAGAGCGAACAACACCTCATAACTAAAACATCACCTTTACCCTGCAAGCATCTCAGTCTGCAGGGACAGAAAGCAAAATGGAGTCTCTCTAGTTCTGGGCCTTGTAGGCCTGAGAAGGATGAAATAACACTTAGCTCTATCAGAGTACCTACACAAACCATACCAATATGTAATATAAAGTCAAGACAACAGGATCCACCCTCTACTATAGGTAGAATCATGAAAGGACACATAATTATGTCAAAGCCAATAGGCAATAGATGGATTAGAGTCAACAATAAGGGATCTATTATCATATTAACCAGCTATCCTCTAGTTTATGCTTCTAGGTATGGCAAAAAGGCCTTAAAAGGACCATCACAAGGCAAGAATAGAGATTCAGGCTGGTAGCAAGCTTAAAGTCACCATCACTCATAAATAGAGCCCAAAAATCGAGCAGAACATTGCACCCTTGACTTTAACTTGCTAACATCGATAAACAACAACAAACAAATAAACAAACATCGACATGATCTATCAACAAAATAAAAAGACTCCCTAAAATGAATGACAACCAATTGAAAACAAATCAAAATATCTGATAACCACAGAAACTAACCTAAGCACCCTTGAACTAAATGTGCCTCAACTTCTAGTAATAACTCATGAAATCTATTAATGTAGGGACATGTCTGTGAAGTAAAAACAACAAAGGGCCTAAACGAGGCCTACCTACTTCGGTCAACTTAAGAAAGGATTTGGTAAAATCTTGACAAATAAACATAACAAAGGGTCCTCAATGTCTGGGCAACTATTACTAGTAAATCTAGGACCTGACCTAACTAAATGACACACCTCCCAGGACAACTTAAAGTCTAGGGTGACCACCCTTGGAACTAATCCCACTGCTCCAATTAAAAGTTGATGGATCAAAGTGAAAGTGTAATAACAGGAAAACAAGGATAACCCCATTCCTACAAAATAGCTGGTGTAGCACTATGCATATCAAGCAAGAAAATCAAAAAAAGTGATCTAAGTGTAGTGCATATACTCATCTAAAAGATAATTCAGACATATTCTGTCCAGAAATCCCTATAGCTAAAATAGCTGAATCAGAAACTTAAACTTGAAAAACTAAGTGATAGGAGACCATGCCAAAGTCAATAGGCAAAGGTCATAAGTCATCTAACTCAGGAAACAGTGTGCACCTAATCCCTCTGTATCAATCTGTGGAACACATGTGTGCACCATCATGCAGAACACTACTTTCCCTTCATTGGCAAAACTGTTGTACAGAAAACAGGAAAACTATCCAATAGGTGAAAGATAAACAAGTGTAAAGTCAATCTGTAATAGCATAGCATACTAAGATCAAAATATCGTGTATCACAGGGCATCAGATTACTAAAGCAGCTCACTAATTATATACTGCACCCTATGACTTTCAAACAAAATCATTTGCATATATCAAAAGGAATCATTAAACCAAAGGCCAAATTATGAATGTGGCACTGCATCTTTCAAACTGGAAAATCAAAAGCATAAACAGGACTGAAAATTTAACATTATCATTGGGGCCTGTTTGTGGTAACTGCAAAAAGTGGCATAATGTCCATCTGAAATAGAAACATGGGAAAAAATGCAAGACTCAAGAATGCAGGCCAAGGAATTACATTGTAGACTCCTTTCCTAAAGGAACATCATTATAACCAAATACAAATGGGTTCTTTTAGATCATCACTTTCAAAAGTCAATTAAAATATTTTCTTTTTTCAAACCTAGGACTATTGACTTTGTCACAAAAAAAAAATTAGGGGGGAAATCCAAACATGACCCATAGAGTTTTAACCTGACTGCTGAGGCAGCCAACTGTAAATATTAATGCCAATTTCAAAAGTTCAGTCAATGTAAAAGTTCTCTTCTGTAGGAATCCATCGTTGGTTTCTCCTTAGGAAAACAGTTCATTCGTGTAGGCCACGACCCTCCGTCTTCATCTGTATCCGGTGCCAAGGAAGCACACCCTCCAGTCTGGTCAGCCTGGTACGTCTGCTTCTAATCCTGGATTCAGCCTCGGGGGTGGGGGGGTTTGGGAAGGGCGACACTCATCCGAAAATAACAAAGCTCATCACTCCAAAATAAGAAAGTCACACTCATACAGGGCCCCCATAGATCAGCAATCTGGAACGAAAAACAAGTATCATCAATCTTGCAAAAACAGATTTTCCATTCAAAAAAGCACCCCAAGTGCTTTTCATTTCTGTAAGAAGAAAACCTCCTAATTCCTGAAAAGAACTCTCTAAATCCAAGGGATGATTTAAACACTCTACCTATACCATATTCTTTAAATTTGTTTGGGCAAAATCTAATTTTTTATACACAATCAGAAGGGCTGGGGCCTAGTCACTCCTCACTCCTTTGAGAAACAGCCCCTCCCTCTAGAAAGATGGTCGCGCTCGGAGTTTTGAAACAGCTCCAACCATAACAAGCAGGAGCCGAGCTTCGCTGCAATCACACTCCTTGCTCGCCTACCCCTCCCTTCAGAGCCATCCGCGCTCAGGGGCTGGCTCAGTTTCAATCATAACAAAATAGGAGACAGCTCTCTCTCTCTCTTCTCTGCTTCTCCAAAATTGGGCCGCTGCCAACGCTGAGCTCACCGAAAGAGTCAAGCGTCTGCCAAGCTTCTTAAGAAAGACCTTGGTTGGAATGCAAGCATCCTCCCTCCTCTTGCAAAGGAAGCCAGCATCAGTCGGAGGAATACAGCCCTCCCTTCACATAAACAAAAGGGATCGCGGAAAGAATTGGGTTATAGCCAAGGAAGTCTCTACTCGCTCAAGGGCCCCTCCCGTCAGAAAATGCCCTGAGAACGGGCCTGAGTTATCTCGTTCAAGGTTAAAACAACAACTTCTGCTTGTGGAGTTTCTCACACATTTTTAAATGAAACTCCATGCAGCTGGTATTTTATTTTTCTCCTCTCAGACAAGCACTGTATTTCTCTAACTAATTTAATCAAGTTCTTAAGCTATTATTTTTCTATAGCCATATGAAAAGTTAACCAACATTCAAAAGACGGCATTCTGCACTAAAGCAATTTTAAACTAATGTAAGGGATGTGAGTGTATTAAAGTCAAAATCAAAATAGAACCTCATGTCCACCCTTGACTTTATACACGAACATCAAAATGTTTCAGAAACATAGTCACATGCTAGCATCGCAAAATAATTCTGTCATAACGGTTCACTACTTGCTGAAAGGGAAAAAATATTAGAACAACAATGCATGCAGACACATTTCATTTTTTTTTATAACATGTGAAACACCATCAAATTAAACAAGGGGCAACATATAATTTTGCATTGCATAACCAAGAATTCATAATTAAGTGTGCAAGCTTTTCCATTCTACCTATAAAAAGGGCCAGATTCATCATTTTATTTAAAAGCACACGGTTGCATTTCACCAATTAAAGCACATTCTACATTGAAATAATTTCATTTCCACAACCGAAGATTGCACCATCTGTGCGCAGCTGAAAACCACCAAAACACCCCCTCGCAGTCCGACAGGTTGATTTACACCTCCGAGTCAGACTCATTCAATCATGTGTTCAAAGGCAAAACCCACAGAAACCCGTGGACGCATTCCAAACAGTATGTAAAATGAACACTGCTGTCTCAATTCAAGATATTAACCCTTTGGCAGCTCAAACCTAAGCCTTCCCCGAGCGCTGCAGACACAAGGGAAATTCCTAGGACTTATCTCACACGTTCTCACATAACGGTCGAGCTCCTTTTAAAAACACATTTTCTCCCCGAACAGACAGAAAGGATCCAGCCCTTCCCTGCTCAATGGAAAAAGTCATTCATCAGCCATATTCACAAGGCGCTACAAGCCAAATTCGCAAGGCGCTATCAGCCAGATTCACAAGGCGCTATCCGCCAGATTCACAAGGCGCTATCCGCCAGATTCACAAGGCGCTATACACATGGAACAACAAACTATTCACAAGTCTCAAGCACAAAGCGCTATGCACATGGTCTTAAGAAGCCACTCATACATTTTAAGCACAAGGCGCAATTCACAAGCAACTATAAACCACTCACAAGGCGCTATACACATGGATTAAACAAGCTATTCACAAATCTGAAGCACAAAGCGCTATGCACATGGTCTTAAGAAGCCACTCATACATTTTAAGCACAAGGCGCTATTCACAAGAAACACAATGATAACACGCTATTCACAAGCCAAATATACAAGGCGCTACAGACCATATTTACAAGGCGCTACAGACCACATTTACAAGATTCAAAAGCCTCAATCACAAGGGGCTATTTACAAAGATTCAAAAGCCTTAATCACAAGGCGCTATTTACAAGGAACTTAGCAAGTCATCCACAAGCCTTACCCATAAGGCGCTATTTACAAGGTTCCAAAAGCCCTAATCACAAGGCGCTATTTACAAGGTACCAAAAGCCTTAATCACAAGGCGCTATTTACAAGGTTTCAAAAGCCTTAATCACAAGGCGCTATATACAAGGAACTAAGCAAATTATCCACAAGCCTTACACATAAGGCGCTATTTACAAGATTTTCAGCAAGTTATATCACAGAATACATTTCACACTTCACAGCATAAGCAAATGCAGCAAGCCATTTGATAAGCAATTTACAAGCCTTTTTCATACACAGTCACCCTTCAAGCCTGACAGTTCAAACACCAAGATGAAAAGCATTTCTCCTACACTGCATAAGTCAGATGCCATGATGTACTGCAATCTCCTTACACTCCAACTGTTCAAGCCCATAGGTCAGGGACCACACCTCACCGTGCAATTCACAGACTGTTCACAGATGTCAAATTTGAAAGGGTTTTAAGTCCAAATACATGTCGGGCCCCTCCCTCTGTGCTTTATTCGAAACTGTCGACTACGCCAAATGTTCTGCCTGGTTTTTCTGATTAGATAGGACCAGCTCACCAGAGCCTTACCAACTCAGCCAGAACGTTACCACCTCCCCCTCCCTAGGGCCTATTTACAAGGTTTTCAACATATATCTACCACCTAAGGACAGGGAATTCCTAAGATACATGCCCAGACCTCTTATAATATCAGCAATCGGCGGCCTCGCGGTCCCATACGAACCCAGACCTCTCTACCCAGACGGCAGTATCAGAATCGGCGGCCTCGCGGTCCCATACGAACCCAGACCTCTCTACCCAGACAGCAGTATATCCTATGATTACCATTACATAAAGGGATCAGTCTCACTATTCATCAGGGGTATAGTACTACAATATTCTGGATCACACAATAGTTGCCAAATTAGATGATGTACAACTTATCCTTCAATCCAAGAGCTCCTCTCTCCCTTATTCAGTTATCACTTACCTGATCAGGGGTAGCATCTGTTCACAGTAACATCTGACTAGAAGAACAGGTTACCTTTTCATACAAGAATAAGAGGTACACTGGTTCACTATGCAAAGGTTATCATCAAATACAAGTTCTCCTCCACCCCCTTGCTCAGTTACCATTCACATGGACGGGAGATGCATCCGTTCACCTGACTGCACCTGACTAGAAGAAAGGTTAGCTTCATTAAAAATAACAACCTCTGCACAATGGTTCACTAAGAACTGGGGTATCTTTATTACACAACAATAGCAACACATAATAGACACATACACAGATCTGCAGGGTCTCTGTAAAGACCACATCCACATCTAACTAACAGGGACTGTAAATAGACTGCACACCGCTGAAAGGAAAAGGATTAGCAATGCAATAAAACATTACAGTAGGGAATCTAACCTAGGAAATAAAAGCAAGGTTTATGTATATGTGTAAAGCAAACTAGTTTAGAACACCTCACCCTATTAGGAGGACTGTTTCTCTCTCTCTCTCTGGTGGAATCAGGGCTCTCTCTCTCTCCCTCCATCACCACAGCTTCACTCCTCTGGCTCAGCTGCCCCAGCTGGCAACTTCCACTCCTCCATCTGACTGGTAACTGCTTTAATGCATCCGGATACACTGGCAGCTCCAGCTGACAGTTCCAACATTGTTCTAAGATTCATCTGACTGCTTTCTACAACTTCAGCAATCATCTGCCTTCTCTCTCTCCATTCACAGAATCCACTGCAACTGACTTGAACAGTCCCAAACACCAACTGACACTCCGCCTCTTCTGCACCTCGCTAATATGGAATGCTCTCCTCTAGTGGAAAGTTCCAGTCAATAGCCTCCTCCCATCAATTTCATGCACCAGGCTCCTTGCGCTAGACGCTCTCACAGTGATCAGCTACTTGTTTCGTCTAGAGACTTGAGCCCAGGAACACTTCTTGATTAGATTCAGCTCTGGCCGGTTCTCTCTGGTTTGCACAGAGCGAACAACACCTCATAACTAAAACATCACCTTTACCCTGCAAGCATCTCAGTCTGCAGGGACAGAAAGCAAAATGGAGTCTCTCTAGTTCTGGGCCTTGTAGGCCTGAGAAGGATGAAATAACACTTAGCTCTATCAGAGTACCTACACAAACCATACCAATATGTAATATAAAGTCAAGACAACAGGATCCACCCTCTACTATAGGTAGAATCATGAAAGGACACATAATTATGTCAAAGCCAATAGGCAATAGATGGATTAGAGTCAACAATAAGGGATCTATTATCATATTAAGCAGCTATCCTCTAGTTTATGCTTCTAGGTATGGCAAAAAGGCCTTAAAAGGACCAACACAAGGCAAGAATAGAGATTCAGGATGGTAGCAAGCTTAAAGTCACCATCACTCATAAATAGAGCCCAAAAATCGAGCAGACGTCCTGATAAGGTGGCGCCCTATCTTCGCATCATGTTTTTGGAATCCCGGGAGCGGGGTATTCTCCCATATGATCAGCGTCTGGCTACGATTGTTGTTATTCCCAAAGAAGGTAAACCTCGGGACCTTTGTTCGTCTTATAGGCCCATTTCCCTGTTGAATGTTGAACCCAAGGTTCTGGCTAAGCTTCTGGCTACCCGCCTCTTGACGGTCATTGGTGGCTTGGTTCATCCGGATCAATCCGGATTTATCCCGCATCGCAACACGGCTCTTAACCTACGTTGTCTCCACGGAGCTGTTGCGAGGGCGGGGCTTCTGACGGAGCCGGCCATTTTGGCTTCGTTAGACGCCTCGATGGCCTTTGATACGGTAGAGTGGCCCTATCTTTGGGCAGCTCTTGAGAAATTTGGTTTCGGACCTGAGTTTATTGGTTGGGTGAAGTTGTTATACGCCGAACCCTTGGCACAGGTAGTGGTAAACGGTCGGGTTTCTGTCCCCTTCTGCCTTGGTAGAGGGACCCGTCAGGGATGCCCCTTGTCTCCGTTGCTTTTCGCGCTTGCCCTGGAACCGTTAGCTGCGTGGCTTCGATGGGAACCTTCACTCAAAGGGATCCGTTGGTCACCGGATTTTGAAGACCGCGTCTCGCTTTACGCGGATGACATTCTTCTGTATCTTACTTCCCCGCGTAAATCTTTAAATGTCTTATTTGACGTTCTTACTTCGTTTGGTGCTAACTCAGGTCTGGTTATTAATTGGGCTAAGTCTTGTGTGTATGTTCTCTCAGGTGTTTTGCCCCCATTACCGGACAGATTTCCTATCCAGATTGTCCAGTCTGGCTTCAAGTATTTGGGGATCTTTATTACGCTGGACTCTTCACTCCGGTTCGAGCGTAATCTCCTCCCCCCGCTTCTTAGACTGCGACTGGATGTGGCCCACTGGCGTAAGCTACCCCTGTCTCCTCTGGGCAGGGCTGCCCTTTTTAAAATGATGTCTTTGCCACGATTCCTATACGCACTTCAAAATTCTTTTGACGACGTTCCCGCTACCTATTTCCGAGAGATCGAGAGTCTTCAAAGACAACTGATCTGGGACGGGCGTCCACGTATCGCCCTTGCGAAACTTACCATCCCTTGGTACGACGGGGGCATGGCGCTCCCCGATATCAAGAGATATTATTGGGCTACCCAGCTGTCTGCCATTAACCACGCAATGTATTCCCCGGGTCGCGATCCGGCCTTTGAGATGGATAAACTCCAGCTGCCGGGAGGGGATTTTAATAGAGCGCTTTATTCCAGATCGGCCGGGCGCCATCTTACGGGCCCGTCCAGGATCGCAGTCAATGTGTGGCGCGCCGCGAATGTGAGTTTGGGATGGGAAAATCGACTGACAATGGCGACTCCGCTTCATGCTTCCGAACGTTTGGGATGTCTCTGGTCCACTAAGGGCTTTGACCGCTGGGATATGATTGGGATATGTAAAGTGGGTGATGTCTGTGTGAAGGGTAGAGTGAAGTCTTTCCAGGCCCTTAAGGCCGAATATGACTTGAGTGACAGAGAGTTTTTTCGATATCTGCAGGTTCGGCATGCCCTAGCCTCAGTTCTGACTCCTGATGTGCCCCTGCCCGAGTCCTCCCCCCTTGAGGACCGCATACTGGATGGACACCTGCCCGATAGCACTATCTCCCTGATTTACAAGAAACTGATTAATAATCGCGCTGACTTACTGGTCCGACTTAGGGAGGTTTGGGTCGGTGACGGGTTGGACTTAGATGACGAGGATTGGCAGTCGGCACTCTCTTCTCCAAAAGAGGTCGCCATCCCCGCCCGTCTTCGCTTGGTTCAACTTAAGATCCTCCACCGGGTGTATGTAACTGGTCCGCGTCTGGTAGTAATGGGTTTTTCCCCGGATGGCTTATGCAAATGTGGTTGTGGGATGAGTGCTACATTTCTGCATATTCTTTGGGAGTGCCCAGTGGTAGCAGCCTATTGGATTGATGTGCTTGCGGTGATGACTGCTGTGACTGGTATTACCCTGCGGCCTGAGGCCCGACGATGCCTGTTGAATGTGTGGGAACCCACCGACTATTCTGTGGCTCAGACCCGATGGGCGACCTTGGGATACATGGTCGCGAAACGGGACATTGCGCAACTCTGGGGCGCATCCAGACCTCCTGAGGTCTCGGTGTGGGAAGATAACATGGACTGGTCCATGTTCCGAGAGAAGACCGTCTATGTGGCTAGGGGCAGACCCAGGGCGTGGACGAAGATTTGGGGTCAGTGGAACGAATATCGTGGTGACATCTGTACCCCTCCCTTGGTTGACACTCCCGATGTTACCCTATCTCCCTAGGCTGGCGTTCCCGAAATTTTCATGCTGTTCTAAGATTTTCCTGTCCTCCCCGCTGTCCCCCCCCCAGCCTTGCCGAGTCCCATTGACTGTGCTTTCGGCTTCCTGATTAGTGGCTTTCCCCTCCGCCTTCTGGGCTGACTTTGATTACTGTGCATTCGCCTTGTTTAGAGTTCGTAGTTCTTATGTCTAAAAAAAAAGAAATTTTTATGTCCTGTCCTATGTTTTGAGCAATACTTGGTATCTGATTTGTGCCTGGCCACGGAAGTGATCGTTTGCTTATGTTGTGCGTTGCTATTAGCGGCCAGCCCGTGTGGTTGTAGGCCCATCTTTGTAATTTTTATTTTAATTGCTCAATAAAAGTTTTTAACCAAAAAAAAAAAAAAAAAATCGAGCAGAACAGAGGCCTAATTTCACTTGTGTGTGTTGTCGACGCACTTATTATAAGAATCAGACTAAGTTAGTGGATTTATATGCGAAAAGTGAATGGGAAAATAATTGTGAATGGAAGGATTTCGCAACATACTTGATGGTAGAAAATTGTTTTGATTTGGGATTGGATCAACATGTGTGTACTTATTGTTGTAACAAATTAAATCAAAACCGGATGCCTGCTAGAGCGGTTCATAATAATCTGGAATTGGTTGAGATTCCTTCTGAATTGAAGGATTTAAATACTTATGAATCTATTTTGATTTAAAGTATCCATCCCTTTCAGGCTATTGTAAGAATGGAGCCAAAGACAGGGAAATTGCCTCCATCAGATTTACAGAGAGGATTAAAGGGAAGAGTTGTTTATTTGCCTCTAGATTTGAAGAAAAACATTAATACAATTGGAGTAGAAAAAGTGGAAGACGAACCTCTGGTTATCTTAGTTAATGGGGTTCCGACAAAGAGTAAGAAATATGGCAAGATTTAGTGGATGTTGGGAAAGTCAAAAAGGCAACATTGTATTTGAAAAAAAACAATAAGTACTATAAGAATGTATATGTTGCAGAAGAGGAAGTAAGTGAAGAAGAGGATAGCGATTTGTGTGCTGGTCAAATTGAGAAAGTAGAACCCTCTAAAAGTGAAGAAATATATGAACATTATAGTGTTCATCCTTTGCATTCCAAGGAAGTCATGGGGAATGCTATTGAGTTGTTTCAAATTAAACAAGCCAAAGGGAGTCCCATTAGTGTTTGGGAGGAAAGTTTGGAAGCTCGGTGTTTCCCACAGCTATTTCCAACAGGTGAAGGAGGAAGATATGATGAGCGACCTCATCAAATTCCTGCTTCTGAATACCGGACTTTACGATTGTATGCAGAAGATGCTAGGTTTCGACAATGCATTCCCTATTTGTTTTATCTCCTGTTTGAAAGCGATCTTTCTGGACTGTCATACGCAGTGAACCACATCTTGAAAAGTGGTATACAGATACAAAACATCTCGGCAAGTGACTTTATGGATAAAGTCAATGTGCAAGACAGTATTTTGGATTCTCACCTGATTAATCTCATGGCGTGTCAGCGTGGTACTAATGAGTATTGGTACCATCGTCATGGTGATTTAAAATGTATGCTGAGGAACTTAGGAACTCCCACATGGTTCCTCACTCTGAGCTGTGCCGAGTATGGCTGGGAAGACTTACTTGAATTTCTACGAGAGGCAAATGGAAACATTGAAAATATCGAATTCAAGACACCCGGAGAACTGTGCTCTTTGGATCCAGTGAATGTATGCAGGTATTTCAATCATAGATTTGAAGCTATGATGTCTTTCATCATGAACAAGAAAAATCCACCTCTTGGAGAGGTGTTGGATTTCTTCTGGAGAAAGGAGTACCAAGCAAGAGGTGCTACTCATATACATATGCTGCTGTGGATCAAGGATGCACCTAAATTTGGAACAGATCCAGAAGACTTAGTGATGAGTTTCATAGAACAGTATTCTACATGTGCTGTTCCAAACGCAAAGGAAGACAAAAACCTAAGAGAACAAGTTTTATGCTTCCAAAGCCATCGTTGTGAAAAGTACTGTCGTCGTAAATTCAAAAACAAGGACAAGTTCTACACCAAATGTCGTTTCGCCTTTCCACGACCGGTGATTTCTAAAGGAAGAGTGAACAGTTTGATGTCTTCGCTGCGACATAATGTGATGAAGAAATCACCTAAAACACATACAATTTGAAAAGGAACGAAGAGTCCAAGTACATCAACGACTACAACCCAGTGATTTTGTCCATGTGGAATGCTAACATGGATATACAGTTTGTGGCTGATAACTGTATGGCTGTGGCTCGGTATGTGACATCTTACATCACCAAAAAAGAAAAGACAGAATTGAAGGATATGTGGGAGGACATTTCCCATGAAAAGAGCCTCAGTAAGAAGTTGTACAGTTTCAGTCTGAAGATGTTGTCACATCGAGAAATCGGAGCTTACGAATGTTCTGACCGGTTGTCTTCAGCAAGTCTCTATGCAAATCCAGGAGTATCGTTTGGGCGAGTCTTGGTCTTGCTGCAACGCGTAATCGAGTTCTGAAACCTGTGCGGGAAATTGAGTATTTGGCGGAAAAGGAGCCAAACAGTACCGATATTTTGAAGACCAACATGTTGGATACATATTATCCAAATAGAAGCAGTCACCTCGAGAATGTTTGTCTGTATGAGGTTCTACAAAATTACATATTCAAGAGGAACATCAAAGAAGATATTGATAAAGGAGTGTATGCTGTAATTGGAAGTGAGGGATGTCTGGTCAAGCAAAGAAAATGCCACTTGGTAACCCATCGAAAATTGAGTGGCAAATCTCCTGAAAAAAAAGAGTTTTTCTATTTAGCACTTTTGCAACTTTTCAAGCCTTGGCGTGCATAAGAGGAACTGCTTGGAGATTTCCTCTGTTACGAAGACTCTTTCAATGCCGCCAAGGAGACCATAGAATGTCCTGTTTTTCCCAAATATCTAGAAATGTTGAATGCGGAAATCGAGCAGGAAGCAACGATTGCAGCCGAGATTGCTAGAGACAGTTCTCAGGACAGTCAGAGTTCTGTTTCATTGAGTCAGGATCCACTATGAGGACCAGTTATCGAAAATGAAGCTGCCACTGCCATGATTGAAGTGGAAAGAGCCATGGCACATGCTCAGGAGGATGCGGTTAACTTAGAAGACTTGGAAAGACAACTCAACGTTGAGCAGAGGAAAATGTATGACGAAGTTACCAACCAAATTGATCATGGATTAAGTCATGAGAAGAAAGAGTGCTCATGTACGTCGTTGAAGCCTGTCCGACTGTACGTGAGTGGAGAAGCGGGAACTGGAAAAAGTTTCCTCATTAAAGCAATTTCATGTTATTTGCAGAAAAGGACTGAGTCATCCCTGTCTTGTGTTGTCACCGCTCCAACTGGACTGGCAGCACATAACATTAAAGGTATTACTTTGCATCGTCTACTGATGCTGCCAGTGGAGCATGATAACAAATTACAATACCACAAGTTATCTGGAGATGCTTGTTGTGAAGTTTCAAGAGTCTTGAAGAAAATGAAACTTCTTATCATTGACGAAGTAAGCATGGTTTCCAATGTCATGCTTGCCTTTGTGCATTTGAGAATGCAAGAAGTTCTCAAAACAGAGTATGATGTGTTATTTGGTGGCAAACACATCATTGTTTTCGGTGATCTTCTGCAGCTGACACCAGTGAAAGGACAACCTGTGTTCAAAATGCTCACGCATGAAGATACCAGGAAGTGCCTAGGGAGCATTGGCAACGTTAATATATGGTTAAACTTCAATTATGCTGAACTGCGTGAAAATATGCGTCAAGCGAAGGATGAAGATTATAAGAATATTCTACAAGATGTTAGAATTGGAAAAGTGACCGAGCATGGGAAAGAAGCTTTACATGCACGATTACTGTCAAATTTGTATCCAGAAGAAGACGTTGTGCCTGAGAATATTTTTCGGAAAATTACTGAGAAGAAATCTGGAATATGTTTGATGCCAACTCTTGCAGAATGTGCCATCTTCAACAACAAAATGTTGTATTTAGAAAACCAAGAGATTGTGAAACTGGAAGCTATTGACAGAGTAGAGCATATGGGATCAACAATTATTTTGTCTGAGAATTTGAAATCAAAATTGGATTCATTAGAGAAGACATATCTAAAACTGCAGGTTTTGAAAAGACTCTGAATGTGTGCTTAAATTGCCGTATAATTTTAAGAAGGAATTTACATGTTGAAAGAGGTCTGGTAAATGGATCAATGGGTAATGTTGTTGATTTTGTGAAATACAGAAATAGAGATTGAATTGAATTTTTAAAAATTAAATTTGATGGCATTGAGGAAGTACAGCTAATTGGTCGTTGCTCTGCTAGGTTTTTGCTTGTAAAAGACTTATATGTTCGCCGTAAGCAGTTTCCTGTTTGCTTGGCATATGCGGTGACAATCCATTAATCGCAAGGTTTAAGTGTAGACAGTGCATCGGTGAATATTGGCAGTTCTGTGCTCAAGGAGGGTATGGCATTTGTGGCATTGTCACGAGTTGGAACTTTAACGGGATTGTACTTGATTGAATGTGATGTCACAAACATTTGTGCGGATCTAGATTGTGTTAAGGAATACAATAGGTTAAGAAGAGAGTATGCGCCACATTTGCCTCAATATCCTTTGTTTGAGAAACGTGTGGTAGGCCGGAAACGAAGAAATGTGACCAATAGTAGAGAGGTTGTAGCAAAAAGACGAAAAGTCGATGAACCAGAAATTATAAGCAGAAAGAAAAAGGATTTTGTTGAAGATGTTGTTGGTTTTCAATTTGAAAACAGTTCTGGTGTCAACTGCTATGCTAATGTAGTGGTTAATGTTTTGTTTTCTCTAGAAAATGTAAAAGAAGAGATTGTGGTCAATTCGGATCAAAGATTTTGCAGTTTGTTGAATTCTGTGTTAGAGAAATGTAGCACTGATAGTACAAAAATAGAAAGTGTGTCTGAAATTCGAAATCTTTTAGACAGATGTTCAGGTCAAACACAATTCTCTCAAAATATTCAGCAAGATTGTCAGGAGTTTTTAATGTATATGCTTGATGTATTGCATGATGAAGGTGTAGATGTACATCACCGGTTTGGGCTTTCTTATCAATGGCAGCATGACTGCGAGAACTGTACGGTATCAAGTACTACTAGTGTAGACTCAGAAAAATGTATATATTTAACTTTGCCAGACAGTAAATCAGTGTCCTTTAATAAGCTAGTAAAAGCAGCTGATCACAACATGGAGTGTAGCCAATGTAAATCTGAAATGTTGTCCACATTATTTATACGAACATATGGCCAGTATGTCATTTTAATGTTCCAACGATGTAGGCCTGATGGAACAAAATTGACAACTTTAATTAAAAATTTTGTGGCTTCGCAGTTGTCAATATCAGGAAGGACTTTTGTAACTGCAGCAATTATATATCATGACGGTCCTTCAACAACATCAGGACATTACACAGCTTATTTAAAGTCTAGAAACGGCTGGTCATTCTGCAATGATTCTGTTTTAACTTAAAAAAAAATTGCCTTTTGACCTTAAAAATTCTTACCTGGTGTTTTTAAAACCAAAATTTTAGGGAAGGAATCTCGGGATTTGCTCTGAGGATTTTCAAGAGGTTCTAATTGCTCCTACACTATTTGGCCTTGAGGATAAGTGTAGTATAGAGTCAAAAGTTATTTTTGAGTTTTAAATAGTTCCTGGAAAAAAAGAAGGTTTTCTTACAGAAAGTGGTGGGCACGGATTAGTTAAAGGACAACAGAGTATTTCCCAACGGTGTTCTTACCATAACACTTGACGTCATGGAAAAATAACTGCACTTTGAATGAGTTCAGAAAAACTGTTTCTTTTTATAAGCTAATTCAAGCAGCCAATCAAAACATGGAGTAGAGGTAATGTAAGTCTGCAATGCTGTCTACATCATTTGTCCAAACTTTTGGTTATAATGTCATTTTAAAATTCCAACTATATAAACCTGATGAAAGTAAGTCTTCAACTTTAATTACAAATGTTGTGGCTACACAGTCGTTGATTTTAGGAAGAACATTTGTAACTGCAGCTATTATATGACATGATGGTCCTTTGACAAGATCCGCTTATTACACAGCTTATTGAAAATGTAAAAAAAGCTGGTGTTTCGGAAATGATTCCCATTTGACTATGATACAATGTTGCCTTTTTACTTACAAATATTCTTACTTTCTGTTTTCAGAAAAAATAATTTAGGGTAGGTAACTGGCCTATAATGATTCTAGGGGTTGATATAATTGTATCTACTGTTTTAAATTGCTTTGTGATTAAAAGTGATGTAGAGAATTAAATAATTGTAGTAGTCATAGAGGTAGTGTAAGTCTGCTTCATGGTAAGCAGTATCAGTGTCATAGGAAATGTAGAACATGAGTGAGCAAGAAGGGTAAGATATTACTAGTACAGGATTGTGAAAGTGATCTTGAACGTTTTCTTTCTGAAAGTTGCGGAAATACAAAATGACGGGATTTGCTTAGAAGAATTCCAAGAGTTATAAATGGCTCTTACACGATTTGGCCTTGTGGAAAAGTGTGGTAGAGAGCGAGAAGTCATTTATTGTATGTAACATATTTGTGAAAATGATGGAGGTTTTCTTTCAGAAAGTGGCGGGCTGAAAATAATAACAGCACAACAGAGTGTAAGCTGTTCATAGGATATCCTTCGACGTCATGGAAAGTAAGTTTATTTTTACGAGTTCTGATTTTTGATTGGTTATGTTATATGGGTTTTTTAAACACAATCATTTTGATTGTGTTTTTTTTTCCCCGCTGTTATATGATGAATACCTTCAAGTCACTGTTTTTAGTGAAATTTGATAAATTCTGAGAACAGCAAAAATAAACCATTTAACATGTATAATTACTTCTGTACTTTTTGTATTTATGATATACATTTAGAACTGTGTAGTAGGCATGGAGAAGCTGAGGCTTCTGTAAGTGTCAAAGTTGTTGCATACAGTGCTCACATTCTACGTAGTCTTTCATATGATAGACTACATCTACACAATGAGATACCTAAGCAAAGGAAACACAGGTGATGTGATTGTGGAATGAGCAAAAAAAATTGCACGTTTTTCAATTACATTACCTGTGTTTCCTAACATTACACATCACATTGTGTAGATGAGGTTTAGGCCTGTTCCAGGAGACAGAGGAGGTCTGACATTTGTTCAAGAGTGCAGTGGACATGACTCACTTCGTTGGTAGGCCTGCACATGTATTATCTCCTCTGTACTCTTCAACAAGCCTAAATTTCATCTGCAACCCTGAGTAGGACTCACCTGAAAGAAATCTGTGCATAGGCCACACCTTATCAGCATCTAGAAACAATCATTTAAAATGTTAGGGACAGTTTTATGATGGCCGTGCGCCTCTTTTGCGCCACTGTTCCGTCACTTTTGTGACGCAGCAGCAGTGTAAAAGATGCACCATGTTGCAAGATAGGCCTCAGTTCATCTCCAGCAAGATACCGTCAGTTTAAAATGTATATAATTAGGACTGTGTAGGGGGCATGCAGAAGCTGAGGCTTCAGTAAGTGTCAAAGTTGTTGCATGCAGTGCTGCATTTCTGCGTACTCTTTCATATGCTGGACTACATCTGCACAATGAGATACCTAAGCAAAGGAAACACAAGTGATGTGATTGTAAAATGAGCAAAAGAAATTGCACGTTTTTCAATTACATTACCTGTGTTTCCTAACATTACGAAACACATTTTGCAGATCAAGTTTAGGCCTGTCCAGAGAAACAGAGGATGTCTGGCCTTTGTTCAAGAGTGAAGTGGACATGACTCACTTCATTGGTAGGCATGGACATGTATTATCTCCTCTGAACTCTTCAACAAGCCTAAATTTCAGCATCTAGAAACAATCATTTAAAATGTTAGGGACAGTTTTATGATGGCTGTGCACCTCTTTTGCGCTGTCATTGCGTCACTTTTGTGAGACAGCAGCAGTGCAAAAGATGCACCATGTTGCAAAATAGGCCTCACTTCATCTGCATCAAGATACTGTTAGTTTAAAATGTATATTTTTAGGACTGTGTAGGGGGTATGGAGAAGCAGAGGCTTCTGTAAGTGTCAAAGTTGTTAAAAAACTGTTTATCCTTCAATCTTTTCCCTTGTCTTTTCTAATTTTTAAATACATGTTTTAATATTTTTCAAATGTTTGTTCTCTCTTTCACAGATTGAAAGTATAAAAATAACAAGTGACTAAGTTAACGACAATTATAAGGTACATGTTTTGTACTCTTTTCGTTACATTTCTATCACATTTAACTTCTATTAGTTCCACTGCTTCATTTCTTTAACCCTCACTTTCCTGCCTTTGCTACTTCCCTCATTCCTTTCTCTATTACTTACCTACTCTACTCCTTCCACTCTTTTTCTCAGTCCCTCTCTTCTCATAGTTCCTCACTCTTGTTCACTCACTCCGTCTCTATTACACTCACTGTCTCTGACTGATCACTCTTTTACTACTTGTTCATTATGCTTTCTCTGTGTAGTTCAAGCACACTAAGGGGCATATTATCAACACTGGCTATAAAATTATCGCTGCTTTTATCGACAGAAAACTGCTGCAAAAGCGGCTTTAGCGGCAGTTTTTTGCCGCGAAAGCGGCTTTAGCGGCAGATTTCTGCCGATAAAAGCAGCGAAACTTTTATCGCCTATGTTGATAATATGCCCTTATGTTATTTACATTTCTTTGCTGTTTCAATAATTCCGTTTCTGTTACTTCTTCTTTTCTGCATTCTGTTTTTTCTCTCTGTTATTCCAATGTTTTAATCTTAATTTGATCATTCAGTCACATTCTCTAAGAAACTCTTGTTTGTTATTCTTCTACTCTCCTTTTTTTCTTTCACTTCCTTATCTATTTTGTTTTTCACAATTATACCCTCTTCCATCTTTTCTTCGGTAAATAGATCTATCAAACAGTATCTCTGGTTTAGTCCCTATAGCTGTCTTTCTTTTAACATTACTCTCTGTTTACTTTCCCTATACTTACTCTTCTTTTTTAAAAAAAAATTTTTTTTGGTTCGCTCCCGGTTTGCGTACCGGCGAGCGAACCGGGAAGCGAACCAAAAGAAATAGAGGTTGCCAGAGTGCTAAACATTCTAGCAATTTTTTTATAAAGGGGAGGTAGTTCTGAAAAGAACTTTTTTTTTATTATTTTTGTTATTTTATATTTTTTTAATTATTTTTCTGAACATTTTTTTACTTTTTTTGTATTTTTTGAACGGTTTTATATTTTTTTTGTTTTTTTTGGGGGGGTAAAACGAAAACGATTCATTGTAAAGGGCTCAACAGGAGCAACAAAAAAAAAAGATAATTTATTTTCTGAATCGTTTTGTACAAACATGATTATCAATTGCTTAGTTGATTAAAGTGATGCTACTTTCTCTGTAGCAAATCAACTGACCACAACGCACGCACACTTGTTTGACTGCCCCGAACCTCATCTGTATATTTGGGACCATCTCCCTCGCCTCTGGTCCCGTCACTTCCTCTACAACTGATCTTCTGGCCACAGAAGGGGGATTATCTTGCAGGTCACGTACCTACACAGCACTGTAGTTGTTAGGATGCCACCTATCCATATGGCGATGCATTGTATAATTGCCGTAACTATATTTTTTATCTGTCCCTCTGGACAAATCTTTCTTACAGATAAGGCAAGTTACGTACCGGGCATTGACTTTTTTTTGGCCCCGGGGATATTTAAAAAATTGCCAAATAAAGTTTTCTTTGACATGAGACCTCCTGGGCTCCTCAGGCAAAAATTGCCTCTCTTCCTGCTCTTCCTCTTCTTCCTCTTCTTCCTCCTCTTGCTGAATGATAACTTCAGCAGGTGGTCCTCTCTTCCTTGGAGGTGGTGGTGGTGGTGGGGAAGCACCAGATGAAGCTACTAATGAAGCCATTGCTCAGTGATGACAAAAGGTCTTCCTCTCACAAAGATGAAAGTCAGAGTGAGGAAACAAGGAGGGGTTTTCATCATTTGGGAAAAACAATAGTTCTAAACCAATGAAAAGTGTTACTTTTAGGTCACATGACCTAGTCTTACATCATTAGGAAACCAAAAGTGAAATGAACCAATGAAAAGTGTTATTAACAAGTCACATGACCTGTTGTGTTTACGTTACGCGCTTCGCGCCGCGTCCCGGATCGCTTCCGCGAAGCTGCGCTTCGCGCCTCGCTTCGCGTACCAGTTCACTTCCGGGTATGCTAACGCGGCGCGTCATATCACGTATCACGCGACAACACGATACGTCACGCTGACGCGACGCGCCACGATGTTGTTTTCTAACGCGACAGTTGCGCAAATGGAACGTTTACTGGTTCGCGGACCGGATCGCGGCAATAAATTGAGCTAACGGAAAGCTAACCGGTTCGCGGACCGGAAGCGAAACAAAAAAAATTATTTAAAAAAAAATGTATTAAATAAACATATAAAATATTTTTTTTGATTTAAAGAAGAATACATTTTAAAGCTTTTGATATTTGCTATTAAAAAACCATTGAAATTCACTGAAAAAACCATAGGTTATAGACCATATATAGTTAGGAATTAGCATTTACAAAACCTTGAAAATTCACAGAAAAAAACATAGGTTATAGACCATATATAGTTAGGAATTAGCATTTAAGAAACCTTTTTTTACTCACACAAAACCATTGAAATTCCATATATAGTTAGTTGTACTAACTATATATCGCGCACCCGCAATCCACTGCTGATCATGTCACATATTACATCATTCATGACTTGGTCAGTGACATCACTGATGACATCTCAAATGACATCACTGATGACATCACTGATGACATCTCAAATGACATCACTGATGACATCTCAGTTGACGTCACTGATCACATCACTGATGACATTACTGATCACATCACTGATGACATCATTCATGTGATAATACGATGAACCTCTACAGACTCTAATATAACCTTAGAAACACTCAGTGTAAACAGACACTCACAGACTGTCACTCATCAATGAAGTTACACAGACACCTAGTCAGTCATGCAAATAATCAATCACACCTCCATTTTCTCAACTATACAGTTATACACACCTTACTTATTCAAACATATACTAACACTTATTTACTCTCTTATACAATCACGGGTACAAGTTCACATTGATCCTTACAGCCACTCACACATTCACTGGCTCTTATGCACAGTTATTTATATATGTCAACTCTCACATGTACTGTGTTTTACATATGTACTTACTTTGACATGTAGTACTGAGATATCCATTCACTCACCAATACACTCATGCACACAGTCAACCGCCCATACAGTTGTTTCCATATGCACTTTTGAACCCATACATCTAGTGAATCAACTGCTCACACATGTATGCACAGAGTCATACACCTCCCAGCCACCCACACACACACTCCGTCTCCCATACAAATACTTGGGCAAACAATCAATAATCCATATAGTTACTCATATAGCTAATGATCAACACATGCAGCAGATTACAGAACAACAGACACAATGATGCACAAATTAAGACAGTTTAGTCACTAACCCATGCACTCAGTAAGACACATTTAATCACTCACTCATACAGTAAGTCATGCACCTACTAAATCCTTCATCCAAACACTTATAAATCCACTCATTATTCAATTTGTAAGACATATTTTAACTTTACAGAATTATACAGTCACTGGATGTAGTCATCAGTGATGTCATCAGTGATGTCATTTGAGATGTCATCAGTGATGTCATTTGAGATGTCATCAGTGATGTCATCAGTGATGTCACTGACCATGTCATGAATTATGTAATATGTGACATGATCAGCAGTGGATTGCGGGTGTGCGATATATAGTTAGTACAACTAACTATATATGGAATTTCAATGGTTTTGTGTGAGTAAAAAAAGGTTTCTTAAATGCTAATTCCTAACTATGGGGCTAATTAGGATGGCGGACGGAAGAGCCACCGCGGCCCTGGAGTAGGCGGAAAAAGCCTTTTCCGTGTCCACCAGCCGCGGATACTCCGTCCGCCATATCAGGATAGGAAAACGTGTCAAATTTCCGTCCGCGACGGAAAAGGACGCACCGCCGCCGAACTACACACGACCACGTGGCGGACGGAACACATCCGGAGGCCCCGCCGTACGTACTGACGTCTAAGACCGTCCCCCAAATCAAGATGGCGGAAAACACACATAAAAACGCAGCGGAAAAACAACCTGTCTGAACACGACGGAATCCCCACAGCGAACATAGGTGACATAGCAGAGATACCCACCGCAAGCTGACCACCACCATGGACCCAGCGCTACACGCTTTCCCGATGCTCTTCGCGATCCACCACGTCCTAGTCATGGCCCACTATGGACGACGACGCAGGTAAGGCACAAACCATTGGCAGTCTGGAGGGGAATACCAGCAAGGGACGTGACGTAGGGAGGGGGAGTGTCATGTTACCGAAACCACAGATGAGAAGCATATACGAATACACATTTGTAGTACGCAAGCAGGAATGACAACGACAGACCACGAGACTTGATAAACTACCTTTATTGTACAAAATAGGGGTATAATCACAGTGTATGCGTGAGCATGGGCAAAGTGGGCACCAGAGCAGCTACATCATTGGCAGTTAACGAGAGGGCAGAATGCAGTATCAGAGCATCAACAGGGCATTGTAGAGTACTGAGCAGGTACATCATAGGAAGGCAACGAGAGGGCAGAATGCAGTATCAGAGCATCAACAGGGCAATGCGCAGTACAGAGCAGGTACATCATAGGCAGGTAACGAGAGGGCAGTATGCAGCATCAGAGCATCAACAGGGCACTGTAGAGTACAGAGCAGGTACATCATAGGCAGGTAACGAGAGGGCAGAATGCAGTATCAGAGCATCAACAGGGCAATGCGCAGTACAGAGCAGGTACATCATAGGCAGGTAACGAGAGGGCAGAATGCAGTATCAGAGCATCAACAGGGCATTGTAGAGTACAGAGCAGGTACATCATATGCAGGTAACGAGAGGGCAGAATGCAGTATCACAACATCAACAGGGCATTGTAGAGTACAGAGCAGGTACATCAGAGGCAGCACGTGAGAGGGGCTAAGTGCATCAACAGTCCATTGCACTGGACAGGTCCATCAGAGGCAGCACGTGAGAGGGGCTAAGTGCATCAACAGTCCATTGCACAGAACAGCTCCATCAGAGGCAGCACGTGAGAGGGGCTAAGTGCATCAACAGTCCATTGCACAGAACAGGTCCATCAGAGGCAGCACGTGAGAAGGGCTAAGTGCATCAACAGTCCATTGCACTGGACAGGTCCATCAGAGGCAGCACGTGAGAGGGGCTAAGTGCATCAACAGTCCATTGCACTGGACAGGTCCATCAGAGGCAGCACGTGAGAGGGGCTAAGTGCGTCAACAGTCCATTGCACAGAACAGGTCCATCAGAGGCAGCACGTGAGAGGGGCTAAGTGCATCAACAGTCCATTGCACAGAACAGGTCCATCAGAGGCAGCACGTGAGAGTGCAGAATGCAGTATCAGAGCATCAACAGGGCATTGTAGAGTACAGAGCAGGTACATCATAGGCAGTTAACGAGAGGGCAGAATGCAGTATCAGAGCATCAACAGGGCAATGCGCAGTACAGAGCAGGTACATCATAGGCAGTTAACGAGAGGGCAGAATGCAGTATCAGAGCATCAACAGGGCATTGTAGAGTACAGAGCAGGTACATCATAGGCAGGTAACAAGAGGGCAGAATGCAGTATCAGAGCATCAACAGGGCATTGTAGAGTACAGAGCAGGTACATCATAGGCAGTTAACGAGAGGGCAGAATGCAGTATCAGAGCATCAACAGGGCAATGCGCAGTACAGAGCAGGTACATCATAGGCAGTTAACGAGAGGGCAGAATGCAGTATCAGAGCATCAACAGGGCAATGCGCAGTACAGAGCAGGTACATCATAGGCAGTTAACGAGAGGGCAGAATGCAGTATCAGAGCATCAACAGGGCATTGTAGAGTACAGAGCAGGTACATCATAGGCAGTTAATGAGAGGGCAGAATGCAGTATCAGAGCATCAACAGGGCAATGCGCAGTACAGAGCAGTTACATCATAGGCAGTTAACGAGAGGGCAGAATGCAGTATCAGAGCATCAACAGGGCATTGTAGAGTACAGAGCAGGTACATCATAGGCTGCACAAGTACGTGTCCCTACCAACCCGTCACAGGAACCACAAGAGTGCCACGCAGTTCTCAATGGACACACCATGTGAAATAACATTTGAGTGAAGTGTTCAGCACCTCACATCACAGAATCAGGGGGACTGCGTGAACTACCTGCCTCGGACACACTGGCAGCACCAGCAACAGGAGTGTGAGACACAGCCACAGCCCGAGTGACACACACATGGGCCACGGACCCAGACACACTGGCAGCACCAGCAACAGGAGTGTGAGACACAGCCACAGCCCGAGTGACACACACATGGGCCACGGACCCAGACACACTGGCAGCACCAGCAACAGGAGTGTGAGACACAGCCACAGCCCGAGTGACACACACATGGGCCACGGACCCAGACACACTGGCAGCATCAGCAACAGGAGTGTGAGACACAGCCACAGCCCGAGTGACACACACATGGGCCACGGACCCAGACACACTGACAGCACCAGCAACAGGAGTGTGAGACACAGCCACAGATGTAGTCACTGACACGTGAGCCACTGACCCAGACAGACTGCCAGCACCAGAAACAGGAGTGTGCAACACAGCCACAGATCTTCTAACTGACACGTGAGCCATAGACCCAGATACACTGCCAGGACCTGCAACAGGAGAGGGCACAACTGACACTGTGCCACCATCTGATACATGAGAGTCAACTGCACCAGCGCCACTGTGACAACTGAAATGATGAGCCACAGGGCTGTATGGGCCAGGAGGCAGGGTGGGCCTGGGAGCTGGGGATAGCTGACCTAGAGCGAAATCGGGGTTGGCAGGTGTCAATGGTGTGTGTCTGCGTTTCTTAGGGATGTGTGAGTACACCCTGGACAGGACAGGACTGCCAAGTGGTGGGGACTCCAAACAATCACCACCCACCATAGGTGGAGCATCTGCTGCCGGGGATCTGGTTTCTGGGGACGTGCTGGAGCCTGCTTGTCGTTTGCTCTGTGCCTGCCGCCTGGACTCGGAATCATGTGTAATGGGGGATGCAACAACAGGGGACACCCTCCTCTGCTTCTGACTGGCCTGGATGGGAGTGGAGGTATGGGGGGACTCCGCCGCGGAGACATCAGTTTGGCGTTTAGTGGAAAACATCAGCCTCAGTGCAGCCAGGGGTGAAGTATGCCTGTCCTTGATTGCGCCATTGTCCATGCTAGATGCCTTGTCCGTAGGATGTGCCTTATCCTTAGGTGGAGTGTTGTCTCTGGATGTAGCCTGTGCCCTGGTCGCCGCCCTGTTCCTGCCAGCAGACTTGTCGTCTGTGGTGCACCTGTCTCCAGTAGACACCTGCTCTCTGTGTGTGTCCCTGCCCTTGGGAGATGGACCTTGCTCTGCTGTGGGCCTGCCCTTGGGAGTCTCCCTGCTCTTAGTAGGTGCCTTTGTCTTGTCACTGTCCCTGGGAGTGTCCCTTTCCTCTGCTGTGGGCCTGCCCTTGGGAGTCTCCCTGCTCTTAGTAGGTGCCTTTGTCTTGTCACTGTCCCTGGGAGTGTCCCTTTCCTCTGCTGTGGGCCTGCCCTTGGGAGTCTCCCTGCTCTTAGTAGGTGCCTTTGTCTTGTCACTGTCCCTGTGAGTGTCCCTTTCCTCTGCTGTGGGCCTGCCCTTGGGAGTCTCCCTGCTCTTAGTAGGTGCCTTTGTCTTGTGACTGTCCCTGGGAGTGTCCCTTTCCTCTGCTGTGGGCCTGTTCTTGGGAGTCTCCCTGCTCTTAGTAGGTGCCTTTGGCTTGTCACTGTCCCTGGGAGTGTCCCTTTCCTCTGCTGTGGGCCTGCCCTTGGGAGTCTCCCTGCTCTTAGTAGGTGCCTTTGTCTTGTCACTGTCCCTGGGAGTGTCCCTTTCCTCTGCTGTGGGCCTGCCCTTGGGAGTCTCCCTGCTCCTAGTAGGTGCCTTTGTCTTCTGACTGGCCTTGTCCAAGGTACAGTCCATGGACATGTGAGTATCCCTTGCCTTGGGAGTACCTTTTGTGTTGAATGCCTGTGTAGCTCCTGAAGGCATGTCCCCCAACAACACTTGCGGATCCTGTGTGTGTACTCCAGTGTATCTGACGTCGTCTACTTGAACAGATTTAGCTGATCTAGGGGATGGGGTCTGTGCCCTGCGTGCCCTGACGTGCTGTCTGACGCTGCTTCTAGTGCAATAACCTGTATTTGAGTCCTGCTCAGAATAATCACTACCCCCTGAGACATCCAGTGGTGTAGATGGGGAAACCGAAGTAGCACCCTGTTCATGCGACTGTACTATTGCAGACGACACACTGCTTGCCAATGACTGCACTGTCCTGTGTAGACCTGCAAGATCGCCATGCATCCCTTCCATGAAAGCCACCACCTGCCCCAACTTCCTATCATGGTCCTGGAAAGCATTTGTCATATTGGTCTGCCCCACACACAGCTGTCGCAGCAGATCAACGGCCTCAGCACACAGTGCATTTTGGCTCACCGTGGCAGGGGCAGCGGTGCCTGCACCGAACGCCACTCTGCTCCCCCTACTCCTCCGGCCACGAACAGTACATGGTGCAGTTTGTGGAAGAGTGGGCCCTGTGTGCTGTCTTCCGACAGAAGGTGATGAGTGCCCACTCCCAGTCTGTGACAACAGTGCAGGCTCACCAAGAGTGTCCGACGAGGAGGACGATGGTGTCTCCACATGCGAGTCCTCAGGGACAGTCCTGTCCCCCTCTCCGGCGCTGGCCTCCTCTGTGTCAGTGTGCGTGTGTGCGAAGTCTGAGCCGGACTCATTTCCTCGACTACTCTCCACCGTCTGTGGCTGAGTGTCCTCTGTCATAGCTGAAATGCACATAAAAGATGTGTGAGTCATGGGCAGACTGACGTACAGAAGGAACAGGATTGCCAAATTACATAGCTGACAAAGATTTTGTAGCCCTCATCCTGCACATGGCCCACCTCTACCAGTCATCCTCACATTTCCTGCCATGGGGCCATGGACCACTAGGGGATGTGCTTCAACACTCAACTACTAAGCAAGTGGCGTGTCAACATGGCGGGCCTGGATGTCAAATGAGAACCTCCCAATGGGACCAAAATGGCATCACAGACATACATACGCAACACGGAACTCAATAGTGTGTCTGTGCACCAATACATGCATAGCACTCACAGGTTTCCTACACAGACAGTATGCTCACCGCTAGTTTGCTGTTGATCGGCACTCAGACGTTCGGCCAGTTCAGGATGCGTCACTGCAATGATACGGTGCATGAGAGGGGTCATGGAGCGTCGGGCCAGACGGGGCGTCCTTGGAATCAGGCCCAGTGTTACTTCCGCTACATTCTTGCTTAGCCTGGAAATGTCGTCCCAGCGTTTGTGGCAGTGTGTATGTCGTCTGTTGCACACCCCCAATGCCCGTACTTCCCGTGCTATGCTCCTCCACAGGTCCTTGCGAAGGTGCAGCTTGACCTACCATGATGGGAGACAAAAGGGTTTAAGTCAGTGAACAGGTGGCCTGTCACACACATAGGGGCAAGACGTAACTGTCAGCAGCCATGCACAATCAGGAACATATGTCTAGCCCACACTACACAGCTAAGATAGAAATAGGCCAGATTATTTGGCCCCCTCACGCACAACAACATGTCCCACACTGCACTTACCACCCGTCCTGGTGCGCCGTAGAGGCGTCCATAGTTGCGGAGTACACCGTCCACGAGGACATCAAGCTCCGCGGCGGTGAAGGGTCGAGACCGGATCTCTTTGCCTCTCGACATGGCAAGATCACGGAGTATGGCACTAGTGCAGCAGTCGGTGGTCAGCTCAGCAGCAGCAGCAGGTCGAGGTGAACAGGCAGCACTGGTCCCCAGGGTAGGAAGTGTCATTTTGGCCAACACACATATATAGGGCCCTCAGCACGTGTCAGTGGCATACGTCGCCAGCAATTGGTCAGCCCTGGAAGCTTGATCGTGAAATGGGCCAATTACTGGCCCTGTTGTTGCGGTGCCCAGCTTCCGCTACTTGCTATTGGCCATATGCGGCCAGCGTCCCTCTTCCCATTGGCTGCATGTGCGGGGACCGTCACGGGCACACATCGGCAACCGCACGTGCAAGCCTCAGGCACGGATGCTTCAGTTGCAACAATGTTCTATCACTGGCGCCTCCATGGCGGTGCACGTACTCAGCGGGGGAGGTGCAGGCCTATACACCCTGTAGATGTAGGCAATGGACATTCCAGTTCATGACCCCCCTTACAGTCACCTTGCATCATCCACCGTACACCAGCCGGAGCGGCCGGGCCTAGGACGGCCGTGCCCGGCCATGAACACAACCGCCGTGCCCGGCCATGAAGACAACCGCCGTGCCCGGCCATGAACACAACCGCATGGCCGGGCACGGCCGTCCTATGATCCTGTGACCCTACATACGTTCTTACATCTTCACAACTACACAGTAAATCACGGCTGTGTGGCCAAATTATGCATCTGTTGTCTGTGTCTTGTTCTGGTGAGGTGACTACAGTGGTGGTGGTACACATGCATTCCGTGTATGTGTTTTGTACGTTGTGTCACCATGCATGTAATTACCGTATGTACATCATTATTGGTGTTGGCATTTGTGCTTGATGACATGGCGTGTGTATAATTATCGTTTGTGTGCATGCAGTTGCATGTGTGTCTGTGATGTGGCTACTAAACATTAGGGTGAAGACTGAAGTATTGTCAGTAAGGTTCACAAGTGATGGAGTTGTACACGTATGCGTCGTTTGTAAGTTGACCTAAGTTACATCTCTCTCCCACACAGGAGGGCTACAAATGTGCATCGGCCATACACTGTGCTGGAGGATATGGTTGACGAGGAGGTGATTCGGAAATTCCGGCTGGATCGACGTCGGTTGCTGGAGCTTGTGGCTCAATTGTCTCCTCATCTGCAGCCACGTAGGACGTATCCTGGGTCGATTACACCCACTGCAAAGGTCATGGCGGTACTACATTTCTTTGCTACTGGCACATTTCAGTACACAGTTGGACATGCCGGGGGGATGTCACAGGCCATGTTCAGCACGGTTCTTCGGGATGTCTTAACAGCTATGATGCTGTACAAGAATGACTACATACATTTCCCACGGCCGGAAGAGTTGCCAGCTGTCAAAGCTGATTTCTATGCACTGGGCCACATACCTCACGTTGTGGGCTCAATTGATGGCACACACATCGCAATCATTCCACCACGGGCACGGGAACAAGTGTTCAGGAATCGCAAACACTTCCATTCGCTGAATGTGCAGGTGGTGTGCCTGGCAAACAACATCATCTCACATGTGTGTGCAAGATTTCCTGGATCTGCACATGACGCCCACATCATGCGGAGCAGCAATGTCCCACGACTCATGGCTAATCTGCGACCCGGTCAAGCGTGGCTTGTTGGTGAGTGTGCAGTGGGGACTCTTGTGATCTCTGTGTTGCATGGGGTACCCACCATATCTTGTTGTGATGTTTGTCTCTGTCATCCCCCTACATAGGCGACTCGGCTTACCCAAACCGGCCCTGGCTCCTCAGTCCCCTACGTAATCCGAGAACAGCGGGTGAAATGCGGTACAATGATGCACATGGAAGGACACGGAGAGTCATCGAACGTACCTTTGGACTGCTAAAGTCTCGGTTTCGGTGCCTCGATAAGACCGGAGGGGCCCTGCCTTACTCACCAGGAAAAGTATGCAGGATCGTGATTGCCTGCTGCATGCTCCACAACCTGGCAGTACGCAATCACATTGAACTGCTGTTGGACCCTGAAGACGAAGGAGTTCCTCGGCCTCCCATCCCACCCATGTCGACTGATGAGGATAGTGGTGAGGAGGAAGGTGTTGACCAGAGGCACCAGCTCATAGATCGCTACTTCCCTTGAATGTGAGTAACTACCTCTAGTGGCGGTTGACAATGCCTCATGTATGTTTGCTGGTGTTGTGTGGATGTGGGGTTAATCAGCTGGGTGTTCTTGTTTGTGATGGTTGCTTATGTGTGTCTTCATTTCTTTGGACATACAAGTCTCCATGATGTGTGTGCTCTCATCCCATGCTTTTGTGATGGTTGTCGTTTGTGTAATGTTGCTGTGCATTGTGTTGTGATGTGTGTGAATCTGTTTCCTGACGTGTGTTTGCAGCGCCATGATCATGTACGACTATCATCCCTGAACCTGTTTACGTCTGTTTCTGAAGGCAATCATGTGAATAAACATGGAGGCAAATCATCATTGTGTGAGTAAGTGCTATTTATTTACAGGTTGTGCTTCTGTGCTGGTGAATATTTACAAGTAAGTGGGGTGGAGGGAGTTGGAGTTGAAGGTAATGGCAGATGAAATGTCCGTGCTGACACCACATTGGGGGGTGTCACGGTAGTCCAGCAGACCAGTGGGAATGATTGTCTGTGGGACAGGATACTTTTCTGGGTGAATGTCTGGCACAGGCAGTGACATTGTCATGGTCGTCCCCTCTTGGAGCGTGTGGATGGCGCTTCAACACTGCTCTCAGCCACTTCCTGCCTCGGCCGGCCCCTCCGTCTCTGAGGTGGAACAGAGTCAGCTGGGAGGGCAGGTTGTTGATGGGCCACATCCGTCGCCAGGGGCACAGGTGGTGGTGGCGGCGGTGGAGGCGGAGGTGACGGTGGCGGGGGAGGCGGAGGTGGCGGTGGAGGCGGAGGTGACGGTGGCGGTGGCGCTACGACACTTGGTGGAGGGGGGGGTTGTTCCGGCCAACCCATTCCCTCCAAATCGTTGCCTGCTGGCCCATGATCTGCAACATCTGGCCAAGGATGCCACAGATTTCGCGCTGGATGTTGGTGTTGTCCACTGAGTCCTGGTGTGCACGATCAGCGTTTGCCTGGGACCGGTCATATGACGCCTGGCACCTGGCAAGGGCTTGTAGGGACTGTGCCACTGGCTGGGGTAGCTGTCCTTCCTCTGCACGGCGGTGTGTGGCTCGCCTGATTGGCTGATGTCCCGTTGCCTGTGTTTGTGGCCCACTCACCCTGCTTGTGTGTGAGGCCGATGGACCAGCGTTGTGCGCTGGGTTATGCTGGGTGGCACCGGCAGGAGTCGTGGTGCTGGTGGTGCTGGTGGTGCTGGTGGTACTGGTGGTACTGGTGGTACTGGTGGTGGTGGGGACTGTGCAGATCACAGAGACAGGTGTCGCTGGAGTCACACTTGCGACGTTGGCTGGTCCCGGGAGTCCCTGTGAGCCAGATGGCCCTGGCTGCGTGCTTGGTCCCGCTCCATCCTCCGCACCGGAGCTGCCTGTGTCCTCGTCACCAGAGAGTCCTGTAGGTGTGGGAGGCGAGGCTGGCTGGCGGCCGGGTACTGGTTTCCCCAGTCAGTTGACGATCACCTGAGGGACAAGACAGAGCTGGTCAGTGATGTGGACATTACATGGTTATGTAGATTTTTAGACATTTCTGTTTCCTGTCGCACACACCCCACCCTCCACCGACACCACCACCACCACCACCACCCTCCCCGTGAACATGGGGGCCTGTTGGGAGTTGTAGTTTGGGCCTCTCACACACCCCACCCTCCACCACCACCACCACCCTCCCCGTGAGCATGGAGGCCTGTTGGGAGTTGTAGTTTGGGCCTCTCACACACCCCACCCTCCACCACCAACACCACCACCACCCTCCCCGTGAACATGGGGGCCTGTTGGGAGTTGTAGTTTGGGCCTCTCACACACCCCACCCTCCACCACCACCACCACCACCACCCTCCCCGTGAACATGGGGGCCTGTTGGGAGTTGTAGTTTGGGCCTCTCACACACCCCACCCTCCACCAACACCACCACCACCACCCTCCCTGTGAACATGGGGGCCTGTTGGGAGTTGTAGTTTGGGCCTCTCACACACCCCACCCTCCACCAACACCACCACCACCACCCTCCCCGTGAACATGGGGGCCTGTTGGGAGTTGTAGTTTGGGCCTCTCACACACCCCACCCTCCACCAACACCACCACCACCACCCTCCCCGTGAACATGGGGGCCTGTTGGGAGTTGTAGTTTGGGCCTCTCACACACCCCACCCTCCACCAACACCACCACCACCACCCTCCCCGTGAACATGGGGGCCTGTTGGGAGTTGTAGTTTGGGCCTCTCACACACCCCACCCTCCACCAACACCACCACCACCACCCTCCCCGTGAACATGGGGGCCTGTTGGGAGTTGTAGTTTGGGCCTCTCACACACCCCACCCTCCACCAACACCACCACCACCACCCTCCCTGTGAACATGGGGGCCTGTTGGGAGTTGTAGTTTGGGCCTCTCACACACCCCACCCTCCACCAACACCACCACCACCACCCTCCCCGTGAACATGGGGGCCTGTTGGGAGTTGTAGTTTGGGCCTCTCACACACCCCACCCTCCACCAACACCAACACCACCACCACCCTCCCCGTGAACATGGGGGCCTGTTGGGAGTTGTAGTTTGGGCCTCTCACACACCCCACCCTCCACCAACACCACCACCACCACCCTCCCCGTGAACATGGGGGCCTGTTGGGAGCCATGGACATGTTAGTGAGTTGGAGTCCAACGTGCATGGGTTGGGGCGTAGGAGATGTTTCTTCTCAGTTGTGTGAGCCTGACCATGTCGTGCTGATCGTGGTGCTTGGTTTGTACTCACCAGTCTCTTCTCCTTCGTCAAGTCCGTCTAGGCTCTCTGGGTGTAGTATCACCAGCACCTTCTCCTCCCAATCGGTGTAGGGTATGGGCTCCGGGGGTGTGCCACCGCCAGTATGATTGGCTCTGGCAAAGTTTTTAGCTCGGATGCCCTTGACCCTGGTCTTCAGGTCATGCCACCGCCTCTGAATGTCATGCTTCGTCCTCGGCACAGTCGCCGAGGCATTCACCCGAGTGACGATCCTGTCCCACATGTGGTTCTTTTGCGCCACGGACGTCTGCTGGACTTGGGCCCCGAAGATGTGGGGCTCAACACGGAGTATTTAATCTACCATTACCCTCAACTCTGTCTCTGTGAATTTGGTTTTTTTTTTGGGTGCCATGGTGTGTGGTGCTCAGTGTGTGAGTTGAGTGAGTTGGGGGGTGCAGGTGTGTGGTGGGTGATGTGTAGGATTTGTGTGGTGGGTGTTTGTGTGGTGGGTGTGGTAGGGTGGTGGTTGTGTGTCTTCTATGTGAGCTTGCAGTATCTCGATTTTGGCCTCTTGCTAGCAGCAATGCTGTGATGCAAAGGATTGTGGTAGCGTGTGGGTGTCATTTTATAGTCGTGTCTCAATGGTTGTTGGCAGTCAGGTGGTAAGTGGGCGTGTTGACTAGTGTGCATTATTGGATAATTGGGACGTGTCATGGCGGCTTGTGCTTGATGTTGGGGGGGGGGCGTTGACAATGTTCGTATGTTTGCTTTGGACTAGCGGTAGACTTCCTGACATTTGTTTGCCGCTAGGGATGTTGTGCGTGTTGGCCTTCCGCAGTGATGCTGTGGTTATCGTAGCATTCTTTCCGCCGCGGACGTGGATGGCTGTGAGTTCCGTGGTCCGGGCGGATTTATCCTAATTGCGGCCACGGAGTATTCACAGGTATGGCGGTACATGTGTTATTTTCCGCGGTCATTTCCGTCCGCGGCAGTGGTTGTTCATTGGACTCCGTCCGCCGCGGACGGAGTTGGATGTGTTCCGTCCACCGCGGACGGTGTTGGTTATGATCCGTCCGCCGCGGTCGGAGTTTCGTGACATGATTATCCTAATCCCAACCGCGGAATCTCCGCGGCGCGGCCGGGAGTAAAATTTCCCCCACCATGGCGGACAGTAGCCATTTCCGTCCGCCATCCTAATCGACCCCTAGATATGGTCTATAACCTATGTTTTTTTCTGTGAATTTTCAAGGTTTTGTAAATGCTAATTCCTAACTATATATGGTCTATAACCTATGGTTTTTTCAGTGAATATATATATAAATATATTCACTGAAAAAACCATAGGTTATAGACTATATATAGTTAGGAATTAGCATTTAAAAAACCTTATTTTACTCACACAAAACCATTGAAATTCCATATATAGTTAGTTGCACTAACTATATATCGCGCACCCGCAATCCACTGCTGATGATGTCACATATTACATCATTCATGACATGGTCAGTGACATCACTGATGACATCACTGATGACATCTCAAATAACATCACTGATGACATCACTGATGACATCATCCAGTGACTGAATGAGTGGATGTATAAGTGTCTGAATGAAGGTTTTAGTAGATGCGTGATTGACTGTATGAGTGAGTGATTAAATGCGTCTTACTGAATGCATGGGTTAGTGACTAAACTGTCTGAAACTGTGCATCAGTATGTCTGTTGTTGTGCAAGCTGCTGCATGTGTTGATCAGTAGCTATATGAGTGGCTATATGGGTTATTTTTTGGTTGCCCAAGTATTTGTATGGGAGACTGAGTGTGTGTGTGGCTGGCTGGGAGGTGTGTCACTCTGTGCATAGATGTGTGAGCAGTTGATTCACTAGATGTATGGGTCCAAAAGTGCATGTGGAAACAGCTGTATGGGCGGTTGACTGTGTGCATGAGTGTATTGATGAGTGAATGGATATCTCAATTCTACATGTCATAGTAAGTACATATGTAAAACACAGTACATGTGAGAGTTGGCATATATAAATAACTGTGCATGAGAGCCAGTGAATGTGTGAGTGGCTGTATGGATCATTGTGAACTTGTATCAGGGATTGTATAAGAGAGTAAATATGTGTTAGTATATGTTTGAATAAGTAAGGTGTGTATAACTGTATAGTTGAGGAAATGGAGGTGAGATTTATTCTTTGCATGACTGACTAGGTGAGTGAGTAACTCCATGGATGAGTGACAGTCTGTGAGTGTCTGTTTACACTGAGTGTATCTAAGGTTATATTAGAGTCTGAAGAGGTTCATCGTATTAGCACATGAATGATGTCATCAGTGATGTGATCAATGATGTCAAATGAGATGTGATCAGTGATGTCATCAGTGATGTCATCAGTGATGTCATCAGTGATGTCATTTGAGATGTCATCAGTGATGTCATTTGAGATGTCATCAGTGATGTCATCAGTGATTTCACTGACCATGTCATGAATGATGTAATATGTGACATCATCAGCAGTGGATTGCGGGTGCGCGATATATAGTTAGTGCAACTAACTATATATGGAATTTCAATGGTTTTGTGTGAGTAAAATAAGTTTTTTTAAATGCTAATTCCTAACTATATATAGTCTATAACCTATGGTTTTTTCAGTGAATTTCAATGGTTATTTAATAGCAAATATCAAAACCTTTAAAATGTCAAGTACGTGGTAGGTAAAAACATTTTCGTGTTTATGCACGCTGATGTGCTTTGAACGCTGCCCCCCCCCCTCTTTTCTTTTAGGAGTATTCTCTCTTTGCAGATAGTGAAGGGTAGGTAACGCAGGCCTTTGCCCCCGTTGTAATCCGTCGTGCCTTCTTCCCTCTCCATTTGATTGATTGTTATCCAAGCATTTCCTGTTTTGGAATTGGTTCTCTTTGGTTCATTGTCTATTTATAAACAAGCACAGAGTCGCAATACTCTGTTTAGTCTTTGCAGATAGTGAAAAATCATTAGAAAAAACAAAAGGAATCAAGCAAAATCAGTAGACCACTGATGGGATCTCTTTTTGACCACGCTAAAATAGAAACATTAGGAACAACCCCTCATGAGAAATATGAAACTAGTGAGAGGAACCGAGCTCGACGCCATGATGGCTGCAAGACAGCTCGGCTCCGCCGCCCACCCCACCCAAAATAACGACAAACCCTATGCAAATATTATACATATATACAACACACCAGCAAAGTAACAGGGTAAAACGTTTTATTAAATAACTATTTACATGGCAGCCTGCTGCAACATCGATCCAAATGCATGCCGCCTCTCCAGGTATTTCTCCCCAACTACTCTGCGGCCTACGAGATGGAGAGGCCAGGGCGTTGACTAGGCGGTTTTCCGGCCGCAACCACAGCGCCAACGTTCGCTGGTGATGGAGGGGAGCCTTGCCGGTGAGACCACTGATCTGAAGAACCGCTGCCTGCGGTGCCTCCCTGAGACGCTTGACGGAGGCCCCCGAGGGGCGGTGTGGTGGCGCGGACTCGGAGGGGACGCTTGGCTCCTGCCCCCTCCCCAAGTCTTGTTGCCCTGGTGTGGCCTGAGATCGCCCCCGACATAAGCGGCCGGCTCCCGGGGTCAGGGGGAACTTTTTGCATTTTGGTGACTCTTCCATTCTGGACCTTGTCCCACAATCCGTTTGACCTGAAGACACGTCCTGCGGTGCCCTGGTCCGACCATCACATATACCTGCGCCAGGAGACGGCGTGGGGTGCAATGGAAGGGAGAGGCGGCGCGAACGAGCCTCCCCCACCTCCCCAGGTGGAGGTTTCTCAGCTGCACCCCAGCGCTTCACTCGACATAGGCGGCCGGCTCCCGGGGTCCGGCGGAACTTGTAGCCTTTTGGTGACTCTTCCTGGTTGAGAGTTTGTAGAACGATGGCTTCAGATTTTCAACATACTACTCTTCAACATTCTTCATAAATGTAACAATGTGAGACTCACTAGGAGAACGGCCGTTTATCTTTCCTTTCAAAATGCTGCCAACAATATTTTCTGAATGGAAAACACCATCTTGTAGCATAAAGGGCTGCGTCAAGGGTGGTATTGCCCAGAATTTCTTGTTTTCTAGTGCTCGTAATGACGAAGCCAGAACTGCCGAAAGGGATTCTGGTCCTGCCGCTACTTATTGGAGACATTGAACTATACTCTGGACCTGCCTGGCCTCGACCTGCCTGGTCGGGGTGCTCTCATGCTGATGCCAGCTTCAGTCTGAAACATCCAGAAACACTGTAGTATCGCGTTGTCGCGTAATGCGTCATATGACGCGCCGCGTTAGCGCACCCGGTGCGCGAAGCGAGGCGCGAAGCGCAGCTTCCCGGAAGCGATCCGGGGCGCGGCGCGAAGCGCGTAACGTAAGCATAACAGGTCATGTGACTTGTTAATAACACTTTTCATTGGTTCATTTCACTTTTGGTTTCCTAATGATGTAAGGCTAGGTCATGTGACCTAAAAGTAACACTTTTCATTGGTTTAGAACTATTGTTTTTCCCAAATGATGAAAACCCCTCCTTGTTTCCTCACTCTGACTTTCATCTTTGTGAGAGGAAGACCTTTTTACAACACTGAGCAATGGCAAGTGTTGTAGCTTCAGCTGGTGCATCCCCACCACCACCTCCACCTCCTTGGTAGAGAGGACCACCTGCTGAAGTTATCATTCAGCAAGAGGAGGAAGAAAAGGAAGAAGAGGAAGAGCAGGAAGAGAGGCACTTTTTGCCTGAGGAGCCCAGGAGGTCTCATTTGAAAGAAAATTTTATTTGGCAATTTTTTAAATATCCCCGGGGCCAAAAAAAAGTAAATGCCCGGTATGTTACTTGCCTTATCTGTAAGAAAGATTTGTCCAGAGGGACAGATAAAAAATATAGTTACGGCAATTACACAATGCATCGACATATGGACAGGTGGCATCCTAACAACTACAGTGCTGCGCAGGTACGTGACCTGCAAGATAATCCCCCTTCTGTGGCCAGAAGATCAGTTGTACAGGAAGTGACGGGACCAGAGGCGAGGGAGACGGTCCCAAATATACAGATGAGGTTCGGGGAAATCAAACAAGTGTGCGTGCGTTGCAATCAGTTGATTTGCTACAGAGAAAGTAGCATCACTTTAATCAACTTAGCAATTGATAATCATGTTTGTACAAAACGATTCAGAAAATAAATTATCTTTTTTTTTTGTTGCTCCTGTTGAGCCCTTTACAATGAATCGTTTTCGTTCCCCCCCCCAAAAAAAACAAAAAAAATATAAAACCGTTCAAAAAATACAAAAAAAGTAAAAAAATGTTCAGAAAAATAATAAAAAAATATAAAACAACAAAAATAATTAAAAAAAAGTTCTTTTCAGAACTACCTCCCCTTTATAAAAAAAATTGCTAGAATGTTTGGCACTCTGCCAACCTCTATTTCTTTTGGTTCGCTCCCGGTTCGCTCGCCGGTACGCGAACCGGGAGCGAACCCAAAAACTTTTTTCAAAAAAAAGAAGAGTAAGTATAAGGGAAGTAAACAGAGAGTAATGTTAAAAGAAAGACAGCTATAGGGACTAAACCAAATATACTGTTTAATAGATCTGTTTACCAAAGAAAAGATGGAAGAGGGTATAATTGAGAAAAACAAAATAGATAAGGAAGTGAAAGAAAAAAAGGAGAGTAGAAGAATAACAAACAAGAGTTTCTTAGAGAATGTGACTGAATGATCCAATTAAGATTAAAACATTGGAATAACAGAGAGAAAAAACAGAATGCAGAAAAGAAGAAGTAACAGAAAAGGAATGATTGAAACAGCAAAGAAATGTAAATAACATAGGGGCATATTATCAACATAAGCAATAAAAGTTTCGCTGCTTTTATTGGCAGAAATCTGCTGCTAAAGCCGCTTTTGCGGCAGAAAACTGCCGCTAAAGCCGCTTTTGCGGCAGTTTTCTACCTATAAAAGCAGCGATAATTTAATTGCCTGTGTTGATAATATGCCCCTTAGTGTGCTTGAACTACAGAGAGAAAGCATAATGAACAAGTAGTGAAAGAGAGATCAGTCAGAGACAGTGAGAGTAATAGAGACGGAGTGAGTGAACAAGAGTGAGGAACTATGAGAAGAGAGGGACTGAGAAAAAGAGTGGAAGGAGTAGAGTAAGTAAGTAATAGAGAAAGGAATGAGGAAAGTAGCAAAGGCAGAAAAGTGATGGTTAAAGAAATGAAGCAGTGGAATTAATAGAAGTTAAATATGATAGAAATGTAACGAAAAGAGTTCAAAACATTTACCTTATAATTGTCGTTAACTTAGTCACTTGTTATTTTAATACTTTCAATCTGTGAAAGAGAGAACAAACATTTGAAAAATATTAAAACATGTATTTAAAAATTAGAAAAGACAAGGGAAAAGATTGAAGGACAAACAGTTTCTCAACAACTTTGGCACTTACAGAAGCCTCTGCTTCACCATACCCTCTACACAGTCCTTAAAATATACATTTTAAACTAACAGTATCTTGATGCAGATGAAGTGAGGCCTATCTTGCAACATGCTGCATGTTTTGCACTGCTGCTCTCTCACAAAAGTGACGCAATGGCAGCGCAAAAGAGGTGCACAGCCATCATAAAACTGTCCCTAACATTTTAAATGATTGTTTCAGGATGCCAATAAGGTGTGGCCTATCCAGAGGTTTGTTTGAGGTGAGGCGTACTCAGGGTTACAGATGAAATTTAGAGTTGTTGAAGAGTACAGAGGAGATAATACATGTCCAGGCCTACCAACGAAGTGAGTCATGTCCACTTCACTCTTGAACAAAGGCCACACCTCCTCTGTTTCCCTGGACAGGCCTAAAGTTGATCTGCACAATGTAATTCGTAATGTTAGGAAACACAGGTGATGTAATTGAAAAATGTGCAATTTCTTTTGCTCATTTCACAATCACATCACTTGTGTTTCCTTTGCTTAGGTATCTAATTGTGCAGATGTAGTCCAGCATATGAAAGAGTACGCAGAAGTGCAGCACTGCATGCAACAACTTTGACACTTACTGAAGCCTCAGCTTCTGCATGCCCCCTACACAGTCCTAATTATATACATTTTAAACTGACAGTATCTTGCTGGAGATGAACTGAGGCCTAAGTTGCAACATGGTGCATCTTTTACACTGCTGCTACGTCACAAAAGTGACAGAACAGCGGCACAAAAGAGGCACACGGCCATCATAAATCTGCCCTTAACATTTTAAATGATTGTTTCTAGATGCTGATAAGGTGTGGCCTATCCACAGATTACTTTCAGGTGAGTCCTACTCAGGGTTGCAGATGAAATTTAGCCTTGTTGAAGAATACAGAGGAGATAATACATTTGCAGGCCTACCAACGAAGTGAGTCATGTCCACTGCACTCTTGAACAAATGTCAGACCTCCTCTGTCTCCCTGGACAGGCCTAAACCTCATCTACACAATGTGATGTGTAATGTTAGGAAACACAGGTAATGTAATTGAAAAACGTGCAATTTTTTTGCTCATTCCACAATCACATCACCTGTGTTTCCATTGCTTAGGTATCTCATTGTGCAGATGTAGTCTATCATATGAAATACTACGTAGAATGTGAGCACTGTATGCAACAACTTTGACACTTACAGAAGCCTTAGCTTCTCCATGCCTACTACACACTTCTAAATGTATAACATAAATACAAAAAGTACAGAATTAATTATACATGTTAAATGGTTTATTTTTGCTGTTCTCAGAATTTATCAAATTTCACTAAAAACAGTGACTTGAAAGTATTCATCATATAACAGCGGGGAAAAAACCCCACAATCAAAATGATTGTGTTTAAAAAACCCATAGAACATACCCAATCAGAAATCAGAACTCGTAAAAATTAACTTACTTTCCATGACATCGAAGGATATCCTATGAACAGCTTACACTCTGTTGTGCTGTTATTATTTTTAGCCCGCCACTTTCTGAAAGAAAAGCTCCATCGTTTTGACAAATATGTTCCATACAATAAATAACTTCTCGCTCTCTACCACACTTTTCCACAAGGCCAAATCATGTAAGAGCCATTTATAACTTTTGGAATTCTTCTAAGCAAATCCCGTCATTTTGTATTTCCGTAACTTTCAGAAAGAAAACGTTCAAGATCACTTTCACAATCCTGTACAAGTAATATCTTACCCTTCAGATGTGTAATAAGTGGATGTTGTCAAAGGACCATCATGTCATATAATAGCTGCAGTTAGAAATGGTCTTCCTAAAATCAACGACTGTGTAGCCATTACATTTGTAATTAAAGTTGAAAACTTATTTTCATCAAGTTTATATAGTTGGAATTTTTAAATGTCATTATAACCAAAAGTTTGTTCAAAATATGTCGACAGCATTGCAGACTTACATTACCTCTACTCCATGTTTTGATTGGCTGCTTGAATTAGCTTATTAAAAGAAACAGTTTTTCTGAACTCATTCAAAGTGCAGTTATTTTTCCATTACGTCAAGTGTTATGGTAAGAACACCGTTTGGTTTGGGAAATACTCTGTTGTCCTTTAACTAATCCGTGCCCACCATTTTCTGTAAAAAAACCTTCTTTTTTTCCAGGAAATAGTTAAAACTGAAAAATAACTTTTGACTCTGTACTACACTTATCCTCAATGCCAAATAGTGTAGGAGCCATTAGAACCTCTTGAAATTCCTCAGAGCAAAACCCGAGATTCTTTCCCTAAAATGTTGGTTGTAAAAACACCAGGTAAGAATTTTTAAGGTCAAAAGGCAATTTTTTTTGTTTTGAAACTTACAACAGAATCATTGCAGAATGACCAGCCGTTTCTAAACTTCAAATAAGCTGTGTAATGTCCTGATGTTGTTGAAGGACCGTCATGATATATAATTGCTGCAGTTACAAAAGTCCTTCCTGATATTGACAACTGCGAAGCCACAAAATTTTTCATTAAAGTTGTCAATTTTGTTGGGGGGCGCTAGAGGGCGCACAAGTGGAATGGCTGCCTAGGCTGGTAGCTCCCACGCCTTGGCAAATTATCCTACCAATATCCTTCGCCACAGGGTGACGATCCGTACCAGACGTCCGGTGTAAGGTGCAGGAAGGTGACTGCAAAACTCGCTCCAAGTTTGGAGCCGCTGTGTGGGGAGAGACCGCAGTTATCGCCGATCCCGACTGCGCCGGAGGGAGCCTGGAGCCCGGCTGCGCAGAGACCCGGCTGCGGCGCTCTGGGACACACCGAGGCTGACCACGAGGAGCTGGGCCGCACTGTTGGACGCTCGCCTGTGTCCGGTGTCGGAACAAAGCCTGGGGGCCGGCAGGTGGGGGTGAAGTGCAGAAACACCATCGCCTGTGGATATCCCCCCCACCTTTTCCCACCGTAGCGGACATCTGGAGCTGCGACCGCAGGTGAGCCGCCTCTCCCGCCCTGTGAAGCGCTGAGCGGAAGAGCGCTCCCCGAACGACTGGGGGTCGGCGGCATACCGGGCCTCTCGGTGGAGGTGCGGAGGCTGTAGCCTATCCTGGCGAAGCGGCGGTGCATGATTGCTGGATCTTCCAGACGGAGGGAGCCGCGGAACCCGGTCTGACCGGGAGACGCCCGGATTTCGCCCGATTTGCCAAGCGGTCTGGTTTTCTTCGTTTTTTATTTGAACTCATGCACATTCCCTGGCTGGGCTCCTTGGACTGACTGTTTCCCGGCTTTACCTGCGGTTGGGCCCTACTTCGCCGCCAGATTCCGGCAGTGCCTATCCTGGTGGCTGCCCCCCCCTCACTTGTATTGGGTGTTGGTGGCCTGCATGCCGCACCTTGGCCCGTAGCAGGGATCCGCCAGATCTACAGGGCGCAGGAGTCGCTTTGTTGTGGGCCCCCCTGTCCACTGCACCCCGGAGTTGTGTGCGAGCCTGAGGGACAGGGGAGCAACTGGACACCGTGCCCTACCCCCGAAGGCTCCTGGCTCCTGTCTTTGACGTCCTCATCAAGAGCTGCCACGGTAGTGGCCTTCAGTGTCTGTCCGGCTCGCCTGCTACCTCATTCCCTGCCTGCCTGCCACTGTACTTATAACGTAAACGGGGTGCGCGGTAGCTGGTTACTACGACCATCATGGGACGCCTGGATAACCGACAAGCGAAGCTAAGTTTTGAAGGCGCCAAAAAAGGCGCGAAGTCAATACCTGCTGGCCCCGGTCCCAGTGAGGCGCCCTTGCGGGTTACTACACCCCCAACCGCAGATCTGGACCTCCGCAGCCTCTTTCAGGAGATGTGACAGGGGTTCGCTACGGTTGTCGAAAAGGTCGACGGCGTCACTGCACGACTGGACGCGCTAGTCCATAAAGTGGATCGCCATGAGGAGCGACTAACAGCTGCGGAACAACGCGTCTCCGATATGGCGGATACTGCCGTGACTCACACGACGCAGCTAGCTCGAATGGACAATCTGCTCAGGATTATAGCGGCTAAGAACGAGGACTTGGAAGCCCGCAGCCGCCGGAACAACATACGCATTACGAATGTGCCAGAATCTACAGACACGGGTAGGATGGAACTCTACGTCGAAAAGCTACTAAAAGGGTCAATCGGCGACGAGGCTTTCTCACCCCAATTTATTGTTTAGCGGGCGCACCGTTCCTTGGCACCTGTGCCTAAACCCGGATTGCCGCCTAGACCCATAATAGCCAAATTATTGAACTATCGCGACCGGGACACTGCATTGAGAGCGGCCCAAACTCAACGGACCCTGCAATATAATGGTGTCACATTTTCCATCTACCCGGATTTCACCCCGATGGTGCAGGAAGAACGACGCAAATTTCTCCCAGTAAAAAAGAAGCTGCGAGAGGCCCAGGTGGACTATGCTCTCCTATATCCGGCAAAGCTGCGGACCATGCATCAGGGCACACAGCGCTTCTTCACGAATCCACAGAAGGCAGAAGACTTCCTGAAATCGCTTCGAAGGGCACACAGGGAAGAGCGGGATGCTGAGGTGGACATAGAAGACGAGGATTTGGCACCAGCGCCGGACGATCACTGAACACCTGCGCGGACTATGTTGGATGCTTCCCCTATACGGATTGCATAACACCCATTGTCCTACATGTGGACACTGAGATGAATACCTGCGCCAGACCTTTGCGGATACGACATGCCTGTGGTAATGTAAACCAAGGACCACCCTCTTGGCCCTAAGCTTCGCCGAGGGCGGTACAGACTGGAGCTATGGACCGAGAGGGGGCTGTGCGTACTCTATGCCTTACCCCCACAGGGTGTTCCCCTTAAGACTACTACTGTTTTTGAGGTTGTTGCAGGGGTTGGAAGTGGGTGGGTGGGGGGTGGGAGGTTGGGTGGGGCTCATTGGCTACTGGCATGATTGGGATGCTGGGGTGGGAGGGGGGTTGGGTTGTTCCATGAAGAGGCAATCATCACTTGGACAATGTGTGGTATATAAATAAATAATACCGGATCTAGGTTTTACTGGACATAGTAATAACAGATAGCTCAATAAATAAGAGTCAAGATTCGAGGTAGTAGGAGTTTGCAGGTTTAATACAGCATAAAGGACAGGAACAGGACAACCTGCACAGGAATGGGATGGCAGCGCTGCCGGGGGCAGGATCAGGATCGGCGTAACATTTAATAACAGTACACAAGCATATATATTAAAACAGTTGCATTACAATGAATACAGTAGGCGGAGCAGTGGGTGTGGTCAATAGCAGTCGCGAAAGATAAGGGTGAAAGTAGGTGTAACAAGAGGCGTGTACATAGACATGTGATGTAAACGTAACAGAATATGTCATAAATGGGGCGGAAACATGGAGGGGGCTACCTAAGGAGCCGGGACCTCTAACCTAATGGTGCGCGCAAACTGACAATGACGTGTTACTAGGAGAAGCTGGGGGCTATGAACTCTGTGCTAGGAGTAGAGACTGAAGTCTGGAGAGTCAGGGCGACATGTACCTAAACCCTATCTAGTATCTGATGTTTAGAGGACATGTTGATATAAACTAAGAGTCAGGAGGGGAGAGGCTAACAGACTCTGAGACTGGAGCATGCATTATTCTACATGTAGTGCGTGATGAAGAATATTAAATGACCATTAATACAGTATTTCTCTTACATGGAGACGTAAAGGCTAGACAATGACGGAAACTATTGATGTGATTCAGTAGCTTAGAAATGCAGAGAAGGAGGGCTGGACTGATAACTAGAATCATAACATACTCTTGGCAGACTAACAGGCAGAGCCAGGCCGAGCCGGGCACTGTGAGGCAGGAAGTAAGTGAAGGGTCGAGGATACAGGTGGGGGCTGTATCGCTCCTCAGCGAGGGTTCAGGAGACAGGAGCTGAATCTGATGTCCGGGCCCTTTTGAGGCCTAGAAACGGGGACTTTTCAATGAAATAACGTGCACACTGAGAAACGTGGCAACGTAACTTTACATAGGCCTAATACTCGTAGCTTTCACGAGAACTGGAAACTGGCATACTAGAGATGGACACAACTATAATTGCGTCTTTAATCAAACATGGGGAATACATATGCATATTAATCATGCACACATAACATAAGATGGAGGACACGTAGGGACACAGAACATGGCAAAATTTACTTTTCCACATTCCCTCCTTGTCACTACGTTTCCATCAGGAAACATCAATATTCATGATACCATCTATCATTTCATACAGTATCATTTGCTCATCTCGAATTTTCTTGGAACGGGATTTAGAACGGGACTTGGGACTAGGAATACAAGAGGTAGCACAAATGCCGCAAATCGCAGGGCCACATTGTAAACAGAGGCAGCAACTGAATATGATCGCTACTGCAAAACCTAGAAATGACAATACTTTCCATCCCCAGGCGGAAATTATATTCCAGAACCAACCGGACCATGTCCAGGTGTCTGGATCTTGGTGTAACATATGGGCAATTTTATGGAGTCTGGTTATAGCTGAATAAACAGACGGCGCGTTATTAGGAATGAAAATGCAGCAACTAGATCTGATGACTCTACAGGCCCCGCCCCTATCGGCCAGTATGACGTCAAGGACGAGACGATTCTGGAGCACGACAATTCTCATAAAGGATTGCTCCTCGGTTAAGTTACCTAGAGCAGAAGTAGTCTCAATCACTACTGCTTCAAGGGTTCTGGTTAATCTACGTATCAGTTTACTGTTTACAACAGTACCTAAATAAGGGAAGACACCTTTATTGATATCTATGTATTGTTCTAGAGCAGTTTCAGTATAATCGACAATAGGGAGGTCTCACTTGTGTCTAGTATGTACTAGGTGGGAATTCCTATGATAGTCAGGTGGGGCTAGAAAAACTGGTGGCAGTAGGAAGGCAATGTAACAGGTTCCCTCCCAATCGAGGGGCAGACGAACATATGCGGTCTGACCACAAACAAAATAAGAATGACGTGAAGCTTTAAAAATAGATTTCCTACTGTCACTATACTTGACGATAGTAGTACAATCACTATGGCCTACATGTACGGAACCATTCTTTTGGACACATAATTCGCCTTTAACTGGTAGTACTGACATAGCAGGTAAGTCTGGAGTAGAATCAGACTGAACATTCAGGACCATAAAATTCGAAGAATAATTACCTAAATTATAAACTTCATTTTCTAGATCTAACCCTGTTCTGTGGGGAAGACCTTGCTTGTCTGGAAAACATGTACTGTTAAGAAAAGACATATCTGTTGAGGATGACGTTAACGTGGACCATGCTCCACACGAACCATTATGTGAAAATGGATAAGGAAAGAGTGGCAGAACTCCCTTCGGTGTCTGGAAAGGGGGGAGTCGACCACACACCCAACAATTAGTGGCATTGCTGGTCTGGTGTGAATAATGTAACATGCGGACAAAGGAATTATTTCGCATAGCGAGACGATAAGAGAGTTCATGAGGAGGCAGATCACTAAACGTGTGCTCTACTGTAGCATTAGAAGACTTATTTACATGAGAAACTGGAAAACACAAATAAAAAGCATAACTGGTGCAGGTAATCATGAGGCTGAAAAACAATATGAAACTTAGAAAAACGATACATCGGATTGAGTTTTGACTAACTCTCTCACTATGGGGGTCTATTATATACATGTCAGAAACCGGTCTAACCGTTTCACCTAGGGGAGGACTTAGACAATCAAACTGGCTGACTTATTTTACTAGACCTTAATTTGAGCTTATACTCCTGTTGCGGAGTTTTCTCTAACGGGGAGGGTTCAATATCATTGTCTTTTGCGGGACAGTCCTTAAGAATAGTACTTTGGCAGTCTTTAAGATCCTCGGAAATGTTCTTTGAAACAGGCTTCAATCCAAAAAATCTTTTCACATGTGACAGGTAGACCCAGCCCTTCCTGCCTTCCAGCTTGACGGCAGTACGGGTGGCCAGGAGGACCTGTCGGGGTTCCTTCCAGCGGGGCTCCAGCGGACTTGAACGATCAAAGTTCCGGACAAGAACCATGCATCCGGGAACGATGTCATGCGGTGCCACCTCGGTATTGTCTGGAAATGCGGCAGCAACCTGTGAACGACAAGAGTTGAGGGCAGACATCAAGGAAGCTAGGTAATCTGTCAGCATATTACTTGAAACATCGGTAATACTTCGGGGTCTAGGTGTACCCCACATGTTAGGGGGGCGGCCGAATACGACTTCATACGGGGACAGACCTGATCTGGAGTGTGCGACCATGCGCATATAAAATAAAGCGACTGGCAGAGCTACTAGCCAGTCCACACCTTTCTCTTTACATATTTTAGCAATGCGGATTTTCAGGGTCTGATTATGTCTCTCTACTAGACCAGCTGCTTCAGGATGGCGTACACAATGGAACTTCCACTGGTATCCTAACAAAAGGGAAACATGTTTCATCAACTCGGATGAGAATGGCTGGCCGTTGTCAGAATATACGACTCTAGGGAGTCCATAACGGGGGAAGAACTCACGAACCAACTGCTTGGCAGTGGTCGCGGCTGTGTAATCTGGGACTGGATATGCTTCTGTCCACCTGGACAAAGCGCATACAACTACAAGGACATACTTGAAACCTCGACATCGCTCCATCTGAATATAATCCATCTGGAGGACTTCAAAAGGGTGGTCAGGGGGCTGGAATCCACCTTGTTCCACCGGGACACTTTTACCTGGATTAAACTGGCAACATATCATACAGGTACGGACTTTCTGCTTGGCTGCAGCTCGTAAATGCTTGTTGAACCAAATGTTCTGGATACTGTCTAACATAGCTTTTTCTCCTAAATGGGCTGGACTATGTGCGGTATTGATAATGACTTGAACCATGGAGTCGGGGAGAAACCATGTGGCTTTTCCCTTCGTTACCCATCCCTGATCTGTCTGGACCCCTCCTTGTTCGGACCATTTCTTGATTTCATCGGGAGTAGCATGTAACTGAATATCTATGACATCTTGAGTGGGGTCCTTAACTGTCATGCATGTAGTCGGATCTGGAGTAGGTGTCTGTGTTGGATTAACTGAAATGTCTGGAGTCTGTGCTGTAAGCTTGGCTGTGCGATCTGCTAGATCATTACCTTGAGAAATAATGTCAGTAACTTTCGTATGTGCTTTGCACTTCATGATAGCAATAGATGTCGGTAAGTGTATGGCATCTAACAGAGCTTGAATAAGGAGACCATGCTGAATCTTGGTTCCATGAGAAGTCATGAAACCTCTCTCCTGCCAGAGCACTCCGAAGTCGTGTACAACTCCGAATGCGTAACGTGAATCTGTGTAAACATTAACTTTCAGGTTCTTAGCGTGTATGCAGGCTTGTGTCAGAGCAACTAGCTCTGCTGCTTGAGCAGACAGGGTGTCAATACGGTATGTTTCAATAACTTCAGTGTCAGTAGTCACTGCATACGCGGCTACTAGTTCTCCTGTACTTGTTCTCATACATGAACCATCCACATAAAGTGTCAGGTCGGGATCTGGTAATGGAATATCTGTCAGATCTTGTCTTGGCTTTGTCATAATGTTAACTACTTCCACACAGTCGTGTGTGGCAGGATTTGAATTAACTGACAGTAACAGTGTAGCAGGATTTAGAACGTTGCAGCGTCTGATTTCTATGTGTGGCTGGAACAGTGTCAATTCATAACCTGTTAAACGTGCAATTGTCAAGTGCTGAGTCTGTGTTCGGTTTAAAAGAACTTCCACGGAATGTGGAACTTGTACTGTCAAGGAATGTCCTAATACTATGGAATCACTTTGTCTGATAGCTAGTGCTGTGGCTGCAACTGACTTGAGGCACGCAGGCAGAGCCTGGGCTACAGGATCTAATGTGCTCGAAAAATAAGCACAGGGCTTGTATTGTCCTGCTTGATCTTGTGTGAGAACAGATAATGCTGTACCTTCACGTTCAGTGACGAAAAGTGTAAAAGGCTTACTGTAGTTCGGTGTAGCTAGAACAGGAGCTTGGCATAAAGCTTTCTTTAACTCATTGAAACTAAGTGTATGTTCAGATGTCCAAGGGAGGACAGTCGGTACGGCTGCCTCCTGTGTTGTTAACTGTATCAGTGGCTTGGCTAGAAATGCATACTGAGGAATCCATTGTCTGCAGTAAGAAGTAAGGCCGATAAAAGCACGTACCTCCTTCTGGGTCTTGGGCTGAGGAAGACTCGCTATTAACTGGATACGGTCTGGTGTCAACTGCCTACCCCACTTGGACAGTAAGTGGCCTAAGTAGATCACTTGCTGTACACAGAATTGAAGCTTCGAAGGGGACACCTTGTGCCCCATCTCGGCAAGGAAATATAAGACTGTAAGTGATGCTCGCTCGCAAGCACGTTCAGAACGGGCTGTGATCAGTAGATCATCGACATACTGGAGCAGGGCAGTGTCAGTTGGCATGTGAATGTTGTCTAGTTGTCTCTTAAGTGCTTGACTGTAAATGCTAGGACTTTCTGTGAAACCTTGAGGAGCTCGTGTGAACATATAGCTCCTTCCATTTAAACAAAATCCGAAAAGAAACTGGCTGTCTGGATGAATGGGGACACTGAAAAACGCGTTCTTGAGGTCTATGACTGTGAAAAATGAGGCTTCGGAATCAATGGCTGTCAATAGGGAAGAGATATCTGGGACGACTGGGTACTGGGGAATAATACATTTATTAAGTTCTCGTAGGTCAATCACTAATCGATATACTGGCGGTGCATTTGGATCAGTACGTTTCATGACTGGAATGATCGGAGAATTACATACATTGGAGTCAGTTTCTACAACTACTCCTTGAGCCATGAGCTCGTCAATAATTTTGGATAAGGCTGCTACAGCCTCAGGTGGCAGTCTGTACTGTCTGATTCGTGGTAACACTACACCTGGTTTGAGAGTCACACGATGGGGTGTGATTTGCATATAACCTACATCAGTTGGACCTTGCGCCCATAGATGCTGCGGAACATTAGACAATCTCGGATCAAAATCTCGTAATACATAGTGACCCTTGAAGTCACGTAGAAACAGGCGTATTCCTTCTGGGGAGCAGCAAATAACTGCACCTAATTCTTTCAGTGTTTTAATGCCTAACAGATTTTCTGGACATGACTTCGTAAGTAACAGATCAGTAGTGCGGGACAATGGACCTACTTCTAGAGTAACTGGCTTAGATATCTCGTTTACAATAGGCTTTCCTGAAAATCCAAGGGAAACATTTCTAGAGCCTGAGAGCGGAGCCCCTGGAACTTCGGCGTGACTAATGGTCGTCCTACTTGCCCCTGTATCAATCAGAAACTTTCTGTCTTTCCCTAGTACTTGACTATGAACATAGGGACCTTCTTGATCTACAGGAATCTCGATGAGAGGCAAGCCTACCTCCCTCTCTAGGCTGTTTCATGAATATGGCTGATACTCTGGATACTCGGACTGTGCATACTGGTACATCTGCTGTGTAACATGCTGTGTTGCAGCAATAGGCTGCGGTGCTGTAACTGTCTGTTGTGCATTCTGTGGCTGAGAAGTCTGTGAAACTTGTTCTTGTCTAGGCGGACGTGGTCTTTCTTTAGTTTTACCAGTGGCTATATTATGTTTCAGAACTGCACACTCGTTTATGAAATGACCTGGCTGTTTACAATAATTGCATGTCCCTTTAACGGGAGCTGTAGGATGACTGGCTTGATTCGTACCCCTCTTCTGACTGTCTTGAGGAACAGATTGTGCAACTAGTACTTTCATTTTCGTGTCTTTCATACGTTTTCTTTCGTGATCTTGCTCTTCTCTGATTCTATTCTGGTGGTACTGAAGCATCTGTAACATCTGGGACGGGGTATTAGCTTGCCAGGTACTTTCGACTTTCAGAACTCGATTCTTAACTTGTGGACTTGAATTCTCGACTAATTTAGTAACAAAAAGATGAGGGTATGACTCGCTACTTGTCTTGAGGCCACTGTTTATAATAAAACACTTTTCAAATCTAGAATAAAAATCACTAGTGTCTTCATCTTGTTTCTGTTTACAGGCTGAGATTGCATCCCAGTCTTCCTTTTTAGTTGCTAATAATCTGGGCAAAACTTGTATTAACAGTTCTGGTAATTCTTTACATTTCTCTCCAAGACCGGTACCTGGTACTCGTATCTTATCTTCAGCTTCTAGAACTGCCCAATCGATCTTTTTCTCTCCCACCTCCCATTCTTTTTCCTTGAGTTTTTCATATACCCCTGCGGGCAACAGGACTTTTAGCATTTTAATTATATCTGGATACGTGTATTCTCCCATACGGAGCATGTCCTTTAATTCTCGGTGGAACCCTGCTGGATCTTTGTCGTGACAAGGAATTAATTTCTTCATCTCTAAGAGTTCCATCTTTGTAATCGGGGTGTAAACAAACACTCGTTGCATTTCACCATCTGTTGTCCTAACTGGGTGTACTTCTCGTAACGGATTCTGTCTGTCTATGTAAAAGGGTTTACTTTCTGGGGGTGAGACATGAACAAAATGCGGGTTCAGAAACGTTCTATATTTGTGACGCTGTTCTAGAATAACACTAATTAAATCGGTACCTAAACCTTTCCATCTATACTGGAGTAACTCGTTCAGGACATCATGTAACGGACCAGGATCAGAATGTTGACCCTCATACAGAGTAATGAGGTGTTGGATCATATACATACCCACCAGTCGTTGCTCGGCTGGGGGCAGTTTCAGAAACATTTGTGCCACTATTTCGTCTGGAAAAGTGGTAGAATCAGTAATCCATCGGACTGCTGATCGGACTAGTTCTTGTTCATGCATAGTACTTAACTCACTGTAACCGATTCGTGACTTCAAAATGTGATCGGTAGCTTGAAATACTTGTTCTAGAGAACCTTGTTCTGGTGCTGGATGATGAACAGTTTTCTTGTAGTCTAGACGTGAATGTCGGTCTGGAAATCTAGATTTTCCTACATACGCTATTCTGGCGGGATTCTCGTCCTCTACCTCTTCAGTAGAAGAGTCATTCTCTTTCTCGCTTACTTGTGCTGCTTTACGTTGTTCATGTAACTTTATTATTTCTTTACGAATTCTCTTGTACATACTCTCTATACTACTGATAGTCTTGTGCTTACCCTCGGCTATATTATCACTCCACCTTGTCAGGATTCTCATTTCGGCCGGATCTTTAGTCGGGTAGTCTTGTTCTCTTATTAGACAATTAATCAGAAACTTAATATCATGAGCTGAATCTCAGCTTTCCTTTGGGACATGGCTTCACCAATACTTTCTGGATCATCCCCTGTACGGATGAAACGATATATTCTGTCTAGATCTCCTTTCATATCTGGTAGGGTGTCTAAATACCCGGTCACCCGTCTTACACGGATGGAATATATTACTGTACTATCATCACCTGCAACCGGATCATAGCGGCATTCAGTAAGAGCTCGTCGGATATCTGCAACGGACTTAAATTTGGGCGTACGTTGTAACGCACATTCATGTAACTCGGCCAACGTTCTACGTTGGTGTGGTGGCGGGGTACCAGGAGGACCTCCTCCTGCGGCCCCTATGCTGGAATCGTCGACTGATACTCTTCGTGCTGGCAGAGTGGGAAATTGTAATGTAGGCTGGACCGGGGGTACCGTAGCAGGTACTCCGGTGTCTGGAGGAGCAGGATTTACATTATTTACAGGGACTGGCGGAACAGGATTTGCATATTCTGGAACCGTGTCGTCCAAGTAGGACGAAATAAAAATATCAGCTGCGGTCGGTTTGTGACGTAGCTTGGTCGGAACTAATGGTGGCGGAAAATTACTGGATGCCTCCGGGGTCGCTTTTGGCAAGCCCTCGGCAAGAAGAGGATACATACCCTTAATGAGGGCATGCCTCTGTCTATCTGACTGTTCAGTTTTGACTCGTTCACCTATCTCGATTAGTTCCCTTTCTTGGACTCGTTCTAAGGATTCTCTACTTAATTCTGACCTTCTGATTTCTTTTTCGGTTCTTTTATGAGATTCTTTGCGCCATAACTCGATGGCATCTTTCTGTGACTGTCTGGCTTTCTTTTTCCATAATGCTTCTTCTACTCGCATGATGCACTCGGCATCCCATGTACCCGATACGGGCCATCTATACTTTTCTTCTAACTGTTTGGTATACTCTACCCATAAATCTAGATATAATATGGCACTTATGCCATGCTTCTGATACATAAAATGACCTGGACTGTCCCTAGGCGGGACAGGAACTGCTTCTTCTAACAGACCTTTTCTAGTTCTTAACTGACGTAGTCTGGAAAATAACGGCATGACTGAACTGTTAATCTAGACACAATACAATACACAATGAACACGATAATTACTCCACATTCATACCACGACATTAAAATACATGAAGAACATTTAAAATATCAGTTCGAACAGAATACTACCTGGAATACTGAAAACAGAATACATGAATTTCTCGAGAACAGAACTGACTAGAACAGAAACTAGATGTACTGCTAAAACAGTACGAAACTTACCGGTCTCATAAAGAGACACGTCAGGACCCGCATCCACCAAAGTGGACACTTCGTTTTTGGGTCTGTGTACCACCAACCCACGGACCAGAGTCAATTAGATTGACCCTGTCTAGATACTACCCCAGCAATGGTACTCACCGGGCAGCAAGAACGGAAGGCCTCGGACTGGACGGGATTGGACTGCTTCGACGCCGGACGGACGAACTTCGTACTTCAGTTACGGGTGGGCCTCCGGATACCTCGGACCTTGGACTCTCTGCTCTGGCTCTGGTCGGGACTCGCCGCGTTCCTCCACCGCCTCGTCTGGATGCTGGACCGCCACCTCCGTCTCCTCCGTGGGCCTGAGGGATACTTGAAGCAGAAATATCTGCACGTGCACGGTATGGTTCCGTCACGGCTGCAGAGGGTCAGGGGGCCGGCGTGGCTTCACCGGCGCGTGGGGAAAGGGCAAGTCCCTGTTCGGGTGCCATTATGTGGTATATAAATAAATAATACCGGATCTAGGTTTTACTGGACATAGTAATAACAGATAGCTCAATAAATAAGAGTCAAGATTCGAGGTAGTAGGAGTTTGCAGGTTTAATACAGCATAAAGGACAGGAACAGGACAACCTGCACAGGAATGGGATGGCAGCGCTGCCGGGGGCAGGATCAGGATCGGCGTAACATTTAATAACAGTACACAAGCATATATATTAAAACAGTTGCATTACAATGAATACAGTAGGCGGAGCAGTGGGTGTGGTCAATAGCAGTCGCGAAAGATAAGGGTGAAAGTAGGTGTAACAAGAGGCGTGTACATAGACATGTGATGTAAACGTAACAGAATATGTCATAAATGGGGCGGAAACATGGAGGGGGCTACCTAAGGAGCCGGGACCTCTAACCTAATGGTGCGCGCAAACTGACAATGACGTGTTACTAGGAGAAGCTGGGGGCTATGAACTCTGTGCTAGGAGTAGAGACTGAAGTCTGGAGAGTCAGGGCGACATGTACCTAAACCCTATCTAGTATCTGATGTTTAGAGGACATGTTGATATAAACTAAGAGTCAGGAGGGGAGAGGCTAACAGACTCTGAGACTGGAGCATGCATTATTCTACATGTAGTGCGTGATGAAGAATATTAAATGACCATTAATACAGTATTTCTCTTACATGGAGACGTAAAGGCTAGACAATGACGGAAACTATTGATGTGATTCAGTAGCTTAGAAATGCAGAGAAGGAGGGCTGGACTGATAACTAGAATCATAACATACTCTTGGCAGACTAACAGGCAGAGCCAGGCTGAGCCGGGCACTGTGAGGCAGGAAGTAAGTGAAGGGTCGAGGATACAGGTGGGGGCTGTATCGCTCCTCAGCGAGGGTTCAGGAGACAGGAGCTGAATCTGATGTCCGGGCCCTTTTGAGGCCTAGAAACGGGGACTTTTCAATGAAATAACGTGCACACTGAGAAACGTGGCAACGTAACTTTACATAGGCCTAATACTCGTAGCTTTCACGAGAACTGGAAACTGGCATACTAGAGATGGACACAACTATAATTGCGTCTTTAATCAAACATGGGGAATACATATGCATATTAATCATGCACACATAACATAAGATGGAGGACACGTAGGGACACAGAACATGGCAAAATTTACTTTTCCACAAATGTATGCACATTCTACGACAGTTTAGGCACCTGAGTTGGTGGGGTAGTATGACTCCGGTCTCATTACCTTGGTTGGCACTATTGCCTCTGTTACTAATCCACCTATGGCTACTCTGAACACTAACTCACAATTGACGCACTTGTCTTGGAATGTTCGTGGTTTGAATAATGCTAAGAAATGTCGCAGTGTCATTGCCTATCTTGATAGACATCACGTGCAGGTAGCCATGCTGCAGGAAACCCATCTGCCACCACGTACTAAAATTACTTTTGCGAGCAGGTGGGCTGGAGACCGTGTCTTCTCCTCGTACTCTACATATGCGAGGGGGGTAGCTATCATAATAGCCCGCACTGTCCCATTTCACAAATGTGGGGAGCTGGTGGATGGGGAGGGGCGGTATGCACTGCTATGGGGTAGGCTAGGTCGAGACACCTTCACATTTGTTGTTGCATATGCACCGAATATAGACGAACCTGCTTTCTTCACTGCACTATGGGGCAAGGTCATGGCTGTCGGATCACGCCACGTCATTTGGGGAGGCGATTTTAACCTGGCAATAGCGCCTCAATTTGATAGGGCGGACGGAGTTTGCACATATAAACCCAGAGCACGGGAGGCGCTGGAGGGCGTGCTTGCGGACGGTGGCCTGCTAGATTCCTGGAGACACTTGCACCCATTCAGGAGAGAGGGCACACATTTTACGTCTCATACGGGCACGTGGGCACGTTTGGATTATATTCTGGTCACCAAAGAGATAGCTTCAGAATTAATTGGGGTGATGCACCTACCCAGAACATACTCCGATCACAGCCCTGTCATGCTACACCTACGTATTCCCGGGTGGAATGACCCTAGACCACATTGGAGGCTCCACCCTGACATATTGCTGGACACTGTGTTTCGAACTGAATTAGGAGAAGAGATAGCTGCCTTTTTCCCCAGAAATCAGGGATCAGTAGACTCGGTTGAATACATATGGGAGGCTTTTAAGGTCACCATCAGGGGTTATTGCATCTCCAGGAGCGGTGGGGTTCTGCGTGACATCCTCCGCACTATTAGCACATTGGAGGGAGAATTGGGGGACCTGGAACGCCGTATGGTGGTAGAGACTGATCCTGCGTTACATGCTGCTTTCAGGGAGACGCTGTCCAGGTATGAGGAAGAGGCTGCTAGGGAGATCAGGTTTCGTGGTAAACATTGGCAGGCCCGAAGATACTGCGAGGGAGATCGGCCTGGGAGGGTGCTTGCCGCGCTCACGCAGACTCCTAGAGGTCGCAACGTCATTGTTGAGCTCACTGATACATATGGCACCACACTCAGGAATTCGGATGAGATTCTCACCACATTTACTGCACACTACCACTCGCTATACACATCCGTTGCAGGGACAGACACGTCTTATACTGATTATCTACAGGATGTAGCGCTTTGTTGGCTAAGCGACAGCGATAGGGCATTCCTAGCGGCGCCTTTCGAACTTGACGAGATCCGTGATGCCATCATGTCCCTTCAGAATGGCAAGGCCCCTGGCCTAGATGGCATTCCTGCCGAGTTTTACAAAGCTTACATTGATATAATGGCCCCTGTACTACGCGAGGTCTACTCGGAATCCCTTAGCGATGGCATCCTTCCTTGTTCCATGCGTGAAGTGGTTATCACCTCCCTCCTGAAGCCTGGTAAGGACCCTTGCTCCTGCGACTCTTACCGCCCACTCTCCCTCCTAAATTGTGATGTGAAGATACTTGCTAAAGTTCTGGCTACCCGCCTATCACTGTTGATGACTAGAATTGTACTGCCCGATCAATCTGAATTCGTGGCTGGCCGGTCTACTTCACATAACCTCCGCACCCTGTTCTCTCTACTGCAAACGGTTCACCCTGACATGCCTGTCGCAGCAGTCTGGATGCGACCAAAGCTTTCGACTCAGTCGAATGGCCCTACCTGTTCACGGTGTTGGCTAGCATGGGATTCCCGCCTTTGTTTATATCCTGGGTCCGTCTTCTTTATACTCGCCCCACGGCGAGGATATTGGTCAACAATCGCTTGTCGCAGCCAATCGACATCACCAGAGGCACGCGACAGGGCTGCCCACTCTCTCCCTTATTATTTGGCATAGCGGTTGAACCTCTCGCCTGCCGTTTGCGTCAGTTACACCGAGACGGGGCGGTACAGTGCTTACAGCGACAGACAGACGTGTCTCTATATGCAGACGATATTACATTATATGTCAAGCATCCCGAGATACACCTAAACCCCTTACTCAGGGAGTTCATTATGTTTGGCGGGATGTCCGGTGTGCATATCAACTGGTCCAAATCCCAACTCTTCCCCTTAACGGCAGCGGTGGGTGACTTTCCCCTTGACTATCCGTTAGAGTGGTGCCGGACGGATCTCCGGTATCTGGGGATCCGTATATCCCGGGATAGGGAGGAGACGCTGCGATCCAACTATGGAGTGGCAATCACCAAACTGACCGCCACTGTGGATCGCTGGATTACCCTACCACTTTCCATGGCTGGAAGGGCATCCCTTATCAAAATGGTTATCCTTCCCCGTTTTCTTTACTTATTCCTTAATATTCCTTATTTCCCGGGAGCTTTTTTCTTTAAAACCCTGAGGATGGAATTGCGCAGGCTCTTCTGGGGAGGCAAGAGCCCCCGACTTAAATGGTCTACGCTTACATTACCCTACGACCAAGGAGGCTTTGATGTCCCTGACTTCATGGAATATTATCAGTGCGCACAGGCACACTTCGCTTACCACTGGATGGCTCCTACGCCTTTTATGCCACATATAGCAGTGGAAGATTGGATAGTACACCCCCTTCCGTTAAGCGGACTACTCCATTGTCCGGAGTCATCCATTACCACACCACATACCTCGGTCTCGTGCACGATGGATGCATGGCGCTGGATAGCTAAAAGTTTGTCCTGCCACCTACCCTACTCACCGAAACTGCCGCTTAGCTATCACCCTAATCTCACCCTACTGTGGGAACAAGGATTCCGTAATCTCTGTGCAAAACTCCATGTCTCCTGTTGGGGCGACTTGTTTGCTAACGGTCGGTTTAAAACGGCAGACCTTTTCTTTGCGACACATGTCCACACCCCATTAGAGTTGTTTTATTATGTGCGATTACGTGCGGGGATGAGAGACATCCTACCTGCCTTCCCTGACGAGCCTGCAGTTTTGCCCCCACTTCATTTCCTATTATGTTCCCAAGATGGGATTCATCTGGTTTCTGGCCTTTATCGTCAGCTCAGGGGTGCGGCCTCGCTGCCGGAATCTAGGGCTCGTTCGCATTGGGCCACTGAGTTGGCCACCGAGGTCACGGATGAACAATGGTTGTACTGTTGTGCGCTCACCTCCCGCATATCTGCCAGTAGCAGATTGAAAATCATACATTACAAATTTCTACAGCGGCTGTACTATACGCCAGTCAAGAAGCATAGATTTGGCTTGGCAGAGGATGATCGTTGTGTACGCTGCCGTGCCGCCCATGCAGATGTGTTGCATCTGGCCTGGGAGTGCCCTCAGGTGACGCTATACTGGCAGCAGGTGACGGGTGCTCTCGAAGACATGACAAAGACCAAGGTGCCCATGGACCCCCTGGTGACAATTCTTGGATATACTCCGCAGATCCCTAGTTCATGCCGGAGATTCGTTGACACTGCACTGCTGCTGGCCAGGCGGCACGTGGCCTGTCGGTGGGGCCGAGGAAGGGCGCCCAAGTTTAAGGATTGGTTAGCGGATTTGACCCATAGTCAGGACCAATACACTACGTTCGCCGAACTATTACCTATATCCAGTCGGCCCAGAGACATATGGGTCCTCTGGTGGGCTATCTCCTAACGCGGTCAGACGATGAAGACGCGCCTGATGTAAACTCTGGTGTTGTCTGACGGCATGCCTCATGGCCCTGAAGCGGACCATTGATCCGGACCCTACATCCACTGCTCCTTATGGACGGTTTTGGCCGTGGCCTGTTGCTCCCGGGCCAGGATGCTTTGCCTTGCCTCTCGTACACCACGTAGTACCCGACAATGGGTGCCCTCCTCCGGATGGCGACTGTCCCCTCCCCCTCCTGTTAGATCGGGCCCCCCTAAACCACAACAGACACCCCATCACGTTTCTGCTCTAGGGCAATGCCACGCATCTCACGCCACTACACTTGTTGCTGCCGATGGCCTCAATGGGCTGTTTGTTGACAGTGCCGTATTCCTACCACTACGACGTACATGGCTCTACCTCTCAGGAATGCCTTACTGACTGGGTACCTTCTGTCTTCCAAGGATGTCTATAATGCCTCTTAGTTTCTTCACGGTTGGGGAATTTTTTTTTTTACTGTTATGACACTGAACGTTACCTTTGAAAACGCTGTTCTGCTGCTGCTTATCCTTCAAGGGCCATCCCACTCCGGCTGCGCTCTATACCTCGAACATCAATGTGTAACGCCGCCGGGCCTCAGGGATGCCGGCTACAAGGCTGTGTTTCTCTTAATATAATCCGCTGCCGGCCTTCGGGTTGTTGGCACGAGAAGCTGTGTACTTTTTATACTCATGCACAATAAAGCAGTGTTGAACCACAAAAAAAAAAAAAAAAATAAAAAAAGTTGTCAATTTTGTTCCATCAGGCCTACATCGTTGGAACATTAAAATGACATACTGGCCATATGTTCGTATAAATAATGTGGACAACATTTCAAACTTACATTGGCTACACTCCATGTTGTGATCAGCTGCTTTTACTAGCTTATTAAAGGACACTGATTTACTGTCTGGCAAAGTTAAATATATAAATCTTTCTGAGTCTACACTAGTAGTACTTGATACCCTACAGTTCTCGCAGTCATGCTGCCATTGATAAGAAAGCCCAAACAGGTGATCTACATCTACACCTTCATCTTGCAATACATCAAGCATATACATTAAAAACTCCTGACAATCCTGCTGAATATTTTGAGAGAATTGTGTTTGACCTGAACATTTATCTAACAGATTTCGAATTTCAGACACACTTTCTATTTTTATTCTATCAGTGCTACATTTCTCTAACACAGAATTCAACAAACTGCAAAATCTTTGATCCGAATTGACCACAATCTCTTCTTTGAAATTTTCTAGAGAAAACAAAACATTAACCACTACATTAGCATAGCAGTTGACACCAGAACCGTTTTCAAATTGAAAACCAACAACATCTTCAACAGAATCAATTTTCTTTCTGCTTATAATTTCAGGTTCATCAACTTTTCGTCTTTTTGCTACAACCTCCCTACTATTGGTCACATTTCTTCGTTTCCGGCCTACCACACGTTTCTCAAACAAAGGATACTGAGGCAAATGTGGCGCATACTCTCTTCTTAACCTATTGTATTCCTTAACACAATCTAGATCCGCACAAATGTTTGTGACATCACACTCAATCAAGTACAATCCCAATAAAGTTCTGACTCGTGACAATGCCACATATGCCATACCCTCCTTGAACAAAGAAAAGTGACACGACGCACAGCAAATGTAGTACAGCTGTGTATTTGTGGTTCTGGGTGCAAACACAGTATCGTCGCGTATCCCATGGCGTACACTGTAAACAAATGGGTAGTGGGATCAGTGAATCACTGTCCCATCCTGTGTTGCACACCTTAATTCCTCTTCCAGAAAAAGAGGTTCCAAACTTGTTTTCAACGTTTCAATTATGCTTTTATTCAGCAAAAGTTTCTTGATTTGCGTTTTTACACAAATTTGTTCATCATTTTTTAGACATTTGTGCGGTTTCTCTTTATATGTTTAAACATATCAACACTGTCCTTTTAAAGCCATCCAATGCATTTCGAGGCTTACCGCCTCTTCGTCAGGGAAAAGGATAGTGTGGCTCTGTCGTTAGGACTCGCGTATTCTGTTAGTTCGTGCTTCGGTCTCTAAGCTGGTATCGCGCTTCCGCCATCTTGCGAACATCTTTGAACACAGAACTGCCAATATTCACCAATGCACTGTCTACACTTAAACCTTGCGTTTTATGGATTGTCACCGCTTATGCCAAGCAAACAGGAAACTGCTTACGGCGAACATATAAGTCTTTCACAAGCAAAAACCTAGCAGAGCAACGACCAATTAGCTGTACTTCCTCAATGCCATCAAATTAAATTTTTAAAAATTCAATTCCATCTCTATTTCTGTATTTCACAAAATCAACAACATTACCCATTGATCCATTTACTAGACCTCTTTCAACATGTAAATTCCTTCTTAAAATTATACGGCAATTTAAGCACACATTCAGAGTCTTTTCAAAACCTGCAGTTTTAGATATAGTCTTCTCTAATGAATCCAATTTTGATTTCAAATTCTCAGACAAAATAATTGTTGATCCCATATGCTCTACTCTGTCAATAGCTTCCAGTTTCACAATCTCTTGGTTTTCTAAATGCAACATTTTGTTGTTAAATGTGGCACATTCTGCAAGAGTTGGCATCAAACATATTCCAGATTTCTTCTCAGTAATTTTCTGAAAAATATTCTCAGGCACAACGTCTTGTTCTGGATACAAATTTGACAGTAATCGTGCATGTAAAGCTTCTTTCCCATGCTCGGTTAGTTTTCCGATTCTAACATCTTGTAGAATATTCTTGTAATCTTCATCTTCCGCCTGACGCATATTTTCACGCAGTTCAGCATAATTGAAGTTTAACCATATATTGACGTTGCCAATGCTCCCTAGGCACTTCCTGGTATCTTCATGCGTGAGCATTTTGAACACAGGTTGTCCTTTCACTGGTGTCAGCTGCAGAAGATCCCCAAAAACAATGATGTGTTTGCCACCAAATAACACATCATACTCTGTTTTAAGAACTTCTTGCTTTCTCAAATGCACAAAGGCAAGCATGACATTAGAAACCATGCTTACTTCGTCAATGATAAGAAGTTTCATTTTCCTCAAGACTCTTGAAACTTCACAACAAGCATCTCCAGATAACTTGTGGTATTGTAATTTGTTATCATGCTCCACTGGCAGCATCAGTAGACGATGCAAAGTAATACCTTTAATGTTATGTGCTGCCAGTCCAGTTGGAGCGGTGACAACACAAGACAGCGATGACTCAGTCCTTTCCTGCAAATAACATGAAATTGCTTTAATGAGGAAACTTTTTCCAGTTCCCGCTTCTCCACTCAAGTACAGTCGGACAGGCTTCAACGATGTACATGAGCACTCTTTCTTCTCATGACTTAATCCATGATCAATTTGGTTGGTAACTTCGTCATATATTTTCCTCTGCTCAACGTTGAGTTGTCTTTCCAAGTCTTCTAAGTTAACAGCATCCTCCTGAGCATCTGCCATGGATCTTTCCACTTCAATCATGGCAGTAGCAGCTTCATTTTCGATAACTGGTCCTCCTAGTGGATCCTGACTCAATGAAACAGAACTCTGACTGTCCTGAGAACTGCCTCTAGCAATCTCGGCTGCAATCGTTGCTTCCTGCTCGATTTCCGCATTCAACATTTCTAGATATTTGGGAAAAACAGGACATTTTATGGTGTCCTTGGCGGCATTGAAAGAATCTTCGTAACAGAGGAAATCTCCAAGCAGTTCCTCTTCTGCATGCCAAGGCTTGAAAAGTTGCAAAAGTGCTAAATAGAAAAACTCTTTTTTTTCAGGAGATTCGCCACTCAATTTTCGATGGTTTACCAAGTGGCATTTTCTTTGCTTCACCAGACATCCCTCACTTCCAATTACAGCATACACTCCTTTATCAATATCTTCTTTGATGTTACTCTTGAATATGTAATTTTGTAGAACCTCATACAGACAAACATTCTCGAGGTGACTGCTTCTATTTGGATAATATGTATCCAACATGTTTGTCTTCAAAATATCGGTACTGTTTGGCTCCTTTTCCGCCAAATACTCAATTTCCCGCATAGGTTTCAGAACTCGATTACGTGTTGCAGCAAGACCAAGACTCGCCCAAATGATACTCCTGGATTCGGCATAGAGACTTGCTGAAGACAACCAGTCAGAACATTCGTAAGCTCCGATTTCTCGATGCGACAACATCTTCAGACTGAAACTGTACAACTTCTTACTGAGGCTCTTTTCATGGGAAATGTCCTCCCACATATCCTTCAATTCTGTCTTTACCTTTTTGGTGATGTAAGATGTCACATACCGAGCCACAACCATACAGTTATCAGCCACAAACTGTATATCCATGTTAGCATTCCACATGGACAAAATCACTGGGTTGTAGTCGTTGATGTACTTGGACTCTTCGTTCCTTTTCAAATTGTATGTGTTTTTAGGTGATTTCTTCATCACATTATGTCGCAGCGAAGACATCAAACTGTTCACTCTTCCTTTAGAAATCACCGGTCGTGGAAAGCCGAAACGACATTTTGTGTAGAACTTGTCCTTGTTTCTGAATTTACGACGACAGTACTTTCCGCAACGATGGCTTTGGAAGCGTAAAACTTGTTCTCTTAGGCTTTTGTCTTCCTTTGCCTTTGGAACAGCACATGTAGAATACTGTTCTATGAAACTCATCACTAAGTCATCCGGATCTGTTCCAAATTTGGGTGCATCTTTGATCCACAGCAGCATATGTATATGAGGAGCACCTCTTGCTTGGTACTCCTTTCTCCAGAAGAAATCCAACACCTCTCCAAGAGGTGGATTTTTCTTGTTCATGATGAAAGACATCATAGCTTCAAATCTATGATTGAAGTACCTGCATACATTCACTGGATCCAAAGAGCACAGTTCTCCAGGTGTCTTGAATTCGATATTTTCAATGTTTCCATTTGCCTCTCGAAGAAATTCAAGTAAGTCTTCCCAGCCATACTCGGCACAGCTGAGAGTGAAGAACCATGTGGGAGTTCCTAAGTTCCTCAGCATACATTTTAAATCACCATGACGACGGTACCAGTACTCATTAGTACCACGCTGACACGCCATGAGATTAATCAGGTGAGAATCCAAAATACTGTCTTGCACATTGACTTTATCCATAAAGTCACTTGCCAATATGGCCGGGATGCCCGACACCCCCTCCCAACACATATCCCCAAGGATGGGAAGTCGGACAATGGTTGAACTTTTGTAAGGCGGGAGGGAGTCACCCTCCCGGCCGTATTTATTAAAATATGAAACAAAATTTAAAACATTAAATAAAAGTTTCATCATTATGCATTATGTACAATTTGTCATTTATTACATTTCGATGCAGTCATGTACTTTTGGCTAACATCCTGAAAATGCATACACTCTAACTCAAATTGTACATGCTAGCATTAAGGGCCAACGGCAATGTCTTAACCGGTGTCAGATCCCTACTACCAGACTCCCGCCCTCACGGTGTGAGCGGCGCATGCGCAGAGGACTCTACCCTCATTGCCAACTGTAACTTCCCTTGTCGTGGTGGGGGCCCCCTTTCTACTCGACGCCATCTTAAGGGTCATCTGAGTTCCCGTATGAGGTCTCTGTAGGAAGGACAGCGTGGACTCTCCCCCCATCCCCACACTCTCTATCCGCCGTCGCGGATATCCGGCCCCGGGAAATTAGTAGGAGGGGCATCTAACTGCCTCCCCCCCTGGGAGGGGCCCATGGCCATCTCCCCATAGGCACCCCATCCTTAGTGGGTGCCGCCTCCCCGTGGAAGGGGCCAATGGCCGTCTTCCCCCGGGCGCTCCCATCCATTGTGGGTGGCGCCCCACTCTAGGGACCTTGAAATTACTGCTCACCGATCATGACCTTACCGCCCGACAAATAAATACGACAGTTGTTTACCTACTAAGGAAAGAAAAAATTCCACATCATCTTACTGTGTTATCAACTGCTCTTTCCTGCAAGAAGACATTTCTGCAATGCAAAAAGTCAAATCTTTATTCTCAACGTTCTTCATTCTTTCTACCAAGGAAAAAAAGGCCTATACTTTCATCACTCAGCAAAACTTTATTTCCCCAAACATTTGCCATAAGGGGCTGGTGGGTGGGTCAAAATTGCTGCTTGTTCCGTCGAGGGCTCACGAGCAACGAGTGGGTGCAGCCTTCCGATCCGAGGAACAAGAGGATGCTCCTCTGGATTCCCGCTCCTTTATTCTTCTGCGGGAGGGCGTGTACCCGTCACCGGTACGCCTACGGGGCGTGGTCTTCCGTTGAGGTGTCTAGGACAACCCCTCTTGGGCGGGGAAAGGCGCGCCCCGGCTACGCCGCTTTGGGCATACCAGCCGGGCTACGCCCACCCCGCCCAAAGTGGTTTCCCGGGAGGTTCGGGGCACCCATCCATACGTTCGGGGGGACCGAGTGGTCGCCCCTTTCCATATGGCCGGGATGCCCGCCACCCCCTCCCAACACATATCCCCAAGGATGGGAAGTCGGACAATGGTTGAACTTTTGGAAGGTGGGAGGGAGTCACCCTCCCGGCCGTATTTATTAAAATATGAAACAAAATTTAAAACATTAAATAAAAGTTTCATCATTATGCATTATGTACAATTTGTCATTTATTACATTTCGATGCAGTCATGTACTTTTGGCTAACATCCAGAAAATGCATACACTCTAACTCAAATTGTACATCCTAGCATTAAGGGCCAACGGCAAGGTCTTAACCGGTGTCAGATCCCTACTACCAGACTCCCGCCCTCACGGTGTGAGCGGCGCATGCGCAGAGGACTCTACCCTCATTGCCAACTGTAACTTCCCTTGTCGTGGTAGGGGCCCCCTTTCTACTCGACGCCATCTTAAGGGTCGTCCGAGTTCCCGTATGAGGTCTCTGTAGGAAGGACAGCGTGGACTCTCCCCCCATCCCCATACTCTCTATCCGCCGTCGCGGATATCCGGCCCCAGGAAATTAGTAGGAGGGGCATCTAACCGCCTCCCCCCCTGGGAGGGGCCCATGGCCATCTCCCCATAGGCGCCCCATCCTTAGTGGGTGCCGCCTCCCCGTGGAAGGGGCCAATGGCCGTCTTCCCACGGGCGCTCCCATCCATTGTGGGTGGCGCCCCACTCTAGGGACCTTGAAATTACTGCTCACCGATCATGACCTTACCGCCACAGACCGGATAGTTGACCGACTATCCGGTCCCCCCTACTTCTCCTAAAGGTCATGCTTCCTCAAGCCCCTTAGCCATGCAACAAAGTCTCCTATGAGTAAGTCATTCCCCTCCCTGGACAGGTGAACCCCATCGTTCAGATACATTTGATCACCCCGAATACACCCATGAGGAATGTTATGCAACTGTGCAGAACGGAACAGTCTACCAATTTTATTATTGACCCGTTTAACTGAATGGTTCAGTGCTGACACCGAAAGGCCCCCCCGCCACATCTTTCTAGGAATCATGTGGGACCAGGCAATCGTGCACCCCGGGACTCTTTTAGCCAACCAGCTAACATCCGACAAAATTCGTTCAAGTAACACCCGTCTACCCAGTGTCACCAAGTCGTTGCCTCCCAGGTGTACTATGACTACAGATGGCGGTGACCTATGCCGCCCTAGAAGCCCCTCGAAAAATGACTCAAAGTGGTCAAAAACGAGCCCACCCTTCCCATGGAAGGCCACTCTGAACCCGTATTCCCCAGGTGCGTGAATCGCGTCACCTTCCTTGAATACGTCGCCGGCGCGCCTCACGTATGAGTGGCCCACGACCCATACCATCCTCTCCCCAGTCGGTGGCCTCTGACCGCTGGTCTCCTGATGCTGGGTCGACCTCAAATTCCGCCCCGCGTGGCAGGCTCGCGAAACTGTAAAGTAAACAAAAGACAGAAAACGTGAGTGCATGTCAACTGATCACTCACAATATGTGCAATCGCACATACCTCTTGAAGCAATTCGAGGACCAACGGCCCAATTGTTTCACTTCCTCAGCACTCTGACCCCTGGCTGTAGCCTCAGTAGCAGCCCCTATCCTAAAGGAGTGGGTCCCAAAATCGCACGGGTCCATGCCCGCGTCAGCGATTGACAGTGCTAGCACCCTCTGAAACTGAAATCTCGTCAGTGGGGTGCCATCCTTGTGTCGGAGCAAACTCCCCCCCCATGCGGCCTCTCTTAGCGCCAAATAGTCTTCCACACACTTCAACGGGCAGATGGGGGACTCACGCTTGCGCTGTATGACAACACTATTTCCCATAGCCCCCTGGTCAGTCTTGGACCTGGCTATCACGATTACCATCGAATCACCCCTTATTTGGATGTGATCCCTGCACAAGCCTCCCTCCATATCTCTCTTGTTCCTTGCGACAAGTTCGCTCACCCTCATAGCCCCATGGAATGCCAATGTGAACGCTACCCGGAACAGAACTGCTTCAAAATGGGAGGAACACGTCTCATCCAGCTTTGCTAAATGCAGAGACAGTCTGTCTAAGCCAATCGGGTGCCTCGTATCTTGCTTGCAACCCTCAAGGCGCTGCCAGCCGCGAAGGGCTTTCTTCACCAAAAAGGAACCTGTAGGGTCTTTTATGCCGTGTACCTGGGCCATGAAGGAAATGGCCGCCCTATGCCTACTGGCCGTTGCCGCTGATCGGCCCTCTCTGTGCAGCGCTACCAGGTACCCCAGGAAGCATTCCTCCTGACCCCAGTTCTGACTCTCTGTGGGACCCAAATATGTGCAATAGGAACGAAACGCTCCTTCGTATGCTTTCCTTGTCCTGGGGGCTAAACTCGCTGCCACGAGGTCTTGTAATCCGGGGCACCGATTAGCCATATTGCTTCGGGGAATGGTGCTGCCTCTAGGTCCGCTGTGGGTAGATAACCCCTGAATGCCTGCATATGTGAACGAGAGAGTGCATCAGCCGCATGATTCAGTACACCTGGCACATGTTTCGCCCTGAACTGTACATTCAATCTCATGCAAAGCAGCACAATTTCTTTCAACAATCTCAAGATCAATTTGCAGCGTGCTGCCTGTTGGTTAATGCACTCGACAACAGTCATATTATCAGACCAAAACACCACTGAGCGGTCCCTGAAGTCGTCGGTCCATGTCATCAGAGCAACCCAGATGGGGAATAACTCCAGGAACCCAATGTTACCTGTGAGACCGTTGGAGTGCCACCATGTTGGCCATGTTTGTGCCGACCATCGATTACCTAAGATGGCGCCAAAACCCACGCTCCCTGCTGAGTCGGTCCATAGACCTAGTTCATCTGAAGACTCTGGCGGGGAGTTCCACACGACTCGACCGTTGAAGTCCACCAGAAATGCCAACCAAATACGCATATCCTGGCGAACCTCCCCTGACAGTCTCATACGGTGGTGACCCTCTTTGAGACCTACCATAGCTTGCGCGATAGAGCGCGAAAAGGGGCGGGCCATAGGCATCACCCTCAAGGCAAAATTAAGCTGACCCACTGTTTGTTGTAACTGATGCAGGGTCACTTTCTCTCCACCCAGGCATTGCATCAAGGAAGCCCGAAACTTGACCACTTTTTCCATCGGTAATCGGAAACACCCCTCCACAGAATCGAGTTCAATTCCCAGAAACTCCAGTGAAGTAGATGGTCCAACCGTCTTACCTGGTGCCAATGGGACCCCAAATTCACTCATGAGGATGCAGAAATCATACAGCGCCTGCGCGCAGTTCGTATCACCGGCTGCCCCCAAGAACAGGAAGTCATCCAGATAATGCATAACATGTCTATGCCCTGTAGCCTCGGTGAATGCCCATTCCAAAAAACAGCTAAACATTTCAAAATACGCACAAGAAATGGAGCAACCCATGGGCATGCATTTATTCATGTAAAAACTTCCCTGAAATGCAAAACCTAGCAGGCGCTGATCCTGCGGGCGCACCGGAAGCAACCGGAACGCTGATTCGATATCACATTTCGCCATCAGCGCCCCAGGGCCTAGGTGGTTCAACATGGCCACGGCATCGTCGAATGATGCATATCGTACTGAACAAACTTCTGGGTCAATGGCATCATTCACCGAGGAACCGGTAGGAGCAGAAAGGTTATGTATGAGTCTAAACTCCCCTGGGTCTTTCTTCGGGACAACCCCCAACGGGGAACAGATGAACTCAGCCACCGGCGGGCGATGAAAGGGCCCAGCCACTCGCCCTAAACTGACTTCTTTTGCTATTTTCTTTTCTGCCACGCCTGGGTTGTGCTGTACCGATAACTGGTTTCTACAAAAGGAGTTCCCCCGAAAATCCCCCGCCGGGATGTGGAAGCCATGTAAGAATCCCTTCCTCAACACCCCAGCGGATACATGATCAGGGTATTTGTTTAACCACGGAATCATAACCATGAGATCAACGGGTGTAGGCAATCGGTCACAAAAGTATACCTCACTCCTGCTTAGACCCACCTTTACCCCCCGTCCCGCTATTTTTTGATCTACATGCACTTTCCGGGTGTGAGGAATTCCCACAGCCGGCACACACATGCTTAAACTTGCATGTCCCCTGCGGTCTGGTACAGTTGCCTCTATTGAAGCCCCAACAGACCCCCCCCTTTTCCGCCATTCCCGCCAACTCTAGGCTGGTAGCCCGCACCTGTGTCTGCTCGAAAGGGCACCCCGGGCTTTTGGCGGACCACTCCGGACCCGCTCCCGCCTGGCGAGGACGTACCTGTCGCCCCTGGCAGGAGTTGCTTGTGCCATGACACCGAGTCCAAACAATCCCAAGACAAAGAAGCATCATATTCTTTTGCTTTACGGAACTTCATGTCATAGCCTTTCCATTCTTCTCCCTCATACATTGAATAAAAATCCATAATGCGATTCTGATAGCAAATCAACTCAGTCATAACCTCAGGTTTACGTTCCCCCATAACTGCCGTAAATATAGAGAAGGCCTTAACCCAGTTCGTCACTGTCTCGTCCACCCTGAACTCGGCCATCTTGGCGCGCCAGACGCTCGGGTGCCACAAATCTTTCTGCGTTTTAGCATACTCCATCTCGCGATGGTCAGTTAACAACGAAAACATGTTGACATACTTGTCTCCCCATATTAACTCTTTCGTGGCCATGGGAATGTGCTGTGCAACCTTTTCCCGCCTTGAGGGTATTGAGCCCTCCCCCGCCACCGGCAATGCGAGCTTACCCGGATCGGCCGTTGCTGCCGCCGTCTTTTCCTGACCAGCTGCTGGTACTCCAGGTGCCACCTGTGGGGGAACAAGAGGAACACTCGCCTTTGCGACATCTCTCGATTGCCGCAACTGCTTTATTAATACTCTGGCTTCTTCGGCCGGATCTCCCGGGGTCACTGTGTCCCCCACCTTTGTCTTGAGCCATGCCGTAAACTGTGCGGCCAATTCTGGGGGCATCTCATCATCCTCGGCCGGGGTGATCACCACCGGGATCGGCTGGCCTAAATCTGGGTTCTCAGCCGGTACGAGGGGGGCGATGGGGGGTACCTCTGGGACCGGGACCCCCCCGAAACCACCCTCTCTTTGACCCGCTTCCCTCTAACCCCGGGGACAACTCCCGGCAAGGCCGGGCCTATTACCTTTTTCGGCTGACCTGGGTCGTTCAATGCGGCCAATTGCTTCTTCACCTCCGCCAAACCTCTACCGAGCGATTGGACTTGTCCGAGCTTTCGGTCCATACAAGCCATCCGGTTCGACAACAGGCGTAACACTCTCTCCGTCTCGGAACCCTTTCCTGCTTTCTTGCTAGGCATGGTTTCGAGTCCTCCGCCCTTGGTCGATCCACGAGGTCCTGAAATCTGTGTCGGAACTGAAAGAGAAAAAACAGGATTACCAAGTTCAAAATTGCTGCTTGTTCCGTCGAGGGCTCACGAGCAACGAGTGGGTGCAGCCTTCCGATCCGAGGAACAAGAGGACGCTCCTCTGGATTCCCGCTCCTTTATTCTTCTGCGGGAGGGCGTGTACCCGTCACCGGTACGCCTACGGGGCGTGGTCTTCCGTTGAGGTGTCTAGGACAACCCCTCTTGGGCGGGGGAAGGCGCGCCCCGGCTACGCCGCTTCGGGCATACCAGCAGGGCTACGCCCACCCCGCCCAAAGTGGTTTCCCAGGAGGTTCGGGGCACCCATCCATACGTTCAGGGGGACTGAGTGGTCGCCCTTTCCAGATGTTTTGCATCTGTACACCACTTTTCAAGATGTGGTTCACTGCATATGACAGTCCAGACAGATCGCTTTCAAACAGGAGATGAAACAAATAGGGAATGCATTGACGAAACCTAGGATCTTCTGCATACAATCGTAAAGTCCGGTATTCAGAAGCAGGAATTTGATGAGGTCGCTCATCATATCTTCCTCCTTGACCTGTTGGAAATAGCTGTGGGAAACACCGAGCTCCCAAACTTTCCTCCCAAACACTAATGGGACTCCCTTTAGCTTGTTTCATTTGAAACAACTCAATAGCATTCCCCATGACTTCCTTGGAATGCAAAGGATGAACACTATAATGTTCATATATTTCTTCATTTTTAGAGGGTTCTACTTTCTCAATTTGACCACCACACAAATCGCTATCCTCTTCTTCACTTACTTCCTCTTCTGCAACACATACATTCCTGTAGTACTTATTGTTTTTCTTCAAATACAATGTTGCCTTTTTGACTTTCCTAACATCCACTAAATCTTGCCATATTTTCTTACTCTTTGTCGGAACCCCATTAACTAAGATAACCAGAGGTTCCTCTTCCACTTTTTCTACTCCAATTGTATTAATGTTTTTCTTCAAATCTAGAGGCAAATAAACAACTCTTCCCTTTAATCCTCTCTGTAAATCTGATGGAGGCAATTTCCCTGTCTTTGGCTCCATTCTTACAATAGCCTGAAAGGGATGGATACTTTGAATCAAAATAGATTCATAAGTATTTAAATCCTTTAATTCAGAAGGAATCTCAACCAATTTCAGATTATTATGAACCGCTCTAGCAGGCATCCGGTTTTGTTTTAATTTGTTACAACAATAAGTACACACACGTTGGTCCAATCCCAAATCAAAACAATTTTCTACCATCAAGTATGTTGCAAAATCCTTCCATTCACTATTATTTTCTCTTTCACTTTTCGCATATACATCCACTAACTTAGTCTGATTCTTATAATAAGTGCGTCTACAACACACACAAGTGAAATTAGGCCTCTCACTTGATTTCACCTGAAACATGGCAAATTCCTTCTGAAAATTATCTGTACTGGAAACCTGTACACTATCTTCCACATTACCCTCTTCTTCTGGGTCAATGTCAACATTCTCCTCTTTACTTGCAAAGTAACAAAACTCAATTTCTGCACAAATTTTCTTCACATCTATTTCAGAACCATACAAAAGAGCAGTGCATAATTGTTTAAGCATAATTGCTGGACTCTTAGCATAATACAATATTCTAACTAATTTCCTCACTTTATTATGATGCACTGCTAGCATCCTGAAATGATGAAATACACTCTGGCATACTCTCCTGGAAAGACAAGCCAGTGAATGACCATGCAAACATGTCACTTCTCTTACTCTGCAAGGATCTAATTCTTGCAACAACTTCATTTTCTGCTTTAAACTTTTTTTATTAAATGTCCGTACAAAATCACAAAGCAAATTGATGGAATCCTGTCGCACCCTGCAAATACTACTATACTTCCAGGTGTACACAGGTCCCTTAGGACGTCTTCCTAAAACCTCATTACCTAACACCTCTTCTGCCTCTGTTGTCACAAGTTTTTCTTTTTCAACCACACATCCATCTTTCACCTCATATGCTCGACCACTGGTGTCAACTGCATGCAACAAATCATTATCCTGAAATTAACTCTCCTCATTAAAAAATGCCTCAGAACTTGAACTATGCATCCATTCTCCTGAAAAAACTTCACAAAAATTACTACGATTAACTGTTCTCTTCCATCTACTATTTCTTTTGAAATCATAAATTGCCTTGTTTAGCTTCCTAATTCTATTGATTATCAAAATAAATAACTTTTGTTTAATTTCAAATGCCTGATCAATAATTTTCTCAATATTTTTTTTTCTTTTATAAAAAGCCACTTTCTGTTGACCTTTCTTAATATTTTTTAACAAATTGTCAATTATCCTGTTGTCGAACATTCGCCTATGAATGTCCCCAAACTGATCTTTCCTTCTACTACCATGCACAGAGTTATCTCCTGCTCTAGCAGTAACATTTTTGATTGGCCTTTCCTTTCCGTTTAAATTCGTTCTCTTTTTCTGGACTAAAACATTTTCTGTAGTACTACTTTTTTTTCTACAAATGTTTCTTATGAATGATTTCGTTGTCTTACCCGGAGCTTTCTTGGTGACTTTGTGGAAAAGTAAATTCTGCCATGTTCTGTGTCCCTACGTGTCATCCATCATATGTTATGTGTGCATGATTAAATATGCATATGTATTCCCTATGTTCGATTCAAGACGCAATTATAGTTGTGTCCACCTCTAGTATGTCAGTTTCCAGTCCTCGTGAATACTACGAATATCAGGCCTATGTAAAGCTACGTTGCCACGTCTCTCAGTGTGCACGTTATTTCATTGTAAAGTCCCCGTTTCTAGGCCTCAAAAGGGCCTGGACACCAGATTCAGCTCCTGTCTCCTGAGCCCTCGCTGAGGAGCGATACAGCCCCCACCTGTATCCTCGACCCTTCACTTACTTCCTGCCTCGCAGTGCCCGGTTCAGCCTGGCTCTGCCTCTGAGTCTGCCAAGAGTATGTTATAGTTTCAGTTATCAGTTCAGTCCTCCTTCTCTGCATTCCTAAGCTACTGAACTGCATCAATAGTTTCCGTCATTGTCTAGCCTTTCCGGCTCCATGTAAGAGAAATACTGTATTTAATGGTCATTTCGTATTCTTCATCACGCACTACATGTAGAATAATGCATGGTTCAGTCTAGAATCAAGTTAGCCTTTCCCCTCCTGACTTCTAGTTTATATCAACATGTTCTCTAAACATCAGATACTAGATACTGCTTAGGTACATGTCGCCCTGACTCTCCAGACTTCAGTCTCTGCTCCTAGCACAGAGTTCATAGCCCCCAGTTTCTCCTAGTGATACGTCATTGCCAGCTTGCGCGCACCACCAGGTTAGAGGTCCCGGCTCCTTAGGTAGCCCCCTCCATGGTTTCCGCCCCATTCATGACATATTCTGTTACGTTTGCATCACATGTCTATGTATACACCCTGTTACACCCACTTTCACCCTTATCTTTCGCGACTGCTACGCGTCACGCCTATTGCTCCACCCACTGCTACGCCTATTGCAATGTAATGCTATGTGTTTGCGTTATGTATATATGCTCATGCACTGTTAAAATAAAGGTCTCCTTTTCCCTTGTCTCGATCCTGACACCAGCAGCGCTGCTGGGCCCTGCCATCCTATTCCTATGCAGGTTGTCCTGTTCCTGTCCTTTATGCTGTAATAAACCTGCGAAACTCCTACTACCTCGAATCTTGACTCTTATTTATTGAGCTATCTGTTATTCATTTATACATTCAAAAATAGGGTATTATTTATTTATTTACCACAACTTGACGAGTTTTTATTGTAGAGGACTGCTGCAAAAATTTTGTAAGCTGCTGTCTTTGACGTTTTGTAGCCTTTCGGTTTCGTTGTTTAGAAGGCATTATGTACTTTTCAAATGATCTGCAGTTGAATCTGTGGTAAAATATAATTAAAAATGTTAATAACCACTATTAGCAAACAGTAAATCAATAACAGTCGTCAAAAATTTAACACACTACTTGTCATTTTTTCATATATAATAATTTTTAGTGCATTGGCAAATTTAGTAGTCACAAATAGTAGCAAAGAAATGGAATACTTCTACATTTCACCTGTGCTGTTTTATATATGAATCTGAACTAATTTTATTAGCATTTTTGACTATTTTATTATAGACACTACACACAACCTGTTTTTGAAGTTGTGTTTAATTTTAAATGAAACGGTTTACATGTTTACTTTTCATTTCCAGTTACTTTTAAAAATAAATGTTTATAGTTCCATAGGCTCAAGCAGGTCAGCTTCCCACCATAAGTCATACAATTCTGACAAATCGACATCCTCATCATGATCTTCATTATCCTCAGGATTTAAATCATCCAAAGGATCTACTTCCACTGATGTTTCAATCACAATTTCAATGATAATATCGAGATCAACAGATTGCTCATTATCACTCATGCTTGATGTTGTCGTTATCTTTAAAGAAAGAGAACAACAATGAGATGTTGCAGAGTAAGAGACAAATCTCAGAGACTATAATTGTAAAATTTTTTAACAAGAGTAACATTTTGCAGATATTATTTAACCATGTCCAGCGATGCTGCGAAGGTGAGGCCTATGTCCAATTTTTCAGAGAACAGGACTCATTTCTTCTTAACCTTGGATAAGCCTCACCAACTCTGTGTCCCCTGCTCATACTTAAATGTAAAGGGGCAGATTTATGTTAACTGGCGCATCCCCAGGGATGCACCAGTTAACGTGCGCTGTTGTTCTGCCACCCATGATGTGCCGCATTTACAATGTGGAGCACCATTGATCAAAATCAGCACAGATGCGTCACGCATCTGTGCCGCAAAAACATCACATTGCAGGAATCATGTCGTAAGCGCGACATGTCTACTGCAATGCACAGGGGCAAGCCACACATTGCATGGTGCATGACTCCTTATGCCTGTTTCAAACAGGCGTAAGGATTTGATTCAGCAATGCCATAAAGTTGACTCAGTGAAATCTTCTAAATTTCACTGTGTTAGTTTTACAGGGCTTTCATGCAAATGAATGCCCACCCTGCAACAAAACGCCTATATGAATTCTGATGCAGGTTTCATGTGGCACAGGACTTTACACCATGACACATCTGCCTAGATGCATCATGTTGTAAATATGTTGCAACATACAGTCCTAAATGTTTACAGTTTAAACGGACGGTATCTTGTTGGAGATGAAGTGAGGACTGTCTTGCAACATGATGCATCTTTTGCATCACTGCTGCATTGGTTTCATGTGGCACAAGATTTTACAGCACGACACATCTGCCTAGATGCATCAAGTTGTAAATATGTCGCAACATACTGCATCTTTTGCACCGCCGCTGTGTCACAAAAGTGATGCACAGCGGCACAAAAGAGGCACACGGCTATTATAAATCTGTCCCTAACATTTTAAATGATTGATTCAGGATGACAATAAGGTGTGGCCTATCCAGAGGTTTGTTTGAGGTGAAGCCTACTCAGAGTTGCAGATTAAATTTAGGCTTGTTGAAGACTACAGAGGAGATAATACATGTGCAGGCCTACCAATAAAGTAAGTCATGTCCACTGCACTCTTGAACAAAGGTCACATCTCTTCTGTGTCCGTGAACAGGCCTAAACCACATCTGCACAATGTGATTCGTAAAGTTAGGAAACACAGGTGATGTAATTGAAAAATGTGGAATTTCTTTTCCTCATTTCACAATCACATCACCTGTGTTTCCTTTGCTTAGGTATCTCATTGTGCAGATGGAGTCTAGCATATCAAAGAGTACACAGAAGTTGAGCACTGTATACAACAATTTAGACATTTACAAAAGATGCAGCTTCTCCATGCCCCCTACACAGTCCTAAATGTTTACAGTTTAAACGGACGTTCTCGTGTTGGAGATGAAGTGAGGCCTGTTTTGCAACATGGTGCATCTTTTGCATCACTGCTGCATTGGTTTCATGTGGCACAGGATTTTACAGCATGACACATCTGCCTGGATGCATCATGTTGTAAATATGTCACAACATAGAGTCCTAAATGTTTGCAGTTTAAACGGACGGTATCTTGTTGGAGATGAACTGAGGCCTGTCTTGCAACATGGTGCATCTTTTGCATCACTGCTGCATTGGTTTCATGTGGCACAGGATTTTACAGCACGACACATCTGCCTAGATGCATCAAGTTGTAAATATGTCGCAACATAGTGCATCTTTTGCGCCGCTGCTGCATCACAAAAGTGTGCACAGCGGCACAAAAGAGGCACACGACTATTATAAATCTGTCCCTAACATTTTACAAGGACCACGGGGAAATGTCTTAAATTAAAATGGGAAAAATAACATCAAAGGGACTCGAGGGCCCGATGTAGGTAGGACTTATTTACCGATTTTTAATTACCGAATTTTACCGATTCGGTAATTAAGAATCGCTAAATAAGAAGGGGGGGTATGTAGGAACAACCAGATGTTCCATTTACCGAATCGGTAAATATCTGTATTTACCGATTCGGTAAATACCGACCGGTAATGCTCCATTCATTCCTATGGGCTTTGAAGCCCATAGGAATGAATGGGGCATTACCGGTCGGTATTTACCGAATCGGTAAATACAGATTTTGACAAGGGTGCAGGGGGTGTCACTTTGACACCCTCTAGCACCCCCAAAAAAGGTTCGGGGGCCATGTGGCAGGCACACCTGCCCTAAGGGCAGGTCTGCCTGTCATATGGCACAGGTGTGCATGCACACATGTGCATGCACACCTGAATCGGTATTTTAACATCAAATTCAATTTGATGCTAAAATACCGAATCGGTAAGGCTTGTGGGACTCAGAAGAGTCCCACCTACATACCAAATTTACCTAATCGGTAGAAATACCGATTCGGTATTTTACAGAATTGGTAAATTTACCGATCGGTAAATAAACCGATTCTGTGAAATATGTGTCCCTACATTTCAAAGCTCAAATACCGGTCGGTAACGGCCGAAAATACAGATTTTCGGCCGTTACCGACCGACCTACATCGGGCCCTCAATTGCTTGTTAATATATCCCAAGCTACCTATGAAACTCTAGCACTACATATCAAGAAACCTAATTGATTTCAAAAAACGTTTTTAAACACATCATGTAAATCAATTATATCCCTACATTCAAGGGGAATTGACTTAAAATGCCCTAAGACACATGAAAGTGTTTTTTTAAGGCCCTTGCACCATTTTTGCGTTACTTTTAACATGGCTATGTAACTCAAAGAATCAAAATCAAAATTTGCCAAACACACATGGGGGCGTATTTACAAGGAACTTGCACCACAAGGAAATGTCTTAAAATAAAATGGAAAAAATTACATCAAAGGAACTCAAAAGCCTTGTAAATATGCCCCAAGCAACCTATGAAACTCTACCAGTACATATCAAGAAACCTAATTGATTTCAAAAAACGTTTTTAAACACATCTTGTAAAGCAATTATATTCCTACATTCATGGGGAAGTGAGTTAAAATGCCCTAAGACACATGAAAGCATTTTTGAAAGACCCTTGCACTATTTTTGCGTCACTTTTAACATGGCTATCTAACTCAAAGAAGCAAAATCTATTTGTAAAACACTTGACACAAAGCAACAATTTAAATACACAACTTTCTTCATAATTTTCTCCCTAAAGCATACTATTCTCTATTTAAATTAAATGAAACTTTTCTCACCTTAGCAAACACTTTTTGAGTTTCAAAACAGTCTCAGACACACACCAATTTGTCTTCAGCAGAACAAAGGGTATGCACTCCAGAGGCTGCAGCCATAAAAAGCACAGAAATGCTGTAATTCATCACACATATCTCTCATGTCACCCAATCAAAACTCTTCCCTCACTTTTTTCAAATCAACACCCTTCCCCCCTCTGCCCTTTCTGCCTATTTTTTCCATAGCAACCACCTGCAACCACCTCCTGAAAGACCTCTGATGTTTGAAAGTTCACACAACAATGTTTCAATTGAACTCTGAACTCTCAGTGCACCTGCGTATCCAGTGCAATCTTTCATAAAATGATTTTTTCTTGACCATTCAAATTACATCTTTCAAAGAACTCATCCATGCACCCTAACTTTCTGTTTTCAGCAATCAAAAACCACCAATCACTGCTACTGCTTCATTAACACAGAAACTCCACAGTTTTTTTCATTTTAAACTCATTTTTTTTCAACTGCCATTTCATTGCCACACTTCATCTGACTGCAGCAGAACCTTCTCTCACCATGTTTTCTGTCTGGATTGTTGGACATAGTTACATCTACTGGGCTCAAAGGTATGCTGATAACAGTAATGTACCTAGCCTCAAATAAAAAAATGTGGAAATTAAGTGGATTGGCCACAGAGGATTAAAATGTCACCAATTGATACCATTGGTGAAAACCTTTTTGCATTTGCCAAAACCTGACCTGTTAATTGTGCACTGTGGATGAAATGACTTGGGCACTTTGACTGGGGTAGGTCTGGAAATGCTTTTAAAGGACACCTTTGAGCAATTGATGGCACTTTTTCCTCAAACTGCTTTGGTATATTCAAATATATGCCAAAGACAGAAATGGAGGTGGTCGAACCAATTTTGTCCACAAATTGAGAAATCGAGGAAGCATGTAAATAAGTCTGTTTCAGCTTACATGAGAGACCATGGATTGGGCTCTGTGTACAACAATAACTTGCGTTACTACATGCAAGATATCTACAGAGGAGATGGAGTTCACTTCTCAGATGAGGGGAACAGAATTTTCATTCTGAATTGAAGACTCTGCATTGGTACCTACTTATAAGTACCTAAATCTACCACAGACCCAAAAGCTCTTCTCAGAGCTACCCTAACTATGATCACTATAAACAAATTTTGAATGCAACTTTTTTTTTACTAATTTTCACGGTTTATGCTTTCCGGAGCGCTACCCGGTACGCGCACCGGAAGCTAACCGCGCAAACATTTGAAAAAAAATGTTTTTTTTCGCACATATGGGCCTCCTCAGCCACCCTCAGAAAACCTAGGGGGTCAGGATACGTCTACTGTGCCCCCTTCTACCCATTCTGAACATTATTTTCCCTCCATCTTGTATCTCAATTCTACCGAAACACAAAATGGAGGACTCCCGTAACGCTGCCAGTTCGCGTACCGGGGCGCGCAGTGAGAAGCGCTTGCGTAAAAAAGGTGGGAAAGTAATTTTCAGAAAAACCACTGGAGACACTTTCACCAAATATAGTTTAGCTCATACTACATACCAATCCCTACAATTTTCACAAATTTGGTTGGAATTCCATTTAGCCATTTAGCCTGTAGACCTCTCTAAATACCCTGAGGTAAATTACTTCACAAAACACATCTGAAGTGTTGGAATTGACAACCAATTAAAATGTTACTTTAATTTTCTATTTTTTTTACCTGACATTTGATTGGTTATGTACCTGAATATATATAAAGAAAGAGAGGGAAACACAGCCATTTTGACTACTACTTCCTGGTGTACATTTCAATAGGATTTTCACTAATAACTTCAACTTCTTTTTAAAGGTAAGTTGTTATTTTGAAAACTGAAGTATATTGTACACTTTAAGTTAATATGAAAAACTTTTTTCTGATAATTATATACTATCCCTCTGTAATAGTTATAGATTTAGATAGACTTCTCTATTATAGTTATGGATGGATTTAGACTTGTCTTGTATAATTATGAATTTACTTAGGTTACATCACATACACTTTTTTATATTTCTACTTCCAGTCTGATACCATACACTGCCCAAAGATAAATTCACTGTTAAAAACTACCTATCTAAAATTAATCCCAACAGTGCCCTATCTCTACTAATATATATATTTTTTTATGCAAATTTCAGGCAAAATGGAAGGCGAACTGAAAGTGTCAAATGAGATTGTCCTTGCAGAGACCAACCAAGAAAACATTGATCCAAATGACATTGAATTCATGGATGAATCATGGGACCATGAACTACTGCAATGTGTACAATCAGTAGATTTCCTCCTTGAAAATGAGGACATTTTACACACTCAAATGTTACAAGTTATGTTCACTGTAAATAACGACATTTCAGACAGTGAAATGTTAGACGTTTTATTAAATGTTGAAAAACAATCACAAAATTAAAAAATTGGTTAAAAAAAAATAATAAATAAATAAAAAATAAAAAAATAAAAAAACAATCAATAAACATACAATATTTTAAAAATGTATAATTCTTTTTCCCTCATAGTACGCTTCCCAGACCGCTTCCCGGTGCGCGTACCAGGCGCACCCCAAACCCCCCCCCCCCCCAATTTTTTTTTTTTTTGCCCCGCGGAGCCTTTTTAAAGCCTCCACATCAAACCTACAGGGTCAGGGAGGATCTTCTAGGCCCCCTTATGGTCATTTCCCCCTTTGTTTTGGCCTCCTCTTGTCTCTCGAGCCTACAGAGAGACAAGATGGCGGCCGCTTTGGACTGTTTAGAATGTTGACAGACACCGGAGAGCCAATCAGCTTCGCTTCGCGAAGTTCCGTTACGCGTCAAGTACGCGAACCGGAGCGCTACCCGGAGCGCAGGTACAGATATATATATTTTTTGGAACGTTAATTTATCAAAATCCACTGGAGCACATATATTGAGACCTAGCAAAGGCACATCGGGCTACCAGTCCCTACAATTTTGCCAAGTTTCGTGCAAATCCATTCAGCCGTTCGAGCTAAAAGTGAGGCCAACCGCCCTATGGAAATTAACATGGGAAAAACGCGTTTTGGGACCCCCCTTTTTCTCGGCCCCCCCTTGACGAAACCCCCCCAAATTTTCAGGGGCTGCTCAGAAACAAAATTTTCCATTTTCCTGAAAATTTCAGCCAATTCCGTCCACAAACGCCAAAGTTATTAGACATAGAATTTTCAAAAATCACATAGAGAAAAAATCCTAACTATATATACCTACTATATATACCTATATATATATATATATATATATATATGTTTGAGCAAAGCCAAGGAGCATTTGAGAAGGCACTCGACGCTCTCCCCGCTGTGGACAAGCCCTGCTGTCAGTCGCTATTCATGGCATTAAATGATTTCTTGCATGGTCCGACGCGTTTCAGGGCTGGCACGCCCCTTCCTCATGGACAGGCACAGGGGAAAAATGATAAGACGCCTCACCTTTACTTCACCACTTTTATTTGATGAGGAAACGCCCACGTGACATCAGGGCAGCACAGCAAATCAACAAGCCCACCCACCCATAGGAGTCTGCAATCTATTGAAGACACTTCAACACGGCGAAAAAAAGGTACATTATGGCGCTGTGAAACTACATGTCCCAAAATGCATGGGGCATGCATACTGCACTTAGCAGGGCCCCCTGATGTGACGTGGGGCCAGCATTGAATAAAAGAACATAGAAAACACACAAACGCTGTAGCGCCATGATTTTAAGCCGAGAAGCCTCTGAAGAAAGGGTTTCCTACCCTGAAACGCGTCAGGCAGCAAATATAATTTAAGGTCTCTAACAGGTGGGCGGACAACAAGCACTGGATGGTGGAGGCGCTGTTGAGTGCTCCCCGAAGCTCGTGGGCACTTTGTTATTGAATAATTGCACGGCCGTCCTGCCGTGGGGTGAGCACCATCTCTGATGAACTAAAAAGAGAGGCTGGTGAAAGGAACTTTTCCCCGATCAAGCAGCACAGCAAATCAACAAGCCCACCCACCCATAGGAGTCTGCAATCTATTGAAGACACTTCAACACGGCGAAAAAAAGGTACATTATGGCGCTGTGAAACTACATGTCCCAAAATGCATGGGGCATGCATACTGCACTTAGCAGGGCCCCCTGATGTCACGTGGGGCCAGCATTGAATAAAAGAACATAGAAAACACACAAACGCTGTAGCGCCATGATTTTAAGCCGAGAAGCCTCTGAAGAAAGGGTTTCCTACCCTGAAACGCGTCAGGCAGCAAATATAATTTAAGGTCTCTAACAGGTGGGCGGACAACAAGCACTGGATGGTGGAGGCGCTGTTGAGTGCTCCCCGAAGCTCGTGGGCACTTTGTTATTGAATAATTGCACGGCCGTCCTGCCGTGGGGTGAGCACCATCTCTGATGAACTAAAAAGAGAGGCTGGTGAAAGGAACTTTTCCCCGATCAAGCAGCACAGCAAATCAACAAGCCCACCCACCCATAGGAGTCTGCAATCTATTGAAGACACTTCAACACGGCGAAAAAAAGGTACATTATGGCGCTGTGAAACTACATGTCCCAAAATGCATGGGGCATGCATACTGCACTTAGCAGGGCCCCCTGATGTCACGTGGGGCCAGCATTGAATAAAAGAACATAGAAAACACACAAACGCTGTAGCGCCATGATTTTAAGCCGAGAAGCCTCTGAAGAAAGGGTTTCCTACCCTGAAACGCGTCAGGCAGCAAATATAATTTAAGGTCTCTAACAGGTGGGCGGACAACAAGCACTGGATGGTGGAGGCGCTGTTGAGTGCTCCCCGAAGCTCGTGGGCACTTTGTTATTGAATAATTGCACGGCCGTCCTGCCGTGGGGTGAGCACCATCTCTGATGAACTAAAAAGAGAGGCTGGTGAAAGGAACTTTTCCCCGATCAAGCAGCACAGCAAATCAACAAGCCCACCCACCCATAGGAGTCTGCAATCTATTGAAGACACTTCAACACGGCGAAAAAAAGGTACATTATGGCGCTGTGAAACTACATGTCCCAAAATGCATGGGGCATGCATACTGCACTTAGCAGGGCCCCCTGATGTCACGTGGGGCCAGCATTGAATAAAAGAACATAGAAAACACACAAACGCTGTAGCGCCATGATTTTAAGCCGAGAAGCCTCTGAAGAAAGGGTTTCCTACCCTGAAACGCGTCAGTCAGCAAATATAATTTAAGGTCTCTAACAGGTGGGCGGACAACAAGCACTGGATGGTGGAGGCGCTGTTGAGTGCTCCCCGAAGCTCGTGGGCACTTTGTTATTGAATATATATATATATATATATATATTCACTGAAAAAACCATAGGTTAGAGACCATATATAGTTAGCTGGACATTTTATTGACATAAAACCAATGAAATTCCATATATAGTTAGTTGCACTAACTATATATCGCGCACCCGCAATCCACTGCTGATGATGTCACATATTACATCATTCATGACATGGTCAGTGACATCACTGATGACATCACTGATGACATCTCAAATGACATCACTGATGACATCACTGATGACATCTCAAATGACATCACTGATGACATCATCTAGTGTCTGTGTGTTTTTGTAAAGTTTAAATATGTTTTACATATTGAAGAATGAGTGGATGTATGGAAGACTGAGTGTGTGTGTGGCTGGCTGGGAGGTGTGTGACTCTGTGCATATCAATGTGTACTTGTATCAGTGATTGTATAAGAGAGTAAGTATGTGTTAGTATATGTGTGAAAAGTATGGTGTTCTGTGTTTAACTGTATAGATGAGGAAATCGAAGTGTGATTGATTCTTTACAGGACTGACTAGGTGTATGAGTGCATATGATAGTGTTGTAATAATGAGTGACTGTATTTATGAGTGATTGTATTGGTGAATGAGTGAATGTGTGTGTAGACGTAGGAATCAGTGAGTGCGTATGTAGTAACTGGTATTGGTGTGTCATGATGTCATCAGTGATGTCATTTGAGATGTCATCAGTGATGTCATTTGAGATGTCATCAGTGATGTCATCAGTGATGTCACTGAAGTATGGTGTTCTGTGTTTAACTGTATAGATGAGGAAATGGAAGTGTGATTGATTCTTTACAGGACTGACTAGGTGTGTGAGTAACTCCAGGGATGAGTGGCAGTGTGTGAGTGTCTGCATAGGTGTATGAGTGCATATGATAGTGTTGTAATAATGAGTGACTGTATGTATGAGTGATTGTATGGGTGAATGAGCGAATGTGTGTGTAGACGTAGGAATCAGTGAGTGCGTATGTAGTAACTGGTATTGGTGTGTCATGATGTCATCAGTGATGTCATTTGAGATGTCATCAGTGATGTCATCAGTGATGTCATTTGAGATGTCATCAGTGATGTCACTGACCATGTCATGAACAATGTAATATGTGACATCATCAGCAGTGGATTGCGGGTGCGCGATATATAGTTAGTGCAACTAACTATATATGGAATTTCATTGGTTTTATGTCAATAAAATGTCCAGCTAACTATATATGGTCTCTAACCTATGGTTTTTTCAGTGAATTTTCAAGGTTTTGTAAATGCAAATTCCTAACTATATATGGTCTATAACCTATGGTTTTTTCAGTGAATTTCATTGGTTTTTTAAAAGCTAATATCTATAGCTGTAAAATATATTCTTTATTACGTGACGTATCACGTAGCCACGTGAGACGCCTCATGACGTGTTGCATAACCGTGACGTATCGGCTCTGCAGCGCAAACAAAACCCGTAACGTAAGCGTGCCGGAGCACGCTTACAGATATATATATATTTTTTTAACCTTAATTAGACAAAATCCACACGTGCACATATCTTGAGGCCTTGCAAAGGCACATCAAACAAACAGTCCCTACAATTTTGCCAAGTTTGCTGGAAATCTATTCCCTTAATTTTTTTTTTACTGTTTCTCTTGGTTTTCCCCTTGTTACGCTTACCGGGACGCTACCCGGTACGCGAACCGGACGCTCCAAAAACACAAGATGGCGGACTCCCGTTACGCTGCCGGTTAGCTGCCCGGTTCGCGTACCGGGAAGTGCCTCTACCGCGAAAAATCGCGGGGGACTTTAATATCCCCCTCATCAATCCTAGGGGATCAGGAGGGGTTTAACTTGCCCCCTTTCCTTCATTTCCCCCTTCTTTTTTCACCACATCTTGTCTCTCGAACCTACCGAGAGACAAGATGGCGGCCGCTCCGGACTGTTTACAATGTTGACAGCTACGCTGCCGGTTAGCTGCCCGGTTAGCTGCCCGGTGAGCTGCCCGGTGAGCTGCCCGGTTCGCGTACCGGGACGCGCCTCTACGGCGTAAAATCGCAAAAAAAAACATTTTTTATTTTTTGCCCCGCGGGGCACTTTAATATCCCCCTCATCAATCCTAGGGGGTCAGGAGCGGTCTACCTTGCCCCCTTTCCTTCATTTCCCCCTTTGTTTTTCACCACATCTTGTCTCTCGATCGTACCGAGAGACAAGATGGCGGCCGCTCCGGACTGTTTAGAATGTTGACAGACACCGGAGAGCCAATCAGCTTCGCTTCGCGAAGTTCCGTTACGCGTCAGGTACGCGAACCGGGGCGCTAACCGGAGCGCTGTCACAGATATATATATATTTTTTTAAACGTTAATTTCTCAAAATCCACTGGAGCACATATATTGAGACATAGCAAAGGCACGTCGGGCAAACCATATCTACAATTTTGCCAAGTTTCATGTAAATCTATTCAGCCGTTCGAGCTAAAAGTGAGTCCAACCGCCCTATGGAAAAATGAATGGGAAAAACGTGTTTTGGGACCCCCCTTTTTTCTCGGCCCCCCCTTGACGAAACCCCCCCAAATTTTCAGGGGCTGCTCAGAAACAAAATGTGCCATTTTCCTTAAAATTTCAGCCAATTCCGTCTACAAACGCCAAAGTTATTAGACATAGAATTTTCAGAAATCCCACAGAGAAAAAATCCTAACTATATATACCCACTGGCTATCGCCAGTAGGTAATATACATATATAAACATATATAATCTGCATATCTATATAAATATAAATGCATGCATACATATACTTATATGCATACATATGCATGTTATTTACATGAAAGTCTTAAAAACACTAATAAAAGCAAAGCTAAAAAGCCACCTCATTACAAACAGAATGGCTTTAACTTAAACGAGGGCGAGATCTATTGCATTTTCAATGCTTGTTTACTTTGGTTCTATCAAGAAGGCATTCAGATGTGTCACACATTTGCCATAAATTCTGAATGTTAGCACTCTAGTTGCTCATTAGATCACTGTAGTAAAGCTAGTGCTCACCAGGGAAGTCTGCTGCTAATCATGGTTTGCAGCCATTTTCCCGCATTTTTTATCCCGCAGACTTTCAGTCCGCATACCATTATCCCGCAAGGTCATTGACCTCGCATACCATTATCCCGCATTTTTTCAAAACGCATGTGCATTTATCGCGCATGCCTTTACAAAGAATTACGTTTTAAAGGCATGTATGGTAAATGCATTTGCGTTGTGAAAACCACGATGACGAGAGAGGTAAGTGGGTTTGTATTAATTTTTTCGTGGGTTAGTGATTGTGTAGTGTAGTGTAGTGTTGTGTAGTGTAGTGTTGTGTTAGTGTAGTGTAGAGTTGTGGTGGTTGTTTAGTGTAGGGTCATGCTGGGGGTAGTGTTTTAGGGTTTAGGGTTGTGTTGTAGTGTTTGCGTAGTGTAGGGTCAAGCTGGGGGTAGTGTTTTAGGGTTTAGGGTAGTGTTGTAGTGTTTGCGTAGTGTAGGGTCATGCTGGGGGTAGTGTTTTAGGGTTTAGGGTTGTGTTGTAGTGTTTGCGTAGTGTAGGGTCATGCTGGGGCTAGTGTTTTAGGGTTTAGGGTAGTGTTGTAGTGTTTGCGTAGTGTAGGGTCATGCTGGGCATAGTGTTTTAGGGTTTAGGATAGTGTTGTAGTGTTTGCGTAGTGTAGGGTCATGCTGGGGGTAGTGTTTTAGGGTTTTGGGTAGTGTTGTAGTGTTTGCGTAGTGTAGGGTCATGCTGGGGTGTAGTATTTTAGGGTTTAGGGTAGTGTTGTAGTGTTTGCGTAGTGTAGGGTCATGCTGGGGGTAGTGTTTTAGGGTTTTGGGTAGTGTTGTAGTGTTTGCGTAGTGTAGGGTCATGCTGGGGGTAGTGTTTTAGGGTTTTGGGTAGTGTTGTAGTGTTTGCGTAGTGTAGGGTCATGCTGGGGTGTAGTGTTTTAGGGTTTTGGGTAGTGTTGTAGTGTTTGCGTAGTGTAGGGTCATGCTGGGGGTAGTGTTTTAGGGTTTTGGGTAGTGTTGTAGTGTTTGCGTAGTGTAGGGTCATGCTGGGGGGTAGTGTTTTAGGGTTTTGGGTAGTGTTGTAGTGTTTGCGTAGTGTAGGGTCATGCTGGGGGTAGTGTTTTAGGGTTTTGGGTAGTGTTGTAGTGTTTGCGTAGTGTAGGGTCATGCTGGGGGTAGTGTTTTAGGGTTTAGGGTAGTGTTGTAGTGTTTGCGTAGTGTAGGGTCATGCTGGGGGTAGTGTTTTAGGGTTTAGGGTAGTGTTGTAGTGTTTGCGTAGTGTAGGGTCATGCTGGGGTGTAGTGTTTTAGGGTTTTGGGTAGTGCTGTAGTGTTTGCGTAGTGTAGGGTCATGCTGGGGGTAGTGTTTTAGGGTTTAGGGTAGTGCTGTAGTGTTTGCGTAGTGTAGGGTCATGCTGGGAGTAGTGTTTTAGGGTTTTGGGTAGTGTTGTAGTGTTTGCGTAGTGTAGGGTCATGCTGGGGTGTAGTGTTTTAGGGTTTTGGGTAGTGTTGTAGTGTTTGCGTAGTGTAGGGTCATGCTGGGGTGTAGTGTTCTAGGGTTTTGGGTAGTGTTGTAGTGTTTGCGTAGTGTAGGGTCATGCTGGGGGTAGTGTTTTAGGGTTTTGGGTAGTGTTGTAGTGTTTGCGTAGTGTAGGGTCATGCTGGGGGTAGTGTTTTAGGGTTTTGGGTAGTGTTGTAGTGTTTGCGTAGTGTAGGGTCATGCTGGGGGGTAGTGTTTTAGGGTTTTGGGTAGTGTTGTAGTGTTTGCGTAGTGTAGGGTCATGCTGGGGGTAGTGTTTTAGGGTTTTGGGTAGTGTTGTAGTGTTTGCGTAGTGTAGGGTCATGCTGGGGGTAGTGTTTTAGGGTTTAGGGTAGTGTTGTAGTGTTTGCGTAGTGTAGGGTCATGCTGGGGGTAGTGTTTTAGGGTTTAGGGTAGTGTTGTAGTGTTTGCGTAGTGTAGGGTCATGCTGGGGTGTAGTGTTTTAGGGTTTTGGGTAGTGCTGTAGTGTTTGCGTAGTGTAGGGTCATGCTGGGGGTAGTGTTTTAGGGTTTAGGGTAGTGTTGTAGTGTTTGCGTAGTGTAGGGTCATGCTGGGGGTAGTGTTTTAGGGTTTAGGGTTGTGTTGTAGTGTTTGCGTAGTGTAGGGTCATGCTGGGGGTAGTGTTTTAGGGTTTAGGGTTGTGTTGTAGTGTTTGTGTAGTGTAGGGTCATGCTGGGGGTAGTGTTTTAGGGTTTAGGGTAGTGTTTGCGTAGTGTAGGGTCATGCTGGGGTGTAGTGTTTTAGGGTTTTGGGTAGTGTTGTAGTGTTTGCGTAGTGTAGGGTCATGCTGGGGGTAGTGTTTTAGGGTTTAGGGTAGTGTTGTAGTGTTTGTGTAGTGTAGGGTCATGCTGGGGGTAGTGTTTTAGGGTTTAGGGTAGTGTTGTAGTGTTTGCATAGTGTAGGGTCATGCTGGGGGTAGTGTTTTAGGGTTTAGGGTTGTATTGTAGTGTTTGCGTAGTGTAGGGTCATGCTGGGGTAGTGTTTTAGGGTTTAGGGTTGTGTTGTAGTGTTTGTGTAGTGTAGGGTCATGCTGGGGGTAGTGTTTTAGGGTTTAGGGTAGTGTTGTAGTGTTTGCATAGTGTAGGGTCATGCTGGGGTGTAGTGTTTTAGGGTTTTGGGTAGTGTTGTAGTGTTTGCGTAGTGTAGGGTCATGCTGGGGGTAGTGTTTTAGGGTTTAGGGTAGTGTTGTAGTGTTTGTGTAGTGTAGGGTCATGCTGGGGGTAGTGTTTTAGGGTTTAGGGTAGTGTTGTACTGTTTGTGTAGTGTAGGGTCATGCTGCCCGGTGAGCTGCCCGGTTCGCGTACCGGGACGCGCCTCTACGGCGTAAAATCGCAAAAAAAAACATTTTTTATTTTTTGCCCCGCGGGGCACTTTAATATCCCCCTCATCAATCCTAGGGGGTCAGGAGTGGTCTACCTTGCCCCCTTTCCTTCATTTCCCCCTTTGTTTTTCACCACATCTTGTCTCTCGATCATACCGAGAGACAAGATGGCGGCCGCTCCGGACTGTTTAGAATGTTGACAGACACCGGAGAGCCAATCAGCTTCGCTTCGCGAAGTTCCGTTACGCGTCAGGTACGCGAACCGGGGCGCTAACCGGAGCGCTGTCACAGATATATATATATTTTTTTAAACGTTAATTTCTCAAAATCCACTGGAGCACATATATTGAGACATAGCAAAGGCACGTCGGGCAAACCATATCTACAATTTTGCCAAGTTTCATGTAAATCTATTCAGCCGTTCGAGCTAAAAGTGAGTCCAACCGCCCTATGGAAAAATGAATGGGAAAAACGTGTTTTGGGACCCCCCTTTTTTCTCGGCCCCCCCTTGACGAAACCCCCCCAAATTTTCAGGGGCTGCTCAGAAACAAAATGTGCCATTTTCCTTAAAATTTCAGCCAATTCCGTCCACAAACGCCAAAGTTATTAGACATAGAATTTTCAGAAATCCCACAGAGAAAAAATCCTAACTATATATACCCACTGGCTATCGCCAGTAGGTAATATACATATATAAACATATATAATCTGCATATCTATATAAATATAAATGCATGCATACATATACTTATATGCATACATATGCATGTTATTTACATGAAAGTCTTAAAAACACTAATAAAAGCAAAGCTAAAAAGCCACCTCATTACAAACAGAATGGCTTTAACTTAAACGAGGGCGAGATCTATTGCATTTTCAATGCTTGTTTACTTTGGTTCTATCAAGAAGGCATTCAGATGTGTCACACATTTGCCATAAATTCTGAATGTTAGCACTCTAGTTGCTCATTAGATCACTGTAGTAAAGCTAGTGCTCACCAGGGAAGTCTGCTGCTAATCATGGTTTGCAGCCATTTTCCCGCATTTTTTATCCCGCAGACTTTCAGTCCGCATACCATTATCCCGCAAGGTCATTGACCTCGCATACCATTATCCCGCATTTTTTCAAAACGCATGTGCATTTATCGCGCATGCCTTTACAAAGAATTACGTTTTAAAGGCATGTATGGTAAATGCATTTGCGTTGTGAAAACCACGATGACGAGAGAGGTAAGTGGGTTTGTATTAATTTTTTCGTGGGTTAGTGATTGTGTAGTGTAGTGTAGTGTTGTGTAGTGTAGTGTTGTGTTAGTGTAGTGTAGAGTTGTGGTGGTTGTTTAGTGTAGGGTCATGCTGGGGGTAGTGTTTTAGGGTTTAGGGTTGTGTTGTAGTGTTTGCGTAGTGTAGGGTCAAGCTGGGGGTAGTGTTTTAGGGTTTAGGGTAGTGTTGTAGTGTTTGCGTAGTGTAGGGTCATGCTGGGGGTAGTGTTTTAGGGTTTAGGGTTGTGTTGTAGTGTTTGCGTAGTGTAGGGTCATGCTGGGGCTAGTGTTTTAGGGTTTAGGGTAGTGTTGTAGTGTTTGCGTAGTGTAGGGTCATGCTGGGCATAGTGTTTTAGGGTTTAGGATAGTGTTGTAGTGTTTGCGTAGTGTAGGGTCATGCTGGGGGTAGTGTTTTAGGGTTTTGGGTAGTGTTGTAGTGTTTGCGTAGTGTAGGGTCATGCTGGGGTGTAGTATTTTAGGGTTTAGGGTAGTGTTGTAGTGTTTGCGTAGTGTAGGGTCATGCTGGGGGTAGTGTTTTAGGGTTTAGGGTAGTGTTGTAGTGTTTGCGTAGTGTAGGGTCATGCTGGGCATAGTGTTTTAGGGTTTAGGATAGTGTTGTAGTGTTTGCGTAGTGTAGGGTCATGCTGGGGGTAGTGTTTTAGGGTTTTGGGTAGTGTTGTAGTGTTTGCGTAGTGTAGGGTCATGCTGGGGTGTAGTATTTTAGGGTTTTGGGTAGTGTTGTAGTGTTTGCGTAGTGTAGGGTCATGCTGGGGGTAGTGTTTTAGGGTTTTGGGTAGTGTTGTAGTGTTTGCGTAGTGTAGGGTCATGCTGGGGTGTAGTGTTTTAGGGTTTTGGGTAGTGTTGTAGTGTTTGCGTAGTGTAGGGTCATGCTGGGGTGTAGTGTTCTAGGGTTTTGGGTAGTGCTGTAGTGTTTGCGTAGTGTAGGGTCATGCTGGGGGTAGTGTTTTAGGGTTTTGGGTAGTGTTGTAGTGTTTGCGTAGTGTAGGGTCATGCTGGGGGTAGTGTTTTAGGGTTTTGGGTAGTGTTGTAGTGTTTGCGTAGTGTAGGGTCATGCTGGGGGGTAGTGTTGTAGGGTTTTGGGTAGTGTTGTAGTGTTTGCGTAGTGTAGGGTCATGCTGGGGGTAGTGTTTTAGGGTTTTGGGTAGTGTTGTAGTGTTTGCGTAGTGTAGGGTCATGCTGGGGGTAGTGTTTTAGGGTTTAGGGTAGTGTTGAAGTGTTTGCGTAGTGTAGGGTCATGCTGGGGGTAGTGTTTTAGGGTTTAGGGTAGTGTTGTAGTGTTTGCGTAGTGTAGGGTCATGCTGGGGTGTAGTGTTTTAGGGTTTTGGGTAGTGCTGTAGTGTTTGCGTAGTGTAGGGTCATGCTGGGGGTAGTGTTTTAGGGTTTAGGGTAGTGTTGTAGTGTTTGCGTAGTGTAGGGTCATGCTGGGGGTAGTGTTTTAGGGTTTTGGGTAGTGTTGTAGTGTTTGCGTAGTGTAGGGTCATGCTGGGGTGTAGTGTTTAAGGGTTTTGGGTAGTGTTGTAGTGTTTGCGTAGTGTAGGGTCATGCTGGGGTGTAGTGTTCTAGGGTTTTGGGTAGTGTTGTAGTGTTTGCGTAGTGTAGGGTCATGCTGGGGTAGTGTTTTAGGGTTTTGGGTAGTGTTGTAGTGTTTGCGTAGTGTAGGGTCATGCTGGGGGTAGTGTTTTAGGGTTTTGGGTAGTGTTGTAGTGTTTGCGTAGTGTAGGGTCATGCTGGGGGGTAGTGTTTTAGGGTTTTGGGTAGTGTTGTAGTGTTTGCGTAGTGTAGGGTCATGCTGGGGGTAGTGTTTTAGGGTTTTGGGTAGTGTTGTAGTGTTTGCGTAGTGTAGGGTCATGCTGGGGGTAGTGTTTTAGGGTTTAGGGTAGTGTTGTAGTGTTTGTGTAGTGTAGGGTCATGCTGGGGGTAGTGTTTTAGGGTTTAGGGTAGTGTTGTAGTGTTTGCGTAGTGTAGGGTCATGCTGGGGTATAGTGTTTTAGGGTTTTGGGTAGTGCTGTAGTGTTTGCGTAGTGTAGGGTCATGCTGGGGGTAGTGTTTTAGGGTTTAGGGTAGTGTTGTAGTGTTTGCGTAGTGTAGGGTCATGCTGGGGGTAGTGTTTTAGGGTTTAGGGTTGTGTTGTAGTGTTTGCGTAGTGTAGGGTCATGCTGGGGGTAGTGTTTTAGGGTTTAGGGTTGTGTTGTAGTGTTTGTGTAGTGTAGGGTCATGCTGGGGGTAGTGTTTTAGGGTTTTGGGTAGTGTTGTAGTGTTTGCGTAGTGTAGGGTCATGCTGGGGTGTAGTGTTTTAGGGTTTTGGGTAGTGTTGTAGTGTTTGCGTAGTGTAGGGTCATGCTGGGGGTAGTGTTTTAGGGTTTAGGGTAGTGTTGTAGTGTTTGTGTAGTGTAGGGTCATGCTGGGGGTAGTGTTTTAGGGTTTAGGGTAGTGTTGTAGTGTTTGCATAGTGTAGGGTCATGCTGGGGGTAGTGTTTTAGGGTTTAGGGTTGTATTGTAGTGTTTGCGTAGTGTAGGGTCATGCTGGGGGTAGTGTTTTAGGGTTTAGGGTTGTGTTGTAGTGTTTGTGTAGTGTAGGGTCATGCTGGGGGTAGTGTTTTAGGGTTTAGGGTAGTGTTGTAGTGTTTGCATAGTGTAGGGTCATGCTGGGGTGTAGTGTTTTAGGGTTTTGGGTAGTGTTGTAGTGTTTGCGTAGTGTAGGGTCATGCTGGGGGTAGTGTTTTAGGGTTTAGGGTAGTGTTGTAGTGTTTGTGTAGTGTAGGGTCATGCTGGGGGTAGTGTTTTAGGGTTTAGGGTAGTGTTGTACTGTTTGTGTAGTGTAGGGTCATGCTGGGGGTAGTGTTTTAGGGTTTAGGGTAGTTTAGTTGTTTAGTGTATGCTAAAGGCATATTCGTTCTAAAAGTTTTCGGTATTTTAATTTTGCGGCCTAATAGTACATGCGGGATTTTTTTTGCGGACTGATGGTATGCGGAATTTCGTCATATATTCGCTAATCATACTTTCTATGGCAAAATGAACCCCCTCATTTTTTTCCTTTTTAAATTAAATGTTTTAAGAGTTACCACTTTATTCCAATCAAGATGGCTTCAGGTGTGCCATACCTTTGTAATAAGTAGGACTGTTAGCACTCTAGTTGTTCTTTAGAACACTCTGGGACATTCTGTCATTGGGCTATAGTTGGGCTACATCTGGCTGATATTTGGGCTACATTTGTTTTTTTTTGTCTCTGGTGGCCATCTTTGGGCTACATTGGGCTACATTGGGCTACATTGGGCTACATTTGGGCTCCAACATATATATAGCCCAATGTAGCCCAATATATATTTTTCAAAGTTAATTTTCGTAAAAACCACTGGAGCCTATATCTTGAGACATAGCAAAGGCACATCGGGCTACCAGTCCCTACAATTTTGCCAAGTTTGGTGTAAATCCATTCAGCCGTTCAGGCTAAAAGTGAGGCCAACCGCCCTATGGAAAATTGCATGGGAAAAACACTTTTTGGGACCCCCCTTTTTTCTCGGCCCCCCCTTAACGAAACCCCCCCAAATTTTCAGGGGCTGCTCAGAAACAAACAAAATGTTCAATTTTCCTGAAAATTTCAGCCAATTCTGTCCTCAAACGTCAAAGTTATTCGACATAGAATTTTCAAAAATCCCATAGGAAAAAAATCCTAACTATATATACCTACTGGCTATCGCCAGTAGGTAATATATATATATATATATATTACCTACTGGCGGTCGCCAGTAGGTATATATAGTTAGGATTTTTTCTCTATGGGATTTTTGAAAATTCTATGTCTAATAACTTTGGCGTTTGTGGACGGTATTGGCTGAAATTTTCAGGAAAATGGAACATTTTGTTTCTGAGCAGCCACTGAAAAGTTGAGGGGGGTTCGTCAAGGGGGGGCCGAGAAAAAAGGGGGGTCACAAAACGCGTTTTTCCCATGTTAATTTCCATAGGGCGGTTGGCCTCACTTTTAGCCCGAACGGCTGAATGGATTTGCACGAAACTTGGCAAAATTGTAGGGACTGTTAGCCCGATGTGCCTTTGCTAGGTCTCAAGATATGTGCTCCAGTGGATTTTGAGACATTAACGTTCAAAAAAAGATATATATCTGTAAGCGCGCTCCGGGCAGCCCCCCGGTTCGCGTACTTGACGCGTAACGGAACTTCGCGAAGCGAAGCTGATTGGCTCTCCGGTGTCTGTCAACATTCTAAACAGTCCGGAGCAGCCGCCATCTTGTCTCTCGGTAGGATCGAGAGACAAGAGGAGGCCAAAACAAAGGGGGAAATGACCATAAGGGGGCATAGTAGATCCTCCCTGACCCCCTAGGTTTGATGTGGAGGCTTTAAAAGGGCCCCGCGGGCCCAAAAAAAAATAAAAAATTTGTTTTTTTTGCGTGGGGAGCGCCCGGTACGCGCACCGGGAAGGGGTCCGGGGAGCGTACTATAAGGAAAAAAGAATGATAGACTATGATATTTTGAAATATTGTATGTTTATTGATTGTTCTTTTTGTTGTTTTTTTTATTTTTATTTAAATAGCAGTATTAATGATTATTAAATATAAATGTATTTTTGGAATTGTGCACAGTATACTATAAGTCTGACTTTACATTATAATCAATTTGGTACTAGTTTATGAATTACATATAAAAATTATTAAAGACTCAAACAATTTTTTAATATTAAATATAATTTTATTTTTCTGATTCTTTTTCAAAATTTAATAGAACGTCTAACATTTGACTGTCCGATATGTCCTCTTGTTGAGTGAACATAACTTCCCACATTTGACCGTCATCATAATGAAGTAAATAATCCACAGATTCTACACTTTGTAGAAGTTCATGGTCTCGTGATTCATTCATGAATTCCAAGTCAATGGGTTCAATTATTTCCTCATTATTCATGTCTAGGACAATTTCAAAGGAAACGTTCTGTTCTCCTTGCATTTTTGTGCTGAAATTTGAATAAAAAATAAATATATCAGTAGAGATAGGGCACTGTTGGGTTTAAGTTCAGACAGGTACTTTTGAGGCATGAAGTAGTACTATTAAAAAGTGCCTGTGAAAAAGCCTATGTAAATTCATAATTATACCACAGAAACCTAAATCAATCCATAATTATAATAAACAAGCCTTTCTCAATGTCTAACTCTTACAGAGGGATAGTATATAACTATCTGAAAATGTTTTCAAATTTATAAAATAATATCTTACCTTTTAAAAACAAGTTTAAGTTGTGAGTGAAAATGATCTTGCAATGTAGTTCAGGAAGTAGTAGTCAAAATGGCTGTGTTTCTCTCTCTTTTTTTATATATATTCAGGTACATAACCAATCAAATGTCAGGTAAAAAAAGTAGAAAATGAAAGTAACATTTTAATTGGTTGTCAATTCCAACACTTCTGATGTGTTTTGTGAAGTAATTTACCTCAGGGTATTTAGAGAGGTCTACAGGCTAAATGGCTAAATGGAATTCCAACCAAATTTGTGAAAATGGTAGGGATTGGTATGTAGTATGAGTTAATCTATATTTGGTGACATTGTCTCCAGGGTTTCTTCTGTAAATTACTTTCCCACCTTTTTTAATGGAGCGCTTCCCGGTGAGTGCCCCGGTACACGAACCGGCAGCGTTACGGGAGTCCACCATTTTGTGTTTCGGTCGAATTAAGATACAAGATGGAGGGCAAATAATGTTCAGAATGGGTAGAAGGGGGCACGGTAGACGTATCTTGACCCCCTAGGTTTTCTGAGGGTGGCTGAGGAGGCCCATATGTGCAAAAAACCCCATTTTTTAAAAAAATTTCGCGCGGTTAGCTTCCGGTGCGCGTACCGGGTAGCGCTCCGGGGAGCGTACTTTGTTGAAAATTAGTGAAAAAGGTTAGAGTAAAATAATAATTGTGAGTGATCAGATGTAGGGTAGCTCTGAGAAGAGCTTTTGGGTTTATGGTACATTTAGGTACTTATAAGTAGGTACCAATGCACAGTCTTAAATTCAAAATGAAAATTCTGTTCCCTTCATCTGAGAAGTGAACTCCATCTCCTCTGTAGATATCTTGCATGTAGTAACGCAAGTTATTGTTGTACATGGAGCCCATTCCATGGTCTCTCATGTAAGCTGAAACAGATTTGTTTACATGCTTCCTCGACTTCTCAATTTGTGGACAAAATTGGTTCGACCACCTCCATTTCTGTCTTTGGCATATATTTGAATATACCAAGGCAGTTTGAGGAAAAAGTGCCATCAATTGCTCAAAGGTGTCCTTTAAAAGCATTTCCAGACCTACCCCAGTCAAAGTGCCCAAGTCATTACCTCCACAGTGCAAAATTAACAGGTCAGGTTTAGGCAAATGCATAAAGGTTTTCACCAATGGTATCAATTGGTGACATTGTAATCCTCTGTGGCCAATCCACTTAATTTCCACATTTTGTAAATTGAGGTTAGGTAAATTTCTGTTATCAGCATACCTCTGAGCCAAGTAGATGTAACTATGTCCAACAATCCAGACAGAAAACATGGTGAGAGAAGGTTCTGCTGCAGTCAGATGAAGTGTGGCAATGAAATGGCAGTTGAAAAAATAAGAGTTTAAAATGAAAAAAACTGTGGAGTTTCTTAATTAAGGAAGCAGTAGCAGTGATTGGTGGATTTTGATTGCTGAAAACAGAAAGTTAGGGTGCATGGATGAGTTCTTTGAAAGATGTAATTTGAATGGTCAAGAAAAAATCATTTTATGAAAGATTGCACTGGATATGCAGGTGTACTGAGAGTTCAGAGTTCAATTGAAACATTGTTGTGTGAACTTGCAAACATCAGAGGTCTTTCAGGAGGTGGTTGCTATGCAAAAAAGGCAGAAAGGGCAGAGGGGGAAGGGTGTTGATTTGAAAAAAGTGAGGGAAGAGTTTTGATTGGGTGACATGAGAGATATGTGTGATGAATTACAGCTTTTCTGTGCTTTTTATGGCTGCAGACTCTGGAGTGCATACCTTTTTCTCTGCTAAAGACAAATTGGTGTGTTTCTGAGACTGTTTTGAAACTCATAAAGTATTTGCTAAGGTGAGAAAAGATTCATTCAATTTAGATAGAGAATAGTATGGTTTAGGGAGAAAATTATGAAGAAAGTTGTGTATTTAAAATGTTGCTTTGTGTCAAGTGTTTTACAAATAGATTTTGTTTCTTTGTGTTACATAGCCATGTTAAAAGTGACGCAAAAATAGTGCAAGGGTCTTACAAAAATGCTTTCATGTGTCTTAGGGTACTTTAACTCACTTCCCCATGAATGTATGAATATAATTGCTTTACAAGATGTGTTTAAAAACGTTTTTTGAAATCAACTAGGTTTCTTGATATGTACTGGTAGAGTTTCATAGGTTGCTTGGGGCATATTTTCAAGGCTTTTGAGTTCCTTTGATGTAATTTTTCCCATTTTATTTAAGACCTTTCCCCGTGGTGCAAGCTCCTTGTAAATATGCCCCCATTTGTGCTTGGTAAATTTAGATTTTAATTCTTTGACTAACATAGCCATGTTAAAAGTGACCCAAAAATGTTGCAAGGGCCTTAAAAAAACGCTTTCATGTGTCTTAGGCCATTTTAAGTCATTTCCCCTTGAATGTAGGTATATAATTGATTTAGATGATGTGTTTAAAAACGATTTATGAAAACAATTAGGTTTCTTGATATGTACTGCTAGAGCTTCATAGGTTGCTTGGGGCATATTTATAAGGCCTTTGAGTCTCTCTGATGTTATTTTTCCCATTTTAATTTAAGACCTTTCCCTGTGGTGCAAGGTCCTTGTAAATATGCCCCCATCTGTGCTTGGCAAATTTAGATCTTGATTATTTGACTTACATAGCCATGTTAAAAGTGATCTAAAAATGGAGCAAGGGCTTAAAAAACGCTTTCATGTGTCTTAGGGCATTTTAAGTCACTTCCCGATGAATGTAGGTATATAATTGATTTAGATGATGTGTTTTAAAACGTTTTTTGACATCAATTAGGTTTCTGGATATGTAGTGCTAGAGTTTCATAGGTTGCTTGGGGCATATTTATAAGGCATTTGAGTCTCTCTGATGTTATTTTTCCCATTTTAATTTAAGACCTTTCCCCGTGGTGCAAGGTCCTTGTAAATATGCCCCCATCTGTGCTTGGCAAATTTAGATTTTAATTCTTTGACTAACATAGCCATGTTAAAAGCGACCCAAAAATGGTGCAAGGGCCTTAAAAAAACGCTTTCATGTGTCTTAGGCCATTTTAAGTCATTTCCCCTTGAATGTAGGTATATAATTGATTTAGATGATGTGTTTAAAAACGTTTTTTGACATCAATTAGGTTTCTGGATATGTAGTGCTACAGTTTCATAGGTTGCTTGGGGTATATTTAAAAGGCATTTGAGTCCCTTTGATGTTATTTTTCCCATTTTAATTAAAGACATTTCCTCGTGGTGGAAGGTCCTTGTAAATACACCCTCATGTGTGCTTGGCAAATTTAGATTTTGATTATTTGACTTACATAGCCATGTTCCATACAGTTCTCACCTTCTGCGTAGTCTTTGATATGCTAGACTCCATCTGCACTATGAGATACCTAAGCAAAGGAAACACAGGTGATGTGATTGTGAAATGAGGAAAAGAAACTCCACATTTTTCAATTACATCACCTGTGTTTCCTAAGTTTACGAATGACATTGTGCAGATGAGGTTTAGGTCTGTCCACGGACACAGAAGTGGTCTGGCCTTGGTACAAGAGTGAAGTGGACATGACTTACTTCATTGGTAGGCCTTCACATGTATTATCTCCTCTGTACTGTTCAACAAGCGTAAATTTCATCTGCAACCCTGAGTAGGCCTCACCTTAAACAAACCTCTGGATAGGCCACACCTTATCGTCATCCTGAATCAATCATTTAAAATGTTAGGGACAGATTTATGATAGGTGTATGCCTCTTTTGCGTCACTGTGCGTCATTTTTGTGACGCAGCGGCGGTGCAAAAGATTTGCTATGTGGCGACATATTTACAACTTGATGCATCTAGGCAGATGTGTCATGCTGTAAAGTCCCGTGCCACATGAAACCGATGCAGCAGTGATGGAAAAGATGCACCATGTTGCAAGACAGGCCTCACTTCATCTCCAACAAGATAAGAAGCTGAATCTTCTGTAAATGTCAAAATTGTTGTATACACTGCTCAACTTATGTGTACTCTTTGATATGCTAGAGTCCATCTGCACTATGAGATACCTAAGCAAAGGAAACACAGGTGATGTGATTGTGAAATGAGGAAAAGAAACTCCACATTTTTCAATTACATCACCTGTGTTTCCTAAGTTTACGAATGACATTGTGCAGATGAGGTTTAGGTGTGTCCACGGACACAGAAGAGGTCTGGCCTTTGTTCAAGAGTGAAGTGGACTTGACTCACTTCATTGGTAGGCCTGCACATGTATTATCTCCTCTGTATTCTTCAACAACCCTAAATTTCATCTGCAACCCTGAGTAGGCCTCACCTCAAAAAAACCTCTGGATAGGCTACACCTTATAGTCATCCTGAATCAATCATTTAAAATGTTAGGGACAGATTTATGATAGGTGTATGCCTCTTTTGCGCCACTGTGCGTCACTTTTGTGATGCAGCGGCAGTGCAAAACATTTGCTATGTGGCGACATATTTACAACTTGATGCATCTAGGCAGATGTGTTATGCTGTAAAGTCCTGTGCCACATGAAACCTGCTTCAGGTTTCATATAGGTGTTTTGTTGCAGGGTGGGCATTCATTTGCATGAAAGCCCTGTAAAACTAACACAGTGAAATTTAGAAGATTTCACTGAGCCAGCTTTATAGCATTGCTGAATCAAATCCTTATGCCTGTTTGAAATAGCCTAAGGAGTGATGCACCATGCAATGTTTGGCTTCCTCCTGTGCATTGCAGTAGACATGTCGTGCTTATGACGTGATTCCTGCAATGTGCTGCTTTTGCGGCACAGATGCGTGACGCATCTGTGCTGTTTTTACTCAATGGTGCTCCACATTGTAAATGTGGCACACCATGGGTGGCAGAGCAGCGGTGCACATTAACTGGTGCATCCCTGGGGATGTGCCAGTTAACATAAATCTGCCCCTTTACATTTAAGTATGTGCAGGGGACACAGAGTCGGTGAGGCTTATCCAAGGTTAAGAAGAGATGAGTCCTGTTCACTGAAAACTTGGACATAGGCCTCACCTCCTCAGCATCGCTGGACATGGCTGAATAATAGCTGCAAAATGTTACTCTTGTTAAACAATTTTACCATTATAGTCTCTGAGATTTGTGTCTTACTCTGCAACATCTCATTGTTGTTCTCTTTTTTTAAAGATAACGACAACATCAAGCATGAGTGATAATGAGCAATCAGTTGATCTCGATCTTATCGTTGAACTTGTCATTGAAACGTCAGTGGAAGTAGATCCCTTAGATGATTTAAATCCTGAGGATGATGAAGAACATGATGAGGATGCCGATTTGTCAGAATTGTATGACATAGGGTGGGAAGCTGACCTGCTTGAGCCTATGGAACTATAAACATTTATTTTTAAAATTTAACGGAAATAAAAAGTAAAAATGAAAACCGTTTCATTTAAAATTAAACACAACTTCAAAAACAGGTTATGTGTAGTGTCTTTAATAAAATAGTATAATATGCTCATAAAATTAGATCAAATTCACATATAAAACAGCACAGGTAAAATGTAGAAGCATTCCATTTCTTTGCTACTATTTGTGAATACTAAATTTGCCTATGCACTAAAAATTATTCTATGTAAAAATGACAAGTAGTGTGTTAAGTTTTTGATGACTGTTATTGATTTAATGTTTGGTAATAGTGGTTAATAACATTTTTTATTATATTTTACCACAGATTCAACTACAGATCATTTCAAAATTAGAGAATGCCGTCTAAGGATAGAATCAGAAAGGCTACAAAACGTCAAAGACAGCAGGTTCATCAATTATTGCAGCAGTCCTCTACAATAAAAAATCGTCAAGTCACCAAGAAAGTACCGGGTAAGACAACGAAATCATTCCTTAGAAACATTTGTAGAAAAAAAAGTATTACTACAGAAAATGTTTCAGTCCAGAAAAAGAGAAGCAATTTAAACGGAAAGGAAAGGCCAATCAAAAATGTTACTGCTAGAGCAAGAGATAACTCTGTGCATGATAGTAGAAGGAAACAACAGTTTAGGGACATTCGTAAACGAATGTTCCGCAACAGGATAATTGGCAATTTGTTAAAAAATATTAAGAAAGGTCAACAGAAAGTGTTTTTTTATAAGAGAAAAAAAAAAGTTGAGAAAGTTATTGATCAGGCATTTGAAATTAAACGAAAGTTATTTATTTTGATAATCAATAGAATTAGGAAGCTAAACAAGGCAATTTATGATTTCAAAAGAAATAGTAGATGGAAGAGAATAGTTAATTGTAGTAATTTTTGTGAAGTTTTTCCCGGAGAATGGATGCATAGTTCAAGTTGTGAGGCATTTTTTAATGAGGAGAGTTATTTCCAGGATAATGATTTGGTGCATGCAGTTGACACCAGTGGTCGAGCTTATGAGGTGAAAGATGGTTGTCCAGTTGAAAAAGAAAAACTTGTGACAACAGAGACAGAAGAGGTGTTAGGTAATGAGGTTTTAGGAAGACGTCCTAAGGGTCCTGTGTACACCTGGAAGTGTAGTAGTATTTGCAGTGTACGACAGGATTCCATCAATTTGCTTTGTGATTTTGTACGGACATTTAATAAGAAAAGTTTGAAGCAGAAAATGATGTTGTTGCAAGAATTAGATCCTTGCAGAGTGAGAGAAGTGACAGGTTTGCATGGTCATTCACTGGCTTGTCTTTCCAGGAGAGTATGCCAGAGTGTTTTTCATCATTTCAGGATGCTAGCAGTGCATCATAATAAAGTGAAGAAACTAGTTAGAATGTTGTATTATGCTAAGAGTCCAGCAATTATGCTTAAACAATTATGCGCTGCTCTTTTGCATGGTTCTGAAATAGATGTGAAGAATATTTGTGAAGAAATTGAGCTTTGTTACTTTGGAAGTAAAGAGTAGAATGTTGAAATTGACCCAGAAGAAGAGGGTAATGTGGAAGATAGTGTACAGGTTTCCAGTACAGATAATTTTCAGAAGGAAATTGCCATGTTTCAGTTGAAATCAAGTGAGAGGCCTAATTTCACTTGTGTGTGTTGCCGACGCACTTAATATAAGAATCAGAGTAAGTTAGTGGATTTATATGCAAAAAGTGAAAGGGAAAATAATAGTGAATGGAAGGATTTCGCAACATACTTGATGGTAGAAAATTGTTTTGATTTGGGATTGGTCAACGTGTGTGTGCTTATTGTTGTAACAAATTAAATCAAAACCAGATGCCTGCTAGAGCGGTTCATAATAATCTGGAATTGGTTGAGATTCCTTCTGAATTGAAGGATTTAAATACTTATGAATCTATTTTGATTCAAAGTATCCATCCCTTTCAGGCTATTGTAAGAATGGAGCCAAAGACAGGGAAATTGCCTCCATCAGATTTACAGAGAGGATTAAAGGGAAGAGTTGTTTATTTGCCTCTAGATTTGAAGAAAAATATTAATACAATTGGAGTAGAAAAAGTGGAAGAGGAACCTCTGGTTATCTTAGTTAATGGGGTTCCGACAAAGAGTAAGAAAATATGGCAAGATTTAGTGGATGTTAGGAAAGTCAAAAAGGCAACATTGTATTTGAAAAAAAATAATAAGTACTATAAGAATGTATATGTTGCAGAAGAGGAAGTAAGTGAAGAAGAGGATAGCGATTTGTGTGCTGGTCAAATTGAGAAAGTAGAACCCTCTAAAAGTGAAGAAATATATGAACATTATAGTGTTCATCCTTTGCATTCCAAGGAAGTCATGGGGAATGCTATTGAGTTGTTTCAAATGAAACAAGCCAAAGGGAGTCCCATTAGTGTTTGGGAGGAAAGTTTGGAAGCTCGGTGTCTCCCACAGCTATTTCCAACAGGTCAAGGAGGAAGATATGATGAGCGACCTCATCAAATTCCTGCTTCTGAATACCGGACTTTACGATTGTATGCAGAAGATGCTAGGTTTCGACAATGCATTCCCTATTTGTTTCATCTCCTGTTTGAAAGCGATTTGTCTGGACTGTCATATGCAGTGAACCACATCTTGAAAAGTGGTATACAGATGCAAAACATCTCGGCAAGTGACTTTATGGATAAAGTCAATGTGCAAAACAGTATTTTGGATTCTCACCTGATTAATCTCATGGCGTGTCAGCGTGGTACTAATGAGTACTGGTACCGTGGTCATGGTGATTTAAAATGTATGCTGAGGAACTTAGGAACTCCCACATGGTTCCTCACTCTGAGCTGTGCCGAGTATGGCTGGGAAGACTTATTTGAATTTCTACGAGAGGCAAATGAAAACATTGAAAATATCGAATTCAAGACACCCGGAGAACTGTGCTCTTTGGATCCAGTGAATGTATGCAGGGACTTCAATCATAGATTTGAAGCTATGATGTCTTTCATCATGAATAAGAAGAATCCACCTCTTGGAGAGGTGTTGGATTTCTTCTGGAGAAAGGAGTACCAAGCAAGAGGTGCTCCTCATATACATATGCTGCTGTGGATCAAGGATGCACCTAAATTTGGAACAGATCCAGAAGACTTAGTGATGAGTTTCATACAACAGTATTCTACGTGTGCTGTTCCAAACGCAAAGGAGAAGAAAAGCCTAAGAGAACAAGTTCTACGTTTCCAAAGCCATCGTTGTGGAAAGTACTGTCGTCGTAAATTCAGAAACAAGGACAAGTTCTACACCAAATGTCGTTTCGGCTTTCCACGACCGGTGATTTCTAAAGGAAGAGTAAACAGTTTGATGTCTTCGCTGCGACATAATGTGATGAAGAAATCACCTAAAAACACATACAATTTGAAAAGGAACGAAGAGTCCAAGTACATCAACGACTACAACCCAGTGATTTTGTCCATGTGGAATGCTAACATGGATATACAGTTTGTAGCTGATAACTGTATGGCTGTGGCTCGGTATGTGACATCTTACATCAACAAAAAAGAAAAGACAGAATTGAAGGATATGTAGGAGGACATTTCCCATGAAAAGAGCCTCAGCAAGAAGTTGTACAGTTTCAGTCTGAAGATGTTGTCACATCGAGAAATCGGAGATTACGAATGTTCTGATCGGTTGTCTTCAGCAAGTCTCTATGCCAAATCCAGGAGTATCGATTGGGCGAGTCTTGGTCTTGCTGCAACGCGTAATCGAGTTCTGAAACCTGTGCGGGAAATTGAGTATTTGGCGGAAAAGGAGCCAAACAGTACCGATATTTTGAAGACCAACATGTTGGATACATATTATCCAAATCGAAGCAGTCACCTCGAGAATGTTTGTCTGTATGAGGTTCTACAAAATTACATATTCAAGAGGAACATCAAAGAAGATATTGATAAAGGAGTGTATGATGTAATTGGAAGTGAGGGATGTCTGGTCAAGCAAAGAAAATGCCACTTGGTAAACCATCGAAAATTGAGTGGCGAATCTCCTGAAAAAAGGAGTTTTTCTATTTAGCACTTTTGCAACTTTTCAAGCCTTGGCGTGCAGAAGAGGAACTGCTTGGAGGTTTCCTCTGTTACGAAGACTCTTTCACTGCCGCCAAGGAGACCATAGAATGTCCTGCTTTTCCCAAATATCTAGAAATGTTGAATGCGGAAATCGAGCAGGAAGCAACGATTGCAGCCGAGATTGCTAGAGACATTTCTCAGGACAGTCAGAGTTCTGTTTCATTGAGTCAGGATCCACTAGGAGGACCAGTTATCGAAAATGAAGCTGCCACTGCCATGAATGAAGTGGAAAGAGCCATGGCACATGCTCAGGAGGATGCGGTTAACTTAGAAGACTTGGAAAGACAACTCAACGTTGAGCAGAGGAAAATATATGACGAAATTACCAACCAAATTGATCATGGATTAAGTCATGAGAAGAAAGAGTGCTCATGTACGTCGTTGAAGCCTGTCCGACTGTACGTGAGTGGAGAAGCGGGAACTGGAAAAAGTTTCCTCATTAAAGCAATTTCATGTTATTTGCAGGAAAGGATTGAGTCATCGCTGTCTTGTGTTGTCACCGCTCCAACTGGACTGGCAGCACATAACATTAAAGGTATTACTTTGCATCGTCTACTGATGCTGCCAGTGGAGCATGATAACAAATTACAATACCACAAGTTATCTGGAGATGCTTGTTGTGAAGTTTCAAGAGTCTTGAAGAAAATGAAACTTCTTATCATTGACGAAGTAAGCATGGTTTCCAATGTCATGCTTGCCTTTGTGCATTTGAGAATGCAAGAAGTTCTTAAAACAGAGTATGATGTGATATTTGGTGGCAAACACATCATTGTTTTCGGTGATCTTCTGCAGCTGACACCAGTGAAAGGACAACCAGTGTTCAAAATGCTCACGCATGAAGATACCAGGAAGTGCCTAGGGAGCATTGGCAACGTCAATATATGGTTAAACTTCAATTATGCTGAACTGCATGAAAATATGCGTCAGGCAAAGGATGAAGATTACAAGAATATTCTACAAGATGTTAGAATTGGAAAAGTGACCGAGCATGGGAAAGAAGCTTTACATGCACAATTACTGTCAAATTTATATCCAGAACAAGACGTTGTGCCTGAGAATATTTTTCAGAAAATTACTGAGAAGAAATCTGGAATATGTTTGATGCCAACTCTTGCAGAATGTGCCATCTTCAACAACAAAATGTTGCATTTAGAAAACCAAGAGATTGTGAAACTGGAAGCTATTGACAGAGTAGAGCATATGGGATCAACAATTATTTTGTCTGAGAATTTGAAATCAAAATTGGATTCATTAGAGAAGACTATATCTAAAACTGCAGGTTTTGAAAAGACTCTGAATGTGTGCCTAAATTGTCGTATAATTTTAAAAAGGAATTTACATGTTGAAAGAGGTCTGGTAAATGGATCAATGGGTAATGTTGTTGAGTTTGTGAAATACAGAAATAGAGATGGAATTGAATTTAAAAAAAATTAAATTTGATGGCATTGAGGAAGTACAGCTAATTCGTCGTTGTTCTGCTAGGTTTTTGCTTGTAAAAGACTTACATGTTCGCCGTAAGCAGTTTCCTGTTTGCTTGGCATATGCGGTGACAATCCATAAATCGCAAGGTTTAAGTGTAGACAGTGCATTGGTGAATATTGGCAGTTCTGTGTTCAAGGAGGGTATGGCATATGTGGCATTGTCACGAGTTAGAACTTTATCGGGATTGTACTTGATTGAGTGTGATGTCACAAACATTTGTGCGGATCTAGATTGTGTTAAGGAATACAATAGGTTAAGAAGAGAGTATGCGCCACATTTGCCTCAATATCCTTTGTTTGAGAAACATGTGGTAGGCCGGAAACGAAGAAATGTGACCAATAGTAGGGAGGTTGTAGCAAAAAGACGAAAAGTCGATGAACCTGAAATTATAAGCAGAAAGAAAATGGATTCTGTTGAAGATGTTGTTGGTTTTCAATTTGAAAACAGTTCTGGTGTCAACTGCTATGCTAATGTAGTGGTTAATATTTTGTTTTCTTTAGAAAATGTAAAAGAAGAGATTGTGGTCAATTCGGATCAAAGATTTTGCAGTTTGTTAAATTCTGTGTTAGAGAAATGTAGCACTGATAGAACAAAAATAGAAAGTGTGTCTGAAATTCGAAATCTGTTAGACAGATGTTCAGGTCAAACACAATTCTCTCAAAATATTCAGCAAGATTGTCAGGAGTTTTTAATGTATATGCTTGATGTATTGCATGCTGAAGGTGTAGATGTAGATCACCTGTTTGGGCTTTCTTATCAATGGCAGCATGACTGCGAGAACTGTAGGGTATCAAGTACTACTAGTGTAGACTCAGAAAGATTTATATATTTAACTTTGCCAGACAGTAAATCAGTGTCCTTTAATAAGCTAGTAAAAGCAGCTGATCACAACATGGAGTGTAGCCAATGTAACTCTGAAACGTTGTCCACATTTCTTATACGAACATATGGCCAGTATGTCATTTTAATGTTCCAGCGATGTAGGCCTGATGGAACAAAATTGACAACTTTAATAAAAAATGTTGTTGCTTCGCAGTTGTCAATATCAGGAAGGACTTTTGTAACTGCAGCAATTATATATAATGACGGTCCTTCAATAACATCAGGACATTACACAGCTTATTTAAAGTCTAGAAATGGCTGGTCATTCTGCAACGATTCTGTTTTAACTTTCAAAAAAAAATTGCCGTATGACCTTAAAAATTCTTACCTGGTGTTTTTAAAACCAAAATTTTAGAGAAGGAATCTCGGGATTTGCTCTGAGAAATTTCAAGAGGTTCTAATGGCTCCTACACGATTTGGCCTTGAGGATAAGTGTAGTACAGAGTCAAAAGTTATTTTTGAGTTTTAAATAGTTCCTGGAAAAAAAGAAGATTTTCTTACAGAAAGTGGTGGGCACAGATTAGTTGAAGGACAACAGAGTATTTCCCAAAGCAAACGGTGTTCTTACCATAACACTTGACGTCATAGAAAAATAACTGCACTTTGAATGAGTTCAGAAAAACTGTTTCTTTTTATAAGCTAATTCAAGCAGCCAATCAAAACATGGAATAGAGGTAATGTAAGTCTGCAATGCTGTCTAGATTATTGGTCCAAAGTTTTGATTATAATGTCATTTTAAAAATCCAACTATATAAACCTGATGAAAGTAAGTCTTCAACTTTAATTACAAATGTTGTGGCTACACAGTCGTTGATTTTAGGAAGAACATTTGTAACTGCAGCTATTATATGACATGATGGTCCTTTGACAAGATCCGCTTATTACACAGCTTATTGAAAATGTAAAAAAATTTGCTGTTTCGGAAATGATTCCCATTTGACTACGATACAATGTTGCCTTTTTACTTAAAAATATTCTTACTTTCTGTTTTCAGAAAAGAGAATTTAGGGTAGGTAACTGGCGTATAATGATTCTAGGGGTTGATATAATTTTATCTACTGTTTTATATTGCTTTGTGATTAAAAGTGATGTAGAGAATTAAATAATTGTAGTAGTCATAGACGTAGTGTAAGTCTGCTTCATAGTAAGCAGTATTAGTGTCATAGGAAATGTAGAACATGAGTGAGCAAGAAGGGTAAGATATTACTAGTCAAGGATTGTGAAAGTGATCGTGAACGTTTTCTTTCTGAAAGTTGCGGAAATACAAAATGACGGGATTTGCTTACAAGAATTCCAAGAGATATAAATGGCTCTTACACGATTTGGCCTTGTGGAAACGTGCGGTAGAGAGCGAGAAGTCATTTTTTGTATGTAACATATTTGTCAAAATGATGGAGCTTTTCTTTCAGAAAGTGGCGGGCAGAAAATAATAGCAGCACAACAGAGTATAAGCTGTTCATAGGACATTCCTCAACGTCATGGAAAGTAAGTTACTTTTGAGGAGTTCTAATTTCTGATTGGATATATTATACGGGTTTTTTAAACACAATCATTTTGATTGTGTTTTTTTTTCCCCGCTGTTATATGATGAATACTTTCAAGTCACTGTTTTTAGTGAAATTTGATAAATTCTGAGAACAGCAAAAATAAACCATTTAACATGTATAATTAATTCTGTACTTTTTGTATTTATGATATACATTTAGAACTGTGTAGTAGGCATGGAGAAGCTGAGGCTTCTGTAAGTGTCAAAGTTGTTGCATACAGTGCTCACATTCTACGTAGTCTTTCATATGATAGACTACATCTGCACAATGAGATACCTAAGCAAAGGAAACACAGGTGATGTGATTGTGGAATGAGCTAAAAAAATTGCACGTTTTTCAAATACATTACCTGTGTTTCCTAACATTACACATCACATTGTGTAGATAAGGTTTAGGCCTGTTCCAGGAGACAGAAGAGGTCTGACATTTTTTCAAGAGTGCAGTGCACATGACTCACTTCGTTGGTAGGCCTGCACATGTATTATCTCCTCTGTAGTCTTCAACAAGCCTAAATTTCATCTGCAATCCTGAGTAAGCCTCACCTCAAACAAACCTCTGGATAGGACACACCTTATTGGCATCCTGAAACAATCGTTTAAAATGTTAGGGACAGTTTTATGATGGCTGTGCACCTCTTTTGCGCTGTCATTGCGTCACTTTTATGAGACAGCAGCAGAGCAAAATATGCACCATGTTGCAAGATAGGCCTCACTTCATCTCCAGCAAGATACTGTCAGTTTAAAATGTATATAATTAGGACTGTGTAGGGGGCATGCAGAAGCTGAGGCTTCAGTAAGTGTCAAAGTTGTTGCATGCAGTGCTGCACTTCTGCGTACTCTTTCATATGGTGGACTACATCTGCACAATGAGATACCTAACCAAAGGAAACACAAGTGATGTGATTGTGAAATGAGCAAAATAAATTGCACGTTTTTCAAATACATTACCTGTGTTTCCTAACATTACGAATCACATTGTGTAGATAAGGTTTAGGCCTGTTCCAGGAGACAGAAGAGGTCTGACATTTGTTGAAGAGTGCAGTGCACACGACTCACTTCGTTGGTAGGCCTGCACATGTATTATCTCCTCTGTAGTCTTCAACAAGCCTAAATTTCATCTGCAACCCTGAGTAAGCCTCACCTCAAACAAACCTCTGGATAGGACACACCTTATTGGCATCCTGAAACAATCATTTAAAATGTTAGGGACAGTTTTATGATGGCTGTGCACCTCTTTTGCGCTGTCATTGCGTCACTTTTGTGAGACAGCAGCAGTGCAAAAGATGCACCATGTTGCAAGATAGGCCTCACTTCATCTCCAGCAAGATACTGTCAGTTTAAAATGTATATAATTAGGACTGTGTAGGGGGCATGCAGAAGCTGAGGCTTCAGTAAGTGTCAAAGTTGTTGCATGCAGTGCTGCACTTCTGCGTACTCTTTCATATGGTGGACTACATCTGCACAATGAGATACCTAACCAAAGGAAACACAAGTGATGTGATTGTGAAATGAGCAAAAGAAATTGCACGTTTTTCAAATACATTACCTGTGTTTCCTAACATTACGAATCACATTGTGCAGATGAAGTTTAGGCCTGTTCCAGGAGACAGAAGAGGTCTGACATTTGTTCAAGAGTGCAGTGTACACGACTCACTTGGTTGGTAGGCCTGCACATGTATTATCTCCTCTGTAGTCTTCAACAAGCTGAAATTTCATCTGCAACCCTGAGTAAGCCTCACCTCAAACAAACCTCTGGATAGGACACACCTTATTGGCATCCTGAAACAATCGTTTAAAATGTTAGGGACAGTTTTATGATGGCTGTGCACCTCTTTTGCGCTGCCATTGCATCACTTTTGTGACACAGCAGCAGTGCAAAAGACGCACCATGTTGCAAGATAGGCCTCACTTCATCTGCATCAAGATACTGTTAGTTTAAAATGTATATCTTTAGGACTGTGTAGGGGGCCTGGAGAAGCAGAGGCTTCTGTAAGTGTCAAAGTTGTTGAAAAACTGTTTGTCCTTCAATCTTTTCCCTTGTCTTTTCTAATTTTTAAATACATGTTTTAATATTTTTCAAATGTTTGTTCTCTCTTTCACAGATTGAAAGTATAAAAATAACAAGTGACTAAGTTAACGACAATTATAAGGTAAATGTTTTGTACTCTTTTCATTACATTTCTATCACATTTAACTACTATTAGTTCCACTGCTTCATTTCTTTAACCCTCACTTTCCTGCCTTTGCTACTTCCCTCATTCCTTTCTCTATTACTTACTTACTCTACTCCTTCCACTCCTTTTCTCAGTCCCTCTCTTCTCATAGTTCCTCACTCTTGTTCACTCACTCCGTCTCAATTACTCTTAGTTTCTCTGACTGATCACTCTTTCACTACTTGTTCATTATGCTTTCTCTGTGTAGTTGAAGCACACTAAGGGGCATATTATGAACACAGCCAATAAAATTATTGCTGTTTTTATCGCCAGAAAACTGCTGCAAAAGCGGTTTTAGCGGCAGTTTTCTGCCGCAAAAGCGGCTTTAGCGACACATTTCTGCCGATAAAAGCTGCAAAACTTTTATTGCCTATGTTGGTAATATACCCCTATGTTATTTACATTTCTTTGCTGTTTCAATTATTCCTTTTCTGTTACTTCTTCTTTTCTGCTTTCTGTTTTTTCTCTCTGTTATTCCACATGTTTTAATCTTATTTTGAACATTCACTCATATTCTCTAAGAAACTCTTCTTTGTTATTCTTCTACTCTCCTTTTTTTCTTTCACTTCCTTATCTATTTTGTTTTTCACAATTATACCCTCTTCCATCTTTTCTTCGGTAAATAGATCTATTAAACAGTATCTCTGGTTTAGTCCCTAAAGCTGTCTTTCTTTTAACATTACTCTCTGTTTACTTCCCTTATACTTACTCTTCTTTTTAAAAAAAAATAAATTTTTTGGTTCGCTCCCGGTTCGCGTACCGGGGAGCGAACCGGGAAGCGAACAAAAAGAAATAGAGGTTGCCAGAGTGCTAAACATTCTAGCAATTTTTTTATAAAGGGGAGGTAGTTCTGAAAATTACTTTTTTTTTAATGTTTTTGTTGTTTTATATATTTTTTTTATTTTTCTGAACATTTTTTGTTTTTTTTGTATTTTTTGAACAAGTTTATGTTTTTTTTGGTTTTTTTGGGGGGAAACAACGAAAAACAGGCATTAGAAAGGGCTCAACAGGAGCAAAATTTTTTTTTATTTTTTGGGGCGTTTTGAGCACTTGTGGTTTTCATATGCTCTGTTTATCAAATTAATACTCATATTGGCACATGAGAGTAGGTTACCACAATAAATACACACTATCTTCATGTGCACAAAATTTTCTTGAATGTTTGGCACTGTTTCCCGTGCCTCTGGCCCCGACAGAGTTACCTGTGCCGATGTCCTGGCCACAGGAGTTGGTGGGTTGTCTTGGAGGTCACGCATCTCTGCCCTGCTGTAATTCAGTGGATGCCACCTCTGCATATGACGATGCATAGTATAGTTGCCGTAACTATACTTCTTATCTGTGCCTCTAGATAAATCTTCTTTGCATATGAGGCATGTCACATAGCGAGCATTCACTTTTTTTTGTCCTTGAGGAAAAGAAAAAAACTGCCAAATAAAACTATTTTTGTGGTGAGATATCCGGGGCTCCTCACGTAAAAACTGTCTTGGCTGTACTTCCTCTTCCTCTTCTTCGTCCTCTTCCTCCTCTGTGTTGGGAAGGAACTGTGGAGGTGGTCCTCTATTACTTGGTGGTGGTGGTGGTGGTGGGGGTGCATTAGCTGCAGCTACTACTGAAGCCATTTTCTACTCAGCAAAATAGGTCTTCCTTTCACAAAGTTGAAAGTCAGAGTGAGAAAAAAGGTGGGGGCTTTCATCATTTTGGAAAAAAAATAGTTCTAAACCAATGAAAAGTGTTATTTTTAGGTCACATGACCTAGCCTTACATCATTAGGAAACCAAAAGTGAAATGAACCAATGAAAAGTTTTATTAACAAGTCACATGACCTGTTACGCTTATGTTACGCGCTGCGGGCTGCGCCCCGGATCGCTTCCGGGGAGCTGCGCTTCGCGCCTCGGTTCGCGCTCCGGAGCACTTCCGGGTGCGCTAACGCGGCGCGTCATAAGACGCATTACGCGGCAACGCGATACGTCGCGCTTACGCGACGCGCCTCGGATCGCTTCCGGGGAGCTGCGCTTCGCGCCTCGGTTCCCGTACCGGAGCACTTCCGGGTGCGCTAACGCGGCGCGTCATAAGACGCATTACGCGACAACGCGATACGTCGCGCTTCCGCGACGCGTCACGATCTTGATTTTTACCGCGGCAGTTGCGCAAACAGAACGTTTACCGGTTCGCGTACCGAGTCGCGGCACCAAATTGAGCTAACGGGAAGCTACCCAGTTCGCGAACCGGGAGCGAACCAAAACATAATAATAAAAAAAATTATTAATAAACATATAAAATATATTTTTTGATTTAAAGAAGAATACATTTTACAGCTATAGATATTAGCTATTAAAAAACCAATGAAATTCACTGAAAAAACCATAGGTTATAGACCATATATAGTTAGGAATTAGCATTTACAAAACCTTGAAAATTCACTGAAAAAACCATAGGTTATAGACCATATATAGTTAGGAATTAGCATTTAAAAAACCTTTTTTTACTCACACAAAACCATTGAAATTCCATATATAGTTAGTTGTACTAACTATATATCGCGCACCCGCAATCCACTGCTGATCATGTCACATATTACATCATTCATGACATGGTCAGTGACATCACTGATGACATCACTGATGACATCTCAAATGACATCACTGATGACATCACTGATGACATCTCAAATGACATCATTGATGATATCACTGATGACATCACTGATGACATCATTGATGACATCGCAAATGACATCACCGATGACATCACTGATGACATCACTGATCACATCTCAAAAGACATCACTGATGAGATCACTGATGACATTATTCATGTGATAATACGATGAATCTCTTCAGACTCTAATAAAAACTTAGATACACTCAGTGTAAACAGACACTCACAGACTGTCACTCATCCATGGAGTTACTCACACACCTAGTCAGTCATGCAAAGAATCAATCACACCTCCATTTCCTCAACTATACAGTTATACACACCTTACTTATTCAAACATATACTAACACATATTTACTCTCTTATACAATCCCTGATACAAGTTCACAATGATCCATACAGCCACTCACACATTCACTGGCTCTTATGCACAGTTATTTATATATGTCAACTCTCACATGTACTGTGTTTTACATATGTACTTACTTTGACATGTAGCAGTGAGATATCCATTCACTCACCAATGCACTCAGTCAACCGCCCATACAGCTGTTTCCACATGCACTTTTGAACCCATACATCTAGTGAATCAACTGCTCACACATCTATGCACAGAGTCATACACCTCCCAGCCACCCACACACACACTTAGTCTCCCATACAAATACTTGGGCAACCAATCAATAACCCATATAGTTACTCATATAGCTACTGATCAACACATGCAGCAGTTTACAGAACAACAGACATAATGATGCACACATTAAGACAGTTTAGTCACTAACCCATGCGCTCAGTGACACACATTTAATCACTCACTCATACAGTCAGTCATGCACCTACTGAATCCTTCATCCAGACACTTATACATCCACTCATTCTTCAATATGTAAGACATATTTTAACTTTACAGAAACATACAGTCACTGGATGTTGTCATCAGTGATGTCATCAGTGATGTCATTTGAGATGTCATCAGTGATGTCATCAGTGATGTCACTGACCATGTCATGAATGATGTAATATGTGACATGATCAGCAGTGGATTGCGGGTGCGCGATATATAGTTAGTACAACTAACTATATATGGAATTTCAATGGTTTTGTGTGAGTAAAAAAAGGTTTTTTAAATGCTAATTCCTAACTATATATGGTTTATAACCTATGGTTTTTTCAGTGAATTTTCAAGGTTTTGTAATTGCTAATTCCTAACTATATATGGTCTATAACCTATGGTTTTTTCAGTGAATATATATTACCTACTGGCGGTCGCCAGTAGGTATATATAGTTAGGATTTTTTCTCTATGGGATTTTTGAAAATTCTATGTCTAATAACTTTGGCGTTTGTGGACGGAATTGGCTGAAATTTTCAGGAAAATGGAACGTTTTGTTTCTGAGCAGCCCCTGAAAATTTGGGGGGGGGTTCGTCAAGGGGGGGCCGAGAAAAAAGGGGGGTCCCAAAACGCGTTTTTCCAATGTTAATTTCCATAGGGCGGTTGGCCTCACTTTTAGCCCGAACGGCTGAATGGATTTGCACGAAACTTGGCAAAATTGTAGGGACTGTTAGCCCGATGTGCCTTTGCTAGGTCTCAATATATGTGCTCCAGTGGATTTTGAGAAATTAAGGTTAAAAAAAAGATATATATCTGTGACAGCTTCCCGGGTAGCGCTCCGGTTCGCGTACTTGACGCGTAACGGAACTTCGCGAAGCGAAGCTGATTGGCTCTCCGGTGACTGTCAACATTCTAAACAGTCCGGAGCGGCCGCCATCTTGTCTCTCGGTAGGATCGAGAGACAAGAGGAGGCCAAAACAAAGGCGAAAATGACCATAAGGGGGCATAGTAGATCCTCCCTGACCCCCTAGGTTTGATGTGGAGGCTTTAAAAGGGCCCCGCGGGGCAACAAAAAAAAAATTGTTTTTTTTGCGTGGATAGCGCCCGGTTCGCGAACCGGGGAGCGTACTATAAGGAAAAAAGAATGATAGACTTTTCAAATACTGTATGTTAATTGATTGTTGGTTTTGTTGATTATTTTTTTATTTCTTTATTTTTTAAGCAATTATTTATTATTGTGATTGTGTTTCAAAATTTAATAAAATGTCTAACATTTCACTGTCTGAAATGTCGTTATTTTCATTGAACATAGCTTGTAATGTTTGAGTGTGTAAAATGTCCTCATTTTCAAGGAGGACATCTACTGCTTGCACACATTGCAGTAGTTCTTGGTCCCAAGTTTCATCCATAAATTCTATATAATTTGGATCAATTATTTCTTGGTTGGTCTCTTGCAGGACAATTTCAAATGAAATTTTCTGTTTGCCTTCCATTTTGTCTGAAATTTGGATAAAAAATATATTAGTAGAGATAGGGCACTGTTGGGATTAATTTTAGATAGGCAGTTTTTAACAGTGAATTTATCTTTGGGCAGTGTATAGAATCAGAGTGGAAGTAGGAATATAAAAAAGTGTATGTGATTTAACGTAAGTAAATTCATAATTATACAAGAGAAACCTAACTCCATCCATAACTATAACAGAGAAGTCTATCTAAATCTATAACTACTACAGAGGGATAGTATATAACTATCAGAAAAAGTTTACCATATTAACTTATAGTGCACAATATACTTCAGTTTTTAAAATAACAACTTACCTTTACAAAGAAGTTGAAGTGATTAGTGAAAATCCTATTGAAATGTACACCAGGAAGTAGTAGTCAAAATGGCTGTGTTTCTCTCTCTTTTTTTTATATATATTCAGGTACATCACCAATCAAATGTCAGGTAAAAAAAGTAGAAAATGAAAGTAACATTTTAATTGGTTGTCAATTCCAACACTTCAGATGTGTTTTGTGAAGTAATTTACCTCAGGGTATTTAGAGAGGTCTACAGGCTAAATGGCTAAATGGAATTTCAACCAAATTTGTGAAAATGGTAGGGATTGGTATGTAGTATGAGCAAATCTATATTTGGTGAAAGTGTCTCAAGTGTTTCTTCTGTAAATTACTTTCCCACCTTTTTTAATGGAGCGCTTCCCGGGGAGCGCCCCGGTACGCGAACTGGCGAGCGCCCCGGTACGCGAACCAGCAGCATTACGGGAGTCCACCATTTTGTGTTTCAGTCGAATTAAGATACAAGATGGAGGGCAAATAATGTTCAGAATGGGTAGAAGGGGGTACGGTAGACGTATCTTGACCCCCTAGGTTTTCTGAGGGTGGCTGAGGAGCCCATATGTGCGGGAAAAAAACATTTTTTGAAGAAATTTTGCGTACCGGGTAGCGCTCCGGGGAGCGTACTTTGTTGAAAATTAGTGAAAAAAGTTAGAGTAAAATAATAATTGTGAGTGGTCAGATGTAGGGTAGCTCTGAGAAGAGCTTTTGGGTTTATGGTACATTTAGGTACTTATAAGTAGGTACCAATGCACAGTCTTAAATTCAGAATGAAAACTCTGTTCCCTTCATCTGAGAAGTGAACTCCATCTCCTCTGTAGATATCTTGCATGTAGTAACGCAAGTTATTGTTGTACATGGAGCCCATTCCATGGTCTCTCATGTAAGCTGAAACAGATTTGTTTACATGCTTCCTCGACTTCTCAATTTGTGGACAAAATTGGTTCGACCACCTCCATTTCTGTCTTTGGCATATATTTGAATATACCAAGGCAGTTTGAGGAAAAAGTGCCATCAATTGCTCAAAGGTGTCCTTTAAAAGCATTTCCAGACCTACCCCAGTCAAAGTGCCCAAATCATTACCTCCACAGTGCACAATTAACAGGTCAGGTTTTGGCAAATGCATAAAGGTTTTCACCAATGGTATCAATTGGTGACATTTTAATCCTCTGTGGCCAAACCACTTAATTTCCACATCTTGTAAATTGAGGTTAGGTAAATTTCTGTTATCAGCATACCTCTGAGCCCAGTAGATGTAACTATGTCCAACAATCCATACAGAAAACATGGTGAGAGAAGGTTCTGCTGCAGTCAGATGAAGTGTGGCAATGAAAGGGCAGTTGAAAAAATAAGAGTTTAAAATGAAAAAAACTGTGGAGTTTCTGTGTTAATGAAGCAGTAACAGTGATTGGTGGATTTTGATTGCTGAAAACAGAAAGTTAGGGTGCATGGATGAGTTCTTTGAAAGATGTATTTTGAATGGTCAATAAAAAATCATTAAATGAAAGATTGCACTGGATATGCAGGTGCACTGAGAGTTCAGAGTTCAATTGAAACATTGTTGTGTGAACTTGCAAACACCAGAGGTCTTCCAGGAGGTGGTTGCTATGCAAAAAAAGGCAGAGAGGGCAGAGGGGGGAAGGGTTTTGATTTGAAAAAAGTGAGGGAAGAGTTTTGATTGGGTGACATGAGAGATATGTGTGATGAATTACAGCATTTCTGTGCTTTCTATAGCTGCAGCCTCTGGAGTGCATACCCTTTGTTCTGCTGAAGACAAATTGGTGTATTTCTGAGACTGTTTTGAAACTCATAAAGTATTTGCTAAGGTGAGAAAAGATTTATTTAATTTAGATAGAGAATAGTGTGCTTTAAGGAGAAAATTATGAAGAAAGTTGTGTTTTTAAAATGTTGCTTTGTCTCAAGTGTTTTACAAATAGATTTTGTTTCTTTGAGAAATTGTAATTGGAGAAAATGTGAAGTATTAGTACTGACAGGGTGTTTTTGTGCATAGGAGCTGTGCAGTGTTTTCAAATTATGACTTGAAAATCGTTTTTGAGGAAAAGGAATGCTTTTAAAATTTATGACAAGGAAATAATGGTGTCTGCTTCTTTATAAGGCATTTGAGTGTCTCTGATGTTATTTTTCCCATTTTAATTTAAGACCTTTCTCTGTGGGGCAAGTTCCTTGTAAATATGCTCCCACCTGTGCTTGGCAAATTTAGATTTTGATTCTTTGAGTTACATAGCCATGTTAAAAGTGACCCAAAAATGCAGCAACGGCAATCAAATAACGCTTTCATGTGTCTTAAGGACATTTTAAGTCATTTCCCCATGTGCAGTGTTTTCAAATTATGACTTGAAAATCGTTTTTGAGGAAAAGGAATGCTTTTAAAATGTATGACAAGGAAATAATGGTGTCTGCTTCTTTATAAGGCATTTGAGTGTCTCTGATGTTATTTTTCCCATTTTAAGTTAAAAGACCTTTCTCCGTGGGGAAAGTTCCTTGTAAATATGCTCCCACCTGTGCTTGGCAAATTTAGATTTTGATTCTTTGAGTTACATAGCCATGTTAAAAGTGACCCAAAAATGCTGCAAAGGCTTTAAAAAAACGCTTTCATGTGTCTTAAGGACATTTTAAGTCATTTCCCCATGAATGTAGGTATACAATTGATTTATATGTTGTGTTTAAAAACGTTTTTTGAAATCAATTACATTTCTGGATATGTACTGCTAGAGCTTCATAGGTTGTTTGGGGCATATTTATAAGGCATTTGAGTGTCTCTGATGTTATTTTTCCCATTTTAATTCAAAAGACCTTTCCCCGTGGTGCAAATTCCTTGTAAATATGCTCGCACCTGTGCTTGGCAAATTTAGATTTTGATTCTTTGAGTTACATAGCCATGTTAAAAGTGACCCAAAAATGGTGCAAGGGCAATCAAAAAACACTTTCATGTGTCTTAAGGACATTTTAAGTCATTTCCCCATGAATGTAGGTATACAATTGATTTATATGTTGTGTTTAAAAACGTTTTTTGAAATCAATTACATTTCTGGATATGTACTGCTAGAGCTTCATAGGTTGTTTGGGGCATATTTATAAGGCATTTGAGTGTCTCTGATGTTATTTTTCCCATTTTAATTTAAGACCTTTCCCCGTGGTGCAAATTCCTTGTAAATATGCTCGCACCTGTGCTTGGCAAATTTAGATTTTGATTCTTTGAGTTACATAGCCATGTTAAAAGTGACCCAAAAATGCTGCAAAGGCTTTAAAAAACACTTCCATCACCTGTGTTTCCTAAGTTTACGAATTACATTGTGCAGATGAAGTTTAGGTCTGTCCACGGACACAAAAGAGGTCTGGCCTTTGTTCAAGAGTGAAGTGGACATGACTTACTTCATTGGTAGGCTTTCACATGTATTATCTCCTCTGTATTCTTCAACAAGCGTAAATTTGATCTGCAACCCTGAGTAGGCCTCACCTTAAACAAACCTCTGGAGAGGCCACACCTTATCGTCATCCTGAATTAATCATTTAAAATGTTAGGGACAGATTTATGATAGGTGTATGCCTCTTTTGCGCCACTGTGCGTCACTTTTATGACGCAGTGGCGGTGCACAAGATTTGCTATGAGGCGACAAAATTACAAATTGATACATCTAGGCAGATGTGTCATGCTGTAAAAAACCCGTGCCACATGAAACCGATGCAGCAGTGATGCGAAAGATGCACCATGTTGCATGACAGGCCTCACTTCATCTCCAACAAGATAAGAAGCTGAGTCTTCTGTAAATGTCAAAATTGTTGTATACACTGCTCAACTTCTGTGTACTCTTTGATATGCTAGACTCCATCTGCACTATGAGATACCTAAGTAAAGGAAACACAGGTGATGTGATTGTGAAATGAGGAAAAGAAACTCCACATTTTTCAATGACATCACCTGTGTTTCCTAAGTTTACGAATGACATTGTGCAGATGAAGTTTAGGTCTGTCCACGGACACAGAAGAGGTCTGGCCTTTGTTCAAGAGTGAAGTGGACATGACTTACTTCATTGGTAGGCCTTCACATGTATTATCTCCTGTGTATTCTTCAACAAGCGTAAATTTGATCTGCAACCCTGAGTAGGCCTCACCTTAAACAAACCTCTGGAGAGGCCACACCTTATCGTCATCCTGAATTAATCATTTCAAATGTTAGGGACAGATTTATGATAGGTGTATGCCTCTTTTGCGCTACTGTGCGTCACTTTTGTGACGCAGTGGCGGTGGAAAAGATTTGCTATGAGGTGACAAAATTACAAATTGATGCATCTAGGCAGATACATCAAGCTGTAAAAAACCCGTGCCACATGAAACCGATGCAGCAGTGATGCAAAAGATGCACCATGTTGCAAGATAGGCCTCACTTCATCTGCATCAAGATACTGTTAGTTTAAAATGTGTATTTTTAGGACTGTGTAGGGGCATGGAGAAGCAGAGGCTTCTGTAAGTGTCAAAGTTGTTGAAAAACTGTTTGTCCTTCAATCTTTTCCCTTGTCTTTTCTAATTTTTAAAAACATGTTTTAATATTTTTCAAATGTTTGTTCTCTCTTTCACAGATTGAAAGTATAAAAATAACAAGTGACTAACTTAACGACAATTATAAGGTAAATGTTTTGTACTCTTTTCGTTACATTTCTATCACATTCACCTACTATTAGTTCCACAGCTTCATTTCTTTAACCCTCAGTTTCCTGCCTTTGCTACTTCCCTCATTCCTTTCTCTATTACCTACTTACTCTACTCCTTCCACTCCTTTTCTCAGTCCCTCTCTTCTCATAGTTCCTCACTCTTGTTCACTCACTCCATCTCTATTACTCTTAGTGTCTTTGACTGATCACTCTTTCACTACTTGTTCATTATGCTTTTTCTGTGTAGTTGAAGCACACTAAGGGGCATATTATGAACACAGCCAATAAAATTATTGCGGTTTTTATCAGCAGAAAACTGCTGCAAAAGTGGTTTTAGCGGCAGTTTTCTGCCGCAAAAGCGGCTTTAGCGACACATTTCTGCGCGATAAAAGCTGCAAAACTTTTATTGCCTATGTTGATAATATGGCCCTATGTTATTTACATTTCTTTGCTGTTTCAATTATTCTTTTTCTGTTACTTCTTCTTTTCTGCTTTCTGTTTTTTCTCTCTGTTATTCCACATGTTTTAATCTTATTTTGAACATTCACTCATATTCTCTAAGCAACTCTTCTTTGTTATTCTTCTACTCTCCTTTTTTTCTTTCACTTCCTTATCTATTTTTTTTTCACAATTATATCCTCTTCCCTCTTTTCTTCGGTAAATAAATCTATTAAACAGTATCTCTGGTTTAGACCCTATAGCTGTCTTTGTTTTAACATTACTCTCTGTTTACTTCCCTTATACTTACTCTTCTTTTTTTTTTTTTTTTTTTTTTGGGTTCGCTCCCGGTTCGCGTACCGGCGAGCGAACCAGAAAGCGAACCAAAAGAAATACATCTTGCCAGAGTGCTAAACATTCTAGCAATTTTTTTTGAAAGGGGAGGTAGTTCTGAAAATAACTTTTTTTTTAATGTTTTTGTTGTTTTATATATATTTTTTATTTTTCTGAACATTTTTTTTTTTTTTTGTATTTTTTGAACAGTTTTATGTTTTTTTTGTTTTTTTTGGAGGGGAAGCAACAAAAAATAGGCATTGGAAAGGGCTCAACAGGAGCAAAAAAAAAATTTACTCTCTGGGGCGTTTAGAGCACTTGTGGTTTTCAAATGCTCTGTTGATTAAGTTAATGCTCATATTGGCACATGACAGTAATGTACCGCAATATAAACAGGTAATCTTCATATGGACAAAGTTGTCCTGAATGTTTGGCACGGTTTCCCGTGCCTCTGGCCCTGACAAAGACACCTGTGTTGATGTCCTGGCCACAGGAGTTGGAGGATTGTCCTGAAGGTCACGGATCTCTGCCCGGCTGTAGTTTAGCGGATGCCACCTCTGCATGTGACGGTGCATGGTGTAGTTGCCGAAACTATACTTCTTTAAGGTGCCTCTAGATAAGTCCTCTTTACATATCAGGCACGTCACATATCGAGCATTAACTTTTTTCTGCCCTTCAGGGATTGAAAAAAACTGCCAGATGAAACTAGTTGTCCGATGAGAAACCCGGGGCTGCTCCTGTAAAAACTGCGGTGCCTCTATCTCCTCTTCCTCTTGTTCATCCTTTTCCTCCTCTGTGTTGCTAATGAACTGTGGAGGTGGTCCTCTCTTCCCATGAGGAGGTGGTGGTGGTGGTGGGGGTCCACCAGCTGAAGCTACCAATGAAGCCATTGCTCAGTGATCCCAAAGGGTCTTTCTCTCACAAAGATGAAAGTCAGAGTGAGGAAAGAAGGAGGGGTTTTCATCATTTTGGAAAAAAAATAGGTCTAAACCAATGAAAAGTGTTATTTTTAGATCACATGACCTAGCCTTACATCATTAGGAAACCAAAAGTGAGATGAACCAATGAAAAGTTTTATTAACAAGTCACATGACCTGTTACGCTTATGTTACGCGCTGCGGAACGCGCCACGGATCGCTTCCGGGGAGCTGCGCTTCGCGCCTCGGTTCGCGCTCCGGAGCACTTCCGGGTGCGCTAACGCGGCGCGTCATAAGACACATTATGCGGCAACGCGATACGTCGCGCTTTCGCGACGCGCCCCGGATCGCTTCCGGGGAGCTGCGTTTCGCGCCTCGGTTCGCGCTCCGGAGCACTTCCGGGTGCGCTAACGCGGCACGTCATAACACGCATTACGCGACAACGTGATACGTCGCGCTTCCGCGACGCGTCACGATGTTGATTTCTAACGCGGCAGTTGCGCAAACGGAACGTTTACTGGTTCGTGGACCGGGTCGCGGCACCAAATTAAGCTAACGGGAAGCTTTCCGGTTCGCGAACTGGGAGCGAACCAAAACATAATAATAAAAAAAAATATTAATAAACATATAAAATACATTTTTTGATTTAAAGAAAAATACATTTTACAGCTATAGATATTAGCTTTTAAAAAACCAATGAAATTCACTGAAAAAACCATAGGTTATAGACCATATATAGTTAGGAATTAGCATTTACAAAACCTTGAAAATTCACTGAAAAAACCATAGGTTATAGACCATATATAGTTAGGAATTAGCATTTAAAAAACCTATTTTTACTCACACCAAACCATTGAAATTCCATATATAGTTAGTTGTACTAACTATATATCGCGCACCCACAATCCACTGCTGATCATGTCACATATTACATCATTCATGACATGGTCAGTGACATCACTGATGACATCACTGATGACATCTCAAATGACATCACTGATGACATCACTGATGACATCTCAAATGACATCACTGATGACATCACTGATGACATCATCCAGCGACTGTGTGTTTCTGTAAACTTTAAATATGTTTTACATATTGAAGAATGAGTAGATGTAGAAGTGTCTGGATGAAGGATTTAGTAGGTGCGTGACTGACTGTATGAGTGAGTGATTAAATGTGTCTCAATGAGTGCATGGGTTAGTGACTAAACTGTCTTAATTTGTGCATCATTATGTCTGTCGTTCTGTAAACTGCTGCATGTGTTGATCAGTACCTATATGAGTAACTATATGGGTTATTGGTTGATTGCCTAAGTATTTGTATGGGAGACTGAGTGTGTGTGTGGGTGGCTGGGAGGTGTATAACTCTGTGCATAGATGTGTGAGCAGTTGATTCACTAGATGTATGGGTTCAAAAGTGCATGTGGAAACAGCTGTATGGGCGGTTGACTGTGTGCATGAGTGTATTGGTGAGTGAATGGATATCTCAGTGCTACATGTCAAAGTAAGTACATATGTAAAACACAGTACATGTGAGAGTTGACATATATAAATAACTGTGCATAAGAGCCAGTGAATGTGTGAGTGGCTGTATGGGTGATTGTGAACTTGTATCAGGGATTGTATAAGAGAGTAGATATGTGTTAGTATATGTTTGAATAAGTAAGGTGTGTATAACTGTATAGTTGAGGAAATGGAGGTGTGATTGATTCTTTGCATGACTGACTAGGTGTGTGAGTAACTCCATGGATGAGTGACAGTCTGTGAGTGTCTGTTTACACTGAGTGTATCTTAGGTTATATTAGAGTCTGAAGAGGTTCATCGTATTATCACATGAGTGATGTCATCAGTGATGTGATCAGTAATGTCAAATGAGATGTCATCAGTGATGTCATTTGAGATGTCATCAGTGATGTCATCAGTGATGTCATTTGAGATGTCATCAGTGATGTCATCAGTGATGTCATTTGAGATGTAATCAGTGATGTCATCAGTGATGTCACTGACCATGTCATGAATGATGTAATATGTGACATGATCAGCAGTGGATTGCGGGTGCGCGATATATAGTTAGTACAACTAACTATATATGGAATTTCAATGGTTTTGTGTGAGTAAAAAAAGGTTTTTTAAATGCTAATTCCTAACTATATATGGTCTATAACCTATGGTTTTTTCAGTGAATATATATATATATATATATATATATATATATATAAAATTCACTGAAAAAACCATAGGTTATAGACCATATATAGTTAGGAATTAGCATTTAAAAAACCTTATTTTACTCACACAAAACCATTGAAATTCCATATATAGTTAGTTGCACTAACTATATATCGCGCACCCGCAATCCACTGCTGATGATGTCACATATTACATCATTCATGACATGGTCAGTGACATCACTGATGACATCACTGATGACATCTCAAATGACATCACTGATGACATCACTGATAACAACATCCAGTGATTTTTTGTTTCTGTAAAGTTTAAATATGTCTTACATATTGAAGAATGAGTGGATGTGTAAGTGTCTGGACGAAGGATTTAGTAGGTGCATGACTGACTGTATGAGTGAGTGATTAAATGTGTCTCGCTGAGTGCATGGGTTAGTGACTAAACTGTCTTAATTTGTGCATCATTATGTCTGTTGTTCTGTAAACTGCTGCATGTGTTGATCAGTAGCTATATGAGTAACTATATGGGTTATTGATTGATTGCCCAAGTATTTGTATGGGAGACTGAGTGTGTGTGTGGCTGGCTGGGAGGTGTGTGACTCTGTGCAGATCAATGTGTACTTGTATCAATGATTGTATAAGAAGGTAAGTATGTGTTAGTATATGTTTGAAAATGTAAGGTGCTCTATGTTTAACTGTATAGACAAGAAAATGGAAGTGTCATTGATTCTTTACAGGACTGACTAGGTGTGTGAGTAACTCCATGGATGAGTGGCAGACTGTGAGTGTCTGTATAGGTGTATGAGTGCATATGATAGTGTTGTAAAGATGAGTGATTGTATGTATGAATGATTGTATGGGTGAATGAGTGAAGGTGTGTGTAGACGTAGGAATCAGTGAGTGCGTATGTAGTAACTAGTATTGGTGTGTCAATGGTTTCAAAAATTATACTCTGTATTTAACACTGGGTGAAACAGAGGTTATATTAAAATGTGAGGAGATGCATTGTATTGTCACATGAATGATATCATCAGTGATGTGGTCATTGATGTCAAATGAGATGTCATCAGTGATGTCATCAGTGATGTCATTTGAGATGTCATCAGTGATGTCATCAGTGATGTCACTGACCATGTCATGAATGATGTAATATGTGACATCATCAGCAGTGGATTGCGGGTGCGCGATATATAGTTAGTGCAACTAACTATATATGGAATTTCAATGGTTTTGTGTGAGTAAAATAAGGTTTTTTAAATGCTAATTCCTAACTATATATGGTCTATAACCTATATTTTTTTCAGTGAATTTTCGAGGTTTTTTAAATGCTAATTCCTAACTATATAAACGACCGCAATGCATTAATATCGCTGAAAACTCAGCGATATTCATGCATTACCGAGCTAATGCTCTTAGCCATGTTATCCACCTCCCATTGGATAACATGGCTAAGAACTGCTCAGGGCAGCTGTTACTTTTTGGAGATATTCGCGCTTATCTCGAATATTTCCAAAAGTTGATAATAGGAGATAGCGATGTTAGCGACTGTTTCCAGTCGCTAACATCTTGGCATGCCCACTTTGCATGTCATTAGTGATAAATATCACTCACATGCAAAGTGGGGCCCAAGATGGTCGCTATCTCCTACTAGCCGTCGCTAACTGGTGTTAGCAACAGCTAGGTAATACAGATATAATTTTATCTCCGCGAAGCGGAGCGCTGTTACAGATATATATCTTGTTTTTGAACGTTAATTTCTCAAAATGCACTGAAGCACATATATTGAGACCTAGCAAAGGCACATCGGGCTACCAGTCCCTAATATTTTACCAAGTTTCGTGCAAATCCATTCAGCCGTTCGATTATTATTATAATTTTTTTTTTTTTGCCCCGCGGGGCCCTTTTAAAACCTCCACATCAAACCTAGGGGGTCAGCGAGGATCTACTATGCCCCCTTATGGTCATTTGCCCCTTCGCTTTGGCCTCCTCTTGTCTCTCGATCCTACCGAGAGACAAGATGGCGGCCGCTACGTACTGTTTGGAATGTTTACAGACACCGGAGAGCCAATCAGCTTCGCTTCGCAAAGCTCCGTTGCGCGAAAAGTACGCGAAGCGGTGCGCTGTTACAGATATATATCTTTTTTTGAACGTTAATTTCTCAAAATCCACTGAAGCACATATATTGAGACCTAGCAAAGGCACATCGGGCTACCAGTCCCTACAATTTTGCCAAGTTTCGTGCAAATCCATTCAGCCGTTCGATTATTATTATTATTTTTTTTTTTTGCCCCGCGGGGCCCTTTTAAAACCTCCACATCAAACCTAGGGGGTCAGCGAGGATCTACTATTCCCCCTTATGGTCATTTGCCCCTTCGCTTTGGCCTCCTCTTGTCTCTCGATCCTACCGAGAGACAAGATGGCGGCCGCTACGGACTGTTTGGAATGTTGACAGACGCCGGAGAACCAATCAGCTTCGCTTCACAAAGCTCCGTTGCGCGAAAAGTACGCGTCCTGGGACGCTGCCCGGTCCGCTGTTACAGATATATATCTTTTTTTAAACGTTAATTTCTCAAAATCCACTGGAGCACATATATTGAGACCTACAAAAGGCACATCGGGCTACCAGTCCCTACAATTTTGCCAAGTTTCGTGCAAATCCATTCAGCCGTTCGGGCTAAAAGTGAGGCCAACCGCCCTAAGGAAAACTCAATGTTAAAAACACGTTTTGGGACCCCCCTTTTTTCTCAACCCCCCCTGGACAAAACCCCCCCCAATTTTCAGGGGCTGCTCAGAAACAAAATGTGCCATTTTCCTGAAAATTTCAGCCAATTCCGTCCACAAACGCCAAAGTTATTAGACATAGAATTTTCAAAAAACCCATAGTGAAAAAATCCTAACTATATATACCTACTGGCGACCGCCAGTAGGAAATATATAAAAAATATATATATATATATATATATATACACTGAAAAAACCATAGGTTATACACCATATATAGTTAGGAATTAGCATTTAAAAAACCTTATTTTACTCACACAAAACCATTGAAATTCCATATATAGTTAGTTGTACTAACTATATATCGCGCACCCGCAATCCACTGCTGATCATGTCACATATTACATCATTCATGACATGGTCAGTGACATCACTGATGACATCACTGATGACATCTCAAATGACATCACTGATGACATCTCAAATGACATCACTGATGACATCACTGATGACATCTCAAATGACATCACTGTTGACATCACTGATGACAACATCCAGTGACTGTATGTTTCTGTAAAGTTAAAATATGTCTTACATATTGAAGAATGAGTGGATGTAGAAGTGTCTGAACAAAGGATTTAGTAGGTGCATGACTGACTGTATGAGTGAGTGATTAAATGTGTCTCACTGAGTGCATGGGTTAGTGACTAAACTGTCTTAATTTGTGCATCATTATGTCTGTTGTTCTGTAAACTGCTGCATGTGTTGATCAGTAGCTATATGATTAACTATATGGGTTATTGATTGGTTGCCCAAGTATTTGTATGGGAGACTGAGAGTGTGTATGGGTGGCTGGGAGGTGTATGACTCTCTGCATAGATGTATGGGTTCAAAAGTGCATGTGGAAACAGCTGTATGGGCGGTTGACTGTGTGCATGACTGTATTGGTGAGTGAATAGATATCTCAGTGCTACATGTCAAAGTAAGTACATATGTAAAATACAGTACATGTGAGAGTTGACATATATAAATAACTGTGCATAAGAGCCAGTGAATGTGTGAGTGGCTGTATGGATCATTGTGAACTTGTATCCAGGATTTTATAAGTGAGTAAATATGTTTTAGTATATGTTTGAATAAGTAAGGTGTGTTTAACTGTATAGTTAAGGAAATGGAGGTGTGATTGATTGTTTGCATGACTGACTAGGTGTGTGTGTAACTTCATGGATGAGTGACAATCTGCGAGTCTGTGTTTACACTGAGTGTATCTAAGGTTATATTAGAGTCTGAAGAGGTTCATCGTATTATCACATGAATGATGTCATCAGTGATGTGATCAGTAATGTCAAATGAGATGTCATCAGTGATGTCATCAGTGATGTCATTTGAGATGTCATCAGTGATGTCATCAGTGATGTCATTTGAGATGTCATCAGTGATGTCATCAGTGATGTCATTTGAGATGTCATCAGTGATGTCATCAGTGATGTCACTGACCATGTCATGAATGATGTAATATGTGACATGATCAGCAGTGGATTGCGGGTGCGCGATATATAGTTAGTACAACTAACTATATATGGAATTTCAATGGTTTTGTGTGAGTAAAATAAGGTTTTTTAAATGCTAATTCCTAACTATATATGGTGTATAACCTATGGTTTTTTCAGTGAATTTTCAAGGTTTTGTAAATGCTAATTCCTAACTATATATGGTCTATAACCTATGGTTTTTTCAGTGAATTTCATTGGTTTTTTAAAAGCTAATATCTATAGCTGTAAAATGTATTCTTCTTTAAATCCAAAAATATATTTTATATGTTTATTAATAATTTTTTTTTAATATTTTTTTTGTTTCGCTCCCGGTCCGCGAACCGGGAAGCTTCCCGTTAGCTCAATTTGATGCCGCGACCCGGTCCGCGAACCGGTAAGAAATCAACATAGTGATGGTATCGCGTTGCCGCGTAATGCGTCTTATGACGTACTGCGTTAGCGCACCCGGAAGTGCCCCGGGGCGCGGACCGAGGCGCGAAACGCAGCTCCCCGGAAGCGATCCGCGTCGCGTCGCGAAAGCGCGACGTATCGCGTTGCCGCGTAATGCGTCTTGTGACGTACCGCGTTAGCGCACCCGAAGTGTCCCGGGGCGCGGACCGAGGCGCGAAGCTCAGCGACCCGGAAGCTAACCGGGGCGCGTTCCGCAGCGCGTAACATGAGCGTGAGAGGTCATGTGACTTGTTAATAAAACTTTTCATTGGTTCATTTCACTTTTGGTTTCATAATGATGTAAGGCTAGGTCAGGTGACCTAAAAATAACACTTTTCATTGGTTGAGAAGTATTGTTTTTCCCAAATGATGAAAACCCCTCCTTCTTTCCTCACTCTGACTTTCATCATTGTGAGAGGAAGACCTTCATTACTATATCAGAAATGGCTTCAGTAGTTGCTTCAGCTGGTGGACCCCCACCACCACCTCCACCTCCTCATGGGAAGAGAGGACCACCTCCCCAGGTGATGACCAACACTGAGGAGGAAGAGGAAGAAATGGATGAAGAGGAGGGAGAAGAACCACAGTTCTTAGAAGAGGTGCCCCGGGTTTCCCATAAGAAAGCCAGTTTTATCTGGCAGTTTTATTCGATCCCTCCTGGCCAAAAAAAAGTCAATGCGAGGTATGTCACCTGCCTCATCTGTAAAGAAAAATTATCCAGAGGGACGGATAAGAAATATAGTTACGGGAACCACACTATGCACAGGCACATGACAAGGAAGCATCCACTCAATTATAGCCGGGCGGAAATACGGGATTTGCAGGAAAATCCAAGATCAACTCCTGTGGCCAGATCAAGAATACCCATTTCATTGACACCAGCAGAGGCACGGGAAACTGTGCCAAATATACAAGAAAATGTTGGCCACATGATACACTCTTGTATGCACTGTCGTGCGTTGTTAGCATGTGGCAACATGAGCATAAATGCTATAAACCTGGCGTATGAACACCATAATTGCCCTAACCGCCCCCAGTAATTTTTTTTTTGCTCCTGTTGAGCCCTTTTCAATGCCTGTTTTTTGTTGTTCCCCCCCCCCAAAAAAACCAAAAAAAATATAAAATCGTTCAAAAAATACAAAAAAAACAAAAAAAAAAAAATAATAAAAAAAAAATATAAAACAACAAAAATATTAAAAAAAAAGTTCTTTTCAGAACTACCTTCCCTTTCAAAAAAAATTGCTTGAATGTTTAGCACTCTGGCAAGCTCTATTTCTTTTGGTTCGCTTCCCGGTTAGCTTCCCGGTACGCGGACCGGGAGCTAACCCCAAAAATTTTTTTTTTTAAAAAAAGAGTAAGTATAAGGAAAGTAAACAGAGAGTGATGTTAAAAGAAAGACAGCTATAGGGAGTAAAGAAGAGATACTGTTTAATAGATCTATTTACCGAAGAAAAGACGGAAGAGGGTATAATTGTGAAAAACAAAATAGATAACGAAGTGAAAGAAAAAAAAAGAGAGTATAACATTAACAAAGAAGAGTTTCTTGGAGAATGTGAGTGAATGTTCAAAATAAGATTAAAACATGAGGAATAACAGAGAGAAAAAATAGAAAACAGAAAACAAAAAATAACAGAAAAAGATTAATTGAAACAGCAAAGAAATGTAAGTAACATAGAGCCATATCATCAACATAGGCAATAAAAGTTTTGCAGCTTTTATTGGCAGAAATGTGTCGCTAAAGCTGCTTTTGCGGCAGAAAACTGCCGCTAAAACCACTTTTGCACCAGTTTTCTGCCAATAAAAAGAGCAATAATTTTATTGGCTGTGTTCATAATATGCCCCTTAGTGTGCTTCAACTACACAGAGAAAGCATTATGAACAAGTAGTGATAGAGTGATCAGTCAAAGACACTAAGAGTAATAGAGACGGAGTGAGTGAACAAGAGTGAGGAACTATGAGAAGAGAGGGACTGAGAAAAAGAGTGGAAGGAGTTGAGTAAGTAGGTAATAGAGAAAGGAATGAGGAAAGTAGCAAAGGCAGGAAACTGAGGGTTAAAGAAATGAAGCAGTGGAACTAATAGAAGTTAAATGTGATAGAAATGTAACGAAAAGAGTACAAAACATTTACCTTATAATTGTCGTTAAATTACTCACTTTTTGTTTTTATACTTTCAATCTGTGAAAGAGAGAACAAACATTTGAAAAATATTAAAACATGTATTTAAAAATTACAAAAGACAAGGGAAAAGATTGAAGGACAAACAGTTTTTCAACAACTTTGACACTTACAGAAGCTTCTGCTTCTCCAGGCCCCCTACACAGTCCTAAAGATATACATTTTAAACTAACAGTATCTTGATGCAGATGAAGTGAGGCCTATCTTAAAACATGGTGCATCTTTTGCATTGCTGTTGTCTCAGAAAAGTGTCGCAAGACACTAAAATTTTAAATGATTACTTCAGGATGCCAATAAGATGTGTCCTATCCAGAGGTTTGTTTGAGGTGAGGCCTACTCAGGGTTGCAGATGAAATTTCGAGTTGTTGAAGAGAACAGAGGACATAATACATGTGAAGGTCTACCAATGAAGTGAGTCATGTCCACTGCACTCTTGAACAAAGTCCAAACCTCCTATGTTTCCCTGGACAGACCTAAACTTGATCTGCACAATGTGATTCGTAATGATAGGAAACACAGGTGATGTAAATGAAATACGTGCAATTTATTTTGCTCATTTCACAATCACATCACTTGTGTTTCCTTTGCTTAGGTATCTCATTGTGCAGATGTAGTCCAGCATATGAAAGAATACGCAGAAGCGCAGCACTGCATGCAACAACTTTGACACTTACAGAAGCCTCACCTTCTCCATGCCTCCTACACAGTTCTACATATACATCATAAATGCAAACAGTACAGAATTAATTATACATGTTAAACGGTTTATTTTTGCTGTTCTCAGAATGTATCAAAATTCACTAAAAACAGTGACTTGAAGGTATTCATCATATAACAGCGGGGAAAAAAAAACACAATCAAAATGATTGTGTTTAAAAAACACATACAACATAACAAATCAGAATTCAGAACTCCTTAAAGTTAACTTACTTTCCATGACGTCAAAGGATGTCCTATGAACAGCTTACACTCTGTTGTGCTGTTATTACTTTCAGCCCGCCACTTTCTGAAAGAAAATCTCCATCGTTTTTAAAAACATGTTACATGCAATAAATGACTTCTTGCTCTCTACCACAAGTTTCCACAAGGCCAAATCTTGTCAGACCCATTTATAACTCTTGGATTTCTTGTAAGCCAATCCCGTCATTTGGCATTTCCGCAACTTTCAGAATTAAAATGTTGAAGATCATTTTCACAATCCTGGAATAGTAATATCTTCCCCTTCTTGCTCAGTCATGTTCTACATTTCCTATGACACTGATACTGCTTACTATGAAGCAGACTTACACTACCTCTATGACTACTACAATTATTTAATTCTCTACATCACTTTTAATCACAAAGCAATGTAAAACAGTAGACAGCATTGCAGACTTACATTCCCTCTACTTTATGTTTTGATTGGCTGCTTCAATTAGCTTATAAAAAGAAATAGTTTTTCTGAACTCATTCAAAGTGCACTTATTTCTCCATGACGTCCAGTCTTATGGTTAGAAGTTATGTCTCTGAACTACACTTATCCTCAAGGCCAAATTGTGTAGGAGCCATTAGAACTTCTTGAAATTCCACAGAGCACATCCCGAGATTATTTCCCTAAAATTTTGGTTTTAAAAACACCAGGTAAGAGTTTTTAAGGTCATACGGCAATTTTTTTTTTTAAATTAAAACAGAATCGTTGCAGAATGACCAGCCATTTCTAGACTTTAAATAAGCTGTGTAATGTCCTGATGTTATTGAAGGACCGTCATGATATATAATTGCTGCAGTTACAAAAGTCCTTCCTGATATTGACAACTACGAAGCTACAACATTTTTAATTAAAGTTGTCAATTTTGTTCCATCAGGCCTACATCGTTGGAACATTAAAATGACATACTGGCCATATGTTCGTATAAATAATGTGGACATCATTTCAGATTTACATTGGCTTCACTCCATGTTGTGATCAGCTGCTTTTACTAGCTTATTAAAGGAGACTGATTTACTGTCTGGCAAAGTTAAATATATAAATCTTTCTGAGTCTACACTAGTAGTACTAGATACCATACAGTTCTCGCAGTCATGCTGCCATTGATAAGAAAGCCCAAACAGCTGATCTACATCTACACCTTCAGCATGTAATACATCAAGCATATACATTAAAAACTCCTGACAATCTTGCTGAATATTTTGAGAGAATTGTGTTTGGCCTGAACATCTGTCTAACAGATTTCGAATTTCAGACACACTTTCTATGTTTGTTCTATCAGTGCTACATTTCTCTAACACAGAATTTAACAAACTGCAAAATGTTTGATCAGAATTGACCACAATCTCTTCTTTTACATTTTCTAGAGAAAACAAAACATTAACCACTACATTAGCATAGCAGTTGACACCAGAACTGTTTTCAAACTAAAAACCAACAACATCTTCAACAGAATCCTTTTTGTTTCTGCTTGTAATTTTAGGTTCATTGAATTTTTGTCTTTTTGCTACAACCTCCCCAGTATTGGTCACATTTCTTCGTTTCCGGCCTACCACACGTTTCTCAAACAAAGGATACTGAGGCAAATGTGGCGCATACTCTCTTCTTAACCTATTGTATTCCTTAACACAATCTAGATCCGCACAAATGTTTGTGACATCACACTCAATCAAGTACAATCCCGATAAAGTTCTAACTCGTGACAATGCCACATATGCCATACCCTCCTTGAACACAGAACTGCCAATATTCACCAATGCACTGTCTACACTTAAACCTTGCGATTTATGGATTGTCACCGCATATGCCAAGCAAACAGGAAACTGCTTACGGCGAACATATAAGTCTTTTACAAGCAAAAATCTAGCAGAACAACGACCAATTAGCTGTACTTCCTCAATGCCATCAAATTTAATTTTTAAAAATTCAATTCCATCTCTATTTCTGTATTTCACAAAATCAACAACATTACCCATTGATCCATTTACCAGACCTCTTTCAACATGTAAATTCCTTCTTAAAATTATATGGCAGTTCAAGCACACATTCAGAGTCTTTTCAAAACCTGCAGTTTTAGATATACTCTTCTCTAATGAATCCAATTTTGTTTTCAGATTCTCAGACAAAATAATTGTTGATCCCATATGCTCTACTCTGTCAATAGCTTCCAGTTTCACAATCTCTTGCTTTTCTAAATGCAACATTTTGTTGTTGAATTTGGCACATTCTGCAAGAGTTGGCATCAAACATATTCCAGATTTCTTCTCAGTAATTTTCTGAAAAATATTCTCAGGCACAACATCTTGTTCTGGATATAAATTTGACAGTAATCGTGCATGTAAAGCTTCTTTCCCATGCTCGGTCACTTTTCCAATTCTAACATCTTGTAGAATAGTCTTGTAAACTTCATCCTTCGCCTGACGCATATTTTCATGCAGTTCAGCATAATTGAAGTTTAACCATATATTGACGTTGCCAATGCTGCCTAGGCACTTCCTGGTATCTTCATGCGTGAGCATTTTGAACACAGGTTGCCCTTTCACTGGTGTCAGCTGCAAAAGATCTCCGAAAACAATGATGTGTTTGCCACCAAATAACACATCATACTCTGTTTTGAGAACTTCTTGCATTCTCAAATGCACAAAGGCAAGCATGACATTGGAAACCATGCTTACTTCGTCAATGATAAGAAGTTTCATTTTCCTCAAGATTCTTGAAACTTCAAAACAAGCATCTCCAGATAGCTTGTGATATTGTAATTTGTTGTCATGCTCCACTGGCAGCATCAGTAAACGATGTAAAGTAATCCCTTTAATGTTATGTGCTGCCAGTCCAGTTGGAGCCGTGACAACACAAGACAGCGATGACTCTGTCCTTTCCTGCAAATAGCATGAAATTGCTTTAATGAGGAAACTTTTTCCAGTTCCCGCTTCTCCACTCACGTACAGTCGGACAGGCTTCAACGACGTACATGAGCACTCTTTCTTGTCATGACTTAATCCATGATCAATTTGCATGGTAACTTCGTCATATATTTTCCTCTGCTCAACGTTGAGTTGTCTTTCCAACTCTTCTAAGTTAACCGCATCCTCCTGAGCATGTGCCATGGCTCTTTCCACTTCATTCATGGCAGTGGCAGCTTCATTTTCGATAACAGGTCCTCCTAGTGGATCCTGACTCAATGAAGCAGAACTCTGACTGTCCTGAGAACTGTCTCTGGCAATCTCGGCTGCAATCGTTGCTTCCTGCTCAATTTCCGCATTCAACATTTCTACATATTTGGGAAAAGCAGGACATTCTATGGTCTCCTTGGCGGCATTGAAAGAGTCTTCATAACAGAGGAAATCTCCAAGCAGTTCCTCTTCTGCACGCCAAGGCTTGAAAAGTTGCAAAAGTGCTAAATAGAAAAACTCCTTTTTTTCAGGAGATTCGCCACTCAATTTTCGATGGTTTACCAAGTGGCATTTTCTTTGCTTGACCAGACATCCCTCACTTCCTATTACAGCATACACTCCTTTCTCAGTATCTTCTTTGATGTTCCTCTTGAATATGTAATTTTGAAGAACCTCATACAGACAAACATTGTTGAGGTGACTGCTTCTATTTGGATAATATGTATCCAACATGTTGGTCTTCAAAATGTCGGTACTGTTTGGCTCCTTTTCCGCCAAATACTCAATTTCCCGCACAGGTTTGAGAACTCGATTACGCGTTGCAGCAAGACCAAGACTCGCCCAAACGATACTCCTGGACTTGGCATAGAGACTTGCTGAAGACAACCGGTCAGAGCATTCGTAAGCTCCAATTTCTCGATGCGACAACATCTTCAGACTGAAACTGTACAACTTCTTGCTGAGGCTCTTTTCATGGGAAATGTCCTCCCACATATCCTTCAATTCTGTCTTCTCTTTTTTGGTGATGTAAGACGTCACATACCGAGCCACAGCCATACAGTTATCAGCCACAAACTGTATATCCATGTTAGCATTCCACATGGACAAAATCACCGGGTTGTAGTCGTTGATGTACTTGGACTCTTCGTTCCTCTTCAAATTGTATGTGTTTTTAGGTGATTTCTTCATGACATTGTGTCGCAGCGAAGACATCAAACTGTTTACTCTTCCTTTAGAAATCACCGGTCGTGGAAAGCCGAAACAACATTTAGTGTAGAACTTGTCCTTGTTTCGGAATTTACGACGGCAGTACTTTCCACATCGATGGCTTTGGAAACGCAGAACTTTTTCTCTTAGGCTTTTCTTCTCCTTTGCGTTTGGAACAGCACACGTAGAATACTGTTGGATGAAACTCATCACTGAGTCTTCTGGATCCGTTCCAAATTTAGGTGCATCCTTGATCCACAGCAACATATGTATATGAGGAGCACCTCTTGCTTGGTACTCCTTTCTCCAGAAGAAATCCAACACCTCTCCAAGAGGTGGATTCTTCTTATTCATGATGAAAGACATCATAGCTTCAAATCTATGGTTGAAGTACCTACATACATTGACTGGATCCAAAGAGCACAGTTCTCCGGGTGTCTTGAATTCGATGTTATCTACGTTAGCATTTGCCTCTCGTAGAAATTCAAGTAAGTCTTCCCAGCCATACTCGGCACAGCTCAGAGTGAGGAACCATGTGGGAGTACCTAAGTTCCTCAGCATACATTTTAAATCACCATGACGACGGTACCAGTACTCATTAGTACCACGCTGACACGCCATGAGATTAATCAGGTGAGAATCCAAAATACTGTCTTGGACATTGACTTTATCCATAAAGTCACTTGCCGAGATGTTTTGCATGTGTATACCACTTTTAAAGATGTGGTTCACTGCATATGACAGTCCAGACAGATCGCTTTCAAACAGGAGATGAAACAAATAAGGAATGCATTGTCGAAACCTAGCATCTCCTGCATACAATCGCAAAGTCCGGTATTCAGAAGCAGGAATTTGATGAGGTCGCTCATCATATCTTCCTCCCTGACCTGTTGGAAAAAGCTGTGGGAAACACTGAGCTTCCAAACTTTCCTCCCAAACACTAATGGGACTCCCTTTGGCTTGTTTCATTTGAAACAACTCAATAGCATTCCCCATGACTTCCTTGGAATGCAAAGGATGAACACTATAATGTTCATATATTTCTTCACTAGTAGAGGGTTCTACTTTCTCAATTTGACCAGCACACAAATCGCTATCCTCTTCCTCACTTACTTCCTCTTCTGCAACATATACATTCTTATAGTATTTATTATTTTTTTTCAAATACAATGTTGCCTTTTTAACTTTCCTAACATCTACTAAATCTTGCCATATTTTCTTATTCTTTGTCGGAACCCCATTAACTAAGATAACCAGAGGTTCCTCTTCCACTTTTTCTACTCCGATTGTGTTAATGTTTTTCTTCAAATCTAGAGGCAAATAAACAACTCTTCCCTTTAATCCTCTCTGTAAATCTGATGGAGGCAATTTCCCTGTCTTTGGCTCCATTCTTACAATAGCCTGAAAGGGATGGATACTTTGAATCAAAATAGATTCATAAGTATTTAAATCCTTCAATTCAGAAGGAATCTCAACCAATTCCAGATTATTATGAACTGCTCTAGCAGGCATCTGGTTTTGATTTAATTTGCAACAACAATAAGTACACACACGTTGATCGAATCCCAAATCAAAACAATTTTCTACCATCAAGTATGTTGCAAAATCCTTCCATTCACTATTATTTTCCCTTTCACTTTTTGCATATAAATCCACTAACTTAGTCTGATTCTTATAATAAGTGCGTCGACAACACACACAAGTGAAATTAGGCCTCTCACTTGATTTCACCTGAAACGTCGCAATTTCCTTCTGAAAATTATCTGTACTGGAAACCTGTACACTATCTTCCACATTACCCTCTTCTTCTTGGTCAATTTCAACATTCTCCTCTTTACTTCCAAAGTAACAAAACTCAATTTCTTCACATATATTCTTCACATCTATTTCAGAACCATGCAAAAGAGCAGCGCATAATTGTTTAAGCATAATTGCTGGACTCTTAGCATAATACAACATTCTAACTAATTTCCTCACTTTATTATGATGCACTGCTAGCATCCTGAAATGATGAAAAACACTCTGGCATACTCTCCTGGAAAGACAAGCCAGTGAATGACCATGCAAACCTGTCACTTCTCTCACTCTGCAAGGATCTAATTCTTGCAACAACCTTATTTTCTGCTTCAAACTTTTCTTATTAAATGACCGTACAAAATCACAAAGCAAATTGATGGAATCCTGTCGCACACTACAAATACTACTACACTTCCAGTTGTACACAGGACCCTTAGCACGTCTTCCTAAAACCTCATTACCTAACACCTCTTCTGCCTCTGTTGTCACAATTTTTCTTTTTCAACTGGACAACCATCTTTCACTTCATAAGCACGACCACTGGTGTCAACCGCATGCACCAAATCATTATCCTGGAAATAACTCTCCTCATTAAAAAATGCCTCACAGCTTGAACTATGAATCCATTCTCCAGAAAAAACTTCACAAAAATTACTACGATTAACTATTTTCTTCCATCTACTATTTCTTTTGAAATCATAAATTGCCTTGTTTAGCTTCCTAATTCTATTGATTATCAAAATAAATAACTTACGTTTAATTTCAAATGCCTGATCAATAACTTTCTCAACTTTTTTTTTTCTCTTATAAAAAACCATTTTCTGTTGATCTTTCTTAATATTTTTTAACAAATTGCCAATTATCCTGTTGCGGAACATTCGTTTACGAATGTCCCTAAACTGTTGTTTCCTTCTACTATCATGCACAGAGTTATCTCTTGCTCTAGCAGTAACATTTTTGATTGGCCTTTCCTTTCCATTTGAGTTGGTTTCTTTTAATGGACTGAAACATTTTCTGTAGTAATATTTTTTTTACTACACATATTTCTTATGAATGTTTTTGTACTCTTACCCGGTGCTTTCTTCGTGACTTGACAAATCTTTTTGTTAGAGGACTGCTGCTTCTTTTGATTCACCTGCTGTCTTTGACGTTTTGCAGCCTTTCTCTCTCTTTCTTTCGTTGGCATGGTGAAATGTTGAAATGATCTGCAGTTGAATCTGTGGTAAAATATATTAAAAAATGTTATTAACCACTATTACCAAACAGTAAATCAATAACAGTGATCAAAAACTTAACACACTACTTGACATTTTAAATAGAAGATTTTTTAGTCCTTGGCAAATTTACAATACAGAAATAGCAGAAAAGAAATGGAATTTATGTTCATGTTACCTGTGCTATTTTATATGTGAATCTGATCTAATTTTATGAGCATATTTTAATATTTTATTGAAGACAATACACATAACCTGTTTTTGAAGATGTCTTTATTTTTAAATTAAACGGTTTACACTTTTACTTTTTATTTATTATAAATTTTAAAAATAAATGTTTATAGTTCCATAGGCTCAAGCAGGTCAGCTTCCCACCCTATGTCATATAATTCGGACAAATCTGCATCCTCATCACGCTCTTCTTCATCCTCAGGATTTAAATCATCCAAGGGATCAACATCCACTGATGTTTCAATTACAAGTTCAATGATGAGGTCAAAATCAACTGATTGCAGATTGTCGCTCATGTTGATGTTGTCTTTATCTTTAAAGAAAGATAACAACAATGAGATGTTGCAGAGTAAGAGACAAATCTCAGAGGTTATAATAGTAAAATTGTTTAACAAGAGTAACATTTTGCAGCTATTATTTAGCCATGTCCAGCGATGCTGAGCAGGTGAAGCCTATGTCTAATTTTTCAGTGAACAGGACTCATCTCTTCTTAACCTTGGATAAGCCTCACCAACTCTGTGTCCCCTGCACATACTTAAATGTAAAGGGGCAGATTTATGTTAAATGGCACATCCCCAGGCATGCACCAGTTAACGTGCACCGCTGCTCTGCCACCCATGGTGTGCCGTATTTACAATCAGATAGGAGAAAGCTGCATCAAAACCCTGCGCCTGCTTTAAGCAGGCATAGGTCTTGACGCAACATTGTGGAGATGGGGCACCCCTGAGCCTTGCTTGAGCTGCATCGCACTTGCGATACAACTCCAGCAATCACTACCTTTACAGCACAGATACGTCACGCATCTGTGCCATTTTTGCCCCATGATGCCCCGCATTGTAAATGCAGCACACCATGGGTGGCGGAACAGCGGCGCAGGATGACTGGCACATCCCTGGTGATGCGCCAGTCATCATAAATCTATCCCTAAGCTTCTTATCTTGTTAGAGATGAACCGCCATATGTATCATCAAACTATTTTGCATTTCCTAAATAGCGAATTTTAAGGAATAAATAGCAATTCTTTACCATTCCTAATTTGCAATGAGCAAATTGCTAATTGCAAATTACCCATTCATTTCCATGGGCTAGGAGGCTCATAGGAATGAAGGTTTAATTTGCGATTAGCAATTAGCTCATCGCAAATTAGGAATTTTTCCAAGGGTGCAGGGGTGTCTCAAGAACACCCTGCTGCACCCCTGAAAAAGAAATTTGGGGGCATATGGCACACATACATGCCCTAAGGGCATGTATTGGCGTCATATGGCACTTTTTCTTTTTTGGAAAAAAAGCTTTTTGAAAAGAATTCACAAATTAACACCAACTAGAAGTTGGTGGTAGTTTCCAAATCCTTAATGTCATTTTTTACATATTTTTTGTTTGATACATTGCATTTAAGTAATCGCAAAATTTGCAAATCCTTCAGTGCAATCGCAAAATAAGGAATAGCAAATTTTGCTATTCCTTATTTTGCATCAAACTTGTTTGATACATACCATTTGTCTAATTAACATTCGCAAAGGCCGAAATTCGCAGAATTTTGATCTTTGCAAATGCTAATTAGCTTGATACATATGGCCCCAAGTGAGGCCTGTCTTGCAACATGGTGCATCTTTTGCATCACTGCTGCATCGGTTTCATGTGGCACGTTTTTTTTACACCATGGCACATCTGCCTAAATGCATCAATTTGTAATTTTGTCGCCTCATAGCAAATCTTTTGCACCGCCGCTGCATCATAAAAGTGACGCACAGTGGCGCAAAAGAGGCATACACCTATCATAAATGTGTCCCTAGCATTTTAAATGATTAATCCAGGATGACGATAAGGTGTGGCCTATCCAGAGGTTTGTTTAAGGTGAGGCCTACTCAGGATTGCAGATTAAAGTTACGCTTGATGAAGAATACAGAGGAGATAATACATGTAAAGGCCTACCAATGAAGTAAGTTATGTCCACTTTATTTCGCCAGTCATCATAAATGTATCCCTAAGCTTCTTATCTTGTTACAGATGAACCACCATATGTACCATCAAACTATTTTGCATTTCCTAAATAGCGAATTTTAAGGAATAAATAGCAATTCTTTACCATTCCTAATTTGCAATGAGCAAATTGCTAATTGCAAATTACCCATTTATTTCCATGGGCTAGGAGGCTCATAGGAATGAAGGTGCAATTTGCGATTAGCAATTAGCTCATCGCAAATTAGGAATTTTTTCAAGGGTGCAGGGGTATCTCAAGAACACCCTGCTGCACCCCTGAAAAAGAAATTTGGGGGCATATGGCGCACATACATGCCCTAAGGACATGTATTGGCGTCATATGGCACCCTTTGTTTTTTGGAAAAAAATGCTTTTTGAAAAGAATTCGCAAATTACCACAAAATAGAAGTTGGTGGTAGTTTCCAAATCCTTAATGTTATTTTTTACATATTTTTTGTTTGATACATTGCATTTAAGGAATCGCAAAATTTGCAAATCCTTCAGTGCAATCGCAAAATAAAGAATAGCAAATTTTGAATTAAGGACATTTTAAGTCATTTCCACATGTGCAGTGTTTTCAAATTATGATTTGAAAATCGTTTTTGGGGAAAAAGAATGGTTTGCAAATTTATGACAAGGACATAATGGTGTATGCTTCTCTATAAGGCATTTCACTGTCTCTGATGTCATTTTTCCCATATTACATTATAAGACCTTTCCCCATGGAGCACATTCCTTGTAAATATGCTCCCACCTGTGCATGGTGAATTTAGATTTTGACTGTTTGAGTCACATAGCCATGTTAAAAGTGACCCAAAAAAATTGCAAACGCTTTAAAAAAACACATTCATGTGTCTTAAGGACATTTTAAGTCATTTCCCCGTGGACAGTGTTTTGTAAGTGGCGCAAAAGAGGCATACACCTATCATAAATGTGTCCCTAGCATTTTAAATGATTAATTCAGGATGACGATAAGGTGTGGCCTATCCAGAGGTTTGTTTAAGGTGAGGCCTACTCAGGATTGCAGATTAAAGTTACGCTTGATGAAGAATACAGAGGACATAATACATGTAAAGCTCTACCAATGAAGTAAGTAATGTCCACTTCATTGCGCCAGTCATCATAAATGTATCCCTAAGCTTCTTATCTTGTTAGACATCAACCGCCATATGTACCATCAAACTATTTTGCATTTCATAAATAGCGAATTTTAAGGAATAAATAGCGATTCTTTACCATTCCAAATTTGCAATGAGCAAATTGCTAATTGCAAATTACCCATTCATTTCCATGGGCCAGGATGCCCATAGGAATGAAGGTGCAATTTGCGATTAGCAATTAGCTCATCGCAAATTAGGAATTTTTCCAAAGGTGCAGGGTTGTCTCAAGAACACCCTGCTGCACCCCTGAAAAAGAAATTTGGGGGCATATGGCGCACATAAATTTTAACAACATTCCTTTACCTCAAAAACGATTTTCAATTCATAATTTGAAAACACTGCCCACAGGGAAATTACTTAAAATGTCCTTAAGACACATGAAAGTGTTTTTTGATTGCCTTTCCAGCATGGTTAGGTCACTTTTAACATGGCTATGTAACACAAACATTTAAAATCTAAATTTGCCATGCACAGGTGGGAGCATATTTACAAGCAATTTGCGCCACAGAGAAAGGTCTTACATTAAAATGGGAAAAATAACATCAGGGACTGTCAATTGCCTTATAAAGAAGCATACACCATTATGTCCTTGTCATAAATTTAAAAACAATTCCTTTTCCCCAAAAACGATTTTCAAATCATAATTTCAAAACACTGCACATTGGAAAATTACTTAAAATGTCCTTAAGCCACATAAAAGCGTTTTTTGATTGCCTTTGCAGCATGTTTGTATCACTTTTAACATGGCTATGTAACACAAACATTCAAAATCTAAATTTTCCATGCACAGGTGGGAGCATATTTACAAGCAATTTGCGCCACATAATTCATAATTTTCTCCTTAAAGCACACTATTCTCTATCTAAATTAAAGAAATATTTTCTCACCTTAGCAAATACTTTGAGTTTGAAAACAGTCTCAGAAACACACCAATTTGCCTTCAGCAGAGCAAAAGGTATGCACTCCAGAGTCTGCAGTTATCAAAAGCACAGAAATGCTGTAATTCTTCACACATATCTCTCATGTCACCCAATCAAAACTCTTCCCTCACTTTTTTTCAAATGAAAACCCTTCCCCCCTCTGCCATTTCATGCCTTTTCTGCATGGCAACCACCTCTTGGAAGACCTCTGGTGTTTGCAAGTTCACACAACAATGTTGCAATTGAACTCTGAACTCTCAGTGCACCTGCATATCCAGTGCATTCTTTCATTTAATAATTTTTTATTGACCATTCAAAATACATCTTTCAAATAACTCATCCATGCACCCTAACCTTCTGTTTTCAGCAATCAAAATCCACCAATCACTGTTACTGCTTCATGAACACAGAAACTCCACAGTTTTTTTCATTTTAAACTCTCATTTTTTCAACTGCCATTTCATTTCCACACTTCATCTGACTGCAGGAGAACCTTCTCTCACCATGTTTTCTGTCTGGATTGTTGGACATAGTTATATCCACTGGGCTCACAGGTATGCTGAGAACAGAAAATTACCTAACCTCAATTTACAAGATGTGGAAATTAAGTGGTTTGGCCACAGAGGATTAAAATGTCACCAATTGATACCATTGGTGAAAACCTTTATGCATTTGCCCAAACCTGACCTGTTAATTGTGCACTGTGGAGGTAATGATTTGGGCACTTTGACTGGGGTAGGTCTGGAAATGCTTTTAAAGGACACCTTTGAGCAATTAATGGCACTTTTTCCTCAGACTGCCTTGGTATATTCAAATATATGCCAAAGACAGAAATGGAGGTGGTCAAACCAATTTTGTCCACAAATTGAGAAGTCGAGGAAGCATGTAAACAAATCTGTTTCAGCTTACATGAGAGACCATGGAATGGGCTCCATGTACAACAATAACTTGCGTTACTACATGCAAGATATCTACAGAGGAGATGGAGTTCACTTCTCAGATGAGGGCAACAGAATTTTCACTCTGAATTTAAGACTGTGCATTGGTACCTACTTATAAGTACCTAAATGTACCATAAACCCAAAAGCTCTTCTCAGAGCTACCCTACATCTGATCACTCACAATTATTATTTTACTGTAACATTTTTCACTAATTTTTAACAAAGTACGCTCCCTGGGGCGCTACCCGGTACGCGAACCGGGAGCTAACTTCGCGAAATTTTTAAAAAAAATGTTTTTTTTCGCACATATAAGCCTCCTCAGCCACCCTCACAAAACCTAGGGGGTCAAGATAAGTCTACCGTGCCCCCTTCTACCCATTCTGAACATTATTTGCCCTCCATTTTGTATCTTAATTAGACCGAAACACAAAATGGTGGACTCCCGTAACGCTTAAGGTTCGCGAACCGGGGCGCTCAACGGTTCGCGTACCGGGTCGCTCCCTGGGAAGCGCACCATCAAAAAAGGTGGGAAAGTAGTTTACAGAAAAGCCACTGGAGACAATTTCACCAAATATAGATTAGCTCATACTACATACCAATCCCTACCATTTTCACAAATTTGATTGGAATTCCATTTAGCCATTTAGCCTGTAGACCTCTCTAAATACCCTGAGGTAAATTACTTCTCAAAACACATCTGAAGTGTTGGAATTGACAACCAATTAAAATGTTACTTTCATTTTCTACTTTTTTTACCTGACATTTGATTGGTTATGTACCTGAATATATATAAAAGAAGAGAATGAAACACAGCCATTTTGACTACTACTTCCTGGTGTACATTTCAATTGGATTTTCACTAATCACTTCAACTTCTTTCTAAAGGTAAGTTGTTATTTTAAAAACTGAACTATATTGTGCACTATCAGTTAATATGGTAAACTTTTTCTGATAGTTATATACTATCCCTCTGTAGTAGTTATAGATTTAGATAGACTTCTCTGTTATAGTTATGGATGGAGTTAGGCTTCTCTTTTATAATTATGAATTTACTTACGTTAAATCACATACACTTTTTTATATTCCTACATCCACTCTGATACTATACACTGCCCAAAGATAAATTCTCTGTTAAAAAATGCCTATCTGAAATTAATCCCAACAGTGCCCTATCTCTACTAATATATATTTTTTTAATCCAAAATTCAGGCAACATGGAAGGCGAACAGAAATTTTCATTTCAAATTGTCCTGCAAGAGAGCAGCCAAGAATTAATTGATCCAAAATATATAGAATTTATGGATGAAACTTGGGACCAAGAACTACTGCAATGTGTGCAAGCAGTGGATGACCTCCTTCAAAATGAGGACATTTTACACCCTCATAGATTACAAGCTATGTTCAATGAAAATGACGACATTTCAGACAGTGAAATGTTAGAAATGTTATTAAATTTTGAAACACAATCACAATAATAAATAATTGCTTAAAAAATAAAAAAAAATAAAAAATAATCAACAAAACCAACAATCAATTAACATACAGTATTTGAAAAGTCTATCATTCATTTTTCATTGCAGTACGCTGCCCAGAACGCTTCCCGGTTCGCGGAACGGGCGCTCCCCACGCAAAAAAAACAAAAAATGTTTTTTGTTTTTTTTGCCCCGCGGGGCCCTTTTAAAACCTCCACATTAAACCTAGGGGGTCAGGGAGGATCTAGTATGCCCCCTTATGGTTATTTCCCCCTTTGTTTTGGCCTCCTCTTGTCTCTCAATCCTACCGAGAGACAAGATGGCGGCCGCTCCGGACTGTTTAGAATGTTGACAGACACCGGAGAGCCAATCAGCTTCGCTACGCGAAGTTCCGGTACGCTTAAGGTCCGCGGACCGGAGCGCTGCCCAGAGCGTGCTTACAGATATATATCTTTTTTTAAACGTTAATTTCTCAAAATCCACTGGAGCACATATATTGAGACCTACAAAAGGCACATCGGGCTACCAGTCCCTACAATTTTGCCAAGTTTCATGCAAATCCATTCAGCCGTTCGGGCTAAAAGTGAGGCCAACCGCCCTATGGAAAACTCAATGTTAAAAACACGTTTTGGGACCCCCCTTTTTTCTCGACCCCCCCTGGACGAACCCCCCCCAAATTTCCAGGTGCTGCTCAGAAACAAAATGTTCCATTTTCCAGAAAATTTCTGCCAATTCCGTCCACAAACGCCAAAGTTATTAGACATAGAATTTTCAAAAATCCCATAGGGAAAAAATCCTAACTATATATACCTACTGGCGACCGCCAGTAGGTAATATATATATATATATATAATATATATATATATATATATTACCTACTGGCGGTCGCCAGTAGGTATATATAGTTAGGATTTTTTTCCTATGGGATTTTTGAAAATTCTATGTCGAATAACTTTTGCGTTTGAGGACGGAATTGGCTGAAATTTTCAGGAAAATGGAACATTTTGTTTCTGAGCAGCCCCTAAAATTTGGGGGGGTTTCGTCAAGGGGGGGCCGAGAAAAAAGGGGGGTCTCAAAACGCATTTTTCCCATGCAATTTTCCATAGGGCAGTTGGACTCACTTTTAGCTCGAACGGCTGAATGGATTTCCATGAAACTTGGCAAAATTGTAGATATTGTTTGCCCGATGTGCCTTTGCTAGGTCTCAATATATGTGCTCCAGTGGATTTTGATAAATTACCGTTCAAAAAAATATATATATCTGTAACAGCGCTCCGGTTAGCGCCCCGGTTCGCGTACCTGACGCGTAACGGAACTTCGGGAAGCGAAGTTGATTGGCTCTCCGGTGTCTGTCAACATTCTAAACAGTCCGGAGCGTCCGCCATCTTGTCTCTCGGTAGGATCGAGAGACAAGAGGTGAAGAAAAACGAAGGGGGAAATTAATGAAGGGGGTAAAGTAGACCCCTCCTGACCCCCTAGGATTGATGAGGGGGCTGTTAAAGGGTCCCGCGGGGCAAAATATAAAAAATAAAAAAATTCTGTTTTTTCGCGATAGAGGCGCTACCCGGTACGCGAACCGGTTAGCTAACCGGTAGCGTAACGGGAGTCCGCCATCTTGTGTTTCGGTCGAATTTAATCACAAGATGGAGGAAAAACAATGTGGGAAATGGGTATAAGGGGGCACGGGAGACGTATCCTGACATCCTAGGTTTTCTGAGGGTGGCTGAGGAGGCCCATATATGCGGAAAAAAAAATCATTTTTTTTCAAATTTTCGCGCGGTTAGCGTCCGGTGCGCGAACCGGGTAGCGCTCCGGAAAGCGTAAATCATGAAAATTATTTTTAAAAAGTTACATTTAAAATTTGTTTAGAGTGATCATAGTTAGGGTAGCTCTGAGAAGAGCTTTTGGGTCTGTGGTAGATTTAGGTACTTATAAGTAGGTACCAATACATAGTCTTAAATTCAGGATGAAAATTCTGTTCCCCTCATCTGAGAAGTGAACTCCATCTCCGCTGTAGATATCTTGCATGTAGTAACGCAAGTTATTGTTGTAGATGGAGCCCATTCCATGGTCTCTCATGTAAGCTGAAACAGACTTATTTACATGCTTCCTCGATTTCTCAATTTGTGGACAAAATTCCTTGGACAACCTCCATTTTTGTCTTTGGCATATATTTGAATATACCAAGGCAGTTTGAGGAAAAAGTGCCATCAATTGTTCAAAGGTGTCCTTTAAAAGCATTTCCAGACCTACCCCAGTCAAAGTGCCCAAATCATTTCCTCCACAGTGCACAATTAACAGGTCAGGGTTTGGCAAATGCAAAAATGTTTTCACCAATGGTATCAATTGGTGACATCTCAATCCTCTGTGGCCAATCCAGTTGATTTCCACATTTTGCAAATTGAGGTTGTGTAAATTTCTGTTATCAGCATACCTTTGAGCCCAGTGGATGTAACTATGTCCAATAATCCAGACAGAAAACATGTTGAGAGGAGGTTCTGCTGCAGTCAGATGAAGTGTGGGAATGAAATGGCAGTTGAAACAGTAGGAGTTTGTAATGAAAAAAACTGTGGAGTTTCAGTGCTAATGATTCAGTAGCAGTGATTGGTGGATTTTGATTGCTGAAAACAGAAAGTTAGGGTGCATGGATGAGTTGTTTGAAAGATGAAATTTGAATGGTTAAGAAAAAATCATTTTAAGAAACAATGCACTGGATACGCAGGTGTACTGAGAGTTCAGAGTTCAATTGAAACATTGTTGTGTGAACTTGTAAACATGAGAGGTCTTTCAGGAGGTAGTTGCTATGGAAAAAAGGCAGAAAGGGTAGAGGGGGGGAAGGGTGATGATTTGAAAAAAGTGAGGGAAGAGTTTTGATTGGGTGACATGAGAGATATGTGTGATGAATTACAGCATTTCTGTGCCTTTGTTGGTTGCAGCCTCTGGAGTGCATACCCTTTGCTCTGCTAAAGAAAAATTGGTGTGTGTCTGAGACTGTTTTGAAACTCAAAAAGTATTTGCTAAGGTGAGAAAAGATTCATTTAATTTAGATAGAGATTAGTATGCTTAAGGGAAAAAATTAGGAAGAAAGTTGTGTATTTAAAATGTTGCTTTGTGTCAAGTGTTTTAGAAATAGATTTTGTTTCTTTGAGAAATTGTAATTGGAGATAATGTGAAGTATTAGTACTGACAGGGTGTGATTGTACATAGGAGCTGTGCTGTGTTTTCAAATTATGACTTGCAAATCGTTTTTGAGGAAAAGGAATGCTTTTAAAATTTATGACAATGAAATAATGGTGTCTGCTTCTTTAAACAAATATTTCACTTGCCCCATGATTTAGGGAGAATAATTTGCTTACTTGATGTGTTTAAAAACGTTTCTTGAAGACATTTAGGTTTCTTGATATGTACTGCTAGAGTTTCATAGCCAGCATGGGGCATATTTAGAAGGACTTTGAGCCACTTTCACGTTATTTTCCCCCTATTAAAAGTGACGTACAATTGGTGCAAGGGCCTTGTAAATACACTCTCATGTTTGAGCCACTTTCATGTTATTTTCCCTATGTTAAAAGTGACGCAAAAGTGGTGCAAGGGCCTTGTAAAATATGCCCTCATGTGTGTTAGGGCATTTTAAGTCACTTCACCATGAATCTGGGTGAATAATTTGCTTACTTGATGTGTTTAAGAACGTTTCTTGAAATCATTTAGGTATCTTGATATATACTGCTAGAGTTTCATAGCCTGCTTGGGGCATATTTACAAGGCCCTTGAGTCACTTTCACGTCATTTTCCCTATGTTAAAAGTGACGCAAAAGTGGTGCAAGGGCCTTGTAAAATATGCCCTCATGTGTGTTAGGGCATTTTAAGTCACTTCACCATGAATCTGGGTGAATAATTTGCTTACTTGATGTGTTTAAGAACGTTTCTTGAAATCATTTAGGTTTCTTGATATATACTGCTAGAGTTTCATAGCCTGCTTGGGGCATATTTACAAGGCCTTTGAGTCACTTTCACGTCATTTTCCCCATGTTAATAGTGACGCAAAAGTGGTGCAAGGGTCTTGTAAATACGCCCCCATGTGTGTTAGGGCATTTTAAGTCACTTCACCATGAATCTGGGTGAATAATTTGCTTACTTGATGTGTTTAAGAACGTTTCTTGAAATCATTAAGGTTTCACAATATGTTCTGCAAGAGTTTCATAGTCAACATGGGGGCACATTTACAAAGCTTATGAGCTACATTCAAGCATTTTCCCCATGTTAAAAGTGACTTTAAAGGTGGTGCAAGGTCCTTGTAAATAAGCCCTCATGAGTGCTTGGTAAATTTAAGTCATTTCTCCGTGGTGCAAGGCTCTTGTAAATACGCCCGCATGTGTGCTTGGGAAATTTAAGTACTGACAGGGTGTACTTGTACATAGCAGTTGTGCTGTGTTTTCAAATTATGACATGAAAATAGTTCATAAAGAAAAGGAATGCTTTTTACGTTTATGACAATGACAAAAAGGTGTCTGCTTCTTTAAATAAATATATCACTTCTCACCATCAATCTGGGAGAATAATTTGCTTGTTTGTCGGTTAAAAAATCATTAATTTAAGACATTTAGGTTTGACAATATGTACTGCTAGAGTTTCATAGTCACTATGATGATAATGATATACATTTAGAACTGTGTAGGAGGCATGGAGAAACTGAGGCTTCTGTAAGTGTGAAGGGAGGTGAGTAATGTACATTGCTCTGTTGCATACAGTCCTCATCTTCTGCGTACTCTTGGATATGCTAGACTACATCTGCACAATGAGATACCTAAGCTGAGGAAATACAGGTGATGTGATTGTGAAATGAGCAAAAAAATGTGCACGTTTTTCAATTATATCTCCTGTGTTTCCTAACATTACGAATCACTTTGTGCAGATGAGGTTTAGGCCTGTCCAGGGAGACAGAGGAGGTCTGGCCTTTGTTCAAGAGTGCAGTGGACATGACTCACTTCATTGGTAGGCCTGCACATGTATTATCTCCTCTGTACTCTTCAACAAGCCTAAATTTCATCTGCAACCCTGAGTAGGCCTCACCTCAAACAAACCTCTGGATAGGCCACACCTTATCGGCATCCTGAACCAATCATTTAAAATGTTAGGGGCAGATTTATGATGGCCGTGCGCCTCTTTTACGCTGCCGTTGCGCCTCTTTTGCGCCGCCGTTGCGTCACTTTTGTGACGCAGCAGTGGCGCAAAAGATGCGCCATGTTGCGACATATTTACAACTTGATGCATGTAGGCAGATGTGTCACGCTGTAAAGTCCTGCGCCAAATGAAACCTGCATCAGGTTTCATGTGGGCGTTTTGTTGCAGGGTGGGCGTTCACTTGCATGAAAGCCCTGTAAAACTAACACAGTGAAATTTACAAGATTTCACTGAGTCAGCTTTATGGCATTGCTGAATCAAATCCTTACGCCTGTTTGTAACAGGCATAAGGAGTGACGCACCATGCAATGTGTGGCTTGCCCCTGTGCATTGCAGGAATCATGTCGCGCTTGCGACGTGATTCCTGCAATGCGCCGCTTTTGCGGCACAGATGCGTGACGCATCTGTGCTGTTTTTGCCCCATGGTGCTCGGCATTGTAAATGCGGCACACCATGGGTGGCAGAGCAGCGGTGCACGTTAACTGGTGCATCCCTGGGGATGCGCCAGTTAACATAAATCTGCCCCTTTACATTCAAGCATGAGCAGGGGACACAGAGTCGGTGAGGCTTATCCAAGGTTAAGAAGAGATGAGTCCTGTTCACTGAAAACTTGGACATAGGCCTCACCTCCTCAGCATCGCTGGACATGGCTAAATAATATCTGCAAAATGTTACTCTTGTTAAACAATTTTACTATTATAGTCTCTGAGATTTGTCTCTTACTCTGCAACATCTCATTGTTGTTCTCTTTCTTTAAAGATAACGACAACATCAACCATGAGTGATAATGAGCAATCTGTTGATCTCGATCTTATCATTGAACTTGTCATTGAAACGTCAGTGGAAGTAGATCCCTTGGATGATTTATATCCTGTGGATGATGAAGAATATGATGAGGATGCCGATTTGTCAGAATTGTATGACATAGGTTGGGCAGCTGATCTGCTCGGGCCTATTGAACTGTAAAGACTTTTAAAAATAAATTGAAGTTACTGGAAATGAAAAGTAACCATGTTAACCGTTTTATTTAAATTTAAATACAACTTCAAAAACAGCTTGTGTGAAGTGTCTTTAATAAAATATTGAAATATGCTAATACAATTAGTTCAGATTCACATATAAAAGAGCACAGGTCAAATGTAGAAGCATTCCATTTCTTTGCTACTATTTCTGAGTTTTAAATTTGTCAATGCACTAAAAATTATTGTATGTAGAATTGACAACTAGTGTGTTACTTTTTTGATGACTGTTATTGATTTACTGTTTGGTAATAGTGGTTAATATCATTTTTTATTATATTTTACCACAGATTCAACTGCAGATCATTTCCAAAATAAAACATGCCTTCGAGGCAAAGGAGGAGAAAGGCTACAAAACGTCAAACACAGCAGCTTACTACATGCTTGCAGCAGTCCTCTACAATAAAAACTCGTCAAGTCACCAAAAAAGCTCCGGGTAAGACAACGAAATCTTTCCTAAGAAACATTTCCAGAAAAAAAACTATCACTACAGAACATGTTTTAGTCCAGAAGAAGAGAGTCAATTTAAACAGGAAGGAAAGGCCCCTTAATAAAGTTAGTGGTAGAGCAGGAGAAAACTCTGTGAGTGCCGGTAGAAGGCACAATCAATTTAGGGACATTCGTACATGAATGTTCCGCAACAGGATAATTGTAAATCTGAAAAAAATGTAAAGAAAGGTCAACAGAAACTGGCTTTTTATAAGAAAAAAAAAAGGTTGAGAAAATTATTGATCAGGCTTTGGAAATGAAGCGAAAGTTATTTATTTTGGTAATCAAAAGAATTAGGAAACTAAGCAAGGCAATTTATGAATTCAAAACAAATAGTAGATGGAAGAGAATAGTTAATCGTACAAATTTTTGTGAAGTATTGTCAGGAGAATGGATGCATAGTTGTGAGGCATTTTTCAATGAGGAGAGTTACTTCCAGGACAATGATTTGGTGCATGCAGTTGACACCAGTGGTCGAGCATATGAGGTGAAAGACGGTTGTCCAGTTGAAAAAGAAAAACTTGTGTCAACGGAGGCAGAAGAGGTGTTAGGTGATGAAGTTTTAGGGAGACGTCCTAAGGGTCCAGTGTACAACTGGAAGTGTCGTAGTATTTGCACTGTGCGACAGGATTCCATCAATTTGCTTTGTGATTTTGTACGGACATTTAATAAGAAAAGTTTAAAACAGAAAATGATGTTGTTGCAGGAATTAGATCCATGCAGAGTGAGAGAAGTGACAGGTTTACATGGTCATTCACTGGCTTGTCTTTCCAGGAGAGTATGCCAGAGTGTTTTTCATCATTTCAGGATGGTAGCAGTCCATCATAATAAAGTGAGGAAATTAGTGAGAATGTTGTATTTTGCTAAGAGTCCAGCAATTAAGCTTAAACAATTAAGCAGTGCTCTTTTGCATGGTTCTGAAGTAGATGTGAAGAATATTTGTGAAGAAATTGAGTTTTGTTACTTTGCAAGTAAAGAGGAGAATATTGAAATTGACCCAGAAGAAGAAGGTAATGTGGAAGAGAGTGTACAGATTTCCTGTACAGATAATTTTCAGAAGGAAATTGCCACGTTTCAGGTGAAATCAAGTGAGAGGCCTAATTTGACTTGTGTGTGTTGTCGACGCACTTATTATAAGAATCAGACTAAGTTAGTGGATTTATATGCAAAAAGTGAAAGGGAAAATAATAGTGAATGGAAGGATTTCGCAACATACTTGATGGTAGAAAATTGTTTTGATTTGGGATCAGATCAACGTATGTGTACTTATTGTTGTAACAAATTAAATCAAAACCGGATGCCTGCTAGAGCGGTTCATGATAATCTGGAATTGGTTGACATTCCTTCTGAATTGAAGGATTTAAATACGTATGAATCTATTTTGATTCAAAGTGTCCATCCCTTTCAAGCTATTGTACGAATGGAGCCAAAAACTGGGAAATTGCCTCCATCAGATTTACAGAGAGGATTAAAGGGAAGAGTTGTTTATTTGCCTCTAGATTTGAAGAAAAACATTAATACAATTGGAGTAGAGAAAGTGGAAGAGGAACCTCTGGTTATCTTAGTTAATGGGGTTCCGACAAAGAGTAAGAAAATCTGGCAAGATTTAGTGGATGTTAGGAAAGTCAAAAAGGCAACATTGTATTTGATGAAAAACAATAAGTATTACAAGAATGTATGTGTTGCAGAAGAGGAAGTAAGTGAAGAAGAGGACAGCGATTTGTGTGCTGGACAAATTGAGAAAGTAGAAGCCTCTAAAAATGAAGAAATATATGAACATTATAGTGTTCATCCTTTGCATTCCAAGGAAGTCATGGGGAATGCTATTGAGTTGTTTCAACTGAAACAAGCCAAAGGGAGTCCCATTAGTGTTTGGGAGGAAAGTTTGGAAGCTCGGTGTTTCCCACAGCTATTTCCAACAGGTCAAGGAGGAAGATATGATGAGCGACCTGATCAAATTCCTGCTTCTGAATACCGGACTTTACGATTGTATGCAGAAGATCCTAGGTTTCGTCAATGCATTCCCTATTTGTTTCATCTACTGTTTGAAAGTGATCTGTCTGGACTGTCATATGCAGTGAACCACATCTTGAAAAGTGGTGTACAGATGCAAAATATCTCGGCAAGTGACTTTATGGATAAAGTCAATGTGCAAGACAGTATTTTGGATTCTCACCTGATTAATCTCATGGCATGTCAGCGTGGTACTAATGAGTACTGGTACCGTTGTCATGGGGATTTAAAATGTATGCTGAGGAACTTAGGAACTCCCACATGGTTCCTCACTCTCAGCTGTGCCGAGTATGGCTGGGAAGACTTACTTGAATTTCTACGAGAGGCAAATGGAAACATTGAAAATATCGAATTCAAGACACCCGGAGAACTGTGCTCTTTGGATCCAGTGAATATATGCAGGTACTTCAATCATAGATTTGAAGCTATGATGTCTTTCTTCATGAACAAGAAAAATCCACCTCTTGGAGAGGTATTGGATTTCTTCTGGAGAAAGGAGTATCAAGCAAGAGGTGCTCCTCATATACATATGCTGCTATGGATCAAAGATGCACCCAAATTTGGAACAGATCCGGATGACTTAGTGATGAGTTTCATAGAACAGTATTCTACATGTGCTGTTCCAAAGACAAAGGAAGACAAAAGCCTAAGAGAACAAGTTTTATGCTTTCAAAGCCATCGTTGTGGAAAGTACTGTCATCGTAAATTCAGAAACAAGGACAAGTTCTACACAAAATGTCGTTTCGGCTTTCCACGACCGTTGATTTCTAAAGGAAGAGTGAACAGTTTGATGTCTTCGCTGCGATATAATGCGACGAGGAAATCACCCAAAAATACATACAATTTGAAAAGAAATGAAGAGTCCAAGTACATCAACGACTACAACCCAGTGATTTTGTCCATGTGGAATGCTAACATGGATATACAGTTTGTGGCTGATAACTGTATGGCTGTGGCTCGGTATGTGACATCTTACATCACAAAAAAAGAAAAGACAGAATTGAAGGATATGTGGGAGGACATTTCCCATGAAAAGAGCCTCAGTAAGAAGTTGTACAGTTTCAATCTGAAGATGTTGTCGCATCGAGAAATCGGAGCTTACGAATGTTCTGACCGGTTATCTTCAGCAAGACTCTATGCCAAATCTAGGAGTATCATTTGGGCGAGTCTTGGTCTTGCTGCAACCCTTAATCGAGTTCTGAAACCTGTACGGGAAATTGAGTATTTGGCAGAAAAGGAGCCAAACAGTACAGATATTTTGAAGACCAACATGTTGGATACATATTATCCAAATAGAAGCAGTCACCTCGAGAATGTTTGTCTGTATGAGGTTCTACAAAATTACATATTCAAGAGGAACATCAAAGAAGATATTAATAAAGGAGTGTATGCTGTAATTGGAAGTGAGGGATGTCTGGTCAAGCAAAGAAAATGCCAATTGGTAAATCATCGAAAATTGAGTGGCGAATCTCCTGAAAGAAAAGAGTTTTTCTCTTTAGCTCTTTTGCAACTTTTCAAGCCTTGGCGTGCAGAAGAGGAACTGCTTGGAGATTTCCTCTGTTACGAAGACTCTTTCAATGCAGCCAAGGAGACCATAGAATGTCCTGTTTTTCCAAAATATCTAGAAATGTTGAATGCGGAAATCGAGCAGAAAGCAACAATTGCAGCCGAGATTGCTAGAGACAGTTCTCAGGACAGTCAGAGTTCTGTTTCATTGAGTCAGGATCCACTAGGAGGACCAGTTATCGAAAATGAAGCTGCCAGTGCCATGATTGAAGTGGAAAGAGCCATGGCACATGCTCAGGAGGATGCGGTTAACTTAGAAGATTTGGAAAGACAACTCAACGTTGAGCAGAGGAAAATATATGACGAAGTTACCAACCAAATTGATCATGGATTAAGTCATGAGAAGAAAGAGTGCTCATGTACGTCGTTGAAGCCTGTCCGACTGTACGTGAGTGGAGAAGCAGGAACTGGAAAAGGTTTCCTCATTAAAGCAATTTCATGTTATTTGCAGAAAAGGACTGAGTCATCGCTGTCTTGTGTTGTCACCGCTCCAACTGGACTGGCAGCACATAACATTAAAGGTATTACTTTGCATCGTCTACTGATGCTGCCAGTGGAGCATGATAACAAATTACAATACCACAAGTTATCTGGAGATGCTTGTTGTGAAGTTTCAAGAGTCTTGAGGAAAATGAAACTTCTTATCATTGACGAAGTAAGCATGGTTTCCAATGTCATGCTTGCCTTTGTGCATTTGAGAATGCAAGAAGTTCTTAAAACAGAGTATGATGTGTCATTTGGTGGCAAACACATCATTGTTTTCGGTGATCTTCTGCAGCTGACACCAGTGAAAGGACAACCAGTGTTTAAACTACTTACACATGAAGATACCAGGAAGTGCCTAGGAAGCATTGGCAACATTAATATATGGTTAAACTTCAATTATGCTGAACTGCGTGAAAATATGCGTCAAGCGAAGGATGAAGATTATAAGAATATTCTACAAGATGTTAGAATCGGAAAAGTGGCCGAGCATGGGAAAGAAGCTTTACATGCACGATTACTGTCAAATTTGTATCCAGAAGAAGACGTTCTGCCAGAGAATATTTTTCGGAAAATTACTGAGAAGAAATCTGGAATATGTTTGATGCCAACTCTTGCAGAATGTGCCATCTTCAACAACAAAATGTTGAATTTAGAAAACCAAGAGATTGTGAAACTGGAAGCTATTGACAGAATAGAGCATATGGGAGCAACAATTATTTTGTCTGAGAATTTGAAATCTGAATTGGATTCAATAGAGAAGACTATATCAAAAACTGCTGGTTTTGAAAAGACTCTGAATGTGTGCTTAAATTGCCGTATCATTTTGAGAAGGAATTTACATGTTGAAAGAGGTCTGGTAAATGGATCAATGGGTAATGTTGTTGATTTTGAGAAATACAGAAATAGAGATGGAATTGAATTTTTAAAAATTAAATTTGATGGCATTGAGGAAGTACAGCTAATTGGTCGTTGCTCTGCTAGGTTTTTGTTCGCCGTAAGCAGTTTCCTGTTTGCTTGGCATATGCGGTGACAATCCATAAATCGAAAGGTTTAAGTGTAGACAGTGCATTGGTGAATATTGGCAGTTCTGTGTTCAAGGAGGGTATGGCATATGTGGCATTGTCACGAGTCAGAACTTTATCGGGATTGTACTTGATTGAGTGTGATGTCACAAACATTTGTGCGGATCTAGATTGTGTTAAGGAATACAATAGGTTAAGAAGAGAGTATGCGCCACATTTGCCTCAATATCCTTTGTTTGAGAAACGTGTGGTAGGCCGGAAACAAAGAAATGTGACCAATAGTAGGGAGGTTGTAGCAAAAAGACCAAAAGTCGATGACCCCGAAATTATAAGCAGAAAGAAAATGGATTCTGTTGAAGATGTTGTTGGTTTTCAATTTGAAAATAGTTCTGGTGTCAACTGCTATGCTAATGTAGTGGTTAATGTTGTCTTTTCTCTAGAAACTTTAAAAGAACAGATTGTGATCAATTCGGATCAAAGTTTTTGCTGTTTGTTGAATTCTGTGTTAGAGAAATGTAGCACTGATAGAACAAAAATAGAAAGTGTGTCTGAAATTCGAAATCTGTTAGACAAGTGTTCAGGTCAAACGCAATTCACTGAAAATATTCAGCAAGATTGTCAGGAGTTTTTAATGTGTATGCTTGATGTATTGCAAGATGAAGGTGTAGATGTAGATCATCTGTTTGGCCTTTCTTATCAATGGCAGCATGACTGCGAGAACTGTAGGGTATCAAGTACTACTAGTGTAGACTCAGAAAGATTTATATATTTAACTTTGCCAGACAGTAAATCAGTGTCCTTTAATAAGCTAGTAAAAGCAGCCGATCAAAACATGGAGTGTAGCCAATGTAAGTCTGCAATGCTGTCCACATTATTTATACGAACATATGGCCAGTATGTCATGTTAATGTTCCAACGATGTAGGCCTGATGGAACAAAATTGATAACTTTAATTAAAAAATGTGTGGCTTCGCAGTTGTCAATATCAGGAAGGACTTTTGTAACTGCAGCAATTATATATCATGACGGTCCTTCAACAACATCAGGACATTACACAGCTTATCTGAAGTCTGGAAACGGCTGGTCTTTCTGCAATGATTCTGTTTTAACTTTCAAAAAAAGATTGCCTTTTGACCTTAAAAATTCTTACCTGGTGTTTTTACAACCACAATTTTAGGGAAGGAATCTCGGGATTTGCTCTGAGGAATTTCAAGAGGTTCTAATGGCTCTTACACTATTTGGCCTTGAGGATAAGTGTAATACAGAGTGAAAAGTTATTTTTGAGTGTTAAGTAGTTCCTGAAAAAAAGAAGGTTTTCTTACAGAAAGTGGTGGGCACGGATTAGTTAAAGGACAACAGAGTATTTCCCAAAGCAAACGGTGTTCTTACCATAACACTTGACGTCATGGAAAAATAACTGCACTTTGAATGAGTTCAGAAAAACTGTTTCTTTTAATAAGCTAATTCAAGCAGCCAATCAAATCATGGAGTAGAGGTAATGTAAGTCTGCAATGATGTCCACATTTTTTGTACAAACTTTTGGTTATAATGTCATTTTAAAATTCCAACTATATAAACCTGATGAAAGTAAGTTTTCAACTTTAATTACAAATGTTGTGGCTACACATTCGTTGATTTTAGGAAGAACATTTCTAACTGCAGCTATTATATGACATGATGGTCCTTTGACAACATCCGCTTATTACACAGCTTATTTAAAATGTAAAACAAGCTGGTGTTTCGGAAATTATTCCCATTTGCCTATGAAACAATGTTGCCTTTTGACTTAAAATATTCTTACTTTGTGTTTTCAGAAGAGAGAATTTAGGGTAGGTAACTGGCCTATAATGATTCTAGGAGTTGATATAATTGTATGTACTGTTTTAAATTGCTTTGTGATTAACAGTGATCAAGAGAATTACATAATTGTAGTAGTCATAGAGGTAGTGTAAGTGTGCCTCATAGTAAGCAGTATCAGTGTCATAGGAAATGTGGAACATGAGTGAGCAAGAAGGGTGAGATATTACTAGTACAGGATTGTGAAAGTGATCTTGAACGTTTTCTTTCTGAAAGTTGGGGAAAAAGAAAATGACGGGATTTGCTTAGAAGAATTCCAAGAGTTATAAATGGCTCTTACACTATTTGGCCTTGAGGAGAAGTGTGGTAGAGAGCGAGAAGTCATTTATTGTATGTAACATATTTGTCAAAACGATGGAGCTTTTCTTTCAGAAAGTGGCGGGCAGAAAATAATAACAGCACAACAGAGTATAAGCTGTTCATAGGACATCCTTCGACGTCATGGAAAGTAAGTTACTTTTGAGGAGTTCTGATTTCTGATTGGTTATGTTATATGGGTTTTTAAACACAATCATTTTGATTGTGGTTTTTTTTCCCCGCTGTTATATGATGAATACCTTCAACTCACTGTTTTTAGTGAAATTTGATATATTCTGAGAACAGCAAAAATAAACCATATAACATGTATAATTAATTCTGTACTTTGTATTGGTAAATTTTTATTTGTACTCAACTTGTCTCATGCTCACTCGTCTTATACTACCTTCTATCAATCCTCTTTACATACTCACATTGCCTTTTGTTTTATTCTCTTTCACCCTTGTTCTCTAACTCCACTTATCTTTCAACCTTTGTTTCCCTATTCCAACTCTGCTTTTTTCTTTTCTCCCTTGCACCATTTTCCAGCTTTTAGACTCTCTGCTTCGCTTGTCTTTTCCATCTTTCCTCTCTTTGTTTTCTAAATTAAATATTTTTGGGTTCTCCTGTGTTGGTGCAATCAGTTAGTATAACTCACCTTCACTCATTTATCTTTCTTTGTTGCCTCACTCAGTCTGTATCTGACACTCTTTCCTTCACTTCCTCTGTCTCCTCTCTCCCTCACTCTCTTTTCCTTATTCACCCTTTCCTTATATAGTTTACCTTACTCACTTTCTTTTAGTAGCTTACACAACTTCAATTTAATTTTCTCTTCTATCCTTCTTTTCTGTCACTGAAAGTATCTTCCTTTTTTTCTCTTATTAATTTACTGTATTACAATTTATTTTTGTCTCTGTCTGTCTATCCCCATTTCTTTCTCCTTCTTTCTGCATGTTTATCTCTAACTTTATTTTCTTGTAAAATTGGATGATTTACAATCTTTTCCCTTGTCTTTTCTAATTTTTAAATACATGTTTTAATATTTTTCAAATTGTTGTTCTTTCTTTCACAGATTGAAAGTATAAAAATAACAAGTGACTAAGTGAATGACAATTATAAGGTATGTGTTTTGTACTCTTTCCGTTACATCTCTATCACATTTGACTTCTATTAGTTCCACTGCTTCATTTCTTTAACCCTCAGTTTCCTGCCTTTGCTACTTCCCTCATTCCTTGTTCTATTACTTTCTTACTCTACTCCTTCCACTCCTTTTCTCAGTCCCTCTGTTCTCATAGTTTCTCACTCCTGTTCACTCAATCTGTCTCTATTACTCTCACTGTTTTTGACTCATCACTCTTTCACTACTTGTTCATTATGCTTTCTCCCTGTAGTTCAAGCAAACTATGTTATTTACATTTCTTTGCTGTTTCAATTATTCCTTTTCTGTCACTTCTTCTTTTCTGCTTTCTGTTGTTTCTCTCTGTTATTCCACATGTTTTAAACTTAGTCACTGTCATACATCTTGTTTTATTCCTATTTACTTTCGCTCACTGTTTTCTTAACACTTTCCCTCAGGGTTGTTCTTTTAGTCCGGTTCTATCCCTACCTCTCATTCCACATCCTTTACTGTTTTTCTTCTTAATTTGAACATTCACTCACATTCTCCAAGAAACTTTTGTTTATTATTCTTCTACTCTCCTTTTTTTCTTTCACTTCTTTATCTATTTTGTTTTTCTCAATTATACCCTCTTACATCTTTTCTTTGGTAAATAGATCTATTAAACAGTATCTCTGTGTTACTCCCTCTAGCTGTCTTTCTTTTAACATTACTCTCTGTTTCCTTCCCTTATGCTCACTCTTCCTTTTTAAAAAATAAAAAAAAATCTGTTTCGCTTCCGATTCGCTTACCGGCGCGCAAACCCGGGAAGCGAATCAAAAGAAATAGAGGTTGCCAGAGTGCTAAACATTCTAGCAATTTTTTATTAATGGGAGGTAGTTCTGAAAAGAACTTTTTTTTTATTGTTTTTGTTGTTTTATATTTTTTTTATTTTTTTTCTGAACATTTTTTTACTTTTTTTGTATTTTTTGAACGGTTTTATATTTTTTTTGTTTTTTTGGGGGGGAACGAAAATCATTCATTATAAAGGGCTCAACAGGAGCAACAACAAAAAAAGATAATTTACTTTCTGGGGCGTTTTGGACATTTATGATTTTCAATAGCTTTGTTGATCAGATTTATGCTACTCTCCCTATAGCAAATTAATTTGCCGCAAAAAATGCAGACTTGCTTCACGTCTCCGAACTTCAACTGGATGTTTGGGACCGTCTCCCTCGCCTCTGGTCCCGTCACTGCCTGTTCGGTTGATGTACTGGCCACAGGAGGGGGTTTTTCCTGCAGGTCACGTACCTGCGCAACACTATAATTTATAGGGTGCCACCTCTCCATGTGCCGATGCATGGTGTAATTCCCGAAGCTGTACTTTTTATCAGTCCCTCTGGACAGATCTTTGTCACAGATCAGACATGTGACGTAGCGGGCATTTACTTTTTTTTGGCCCCGGGGAAATTTGTAGAATTGCCAGATAAAATTTTCCTTCACATGGGACCTCCTTGGCTCTTCAGGTAAAAACTGCCTCCTCTCTTGCTCCTCTTCCTCTTCTTCCTCTTCTTCCTCCTCTTGATTAAGGATGACCTGAGGAGGTGGTCCATCCTCTTTTGGTGGTGGTGGTGGTGGTGGATTGGCTCCAGCAGCTGCAGCTACAACACTGGCCATTTTAGAAAAAATGGAAAGTAGGTCTTCCTCTCACAAAGATGAAAGTCAGAGTGAGGACAAAAGGAGGGGTTTTCATCATTTGGGAAAAAAAATAGTTCTAAACCAATGAAAAGTGTTATTTACAGGTCACATGACCTGTTATGCTTACGTTACGCGTCCCGCTCCATGCCCCGGATCGCTTCCGGCGAGCTGCGCTTCGCGCCTCTCTTCGCGCTCCGGAGCACTTCCGGGTGCGCTAACGCGGCGCGTAATAAGACGCATTACGCGGCAACGCGATACGTCGCGCTTACGCGACGTGCCCCGGATCGCTTCCGGGGAGCTGCGCTTCCCGCCTCGGTTTGCGCTCCGGAGCACTTCCAGGTGCGCTAACGCGGCGCATCATAAGACGCATTACGCGGCAACGCGATACGTTGCGCTTACACGACGCATCACGATGTTGTTTTATAACGCAGCAGTTGCGCTAACGGAAAGTTTACCGGTTCACCGACCGGGTCGCGGCAACAAATTGAGCTAACGGGAAGCTACCCAGTGCGCGGACCGGTAGCGAAACAAAAAAAATACATAAAAAAAATGTATATATACATAAAAAAATTATATTAAATACATATAAAATATATTTTTCCTTTAAAAAAAGAATACATTTAACAGCTTTTAATATTTGCTATTAAAAAATCATCGCATTATCACATGAATGATGTCATCAGTGATGTGATCAGTAATGTCAAATGAGATATCATCAGTGATGTCATCAGTGATGTCATTTGAGATGTCATCAGTGATGTCATCAGTGATGTCATTTGAGATGTCATCAGTGATGTCATCGGTGATGTCACTGACCATGTCATGAATGATGTAATATGTGACATCATCAGCAGTGGATTGCGGGTGCGCGATATATAGTTAGTGCAACTAACTATATATGGAATTTCAATGGTTTTGTGTGAGTAAAATAAGGTTTTGTAAATGCTAATTCCTAACTATATATGGTGTATAACCTATGTTTTTTTCAGTGAATTTTCAAGGTTTTGTAAATGCTAATTCCTAACTATATATGGTCTATAACCTATGGTTTTTTCAGTGAATTTCAATGGTTTTTTAATAGCAAATATCAAAAGCTTTAAAATGTATTCTTCTTTAAATCTAAAAATATATTTTATATGTTTTTAATACAATTTTTTTATGTATTTTTTTTAATTATTTTTTTTTGTTTCGCTCCCGGTCTGCGAACCGGTAAACGTTCCGTTTGCGCAACTACCGCGTTAGAAAACAACATTGTGACGCGTCGCGTAAGCGCGACGTATCGCGTTGTCGCGTAATGCGTCATATGACGCGCTGCATTAGCGCACCCGGAAGTGCTCCGGTGCGCGAGGCGCGAAGCGCAGCTTCCCGGAAGCGATCCGGGGCGCGGAGCGCGTAACGGAAGCATAACAGGTCATGTGACTTGTCAATAAAACTTTTCATTGGTTCATTTCACTTTTGGTTTCCTAATGATGTAAGGCTAGGTCATGTGACCTAAAAATAACATTTTTCATTGGTTTAGAACTATTTTTTTTCCCAAATGATGAAAACCCCTCCTTGTTTCCTCACTCTGACTTTCAACTTTGTGAGAGGAAGACCTTTTTTGATTACTTAGAAATGGCAAGTCTTGTAGCTGCAGCTGGTGCACCCCCACCACCACCACCACCTCCTAGGAAGAGAGGACCACCTCCTCAGGTTATCGTTCAGCACGAGGAGGAAGAAGAGGAAGAAGAGGAAGAGGAGCAAGAGAGGCAGTATTTGCCTGAAGAGCCTAGGAGGTCCCATGTCAAGGAAAATTTCATTTGGCAATTTTTCAAATATCCCGGGGCCAAAAAAAAGTAAATGCCCGCTATGTTACTTGCCTTATCTGCAAAAAAAGTTTGTCCAGAGGGACAGATAAGAAATATAGCTATGGCAATTACACCATGCATCGCCATATGGATAGGTGGAACCCTATTAATTATAATGTTGCGCAGGTACGTGACCTGCAGGATAACCCCCGTCCTGTGGCCAGTACATCAAATTAAGAGGCAGTGACGGGACCAGAGGCGAGGGAGATGGTCCCAAATATCCAGCTGAAGTTTGGGGAACTGAAATTTGTGTGCATTTATTGTAGCCAATTGATTTGCTACAGGGAGAGTAGCGTAAATTCAATCAATACAGCCATTGACAATCACAAATGTCCAAAACGCCCCAGAAAATAAATTATCTTTTTTTTTGTTGCTCCTGTTGAGCCCTTTATAATGAATCATTTTCGTTTCCCCCCCCTCAAAAAAGAACAAAAAAAATATAAAACAGGTTCAAAAAATAAAAAAAAGTAAAAAAATGTTCAGAAAAATAAAAAAATATATATAACACAACAAAAACAATAAAAAAAAAGTTATTTTCAGAACTACCTCCCCTTTATAAAAAATTGCTAGAATGTTTAGCACTCTGGCAACCTCTATTTTTTTTGATTCGCTTCCCGGTTCGCGCGCCGGTACGCGAACCGGAAGCGAACCAGAATAAAAAAAATAAAAAAAAGAAGAGTAAGTATAAGGGAAGGAAACAGAGAGTAATGTTAAAAGAAAGACAGCTAGAGGGAGTAACACAGAGATACTGCTTAATAGATCTATTTAACGAAGAAAAGATGTAAGAGGGTATAATTGTGAAAAACAAAATAGATAAGGAAGTGAAAGAAAAAAAGGAGAGTAGAAGAATAATAACCAAGTGTTTCTTAGAGAACGAGAGTGAATGTTCAAATTAAGAAGAAAAACAGTAAAGGATGTGGAATGAGAGGTAGGGATAGAACCGGACTAAAAGAACAATCCTGAGGGAAAGTGTTAAGAAAACAGTGAGCGAAAGTAAATAGGAATAAAACAAGATGTATGATAGTGACTAAGGTTAAAACATGTGGAATAACAGAGAGAAAAAACAGAAAGCAGAAAAGAAGAAGTGACAGAAAAGGAATGATTGAAACAGCAAAGAAATGTAAATAACATAGGGGCATATTATCAACACAGGTGATAAAATTATCGCTGCTTTTATCAGCAGAAAACTGCCGCTAAAGCCGCTTTTGCGTAAGAAAACTGCCGCTAAAGCCGCTTTTGCGGCAGTTTTCTGCCGATAAAAGCAGCGATAATTTTATCGCCTGTCTTGATAATATGCCCCTTAGTGTGTTTGAACTACAGGGAGAAAGCATAATGAACAAGTAGTGAAAGAGTGATGAGTCAGAGATAGTGAGAGTAATAGAGACCGAGTGAGTGAACAGGAGTGAGGAACTATGAGAACAGAGGGACTGAGAAAAGGAGTGGAAGGAGTAGAGTAAGTAAGTAATAGAGAAAGGAATGAGGGAAGTAGCAAAGGCAGAAAACTGAGGGTTAAAGAAATGAAGCAGTGGAACTAATAGAAGTTAAATGTGATAGAAATGTAACGAAAAGAGTACAAAACATTTACCTTATAATTGGCGTTTACTTAGTCACTTGTTATTTTTATACTTTCAATCTGTGAAAGAAAGAACAAAAATTTGAAAAATATTAAAACATGTATTTAAAAATTAGAAAAGACAAGGGAAAAGATTGACAATCATCCAATTTTACAAAGAAATAAAGTTAGAGATAAACATGCAGAAAAAAAGAGAAAGAAACGGTGATAGACAGTCAGAGACAAAAAGAAATTGAAATAGAGTAAATAACTAAGAGAAAAAAAAGGAAGATACTTTCAGTGACAGAAAAGAAGGATAGAAGAGAAAACTAAATTGAAGTTGTGTAAGCTAGTAAAAGAAAGTGAGTAAGGTAAACTATATAAGGAAAGGGTGAATAAGGAAAACAGAGAGAGGGAGATAGGAGACAGAGGAAGTGAAGGAAAGAGTGTAAGATACAGACTGAGTGAGGCATCTACACAATGTGATTCGTAATGTTAGGAAACACAGGTAATGTAATTGAAAAACGTGCATTTTTTTTTGCTCATTCCACAATCACATCACTTGTGTTTCCTTTGCTTAGGTATCTCATTGTGCAGAAGTAGTCTAGCATATGAAAGAGTACGCAGAAGGTGAGCATTGTATGCAACAACTTTGACACTTACAGAAGCCTCAGCTTCTCCATGCCCCCTACACAGTCCTAAATATATACAGTTTAAACTGACGGTATCTTGTTGCAGATGAAGTGAGGCCTATCTTGCAACATGGTGCATCTTTTGCACTGCTGCTGCGTCACAAAAGTGACGCAACGGCGGCGCAAAAGAGGCGCACGGCCATCATAAATCTGCCCCTAACATTTTAAATGATTGTTTCAGGATGCCGATAAGGTGTGGCCTATCCAGAGATTTGTTTGAGGTGAGGCCTACTCAGAGTTACAGATTAAATTTAGGCTTGTTGAAGAGTACAGAGGAGATAATGAGGAAAATTGAATTTTGCCTTGTCATGTGTGCCTACGTGTTCCCCATCCTATGATATATGTGCATGATCGATATGCATATATCCCCCTATGATCGATTAAAGACGCAATTATAGTTGTGTCCAACGTTAGTATGCCAGTTTCCAGTTCTCGTGAAAGCAACGAGTATTAGGCCTATGTTGCCCACGTTTTACATTATGCACGTTAATTTATTGAATTGTCCCCGTTTCTAGGCCTCAAAGGGCCAGAACACCAGATTCAAGCTCCAGTCTCCTGAACCCATTCCGAGGAGCGATGCAGCCCCCACCTGCATCCCTGACCCTTCACTTACTTCCTGCCGCGCAGCGAGGTGCCCGGCCTGGTTCTGCCTGCCTGTCTGCCAAGAATATGTTATGCCTCTAGTTATCAGTTCAGCTCTCCGTCTTCACATTCCTAAGCTAACGAACCGCATAAACAGCTTCAGCTATAGTCTAGTCTTTCTGTCTCCATGTAAGAGAATTACTGAATTAATATCCATAGAAGATTCATAGCACACACAATACATGTAGAATATATGCATGCACCAGCCTTAGTGTCAAGTAGCCTTTGCCCTGATAACTTTTAGATTCTATCAACATGTACTCCAAACACCAGAAACCAGATATGCTTTAGGTACATGTCGTCCTGACACCGCAGACTTTAGTCTCCTCTCCTAGTGCAGAAGTCATAGCCCCCAGTTCTCCCCGGTAACACGTCATGGCCTGTTTGCGCGCACCACTAGGTTAAAGGTTCCAGCTGCTCAGGTAGCCCCCTCCCTGTATCCACCCACTTTATGACACTTCTGTGACGTTCTCATCACATGTCTACGTGCACGCCCTGTGCACGCCTTCTTTTCACGCCCATGTGTTCTTATCTTATGCTTGTCACTTGTTACGCCTACTGTATGCAGTGTAATTCTAATGTTTTACTATATATACCATGTACTGTTAATGAGACGTTGCAGCTGCCTTCTATGCCCTTCTATTTCAGGCTGTTCCGATCCTGTCCCTTCCCTTATGCCTGATTAAAGCCTGTTAGACTCAGATACATCGGATCCTGCCTCTTATTTATTGAGCTATCTGTTTTATTAATGTATTCAAAAATAGTACCGGTAATTAATTATTTATTTACCACAATAACACAAGTGCAGGCCTACCAACGAAGTGAGTCATGTTCACTGCACTCTTGAACAAATGCCAGACCTCCTCTGTCTCCCTGGACAGGCCTAAACCTCATCTGCACAATGTGATTTGTAATGTTAGAAAACACAGGTGATGTAATTGAAAAACGTGCATTTTTTTTCCTCATTTCACAATCACATCACCTGTGTTTCCTTTGCTTAGGTATCTCATTGTGCATATGTAGTCTAGCATATGAAAGAGTACGCAGAAGGTGAGCACTGTATGCAACAACTTTGACACTTACAGAAGCCTCAGCTTCTCCATGCCCCCTACACAGTCCTAAATATATACATTTTAAACTGACGGTATCTTGTTGCAGATGAAGTGAGGCCTATCTTGCAACATGTTGCATCTTTTGCACTGCTGCTGCGTCACAAAAGTGACGCAACAGTGGTGCAAAAGAGGCGCACGGCCATCATAAATCTGCCCCTAACATTTTAAATGATTGTTTCTAGATGCCGATAAGGTGTGGCCTATCCAGAGATTTGTTTGAGGTGAGGCCTACTCAGAGTTACAGATTAAATTTAGGCTTGTTGAAGAGTACAGAGGAGATAATACATGTGCAGGCCTACCAACGAAGTGAGTCATGTCCACTGCACTCTTGAACAAACGTCAGACCTCCTCTGTCTCCCTGGACAGGCCTAAACCTCATCTACACAATGTGATTCGTAATGTTAGGAAACACAGGTGATATAATTGAAAAACGTGCAAATATTTTTGCTCATTTAACAATCACATCACCTGTATTTCCTCAGCTTAGGTATGTCATTGTGCAGATGTAGTCTAGCATATCCAAGAGTACGCAGAAGGTGAGGACTGTATGCAACAGAGCAATGTACATTACTCACCTCCCTTGACACTTAAAGAAGCCTCAGTTTCTCCATGCCTCCTACACAGTTCTCAATGTATATCATAAATACAAAAAGTACAGAATTAATTATACATGTTAAATGATTTATTTTTGCTGTTCTCAGAATGTATCAAATTTCACTAAAACAGTGAGTTGAAGGTATTCATCATATACCTGCGGGGAAAAAAACCACAATCAAAATGATTGTGTTTAAAAAACCCATATAACACAACCAATCAGAAATCAGAACTCCTTAAAAGTAAGTTACTTTCCATGACGTTGAATGAGGTCCTATGAACAGCTTATACTCTGTTGTGCTGCTATTATTTTCAGCCCGCCACTTTCTGAAAGAAAAGCTCCATCGTTTTGACAAATATGTTACATACAATCAATGACTTCTCGCTCTATACCGCACATTTCCTCAAGGCCAAATCGTGTAAGTGCCATTTATAACTCTTGGAATTCTTCTAAGCAAATCCCGTCATTTTCTTTTTCCGCAACTTTCAGAAAGAAAACGTTCAAGATCACTTTCACAATCCTGTACTAGTAATATCTCATCCTTCTTGCTCACTCATGTTCCACATTTCCTATGACATTGATACTGCTTACTATGAGGCACACTAACACTATCTCTATGACTACTACAATTATTTAATTCTCTACATCACTTTTAATCACAAAGCAATTTAAAACAGTACATAAAATTATATCAACTCCTAGAATCATTATAGGCCAGTTACCTACCCAAAATTCTCTCTTCTGAAAACAGAAAGTAAGAATATTTTTAAGTCAAAAGGCAACATTGTTTCATAGTCAAATGTGAATAATTTCCGAAACATCAGCTTTTTTAAAATTTTAAATAAGCTGTGTAATAAGCAGATGTTGTCAAAGGACCATCATGTCATATAATAGCTGCAGTTAGAAATGTTCTTCCTAAAATCAACGACTGTGTAGCCACAACATTTGTAATTAAAGTTGAAGACTTACTTTCATCAGGTTTATATAGTTGGAATTTTAAAATGACATTATAACCAAAAGTTTGGACAAATAATGTGCACAGCATTGCAGACTTACATTACCTCTACTCTATTTTTTGATTGGCTGCTTGAATTAGCTTATTAAAAGAAACAGTTTTTCTGAACTCATTCAAAGTGCAGTTATTTTTCCATGATGTCAAGTGTTATGGTAAGAACACCGTTTGCTTTGGGAAATACTCTGTTGTCCTTTAACTAATCCGTGCCCACCACTTTCTGTAAGAAAACCTTCTTTTTTTCCAGGAACTACTTAAAACTCAAAAATAACTTTTGACTCTGTACTACACTTATCCTCAAGGCCAAATAGTGTAGGAGCCAGTATAACCTCTTGAAATTCCTGAGAGCAAATCCCGAGATTCCTTCCCTAAAATTTTGGTTGTAAAAACACCAGGTAAGAATTTTTAAGGTCAAAAGGCAATCTTTTTTTGAAAGTTAAAACAGAATCATTGCAGAATGACCAGCCGTTTCCAGACTTCAAATAAGCTGTGTAATGTCCTGATGTTGTTGAAGGACCATCATGATATATAATTGCTGCAGTTACAAAAGTCCTTCCTGATATTGACAACTGCGAAGCCACAAAATTTTTAATTAAAGTTGTCAATTTTGTTCCATCAGGCCTACATCGTTGGAACATTAAAATGACATACTGGCCATATGTTCGTATAAATAATGTGGACAGCATTGCAGACTTACATTGGCTATACTCCATGTTGTGATCAGCTGCTTTTACTGGTTTATTAAAGGACACTGATTTACTGTCTGGCAAAGTTAAATATATAAATCTTTCTGAGTCTACACTAGTAGTACTTGATACCCTACAGTTCTCGCAGTCATGCTGCCATTGATAAGAAAGGCCAAACAGATGATCTACATCTACACCTTCATCTTGCAATACATCAAGCATATACATTAAAAACTCCTGACAATCTTGCTGAATATTTTGAGAGAATTGCGTTTGACCTGAACACTTGTCTAACATATTTCGAATTTCAGACACACTTTCTATTTTTGTTCTATCGGTCTTACATTTCTCTAACACAGAATTCAACAAGCAGCAAAAACTTTGATCCGAATTGATCACAATCTGTTCTTTTAAAGTTTCTAGAGAAAAGACAACATTAACCACTACATTAGCATAGCAGTTGAGACCAGAACTATTTTCAAATTGAAAACCAACAACATCTTCAACAGAATCCTTTTTCTTTCTGCTTATAATTTCAGGTTCATCGACTTTTCGTCTTTTTGCTACAACCTCTCTACTATTGGTCACATTTCTTCGTTTCCGACCTACCACACGTTTCTCAAACAAAGGATATTGAGGCAAATGTGGCGCATACTCTCTTCTTAACCTATTGTATTCCTTAACACAATCTAGATCCGCACAAATGTTTGTGACATCACACTCAAACAAGTAAAATCCTGATAAAGTTCTGACTTGTGACAATGCCACATATGCCATACCCTCCTTGAACACAGAACTGCCAATATTCACCAATGCACTGTCTACACTTAAACCTTGCGATTTATGGATTGTCACCGCATATGCCAAGCAAACAGGAAACTGCTTACGGCGAACATATAAGTCTTTTACAAGCAAAAACCTAGCAGAGCATCGACCAATTAGCTGTACTTCCTCAATGCCATCAAATTAAATTTTTAAAATCTCTATCTCTGTATTTTTCAAAATCAACAACATTACCCATTGATCCATTTACCAGACCTCTTTCAACATGTAAATTCCTTCTCAAAATGATACGGCAATTTAAGCACACATTCAGAGTCTTTTCAAAACCAGCAGTTTTAGATATAGTCTTCTCTAATGAATCCAATTTAGATTTCAAATTCTCAGACAAAATAATTGTTGCTCCCATATGCTCTATTCTGTCAATAGCTTCCAGTTTCACAATCTCTTGGTTTTCTAAATTCAACATTTTGTTGTTGAAGATGGCACATTCTGCAAGAGTTGGCATCAAACATATTCCAGATTTCTTCTCAGTGATTTTCCGAAAAATATTCTCTGGCACAACGTCTTCTTCTGGATACAAATTTGACAGTAATCGTGCATGTAAAGCTTCTTTCCCATGCTCGGTCACTTTTCCGATTCTAACATCTTGTAGAATATTCTTATAATCTTCATCCTTCGCTTGACGAATATTTTCACGCAGTTCAGCATAATTGAAGTTTAACCATATATTGACGTTGCCAATGCTCCCTAGGCACTTCCTGGTATCTTCATGCGTGAGTAGTTTAAAAACTGGTTGTCCTTTCACTGGTGTCAGAGACACAGAAGACCACCGAAAACAATGATGTGTTTGCCACCAAATAACACATCATACTCTGTTTTTAGAACTTCTGCATTCTCAAATGCACAAAGGCAAGCATGACATTGGAAACCATGCTTACTTCGTCAATGATAAGAAGTTTCATTTTCCTCAAGACTCTTGAAACTTCACAACAAGCATCTCCAGATAACTTGTGGTATTGTAATTTGTTATCATGCTCCACTGGCAGCATTAGTAGACGATGCAAAGTAATACCTTTAATATTATGTGCTGCCAGTCCAGTTGGAGCGGTGACAACACAAGACAGCGATGACTCAGTCCTTTTCTGCAAATAACATGAAATTGCTTTAATGAGGAAACATTTTCCAGTTCCCGCTTCTCCACTCACGTACAGTCAGACAGGCTTCAACGATGTACATGAGCACTTTTTCTTCTCATGACTTAATCCATGATCAATTTGGTTGGTAACTTCGTCATATATTTTCCTCTGCTCAACGTTGAGTTGTCTTTCCAAGTCTTCTAAGTTAACTGCATCCTCCTGAGCATGTGCCATGGCTCTTTGCACTTCAATCATGGCAGTGGCAGCTTCATTTTCGACAACTGGTCCTCCTAGTGGATCCTGACTCAATGAAACAGAACTCTGACTGTCCAGAGAACTGTCTCGGCTGCAATCGTTGCTTCCTGCTCGATTTCTGCATTCAACATTTCTAGATATTTGGGAAAAACAGGACATTCTATGGTCTCCTTGGCGGCATTGAAAGAGTCTTCGTAACAGAGGAAATCTCCAAGCAGTTCCTCTTCTGCACGCCAAGGCTTGAAAAGTTGCAAAAGAGCTACATAGAAAAACGATTTTCTTTCAGGAGATTCGCCACTCAATTTTCGATGGTTTACCAATTGGTATTTTCTTTGCTTGACCAGACATCCCTCACTTCCAATTACTGATTCAGAAAAGGGGGGTGGTGATGGACAGAGTATCTGAGTTAATCAGAACACTCCTACCCAGTCAACAGATCAGGGCTTGATCCATCACCGTTTTTTAGCTCACTGCACCATCCCAGTTCAGAACCTGGCTATATGCAAATTAGTCTGTCCCTGGCCCAGTGCATCATGGGAACAGGGCAGACCAAACTACCAAGCCAATTCTTCACTGGAAAGGAAACAAGCTTCCGGGGACCGGTTTCTGGCATTACAGCCGTCTTCGGCCCGGCTTGCTTGAATCCTGATGGTGCAATGAGCAAGGGACTCTTGTCTGAGCATACCCTTCCACACTCATGGTGGCCAAAATAATTACAAAAAGGGGGGGCCAAAATAATTACAAAAGGGGGGGCCAAAATAATTACAAAAAGGGGGGCCAAAATAATTACAAAAAGGGGGGCCAAAATAATTACAAAAAGGGGGGGCCAAAATAATTAAAAAAAAGGGGCCGAAGACGCCTTAAATGGCAGAAACCGGTCCCCGGAAGCTTGTTTCCTTCCCAGTACAAGAATTGGCTTGGTAGTTTGGTTTGCCCTGTTCCCATCATGCACTGGGACAGGGACAGACTAATTTGCATATAGCCAGGTTCTGAACTGGGATGGTGCAGTGAGCTAAAAAACGGTGATGGATCAAGCCCTGATCTGTTGACTGGGTAGGAGTGTTCTGATTAACTCAGATACTCTGTCCATCACCACCCCCTTTTTGTAATTATTTTGGCCACCATGAGTGTGGAAGGGTATGCTCAGACATGAGTCCCTTGCTCATTGCACCATCAGGATTCAAGCAAGCCGGGCCGAAGACAGCTGTAATGCCAGAAACCGGTCCCCGGAAGCTTGTTTCCTTTCCAGTGAAGAATTGGCTTGGTAGTTTGGTCTGCCCTGTTCCCATGATGCACTGGGCCAGGGACAGACTAATTTGCATATAGCCAGGTTCTGAACTGGGATGGTGCAGTGAGCTAAAAAACGGTGATGGATCAAGCCCTGATCTGTTGACTGGGTAGGAGTGTTCTGATTAACTCAGATACTCTGTCCATCACCACCCCCTTTTTGTAATTATTTTGGCCACCATGAGTGTGGAAGGGTATGCTCAGACATGAGTCCCTTGCTCATTGCACCATCAGGATTCAAGCAAGCCGGGCCGAAGACGGCTGTAATGCCAGAAACCGGTCCCCGGAAGCTTGTTTCCTTTCCAGTGAAGAATTGGCTTGGTAGTTTGGTCTGCCCTGTTCCCATGATGCACTGGGCCAGGGACAGACTAATTTGCATATAGCCAGGTTCTGAACTGGGATGGTGCAGTGAGCTAAAAAACGGTGATGGATCAAGCCCTGATCTGTTGACTGGGTAGGAGTGTTCTGATTAACTCAGATACTCTGTCCATCACCACCCCCTTTTTGTAATCACTTCCAATTACAGCATACACTCCTTTATCAATATCTTCTTTGATGTTCCTCTTGAATATGTAATTTTGTAGAACCTCATACAGACAAACATTCTCGAGGTGACTGCTTCTATTTGGATAATATGTATCCAACATGTTGGTCTTCAAAATATTGGTACTGTTTGGCTCCTTTTCCGCCAAATACTCAATTTCCCGCACAGGTTTCAGAACTCGATTACGCGTTGCAGCAAGACCAAGACTCTCCCAAATGATACTCCTAGATTTGGCATAGAGACTTGCTGAAGATAACCGGTCAGAACATTCGTAAGCTCCGATTTCTCGATGCGACAACATCTTCAGACTGAAACTGTACAACTTTTTACTGAGGCTCTTTTCATGGGAAATGTCCTCCCACATATCCTTCAATTCTGTCTTTTCTTTTTTGGTGATGTAAGATGTCACATACCGAGCCACAGCCAAACAGTTATCAGCCACAAACTGTATATCCATGTTAGCATTCCACATGGACAAAATCAATGGGTTGTAGTCGTTGATGTACTTGGACTCTTCGTTCCTTTTAAAATTGTATGTATTTTTGGGTGAATTCCTCGTCACATTATGTCGCAGCAAAGACATCAAACTGTTCACTCTTCCTTTAGAAATCACGGGTCGTGGAAAGCCGAAATGACATTTTGTGTAGAACTTGTCCTTGTTTCTGAATTTACGACGACAGTACTTTCCGCAACGATGGCTTTGGAAGCGTAAAACTTGTTCTCGTAGGCTTTTGTCTTCCTTTGTCTTTGGAACAGCACATGTAGAATACTGTTCTATGAAACTCATCACTAAGTCATCCGGATCTGTTCCAAATTTGGGTGCATCTTTGATCCATAGCAGCATATGTATATGAGGAGCACCTCTTGCTTGGTACTCCTTTCTCCAGAAGAAATCCAACACCTCTCCAAGAGGTGGATTTTTCTTGTTCATCATGAAAGCCATCATAGCTTCAAATCTATGATTGAAGTACCTGCATACATTCACTGGATCCAAAGAGCACAGTTCTCCGGGTGTCTTGAATTCGATATTTTCAATGTTTCCATTTGCCTCTCGTATAAATTCAAGTAAGTCTTCCCAGCCATACTCGGCACAGCTGACAGTGAGGAACCATGTGGGAGTTCCTAAGTACATCAGCATACATTTTAAATCACCATGACGACGGTACCAGTACTCATTAGTACCACGCTGACACGCCATGAGATTAATAAGGTGAGAATCCAAAATACTGTCTTGCACATTGACTTTATCCATAAAGTCCCTTGCAGAGATATTTTGCATCTGTACACCACTTTTCAAAATGTGGTTCACTGCATATGACAGTCCAGACAGATCACTTTCAACAGTAAATGAAACAAATAGGGAATGCATTGACGAAACCTAGGATCTTCTGCATACAATCGTAAAGTCCGGTATTCAGAAGCAGGAATTTGATGAGGTCGCTCATCATATCTTCCTCCTTGACCTGTTGGAAATAGCTGTGGGAAACAATCAATCAATCAATCAATCAAAGCATTTATATAGTGCACTACTCACCCGGAGGGTCTCAAGGCGCTGGGGGGAGGGGGTCCGCTACTGCTCGAACAGCCAGGTCTTGAGCTGCTTCCTGAAGGCGAGGTGGTCCTGGGTCAGGCGGAGGTGGGTCGGAAGGGAGTTCCAAGTGTTGGCGGCCAGGTAGGAGAAGGACCTTCCTCCTGTGGTGGCTCTTCGGATGCGGGGTACAGCGGCGAGGGCGTGGCTGGTCGATCGAAGCTGGCGTTTGGGAGCGTAGAAGTTGAGGCGGCTGTTGAGGTATTCTGGTCCTTGGTTGTGTAGGGCTTTGTGTGCCTGGGTGAGGAGCCGGAAGGTGATTCTCTTGTTGACCGGGAGCCAGTGCAGGTCTCTCAGGTGTCCGGAGATGTGGCTGCGGCGGGGGATGTCCAGGATGAGTCGTGCTGAGGTGTTCTGAATCCGCTGGAGTCTTTTCTGGAGTTTGGCGGTAGTTCCGGCGTAGAGGGAGTTGCCGTAGTCCAGACGGCTGGTGACGAGGGCTGGGTGACCGTCTTCCTGGTCTCGGTGGGGATCTATCGGAAGATCTTGCGTAGCATGCGCAGGATGTTGAAGCACGACGAGGAGACGGCGTTGACTTGTCTGGTCATGGAGAGGGAGGAGTCCAGGATGAAGCCCAGGTTGCGTGCGTGGTCAGTTGGTTTGGGTGCCCTGCCCAGGGCGGGGGGCCACCAGGAGTCGTCCCAGGCAGAGGGTGAGGATCCCAGGATGAGGACTTCCGTCTTGTCCGAGTTCAGTTTCAGGCGGCTGTTCGACATCCAGTTGGCTACGTCTGTCATCCCTTCGTGCAGGTTGGCTCTGGCGGTGGCGGGGTCGTTAGTGAGGGAGAGGATCAGCGGGGTGTCGTCGGCGTAGGAGATGATGTTCAGGTTGTGCTGGCGTGCGATGGCTGCGAGGGGGCTCATGTAGACGTTGAAGAGGGTTGGACTGAGCGAGGAGCCTTGAGGAACGCCGCAGATGACTTCGGTGGCCTCCGATCTGAACGGGGGGAGGCGGACTCTCTATGTCCTTCCGGCGAGGAAGGAGGTGATGCATTCCAGTGCCTTCTCCTGGATTCCTACGTTTCTGAGGCGCTGTACTAGGGTACGGTGGCAGACAGTGTCGAAGGCCGCGGACAGGTCCAGGAGGATGAGGGCCGCTGTTTCTCCGTTATCGAGCAGGGCTCGGATGTCATCGGTAGCTGCGATCAGGGCGGTCTCGGTGCTGTGGTTGGCCCGGAAGCCAGACTGCGAGTGGTCGAGGGAGCCGTTCGTCTCGAGGAAGGCGGCCAGTTGCTTGTTGACGGTCTTCTCGGAGCAGCGAGATGGGGCGGTAGTTCTTGAGGTCGGTTGGGTCTGCTGATGGTTTCTTGAGTAGAGTGCTGAGTTCGGCGTGCTTCCAGCTCTCCGGGAAGGTGGCGATGTCGAAGGAGGTGTTGATGATGTCCCACAGGTGGGGTGCGATGACAGCGTCGGCCTTGTTGAAGACGTGGTGAGGGCAGGGGTCTGTCGGAGATCCGGAGTGGATGGAGTTCATCGTGCGGATGGTGTCTTCGGTGCTGATCGGGGTCCAGGCGCGGAGGGTGGGGGTGGGGGGCGGTGGTTCGGTCGTGGCGTGCGTTGGTTGAGTGCTGAAGCTGTTGTGTATGTCCGTGATCTTGTTGTGGAAGTAGGAGGCGAGGGAGTTGCAGAGGTCTTGCGAAGGGGTGATGTTGTTGTTTCCGGCGTTGGGGTTGGAGAGCTCTTTCACGATGTTGAAGAGTTCCTTGCTGTTGTGTGCGTTGTTGTCCAGTCGTTCCTTGAATGCGGTTTTCTTCGTGGCGTGGATCAGCTGGTGGTGTTTTCGGGTGGCGAGCTTGAGGGCAGTCATGTTGTCCGGTGTTGGGTCTCTGCGCCAGGTTTTCTCGAGTGCTCTGCAGTTCTTCTTGGAGCTCTTGAGTTCGTCGTTAAACCATGGGGCTTTCTTGCTGCCGGGTCTGCTCGGTGGGGTCTTCAGCGGGGCGAGGTCGTCTGTGCAGTCGCTGATCCATTTCGTGAGGTTGGTGGCTGCTTGGCTGGGGTTAGTAGTGCTGGTGGGGGGGTTCTTGCTCAGGAAAGTCGCGAGCTGGTCTGCAGTGATCTTGTTCCAGCTTCTGCGGGGAACCTGTTGCTGGTGATGGTGGAGCGTGGTCCTTCTGAAGCTGAAGTGGACGCAGCTGTGGTCCGTCCAGTGGAGTCCCGTGGCGTGGCTGAAGGCGATGTCCTTGCTGGAAGAGAAGATCGGGTCGAGTGTGTGTCCGGCGTAGTGTGTGGGGGTGGTCACCAGTTGCTTGAGTCCGAGGTTGGCGAGGTTGTCCAGCAGGGTGGTGGTGTTGCGGTCGTTGTTGCTCTCCAGGTGGAAGTTGAGGTCCCCGAGGATGATGTAGTCAGCGGAGGGGAGGGCGTGCGGGCTGACGAAGTCGGCGATGTCCTCGCTGAATTGTGTGCGTGGTCCCGGGGGTCTGTAGATGAGGGTGCCTCTGAGGGTGGTCTTGGGGTTGACGTGGATCTGGAAGTGCAGGTGTTCGGCGGGTGCGAGGGTGTCGTCGGTGTTGGTCGTGATGCGGATGGTGTTCTTGTGGATGATGGCGATGCCTCCTCCTGTCTGGTTGGCGCGGTCTCTCCGGGTGATCTTGTACCCCTCTGGGATGGCGATGGCGATGTCGGACGCGGAAGAGGCGTTCATCCAGGTTTCCGTGAGGAAGGCGACGTCTGGGTCTGTGGTGTCGAGCAGGTTCCAGAGCTCGACGGCGTGTCTGTGGACGGAGCGGGTATTGAGCAGGATGCACTTCAGGTGGGTGGTGCTGGAGTTTTGCTTGGTGGGAGCTGGTGTGGCGTGGGTCCGGTTGCAGGTGAACTTGCAGGAGTGGCAGCAGAAGGGTCCGTGGGTGCGTCTCGGGGCGGCTCGGTAGCAACCCGGGGTTCGGCCGGTGTTGAGTGCGTTGAGTTCGGTGGCATCGTAGGTCCGTCTGGTCGGCTTCCGGCGGTGGGGGCCAGGGGTCCTGGCCCTGGGCGCGGTCCAGGCGCGGACGGGCGCAGACGGGCTTACCTTTGGCGCACCTTCGGCGCTCAATCGGTGCTCCCGCTGCGCGCGTCCGCTGCGCGGTCGCTCCGGGGGCGTCATAAGAGGGGTGCAGGGAGGGCGGGTCAGCTGGGAGGCGGGAAGGGGTGCCCAATCGTCTGGCGAAGGGGCGGGGCCGCGATCAGGAGGCGCGGTAACGGGACCGGCAGACCGGGCGGCCCAGCGGCGGCTGGGGTGCTACTGACGGCGTCGGAGAGGAGGGCCTCGGTATACAGGTGAGCAGGGGCTCAGAGGCAGGCGCGGCAGGGAGCAGGGGGGCGACCAGGCCAGAGGCTTGGTCGCCCCCCCGAGCTTCCAAACTTTCCTCCCAAACACTAATGGGACTCCCTTTGGCTTGTTTCATTTGAAACAACTCAATAGCATTCCCCATGACTTCCTTGGAATGCAAAGGATGAACACTATAATGTTCATATATTTCTTCATTTTTAGAGGCTTCTACTTTCTCAATTTGTCCAGCACACAAATCGCTGTCCTCTTCTTCACTTACTTCCTCTTCTGCAACACATACATTCTTGTAGTGCTGATTGTTTTTCATCAAATACAATGTTGCCTTTTTCACTTTCCTAACATCCACTAAATCTTGCAAGATTTTTCTACTCTTTGTCGGAACCCCGTTAACTAAGATAACCAGAGGTTCCTCTTCCACTTTCTCTACTCCAAATGTATTAATGTTTTTCTTCAAATCTAGAGGCAAATAAACAACTCTTCCCTTTAATCCTCTCTGTAAATTTGATGGAGGCAATTTCCCAGTCTTTGGCTCCATTCGTACAATAGCTTGAAAGGGATGGACACTTTGAATCAAAATAGATTCATAAGTATTTAAATCCTTCAATTCAGAAGGAATATCAACCAATTCCAGATTATTATGAACCGCTCTAGCAGGCATCCCGTTTTGATTTAATTTGCTACAACAATAAGTACACACGTTGATCCGATCCCAAATCAAAACAATTTTCTGCCATCAAGTATGTTGCGAAATCCTTCCATTCACTATTATTTTCCCTTTCACTTTTTGCATATAAATCCACTAACTTAGTCTGATTCTTATAATAAGTGCGTCGACAACACACACAAGTGAAATTAGGCCTCTCACTTGATTTCACCTGAAACGTGGCAATTTCCTTCTGAAAATTATCTGTACTGGAAATCTGTATACTCTCTTCCACATTACCTTCTTCTTCTGGGTCAATTTCAACATTCTCCTCTATACTTGCAAAGTAACACAACTCAATTTCTTCACAAATTTTCTTCACATCTACTTCAGAACCATGCAAAAGAGCAGTGCATAATTGTTTAAGCATAATTGCTGGACTCTTAGCATAATACAACATTCTAACTAATTTCCTCACTTTATTATGATGCACTGCTAGCATCCTGAAATGATGAAAAACACTCCGGCATACTCTCCTGGAAAGACAAGCCAATGAATGACCATGCAAACCTGTCACTTCTCTCACTCTGCAAGGATCTAATTCTTGCAACAACTTCATTTTCTGTTTCCAACTTTTCTTATTAAATGTCCGTAGAAAATCACAAAGCAAATTGATGGAATCCTGTCGCACACTGCAAATACTACTACACTTCCAGGTATACAATGGTCCCTTAGGACGTTTTCCTAAAACCTCATTACCTAACACCTCTTCTGCCTCTGTTGTCACAAGTTTTTCTTTTTTCAACCGGACAACCATCTTTCACCTCATATGCTCGACCACTGGTGTCAACTGCATGCACCAAATCATTATCCTGGAAATAACTCTCCTCATTAAAAAATGCCTCACAACTTGAACTATGCATCCATTCTCCTGAAAAAACTTCACAAAAATTACTACGATTAACTGTTCTCTTCCATCTACTATTTGATTTGAAATCATAAATTGCTCTGTTTAGTTTCCTAATTCTGTTGATTATCAAAATAAATACCTTTCGCTTAATTTCGAATGCCTGATCAATAATTTTCTCAATATTTTTCTTTCTTTTATAAAAAGCCACTTTCTGTTGACCTTTCTTAATATTTTTTAACAAATTGCCAATTATCCTGTTGCGGAACATTCGTCTACGAATGTCCCTAAACTGATTTTTCCTTCTACTACCATGCACAGAGTTATCTCCTGCTCTAGCAGTAACATTTTTGATTGGCCTTTCCTTTCCGTTTAAATTGGCTCTCTTTTTCTGGACTAAAACATGTTCTGTAGTGATACTTTTTTTTCTGTAAATGTTTCTTATGAATGATTTTGTTGTCTTACCCGGAGCTTTCTTGGTGACTTGACGAGTTTTTATTGTAGAGGACTGCTGCAAGCATTTAGTAAGCTGCTGTGTTTGACGTTTTGTAGCCTTTTTCCTCCTGTCCTTTGAAGGCATTGTATAATTTTGAAATGATCTGCAGTTGAATCTGTGGTAAAATATAATAAAAAATGTTATTAACCACTATTACCAAACAGTAAATCAATAACAGTTGTCAAAAAATTAACACACTAGTTGTCAATTCTACATACAATAATTTTTAGTGCATTGGCAAATTTGAAATTCACAAATAGTAGCAAAGAAATGGAATGCTTCTGCATTTGACCTGTGCTCTTTTATATGTGAATCTGAACTAATTTTATTAGCATATTTCACTATTTTATTAAAGACACTTCACACAAGCTGTTTTTGAAGTTGTAAGGAATGATTTTGTTCTCTTACCCAGAGCTTTCTTGGTGACTTGACGAGATTTTATTGTAGAGGACTGCTGCAAGCATTTAGTAATCTGCTGTCTTTGACGTTTTGTAGCCTTTCGGATTCTATCCTTAAACGGCATTGTCTAATTTCGAAATGATCTGCAGTTGAATCTGTGGTAAAATATAATAAAAAATGTTATTAACCACTATTACCAAACAGTAAATCAATAACAGTCGTCAAAAAAATTAACATACTAGTTGTCAATTCTACATACAATAATTTTTAGTGCATTATGAAATTTAAAACTCACAAATAGTTGCAAAGAAATGGAATGCTTCTACATTTGACCTGTGCTCTTTTATATCTGAATCTGAACTAATTTTATTAGCATATTTCACTATTTTATTAAAGACACTTCACACAAGCTGTTTTTGAAGTTGTATTTAATTTTAAATGAAACGGTTTACATGGTTACTTTTCATTTCCAGTAACTTTTAAAAATAAGTCTTTATAGTTCCATAGGCTCGAGCAGGTCAGCTTCCTACCCTATGTCATACAATTCTGACAAATCGGCATCCTCATCATATTCTTCTTCATCCACAGGATTTAAATCATCCAATGGATCTACTTCCACTGACGTTTCAATGACAAGTTCAATGATAAGATCGAGATCAACAGATTGCTCATTATCACTCATGCTTAATGTTGTCGTTATCTTTAAAGAAAGAGAACAACAATGAGATGTTGCAGAGTAAGAGACAAATCTCAGAGACTATAATAGTAAAATTGTTTAACAACAGTAACATTTTGCAGATATTATTTAACCATGTCCAGCGATGCTGAGGAGGTGAGGCCTATGTCTAAGTTTTCAGTGAACAGAACTCATCTCTTCTTAACCTTGGATAAGCCTCACCGACTCTGTGTCCCCTGCTCATACTTAAATGTAAAGGGGCAGATTTATGTTAACTGGCGCATCCCCAGGGATGCACCAGTTAACGTGCGCCGCTGCTCTGCCACCCATGATGTGCCGCATTTACAATGCGGTGCACCATTGAGCAAAAAGTGGCGCATTGCAGGAATCACGTCGTAAGCGCAACATGTCTACTGCAATGCACAGGGGCAAGCCACACATTGCATGGTGCGTTACTCCTTATGCCTGTTTCAAACAGGCGTAAGGATTTGATTCAGCAATGCCATAAAGCTGACTCAGTGAAATCTTGTAAATTTCACTGTGTTACTTTTACAGGGCTTTCATGCAAGTGAATGCCCACCCTGCAACAAAACGCCCACATGAAACTTGACGCAGGTTTCATGTGACACAGGACTTTACATCGTGACACATCTGCCTAGATGCATCAAGTTGTAAATTTGTCGCAACATAGCGCATCTTTTGCGCCGCTGTGCGTCACAAAGGTGACGCACAGCGGCGCAAAAGAGGCGCACACCCATCATAAATCTGCCCCTAACATTTTAAATGATTGATTCAGGATGCCGATAAGGTGTGGCCTATCCAGAGGTTTGTTTGAGGTGAGGCCTACTCAGGGTTAAAGATGAAATTTAGGCTTGTTGAAGAGTACAGAGGAGATAGTACATGTGCAGGCCTACCAATTAAGTGAGTCATGTGCACTGCACTCTTGAACAAAGGCCAGACCTCCTCTGTGTCCCTGGACAGGCCTAAACCTCATCTGCACAATGTGATTCGTAATATTAGGAACACACAGGTGATGTAATTGAAAAACGTGCAATTTATTTTGCTCATTTCACAATCACATCACCTGTGTTTCCTTTGCTTAGGTATCTCATTGTGCAGATGTAGTCAAGCATATGAAAGAGTACGTAGAAGGTGAGCACTGTATGCAACAACTTTGACACTTACAGAAACCTCAGCTTCTCAATGCCCCCTACACTGTCCTAAATGTATACAGTTTAAACTGACGGTATCTTGTTGCAGATGAAGTGAGGCCTATCTTGCAACATGGTGCATCTTTTCCACCACTGCTGCGTCACAAAAGTGACGCAACAGCGGCGCAAAAGAGTCACACGGCCATCATAAATCTGCCCCCAACATTTTAAATGAATGATTCAGGATGCCGATAAGGTGTGGCCTATCCAGAGGTTTGTTTGAGGTGAGTCCTACTCAGGGTTACAGATGAAATTTAGAAATAAATAAATATATTTGTTCAACCACATTCATGGGGAAGTGACTTAAAATGCCCTAACACACATGAAAGCATATTTTTAAGGCCCTTGCACCATTTTTGCGTCACTTTTAACATGGCTATGTAACTCAAAGAAACAAAATCTAAATTTGCCACGAACACATGGGGGCGTATTTACAAGGACCTTGCACCACAGGGAAATGACTTAAATTAAAATGGGGAAAATAACGTCAAAGTGACTCAAAGGCCTTGTAAATATGCCCCAAGCAGCCTATGAAACTCTAGCAGTACATTTCAAGAAACCTAATTGACTTCAAGAAACGTTTTTAAACACATGAAGTAAACTAATTATTCACCCCCATTCATGGGGAAGTGAGTTAAAATGCCCTAAAACACATGAAAGCGTATTTTTAAGGGCCTTGCACCATTTTTGCGTCACTTTTAACATGGCTATGTAACTCAAAGAAACAAAATCTAAATTTGCCAAGGACACATGGGGGCGTATTTACAAGGACCTTGCACCACAGGAAAATTACTTAAATTAAAATGGGGAAAATAACGTCAAAGTGACTCAAAGGCCTTTTAAATATGCCTCAAGCAGCCTATGAAACTCTAGCAGTACATATCAAGAAACCTAATTGATTTCAAAAAACGTTTTTAAACACATCAAGTAAAGCACTTATTTACCCACATTCATGGGGAAGTGACTTAAAATGCCCTAACACACATGAAAGTGTATTTTTAAGGCCCTTGCACCATTTTTGCGTCACTTTTAACATGGCTATGTAACTCAAAGAAACAAAATCTATTTGTAAAACACTTGACACAAAGCAACATTTTAAATACACAACTTTCTTCATAATTTTCTGCCTAAAGCATACTATTCTCTATCTAAATTAAATGAATCTTTTCTCACCTTAACAAATACTTTTTTAGTTTCAAAACAGCCTCAGACACACACCAAATATTCTTTAGCAGAGCAAAAGGTATGCACTCCAGAGGCTGCAACCAACAATGGCACAGAAATGCTGTAATTCATCACACATATCTCTCATGTCACCCAATCAAAACTCTTCCCTCACTTTTTTCAAATCAACACCCTTCCCCCCTCTGCCCTTTCTGCCTTTTTTCCATAGCATATGAGAAGGGGTCCCAGATGGAACAACATGTGACAAACAAATCAGCAAAATTAACCTCGTAAGCATAAACTTCAAAGAATGTTATTTAATATACATCCTTCCTTGCAAATTCATTACCATATCTTTTCACAATAGTACAATTCAAAACATTTCATGATAAGCCCAGAAAAAGGGGGTGGGGGGGGGGGAAGGGTGAAGAAAGGAAAATTGTGCAGCATAGGTTTAAATTAGTCATAAAGGAATAGCATAATATGTGGTCTCATCAATATTTGAACATATAGTGCCACACTGGATATATATACATTATCATATATCAACTCATAGGTTTGAGAAAATCCTATCCTGTATTAGTCTGGCACAATCCACAAATGATCAGTTTGCCCACAGGTAAGAAAGGGTAATAGTATGTCGACGTTTCGACCCCAGTTTCGCAGGCGACGCTAATGCCCTACAGCGGGGTCTTCCTCAGGACGGGTGGTGGTGGGGTGTGGGAGTACAAGAAAAGGGCACCTACAAAAGGAAAAACTAAATTAGGATTGATATATTCTTACAAGAATAACTGAAGGCTAATTAAAGCCATGCCTAGTTACCTACACGAAGCACGGTGAATCTAGCGGCTCCGTCTGAAACTGATGTTGGGCCAAGGGCTCCTATTGCCAAGAGAGCGTAATCCTAAAAATAAATTAGGCATTTATAAGACAGTGGACCTTACTCGGCTATAATCCACGCAATTTCATACTTAATATCAAAACACGTGTATGCTTTAGCGAAAGCATCATACACTACCCAGCCGGGTTAAAAACATAAGTTACCAAATCAAACAACGGAGAACCAACCAGCCCAGCCAACCACAGGGCTAGCCCCTACAATTCATGTCATTCCTTACTCCACAGAGGTGAGTGAGACACTAGTCAAAGGCTCACCTATTCACGCAGCAGTGATCCTAGGTGCCGTTTATGCATGGGAACGCTTCTATTCATGGCAGAAAACTCACATCTGCAATTAACAAAAAAAGCGCAATTCAGAACATATTTGACATGTCGTCATTGCATTCTACCCCACTACTTCACCTGTTTACTCACCATATATGAGGGTGAAACAAAAGGAGCCAAAACAATTTGCTGACAGTGACTTCTTGCTTCCAAATCGCTAGTCAGGAAAACTGCCTTTAAATAAGGTCTCCTAGGTTCGTTTGTGTATCTAGGAATTGAAATAAACAGGAGGCGTGTGTTACCAAACGCATTAGCGACCTCAGTATTGCTGAAATGGGACACGATTCCGGTATAACCTAAGCTTACCCGAAGATCGAACAAAGCGGGGAAGCTGCTCGCTGTCCATCCGTATACCATTTAATTAAATGACTTGCCGCGCGCCATGGAGCGGGATGAGTCGTGTCTTTTAAACAATCCCCTTCAAAGTTCACTCGGGTTTCTAAAAAAACACATAATAAACGGGAGGCGCGTGTTAGCGTATGTACTCGCGACCTCCGCATAGTCAGAGAGGAACATATCTATTAATAGTCTCGAGCTTACCCATTCAAGGATGCGTGCAGAAACCTCCGCATGACAGAACACCGTTTACTCTAGTGACCTGACGCGAGGGCGGGAGCGGAATATATCGACCGGGCAGCAGCTAAATGTCACTGCTTGCGTTGTAGCCAATAGGCGCACAGTGAAAATAGAAAGCAGACTAGGCCCCTGATGAAATTAAGCGCTGGAAAAACCTAGTCCCTCAATATACTGAGTTAGAGATTTCTATCTTAGCGCGAAAGAAGAACATCCTTGATGGCGCACAGACGTCTTATTCTTCAATTGACTTGTTCAATGCCAGATAAATTTAGTGGGGCACTCGTCATGGCCAACCAAACAAGAGAGGGGGGGGGTGTTTTTTCGGGTTTCATATGTAAAGAACATCAATTCCATTACATTTCAAGATCATAGAAAAATGCAAAAATTGCAGAGATGTAGTAGTTAAACATATGTACATAAATGAAAAATTACACATATTATCTCAATCGGATTAAATAAGTCCTAACATCATAGTTGATATTACAATCTTGACAATTGTGTCACATTAGACAAAATTACTCATGACGGCATTACATGGAATCTAGACATTATAAACATGCCAGTTGTGCAAAATTGTTCTCCTGTTCATTAAGACCATGCACTATAGTGTCCAACAAGTGCATCCATTTGCTTTCTCTTACAGTGAGGATAGAAGATATACTCCCTCCCCGGGGGCCCAAGGTCACCTTTTCAAGGACCACCCACTCTAGTTCATTCAATGTATGGCCAAACCTCCTGTAGTGGTCTACGAGTGGTGCACCCACTACCTCACATCTGATCCTGCTTTGATGTTGCATAATTCGGACCTTAATTTTCTGTTGTGTTTGGCCTACGTAGGCCAGGCTACACGGACATTTGATGCAGTAAATCACACAGGTTGTATTGCAATTCGTAAAAGATTTCAAATCAACACATTGCTGTTTGTATTTAAACTGCTTAGTTTGTAAACACATTGGACAGACTTTACACTGGCCACACCTATAATGGCCAAGCACTGATGGCAAATTCCACAGAGATTGTAAGGTGGGAGTCTCAGGTGTCTTTAGGTAGGAACTAACCACTTGATCTTTTACATTCCTTGATTTCTTGAACGAGTGCATGGGTTTCTGTGGTTGACCAATCTCCTCAGACACCATTGGCCAATACTTGTTGACAATTTTCTTTATGCTGTTACTTTGCGTATTATATGTGGTCACACAAATCATCCGCTCATTGGTGTTGTCATTTTTGGTGTGAGGCGTCAGTAGATCCTCTCTGGGACTGTACCACGCTCGTTTTTGTGCTCTCTTTACAAGTCTCCTCGGATATCCTCTTTCTAACAATTTTGCAGTAAGGGCCTCCGACTGCAAGAAATAGTCATCTTTTTTGGAGCAGTTACGTCTTATCCTAAAAAATTGACCAACTGGCAGGTTGTCCCTCAGGCCTCTGGGATGATGGCTATTATATAATAAGAGCGAGTTCCGTTCAGTGGTTTTACGATACAGTGTCGTGGATAGTAGACATGTCAAATATGTTCTGAATTGCGCTTTTTTTGTTAATTGCAGATGTGAGTTTTCTGCCATGAATAGAAGCGTTCCCATGCATAAACGGCACCTAGGATCACTGCTGCGTGAATAGGTGAGCCTTTGACTAGTGTCTCACTCACCTCTGTGGAGTAAGGAATGACATGAATTGTAGGGGCTAGCCCTGTGGTTGGCTGGGCTGGTTGGTTCTCCGTTGTTTGATTTGGTAACTTATGTTTTTAACCCGGCTGGGTAGTGTATGATGCTTTCGCTAAAGCATACACGTGTTTTGATATTAAGTATGAAATTGCGTGGATTATAGCCGAGTAAGGTCCACTGTCTTATAAATGCCTAATTTATTTTTAGGATTACGCTCTCTTGGCAATAGGAGCCCTTGGCCCAACATCAGTTTCAGACGGAGCCGCTAGATTCACCGTGCTTCGTGTAGGTAACTAGGCATGGCTTTAATTAGCCTTCAGTTATTCTTGTAAGAATATATCAATCCTAATTTAGTTTTTCCTTTTGTAGGTGCCCTTTTCTTGTACTCCCACACCCCACCACCACCCGTCCTGAGGAAGACCCCGCTGTAGGGCATTAGCGTCGCCTGCGAAACTGGGGTCGAAACGTCGACATACTATTACCCTTTCTTACCTGTGGGCAAACTGATCATTTGTGGATTGTGCCAGACTAATACAGGATAGGATTTTCTCAAACCTATGAGTTGATATATGATAATGTATATATATCCAGTGTGGCACTATATGTTCAAATATTGATGAGACCACATATTATGCTATTCCTTTATGACTAATTTAAACCTATGCTGCACAATTTTCCTTTCTTCACCCTTCCCCCCCCCCCACCCCCTTTTTCTGGGCTTATCATGAAATGTTTTGAATTGTACTATTGTGAAAAGATATGGTAATGAATTTGCAAGGAAGGATGTATATTAAATAACATTCTTTGAAGTTTATGCTTACGAGGTTAATTTTGCTGATTTGTTTGTCACATGTTGTTCCATCTGGGACCCCTTCTCATATACCATTGATTACCCAGCTCCCAGTACTAGTGGGTTGACCCATTTATTATAACGTTTTTTCCATAGCAACCACCTCCTGAAATACCTCTCATGTTTACAAGTTCACACAACAATGTTTCAATTGAACTCTGAACTCTCAGTACACCTGCGTATCCAGTGCAATCTTTCATAAAATGATTTTTGTCTTGACTATTCAAATTACATAACACAAATTATGGAATCAGCACTTGCTGATTCCATAATTTGTGTTTTGGATTAGGACTTTGTCCTTGAAGGAACAGATAGGGTTGTGTTCCTTGGTTTTGTGAGCACCATCACAATATCCACGAGTCACAACTCAGAACAGGTGCAGGTCTTTTGCCTCAACCCTTTTGCGTTCGAAGTTTATTCAAATTACATCTTTCAAAGAACTCATCCATGCACCCTAACTTTCTGTTTTCAGCAATCAAAATCCATCAATCACTGCTACTGAATCATTAGCACACAAACTCCACAGTTTTTTTCATTACAAACTCTGTTTCAACTGCCATGTCATACCCACACTTCATCTGACTGCAGCAGAACCTCCTCTCACCTCTGTCTGGATTGTTGGACATAGTTACATCCACTGGGCTCAAAGGTATGCTGATAACAGAAATTTACACAACCTCAATTTACAAAATGTGGAAATCAAGTGGATTGGCCACAGAGGATTAAGATGTCACCAATTGATACCATTGGTGAAAACCTTTTTGCATTTGCCAAAACCTGACCTGTTAATTGTGCACTGTGGAGGAAATGACTTGGGCACTTTGACTGGGATAGGTCTGGAAATGCTTTTAAAGGACACCTTTGACCAATTGATGGCAGTTTTTCCTCACACTGCCTTGGTATATTCAAATATATGCCAAAGACTGAAATGGAGGTGGTCGAACCAATTTTGTCCACAAATTGAGAAATCGAGGAAGCATGTAAATAAGTCTGTTTCAGCTTACATGAGAGACCATGGAATGGGCTCCATGTACAACAATAACTTGCGTTACTACATGCAAGATATCTACAGAGGAGATGGAGTTCACTTCTCAGATGAGGGGAACAGAATTTTCATCCTGAATTTAAGACTATGTATTGGTACCTACTTATAAGTACCTAAATCTAACACAGACCCAAAAGCTCTTTTCAGAGCTACCTTAACTATGATTACTCTTTTAAAATTTCAAATGTACCTTTTTTCACTAATTTTCACTTTTGTTTGCTTCCCGGTTCGCTACCCGGTTCGCGTACCGGCAGCTAACCTCGCGAAAAATTCAACTTGTTTTTCTTTTTCGACATATATGAGCCTCCTCAGCCACCCTTAGAAAACCTAGGGGGTCAGGATACGTCTCCTGTGCCCCCTTATACCCTTTCCCAACATTCTTTATCCTCCATTTTGTGTCTAAATTCATCCGAAACACAAGATGGCGGACTCCCGTTACGCTATCGTAAGCTTCCCGGTCCGCGAACCGGGGCGCACCTCTACCGCGAAAAAACTGAATTTTTTTATTTTTTTTTATTTTTTACCCCGCGGGAACTTTTATTGCCCCCTCATCAATCCTAGGGGGTCAGGAGGGGTCTACCTTGCCCCCTTTCATTAATTTCCCCTTTCGTTTTTCTTCACCTCTTGTCTCTCGATCCTACCAAGAGACAAGATGGCGGCCGCTCCGGGCTGTTTAGAATGTTGACAGACACTGGAGAGCCAATCAGCTTCGCTTCGCGAAGTTCCATTACGCGTCAGGTACGCGAACCGGGGCGCTAACCGGAGCGCTGTTACAGATATATATATTTTTTTGAACGTTAATTTATCAAAATCCACTGGAGCACATATATTGAGACCTAGCAAAGGCACATCGGGCAAACAATATCTACAATTTTGCCAAGTTTCGTGGAAATCCATTCAGCCGTTCGAGCTAAAAGTGAGTCCAACCGCCCTATGGAAAATTGCATGGGAAAAACGCGTTTTGGGACCCCCCTTTTTTCTCGACCCACCCTTGACGAAACCCCCCCAAATTTTCAGGGGCTGCTCAGAAACAAAATGTTCCATTTTCCAGAAAATTTCAGCCAATTCCGTCCTCAAACGCCAAAGGTATTCGACATAGAATTTCCAAAAATCCCATAGGGAAAAAATCCTAACTATATATACCTACTGGCGACCGCCAGTAGGTAGTTATAGTTAGGATTGATTTCCATAGGGAAATCGCAACATTCTATTGGGAATAACTTTGGCGCCGGTTGAGGAATCTGCCTGAATTTTTCAGCAACTTTGCCTCGCGGCTCTCCGCTCCTTCCCTGGAAGTTTGGGGGGATTCGTCAAGCGGGGGCCAAGATAAAAGGGGGGTCCCAAAACGTGTTTTCCCCATGTTAATTTCCATAGGGCGGTCTGTTTCACTTTTAGCTCGAATGGCTGAATGGATTTTCACCAAACTTGGCAAAATTGTAGGGACTGGTAGCCCGATGTGCCTTTGCTATGTCTCAAGATATGTGCTCCAGAGGATTGTGAGTAATTTAGGTTAAAAAAAATGTATATATCTATAGCCGCGCCCCGGTACGCGCACCGGGGAGCGCTCCGGGCGCGCCACGCGACTTGCGCACGGGAAGCTGATTGGTTCACGGGTGTCTGTAAACATTCAAAACAGTCCGCAGAGGCCGCCATCTTGTGTCTCGGTAGGATTGAGACACAAGAGGTGGCAAAAATCAAAGGGGGAAATGACCAAAAGGGGGCAGGGTAGACCCCCCCTTTTTTTTTTTCGATTTTCGCGGGGGGGAGCGCCCGGTACGCGCACCGGGGAGCGTACCACGCGGAAAACACAGTGAAACAGGAAAATAATAATTTAAAGTGATTAGAGGTAGGGTAGCTCTGTATAGAGTTGTTGTGTTGTTTGGGTGTTTTAAGTACCAACATGTCTTAAATTTAATGTACACCATTTCCTCTGTAGATATCTTGCATGTTGTTACAGAAGTTATTGTGCTATATGGAATCCATATCATAGTCTGTCAGGAAAGCAGAAACAACATGGAGGCAGGAGACGAAAAAGAGATGTCAAATACACATTGGAGATAATATAGTGGGAGAAAGGAAGTATCTATGAGCAAAATTACTATGTAACATAAAAAAGTTGCACAGTATACTATAAGTCTGACTTTACATTATAATCAATTTGGTACTAGTTTAAGAATTACATATAAAAATGAATAATGTTTTAAACAATTTTAGAATTATTAAATATACATTTATTTTTCAGATTCTTTTTCCAAATTAAACATAACTTCTATCATTTGACTGTCAGAAATGTCCTCATTTTGAATGAGCAAATCCACTGATTCTACACATTGTAGTAGTTCATAGTCCCTGGGATTCATCCATGAATTCCAAGTTATCATTGGGTTCAATAATTTCTTCATTGTTGCTCTCTAGGACAATTTCAAAGGAAATGTTTTGTTCTCCTTCCATTTTCGTGCTGAAATTTGCATAAAAAATAAATATATGAGTAGAGATAGGGCACTGTTGGGTTTAAGTTCAGACAGGTAGTTTGGATTTTTTAACAGTGAATTTATCTTTGGGCAGTGTATGGTATCAGACTGGAAGTAGAAATATAAAAAAGTGTATGTGATGAAGCCTAAGTAAATTCATAATTATACAAGACAAGCTTAAATCCATCCATAACTATAACAGAGAAGTCTATCTCAATCTATAACTATTACAGAGGGATAGTATATAACTATCAGAAAAAGTTTTCCAAATTAACTTAAAGTGCACAACATACTTCAGTTTTCAAAATAACAACTTACCTTTCAAAAAGAAGTTGCAGTTGTCAGTGAAAATGCTCTTGAAATGTACTTCAGGAAGTAGTAGTAAAAATGGCTGTGTTTCCCTCTCTTTTTTTTATATATATTCAGGTACATAACCAATCAAATGTCATGAAATAATAGTAGAAAATGAAAGTAACATTTTAATTGGTTGTCAATTCTAACACTTCCGATGTGTTTTTGTGAAGTAATTTACCTCAGGATATTTAGAGAGGTCTACAGGCTAAATGTCTCAATGGAATTCCACCAAATTTGGGAAAATGGTAGGGATTGGTATGTAGTATGAGCTATTATATATTTGGTGAAAGTGTCTCCAGTTGTTTTTATGTAAATTAACTTTTAACAAAATTTTGGGAGCGCTTCCCGGTGCGCTCCCCGGTACGCGTACCCTCAGCGCTACAGGAGTCCTCCATTTTGTGTTTCGGTAGATTTGAGACAGAAAATGGAGGACAAAAAACGTTGGGAATGGGTATAAGGGGGTACGGTAGGCACCCCCTGACCCCCTAGGTTTTCTGAGGGGGTCTTAGGAGGCCCATATATATTTTTAAATTTTTGCAGGGGGAGCGCCCGGTACGCGCACCGGGAAGCATACCGGGGAGCGTACTTTGGTGAAAAATAGTGAAAAAAGATAATCATTTGGAGTGATCAGAGGTAGGGTGCTCTGAAAAGAGCTTTTGGGTTCTGTGGCTGATTTAGGTACCTATAAGAAGGTTCCAATGCACAGTCTTAAATTCAGGAGGAATATTCTATTCCCCTCATCTGAGAAGTGCACACCATCTGCTCTGTAGATATCTTGCATGTTGTAACGCAAGTTGTTGTTGTATATTGAACCCATTCCATAGTCTCTCATGTAAGCAGAAACAGATTTATTCACATGTTTCCGTGCTTTCTCAAATTGTGGACAAAATTGGTTGGACAACTTCCATTTCTGTCTTTGGCATATATTGGAATATACCAAGGCAGTTTGTGGAAAAAGTGTCATCAATTGATCAAAGGTGTCCTTTAAAAGCATTTCCAGACCTACCGCAGTCAAAGTGCCCAAGTCATTTCCTCCACAGTGCACAATTAAGAGGTCAGGGTGTGGCAAACGCAAAAAGGTTTTCACCAATGGAATCAATTGGTGACATTTCAATCCTCTCTGGCCAATCCATTTGATGTTCACATTTGATAAATCAAGGTTGTGAACATTTCTGGTAGCTGCATACCTTTGAGCCCAGTGGATATAGCTATGTCCAATAATCCAGACAGAATACATGGTGAGAGGAGATTCTGGTGCAGTCAGATGAAGTGTGGGAAAGAAATGGCAGTTGGAACAATAGGAGTTTGCAAAAAAAAAACTGTAGACTTTCAGTGCTCTTGAATCACAAGCAATGATTGGTAGATTGAGATAGTTGAAAACTGAAAGTTAGGGTGCATGGTTGTGTTCTGTGTAAGAAGTAATTTGAATGGTTAAAAAAAAGTCATTTAAAGAAACCTTGCACCAGATAAGCTGGTGTATTCGCAGGTCAAACATCCTTGCTGAGGTGTTTGCAACATTGTAGAATACATTTTTTAACCTGAGAGCTCAGTGAGGAGGGAGTTGCTATGGTAACAAGTAGAAAGGGCTAAGGGGGGAAAGGGTGTTGGTTTGAAAATACAGAGGGAAGAGTTTTGATTGGTTACCATGAGCAATATGTGTGTAGAATTCTAGGTTTTCTGTGCCATTAAGGTTTGCAGTGCCTGGAGAACATACCTTTTGCTCTGCTAAAGAAATATTGGTGTGTGTATCTGACACTGTTCTGAATCTCCTAAAGCATTTGTAAAGGTGAGTTATGATTCATTTGGATAGAGAGTTCAGATTAAGAAGCACATTGATTTTCTTTGCTGTTGGTTTGTTTGATGTTTTTTGAAAATGCATGGTTTCTTTATTTTCAAAATAGAGGATTTGTATTTTGTGAAATAGTGATGTTTCAGTAGTGAAGTTGAATGGTTGTACATAAGACCTGTGTTCTGTTCCTAAAATGGTAATTGAAAAAGATTTTAGTGCAAATCAATGGGTTTCAGTAGTAAAAATGAATCCTTGTACATAGGACCTGTGTTCTGTTCCTAAAATGGTAATTGAAAAACGATTTTAGTGCAAATCAATGGGTTTCAGTAGTGAAAATGAATGGTTGTACATAGGACCTGTGTTCTGTTCCTAAAATGGTAATTGAAAAACGATTTTAGTGCAAATCCATGGCTTTAACATTTTTAAGAAGGAATCAATAGTGTGTGCTTAATTACATAAAAATATTTGAATCTTTTACAAAAATGTTATCTGTTTTACCTCAGATTGGGAAGCAGACTGAGTTTCTTTGCTGTTGGCTTGTTTCATTTTTATGGGAAATGCTTGGTAGGAATGTTTGCAAGAGATAGGAAATGTATTTTGTAAAATAGTGACTTTTTAGTACTGAAATGGAATGATTGTACATAGGACCTGCACTGTGTTTCTAAAATGTTATTGAAAAATCGATTTTGGGGAAAATTAATAGCTTATACATTTTTGAGAAGGAATAAAAAGTGTGTGCATGATTAAATAAAATAATTTGAAGCTCTCACAATCATGTCACCTGTGTTACCTCAGATTAGGAAGCAACTCCAGCAATGCATTCTTTCACATGGGGAAAGCCCCATGTGAAAGCCTTTGCCTCAGTCTTATGCCTCATGTGAGGCTGGTGCAAGATTTTGACGTAACAGTGTCCTAAAAGTGACGCAGTGATATCTCATAGATTTCACTGCATCACTATTACGAGGCTTTTTGCGGAGGAATGCCCCCTCTGTGGACATTACACCTGACAGAGGTATAATGTGGTGCAGAGGTTTAAAAAGTGACGCATCTACCTACATGTGTCACTTTTTAAATATGGCGCAACAAGCCACATTTTTATGCCGCCGATGCGTCACAAAAAGTGACGCATCAGCAGTGGAAAACTGATGCAGGGCTTTATAAATGAGGTTCATCTTTTTTTTTGTGCACTACTCCAGTTTAGTCCTGTCTACTGCACTGTTGGACAGAAGCCTCACCTTTTGTGCTCCCCTATACAGGCTTCATTACATCTGCACTCCTGGTTAGGCCTCATAATCTTTTTTTAGAATAAGATTGGAAAAACAGAGAATAGGTGATATGTATAAGCTTTTCATTACACTACTGAAATATTTTTGAGGCAAAATAATGTGTTATATATTTTTGAGAAAGAATAAATAGTGTGTGAATGATTACATACAAAAATTTGACCTCTTCACAATCATGTCAGCTGTGTTTCCTCAGATTAGGAAGTAGATTGTGCAGATGAGGTGAGGAATGTCCAGAGGGACAGAGGAGGTGAGGCCTGTGTTCAAGACTGTAGTGGGAGAGAGGCTTTTCTTGGAGAGCGTAGGTGGTGAGACCTGTGTCTAAGAGTGCAGTGGACTAAGCTTCATGAAGCCTATCCCCCACTGCACTGTTAGACACAGGTGTCAAATTATTTGCACCCGTGGACAGATCTCTCTTCTACTACACTCTTCAATAGAGGCCATACCTCTTGTGCACCCCTAGACAATCCTTACCTCATCTGTAACCCTGAATGCACTACAACTAATTGGCATGCTTAGACAAGCCTCAGCTTATTTACAGCCTTGGACATGCGGTAGGATTGTTTGCAAGAGAGAGGAAATGTATTTTGAAACATTTTGAGTTTTCAGTACTGAAATGGAATGCTTGAACTCCAGCAATGCATCCTTTCACATGGAGAAAGCTTCATGTGAAAGCATTTGCCTCAGTCTTATGTCTGCTCTGAGGCAGGCACAATATTTTTACGTAACACTGTTCTAAAAGTGACACAATGAAATCTCATTGCTTTCACTGCGTCACTATTACGAGGCTTTCTGAGGAGAAATGACCCCTCTGTGTGCATTACACCTGATAAAGGTATAATGTGGCACAGAGGTTTAAAAAGTGACGCATCTACCTACATGCTTCACTTTTTAAATATGGCGCAACAAGGCCAGTTTAGTTCTGTCTACTGCACTCTTGGACACAAGCCTCACCTTTTTTGCTTCCCTGGACAGGGTTCATCTCATCTGCACTGCTGCTTAGGTGTCAGAATCGTATCACATGGGGAAAGCCCCATGTGAAAGCGCGTGCTTCGGTCTTATGCCTGCTGTGAGGCAGGTGCAATATTTTGATGTAACAGTGTCCTAAAAGTGATGCCGTGAAATCTCATAGATTTCACTGCGTCACTATTACGAGGCTTTTTGCGGGGGAATGCACCCTCTCTGTGTACATTACACCTAACAGAGGTATAATGTGGCGCAGAGGTTTAAAAAGTGACGCATCTACCTACATGCGTCACTTTTTAAATATGGCTTAAAAAGATACATGTTTTATGCTGCCGATGCGTCACAAAAAGTGACGCATCAGCAGTGTAAAACTAACGCAGGGCCTCATAAATGAGGTTAATCTTTTTTTGCACACTACTCCAGTTTAATCCTGTGTACTGCACTCTTGGACACAAGCCTTACCTTTTGTGCTCCCCTGGACAGGGTTCATCTCATCTGCACTGCTGCTTAGGTGTCAGAATCCTTTCACATAGGGAAAGCCCGATGTGAAAGCGTTTGCTTCAGTCTTATGCCTGCTGTGAGGTAGGTGCAAGATTTTGATGTAACAGTGTCCTAAAAGTGACGCAGTGAAATGTCATAGATTTCACTGCGTCACCATTACGAGGCTTTTTACGGGGGAATGCCCCCTCTGTGTACATTACACCTGACAGATGTATATTGTGGCGCAGAGGTTTAAAAAGTGACGCATCTACCTACATGCGTCACTTTTTAAATATGGCGCAAAAAGGTACATGTTTTATGCCGCCGATGCATCACAAAAAGTGACGCATCAGCAGTGCAAAACTGACGCAGGGTCACATAAATGAGGTTCATCTTTTTTTTAACACTACTCCAGTTTAGTCCTGTCTACTGCACTCTTGGACACAAGCCTCATCTTTTGTCCTCCCCTGGACAGGGTTCATCTCATCTGCACTGCTGCTTAGGTGTCAGAATCCTATCACATGGGGAAAGCCGCATGTGAAAGCGTTTGCTTCAGTCTTATGCCTGCTGTGAGGCAGGTGCAATATTTTGATGATACAGTGTCCTAAAAGTGACGCAGTGTAATCTCATATTACAAGGCTTTTTGCGGAGAAATTACTCCTCTGTGTACATTACACCTGACAGAGGTATAATGTGGCGCAGAGGTTTAAAAAATGACGCATCTACCTGCATGCGTCACTTTTTAAATATGGTGCAGCAAGGCACATGTTTTATGTCGCCAATGCGTCACAAAAAATGACGCATCAGTAGTGCAAAACTGACGCAGGGTTTTATAAATGAGGCTCATCTTTTTTTTGCACACTACTCCAGTTTAGTCCTGTCCACTGCACTCTTGGACAGAAGCCTCACGTTTTGTGCTCCCCTGGACAGGTTTCATCACATGAGCAGTCCTGCTTAGGCCTCATAATCTTTTTTTAGAATACAATTTGAAAAACAGAGAAAAGGTGATATGTATAAGCTTTTCATTACACTACTGAAACATTTATAGGGCAAATTAATGTGTTTTACATTTTTGAGAAAGAATAAATTGTGTGTGCATGATTACATAAAAAAAGTGATCTTTTCACAATCATGTCACCTGTTTTACCTGAGATTAGGAAGTAGATTGTGGAGATGAGGTGAGGCATGTCCAGAGGGACAGAGGAGGTGAGGTCTATGTTCAAGACTGTAGTGGGAGAGAAGCCTTTCCTGGGAAGCATAGGTGGTGAAGCCTTTGTATAAGAGTGCAGTGGACTAGACTTCATGAAGTCTATCCCCTACTGGACTCTTAGACACAGGTCTCATCTTCTTTGTACCTGTGGACAGAGCTGTCTTCCACTACACTCTTCAATACAGGCCTCACCTCTTCTGCACCCCTGGAGAATCCTGACTTGATCTGTAACCCTGAATAGACCATTTGGTTTTTGTCATTGCTTTGTTGTTTGGTAATAGTGATCTATAATGTGCTATTTTTTTCTTTAACACAGATTGAAATCAAGATTTCACGAGCAAGAAAAAATGCCTTCAAGGGAAAGGCGAAGAAAACAAGATAACCGCCAAAAAACAAACAGAGCAACGGAATTACAGCAGTCTTCCACAACAAATACTTCAAAAAACAGGAACAAAGCTCCTGGTAAGAAAACTAAGTCTTTCTTACGTAACATATGTACATTCCAAAAAAATGATGGACAGCATGTGGAAAAACAGAATGAGAGAGTAAATTTGAAAAGGAAGGAGAGAACCTCAAAGAATTCTACAACTGGAGCAGGAGAGAATAATATGTATAGGAATAGAAGGCAGAATCAGTTTAGAGACATTCGTAAACGGATGTTTCGCAATAGGGTGGTTTTAAATTTGTTAAAAAATATTAGGAAAGGTAAACAGAGAGCTGCTTTTTATAAGAAAAAGAAAAGTGTAGAGAAGATTGTTGATCAGGCTTTTGAAGTTAAGACATTTTTTTATTTTAATAATCAATAGAATTAGGACACTTAACAAGACAATTGATGTTTTCAAATCAAACAGTAGAAACAAATAGTAACAAATAGCTACGAACGCAAAGATCCTACTGCAAATGCTCACCCCCGACAATGAACTGACAGTCAAAACATGGACTGCCTTTGTTAACAAATTACCTAAGACTAATGCCAACCTCAAAATGAGGCTCAACCCAAAGAATAAGTGCTACCTCAGCCAGACAACACGCTCTTTAAGAAAGCGTCTATGACAGTCCTTGCGGAGAGCACAAGGATATAGCCCACAAGCTAAGGCATGGCAGGATGTTCGTCTTCTTAAGAAACAATCTAAGAATCAAATCTGGATTGAGAAAAAACGGAGGCAAGCAACTTCTGGACAAAAATTTTACACAATGCAAAGAAACCCGACCCGAGAGCCTTCTGGCTGCAAGTAAACTCCTTGAGTAGAACCACAAACACCATAAGCATGACCTGTATCACCGAAATGGCATGGGTACAGCATCTAATCGATACCTTCTCTATAAATCCCAGGACATCTTTGCCTTTAACAGTAATCCCAGTGCACAAAACCCAAAAGGCAGAGTCTCAGTCGACAACAGTCTTTGACCGGCCAAACACCTTGAATAATAAGCAGAAGGGATCAGACCACACGCTACGAATATACGAGGAAGTAGAAATACTACAAATTATTTAAAAAAAGCAGGCAAGACAGTGCGCCAGGTCCGAATGGCGTTCCCCAGGCAATCTATAAGGAAGACCCTCATTCCTGGGCTAGCGTCTTTAACAAACTTTTCTTGACGATAAATATTTCGAGTCGGATCCCGGAAAGTTGGAGAGGGGCGATTATCTGTCCAATATATAAAGGCGGCGATCGAAAAAATCCAGCAAATTACCGCCTGATAGCGCTCCTCGACGCAGAAGCTAAGTACTATGCCTCCCTGGTGCTAACTGATCTTACTAAATGGTCTGATGACAACAAAAAAATCCCAGTAAACCAGTCAGGGTTTCGCCGTGGCATAGGCACCATGGCAAATGTCGTAGCCATAAGCATGTTAGCCGAAAAAAGCCTGCAAAATAAACAAACACTACACCTATGTTTTGTGGATTTTAAGGCGGCCTTCGACCGTGTCAGCCGTCAACTACTCTGGTCTAAACTAAAGGAACAGGGCCTGCCGGATGGAATCTTGAATCCAATAATGGAACTATACAGCAACACCTGGATGCAGGTCAAGATTGCTAACGGCAATCGGCTAACGCGGAAGATTAGCACGTACGAAGGTTTGAAGCAAGGCTGCGTCTTGGCCCCATATCTGTTTAATTTATTCATGGCTGATCTAACACCTCGGCTAGACAGGACCAACGCACATCCCCCACGGCTAGGACTACTGCCAGTCACGCATCTCTCCTATGCTGACGATGTTGTTCTCCTTGGCCAGTCTAAGATGGGATTGCAACGCCTTATTCAAGAGTTAGCAGAATACACCAGACAGAACCTCATGGAAATAAACACCAAAAAAACAAAGGTCATGACAATAACTCATCGTCGCATAAAACCTATAAATTTCACACTCAATAATAAGATTTTGGAATCAGTGGAAAGCTATAAATACCTGGGAATACAGCTGGACAGACGGTTCACCTTTTCCACACACTTTGATGCCATCGAGAAGAAAGGAGCAGCCTTACTACACGCATTCAGCAGCCTCTCCAAGCAGCTGAATGGCCCATTGTTTACTCCCCTCCTAACAGTCATCAAAGCCAAGTTACTTCCAACAATGGCCTATGCCAGTGTGGTACTCTGTGGACAAAGCGCTCGGCTTTTGGACCAAATTCAAACCAGAGTGTATAAACGGGTATTTAGCTTACCATGTGACACCTCACCAGCTCAGGTCCGGTTGGAATTTGGCTTGCAGTCTCAAATATTGTACAAAAAATATGAGGCAGTAAAATTCTGGTATAGTATCTGGCTGAACCACGAGATAGAAATCAACCTCGCAATCTGGGAAGCCATGCAAAGGAATCCTAGCTCCCAGCATGCGAAGTATCTAAACCCCTCCCTGGAAACCACTGAATTGGCACCACTATGGCAAAAGAAGCTCTCTGTGTCAATATTTAAGCAGGCAGTAAAAAAGGCAGCTAACATGCACTCGCTGATTGACGACAAATCAATTCTGAGGCAACGCTCACATGCCTGGATGATACTACAATCTTACAAAAACCCGGCACAAGCAACCTATCTAGGTCTCGCCTTTCCACCATATCTTAAACAAAAATATTTAAACCTACGTATGGGTAAATTACCAACAAATGCCGATCAACCTGGCTGGAAGCATCCGGGTCCCAAGGAGTGTGATCTCTGTGGCGCTGCCACCCAAGACTTTATTCACGTGATCTGCATTTGCCCTGCACTGGATAGTGACCGTCGGAGGTTACTAAAGGCAAAATTCAAAGAAAAGGGAATCCGTACATGTCGCTCTGCGATTTTACAAGTGATGGACTCAGTAGATCCACAATTTATTTGTCGAATGATCAAATATGTCATTAATTTCGAAAAAACAAACAAAAATGTTTGTAACGAGTTAACACCACCGTGAATGTTTAGGATTCTTAAAACTGTATCTTTTAATAGTGAATTACTTTTTTAAATTCAATAGTTTCATTGTCTTTTACAAGTTCATTCAACTGTTGTTTTTAACATTTGTATAACAATGTATACTTCCAAATATTTTTAAAACAAGATAGCATCTCACATTGTAATGGTTTTTATTAACTACACAATTAAAGAATTATCACTCTGGCAACAAGAGTAATTAATTGGACTAATTTTTGTAAAGATTTTTCGGGAGAATGGATGCACAGTTCAAGTTGTGAGACATTTTTTAATAAGGAGAGTTACTTCCAGGATAATGATTTAGTGCATGCAGTTGACACCAGTGGTCGAGCGTATGAAGTGAAAGACGGTTGTCCGATTGAAAAAGAGAAACTTGTGCCTAGAGAACCAGAAGAGGTGTTAACTGATGAAGTTTTAGGGAGACGTACTAAGGGTCCAGTGTACACTTGGAAGTGTAGTCGTATTTGTAGTGTGCGACAGGAATCAATTGATTTGTTTTGTAATTTCTTACGTACATATAGTAAGAAAAGTCTAAAGCAGAAAGTGAAGTTGTTACAAGACTTTATGGCTGGGATGCCCGCCACCCCCTCCCAACACATTTCCCCAAGGATGGGAAGTCGGACAATGGTTGAACTTTTGGAAGGCGGGAGGGAGTCACCCTCCCGGCCGTATTTATTAAAATATGAAACAAAATTTAAAACATTAAATAAAAGTTTCATCATTATGCATTATGTACAATTTGTCATTTATTACATTTCGATGCAGTCATGTACTTTTGGCTAACATCCTGAAAATGCATACACTCTAACTCAAATTGTACATCCTAGCATTAAGGGCCAACGGCAAGGTCTTAACCGGTGTCAGATCCCTACTACCAGACTCCCGCCCTCACGGTGTGAGCGGCGCATGCGCAGAGGACTCTACCCTCATTGCCAACTGTAACTTCCCTTGTCGTGGTGGGGGCCCCCTTTCTACTCGATGCCATCTTAAGGGTCGTCCGAGTTCCCGTATGAGGTCTCTGTAGGAAGGACAGCGTGGACTCTCCCCCATCCCCACACTCTCTATCCGCCGTCGCGGATATCCGGCCCCGGGAAATTAGTAGGAGGGGCATCTAACCGCCTCCCCCCCTGGGAGGGGCCCATGGCCATCTCCCCATAGGCGCCCCATCCTTAGTGGGTGCCGCCTCCCCGTGGAAGGGGCCAATGGCCGTCTTCCCCCAGGCGCTCCCATCCATTGTGGGTGGCGCCCCACTCTAGGGGCCTTGAAATTACTGCTCACCGATCATGACCTTACCGCCCGACCAAAAAATAAATACGACAGTTGTTTACCTACTAAGGAAAGAAAAAATGCCACATCATCTTATTGTGCTATCAACTGCTCTTTCCTGCAAGAAGAAATTTCTGCAATGCAAAAGTCAAATCTTTATTCCCAACGTTCCTTCATTCTTTCTACCAAGGAAAAAAGCCTATACTTCCATCACTCAGCAAAACTTTATTTCCCCAAACATTTGCCATAAGGGGCTGGTGGGTGGGTCAAAATTGCTGCTTGTTCCGTCAAGGGCTCACGAGCAACGAGTGGGTGCAGCCTTCCGATCCGAGGAACAAGAGGACGCTCCTCTGGATTCCCGCTCCTTTACTCTTCTGCGGGAGTGCGTGTACCCATCCCCGGTATGCCTACGGGGCGTGGTCGTCTTCCGTTGAGGTGTCTAGGACAACCCCTCTTGGGCGGGGGAAGGCGCGCCCCGGCTACGCCGCTTCGGGCATACCAGCCGGGCTACGCCCACCCCGCCCAAAATGGTTTCCCGGGAGGTTCGGGGCACCCATCCATACGTTCGGGGGGACCGAGTGGTCGCCCCTTTCCATATGGCCGGGATGCCCGCCACCCCCTCCCAACACATTTCCCCAAGGATGGGAAGTCGGACAATGGTTGAACTTTTGGAAGGCGGGAGGGAGTCACCCTCCCGGTCGTATTTATTAAAATATGAAACAAAATTTAAAACATTAAATAAAAGTTTCATCATTATGCATTATGTACAATTTGTCATTTATTACATTTCGATGCAGTCATGTACTTTTGGCTAACATCCTGAAAATGCATACACTCTAACTCAAATTGTACATGCTAGCATTAAGGGCCAACGGCAATGTCTTAACCGGTGTCAGATCCCTACTACCAGACTCCCGCCCTCACGGTGTGAGCGGCGCATGCGCAGAGGACTCTACCCTCATTGCCAACTGTAACTTCCCTTGTCGTGGTGGGGACCCCCTTTCTACTCGACGCCATCTTAAGGGTCGTCCGAGTTCCCGTATGAGGTCTCTGTAGGAAGGACTCTCCCCCCATCCCCACACTCTCTATCCGCCGTCGCGGATCTCCGGCCCCGGGAAATTAGTAGGAGGGGCATCTAACCGCCTCCCCCCCTGGGAGGGGCCCATGGCCATCTCCCATTAGGCACCCCATCCTTAGTGGGTGCCGCCTCCCCGTGGAAGGGGCCAATGGCCGTCTTCCCCCAGGCGCTCCCATCCATTGTGGGTGGCGCCCCACTCTAGGGACCTTGAAATTACTGCTCACCGATCATGACCTTACCGCCACAGACCGGATAGTTGACCGACTATCCGGTCCCCCCTACTCCTCCTAAAGGTCATGCTTCCTCAAACCCCTTAGCCATGCAACGAAGTCTCCTATGAGTAAGTCATTCCCCTCCCTGGACAGGTGTACCCCATCGTTCAGATACATTTGATCACCCCGAATACACCCATGAGGAATGTTATGCAACTGCGCAGAACGGAACAATCTACCAATTTTATTATTGACCCGTTTAACTGAATGGTTCAGTGCTGACACCGAAAGGCCCCCCCGCCACCTCTTTCTAGGAATCATGTGGGACCAGGCAATCGTGCACCCCGGGACTCTTTTAGCCAACCAGCTAACAGCCGACAAAATTCGTTCAAGTAACACTCGTCTACCCAGTGTCACCAAGTCGTTGCCTCCCAGGTGTACTATGACTACAGATGGCGGTGACCTATGCCGCCCTAGAAGCCCCTCGAAAAATGATTCAAAGTGGTCAAAAACGAGCCCACCCTTCCCATGGAAGGCCACTCTGAACCCGTATTCCCCAGGTGCGTGAATCGCGTCACCTTCCTTGAATACATCGCTGGCGCGCCTCACGTATGAGTGGCCCACGACCCATACCATCCTCTCCCCAGTCGGTGGCCTCTGACCGCTGGTCTCCTAATGCTTGGTCGACCTCAAATTCCGCCCCGCGTGGCAGGCTCGCGAAACTGTAAAGTAAACAAAAGACAGAAAACGTGAGTGCATGTCAATTGATCACTCACAACATGTGCAATCGCACATACCTCTTGAAGCAATTCGAGGACCAACGGCCCAATTGTTTCACTTCCTCAGCACTCTGACCCCTGGCTGTAGCCTCAGTAGCAGCCCCTATCCTAAAGGAGTGGGTCCCAAAATCGCACGGGTCCATGCCCGCGTCAGCGATTGACAGTGCTAGCACCCTCTGAAACTGAAATCTCGTCAGTGGGGTGCCATCCTTGTGTCGGAGCAAACTCCCCCCCCCATGCGGCCGCTCTTAGCGCCAAATAGTCTTCCACACACTTCAACGGGCAGATGGGGGACCCACGCTTGCGCTGTACGACAACACTATTTCCCATAGCCCCCTGGTCAGTCTTGGACCTGGCTATCACGATTACCATCGAATCACCCCTTATTTGGATGGGATCCCTGCACAAGCCTCCCTCCATATCTCTCTTGTTCCTTGCGACAAGTTCGCTCACCCTCATAGCCCCATGGAATGCCAATGTGAACGCTGCCCGGAACAGAACTGCTTCGAAATGGGAGGAACACGTCTCATCCAACTTTGCTAAAAGCAAAGACAGTCTGTCTAAGCCAATCGGGTGCCTCGTATCTTGCTTGCAACCCTCAAGGCGCTGCCAGCCGCGAAGGGCTTTCGTCACCAAAAAGGAACCTGTAGGGTCTTTTATGCCGTGTACCTGGGCCATGAAGGAAATGGCCGCCCTATGCCTACTGGCCGTTGCCGCTGATCGGCCCTCTCTGTGCAGCGCTACCAGGTACCCCAGGAAGGATTCCTCCTGACCCCAGTTCTGACTCTCTGTGGGACCCAAATATGTGCAATAGGAACGAAACGCTCCTTCGTATGCTTTCCTTGTCCTGGGGGCTAAACTCGCTGCCACGAGGTCTTGTAATCCGGGGCACCGATTAGCCATATTGCTTCGGGGAATGGTGCTGCCTCTAGGTCCGCTGTGGGTAGGTAACCCCTGAATGCCTGCATATGTGAACGAGAGAGTGCATCAGCCGCATGATTCAGTACACCTGGCACATGTTTCGCCCTGAACTGTACATTCAATCTCATGCAAAGCAGCACAATTTCTTTCAACAATCTCAAGATCAATTTGCAGCGTGCTGCCTGTTGGTTAATGCACTCGACAACAGTCATATTATCAGACCAAAACACCACTGAGCGGTCCCTGAAGTCGTCAGTCCATGTCATCAGAGCAACCCAGATGGGGAATAACTCCAGGAACCCAATGTTACATGTGAGACCGTTGGAGTGCCACCATGTTGGCCATGTTTGTACCGACCATCGATTACCTAAGATGGCGCCAAAACCCACGCTCCCTGCTGAGTCGGTCCATAGACCTAGTTCAACTGAAGACTCTGGCGGGGAGTTCCACACGACTCGACCGTTGAAGTCCGCCAGAAATGCCAACCAAATACGCATATCCTGGCGAACCTCCCCTGACAGTCTCGTACGGTGGTGACCCTCTTTGAGACCTACCATAGATTGCGCGATAGAGCGCGAAAAGGGGCGGGCCATAGGCATCACCCTCAAGGCAAAATTAAGCTGACCCACTGTTTTTTGTAACTGGTGCAGGGTCACTTTCTCCCCACCCAGGCATTGCATCAAGGAAGCCCGAAACTTGACCACTTTTTCCATCGGTAATCGGAAACACCCCTCCACAGAATCGAGTTCAATTCCCAGAAACTCCAGTGAAGTAGATGGTCCAACCGTCTTACCTGGTGCTAATGGCACTCCAAATTCACTCACGAGGATGCAGAAATCATACAGCGCCTGCGCGCAGTTCGTATCACCGGCTGCCCCCAAGAACAGGAAGTCATCCAGATAATGCATAACATGTCTATGCCCTGTAGCCTCGGTGAATGCCCATTCCAAAAAACAGCTAAACATTTCAAAATACGCACAAGAAATGGAGCAACCCATGGGCATGCATTTATCCATGTAATAACTTCCCTGAAATGCAACCTAGCAGGCGCTGATCCTGCGGGCGCACCGGAAGCAACCGGAACGCTGATTCGATATCACATTTCGCCATCAGCGCCCCAGGGCCTAGGTGGTTCAACATGGCCACGGCATCGTCGAACGATGCATATCGTACTGAACAAACTTCTGGGTCAATGGCATCATTCACCGAGGAACCCCTAGGAGCAGAAAGGTTATGTATGAGTCTAAACTCCCCTGGGTCTTTCTTTGGGACAACCCCCAACGGGGAACAGATGAACTCAGCCACCGGCGGGCGATGAAATGGCCCAGCCACTCGCCCTAAACTGACTTCTTTTGCTATTTTCTTTTCTGCCACGCCTGGGTTGTGCTGTACCGATAACTGGTTTCTACAAAAGGAGTTCCCCCGAAAATCCCCCGCCGGGATGTGGAAGCCATGTAAGAATCCCTTCCTCAACACCCCAGCGGATACATGATCAGGGTATTTGTTTAACCACGGAATCATAACCATGAGATCAACGGGTGTAGGCAATCGGTCACAAAAGTCTACCTCACTCCTGCTTAGACCCACCTTTACCCCCGTCCCGCTATTTTTTGATCTACATGCACTTTCCGGGTGTGAGGAATTCCCAAAGCCGGCACACACATGCTTAAACTTGCATGTCCCCTGCGGTCTGTTACAGTTGCCTCGATTGAAGCCCCAACAGACCCCCCCTTTTCCGCCATTCCCGCCAACTCTAGGCTGGTAGCCCTCACCTGTGCCTGCTCGAAAGGGCACCCCGGGCTTTTGGCGGACCACTCCGGACCCGCTCCCGCCTGGCGAGGACGTACCTGTCGCCCCTGGCAGGAGCTGCTTGTGCCATGACACCGAGTCCAAACAATCCCAAGACAAAGAAGCATCATATTCTTTTGCTTTACGGAATTTCATGTCATAGCCTTTCCATTCTTCTCCCTCATACATTGAATAAAAATCCATAATGCGATTCTGATAGCAAATCAACTCAGTCATAACCTCGGGTTTACGTTCCCCCATAACTGCGGTAAATATAGAGAAGGCCTTAACCCAGTTCGTCACTGTCTCGTCCACCCTGAACTCGGCCATCTTGGCGCGCCAGACGCTCGGGTGCCACAAATCTTTCTGCGTTTTAGCATACTCCATCTCGCGATGGTCAGTTAACAATGAAAACATGTCGACATACTTGTCTCCCCATATTAACTCTTTCGTGGCCATGGGAATGTGCTGTGCAACCTTTTCCCGCCTTGAGGGTATTGAGCCCTCCCCCGCCACCGGCAATGCGAGCTTACCCGGATCGGCCGTTGCTGCCGCCGTCTTTTCCTGACCAGCTGCTGGTACTCCAGGTGCCACCTGTGGGTGAACAAGAGGAACACTCGCCTTTGCGACATCTCTCGATTGCCGCAACTGCTTTATTAATACTCTGGCTTCTTCGGCCGGATCTCCCGGGGTCACTGTGCCCCCCACCTTTGTCTTGAGCCAACTGTGCGGCCAATTCTGGGGGCATCTCATCATCCTCGGCCGGGGTGATCACCACCGGGATCGGCTGGCCTAAATCTGGGTTCTGAACCGGGTTATCAGCCGGTACGAGGGGGGCGATGGGGGGTACCTCTGGGACCGGGACCCCCCCCGAAACCGCCCTCTCTTTGACCCGCTTCCCTCTAACCCCGGGGACGACTCCCGGCAAGGCCGGGCCTATTACCTTTTTCGGCTGACCTTGGTCGTTCAATGCGGCCAATTGCTTCTTCACCTCCGCCAAACCTCTACCGAGCGATTGGACTTGTCCGAGCTTTCGGTCCATACAAGCCATCCGGTTCGACAACAGGCGTAACACCCTCTCCGTCTCGGAACACTTTCCTGCTTTCTTGCTAGGCATGGTTTCGAGTCCTCCGCCCTTGGTCGATCCACGAGGTCCTGTCGAAACTGAAAGAGAAAAAACAGGATTACCAAGTTCAAAATTGCTGCTTGTTCCGTCGAGGGCTCACGAGCAACGAGTGGGTGCAGCCTTCCGATCCGAGGAACAAGAGGACGCTCCTCTGGATTCCCGCTCCTTTATTCTTCTGCGGGAGGGCGTGTACCCGTCCCCGGTACGCCTACGGGGCGTGGTCGTCTTCCGTTGAGGTGTCTAGGACAACCCCTCTTGGGCGGGGGAAGGCGCGCCCCGGCTACGCCGCTTCGGGCATACCAGACGGGCTACGCCCACCCCGCCCAAAATGGTTTCCCGGGAGGTTCGGGGCACCCATCCATACGTTCGGGGGGACCGAGTGGTCGCCCCTTTCCAAAATCCTTGCAGAGTGAGAGAAAACACAGGTTTGCAAGGCCATTCACTGGCTTGTCTTTCTAGAAAAGTCTGTTAGAGTGTTTTTCATCATTTTAGGATGTTAGCAGTGCATCATACCAAAATGAGGAAATTAGTGAGAATGTTGTATTATGCAAAAAGTCCAGCACTTAAGCTTAAACAATTAAACAGTGCTCTTTTGCATGGAACTGAATTAGATGTGAAGAAGATTTGTGAAGAAATTGAGATTTGTTATTTTGGTGAAAAAGAGGACAGTGTAGAAATTGACACAGCAATTCAAGGTAATGTGGAAGACAATGTACAGATTTCAAATATAGAAAAGTTTGAGCAGGAAATTACCAGGTTTAAGGTGAAATCAAGTGAAAGGCCGAATTTTACTTGTGTGTGTTGTCGACGAAGTCATTATAAGCATCACACTAGATTAGTTGATTTATACGTAAAAAGTGAAAAGATGAATAATTATGAGTGGAAAGATTTTGCAACTTATTTGTGGGTGGAGAATTGTTTTGATTTGAGTTCTGAACAGCGTATTTGTAAATATTGTTATGATAAATTAAATCAAAACAGAATGCCTGCTAGAGCTGTTCATAATAATCTGGAGTTGGTAGACATTCCTCATGAATTGATGGATTTAAATACATATGAGTCTATTTTGATTCAATGTGTCCATCCTTTTCAGGCAATTGTTCGCATGGAGCCTAAGATAGGGAAATTGCCTCCTACAGATTTGCAGAGAGGATTAAAGGGAAGAGTTGTTTATTTGCCTCTAGATTTAAAAAAAAATATTGATACAATTGGTATAGAAAAAGTAGAAGAGGAACCTTTAGTTATTCTAGTTAATGGGGTTCCGACAAAGAGTAAAAAAATCTGGCAAGATTTAGTGGATGTTAGGAAAGTCAAAAAGGCAACGTTGTATTTAGTCAAAAACAATGAGTATTACAAAGATGTATGTGTTGAAGCAGAGGAAACAGCTGCAGATGAAGACAGTGATTGTTCAGGCGGCCAAATTGAAAAAGTTGATGTGTCTAGAAGTGAAGAAATATATGAACATTATACTGTTCATCCTTTGCATTCCAAAGAAGTAATGGGGAATGCAATTGAATTGTTTCAAATGAAAGCAGCAAAAGGAAGTCCCATTAGTGTATGGGAAGAAAGTTTGGAAGCTCGTTGTTTTCCACAGCTATTTCCAAAAGGTCGAGGTGGACGATATGACTATCGACCACTTCAAATTCCTGCATCTGAATATCAAGCTGCAAGATTATATGCTGAAGATCCAAGGTTTCGTCAATGCATTCCCAATTTGTTTCATCTACTGTATGAAAGTGACTTGTCTGGGCTTTCTTATGCAGTAAACCATATACTGAAAAGTGGAGCACATCTGCAAAATGTTTCGGCGAGGGACTTTATGGAAAAAGTGAATCTGCAAGATAATATTTTAGAATCTCATCTAATCAATCTCATGGCATGTCAGCGTGGTACAAACGAGTATTGGTACCATCGTCATGGGGAATTGAAATGTATGCTAAGAAACTTAGGAACTCCTACATGGTTCCTTACTCTTAGCTGTGCCGAGTATGCATGGGACGACTTACTCCAATTTCTACGAGAGGCAAATGCAAATATACAAAATATAGAATTCAAAACACCTGGAGAACTATGTTCTTTGGATCCAGTGAATGTATGCAGATATTTCAATCATAGATTTGAAGCTATGATGTCTTTTATTACCAACAAAAAAAATCCTCCCCTTGGAGAGGTTTTGGATTTCTTTTGGAGAAAGGAGTATCAAGCGAGAGGTGCTCCTCACATACATATGTTGTTAAGGATTTAAGATGCACCCAAATTTGGAACAGATTCGGATGAGGCAGTGATGAGCTTCATTGAAGAGTATTCAACATGTGCTGTTCCGAAAACTACCGAAGAAAACAGTTTAAGGCAACAAGTTTTACGCTTTCAATCCCATCGTTGTGGAAAGTACTGTCATTGAAAATTCAGAAACAAGGACAAGTTCTACACAAAATGTCGTTTCGGCTTTCCACGACCAGTGATTTCTAAAGGAAGAGTAAATAATTTCATGTCTTCTCTGCGACATACTGTGACGAGGAAATCACCAAAAAATACATTCAATTTAAAAAGAAACGAAGAGTCCAAGTACATCAATGACTACAACCCAGTGATTTTGTCCATGTGGAATGCTAACATGGATATTCAATTCGTTGCTGACAACTCTATTGCTGTGGCTCGATATGTGACGTCTTACATCACAAAAAAAGAAAAGACAGAACTGAAGGAAATGTGGGAGGACATTTCACATGAAAAGAGCCTAAGCAAGAAATTATACAGTTACAGTCTGAAGATGTTGTCGCATCGAGAAATTGGAGCATATGAATGTTCTGATCGATTGTCGTCAGCAAGTCTCTATGCCAAATCTAGAACCATCATTTGGGTGAGTCTAGGTCTTGCTGCAACACGAAATCGAGTTTTGAAATCTGTACAAGAGATAGAGTATTTGGTGGAGAAAGAACCAGAAAGTACATATATTTTGAAGACAAACATGTTGGATACATACTATCAAAATAGAAGTCCTCATCTTGAGAACGCTTGTCTCTATGAAGTTCTGCAAAGATATATTTATAAGAGGAACATCAGAGAAGATATCAATAATGGAATAAATGCTGTCATTGGATGTGAAGGATGTCTAGTGAAACAGAAAAAAAGGTAATTTGATTAATCATCGAAAATTGAGTTGTGATAATACAGATAAAAGAGAATTTTATTATTTGGCTCTTTTGCAACTGTTTAAACCATGGCGTGAAGAAGAGGAACTACTTGGAGATTTTCTCTGTAATGAAGACTCTTTTAATGCAACGAAGGATACCATAGAATCTCCTGTTTTTCCAAATTATCTGCAAATGTTGAATGAAGAAATAGAGCAAGAAGCAACAATTGCTGCAGAGATTGTGAGAGACAGTTCTCAAGACAGTCAGAGTTCTGCTTCATTGAGTCAGGATCCACTAGGAGGACCAATTATCCAAAATGAAGCTGCCACTGCCATGGATGAGGTGTAAAGAGCTATGGAGCAAGCTCAAGAGGAGGTAATTAATTTAGAAGATTTGGTGAAACAATTAAACCTTGAGCAGAAACAGATATATGACGAAGTAACAGAACAGGTGGAACATGGATTGAGTCATGAGAAGAAAGAGTGCTCATGTACATCATTTAAGCCTGTCCGACTGTACGTGAGTGGAGAAGCGGGAACTGGAAAAAGTTTTCTGATTAACGCAATTGCATCTTATCTGCAGAAAAGGACTGAATCACCGCTGTCTTGTATTGTTACAGCTCCAACTGGGCTGGCAGCACATAATATTAAAGGGATTACTTTACATTGTTTACTGATGCTGCCAGTGGAGCATGATAACAAATTGCAATATCACAAGCTATCTGGAGATGCGTGTTCCGAAGTTTCGAGAGTCCTGAAGAAAATGAAACTTCTTATCATTGATGAAGTAAGCATGGTGTCAAATATAATGCTTGCTTTTGTGCATTTGAGAATGCAAGAAATTCTTAGAACAGACTACGATGTTTTATTTGGAGGAAAACATATTATTGTTTTTGGAGATCTTCTGCAGTTGACTCCAGTGAAAGGACAACCTGTGTTCAAAATGCTCACGCATGAAGATACCAGTAAGTGCCTAGGAAGCATTGGAAACGTTAATATATGGTTAAACTTCAAATATGCAGAACTGCTTCAAAATATGCGGCAGGCAAAGGATGAAGATTATAAAAATATTTTACAAGATGTAAGAGTCGGAAAAATAAGTCAGCCAGGGAAAGAAGCTTTACATGGACGGTTAATTTCAAATTTGTACCCAAATAAAAACATTCTTCCAGAGAATATTTTTAAGAAAGTTAACGAGAAGAAATCTGGCATATGTTTGATGCCAACTCTGAAAGAATGTTCCATGTTCAACAACAAAATGTTAAATTTAGAAAATGAAGAGATAGTGAAACTGGAAGCTACAGATAAAATAGAGCATATGGGAGCAACAATTGTTTTGTCTGAAAATTTGAAATCAAAATTGGATTCATTAGAGAAGACTATATCTAAAACTGCTGGTTTTGAAAAGACTCTGAATGTGTGTTTGAATTGTCGTATCATTTTGAGAAGGAATTTAAATGTTGAAAGAGGTCTGGTAAATGGAGCAATGGGTCATGTTGTTGGTTTTGTAAATTACAAAAATAGAGATGAAATTGAAATTTTAAAAATTTAATTTGATGGCATTGATGAAATAGAACAAATTTGTTGTTGTTCAGCTAGATTTTTGCTCGTGAAAGACTTATATGTTCGCCGAAAACTGTTTCCTATTTGTTTGGCATATGCAGTGACAATTCATAAATCTCAAGGTTTAAGTGTAGATAGTGCTTTGGTGAACATTGGAAGTTCTGTGTTTAAAGAGGGTATGGCATATGTGGCATTATCACGAGTCAGAACTTTATCAGGATTGTACTTGATTGAGTGTGATGAAACAAAGATTTGTGCTGATCTAGATTCTGTTAAAGAATACAATAGGTTAAGAAGAGAGTATGCTCCACATTTGCCTCAATATCCTCTGTTTGAAAAACGTGTGGTAAGCCGAAAAAGAAAAAATGAGAGTAAATGCAGTGAGGTATCAGCAAAAAGTAGATAAAAGTGTAATTGTAAAGAGAAAGAAAAAGGATTCTGTTGAAGATGTTGTTGGATTTCAGTTTGAAAACAGTTCTGGTGTCAACTGCTATGCTAATGTAGTAGTTAATGTTGTTTTTTTTCTTCAAAATTTACAAAAACAGATTGTCGAAAATCGGGAACAAACGTGCTGTTTATTGAATTCTGTGTTAGAGAAATGTAGTAGTGATAGAGCAAAAATAGAAAGTGTTTCAGAAATTAGAAATCTTCTAGACATATGTTCAGGTCAAAATCAATTTTCACAGATAATTCAGTAAGATTGTCAGGAATTTTTTATGTATATGGTTGATGTATTGGAAGATGAAGGAGTAGATATAAAAATCTTTTTAACCTTTCTTATCAATGGCAACACGACTGTGATAACTGTGCTTCATCAAGTACTACTAGAATAGACTCTGAAAGATTTATATATTTGACTTTACCAGACTGCAAATCAGTGCCTTTTAATAATCTAGTTAAAGCAGCGGATCACAATATGGTGTGTACCCAATGTAAGTCTACAATGCTGTCCACATTATTTCTACAAACTTATGGTCACTATGTGATTTTAATGTTCCAACGATGTAGACCTGATGGAACTAAATTGACAACTTCTATTAAAAATTTCGTGGCTTTTCAGTTATCGATATCAGGAAGAACCTTTGCAACTGTAGCTATTATTTTTCATGGCGGTCCTTCTACAACATCAGGGCATTACACATGCTATTTAAAAACTTCTAAAGGTTGGACCCAATGTAACGACACTAACCCTGGGCGTAGTTCGCGGAGCCGCACTCCGCGGAGCTACGCGAAGACGCAGTTGCACTCCGCGACCTTCGCGTAGCTCCGCGGACATGCGTAGTAGCTTGCTAGACCCGTTCGCGCGCCGTTTTTCGTCTTCGGGAGCGCGGTGCGCGTGTTCGGGGCGCAGCCTGCATGCTCGAGATAGCTAGCGCGCTAAGTTACTCAAGAGGTTTGTCCCACCCGCTTGCGTTCCCTTATTTCCTGTTCCGGGTCACAAGTAACATGTTCGCGTTGTGCTAGACATGTTCGGGAACTCATCTTCTCGTTCGCACTGCCAAAGTGCGTGATCGCGTCAAATATCGCGCGAACTTACCCCGGCGCACGCGATAATGTTATTCAGCGCGCGAGAACTACGCTACGCACCGGATCGCGGAGTAATCGACAGCTTCGCGTTCTCCGTAGAACGCGGAGTTGCCAAAACACCGCAAGCTCCGCGAACGGAGCGTAGTTCTTCGCCCAGGGTTAAACGACACTCATTTGACTTTCAAACAACGTTTGCTTTTTGGCTTTATAAATTCATACCTAGTGTTTTTACAGCCAAAATTTAGGTAAAAGTAATTGGCCTATGAAGACGGGAGCAGTTAATTATGGTTATTTTGCTATTTAAAAATATATTCTGAGTAAAAGTGATCCAGGCAATATAAAAAATTGACTTGTCATATAGGTACTGTAAGTGGATCTCAGAGTAAGTGATATTAGTATTATACAAAATGATGAACATGAGTGAGTCAGAGATGGTTTTACAAATACTTAAATATTGTGAAAATGTTGTAGAGCCTTTCTTTCAGAACGTCGGGAAAAAGGTCATTTCAGAGTAACTTAGAATTAATTTGAAAAAAACCTCATACATCTGACACTATTTGGCCAAATGGAAAGGTGCAGGAATGAGTAGAGTCATGACTGAAAAAAGGAGTATATGAAAATATTGAAAATATTTCAGATGTTTTTGGAGCTTTTCTTGTAGAAAGTCGATGAAATGGATTTTTAAGTGAAAAGCAAAGTACTTTGCAACGAGAAAAGGACCTCCATGATACAGTATTTGGCCTCAAGGAAAAGTAAGTCAATCAAAGATTAGCGTACATTTGTCATTTGTCAGTATCTAAGGTTTTTTTAAAAACACAATCTTTTAGATTGTGTTTTTTTCCCGCTGTCATATGATGAGTAATTTGAACTCACTGTTTTAAGTGAAATTCAATATATTCCGAGAAAAGCAAAAATAAACTATGTAACATGTTGTACAAGTTTTTTTATACTTTAGATTGTGTAAATTAAATTGTATTCCCAATCTCTGACACTCACTTTTGTTTTTCCATCCTCTTTCAGCTCTTTTTACTCACTTATAATGTCCTTCTCTCATTCTCTGTAACCCCGTTCCTTTACTCCACTTCTTTGACAACCCCTCATTCTCATTTCAACTGTGTGCATCCCATCTCTCCCTTGCATAACTTTTCAGCTTTCAGTCTCTCTGCTTTACTTCCCTTTTCTGTATTTTCCTCCTTTGCTCTTTTAGTAATTCCTGTTTACTCACTCAGCAGTATTATTGCACTCTATCACTATAAATCACCCACTCTCCCTCACTTATCTTTGTTTGCTCCTTAATTTTGACCTCTTCTCTCTATTTTTCGTTCACTACTTCTATGTCCTCAGTGCCTCACTCTACTTGTGTTATGTTCACTTGTGTTTATCTACCTTCTATCACTTCTTTTACAATAACTTCACTGCTCCTCTCTCATCATTTTTCATCCCATTTCTTTTACCCTGGTTCTATTACTATCCCTCATTTCCTTTCTTTCAATGTCCTTCTCTTTACTTTCATCACCAAATTATTTTCTCTCAGTACCACTGTTTTAGTCGTCTTCTCCTCTCTTTCCTTCTTTTTGCTCTCTTACTCATTTCCTTTTCTCACTCATTGTACCCCACCTCACTCAGTTTTTCTCTTAGTGTGTCTACCTACTAACTTCCTTAGTCCATTTCCCTCAATCGTTGTATATTATCCTCTCTCCCTTCATCCTTTCACTCTATGACTGTTCTTCACTTACTCTCAGTTATCTTCTACTCCTCATTCTTCTAAATGCATCCTTAATTAGACTGTTTTCTGTCTCAGTCATTATCTTTTTACTTACTTCTGTTTTCTGATTTAGTTTTGCTAACTCACATTGTTTTAGTATCTTTCTTACCTTCAGTTCATTTCTCTGTTCTTCTCTCTCTCTTTATCAGTGAATCTATATGCCTTATTCTTTGTAATTTGCTCTGCTTCTATTTCTTTTTCTCTCTTTTTGTCCTTCTACCTTACTTTATTTCCCTTTCTGTGTTCTTCACTCTAACTTTATTTCTACATGTAGTGTTATGATTTTTAATTTAAAATACATATTTTACTAATTATAACTTATTTTTTCTTCTCTCTTTCACAGATACAAAGTGTAGTAAACAAAATTAATTAAAGTTACATTTATTATATGGTAAGTATGACTAAAAAAATGTAGTTTGTCATCACCCTTTTCTTTAAGCTCACTAACATTTTCTCAATCTACCTCACTCCTGTGTCTTGACTCTGCTTCCCTCACTTATTCTTATTCTACATGTTTACTCCCCTTTCCCGATTTCCTCTCTCATATTCAACTTCTTTCAATCCCTATTCTTTACTTCACTTACCCTCTGTTCCCTTCCTTTGCTTCTTCACTCATTCTCTTTTTCTTAATTATTTACCTTACTCCTACACATACACCTCATCCCCTTTCCAACACATACACACACCTGTAACATACACCCCACACACACACCACACACACAGCTCATACACACAAAAAATCCTCCCACACACATTCCTCAAACACAGACATACATTCCATACACACACATACATCGAACACATATACACCCCACACTCATACACTCCTCACACAAATACTTCACACACCCTCACCTCCACCCACACCGAAAAACCCCACACAGCCACACCCACAGACACACCTTACACACCCACACCCCGACCTACACCCACTGACTCCCTATAAGTCACACACACTGCATTACTTATCTTTCTTTGCTGTTTCACTCAAACCCATTCAGGTACTGTTTTCTTTACTCTCTTTGTCTTTTCTCTTTGTCACTCCCCATGTCTTATGCTAATTCAATTTTTCACCCTCTTTCACTCCTCTTTACTTACACTAACTGGTCTTTTCTTACCCTCACTCACCGTTCTTCATTTATCCCCGTTACGCCACTACACTTCATTCTCAATTTGTAACTTTTCTTTTCTTTTTCTTTCAACACCCACTCATATTCTCCTACTATCTCTACTTTAGTCTTCTTCCTCTCCCTTCACTTCTTTCGCTCCTTTAATCATTTTACTTTTCTCACTTTCAGCCTATTACACCTTCTCTGTTTTTTACTATTTATTAAAGAATCCCTGTGTTCATCCTGTAGCTCTCTTTCTCTTAACATTACTCTCTCTGTGTTCTTCCCTCATGCTAACTCCTTCATAAAATTTTTATTTTTTATTTTTTGGGGGGCGCGCCCCGGTACGCGTACCCTTAAAAATAAAAATTGATAGAGATTCATTAAAAATATAGGTTTATTTTTATAAATGGAAGGTAGTTCTAAAAAGAATTTTATTTCTTCTTTTTGTTGTTTTATATTATTTTTTATGTTTTTATGAACATTTTTTACTTTTTTTGGCTTTTCTAAACAGTTTTATATTTTTTTTGTATTTTTTATGTGGAGAAACAAAAAAAAGGGAATTGAAACTGGCTCAACTGAAGCAAAAAACAAAAAACGGAAAAAATTACTTCTTTTTTTGGGGCAATCGTGATGGTCACCAGCAAGGACGATGAGCTTTACACTCTTTTCCCCATAGGCCATAAGCTTGCCACATCCAGTACAAGTGACTTTAAAATCACCAAATCGTTCCTGGATACAAGGCATCACCTCTGATGTTTCTGGTCCCGATTGAGTGGGTTGCTTTCTTTTGGAGCTGGTCCTTGAATACTGGGGGAGGTGACTGGCCAGTTCCCTGATCTCTGCATGAGAATAGTTACAAGGATGCTTCCGGGTCATATGCCGAATCATGGTATTATTACCAAATGAGTATTTTTTGTCTGGATTGCCCCTTGAGAGTTCTGCACCACAGATTAGATAAGTTACCTTGGCCGCATTAACTTTTTTCTTGCCCTCTGGAAGAGAAAAAAACTCCCATACAATGTGTTCTTTTGGCTTGTATGGGGTATTTTGTTCAGGCAGCCATCTTCTCCCCTCCTCCTCTTCCAGCTTCCTCCTCCTCCTCTTCTTCACCACCAATGTATTGTTGTGGTGGTCCTCTTGGTGGTGGTGGTGGTGGTGGTGGTGCAGATGCTCCAGCTGTTGCTGCTACAGTAGCCATTTCAAAGTACAAAAGAATTGTCTCTGTAGATGAAACAGGTCTTCCTCAGTCAAAGGCCAAAGTCAGAATAAGGAAGAAAGGTGGGGTTTTTCATCATTTGGAAAAAAAAACTGTCCTGAACCAATCAGAAGTGTTGTTTTCAGGTCACAAGACCCAGGCTTTACTCATTTGGAAACCAAAACTGTTCTGCACCAATAGAAAGTGTTATTTTCAGGTCACAAGACCGAGGCTGGTCACAAGACCCAGGCTTTACTCATTTGGAAACCAAAACTGTTCTGCACCAATAGAAAGTGTTATTTTCAGGTCACATGACCCGACGCGCTTACGCTACGCGCCCCGAGGCGCTCCCGTAGTCGTGCTCCGGGGCGCGCCCGCGGGTGCGTAGTGTAAGCGCGTTATGACGTTCTGCGATCGTATGCAATCGCGTGCTTTCGGTTGCGATTACGCTGTGCCTCACATGACGCATCACGCGTGTACGCGATACGTCACGATGTTGTTTTTGTTCTGGGAATAGCGCTCCCTGGACGCTCCCTGGTACGCGCCCCAGGACGCACCGTAATATTGCGCTTACCGGTGCGTTTACCGGTACGCGCCCCGGGGTAAAAAAAAAAACCTTTAAAAAAATGACCATATTTATACAATATTAAATTCGTTTTAAAATTTTTCACTTTTTATACCTATAATGAATTGCTATTAAAAAACCATTGAAATTCACTGAAAAAACCATAGGTTTCACACCAGTTATAGTTAGGAATTAGCATTAAAAAAACCTATTAAATTCACTGAAAAAACATAGGTTTTACACCAGTTATAGTTAGCTGGAAGTTTTACTCGCATAAAACCAATGAAATTCCCACGTTATAGTTAGTTGGACTCACTATAACTTGCGCGTGCAATGCACTGCTGATGACGTCACATATTACATCACTCATGACATGGTCAGTGACATCACTCATGACATCACTGATGACACCATCCTTGTTACAGAGTGACAGACCTCCTTTCACTGTAATGTAACCTTTGAAATAGATATTCAAAAATAGAAACTAACATTTTCAAAAAAATGGAGATACCCATACCAGTTACAACAACCAATTCAGTAATTCCATCATCTATATACACATCCACTCATTCACAAACAGTTCTATATAGTCACTCATATATATACTCACTCATCATATGTAGTGATACACCTATACATCCTGTTACACACCGACAGTCATCCAAAAGTTACTCTCACACACGCAAACAAACTATTGAACATCCATTTATTTGCATATAAAGCTATACACACACTACCACCTTACTTCTAAGGAAATTTACACATATTTATTCTGTTAAACAATCACTTATAGAAACACATACTAATTTAAACAGGAACTCTTACAATCTCTTACTCTCACATATACTCACTTATATACATCAATATTCACATATACTAGATTAAAACATATGTAGTTACTGATAAAGACACTAGTGAGACAGTCATTCACTCACTAACATACACATATACACACTCATCCACCCATACAGTCCTGCACATATGCTGTCTTCAAAACACATACAAACAGAGAGTCAGTCACCCATGCATCTATGTGCTAAGTAATACCCCCACCAAACCATATAGACAGTCATACTGATATTTAAAAAACATCTAATAACCCATATACATACACAAGTAGCTACTCACCAACCCATGCAGCCACTTATACACAAAAGTGAAACACTAATACATATATTTAAATATTTAAACATTACTCACTAATATTTATTTTTCCGAAAGACACACATTCACTTGATGGTGTCATCAGTGATGTCATGAGTGATGTCACTGACCATGTCATGAGTGATGTAATATGTGACGTCATCAGCAGTGCATTGCACGCGCACATTATAGTGAGTCCAACTAACTATAACGTGGGAATTTCATTGGTTTTATGCGAGTAAAACTTCCAGCTAACTATAACTGGTGTAAAACCTATGTTTTTTTCAGTGAATTTAATAGTTTTTTTTTTAATGCTAATTCCTAACTATAACTGGTGTGAAACCTATGTTTTTTTCAGTGAATTGATATATATATATATATATATATATTTACTGAAAAACCATAGGTTATACACCATATATAGTTAGGAATTAGCATTTACAAAACCTTATTTTACTCACACAAAACCATTGAAATTCGCATATATAGTTAGTTGCACTAACTATATATCGCGCACCCGCAATCCACTGCTGATCATGTCACATATTACATCATTCATGACATGGTCAGTGACATCACTGATGACATCCCTGATGACATCTCAAATGACATCACTGATGACATCACTGATGACATCTCAAATGACATCACTGATGACATCACTGATGACATCGTCCAGTGACTGTATGTTTCTGTAAAGTTAAAATATGTCTTATATATTGAAGAATGAGTGGATGTATAAGTGTCTGGATGAAGGATTTAGTAGGTGCATGACTGACTGTATGAGTGAGTGATTAAATGTGTCTCACTGAGTGCATGGGTTAGTGACTAAACTGTCTCAATTTGTGCATCAGTATGTCTGTTGTTCTGTAAACTGCTGCATGTGTTGATCAGTAGCTATATGAGTAACTATATGGGTTATTGATTGGTTGCCCAAGTATTTGTATGGGAGACTCAGAGTGTGTATGGGTGGCTGGGAGGTGTATGACTCTGTGCATAGATGTGTGAGCAGTTGATTCACTAGATGTATGGGTTCAAAAGTGCATGTGGAAACATCTGTATGGGCGGTTGACTGTGTGCATGAGTGTATTGGTGAGTGAATGGATATCTCAGTGCTACATGTCAAAGTAAGTACATATGTAAAACACAGTACATGTGAGAGTTGACATATATAAATAAATGTGCATAACAGCCAGTGAATGTGTGAGTGGCTGTATGGATCATTGTGAACTTGTATCCAGGATTGTATAAGAGAGTAAATATATGTTAGTATATGTTTGAATAAGTAAGGTGTGTATAACTGTATAGTTGAGAAAATGGAGGTGTGATTGATTCTTTGCATGACTGACTAGGTGTGTGTGTAACTTCATGGATGAGTGACAGTCTGTGAGTGTCTGTTTACACTGAGTGTATCTAAGGTTATATTAGAGTCTGAAGAGGTTCATCGCATTATCACATGAATGATGTCATCAGTGATGTGATCAGTAATGTCAAATGAGATATCATCAGTGATGTCATCAGTGATGTCATTTGAGATGTCATCAGTGATGTCATCAGTGATGTCATTTGAGATGTCATCAGTGATGTCATCAGTGATGTCATTTGAGATGTCATCAGTGATGTCATCAGTGATGTCACTGACCATGTCATGAATGATGTAATATGTGACATGATCAGCAGTGGATTGCGGGTGCGCGATATATAGTTAGTGCAACTAACTATATATGCGAATTTCAATGGTTTTGTGTGAGTAAAATAAGGTTTTGTAAATGCTAATTCCTAACTATATATGGTGTATAACCTATGGTTTTTTCAGTGAATTGTCAAGGTTTTGTAAATGCTAATTCCTAACTATATATGGTCTATAACCTATGGTTTTTTCAGTGAATTTCAATGTTTTTTTAATAGCAAATATTAAAAGCTGTTAAATGTATTCTTTTTTTAAAGGAAAAATATATTTTATATGTATTTAATATAATTTTTTTATGTATATATATATTTTTTTTATTTTTATTTTTTGTTTCGCTACCGGTCCGCGCACCGGGTAGCTTCCTGTTAGCTAAATTTGTTGCCGCGACATGGTCCGCGAACCGGTAAACGTTCCGTTAGCGCAACTGCTGCGTTACAAAACAACATCGTGAAGCGTCGCGTAAGTGCAACGTATCGCGTTGCCACGTAATGCGTCTTATGACGTGCCGCGTTAGCGCACCCGGAAGTGCTCCGGAGCGCGAACCGAGGTGCGAAGCGCAGCTCCCAGGAAGCGATCCGGGGCGCGTCGCGTAAGCGCGATGTATCGCGTTGCCGCGTAATGCGTCTTATGACGCGCCGCGTTAGCGCACCCGGAAGTGCTCCGGAGCACAAAGCGAGGCGCGAAGCGCAGCTCCCTGGAGGCGATCCGTGGCGTGGAGCGTAACCCGTAACGTAAGCATAACAGGTCATGTGACCTGTAAATAACACTTTTCATTGGTTTAGAACTATTTTTTTCCCAAATGATGAAAACCCCTCCTTTTGTCCTCACTCTGACTTTCATCTTTGTTAGAGGAAGACCTACTTTCCATTTTTTCTAAAATGGCAAGTGTTGTAGCTGCAGCTGCTGGAGCCAATCCACCACCACCACCACCACCAAAAAAGGATGGACCACCTCCTCAGGTCATCCTTAATCAAGAGGAGGAAGAAGAGGAAGAATAGGAAGAGGAGCAAGAGAGGAGGCAGTTTTTGCCTGAAGAGCCAAGGAGGTCCCATGTGACGGAAAATTTTATCTGGCAATTCTACAAATTTCCCCGGGGCCAAAAAAAAGTAAATGCCCGCTACGTCACATGTCTGATCTGTGACAAAGATCTGTCCAGAGGGACTGATAAAAAGTACAGCTTCGGGAATTACACCATGCATCGGCACATGGAGAGGTGGCACCCTATAAATTATAGTGCTGCGCATGTACGTGACCTGCAGGAAAACCCCCCTCCTGTGACCAGTACATCAACCGAACAGGCAGTGACGGGACCAGAGGCGAGGGAGACGGTCCCAAACATCCAGTTGAAGTTCAGAGACGTGAAGCAAGTCTGCATTTTTTGCGGCAAATTAATTTGCTATAGGGAGAGTAGCATAAATCTGATCAACAAAGCTGTTGAAAATCATAAATGTCCAAAACGCCCCAGAAAGTAAATTATCTTTTTTTTTGTTGCTCCTGTTGAGCCCTTTATAATGAATGATTTTCGTTTCCCCCCCCAAAAAAAAACAAAAAATATATAAAACCGTTCAAAAAATACAAAAAAAGTAAAAAAATGTTCAGAAAAATAATAAAAAAATATAAAACAACAAAAACAATAAAAAAAAGTTATTTTCAGAACTACATCCCATTAATAAAAAATTGCTAGAATGTTTAGCACTCTGGCAACCTCTATTTCTTTTGATTCGCTTCCCGGTACGCGCGCCGGTACGCGAACCGGAAGCGAAACAGAAAAAAACATTTTTTTTAAAAAGGAAGAGTGAGTATAAGGGAAGGAAACAGAGAGTAATGTTAAAAGAAAGACAGCTAGAGGGAGTAACACAGAGATACTGTTTAATAGATCTATTTACCAAAGAAAAGATGTAAGAGGGTATAATTGAGAAAAACAAAATAGATAAGGAAGTGAAAGAAAAAAGGAGAGTAGAAGAATAATAAACAAGAGTTTCTTGGAGAATGTGAGTGAATGTTCAAATTAAGAAGAAAAACAGTAAAGGACGTGGAATGAGAGGTAGGGATAGAACCGGACTAAAAGAACAACCCTGAGGGAAAGTGTTAAGAAAACAGTGAGCGAGAGTAAATAGGAATAAAACAAGATGTATGACAGTGACTAAGTTTAAAACATGTGGAATAACAGAGAGAAACAACAGAAAGCAGAAAAGAAGAAGTGACAGAAAAGGAATAATTGAAACAGCAAAGAAATATAAATAACATAGTGTGCTTGAACTACAGGGAGAACAAGTAGTGAAAGAGTGATGAGTCAGAGACAGTGAGAGTAATAGAGACGGAGTGAGTGAACAGGAGTGAGGAACTATGAGAACAGAGGGACTGAGAAAAGTAGTGGAAGGAGTGGAGTAAGTAAGTAATAGAAAAAGGAATGAGGGAAGTAGCAAAGGCAGGAAACTGAGGGTTAAAGAAATGAAGCAGTGGAACTAATAGAAGTCAAATGTGATAGAGATGTAATGGAACGAGTACAAAACACTTACATTATAATTGTCACTTGTTATTTTTATACTTTCAATCTGTGAAAGACAGAACAAAAATTTGAAAAATATTAAAACATGTATTTAAAAATTAGAAAAGACAAGGGAAAAGATTGAAAATCATCCAATTTTACAAAGAAATAAAGTTAGAGATAAACATGCAGAAAGAAAGAGAAAGAAACGGTGATAGACAGACAGAGACAAAAAGAAATTGTAATAGAGTAAATTAATAAGAGAAAAAAAGGAAGATACTTTCAGAGACAGGAAAGAAGGATAGAAGCGAAAATTAAATTGAAGTTGTGTAAGCTACTAAAAGAAAGTGAGTAAGGTAAACTATATAAGGAAAGGGTGAATAAGGAAAAGAGAGTGAGGGAGAGAGGAGACAGAGGAAGTGAAGGAAAGAGTGTCAGATACAGACTGAGTGAGGCAACAAAGAAAGATAAATGAGTGAGGGTGAGTTATACTAACTGATTGCACCAAAAAAGTAGAACCCAAAAATATTTAATTTAGAAAACAAAGGGAGGAAACATGGAAAAGACAAGCAAAGCAGAGGGTCTAAAAGCTGGAAAATGGTGCAAGGGAGAAAAGAAAAAAGCAGAGTTGGAATAGGGAAACAAAGGTTGAAAGATAAGTGGAGTTAGAGAACAAGGGTGAAAGAGAATAAAACAAAAGGCAATGTGAGTATGTAAAGAGGATTGATAGAAGGTAATAAAAGACGAGTGAGCATGAGACAAATTGAGTACAAATTAAAATTCACAATACAAAGTACAGAATTAATTATACATGTTAAATGGTTTATTTTTGCTGTTCTCAGAATATATCAAATTTCACTAAAAACAGTGAGTTGAAGGTATTCATCATATAACAGCGGGGAAAAAAACACAATCAAAATGATTGTGTTTAAAAAACCCATATAACATAACCAATCAGAAATCAGAACTCCTCAAAAGTAACTTACTTTCCATGACGTCGAAGGATGTCCTATGAACAGCTTATACTCTGTTGTGCTGTTATTATTTTCTGCCCGCCACTTTGTGAAAGAAAAGCTCCATCGTTTTGACAAATATGTTACATACAATAAATGACTTCTCGCTCTCTACCACACTTCTCCTCAAGGCCAAATAGTGTAAGAGCCATTTATAACTCTTGGAATTCTTCTAAGCAAATCCCGTCATTTTCTTTTTCCACAACTTTCAGAAAGAAAACGTTCAAGATCACGTTCACAATCTTGGTACTAGTAATATCTCACCCTTCTTGCTCACTCATGTTCCACATTTCCTATGACACTGATACTGCTTACTATGAGGCACACTTACACTACCTCTATGACTACTACAATTATTTAATTCTCTTGATCACTGCTAATCACAAAGCAATTTAAAACAGTACATACAATTATATCAACTCCTAGAATCATTATAGGCCAGTTACCTACCCTAAATTCTCTCTTCTGAAAACACAAAGTAAGAATATTTTAAGTCAAAAGGCAACATTGTTTCATAGGCAAATGGGAATCATTTCCGAAACACCAGCTTTTTTTACATTTTAAATAAGCTGTGTAATAAGCGGATGTTGTCAAAGGACCATTATGTCATATAATAGCTGCAGTTAGAAATGTTCTTCCTAAAATCAACGACTGTGTAGCCACAACATTTGTAATTAAAGTTGAAAACTTACTTTCATCAGGTTTATATAGTTGGAATTTTAAAATGACATTATAACCAAAAGTTTGTACAAATAATGTGGACAGCATTGCAGACTTACATTACCTCTACTCCATGTTTTGATTGGCTGCTTGAATTAGCTTATTAAAAGAAACAGTTTTTCTGAACTCATTCAAAGTGCAGTTATTTTTCCATGACGTCAAGTGTTATGGTAAGAACACTGTTTGCTTTGGGAAATACTCTGTTGTCCTTTAACTAATCCGTGCCCACCACTTTCTGTAAGAAAACCTTCTTTTTTTCAGGAACTACTTAAAACTCAAAAATAACTTTTCACTCTCTACTACACTTATCCTCAAGGCCAAATAGTGTAAGAGCCATTAGAACCTCTTGAAATTCCTCAGAGCAAATCCCGAGATTCCTTCCCTAAAATTTTGGTTGTAAAAACACCAGGTAAGAATTTTTAAGGTCAAAAGGCAATCTTTTCTTTAAAGTTAAAACAGAATCATTGCAGAAAGACCAGCCATTTCCAGACTTCAGATAAGCTGTGTAATGTCCTGATGTTGTTGAAGGACCGTCATGATATATAATTGCTGCAGTTACAAAAGTCCTTCCTGATATTGACAACTGCGAAGCCACAACATTTTTAATTAAAGTTGTCAATTTTGTTCCATCAGGCCTACATCGTTGGAACATTAAAATGACATACTGGCCATATATTCGTATAAATAATGTGGACAGCATTGCAGACTTACATTGGCTACACTCCATGTTTTGATCGGCTGCTTTTACCAGCTTATTAAAGGACACTGATTTACTGTCTGGCAAAATTAAATATATAAATTTTTCTGAGTCTACACTAGTAGTACTTGATACCCTACAGTTCTCGCAGTCATGCTGCCATTGATAAGAAAGGCCAAACAGATGATCTACATCTACACCTTCATCTTGCAATACATCAAGCATATACATTAAAAACTCCTGACAATCTTGCTGAATATTTTGAGAGAATTGCGTTTGACCTGAACATTTGTCTAACAGATTTCGAATTTCAGACACACTTTCTATTTTTGTTCTATCAGTGCTACATTTCTCTAACACAGAATTCAACAAACAGCAAAAACTTTGATCCGAATTGATCACAATCTGTTCTTTTAAAGTTTCTAGAGAAAAGACAACATTAACCACTACATTAGCATAGCAGTTGACACCAGAACTATTTTCAAATTGAAAACCAACAACATCTTCAACAGAATCCATTTTCTTTCTGCTTATAATTTCGGGGTCATCGACTTTTCGTCTTTTTGCTACAACCTCCCTACTATTGGTCACATTTCTTCATTTCCGGCCTACCACACGTTTCTCAAACAAAGGATATTGAGGCAAATGTGGCGCATACTCTCTTCTTAACCTATTGTATTCCTTAACACAATCTAGATCCGCACAAATGTTTGTGACATCACACTCAATCAAGTACAATCCCGATAAAGTTCTGACTCGTGACAATGCCACATATGCCATACCCTCCTTGAACACAGAACTGCCAATATTCACCAATGCACTGTCTACACTTAAACCTTGTGATTTATGGATTGTCACCGCATATGCCAAGCAAACAGGAAACTGCTTACGGCGAACATATAAGTCTTTTACAAGCAAAAACCTAGCAGAGCAACGACCAATTCGCTGTATTTCCTCAATGCCATCAAATTTAATTTTTAAAAATTCAATTCCATCTCTATTTCTGTATTTCTCAAAATCAACAACATTACCCATTGATCCATTTACCAGACCTCTGTCAACATGTAAATTCCTTCTCAAAATGTTACGGCAATTTAAGCACACATTCAGAGTCTTTTTAAAACCAGCAGTTTTAGATATAGTCGTCTCTAATGAATCCAATTTAGATTGCAAGTTCTCAGGCAAAATAATTGTTGCTCCCATATGCTCTATTCTGTCAATAGCTTCCAGTTTCACAATCTCTTGGTTTTCTAAATTCAACATTTTGTTGTTGAAGATGGCACATTCTGCAAGAGTTGGCATCAAACATATTCCAGATTTCTTCTCAGTAATTTTTCGAAAAATATTCTCTGGCAGAAGGTCTTCTTCTGGATACAAATTTGACAGTAATCATGCATGTAAAGCTTCTTTCCCATGCTCGGTCACTTTTCCGATTCTAACATCTTGTAGAATATTCTTATAATCTTCATCCTTCGCTTGACGCATATTTTCACGCAGTTCAGCATAATTGAAGTTTAACCATATATTAACGTTGCCAATGCTCCCTAGGCACTTCCTGGTATCTTCATGTGTAAGTAGTTTAAACACTGGTTGTCCTTTCACTGGTGTCAGCTGCAGAAGATCACCGAAAACAATGATGTGTTTGCCACCAAATAACACATCATACTCTGTTTTAAGAACTTCTTGCATTCTCAAATGCACAAAGGCAAGCATGACATTGGAAACCATGCTTACTTCGTCAATGATAAGAAGTTTCATTTTCCTCAAGACTCTTGAAACTTCACAACAAGCATCTCCAGATAACTTGTGGTATTGTAATTTGTTATCATGCTCCACTGGCAGCATCAGTAGACGATGCAAAGTAATACCTTTAATGTTATGTGCTGCCAGTCCAGTTGGAGCGGTGACAACACAAGACAGCGATGACTCAGTCCTTTTCTGCAAATAACATGAAATTGCTTTAATGAGGAAACTTTTTCCAGTTCCTGCTTCTCCACTCACGTACAGTCGGACAGGCTTCAACGACGTACATGAGCACTCTTTCTTCTCATGACTTAATCCATGATCAATTTGGTTGGTAACTTCGTCATATATTTTCCTCTGCTCAACGTTGAGTTGTCTTTCCAAATCTTCTAAGTTAACCGCATCCTCCTGAGCATGTGCCATGGCTCTTTCCACTTCAATCATGGCAGTGGCAGCTTCATTTTCGATAACTGGTCCTCCTAGTGGATCCTGACTCAATGAAACAGAACTCTGACTGTCCTGAGAACTGTCTCTAGCAATCTCGGCTGCAATTGTTGCTTCCTGCTCGATTTCCGCATTCAACATTTCTAGATATTTTGGAAAAACAGGACATTCTATGGTCTCCTTGGCTGCATTGAAAGAGTCTTTGTAACAGAGGAAATCTCCAAGCAGTTCCTCTTCTGCCCGCCAAGGCTTGAAAAGTTGCAAAAGAGCTAAATAGAAAAACTCTTTTCTTTCAGGAGATTCGCCACTCAATTTTTGATGATTTACCAATTGGCATTTTCTTTGCTTGACCAGACATCCCTCACTTCCAATTACAGCATACACTCCTTTATCAATATCTTCTTTGATGTTCCTCTTGAATATGTAATTTTGTAGAACCTCATACAGACAAACATTCTCGAGGTGACTGCTTCTATTTGGATAATATGTATCCAACATGTTGGTCCTCAAAATATCTGTACTGTTTGGCTCCTTTTCAGCCAAATACTCAATTTCCCGTACAGCTTTCAGAACTCGATTACGCATTGCAGCAAGACCAAGACTCGCCCAAATGATACTCCTAGATTTGGCAAAGAGACTTGCTGAAGATAACCGGTCAGAACATTCATAAGCTCCGATTTCTCGATGCGACAACATCTTCAGACTGAAACTGTACAACTTCTCACTGAGGCTCTTTTCATGGGAAATGTCCTCCCACATATCCTTCAATTCTGTCTTTTCTTTTTTTGTGATGTAAAATGTCACATACCGAGCCACAGCCATACAGTTATCAGCCACAAACTGTATATCCATGTTAGCATTCCACATGGACAAAATCACTGGGTTGTAGTCGTTGATGTACTTGGACTCTTCGTTTCTTTTCAAATTGTATGTATTTTTGGGTGATTTCCTCGTCACATTATGTCGCAACGAAGACATCAAACTGTTCACTCTTACTTTAGAAATCACCTGTCGTGGAAAGCCGAAACGACATTTTGTGTAGAACTTGTCCTTGTTTCTGAATTTACGACGACAGTACTTTCCACAACGATGGCTTTGAAAGCGTAAAACTTGTTCTCTTAGGCTTTTGTCTTCCTTTGTCTTTGGAACAGCACATGTAGAATACTGTTCTATGAAACTCATCACTAAGTCATCCGGATCTGTTCCAAATTTGGGTGCATCTTTGATCCATAGCAGCATATGTATATGAGGAGCACCTCTTGCTTGATACTCCTTTCTCCAGAAGAAATCCAATACCTCTCCAAGAGGTGGATTTTTCTTGTTCATGAAGAAAGACATCATAGCTTCAAATCTATGATTGAAGTACCTGCATACATTCACTGGATCCAAAGAGCACAGTTCTCCGGGTGTCTTGAATTCGATATTTTCAATGTTTCCATTTGCCTCTCGTAGAAATTCAAGTAAGTCTTCCCAGCCATACTCGGCACAGCTGAGAGTGAGGAACCATGTGGGAGTTCCTAAGTTCCTCAGCATACATTTTAAATCACCATGACGACGGTACCAGTACTCATTAGTACCACGCTGACATGCCATGAGATTAATCAGGTGAGAATCCAAAATACTGTCTTGCACATTGACTTTATCCATAAAGTCACTTGCCGAGATATTTTGCATCTGTACACCACTTTTCAAGATGTGGTTCACTGCATATGACAGTCCAGACAGATCACTTTCAAACAGTAGATGAAACAAATACGGAATGCATTGACGAAACCTAGGATCTTCTGCATACAATCGTAAAGTCCGGTATTCAGAAGCAGGAATTTGATCAGGTCGCTCATCATATCTTCCTCCTTGACCTGTTGGAAATAGCTGTGGGAAACACCGAGCTTCCAAACTTTCCTCCCAAACACTAATGGGACTCCCTTTGGCTTGTTTCATTTGAAACAACTCAATAGCATTCCCCATGACTTCCTTGGAATGCAAAGGATGAACACTATAATGTTCATATATTTCTTCATTATTAGAGGCTTCTACTTTCTCAATTTGTCCAGCACACAAATCGCTGTCCTCTTCTTCACTTACTTCCTCTTCTGCAACACATACATTCTTGTAATGCTTATTGTTTTTCATCAAATACAATGTTGCCTTTTTGACTTTCCTAACATCCACTAAATCTTGCCAGATTTTCTTACTCTTTGTCGGAACCCCATTAACTAAGATAACCAGAGGTTCCTCTTCCACTTTCTCTACTCCAATTGTATTAATGTTTTTCTTCAAATCTAGAGGCAAATAAACAACTCTTCCCTTTAATCCTCTCTGTAAATCTGATGGAGGCAATTTCCCTGTCTTTGGCTCCATTCGTACAATAGCCTGAAAGGGATGGACACTTTGAATCAAAATAGATTCATAATTATTTAAATCCTTCAAATCAGAAGGAATGTCAACCAATTCCAGATTATTATGAACCGCTCTAGCAGGCATCCGGTTTTGATTTAATTTGTTAAAACAATAAGTACACATACGTTGATCTGATCCCAAATCAAAACAATTTTCTACCATCAAGTATGTTGCGAAATCCTTCCATTCACTATTATTTTCCCTTTCACTTTTTGCATATAATCCACTAACTTAGTCTGATTCTTATAATAAGTGCGTCGACAACACACACAAGTCAAATTAGGCCTCTCACTTGATTTCACCTGAAACGTGGCAATTTCCTTCTGAAAATTATCTGTACAGGAAATCTGTACACTCTCTTCCACATTACCTTCTTCTTCTGGGTCAATTTCAATATTCTCCTCTTTACTTGCAAAGTAACAAAACTCAATTTCTTCACAAATATTCTTCACATCTACTTCAGAACCATGCAAAAGAGCACTGCTTAATTGTTTAAGCTTAATTGCTGGACTCTTAGCAAAACACAACATTCTCACTAATTTCCTCACTTTATTATGATGGACTGCTACCATCCTGAAATGATGAAAAACACTCTGGCATACTCTCCTGGAAAGACAAGCCAGTGAACGACCATGTAAACCTGTCAATTCTCTCACTCTGCATGGATCTAATTCCTGCAACAACTTCATTTTCTGTTTTAAACTTTTCTTATTAAATGTCCATACAAAATCACAAAGTAAATTGATGGAATCCTGTTGCACACTGCAAATACTACTACACTTCCAGGTGTACACTGGACCCTTAGGACGTCTCCCTAAAACTTCATCACCTAACACCTCTTCTGCCTCTGTTGACACAAGTTTTTCTTTTTCAACTGGACAACCGTCTTTCACCTCATATGCTCGACCACTGGTGTCAACTGCATGCACCAAATCATTGTCCTGGAAGTAACTCTCCTCATTGAAAAATGCCTCACAACTAGAACTATGCATCCATTCTCCTGAAAATACTTCACAAAAATTTGTACGATTAACTATTCTCTTCCATCTACTATTTGTTTTGAATTCATAAATTGCCTTGTTTAGTTTCCTAATTCTATTTATTACCAAAATAAATAACTTTCGCTTCATTTCCAAAGCCTGATCAATAATTTTCTCAACCTTTTTTTTTTCTTATAAAAAGCCAGTTTCTGTTGACCTTTCTTTACATTTTTCATCAAATTTACAAATATCCTGTTGCGGAACATTCGTGTACGAATGTCCCTAAATTGATTGTGCCTTCTACCGGCACTCACAGAGTTTTCTCCTGCTCTACAACTAACTTTATTAAGGGGCCTTTCCTTCCTGTTTAAAATGACTCTCTTCTTCTGGACTAAAACATGTTCTGTAGTGATAGTTTTTTTTCTGGAAATGTTTCTTAGGAAAGATTTGGTTGTCTTACCCGGAGCTTTTTTGGTGACTTGACGAGTTTTTATTGTAGAGGACTGCTGCAAGCATGTAGTAAGCTGCTGTGTTTGATGTTTTGTAGCCTTTCTCCTCCTTTGCCTCGAAGGCATGTTTTAATTTTGAAATGATCTGCAGTTGAATCTGTGGTAAAATATAATAAAAAATGATATTAACCACTATTACCAAACAGTAAATCAATAACAGTCGTCAAAAAAGTAACACACTAGTTGTCCATTCTACATACAATAATTTTTAGTGCATTGACAAATTTAAAACTCACAAATAGTAGCAAAGAAATGGAATGCTTCTACATTTGACCTGTGCTCTTTTATATGTGAATCTGAACTAATTTTATTAGCATATTTCAATGTTTTATTAAAGACACTTCACACAAGCTGTTTTTGAAGTTGTATTTCAATTTAAATAAAACGGTTAACATGGTTACTTTTCATTTCCAGCAACTTAAATTTATTTTTAAAAGTCTTTATAGTTCAATAGGCTCGAGTAGATCAGCTGCCCACCCTATGTCATACAATTCTGACAAATCGGCATCCTCATCATATTCTTCATCATCCACAGGATATAAATCATCCAAGGGATCTACTTCCACTGACGTTTCAATGACAAGTTCAATGATAAGATCGAGATCAACAGATTGCTCATTATCACTCAAGGTTGATGTTGTCGTTATCTTTAAAGAAAGAGACTATAATAGTAAAATTGTTTAACAAGAGTAACTTTTTGCAAATATTATTTAGCCATGTCCAGCGATGCTGAGGAGGTGAGGCCTATGTCCAAGTTTTCAGTGAACAGGACTCATCTCTTCTTAACCTTGGATAAGCCTCACCGACTCTGTGTCCCCTGCTCATACTTAAATGTAAAGGGGCAGATTTATGTTAACTGGCGCATCCCCAGGGATGCACCAGTTAACGTGCACTGCTGCTCTGCCACCCATGGTGTGCCGCATTTGCAATGCGGAGCACCATGGGGCAAAAACAGCACAGATGCGTCACGCATCTGTGCCGCAAAAGCGGCGCATTGCAGGAATCACGTCGCAAGCGCGACATGACTCCTGCAATGCACTGGGGCAAGCCACACATTGCATGGTGCGTCACTCCTTATGCCTGTTTCAAACAGGCGTAAGGATTTGATTCAGCAATGCCATAAAGCTGACTCAGTGAAATCTTGTAAATTTCACTGTGTTAGTTTTACAGGGCTTTCATGCAAGTGAACGCCCACCCTGCAACAAAACGCCCACATGAAACCTGATGCAGGTTTCATGTGGCGCAGGACTTTACAGCGTGACACATCTGCCTAGATGCATCAAGTTGTAAATATGTCGCAACATGGCGCATCTTTTGCGCCACCGCTGCGTCACAAAAGTGACGCAACGGCGGCGCAAAAGAGGCGCACAGCCATCATAAATCTGCCCCAAACATTTTAAATGATTGGTTCAGGATGCCGATAAGTTGTGGCCTATCCAGAGGTTTGTTTGAGGTGAGGCCTTCTCAGGGTTGCAGATGAAATTTAGGCTTGATGAAGAGTACAGAGGAGATAATACATGTGCAGGCCTACCAATGAAGTGAGTCATGTCCACTGCACTCTTGAACAAAGGCCAGACCTCCTCTGTCTCCCTGGACAGGCCTAAACCTCATCTGCACAATGTGATTCGTAATGTTAGGAAACACAGGTGATATAATTGAAAAACGTGCAAATATTTTTGCTCATTTCACAATCACATCACCTGTATTTCCTCAGCTTAGGTATCTCATTGTGCAGATGTAGTCTAGCATATCCAAGAGTACGCAGAAGATGAGGACTGTATGCAACAGAGCAATGTATATTACTCACCTCCCTTGACACTTACAGAAGCCTCAGTTTCTCCATGCCTCCTACACAGTTCTAAATGTATATCATTATCATCATAGTGACTATGAAACTCTAGCAGTACATATTGTGAAACCTAAATGTCTTAAAGTAACCGACAAACAAGCAAATTATTCTCCCAGATTGATGGTGAGAAGTGATATATTTATTTAAAGAAGCAGACACCTTTTTGTCATTGTCATAAATGTAAAAAGCATTCCTTTTCTTTATGAACTATTTTCATGTCATAATTTGAAAACACAGCACAACTCCTATGCACAAGCACACCCTGTCAGTACTTAAATTTCCCAAGCACACATGCGGGCGTATTTACAAGAGCCTTGCACCACGGAGAAATGACTTAAATTTACCAAGCACTCATGAGGGCTTTTTTACAAGGACCTTGCACCACCTTCAAAGTCACTTTTAACATGGGAAAAATGACGTGAATGTAGCTCATAAGCTTTGTAAATTTGCCCCCATGTTGACTATGAAACTCTTGCAGAACATATTGTGAAACCTTAATGATTTCAAGAAACGTTCTTAAAAACATCAAGTAAGCAAATTATTCACCCAGATTCATGGTGAAGTGACTTAAAATGCACTAACACACATGGGGGCGTATTTACAAGGCCCTTGCACCACTTTTGCGTCAATATTAACATGGGGAAAATGACGTGAAAGTGACTCAAAGGCCTTGTAAATATGCCCCAAGCAGGCTATGAAACTCTAGCAGTATATATCAAGAAACCTAAATGATTTCAAGAAACGTTCTTAAACACATCAAGTAAGCAAATTATTCACCCAGATTCATGGTGAAGTGACTTAAAATGCCCTAACACACTGAGGGCATATTTTACAAGGCCCTTGCACCACTTTTGCGTCACTTTTAACATAGGGAAAATGACGTGAAAGTGACTCAAAGGCCTTGTAAATATGCCCCAAGCAGGCTATGAAACTCTAGCAGTATATATCAAGATACCTAAATGATTTCAAGAAACGTTCTTAAACACATCAAGTAAGCAAATTATTCACCCAGATTCATGGTGAAGTGACTTAAAATGCCCTAACACACATGAGGGCATATTTTACAAGGCCCTTGCACCACTTTTGCATCACTTTTAACATAGGGAAAATAACATGAAAGTGGCTCAAACATGAGAGTGTATTTACAAGGCCCTTGCACCACTTGTACGTCACTTTTAATATGGGGAAAATAACGTGAAAGTGGCTCAAAGTCCTTCTAAATATGCCCCATGCTGGCTATGAAACTCTAGCAATACATATCAAGAAACCTAAATGTCTTCAAGAAACGTTTTTAAACACATCAAGTAAGCAAATTATTCTCCCTAAATCATGGGGCAAGTGAAATATTTGTTTAAAGAAGCAGACACCAATATTTCATTGTCATAAATTTTAAAAGCATTCCTTTTCCTCAAAAACGATTTTCAAGTCATAATTTGAAAACACAGCACAGCTCCTATGTACAAGCACACCCTGTCAGTACTAATACTTCACATTATCTCCAATTACAATTTCTCAAAGAAACAAAATCTATTTCTAAAACACTTGACACAAAGCAACATTTTAAATACACAACTTTCTTCCTAATTTTTTCCCTTAAGCATACTAATCTCTATCTAAATTAAATTAATCTTTTCTCACCTTAGCAAATACTTTTTGAGTTTCAAAACAGTCTCAGACACACACCAATTTTTCTTTAGCAGAGCAAAGGGCATGCACTCCAGAGGCTGCAACCAACAAAGGCACAGAAATGCTGTAATTCATCACACATATCTCTCATGTCACCCAATCAAAACTCTTCCCTCACTTTTTTCAAATCAACACCCTTCCCCCCCTCTACCCTTTCTGCCTTTTTTCCATAGCAACTACCTCCTGAAAGACCTCTCATGTTTACAAGTTCACACAACAATGTTTCAATTGAACTCTGAACTCTCAGTACACCTGCGTATCCAGTGCATTGTTTCTTATAATGATGTTTTCTTAACCATTCAAATTTCATCTTTCAAACAACTCATCCATGCACCCTAACTTTCTGTTTTCAGCAATCAAAATCCACCAATCACTGCTACTGAATCATTAGCACTGAAACTCCACAGTTTTTTTCATTACAAACTCCTACTGTTTCAACTGCCATTTCATTCCCACACTTCATCTGACTGCAGCAGAACCTCCTCTCACCATGTTTTCTGTCTGGATTATTGGACATAGTTACCTCCACTGGGCTCAAAGGTATGCTGATAACAGAAATTTACACAACCTCAATTTACAAAATGTGGAAATCAACTGGATTGGCCACAGAGGATTGAGATGTCACCAATTGATACCATTGGTGAAAACCTTTTTGCATTTGCCAAACCCTGACCTGTTAATTGTGCACTGTGGAGGAAACGATTTGGGCACTTTGACTGGGGTATGTCTGGAAATGCTTTTAAAGGACACCTTTGAACAATTGATGGCACTTTTTCCTCAAACTGCCTAGGTATATTCAAATATATGCCAAAGACAGAAATGGAGGTGGTCCAAGCAATTTTGTCCACAAATTGAGAAATCGAGGAAGCATGTAAATAAGTCTGTTTCAGCTTACATGAGAGACCATGGAATGGGCTCCATCTACAACAATAACTTGCGTTACTACATGCAAGATATCTACAGAGGAGATGGAGTTCACTTCTCAGATGAGGGGAACAGAATTTTCATCCTGAATTTAAGACTATGTATTGGTACCTACTTATAAGTACCTAAATCTACCACAGACCCAAAAGCTCTTCTCAAAGCTACCCTAACTATGATCACTCTAAACAATTTTTAAATGTAACTTTTTTTTTATAGTTTTCATGATTTACGCTTTCCGGAGGCTACCCGGTTCGCGCACCGGACGCTAACCGCGCGAAAATTTGAAAAAAAATGTGTATTTTTTTCGCATATATGGGCCTCCTCAGCCACCCTCAGAAAACCTAGGGGGTCAGGATACGTCTCCCGTGCCCCCTTATACCCATTTCCCACATTGTTTTTCCTCCATCTTATGATTAAATTCGACCGAAACACAAGATGGCGGACTCCCGTTACGCTACCGGTTAGCTAACCGGTTCGCGTACCGGGTAGCGCCTCTATCGCCCGCGGGACCCTTTAATAGCCCCCTCATCAATCCTAGGGGGTCAGGAGGGGTCTACCTTACCCCCTTTCATTAATTTCCCCCTTCATTTTTCTTCACCTCTTGTCTCTTGATCCTACCGAGAGACAAGATGGCGGCCGCTCCGGACTGTTTAGAATGTTGACAGAGCCAATTAGCTTCGCGTCAGGTACGCGAACCGGGGCGCTAACCGGAGCGCTGTTACAGATATATATATTTTTTTAACGTTAATTTATCAAAATCCACTGGAGCACATATATTGAGACCTAGCAAAGGCACATCGGGCAAACAATATCTACAATTTCTCCAAGTTTCATGGAAATCCATTAAGCCGTCCAATGGAAAATTGCATGGGAAAAACGCGTTTTGAGACCCCCCTTTTTTCTCGGCCCCCCCTTGACAAAACCCCCCCAAATTTTCAGGGGCTGCTCAGAAACAAAATGTTCCATTTTCCTGAAAATTTCAGCCAATTCCGTCCTCAAAACGCAAAAGTTATTCGACATAGAATTTTCAAAACTCCCATAGGAAAAAAAATCCTAACTATATATACCTACTGGCGACTGCCAGTAGGTAATTACCTACTGGCGATAGCCAGTAGGTATATATAGTTAGGACCAAGCTACCATAGGAAATCCGCAACATTCTATTGGGAATAACTTTGGCGCCGGTTGAGGAATTTGCGTGTAATTTTCAAAAACTTTTGGCCAGCTCCGCTGCGCTCCTTCCCTGAAAGTTTCGGGGGGATTCGTGAAGTGGGGGCTGAGAAAAAAGGGGAACCCCAAAACGTGTTTTCCCCTTGTTAATTTCCATAGGACATTCTGACAAGGCTACAACCCGAATCGCTGAACGGAATTACACCAAATTTGGCAAAATTGTAGGGACTGGTACGCAGAAGTGCCTTTGCTATATTTGGTGAAAATTGCTCCAGTGGTTTTTATGAAAATTAACTTCAAAAACACATATATATCTGGGCGGAGCCTAACCACCCATCTCATCGTGAGATCTGATTGGCTGTCAGCACTTCATCCAAGAAGTGTTGGCAGCCATCTTGGGACCAATATACATGATAGCACCTCATTAAATAGCATTGTAGTTAATAGAGGGTTTTAGGACTTTAGTTACATTATAAATCATTTGTTGATGGTACCATACTCATTTTAGGAATTGTGGTGTGTTCTAAGGTGATTTTACCATGTGAAAAAGCCTACTGCTGGGATATCATGAATCATGTTTGAAAGAAAACTATTATCTCATGCTTTTCCCACAGTGGTTTGGAAGGGGATCTATAAGCTAAACTGAAAGCATATTTTCTGTAAATTCACATTATCTTTCTCAGTCATGTGAGCATGAAGTCTGACATTCTCAGTAAAACATGTACATCCAACAAGGACAGAGACTGTCAGTTGATTCCTTTGTGTTCTACTGCAGCCTCCTAGAGTGTTCTAAAGAACAAGTAGAGCGCTAACAGTCCTACTTATTACAAAGGTATGGCACACCTGAAGCCATCTTGATTGGAATAAAGTGGTAACTCTTAAAACATTTAATTTAAAAAGGAACAAAATGAGGGGGTATATTTTGCCATAGAAAGTATGATTAGTGCTGCAGAAAGAAAAATTAGGGCACATTTTGAGTGGCTTCCCAAATACTCTTCTATTTCATTAAAAAATTCTGACATGCAGTCTCCCAAGATGGCCACCAGAGACAAAAGAGCCCAAATGTAGCCCAAATATCACCCAGATGTAGCCAAAGTATAGCCCAATGACAGAATGTCCCAGAGTGTTCTAAAGAACAACTAGAGCGCTAACAGTCTTACTTATGACAAAAGTATGGCACACCAGAAGCCATCTTGATTGGAATGAAGTGGTGAGTCTTAAAACATTTAATTTAAAAAGGAACAAAATGAGGGGGTTCATTTTGCCATAGAAAGTATGATTAGCAGCAGACTTCCCTGGTGAGCAGTAGCTTTACTACAGTGATCTAATGAGCAACTAGAGTGCTAACATTCAGAATTTATGGAAAATGTGTGACACATCTGAATGCCTTCTTGATGGAACCAAAGTAAACAAGCATTGAAAATGCAATAGATCTCGTCCTCGTTTAAGTTAAAGCCATTCTGTTTGTAATGAGGTGGCTTTTTAGCTTTGCTTTTTTTAGTGTTTTTAAAACTTTCATGTAAATAACATGCATATGTATGCATATATGTATATGTATGCATGCATTTATATTTGTATTTATATAGATATGCAGATTATATATGTTTATATATGTATGTATATATATATATATATACACATACATATATGCATCTTGAGAACAAGAAAAAGCCAAGCTGCAGTCCCGGGTACCCAGGCCAAAACAGAAGACTCCACGAATCCAATCTGAGGCAGTAGATTATTTATTGAGCAGAGCTAAGCAGAAGCGAAAACTGACGCGTTTTGGGCGGATGCGCTTGATCACAGTCAAATCTTAACCCCTCAAGCCTGAACTTTTAAAGTGCTAGTGCATACCATGTGACAATCATAGACATTGAAAACATACTATTACTACGTGTTCGCTGGCATGGGCTCGGGGTAAGAGGGGAAACACTCAATAAATACATGAATATTGTGTCTCAAACACCAATTAATAGCTGAATAAATTCATTGATATGTACAACAAGATTGCTTCTGCATGAATGCTCGAAGAAATAATCATAAGGAAGATGATAAAATAATAACACATATAAATACTTAATAGGCAATTTAGTTGAAAATAGCAGCCTGCATAATATCTACTTACTGACCTCCATAAGGAATTAAATATGGAACACAGCATATATATACAAGAAAATATCGCTATATAAACACACTATATCACTACATGGTATTAATCTGAACTGACGTTCTACAAAATACATTGTATCTTTACATAATAGAGATACTATAATAATTGCAAAAATTTGCCAATAAATACTATACATATATACAAGAAAACCATCAACCCTATTTACAATCTTGTGGGGACATCTCATAATGATGGCAACCCCACCTTGGTGCTAATATTGAGGGGACATCAGAACATGATGGCAACCCCTCATTTCCCAAACCAATTTCCTACGTCTAATAGCAGATCTTCTGATTTGAGTGAAATGTGTGCCCAACATCTAATGAGTGAAATAAACAAATAAACCAGAATTGTTTTCAAACAATGTTCCATTTTTTATCTATTTTTATAACCATGTCCACTCAGGACAGATAATAATAGGTTTACTTATAAGTTCAAAGAATGAGAAAATATATAAACAGGGTAAATGAGGAGAAAAGAATTAAAAAAAGGAAGGGGACAAAAAATATTGGATTTTAAGTTGCAGGATATGTCAGTATGATAACAAAAAAGGCGAACTGAAATTCTAACCGATGAACACAGAGTCTAAGGGTCTAATCAAATGCCAAAAAAGAGACAGTTATATAGGGAATACATGATCTTATAGGAAATGATATAGGTCCTCAGTGGTGTTAAGACCATTTGGGACCTTCGTATCTAGCTCTAATATCATTCTCGATTCCAGTTGGCGAAGCATCTTGTCTCTGTCCCCTCCCCGGCGGGGTTGGGGTACAGATGTCAGGACAAAGTAGCTAAGACACTCCAGATTATTATTGTGCACATTCTTGAAGTGGCTTGCCACTGGATAAGAACTGTCGTTATTTACAATTGCTCGGAGATGCTGCAAAATCCTGACATGCACCGCAAGCCGAGTACTTCCGACGTACCTTAGGCCGCAAGTACATGTCAGGACGTATACAGCAAACTCCGTCCTGCAATTGAAATTGCCCTTAATCTGGAATGGTGTAGGACTGAATGGTGTCATATAGGTGCTGGTGTTTACACCAAACTTACAAGCCCGGCAACTAGAGCATTTAAAAAATCCTCGCCGTTGCGGGAACTATGGTTTCTGTTTGAGGATTTCAGGAAATGAATTTGTGACATGGTTGCGGAGGGTGGGCCCTCTCCTGAAAGTAATCTTAGGATTATCAGGGAGTTCAGGTGAGATAACACTATCTGTTTGTAAAATTGGCCAGCTCTTCGTGAGGATTGATCTGATTTTCCTGTTTTGACAGCTGTAGTGTGTGATAAATCTCAACACTGATTTTTCAGGGTCATCATTAATTGTTGAACTCAAACTCTCCTGTTGGAAAAGGCAGTCTCTATGTTTTTGGTTTACTTTATCGACTGCCCTTTTGAGAGTGTCAACATGGTACCCTCTTCTTCTAAACCTACTCAACGCTTCCATAGTACACTGCTCAAATTCCTCCTCACTGCTGCATATCCTTTTAAGGCGGAGCAGTTCCCCTTAGGGGATATTTTCAATTGTGTGGTGCGGATGAGCACTACTCGCATGCAGGGTAGAATTGCCCGCCGTGGCCTTTCTGTGGAGAGTGGTAGTAATCTGGCCTGATTTATGATAAACCTTGACGTCTAAGAACTCAACTGATTGGTTACTGATGTAGTGAGTAAACTTTAAGTTGTAATCATTAGCGTTGAGTTGGTCAATAAAAGCAAGTGCACTCAGTTCATCACCTCTCCAAATTAAAAACACATCATCTATAAATCTCACCCACATCTGAACATTTTCCATGAAAATATTGTGGTGTGTTCCCATGACGACCTGCTTTTCCCAATATCCCACGTTTAAACACGCGTAACTTGGGGAAAAGCAGGCCCCCATTGCAACCCCTCTCTCCTGTAAATAAATGTCTCTGCCAAACATGAAGAAATTGTGGTTGAGGCTCCATGCAGTTAGAGCAACCAGCATTTTGCTGTGGTTGTAACATTCTACGGGTCTGGTGCTCAGAAAAAATTCCAGAGCCCTCAAACCAATTTGATGTTCTATGCTCGTATACAGAGCCTCAATGTCTAGCGTAATTAAAAGAGAGTCTTTTGTCCAAGTGGCATTGTTGATTTTACTCAAGAAATGTCCCGTATCTTTAATATATGTGGGCAATTTGACCACCAACGGCTGCAAGAAGTAGTCTATATATTGTGCAAGATGTTCACCCATACTGTTTATGGCGAAGATGATTGGTTGTCCACATACAAATACTATTTCCTTATGGACTTTGGGTATCAAATAAAAGCGTGCCATGACCAGAATTCAACATGCAGGAATTTAAATTCTTGAGTAGAGATTAAACCCTCCCTTTTGTACTGAAGGAGGAGTTTTCTCAGTTTTTCCCTTGCCACGTCATATTGTTTGACACAAGTTTTAGTGTAGCATGCAGAATCTGAAAGTTGTTGAGTGGCCTCCGCAATGTATTGTTCTTGTGGCCAGATAACAATATTTCCACCTTTATCAGAACTGCACACTACATTGCGATAGTCATTTTTCAATTTTGACACCAAAGCCCAATATTGGTTTTCTTTGTCTTGCTTGATTCTATCTCGATGTTTCACCTGGCGGTATAGTTTCTTGAGATCTGAAATTACTACATCATGGAACAAGTCAATTGCATCCTTAGGCATAATGGGCATGAAATTAGATGATGGTTTGAAAGGACTTGATCCTGCTCCAATTTGCTGGATTTCGGCAGTCCTTAGTTCCTCTTGTGTTGACAAATCATCACTTGTATCATTCATTTCCTCACCCAATTGGCAAAGAGTAAGTAAACCTCTCACATCACTGGATTGGAGACCGGAAGTAGAGGGTGTTGCTGAGTTGGATTCCATAGAGTTTGGATTCTGTTTGATTTTGAAGAATTTAGACAGTTTCAATTTGCGAATATAACGGAAAATATCTATTCTTGTAGCCGTGTAATTAAAGTCCGTGAGTGGACAGTAAGTAAGTCCAAGACTGAGTAACTGTTTTTCCGCTATTGTCAGTGTCATAGATGAGAGATTGATTATTGTTTTTTCATTTGATTTTTGTTCTTGTGCCAGAATTTTTTCTTTTTGTTGTTGTTTTTTGTGCCTGTTTTTTCGGCGTCGCTCTTTTCTGCGGCGGTTAATTCTGGCCCTTTTTTCTGCTGTTTTTGTAATTGTTTCCGTGGGCGCAGAGTTTGCAATCGGGCGTTGACTAAAAAATCTATTTCCTCGCTCAAATCAAGTACCATTGTAGGTTCATCCTCATCATCGCCTACTGTAGAATTGTCACTGTAATTGCTACTCAAATTAGAATTGGAGTCACTTGTACTGGGTGCTCGCTCTCTGTGTTGTTCACGTGTGCTGTTGTTGCCAGAGGTTTCTCCTCCATCTGCTGGCGGTAATGCTTTATTTTGGTTGATTTTCAACCGCTTTGCATCCTCGAATTTACGCGCGAAAGTGTAGATTTTGCCGTGCTCGTAATCGTCTTTATTGCGTGCAAACTTCCACGCTTTACGCACTTTTATTTTTTTATCATGTGCGTTCACCCTTTCTTGGATCTCCTTTCACATAGATATAATAAGATCATTAGGTTCAAATTTGAGTAATTCCTCATTGATTGTATCCAGCTCCTTTAACAAAATATCACGATCTATCTCAGCATATTCAATTAAAATGATTATCAAATTTCGTGAAGCCTCTAAGTTACTCTTCCCCCATTTTTTCAACATTTCTGGATGGGGTTTGTCATAATTAGGTGCCAATAGAATTCGTAACCCTTGTGGAACACGTTCCTCTGCAATATACATTGTAAGTGATTAGTGTTCCCACCATTTGGTGACTTCGTTTTTCATGACTTTCTCCAAACGTTTCATGAGAGCCTTAATCTGTGTTTCATCTGAGGGGGGGGGGTGTTTGCATTGCCCCTGATGTGCCTGCTGTATTTGTAGCTCCCCTCTGGGGGATTTTTGGCAAGTTAGAAAAGAGTTTCAGCGAGGCCGCCTCCCGCCCCTTCACTGCGTCTTCCGTCATTTTAATTTCAGCTTCTGCTGGTTAGCGCGTGTGCTCAGTTACTAAATGCGGTGGGGACGATATAACAACGCTGCGCCTCCCGCAAATGCCTGATTCCTCCTCACCGCCAAGGTTGTTCACTCACCACACAGGAAAACCGCCACGCCGATATCAGCTTACTCGCTCAGAATCGACGGAGCGTTACACTCAGCGTGCTTCCTTCAGCGCTCGGTGTTCTCGGCGGGTTGATTTTTTTCCCATATGGGTGTGTCACTTTCACAAGGCAGGGTCCGTCGTTAAATTCCTGTTACCACAGAGAAACTTCGACCTGGCGGACTACTTCAAAGGAGTGGAATCGTAGCGGAAGCAACCACCTTCCGCGGAATAAATCTTGAGAACAAGGCAGGGTCCGTCGTTAAATTCCTGTTACCACAGAGAAACTTCGACCTGGTGGACTACTTCAAAGGAGTGGAATCGTAGCGGAAGCAACCACATTCCGCTGAATAAATCTTGAGAACAAGAAAAAGCCAAGCCGCAGTCCTGGGTCCCCAGGCCAAAACAGAAGACTCCACCAATCCAACCTGAGGCAGTAGATTATTTATTGATCAGAGCTAAGCAGAAGCGAAAACTGACGCGTTTCGGGCGGATGCCCTTGATCACAGTCAAATCTTAACCCCTCAAGCCTGAACTTTTAAAGTGCTAGTGCATACCATGTGACAATTATAGACATTGAAAACATACTATTACTACGTGTTCGCTGGCATGGGCTCGGGGTAAGAGGGGAAACACTCAATAAATACATGAATATTGTGTCTCAAACACCAATTAATATCATCATAAATGCATATGCATGTGCGTGTAGAGAGAGGTAGAGAGGTAGAGGTGTAGAGGTAGAGAGGTAGAGGTAGAGAGGTAGAGGTAGAGAGGTAGAGACTAGTAGAGAGAGAAGTAGAGAGAGGTAGAGAGAAGAGAGTGAGTAATAGAGTAGAGAGTGAGTAGTAGAGAGTGGTAGAGAGCAGTAGAGAGAGTAGCAGAGAGTGAGTAGTAGAGAGTAGTAGAGTGAATAGTAGAGTGAGTAGTAGAGAGTAGTAGAGAGTGAGTAGTAGAGAGTGAGTAGTAGAGAGTAGTAGAGAGTACGTAGTAGAGTGAGTAGTAGAGAGCAGGAGAAAGTGAGTAGTAGAGAGTAGTAAAGAGTGAGTAGTAGAGAGTAGTAGAGAGTGAGTAGCAGAGAGAGAGAATAGTAGAGAGTAGTAGAGAGTGAGTAGTAGAGTGAGTAGTAGAGAGTAGTAGAGAGAGAGTAGTAGAGAGTGAGTAGTAGAGAGTAGTAGAGAGTGAGTAGTAGAGAGTGAGTAGTAGAGAGTAGTAGAGAGAGAGTAGTAGAGAGTGAGTAGTAGAGAGTAGTAGAGAGTGAGAAGTAGAGAGTGAGTAGTAGAGAGTAGTAGATAGTGAGTAGTAAAGAGTAAGTAGTAGAGAGAGAGTAGTAGAGAGTGAGTAGTAGAGAGTAGTAGAGAATGAGTAGTAGAGAGTGAGTATTAGAGAGTAGTGGAGTAGTAGATAGTAAGTAGTAGAGAGTAGTGGAGAATATTCCAAAGTTTGGCACAGCACCACTTGCACAATAAGTCCAATCAAATCATATCACTTAGAGTCCTTATTGAAGCGCTGAATCTTGGTGTATATTCAAATGCTTTTATTTTCCTTAAGTTTATGTACCACAGCCAGCTGACGCGTTTTGTTCTGTACAACAGAACTTCTTCAGGGCATTCTTATTTCCTTCAAGTTATGTTGGTATCCTGTTGTCATATAACTAGATATTTCTTCCAAATGTTAGACGAGACGTAAGTACATTCTTATTCAAAGTGACTAGGTATCCATTTTACCCACACAATTCGGGCAGACTTGAGTAATTTATAGCATCCTAAAAGTCAGTCTTTCAAAAATTCCAAAGTATAGGACATGATAATCCAAATCCAAATGTTTCTCAAGAAAAGTCATTTTCAATCGTTCGGAAATTCGGCGTTTGGGCAGATATGATCCAGGGACCCCCAGTATGCAAGGGGAATTAGTCCCCCCTCTGCAAACACACCAGTGGCCTGCGTTGCACAGAGGTGTAAAAGGAGGCATAGCCTCATTACACCTCTGTGCAATGCAGCCCCCTGGAGGTTTTAGGTGGGCTGTTTGGCCCCCAGGGACCCCCAGTATGCAAGGGGAATTAGTTCCCCCTCTTCAAACATGCACTGGGGCTGCGTTGCAGAGAGGTGTAAAAAAGGGTGTGGCCTCATTACACCTCTCTGCAATGCAGCCCCCTGGCGCATACTGGAGGCTCCTGGTGGGCTAGTTGGCCCCCAGAGACCCCCAGTATGCAAGGGGAATTAGTTCCCCCTCCGCAAACGCGCCAGGGGGCTGCGTTGCAGAGAGGTGTAACAAGGGGCATAGCCTCATTACACCTCTGTAATGCAGCCCCCTGGCGCATACTGGAGATTCAAGGTGGGCTAGTTGGCCCCCAGGGGCCCCCAGTATGCAAGGGGAATTAATTCACCCTCTTCAAACATGCACGGGGCAGCGTTGCAGAGAGGTATAAAAAGGGGCGTGGCTTCATTACACCTCTCTGCAATGCAGTCCCCTGGCGCATACTGGAGATTCCTGGTGGGATTTCAGGTCTTATATAGTTAGGAATTAGCATTAAAAAAACCTTTGAAATTCACTGAAAAAACATAGGTTTCAGGCGTTATATAGTTAGGAATTAGCATTTAAAAAACCTTTTAAATTCACTGAAAAAACCATAGGTTTCAGGCCTTATATAGTTAGGAATTAGTATTTAAAAAACCTTTGAAATTCACTGAAAAAAACATAGGTTTCAGGCCTTATATAGTTAGGAATTAGCATTTAAAAAACCTTTAAAATGCACTCAAAAAACTATAAGTTTTAGGGGTGTTATAGTTAGCTGGTCATTTCACTCATACAAAACCATTGAAATTGCTCCTTTATAGTTAGTTGTATTAACTATATTTCACGCACCTGCAATCCACTGCTGATGATGTCACATATTACATCATTCATGACATGGTCAGTGACATCACTGATGACATCTCAAATGACATCACTGATGACATCACTGATGACATCATCCACGTGACAATCACATACACCTTTTCATACACTAGTAAAATCTTTCATCACTCTTTGTAAAATAAAGAGTATCATATTTGAATCCATTGTTACAGCAATACAAGTATCTAAAAACCCACTCAGTGATTTTAGATGTATACACACATCTAATCACTTACCTGTAGATTCACTCATACATGCTGTCAATGAACAATAGAACACTATCAAAAATACTTATACACCTAAATCGACATTACACACCAGCACACATCCTATTCACATATGAAGTCATCCTACTCACTTATGCAAACAATGGATCATACTTACATATTTACTTAGCTACACACTTATACAAAAACAACTTCATCTATTCATTTAGATAGTAAGTCATACTTAGTGAATTATAAAATCATTGTTGGACTTGGCCCTTCTGGCAGGTTCACCCCTAAACTTTTTGCTTTGTGAATGTGAATTGGTGGTAGTGATTTTTGGTTTCTGCGCACTTTCACTGTGTCCCAGTGGAAAGTGCGTGCGCACTCTGAGTGTGTGGAGTAAGGTTGGCCTGCCCTCCCATAGGAATGCATGGGGAATGTCTGTGTCCCTGGTAGTTCCTGATGCGTGAGGGGTGCATGCTCGGGTTTGGTATGGGCGAACTCGTGTGATTGAATGCTTCGCAATGATGTATGTGGCGTGCTTGTGTCTTGTGCGGAAGTGCCACTTCTAGGAGTTGGCATATTAGTGTAAAATGTGTCTGGCGTGTGATTGGCTGGAGCTGGCTGGGATGCCAGGCTCCATGAGTCATGATGGGTCTGCCCGGTGGTGAGTGTGAGATTAGCATGCTGATGGCTGGGGAGGAGTGCACCTGTGTCTTGAATGGGGCTGGGCTTTTCCCCAAACAATGCTGGCCCCCTGTGGTGCGTCTAACGACCCTAGCCTCCCCAGTGAATGAAATGGGTGGTTGAGCCATCAAGGGTGCTCCAAAACCAGCTGCGACTGGTTTCTCCCCCACCCTGCACCTACAGACAAAGGTTTTCATAGTATAAAAATGGGGCTCTGTCCCCACACAAACTGTTCTGTTCTCTGCCAGGATCCTGCCTGAGGGGGCTGCTGCTGTTGCTGGGGCCAGGCTGGCGCCACTTGGATTGTCTCCCTGCCTGGAGACGCAGTGAGCTGGCTCTGGGCCCAGCCTTGCCCCCCTGCCTGCCTCCAGACCTTGCTGGAGCTCTGCTTGTGCTCTTCGGGCTGGGAGCGCTTTATTTTGTCCCCATAGCGCCTGGGGCGCTTTTCCTGTGCTGCTAAGTGCTTGGGAGCGCTTGGTGCTCCAAGCCGGTGCCCACCCGGCATTTTCTCCAAATTGCAGTGGATTTCCATTTGTAGCGAGTGTCACCTCGCTTTATATTTAAATTCGGGAGGGAGCCTACCCCTCGTGTGTCCCCCCGCATCACCGCCGCAGCCCGGGACAAAGCGAACATCGCCCCCGGCCCGCGACCAGGAAGTCAGGCAGGCCGGGGGCAGGACTGCAGGACATCCCATGACCTCCCATGACCTCATTCCCTGGGCCGCGCTCTGATCAGCTGCCAGCCCGGGACAGGACAGAGAAAGCCGGAAGCTGCTGGGAGCCGACCCCGGGATCCGGTGCATGAAGAGGGAGAGCGGAGCCTGCCTTCCCAGGGCTCCAGGGACCAAGGGAGAGCCCCGGAGCCCAAGAGCCGCCGCAGCACGACTGGGAGCAGAGTGGAGCTCCCCCGGCATGGAGGATTAGCCCAGCAGTGACCCAGCGCGAAGCCAGAGACCGGTGAGTGGGGCCGGGGTTGCTGTCCAAGGAGGGGGGCGTCGGGGCACATTGCCGGTGCCCGCCCCCTCCCAGTCGTACCCTTCTCACGTTTGGCACCCCCTTGCTCATTGAAGGCTCCGTGGGGGCCCAGGCACATCCCTAGAGCAGCCCCAAAGGCAGCGGGCTGCTCCTACGTTGAAGGGGCAAGTCATTTGTTTCACTATGCCCACGAGGGCTTCAGGGGCATTTCCGTTGGTTGCGAGCCCAGAGAGGATCTTCCAGCATCCCGGGGGCATTCGGTCCTGTTTAGCCCACGAAGGGCTCCGGGGGCGCATTTGGTGTTCAGCCCCGAGGCTCCAGGCGGCATTGTTGTGCCACGAGTTCCCCGAGAGGGACTCCACTGCCCCCCCCCTTTACTTAGAGTCCAGAGGGGACTCCAACGCACAGTTGTTTTTCAGAGCCACGGAGGCTCTAGGGGGCATCCCCTTGTTTTGTTTAGAGCCCAGCGAGGCTCAAGGGGCACATCTTCATTTCAGAGCCCAGAGAGGCTCCCTGCCCACGTTGTCGTTTCAGAGCCTGTGAGGCTCCAACGTTGGCCCCAGCATTGTCCTGCCAGTAGTGTCACACAGCTGCCCAGCACTTCGTGGGCAGCTGCCACGTTTAGGCCCCCCTGACATTGGGACACAGGGCGTCCTAGCCCCAACAAGTCCAGAGGGCCTAGGGACAGCCACAGGTTGTGGCTCATGTGAGTTTGGCGCAATTGTTCTTTTGCTGCACCTCTGAATGTGTTTTTATACGTCATGTTCCTTGTTCTTACACCTCTGAATGTGTTGTTGTGCATCATGTGTTTTCCTTCCTTACACCTCTGAATGTATGGTATGCATCATGTGTTATGTGCTTATACCCCTACAAGTATTAATATTAATAATAATAAAGTAATTTATAAAGCGCCTGGTGACGCCATCCCGGCGTGTCCCCGCGCTGAAGACAGCAAGTTAGCAAGTTATAATTTATTGTGATACTTAGGTGGTTGTTTTCTTGCTAGTATAGGTGGTGCTAGTGAGGTCCTGGTTCCCTGCGTGACCTGTTCATAAGATGGTTAGGACCTGTTCCTAAGGTGGTTAGGATTACGTAGGTGGTACTTACTGGTTACCAGTGATTACTGGTTGTGTGCTTTATGTTCTATTTTGTGCTACAGTGATTTATATTCTATGTTCTAAGTGCTAATTCTACTTAGTGCTAAGTTCTAAAAGTGCTGATTCCTGACAGTGGTCCGGTGGCCCTGTCTTGTACATATCCCCTGTAAATTCTGCCCATGCCTGTTGGCACATTGTAAAGTGTGTGTTTTTATCTAATGTGTTTTGGTGTAATAGAAAGGCTATTTTTATATATAACTTTGTGTGGAGTTTCCTTTGTGGTGGGCCTTGGGTTTTGTTGCTGGGGTGCGTGCGCTAATACTTAACTCACATCGCCTCCAAGTTTAGCCTTGCTGCTCGCACCACATTACCTAGAGGGTGAGGAGGGGTTATCTTGGCGTGTAACTCCCTTGCCCTGACTTAGGAGTGGTGGTCTCTGACTGACTTTGGCGCAAGCCCTGGCCAGCCAGGTATCCCATTTCTAACATTGGGGGCAGCGGAGAGGATAAGGATTTGTGTTTGCGTTGTACCACAGTGGCAACTGGCCGCATTACAAAACTCTACATTTTAGATGACCACATTTTGGGGATTATTGTTTTCAAAGTTCTGTTATTTCTTTTCCTAAGAGTATCATTTGCAAAGGGTGTCCAGTACATTTGTCCCCCGCCCTGCACCCAGAGTTTGGTACATGTGTCACGTGTGGTCAGGTTGAGAAGTCAGAGGTGGTAGAAACTGCCTTACCAGTCCGAGGGGAGGGTTGTGTGTGGATGAATGGTGTGTTGCCCTGGACAAATGAGTGTGAGTTCTCTTTGATAGGGAGCTGTTGAAGACTTTGAATTGTATACTCTTACTTCAGACTGTTAGGTCCCCTGTGTTGCACGTGTCTGTGAGCATCCTGCCAAGATGGAATCTTCTTTTAACCTCGGTGGCCTGTTTAGGGTCAGTATGCATGAGTTGGTGCAGTTTTGTGAGGAGAGAGACATCGCAGTGAATGAGTCAGACACCCAGTCCAAGCTTAGGGATACCCTGATCCTATGGCAGAAGGATGACTGAGAACGTGAGCACAGTGAGAAAGAGAGGGCCCGGGCCGCACGCCATGAGGGTGGTGGGTCTGAGGGGAGCCCTGAAGAGTCTGAAGAGGAGGATGAGGATGACAGTGGATGGGCACCAGCAGATAGTGAGGACCCCATAGATAGGGAGTCCCTTGCTGGGTCCAGCGTAGGAGGCAGCGCCTCATCCCTTTCCCTGTCCCCAGAGGCGAATAGGAGATTAGCCTTAGAGGAGAAAATGGCATTATGGGCTTATGAGTTGAGTCTTAGGACATTGGCCCTTGAGCAACAAAGGCTAGAGACTGAGAAGGTGTTAGCGCAGGAAAGGATGGCGGAGGCTGAGAGGGCCTTTGCCAGAGAGAGATTAGCTCAGGAGAGTAGAATGTCCCCTGAGCGCAGTTTTATTTTTCTGGATTCCCCAGGGAGGGTTGAGTCCAGTGGTGGCAGCTATTTAAATTTCAGTGTACGAAATCCCATTCCCAGTTCCCAGAGTATGGTACCTGTTTTCCCAGAGGAGGAGTATAGGTTGAGATTCCGGGGCAGTAGGAAACTGTCTCACCAGTCTTGGGGGGAGTTTGTGGATGAATGTCAAGAGGCACTGTCTGATTGGTCATTGGTTCACACAGAATCTGATTTTGTCAAACTGTTTGATTTGGTTCTCAGAGAGCAGGTGCTCAGTAGTTGTTTGCCAGGGATGCGCCAACACCTGTTGGAATATGGGTTGACTGATCCAGACACCCTTGCAGAAGAAGCAGAGCGCTGGGAGAGGGCCAGAGGTTCTGTAGAGTCATTGGAGAGTGAGTCCAACAGTAGTTGTACAAGTATCTTCCAGCCCAGCATGGTGGAAGAGGCTCAGTGTAGCCCAGCTAGGTCCCAGTATAGTGAGAGGGTTGGAGAGGCTGACTACCTGGCTCAGTGGAGCAGGAGTCAGTGGGAGGCTGAGAGTCCCCAGAGGCCCGAAGCCCTATCTCGGAACCTGGGTGGTTTCTTGAGGGAACACCAGGTTGGGGACCTAGGCTGTCCTGTTAGTACACTTGAGGAGGATCTCCTAGTGTCTAGGGAACCTGGAGCATCTGTAACTAGAGCTCCAGGAGTTCCAGTGTCCGGCAGTGCTACTCCAGGAGGGAGGGCACAGAAGTCCGAAGTGAGGAGTGATTGGGGGATGAGTTTCCCAGTGGATGCACCAGTGGACCAGGGACTAGCCAGTTGGGCTAGATCTTCTTGGGGGGACCCGGGTAGCGCCACTTCTGTTCTGGGGGATCTTCACGCACTGTCAGGTGGACAGGGGACGGGAGATCTGCGCCAGACAGACAGTCACACGACACATGGGTCATGTGTCAGCCTCGGGGGGATGGTGTGTGAGTCCCCAGAAGTCCTGGAGTGCCAGGCAATTATTCCACCAAAGGTTTTAGACCGGAGGTTGGGAGGCCAGGTTCAGGTTCAGCCTGACCTGAAGGGTAGGACGTCTGTAAGCAGCAGCCTGACCGGTTCATCTTCCAGGGGAACCCCTCCAGTTGGGAGGGTGCAGAACTCTGGAAGGGGGTACAGAGGGTGGGAAAGCCCACCTCTGACCCCAGTGCAACCTGAGGGGTTAAACCCTGGGTTGGAATGGCGTGCTAGGTGTACCCCTCGCCGGAGGAGGAGGAACCCTAGGAGAAGAGGTAGGGGGAGGAGAGCCTTCCCTGAGACTCCTGGTCCGCCTGAGGTTGTAGACCCTAGGCTGGAGAACCAGTGGCAGTCTAACCCTGTCTTGCAGACAGGAAGAGTGGAGAGTGGCTACTATGTGCCAGGGGTTACTACCCCCCACTCTGTGAATAGGCAGGAACCAGTGGCACCTGGGTGGCCTAGGGCCTGGTCCTGGCCGCGGACAGCCGGAGAGTACCAGTGGTGTAGCCCAGTTAGTCCCTACAGTAGTTTTAGAAGGAACCCCAGGGGTTCACCATGGCGTAGAACCGGAGGGTGTCCCAGCAGTTGTGGGCCCGCGTCCGTGTTCTATCGCCCCAAGCAGGGAAGTCCATCAAGGTGGTGATTGGTCTCCCATGCGTTTTGGCTGGAAGGGGGTTGTGTTGGACTTGGCCCTTCTGGCAGGTTCACCCCTAAACTTTTTGCTTTGTGAATGTGAATTGGTGGTAGTGATTTTTGGTTTCTGCGCACTTTCACTGTGTCCCAGTGGAAAGTCCTGATGCGTGAGGGGTGCATGCTCGAGTTTGGTATGGGCGAACTCGTGTGATTGAATGCTTCGCAATGATATATGTGGCATGCTTGTGTATTGTGCGGAAGTGCCACTTCTAGGAGTTGGCATATTAGTGTAAAATGTGTCTGGCGTGTGATTGGCTGTAGCTGGCTGGGATGCCAGGCATGATGGGTCTGCCCGGTGGTGAGTGTTAGATTAGCATGCTGATGGCTGGGGAGGAGTGCACCTGTGTCTTGAATGGGGCTGGGCTTTTCCCCACACAATGCTGGCTCCGCCCCCTGTGGTGCGTCTAACGACCCTAGCCTCCCCAGTGAATGAAATGGGTGGTTGAGCCATCAAGGGTGCTCCAAAACCAGCTGCGACTGGTTTCTCCCCCACCCTGCACTTACAGACAAAGGTTTTCATAGTATAAAAATGGGGCTGTGTCCCCACACAAACTGTTCTGTTCTCTGCCAGGATCCTGCCTGAGGGGGCTGTTACTGTTGCTGGGGCCAGGAGGACCGCCACTTGGATTGTCTCCCTGCCTGGAGACCCAGTGAGCTGGCTCTGGGCCCAGCCTTGCCCCCCTGCCTGCCTCCAGACCTTGCTGGAGCTCTGCTTGTGCCCTTCGCGCTGGGAGCACTTTATTTTGTCCCCATAGCGCCTGGGGCGCTTTTCCTGTTCTGCTAAGTGCTTGGGGGTGCTTGGTGCTCCAAGCCGGTGCCCACCCGGCATTTGCCCCAAATTGCAGTGGATTTCCATTTGTAGTGAGTGTCACCTCGCTTTATATTTAAATTCGGGAGGGAGCCTACCCCTCGTGTGTCCCCCCCCATCACCGCCGAAGCCCGGGACAAACCGAACATCGCCGCCGGTCCGCGACCTGGAAGTCAGGCAGGCCGGGGGCGGGACTGCAGGACATCCCGTGACCTCATTCCCCGGGCCTCGCTCTGATTGGCTGCCGGCCCGGGACAGGACAGAAGAAGCCGGAAGCTGCCGGGAGCCGACCCCGGGATCCAGTGCGTGAAGAGGGAGAGCGGCGCCTGCCTTCCCAGGGCTCCCGGGACCAAGGGAGAGTACCCGGGGCCCAAGAGCCAACGCAGCACGACCGGGAGCAGAGTGGAGCTCCCCCGGCATGGAGGATTAGCCCAGCAGTGACCCAGCACGAAGCCAGAGACCGGTGAGTGGGGCTGGAGTTCCTGTCCAAGGAGGGGGGCGTCGGGGCACATTGCCGGTGCCCGCCCCCTCCCAGTCGTACCCTTCTCACTTTTGGCGCCCCCTTGCTCATTGAAGGCCCCGTAGGGGCCCTGGCACATCCCTAGAGCAGGCACAAAGGCAGCGGGCTGCTCCTACGTTGCAGGGGCAAGTCATTTGTTTCACTAAGCCCACGAGGGCTTCAGGGGCATTTCCATTGGTTGCGAGCCCAGAGAGGATCTTCCAGCATCCTGGGGGCATTCCGTCCTGTTTAGCCCACAAAGGGCTCCGGGGGCGCATTTGGTGTTCAGCCCCGAGGCTCCAGGCGGCATTGTTGTGCCACGAGTTCCAGGAGAGGGACTCCACCGCCCCCCCCCCCCTTTACTTAGAGTCCGGAGGGGACTCCAACGCACAGTTGTTTTTCAGAGCCACGGAGGCTCTAGGGGGCATCCCCTTGTTTTGTTTAGAGCTCAGCGAGGCTCAAGGGGCACATCTTCATTTCAGAGCCCAGAGAGGCTCCCTGCCCACGTTGTCATTTCAGAGCCTGTGAGGCTCCAACGTTGGCCCCAGCATTGTCCTGCCAGTAGTCACACAGCTGCCCAGCACTTCATGGGCAGCTGCCACGTTTAGGCCCCCCTGACAATGGAACACCGGGCGTCCTAGCCCCAACAAGGCCAGAGGGCCTAGGGACAGCCACAGGTTGTGGCTCATGTGAGTTTGGCGCAATTGTTCTTTTGCTGCACCTCTGAATGTGTTTTTATACATCATGTGCCTTGTTCTTAAACCTCTGAATGTGTTGTTGATGCATCATGTGTTTTCCTTCCTTACACCTCTGAATGTATGTTATGCATCATGTGTTATGTGCTTATACCCCTACAGGTATTGTGATACTTAGGTGGTTGTTTTCTTGCTGGTATAGGTGGTGCTAGTGAGGTCCTGGTTCCCTGCGTGACCTGTTCCTAAGGTGGTTAGGACCTGTTCCTAAGGTGGTTAGGATTGCGTAGGTGGTACTTACCGATTACCAGTGATTACTGGTTGTGTGCTTTATGTTCTATTTTGTGCTACAGTGATTTATATTCTATGTTCTAAGTGCTAATTCTACCTAGTGCTAAGTTCTAAAAGTGCTGATTCCTGACAGTGGTCCAGGTGGCCCTGTCTTGTACATATCCCCTGTAAATTCTGCCCGTGCCTGTTGGCACATTGTAAAGTGTGTGTTTTATCTAATGTGTTTTGGTGTAATACAAAGGCTATTTTTATATATAACCTTGTGTGGAGTTTCCTTTGTGGTGGGCCTTGGGTGTTGTTGCTGGGGTGCGTGCGCTAATACTTAACTCACATCGCCTCCAAGTTTAGCCTTGCTGCTCGCGCCACATTACCTAGAGGTTGAGCAGGGGTTATCTTGGCGTGTAACTCCCTTACCCTGACTTAGGAGTGGTGGTCTCTGACTGACTTTGGCGCAAGCCCTGGCCAGCCAGGGATCCCATTTCTAACAATCATTATTACAAGTACCATTGAGAAATATATTTGCTCATCACCACACCCATAAAGATATTCACTCACCCAAACAACTGTTAGAACATGTAGTTTTAACTTCATATATCTAGTGAATCAACTATACACACATCTTTGGGCAGTCACACACCCCCCACCGAACCACACACACATTCACTCTCCCATACAAATACTCAGTTAACTAATCAATAACTAATACAGACTTTCACATAGCTAGTAACCAACTGGAGAACCAGTTTACACAACAACTGACAAAGTGATACAGATATTCAAACAGTTTAGTCAGTATCCACTATATTTAGTGAGACACTATAAATTGGTCAAGTAAACAGTCAATTACACTGCTACTAAATCCTCCATCCAAATATTTATTTTTATATATCCACTCATTCTTCAATGCAAATTGCTATATATATGATGCATATTTAAATAACGAAGCAAACCATATTCACTGGATGATGTCATCAGTGATGTCATCAGTGATGTCATTTGAGATGTCATCAGTGATGTCACTGACCATGTCATGAATGATGTAATATGTGACATCATCAGCAGTGGATTGCGGGTGCGTGAAATATAGTTAATACAACTAACTATATAGGAGCAATTTCAATGGCTTTGTATGAGTGAAATGTCCAGCTAACTATAACACCCCTAAAACTTATAGTTTTTTTAGTGAATTTTAAAGGTTTTTTAAATGCGAATTCCTAACTATATAAGGCCTGAAACCTATGTTTTTTTCAGTGAATACATATATATATATATATATATATATATATATATATATATATATATATACATTCACTGAAAAAACCATAGGTTATAGACCATATATAGTTAGGAATTAGCATTTAGAAAACCTTATTTTACTCACACAAAACCATTGAAATTCCATATATAGTTAGTTGCACTAACTATATATCGCGCACCCGCAATCCACTGCTGATGATGTCACATATTACATCATTCATGACATGGTCAGTGACATCACTGATGACATCACTGATGACATCATCTAGTGTCTGTGTGTTTTTGTAAAGTTTAAATACGTTTTACATATTGAAGAATGACTGGATGGATGGAAGACTGAGTGTGTGTGTGGCTGGCTGGGAGGTGTGTGACGCTGTGCATATCAATGTGTACTTGTATCAGTGATTGTATAAGAGAGTAAGTATGTGTTAGTATATGTGTGAAAAGTATGGTGTTCTGTGTTTAACTATAAATGAGGAAATCGAAGTGTGATTGATTCTTCACAGGACTGACTAGGTGTATGAGTGCATATGATAGTGTTCTAATAATAACTGACTGTATGTATGAGTAATTGTATGGGTGAATGAGTGAATGTGTGTGTAGACGTACGAATCAGTGATGTCATTTCAGATGTCATTAGTGATGTCATCAGTGATGTCACTGAAGTATGGTGTTCTGTGTTTAACTGTATAGATGAAGAAATGGAAGTGTGATTGATTCTTTACAGGACTGACTTGGTGTGTGAGTAACTCCATGGATGAGTGGCAGTGTGTGACTGTCTGCATAGGTGTATGAGTGCATATGAAAGTGTTGTAATAATGAGTGACTGTATGTATGAGTGATTGTATGGGTGAATGAGTGAATGTGTGTGTAGACGTAGGAATCAGTGAGTGCGTATGTAGTAACTGGTATTGGTGTGTCATGATGTCATCAGTGATGTCATTTGAGATGTCATCAGTGATGTCATCAGTGATGTCATTTGAGATGTCATCAGTGATGTCATCAGTGATGTCACTGACCATGTCATGAATGATGTAATATGTGACATCATCAGCAGTGGATTGCGGGTGCGCGATATATAGTTAGTGCAACTAACTATATATGGAATTTCAATGGTTTTGTGTGAGTAAAATAAGGTTTTCTAAATGCTAATACCTAACTATATATGGTCTATAACCTATGGTTTTTTCAGTGAATTTTCAAGGTTTTGTAAATGCTAATTCCTAACTATATATGGTCTATAACCTATGGTTTTTTCAGTGAATTTCATTGGTTTTTTAACAGCTAATATCTGTAGCTGTAAAATGTATTCTTCTTTAAATCCAAAAATATATTTTATATGTTTATTAATAATTTTTTTTTTAAATATTTTTTTTTCTTCATTCCCGCTTCGCGAATCGGGAAGCTTCCCGTTAGCTGACCTTGATGCCGCGAAATAGACCGCGAGCCGGTAAACATTTCTTTACCGCAACTGCCGCGTTAGAAAACAACATCGTGATGCCTCCCGTCCGCATGACGATTCGCGTTGTCGCGTGATACGTCATATGACGTGCTACGTTAGCGAACTGGTACGCTTACCGAGTCGCAAAGCACAGGTTTCTGGAAGCAAACCGGGAGGCCCTGCAAAGCGCTTAACGTAAACACAGCAGGTCATGTGACTTGGTAATAACACTTTTCATTGGTTCATTTCACTTTTGGTTTCCTAATGATGTAAGACTAGGTCATATAATCTAAAATGAACACTTTTCATTGGTTGAGAACTATTGTTTTTCCCAAATGATGAAAATCCCTCCTTCTTTCCTCACTCTGACTTTCATCATTGTGAGAGAAAGACCCTTTGTTACCAGTGAGCAATGGCTTCTTTAGTAGCTTCAGCTGGTGCTTCCCCACCACCTCCACCACATCCAAGGAAGAGTGGACCACCTGCTCAAGTTATAATTCAGCAAGAAGAGGAAGAAGAGGAACAGGACGACGAGCACGAAGAGAGGCACTCACCGTCTCACCGGAAAGAAAACTTCATTTGGCAATTTTTTACAATTCCCAAAGGTCAGAAAAAAGTAAATGCAAGATACGTAACTTGCCTTATATGTCAAGATAGACTGTCCAGAGGGACCGACAAAAAATACAGTTTCGGAAACTACACAATGCATCGCCATATGACTAGGTGGCATCCTAACAACTACAGTGCTGCACAGTTTCGTAACGACCTAGATAATCTCCCTATTATGGCCAGAAGATCTGTTGTACCGGAAGTAACGGGACCAGAGGGCAGGGAGATGGTGCCAAATATTCAAACGAGATTTCATGAAGTAAAACACGTCTGCGTACATTGCAATGGATTCATTTGCTACGGAGAAAGAAGCATCACTCTGATCAACAGAGCTATTGACTATCATATGCAAGTTTGTACGAAACGCCCCAAATAATAAATACTTTTTTTTTGTTTTGTTGCTCCTGTTGAGCCCTTTACAATGAATCGTTTTCATTGCCCCCTGCAAGAAAAACCCCCAAAAATATAAAACTGTTCAGAAAAATTCAAAAAAAGTAAAAAAATGTTCAGAAAAATAATAAAAAAAATATAAAACAACAAAAACAATTAAAAAAAAAGTTCTTTTCAGAACTACCTCCCCGTTATTAAAAAATTGGTACAATATTTGGAACTGTGCCAACCTCTATTTCTCGTAGTTCGCTTCCCAGTTCGCTCGCCGGTACGCGAACCGGAAGTGAACCAAAAATGTTTTTTCAAAAAAAGAACAGTAAGTATAAGGGAAGGAAACAGACACTTATGTTAAAAGAAAGACAGCTATAGGGGAGTAAACTAGAGATACTATTACCCGTAATCCACTGCTGATGATGTCACATATTACATCATTCATGACATGCTCAGTGACATCATCAGCAGAGGATTGCGGGTTTTTTGGCAACGTGCCTTATCCACGGTTTAATAACGCTGCCTTTTGCTTTATATAAGTTTTCAAATTGTATGAAATATATACCAATAGGTCGTTATGAACCTTTAGGTAGTGCTTTTCTTCATGAGGTCTGGTCGCTTCCATACACATACAGATGTTTCAAAGATGATCAAGAAGTTTATCTGAATGGAGAGGAATGCACTGAGACGCCAGATCATTCACTAATGTGTAGGCACATACAGTTACACGGTTCATGCAACAAACACCGACCAAATATGGCTTGCGTGTTGCAAGGCACGCCAGTTCCTGCTATCATCCCCACGTTCAAGTTGTTGGAAAATGGTAGTTATTTGATGCTCAATAATGAAGATTGTTCTGGGTTAATTAAAAGTATTCCTTTTATTGTAACAGTAAGTGAACGGGTTATTTGCTGCAGAAATGTTCTATTTCCTCCCACACATGAACATAGGGAGTTTTCAATCTGGCCACAAATACCAACCTTGGGAGCAGATTTCAACGGCATGGCAAGAATAAGAGCTCTTTTGTCTCAGAGAGAGGTGGCCTTGAGTTCGGCCCGTGAAACTTTCGTGCTTCACATAGCGAACACCCGTACAGAGGTGCAGACCCTTTTCAATACAGATTCGCCTTTCCATTTCAGCAAGATGGTTCGGACTATCTTTAACGCGTCCTCCACAAAGGGCCTGGCGCACTTTTTTAAAGTTGTTACCAGTGGTCTCATGACTTCATTTGAGAAAATCTTTGGAGTCATCCCTGCTTTCTTTCATTCTATTTTTTTCCACTGTGCTTCGTGGATTCCCATTTTTACTTGCATTACCAGCGGACGCTCTTGTGCTTTTTTACATTTTTAAATATGGATGTCCCTCCTGTGCAAGCTCCCGCCCTGCAGCTGCTGACACTGTTCAGCAATCGCATGCTAGAATATTATGGCACAATGCCGTTGGCGATATTAAGCACGGCATATGGATTATCTTTTCGATTCTCCTACTTCACCTGTGTCCAGCCTGTATTTCACTGCCTGACCTGTGATTTCGATTGGGCCATTGATTTGTGTCTCTGCGGACCGGTTTCTCCTGACGTCGACTTTAATCAGCTGATGACTCCTATCATTACTCACGAGTTGGTTTGTCCTGGCGAAAGGATTATGGCTGTGGCATTGATGCATGGACTAATTGGTCCCTGGAATTTACTGGCGGCAACACAGTCTTTCTTGGAACAGAGCTTTCTTGAAAACCCACCGAGCTGTCCTCTGATGGTGATAGAGGATCCGGTGCTGGGAGAGCACGTATGTTCTTTTCCGCTTTTAAATTGGATGGCTGAACTCTTTTCGGATGAAGACGGTGACTTCCTATTGGAGGCTGTTGCAGCTTATTTTGCATACACAGTTATGTCATAGACCTTTTTCATGTTTGATATGCTGAGTACTAGCATTTCATTGACAAGTCATTGACTTATTTGTCAAGTTTTTATTATTTAGCTTGCCTATTGGCTTAAGACTCGATAAAGTACTTGGCTGTTTTATTTTTCTTTAGCATTAAATTTTCCTAGTTTTTAATGTTTTACCTTGCGGACCGTCCACATATAAAGTTGCAATCTGCTCTCATGAGATGGCACTTCTATTATCTTATTCAGTTCGTTTCCGGATCATGGGGAGGTGTCATCTAGGTCCTGGATATCTTTACACCGTGTTAAGTTAGCATGGGCTCATTACCGGTTTAAACGCCATTTTTCCTTTTTTGCAACTTCTGCGCACGACACTTAGTTGTTGCTTTAGCTTTCAACCTAGTAGTTCATCGTGGTTTACATGAGAATAATATGTTATTGCTCTACTATCTGCTTTGCTTGTTAAACTATATCTGTACAGCGAGTGCTGAAGTTTCAAGAACAACACGATACAGAATTGTTATGAGGTCTGATCTCCACGACTTCATACTCATAACATAAGTGCAGCTTCTGCCAATTCTGGGCATGAGGCGGGTTTTATATTGCTTTGCCGAACACACATACACAACAGTTGATGCGGTTCACATGAAGAGAGAGCTGGTGTATGCTGATGTGATTCCTTCAAATCTAAGACACTAAAGTATGGGCACGCCCTAAACCAACACAAACAGACCTTCTTAGCAAATAATATAATATGTGTATTAGGGAGGGTGAGATATAAGCAGCCGCGGGCCGTGGAGGGAGTTACGGTGGGGCAGGGAGGCGGGGAGGGGGAGGGGCAGGGTGGAGCCCTCTCCACCCTGCCCCTCCCCCTCCCCGCCTCCCTGCCCCACCGTAACTCCCTCCACGGCCCGTGGCTGCTTATAAGTGTTGCTAACTCTTATTCATTTACAGCATGTTAACATACTGTCACCATTTGCTTTTTATGTACTAGTAACTATGCTGGTAATTTTGCTACTGATAATATGTGTACTTGTATTATCTAAGATACTACGCCTGAGAAGACGGCATTAGTAAATAAACATTTCAAATACACATGTGTTCTTCTTAACTCCATGTTCTGGTTTCTAAGAAATATATTACGACCGACTGTTCATGAGTTCCACGTATCCTGAGGTACTATAAGTTCATATTCTGGATTGTCTAAACATTGAGAGTTTGTTATATCCAATGTGACACTGTACCTAGCTTGCTAAGGGGTTTTTGATTACTAAGGTGAGTTTTGGGGCACCCTAATTCGCCGAGGTTCCAATCCTCTGTCCACAGTTCTGTGTGAGAACAGAAACCCTGCGACAGGGGCACCCCCGACCCTTGCTGGAGCTTCATCACACTTGCGATACAACTCCAGCAATGCGCCACCTTTACGGCACAGATACATCACGCATCTGTGCTGTTTTTGCCCCATGATGCGCCGCATTGTAAATGCAGCACACCATAGGTGACGGAACAGCGGCACAGAATGACTAACACATCCCTGGTGATGCGCCAGTCATCATAAATCTATCCCTATGCTTCTTATCTTGTTAGAGATGAACCGCCATATGTATCATCAAAGTTTTTTGCATTTCCTAAATAGCGAACTTTAAGGAATAAATAGCGATTCTTTACCATTCCTAGTTTGCGATGAGCTATTTGCTAATTACAAATTACCCATTCATTTCCTTCATTTCCATAGGGCGGTTGGACTCACTTTTAGCTCGAACGGCTGAATGGATTTCCACGAAACTTGGCAAAATTGTAGGGACTGGTAGCCCGATGTGCCTTTGCTATGTCTCAAGATATATGCTCCAGTGGTTTTTACGAAAATTAACTTTGAAAAATATATATTGGGCTACATTGGCCTATATATATGTTGGAGCCCAAATGTAGCCCAATGTAGCCCAATGAAGCCCAATGAAGCCCAATGTAGCCCAATGTAGCCCAAAGATGGCCGCCAGAGACAAAAAAACAAATGTAGCCCAAATATCAGCCAGATGTAGCCCAACTATAGCCCAGTGACAGAATGACCAATCAGCTTCGCAAACCTCCGTTACGCGAAGCGGAGCGCTGTTACAGATATATATCTTTTTTTGAACGTTAATTTCTCAAAATCCACTGGAGCACATATATTGAGACCTAGCAAAGGCACATCGGGCTACCAGTCCCTAATATTTTACCAAGTTTCGTGCAAATCCATTCAGCCGTTCGATTATTATTATTATTATTTTTTTTTGCCCCGCGGGGCCCTTTTAAAACCTCCACATCAAACCTAGGGGGTCAGCGAGGATCTACTATGCCCCCTTATGGTCATTTGCCCCTTCGCTTTGGCCTCCTCTTGTCTCTCGATCCTACAGAGAGACAAGATGGCGGCCGCTACGGACTGTTTGGAATGTTTACAGACGCCGGAGAACCAATCAGCTTCGCTTCACAAAGCTCCGTTGCGCGAAAAGTACGCGTACTGGAGCGCTGCCCGGTCCGCTGTCACAGATATATATCTTTTTTTAAACGTTAATTTCTCAAAATCCACTGTAGCACATATATTGAGACCTACAAAAGGCACATCGGGCTACCAGTCCCTACAATTTTGCCAAGTTTCGTGCAAATCCATTCAGCCGTTCGGGCTAAAAGTGAGGCCAACCGCCCTATGGAAAACTCAATGTTAAAAACACGTTTTGGGACCCCCCTTTTTTCTCGACCCCCCCTGGACGAACCCCCCCCAATTTTCAGGGGCTGCTCAGAAACAAAATGTGCCATTTTCCTGAAAATTTCAGCCAATTCCGTCCACAAACGCCAAAGTTATTTGACATAGAATTTTCAAAAATCCCATAGAGAAAAAATCCTAACTATATATACCTACTGGCGACCGCCAGTAGGTAATATATATATATATATATATCCATACCTACATATAACTGTAGTACTACAGTTCTATCCCAAATCTTGCTGGGTAATGCGCAATATTCCGCCTGAAATATCGCTACAAATCAAATGTGCTTCAGAAATACATGAATAATAGAAACCCGTCGCAAATTACACCGCTAAGGGACTGTTCTGCCTGGTTTTTCTGATTAGAAAGGACCAGCTCATCAGATCATCACTAACTCAGCCAGAACGTTACCACCTCCCCCTCCCTAGGGCCTATTTACAAGGTTTTCAACATATATCTACCACCTAAGGACAGGGAATTCCTAAAATACATACCCAGACCTCTTATAATATCAGCAATTGGCGGCCTCGCGGTCCCATTCGAACCCAGACCTCTCTACCCAGACGGCAGTATCAGAATCGGCGGCCTCGCGGTCCCATTCGAACCCAGACCTCTCTACCCAGACGGCAGTATCAGAATCGGCGATCTCGCGGTCTCATACAGACCCAGACAACCTACCCAGACGGCAGCATATCCTATGATTACCATTACATAAAGGGATCAGTCTCACTATTCATCAGGGGTATAGTACTACAATATTCTGGATCACACCATAGTTGCCAAATTAGATGATGTACAACTTATCCTTCAATCCAAGAGCTCCTCTCGCCCTTATTCAGTTATCACTTACCTGATCAGGGGTAGCATCTGTTCACAGTAACATCTGACTAGAAGAACAGGTTACCTTTTCATACAAGAATAAGAAGCACACTGGTTCACTATGCAAAGGTTCTTATCAAATATAAGCTATCCTCTACCCCCTTGCTCAGACCCACATGGACGGGAGATGCATCCGTTCACCTGCACCTGACTAGAAGAAAGGTTAGCCTCACTAATAATAATAACTTCTGCACAATGGTTCACTAAGAACTGGGGTATCTTTATTACACAACAATAACAACATTAGCAACACATAATAGACACATACACAGATCTGCAGGGTCTCTGTAAAGACCACATCCACATCTAACTAACAGGGACTGTAAATAGACTGCACACCGCTGAAAGGAAAAGGATTAGAAATAATGTTTCATGGGCACTAACATAACAGAACAGATATCACCTGATTAGTATGGAGTCTTGTTCTAGCTGTCATCTGGATTCCTCCCTCGTCTGTGATTCTCCTCTGCACTCTTGGACATGCATCTGCGCTGATCACTCTGCACTGGACACCTCTCCCCCACGAACTGTCTCCGCCTTCCAGCTTCAGTCTAATTGTTTCTGCCGCTCTGATAACCGTTCGCTCCACTAGCTTCTTCATTCTGTCTGATTATCTCTGTTCAAATGTCCAATTCACTCCAGTTGCTCTCACAGATTAGTATAACTTCAGTCTCTTCCAAAAGTCATCACCTCAGACTCCAGCTGATCACAACTCCTCCGGATAAGTAACTACTTCTAACTGCTGTCTTCAGCTCCAAACATTGCTTCATCTCTCTCTGTTCAGAACACCATCTACTCACAACTGCTTCTAGTTTCTCTCTCTCTGGTTCCAGCTCACTGGCTGTCTGTCTTCCCTCTGTTCCAAGCATCCACTGTCTCTTCTCCCCTGCTCCATCTCCTCTCCTTCTGCACTCTAACGCTCTCCGTTCCAATCCACGACTGCACTCCTTCCAACCCAAAGTCCTTCTCCCTGACTCCGCCTCTGCACTTCACTAATATGGAATGCTGTCTCCTCATGGAAAGTTCCAGGCATCAGCCTGCCGCCCTCCAAATTCTTGCACCTCCCCGTACCAAGGACACATCCCCAGCCGGCCGGCCCGATGTTGTGTCTTCAGCACGAAGAAAAATACAATCCTTCGACAAGGGCCGGCCTGAACCGGTTCTCTCCATGCGAACAACACCTCATAACTAAAACATTACCTTTACCCTGCAAGCATCTCAGTCTGCAGGGACAGAAAACAAAATGGAGTCTCTCTAGTTCTGGGCCTTGTAGGCCTGAGAAGGATGAAATAACACTTAGCTCTATCAGAGTACCTACACAAACCATACCAATATGTAATATGAAGTCAAGACAACAGGATCCACCCTCTACTATAGGTAGAATCATGAAAGGACACATAATTATGTCAAAGCCAATAGGCAATAGATGGATTAGAGTCGACAACAAGGGATCTATCATCATATTAAGCAGCTATCCTCTAGTTTATGCTTCTAGGTATGGCAAAAAGGCCTTAAAAGGACCAACACAAGGCAAGAATAGAGATTCAGGATGGTAGCAAGCTTAAAGTCACCATCACTCATAAATAGAGCCCAAATATCGAGCAGAACAGGGACTCACCTGCTCGTCTTAGTTTACCTACTGTGAACCATTGACTCCAAAACAAACATATTGCCATATGAAAACTCTTCTCAGGAAACCGGAAACGACTGCGAACTGGAAAACGCGACCGCTACTTCAAATTGGTTAGTTGAAGTGCGTAGGGTACCGCGCCTTCGAGCACAGCTGTTTGGAAAAGGCAGGCAGAAGACTAGACCAGCAACCTGCGGAATTGGTGCTGGCGGCCATCTTATAATTCCACCGATAGGAGGGAAACAAACTACGGAGCCAGAAAGAAACCCCTTGCCATGAAATACATCTGCGAGGCTACATACCACTGTTTCGATGCCTGAACCTGCCTGACAAGCGTAATTTAGAGGAGTAACGAGAGATCACCTGACCAGTCCTGACACTGAGAAGTCAGTCTGACTGATCCAGTTCAGGTCTTGTGATGTTAGGGGACGTGGGGACAGCAGTGGTCCTCTTCTCCTTAGGCCGGGGTGGCCGGTTTCAGAGGGTCTTTTTGGTGTCGGATTTCTTTGTCCAGAAACACTATCAATTGAGGAGGGTTGCAGATAAAGGGTACATGCCGCTTCGAGGAGTTCACAAGGGGCAAAATGAAAGTGGACTTTGCCTCTTAAGGGCTTGGGGACCACGCTGACCCCATTGGGCCACTTTGACTCAGGCTAGGGGGCACGGGTGCTGTGGTGGTTGGAGGCATTGGGGTTTGGCTAGTCAGCAGTCCTCACGGTTCTTCCTGGGGTGTCTGGAGGATGCAGGAGAGCAGCTCTGCTGCTTCACGCATGTCCCTGAGTAGTTTTTACTGAAGGCATACTGTAATCTCAGGCTTTGGTGGCATGCCTGCTTGCAGTACAAGACAACTTCCCCCTGAGCACTCTCCCAGCCCATGTGCGAGTGTTTGATTGATTCAGATCCTCCGTCCATCACCACCCCCTTTTGTACCGCTTTTGGCCACCATAAGTGTGGCAGGGTATGCTCAGATGTGAGTCCCTTGCTCACTTTGCCACTGGATTCAAGCAAGCCGGGCTGAAGACGGCTGAAATGCCAGAAACCGGCCCTCGGAAGCTTGTTTCCGGTCCAGGGAAGACATGGCTTGGCAGTTCGGGCTGGAGTGTTCCCATGAGGCACAGGGTCAGACTGATTTGCATATAGCCATGTCTGAACTGGGGTGGCAGAGTGGGCTAAAGAACGGTGATGGATTATACCGAGATCTTTTGACTGGGTGTGAGTGTTTGATTGATTCAGATGCTCCGTCCATCACCACCCCCTTTTGTACCGCTGGGGGTGGGGTGGCAGCCATAATATCAAAACGCCTCAACTTTATTTCCACATCTTCACTCACCCTCCCGGAAGTAGACAACCTAATCATCAGCCTAAAAATGGACGTAGGAGCTTTAACACTCCTCCTCCTGTATCGGCCCCCCTACTCTATGCCATCTTTCGCGGTCACCTTGATCGAACAGCTGACCGACCTACTTACATCTTATCCCAGACTAGCTCTCTTTGGCGACCTTAATTACTGGTTCAACGACGCCAACACCGGGCCCCACGCCACAGAGCTCTTTGAAGCCCTCTCCAGCCTTAACATGATCCAAAAATTTCCTCACCTACCCACATCAAGGGCCACATCCTGTACCAGATCTGGACCCAAAACTTAACACTCTCCCAGCCATCTGTCTCCCCCTGCGTCTGGTCAGACCACCACCTAGTTGAAACCACCCTCACTGTCACTGGCAAGACCTCCGCCCCTCTGATGGCTGGCGGCCTCTCACGCAAATGGAGCTCCCACGACTCCCAAGGTTTTCTCGCGACCTTATCCGACACCCGGCCAGCCATCAATCCGCTAACCAATATCGATATGATGGTAAGCGACATGGGCACCTGGCTAAAATCGGCCAGCTACCAATTTTCCCCCCTCACCAAATTTCCCCCCACCAGACACCACAACTCCCACAGATGGTTCTCTGACGACCTCAAGAAACACAAACTGAAGTTGCGCCAGATGGAACGGACATGGAGACGTAATTACATCGAACCAGACAGACTGCAATACACTACAGCTCGTAGAGAATACAAAAATGCAATCTCCTCAGCTTAATCGGAACACTTCTCAAACAGAATCTCTTCCGCGGACAACAAATCAAAGGAGGTTTTTAAAATCATGAATGAACTCACCTCAGACGACAGAACTCTCCCATGTCAGACCCCCACTCAAGAAACCTGCGATGCTCTCAATCTTTTCTTCATTGAGAAAATCATTAAAATCAAAGACTCCATTCCCCCCCTCCCTCAGACACCCGCCCCTGACACTCCTCTGATCAACTCTTCGATCTTTACCGATTTCCCTACCCTCAACCCCATCTCATTAGCAGAAATCGCGACCAGGGTAAAATCAGGCTCTCCGAATGACTGCTGCCCCCCCTCGGTCCTACGGAACGTCTGTCTCAAGTTGCCTGACTGCATTTTACCTCTGCTGAATGGTTCCCTCAGCACGGGTATCGTCCCCAGCACCTTCAAAGAGGCCATTTTAGTGCCTCTCCTGAAGAAACCTGGCGCGGACCCGGTAGAACTCTCCAACTACCGTCCCATATCGCTCCTGCCATACTTCTCCAAACTAATGGAGGCCCACGTCACCCGGTGCCTCTCCAACTTCATCGAGACCTCCTGCCACCTGGAGCCTAACCAGGCCGGCTTCAGGCCAGCCCACTCCATCGAGGCCATCATTCTATCAGTCCTTGATACGCTGAGGAGGAACGCTGACACAGGGATCCCCCAAGCCCTTGTACTCCTGGACCTATCGGCCGCGTTCGACACGGTTGACCACAACATCCTTCTTCACCGTGTCGAACAGGCTGGCATTCAGGGTCCTGCCCTCAAATGGACTCAGTCCTTTCTGACACCCAAAACTCCCACGACCTGTGGAGTCCCTCAGGGCTCCTCCCTGTCACCCCTACTATTCAACCTCTACCTTCGGCCCCTGATCCACTCGCTCCAAAACTGGGACATCACAGTGTATAACTACGCTGACGATCTGCAGATCATCTTTCCACTTAACTCCCCGAACGCTGTGGACAATTTCCATTCCGTCATGTTACACATCCAGGAGTGGATGAACTGCAACCAATTAAAATGAAATCCTGGAAAAACTGAGCTCCTTCTCCCTGGATCCAGCTCCTCCTACTGCGGCTCGCAGTTCTGGCCCACCAAACTAGGCCCCCCCCGACCCCTGCGAAATCAGTAAAGAGTCTCGGCGTGACCATTGATGCCGAACTCTCCCTCAGACCTCAAGTTGGCACCGTGACCTCATCATGCACATTCCAACTTCGAAAAATCCGCAAAGTCAGTCACTTGCTACCACCTGCCGCTCTGATCCAGGTAATCATCTCCCTGGTACTATCCCGCCTGGACTTCTCCAATTCCCTGTATCACGGACTCCCTAAATCACTACTCCACCGCCTCCAGGTCGTGCAGAACCAAGCAGCCCGTCTTATCTACAAAACCCCCAGTCGGCGAAACCCCTGCTGCACAAGCTGCACTGGCTACCTATAGAACAAAGGGCGGCCTTTAAGCTGGGCTGCCTCACATTCAAATCCCTCCACTGCACCAGCCCCGCTTTCCTGTCTTCACTCGTCAACCCACACTGCCCAACTCGCAATCTCCGCTCAGCTCACCTCAACATGCTTGCTGTCCCCAAAACCAGAACCAACAAATTCGGTGGCCGTCGGTTTGCTCTCCTGGCCCCGAAATTCTGGAATCCTCTTCCCCTTACCATCAAATCCAGTAGCTCCCTCCTTCACTTCAGGAAGCTGCTCAAAACCTTCCTCTTCCCTCCACCCTGCTAAGTCCGCTTCTTCCGGCCTCTGCCCCACCTCTGTCCTACAGTGCCAGGAAACCCATGGTGTCAGCGCGCTTTACAAATCCCACTTAACATAACATAACATAACATAACATAACTTTGGAGCAATCCTGATGGGAACAGCAGAAAGGCAGGCAGGGCTGGTGGCAAATCAGTTGCTTCTTCCTCAGTCTATGATTTTATGGCTATAGTGTTCTTCTTCGTAGGTTATGCAGGATCTGCTTTTGAGGTGCTAGGGGCTCCCCCAAAAACTGGATTATGGGGCATTAGGGGAATGTAGGGTAGTAGCCAGTAGACTACTGACCTTCTGGGGTCACTACACCCTTTATATGACCACTTCCTTTGTTCCAGAATTATTCTCAAGTTTGACATCATCAAGATGGTAGACTCTGAAAAATCATATCCACTTCAGGTAGCCCACCTTTTGGGTGGTACTAGCCTGAGGGTGGGCAAGCTGATCTGACTATCTAATTTTCACACCTGTACAGGTGCCAACGGGCTCTGCACAAAGGGGGCAGCATCCTCTCCTGTGAGGTAAGCCAGAATTTCATACCAAAGGCAGTGGGCTCTTTGAAGCTCCCTGCCTTGGAATGTTAATCTGCAGGTCATCCTGTGGTAGGGGGTGTAAACACCCTCTCCATGAGCAGGCTTTGTTTCTGACCTCCTCAGAATAATCAGAATAAAGGCCTTCACCCTTGGGTGTCAGACACTCGTCTTTGGTGGCAGGCTGGTGAAGCAGGTGCCCCCTGAGAGCCTACCCGCTACTGGTGTGTGGCCAGTCAATCAGTAGACCAGTAGCTGGTAGGTTTTCAGGGAGCAACTCTAAGGTGCCCTCTGGATTATTATTATTATAACTATTATAATTGCATTTATTGAGCACGCAGCTACCCGGAGGTTTCCCGGTGCTAAAGCAAACAGAAGATGAGCTAAGTTTAGGAGACTATGAGCATGCATGTTAAGATAACATATTTCAGAGCGCAAGAATTGGGGCATGGAGTTCCAAAGGGAGGGTGCCAACAAGGCGAACGAGCTACCTCCCATTTTGGCTCTGTTGATGCAGGGGATCTGATACTTGTTTTGTGTGGAAGATCTCAGCGTACGGGAGGGGACATATTGCTGCATCAAAGAGGACAAATATTTCGGAGCTTTACCCATTTTGATGTGGTGCATGATACAGAGGGCTTTAAATTTTACTCGGCTCTCAATTCGCAGCCAGTGCAGCTTGCGCAGATGGATGGCGGCCGAGGACCTGACAGGTAAGTTACAGATCAGGCGAACTGCCATGTTCTGAACCACCTGAAATTTCTTTATTACCTCCTTACAGGCGCCCAGAAGTCGAATGTTCCCGTAGTCCATCCGTGAGGTGACAAGGGCCTGGACCACGGTCCTCAGGGTATCAGCTGGAAGCATCCACGTGATTTTTCTCAACCACCTGATGATGGTGGTACAGGTGGCCGAGACTTTTACAACATGTTGCTTCAGTGATAACTGGTTGTCAAGAAGAACCCCGAGGTTGCGGGCTGTAGCTGAAGGGGTGGGTAGGGGGCCCATCTGAAGAGGCCAGTGTTGCGGGCCCCAGAGCGATGTATTTGGACCGAATAGGAGAAGCTCTGTTTTGTCACCATTTAGTTTTAATTTGTGTCTGTGCATCCAGTTGGAGATATGTTTTAGTCCAGACTGCAGGGAGGACGTGGGACGATGTTTATTAGTGGAGAGCGAGTAGACGATTTGTGTGTCGTCTGCGTAAGAATAGATTGTGAGGCCTGCTTGCTCTGCCAAGAAAGCAAGAGGTCTCACATAAAGATTAAAGAAAAGGGGACTAAGAATAGACCCCTGGGGAACACCGTGAGGGGAGGAAAAAATAGAGGAAACAGAAGTGGAAGAGAAGACTTGAAAAGTGCGATTGGAGAGAAAACTAGCAATCCAGGTCAGGGCCGGACCGTCAATCCCCACAGATTTCAGGGTGGACAACAAGATGGAATGGGAGACGGTGTCAAATGCGGCACTCAAATCTGACAAAATGAGTGCCACTGTCTCCCCGTTGTCCACCTGTCTTCTGATGGTCTCAGCCACACCAAGGAGCGTGGTCTCAGTGGAGAAGCCAGCCCTGAACCCAGACTGTGAACAGTGGAGAAGATTGGAAGATTCAACGTAAGAGCTAAGAAGAGAGTTAACGTGCTTTTCAAGAACCTTAGAGTAGCAAGAGAGCAGAGAGATAGGACGGAAGTTAGAGGGATTGTTTGGGTCCGCATTGGCCTTTTTTAGCAATGGAACCACCATCGCATGTTTCCATTCATTAGGGACAGTAGCTTCAGCCAATGAGGCATTCAAAATATCTAAGATGATCTGGAGTATGGCTGGATCCAGGGTGCACAATATTTGAGGAGGCATAGGATCAAGGGGAGAGCCCGATTTTATTTCATGTAAATATTTTTGAAAGAGCATGGGAGAGATCGGCTCCCAAGAGTGAAGTTGGGGGGCAGTGGGAATTAAACTAGTAGCATCAGCGTGACAGGGGGTAGGTAATAAGGGCTCAAGAGTGGTAGATACAATGGGAGTGGCGCTAAAGATGGCATAGATCTTGTCTATTTTCTCCAGAAAGAAGTTTGCCAGGGCGTTACATTGTATTGTGTCCAGAGAAGGGTCTTTAGGTGCAGAAGACACGCCAGAAAGATCTTTTACTACTTTGAACAAGGCCTTCGGTCTATTTTGGGCATTGAGTATAGTACTATTAGCATGACTAGCTCTGGCGGTATTACAGGCAGAATGGTAAGCCAGGAGGGCGGCCTTGTATTTTGTTTTCTTATCTGTACAGTAATTGGAGCGCCAAATGCGCTCCCGTTTCTTGCAACAAGATTTTTCCTGGCGAAGTGAATCATTAAACCAGGGTGCTGGAGGATGATGGATCTGTGACTTATTTCTCTGGGTTGGAAGACATGAATCTAAGGCTGTTGTCAGCCAAAAGCTGACAGCAGACACCTCCTTAGTAGAAATAGTGGAAAACGTAGGTTTAGAATTTTCAAGGCAGCTGTTCAGTTTATCCTTATCTAATTGTTTCCAGTTCCTACTAGCTTTATGAGGATGAGAGCTAGTGGAGGAGTTGTGGGCCGATATCTTGATTGAGAAGTTAGTGATAAAGTGATCAGACCAAATAACAGGGGAGGAAGAGTGATGAGTGATGCAGTTGAGGTTCGAGATAATGGGATCTAATAAATTGCCGGCTTTGTGGGTAGGGGCGGAGTTATGTAGATGGAGATCCAAGGCGGCTAAATCCTGAAGTAGACGCATGCTAATAGGACAAGATGCAAGATTAAAGTGAATATTTAAATCACCCACTATAAGGAAATTAGTGGATTGTAATATCAGAGGGGCAATGAGCTCTGGGAAAGAGGAAGCCCATACGTTGGCCGAGCCAGGAGGACGATAGATCAGGGTTCCAGTTAAAGTAAAATAAGGAGTGAGAAGAAGTTTAAAAAGACCAGCTTCGCAATTGGGTAAATCTAAGTCTTCCCATTTGCAAGAGAATTCTCTTTTGAAAATTACCGCAATACCTCCGCCCTCCTTGAGAACACGGTTTCTCCCCACAAAGGTGTAATTATTGGGGAGAGCCATGGCAATGTCAGGGCCAGAACTCTCATTAAGCCATGTTTCCGTTACAAACACGGCTGCCGGGTTCGCTGACTCAAGGAGGTCAAAGATATCTCTCTTGTGTTTGGAGAGAGATCGGCAGTTTATGCTGATAAAGTTCAGAGCAGGACAAATTTGGGGTGTAGTAGAAGAAGCCTGAAGCGTGGCAGGAGGAGTGACCCAGAAAGAAGAAGATAAAGAGTCTGTAACCGAGGTGACAGAGTCTAGGGTAAGGGCGCATTCAGGACATTTTAACGGCGCATCTTGACAATTAAAAGTAGGGGAAAAGGTACAGGGAGGTAGCTGTAGACTCAATAAAGCAGAGCGAGAATATGTTATGTGACCAGGGGCAGATGGAATGGACCCTGGTCCCGTACTGGCGCGGACGGGAGCAGACGGGCAGGGCTTTGGCACGACTTCGGCGCGAAGACGGCGCTCCCGCTGCGCTCGTCCGCTGCGCTTCCGCCATTGCATCATTAATTCCCCAGAAGGAAGAAACACACTAGCCCGCTAACCTGCCAATGAGCCTGCAGGGCGGAAGTGAGTATGTGAGGCCGGATGAGTCTCACTCGAGTGGCCCCGCCGCTGCAAACGGCACAAGCCGTGGTGGATCGGTGCCTAGAGCGGAAAGATGACAGGCCCAAAAGAAAGCGTTGCGCCGAAGAGCGGCGTTCTGACAGGTAAATTGTTTTTTAAATCAACAATGTGACCAAATAGCGCGTTGCGCCAAGGAGCAGCAAACAGAATAAAAACACAAAGGAATTATTAAAATTTGTGCAAGATGCATGCGCAGAGCCTCAGCGGCCAGTTACACCAGCTATCAGCCCTCAACTGAGGCTGCACTGATCTTTAAATAGCCACAGCCGATTCTACACACTAGCCCGCTAACCTGCCAATGAGCCTGCAGGGCGGAAGTGAGTATGTGAGGCCGGATGAGTCTCGCTCGAGTGGCCCCGCCGCTGCAAACGGCACAAGCCGTGGCGGATCGGTGCCTAGAGCGGAAAGATGACAGGCCCAAAAGAAATCGTTGCACCGAAGAGCGGCGTTCTGACAGGTAAATTGTTTTTTAAATCAACAATGTGACCAAATAGCGCGTTGCGCCAAGGAGCAGCAAACAGAATAAAAACACAAAGGAATTATTAACATTTATGCAAGATGCATGCGCAGAGCCTCAGCAGCCAGTTACACCAGCTATCAGCCCTCAACTGAGGCTGCACTGATCTTTAAATAGCCACAGCCTATTCTACACACTAGCCCGCTAACCTGCCAATGAGCCTGCAGGGCGGAAGTGAGTATGTGAGGCCGGATGAGTCTCGCTCGAGTGGCCCCGCCGCTGCAAACGGCACAAGCCGTGGCGGATCGGTGCCTAGAGCGGAAAGATGACAGGCCCAAAAGAAAGGGTTGCGCCGAAGAGCGGCGTTCTGACAGGTAAATTGTTTTTTAAATCAACAATGTGACCAAATAGCGCGTTGCGCCATGGAGCAGCAAACAGAATAAAAACACAAAGGAATTATTCAAATTTATGCAAGATGCATGCGCAGAGCCTCAGCGGCCAGTTACACCAGCTATCAAACGCAGGTATTAATGCATTTGACACTGGAATCAGTGTGGGTTTATTAATATGGATACCAAAAATCCTTATTTTCAGCAAAGCCATCATATAGCTGGAGAACTCGTTTTTACAGTGTACAGCAAATGCTTTTAAAATGGCTTCCCCTTCACTTGTACTGGCATTAATGGAACTGAGCAGCAGAGGGGCATATCTGCTTATGCAGTTATGCCCTCACATGTATTATAGTGCACCTTGACTTAGGGTTGCATGGCCTGCTGTAGGGGTAACTTACCTATACTGCATGCAGTGTCCGCAGGCATGGCACGCAGGCTCTGTGCAATGTCCTGTTTTCACTTTTGTCTGCAGCCGGCAGTTGCATTCTGTGAGGGTTTGGTGCTGGGTCCCCTAGAGTGGCACAAGATATGCTGCAGCTCTCAGGGACCCTCTTTAGCCCCTATGTCCTAGGTACAAGAGGTGCCACTCACTAGGACCTTACAAAGGTGCTCAAGTGACTAGTTGTCTTGTTTTGGGGAAAGAACCCTGGCACTGGGACCTGTTAAGAGGGATCAAAGTGCACTACAATCAAAGTTGCATCTACAACCAGGCAAAACGTGGGGGACTATTGCAACAAAACAAAAACCCAGCTCCCAACAGCCACCACATTCACCGAGGCCAGATTTTGTGCATAAATAAGCACACCCTGGCACCCAGATCTCAGATTACATCTGAACTGGAGAAGGACAAGGAAGGAAGTCCCTGCTGTTCCCTGGAAATGGCAGAGTGGGGCTGCACTGAACACTGGACTACACCTGCTGACTCTTAGGCTAACAAAGAGACGACTGTTCCTTTGGTGCCCTGCTTGGGGAAAAGTCATTCCCGAGCTCCAGACAGAAGTAGTGATTCCAAATGTCAGTTGGCTGAATTCCTGTACTAGCTATAGAGATACAAATGCTGAAGATGCCTGCCTTGGTGAGTGATAGCCAGAATCTGTTCACAAAATGACAAAGTGCACAAAGTGCAACCTGAGAGACAGTGCCTCAAAACTCAAAAGTCGCACACGAGTCTGCTGGACATGAGAGAGTCATTGTAGTGCAGTTTGGTAACCCAGGACAGATACTAGCTGCGTCTAAAGTTAACAGTCAGCTTTTGCTGTGACCGGAGATCAGTAGACTTGTGAGAAATATTTTGTGGCTCAACATCACTACGACTTCAAGGGACAGTGACCCCTGTGTCCAAGATAAACCTCTCATTGCCCCTTGACTTGGTCCCTCCCAGAGTTAGTCACCCACATTGGGCTGGAACACCAGAATGCAACTTTCATAAAAGATTCCAAAAGTTTTCACTTACTGCTAACAGTGGTACTTGCCAGTGCTTGTTGAACTTGGAGTAAAAAGCTGTGATTTATGAATTGCTGAACTATTTATATCTCTGGAACCCTCTGGTGGATTTTTTTACTTTTGGTGACTAAAAATTCATAAAAAGAAGATATATTTTTCTGAATTGTTCATGGATTTCTTCTGTGTCATGCTTTTTTCTTGTTCAGCTGTGTTGAGCTGAGTTGAAACTTCTAAATGCTTTGCTCTTGTTCCTTTGATAAAGCCTGACAGCTCAAAGCCACAGCTACCCAGTGTTGAGCAAAGGTTTTCTCGAATGAGCCGGACTCTACCAAATATGAATCAGCGAGTGTATCACGCGGTGAGGTCACATCCACACCATATAATACACCACATTCCACACAGTGAGAATGTCACCTTCCACGAAATGCCATGAGAAACCTGGAAAGCGACAAAGGAGCTAATGGCTAAGCTAATGCACTTCTTTGAACAATTCATAACACGAGGCCTCCTAACCAGATAAAGCTGCCTCTAGCAAGACTTAACAAGCATTTACAATGCAATGGTTTCGCCTTTGTTAAAGTTTGAGCTTTTGGTATTGCTTTTGACAAATGGTCTTTTCTAACTTCTTTGAATTATATGTAAAACGTTGATGTGTTTTACTTTACACAGAAATATGGATTGCATTTATAATGCAATTAGTTGCAGATGCACAGTGAATTAGAATACACGTTATTTCATAAAGCATGTTAGCATGTTAGTGAAGCCAGAAGTGTGAGAGAAGACAGGAGAGAGAGGGCAAGAAGGAGAGAGTGTAAGATAAAGAGAGAGGGTAAGAGGGAGAGAGATGGAGACTGAGTGCAAGAGAAGAAGTGATAGATATAGAAGTTAAGGAGAGCAGGAGTAAGAAGGAAGAAGGAAGAGAGGTCAAAAGGAAGAGAGGGCAGGAGAGACAAGAGGGCAGGAAGGAAAAGAGGCAGAAAGGAGAGGGAGGCTATTCGTGCAGGTGCATGCATACATTTGCTCATTTAACTATATGCCCTAGAATTTAGCTGTGGTGCATTGTGGCAGCATCGTCCACACTCACTCTTTAGCTATTCTTGAGGGTCTCTTATCTGTAGAAGAGCAGAGGGAAGGCCTGAACTTCAGAACTTACTATGGCCAGCGGCAGAAAACTACTGCCAGACATCCGCTCCACCCCACAGCAATGTGGCTCATGTAAGATGTTCTATAGAAAATACCAGTGTTCGCTCTATAATATGCTATAATGCGCCCATGGAAAGCAATACAAATCAACAAAATGTTCCAAATTCAAGTTTTGTACACACAGCAGGTTTAAGGCCTCAGGGCGGGCGGGGGTGGGGGCGAGGTATGGGGATATGATTTTAGGGTTTAGGGCAGGAAGGGGGGGTTGGGGCAGTAGTAATCTTTACCAACCATTTACATTTACCAATCGTGCCTTTACCACGAAATTGAAAGTGGTTTAGACGCTTTTGTGGTTAGGACAGCGTTGTAGAGGCCCGCGTGGTTCAACCATGCGTGCCTTTGTCATACAACCATGTACTGCATGCACAAATGTTACACTCACACTTTGGCAGTATGGGTCTGAGGCAGTCACTGCTTGCGTGTGGTAACTGTATATGATGATTTATATGTGTGGACCTGTCGCAGTTGGTTGTTGTGGTAGACTTGAATATGTGCCAGTGATTGGCATCCTCTGCAGAGCCGTGACGTGTGTGATGGACGGCGTCACTCCGTCTGAGAGTAAACGGCATCCGCTCTCGAGCAATGCTTACTGCGTTTAACAGTCTCCCTCCGCCGTCACTGTGTTTGCTGGCAGCATTTGCTGTGCTTGGGAGACAGCCTCACACTTCGCGCTTGCTCTGATAGACAGGCAGCCCTTGCTGTGTGTCACGCACAGACTTTCAGGCCTCACTCGCTCGGTGTGGCGTATATCAAGGAGGCGGCAGTCCGTGTGGGGAACGGGGAGCCTCGTGAAGTGTTCAGAATATGTGATGGACAACATGTCGGAGAATGCGGCTGCTCGCATACTTTTTGCCCTGGCCTCCCTAAGGACTGTCACGCCTCTCATCTCTTGCGCCGTCTTCACTGGTTGCCAATTGAACGGTGAATTCAGTTTAAAACTCTGTAGCACCCATAAGATCCTACATGGCCAGAGACACATTTTATGTCCCAGAGCGAGCGCTCCGCTCCGCAGATCTGTACCTGGCTTGCACTACGCGGGTGCGTGGGAGCAGGGGGGGGGTGCTCATTTAGGACTCTGGCCCCCACCCTATAGAACTCCATTCCTCTTGCCATTCGTAGCACACAAGACCACTGGGCATTAAAAAAAACAGATCAAAATATAGTTGTTTGCGTCCATCTAGCTCCATGGTGTGAAGGCATGGTGCACACATGTCCCCTGGGCATTTAGAAACTGATTATACCTGGTCGACGTTTTAGCTGTCTAGCTTCTCCTTCCCTGACTTTCCGACCGCCAGCGCTGGGACGCCACGGTGTTGGGGCAGCCATGCAAAAATATATAACATAACGTACGTGGCACCTGCTGTGCGAAGGCCAGCCTCTCGCACGCAGCGCCCCGTGTCACAGACAGCCTCTCTCATGCAACACTCACGATATGTGACGCCCAGCCTTTCTAAAACAGGAAGTAGCCCCCGTGGGAAGAATAGCAGCTGTCAGTCAGCACTCACAGTATGTCAGTCAGTCCTCGCAATATCCGACTGAGGCTCTCAGCCAGCGCTTACATTATGTGACTGCCTGTCTGAGGCATTCAACACTCACTCACTGTGAGTGCAGTAGACTTTCTAAAACAGCACACTGTTGCTGGCAGCCTCTCTTAACACTCTCGTGTGCCGGCTAGCCTAGTTAAAGCAGGTGACGGCCTCTGTGCGAAGGCCAGCCTCTCGCACGCAGCGCCCCGTGTCACAGACAGCCTCTCTCATGCAACACTCACGACATGTGACGCCCAGCCTTTCTAAAACAGGAAGTAGCCGCCGTGGGAAGAATAGCAGCTGTCAGTCAGCACTCACAGTATGTCAGTCAGCCCTCGCAATATCCGACTGAGGCTCTCAGCCAGCGCTTACATTATGTGACTGCCTGTCTGAGGCATTCAACACTCACTCACTGTGAGTGCAGTAGACTGTCTAAAACAGCACACTGTTGCTGGCAGCCTCTCTTACTACTCTCGTGTGCCGGCTAGCCTAGTTAAAGCAGGTGACGGCCTCTGTGTGAAGGACAGCTTCTTTCAAGCCGCACTGGCTGGGTGTGACGGCTTGAGACGGAGCTCGCAGTATGTGAAAGAGAGATTCCCTCGAGCAGCATTTTGTCGGTGAGACGGACAGCCCCTTAGCCAGAGCTCGGTGTTTCTTGAACAGTCTCTGCAACCTTCACTCTCTGGAGTGCCACGTATTGCAGCAAGTGTGTGATGGGTAGCCTCACGCAGACCTCACTCGCGGTTCGTGACGGAGCCCCTCAGTGGCGGCTGGAGCTCGCTGCTTGTGGTGGACAGCTTTAGGCAGGCGTCAGTCGCAGTATGTGACAGAGAGGCCCTCACAAGCAGGCAGCACTCCCTGTGCGCTAGACACGGATCTCCCTGTGTGACATGCACGCCGTTTCAGGCATGCAGAATTCGTGGTGTGGCGGGCAGCATGCGTGTGGCGGGTTGGCGGCCCTCACCGTGTGCGACAGAAGCCGCTCTCGCAGTGTGTAGAGCAGTATGCCCCGGGGCCTCCTTTATTAAGTGTGCGCTGAGCGCTCCCTGGAGCTGGCTTTCCCTGTAACATGCATCACTTCCCGCAGCACACCTCAGGGCCTCTGCGGCGCCGGGAGCATCACATCGAAAGCCCCTTTAGCTCCTGAATTACAATCACCGGCGGGCTTGCTCTCTGCATGATTAACATGCTGCGAAGAAGGCGGCTGTGAGGCCGTGAGGACGGTAGCCAGCGCCTTCTGTTCCCGGGAGGAGACAGCGAGTTTCACAGGGCTGCCCCGGCAGGGACGGGACTGCCTATCCAGAGGACTGGCCTGTATGCATGGAGAGTAGGCGTAGAAAAGGCAATCCAGGCCATTGGCGACTGCCCTCCTTACCTTCATCTTAAGCCATTTGTCAGCAGAATTATTTTTTGCTTGAACCCTTGTCATGTCTCTTGATTATTTTCAGGCGGCACGCAAGAGGCCGGATGTAACTGGTTCGCCCTAAGTTGGAAGGGTACGCGCAGCAGGCCGTAGAGCGGGAGGTGGGACTGGCACACAGAGAGCGGGAGGGGGGACGGGCACACGGACAGCGGGAGGGGGGACGGGCACAAGGACAGCGGGAGGGGGGACGGCGGGAGGGGGGACACGGAAGAAGGCAGGACAGCAGCAAGCACTCACCAGAGGTCGGGGCAAATGACAAAATGAAAGGCGGCCCAAAAAAAAAAAACACACAACACACCCCCAGCCGCATGACGTGTCCAAGGGGGCTGGATGAGAAAAACATCCTAGGAACGCCCACGAGTCGCCTCGCAGGATGACGGACGCCTCTGTTTGCCAATGGCTAGCGTCCATTTATGGAGCTAGCCAATGGGAAACAGAGGCGGGACGAACATCCATACTGTAACTCAAAAGGTTTCGCCCTGGGCGGGGCACTGCTTTGCAGTGCCCTCGCCAGGTGGAAACCTAAAAATGTGGTAGTAATAATAATAATAATAATAATAATAATAATAATAATAATAATAACAATAATGATGATAGTAATAATAGTAAAACTGAGAAAGAATTATTCAAACTTGAGTTGTAATTATAGATACATCATGTTCCCTATATATGTTTCATACTTTCCAGCACTTATATCTTTTTTTTATAATTAATTCGTGGTTCCTGGTTCTTCTTCTAGGTGAGCAGACACTTTTATTGTTGTTTTCCCACCTTCTCTGTTTCTTGCACATGTATAGAGACCTGACAAGGCATGTTTGTGCGAGATGAGTTGAAGCTCCATTAGTTTTATTGAATTTTATCGATCAATGTCAAGCATCTAATTTAAATGTACTTGGGCATTCATTAGTTTATTATTTGGATGAACTAAAAATGCATATGAATATACTAAACTATAGAGATATATGTATTGCAGCTTCTCCTCCATCCAGCTGTGAAAGACATCATGTTCTTTCTCCATGGACCATCAAAGAAATACCCCAATGTTTGGCGCACCTCACGTCCTCAAATTGCACTCAGGAGGGTTGTACAACCCTGGTAAAAATGTAAACCAAATGTAATCCGAAATAAATCAATTGTTGTGCTTTCAGACTTCAACGATTTATTTATTGTCTAATGCACAATGTTAATCTTCACATGTGCTTTCAAACATTTCTCAACTATCAATTCTTATACTTTCTCCATGGACGACATCTTGCCACTTGAGAAACATAAAAGACAGACTACATTCATGTTAAAAGATTATTGATATACCTGAAGAAGCAAACAGTAATCATTAGTGTTACTTTTGGAATATTTACATATTAGATTTACATTGGGCTCATTTGGAACTCCATCATGAGTCCCAGGGGAGAACGGTGTGGATATTCTCTCACCCAAAATTACAGATAATGTGGATATTAGAAATGTGTGGATGCGGGGCGTGGCTAACACCCAAGGAAGATGTCGGCACTCTTGTAACTCGTTTGAGGAGGTGGGGACATCTGAGGGATTTTCCCGTGTTGTATGCATCGGGAACTGCAGGAAAATGTTCCACTGAAGATAACTCCTGACTAACAAGGTGAATTACGACTGCTTTCCGACGCGCACTGACCTTTTTCACCTCATACGCTCTAAGTGGTTCTACTAGCAGCCGCCATTTCGCACTTGGCTGAGCGCTGAGGAGAAACGCTTTCATCATGTGTTTCGTTATCTAAAGCCTACGCGCATCTATTCAAGCCAGGAATGCAAGACGTCAATCGGCTTCTGTGAGCATTAAAAGTTAAGGAGGCATTTGTTTTTATTATTACGCGAAATACCATAATTTGACATCCATTTCGCTATTTAAAGTCCTAATGGCAAGTACCATCTCTACTTTACACACGCGCTGATGGGTAGTGCTCTCCTCTTTCACATCACTCTTCAAAATCTGCATTAACTCGCTGTTGCCTGGAGATACATTAGCAAATGTAAAATCTATAAGCTACATAATGAGGCAGCTCTTGTCTTTATTTTAATGCGCACTACCCCTCTCTCTCCTTCACCGCATTGGCAACAGTTTTATTGATGACTGCCATTGCTTATACTCTTATTGGCTGATCTACTCATCGAAGTGACTTATTGTTAAATTCCAAAACCTCTCAACTACAATTCCAGCTTCCTTTATACATGGGCAGACTCAAAACCGTTTCCACACTACACACATCCTCCAGTTGCAAGTTTAGTGCCCTTTCAAAGATACGTGCCCATTCTACATGAATGGAAGACTCTGGGGTTTCATCACTGGGTCCTAAGGGTACAGCGATGTTACATGAGCAGGTTGCGCAGGCGCCAATAGGGAGACTGATGTGGAGTTGATGGAGCGGGATAGAAAACAGAAATCTGTTTAAACCCGTGAAGTCACACTTCCATAAATAAATTAATAATGCTAACAACTTGTGCTGTGTGTATAATAATTCAACCTAGTTTTAAGTTGCATTTTCACAAAACACGCGGGAAACTAATATGTGTGCTCATAAATGTGCATTATGTTGCATTCTCATGTATGTAGAAAATAATAAATTAATCTTGTCTATTGTCATGTCATAACTAATAGCAGCTGTTTTTAAAATAAAGGCATGTGCTTATTTTGCTTCCCTTGTCTATGTGGTGTCACTATATTCTTTATAGGTGCATAAAGAACCCTGCTGGATTCATGAAGACTGGTAGATATAAAATGCTGCTTTATTTGTGCTTTACTGCTAGGTAATTTAGACTAATGGGTTAATTATTAGCAATGATGGGAGGCAACAGAACAAACTGTATTTCTTTCATTAATTATTCTTTGTGTTTGTTTATATAATAGTTTTACAAGTGAAGCTTAGAGATGGCTGCAGAAAATTAGTACCCTTTTAAAAGTGGCGCAGGGACGGTGGCGCAGAAAATTGACGCTTTCTGAAAGAGGCCTAATGATGAAAATGGCTCAAGTGAAAATAATTCTGAGAAGGATGGAAAAGGCCTCTGAGCTTTTATTTTGAAAGGTTTTGGATTGAACTCCTAAAAAGATGACTCTTTGGAGAAATTTGCTAACGTTTGCTAACGTGCCACGGGAGTTCAGAGCTGACTGGCTCAAGGTTAAAAGGAAGCTGTCGCTACAAAATGTAGCAGCCTAAGGAGAAGCTGCCAAGACTTCTACATGAACAATGAACTAGTGAATTTGCCCGGGCATGTAAGAAGGAGGTGTCACAGTTTACTGTGGTACGAGGTGGCTCAGCCAATGGAGAACTAGAAATCGTCTGCTGGAATGTGAAAAATAGTTAACTCAGCTCAATTTAGGGTATAAGAATAGGTTCAGAAAACACATAGTTGGCTTACGCTCGAGAATTCTGGAGGACGATGTTATGCTGATGGACTTTACACGTGAGGACAGGAGTTTTTATTAATTACTTTATTATTAGGTGATGAGGGTAGAGACAGAGATATAGTTAGGATTTTGGGAAATGCTTAATTTTACTTATTCCTGCTAATAAATAATAATTCTTGATTTATGCTCTTTTTATTAATACTGAATAAATCTTTCTTTATGACATTTTCTAATGCTTGTTTAATAAAATACCAAAACCTAAGTTTTTCTAGATGTGTTAAAATAAACTTTCTAAAATGACAAGCTGGTCTTGATTATTGTAGTTAGTTTAAACAACTATATTTAGATCTTATCGCCTCATGATTCAAGCGCTCTATTGTTGATATGGGCCTAGTGTTGTAGTGTAAGTTTTGTGGTAGTAGATAGTGTCATTTGTGCAATATTTTGGTGAGAGCGCTGGATCAATTTCTGGTAGCCATCGGACGGTTTATATATGTTGTTTTTGACATACATGTTACATGCATGATACATATATGTTGGTAAAATCATAGGATTAAGTTTTAACACATGTTGAGTTTGTTTATTTTGTGCTATGTGTGTACCGGTACAAAAACTGTGTGATGAGAAGGTAGTCATGCAGAATATCTGATCTGTTTCTGTGATATCGCCGAGTATCACTGTTGGTATCGCCGTGTACCAGAAGTATTGTCGCCGTGCAATACAGTGTTGTCGCCGTGCAACACAGTTTTAGGGCTAGGTGTGAATCTTGTATAGTGAGGGTTTTCTAAGAAATTAAAGCAGCATGAGAATAGGGACAAAGCGCCTTCCATAAAACTCACTGTGATAAGAGTATTAGTTATATTCAAGCTTGAGTGAAGGGCAGAGTAATGTCGGTGCATGATTATCTATAAACAGGTTAGAGTCCTGTACGGGTACATGTTTTATATCTATAAACAGGTGAGAGCCCTGTACGGATAACGGTGTTATTTTGCTAACGGTGCATGATTTCTATAAACAGGTGAGAGTCCTGTACGGATTTCATGTGTGACTGAAGTTAGGGAATTTTCAGTGTGAAAGTGCGTGATTGTTTTGTAAGGTATGTTCAAGTGGAACTCTTAGATACTGTCACTTCGCGGTGCGTTCAGAGGAAAATGAGTTCATATTCTTACGTGTTAGAAGGGTAGGGTAAGAGTTGCTCTACTGGCAAATGGAAATTATCCTTAGTGTGAATAGCGCCGACTATTCCGAAGTGTGGATACTTGAATGTATGTAAACTATCCTAATTAGAGAAGCAGACAGATGAGTTTCGTTTTTTGTATTCACTAAAATGTACCAAAAGTAATTCTAAGGTACTTAGGAAAGTTTAGGATAAAGTCTGTACCATTCTAAGACTTTTATGATGATGTGCAGTGTTTAAATACATTTAAAAGCTCTGCACGCTAATAAAATTGAATTCAAAAGTGTTCAGCATAGTTGAAAAGTATAATAAGGTGAACTGTGCTATTTTAAAACATTCAGGAGCATTTTAGAATGTTCTGTGTTAATTAGGCTATAATTAAAAGTATTCCACGTTGTTAAACATTTTTTAAGTAAGTAAAAAGCGATTAGTATTCATTTTATAAACATTCCATACTTTAAATATAGTAATAAATTGTTCTCCATAGTTTAAAACCATTAAATTGTGCCCCGATCGAAAAATTGTAAGGGAGGGGCTGTTTTAGGAGTGAGAACGTGTGAGGAGAGAGCCTGCAGCTGCAGCAGCTGCTTACGTCAAAACAACCGCGCTCTGATTCGTTGAGGCCTAAGGCTCGTCATAGGGAGAAGACGCTCTGATTGGTTAAAGGTGTCAGGAGTGTCTGAGCAAAGCTGTGCTCTGATTGGGCTGGAGCGTCAGCTAAATTACTGTGAAGAGAGTTTCAAATTGTTAAGAAACATTGCGCTTTAATAATTGATGTACGTCACCATAACCAATAAAATTGTTTATAAATTTAAAAATCCGCAATTTAATTTCATCCCCTGATTGCGATATAATCAAAAACGAAGCGTGTTGCATGAACACAAGAAAACAAAGACTGTAGTGCCAGTAATTAGCGTTTAGCAATAAGAGCCATGTTATAATTAACTGATATATATCACCACTAAATTGTCACAACTTTAAAAATATTGATAGAGTATTCTCCGTAGTTTATAATAGAATAGAAAGCCTTCCGAAAAAATTCTGAAGGGAGGGGCCGTTTACCGAGTGAAAGGGGAGAGCTGCCAGCTGCAGCAGCTGTCTACGTCACAGCTGCCTCGCTCTCATTCGTCAGGGTGCCGCAGTGTCATAGTTGAGCTGTGCCCTGATTGGTTAATGTGCCGTAGTGTCACAGCAGAGCTGCGTAGTGATTGGTGTGGCTCTCATAGTGTCACAGCAAGATCGTGTTGTGAATGGCTTGGTGGGCATGTTGACTGCCGAGTTGTTTGTTTCCATTATGAGTGTCTCAGCTTTCATCTGGATTGTGGCACAAGTACTTTAGAATTTAAAACGATTGTGCAAGTTTGAATAAATGACTGTTTAAAGCGGTGAGAACTTGGTGTAAAATGTGCCATAAAAAGCTTATCTGAAATCTGTCATCGCGCTGTGTACAAAAGGAACAAGCTTGCTGTTACACTAATTAATTGAGATAAACACCGTGTTAATCTGCGCAGCCAAGCGTTTATTAAGACTTGTCATATGTGACTGAAAATAAGCAGGCAGGCGTTGAGGAAGGTCGTGTTGGAGCCTTACTGTTATACTAATTGAAAGTAAACATTGCATTCAGCCGAGTGTGGGGAGAGGCTCGTGCTGAAATCTATGCTGTGCCACTAATGGAAAGTAAACATCGTGTGCAGGGAGCGTGAAGGTGAAACCTTCTGTTCTATAATTAGAAAATATAGATTGTGTGGAAAGCGTGATATTAGGAACTTCTCAAGGCATTGTGTGAATGTGTTTCTCTGGTACACAGTTTACATAGGTCATGGTATCTAAATCAACACTGACACAACGAAGGAAAAAATAATAATTTAAATGTGGTTTCTTTTCCTTTTAAAAAGTGCTTGTTACAAGCTGACTCGTGTTGCAGCAGCCAGAAAGTGTTGTGACATAAATGGAATTAGTGATTAATGGGGTTTAAATAAGTTCAAGGGAAACTAATTTGATGCTGGTTGACAAAAAAAAAAAAAAAAAAAACTGAGGATTTTACAGCAGTGTGTTTAAATAAAATGTTACAAATCTTTCTCAAAGAAGTAGTGCACGAATATGTGCAAACAAGCATTCCTAAATACTTAATCATTTTTAAGTGTTTCTGCTTTTGTTAAAATAAGGTATTTTTATTGTTGTCTATTGCCAAATATATTTACCTGTGTATTCAATTTTATTTACAAGTACTGTTGCAGTAAGGTGTGTAAGTGCAGAAATACATTTTAAACATACCCAATCACATTTAGGTGTTTGTTGTTGCAAAATAAATGTTTTACATTGCTGTTTTGTAAATGCATATTTTTCCTAGGTTTATTAAAATTAGTGATACAGGTAAATTAGGAGTTGAATTATTTTGAGCAGGGTATAACATTTTATTTCACCTGTCCTTGATAATTAATTATTTAATTGATCAGCAAAAGATTGGAAGGCCAAGTGAACGCATTTATTTATTGTAATTATTTTTAATTGAGATTAATTATTAATAAAGGTGAGTATTTTAAATCATGGATAATTATTATCCAAAGAAGAAGAAAATGTTTTTCTGCCATCAGAAAATGAAAAATGTATTTAAAAAGGTTAAAAAAGTTGTTGCTACATGTGAGAGCAAATTAATGAATAAACAGGTGAGTAATGAAGTAACTAGTAAGCATAATAAAAATACAAATGCTAAAGATGCAGTTTTAAATGACACATATTCTGAAAGAATACCACCTCCCCCAAAAGAAACAATTTTTAATGAAAATTTGATTCCCAAATCTGTGAATGTAAATAATAAACATGTCAGAGAAGAATTAATTGATCAGTGTAAAATTGATATTGTGAATATGGATCAGAACAGAAATCCAAGAAGACCCCCAGAGCAGATTGATGCAACGCCAAAAGTCCCAGATCAGATTAATAAAGTGCCAGCTCAGAATTTTACTAAAAATAATGCAACAGAAAAGCATGATGAAATGCTTAGTACTTCTGGAATTAATATTCCTGATTATGTAAATTCATCAAATGATTTAAAGGAGTCCATGAAAATTATGGAAACAGTGATAGTCCCTGTGCTGGGAAAAGATGAAATTAATTCCGCAATTTTAAAGGTTCCATTACCTGAAAAGGTTTATTCTATTGTACTTGAGATTGAACTGGTAGGGATCAAAACTCAGCAAGAAACAGAGATGACTTCAGTTCTGGTAAGTGAGAAGTCTGATACTGATCTGATTAAATTGACACAGTCTGATGAGTCAAAATTATGCTTAAATGAAAAAGAAACTGAGATAAATGAGCTGAATGAACAGTTACAAATACAGCGACAGGTAATGGTTCAGCAGAATGACATGGCTTCATTGCCATTACAAATTTTTGTTAATGAACAGACAGAGAATACAGATACAGGATTAAATAAAGAACAGGAAAACAGTCCAAAAGGATTAAATGCACTTCCAGAATATTGGTATAAAAATGATGTTCTTTTGAGTGAAGACATCAAAGTAAAGGATGCAATTGATCAACAGATTGAAACATTGACTTCTGCAGGTTCGCTTTTCAGAAATGCAAATTTAATTAAAAGATTGATTGATGACATTCAATTGACAGAAAGGTTTGCTGTCGTGATATGTGCAGCATACAAAATGAATGATGAACATGCTTTGAGTTCACTAATACTAACATCTGTAGTTGAAACATGGCAGGTAGTCAAAGGCTTACAAGATGAAGCAACTCATGAGGAGAAAAACACATGGTTGAGAAACACATGGTTGAGAACAGATTTTAGACAGCGAGATGAGGATGAGATTTGGATACACAAAGATGACAGAGTAGTTTTGCTAAATAGCATGATTACTGTCATGGACAGAATGTATCTTAGATTTGCAGAATTTCTTTACCAGATGTGTCTGACTTGTCAACAAGTGAACACAATTAAGAGAACAGTTGTGAGATTGGGAACGGAATTACAGGAGAGTGGTTCATTGACCAGATTACAAATGAATTTCATTGGGATGGAACTGAATGACAAACTGTGCTACATTTTTATGATTTACTGTTTATTTTCAAAATGGTTTGAAACATTTCAGATGCGACATAATGATGAAATTACTGCTGAAAAATTATCAGATGGCAAAAGACATATTGAAAACAGATTGTTCCATTGTACAGATAGAATAGAAATTTCAGATGTTGAGGAGCATGAGAATGTTACTATAAAAGAAAGAGATGCAAAAATGTGCCTAGCTGAAGGTACTAAGTGGACAGATATCCTTCCACTTGTTTTGATGTTTCTGAGAAACACTACTAATAAAAAGACAGATTTAAGTCCACGTGAGATTATGATGGACAAGGTCATGAGACAGACATTCATACCAGAGAAGAAAATGATGACTATCAATGATAGCATCAATTTGGAGAACTGCAGGAATTTATCAGATGAAATGATTTCTGTGTTTGATGAAGATGAAACTGAAGTGCAAACAAGAGAAAAAGAGCAAGTACTTGATTTGTTACCAGGTAAAAGAATAAGGAAAAAGGTTCGTCTAAAAAGAAATTCTCTAGTGCCAAGGTGGCAGAAAAGGAGGTCAGTCAGTCTTGTCACAATAAATGCAGAGAAGTGCAAAAGACTGAAGAGGTGGATTGACACTGGCCATACTTTTCGTGTATCTACACCTGAAAATCCTGATGAGGATAGTGTCACAATTTATAATTCAGATTCTGAAGAAGAGCCTGAAGAGAATCCAGATTTTGAAGATCGACAAGTTGGTCGACATCTGGAGAACTTAAATAGAAAACAAGCCTTGATTGAAGAAGACTTGAACGTTGTGACTGAAGACTCAGAAAATGATGGAAATCTGCCAGAAAAAGAAGCAGAAGAAGAATGTGATCAGATTGTGATTCAAGACCAGGAGAGTATTGAAAAGCAGAAAAGTAGCTCTGAAAGCAGGAACAGGAATTCTGAAACTGGGAAGTTGAAGGTAATTGAAAATGAAGAAGATGAATTGCCAAGTACCAGCTACAAAGATGACGTTCCTAACGGAGTGAAGCTGCTGAGTAAAGAAGTACCTGAGTCCAGAATTCAAATTTCTGACACGGAAACTGATGAGAGTGATGAAGATTCTCAAATAAGAAAATTCAGAAAAGGAGCTTGAAGAACAGAATGTAATGTGACCAAGCAAAAGAAGAAATTACCAAGAAAAAATGATAACTGGCCAGAAGAAATTGAAGGCCTAAAATTCAAATTGAGATACAGATCAAAGAAACAGATTGATGAAAAATCAAGTCAAAAGGATTCTGTAAAGAACAGTGAGGCAGGAAAGAAAATAGAAGTGATACCTGTAGTGGAGGTAAATAGTCACAGTCAGAAAGAGATTGAAAACAAAAGTGACAATGATTGAAGTACATACCTGTTAAATTTTTAGGTTTCTGTTTTTGGCATAAGGCTGAAGAAAATGTGTTAGATGACACAAGGTCGAAGAAATACTGTTAGCTGAAAAATTAATTTGTGACATTAGGTCGAAGAAAAACTGTTAGAAGGTTTAAAGAGTATAAAAAAAAAAATTTAAAAAAAAATTGAAAAAGGGGGGTGTTAGAAATTTTTAGAAAATTTAGGTAACATTTTTTAAATTTTTTGTTTTATTTTTCTTTGCAAGCTTAATGAAAATATAATTCAGCTTTGGTTAATTTAGGTTACTTTTCTTTTAGAAATTAACAAAGAAAAGTTTAAGGTTAATATGACAAGTAAGATACTGACATTTTATTAGTTATAGTTTTTGCATCACTTTTATTGAAGCTTAGTCGTATGTTACACAAGAGAAAGAAATAGAACTAGAGGGGTTTCTTAAAACTCAATATGAGAATTGTAGATAAACAGATGAGATAAGTCTTTAGAAATACTAACACAGGTGAAATTGAATCATGTTCATCTTAGATAAAATCTTTGCTAAAATATTGGGTGGTGGTGTGGTGATTTGTTAATCACCAGATGAGGGAGTTGATGGAGCGGGATAGAAAACAGAAATCTGTTTAAACCCGTGAAGTCACACTTCCATAAATAAATTAATAATGCTAACAACTTGTGCTGTGTGTATAATAATTCAACCTAGTTTTAAGTTGCATTTTCACAAAACACGCGGGAAACTAATATGTGTGCTCATAAATGTGCATTATGTTGCATTCTCATGTATGTAGAAAATAATAAATTAATCTTGTCTATTGTCATGTCATAACTAATAGCAGCTGTTTTTAAAATAAAGGCATGTGCTTATTTTGCTTCCCTTGTCTATGTGGTGTCACTATATTCTTTATAGGTGCATAAAGAACCCTGCTGGATTCATGAAGACTGGTAGATATAAAATGCTGCTTTATTTGTGCTTTACTGCTAGGTAATTTAGACTAATGGGTTAATTATTAGCAATGATGGGAGGCAACAGAACAAACTGTATTTCTTTCATTAATTATTCTTTGTGTTTGTTTATATAATAGTTTTACAAGTGAAGCTTAGAGATGGCTGCAGAAAATTAGTACCCTTTTAAAAGTGGCGCACGGACGGTGGCGCAGAAAATTGACGCTTTCTGAAAGAGGCCTAATGATGAAAATGGCTCAAGTGAAAATAATTCTGAGAAGGATGGAAAAGGCCTCTGAGCTTTTATTTTGAAAGGTTTTGGATTGAACTCCTAAAAAGATGACTCTTTGGAGAAATTTGCTAACGTTTGCTAACGTGCCACGGGAGTTCAGAGCTGACTGGCTCAAGGTTAAAAGGAAGCTGTCGCTACAAAATGTAGCAGCCTAAGGAGAAGCTGCCAAGACTTCTACATGAACAATGAACTAGTGAATTTGCCCGGGCATGTAAGAAGGAGGTGTCACAGTTTACTGTGGTACGAGGTGGCTCAGCCAATGGAGAACTAGAAATCGTCTGCTGGAATGTGAAAAATAGTTAACTCAGCTCAATTTAGGGTATAAGAATAGGTTCAGAAAACACATAGTTGGCTTACGCTCGAGAATTCTGGAGGACGATGTTATGCTGATGGACTTTACACGTGAGGACAGGAGTTTTTATTAATTACTTTATTATTAGGTGATGAGGGTAGAGACAGAGATATAGTTAGGATTTTGGAAAATGCTTAATTTTACTTATTCCTGCTAATAAATAATAATTCTTGATTTATGCTCTTTTTATTAATACTGAATAAATCTTTCTTTATGACATTTTCTAATGCTTGTTTAATAAAATACCAAAACCTAAGTTTTTCTAGATGTGTTAAAATAAACTTTCTAAAATGACAAGCTGGTCTTGATTATTGTAGTTAGTTTAAACAACTATATTTAGATCTTATCGCCTCATGATTCAAGCGCTCTATTGTTGATATGGGCCTAGTGTTGTAGTGTAAGTTTTGTGGTAGTAGATAGTGTCATTTGTGCAATATTTTGGTGAGAGCGCTGGATCAGAGTACAACGTACCTATAATACAGGAATCTCCTGTTAAGTGGGGTAAGCCATTTAGCGATCTCTCCGTGGAGGATAGAAAGCATGTGTGGTTTACAGATGGTTCAGCCAGGTATGTCGGAACAAAGAGGCAATGGAATGCAGTATCCTATAACCCTGTTACCCAGAAACTGTTAAACACAACTGGTGAAGGAGATAGCAGTCAGTTTGCAAAACTTTATGCTTTTTATCAGGCTTTGAAACAGGAATGACCGGGAGTTTGCCATATTTACACTGACTCATGGTCGACCGCTAATGGATTGGCGACATGGCTTCCCACATGACACGCTCATAATTGGCTAATTAATAGAAATGAATTATGGGTAAAAGAACTGTGGAAAGAGGTGTGGGATATGCTTCCTCAAAGTACTGTATTTGTATTCCACGTGGATGCTCACTCTCCTGTTGATTCACTTGATAAGGTGGTTTAACCTCATTGCAGACGAAAATGCTAAGATCTCTGAGGCAGAGGTGGAAGCATTGAATTCTGACCTAGTTGGATTGGCGAGGTGGGCACATCAAAAGTGTGGACACTTTGGAGAAAAGATTACTAGCAGGTGGGCAGCAGATAGAGGGATACATCTTCCACATGATATGAATAAAACAGTAATTTTACAGTGCCACATTTGCCAGCATTCCCGACAACGGGAGGTACCACAGACAATGAGAGGTCAGTTACATCGAGGTAAGTCACCAGCACAGATCTGGCATATAGACTATATAGGTCCCTTACCAACCTGTAGAGGCTGATAATATGTATGTACAGTTGTAGACACATATTCAGGATATTGGGTTGCATCTCCTTATAAATGTGCCACTCAGGTAAATACACTGAAGACTTTAGATTTGATTTCTCTTTATTATGGAGTGCCTTCACAAATTAAATCGGATAATGGCACTCACTTTAAAGGGAGGATGGTGCAAGAATATTGTGCTCGACACAATATCGAGTGGATTTTTCATTTTCCTTATTATCCACAGGCCGCAGGCTTGATAGAGCGCATGAACGGCCTTTTAAAAGATGAATTGAAAAACCTGTCCGATGGTTCATTATGCAAATGGAGGAACCCTTTAGTTGATGCCTTACAAATTCTTAACAATCGACCTTTACATAATTCTGATACACTGATTATGCGAATGTTGTCCCTTCTGTAAATGTGCGACCCCATACGGCAGTGGCTACCATTGTTTATTGGGAATTTACTCCCGGAGCCTTTACTCCGCACGGAGCAACTCCTGAAGCTGCTGACTTAGATTTGTATACTTTGAAACAGCATGTGTTAAAACAAAGAGATATTGTGCTCATTGAAACTGGAATTGGTGTCCAAATACCAGCAGGACACTTTGGTTTGATTCCCCCACGCTCTGGACTACCGCTGAAAGGCATCCAGGTGCTGAGCGGTGTAATCGATTCTGATTATCAAGGTGAAATCAAAATTATTCTGTTGAACAGTGGTGATCTGGATTTAATAGTCCAGCCTGGTGATCGAGTTGCCCAATTGGTTATAATGCCAGTTCTTGGAGGTGTAGTGAGGAAAGGGACTACCCCAACCCTCCTAACTGTACGTCGAGAAGGAGGTTTTGGCTCAACTGATAAAAATCCAGGAGCCAAAGTGTGAGTACAGTCGCCTAATCAACCACCTGAACCGGCTGAAGTAATCACCACGGGCAATGATAATACAATACTGGTCATGAAACCTGGACAGGAAAAGTGGATCAATGTTCCAGCTGACAAATGTTATCTTCGTGAATGAATAATGCTTGTTTTTGACTTGTTTTCTTTAGGTCATTGTACAGATTGTCGCTGCAGGATGTGTCGTAGCTGGACTCCTTTCGTCATGGTGCGTTTGGGGACATGATGGACCGTGGACGATCAAAAGCGAAACGATCATCCGAGAACGCAGAACGGATTCGATCCTTTTTGACATTACAAATGTTTGGGAGAATTTAGCAGGAACAATTCTCAATAATTTCTATTTCTGCATGTCAAACATGAAAAGCGTCCCTGATATTTTATCAACATGCCTCGTTTCAGTTCCAACTCTGACGGCAATTTTAATTGATGCTTTCAACGTTACAAATATCGACAGCAGTGTTGATATTGACACAGTGAAAAGTCGGCTGTCAGTGTATGACTATTGTGCCTCCTGCACAGTGTTACCTGATCTTGATCCACCGCAGACTTTTGCCGTTAACACTTATAACATCACAGACGGCGATGTTTGCTTTGATTTTAAGTGTGATCCACGATTAATTGGCAAATGTATTCAAAGTAAATTAGACAATGTTTCCAGGCTTCCCCGACATGTACAGATTTTATGTTATAGTCGTAAACCCTATATGTGCCTTCCGGTTTGTAACCCTATGTCCTGTAGAACACCTGTTCTTTAAGTTAGTTACTACAAGACTGTCCTATTACCAACAGGATGGCTATTTTGTTGTAGAAATATGTCTTGGACCTTTATTCCTGGGAACATTTACGGTGGACCGTGTGCCTTAGCTAGACTTAGCCTGACCATGTTTTCTCTGCTTACCTCTATGCATATTTGAACTGTACATGAGGCACCTCCATTGGATAAACATTGTGAATCTAATCTGCATTTGCTCTCTAAATCAGAATACATAGGTCTTGCTGCTTCTATTGTGGGAATTCCTGGACTCTCAATTTACAATTCCTGAGCCATTAGTAAACTGGCTTGTCTCATTGTCAAATCTATCAATCACACTTCAACTGCTCTGTCAGAATTTTTATTAGAAGCACAAGGTGAGCGCCGAGATATTTTACGAAATAGGGCTGCCATTGGTTATATCTTGTTAAAACATGATCATGGGTGCCTTGCATAATCTGTCCTTAGAAATTCGTCGAAATTTGGATCAAGGGTGATTTAATTGGCTTTTTGGGTGGCTGCCTGATTTTGATTTTCTTCATTCTATTTTGGGGGTGTACGCTTAGTGATTTACTTTCTCATCACTGTATGTCGTTGCATTCAATGTGTACCAAATATTTTAAATATGTTTCGACCAGGCGCCATGACTAGATCTATCAGTTATGTTTCCTGTTATTCTAGTAATGATTTACGGTCTGTTTAATTTTTATATACATTCGCTGGTATTGGACAATGGTCATGGGTGGAATGTAGTGATTGAGCCATTTTTTATGGATAAACGCCTCAATTATGACTGTTGCCCACTACCATCTAAGTATATTTTGCTCTAATATAGTACTGTGTAGGACTACATAATATGAATCAGCTGCAAAGTAAGGTTCGATAAGGTCTTTTCTGTGTCTGACTGTATCTTGCTTAAAGGCAGGGCTTACCTATTTGCTTTGGCATACTCTAATGCCGTCTTGCATACTAATTCGGGCTCTTCACACGAATAGTGGCCTATGCTTAAGTGACTCCATTTTCTAAGCTGTTGCCATCTTCTAAGCCTTTCTGGGTGAGGAGTCATGTTTTACCTCTCACTTGTTTTCTACACTTTGTATGCTGGTAGGAACCTGTTCTTGTCGGAGGAATGTGCCCACTCTGCCCCGGAGTCATAACAAACGCCGAGCTAGCCAATGCTGTGGCCTTGGCGCGGAGTGGTACGGAATCTGATGGGAACAGGGGGCGAGGCTTGCTAGAAGCTTCGACCAATGTTTCCACTTGTACTAAAGGGGGTGTTCGAGTCTCAACCACGGCTAGTTCATCATAGTACAGACATGTAGCTGTGACGGTGGAGCAGAGAATCCTGATTCGGCTGGAGAAACGGACTCCCCTCTGGTGAAGTGGAAGCAGGATGTGTAAAAACTTGGTGAGGTGTTCCACTAACTCTTGCATTCTAACTGGTTTTATCTGACTGTTGTCTCTTATTTTTCAGGTTCCATACATTTATTTACATATAAGTTCTGTATATGTACAAACTGATTGCATTTAGCAACTGCTTAGGGATTGATGTGAAGAAAGCCTATTGTGACATAGTAGTAATTTCTTTCTTTTGTCCTTCTATCATTGCGTAATAAAGAAACCATAGAGTATGTCATTATTTGTCTGTGTTCCTTGGGATGGGAGGTCAGGGCCCTTCTGCCCCAAATGCTGTAGCATCGGAAGGACGGTAAGTTTCCCTTCCTGCAGGTAATTGTTGAACGAGGGACGTCCCGCTCTCTTCCAGGGAAGTCCAAAATAACAAGTATTCCACCCGGATTCATTGTTAGGAGGGGTATGCGTTGTCTATACAGTCCCACCTGGGTGGGTTTTGTTGCGTTGTTTACCAAGTTGCCCCTTGTTTGTGTTGTTGTCCCAGGTTGTTTGCGTTGTTATCGCCACTGATATTGTTGTTTGCATTGTTATTGTTGTTTGCGAGCTCCTCAGCAATTGCCATATATTCTAGCTAATCATTAGTATTATTCCTTCCTTGGGTAAATATTATGAAGTGTTGTATCCTTTTGGGCCCCAAGAGGGGATAGGGTCAGTATGCCCTGGTGATTGGTAGAATTATCAGGTCATTACATCTTGGTGGATTATAGGGGTAAAGAGAAGGTTATGTTTTCTACGAAATCAAAGATTGACTCTCAATTGTCAATGGAAGTTCCCGGATGGGAATCGACTCCGTATGGAGTGCTGGCTCATAAATGGGCTAAATAGGCTGGTTTGAGTGAAAACTAGAATGTGTGTTTGTTCGAAGCCGAACCGGCTCAAGTGGTTTCATGTTTGCAAAAAGTGCCGGTAATAAGAGGAGAAGAGTTTCCTATATTAGGATGGAGAGGTTGGGTTTTGCTAAACGCTTACAGAATGATACATGAGAAATATGTGAAGTTACAGCGTTAGTGTAAAGAATTGGAAGAACAGTATGTTGAAGCAAAGAATGCCACTATGTTGTTAACATGTCAAAATAAATTATTGTTGGACAAGATAGAGACTTATCAGACCGTAGCGGAAGGGCTGCAGTGCGCATTACAAAATATAAATATAGGAACAAGCGAGGGATAGTTAGTAAGAGGAAAGTACACTTAGTCATTGCAAAAGCAATGCTTGACTGGGATCCCAAGAAGTGGGATGGAAATATTTGGGATTCTTCAGAGTTTTCAGGTTCGGGTGAGGAAGAGGACAAGAAAACAGAGCCTAATAAGACTGAGACCGAAAACAAATTAGAGGAGCATAGAGAGGTGCATGCGTAGTCGATACATCAGAGAAAGTTGCAGGGTGGTCCACAACATCCCCAGGGAGTAGCTTTAGATAGCTTGGAGGATTTTATGCAACAAGAGATTAATGATATCTTGGACAGGTTTCGGCAGAGACCGGGCGAGAATTTGCTTACATGGATGGTCCGCATCTATGATTTGGGTGCTGCAAGCGTAATGTTAGACCAAGGAGATGCATTGAAATTTTGCACGATAAGCACAGACCTGACCATTCAAGAACATTTTAGAAATGATGGGCTTAATGACCAGATTAGCCTATTACAATTGGCTGTGGCTGGATGCAGTCATAAATACCCGACTGAATCAGATTGGCCAGTAAATGAGAAGCCATGGTATACGTTGAGAGATGCGACACAGAGATTAAAGGAAGAGGTAATGAAAACCTCTATTTTCCTAGATACTGCACACAGACTAATGGCGGGACTACTGAACACTTCTTTAAGAAATAGGATCAATCGTACTGCTCCTCCTGCTTATAATCAGGTAATGATGACATTGTTAGTAAATCAAACAGGAAACACACTAGCTCAGGTGATTGAGGCAGTACGTGAGTTGGGCGAACTGGGAGAATGGATGAAGACAGAAAGACCATCTAGATCTGAGGTCCGTACGGATAATAGTAGGTTGACTAAACAAGACTTATTCACAGCCCTAATGAAGGACGGGGTGTGAAAAGAAGAAATGGATGGGGAACCTACTCTGAAGTTATGTATCCCTATTTTGGAAAAGAGTTTTGGACTGAAAAGAAGGGAGCAGGAGAGTTAATAAACAGGATCATGAACAGAGACATTCAGAAGGGAGTGGTGACGAGTCATATATTTTATTTATTTATGTATTTATTTATTTATATGTTTATATAGTGCTTGAATCGACTCCCAAAGGAGTATCTCTGCGCTTAAACGGATCCTTGAGGAGGCTGATGATTCTGGAATACTTAGTAAGTGCGGAATAGGAAGGTTTTTAACAGTTTCCTGAACTTGGAGTGTTCCGGACATAAATAGGGGGTGAAGGGAAGAATTCCCAGTATATAAAACACGATACGAGAGGGAAGACTCCTCAGAACGCAGAATGAAAAATGATAGAGGTAGATCTCCAGAACTGAGAATGAGACACAGAAGAGGTAGATCTCCTGATCGAAGGTCACAGGGTGGCAGGAATATGAGAAATTCATATTATGAAGAGAGAGTGTATGAGGAAGACTTACTTCCAAAACAGTATGAGAGTCTGTACCCTGATTTGTCCTGGGCACAAGACAGGAACAAAAACGACTAGGAAATAGGTCAAGCTCCGGTACAGAATTGGGTTCGCAAAGATCATAGACCCTATGTAGATATAGACATTTTTTGGAGGCATCGTAATATGCAACGGGCCCGAGCCTTAGTAGATACAGGAGTTGAGGCCACTTTAATATATGGAAATCCCAAGAAATTTAGAGGACAGTATTTTACAATCACAGGATTAGGCGGTAAAGAGACCTCAGCAGTACAAACTAATCTCCAATTAAGAATCGGACAAACACCAAAAAGAGAATATAGTGTACTAGTTGTGCCCCTTTCTGAATACATTATTCGAATTGACATTTTAAAAGGAATGACACTATGTTTAGATGATGGGTACTACCCCTTTGGTACAAAACGTTATATCTCAGCTAATGCTGTGAGAGTAGGTCGCTTGAAAATTCCTCCTGTAAAAGGGCCTCATGTGACTAAAGTGATTTCGATGAAACAGTACAGAATTCCAGGTGGGCATGATGAGATCTGTGCTACTATTCCAGATTTAATGGACGCCGGGGTTGTAGTTCCGATTACTTCTGCATGGAACAATCCCGTGTGGCCGATGTGCAAAACTGATAATACATGGCGCATGGCAGTTGATTACCGCAAATTGAACAAGCATACACCACATTTAACTGTTGCCGTCCCTGACACTGTTACCCTAAATGAAAGAATTCAAAAACATTCAGGGACTTGGTATGCGACTATATATATTGCCAATGCTTTTTTTCCATTCCTATAGCTCCTGAATCTCAGGAACAATTCAGTTTTTCATCATGGGGTGGCAGACAAATGATATTTCAAAGTCTACCTCAGGGCTATTTGCATAGTCCGACGATATGTCACCGGCTGGTGGCAGAGTATTTAGACGATGTACCAGTAACTTCTGGTGTGCAAATCTGTCATTATATCGATGATATATTAATATAAGGTGAGACACTGGAGCAAGTTCAAACTCAGTTAGATCAAATTGTAACTTATTTGCAAAGCAAAGGGTGGGAGATTAATCCTGATGAATTACAGGGTCCAGCACAGTGTGTGAAATTCCTAGGTATTCAGTGGCATCAGGGAAATCGAGAGGTGATCCCACAAGTAAAACAGAAAATTAAGGAATTTGCAGTACCCCGAAATAGGAAAGAAACTCAGAGCTTTATTGGCTTATTTGGGTTTTGGAGACAACACATTCCCCATCTGAGTCAGATTTTGGCCCCTCTGTACAAGGTTACTCGAAAGAAAAATGCTTTTGAGTGGGGTGAGCCACATTAGACTGCATTTGAACTGGTGAAAGAGGCTATTCAGCTTGCTTTGGATTTGTGGCCAGTGCGAGATGGTTATATTGATTTGAATGTGAGGTTCTATAAGCGAATTGGAGTTTATGGCAAAAACAAGTTAAGACAAAAGTACCTCTAGGATTTTGGACAAAGAAATTGCCCGACGCTGGTGAACGTTATACACCTTTTGAGAAACAGTTACTTGCATGTTATTGGGCTTTGGTAAACACAAAGCAAGTGACCTGGGACACAATGTAAATTTGAGACCTGAGATTCCGATCATGCAATGGGTTATGTGCTCCCCTAAAACTCATAGAACTGGACATGCACAGGACGCTAGTGTGATCAAGTGGAAGTGGTACATACAGGACAGAGCTCGAGTGGGGCCTAAGGGTACAGCGATGTTACATGAGCAGGTGGCACAGGCGCCAATAGAGGAGACTGATGTGGAGTACAACGTACCTATAATACAGGAATCTCCTGTTAAGTGGGATAAGCCATTTAGCGATCTCTACGTGGAAGATAGAAAGCATGTGTTGTTTACGGATGGTTCAGCCAGGTATGTCGGAACAAAGAGGCAATGGAAAGCAGTATCCTATAACCCTGTTACCCAGAAACTGTTAAGCACAACTGGTGAAGGAAAGAGCAGTCAGTTTGCTGAACTTTATGCTGTTTATCAGGCTTTGAAACAGGAATTACCGGGAGTTTGCCATATTTACAATGACTCCTGGTCGACCGCTAATGGATTGGCAACATGGCTTCCCAATTGACACGCTCATAATTGGCTAATTAATAGAAAGGAATTATGGGTAAAAGAACTGTGGAAAGAGGTGTGGGATATGCTTCCTCAAAGTACTGTATTTGTATTCCACGTGGATTCTCACTCTCCTGTTGATTCACTTGATAGGTGGTTTGAACTCATTGCAGACGAAAATGCTAAGATCTCTGAGGCAGAGGTGGAAGCACAGAATTCTGACTTGGTTGGATTGGCGAGGTGGGCACATCAAAAGTGTGGACACTTTGGAGAAAAGATTACTAGCAGGTGGGCAGCAGATAGAGGGATACATCTTCCACATGATATGATTAAAACAGTAATTTTACAGTGCCCCATTTGCCAGCATTCCCGACAACCGGAGGTACCACAGACAGTGAGAGGTCAGTTACAGCGAGGTAAGTCACCAGCGCAGATCTGGCAGATAGACTATATAGGTCCCCTACCAACCTGTAGAGGCTGACAATATGTAAGTACAGTTGTAGACACATATTCAGGATATTGGGTTCCATCCCCTTATAAACGTGCCACTCAGGTAAATAAAATGAAGACTTTAGATTTGATTTCTCTTTATCATGGAGTGCCTTTACAAATTAAGTCTGATAATGCCACTCACTGTAAAGGGAGGATGGTGCAAGAATATTGCGCTTGACACAATATCGATTGGATTTTTCATATTCCTTATTATCCACAGGCCACAGGTTTGATAGAGCGCATGAACGGCCTCTTAAAAGATCAATTGAAAAACCTGTCCGATGGTTCATTATGCAATTGGAGGAACCCTTTAGTTGATGCCTTACAAATTCTTAACAATCGACCTTTACATAATTCTGATACACTGATTATGCGAATGTTGTCCCTTCTGTAAATGTGCGACCCCATACGGCAGTGGCTACCATTGTTTATTGGGAAATTACTCCCGGAGCCTTGGCTCCACACCGAGTAACTCCTGAAGCTGCTGGCTTAGATTTGTATACTTTGAAACAGAATGTGTTAAAACAAAGAGATATTGTGCTCATTGAAACTGGAATTAGTGTCCAAATACCAGTAGGACACTTTGGTTTGATTGCCCCACGCTCTGGACTAGCACTGAAAGGCATCCAGGTGCTGGGCGGTGTAATCGATTCTGATTACCAAGGTGAAATCAAAATTATTCTGTTGAACAGTGGTGATCTGGATTTAATAGTCCAGCCTGGTGATCGAGTTGCCCAATTGGTTATAATGCCAGTTCTTGGAGGTGTAGTGAGGAAAGGGACTGCCCAAACCCTCCTAACTGTTCGTGGAGAAGGAGGTTTTGGCTCAACTGATAAAAATCCAGGAGCCAAAGTGTGAGTACAGTCACCTAATCAACCACCTGAACCAGCTGAAATAATCACCACTGGCAATAATAATTCGACACTGGTCATGAAACCTGGACAGGAAAAGTGGGACGATGTCCCAGCTGACAAATGTTATCTTCAAGAATGAATAATGCCTGTTTTTTACTTGTTTTCTTTAGGTCATTGTATGGATTGCCGCTGCAGTATGTGTCGTCGCTGGACTCCTTTCGGCATGGTGCATTTGGGGACAAGATGGGCTGTGGAGGATCAAAAGCGAAACGATCATCCGAGAACACAGAACGGATTCGATCCTTTTTGACAATACAAATGTTTGGGAGAATTTAGCGCGAAAAATTCTCAATAATTCCTATTTCTGCATGTCAAACATGAAAAGCGTCCCTGATATTTTATCATCATGCCTCGTTTCAGTTCCAACTCCGACGGCTGTTTTAATTGATGCTTTCAATGTTACAAATATCGACATCAGTGTTGACGTTGACACAGTGAAAAGTCGGCTGTCAGTGTATGACTATTGTGCCTCCTGCACAGTGTTACCTGATCTTGATCCACCGCTGACTTTTGCTGTTACCACTTATAACATCACAGACGGCGATGTTTGCTTTGATTTTACGTATGATCCACGATTAATTGGCAAATGTATTCAAACTAAATTAGACAATGTTTCCAGGCTTTCCCGACATGTACAGATTTTATGTTATAGTCATAAATCCTATATATGTGCCTTTCGGTTCTTAACCCTATGTCCCGTAGAACAACTGTTCTTTCAGTTAGTTACTACAAGAGTGTCCTATTACCAACAGGATGGCTATTTTCTTGTGGAAATATGTCTTGGTCCTTTATTCCTGCAAACATTTACGGTGGACCGTGTGCCTTAGCTAGACTTAGTTTGGCCATGTTTTCTCTGCTTCCCTCTAAGCATATTTGAACTGTACGTGAGGCACCTCCATTGGATGAACATTGTGAATCTAATCTGCATTTGCTCTCTAAATCAGGATACATAGGTCTTGCTGCTTCTATTGTGGGAATTCCTTGGTTCTCAATTTACAATTCCAGAGCCATTAGTAAACTGGCTTGTATCATGGTCAAATCTATCAATCACACTTCAACTGCTCTGTCAGAATTTTTATTAGATGCACAGGGTGAGCGCCGAGCTATTTTACAAAATAGGGCTGCCATTGGTTATATCTTGTTAAAACATGACCATGGGTGCTCAGATTTCGATGGTCTATGTTGTTTTAATCTTTCTGACCCTTCGAGATCTTTTCAATCCCAAATTAATGCCTTGCATAATCTGTCCTTAGAAATTCGTCAAAATTTGCATCAAGGGTGATTTAATTGGCTTTTTGGGTGGCTGCCTGATTTTGATTATCTTCGTTCTATTTTGTGGGGGTCACTCTTAGTGATTTGCTTTCTCATCACTGTATGTTGTTGCATTCATTGTGTACCAAGTCTTTTAAATATGTTTCGCCCAGGCGCCATGACTTGATCTATCAGTTATGTTTCCTATTATTCTAGTAATGATTTACGGTCTGTTTAATATTTATATACATTCGCTGGTATGGGACAATGGTCATGGGTGGAATGTAGTGACTGAGCCATTTTTATGGATAAACGGCTCGATTATGACTGTTTCCCACTACCATCTCAGTATATTTTGCTCTAATATAGTGCTGTGTAGGCCTACATAATATAAATCAGATGCAAGGTAAGTTTCCATAATGTCTTTTCTGTGTCTGACTGTATCTTGCTAAAGGCAGGGCTTACCTATTTGCTTTGGCATACTCTAATGCCGTCTTGCATACTAATTCGGGCTCTTCTCAGGAATAGTGGCCTATGATTAAGTGACTCAATTTTCTAAGCTGTTGCCATCTTCTAAGCCTTTCTGGGTAAGGAGTCATGTTTTACCTCTCACTTGTTTTCTGCACTTTGTATGCTGGTAGGAACCGGTTCTTGTCAGAGGAATGTGCCTGCTCTGCCCCGGAGTCATACCAAACGCCGAGCTAGCCGATGCTGTGGCCATGGCTTGGAGTGGTACGGAATCTGATGGGAATAGGGGGCGAGGCTTGCTAGAAGCTTCGACCAACATTTCCACTTGTACTAAAGGGGGTGTTGGGTCTCAACCACGGGTAGTTCATCTTAGTATAGACATGCAGCTGTGACGGTGGAGCAGAGAATCCTGATTCGGCTGGAGAAACGGACTCCCCTCTGGTGAAGTGGAAGCAGGATGTAAAAACTTGGTGAGGTGTTCCACTAACTCTTGTATTCTAACTGTTCTTATCTGACTGTTGTCTCTTATTTTCAGGTTCCATACATTTATTTACATATAAGTTCTGTATATGTACATACTGATTGCATTTAACAACTGCTTAGGGATTGATGTGAAGAAGGCCTATCGTGACATAGTAGTAATTTCTTTCTTTTGTCCTTCTATCATTGCGTAATAAAGAAACCCCAGAGTATGTCATTATTTGTCTGTGTTCCTTGGGATGGGAGGTCAGGGCCCTTCTGACCCACATGCTGTAGCATCGGAAGGACGGTAAGTTTCCCTTCCTGCAGGTAATTGTTGAACGAGGGACGTCCCGCTCTCATCCAGGGAAGCCCAAAATGACAAGTATTCCACCCGGAGGCATTGTTAGGAGGCGTATGCGTTGTCTATATAGTCCCACCTGGGTGGGCTTTGTTGCGTTGTTTACCAAGTTGCCCCTTGTTTGTGTTGTTGTCCCAGGTTGTTTGCATTGTTATCGCCACTGGTATTGTTGTTTGCATTGTTATTATTGTTTGCGTACTCCTCGGCAATAGCCATATATTCTAGATAATCATTAGTATTATTCCTTTCTTGGGTAAGTATTGTGAAGTGTTGTATCCTTTTGGGCCCCAAGAGGGGATAGGGTCAGTATGCCCTGGTGATTGGCAGAATTATCAGGTCATTACATCTTGGCGGATTATAGGGGTAAAGAGATGGTTATGTTTTCTAGGAAACCAAAGATTGACTCTCAATTGTCAATGGAAGTTCCCGGATGGGAATCGACTCCGTATGGAGTGCTGGCTCATGAATGGGCTAAATCTGCTGGTTTGAGTGAAAACTGGAATGTGTGTTTGTTCAAAGCCGGACCGGCTCAAGTAGTTTCTTGTTTGCAAAAAATGAGGAGAAGAGTTTCCTATATTAGGATGGAGAGGGTGGGTTTTGCTAAACGCTTACAGAATGATACATGAGAAATATGTGAAGTTACAGCATGAATGTAAAGAATTGGAAGAACAGTATGTTGAAGCAAAGATTGCCACTATGTTGTTAACATGTCAAAATAAATTATTGTTGGACAAGATAGAGACTTATCAGACCGTAGCAGAAGGGCTGCAGTGCGCATTACAAAATATAAATATAGGAACAAGCGAGGGATAGTTAGTAAGAGGAAAGTACACTTAGTCATTGCAAAAGCAGTGCTTGACTGGGATCCCTAGAAGTGGGATGGAAATATTTGGGATTCTTCAGAGTTTTCGGGTTCGGGTGAGGAAGAGGACAAGAAAACAGAGCCTATTAAGACTGAGACCGAAAACAAATCAGAGGAGCATAGAGAGGTGCATGCGTAGTCGATATATCAGAGAAAGTTGCAGGGTGTGCCTCAACATCCCCATGGAGTAGCTTTAGATAGCTTGGAGGATTTTATGCAACAAGAGATTAATGATATCTTGGACAGGTTTCGGCAGAGACCTGGCGAGAATTTGCTTACATGGATGGTCCGCATCTATGAATTGGGTGCTGCAAGCGTAATGTTAGACCAAGGAGATGCATTGAAATTTTGCACGATAAGCACAGACCCGACCATTCAAGAACATTTTAGAAATGATGGGCTTAATGACCAGATTAGCCTATTACAATTGGCTGTGGCTGGATGCAGTCATAAATACCCGACTGAATCAGATTGGCCAGTAAATGAGGAGACATGGTATACGTTGAGAGATGCGACACAGAGATTAAAGGAAGAGGTAATGAAAACCTCTATTTTCCTAGATACTGCACACAGACTAATGGCGGGACTACTGAACACTTCTGTAAGAAATAGGATCAATCGTACTGCTCCTCCTGCTTATAATCAGGTAATGATGACATTGTTAGTAAATCAAACAGGAAACACACTAGCTCAGGTGATTGAGGCAGTACGTGAGTTGGGCGAACTGGGATAATCGATGAAGACAGAAAGACCATCTAGATCTGAGGTCCGTACGGATAATAATAGGTTGACTAAACAAGACTTATTCACAGCCGTAATGAAGAACGGGGTGAGAAAAGAAGAAATAGATGGAGAACCTACTCCGAAGTTATGTATCCATATTTTGGAAAAGAGGTTTGGGCAGAAAAGAAGGGAGCAGAAGAGTTAATAAACAGGATCATGAACAGAGACATTCAGAAGGGAGTGGTGACAAGTCATATATTTTATTTATTTATGTATTTATTTATATGTTTATATAGCGCTTGAATCGACTCCCGAAGGAGTATCTCTGCGCTTAAACGGACCCTTGAGGAGGCTGCTGATTCTGGAATACTTAGTAAGTGCGGAACAGGAAGGTTTTTAACAGTTTCCTGAACTTGGAGTGTTCCGGACATATATAGGGGGAGAAGGGAAGAATTCCCAGTATACAAAACACGATACGAGAGGGAAGACTCCTCAGAACGCAGAATGAAAAATGAAAGAGGTAGATCTCCAGAACTGAGAATGAGACACAGAAGAGGTAGATCTCCTGATCGAAGGTCACAGGTTGGCAGGAATATGAGAAATTCATATTATGAACAGAGAGTGTATGAGAAAGACGTACTTCCTAAGTGGTATGAGAGTCTGTACCCTGATTTGTCCTAGGCACAAGACAGGAACAAAAACGACTAGGAAATAGGTCAAGCTCCGGTACAGAATTGGGCTCGCAAAGATCATAGACCCTAGGCTGATGCTTGATTCCGGTCTAGGAAAGACATGGCTTGGCAGTTCGGGCTGGACTGTTCCCATGAGGCACAGGGTCAAGGCTGATTTGCATATGGCCATGTCTGAACTGGGGTGGTGTGGAGTGCAAAAAAACGATGGATTTAGGCCCAGATCTCTGTACTGGGGTGAATGTATGACATTGTTCTGCATTCTGTCCATCAACTGTTGGTTTTGCATTTGTCACCCCTAATGGGATGGGTATGCTCAGACGTGAGTCCCATGCTCTCCACACCACTGGAGTCAAGCTATCCTGGCTGAAGACGGCTAATAGCCAGGAACCGGTCCTAGGATGCTTGATTCCGGTCCAGGAAAGACATGGCTTGGCAGTTCGGGCTGGACTGTTCCCATGAGGCACACGGTCAAGACTGATTTGCCTATGGCCATGTCTGAACTGGGGTGGTGTGGAGTGCAAAAAAACGAAGGATTTAGGCCCAGATCTCTGTACTGGGGTGAATGTATGACATTGTTCTGCATTCTGTCCATCATCTGTTGGTTTTGCATTTGTCACCCCGAGTGGGATGGGAATGCCCAGACGTGAGTCCCATGCTCTCCACACCACTGGAGTCAAGCTATCCTGGCTGAAGACGGCTGATAGCCAGAAACCAGTCCTAGGATGCTTGATTCCGGTCGAGGAAAGACATGCCTTGGCAGTTCGGGCTGGACTGTTCCCATGAGGCACAGGGTCAAGGCTGATTTGCATATGGCCATGTCTGAACTGGGGTGGTGTGGAGTGCAAAAAAACTATGGATTTAGGCCCAGATCTCTGTACTGGGGTGAATGTATGACATTGTTCTGCATTCTGTCCATCAACTGTTGATTTTGCATTTGTCACCCCGAGTGGGATGGGAATGCCCAGACGTGAGTCCCATGCTCTCCACACCACTGGAGTCAAGCTATCCTGGCTGAAGACGGCTGATAGCCAGAAACCGGTCCTAGGATGCTTGATTCCGATCCAGGAAAGACATGCCTTGGCAGTTCGGGCTGGACTGTTCCCATGAGGCACAGAGTCAAGGCTGATTTGCATATGGCCATGTCTGAACTGGGGTGGTGTGGAGTGCAAAAAAACGATGGATTTAGGCCCAGATCTCTGTACTGGGGTGAATGTATGACATTGCTCTGCATTCTGTCCATCAACTGTTGGTTTTGCATTTGTCACGCCAAGTGGGATGGGTATGCTCAGAAGTGAGTCCCATGCTCTCCACACCACTGGAGTCAAGCTATCCTGGCTGAAGACGGCTGATAGCCAGAAACCGGTCCTAGGATGCTTGATTCCGGTCCAGGAAAGACATGGCTTGGCAGCTCGGGCTGGACTGTTCCCATGAGGCACAGGGTGAAGGCTGATTTGCCTATGGCCATGTCTGAACTGGGGTGGTGTGGAGTGCAAAAAAACGATGGATTTAGGCCCAGATCTCTGTACTGGGGTGAATGTATGACATTGGTCTGCATTCTGTCCATCAACTGTTGGTTTTGCATTTGTCACCTCGAGTGGGATGGGAATGCCCAGACGTGAGTCCCATGCTCTCCACACCACTGGAGTCAAGCTATCCTGGCTGAAGACGTCTGATAGCAAGAAACTGGTCATAGGATGCTTGATTCCGGTCCAGGAAAGACATGGCTTGGCAGTTCGGGCGGGACTGTTCCCAAGAGGCACAGTGTCAAGGCTGATTTACATATGGCCATGTCTTAACTGGGGTGGTGTGTAGTGCAAAAAAACAATGCATTTAGGACCAGATCTCTGTACTGGGGTGAATGTATGACATTGTTCTGCATTCTGTCCATCAACTGTTAGTTTTGCATTTGTCACGCCGAGTGGGATGGGTATTCTCACACGTGAGTCCCATGCTCTCCACACCACTGGAGTCAAGCTATCCTGGGTGAAGACGGCTGATAGCCAGAAACCGGTCCTAGGATGCTTGATTCTGGTCCAGGAAAGACATGGCTTGGCAGTTAGGGCTCGACTGTTCCCATGAGGCACAGGGTCAAGGCTGATTTGCCTATAGACATGTCTGAACTGGGTGGTGGGGAGTGCAAAAAAACGATGGATTTAGGCCCAGATCTCTGCACTGGGGTGAATGTATGACATTGTTCGGCATTCTGTCCATCAACTGTTTGTTTTGCATTTGTCACCCCGAATGGGATGGGTATGCTCAGACGTGAGTCCCATGCTCTCCACACCACTGGAGTCAAGCTATCCTGGCTGAAGACGGCTGATAGCCAGAAACCGGTCCTAGAATGCTTGATTCCAGTCCAGGGAAGACATGGCTTGGCAGTGTGGGCTGGACTGTTCCCATGAGGCACAGGGTCAAGGCTGATTTGCATATGGCCATGTCTGAATTGGTTTGATGTGGTGAGCAAAAAAAATTTGTTATTGTTATTTGTAAGCTCCTCAGCAATAGCCATATATTCTAGATCATCATTAGTATTATTCCTTTCTTGAGTAATTATTGTGAAGTGTTGTATCCTTTTGGGCCCCAAGAGGGGATAGGGTCAGTATGCCCTGGTGATTGGCAGAATTATCAGGTCATTACAATCACCTAAAACTGTCACTTCTCCAGCTAATATTAATGGCTCTTCTACACTTAACAAAGCATCTTTTAAACGTCTAAAAAAGACCCTTCATCTCCTCCGAAGAAATCCTCATCTGTATCCATGGATCTCCTCCTTGAGGAAATACGGGCCTTACGACCCTTTGTTGAAGAGACCAACACAAAAATACAAGTTCTAACAGATGGTTGGGAAACAATGGAAGAAAAATTCACCAAAGTTAAACATAATGTGGACTCTCAAATTCAAATTCAAATGTTATGGTTTGATTACTAAAAACCATAACAAAATGTTAAAACCGTGTGACTCATAAATACATATACAAAAATTTTAAACGAAACAAAAAAGTACCCTGGTTAGTGCAAAAACAGTGCAGTAATCTTGCGATTAAAATGGGTTGAAATGAAAAGTTGTCAGAATATTAATTTGTCTTTTACGGTTCAAGCTCATAGGATAACATAAGTCACGAGTGTTTTTAAGAAAATCTAAAAGAAGGGACAAATAAATTTGACAGCTGGTTTTAAACCTTTTACCGCGGCAGACATTCCGCCGCGGTGCGGGCGTTCTACAGAGTGGGCGGGGCTGCGCCAGCCGTTGGTCGTACGCATCACCCAGAAGGTAGTTGGCCGATGCGAGTACTGAACAAGTTAAAGTATTGAAGACAGTGTCCAAGTAGGCCTAGCTGAAGGGGACGGTGGCCGCTAGAGTTTTTATTACAAAGAAGTGGCAAGGCTAACAGGCAGAAGATTTGCTGCCTTCTCTTTCCCCAACATTTTAGCATCTCTGATGACAAATTTGGTGAACCGAATGTACAGCTTTTTATTTTCTGGGTTCATAGCCGCTATTATGGCCTGACGACATGTGCGAGCACCTGGTTTGTTCCACTCCTCTCGCAATAAAGTCCTTCTGTGGTAGCCGCATTCCCTGCATTCAATATTGAGACTGGGGCGCCGCCATTGTGGCAAATGCTTTTAAAAGTGCCACTCTCCTAGCCTTAGGGCCCTGAACTTAACCTTCCAAAAGTGAGAGTATGTGCTTGATAGGTAGGATGACTCAACCCCCGGTTTATAATAACAGGCCAGGCATGTTTCCTTCTGGATAATTTTGCCCCGTCGGAGTGATAAGACCAGAGCCAAACACTTCGCTTATTAGCGGTATTCAATACCTGTTGTGATGGATTTGTTCCCCTATATTCCATGACTCGGGGTAGCTGTAGGGAGTGGGCCAAATGGTGCCGATATTTTGGGCTAAATGCGCTGGTTGATATTTTATTCCAAAATTTGGCCTCAAGACTGCCGTCCCAGGAAGTTGTGCAGTCTATTGCAGAACTTAATAAAAGCACCAGCCCTTGACGCCGTTGTGATCTAGCAGGCCAAGTTCTAATCTGACTTGTGCCGGAGATGAAGACCTCGGCAGGCGCCATGCTCACTTAAAGATTCTGGTGTTTGATTTATTAATAAGATGTTTGTTGAACTCATCATAATCTCGTGTCTGTATGATAAGGAATTGGTGATCTTGGCCTTCATCCCCTTGAGCAGTGGAGTTAGGCTTGGCCCTAGTAGATGTTTTGAGAGTTATTTCAACTCAACTTCGAGCGACAGTGCTTTAGCCTTGACATCATCTTTTTGTTTAGTGAAGGAACCTCTGGAGTCAAGGAAGATTCCCAAAATTTTTATAGTGTGGCACTGTATTGATGCTTTTATCATTGAAAAAACCACCTGCTTTTCCGCTGCTCCTGTTTGCTGAAATGAATTATTTTTGTTTTTGAGAGATTCAATTTGAGAGCATTGTCAAGTGTCTAGGGAAGGAGTTCGTCAAGAAGACTCTGCAGGCCTACCTTTGTGTGACTCAGTAACACAAGGTTGTCAGCGTATAACAGGTTGCTGATGCTGGTTCTGTCCAGTTGAGGCGGATAGGAGTTAATCTTGTCAAGTATGGGGGATAGGTCCGAGATTAACAGGTTAAAAAGAAGAGGCGCCATGACACAGCCATGTTTAACAACGCTCCCTGTTTGGATCTTTTTTTAAACATGGGGCCCATCGCCAAACTTTATTCTTATTCAGGTCTGTGTGTGGAGTTGGATCATGGCTTGTAAGAGGGAGGGGGTATACCCCAGCACTCTCATTTTTGCCATAGGCGGCAGCGTGGTGGCACCCGGTCAAAAGCCGCCTTGAAGTCGATGAAGCAGCAGTACAGTTGGATACGAAGAACGTCTGCCTTCTCCATCAAAACAGTTAATGTCAGTAGGTTGCTGGTTGTGCCTGTATTAGCTACGAAGCAGGTCTGGTTGAAAGGGAGAAGCCGTGTTGAGTCAGCCCAGGCTGACAGTTCTTCTAGTAAAATGATGGCAAAGCATTTGGATTCAATATCAACAAGGGCTATCATTCTATAATTTTTTGGGTAATTTCTTTTACCACTCTTGTAAATGGGATGAATGATAGCACCTTTCCAGGAATCCGGGATGTGGTCATTGAGCCTGCAATGTAAAAACAGAAGTGCAAGGAGACCTGACCACAACGTTTCGTCTGACTTGAACAAGTCCTGAGGTAGTCCATTGGGGCCAGGGGCTCCGTCTGGCCTGCCTTACCTAATTATCCGGGACATGGTGTTTCTTAAAAATCTGTGTGTCGTCAGCATCTCTGGATTGAATCGTTTCGTGACTCCTTTCTCTCAATTATTGTTGCATCCGGGGTGCCTTCAACTGTGGTAGTGGGCCCGGTGTTGCCTGTGCAGTGGCCTCCAGTGAATGGTGGCCAAGATTTGGATGTCGAATTGGGGCTGGGGTGCTCTGTCCTGCTTAAATGTTCACTGAAGTGATTGAATAGAAACTCGGTCCAGTCATCAGCACTTATGTTTACGCTGCTGTGTCTTCTGCTTCCTAATGGGCCTCTGTTCACAAGGGACCAGAATAACTTTGTGTTAGACCTTTTGCTGGCGTAGACTAACTTCAAACAGAACTGGTCAGACACTGATTGTGCACAGATGCCTCGAAAGCTTTTTGAGCTTGCTGGTAGTGATTAAATAACATTGTAGGAAAGTCGGGGTGGGTTGAGGAGATTAGATAAGAAGTTTGGGTTCAGAGTGGTTAGGGTGGAGAAAAATATTCAGAGTGAGGATAATATTGAGTGTTGTAAAGACAGAGATAAAATATCGAAATATACATATGTACAAATATATGATTAACATAGTTCGGGAGGCACAATTGACACAATTGGCACATTGAAAATGAAAAACAATGAGATACATAGGGGGGAAAAAGCCATGAATATATACATTTCAGCAATGAGCGACATATTAATAGTGACAAGTAATTAGGTACATGGGGAAAAATAAGAGTCATAATAATATGCACCGTGCGGCATTGATTTCAGCCGAAAATCGAAAAAACCCAAGGGTTATGGCAGACAGGCGAGCAACAAGAATTAAAGAAAGTAATAAACCAATAATCAGATCATCAAGGTATACAATGATATAAATATACATATTAATAAAAGATAAAATATAGAAATAATAACATGTCAGAAGTACATATTCAAATAATATCAATAGGATGAAGTACGAATTTAGACATTCATAAAAAAACAGTTTGTAAATAAGTATTAACCCATTTGTGTACAAATTTAAAATAGATAGTGCCCAATAGAGTGTCATGATTAAATATACAATGTACACATTTGTATAAGGAGATAAATTGGAGAAAGAAAATGTATTTGGTAATAGTTACATATTGCAGGTGTCCGATCATCGCGGGGTTCAGGTGGAACAGTAGTTGTCAGCGGGACAGACCAAGTGATGGTGGGGAATAGAACGGTTGATACGAATAACAGGAGAAAGGAATCATAATAAGAAACTAGATGACAGGTTCATTGGTTCAAACTGTATGAACAATGTAATGAACTCTAATAGCGAGAGCGGAAAGCCGTGTGAATGGTCATTGGTATAATGGGATGATACGTTAGAGATTGTGAGAGCAAGAGCTGTGCAAGAAATGGTCCGGTGTGAAGGAAAGGAGAAGTCTAGTCCTTGTTACACTTCCCGTAAAGTATAAAATCTGATCATGCATAGCTTGCAACGTGCACTTTAAAGAAAAGGATTAGTGATTCTTATATTCGAATTGTGACTACCTAATTAGTAGTCCTTGTGAGGAAAGGACGAATTGAAAACACAGAGTGCTGGAAAACAAACTTGAAGATAAAAGTGCCGCCAGTGACGAGTGAAAGAAGGGGCATGCTGTATGTGAGGCGTACTTACACAGTGAAATGTATTTTTTTTTAAAAAGAAATATCAGGAAAGACAATAACGTGAGATCCCTCGGACACATGAAGTGAGTTATGGGGCGATTAAAGACGGAACTTGTAAGTGGGCTTACCAATATTGATAAAATCTTATGGTCCCGGCTTTTAGCGTGGTCAGGAAATTTTAGCGGTTTGATCTGTGAAATGTAAACAAGGGGAGTGAGGAAAATGATATTTTGCCTGATCAAATATGTCCTCTACATATACCCTATGTTACATGTCATGTGCATGTCACCCATGCATATTTCCCGTAGTGGCCTGAATCACTAGGCCCCTGCAATCATGTCCTGCATTAGAAATGCCAGTCATCAAGTCTCCCAAACGTTAAGTTAGCATAAGGCCCATGTATTTGCATTTTGCATTGTACACCTCTAATAAATATCGTACTGAACCCTTTTTGTGGTTCAGATTGAACCACCAGTCCCTGAATTAATGTTTACATGACTCCTGACACACTGAAGCTGCAGTTACGTCCCTCTGACCTCGCATACTTCTAGCTCAGCCGCAAGAAGCCCAGTAAGGGTTGCCAAGACAGTATATTTTGCTTAACAGTTATCTGCCTGCCCGGTGAGGAAAAGTAAACAGAACCCGTCCGAGGGAGATAGGCCTAGCCATTCTGTCTCCATTAAAGTAAATCACAGTGCTTGCACCCATAGAAAGCTCATGCAACGAATAAATGTGCCCTCTCTGTCTTTTAGTGACGAACAACCTTTGCTTCTTTTGCTTGCTGACTCTAGATATCAGTTGTACTAGATGTGCTGGTCGCCTTGACATAAGAGATCTCTCTGCTAGGTTGTAAGTCAGCCTCCACCCAGTTACACGTCAATTGTACGTCATGTTCAAAGTTGCACAATTAGGGCACAGTTCGTGCTGGTCATGCCAACTCCTCCTCTAAGTACCCACCCACCTATGACACCTACCTATCACACACCTATGACTCATCAAGTGTACACCCACATGTTCTTATCTCATTTCTGTCTTGCGCCTGCTCCTATGTACAAGGAGTGAAAAGTATATAATATAATGTTTTGTTATTAAATGTTAGAAGACTCTTCCTGAACCTCTGTGGTGATGGAACATATTCTCCCTTTGACTCGAGTTATTGGAATAAAGCCCATTTTAACTCAGATACCACGGACTCTGCTTCTCACTTGATGCATGCTAATTGTTAATGCCTAGAAATTCAGCCAGGGTAATTATTTATTTACCACAGGAGGGCGGGGAAATGAGCACCGGAAAGACGGTCGGGGGTATCTTAGGACAGTCGATGGGCATCTAGGTAATTTGTAGCTTACCTATTAATCACGGCGTAATGCCTGGTCTCTCCAATTCTGGTTCGGGTAACTAGTCGGTCTAGAGGGATCTTCGCCGACTATATAAACAGTCTTGTCAGAAAGAGGAGTTCCGGTTTAAAGGACCGGAAGTGATAAAAATGTAAAGGCAGTCGCCATCTTAGAGTGGTGAAAGAAGATAGTGGGCACTATAATAGAGGGACAATATATATGGAATATGATGTTAAAAAAGGGGTTCAGAGATCAAAATGATGAGCCATGATAGGAATAATAGAATTAATATTGGAAATGATATTAGAGGAAAATCGAGATGGGAAAGGGAGGTTTAACTAAATCGATACTGTTTGGGGAAAACCTAAGGAGTCTTCACGGGTCAGTCACATCAGAGCCAAATGGGAAGATGCTCGCCTAACAAAGGCAGATAGTCAGAGGGGGGATCTAATGCAGATCAGAAATATGGTTACTTTTTTCGAAAGAGGAAAATAAGGGGGTTGGAAAGTCTATGCACACAGGTTGGAAAAACTGAGTTAAATGTCAAAAGCGGCAATGCATTACAGATTCAATAAACATCATTTGATTCCAGTTTTTTGGTCATATAAACATTGTATATGCACAGAGGTATATAATAGTAACGAGTGGTCAGGTCATAGATGAAGTGAAGGTTATCTGTTGGTATTTCTATCCGGGAGTACGCAGGACACTGGTCGCTATTCCAACATTCTAGCATTCCTGGAGATTATCGAGTAGAGGTATATTTGATTGCTTTTGAAGTACATGGATGGCTAGAGATATTGTGCAAAGGTTCATAGGCATTAATCGTTTCCCAGCCACACATGCATTTCTGCATCTTTGTTCAAGCCATATTCAATGGTTTTGTATTTCATGATTAAGAGGCTCTCTCTTCTGCGAAGTCTTTGTTCCCTATTGCCCCCTCATTTTGTTTGGGGTACCAGTTCCAATCCAAAAAAGTGAGGTATTTTTTATGTGGGTGTTTGTCATGGAAATGTTCCGTGTGCGGGTGTCCGGATTTGTGTTTATGTATATTGCGGTAATGTTCTTGTATCCGGATCCTGAGAGGCCTGATGGTGCTGCCAATATATGGAAGGTTGCATGGGCAGATTATAATATAAATACAGAATTTGCTATTACAGTCGATCCATTCTTTGATCTAAAAATCCTTTCCTTGTGACATGGACACTTTAGTAGTTTTGCTTACGCTCAATTTGCAGATGTCACAGTTTTTGCATGTATGAAATCCAGGCGGCCTGTCTAAAAAAGTAGAAGGTTGGTGTCTTTTGTCCACAAACTCAGATTTGCAAAGAATTCTTTTGAGGTTAGGCGCTCGCCTAAAGGTCATTTCCGGATATGTTTTAATGTGATCAGTTATAGTCTGTGTTTGCTGTAGAAGATGCCAATGTTTCTTGAGAGTTTGTCTTATTTGTTGATATCCTGTATTGTAATCTGTGATGAATCTTATAGATGTTTGACTCCTCGATTTTTCTTTTTGTATGAACATTTGTTTCCGTTCCATTTTTGCAACTGTTGTCATTGATTGTTGAAGAAAGGACTCTTTATAGCCTCTTTGGTTCAGTTGATTTATCGTTTCTTCCCATTTTTCTTTAAAGACCTCATCTTCGCTGCAGTTCCTGCGTATCCACATAAATTCCCCTTTCGGGATGTTCCTGATGTTATGTTTAGGATGATAACTATCAGCGCGTAGAATAGAATTAGCAGCTGTTTCCTTGCGATAGATTTTGCTTTGCAATGTATTGTCTTTAACATATAGAGTGACATCCAGGAAGTTTATCTCTTCCTTGGAGGGTGTATATGTTGTTTTGATCCCCCAGGGATTGGTGTCGAGTTTCTCCAGGAATCTTTGTAGCAGTTTGTTGTCTCCTTGCCAGATACATAGGATGTCGTCTACGTACCGTCGCCATAGCACTATATGTGCAGTGAATTCGGCATAGTCTTGATCCCATAGCCAGAATTTTTCCACCGGACTCATAAAAATGCATGCGTATGGTGGCGCAAATTTGGCTCCCATTGCGGTTCCACGCTTCTGTCTATATATTTTGCCGTTGAAGCAAAAAACATTGTTGTTCAAGCAGAACTCCAGCATTTCCAGGGTCATTTTGTTTACCTCCAGTTAATTTGCTGGTTGGGTCCAAAGTGCAAGTTGTACTGCTGTCAATCCATCCAGATGTTTAATAGATGTGTAAAGACTGACTATATCAATAGTTACAAGTATGAAGTCTGGTTCACACATGATGTTATGTAATTTTTGTAGAATATCTTTGGTGTCCTGGATGTGTGATGGAATTTCCATCATCAGGCTCTGTAATTTTTTATCAATGTATTCCCCCATATTGACGCATGGCGAATTTATGCCTGCTATGATGGGTCTTCCTGGTGGGGGGTATCTGCTCTTGTGTATTTTCGGGAGCAGATACATAGTTGGCATGGTCGGCTTGGCATTAAATAGAAAAGATCTTTCCGTAGGTGACAATAAGCCCAAGCTATACCATTTTTCAATTTTGATTTTGATGGTCTTAAGAATGTCTTGGGTGGGATTGTTGGTCAAAACTTCATAGCATGTTTCATCCCCCAGTTGTCGATTAGCTTCTTGTATGTAGTCATCTATATGTAGTGCTACCGGGTTACCCCCTTTGTCTGCCTCTTTGATGATCAAGTCTTTTCTATTCTTAAGTTGTGTTATAGCGTGTCTTTCTTCCGGTGTAGTGTTTCGATGGAGATATTTTGCTTTCTTCTGATATCGATTGTATTGATATTCTAAATCTCTACTGACTGCATGATGGAAAGCATCGATGTTATTACCTGTGGGGAGCTGTGGTACAAAGGTAGATTTGTTGGAGAGTTCACTGTCAATGGCGATGTTGGTTTCTATCCCCAGTTCAAATGTTGTTGTGGTTAAGGTGTCTCTATCATTGTCAGTCTCGCTAAGGTATGTTAATAAGTCAACATGTTCCAGGTCCTGAAAAGAGAGTTTGGATGTTATCGGTTGTGTAGCTTGACCCTGTGTCCCTGAATGATTGGAAAAAAATGTTTTCAATTTAAGTTTACTAGTAAACTTGAATAAGTGAATTTGAGTTTTGGTGAGGTCCCATGAAGCTGTCGGGCAAAAGGAGAGTCCTTTATTCAGTATATTGGTTTCTTCGCTTGAGATTTGGTATGTGATAGATTCTTAACCAAATTAGTTGGTATTAGGTTCTTCTTTCCTGTGCCTTCAGTCGCGATCTCGTGGTAACCCCTATTGTGGGTGTCTGTGTTCTTCCCGCTTGTGGTTAACTTACCATGGTTGAGATATTTGTGCTGCTTGACATTTTTATACCTAGTCGGTAACGTCGGACCTCTTCTAAAAAATGTACCTTGCATCTTGAGTTGTCCCCTTCAGGTGCTGTTGCTGGTGAGTCAATTTCTGAGCTAGTCAATGCCCCTGATTCTTGGGCCTCTCCCTCAGTGTTGGTGGCTTCCTGTGGTTTGGTGTCGCACCTTTTGGCAAACGTGTATACTCGTCCAAATTGGTAGTCTAACTGATCTCTCCTGAATTTACGATTTTTTCTCTTTATGAGGTCCTCCTCAAATATATCAATGATATTATTGAGGATGTCGTAATTTTTCTTCGTTAGTTCTCCCCAATTTGAATCTTCAATGTGTTTGCTTAAAGAGTCTACTTCCAATTTTGCTTTGTTATACTCCTCCTCGGAATGGTCGAACAATTGTCTTATCATATTATTTGAAAATTCCTTAAGATTCTCCTCCCATCTCCCAATGTAAGTCGGATTGGTGGTGTCTGTTGGGGGGAATATTAGGATTCTTAATCCCCTTGGTATCCTGTCTGCCTCAAGGTATTTTTTTAAAGATTCAGCTTCCCACCATTTGGTGGTTATCTCTTTTGACTGCCTTTTCCAGGCTCAAGAATGTACTTCGTGCTGATGTAGGATTTGGTTTAGATGGTACACTTCTACTTGTAATAGGTTCAGTGGAGAAGGTCTCCTCAACCCTTGTTGAACGGTGTGCCCTTCGATCCTGGCAATATGCCATTAGAGGGTTACTTAATTCGATATTTTATAGAGTTACCGCTATCCGTGTACTTATTTCTTAGCAAAGAGTAGATAACTTAGAGTTTTTTTGTAGCTCCTTGGTTTTTAGGGTTGCAACCTATTAGAACAGTTGCACAGGTTGAAGGGGTAACAAGATCACAAACCCTTACTAGCCAGTTTAATGAGCTTCCAATCTGTTTGCGCTTCCGCCCTCAGCAGGGGGACACCCCTCACCCCCTTGTTTAAGTAGAGAATAGGAAAGTTGTGCTGGGGCTTGAAGATTTAAATGTTCCTTCTTTGGAATAATTCCAATAAAATCACATTACTTTGTGCAAAGCGTATTTATTGGCACGTCAAATGAACAGCCAACACGTGTTTCCCCCCTAAACGGCCAGCAGGCCTGGGGCTTCTTCAGGGCTGTGTTATTTAGTGATAGAGTTAAAAACGTGTTTTGCAACAGTGTGGTAGGACGGAAGAAGTGAGAAAAGTCGAGGAAGAGAAAGAAGAGAGAGGGCACAGAAGAAAAAGAAAAAGAAAAAGAAAGAAAAGGAAAGAAAAGAAAAAGAAGGAATAAGAAGAGCAAAGAGAGAAAGGAGAGAAAGGAGAAGAAAGGAGAGGAGAGAAAGGAAGTGGGTGGTGGGGGGGGAAGGGTTGGGGATGGGTTGAGGAGATTAGTTAAGAAGTTTGGGTTCAGAGTGGTTAGGGTGGAGAAAAATAGTCAGAGTGAGGATAATATTGAGTGTTGTAAAGACAGAGATAAAATATCGAAATATACATATGTACAAAAATATGATTAACATAGTTCGGGAGGCACAATTGACACAATTGGCACATTGAAAATGAAAAACAATGAGATACATAGGGGGGAAAAAAGCCATGAATATATACATTTCAGCAATGAGCGACATATTAATAGTGACAAGTAATTAGGTACATGGGGAAAATAAGAGTCATAATAATATGCACCGTGCGGCATTGATTTCAGCCGAAAATCGAAAAAAACCAAGGGTTATGGCAGACAGGCGAGCGACAAGAATTAAAGAAAGTAATAAACCAATAATCAGATCATCAAGGTATACAATGATATAAATATACATAGTAAATAAAAGATAAAATATAGAAATAATAACATGTCAGAAGTGCATATTCAAATAATATCAATAGGATGAAGTACGAATTTAGACATTCATAAAAAAACAGTTTGTAAATAAGTATTAACCCATTTGTGTACAAATTTAAAATAGATAGTGCCCAATAGAGTATAATGATTAAATATACAATGTAAACATTTGTATAAGGAGATAAATTGGAGAAAGAAAATGTATTTGGTAATAGTTACATATTGCAGGTGTCCGATCATCGCGGGGTTCAGGTGGAACAGTAGTTGTCAGCGGGACAGACCAAGTGATGGTGGGGAATAGGATGGTTGATACGAATAACAGGAGAAAGGAATCATAATAAGAAACTAGATGACAGGTTCATTGGTTCAAACTGTATGAACAATGTAATGAACTCTAATAGCGAGAGCGGAAAGCCGTGTGAATGGTCATTGGTATAATGGGATGATACGTTAGAGATTGTGAGAGCAAGAGCTGTGCAAGAAATGGTCCGGTGTGAAGGAAAGGAGAAGTCTAGTCCTTGTTACACTTCCCGTAAAGTATAAAATCTGATCATGCATAGCTTGCAACGTGCACTTTAAAGAAAAGGATTAGTGATTCTTATATTCGAATTGTGACTACCTAATTAGTAGTCCTTGTGAGGAAAGGACGAATTGAAAACACAGAGTGCTGGAAAACAAACTTGAAGATAAAAGTGCCGCCAGTGATGAGTGAAAGAAGGGGCATGCTGTATGTGAAGCGTACTTACACAGTGAAATGTATTTTTTTTTAAAAAGAAATATCATGAAAGACAATAAAGTGAGATCCCTTGGACACATGAAGTGAGTTATGGGGCGATTAAAGACGGAACTTGTAAGTGGGCTTACCAATATTGATACAAACTTATGGTCCCGGCTTTTAGCGTGGTCAGGAAATTTTAGCGGTTTGATCTGTGAAATGTAAAAAGGGGGAGGGAGGGGGAATGAGCACGGGAAAGACGGTCGGGGGGTATCTTAGGACAGTCGATGGGCATCTAGGTAATTGGTAGCTTACCTATTAATCACGGAGTAATGCCTGGTCTCTCCAATTCCGGGTCGGGTAACTAGTCGGTCTAGAGGGATCTTCGCCGACTATATAAACAGTCGTGTCAGAAAGAGGAGTTCCGGTTTAAAGGACCGGAAGTGATAAAAATGTAAAGGCAGTCGCCATCTTAGAGTGGTGAAAGAAGATAGTGGGCACTATAATAGAGGGACAATATACAGGGAATATGATGTTAAAAAAGGGGCTCAGAGATCAAAATGATGAGCAATGATAAGAATAATAGAATTAATATTGGAAATGATATTAGAGGACAATTGAGATGGGAAAGGGAGGTTTAACTAAATCGGTACTGTTTGGGGGAAACCTAAGGAGTATTCACGGGTCGGTCACATCAGAGCCAAATGGGAAGATGCTCGCCTAACAAAGGCAGATAGTCAGAGTTGGGATCTAATGCAGATCAGAAATATGGTTACTTTTTTCGAAAGAGGAAAATAAGGGGGTTGGAAAGTCTATGTACACAGGTTGGAAAAACCGAGTTAAATGTCAAAAGCGACAATGCATTACAGATTCAATAAACATCATTCGATTCCAGTTTTTTGGTCATATAAACATTGTATATGCACAAAGGTGCATATACAATGTTCTTCTTTCTCTTCCCCAACTTTTCTCACTTCTTCCGTCCTACCACACTGTTGCGAAACACGTTTTTAACTCTATCACTAAATAACACAGCCCTGAAGAAGCCCCAGGCCTGCTGGCCGTTTAGGGGTGAAACACGTGTTGGCTGTTGATTTGACGTGCCAATAAATACGCTTTGCACAAAGTAATGTGATTTTATTGGAATTATTCCAAAGAAGGAACATTTAAATCTTCAAGCCCCAGCACAACTTTCCTATTCTCTACTTAAACAAGGGGGTGAGGGGTGTCCCCCTGCTGAGGGCTGAAGCGCAAACAGATTGGAAGCTCATTAAACTGTCTAGTAAGGGTTTGTGATCTTGTTACCCCTTCAACCTGTGCACCCATTAAATAACATTGTGTTTCCCTGGCTTTTTCTGGCCCGGCGTAGAGCAGCGTTTGTTTGTGATTTTAACATTTTTGTTGCAGGTGAAATGCGAAGTTGTGGTGGGTCTTGCCAGGGGAAGATTTGGATGGAAATTCGTTTAATAAACTGTTCACAAGCGCTTCCCAGCCGTTGATGATAGGCACATCTTTTTGGCATTGTAAACGTAGAAAAGCACTGAATTTCCCCGTAACAGTGGGGACAACGCTGGACGACCATTTCATTCACCTTAGGTTCTACGAATGACTGTCTAATATCGTGTGAACGAGTGCCTGATGGTGAGGCACGTTAAGAGATAATGTTATTATTAGGGTTGATGCTCACTTTCCCCCTGTGCTGCGATGTAATGGCACTCGATTAAGGTGAGAATTTCACTGTTTCCTAATGTAAAGTCCAAAAATGAACGGGTTCAGCCGTTAGTTCCTGTCCATGCCGGGGGGGTGGGGTGGGGGGGTATCTGTGGATGAGCGACCGTTTATTACTATATAGCCTATTCTGCAAATTCGCCCAATTTAGACGATCTGAGTCCTGGTGGTAATGCTTGTGTGGCGAGATGTGAGGGGACCACTGGGAGTTTGATCCCTAGGTCTTCAAACTGGTTATGAAAGAAGTTGGTATTAAAGTCTCCAGAGATTAAACATGGTATACTGCCATATGTTCTTAAGATGTAGCATAACATTTCGATCAGGCAGCCCAGTTTGAATTTTTTCTCACTGGTGCAAGGAGACATGTAAACATTTAGCAGTAGTAGCTTGCTCTCTGAAGTGAAATTTTCAACCACAATGCCAGTGACCCAGTCACAGTGTTCCAGAGCCCTGAGAGGCTCCACTGCCCAGTGAGGGTGTCTTCCCTTATTTTGCGAGCCCTGAGAGGCTCGAGTGCCAGTTCGTTGTTCTAGAGCCCAGAGAGGCTCACAGCCCAGACTTGTTCTGCGAGCCTGAGAGAGGCTCATCGTCCGCATTTGTCCACGAGCCCAGAGAGGCTCAGCAGTGCCACAGTGGTGGTTCTTGAGCCCGCGAGGCTCCACCGTTGTCCTAACATTACCTGCACCAGTTGCCCAGCACTTTGTGGGCAACTGCCACGCTTAGGCTCGTGTTCTTGGCTGCCGGCGCAGCCTGCCTGACATTGTGTACTCAGGGCATTTTCAGCCCTTGTAAGGCCAGTTGGCCTGAGGGACAGTTCTGTTGTTGTGCCTGTGATTCTGGTACATTTGTGATGTACATGCTAAATGTGAGTTCTGCACAATTGTTATTGCTGCACCTCTGAATGTGTTGATACATCATGTGTTTTGCTTCTTTCCCTTTGCTATGTGTTGATGCTTAGGTGATTGCTTTTTCCTTCCATAGGTCCTGATACTAAGGTCCTAGTTCCCTGCGTGATTTTCCTAGAGTGGTTAGGGTTACGTAGGAGGTGTTTACCCCTTACCAGGAAGTCCTGGTGTTGTGCTACATGTGCTATTTTTATACTACAGTCGTTATATGCTTTATGTACTGAGTATTATTCCTACAAAGTATTATTTCTACAAGTGCTAAGTTCTAAAAGTGCATACCCCTGACAGTGGTCCAGGTGGCCCTGTCCTGTACATAATCCCTTGTAAATTCTGCCCGTGCCTGTTGGCACAGTGTAACAATATGTGTGTTTTAACTAATGTATGTTTATTATAATACAAAGGCTATTTTTATATAACCTTGTGTGGAGTTTCCTTTGTGGTGGGTCCTGGGTGTTGTTGCTGGGGTGCGTGCGCAAATACTTAACTCACATCGCCTCCAAGTTTAGCCTTGCTGCTCACGCCACGTTACCTAGAGGGTGAGCAGGGGTTATCTTGGTGTGTGACTCCCTTCCCCTGACCTTGGGAATGGTGATCTCTGACTGACTTTGGCGACAGCCCTGGCCAGCCGGGGATCCCGTTTCCAACAGTATGGACTTATATAGCTTAACTTCTGATGTTTTTTGAGAAATTGATATACTGTACAAGGGGAGGCTTGCTCACTGACTTGGTTGGTTGATACTGAGGTGAAAACTGTTTTGCGCATACACGGCAAAGGAAGTTGGCTGGATGGAGTTGCCGAAAACGGTGAGCACTGTGCTCGAAGCCTGTGCTGTCACTGGTTTATTATTTGTAAAATAGTTGCAAATTGTTTTTTGGGCTCTTCCGTGAGCCTATTGCGGGATTTCCGAAGTCTTTTTTTTCCCGTTTTGATAGTCGATGGCCGGATTGCTGAGGTGATTTAACATTGGTAGTTGTGTCGGTGGACGCATTAGAGACTTCTGTTGCTTTGATTGATGGTAAAGAAGAAACGAGTGATAATTCATCAGACATGTGCCCGGGTTCCGGATGTTTGTCCTGTAGAGGAGCCGGTGGCGTGAAGTCGGGAAGCCTGGACTCTGGGATCCTCTGAATTTATGTTAGTACTGATAACAGAAATTGGGGCAATGAGGATAAAGAGTAGATGATGGGAGAGCAGCAACATACTGATTGAACAAACTAGTTGCACTTGAGATTGAGCTTTGATTGTACTGCTCTCCAGTCAAGGGTATGTTTATTAAGATCATAATCTTTAAACAAGCATAAAAGACAATACCGTTTAAAATATCCACATAAAAGTAAGTAAAATCATTGACAATTGCTCCAGTATTAATTAGAGAACTCTTACCCAATCTCATACATTTCATATCACCCGTATAATTGTAATTATAAAAACATGGAATAAATTATCTCCTTTAAAACCATCTCATTTCCTTACATCAAGTATATATTTGTTGGTATAAAAGCATAAAATCCTGCAAATTACTCCTGTCCTCTTAACCACATCAATGCTGATGGTATTCCCCTCCTGTGCTGAGATTTGTTGATTCCCATTGTTCATGACGAGCTGGGCTCGTCATGAGCGTGCGAGGAGGCTACCTCATGACGAGCCCAGCTCGTCATGAGCGTCGAAGGGGTTAATAGGCTCTGTACCTCCTTTATGTATTTACCCAAGGCAATTGCAACATCAATGGTGGGCATTTCAGTTAAGAGGATAGCCGCCTGCGCTCTGTTTCTTAGATCATGTTTTAAAAATATTGGGCGCAGCCATTGTTTCCGTGGTTCTAGTAAAGTTTGGCAGTCAAGCAGAATATGTATAAGGTCGCCTTTGGAACCCAGGTTACATCTGCAGTACCCTTTATTATCTAACATTGTTGATTTTAAGTTTTTGTTTATTATCCAGGGATTGATCCCAATCCGCAACCTTAATATCTCCTGCCTATATATTATTATTATAGAGGCTTTTGTAGCGCGCTCTATTACTAAAAAGTATAGTATCCTGGCGCGAGACTATAGCAACGGTTTGGTAAGATGTCGAGGTAGGGGAACCCCTTCTCATTTGACCAAGCATTCAACATGAATTCTACTGATTTTTTCTTTACTAAATAGTCCATGTCGGTCTCCCTCGAGGCTTCCTTTCCGTTCAATTTCAGCTCACTCTTTGAGAAGGCTAATTGGTGCGTGTCCTGGTTTACCTCCACCTTTAGCCCTTTGCAGATCTGTCTAATTTTTTCTCTACAAGTTTTTGCCCACTTTAGATCGCTGTTTTGGATTTCCTTCCTGCACCATTGTGCTATTTTTTGACCTTCTGTCTCTCCCAGACGTTTCCAAAGTCTGATTATCGCAGATTGTATTTGTACCTCCCAAGAGCTTGTGCCTATCTCTGTTCTTATGGCTTGGACCATAGATGATTGTGGAAGGGATAAAAGGCATTTGAGGCATTTCCCTTCTATCAGGTCCCAGACTCCCTTACCGCTCAAATAAAGGATTTCTGCTCCATATAAGACCTGTGAGGGTATCATTGCGTTAAAGACTTTCAGAAGTGGGCGGTGCGACAGATCACCGTAGTCCCGGTTAAACATTTTTAACCCGCAAATTGATGTGTGGGCCTTAGTTCTTTGTGCTTCCAAATGGGTTCGCCAATTTAGTAATTTATCGAACCATATGCCTAGGTAACGGTATTCTTTTACCGTCTCCAATTTGAGATCCCCTAAGTACCAATTGAACTTACTTATCTTTTTTCCGAAGCATAAGGTTTTTGTTTTATCTAAGTTTACAGTTAAGAATTTCCTCAAACAGTATTCCTTAAATGCATTCAACTTTCTTTGGAGGCCTATCTCTGTCTGGTCTACTATTACTAGGTCGTCTGCATAGAGTAGACAGGGCACCTTTTTTCCGTCCATTCTAGGGCTTGCACTTCTTTCTACCTCTAGATGGGCCAGTAGGTCTGATAGAAAGATGGAAAATAGCTGTGGTGCCAGCACGCAACCCTGTCTTAGGCCATTTTCAATGGGTATTTTTTGTGTCAGTGCACCCCCGGTATCCCTTATTACTTGAGCCAAGTTTCCTTGATGTAGTTCCTTTATTATAGTTAGGAGATCTTTAGGAATTTCTACCTTTATTAATGTTTCCCATAGGCAGACCCGATCAACTGAGTCAAAGGCGGCTCGGAAGTCAACGAAACAACAGCATAATTTACCGTTTTGTTCCGTTGACTTCTTTGCTATTGCCCACAGTGCAAAACCATGGTCGATTGTGGAGTGCCCCTCCCTGAATCCGCCTTGTTCTATAGGTATAATTTGGAATTCCTTAGCCCATGCGTTAAGTTTATTTAGTACAATTTTTGAAAAAACCTTCTCTCCTATATCTAGGAGGTTAATCAGTCTGTAATTTTGTGGTTCCTCCATGCTCCCTTTTTTTTATGGATTGGCCGGATTACTGTGCCTTTCCAGTTGGGTGGCATTATGCCTTCTGTTAGTATTATGTGGAACATCTGGGCAAAAAATGTTGCCCACCACTTTACTTCTGATTTTATTATTATTGCGGGAAGGTTGTCTGGTCCTGCCGCGCGAGTCAGCTTAAGTTCTCTTATTACCGAAAACTGATGGTCCAGTTCTTTGGTGGAGTTAGCTGCGTGATGTAAGCCTGGACTGTTAATCATCAGTTGAGGTGGGGAAGAGGGTTCAATAGTTGGTGGACGCTTTTGTTAGGGCATGGTTGTGGCTGACCTGTTGACAATTATTGGCTCTTCATTGGTTTGTAATTGCCTGTTTCCAGCGTCTCCAATTTTATCCTAAGATATTGGATGTGGGGAATGGCTTGAAGCTTGTGATGAATCCGTTTTTGTTGAATGTTTTACTTTTAAGGGTCCTTTTTGTGACGTTGGGAACTGGGCTGCTTGCGACTACCTGGTGGGGACGGTGAGCACTGTGCTCGAAGCCTGTGCTGTCACTGGTTTATTATTTGTAAAATAGTTGCAAATTGTTTTTTGGGCTCTTCCGTGAGCCTATTGCGGGATTTCCGAAGTCTTTTTTTTTCCCGTTTTGATAGTCGATGGCCGGATTGCTGAGGTGATTTAACATTGGTAGTTGTGTCGGTGGACGCATTAGAGACTTCTGTTGCTTTGATTGATGGTAAAGAAGAAACGAGTGATAATTCATCAGACATGTGCCCGGGTTCCGGATGTTTGTCCTGTAGAGGAGCCGGTGGCGTGAAGTCGGGAAGCCTGGACTCTGGGATCCTCTGAATTTATGTTAGTACTGATAACAGAAATTGGGGCAATGAGGATAAAGAGTAGATGATGGGAGAGCAGCAACATACTGATTGAACAAACTAGTTGCACTTGAGATTGAGCTTTGATTGTACTGCTCTCCAGTCAAGGGTATGTTTATTAAGATCATAATCTTTAAACAAGCATAAAAGACAATACCGTTTAAAATATCCACATAAAAGTAAGTAAAATCATTGACAATTGCTCCAGTATTAATTAGAGAACTCTTACCCAATCTCATACATTTCATATCACCCGTATAATTGTAATTATAAAAACATGGAATAAATTATCTCCTTTAAAACCATCTCATTTCCTTACATCAAGTATATATTTGTTGGTATAAAAGCATAAAATCCTGCAAATTACTCCTGTCCTCTTAACCACATCAATGCTGATGGTATTCCCCTCCTGTGCTGAGATTTGTTGATTCCCATTGTTCATGACGAGCTGGGCTCGTCATGAGCGTGCGAGGAGGCTACCTCATGACGAGCCCAGCTCGTCATGAGCGTCGAAGGGGTTAATAGGCTCTGTACCTCCTTTATGTATTTACCCAAGGCAATTGCAACATCAATGGTGGGCATTTCAGTTAAGAGGATAGCCGCCTGCGCTCTGTTTCTTAGATCATGTTTTAAAAATATTGGGCGCAGCCATTGTTTCCGTGGTTCTAGTAAAGTTTGGCAGTCAAGCAGAATATGTATAAGGTCGCCTTTGGAACCCAGGTTACATCTGCAGTACCCTTTATTATCTAACATTGTTGATTTTAAGTTTTTGTTTATTATCCAGGGATTGATCCCAATCCGCAACCTTAATATCTCCTGCCTATATATTATTATTATAGAGGCTTTTGTAGCGCGCTCTATTACTAAAAAGTATAGTATCCTGGCGCGAGACTATAGCAACGGTTTGGTAAGATGTCGAGGTAGGGGAACCCCTTCTCATTTGACCAAGCATTCAACATGAATTCTACTGATTTTTTCTTTACTAAATAGTCCATGTCGGTCTCCCTCGAGGCTTCCTTTCCGTTCAATTTCAGCTCACTCTTTGAGAAGGCTAATTGGTGCGTGTCCTGGTTTACCTCCACCTTTAGCCCTTTGCAGATCTGTCTAATTTTTTCTCTACAAGTTTTTGCCCACTTCAGATCGCTGTTTTGGATTTCCTTCCTGCACCATTGTGCTATTTTTTGACCTTCTGTCTCTCCCAGACGTTTCCAAAGTCTGATTATCGCAGATTGTATTTGTACCTCCCAAGAGCTTGTGCCTATCTCTGTTCTTATGGCTTGGACCATAGATGATTGTGGAAGGGATAAAAGGCTTTTGAGGCATTTCCCTTCTATCAGGTCCCAGACTCCCTTACCGCTCAAATAAAGGATTTCTGCTCCATATAAGACCTGTGAGGGTATCATTGCGTTAAAGACTTTCAGAAGTGGGCGGTGCGACAGATCACCGTAGTCCCGGTTAAACATTTTTAACCCGCAAATTGATGTGTGGGCCTTAGTTCTTTGTGCTTCCAAATGGGTTCGCCAATTTAGTAATTTATCGAACCATATACCTAGGTAACGGTATTCTTTTACCGTCTCCAATTTGAGATCCCCTAAGTACCAATTGAACTTACTTATCTTTTTTCCGAAGCATAAGGTTTTTGTTTTATCTAAGTTTACAGTTAAGAATTTCCTCAAACAGTATTCCTTAAATGCATTCAACTTTCTTTGGAGGCCTATCTCTGTCTGGTCTACTATTACTAGGTCGTCTGCATAGAGTAGACAGGGCACCTTTTTTCCGTCCATTCTAGGGCTTGCACTTCTTTCTACCTCTAGATGGGCCAGTAGGTCTGATAGAAAGATGGAAAATAGCTGTGGTGCCAGCACGCAACCCTGTCTTAGGCCATTTTCAATGGGTATTTTTTGTGTCAGTGCACCCCCGGTATCCCTTATTACTTGAGCCAAGTTTCCTTGATGTAGTTCCTTTATTATAGTTAGGAGATCTTTAGGAATTTCTACCTTTATTAATGTTTCCCATAGGCAGACCCGATCAACTGAGTCAAAGGCGGCTCGGAAGTCAACGAAACAACAGCATAATTTACCGTTTTGTTCCGTTGACTTCTTTGCTATTGCCCACAGTGCAAAACCATGGTCGATTGTGGAGTGCCCCTCCCTGAATCCGCCTTGTTCTATAGGTATAATTTGGAATTCCTTAGCCCATGCGTTAAGTTTATTTAGTACAATTTTTGAAAAAACCTTCTCTCCTATATCTAGGAGGTTAATCAGTCTGTAATTTTGTGGTTCCTCCATGCTCCCTTTTTTTTATGGATTGGCCGGATTACTGTGCCTTTCCAGTTGGGTGGCATTATGCCTTCTGTTAGTATTATGTGGAACATCTGGGCAAAAAATGTTGCCCACCACTTTACTTCTGATTTTATTATTATTGCGGGAAGGTTGTCTGGTCCTGCCGCGCGAGTCAGCTTAAGTTCTCTTATTACCTGTTCTACTTGATTCTCGTTGAACTCGGATTTGAGGTCTTCAGGTATTTCCTGCCATTTTTGGGGCTCTACCTGATTTCGAGGAGTTCGTACCCCGTACAATTCCTTTATATACTCCTCCCAGGCTGCCTCGCTGACCACACATTTCATTTCTCCGTCTCTCGGTACAGAGGCTGCCTTTACTATTTTCCAGAATTTCCTTAGGTTTTTTTCCTCAGTTGCTTCTAACAAGTTAAGCCAGCATTTTTCTTTATATGCCCTCTTTGCATCATTTACAATTTTTTTAAAATCTGCTTTCTGCTTGTTTATACTTTCCTGTCTCTCAAGGGTGAAATGCTTTTTTTGTCTTCTTTGTGCTGCTCGTATTTCCCTTTTTTTAGATTGACACTCAGCCGAGAACCATTTCACTCGGCTGACCGAGGGTTTTGGGTTGTTCTTATTAACCTTTTTTAATTCTATTTTTAGGTACTGGACTACTTGGTCTATCTTCTCTGTATACCAATCCAGGTTTTTACCTTCCAAATTTCCTAGTTTCACCTTTGCTTGCATAGCCTTCAGTTTTTCCTGGTATTCCTCAGTAAGTCGTGTAGTTACCCGTTTGGGGTACTCGACATCCTGTGGAATCACTTTGTCTCTTGGCATCTTACTTCCCCCAGATATCCTTAGGAGCAAGGCATTATGGTCACTGAATTCTTTTTGTTCTATTTTGAAGTCCCATACTAGATGGAAGTTCCAGGCTGGCATAAACATATAGTCAATTGGGCACTTCTGTAGGCCTATTTTAAATGTCTTCCCTGCTGGGCAGTCTGACTTCATTCTACCGTTCAGACATTGGAGACCCCTACCTCCTAGGAAGTGTATTAATTCTGATTCCTGTTTCGTGGGTTCACCTGGTGGGAAACTAGCGTGGTTTATTCCATACTCTTCCAACAATTCTGTATTCCAACGGTCTACTTTTTTCGGATTTAGTTTATGATTAAAATCTCCCATAATTATCAATGTTTCTGAAGCATGTTTTTCTAAAATAAGATCCATGTCCTCTATAAAATGACCCATCTCCCTCTCATACTCTACTGTGTTTTCCCACTGCATATATACATTCATCACAGTCAACATTTTGTATTTCATTTCCGAGGTCAACAATTGCGATTCTCCTATTAACATGACCAGAGAATCTGGATTTCATTAAAGACACGGAGGCTAACATTATGCATTAATCCTTTTAATGCAGCTCACACAGCCGCCTACATCACAAAGGTTTAGAATAATAACAAGGTGACATCACAGTATCTATAAGAGGCGTGTGCCAGGAGAGATCAGCCTCTTTTAAATGCCTTGAACGACAGAAGGAACGAAGAATGTATCTCGGAACTTGAAGGAGGTAATGAAGAAACTTGGAAGATCCCTGGAGAGACCTGGAGAATCCCTGGAGATTCATCAATTAGAATTGTCTGAAAGAAAATAGAGGGAGTCAAAAAGGACACAAGGTAACCTTCAGAAGCAGTAACAAGGAAAGCATGAGGTTAGAAGGCATGAATCAATAAAGACAAAATAAAACAAGTCAATTCTCCATATCCCTCAAGGGAGGGACGGGAGGGATAATGTTAGCCTCCGTGTCTTTAATGAAATCCAGATTCTCTGGTCATGTTAATAGGAGAATCGCAATTTCATTACAAGACAGGAGGCTACATTATGCATGTTGGTAGCCCTGAAGAACAGCATCTGAGATGTGTTCTATGGGTTTGCAGTAATGGTGTGCAAAGGTAGAAGCATTAGACCAGTCAGCACAGTTTAGAATTACATTCAACTTACCACCAGACCAAAAGGACTTGCTGGACATAGCGCTCCTTAGGGAGTGAGCTTGGAATTTAGAAAGGTCAATACCAGCAAGGCTCATGGCCAACTTAACCCATCTAGCAATGGAGCAAGATGAAATGGGTTTAAAAGGTTTGACGTAGGAGATAAGAAGCTGATTCGCATCAGGTGGACGAAGGTCCTTCATTCTAGAGTCATATTCTTTCATGCAGTTAACAACACAAAGTTTTTTGCAGAAATCAAAACGAGGGTAGGAAATGAAATCAGACATAGTCTTGGTTCTCCTATGAATCTCGAATTTAACACCAAACATGTCATAACATCTATAAGAAATATCCAAGGCTTTGACAACGGAAACCCTGCGACAAGAAATCAGGCACAAGAGAGTGGCAAGTTTAATAGAAAGACATTTCCTATTAAGAAAAGAGTTATCAGGCCAGGAGGAAAAAAGGTCAAGCAAAAGTTTGACATCCCAAACAGATTGATATTTAGGTCTAGGAGGTCTCTTAAGTCTGATACTTTTAAGAACTCTACAAATAATAACATTTTTACCTACCGTCTTATGATTGACAAGAGAGTGTCCAGCTGAAATTGCAGATCTAAAACAGTTAATAGATCTATAGGAGAGACCACTGTCGAAGAGTTCCACCAGAAAATTGACTATACTGGGGATAGGAGCTTCCACGGGATCCAAGTCCCTTTCCAAGCACCAACTAGACCATTTCTTCCAGATGTTATTATATCTGTAGTGTGTTCCAGGTGCCCAAGATTCTCCAAGGAGGGTGAGAGCCGAAGACGAAAGTCCAGACAATTGGTTAGATTGCCTGACACTTTCCAGGCAAGAAGGTTCAGGTTCCCTGAGAGAACCAGGTGGTGATCTTCTCCGCTTGCGTTTAGGAGGAGTCCCTGAGTAGCCGGAATCAGGAAGGGAACGTCGCAAGAAAGTTCCAGGGCAGTGGGGAACCATGCTTGAGACGGCCAGAAGGGGGTTATCAGGACCAAGGAGCATTGTTCCTGTCTCACCTTCTGCAGAACCCTTTGGATCATCGCAAAGGGGGGAAAGGCGTAAGGGCAGAGGGGAGCCCAGGGCTGGAGGAAGGCGTTCACAGCCAGAGCACCCGGGTCTGGCATCCAGCTGAAGTATTGGGGGAGTTGAAAGGTCAACCGGCTTGCGAAGAGGTCCACGTCGAAGGGACCCCAGAAGTGGAAAAGGGAGTTGAAAACAGAGGTATCGAGTTTCCAATCGCTGAAGTCTAGAAGGAACCTCGAGTTCCAGTCTGCTGAAAATTGGATTTCCCTGGGAGATATTCTGCCCTCAGGGAGATTTTGTGTTCTAGGCAGAACATCCAAAGTTTCTTGGCCAGGTCTGATAGGTCGGCAGACCTCGTGCCACCGAGACGATTGATATAAGAGACTGCAGAGATGTTGTCCATTTTCAGGAGAACGGATCTGCCCTGGAGAGAGTGTCTGAAACTCATCAGAGCGTAGAGTCCAGCTGTCAGCTCTAAGAAATTTATATGGTGAGAAGATTCTGAGGGGGTCCAGACACCACCGGTGTCCTGGTCGAGGAGGCGTGCTCCCCAGCCGTGAAGGCTGGCGTCTGACTCTAGAACGAAATCCGGAGTTGAACCGAAGATAGCCCTTCCGTTCCACGCATCCAAATTGTCCAGCCACCAAGAAAGTTCTAGTCTGGCTTGTTCGTCCAGGGAGACATGGTCTCCGTACCAGAGGCCGGATCTGAGAGCATTGGCTTTCACTCTCTGAAGGGCACGGTAGTTCAGCGGGCCTGGGAAGATAGCTTGGATCGAGGAAGAGAGGAGACCAAGAAGTCTGGCCAGTTCTCGGAGGGAGAGAGATTGTTGTCTCAGGACGAATCTGATTTCCTTGCGGATTTTGGCAATCTTCTTTTTTGGGAGTAGGAGGAGACAGCTGGAGGTGTCCACAGTGAAGCCTAGGAACTCCAGAGAAGTGGAGGGTGAAAGAATGGACTTTTCCCTGTTTATAATGAATCCGAGGTCCTCTATGAGATTCATGGAGGCCTGGAGATCTTTTAGTAACTGCGAATGGGATTGGGACATGATGAGGATGTCGTCTAAGTAAATAATGAGACGGATACCTCTGGTTCTTAGGGTGGAGACGATCGTTCTCATGACCTTGGTGAAACACCAAGGTGCGGATGAAAGGCCGAAAGGAAGGGCCTGAAACTGAAAAAGGCGATTGTCCCAGATGAATTGGAGAAAGGGTTGATGTTCTGCAGCCATGGGTATGGTGAAATAGGCATCCTTTAAGTCCAATTTGACTAACCAGTCTCCTTGAAGGAGGAGATCCCTGAGAAGATGGATGCCCTCCATCTTGAAGTGTCGATAGACGAGGTATTTGTTTACCTCCCGAAGGTTTATTACTGGGCGCCAACCCTTGTCCTTCTTCTCGACAAGGAAGAGGGTGCTTACGAAGTTTTTCTGAGACCAAGGTACCTCTATTATGGCACCCTTCTTTAACATAGAAGAGACCTCTTCTTTGACGATTTGCAGGTGTTCTGGAGGAAGAACCAGAGGGTTCGGAGTGACGTATTGATATGGGATCTCTAGGAATTCTATTTTGAACCCTTGAACTGTTTCTAGAACCCAGGGGTCTTGCGTTAGGGATTTCCAAACGTGAAGGAAATGTTTGAGCCTGCCCCCGACCTTGGGAGGGGAAGAAGGAAGAGGAGCACTTACCTTGGGTAGCGTTGTTGGAGGCACCACGGGGGGGGAAGCCTCTTCCTCGGGTACCTCTTCCTCTAGGCGGGTAGTATTGCCTATTGTTGGAGGGGTAGAAGCCTCTGCCGCTCGAACCCCTTCCTCTTCCAGATGGGAAGGGCCGAAAATGTCCACGGCCGGAAGAGCGGCCCCTTCTTCCGGCCCGGCCAAAAAGGTTTGTAGGGAAAACCCTTTTCATATTAGATTGTGCTCTGTCCAGAGCGGTAAAGGTCGCGACATATTTACCCAGCGTTTTAATCATATCCTCTCCAAAGAGGAGGCCATTAGGCTTAGAGGAAGGCTCCTTCTCTGCGAGATCGCCGAGTTTGGGGTTTATTCTATTGAGGATGGTCCTCCTTCTTTCGATGTTAAGTGAGGAATTCGCGTTACCCAGAAGTACAATTGCCCTTTGGCTCCATCCCCTGATTAGGCTAGTATCCAGGGGAGTGTTGGAGATGTGGGATTCTTCAGCTAGGCCCGAGAATTTTAGTAAGGGGGCCTAAAAGGTCGAGGAGGCGATCCTGGCAGGCTTTAAGAGCTCTTTCAAGGCCCCTCCTGGGGTCCTTCCCTAATTTGAATAGGAACTTTATGAGGTCAGGGTCTAGGTTGGGGGTTTGGCATACCTTGTCCTCAATGTAAGGCCTGGGGCATTCAGACCTCATAGTGTTGCGAGAGTGTAGCTCGAGAGAGTTTCTGAGCCATTTAGTTACGAACTTTGCAACATGGTCGTGTGGGTACCATCTAGAGATGTTGGGGTGAGATATGTTGGTTGGGGAGAACATTTCTCCACCTAGGGGGTCAAGGACCGCGTCCTTTGAAGAGGGTGAGGAATCTGCCTCTGAAAATGTGTTGAGATCCAAGTCGCCCAAGTCTCCCTCATCGAGGTCGAGCACGAACTCATCGTCTGGTTCGTTGAAGAACTCGTCTTCATCAGAACTAGGATCCACACGAGCACTGTCAGTATATGTGCCGCTTAGGACACCTGTCAACGTTGTGCCGCTAGGGACACCCAACCCAAGTGTGCCGCGAGGGGCAACCTTGCCTTTTGAGGCGCTAGGGCCTCCCAAACCTTGTGAGGTGCTTGGACCTCCCATGATGTGCGAGGTGTCACGACCTCCATCAGTGCTAGGGCAGTGTCTGGATTTCTTTTGGGGCTTAGAGTAATTAGAATCACATGGAGGGTCAGGCAAAAGTGATCTTTTATTGGATATGACCTCCCTGAATGTATCCAGCATACAGGTCCTCATCTCCCTCTGTAGGAAGGTTTTAAAGGCGTCGCTATTGTGGTTAGGGGAGCTAGCCACTGCATCGTCTGATTCTAGGTCAGACATAGTAGGTAAGTAAGTTAAATTAGTATTAAACCTATAGGCAGATATGTTTTAAATATATTGGTATGAGGCTTAGTTAGGCTAAAGGGAGCGTTTGCATATGAGCTATAGGCAGGTTGAGGTAGGGTAGGTACACAATGCCTTCAAAATACTTATTCCTTCCCCTTTTTTTTTTTTTTTTTTACCTAGAACCTTATAATCTGAAAGCCAGTGTGGAATTGAGCCTATTTATCGTTTTTCTAAAACGGAGGAGCTCAAGGACTCTCAGCGAAATATCCCAGGGAGATCGTAGCGCAACCGGCAAGGTAACTGACGCGCTCGAGCAGCTGAAGGGAGAGGGAGAGGAAAGCACCCTAGGAGGCATACCGCGTTGCGTCGCCGTTGCCAGGGTGCATTCCTCTGCACCGCGTCGGAGGATCGGAGCGGCTCTGGAGCGGCTCGCGCTGGGAAGGGGGGTCTATAAGAGAGAAGGGGAATCCTTTAAAACAATACATATTGCGGGCAGAGTCGTGACGGGGTAAAGGAGTAGAGAACGGAGAGGCGCTGAGGCCGTCGAGAACGAGGCGCTAAGGCCGAGGTCGCGATTGAGTAACATCCCACGCACTCGCCGTGGAGTCAGAGGGTGAGGAGAGGGGAGGGGGGAAGAAAGCGACAACCATACATTGGAAGTCAGGGAACGAGAAGGGGTGAAAGGACAGGATGGGAGCTGTCTTGAAGGTAGTACATGGGGAAAACTTTAGTCATGAAAAGTCATAAGGCAGTAGTATCAGGTAACAGTGAACGAATTCAATAATTCAATAATCATACAATATATGAACAAATTCGATAATTCAATAATCATACAAAATAAAGGAGAGAGTAGAGAGGCTACTTATCTGTTGTGAGCCGCATTTAAAAGAGGCTGATCTCTCCTGGCACACGCCTCTTATAGATACTGTGATGTCACCTTGTTATTATTCTAAACCTTTGTGATGTAGGCGGCTGTGTGAGCTGCATTAAAAGGATTAATGCATAATGTAGCCTCCTGTCTTGTAATGAAATTCAAGTCTACAAGCTAGAATCCATTTACATTTCATTTTTAGAGGAGTCGCTTTTCGCAATACTTTTGTTGACACTAATATCATTAAACCCCCTGACGGGCGACCAAATCTTTTTCTCGTGGCTGGGCGATTCAATTGTAGATAACCCTCGATGATTGGGGTTTCATCGCATGTCCAAGTCTCTTGTAGGCAGGTAATTTCCACTTTATTTATTACTTCTTTTATGTATTCCCGCTTTAGTTCGCTGCCTAAACCATTTATATTCCATGTTAAGAGACTTAGACATTGCGACACCCCCCCATCCTATTCTACCTCACTTAAGCCTCCTTCTTCTGCCCCTTCCTCCGTATAGTGCTTGCTTAAATCTCCCACATAGCTACTACTTAGAGACCAGTTGTCCCATGTGGCCTCATTTCCTGTATTGCTTATCACTATATTCATGCAGCTCCGGTTTTCCAGGTTATCTCTGCATAACTTTACTTGTCTCTTCCCCAGACCTGCGTGGTATTTTAGAAAGGTATTGCCCAGGAGGCTTTTCACTTCCCTCTCTGGTATTACCCTTATACCCATTTGGTTTATCTCGCTGGTGGCTTTTAAGATTGCCGTTTTTACCAGGTCTGAATGCAGTGACACTTTAGTTATTTCTTTCCCGTTTCTATTTTCTTCGAAGCCAACTTGTCTTAGATCCCTTGTACTAATCCCCCTCAGGCTGCTGCATTTGGAAAAAGCGGTCAGGATCTGTGCCCTATTTAGGGGGTTTGTATTTCTAACCAACTCTCCCCTTTTCACAGTTTGTATTTGTTCCAGGTATACCCACTTGTCATTATCCACCTCTAATATTTCCTTGGGGGTTTCATATTTTAGCTGTCTACTCTTTATTCTCCCTTGTGGTGGCCCCAGACTTTCTACTTCTATTAGGTCTCTGGAATGTGGGGTGACTACTCTTTGACCATTTTTGGGCTGTCCTGGAGCTATTCTTACTTTCTGCTTTTTAATGTTACTTCTCCCATTTTTCCTAAGTACTAACGGGGTCATTGGTATTTTGGGCACCGATTGCGTGGGTTCAGTCAGTACATAGATTGGGGCAAATGCATTTAAATTTGACTGAGGTCCCCCCTCTGGATTCTTCTTTTGTCTCTTTGTCGAATGGTACAGGGCCCGCTTCTTACCATTCCTATTTCTAGTGGTAGCTGCTGCATACACCCCTCGCCTTTTTATCAGCATTGGGTGTCTAGAAATATATACATTGTTGGATGTCTCTGTCGCTTCATTTTCTCTACTTTGTTCTATTGGTTGGGGTATGAATGCTGGATTTGCCACAGCTACCTCTGCGGGGTCACTCTCTATATTTTCTTCTATAGACTGAGGAGTGGCTATCGTAATTGGCATTTGGCCCCTAATCCCCACCAGTTCCTCGCCAATCTTTTTTAGGGACAGTTTCTGTGCTTTCAACACTCCATTATTTGATAATGTTACTTCTAAAATTCCTTGGAGTGTCTTCTGTAACATCAAAATTAGTTCCAACAGGGAGGATGTGGGAGTTGCAGAAAGAATCGAATCCTGTGGGTTGTTTATTTCTGGGTTTGTTTGATTTTCTATTCTTACAACATCCTGCTCTGAATAATTTTTTTGTGTATTCGCTTTCTGCCTTTGTTGGTCTCTTGCATCTCCCCAGACCAGGCTCGGGCTCCGAGTTTCATTTCCCTTCTGCCTTTCATTTTCTGTGGATTGCAGTGAGAACATTCTTGGAGACGAAGAGAGCCGAGGCGCTGCTATTTGTAGATTTTGACTTAGAAGGGTAAGGTTTATTAATATTGGGTCCTCCCCTCCTTCCTCTATATCTATAGATTGTTCATCGGGAGGTTCTCTCACTTCTTTCCTTTTTTGGTTCACGTTTCCTGCCCCCGCCTCTTCGCTGTCTTTTGCGCCGTTTTGTTCCTGGTCTTCTACTTGTTCCAAATTTATTTGCTCTATAGATTTGTAGTGTTTCCCTACAAAGTCTTTTATGGAACTGGAGGCTGCCAAATTTTCTTTCCGTTTGGTGGTTGTGTTAGTACAGTCCCTTTTGGCTTCCGGGACATTTTTGGCTGCCCTTTTAACTTTTCTTTTCTTACATCTCCCCTTGCTGTTGTCCAATGCAGAGGTCTGGCTTTCCTGGGACTCTTCCAGTGAAATTGAAACCTCCACTACTTTACTCTTCCCTAGGCTATCATCTTTGCGCACTTTTTGCCCTTTTTTCGGGGCCATCTCATGGGATTATAATGTCTTTAACTGCAATGCTGCTGTTAATGTTTTCACAATTCTGTTCCGGGGTGGCTCAAAAAAATATACACAATTCTTTCACTTACCTCTGTTGTGCCTTATTTCTGCCAGCCTGCCTTGTCGCTCTTGTTTTCCTCTTCCGGGATAATTCTCCTGTTGCACCTTCTCTCCTGGGCTCTTTGCACCTCAGGTGCCTTAGGTATCTGACTGGGTGCAATCGCGCTATCTGGGGTCCAACTTCTAGCGTTCTTCTGGGCCCGGGCTATGCCCCCCCCTCCAGCGCTGCTACACCACTGACCGGCGTGCCTCTGTTTATAGTCCTGACAGTGAACATGCAGCGCCCTCGCTGCTTACTTTTCACTGGGCTAATGGCTAATGGCTACAGCGTGGGGGAAGGCTGAAAGGTAAATGCGGGGGTCTTTTGGATACACAGCGCCCAGCGCACAGCGTACAGCGCACAGCGCACGGCGTCCGAGTGTCTGGTGATATTTCCTCCCCTTTCTCTCGCGTGCTTCCTCACCGTGTTGGAGGCTCCCGGCAACCGGCGGCCGGTTTCCGTGAGTTCGCGTTTGGCTGTCTCCTGCTGCTCCTGCTCGATTACTCAGGCTGCGTCTCCTGGTTGCGTCCTGTGAAGGCGAGGCTGGGCGTGGCTAGGCACAACAGAGATCAGTCGTGGACATGCGAGAGAAGGGCAGTGTGATGAGCTTTGATTATCAGCAAACTGAGCGTATCCATTTTTTGATAAATTCCTACAGTGTACACAGCAAGAGTGTTTAATGGATCCACCTGTTGATCCATTTTGTCTGAGTGGTAGTTCAAAGCTGATACTGTAGGTTGAAGGGTTTGGAGGAGTTGTGACCAGAGCTCCTTTAGGTAGTGAGATCTAGGGCTGATGGTCGATCTGTTGGATTCTTTAGTAAAAAAGGATAAGTCACGGTGGGTATTGGGCATGGTGTTGTGGCCCCAGCCTGTGTTGATCTTTCGATGACAACTATTGGCAGTTGGTGATGAAATGGTCGGAGATGATGTTGTGGGGTTGCTTAGATGTTCGTTTGCCTGGGTTGCAACATGTGGTGGGCGGGTGGCGATTGGTCCGCTACTGCATCGTCAGAAACCCTCTTCTTGATGCCTTTTTTTGAAGGAGTAGATGGGCTTTCCTGGTTTTCCCAGATCTCATCACTGGGGGACGTAGGGGTATGGGGTAAGGGTTGGCCCTCACACGCAGATTCCTTGTGACATTATAAGATGCAGCAAGAGAGTCCACATTATGGAAGTTACGCAATTTATGGAGAACACATTGTTTTGTTTGTTGTAGCTCCAGTAGTGTTCTGGAAAATCTTTGTTTATGTCACCTCTTATTGTATACCACATGTCTGGTTGTGTATGTCTACCAAATGTTATCTGTACCAGCTTATATGTCTGAGCCTCACGTTACATTTTTACTGAATACATTTTGTATGTCTTACTAGACTTTTTGTATATGGCCCATATTTTGCATTGCATGTTTTTATCCCTGTTCTGTTGTGTGTGCATTGTCGTTATATATATATTATGATTTTTTGATGTATTATTTATTTGTTAGTGAAATATGTTTGTACCATGATAATTATCTGTACATTCTTGAAGCATTGTGTGGATAAAATAGCCTGAGACTTAAGTGTCGAGAGCATGTCAATGGGGGGGGCGTTCCTGGTGAGCCCCCACCTCTTTCTGTGCTCAGGGGTAGCCTGGCTCCCCCGCTCCTTGAAAGGTGCTTTACAACAGCTGCGGGCGTAGTGCAAGTAACAGCAGGAGTAAACTCGGAAGAGAGTCGGTGCTTCTGTGGGTCAGATGGACACACGGCCGCAGATATTTACGGGAGAAGGGGGGGGGGGCTCTGTGCTTAGCCCTGATGGAAGGGTCACAACTCACATGCAGGATAATAGCAGCAATGTATATTTGTCCAGTGTTTTTTTAAATGAGTGTAACCTCGGCTCAAGGGCTTTGGAGCGCTTTACATGAGCCCCGATCCTTGTACACAAGGTCAGGTCGATTCTAGGCTCGAAGAGATCACTTGATTTGCCCAGAATCACAGGATGTTGAGTCGACGCCGGGACTCGATCCTTCATCCCCAGTTCCAAAGTCACAGCTCTGGGCGTGAGACCACAATGGCTTGGTGCGGGGGCGTGATGCGGGCCGGCTGACCCCGCCCCCTCCCTTCACAGGGCCCCTATTCTACCTACGAACATGTGTGACGCGAGCGTCTCTCATTCGGGGCATCATTTGTGACGCTTTTACGCAGCGTTTCGAGGAGCAAAGATCTGCAGTAACGAGCACCAAGGGCTGCTAAAAAACATATGTATTATTAGAAGGCAAGTGACGCAGGTGTGGAGGGAGCCCAGCAGGGGGTCAAGCTCCCCCCCCCCCCCCACAAGATGATTGGTTAAGACCTGTGCTTGAAAGACCGACGCAACATTTACATAAAGGCTCTCTTTCCGCCCCCTCCCCCCCCCTGTGTTGGAAGTGCGTGTCTCAAGTGGCCTCTCTCACCCCAACATCTGCCTCCTTCCCGTGCCTCGGTGTCCCCAGTTTCCATCCCTCGGTGTCCCCCATTTCTAGAGATGGACGAGCCACTGAAAGCTTAGCCAGACTCAAGCCCGGCTCGGCTCGAGGTCCTGTTGGCACCTCGAGCCCATGAGGAGCCGAGCTTTCATGGGGCTCCTGCCTGCCCGCCTCCTTTACCCTGGATGAGGCCTTAGTGGGTTTGAGTCTCGGCTCAGCTCACCATCCTGTGATTCTGGGCACATCGCTGCATCTCCCCGTCCCTATAAACAAGGAAGGTGACCTTGAACTAATGCTGGTGCAGAGCGCCCCAAGACCTTCAGGCTGTCTTTGCTCTTAATAAAGGCAGAAGGAAAGTCTCCTCCGCCTCAGGTAACAGGCATGACCTTCTCTTGATTTAATGAAGGCCGCGGGCTGTAATATTCGCAGTGGGAGGGTTGGTGTAATAGGGCTGGTGTAATAGGGCTGTAGGGGGTAAAGTTCACATTGAGGGGGTGGGGGGGTCAGGCAGGTCCTGTTACACTTTACAACAATATGTCAAGCCGAGGTCCAGGGGCGCCGTCTTCACACATCTGGAGTAGAGGAGGCCGCACTCACGACAGAGCAGCTTTAAGATAGAATGAATAAAATACCCCCTGCGGCGGCACCTCTCCTCACCTCCAGAGATAAAGGAAGAGAGACGGAAGGAACTGCAGGGGCCGCTGGGTAATGAGGAATGCGCTTTATTAACAAGACTTTTACCAGGTGAGAGTAAAGTATCATCTACTTCACATAATGTCTTCACATCTCATATTAAATGACGACATACAGACTGCTTTAACCAGCGTCAGTGACGTCTCATGTCACCCCGCACCTCTCTCTCCCCCCTCCCCCTGCCGGCCGTCTCTTCACCCCCGCACTGTCACCGGCAGGACCCGCAGCGCCCCCGCATTCCCCCCTCCCTGGTCGAGTCCTGGATTGAAGAGGGGCCGCAGGGTGGGGGGGAAGGTGGCCCCCGAGTAGGTGAAGAGCAGAGACCCGTCATCCGCATTGTAGAAGGAGATCCGGCCCGCCTCATAGTCCAGGAAGAGACCCACAGCCCTGGGGGGCACCTGGGGGGTCAGGAGGGTGGGGGGGGAAGTGTTAGCTTGGTATTTACCATCTCTGAGCCACACTGTCCAGTATCCAAACTCAGGCGCTAGTGTGATATTCCCCTTCCTGCTCGCAGCCTCGTCACTCACCCCCAGGCTCCAGCGCGTCTTGTCCCCCACCTCCACCTCCCAGTAATGCCTCCCGGAGCTCAGCCGCTCCCTCCCCAGGACTATGATGTATTTAGTGAACCTCTGGGGCGTGTCCGGCAGATCCTGTGCTCTGTCTCCCAGCCTCACGCTCCTTCCGTCATCGGACAGGACGAGCCAGGGACTCGCAGTGTCCGGGTCCAGGGTCACCGCAGCTGCAAGAGAGAGAGAAGCAGAGGTCAGAGGTCAGCTCATGGCATGGCTCCTAGTGTACCCTGGGGGCAGTGGGGGCACCCCCGGCTCTCGGGTCTTTTAAACAGACCGACCGGTAAGTATCACCTCCTGCTGGGCTCCCACAGGGGTCAATCTCTTTATGTGACCCTAATGTGTCAATTCCCCAGATGTCTCTGCTCCGAGACATTTGTGTGTTCATAACTGGCCTCTGAGGCACGTATACCACCAGAAGGTGTCACACGCCTTTGTACTGTACAATAAAGAGTTGTTGACAATACCAGAGTGTGTTTTGTACAATTCCAACTCATAATTTTCAACAGAGATGAATCTCATATTGTAAAAGTTAAGGACCAGAATTCACAGATTGTGTGGAGTCTGTGTACAGATGAACAGTGTCTGCTTCAAACCAACCTCCTAATATTGTGCTATGTAATGTGTTATATGTGTGCAGTGTTGGCTTCCATTACATGTTTGTCACCAGGAACGCTCGCCCCCCCCCACACAACCCCCTTCACCATTAGACAAAACGCCCAGCTGCCTCCACACGGTCCATGAGCTCTGAAGGATGAGAGGCGGAGTCCACACACCCTGAAGGATGAGAGACAGAGTCCACACACCCTGAAGGATGAGAGGCAGAGTCCACACACTCTGAAGGATGAGAGGCAGAGTCCACACACCCTGAAGGATGAGAGGCAGAGTCCACACACTCTGAAGGATGAGAAGCAGAGTCAACACACCCTGAAGGATGAGAGGCAGAGTCCACACACCCTGAAGGATGAGAGGCAGAGTCCACACACCCTGAAGGATGAGAGGCAGAGTCCACACACCCTGAAGGATGAGAGACAGAGTCCACACACCCTGAGGGATGAGAGGCAGAGTCCACACACCCTGAAGGATGAGAGGCAGAGTCCACACACTCTGAAGGATGAGAGGCAGAGTCCACACACCCTGAAGGATGAGCAGCAGAGTCCACACACTCTGAAGGATGAGAGGCAGAGTCAACACACCCTGAAGGATGAGAGGCAGAGTCCACACACCCTGAAGGATGAGAGGGAGAGTCCACACACTCTAAAGGATGAGAGGCAGAGTCCACACACCCTGAAGGATGAGAGGCAAAGTCCACACACCCTGAAGGATGAGAGGCAGAGTCCACACACCCTGAAGGATAAGCAGCAGTGTCAACGCACCCTGAAGGATGAGAGGCAGAGTCCACACACTCTGAAGGATGAGAGGCAGAGTCCACACACCCTGAAGGATGAGAGGCAGAGTCCACACACCCTGAAGGATGAGAGGCGGAGACCACACACCCTGAAGGATGAGAGGCGGAGACCACACACCCTGAAGGATGAGCAGCAGAGTCCACCCACCCTGAAGGATGAGAGGCAGAGTCCCCACACTCTGAAGGAAGAGAGGCAGAGTCCACACACCCTGAAGGATGAGAGGCAGAGTCCACACACCCTGAAGGATGAGAGGCAGAGTCCACACACCCTGAAGGATGAGAGGCAGAGGCCACACACCCTGAAGGATGAGAGGCAAAGTCCACAAACCCTGAAGGATGAGAGGCAGAGTCTACACACCCTGAAGGACGAGAGGCAGAGTCCACACACCCTGCAGGGTGAGAGGCAGAGTCCACGGCTCTGAAGGGTGAGAGGCAGAGTCCACACACCCTGGAGGATGAGAGGCAGAGTCCACACACCCTGAAGAATGAGAGGCAGAGTCCACAAAACCTGAAGGATGAGATGCAGAGTCCACACACCCTGAAGGATGAAAGGCAGAGTCCACACATCCTGGAGGATGAGAAGCAGAGTCCACACACTCTGAAGGATGAGAGGCAGAGTACACACACCCTGGAGGATGAGAGGCGGAGTCCACACACCCTGAAGGATGAGAGGCAGAGTCCACACACCCTGAAGGATGAGAAGTAGAGTCCACACACTCTGAAGGATGAGAGGCGGAGTCCACACACCCTGAAGGATGAGAGGCAGAGTCCACACACTCTGAAGGATGAGAAGCAGAGTCCACGGCTCTGAAGGATGAGAGGCAGAGTCCACACACCCCGAAGGATGAGAGGCAGAGTCCACACACCCTGAAGGATGAGAGGCAGAGTCCACACACCCTGAAGGATGAGAGGCAGAGTCCACACACCCTGGAGGATGAGAGGCGGAGTCCACACACCCTGAGGGATGAGAGGCTGAGTCCACACACCCTGAAGGATGAGAGGCTGAGTCCACACACCCTGAAGGATGAGAGGCAGAGTCCACACACCCTGAAGCTCTGATACAGGAACAAAGCACTCACTGCACCTTCCATCCTGATCTGTATGTGAACACCACATCCCACCAGACACCAGCACTAGGCACAAAGAACCCCAGTCTCCACGGCTCTCAAGGATGAGAAGCAGAGACCTCACACCCTAAATGATAAGAGGCAGAGTCCACACACTCTGAAGGATGAGAGGCAGAGTCCACACACCCTGGAGGATGAGAGGCAGAGTCCACACACCCTGAAGGATGAGAGGCAGAGTCCACACACCCTGGAGGATGAGAGGCAGAGTCCACATACCCTGGAGGATGAGAGGCAGAGTCCACGGCTCTAAAGGGTGAGAGGCAGAGTCCACACACCCTGAAGGATGAGAGGCAGAGTCCACCCACCCGAAGGATGAGAGGCAGAGTCCACACACCATGAGGGATGAGAGGCAGAGTCCACCCACCCTGAAGGATGAGAGGCAGAGTCCACGGCTCTGAAGGGTGAGAGGCAGAGTCCACCCACCCTGAAGAATGAGAGGAAGAGTCCACACACCCTGGAGGATGAGAGGCAGAGTCCACCCACCCGAAGGATGAGAGGCAGAGTCCACACACCATGAGGGATGAGAGGCAGAGTCCACCCACCCTGAAGGATGAGAGGCAGAGTCCACGGCTCTGAAGGGTGAGAGGCAGAGTCCACCCACACTGAAGGATGGGAGGCAGAGTCCACACACCCTGAAGGATGAGAGGCAGAGTCCACACACTGTGGAGGATGAGAGGCAGAGTCCACCCACACTGAAGGATGGGAGGCAGAGTCCACACTCCCTGGAGGATGAGAGGCAGAGTCCACACACCCTGGAGGATGAGAGGCAGAGTCCACATACCCTGGAGGATGAGAGGCAGAGTCCACGGCTCTAAAGGGTGAGAGGCAGAGTCCACACACCCTGAAGGATGAGAGGCAGAGTCCACCCACCCGAAGGATGAGAGGCAGAGTCCACACACCATGAGGGATGAGAGGCAGAGTCCACCCACCCTGAAGGATGAGAGGCAGAGTCCACGGCTCTGAAGGGTGAGAGGCAGAGTCCACACACCCTGAAGAATGAGAGGCAGAGTCCACACACCCTGGAGGATGAGAGGCAGAGTCCACCCACCCGAAGGATGAGAGGCAGAGTCCACACACCATGAGGGATGAGAGGCAGAGTCCACCCACCCTGAAGGATGAGAGGCAGAGTCCACACACCCTGAAGGATGAGAGGCAGAGTCCACGGCTCTGAAGGGTGAGAGGCAGAGTCCACCCACACTGAAGGATGAGAGGCAGAGTCCACACACCCTGGAGGATGAGAGGCAGAGTCCACATACCCTGGAGGATGAGAGGCAGAGTCCACGGCTCTAAAGGGTGAGAGGCAGAGTCCACACACCCTGAAGGATGAGAGGCAGAGTCCACCCACCCGAAGGATGAGAGGCAGAGTCCACACACCATGAGGGATGAGAGGCAGAGTCCACCCACCCTGAAGGATGAGAGGCAGAGTCCACGGCTCTGAAGGGTGAGAGGCAGAGTCCACACACCCTGAAGAATGAGAGGCAGAGTCCACACACCCTGAAGGATGAGAGGCAGAGTCCACCCACCCGAAGGATGAGAGGCAGAGTCCACACACCATGAGGGATGAGAGGCAGAGTCCACCCACCCTGAAGGATGAGAGGCAGAGTCCACGGCTCTGAAGGGTGAGAGGCAGAGTCCACCCACACTGAAGGATGAGAGGCAGAGTCCACACTCCCTGGAGCTCTGGTACAAGAACAAGGCACTCACAGCACCTCCCATGTTACTCTGCAGGTGAACACCGCACCCATAAGGATGTGTGCAGATCCCGGAGAATGAACAGAGCGGCCTCAGGTGCATCTCAGTGGCGGCTGGTGGTGCGGGAAGGAGCCGCGAGGGTGGGCCCTCTGGAGGGAAGTACCCGCCACTCTGTTCTTAAACATACTGATTACTGCCTCCTCGTGACAGGCAGATGAAGAGGTCCCCCGGTACCCTGCGCCTTTACTCTGCATCAGGAACCCGTTTACCTGTTCCAAGAATGACAACCTCTCTTCTGGCCATAGATCCATTTCCATGCCGGTTCCCTTTTCAATCCTGTTTTTGTAATGTGACTCTCTAAGGGGTGCTTAAAAACGAATATCTGCCTCGTTTCCACTTAAGGACAAGTTCATACTTGGGCACATTATAAGAACCGCTGGGATTTGGCTGGAAACTCGTGGATGTGGTGTCACGTGCTGTGTGAACATGGCGTCTATTTATAACCTCGAATAATCGTGTATAGCGCTTGGGCCTGGGGAGCAGTCACCTCTGTGCCCTTCGAACAAAGCATAAAGCCACTAACTTGACCAAACAACAGTGCACTCTTGTTGGTATTTCCCATAGGACACAGGAGAGAGTGCAATAATCTTCTTCAACTTTCGCAGCACTTTCTTCTACAATATGTTCCACCCTCTTGGGTGTCTAATGTGTGAAGTGAACACAGATACACCTTTGGTGAAACCATTAAGTCGATAGAAAAAAAACCTTTTTTATGGGGTGAAGAGCTGGAGAGGGAGGGCACACTGAACCCCGGGGGGGTGGGGGCTGAGCCGCCACTCTTCGTATCAGGATGATTTAAGGATAATCTATGGTGTCAGCACCTCCGTGACAGGAAGCCGATAGTGTCTGCGGTAGTAGTAAGTGTGAGGGTGTGACGAGGAGTACTACTGGACCAACACACCCACTGGAAACGTTACCGGTTCTGAAATACACAGCAGTGTGTGGTTGTCGTGCTGTTTCTACCTGTTGATATGTCTTCCGGTTAGGTTTTTGGATATGTTATTCTTGGTGGATTCTTTCGGTATAGAGTTTCTTGTAAACAGGTGTTCCTAGCCTTTAGTAAATTATAACAGGACTTAGGCATCAAGCAAAGTTTCCAGCTGAGTATGGAATGTGGTGCAGTTGATTGTGTTTTATAGCACCCACCTATCCCATTCAGCAGCATCGCGGCGCCCTGTCCGTTCTCTGTTGCCCTTCAGTGAGGTTAGTGTCTGAAAGCTCTCTGCGTGGAGGGGTGAGTGGTCCGGTCCCTCCAGTGAAGGGCAGGCTGGTCTGTTTTGGGCGGAGAGCCTGTCCTTGGTATGGGGGAGGGGTGGGTTGTGCTCATGTCTCAGGCTAGGCTCTCTGTCTTCAGGCTCTTCTGGTGGGTCAGTCCGTCCCAGAGTAAAGTGCTCTGTACCTGAATGTTGGACTTGGCCCTTTTGGCAGGTTCACCCCTAAACTTTTTGCCTGTCTCCTAGCCTTTTCCCTGTGTAGGGTTGGTGGTTTTAGCCTCTAGGCACTTTTATCACTGCTGTCCAGTGTAAAGTGCGTGCGCTTTGGCTTACATGTAGTGAGATTGGCCTGCCCCCCCCATAGGAATGCATGGGGGATTCCCTGATGAATGTGGGTCAGTGGTAAATCCTGATAAGAGAGGCGCAGCATGGTCAGGTCTGGTATGTGTGAAATGGTATTAATAAATGCTGCGCAATGGTGTGCCAGATGTATTGTGGTTAAGTTACAAATGCCACTTTTAGAAGTTGGCATTTCTGTGTGCTGTGGGTCTGCCTGCCTGATGTGAATTGCATGTCTGGCTTTTAAGTGACAGGGGCTGGTGAGGCGTGGGTGGCTTCAGGAGGGGCAGGTGAGTCAATGCTAGGCTGACTGGGAATAGTGGGATGAGAAGTCCCTGGCCCCTGAATAGGAGTGTGCCTGCCCTAGTGACTGTTGGCTCCGCCCCCTGTGGTGTGTCTGATGACAAGCCCCCACCTAACAATAGGAAAGAGGAGCCTGGTAAACAGAGTGTGCCAAAACCAATTGCATCTGGTTTCCCTGTGTTTTCAGACAAATGTCCTATAAATGTAGGGGCTGTGACCCCATGAAACTGTTCCAGACTTAGGGGGGCCTGCTCCTGCTGCTGGAATCCAGGAGGAACCGCCTCGAGGGACTGCCTTCCTGCTGGAGGGCCCTGTTTGCTGGCGTACCTGAGCCCAGCCTTTGCCCCCTGGACTTTTAACTTTTACCGCTGGGAGCGATTTTCCTTTATTAGGGAAAGAGCTGGAGACTTTGCCCCAGCGCTTGAAGAGCGCTTTATTTTTCATTTTGAAGAGCTCTCTATTTTTCTTGCTCCCAGAAGTAACGGAGCGTGTGGGGGCTTTGCCGCGCTGAGCTGCACTTCATCAAGAGGGAATTCCTGGAGTAGGGATTCCCCCGTGCTTAATGTCTACAAGCAGGAGCCCACCCCGCGTTTTGGCCGCCAGTTGAATTAGTGTCTACAAGCGGGAGCCCACCCGCATCTGCCACCAAGAAGAAGAGTGCTGCCAGGACCTTGTGTGGTGTCTCTGAGGTAGAGACAGGCTGAGCGCAGGACGAGCGCTGTGACTTCCCCATGATCGCGGGGAAATCGTGCAGAGTATTGGAGGAATGAGAGGGGAGAGCTGAATGGGAGAAGGGCTCTCCCTCTCCCTGTGGGTTGTAGTCGTTGTGGAGTGCCCAGAACCGACTCCGCTCCGTGATTCGAGCAAAGGGGCTGGAAGACAGGCAAGGATTGCCTGGTTGAGGGCGGAGCATCGCACCTTTCGGGGCAGAAGCTTCGCAAGGACCAGGAAAGGAGAGTTGTTGGTGGGGCCCAACAGCACAAGAAAGTCAAGCCTCGTGGGCTCCCCTCTGCCTAGAGCCACCAGTCTGCGGCCATGTGAGGAGCTGAGGGCCTGGAGTGCCCCAACGTAACGCAGAGTCCGCAGGGACGGAATCCAGAAGGGTCATTTCAGACCCGCCGACCCGTGACACGGCTGGATAGCCGGTGAGTGCCTGGGAGGGGACCAGAGCGCCTTCTGCCCTGGTCTGTGCTACCGTGTTCTCGGCCCTGAAGGGCCATTGGTAGATCTCTCTTGGGGGCATTAGGAGCTGCAAGGATATTCTCAGCATTTGCCCCTTCCCCCACTAAGTGCTTGGTAGGCTTCAGCAGCCCCGGGTCAGTCTCCAAGAAAGGAGACGGGCTAGTTGTGGCCCCCCCCCCCTTGTTCTCTGTTGGCATCGCGGGGTGAGCCCAGGACAGGGCCCCTGCATAGAGACACCGATGCGGGGGACAGGAACCGCGTGGCAGGTGTGTTATGGTGCACAGTTGCTGATAGGACACCTAGCCTGTTATACTGGACAGTGTTTCCCTTATAGGCTGTCCTAGGTGATGTTAGGACTTGCACCGATGTTGGTGAGGTTTAGGCATCACAAGTGATGCTTCGTACCCTGTGTGCAGTGTTTATTAGGGTACAGTGCTGCTGATTATGTTGTATGCATACTAGGCTATTCTATGTAATGGTATGATTTCATGTCTAATGGGGTTTATGCCTACAGTGATGGCATAATGTGTTTACGCCTACAGTAATTGACTAATGTATTTATGTCTACAGTGATTACATACTGTTTATGCTTAGGCTATTTAGGCGGAATGTGATTTAGGCGTAATGTTCTGGCCTAATGTGATGCAGACAAAATGTGTTTATGTTGCAGGTGCTAATGCTGAGTACAGTGTCTGCCAGTAATTACTGGTTGTGATCTACTTTTATTATAAGTCCTACATTTACCCTTTCCACTTTGTGATGCTCCTAAGAGTGGCCCAATTGGCCCTGTCAGGTGTATATAGTTCCCTGTAAATATTGCCTAGTGCAAGTTAGCACAGTGTATATTGTGTGCTTACTACTCTAATGTGTTTCTGATAATACAAAGGCTAGTTTTGATATAACCTTGTTTGGAGTTCCTTTTGTGGTGTGCCTAGTATGTTGTTGCTGTGTGTGTGTTGCGCTAACGCTTTACAGATTTCCACCGGGATAAACCTGACTGCTCGTGCCAAGCTACCAAGAGGGTGAGCAGGGGTTATCTTTGGCGTGTAACTCCCTTGCCCTGACTAGAGTGGTGATCTCTGCCTGGCTTTAGCACAAGCCTTAGCCAACCAGAGATCCCATTTCTAACGCTGAACCTAGCACTGGGCTCGCCAGACGAGCTGTCTGAGTGGCCGTGAGGGTCTTACGATGGACAGAAGGTGCCGGCCCCTTTCCAGCACGTGCAGCTTCTCTGCTTTCAACTTTACCCACACACAAAGCAATGTCTAGAAGTATATGGGACACCTTTAAGAGTCTTTTGAGAGATCTTTTGTATTTTGTTACCCTTCCTAAAAAGGTTATTATTATTTTGTTGTTCAACCAAGACACCATAAGGCCAAAAGAATCGCCCAATGCCATTGCAAGAACAATACAAGCAATGAAATCAAACTACTGTTTATTTAAATATTGTAAATTGCGTTCATGATTAATGGTGAAAAATGACGGATTGCAGCTTAAAGCGAGTGCAGAGTCCATAAATTGCTTTTGATGACAACTGACAGCTAGTCCTCTCTTGGAAGACATACAAACATGTCGCTCTCTGCTTTCCGTCTCTGAAAACCGAAAAAAGAAATTATTATGGTGAGGTCTGACCGGAAATGCAAGTAGCATCCTAGGCAGGAGGCCAACTCTAAAGTCACCTTTGATTAGTTTGTGTGCCCATCTAAGGAGATCATATTCTACTCTCACAGCAACTTCTTATGCTGAACAAACTCTACTCTCACAACAGCATCTTATGCTGAACAAACTCTACTCATAGCAGCATCTTATGCTGAACAAACTCTACTCTCACAGCAACATCTTACGCTGAACAAACTCTACTCTCACAACAGCATCTTATGCTGAACAAACTCTACTCACAGCAGCATCTTATGCTGAACAAACTCTACTCTCACAGCAGCATCTTATGCTGAACAAACTCTACTCACAGCAGCATCTTATGCTGAACAAACTCTACTCTCACAGCAGCATCTTATGCTGAACAAACTCTACTCTCACAGCAGCATCTTATGCTGAACAAACTACTCTCACCGCAGCATCTTATGCTGAACAAACTCTACTCACAGCAGCATCTTATGCTGAACAAACTCTACTCTCACAGCAGCATCTTATGCTGAACAAACTCTACATTCACTGCATCTTATGCTGAACAAATTCTACTCTCACAGCAGCATCTTATGCTGAACAAACTACTCTCACAACAGCATCTTATGCTGAACAAACTCTACATTCACTACATCTTATGCTCTTATGCTGAACAAACTCTACTCTCACAGCAGCATCTTATACTAAACAAACCCTACTCACAGCAGCATCTTATGCTGAACAAACTCTACTCTCACAGCATCTTATGCTGAATAAACTGTACTTACAGCAGCATCTAATGCTGAACAAACTCTACTCTCACAGCAGCATATTATGCTGAATAAACTCTACTCTCACAGCAGCACCTTATACTGAACAAACTCTACTCACAGCAGCATCTTAGGCTGAAGAAACTCTACTCTCACAGCATCTTATGCTGAACAAACTGTACTTACAGCAGCATCTAATGCTGAACAAACTCTACTCTCACAGCAGCATCTTATACTGAAGAAACTCCACTCTCACAGCATCCTATGTTGAACAAACTCTACTCACATAAGCATCTTATGCTAAACAAACTCTACTCTCACAGCAGCATGGTATGTCGAACAAACTACTCTCACCATCTTATGCTGAACAAACTCTACTCTCACGGCATCTTATGCAGGAGACAATACTGTCTTGTAGGAGACTGTAAGTGCACACAGTGGGTCGCTACCCCACTGCTGCAGCGCCACCTGTGCCAGTGACCACCTCCTGCCAGCCGCCTGCTCTGCTGCCTCGCTCCTCGGCTGTCCTGCGCCGACTTTTCCAGCCTTGCTCCGCTCCTGGTCCCCTCCTGGGAGACCTTCCCCATGTGCCAGTGTCTGCTGCCCCTTCTTCATTTTGTGCCCCCGTGTGCCAGTGCCTGCTGCCCATTTTTCTTTTTGTACCCCCGTGTGCCTGTTGTCCTTTTCTCTCTTTTTGTACTCTTGGACCTTTTAGCTCGCCGCTGCTCCCCCGTTTCCTGATGCTGCCTCCCGTGCGGCCCCGCCCCCGTGCCCATTCGCTGACCTGCCCTCCCACCTCCCAGCTGACCCCTCCTCCCCAACTCCCATTAAATGGCGAGCGCTGCGCGGCCGTGCCGCTGGCGTGCCTAAGGCACGCCTAAGGCAAGCCTGTCAGCGCCCGTCCGTGCCTGGACCGCGCCCAACGCCAGAACCCCTGGCCCCAGCCGCTGCCAGGGCACCTGACTGAGGTACAACACCGCCGCCCTCATTGCACTCAACACAGGACGACCCGCCGCCTGCCACCGAGCCACCCCGAGGCGCACTCACAGACCCTTCACCTGCCAAGCATGCAAATTCTCCTGCCTCCGGACCTGCACCCCGCCCACGGAACGCAGCAACAACAACAACAGCCACCTCAAGTGCATCCTCCGAGACACCCGCTCCGTCCACAGACATGCCGTCGAACTCTGGGAGCTCCTTGATACAACAGCACCAGACGCCGCCTTCATCACGGAAACCTGGATGAACGCCTCCTCGGCCCCGACATCGCCATAGCCATCCCGTACGGCTACAGAATCACCCAGAAGGACCGCGTCAACAAAACTGGAGGAGGCATCGCCATCGTCTACAAGAACACCATCAGCGTCAACGCCGAAGACACACTCACCGCCGCCGAACACCTACACTTCCAAATCCACACCGACTCCCAGACCACCCTCAGAGGAATTCTCATCTACAGAAGCCCGGGCCCACAGACACAATTCTGCAAAACCATCACCGATTTCATCAGCCCGCACGCCCTAACCTCACCAGAGTACATCCTCCTAGGGGACCTGAACTTCCACCTGGAGAAAAACAACGACACCAACACCACCACCCTGCTCGACAACCTCGGACTCAAGCATCTGGTGGACACCCCCACCCACTATGCCAGCCACACGCTCGACCCCATCCTCTCGGCCAGGAGCCACGTTGTCTTCAGCCACTCCACCGGACTACAATGGACCGAGCACAGCTGCATCCACTTCACCTTCAAGAAGACCACTTCCCATCACCACACGCAACTGATCCCCCACAGATGTTGCAGCAAAGTCACCACAGACTAGTTGACCACATCGCTGAGTCAGAACCCACCTGCCGACACCCCTGACACCAACAACGAAGCATAGAATCTCGCACAGTGGATCACCAACTGCGCCGATGACCTCGCTCTACTGAAGAAACCCCCAGGCAAGACAAGCAACAGAAAATCCTCATGGTTCACAGACGCCCTCAAAATCGCTAAGAAATTGTGCCGAACCCTCGAAAAAGCCTGGCGCCACAAGCGGACATCAGAAAACATGACAGCCCTCAAGAGCGCCACCCGCGAATACCACCAGATGATCCACACCACCAAAAGGACATCGTTCAAAGAGCGGCTGGACAACAGCTCCCACAACAGCAAGGAACTCTTCAGCATCATCAAAGAACTCTCCAACCCCAGCGCCAGCAACAATGACATCACACCGTCGCACGACCTCTGCAACTCCCTCGCCACATTCTTCCACCGCAAGATCGCAGATATACACGACAGCTTTGGACCCCACACCCCGCCCCCAGCCACCAAACCAATGACCCCCACCACCCCCCTCAGCGCATTGACCCACATCAGCCCTGAAGACACCACCCGCGTCATGAACATCATCCACTCTGGCTCCCCCTCCGACCCATACCCTCATCACATCTTCAACAAAGCCGACACCATCATCGCACCCCACCTCCGGAACGTCATTAACAGCTCCTTCACGTCAGCCACCTTCCCTGGAAGCTGGAAACATGCAGAAATCAACGCTCTTCTGAAGAAACCAACAGCGGACCCCAAGAACTTCCGCCCCATCTCTCTGCTCCCCTTCCAGGCCAAAGTCATCGAGAAGACCGTCAACAAACAGCTGACTGCATTCCTCGAAGAAAACAGCTCGCTCGACCCATCCCAGTCCGGATTTCGAGCCAACCACAGCACCGAGACCGCCTTCATCGCAGCCACCGATGACATCAGGACCCTGATGGACAACGGAGATACAGCCGCGCTCATCCTCCTGGACCTCTCGGCAGCCTTCGACACCGTATGCCACCGCACCCTAATAACCCGCCTCTACAACACTGGGATCCAAGGAAAGGCCCTGGACTGGATCACATTGTTCCTTTCCGACAGAACCCAGAAAGTCCGCCTCCCTCCCTTCCGCTCCGAGGCCACCAAGATCATCTGCGGCGTACTCCAGGGCTACTCACTCAGCCCAACTCTCTTCATTATCTACATGAGCCTCCTCGCCACCATCGCCCGCAAACACATTAACATCATCTCCAACCACACCCAACTTATACTCTCTCTCACCAAAGACCCTCTCACCGCCAAAGCCAACTTCCAGGATTGAATGAAAGAGGTTGCAGAATGGATGAGGCACAGCCGTCTGAAGCTCAACTCGGACAAGACGGAGGTCCTCATCCTCGGACAATCCCCTTCCACCTGGGACGACTCTTGGTGGCCCACGTCGCTGGGCACCGCATCGACACCCACTGACCACGCACGCAACCTGGGATTCATCCTTGACTCCTCTCTCACAATGACCAAGAAAGTCAACGCAGTCTCGTCCTCGTGTTTCAACACCCTGCGCATGCTCCGAAAGATCTTCCGTTGGATCCCCACCGAAACCAGAAAGACGGTCACCCAGGCCCTCGTCACCAGCCGACTGGACTATGGGAATGCCCTATACGCAGGAACCACAGCCAAACTCAGTAACGCCTTCAGCGCATACAGAACGTCTCCGCACGACTCATCCTCGACATCCCCCACCACAGCCACAAATCCGCCCACCTGAGAAACCTGCACTGACTCCCCGTGAGCAAGAAGATCACGTTTAGGCTGCTCACCCACGCACACAAAGCGATCCACAACATGGGCCCCGAATACCTCAACAACCGCATCTCGTTCTACACCCCCACCCGCCAACTCTGCTCCTCCAGTCTCGCCCTCGCCACCGTCCCACGTATTCGAAGAACCACCACCGGAGGAAGATCGTTCTCCTACCTTGAAGCGAAGACATGGAACTCCCTCCCCGCACACCTACAATTGACCCAGGACCATCTCACCTTCAGGAAACACCTCAAGACCTGGTTATTCGAGCAGTAGCGGCACCCCCCCTTTTCTCAGCGCCTTGAGACCCTCACGGGTGAGTAGCGCGCTCTACAAATATACTGATGTATTGATTGATTGATTGACAGTGCACATGTTGCACTGTTCTGGGCAGAGCTGGTGGCAGCTGTGAAAACAAACAGGTATGGAATGGTGCTGGGGGCAGCAAAGACCACCTCAGACTCGTATTCTCCATTGGCTTCCCCCACATAAGAGAATTTTATTTAAAATTCTCCTAATTACTTTCAGAGCAGCACACAAACAGGGCCCACCCTACCTGTCAGCAAGATTTACCGTCTATACTACAACTAGGTCTTTCAGATCTACTTCAGCGCATCTTCTTATAACTCTCTGCTACAGATATAAAACACGGGGAGGGAAATCAGTAACAGGATTAGGAACCAAAGCGTGGAACCTAATGCCAGACAAATTGAGATGCCTAGAAACAGAAAAACAGTTCAGGTAGGCTTTAAAGACCTGGATATATGGTATACCAGATGAAGTCTTCCCTCTTTCATTCAGGTTTCACCTTTCCCTACCCTGTATGACCTTAACTAGATAGCGCCAGGATGCTCCTTTTGGAGTGACCGTACACGCTCTACAAGCTCCCTATTCAATTCAATTCAATTCAATTCAATTCAATTAGACAAAGAGGTAATCTATCTCGCCCACGGATCTAACTCTTTTAGCAGATGCAACGCTTCCAAGAACTAACGAATATAAAGATTTTGGGGAGTTACAGGATCCGCCACTAGTGTACCTGTGGCAGGACATCCCAAGGGTCTCCTGCTCTGCCCGCTGACCATCTTTAAACCTGGATAATTATTGAGGATGGGATCCTGGTGATCCTTTAGATGAGGTGGGAATCAAGATGAGGTAGAAGAGGTAGATTGACAACGCCTGAACCTACATGAATTATTGGACCGATCCAATAAACAAACAACTTGCAAATTTCAAATCAAATGACCACTCTTTCTCTTCATTTGTATATATAAAGTCATCGACGGGGGAGGAGCGAGAGGAAAAAGATGAAGACATATGGCGATTACTCTATTATTGTCCTGAATGAAAGGAAATAACAGAGAGATCTTGTCTTCTGGGACATGATATTTTGATTTAATCTTACTACAGGTGTAAAGGCCATGAAAAGAGCGCACATTTTTTCCATCTCTTTCCCATATAGTACTGATGTCTTCCTGATTAGGATATATTGGGATTGATTAGGGTCTGGTTCTAGCCCGAATAATGTCCATGGCTGATTGTAAGGCTTAACAGTGGACAGAAAGATGTTGATACAACAATGGAGAGTTTGATTGTACAACCCTCTGAGGGCACTGCCAGCCCTACTCTAAGAAAAGAATAAACCTAACACAGACCGACTGGTCCATGTCCATTTGTAAAATAGCCTGATCAATCAAATCGAGGGTTTCATTAACAAAAGCTGGCATACACTGGACACGGGGTAACTTTCTTTAGAAAAAACATTGTTTCCATTTAAACAGAACTATAATTTACAGGACCAGAGCATAATCCTAAACTAGCTGGACCGTTCCCTCAGATTACTTCGACATGTGTTAGGCCATCAGCTGTGGCCTGTCCATTCAGGCAGATGTGCCTCCCATCTTTTCCCTAACAAAAAGGATGTCTGTCAGGCTGAACAAACAGGAGCCTGACAGACACTCTTCTTGTTCAGGTCAGACAGCAGGCACTGTACTGCTTTAAATGTGCAGGCTCTGGGCTGCCTGAGCTGAACTTTGCCAGACTGAGCAGTTCACACCCTGTTAAACCATCTCAGCCTGGCAAAGGTACCTCAAAGCCCTTCCCCTGTGATGAGGGGAGCATCACTAATAGCCTCAGATCTTGGTGCTTCGGTTTCAAGCTCTGAAGTGCCCACGGACGGATTTCAATCAGTGACACCTTGTCACAGACTGAGGTGGGGTCAGAGGTCTCACTGATCCCATCATACTCTGTGACAAATGAGGAACCGGAGGTCAGCCAATGAGGGAACGCAGCAGTCCCAAATCCCCTGGAACCTCCGAGGCTTCCCTCCCGGAGAGCTGCAGAGATGGTAAGTTTTATGTTTTTTGGTGCATGCATGATTCCTGCAGAGCTTAACTACAGATGCTACTAGGAAACACTGCGTAGACTTCGGATGGTTGTTGAATTGTTCTGTTCTTCATTATTGCCATGGTTGGAGTGCGCTAGGCATGCATGGATTTGGGAAACAACCTTTTCAACATAACCATTACATCGCACTACACTTACAACGCAGGCATCACCTCGCAACATCCTTTACAATGCATGACACTACAACACAGTCATTACAACACATACCATTACAACGCATGACACTACATCACATGTGGCTACAACGCAGGCATTACAATGCATACCATTACAACGCATATCATTGGAGTCAGAATAGTAATTTTCAACCCCTACATTTTCCAACACTTACCCGACTGTTGCACCCCCTGGAGTTAGAATAGTAATTTTTACCCCTACACTATCCAATACTTACCTTAAATGCAACGTAATGGTATGCGTTGTAAAGGTAGTATGCGTTGTAATGGAATGAGTTGTAAAGGTACCTTTTTAAAATGTGATGTAGTGTCATGTGATGTAATGGAATGCATTGTAGTGGATGTTGCGATGTAAAAACTGCGTTGTAAGTGTATGCGTTATAAATGTATGCGTTGTAATGTCATACATTCATGGCTATACCAGTAGATGGGGACTGGCAAGCCAAAAGAATATTGTAACTGTACTTCTCAAACTGAAAACTAGCATTATATTGTAGCTATGATTTGCACTAAAGGAACAACCAACTGTGTAATTTACCTTGATGCCAAATACCATGTCGGTCTGCATTAAACACCAAAAAAGTATATATGTAAGTGTATTTGGGCGTGTTGTGAATTGGTGTGTGTGTGAATGCCTGGGTGCGAGTGAGTGTGCCTATGTGAGTGTGTGAATGCATGGGTGGGGGTGAGTGTGTATGTGTGAATGTGTGGCCCCAGCCTCGCTCTCTGCTAAAACTACTGGCTGCCACTGCTCTCTATACACCTTTTCAGATTGTCAGTAAGCTTGTTGTATCAGATGTTCGACTTGAATAGTATACACCTTTTAGGCTGCTCCACTTCCCTGTGCAAGAATCAGGGCCATGGCATATACTTACGTGGTAAGCTTGTTCCAAAGTCAGAGCCAGCCACAGACATGAGTCTGCCCTCCTGTTGCTGAGCCAAGCTTGAGCAGAGGAAGGCCGGACAATGGTTATCCTGTCACAGGGAGATGTGACCACCTCCCAGACAGGGCTTAGTGTAATGGGGCTGGGTGGGCGCACTGTCTCAGTTCCAGGAATTCTGCACATAGGCCACAATTGGTGCCCTCATGCACATCCCAGTTCAAACCAGTCCTGGGAGCCATTTGCTGCTGCTCTGGTGCGAAAATGGACAAAGGATATGGGAGTAGCCTCCCCCCTGTCCTGTCCCTCCCATAGGAGGGTCCCTAGAATCTGTCCAACGCTCTCCCGTGGGTATAAAATGGAATACCTGGTTACAGGACATTAGATTTTATGTGGACAAGATTCCCCTAAGAAGAAACCACTACGCTGAACATCTCAACACCGCTGGACCTCGCTGGACCTCCCCTGGGCTCGACTTCATCTTCCCTCGTCGGCTTCGACTGCTCCAGTGTCCATTATCCATACAGGCTCCGTGCAGGACCCTGTGGAACTTCAAGACTGTTCAAGCATCTCCCTTGGAGTGAAGGAGTCACTCCCCTGCTAAGCAGGGACCACAACACAACTGACCAGTCTGTGGGTCCTGAGCTCCTACGGAATCCGACGATCCCATAAACACTGAAAGTGGGTGCCTGACTGTCCTGAAGTTGTGCATGCCTCCAACTCTTGTGAGGACCGCATTACCCATACCCTTGTCACTTTGTACTTTTGCAGCAGCCACAGCTTATTGACATGCAATAATTCTGTGCATTGGGCTATCTGTATCCCTGACCCCAGCGTACTTTCTCCACTATGGACTCCAGCATCTTTGCACTCTGTGCCCTGCTAGCTGGTCTCTTGTGAAGGTACCTGAGGTGCCCTCGTGACTCCTGTGCCACTGGCCTGTGGGTCCACTTGAGGGTCATCTACACTTTTCCTAGGCTTCCCTGGTTGCTCCCGGCCTGCCCTGTCTCCCTTTGCTGTAGTGAGTCTCCTGTTCCTTGGTGGGCCGGAAACGACACCAATCTTCACTTTCCCCATTGTTTCCGCTGTTAAGGCTTGTTGGTGCTCCCTCCCACCGATCTCTCAGCACTCAACAACATTCGTGGGATAAGCTCTCCTCCGGCTCCTGGTTATCCAAGACATCTCCTGGTCCTCACAGCTGAAGAGTCAAGGTCACCGTCATCACACCTGAAGCACCCGACATCGGTGGACATTCATCTATCGAGCCCCTGGTCACTCCAAAGTGACCTAGACTCTGTCCCCTCTGCTTTCAGGTTCTTCACAACCTGAATCCAGACTTCGGTTCCACCGGACACTTTCCACCTTCCCGGCAGCAGTTCTTCTTTTCAGCTCTTCATTGAACACAGCAAAGGTTTCCAACATCAATTGACCCCTATCTACCCGGCTTCTCTGGGATAGGTAACTCGGGTAATTTGGTATCCAAGGGTGGGTTGGCCCTAAAACCTCCTATCCTCCAAAGGGTTTGCCTGAAGTCCTCCTAGAAGTGTCCTTTAACTGTAATTTTCCAATCACGACTTTCCTATAGAATTTCCCGTAGCACGGGTTGTGTTTTCACACTGCACCCGTAATCCGTGGGGTTCTTAACTACTTACCTTGGGTGGTTCATTGGGGTCCCGGCAATTTTTCACCTTCCAGACTAGGTCTTGACCTGAGTCGTGGTTCTTATACCACTTATTTAGTGTATCGTTTGGTCACTCCCTTGAGCCTACTGTGTATTGAGCTTACTTTTGATTCTTTGCAACAGTGTTATTTGAATTGTGTTCTATCCTCATGTAGAGGATACTAGAGAGTGTTATATATAATAAATACATATTTTTATAAGTACTGTGCGGTTTCCCCTCCATTTAACCAACACTATAAGTTTGTTTCTGGTAAAACAAGGTGCTTAACATTCCTTCAAGACTTAGCCTGAAGGCTGCTCTCCATAGCTACCACTAGTACACTATAAATGTCTTCACCCGCAGTAAAAATTTCTGATAACTGCTCAAACTAAAAATAACTAGCTGGGTGACTGCCTAGTACGTCTTCGCATGCGGGGCCCACTTAGGTTCAGGCATGATGAAAGTGTATTGTTTATCACATAGTGATATCTTGCTGTGTTGTCACAACCCTGCTCAATCACTAAATAACTGTGCTGTAATCCATTCATCACTGTGCCTGCTTGATGCAGTGTGGGTGAGCATTCCAGTAGATGAGTGCAGCAGGAGGTTGCCTCCAACTGAACTGAGGCGACGCAGGCAGTGAAAGCAGAGGCACAGGACAAGCTTGGCAAGGAGAGCACGTGAGGAATAAATGAAAGCACATACGTTGTGCTCGCCTACACCGCACTGGACATAAAACTGCACTTGGCGTTCTGTGCTCACAGCCCACTGACCCCCCACGCCTCCTAATCACACTGAGCAGACTGTGTCTTCCAGTGTGCGCCCCCAGCTGTTGAGCTTCAAGAGTCTAGCAGAGGGGTCTTCAAACTGTGGGGGGCGAACCCCAGGGGGGCCGTGGAGCGATGCAAAGGGGGTTGCGCCTACCCAGTCACACTTCTGCCCAGGCCCAAAGGCTTCAGCCTCCCACTTACCCCGTGCTGTGTCAGCCCGGGCTGCTGCAGTGCAACTGGAGCTGCTGGGGGCTCAGCTGGGCAGTGTCTGGAGTCTTATCTCCGGCAAGCCCGAGTTTTTCACAGGTCTTTAAAGACCATTTTCATACTTACATGCCTTTGTGAACTGGTTACATTGGCTTAGTTTATTTTCCTGGTTCCAGTACCGCCTGGGTCCCCACTCTGCCTATTCCTTACATTTGTATTTTACATTTACTGCTGTAGTGTGAGAATGCATTTCATGACAAGGAATATAAAGTAGGGTTGCCAAAAGAAAAATGTCTACCATGTGTTGTTTAAAGAGCCTGCAAAGGCCTCCTCTTGACACAAAATAGACTTATAAATAAAAAAGTATGCATGCATCATTCATTATGTGACTTTTCTGTCTTTGTTCTCTTTAATTATCAGTCATGGGTCATTGAGGCAGCCCTAGAACACAATTAAAAGTGCTTTCTATTTATATTTGCTGTTCGAAGTATGCACATATAAGTGCTGAAAATACAGCTTTAGCTGACTGCTTATTTTTGTACCGACTGGGCCATCAAAATAATCTGCTGGCAACCCTAACCATAGGACTGTAAGTTTGTTGCAGGATCAGCACATTATTTATTTCCTCCACCCTCAATCCCCTATTAATGCCATAATAGCAGTAGTTTAACTTAGATCTGAACCCCTATGCCACCGTCAATAACATGCTAAGTTACTCCAAGTGTCTGGGAATGCACCCTGCATTCAGTCAAAATTTTTTCCTCATTCTCGCCCTTCACTTTCACGCTCACACTGCACTCACAGTGATCACCATGCACTCACACCATTCACCCGCTCACCCTGCAGTCACAGTGATCACTCTGCACTCACAATGCACTTGTGCTGTTCATTCTATACTTCACCCTGCAGTCACATGAGCACACTACTCATCCTGCACTCATTTGACACTTCACTCACCTGTCCCCCTCACTGCAACTCCCTCAAACAAGCCCATCAGTAATCATACATTCATTGGTCCCATTCTGAACTTGCATCCGCACCCAAATTCATACGTCACCTCACTCACCCTGCAGTCACTCCTCTTACCCTACTCTCACACTGATGCACAGCTCACTGTGCACTCACATGGGCACTCTTGTCACCCACACAGTGCAGAGGGTTAATGTGCCTGCTACAAAGAATTTGTACCATGCAGATCACAGAAATGAGTGTGAGTAAACTATGAGTAGCGCTATAAAAAAATAAAATGTTTGTCAGAATGATGCTATAGAGAGATGAGGTGTATTGTTGGTGAGTGGTAGTGAAGGAATTCATGGAGAAGGAGGAAACAGGGGTGGGGCACCAAAAAAGATTGTTACGCCGTGTGCGACTAGTGTTAGGGCCGCCCTGGCGGGGAGTGTTAGCCCCTCCCCTCCGAAGTTCTGGTCTAATGGTTCCCCTGCTTCTGCCTATTATTATTATTTATATTTGTAGTGCGCTACTGTTAACCAAAGGTGTCTTGGGGCCAATAGCCATCTGCTGCCTGAAGGCAAATGAGAAACACACAGAAGGAGAAGGGGAACCAGCCAAATGGGGTAACCTACAGAGCATAGAGAAAGGTTTTTATATCTTCCTAAAGGATAATAGATTCTTGGTGGAGCGAAGCAAAGGAGGGTGCAAGTTCCATGACTGTGCTGCCTGTACCGAAACAGCGAGAAAGACAACTCATGCCTTCTTGAATTAGGGAACAATAAGCAGAGTGGCACAGGCCAAGAGGAGGATACGGGTCCGACCCGTAAGCTTGGCGAGGAGAGATTAGAGGATGAGAGAGGACAGCAAGGGAATGAGAGAATTCAATTGAAGAGGTCGGGATGAGGAGAAAGGTGAATTGCCAAGGAGAAGTGTGGACAACCAAGAAGTGAGTGTGAGCCAAAGATGAGGGCTCCTGTTAGAACAAAGGGGAGATGTGAAAGATGAATGGGGGGACTGGAGAGGTGTAAGATACAAATAGACAAAAAGTTGAATGGAGAGACCAGGTGAATGAGAAGTGCTGAGGGGCACGGGAGGTGACAGGCCAGAGAGGCCATGAGATAAATCCGAGAGACTGTTAGAGATAAGGGCAGTGAAAAGACAGAATGTCAATAGGTGATTAAAGGTTAAGTGAGAGGTTGAATTGGGAGAGTTCAGAAGTTGTAGAAAGGGGTGAAAGAAAACGGCCTGCAGAGTGAGAGAGGGATGCAGGGTTGGGAGAGGAGAGAGGGATGGAAGGGAGGGAGTGAGAAGAAAGCTGCATGGGTAAACTGCTTAACTCTGCAGAAAACCGCCAGGGTTTTAAGGGACGCCTGCTTCTCCCGGCCAGGGCCAGGGGAGCTTCTAATGAGGCAACACGTATTCCTGCGGAGTGGAAGCCCCTTCACAAAGGTTGACTAGATATATTTCTGATGTTAATTGCTGTATTTTGGTTAGAAACGGGTACTGATGGGGTGAAATCTTTCCTCAGTGTTACTGTGTGTAAAAAATTTAAAAATAATGAAGCAATACTATCCCAAAATACGTGGCATCACACAACATAATTTGCATATCCTTCCTACTCAATTTACTCAAGCCTGTCTTGTAATTTATTCCTCACCTGCCTCATAATTCCAGTAGCCCTGCCTACAGGTTTAGAAATGTTTGTCAGGAGGGAGGCCTTATGCCTCAAAATGTTGACAGGGGGGTCTCAGCATCCAAAAGTTTGAAGACCTCTGGTCTAGCACAAATTGGGGGCCACTACTGCACAGCAGACGTGGCAAGAGGAACAGTGGACACCCGGCCTCCTGGCCTGATTATTTACAATACAAGCTCCCTGGGGTCTGTCTGTGGCCAGCCATCACCCGAGGCTCTGCCCAGAGCTGTAGCAAAGGGGGCCATTGTTGGCACTGCGTCTCCAGTGTACCTGAGCATTGTACAGGCCCAAATCACGTTTCTGAGCCTCCCACAGGCCCGCAGTCCCTCTACACTGGACAACCTTAAGTGGAGTGTGTAAAAACACTGCCCGTGTGACATCACAGACATTCCAGACAGCCACAGTCAGGGGCTGGTCAGGTGTGGCTGGCAGTGTCACGTGACTCGGAGTCAGGCCATCTAGCTGCCAGTGATGAGTGGAGCTCTGAAGAATCCAAAGTTCATGCATTCAGTTTAGGTTTTATGTGTGCATTCTGGGACTTGTAGGCCAGTTGATTCCTATTAGCCACGCAGCATTACAACTTTGTAAAAGGTGTACACTTTGATAGACTCTCTAAGATGCTGGTGTACGTGTTGGCATTTGTAAGATATACCTTCGTCTAATTAAATCGAAGCACTTGAACACCAGCAGAACGAGTTACAAATGAGTGGAGATTACGACAAAAATTCACTAGGATCAAAGGTTGCAAAGCAATATTGTTTTTCCGTTTGTCTGAAGAACAGAATAATTCAGAACGTGGTTCAAATACAGACAAGCAAGTGTACTTTCATCAAGATGGATGGATGGCTGGATGCTCTGGTGATTCATCAGTTGTGAAAGGAGACATAGATGGTTGAGTGGGCGAAGTGTTACAGGAGAGAGTGTCCAGAAGGATGAGTGGATGTATAGATGAATGAATGGATGAGTGCTCCATATGATAGACAAATCAATGGATGGTTTTCTTGTGAATGGATACATGGATGGATGGATGGGTGGGTGAGTGTATTAGTGAATGGGAGAGTCTCGAGAAGGATGGAAACATGGATGAATGAATAGTGGGGATGATTGGGTGAATGATGCATGGGCTGAACACCCCTATGTTGGCCAGACGTGCTCGCTACGCAAGATTACTCCCCAACTTTCACGGCCCACCACTTTAAAATGTCATCAGCCACCACTGAATCCCGCTCCACCCGACTGGTTATCAGGCCCTACGCAGTGTATCACAAGATAATATTCATGTTGTGCCCATGCATCCGGCACTCTGTTTCTCTGGATGTCTACCTGTCTCTCTGTCTACTTGTCTATCCATTTACCCATCTACCTTTATGTCTATCTATCTATCTATCATTCCTGGGAAAAATATGGAGTCTGATGATTAATTTGTAGACTTCATAATGAGGAGACCTAAGCGGCAATCTGTATTCCCTTATTTCACCAAATTGTGTGACCCTGGGCATATCAAATCATGTTCCAGTGCAATCATTTTCTTGTACACCAAAAACTGCGGCCGAAGAAGTGATCCACTTCACACGTTGCCCTGTATTGTAACATCCTTTCACCTGTGAACCTTTCCAATGATCTCTCTTTTGGTGAATGGAAAGAGAACGACAAATAAGGTGATGGGGATATGTAGTCCATATCACCTTATTTTCTGTTCTTTTTCCATTCATCAAAATTCACACATCTCTGACCATCCGTTTCTCAGTTTCTGTTTAGCTCGCTATCCACATGCGAAGCGTTTTACTCAGAAGTCAAGAAGTTGATAAGTCACTGTAAACGGCCATTACCAATAATGATAATAGTTATATGAAGAGGAAAGAGTTGTTATTAAGGACATTATACCACGCTTCTGCTGTCTCCATGCGATATAACTGAAGATGTTATTATTACCCAGTATTATAACACTCAGAGCCATCTCTATTTTTGACACTCTCCTTGGATGTAGTGGTAAATATTTTATGCAGAATAACCCTAAAATGTGTTAAGATGTCAGTCTGAGCCATACCTGAAGCACTGGTGCCCAGTACTGGTAAACAAGGAACCATCAACTCTGGTCCCTCCAGCTGCCTCTGATAAGATCAACTTCATATCTATCAAGAGACCATCCAATCTCTTTCTCTCCGTCTGTCTTTCTGTCTGTCTGTCACTGTTTATCTGTCTCTAAGTGTGTCTCTCTCTCGCATTCTCTCTATCTCTCTCTCTCTCTCTCACTCTCACTCTTTCTTTCTTTCTGTCTGCTCGGCCTCTCCCTCTCTCTCACTATGCTTGTCTGTTTGGCTGACATTATCTCTTTTATTTTGTCTGGTTTCTTGTCCAACCCTCTGCCTGTGCCGCCTTCTCTCTGTCTCTACTCAGTTATGGTCTCTTGCCCCCATCTCTCTCCATCGCGTCATCTATCTGTGGTATCCATAGATACAGCCACCCGTTCATCCATAATCCTCATATCTCTTTTAATCCATCCCTCAATCCTCAGTGTTCTCTGCTTGAACTTGTGTTTGCCCTTTCGTATACGTGTAGATTTGGACATGTGTGTGCACAGGAATAAGAGAGCGAGGGCGAAGCATGATACCATTACAGACAGATAATTCAAACCCACTTCTTTGGTGTTTATTCTGCTTCAATCGATAACTATCATGTGGTGACGTTCTAGTGTTTTGCCAGACGGGCGCCGAGGGTGGAACCGGAAGTGCGGCCATTTTGTAGAGCCGTGACTTTCGAGCCCGTCGGACGCTCTCCCCGGCGCTCAGACAATTAAAGATAAAAGAATCGTAATACACAGGCTCTGTGTCTTAATTCCAGGATTTCAACATCCTTGTGAGGTGTAACTCCATCTTCACAATGGCGACAAGGCATGGGATGGTCTAGCAGTGCTAAAGCACATGCTGTGTCACTGACCACCCACATCGGTCCGAGCGCGGCATAGGGACGAGGTGTGCCCCAAGAAAATGAAGCCACCCCCACAGCGAGAGCACAGCACACGGAGCAAGACCGGCCACCAGAGAGGAAAAAATTGGGCCCGACTAGAGCTGGTAAGGCGGATCACTGTGCTGGACACTGGAGAGGGGAGGCACCACACACGAGAAGGCTACAGAGCGACATTGTGGAAAAGAGACCACCGCAGACAAGGGCGAAGGCAAACCAGGAGGGAAAGGACAACCCGCCCACGGCACCCATAAGGGGGAAGACCAACAAGGGGGCAGTGAGCAAGGGTATAGGAGTGTGAGGATCCCCGGAAGGCCAACCACGAACCAGTCAACAGTGGGAGGGACATAGCAAAACCCAATCACGAGCTTCGGAACGCAGCCCTGGACACCCCAGGTACGTCCGGTAGTGAGGAAGGGAGCCCAGTCCCTGCACAAGAAGACAGACAGGAAGAGCGACAAGCACCGAGAAGCCTGCCAAGCATCGTCGCACAGCAGAACCCAGGCCATCGCAATGCAGGGAAAATGAGCGCGCAATCATCCTCCCTCACCAACCTGGTCCCATTCTTACCCAAGAGAGGGGAACCAACGATGCCATGGGAGGACTGGAAGAGGTATTTCCTGAATTACCTATCGGCCCTGGAGGAAGAGAGCAAAGGGGTGTACTCAAGCTACCGGAGGAAGAATATACTCCTGCACAACCTAGGCCCGGAGGGAATCAGGGTATATGACAACCTAGTGAAGAAGACCAGGCTTCCCACGGACACAGATGAGTTCCAACATGCGTTCGAAGATTTAGACTCGCACTACCGACCCGTGGTATGTGTAGCCATAGACAGGTGCAATTTCTTCCAGAGGAAACAAGGCGGAGAATCGATTGACGAATATGTTGCGGCCCTGCAGAAACTAGCATTGACCTGCAAATTTGGAACGCTGCATGATGAACTGATAAGGGACCAGATCATAATGCACACATCCAACATGGCTATCCAAGAAAAATTGTGGGTCAACGGCGACGCTCCGCTCAAAGAGGTATTAGCGCTTGTGAAGAAGGCGAAACTATCGAAGAGGTGCGCAGAAGCAGCGAGGAAGGAGACAATCAGCAAAACGACAGTTTGCAAGGTTTCAGAAAGGAACAGACCAGCCAAGAACCAGCAAGTAGGACCATCCAACACACGGTCCCAAAAGAGATACCCCCAGAGAGCAGGGGGGATGCAAAGGCCCAAATGGAACAACAAGGAAAATTACTACAGGTGTGGAAGCCCAACGCACTTTGGCTGCGACAAGGCCTTCCCAGCCTTCAGGGCCAAGTGCTTATACTGTGGCATTATGGGCCACTCCAAAAAGGTGTGCCAATGCTGTCCCAGAAAGACAGAAGTGAAGTACATAGCCCAAGGCGGCGAGGAGGAAGAAGAAATACAGGAAGGAGAAGAAGAAGAGTAAGTCTTGTGTATAGATGACCAGGTCCTGGGAAAAAACTGCGTGGGATCCAAGAAACCAGTATTGAATATGAGGATCGGTGGAGTAGAAATCGACATAGTGGCGGACTCAGGGTCCCCATACACAATAGACCAATGAACTGTGTGGGAAAGAGACTTTCAACAAAAGACTAAGGCAAGCCTAACGTCCCTGGACATACGTCCTGTCACTTATAGGGCGAACCCATACCCATGGTAGGGTATTGGCATCTCACGTTCGAATTCAAGCGGCGAACGATGGATGGAAAACTGTACGTTGCCGAGAAGGGGCCCTTGGTCCTTGGATGGATTGATCAAGGCGCCTAAGGAATTCAACTTAACCCAGGAGGAATCAACCAAGTCCTGATGACGGACACCGAGCAAGAATACAAGGAAGTGGCGTGGAAGAGAGAGTACCCTGAGGTCTTCAAGGGGACCATAGGTCGGATGACCAAATTCATGCACAAAATACGCTTAAAGGAAGGAGCGCGCCCGGTGAGCCACAAGGTCCGCAACATTCCATTCCGAAGTAGGTAAGCAGTACAAGAGGAACTACTGCAGCTGGAAAAGTACAGAATTATTGAGGTTATCAAGAGTGCGGAATGGCTCGCGCCCCTCGTCATCGCACAGAAACCCAATGGGAAGGTATGTATGTATGTATCGCGTACTTTTATAGCGCAGACTGTCACCCAGAGGGTATCCTGGCGCTTAGACTCTACCTAACTTTACGCGATCACAAGATTACCCTACCCTGGGGAAGAGATGGGACTTCAGTCCTTTTTTAAAGGAAGAAAGTTCCCTCAGATTTCTCAAACACAGGGGAAGAGAATTCCAGACTTTAGCGGCAGTATAACCAAAGGAGCGGCCACCCATCCGTATCCTCTGAATTCTGGGGACTACCACCAGGCCGCCGAAGAAGACTGTAAAGGTCTAGCTGCTGAGTACCAAGAAAAGAGGTCTTGCAACAGAACAGGCCCCTGTCCATGCAGGGCCCTAAAAACTATGCAAGACGCTTTAAAGCATATACGCTGATGGATTGGTAGTCAGTGAAGATCTTTAAGCGCCAAAGTAGAAGAGGCTGATCGCAGCCGCAAAAGGGCCAACTTAGCAGCCATATTCTGTACGCGCTGCAACTTACCAATCAGAGTGCACCCAGAAGCAGTGCGTTGCAGTAATCAAGCCTGCTAAAAATAATACTACGCACTACCTCTGGTCTAGCAGGTGCCAGAAGCATGGGAAGGATCTTACGCAGAGTCCGGAGCAGCATCATACATGTGGCAATTGTATTGTTCACAAAGGCCTCCAGCTGTAAGTTAGGGCCAAACATAACACCCAAGTTGTGGGCAGCATCCGTCGCCGCCACCGTGCCCAAGGAGGAAACTGGCCAGAAATCCGCCGGCAGGGGGTTTGATCCATTGAACAGTGCAGTACCTCCGTTTTGGAACCGTTGAACTGGAGGGAATTACGTCTCAACCAGTCCGCGGTGGCTGTCATGCAGCAGTGGAAAGTCTCCTTAGAAACGGCATCTCTGCCTTCAAAGGAGAATATGAGCTGCGTATCGTCGGCGTAATTAATTACCGATATACCAGGTTAATTAAGATCGGGCTAATTGCCGACCCTTGAGGCACGCCTTGCCCCACTTTCTTAATGCCAGATCTAAAAGGCGGCAAAGCCACCATTTGGCGCCTGTTCTGAAGGTAGGAAACTAACCAATCCTGGGCCCGGCCAGCTACTCCAATCTCTTCCAGTCTGCTGATTAATGTGGCGTGGTTGACCATGTCGATTGCGGCCGACATGTCGAGCAGCACTAAAAAAGATGCCCGACCAATGTCGACACACGAACGAAGAACATCCAGGGCCACCACCAGCGCGGTCTCCGTGCCATGAGCTGGCGGAAGCCGAACTGAGCCACATCCAAACAGACATTAGTCTCCAGAAAACTGGACAGAGACTTGGTGACAAATTTCTCCAAGATCTTAACAGGGTAAGGGAGCAGCGAAATAGGCCTATAGTTCGTCGAGCAAGTGGGGTCCAGCGTGACCTTCTTCAGAAGAGGAGAGACCACTGCCAGTTTCCAACTTTCAGGAACCGTGGCGGTGCTAAAGGACTGGCAGCAAGTAGAGTAAAGAGGGGGAAAAAGTTTCTCCTGGAGCAGCTTCCAGAATTTATGAGGTAGCGGGTCCAGCGGGGAGCCTGAAGACACACCATTGGCCACAAGACAAAAATCCTCGTAGGAAGGGAGAGTGAAACTGTCCAGTCGTGGGCACCCTATGGCGCGCATGCGCTGCGTGCTTGGCTACTATGCATCTTAAATGCCGTTAGGCGCGGGAGTCCTACGAGGCAACCTCTGGACCCGCGACCAAGATGGCGCCCGCAAATCGGCACCCTCCTGGTTCTCACACCCAAGATGGCGGCCAAATCGCCGCGACGCGGTCAAAACGAGCCCTAGATCGGCCTGAATCCCGCAAAGTACGGGGTGAAAACCAATCATTGTGCAGGTAAGGTCTAAAGGATATTTATCACACTCAAAGCTGGTAGAAGTTAAAATAAGCGACTGCGTTCTGAGTCAAGCAGCGCGATAGTGCAAAGTGCAAAGTGATTTTAAAAAGAGTAATAGCTCAGCAAAATAATGGCACGGTAAGCGTGCGCGCTGTATTAAATAGAGTCTACCTATGCCGGTGAGAAATCCTGCTTTTAAGTGCTCGTCCAAGCGCGGGAGTCCTTCGAGGCAACCTCTGGACCCGCGACCAAGATGGGGCCCGCAAATCGGCACCCTCCTGGTTCCCACACCCAAGATGGCGGCCAAATCGCCGGGATGCGGTCAAAACGAGCCCTAGATCGGCCTGAATCCCGCAAAGTAGGGGGTGAAAACCAAATATTGTGCAGGTAAGGTGCGTCTGTGTATGGACCTAGGGGAACTGAACAATAACATATGGGTGGACGAGTTCCCACTACCCCGGATCAACGAGATGCTGTCGAAGACAAAAAAAGGGATAAAGTGGTTTTCCACCGTGGATCCCTCATCCGCATACTATCAAATCGCTTTACACCCTTTCTGCAGTCTTCTAACATCATTCATAACACCGTTTGGATGTTACAAGTTCCTGAGGATGCCGTTTGGACTAGCATCGGCAGCAGCGTATTTCAGAAACTAATGCATAGACTGTTTCAAAAGGTAGAGGGAGTACAATACTTCCAGGACGATATCTTCATAATGGGGAAGACGAAAGATGACCACCATGCCAAACTGCACTCTGTGTTGGCCATACTGGAAAAAAATGGGCGCACAGCAGAATGGGCGAAATGCAAGTTCGGTTTAAGATCGGTGACGTACCTGAGTCGTGAGATCAGTGAGAAGGGAATAGAACTGAAGAGAGCTAATGTGGCAGCCATTAAAGATGCACCCACACCAACGAGGAAGGGCGATATCCGCTGGTTTTTAGGCATGGCTGAATTTTACAGCAAATTCATCCCGCATTTCGCGTCCAAAACCCATCATCTGCGGCAACTCCTGAAGGAGAAGAACACGTTCAAATGGTCCAACGAAGAGCAAATGGAGTTTTATGCCTTGTAACAAGAGATCTGCAATGCTGTACCCCTCAAAGGATTCGACCAAGCTGCCTTGTCCATACTGACCACGGACGCCAGCGACAAAGGGTTGGGGGCAGTGTTGATGCAGAAGTAACAAGAAGGTGAAGTCACCACGGTCAGTTTTGCCTCAAGGTCACTATCGCCCAACGAATAAAAGTTCAGCGTGATAGAAAAGGAGATGCTGGCAGCAGTATGGGCCATGGAGAGCTTCAGACAGTTCATATGGGGTTCTAGTTTCTTACTCCGCACGGACCACAAACCACTAGTAAAGGTCCTCACCTCCAGCGGACACGCTCATGCGACACCCCGCATAGCAAAATTGACCTTGAGACTACTGGACTACGTATACGAGGTGGAGTACATTTCAAGATATAGGAACAAAGAAGGCCGATTTTCAGAGTATAGCGGCAGCTATGGAACGAGCAACGGACCAAGAACCCTCAGGATGGGAAGGCTACATGGTGGTGCTGACGCAAGACCATGAAATGGTAATCAGCGAGAAGGAATGGGAAGAGGCATACACCCAAGACGGGACTTTGGAGGCCGTGAAAGGCTACGTGACACACGGGTGGCCGGACAAGAGACACCTCGACAGCCAGCTGAAGAAGTTCTGGGAAGTTCGAGAAGAACTGTCGATAGGAGACAATCCAGTCTTCTTACTGAGAGGGGACAAAGTTGTTCCCCCGCAGACCTTGGTGGATGACCTCCTAACTATCCTCCACGAGGGACACCTTGGCATACTGAAGACCAAGACCAGGTCGAAGCAGGCATACTGGTGGTCTGCCATGGACAGCCAACTGGAAAGACATGTCCGGATGTGCGAACCATGCAGCGGGGCGGATAAGACACAGATCCTGCTGAGGCCACCCCTGGGAAAATTCGCCATCCCCTCCAGCCATTGGGAGATGATATCGGTGGACATCTTAGGACCCATCCTGGATACCCACGGAGTGCCGAAATATGCCATAGTAATAGTGGACCGGTACTCCAAGTGGCCGGAAGTGGAAGTGCACGACGCAGTGGACACGGAGGCCGTGCTTTCTTTCCTAACCTCCACATTCGTGAGGGAAGGTATCCCAAAAGTGATCCCCTGTGACAATGGACTGCAGTTCATGTCCGCAAAGTGGGATGCTTTCATGGCCCGCAACGGAATCGAGGTCAAACACACTCCAATCTACCACCCAGCAGGGAACGGATTGGCAGAGAGGTTCAATAGAGTGATAATGGGATCAGTGCAAGTTGCGATAAGTGCAGGACAAGATTGGGAGAAGGAGCTCCCGAAGATGTTACGGGCGTACCGCATCACTCCTGCTAGCACGGGGTATAGCCCTTTCCGAATATTGCGAGGGCGAGACCCTTTCACAAAGGACAATCTGGCGAGGAAACATCTAATAGTCCAGAACAAGTGGTGCGGAGGAACATTAAAAGAGCTCAAGCCTTGAATACAACAAACGACAAAATGTCCAAGAGGTGGCCCTAGAAAGGGGCGAGTGGGTGAGAGTAAAACAGGCCGTGTTGAAGAAGAAGGGTGACAGCAAAATCACATCACCGTTGCAAGTGATAGAACCGTATGCTAGATTGGCTTTGTTCAGTGATGAAGGGTATGGTCGCAAGACAGGATGGCAAAGTGCAGCAAAATCCTACAGTGGGAAGTTCCTGATGAAGCTAACCCGCTCGACGTGGAAAGTGGAGAACAAGTGGGACAGGAAGTAGCAGCGGAAGCGGACAAGTCAGGAAACCAACTGCGTTGGGAAGGCAATAAAGACACGCATTTTCAGGAGGAAGGTGAAGAAAATGGCAGGACCAACCCTCCAACACCCAGGAGCCAAGGTTGTGATGGACACGACCGAGGACTAAGAAGGACAACATGTAAGGTGGACGGAAGCACGGGCAGAGACCAAAGCGAGAACACCAGCCAGGAGCCTATGAGAACAAGGTCAGGCAGAGAGATCAAGGCGCCAAAGAAATTCGAAGATTTCGGCAAGGAATTCAAGTAAGACTGTTCCATTTTTTTTTTCTTATTAGACTCCTTTCCCAGGACTAAGAATCTTATCATGTTCTGGGTGAACTTACTGTGAAAGTATTTTGTAGAGCCGTGACTTTCGAGCCCGTCGAACACTCTCCCCGGCGCTCGGACAATTAAGGATAAAAGAATCGTAATACACAGGCTCTGTGTCTTAATTCCAGGATTTCAACATCCTTGTGAGGTGTAACTCCATCTTCACATATCATTGTTGTGAATAATCAATTTCTGCCTCATAGCTTAATAGGGCAAACTGCATTACTACAGAGTAACAAAAGGGTACAGATTGCATGCAGCCTCTCTTGAAATGAGTGTAGGTCATACTCTGATCTGATGGATGATGGGTTGTTACTACTCGTACATACCAAAGAGGCTTCTAGGCACCCCGTGTGTGATCCAGGCACACTCACTTCTTGGCCACCTTGTTCGTCCTCAAGACTTGAGACGTGGATGAAGACCCCCCTCCTCCAATGGCTTCAAACAGAGCTATGCTACTCACAGCCCCTGGGATTACACCCATGGGTGTTTATGCCAGTTCAGAACACTCTCTTGGAAAATAGAGTACGTCACCTGCCCTTGTGGAATCACAAATGTCTTCAAGATGAATTTATTTTTCCTTAAGGCTAAGTCAAACACTGCCCGTATGTTTACATTTTTCCAAATTGGACTGTAAGTGATCTTCAATACCAACCTTCACTTGTGCTGGGCTGGGTTATAGTATGAAGGGTATAGCTCTTCGAGGCCATGCTATTCATTTGCAAAGCAGAATATTTCAAACATAAAAGACAAATGGCCGAGTAAAGTCTAGACGTTTAATTGTGGGGAAGCAAAACTTCTCTTACAGAGGACAGAGCCATGTCAGAAATATGTTACATCAGGGAAAATTTAGTGTCACAGGCGCATCCTGGTATTACAATAAATACCTTAAAAACCATGAAACACCAACTTTGGGACTCTCCTTACTGACGCTCATACCCTGGGACCTGGCACACCCAGGGACTCAACATTATGGGAACGCATGAGCCCACGATTCTGGATCACTCACAAGTCCTCCCAAGAGTACCCAAACACAAATTTGTTTTGTTTAATTTCTCCAAAACTACTGAACAGATTTACACAAAAAAACTAAAAGCACTCTTTCCTGGCTAAGCCCTATCTTTCTGCAAAGTTTGGTGTAATTCTGTTCAGCAGTTAGGGCTGTAGTTGTATTCAAAATTCCATATGGAAATTACCATTGGAAAAAATACATTTTTTGACTGCCTCACCTTTTTCTCAACCCCAGCTTGACGGATCACTCTGAAACTTTCCATGCACAACAATAATCATCAGGACACTTTTTTCGGGTAACATTTTGTGAAGATTCATCGAACAACACCAAAGATATAGGCAGGTCAAAAGGACAGGGACATTATAGTTAGGAAATAGAATTTAAAAAAACTTGGAAATTCCATGAGAAAAAGAAAGGTTACAGGAACGTTAGAGTTAGGCTCACATTTCTCTCATACAAAACCTGAGAAATCCAGTGGTAATTGTTACCTGAGTTAACTATAACTTACTCCCCTGGAGTGCATTGCTTCTGACCTCACATCATGACATGGTCAGTGACATCATTTATGACATCTTCCACAGAACTACTCACATATATTCACACCCCCATACAAAATGTGATACACCCACTCACACACCCACACAACCATTCACATAACCATTCGCAGACCCATACAGGTACTCACACAACCAGTCACTCCTCTATTAAGCCTCATTCACTCACTCACTCACTCACACACTCACTCACTCACACACTCACTCACTCATTCACTCTCTCACTCACTCACTCACTCAACCACTCACTCACCCATACAGCTACTCATACAACAGGTCACTTACCTACACAGCCACTCACACAGCCACACACTCAATCAAACAGCTACTCACACACCCACGTATTCACCTAAACAGCCATTCAAACACCCACTCACTCACCCATACAACTTCTCAACAGAACCACTCACTCACCCATGCAAGCACTCCCACACTCACTCACACCCTAACAGTTGTAGTATGTATGGAACTATATTTTAATTGATATAATATTGAAGGCTTACATGTACTGTAGGGGCATTTATTTAATTGATAGCACTTTCAATGTCTTCATGTAACATTGTTATGGTTTTAATTATCCAAACAATAAAGCTTAATACTACTACGAAAACTACTACAAAACGACAAGAATAATTAAATTCAATATTTGAAAGATGTGCCGATGATGGGCGTTCATGCCGCAGTAAAATCTGTCTTTTGGGCCTGCCTGAAAAAGTGGAGTGTAGCTACATGGTAACCTACTTGGAGAAATTGGTATCCCACATGTTGGCAATAGTGGTCCTTAAACCCATTTTTCCTTTGAAAGAGCTCTCAGGATGTCAGCATGACGTACCATGCGGGCACAACCCCAGCACCAGTAGTTGCGACAGGATTCCATCACAAAGACAGATATTCTGTTGCAAGAAGTGAGGAAAACAGGACACTTCAGTGTGGGTAACCACCATGTTTTGACTTTCTCAGACATTACTGTTTGAAAACCTAGGGTGGATATGGGAATATCCTATGAAACTACACATGAAAACCAATCCCAAACTACAGACGAAAACTGGAAGCAAACATGTTGCAGTAGTCCAAGAGCCAAAAAGAGTGCAAAGGTTTTAGCCTTCCAGCATACACATTGGTAAACAACAAGAAAGAAAGTAGTGCTGGTGGCCGCTGTGCCAATGGCATCAGTAATGGGTCTAGAAACAAGGAATCATCAGATGACTCTGCTTCATATGATGAGACAGAAGCTGACCAACTAGAGAGTGATTTAGCTTGGAGAAAAGGATGTGTGGCTTCCAAGGATTTTATTGTCATTCAATTTTTGCCCTTTGGATGTATGCAAGCAGATGTCTTTTTCAAGCCTGTGCATTTCACAGGTGAAAAAAATTGTAAATCATTCTAAATCACAGTTTTTCTAAAAGTCGTTTTCCAAAAGTGTTTTAATTCTCTCTTAGCTGTCTCTATGAACCCATTTTTGTTGACAGGGCGCAATGCGTTGGCAATGCATTCTTCACAAAAACAAATTTGAAAAATAATAAAATGACCATAACAGAACCATCTTGTGTATGGATACATTTTTTCGCACACTAAGGGGGTCATTACGATGGCAGACGGACTTAAGTCTGTCCACCATCACCACGGGAATTGAGACCAGCCACCTATTTGGCGATGGTCCCCTACATGGAATTACAATGTGACTGCCACGGTGGCGGCCGCATTGGGCATGTTTACCATTGTGGCGGGTGCTGAAGGCTGCAGCGCCCACCACAATGGTAAAAATGCAGGTTTTGCATTTTCCTGCACTATGTGGCAGGCACCACGTGGTGCCTACCACGTAGACCCAAAATCGGAGGCTTGACGAGAACTTACCGGGTTTCTCGCTGCGAGTCCCAGACGCTGCTCGGCGGATCGTGGTCCAGTGGATCTCCTATTCTCGGATTGAACTGCCTGGCCCTGGTCTCTGGGAGACTGCCATGTCCACCACGAGATTGACTGACTCCAGCACTGCATTGCGTACCCTGCCTGCCGTCCCCCGCTGTGTGACTGGAGCCCTGGATATTGGTTACACGATCCATGTCAGTGGTAATGGACCTGGGGCTCAGCTCCTGCGGTATTGTCCGGGCCACACGTAACGGCACTTCGCTCCATGCGGCATTCGCTACCGTGAGTCGCTCAGCACAACTCAAGACGTCGACTACTGGCATTCTTTTGCTGCGCCCCCGTGGATGCCTGTGATTAGTACCAATTGCTGGCCTGTTCGCTTCATTCGTGATCGTGAGTCGCTCAGCGGTAAGCGCTCAGCACTGAGCCGGTGAATCTTTGCTTCATTTACTGCCCCCCGTGGATGCCTCAAACGCGACCGTGAATCGCACAGCGAGAATCGCTCCTCATCGTCTCGCTACGCCCCCGTCGATGCCTGTGTGTAATGCTGAGCACTCTGTTTGTCGCTGATTTATGCTCCAGTTGATGACACGGAGTTTAAATCCCAACTTTACACGATGTGAATGACTTGTGCAACCATTACATTGCCCATTTCCTCATCAACTACGGCTGCCTGGTCCCAAAATGGTGACGGCTTGAGCTTCGTTCTCCTTGTTCTCCCCCTTTTCGATATCTCATGTTAAATTAACGGATGACAGCTGGCTCCCAATGATGCACCTTGAGGAGTGTTGAGATTTTACTCTACCCAGACTTTTTTTACTGTCACTTTTCATGAAACAGCAACCTACTTTAAAAATTAACCAGCTGCCTGGACCTAAAATGGTGGCACCACAGCAATAAACCGGGACCAATATTCTGTTCACGCTGTTAACTGCCAATATTCTGTTCACGCTGTTAACTCCCAAGGTGGTCCCTGATGTTTCCCTCCTATTGAACAGCTGACAGAAGTAGATTTTGAGAGGTCCCATGATCTTCCTCCTATGGCAAAAAAATGTTCTTGTTAATTCTTGTCCATAAAAAAAAAAAAATCCCATACTCCTGGGGCCTTCGATGTGGCAATTTTGGTGCTCAGACCCTCTGTAAACTTCCTCCAGCGACCTTGCCCTGCCTGACTCCCTGACCGTCGAGGTGAGTGCCTCCCTAGACCTGTCTCTTCCCATACGACTTACATGGGGTACCTGCTTCTACAGCTCAGTTGCTGATGATCCCTCCGCTTGTAAACCAGCAGCAAGTTGCTCCCCCTCAATGTGGGGCTGCACAGGCTCCCTCTAAGCACGTGACTGACTCCTACTGACCATCCTGGTCCTTCCGGAACCCCTGAACTCATCTTGACATGTTACTTTTATTTATTTTACTTTCTTTGCTGCCTTGACTAAATGCAACTCTTCTTCGGCGAAGTGGACATCTCCATCTTCAACTCTGGAAACATCCTCATTCAAGCCTCTGAAAATCACCTCCTCATTTTTGAACATCACTTTAATACTCTATCCCAACTCCTCGCACAGCACTCTAATCCCCCCCTCTCACCCTCTCATCCCCCGGTCTCTTCACCTCTCCTCTCTTCCCCCACCCCCACGTCTCTTCTCTCTGACACACCCCAACTTCGGGAGCACTCGCAAACCACGGTCCCTCTCTCCCTCTAACCGCCTCTCCACAACGCACCTTCTAACCCCCCCATCTCCGACCTATATATACCACCACCTGCGATTTCCCCAACCCTCAACTCCACCGCTACACCCCCATCTACCTTCACAATATCGCCGGATCACCAACCTCTACTACCTACCACAACCTCCAACTACTCCACCATCTCTAACTCCCTTCTTAATCATGTCTCCCTAGCCCTTAACATTAATTCATCCCCTATATCCCCTGCGCACATCGACTTGTCCACCCCATCTCGATTATCCTAAACAACTTATTGTCCCTGTCCCGATCTCTCCTCACTCCATTAGCCCACTCGCCTCTATTGCCTTATCGCCCACAATCTCCCATTGCTCCTCACTCTCTGATGCACTCTCTCCCCTCCCACCTCGCCAAATGACCCACGCCTCCCCCTTGCTTTCTCGCACTCCTCCCACTCTGACCTCCCCCTCTCTCCCACCACCGACCTCTCAATTATCCCACCTATCCCTTAATTCCCTGGGTACTCCTGCCCCTACTGTCTCCTCGCCACTTCCCCCATCCATCACGAATTTCCCTCCCACATCGACCACCATTGCCCCACTTCCCTCCAACATTGATCATGTCACTCACCTTACCTCTAACTCCCTCCCCCCACCAGGCTATCCCCCCTTCCGCTCATTAATCTCCTTCCCCCAAATTATGCTAACTCCCCTATCCTCCCAAATATTATTGATCCTCTTCACTCCACTCTTCTCACTCAATCACTCCTTAATGTTGAACTACTCCTGACTTCTCTTGTCATTGATCTCACCTCTCTCAGAACTGATGTCTCACTCCTCATTAAAGCCCACCCCTCTACCCATGATCTCACTTCTGCCCCTGCGCTAATCTCTATCCCCCTCTCATCACACACCGACTCCTCTATTCCTAATACCCCCAAGAATTGCCCTCCTTGCACTGATACGGTTACCTACTCCAACTCGTCCCCTTGCGATAACTCCTACACCAGCACTCCACCTCCCCCTACCCTCCCTCTTAACCCCAAAACACCCTCCACACCCACTAAACTCAGCATAATCGACCATGCATTCAGTGCTAACACTTTCCACCCTCTACCTCTTGACACATGCCCTCCATCCATTCAATTTAACACCCTTACTAGCTCTTTGACATCTCCCCAAGAATCCCACCCTTCTACTCCCCCTAGCCTTCAGTCCACTATCCCTGTTCTACTGGGTACCAGCAGACTACCCCTTCTTCCTACATCACCTAGACTCCCACAACAACTAATACCTTTACCCCCCTGTCACTCGTCTCAATTACTCAACCCCACGCCCTTGTCATGCATGCTGATTAACTGCCGATCGGCCTCCTGCCACGCAACTGAGATCGCGGAAACTATTCTTAGTGAAAACATAGATATAGCATTCCTTACTGAAACCTGGTTAAACCCCCATTCCACTCCTATTCTAGATCTACTGATTCCCCCTGGCTATCTCATCATTAGAAAAGATAGAATTAAACAAATGGGAGGGGGCCTTGCCATTATCTTCAGAGATAACCTTAATATCTCGCTTGAACAACAGCAAGACCCATCCACATTTGAATACCTCTGCACAGATATCCATACCCCAGGCTTCCAGGCCATTAGGCTCCATACTATCTACCACTCTCCTGGAAACTCTATCTCCTTTACCGAAGAGATGTCCGACCTTATTACGCTAGCATTACTATCCCACTGTAAAAATGTCTTTCTAGGAGACTTCAACATCCACTGGAATAAAAATGACGACCCAGCGGTCTCCCGGTTTAACGATATCATGGACGTTACCGACCTGATCCAACTTTGCCAATCCCCAACTCACAACAAAGGCGCCACCCTTGATGATATCCTGACTAACAAGGATCTCGCCTCCCTCTCTAAGATCCTTCCAGTAGACTGGTCTCACCTTCACCTTATCCTCTTCGACTTAAATGGCTCCATTATACACCCGACCCCTACAGGCATTTTACCTTTGAAACCTACCCGTAAACTTCACCTCATTCCCCCAGGCGAATTGGAATCTACCATTAAATCTAGCTTACTTCTCCCCCTCTCTCACATAGCACTGACGACCTAACTGATCACTACAACAATTCGATTTGTGATGCCCTTGATCAAATCGCCCCTATAAAATACAAACAAGAAAAAAACATCCCACCAAAATCCTGGTTTAACTCGGACCTTAACATGGAAAGACGAGCTCTCAGGCACTCAGAACGTACCTGGAGGAATCATCCCACCACTGACAATTTGGTGCTTCTGAGAAATGCTAGAGCACAATACAAAAAACACATCTTCAATAAAAAAGCTTCCTATCTTCGCAAGCAGCTAGATCATGCCAGAAACCGCCCCAGAGAACTATTTAACATTGTTAAAAAAAAAACCTCCTCTGGCCCCCCGAAACTACTAGCCACTATTGAAAGATGTGAAGAAATAGCAAGCTTCTTCTCCAACAAAGTCAACGCAATTGAACTTTCCTTTGCCGCCCCCCCCTTTCACCTCAACATCCTCTCAAACTCTATCTCCTCCCTAACTTGCATAGCACTAGCTCGCTCTCTTCTCCCCTGTCTCAAGACATCCTCCAACCACACTCTATACCCCCCTCCCAGGCCCCGCTCTCATACACCACCAAACTAAAAACAATGCCTCGTGGAGCGAATTCTCCCCTGTATCCGAAACAGCTATCATCAATTTCATCTCTAAACTCAAACCGTCCTCTCACACTAAAGACCCTCTCCCCTCTCACCTGGTCCAAGAATTCAAAAACATCATTGCCCCACTCTGGACCACCATCATCAACTCCTCTCTCTCCAATGGCTGTGTTCCGGCCTCTCTTCAATTAGGTCAAATCTCCCCCATCCTCAAAAACTCCTCCGCCGACCCCAATGACCTCAACAACCTACGCCCCATCTCCAACCTTCCCTTCCTCTCTGGAAAAATGTGTCCTTTCCCAACTTGACAACCATATTATCTCTTTCAATCTCCTTGACATGTTCCAATCAGGCTTCAGAAAAGGATGCAGCACTGAAATAGCCATGCTCAACATTACTGACGATATTCACCTGTCTCTGGACAGAGGTGAATCCTCTCTGCTAATCCTCCTGTACCTTTCGGCAGCGTTTGATACTGTACACCACTCTAACCTCCTCAACACCCTTAAAATTCGATTTGGTTTTAAGAGCACCGTACTCAAATGGTTCTCCTCTTTCCTTCAAAACAGATCCCAACAAATTAAGCTCAGTCAATTCCTCTCCAAACCCCAACCAGTCTCACTTGGAGTCCCTCAAGGCTCTATCCTCTCCCCAAAACTATTCAACCTATTCATGGAACCATTAACCCTCATTCTCAAACAAGCCAAATTATCCTGTCACCTCTATGCCGATGACACCCAACTTTACTACAAGATCAAATCCCATACTGACATCCTCCATCTCAACGACACACTAAATAAAGTTCAAGCCTGGTTCCACCTCAATCATCTTAAACTGAACCCTAAAAAAACTGAAATCATCCTATTCAGTCCCAAAAACAACTCTCTCCCTATTCAACTCTGGATCAATGACATCACAGCTCTTAACTGCCCCCTCTCTACTCGAACTCTGTCAAATCCCTAGGCATCAGTATCGATCTTAACCTTAATCTCATCCCACACATTAGAAATGCTAGCAAAAGTGCCCTTTTCACCCTACATCACCTCAAAAATCTTAAACCCTTCATTCCTGCAGATGACTTTAGAATCGTTGTCCACTCACTTGTCCTGTCCAAACTTGATTATGGTAACGCAACACTCGCCGGCACCCCGAAAATCCACCTGGCACCAATTAAATGTGTTCTCAACCTCGCCGCCAGACTTATCTCCGATTGTAAAAAATTTGACCACATCTCTCCTGTCCTTAAAAACCTTAACTGGCTCCCAATCGAAGGAAGATCCACATACAAGATTGCATGTATCAAATACAAAGCCCTCCACCTTAACACCCCTTATTATCTGGCTGACAAACTACAAAAAGCTGGGTGCTCTAGGTCCCTGAGGAGCACAAACTCCCTTGTCCTAATCCCTCCGAAACTCAAATACAAAAGAACCCAATCCCGTGCATTCTCTGGTAATGCCCCTACGATCTGCAACTCTCTCCCCAAAGACATCCGCTGCAACCCCTCCTAGCCTCTCTTCAAAAAAAGGCTCAAATCACTTCTTCTCGATAAATACTGGGGCACGTAAGGTCACTGACTAAAATGCTGCCCGACTCCTGCCCCTCTGCTTTCACCTCACCCACCCCTTTTCCCACCTCTCTAACCTCCTCTCCTCCTGTCCATAACCCCTTATTTCCCTTATTCTCTTTACCCTCCTTCCTCCCTCATTCCTTACCTCTCCTCCCCTCTCGTATCCTCAGCCATTATCTGCACTCACCTATGACATCTTATTTTGTTACCTCCTTTCCATGTTGAATGTAATTTTTTTTGGAATTATTCATGATTAATACCCACTGTGAACTTGTAAATGTATTTATATTGACCTTGTAAAGCGCTCTGATACCCTCGGGTCCAGTAGCGCTATATAAAACTCTCAAAATAAAATAGAAATAAATAAATAAATAAAATACCACATTGTGCACGGAAATGTTTGGGCACAAGCGCAAAACTGGAGTACTCCTGCTTAAGGGGGCCTGTTACAGGCCCCCAAAGTTAATCTCAGCCAGCCTTTGAATAGCGGGTGCACCGACATTCAAGGGAGGCGGGAATGAAGCATGCTAATGTGGGAGACGGTTCCTGCTACCACCATTTTAGGTATGCTTTCTGGGTTCGACAGGCAATTGTAATTTTTGGCTGTGTCAGACCCGTGGCGAATGGGCTTACCGTCCACAAGCACTCCACCCGCCATGCTTAGATGGTGCAGAGAATGTAAGCTACTACTGATAAAGGCATAACCTCGCCAAATTCTGTGACTCTCCATGCCTAATGCCCAGCTGCCAGACAACATGAAAAGATAGAAACAGCTTTGGGGGTGGTGGGCAAGGTGGGGGAGTCTCCAAGATATCCTGTAGAAAAATCATGACTGCCTGCTCTGCCTGGTGGGCAAGATGGTGCCCACGGTACTACTTGGTGAGTCGACCTAGATACTTGCCATACTTTCCCCACACTGTCTCTAAGCAGTGTCATTAAGGGATTCGTGGCTCTGGGAGAGCTCAGCAAGAAGCCATTAAGGAGGCAAGTGGGTAGCATCAATTACCTTGCCTTGTAAACCGTGGACACAGAGTTGCGACACTAGCCGAACCAATAGCGAGGGGAGAAAGATGGTCCCGGCAAGGGGCCCCAGCAGTGTTGGTTGAGGCATAGAGAGACCAATACCAACACTACAGTGCAGTTAAGGAGCACTTATGACTGCACTTTTTGGTCGGGATCTGAGGCAGACAAAAGGATCCAGTCCCAATGGACTCCAACAGTTGCCCACATAATAACCCGACCCCGGACCGCATCACTGTAGGACCCTGCAGTTCATACATTGGTGAAGGGTGAGTGGATGGGCTGTGTGTGACAGAGAGGTCCCAAACCTGAACCAGCCGGGGTTCACCACAAGTCCTCTGGTGTCACTATTGCCATGGCTCGAGATAAAGGGCCTAGAGCCCCCTTAATATATAAACTGCCCAAGTATGCATTCAGCTGTGGAACACAACCGTGGGGAACAGGAGATTCAGGAAGCCCAATCAAAGACATCACATTTGTGCAGGAGAGCAAGATAGAAACTATGGCAGACAACATCACCCTCCTGTGGAAAGATGTTCATGCGATAGCACTGCAAGCACGAACAGCAGAAGGGGCAGTCCAGAAACACTTGTCTGCAATAAAGACACTTCAACTAGAGGTGCGCCAATGGAAAGACACCAAGCTGCTACAAACTAGAGCAGAGGGTGTAGAAGGGAGGTCGCACCAAAATAACATTTGTTTCATGGTAAAACCCAGTGAACTCCTAACTTCTTTTGCGATGTAAAGATGGCCCTGAAGACCCAGAACACTGCCAAAGCCCAGAGTGAGGCCTCACCAGACAATAGTGAGAATCCTTAAAAACAGCAACTAGGACACCATCGTGGGAGTGCAAGACAATATGGCCATCTGTGGTATGAGAACCACACCAATATGGTATCCGCTCTTCACACAAGATATTATAAATTGGGAACTACTCAAGAGAGGGTTGCCCTATGCCAGAGGTCTTCAAACTTTTTGATGCCGAGACCCCCTTGAAAAACCTTTTTAGACGTAAGGACCCCCTTCCCACAAAAGTTTATAGAAACTGGTACTCCTCATCATCAACTTTTGACAACCATAAATGCGCCTGTTAGACCTCACTACATCCCTCCATCATTCATCCACCCACACTTTCACACATCCATCCATCTACCCTTTCATCCTTCCATCCATACATCCATCCATCCATCCATCCTTTCATCCTTCCATCCATACATCCATCCTTTACCCATCTGCTGGGGCTGGGGGACGTGTCACGGGACCCACAGCTCCAGGTGCGCAACATCCATTGAACTCAAAGTGCTACACTACAGCCTGCTCCCCCAGTCCCCCCAGCTCCTCCCAGCTCGTGTATGTGAGCCCGGCTGAAACAGATTCAGGGACACACACACAGTCACACCCAAGTACTTGACAGGTCTTTAGAAGACCTTTTACTTGTTAATGAGGCATTGGTGTTTTTCACACCTCGGTGTGAATTAGGCCTCCGCCGTGAGCACCCTCGATCAGCCCAATGCCAGGAACTGCACTCTGCAGAATCTGCGTCCCCCTTCCCAGGACTCCACGACCCCCCTGGGGGTCGCGCCCCACAAATTGAAGACCGCTGCCCTATGCTATGATTTTTCCAGCCAAAATCAGAAGTTTTGGTGGCAAAAAGTGATTCTTCACAAAAATAGATAAGGCCTTTGATTGGCTGGAGGGCTGAAGAAGTCAATGCTGAGCTCATGAATACCCATTCAACAATACAAAGAGAAATTGACCTGAAAGCAGAGACGCCCATGAGAGACAGTGGCAGGCAACCCAATACATGTGACGTAAGCACAGACTGATGACTGAGTGCCTCAGGAGTTCAATTGAGGCCAGAAGTAGATAACAAACTCTGCTAGATTGCCTCAAGAGAGATGCAGGAATTCACATCGATGACTAGAATAAGTGTCTTGAGACACTAAATTCACAAACAAGTTGATGTTTCTATTAGGGAGGTGAAAGACACCATAAGCATTGGGGGCAGATAGTTTGACACTCACTGCATGGGAGATGATTATTTAGGTGACATGGAATTTCAAAGCACAGACTGAACTAGCAATGCAGAAGGAGGGCCACAGGTATGAGGGCCATTGGTCTGATTCCAAGACATAGGGTAGAAACGTGATGAGTATAAGGTAGGTCTCACTTTTCTATCATGGATTGTACATGGTTTGGACAATAGACTGAAAGTTGGGGTGGTGGGTTAGTTCCTGGTGTATCAGGATCCAGACATAATTTTACTACAAAAACCTACTTGGTAGGAATAATTGCGGTTCCTTGGGTAGAGGGAAATAGAGAGTGTTGGCACATTTGGGTGTCTCCACTGCTTACCGGGGTGTGGGCTTCCTGGTTGGAGATTGCTCCCACTGCTGTTCACCTGGATGTCGACAGACCAGAGCAGGTACTATGGTGCGCTGTAAGGAGAATGGATGGTAATACATTGATGGTGGCCTCCTGGTATCTCTGTCCTGATGATGTTGAGGGATATAGGGGAATGGATTGCAAAGGATCTGAATACTTTCTTGGTCATAGGGAAGACCTCACTTTGCTTATGGATGGGGATTTAGATAGAGTTACAGCAAGTGGGCAGGGGGTTAGAACTGACAAAGTACTATCCCATTTTACAGAGGCATTAGGCCTGCTAGATATTTGGAATGGGAAACGCAGGATGACTGTTCACTACACCTGTCTCTCCAATTCAAAGACCACAATGCCTAGGCTGAATTACACTCTAGTCCCTTAGACCCAGAGAGGATATTTCAAGGACAACCACTACATGGCATGGAGAATCTCTGATCACTCCCCTATAAGTACAAGATTTGAATTACCGAACAAGGATGATGGGATGAAGGCTTTGATCCCTGGGAATTAACAGACTGGAGTGTGAGAAAACTTCTTACTAAATCCAGGGAATAATATTTTGATGAGAATATTGGGTCAGAACAGCCTTGCGTAACATTACGAGGGGCATACAAAACCCTTGCTAGGGGACTCTTTATCTCTCACAGTACAGGGAAGAAGCATGAGAGACTTCGGAAGGTGAGGAAGATACAAATGCAAATAACACAAACTGAAGCAGAATATGTAGTGTCCTCGAGCCCCATAATTTCACAACTCCTAGCTCTTTTAAAAGAGGAGTATATTGAACTGGTTTAGCCAAAGACACATGCCTACAATTGTGGCAAGCAGCACAGGCTAGACAAGCTGGGTAATAAAGCAGGTAAGCTAGACGAGAGGAGTATCAGGGATGGGTTAGTGGAATTACCGGGTCATATGGAGAGATGACAACTGACAGCAGTGATTTTTGAGGTTTATCGGCAGCATGCACACCCCCAGCCTGAAGACTATTGACCAAGCATTATTTAAGGCCCCTGTAGAGGTAGAAGAGGTGCTAAAAGCGATGGCCCAGATTGAAAGTGGAGGATCCCATGACGTAATGGCCCCAAATCTTCATGTGTGTTAAGGGGATGGCGGAGTGCCCTTGTGGGAGATGCTCTATGAAGTGAGGCATTTTTGCAATTTACTGAGGGATCTTCAGCCAGCACAAATATTCCAAATTCATGCAAACGATAAGCCACCAGAGGACAGGGGATCTTACAGACTCATTACCCTGCTGAACATTGAAGTAAAGGTGCTGGATGTGAGAAGTTGGCCTGGCATATGCTGTCCACTATTTTAGTGGGCATCTTGCACCAGTCCCAACAACCCTTATTGATGATAGGTTTAAGACAACCTTTATTGAAAGCTATCCTAGTGGTAGCTGTGGAGAGCAGCCTTCAGGCTAAGTCTTGAAGGAGTGTAAAGCAGCTTGGTCTACCAGATTATAACCTCTTGAATGCCTAAATGAAAAGAGAACCACTCATGGTACATATATATAAAATATATGTATTTATTTCTAAACACTCTCTAGCAATCCCTTCATGAGATTACAGAGCAAAGTACACAATTTCAATGCAATAGAACTTCAGTAAATAGCACAATATACGTTGAGCCCTAGGGGCATACCAAACCATACCTACCAAGCATGGAAGGATCATGGCAGGGAGGAGAGGTACAAATAAATCGCCGCAGACCAAACTTGACAAATTTGCATGGTCTAAATCCAAAGAAGATCGGGGGTATCCCGGTCGGAGGTCCACGATGAACCGGGATCCTCACCCGCCCCACAAGACCTAACGCTTCAGGACATCATGACTGCTAATAATGGAGTGCGCACCTCCCTGGAGACCCGACTCAATGGAGTGAATGTTGAGGTCCCACTCATAAGAGCGGACCTCCGGAAGATGGGTGCCAGAGTCGAAGAGGTCATGACAGAACTCACACAGGAGACCACCAAACTTAAAAAATAAGTGCAGCCGCTCCGGGATACCCAAGCCAAGATGGAGGTGCAACTGGATGACTACTAAGGGTGGGCGTAGTGAAACAACGTGCACATCCGAGGGGTTCCCGAGCAAGCAGAGGGCCCGGCAACTGATCTCTTTGTTGAGGACCTCATTTTCAATCGCCTAAAACCAAAGGGACTATCCAACTACTTCTCTATTGAACTGGCTCCTCGAATCCCGAGGGGAAGACCTAGGCCTGGAGCTCCCCCCTCCACCAATAATAGCTAGAGCCTTTAAAATACGTGATTGTGATGCTATCATGATCAGGCCGTGTGCTTCTGCCCGCCACTCACTATAGAGAACAGTGCCATCACCATATTTCCTGACTTCACCACGAAAGTAAAAAATCAGAGGTACAGCTATTTAACGGTGTTAGAAGGTGGTTCTGACACTCTTGGCTGCCTGGAATTTTTGCTTTTTCAGCACCTATTTGTTGAGCTTTTACTGTGGGAGAGGCTTATAAGTTGGAACTCACCCACAGTGAACTCATGATGACAGAGACTGCATGTGGATTTTACTGGTGCCCCCCCTAGCGTGACTAGGCCGCTGCGCAGAAGCTGGAGTAAGGGGCCCCAGGCTGGTTACATGCAGACACATGTATACATGTGTGTGCACGCATGTGTGGGCTGCGTAGGGGAGATTCCTGGCGTGCGCAGTCCAGGAGCAACTACAAAGTGAATGGTGTGGCAGGACTTATGCAAAATTGGGTGGTGACATGGAAGAGGCTCTATACAGTGGGTAGAAACATGCCAGGGAAAGTCAGTGTACTTTACAGTGTTTATTCCATTATTTTCTCATGGGGATAGGGAGCACATGGGCTAGTTTCATTTTCCTAGGGCCTACAAATCCCAGACACACACCAAAGTCCACTGTAACTTATGTGAGAACAAGTATTCTGCAGAGTCCAGATCATATTTGTGCTGCTTTTGGGTCATCCAGAAATGTTATATTTCTCTGAGTCAGTTCATAACCAGGGCCTAGCTGGGGGCTGACCCCAGCCGCCTGGATTAATTACCTTTCTTTCCAGAGCGAGGACGTTCCCTCCAATGATAGAAGAGGGGTGGCGCTACAGGCAAATCCATCAGCAGCTGTCACTGGGTGCCAGGCACCAAGCTGCACCCGGGCGAAGGCAGCCCTGGGGGGGAGGGGGCTCTCAGGGACCATGTGGCAGGAGACCCTGGATGACTTCATCTTGAACAACCCCAGAGGCCTGGGTAGGAAGGAGGGAGCAAAGGCAGAGAAGTGATGTGCCGCTGTGTGATAGAGCAAACAGAGACTTCCTTCCAACTCCCTCCCCGACTTCTTAAAAGAACTTACACAGGAAGAGGAGCTCTCTCTGGTGTGTGGTCTGCTGAGGCAGAGGGTGCTGGAGCCTGGCGCAATGGGCAGTTGGAAGGAGGAACCCCCTACTGTCCCAGAATCCTGAACAGCGTCAGGAGAAGAGACTAGGACCAGTGTGCAGAAGCAGGGATCTCTGCGCAGGAAGAAGGGAGGCCAGGAGGAGAGCCAGACAAAAGGCTGGCACAAAGAGCCAGTGAGGACAGCTCCCTGCTAAATCCCCCTTCTCAGAGACCCAGAGGGTGAAAGAGAATGCTCCCAGTGGCTGGGGAGCACCCCAAAGAGCAAGAATTGGCCAAGATTGCGAAGATCGTTCCCCTGGGGGCTGAGATATGCCCTCCCCAGAAGGTAAGCAACCTTTGACTTCAAAGAAGACTGACAACAAAGCGTATGGGTCTCCGCCACCGGGCTTGGATATGCCCCCGGGGTGGGTCAAGTCCTGGGGGCTGCCCCCACAAGAAGAAAAGTCGGGGAGCGCAATAGCGCTCCCTCTGAGAAATGCCCCCCGAGGTGCCAGGAGCCCACCCTGGCCCACGCCGAAGCGGGGAAGTGCCATTACGCTGGTGGTAGGGGGAGCGTCTATGGAAATAAGTCATCCTGGGTGGTGTGTTTAGCAAGCTCTTACCTCCTTGCTGGAAAATCAGCCTTTATGAATTTGGAAGATTTGATGCACTCTGGGACAAAATTATACCACACTCTACAGGATGTGGTCATAACTTTGAGGAGTTACCTTGCTCCCATTGGTCAGAAGTGACCTCCTGCATGACCCAGAGAACTTGGAATAACTATCTGAGAGGGGTAGAGACCACCAGATCTTCTGCTTGAAACTTACTGAAGCCAAAAGTGCCCTGCTGAGAAGACTGTGCTGTGCAAAGAATTCAAAGGCCTGACCTCTGAAGACTGCACCAACTGAAATGGCAGCCCTGTGGATTACCTTGCTGGAAAAGAAGCAACGAGTGGACTACCTGAAAGCTACAGGTGAAAAGAGCTCAACTGGAAAATTACCAACTAATTCCACAACTGGGAGCACCACCAGTGGATTTCTAAGGGTATTGTACCAGTGGATTGTGGGAACTGAAGCCCTCAACTTTCAAGGACCATATTGGAGCTTCCAGACCCTTGGAGTGAGTTTGAGACACTTTGGGATCCTTTGAGGAACTTCAGGAAGAAGTTCAAGAAGTTTGGAGAATTTTGGAGAAACTTGAAAAATAAGCTCCATAGAGGCCTGCCTTCAACCACGAGCCGGCCAAGCCATCCAGGTTCGTCCTGCTAAAAGCTCAATTGCTTCAACTTCCAGAGATTGACTGGCCCTAGAGAAAATCTGAAGCCAGCGAACCCTCACTGGGTCTGGCTACATGAGGAGCATTGAGAGACTCCACGAGAAAAAGCTCCAGAAAAGTTTTCAAGTCCACTCGTAGAAAAGGTGTCCGGGAGTAACTGGAAGAGCGAAGCAGCCTGCCTTCCATCGCGTGTCGGCCTGGATTCCTGGGTTGTACCGCTGAAGCAATCTTGAAATATTTTCTAAGTCCGCCCATGGGAAGTTGACAGGGATCTCGTCACAAGTCAAGCCGGTGAACCCTCACCGGATCCGGACTGGCTGGGAGCTTTGAGGACCCTCGGGAAGAAAAGCTCCAGAAAAGTTTTTAAGTGTGAAGGTATAAACTGAGACCAGGACCTGCCGGGAGCTGTAGCCTCTCAGGGCTCCATCGCGCCCAGCCTGAAACTTTGTCTTTTACCCGGTCTATCGCGAGCAGGTATCACAATATGGTGCTATAATCTTCTAAGTGCTATATTTTATTAAATCTTTGAAAATTAATATCTCCAGTTCCCTACATTGGATGTTTGTCATTTTGGTGTCATTTTAAAGATAAAAATATTTCCTATGTTTATAAATTGGTGTTGGATTTTTGTTGTGTGTCGAGTATTAATTATTTACTGAAATTGTGTTTTTAAATGCTTTACCACGTTACCAAGGGTTGAGCATAGGAATAATTTTCTAAGACCTATGCTGAGTCCTATCAAGTGTTAGTGGCCTTATTGCCAGTGGCAGACCTACATTTACCCCTACCAATAACACACTTTCCAACAAACGGTTAAAAAGGCACTGAGAGAATGGGAAATTAAGTACACAATGCTTTTCCCAGCGAGGCTACGTGTTGTGGCAGAGGGGAAAACTTGGTTCTTCTCCAACCCCGAGGACACATGGGATTGGCTTGAAGGGTGGCGGCGAGTGGGAAGACCCCCACGAGAGACAATCTGGCCTATGACACAATAAGATGAAGCCCAACACTGGGTCCCAGACTGCATCTGCTTCCAAAGTCAATGAACCGCCCCCTGGAAGCTGAGGAACCCTTGCACCTTGATTCACCATTAAGTCCAACACTACAGATAAGTGGCTCTGGATACCTCTGTGACGTATCTATGTGAGAATGTACAGGGCCATTAGCTGGGAGGTCTCATTAGGACACTGCTGAACTGTCAAATAAGCCGTAATGCGTTTACATACTGTCTTTCTGGAAGGGGGGATGATACCTTTTCTAACGTATTTGCCATGTAGCTTACTCGGGGAGTAGGTCAACGCTTACTATGAAGCCTGTTTATTGACTAATGTTCAGATTAGGGCGAGGGCAACTGCTTACCAGGCACCTCTCTTATTGTGGGGGAGCGACAGTTACTCTGCCTGTTTGGGGAGTGGGTACTTTTAGATCCACTGTCAGGGGGGCAGGGAGGGGGTGGTGGTTGGGGTGGGGGGGTTGTTATGTTTTTCGACTTCAAGTTCATTGTTTGCAGTACCACACCCAGTCACAGTTTCAATAGTCACTCAGGTTCTCTATGGTTTCCAGCCGCTACTTCAACTCTGTTCACTTACATACTGCCTCCTTTCTGAGAGCTGGGCGGGGAGGCAGGCCTATGCCCTGGCTACCGGGTCGTTCTCTCCGGGGCTCATATACACTTACTCTTTCCTGTGCTATGGCTAATAACTATATAGAGACATCGCTTTCCGCCCTAACATGGAATGTCAATGGGTTAGGGGACAAATTGAAGAGATGCCTAGTGCTGCAATACCTTAAACGCCATGCCCCTGACCTAGTCCTGGTACAAGAAACTCATTTTGTGGGCAATAATTGCAAAGGTCTGTCCAGTTGGGGCTGCAAACTTCTTGTTCATGTGGGGTATATTTCTGACTCCAGGAGTACAGGGAAAAAAATCTTGCACTCACGCCGACACATACATGGGCAGAACCCCGAGGCAGGTTTGTGGTTTTGGAGGTTAGCTGGGAAGGGAAACCCCTCCATGTTGTCCCAACCTTCATTCCGCCAGCACTGGGAAGGGAGGCGTTGGCCGACCTGGGGAGACTCCTGATGGATCTCCCGACGGGTCTCTTAATTCTGGGAGGGGATTTTAATATGACTTCACATGACCTAGTAGATAGATACCCGCCACACCCCAGCAACATTCCAGCACGCATCTCGCACTTTCTCAGCCATGGGCGTCCTTGATATATGGTGCTATTTTCCTCTAGACCTGACACACTACACCTATCACTCAAATGCTCATGGCAGTCTCTCCCTGATCAATTGTTTCCTATCTCATTTTGTCCATATCGATAACTTTCGGAAACCGCGCTGTCTTCCCCAGGGGATCTGGGATCACTCCCCGGTATGGGTGGAATTCAAAAACTACAATCGGCAACAGTACAACACCATTGTTATTAATCCCTGGCTGCTCTCGATACCAGATATAAAAGAGAGCCCAATCTCACAATCCGAGCACTATTTTAAGAAAATGTCGGATCGGTAGCCTCTGCACAGACAATATGGGAGGCCTTTAATCTAGTGGTGAAGGGTCAGGCGTTGGCTCTCAAGGTGGGATATACCAAGAAATACAATTCACAGCTAGAACAGCTTGAAAGTGAACTGCTGCAACTTGAGATGACACACTCACGTTCCCCTAGTGAGCTGCAGAACATAGTCTAACCACGAAGCAACTTGAATATAAAATCCTTGCCCAGGAGCGGGCTGGTGCACAACTACTGGCCACACACCACAGGCTTCATGAACTTGGGGATGGAGCGGGCAAGCTGCTCGCGTGGTTGGAAAAAAGGGAACAATCGGAGCGGTGGGTTCCTTGTCTCACACTAGAAACACGGACGTTAACAGACCCCCAGGCAATCGCAGATGCCTTTGCGGATCAAATGGAACAGATATACACACCCTCGGCCGTGGCTACAGTGGATGACTCTCACCGCCTATTGACGGATATTTGTCTGCCTGTTCTGTCCGCCGCGGAACGGGATGAGTTGGAGGTTGATATCACCGACAGGAAGGTCGGATCCACCATTAACAGCATACAATCAGGGAAGGCTATGGGGCAAATGGGGTCCCAATTGAATTTCTCAAGTTTACTGCCTTGCTTGTCATGCCCCACTAGTGGAACATGTATAATAAGAGCTAGGAAAAAGGGGTCCTGACACCAGATCAACGACTGGCATCAATTGTGGTAATCAGTAAGCCGGAGAAACCCGCTGATAGCTGCTTTTCTCATAGATCGATTTCCTTGATTAACAACGAGGCCAAACCCCTTGCGAAGCTGTTGGCTGCCCACCTTACCCCAGTCCTCATGTCACTGGTTCATGCTGGCCAGTCTGGCGTCATGCCAAATTGCAACGCTGGCCTAACTTTCCGTCCCCTCCATAATATCATGGGACGTAAGCACGTCATAACGGAAGACGCTGTTGTATTGTCTTTGGACACTAAGACGGCATTTGACTCCATCGAGTGGCCCTACCTCTTTGAGGTGCTGCGCCATTTCGGGTTCGGACCGAAAATGTATGGGGTGAGTTTGGCTGCTCAACACAGACTTATGGGTCAGGTATGGGTCAATAGTCAATAAGCATCTCACAAGACCGTTCTCACCGAGACGGGACACTAGACAGGGCAGTCCCCTGTCCCCATTGATTTTCTCACTGAATTTGGAGCCACTGGCATCGTGGGTCAGGGGGATCTGGTGTTACGAGGGCTGAAAGGGGTGGAGGGGAGGGATCACAGGATATCCCTCTATGCTGATGATATCCTACTGTAACTAGTGTCTCCAATGAGGTCAGTGCATAGGCTTTTAAATATCTTCACTAACTTCGGTAAATATTCAGGTTACTCCGTTAATTGGTCAAAATAAGTGACTTCCCCAGGTTAAGAGAGAAACCAGTTGAATTGTACAAACGGGTAGTTAGGTTTGTGAAAGTTTCGAAGGTATTGTTAAAAGATTTGGATGGATTGTTTGATATTGTTGTGCCTGCAGATTTGTGGACAGAATGTAAGATCACTATCGATTGGCCAAAGGATGAGTATCCTAGAGATCCTAAAACAGGTGCTCCATCAGAGGAGGTAATGAAAAAGTATAATCCGGTGATCACATTTTTGATAGGGAAAATTTCTCCAAAGGAAACTGATTGGGTCAAGATTGACAGAACAACCCAAGAACCAAGGGAATCAGTACATGCCAAGTATGAAAGGATGTTACAAGTGTTTAAAATGATTCAAAAAGGGGGTGGTGATGGACAGAATATCTGAATTAAGCAGAACACTCCTACCCAGTCAAAAGATCAGGGCTTGATCCATCACCGTTTTTTAGCTCACTGCACCATCCCAGTTCAGAACGTGGCTATATGCAAATTAGCCTGGCCCTGGCCCAGTGCATCATGGGAACAGGGCAGACCAAACTACCAAGCCAATTCTTTACTGGAAAGGAAAGAAGCTTCCGGGGACCGGTTTCTGGCATTTCAGCCGTCTTCGGCCCGGCTTGCTTGAATCCTGATGTTGCAGTGAGCAAGGGACTCACATCTGAGCATACCCTTCCACACTTGTGGTGGCTAAAACGATTCAAAAAGGGGGTGGTGATGGACAGGGTATCTGAATTAAGCAGAACACTCCTACCCAGTCAAAAGATCAGGGCTTGACCCATCACCGTTTTTTAGCTCACTGCACCATCCCAGTTCAGAACCTGGCTATATGCAAATTAGTCTGGCCCTGGCCCAGTGCATCATGGGAATAGGGCAGACCAAACAACCAAGCCAATTCTTTACTGGAAAGGAAACAAGCTTCAGGGGACCGGTTTCTGGCATTTCAGCCGTCGTCGGCCCGGCTTGCTTGAATCCTGATGGTGCAGTGAGCAAGGGACTCACATCTGAGCATACCCTTCCACACTTGTGGTGGCTAAAACGATTCAAAAAGGGGGTGGTGATGGACAGAGTATCTGAATTAAGCAGAACACTCCTACCCAGTCAAAATATCAGGGCTTGATCCATCACCGTTTTTTAGCTCACTGCACCATCCCAGTTCAGAACCTGGCTATATGCAAATTAGTCTGGACCTGGCACAGTGCATCATGGGAACAGGGCAGACCAAACTACCAAGCCAATTCTTTACTGGAAAGGAAACAAGCTTCCGGGGAACGGTTTCTGGCATTTCAGCCGTCTTCAGCCCGACTTGCTTGAATCCTGATGGTGCAGTGAGCAAGGGACTCACATCTGAGCATACCCTTCCACACTTGTGGTGGCTAAAACGATTCAAAAAGGGGGTGGTGATGGACAGAGTATCTGAATTAAGCAGAACACTCCTACCCAGTCAAAAGATCAGGGCTTGATCCATCACCGTTTTTTAGCTCACTGCACCATCCCAGTTCAGAACCTGGCTATATGCAAATTAGTCTGGCCCTGGCCCAGTGCATCATGGGAACAGGGCAGACCAAACTACCAAGCCAATTCTTTACTGGAAAGGAAACAAGCTTCCGGGGACAGGTTTCTGGCATTTCAGCCGTCTTCGGCCCGGCTTGCTTGAATCCTGATGGTGCAGTGAGCAAGGGACTCACATCTGAGCATACCCTTCCACACTTGTGGTGGCTAAAACGATTAAAAAACGGGGTGGTGATGGACAGAGTATCTGAATTAAGCAGAACACTCCTACCCAGTCAAAAGATCAGGGCTTGATGCATCACTGTATTTTAGCTCACTGCACCATCCCAGTTCAGAACCTGGCTTTATGCAAATTAGTCTGGCCCTGGCCCAGTGCATCATGGGAACAGAGCAGACCAAACTACCAAGCCAATTCTTTACTGGAAAGGAAACAAGCTTCCGGGGACCGGTTTCTGGCATTTCAGCCGTCTTTGGCCCGGCTTGCTTGAATCCTGATGGTGCAGTGAGCAAGGGACTCACATCTGAGCATACCCTTCCACACTTGTGGTGGCTAAAACGATTCAAAAAGGGGGTGGTGATGGACAGAGTATCTGAATTAAGCAGAACACTCCTACCCAGTCAAAAGATCAGGGCTTGATCCATCACCGTTTTTAGCTCACTGCACCATCCCAGTTCAGAACCTGGCTATATGCAAATTAGTCTGGCCCTGGCCCAGTGCATCATGGGAACAGGGCAGACCAAACTACCAAGCCAATTCTTTACTGAAAAGGAAACAAGCTTCCGGGGACAGGTTTCTGGCATTTCAGCCGTCTTCGGCCCGGCTTGCTTGAATCCTGATGGTGCAGTGAGCAAGGGACTCACATCTGAGCATACCCTTCCACACTTGTGGTGGCTAAAACGATTCAAAATGGGGGTGGTGATGGACAGAGTATCTGAATTAAGCAGAACACTCCTACCCAGTCAAAAGATCAAGCCCTGATCTTTTGACTGGGTAGGAGTGTTCTGCTTAATTCAGATACTCTGTCCATCACCACCCCCATTTTGAATCGTTTTAGCCACCACAAGTGTGGAAGGGTATGCTCAGATGTGAGTCCCTTGCTCACTGCACCATCAGGATTCAAGCAAGCCGGGCCGAAGACGGCTGAAATGCCAGAAACCTGTCCCCGGAAGCTTGTTTCCTTTTCAGTAAAGAATTGGCTTGGTAGTTTGGTCTGCCCTGTTCCCATGATGCACTGGGCCAGGGCCAGACTAATTTGCATATAGCCAGGTTCTGAACTGGGATGGTGCAGTGAGCTAAAAAACGGTGATGGATCAAGCCCTGATCTATTGACTGGGTAGGAGTGTTCTGCTTAATTCAGATACTCTGTCCATCACCACCCCCTTTTCTGAATCGTTTTTGGCAACTACAGGTGTGGCAGGGTATGCTCAGACATGAGTCCCTTGCTCACTGCACCATCAGGATTCAAGCAAGCCGGGCCGACGATGGCTGAAATGCCAGAAACCGGTCCCCGGAAGCTTGTTTCCTTTCCAGTAAAGAATTGGCTTGGTAGTTTGGTCTGCCCTGTTCCCATGATGCACTGGGCCAGGGCTAGACTAATTTGCATGTAGCCAGGTTCTGAACTGGGATGGTGCAGTGAGCTAAAAAACGGTGATGGATCAAGCCCTGATCTTTTGACTGGGTAGGAGTGTTCTGCTTAATTCAGATACTCTGTCCATCACCACCCCCTTTTCTGAATCGTTTTTGGCCACTACAGGTGTGGCAGGGTATGCTCAGACATGAGTCCCTTGCTCACTGCACCATCAGGATTCAAGCAAGCCCGGCCGACGACGGCTGAAATGCCAGAAACCGGTCCCCGGAAGCTTGTTTCCTTTCCAGTAAAGAATTGGCTTGGTAGTTTGGTCTGCCCTGTTCCCATGATGCACTGGGCCAGGGCTAGACTAATTTGCATGTAGCCAGGTTCTGAACTGGGATGGTGCAGTGAGCTAAAAAACGGTGATGGATCAAGCCCTGATCTTTTGACTCGGTAGGAGTGTTCTGCCTAATGCAGATACTCTGTCCATCACCACCCCCTTTTCTGAATCGTTTTTGGCCACTACAGGTGTGGCAGGGTATGCTCAGACATGAGTCCCTTGCTCACTGCACCATCAGGATTCAAGCAAGCCAGGCCGACGATGGCTGAAATGCCAGAAACCGGTCCCCGGTAGCTTGTTTCCTTTCCAGTAAAGAATTGGCTTGGTAGTTTGGTCTGCCCTGTTCCCATGATGCACTGGGCCAGGGCTTGACTAATTTGCATGTAGCCAGGTTCTGAACTGGGATGGTGCAGTGAGCAAAAAAACGGTGATGGATCAAGCCCTGATCTTTTGACTTGGTAGGAGTGTTCTGCTTAATTCAGATACTCTGTCCATCACCACCCCCTTTTCTGAATCGTTTTTGGCCACTACAGGTGTGGCAGGGTATGCTCAGACATGAGTCCCTTGCTCACTGCACCATCAGGATTCAAGCAAGCCCGGCCGACGACGGCTGAAATGCCAGAAACCGGTCCCCGGAAGCTTGTTTCCTTTCCAGTAAAGAATTGGCTTGGTAGTTTGGTCTGCCCTGTTCCCATGATGCACTGGGCCAGGGCTAGACTAATTTGCATGTAGCCAGGTTCTGAACTGGGATGGTGCAGTGAGCTAAAAAACGGTGATGGATCAAGCCCTGACCTTTTGACTCGGTAGGAGTGTTCTGCCTAATGCAGATACTCTGTCCATCACCACCCCCTTTTCTGAATCGTTACAAGTGTTTAAGCAGTATAGTGGTATTGAAAATATTGGCGATAAAGATGTGGGACATTTTGTGTATTGGTTTATGTTTGGACTGAGACCAGAGATAAGCAATATGATACAGGAGCATTTTATTTGTTGGCAGACCAAAACAGTTTATGAAATATTGATGTATGCAAAGTATTGTAGTGATGAAATAGATACTAAGCATAAAAAGTTGAAAGACAAAATGATATGGGTGCAAGTGAAGGTGGCAGAGCAACAAGAGACTAACAATAATTCACAAGCAAATTATCAGATGAATGGTCATAATTAGAATGGTCAGGTACCCAGTAGAGGTAGAGGCAGAGAGAAAATGAGCTGAGATGAAGCTAAAAAGAAATTTCCTTGTCATGCGTGCGGAAAGATTGGACATTGGAAGAATGAGTGTAGATCTGTAACAAAGAATAACAGGGCAAATCAAAATTTAATTCCACAGATGCGGAATGAGGTGGGTGTAAATCATCATCAGCAGCAGCAGAGAGCTACCCCACAGTTTCAGGTGTGACAAGCTCCCATGCCAAATAATGTGAATGCTCAGGTGCAGAGGTACTGTACAAACACAGGATATCAAGGAGGTGAACCAGTCGGTAAGAATCAAGTAGTACAAACGGTCCCAGAATATTTTTTGCAATGCAATGAGAGTGATTCTGACTCATCAATAACAGTGCCTGAGCGGGGAGGAAGGGTGTGTGCTTGGTGCATCTTTGGTGGTAGATCTGTCAGGTCCATTTGTTGATGGAAAGGTGGAAGTGAATTATATTACCTTTCTAGTGGATACAGGTGCTTCCCGTTCTACTGTGAGAGTAGCAGAAATTCCAAACCTACCCCTCTCGGGAGAAACTATCCAAGTTGTAGAAGTCTCAAATAAGCAGATTAAAACCCCAGTTACAAATTCAATTGAAGTTCACATTGGAAACTTCAAAAACATGCATGGGTTTGTGGTATGTGGTTCGTTTCCATGAAATCTCATAGGTAGGGATGTGTTATGTAAAATGAACTGTACCATCTACTGCACCCCAGATGGTATTGCATTTCAGACACTTGATGAGGATGTTGAATTTAAAATGAGGCTAGCAAAGCAAGGAACTGAAGTGGATAAATTGGTTTCACTTCTTACTGAAGAGAGTTTGCCTGAAGAATCGAAAAGTGCAGAAAGGTCGGACATGTGGGATTTCACTAGAAAAGAAATTGGATTGATGACTAATGTAGATCCGATACAGGTCATAGTGAAAGAGTGTGCAATATATCCAAACACTCCTCAGTACAAAATGAGCCCAGAAGTGATTGCAGGTGTTGCTCCTGTGATTGACCAAATGATTGAGCAGGGAATTCTAAAAGAAATAATGAGCAGTCCATGTAATTCGCCTATTATAGGTATCAAGAAACCTAGAGGAAAGTACAGAATAGTGCAGGATTTAAGAAAAATGTATAAGATTGTAGTACCTTGTTGTCCTATGGTCCCAAATCCAGCCGTAATTATTTACCAAATTCCCTGTGATGCTAAATGGTACACAGTCTTTGATCTGTGCCAAGCATTTTTCTAGATTCCTCTACATCCAAAAAGCAAGTATTTGTTTGCATTCCAATTTGGAGACCGTGTTTTGGCATGGTGCCGAGTTCCCCAAGGGTATACCGAGAGTCCCTCAATTTTAAATCAGATCTTAAAAAAAATGTCTGGAGACTCTAGTCATGCCAGGAAATTCGGTTTTGGTTCAGTACATGAATGACCTATTGGTAGCATCAAAAACCGGAAAGGCATGTGTAACTGACACCGTTGCCTTACTGAACCATTTGGCAGAAAGAAGACATAAAGTGTCCCCTGCAATATTGCAGTTTTGTAAACAGGAAGTTCAGTTCTTAGAACACAAAATAGAACAAGCATTGGCATAGCCAATAGGTCTCACCTTTGGGACTTTATAAGTATTTAATTGTGCAGCACAATATCCTAGGTGCAACATCAACTGTTGCATGGCTAAACACTTATAATGTCCCAAAGGCGAGACCTATTGGCTATGCCAATGTTTGTTCATTTTTTCCACCTGTCCTGGTCTACATCTTAGTTGTAAATGTATACAATTTCTTTGACTTTTCAGAGGCCTTGATGCACGCTCAAAACTTGCACGACCCCTGTGCGAAGCAACAAGCCTTCAACAGGTACAGTGCATTTAGAAGGTGGTGCAGACTGAACATTGCCACATTTCATCAAGTACTGAAAGCTTCAAATCCAGGACATCTGGTCTTGCAATATATAGTTGTGTGCTGTGGGAGGTGGTGATATTCATAGTGTTTGATGGCTTGAGTTTGAAGTCCATCACATATGTAAATGTTCACACAGAGGCCATCCTTGTCCTTTTGCTTTAAAATCACTCATTTTGTCTTCTCTGAACAATCCAGTGGTGATCCAGCACAGTTGGGTTTCGGTTCCACTTTGGCTGGATTTAGTGAGGAAAGTTATTCAGTGATTCCTGTATACATTTGTTTGACATGCTCCTGCTTCATCTTTTCAGAAACCAACAAGCAATATTGAAGCTGATTTGTTTATATATCCAATGTGTAAATGTAGTGATGTTGCACTTGCATGATCGTGTAGGAATGCAGCTGAAGCTGCATCTTCATCTGTCAAAAACAACAAGAGAGGTAGGGATGAAGGACACTCCTGTCCCCCACAAAAAACTATTTCAACAACAACAAAGGAGTGACCAGAGAGCTATAAAGGAATCATCAATTCCAATACTTAAGTGTGCACGAAAAAGAGAACTGTAGGTCTCACATTAGGTGCAGAAGAAATATATACGCAATATAGACACAGGGAACACACTATAGTTGAAATAATTAAATTTTTTTAGTAAAACCCTCACTCATCAACATAGTTGATGACATGCTTCATCATAGGGTTTTGCCAAGGAGACAGAAAGTCTCCCTGGACTGCTACTACAGCTGTGTTACAGCGGAGCAGATTCCAACTACACGAGAGGTGCGAAAAGTGTTAGGAGTGAAAAATAAAAAATGGCAAGCTGTACTCCGCAATAAATTTAATAAGGAGTCAGATTGTCATTATTAAAAACTGTGATTCGGACATTAATTGCCATCAATTCGAGTCAAGTATGTCCTTAGTGCTTTTAAGAGGTCAACATGTTTCTGCTTTCATGGTGCTCTATTCCGCAGAACTTTCATCAGGACCAAAGATAAAAAGGAAAGAAACGAAAATAACTCCCAGGCGGTGGAAACAAGTAATGTTGTTTTATTTGCTGCATGAAATCAAAATATGCCATGTTGAAATTCTTGGAGAATCTCCTGCGAGTCCAAAATACACCAGCTGGTGTAATGTTTGCCCGCCTTCAAATCCCGATGTGGGTGCACGTTCATGTTTCAATCCAAATGGAGACTCTGCGACTCTTGGAGTGAGGCATGGGACCTTGGGATTGGGATTGTCGGTCGCTTTCGAAATTAGACTGCAGTGTAATATTTGACTTTGCCCTCTAGAGGGCGTCAGTGGTGTACTTTTAAGATGGAATTTACGTTGTTTCTCCGTATTATTGTGAAAGCCTTGTGTCTGCTGACCTTTTAGAGGCTCAAATGTGCTTGCAGGGAGACCAGACTCAATTGCGTTTCCGCGTCGAGCGATAAATCACTTACGTGAATCACCGACCTGTAGTCCGTTGGCGAAATGTCATTTTCCTGAAGTGGAGTTATTTGAAATTGACAGATTTGACAATTCGGTTAAAGTATAGGACATTTTAGTTGGACGTTTATTGGTGACACCTGCGTGCAGACAGTATGATCTGTGTAATTGATAATTACAGGCTTGGATTGGGATCAAAAATATGCCCGAGCACCCTAAACACGAGCGCCCCACGTTTGCGAATTGCGCCTTTTCTAAAACTCTCCTTCAGTGTTTGAATGTTATCTAAAACAAGAAGCGGAATGGACCACATGGGGACAAAATGCTGTAAGGAAATAATAATGCCCGCCGGTCACACATCGTGTTATTAAAACTGTACATTTTTTTATGTAGTACAAGGGATACCCAAAGGAGCAATAGGCAAGGGACCTTGGGTGTAAGTATTACTTCAAACAACAGTGGTCCCTGGCATTCAAGGCTACTGAAAGAAATTCATATAGACCAAAATTGAAATCTATAGCGTCTGTCCAGCCGGACAGGTTTTAATTGCACATTTGTTTCAAATATTCAGTATTTACAATACAATATCAAAGTGGAACACAGCCGTGTCCTACTACTGTACACCGATATACATGGACAAGTGAGGCAAGAGTTGGCTGCCTGCATCTATTCAGAATGTAGCAGACGATATTTACAAGAAGTACACTGTTGTGATTTAGTAAATTAGAAAATCAAATCATCCAGTGTAAGGTGTCGACGGCGTTTCGATCCATTTAGAATAATAGGATCATCATCAGGACATTTAATTATTCATGCCTTAAACACTATAAACCATAATCCAGCCTGAACATAAAATTAAACATTTTCCACAAATCACAATACAGGACATTTAACAATGAACAATGATACACCATTTGGGGAAAAAACGGGGTAGGTAATGGGAAAAAACAAAGGGATTAGATAAAGTAAATTAAATCAGACTAAATACACATAACCTGACAAGTCTGACACTTGTTCCCACATATAACGGATGGCCAGCCGAGTCCATCAACAAATTGGAAGTTTAAAGTTAAGTAATCCGACAAAGCAGACAGTTATTCTTATAAGTAAAAAATAGCCAGCCAACCCGCTATTGAGCGGCGGTGCAGAATTAAAATTTGTGAAAATGGACGTGAAGGGGTGGTGAATCCCAAGGGAGAACCTTACCGTGAAGCAAATACGTTAAAATAAGCGTTCGAGGTGCCGGTTATGGTGGATAACGGGGTCTGCTTGATAGTGACCTAGAGGAACAGAGGTAAATATTTACAAGGCGGCAAAATTACCGCGTCCAATTTTAAGTCGGATTAAAGTACTCTCGGTAAGCGCCTCGGCACTTTAATCCGACTTAAAATTGGACGCTGTAATTTTGCTGCCTTGTAAATATTTACCTCTGTTCCTCTAGGTCACTATCAAGCAGACCCCGTTATCCACCATAACCGCGCGCAATTGCGGTAAGCGCTGTCATTACCTCTTACATTAGCAGATCACTTTTAAATCACCTAATGGGTTTCTGTTCTCCTCGTGGCACCACGAACGCTTATTTTAACGTATTTGCTTCACGGTAAAGTTCTCCCTTGGGATTCACCACCCCTTCACGTCCATTTTCACAAATTTTAATTCCGCACCGCCGCTCAATAGCGGGTTGGCTGGCTATTTTTAACTTATAAGAATAACTGTCTGCTTTGTCGGATTACTTAACTTTAAACTTCCAATTTGTTGATGGACTCGGCTGGCCATCCGTTATATGTGGGAACAAGTGTCAGACTTGTCGGGTTATGTGTATTTAGTCTGATTTAATTTACTTTATCTAATCCCTTTGTTTTTTCCCATTACCTACCCCGTTTTTTCCCCAAATTGTGTATCATTGTTCATTGTTAAATGTCCTGTATTGTGATTTGTGGAAAATGTTTAATTTTATGTTCAGGCTGGATTATGGTTTATAGTGTTTAAGGCATGAATAATTAAATGTCCTGATGATGATCCTATTATTCTAAATGGATCGAAACGCCGTCGACACCTTACACTGGATGATTTGATTTTCTAATTTACGAAATCACAACAGTGTACTTCTTGTAAATATCGTCTGCTACATTCTGAATAGATGCAGGCAGCCAACTCTTGCCTCACTTGTCCATGCATGTCGGTGTACAGTAGTAGGACACGGCTGTGTTCCACTTTGATATTGTATTGTAAATACTGAATATTTGAAACAAATGTGCAATTAAAACCTGTCCGGCTGGACAGACGCTATAGATTTCATTAAAACTGTACAGCCAGCGATAATTTTGTGCCCGAGTCGCACTATAGAAGGAGGCAGCAGGGAGAGGGGAGACTGGAGGGGGCCTGCGCATGTTTCCCTTGCGGGAACAAGCAGGGGCACCATATGTTTGCAAGGTAATTACAAACATATGTTGTCCCTGCTCGCTCCCGTCAGGGAATAGCCAGACATGCCCGCGTTGCCATTGAAGGCAATGGAACACGTGCACGGTTTGGCCTGAAAAGGCGTATCGATGGCTTAAGGCCTCTCTCCTATGCAACGCATGTACATTGCGTATGACGAGACCTAAAAAGGAGTCAGAAAGGTGACACCAGAAAGAATCAATGGAATTAAAAACAAAATAAACCGCCCACAACTCAAAAAGGAGTACGAATGTTTTTGGAATGGTTGGTTACTGTTGACACTGATTGCAAAACCTCTACAGAGGTTGACAAGGAGTGATGTGAAAGATCAAATTGTCTTGGATGATGAAGGAATGGAAGCATTTATTAAACTGCAAAACAGTGTTTGCAGAGCTCCTGCACTGGGAATGCCAGGCTATGTAAAGGAGTTTGCATTGTACTGCAGTGAGAGAGATGGGTGTGCACTCTCAGTTCTAACTCAGAAACATGGACTGGCACGGCACCCTGTAGCATATTTTTCTGCTACTTTGGATTCAGTGGCTGCAGCATTACCAGGCTGTTTAAAAGCAGTAGCTGCCACTTGTCTGGAATAAAGTGAAATGATTGTGATGGGATATCTAGTCAAAGTGTATGTGCCACATTCAGTTGAGATTCTTTTTACCAGAACAAGGTCACAATATTTGACTTCTAGTCGGCTGACTAAGTATGAAAGAGTAATTTTGGGTGCTGAAAATGTAACTGTGGTGAGGTGCACAACATTAAATCCTTCTACTTTGTTACCAAATTCTCTGTGTGAGGAAGTGAGAGATGAAGGGGATCCTGATTGTTTGGATGTGACAGAACTGTACACGAAACTCAGACCAAACATAGAGGATGTTCCATTGGAAGAGTCAGACTCCGAGATATTTGTAGATGGGGTCATGTTTGAGAAACGAGAGAGGTGAACTATATACTGCCTATGCCATATGAACCATAGCAGGGGTTCTAGAGGCATCCTGTTTGAAAGGAGTAAATTCGGCCCAAATTGTTGAGCTGATAGCTCTGATTAGAGCATGCAAAATTGCCAAAAGCCTAAAGGTAACAATATTTTCTGATAGTAGATATGGCCTCAGGATTGTACATGACTTTGGTCAGTCATGGATGCAAAGGGGATGACTGACTTCAGGATCTTCAATCAGGAACGGCAAAAGTGTAAAATAATTATTTGATGCTTTGCAATTATCCAAAAGAATTGCAGTGGTCAAGTGTGCCACACATACATCAAGAGATGATTATGTGACAAAAGATAATAGATATGAAGACCAAATTACAGGATTCTGTGTGCAAAATAAAATGGCTTTAAACAGATGAATTGAAAGAGGAAATAACTAATGCCATCTTATGTTCACAACCACATTTGAAACTTGGGCCGAAGTAAGGCAGATGCACGAAGAAGCGAGTGATGAGAAAAAGGAAAGATGGAGAAATACAGGATGTAGAAAAGAGCAGAGGACAAAGTATGGGTCAGTTATGCCAGATTCTTTGCTTTGCCACATGGCCAGGGTGTACCATGGACTTGCACATATTGGAAGAGATGCAGTGATCAGACTCTTCAAGCAGACATGGTATAATCTGAAGTTCAGGGTCATTGCAGAGAACCTTTGCCAGAGGTGTATTGTTTGTCAGCAGCAAAATCCAGGCAGAAAGACAGTTGTTAGGTGGGGTACAATTGGAAAGGCAGGGTGACCATTTAACCTACTCCAAATGGATTTTGTGGAACTTCCCCGTGCAGTGGGCTGAAATACTTGCTAGTTATTGTCTGTCTGTTCTCTCGCTGGGTGGAAGCCTATCCCACCAGGAGGAATGACAGTTTAACTTTAGATAATCTGCTTTTGAGACAACTGATCCCTAGGTTTGGATTTCCAGGCACTTTGGAGTCTGATAGGGGAACACATTTTAATAATGAAGTAATTTGAATAATTTGTGCAGCATTTAACATTGAGCAGAAGTTGCATTGTGCCTATCGACCTGAAGCGTCTGGAGTGGTTGAACAGAATAATGGTACCATAAAATCTAGTTTAGGGAAAGTTTGTGCATCCACATCACTGAAATTGCCTGACTCTTTACCCCTTGTATTGATGTGTCCAAGCAGCATCCCTGACAAAAAGACTGGTTTGAGTCCACATGAGGTCCTAATGGGAAGAGCAATGAGACAAGCATTTGTACCAGCGTACAAACTGATGAATATATCTGATGATCTGGTACTTAACTATTGCAAGTGATTGACTGACCTGGTGCGTTCTGTGTCTCACCAGGTTGGAGAAGAAGCCACAACAACACAGCAAAATCAAGCTCATGACTTGAGTCCTAGTGAGTGGGCGCTTGTCAAGAAACATGTGCAGAAAATGTGTCTTGAACCCAGGTGGAATTGTTCCTATGACGTTGTTCTGGTAACGATCACAGCAGGAAAGTGTTGTGGCTTACCAAACTGGATTCATGCGAGCCATACCAGACGAGTCCCAAGTCCACTTGAAATACCAAAGAAGCCACAACTGGTAAATGAAAGTCAAAGACCAGTGGCTGAAGTATGTGAGGCTGAAGAATCTAAAACAACAGATTCGGATGACCAACCGAGCACAAGTCAAGTAAAATGGGCACCAGATACTGGGTCTTGTGAGATTACTGTTGAACCAGAAGGAAGTGAAGTTGCTGATAAAGAAGAAGAAAGTGAATTCACTGCTGAGCCAAGTGACAGCGAGATCACTGTTGGGCCAGAACAAGGTGGAGACACAGTTGAGCCTGAAGTGAATGAAGACACTGTTTAAACAACAGAACAAGATGTTCCTTAAAGTCCAGGAGAAGAACTAATAAAAGTAGGGCCAATTAAAAGAATCCATGAAACAGGCGAAGAAGATGAAAAGGTTGTCGCTAAGAAACCAAGAAAAGGTGATACTTGTCCAGGTGGAGCAAAACGACTAAAATACAGATTTATGAGAAGAAGATCAAAGAAAACACCAGCACAAATTAATGAGGTCTCAAGTTAAACTGAACAAGAAGAGTCAGGAGAAGAGTTAGTGTGCAAAACGAAGAGAGTAAGAATCCCAAATAGATAATACAAAACACCCGAGTGGTCCTATATTATTCTTGAAGAAATCGATAGTTCAGATTTGTTAGAACTGGGGGTCTCTAGTTGAAGAGAACGTTCTCTGACTCATTCAAAGAGAACTAAATTCAAATCTATATGATCTGTTGTAGCGGCGTGCGGAGGCAAAGCCTACTACATCTGTGTTGTGAGAAAACTCCAACACTGGTATTTAATCCCATATAGAAGCCACTACGTTTATGGAATCAAAATTATATTATATTTGCATACACTGAATTTCAGAAAAACAAAAACAACAATAGAGCGCCAGAGAAGCATGTTTCATCTGCAATGAATTCATTATAAAAGTTACACTCAAATCATAATTTCATACATTAGGTTAATAGGTTGCAAAACAGGAGAAGGAAAAGGATTGTGGGATGTGCACGTGTGGGACAGGAGAAGGTGAGGATCACAGGTTTTAACCCCTTCGATGCTGATGACGGAACGGTTCCGTCATGAGCGTCGGTTGAGCTGTGCTCATGACGGAACCGTTCCGTCATGACTCCGCCCGCGCAAGGCGGAGTCAGCATGGGCGGGGAATTCGCGCCGCACGCATGCGGTTAAGGAGAAGCAATTCAATTATTTCTAACAATCAACTGGTAATGAAGACCTGTGTCGAGAGACCTGTCCATAAACAAACATGTTTTTACAATAATACATTTAATTAACTCATGCATCAATCTATCTTCAGAATTTATGGCGGGGAGACAGGTACAGGCCGGTATACAACCTTTACCACGCAACTTTTACAACGACCTACCATTACCACGCAATTTTTACAACGCAGGATCCATTACAACGAAGTACCATTACAACGCATGTATTTACAACGCAGGTACCTTTACAACTCATACCATTACAACGTAAGTATTGGTAAGTATATAATTTTATTAAAAATATTATAAGTTTGGGTTTTTGGGTAAAGGGGTATTTTTAGGGTTCAGGGTCAGTTTTGGGTTTTTGGGTAAAGGGGTATTTTTAGGGTTCAGGGTCAGTTTTGGTTTTTTGGGTAAAGGGGTATTTTTAGGGTTCAGGGTCAGTTTGGGGTTTTTGGGTAAAGGGGTATTTTTAGGGTTCAGGGTCAGTTTTGGGTTTTTGGGTAAAAGGGTATTTTTAGGGTTCAGGGTCAGTTTTGGGTTTTTGGGTAAAGGGGTATTTTTAGGGTTCAGGGTCAGTTTTGAGTTTTTGGGTAAAGGGGTATTTTTAGGGTTCAGGGTCAGTTTTGGGTTTTTGGGTAAAGGGGTATTTTTAGGGTTCAGGGTCAGTTTTGGGTTTTTGGGTAAAAGGGTATTTTTAGGGTTCAGGGTCAGTTTTGGGTTTTTGGGTAAAGGGGTATTTTTAGGGTTCAGGGTCAGTTTTGGGTTTTTGGGTAAAGGGGTATTTTTAGGGTTCAGGGTCAGTTTTGGGTTTTTGGGTAAAGGGATACAGGGTAAAAATTAAGTATAATTAAATTTAAATTACATTAAATTAAATTGATTAAATTAAATAAATTTAATTAAATTATATTAATTTTAATTAATTTACATTTAAAAAAATATTATAAATTTATCAATACTTACATTGTAATGGGGGCGTGGCTTAAGCGCCGACGAGCATGGTCGCCTGAGTCCCGAGCTCCGGGCCGATCTCGGCAATTTATCCTGACAGACCCCCTCCCCAGCAGCGCCACCGACCTGCTGTGGTCCCTGAAGGTCTGGGGGAGACTCGGCAGCTGTTGGGTGCAAGGAGAGCTCCGCGATCGCTGTGGTAACGGCGGCAGCCGGGAGGCTGGAGCTTTGACGGGCGGCCATCTTGCTGTGGGCCTGCGACCGGCCCGGATCCCCGGCCTCGATTTTGAAGGGCCTGCCGAGGAAGCTGCCCATCGCGGCGGTGTGAGGGTCGCTGCGACCGGAGGATCGGCTCAGCTGTGGCGGACACCGCGGACACCGCCGCGATGGGCAGCTTCCTCGGCAGGCCCTTCAAAATCGAGGCCGGGGATCCGGGCCGGTCGCAGGCCCACAGCAAGATGGCCGCCCGTCAAAGCTCCAGCCTCCCGGCTGCCGCCGTTACCACAGCGATCGCGGAGCTCTCCTTGCACCCAACAGCTGCCGAGTCTCCCCCAGACCTTCAGGGACCACAGCAGGTCGGTGGCGCTGCTGGGGAGGGGGTCTGTCAGGATAAATCGCCGAGATCGGCCCGGAGCTCGGGACTCAGGCGACCATGCTCGTAGGCCTACTGAAAGCGGATCACGACAAGCTTGCGGACCGCGTCAAATCCACGGAGCTGGTGCTTGAGAAACTCGAACCGGCCCAGAAAAGGACGGACGCTACGTTGGATGATCTGGTGCGTAGAGTGCAACAACTAGAGAGGAGAGCGGCTGATGCAGAAGGGCGCAACAGACGCAACAACATTAGGGTGGTGGGTTTGCCCGAAAACGTTGAGGGGGATGACATGGTCTCTTACCTTGAAAGGTGGCTGCGAGATGTGGTGGTACCTGAGGGCCTGACGAACTTCTATACATTGGAGAGAGCCCACAGGGTCCCGGCCCGACCTCTGGCCCCTGGCCGTCCCCCTCGGCCTGTCATAGCCCGCCTGCTGCACTTCAGGGATCGAGACATTATTCTGCGACAAGCCAGATCGAATGGTCCGTATAAGGTGGACAATGCGTCTGTGTCCCTCTTCCCTGACTACTCCCAAGAGGTGCAGCGTGACCACTTTTCCTTTGTGGCTGTCAAGCGTGCTCTCCGCGACGAGGGAGTTCAGTACTCCCTGCTGTTTCCGGCACGTCTGAAGGTGCTGGTGGACGGAGTGGCGACGTTTTGTGACACGCCGGACGACGCTTGGCAATGGCTGGAACGGTACCGGGCAGGCAAGGATGGTACGGGTGAGTGGACAGCGGCTGCTGAGGGTCGACCGCGGCGGAGCAGGCGCAATCGGAAGCCAGGACAGAGCCAGCGATCCCCACCGGCGTCACAGACGGAACTGGAGAGGAAGGCCGCTCTACAGGCGGTGTCCCTTATATCTGGAGTGGCAGCAGAGGGCCCTGTGATTGACTCGGGCTCCCGTTTGGGCTCTGATGAAACGGGACAGGGAGATTCGGATGGGGGCTCGGAGAAGGAGTCTGGGGATTTGCCTCAGATCACCCCTCAGACGGCCGAGGGACTGTTGGGCGAGTGACTGGTGAGCGGCTGTGCGGGGAACAGTTAGGAGGGGTGCTTGGCCTGTGGAGATGACTTTGACGGGGCTGCAGGAGTTCTTTTCGAAGGGTTGTCGGGTGGGGCTATTTTCCCTGTCGTTCTGGGGTATAGATGGTACTATGGGGACCCCATGGCACTGTGCACTTGGTTGGGTGGAGACGCTGCCTGGGTGATGGGGGGGAGAGGTTCCTTCTCGATCGGGATTGGCCCACCACGGTGTGGTGGATCTCGAGCTGTCCGGCCGGAGGTGCTGCGCTACCCCCTCTATCTCACATACTTTGTGAGTCTCTGGTGCTTTCCAGAGTTTCCCTCACTTGTGGGGGTGGGAGTTTGGATGGGTAGCAACTGTTTGACGCCTGTTCTGGGGGTGGGTGGGTGGGGGGTGAGTTGGGGGTGTTTGTTGTTGCAGGGGTTTGTCAGTGTGCCACTGGGGTTGTTGAGGTTCTGTTACTGCTATAGCTTTCCCAATGGCGGCTAAACTGGAACTGAAATGTGTTACATGGAATGTGCGGGGGCTCAACTCTATAAGTAAGAGATATAAGGTGCATGCATATCTAGTGCGTAGGGGGGTTCAGATAGCCTTTATGCAGGAAACGCATTTGACTCTGGCAGAGGGGCGAGCGCTGCAGCGGCGTTGGAGGGGGCAGCTTTACTACACAACCTACTCTGCTCATGCTAGGGGAGCGTTGATTTGGGTTCGGGCGGGCGTCCCCTTCCAGCCCATAACGACGGAGATTGATTCGGAGGGGAGATTTGTGGCGGTGCTGGGGAGATTGGATGGCTGGGACGTCACGCTTTGCAGTGTTTATGTCCCTAATTTTGACCAAGCCGCATTCTTCTCGGCGTTGTCGACACGGTTAGCGCCACTGTTGCTCGGCACGGTGTTCCTGGGGGGGGACTTTAACTCGGTGGTGGACGTGGATTTAGATCGCTCACATCCTCCTCTAGCTCAGTCGGTGGTGCGCAGGGTGGCCAAAGCCCGGAGGACCTGGCAAGACCATTGGGCCTCTTGGACGCCTGGCGTACGCTCCATCCCAACGATAGGGACTATTCGTTCTATTCCACACCCCATGATCTCCATGTCCGCCTCGACGCCTTTCTCTGTACTGCTGTGGCCCAGGAACTTGTACGCAGTAGCGAATACCTGGTGAGGACCATCTCAGACCACAACCCTTGCTTGCTCGCAGTCCTCTGGTCTAGGCAGCGGCAGCCGATTCCCACGTGGCGGCTGAATCCGCTGATGCTGGAGGATCCGGTATTCCGCACGGAACTGCAGGAGTGCCTTGACCATTATTTCCGGGAGAATGCGGGCACCGCAACTACCAGAGCAGTCGAATGGGATGCCTTCAAGGTGGTGGTACGAGGCGCGTGCCTCTCCTTCTTGGCTGGGGTGCGGAGGACGCTGCTGGCAGACGTGGAACGGGAAGAGGACACGCTCAGGCGGGTGGAGAAGGCTAACCACACGGCGGGGAGCGACAGGGAGGAGGTGATGGCAAGAGAACGTGTAGCCGCACAAGTGGAAAGGCTTCGCTGTCATGACTATCGGGAATATCTGGTCCGGGCTCACGCCGAGAGGGATAGAGCCGGATCGCTGCTGGCTTGGCTGGCTAACCCCCACTATGGAGGCGCGCCGATTCTGTCCCTAACCACACCTACCGTGGCGCTGGTTTACTCCCAGCGGGAAATCAATGACCAGTTCCTAGCTTATTACTCGGAGCTGTACCGATGCAGGCTGCCTTTGCCCCCGACGGGTTTGGATGCCTTCTTGGAGGAGGCCCAGCTGCCGCAGCTGGATCCAGAACAAGGGAACGCCCTGGGTGCTGCTGTGACACAGGGGGAGATTAGAACGGCGATTAAGCACATGGCTCGGAGGAAGACACCGGGGGGTGATGGTCTCCCTGTGGAGTTCTATGCTGCATACCTGGACATTTTAACGCCACAGTTGTTGCGGGTCTATGGTGAGGCGTGGGAGCTGGGCAGGCTGCCGGAGTCAGCGAGAGAGGCGATTATTGTGCCGTTGCTAAAGAAGGGCGGCCAACCCACGGCGAGGACGGCATACCGTCCCCTTTCCATGCTCACTGTGGATTATAAAGTACTGAGCAGGATTCTAGCTACGCGATTGTCGGCCCATATGTGTTCCCTCGTGCACCCGGACCAGGCGGGCTTTATCCCCACGCGAAACACCTCTGCCTGTATACGACGCTTGCTACGGGTTATGGATGTTGAGGGGGAGGGTCATCCGACTGCGACTGTCCTTTCGGTGGATATCGAGAAGGCGTTCGATAGCGTGGAATGGCTGTATCTGTTTGGGTGTTGCGTCGGTTCGGGTTGGGGGACGGCTTCGTCCGCTGGACACAGCTGTTGTACGCTGTCAGACACCACATCTCCCTGTATGCCGATGACCTCCTATTGTACCTGGGTGATGCGACGGCCTCGGTGCGAGGAGCGCGGGTCTTGCTCCGAGAGTTTGACGAACTATCGGGCCTCCGTGTTAATTGGTCCAAGACCTGCCTGTTCCCTCTGACTCCTCGGTGTGCACGGCCCGCGGAGCTTGGGGAGCTGCGCTGGGAGCCGGAGTGTATGCCGTACCTCGGGGTTCACATCTATCATACCCATTCGTCCCTGTATGAGGGAAATGTGGGCAGAGCGCTGAGAGGCATCAGGGGCAGTATCGGATTCTGGCGTACCCTCCCCCTGTCTGTGGCCGGACGAATAGCATTACTAAAGATGGTAGTCCTCCCGCGTTTGCTCTATTTTTTCTGCACATTACCGGTGCGGATCCCGCTCTCCTTCTTTCGGACTTTAAGGTCAATGGTGATAGGATTCATATGGGGCTCTGGCACGAGGCGCGTAGCTCTCTCCACCCTACTTCGATCACGGGAGGAGGGGGGGCTGGCTGTGCCGGATTTTGAATGGTATTACCTGGCGGCACAGCTGCAGTGGTTCACCCAGGCGGTGGCACGGGAGTTTAGGGGTCCGGACGGTCCACAGGACAGGATTATACAGCGCCATGTCTTGTCCTTTATATTGCTCCAGCAGGGACTTCGCCTGGACCAGCTGTCTCTGGAGGAACGTACCTTCCGACATTGTTGGCTTCGTAGTCAGAAGCGGGCGGGTATTCATGTTCCGTATGCGCCGGAGATCCCCTTGGGCATGTGCACGGCCTTACCGCACGGCGGGGACTGGTCGGGCTGGCCGCTTGGGAAGACTGTGGGCTCCATATGGTAGGAGACTTGTATAGGGATGGTGCCCTGCTGTCATTTTCCGACCTGCAAGAGGCGTTTGATTTGCCGAGAGGCGACTTCTTACTCCATGCGGCTTTGGTCTCCGCGATCCAGAGACGCTGGAAGAAGGGTCGGGCGGAGCCGCCTACGTCTTTGGGATGCCAGTATGTTGTGATGGCAGCTGGCACCTTTAAAGCCGTTACGTGTTTGTATAGGAGACTGGCGCTAATTGACCCCCCCCACTGGATAAACTGCGGGAACGCTGGGAGACGGACCTAGGCCGACAGATACCGGAGACGACATGGCCCCAGCTTGTGCGCCGGGCCTGGAAGGGCACGCGCAACGTCCGGTTCCAATTGGTCCAATACTTCACACTCCATAGAGCGTACTGGACGCCGGCCAAGATCCGACGGGTTTTTGGCGGGGCGCAATCGGCTTGTCCCCGTTGTGACTCAGAGGGGGCTGATTTCGGTCACATGTTTTGGGCCTGCGCGGGGTTTGGTTCATACTGGACTGCTGTTGTGGCCTGTCTGAATGAGGTCACTGGACGTCAAGTTGAAACGGACATGGGAGTTTGCCTCTTACTCTGGTTCCCACACACCCCAACCACGAAGGTTACCAGTAAATTAATCGACCTGGGGCTGATCCTGGCCAAGAGGGAGCTCACCCTACATTGGAAATCTAGGGGGGGACCCAGCTTCCTGAGATGGCGGGGGTGTTTCCAGCAATGGGCGTCCAGTGAAGGGACTCTCCGCTTACAATTGGCTGCCCGCGCAGCTAATGATAAGGCACTAGAAACAGCCAGGGCGTGGTGCGCGCTAGTGGCAGAATTGCAATTAATGTCGGAGGTCGCGGAGGATAGTGAGGAGGAGGCGCAAGCGAGCCAAGGGGAAGAGATGGCAACGGGGAGGGCGGGGACAGCCACGGGTGACGCTGCAAGCTAGGACCGCGTTCCGGTTGGCACTTAGGGAACTAGAACATCACATCCGGTGCTGTGGGGACGGGATGGGGATGCATGCACGGACTTACAGGGTGTTTGGAATCCATCTGGGTGGGGGAACCGCAGCCTGAGTACTGAGGGGAGACACTTGCAATTTCATGCTGTGTTATGTTGCACCAAGGGCTCGACACACGAGGCACACTGACACGGGGGGGGTGTGGGTAGAGCGGGTGGGGGTGGAGGGGAAGGTAGGGTGTTGATATGTGGGGGGCAATAATTGAGACATTGATCTGTGATATGTGTAATGGGTGCCAGCAATCATTTGTTTGTCCGTTGCTGTGAAAAACCAATAAAATTTTGTTGCAAAAAAAAATAAAAAAATACTTACGTTGTAATGGTATGCGTTGTAAAGGTACCTGCGTTGTAAATACATGCGTTGTAATGGTACTTCCTTGTAATGGATCCTGCGTTGTAAAAATTGCGTGGTAATGGTAGGCGTTGTAAAAGTAGGCGTTGTAACGTCATACATCCGTACAGGCCTCGTGTGGGTAGAGAGCATCGATGTTTCGACTCGGCTAACGCAAGGAGCGTGTTTTAGGACCTCTGCTGCGAGTCTTCTTCAGGACGGGATAGGGCAACCTAATCCTCGTGCAATCCAGGCATCACAGGTGTGTCAAAAATCCACGATGGGCCGGTTCCTTCTCCTTTCTTTGGCAAATAAGTAACCACTGCAGGCCTACCCCAGAAAATAGCAAAAGGCACATGGGCAGTCAAATCCTTCAGCTTCCTTGGTTTCTCTCCTTGGCAAATGTTCGTCTTGAACTCCAGAAGTGATCTAAAGTCATGGGGTCTGGGCCCCAATAGGTATACAACTATTCTCTTTGTTCTCTGAAGGCAGAGAGTGTCTGTACCAGGCAAACCCAGTTCTGTCCTCACTGGTGCTGCTTCCTGGCAGGAGGTGAAGACAGAATGTTGAAAGCAGATCTGGCCTGTGTAGGCTGAAAGAAAATATCCTCCCCCTAATCTCTATTGTATGTAGGCTGAGGAAAGTGAAAAGACATCTCTGCCCCCTACTCTCCATTCAGCCAAGGTCCTATTGAGCCCAGCCATGACTCATCAGACTGCTGGAGCCTAAGCCCTCCTGTCACTCACAAACCAGACAATACACAACCTAGCAGAGGCAGGCTGGATGGTTAGGCAAGAAAAAAACTACTTTCTAAAAGTGCTATTTTCAAACACAGAATGTCAAAACCAACTTTACTAAAAGATTTATTTTAAGATTCTGAGTTCAGGCATACTAAATTTTGTTTTCTACCATGTTCGCTGGGTCAGTTAGGATTATAAGATGTTATAATCAAAATGCTCATTCTGGCCTATGAGGACAGGTAGCCTTTCAATAGTGAAAAACAAAATTGGTTGTAATTCACTATCAGGACATGCCACACACACCGTGCCCTTAGGCATACCTTAGGGATGGCTAACATGTAGAAAAGGGAAGAGTTGGGACTGGTAAGTGGGTGCACTTACCAAGTCAACATGGCAGTACTAGACTGCACACAGTCTCTGCAATGGCAGGCTTGAGACACACTTTACAAGCTGCTTCTGTGGGTGGCACAACCAGTGCCGCAAGCCCACCAGCGGTAACTGCAAACACAACAATGATGGACAGAATGTGGATCAATGTCACACATTCACCCCAGTCCAAAGATCTGGGCCCAAATCCATCGTTTTTCCACTCCACACCACCCTGGGTTAGACAATGGCGATATGCAAATCAGCGCTGACCCTGTGCCCCATGGGAACAGTCCAGTCCGAACTACAAAAGCCATGTCCTTCCCAGAACGGAAACAAGCATCCGAGGACCGGCCCGGTTTCGAGGTAACACCTCTCTTCAGCCCGGCTAGCTTGATTCCAGTGGTGTGGAGTGCCTGGGACTCACGTCTGAGCATCCCCAGTACACTTAGAGCGGTAACTGCAAACACAACAATGATGGACAGAATGTGGATCAATGTCACACATTCACCCCAGTCCAAAGATCTGGGCCCAAATCCATCGTTTTTCCACTCCACACCACCCTGGGTTAGACAATGGCGATATGCAAATCAGCGCTGACCCTGTGCCCCATGGGAACAGTCCAGTCCGAACTACAAAAGCCATGTCCTTCCCAGAACGGAAACAAGCATCCGAGGACCGGCCCGGTTTCGAGGTAACACCTCTCTTCAGCCCGGCTAGCTTGATTCCAGTGGTGTGGAGTGCCTGGGACTCACGTCTGAGCATCCCCAGTACACTTAGAGCGGTAACTGCAAACACAACAATGATGGACAGAATGTGGATCAATGTCACACATTCACCCCAGTCCAAAGATCTGGGCCCAAATCCATCGTTTTTCCACTCCACACCACCCTGGGTTAGACAATGGCGATATGCAAATCAGCGCTGACCCTGTGCCCCATGGGAACAGTCCAGTCCGAACTACAAAAGCCATGTCCTTCCCAGAACGGAAACAAGCATCCGAGGACCGGCCCGGTTTCGAGGTAACACCTCTCTTCAGCCCGGCTAGCTTGATTCCAGTGGTGTGGAGTGCCTGGGACTCACGTCTGAGCATCCCCAGTACACTTAGAGCGGTAACTGCAAACACAACAATGATGGACAGAATGTGGATCAATGTCACACATTCACCCCAGTCCAAAGATCTGGGCCCAAATCCATCGTTTTTCCACTCCACACCACCCTGGGTTAGACAATGGCGATATGCAAATCAGCGCTGACCCGGTCCTCGGATGCTTGATTCCGGTCTGGGAAAGATATGGCTGTTGTAGTTCGGACTGGACTGTTCCCATGGGGCAACAGGGTCAGAGCTGATTTGCATAAAGCCATTATCTGACCCAGGGTAGTGTGGAGTGCAAAAAAACGATGGATTTGGGCCCAGATCTTTTGACTGGGGGAGTGTGTGACATTGATCCACATTCAGTCCATCACTTGTTGTTTTTTGCAATTGCCGCCCTAAGTGCGCTGGGGATGCCCAGACGTGGGTCCCAGGCACTCCACACCACTTGGAGTCAAGCTAGCCGGGCTGAAGAGAGGTGTTACTTTGAAACCGGTCCGGTCCTCGGATGCTTGATTCCGGTCTGGGAAAGATATGGCTGTTGTAGTTCGGACTGGACTGTTCCCATGGGGCAACAGGGTCAGAGCTGATTTGCATAAAGCCATTATCTGACCCAGGGTGGTGTGGAGTGCAAAAAAACGATGGATTTGGGCCCAGATCTTTTGACTGGGGGAGTGTGTGACATTGATCCACATTCAGTCCATCACTTGTTGTTTTTTGCAATTGCCGCCCTAAGTGCGCTGGGGATGCCCAGACGTGGGTCCCAGGCACTCCACACCACTTGGAGTCAAGCTAGCCGGGCTGAAGAGAGGTGTTACCTCGAAACCGGTCCGGTCCTCGGATGCTTGATTCCGGTCTGGGAAAGATATGGCTGTTGTAGTTCGGACTGGACTGTTCCCATGGGGCAACAGGGTCAGAGCTGATTTGCATAAAGCCATTATCTGACCCAGGGTGGTGTGGAGTGCAAAAAAACGATGGATTTGGGCCCAGATCTTTTGACTGGGGGAGTGTGTGACATTGATCCACATTCAGTCCATCACTTGTTGTTTTTTGCAACCCCACCAGCAGCATTTGATTTACAGGCCCTGGGCACACATGGGGCACTGTACTAGAGTCTGACAAGCAAATCAATCATGGAGTCACTAATCCATGGCATCAATTTACAATAGAGAGCACTTGCACTGGCGCACTGAGCAGCAGTGGCACAGCGCCCAAAGCACCAAACCAGCAAAAACATATAAAAAACAGAGGAAACAACAGCAAAAAAAATGGAAGGGAGACTCACGCCAATGATACCAGGTCTAACACGATTCAAATGAAAACAAAGACAGTTCAAATACTGAACAGGTTGGTGAAAGGTTAAGGTTATACATTTGGAAATTTGGAAATTTAAGGTTATACCTTTGACAGAAGAAGAATTCAAAGATTCAGAAAAACCCAAATAAAAGAAAAGAAAAAAAGGGGGTAAAGAAGAAAGTCTTGAAGTATAGGATTACATTACTACTTTGGTAATTTTTTTATTAGAATTAGAGAAATAAGACTTAGATGTTGGTAGATTTTTATAGAATATGAATTGACTGAAGTAGAAGTGACTGAACATCCAAAACCTAGTCTAAAACGTAGGTGTATTAAAACTTGCTTATGTAGTATATTCTTTCTAATGTTCAAATGGATATTATTAACTGTAATCGTACCTATTCTAATGGTAACTAATAATGGAAATAGTACCAATAACGTAACAAGTGGACAAACAAATGATGCCACTAAAGGAACACTGATTACTAATGAAGGACATTTGGATAGAAATTGCTTCCATCAAGGTAAGTCCATTAATGGAACTGATCTGGTTATCCCAGGAGTCTACTATGTGTGTGGAACAAAAGGCTGTTATAGACTGCCTGCACATTGGTATGGTAGATGTTATTTTGCCATTGTCGTTCCAAAAGTCTATCATGTAGACAGAAACAATAGAAGCTTGAGGGAAGTAAAGCAAGGACTAATACGTAACATAAGAGCTAGTTTTTCAGAAATTGTAGGTGATATTTTTAGTGCACTAATACGCTCAGTAGGAGTCATTCTAAATTCACACAAAATTCTAAAATTGTCTACAATTGTTGATCGATTATCAACAGATACTGAGCTTTTTAATGATAGATACTGAAATGGTTGCCATTAGATTGATGTTTTTATAAAAAGACATGCCCTTGACATTTTATTGACAAAAGAGGGTGGAGTCTGTGGTATGCTGAAGGTCCAATATTGTTGCACATATATTCCCAATAAAAGTCAGGGAATAGAGGGATATATTAAGAATATTACAGAGTTACATAATGATCTGATCCCACTGGAGGTTGACAGTGCTTGGGAGAGACTGCGTAAGGGTTTCTCTTCAGTAGTCACATAGTTTTCTACCTTCAGAAGTAGTTTATTAGGAAAAATATTAATACCACTTGTTTCCATAGCAATGATAGCTCTAATGTTAATAGCAACTTATACATGTGGTAAGAGTAAGAGAGGAAGAAATGAAGTGACAGAATCAGGTAGTAAATGAAGAGCGAAAAAGAGAAAAAGAAAAGAAATGGAATTAGGAAAAATGAAAGGGGAATACTATGACATGATGAAAAATTTAGATGGAAGTGCCGTAAAAAGAGAGAAGAGTACTGCGTTTTAAAATAAAGATAGCACATGGTATGGTAGGTATTTTTATGACGTCTCTAGGAAGCCATCAAAAGGGGGGTTGTTGGAGCAGGATTTCACAAAACGTAACCTGCGCAGAACAACACTCTCATAATACGTACTAACAGTAAGTAGAAATAGAAATTAACAGGCACCTTACACACACATGTGGGAAAAAGCTTAGCACAAATCTGCACTAATGTGAATTAATATACACTAAAGCCTATAATTCGGTGAGCTTGAAAGATAAGAGAAAAATGCATTTTTAGGCCGCATCTGCAATTAGTAGTTGCATGTCGCATTTTGCTTCAAAATACTAATTAATCCCACTTTCTCTCTGAAAGCTAATGCTAGGTAATGTTAACTGTGAATAGTACACGGGAGGGTGGTACACAGTGAAAACTATATTGTCATATAATTAATAAATGCTTATTTGCATTAACTGTAGTATGCTGGACGCCAACCCTGTCTTGGTTAACGTCGTTCCGAGTGGGAGGGGGAAGAGATGAGGAGCTCAACCGAGCTGACAGAAGCAAAACAGACATGCTGAGCTCAGCATCCCGGAACATTTGTCAGACTGCCAAAGAACATGGCCGACCATGAGATCGGATGTCTCTTTTGCAGAAGATACTCAAATATTGAATTAATTTTATCAAACTGTATCATTTGAATGTATTTTGAATAAAGAACTTGAGAAACTGTGGGAACAGAAATTAGGACAGCGAAATGTCTAACGTTTGGGGTGAAGTCACTGTAGACTGATAGAACCACCTACTGAGACGGCAAATCAGCTGTTAGAATATGTGAGTTGTTGCAATTAATGTGGGATGGATCTGGAGATTTTAAGGTATAATTGCGATGCCTTTAGGGGTGTGGTTTGGACTTGCAGGGAGGAAGGGAAGAAGGTGGGATGTGTCGCTGATCGTCGGTTAGCAGATAGACTTAGCTGTTTCCTGTCCTTAACCTGTCTCGGGTCCTGTCTACTTTGTTTCTTAATTCAATCTCAGGGACCCTCACCATTCTCTAGGCCAGGAGGGTGGTTTCCCCACAGACCTACTAGGAGATGTTGACTATGAATCAATAAACAACATTGAAAACTAAAATCATTGAAACAACATTTTCCCCAGCGCATCAGGGATATGGGTGAATGTGTATGGGCCATTGTTTGTGATATTTGTTAGTATTTATCCCTGATCAGAAATTGGTTTCTGCACTGGATCAATTGCTTTTGGTTAGATTAGTCACTACCATGATTTTAAAGGAGTGGGGGTTTACGGGATTATAGTGCACAAATTGTGCAGCCCAATGTTCTACGTTTTATCACTGTTGAAAAGATTCTCTCCTTGCTATACACCATGGCTCACTGCACATCATAGTAAAAACAAACATTTGCAATGCAATGGGGCTCGCATTTACGCGAGACCTATTGCATTGCAAACGGTAGTCATCATGGTTAATGGGAGGGGGGCACGGACAACAGGAGTGCGGCGGGGAGAAGGCAGGGGGCAATGGGAGTGTGGGTGGTGGGAGGGGCCAAGAAGGCACAGACAACTGGAGTGCGGATGGGGGCGGGGTAAGAAGGCACACACAACGTGAGGGAGGGGAGAGTAGAGAAAGCAGTAGGAAAACCTCATTAAAATAAATAGTGCTCACAGTCTAAATAACATGTACCGTATAACACCAGAAGTAAAGGGTCCAGTAACCATGAGAGGATACAAATGACGACATGGCCATCATAATGAGGGATTAACAAGCCTATGAACGAATCGAAGGCAGCATTTAGAAAGGACAATGACACAAGCCAATGAAAAATATGGGCGGGGAGTGGGCAGGGCTTCCCTCACGTACTGAACTACAGCAGATCTTCACCAGAGCTGCGCTTGCACGCTGACTCTAGGCTCAACCTAAAATTGAAGGCATTTCCCTTTCATGCCTGTTCTTTTTGTGATTTTAGTTTAGTAAATTAAAGTTCATTTTACAGTCACAAATACATAGGGTGTGTGAATGGCAGGGTGTTTGAATTCCAAGCTCTTTAGTACACGCCTTAGGAGGCATCTCAATGCTAGGGTACCGGTTTGCCAAGAGATGGTGATGGGGGGCACACTGTTAAAGGGAAGGAGGATACGCAGGAATGATGTATGATGGGCAGAAAGGGCTTAGGATTACACTGAAGGGAGGAACTTTATTTTGTTTCAAATTTTTGTAATTTATAAAGTTGTAAATATTCACCCTGAAGTACTGCGGTACTTGGGGGCTCTAACCAAAGAGATACACCAAACAATTTAAGCTAATGAATCAGGAGACCAACTGCAGCTAGATTGAAGCACACTGAGAAAAGCCATGTTTTCACATTTTTCTGAAAGACTGATAAAGAAGTTTAAGTGTGCATAATGATAGGAAAATCTTTCTGATGTTTTGCGAGAATGTAAATTACAAACTTGTTAAACAAAAAATTCTCGTTAGTAGTGAATCAGGGCCACAGGCACTAATCATCGAGTTTCCCTGATTTTGAAGTGACAAGTCAGAGTCAAAGTCAAAGGTGCTCAGTCAATATTAATTTCAAACAACATTGGTCCCATGCATACAACGGAATAGAGAGCAGATAAAAATATAGACAGAGTCAATCTATATTAAGAGAGACATGTCCAGCCGGACAGTGGTCTTTCAAAGTTTTGCTCAATTGTAATGTAGTTGATATCACACAGGGTACCTTCCACAAGTCAGCCAGTGTGGAACACAAGCCTGTGCCCAGCACTAACAGAAAGGGTACAAAGCAAAGAAGGGCTTTATAAGGCAAAACACGTTGCTCTGTCATAAATGCAATTGTACAGAGTATTACAACCAAGCACCTCAGAACACATAGTAATCACGTTTAAGCTGTTTGGTGCTTTAAAAGGTTGACGACGTTTCGGACCCCTATTAAGTCATAGGGTCCATCATCAGGACATTTGCAGTGAAAGCCTTAACAGGGTTATAGCCTCTAAATGCCAAGGTTGCATCAATGGCTGGCAGTAGGAATTAACGCTCGCCCAGAATCGGGCAGCGGCCCGGAAGCCCTTCTTTGCTTTGTACCCTTTCTGTTAGTGCTGGGCACAGGCTTGTGTTCCACACTGGCTGACTTGTGGAAGGTACCCTGTGTGATATCGACTGTGCGAATGCGATAAAGTCATTTGGATGCGCGATAGCGTCATAAGGACGCGCGAGGATGCTTGTTGGTAAGATCGAGTTGCCGAACACGCAGAAACTGCAATCTTGCACAGAATAACTCGCGAGCATGTTAAAACCATAATAAATTACCATTTTGGTTAGCAAAAAAGTGAAAAACCCTTTAAAGTTGTACCTTTGGCTGTATTTTTTTGGGTTAAGGAGTCCTCTTTTTGTTTCTACTCTTTTTTTGAAGAGTAAGGAGGAAGAAAAGTTCAAGACAAAAAGGTAGGGGAAAGAAGAAGCAAGGTAAAAGAAGGAAGTAAAATAAAACAATAGAAAAGTTGAAAAAAAGTTGGGTAGGTTCGCGCGATATTTAGCGCGATCACGCACTTTTGTAGTGCGAATGAGAAGATGAGTTCCCGAACATGTCTTGCACAACCCGAACACGTTACTTGTGACCCGGAACAGGAAATAAGGGAACGCAAGCGGGCGGGACAAACCTCTTGGGTAACTTAGCGCACTAGCCATCCCGAGCATGCAGGCAGCGCCCCAAACACGCGCACCGCGCTCCCGAAGACGAAAAATGGCACGCGAACGGGTCTAGCAAGCAACTACGCATGTCCGTGGAGCTACGCGTAGGTCGCGGAGTGCAAGTGCGTCTTCGCGTAGCTCCGCGGAGTGCGGCTCCGCGAACTACGCCCAGGGTTAGTAGTAACCCACTGAGCTATCTCCATAAACTACAGTTCTGTGATCTACACAAGTGCACGTTCTTTGCAGCAGGCAAATTAACCCTCTGCTCTACTTCATTATCTACAGCAGGAACTTATCACCCGCGTTATTCTGACATTGCTATTGTTGGATGAAAACTGCTGGGCTTACAAGGAACTCTGCAGAAGGTGCTTTGAAGCCCATTCTATTTCTAAAGCTGACGGCCCCCAAGATCAGGGCCAGGAAGCACCGCAGGGGCTGCACGCGGATGTCTGTCTAATACCAGATCAGGGAGAGATGTCCCCTCTCCCAGAAACCCCCTTAGCTGTGGTGGTGATGTAGGTGCAACACTAGATCAGGCAGAGGCTCTGCTCTCTCTGGACTCCGACAGGGGTTTCTGATGCTCACGCCTGTCTGATGGCAGATCTTGTTGGGTTTTCCTTTCTCTTCACTGACCCCTAGAAGTGCTGCACCTGCAGATGCCTGTACAATACCAGCTCAGACTGGTGTTCCCGCTCTCTCCCAAAGACCTCCAGGAAGCTGCACATTCATGACATCTGTACAGCAGCTGTTCAGGCAGAAGTTCTCATTCTTTCTCACACACCCTCAGAGGAGTGGCTCATTGGTGATAACTGTACAGTGATATATCCCGCAGCGCGTCACACATGTTGATACATGACAATAACAGACGAGGCTGTCACAGACCTCAGGGGGTCTGCAGATGTGGATGCAGGCACCCCTTCAAGCAGATGTTCCATTTCTCTGTCACAGACCCTACTGTGGTTACACATGCTCATTCATGCATAATATCAAGAGCTCATCAAGCACACTGGAGTTGTAGAATTCCTGAAATGAAGGTCTTCAATTACCTGCAAATGTGCGGGCCCATCTCCAGTCTAGAAGAAAATAGATGATATTATTACTTTTATATACTACAGAACCAGAAATTCAACTTTGTCAAACAAATATTGATAAACCAATTTGTAAAGCTCTAGAATGTCAGTTTTTCAGTCCAGTTCTTTGTACTGTGTTTGTGAAAGAGACCGTGGAGCACCTTCACACTATGATATGCCTGTCGGGTGCTGGCATTTCATGCTGTTCACGGGGTTTGTGTCGCTTCTTGTCATGCATTTCAAAATACAAACAAGTGAAAGATACAATTCATTCTATATAGTTCTTGGTGTTCAGTGGATTGTGGGATTACAGTGCTGAATGGTCTAATATAGGGCTGTCCAATGATATTCCAAGAGAGCTGGATATTGGCATAGTTATATGATAATTACTGTTTAGGGGTCTGGTTTAAAGTTTGCTGGTATCAGAATTGTGTTTGTTTTGTGGAATTGCTAAATGTGGAGGGTGAACTGCCACAGGAGGTTCCTCTACCAGGCAAACATTATGATTGAGGAAATATAGCAAAAGGATTCCGCTCTTGATTTAGGGCTACTGCTTCTTTGGAGTTTTTCTGTTACCAACTAACTTAACTGTAAGTCAGATCCCATGTATTTTACCATTTTACTTAGGGGTGTCCAATATTGGTTTAAAAAGACTGTATCCATGCCAGGTTTTCAGGATGTCAAAATCATGGACCTGGCATGGATCTGTTCTAAATTGGACACCCTTGATCAAGACTAGTTCTCTGTCGACATTCAAAAATGGAACACTGATACAGAGATAAAAGAAACATTAAATAACGCAGACTGTTAAATTGTGACTCAATTCACTTTTGCTTCCTCAGAGGGGATCACAGACATCCCCAAAGCGACATGTGGGCATGTTTCAACTTTCTTTTGTAGAGAAAGTGAAACAGATTGAACTATCACTTATTCACACTGTGAAAGACCAGAACCACAAAAACACATTCAGGTACTTAAAGGTATACAGGTTTTCAGTCAAATAAGTCTCCCCTGTAGAACAGGTTATTACTATTAGCAAGGCCATGTCCTCTTCACATTTCTCTGCCTCCCCCCCCCCCCCCCCCCCCCCCCAGCTCCATGGACCTGTAGTTCTGTCACACCTTACTGGATCACTCAGCTCTTCTCTGACTCAGGAAACAGCCTCCTAGATTGTCTGAAAATCAGACAGGCATCACTATCACTCAAGAAAACTGTTGGTGAATCAAAAGAATCTGAATAAATTCTGCGCTTCCTTCAATTTACCGTTCCTGCCCAAAGTGTTCGTATGTATGCGAAGGCAGCTCAGACTCTTCATGGAAGAAAATGACACAGTAGGTGAGCTCAAACCATGCTTTAGGTTCGGATGCACCACGGAGAATGCACGTTAATGACGGCTGAGGCTATTTTCCCTATCCTGAGTAAGAGTAATTCATGCCCTCTTTTCCTCCTTGCCTGATCAATGGCCTTTGACAGAGAGCACTGCCCGCTCTCCTGAAGATAATCAAGAATAGAAAGGGTATCGTTATTGCAACAACAGCTGGTCTTTGGCACATCTGAATACTGTGGTCAGTGCATTCAAAAACAACTTCCTCTCCAATCCTGCTTTGAACATGGAGCTGCTTGGTGCTCTACTCATAGATAGCGGTACAAAAGGGGGTGGTGATGGACGGAACATCTGAACCAATCAAACACTCACACCCAGTCAAAAGATCTGGGTTTAATCCATCACCGTTCTTTAGCCCACTCTGCCACCCCAGTTCAGACATGCCTATATGCAAATCAGTCTGACTCTGTGCTTGGCAGTTCGGGCTGGACTGTTTCCATGAGGCACAGGGTCAGACTGATTTGCATATAGCCATGTCTGAACTGGGGTGGCAGAGTGGGCTAAAGAACGGTGATGGATTAAACCCACATCTTTTGACTGGGTGTGAGTGTTTGATTGATTCAGATGCTCCGTCCATCACCACCCCCTTTTGTACCGCTTTTGGCCGCCACAAGTGTGGCAGGGTATGCTCAGACGTGAGTCCCTTGCTCACTTTGCCACTGGATTCAAGCAAGCCGGGCTGAAGACTGCTGGAATGCCAGAAACCGGTCCTCGGAAGCTTGTTTCTGGTCCAGGGAAGGCATGGCTTGGCAGTTCGGGCTGGACTGTTCCCATGAGGCACAGGGTCAGACTGATTTGCATATAGCCATGTCTGAACTGGGGTGGCAGAGTGGGCTAAAGAACGGTGATGGATTAAACCCAGATCTTTTGACTGGGTGTGAGTGTTTGATTGATTCAGATGCTCCGTCCATCACCACCCCCTTTTGTACCACTTTTGGCCACCACAAGTGTGGCAGGGTATGCTCAGACGTGAGTTCCTTGCTCACTTTGCCACTGGATTCAAGCAAGCAGGGCTGAAGACGGCTGGAATGCCTGAAACCGGTCCTCGGAAGCTTGTTTCCGGTCCAGGGAAGGCATGGCTTGGCAGTTCGGAATGGACTGTTCCCATGAGGCACAGGGTCAGACTGATTTGCATATAGCCATGTCTGAACTGGGGTGACAGAGTGGGCTAAAGAACGGTGATGGATTAAACCCAGATGTTTTGACTGGGTGTGAGTGTTTGCTTGATTCAGATGCTCCGTCCATCACCACCTCCTTTTGTACCGCTACTCACAGATAGCAGCATCAACATTCACCAATATACCAATAGCAGCACTGACAATCATCAATATACCGATGGCAGCATCGCCATTCACCAATATACCGATAGCAGCATCGCCATTCACCAATATACCAATAGCAGCATCGACATTCACCAATATACCGATAGCAGCATCGCCATTCACCAATATACCGATAGCAGCATCAACATTCACCAATATACCGATAGCAGCATCAACATTCACCAACATACCGATGACACAACTTTACTTGAAAGTCCCCTCTGATTCAGACATCCAGCGCCTCAAACATCCAGACCTGCTTATCCAGCACCTATCAGAAGATCAACCCAACCAAGAGAGAATTCTTGTCATTTGCCAGAACAAAACACAGGAAATATTGCAAACCTGGCTATGGCTCACAGCAATGATAGACCACCTTTTGGGGTACCTCTTGAAGATTCAATTACTGCTTTAAACCTGCTGTGTGGCTGAGGCTCACAATGGATAACCTCTCAAAGGGCCAGACATTGAACTCACAATGCATGGTGATGGCCCACCTCATGGGGTAACTCCTGCACAGTAACACTTTGGTCTCAAGTCTGTGGATTGGGTGAGCTGCTGAGGTTCTCACCAGTCTTGTAAAACATTGCCATGCAAAGTTCCTCAGGCATCACAGTCACACAGATTCCAAAGCTCTATCCATGCAAGGCAAGTTCTAAGGTCACTAGGTAGTCTGAATCCTTCCGATCCAGCACCTTGATGCCCGGGCCGTTGTGCGCTGAAGAAAACTCACTAACGTAACAAAGCTCAACAGCACATATCTTATCCTGTCATGTTGTAGAAGAATATATAATATATGGGTGACTCTCAAACACTTCAAGGCACAGTTTGATTGTAAGTATCTTCCTAATGGTGTAAGCCATTCTGCACACTTCACAAATGTGTATATGGTATTGGTACAAACTCCAGGTGGTTCAGCTTAGGATCTAGTTGTGCTTGCCTCATCAGTGGCTTACACATAGATGTGAAGCAGTTGACTTAAAATTTCATGTCAGCTGAGGTATTTAACAAGTACTTTTTTGAATAGTATTAAAGTTTTAAAAATTGCTGACCGCATTAATGTCTACAGAGGCATTACCAGGCCAAATCACAAAGGTAACTTAAACCTGTGAATAATTTGCAAGTGTAAGTTTGCTCCTACAGAAACATTACATTTATATCAATCAATTCATTACTTTGTTACCATAATCATCAAAGTAAGCATAAAAACAACAGTTAAAAATACACAATTGGCATTAATACATTACAACATGTGTTTTTGAAATAAAACAGTTTGTTATTTAACCACAGTTTTATTGTACAAAGGCAGAGGTTAAAATCACATAAGAACCCATGCAGAATATGGCAAACAAATGACATACAGTGCTCTCAGGATCCGAGTAAACAATATTCACAATAGTGACAGGCCTAAGAACCCAACTATCATGGCTACTATCATTGTCTACAGATTGCTGTCAAACATCATGAAGCACTACAATATTTCATAAAGGGACTAGACATGTTAAAGGGCAATATAGTTCAAGGACAGCTAATTAGCCAAACAGCACTTTAAAAAATACCAATAGAACATTTGATAGAGAGTGATAAACATTTTAAAGTGCGATATAGTGCAAAAATACTTATTTCGCCAAACATAGCACTTTCAAAAATACCAACAGAACATTTGATAGAGAGTGATAAACATTTTAAAGTGCGATATAGTGCAAAGATACTTATTTCGCCAAACATAGCACTTTCAAAAATACCAACAGAACATTTGATAGAGTGATAAACATTTTAAAGTGCGATATAGTGCAAAGATACTTATTTCGCCAAACATAGCACTTTCAAAAATACCACCAGAACATTTGATAGAGAGTGATAAACATTTTAAAGTGCAATATAGTGCAAAGATACTTATTTCGCCAAACATAGTACTTTCAAAAATACCAACAGAACATTTGGTAGAGTGATAAACATTTTAAAGTGCAATATAGTGCAAAGATACTTATTTCGCCAAACATAGCACTTTCAAAAATACCAACAGAACATTTGATAGAGTGATAAACATTTTAAAGTGCAATATAGTGCAAAGATACTTATTTCGCCAAACATAGCACTTTCAAAAATACCAACAGAACATTTGATAGAGAGTGATAAACATTTTAAAGTGCGATATAGTGCAAAGATACTTATTTCGCCAAACATAGCACTTTCAAAAATACCAACAGAACATTTGGTAGAGAGTGATAAACATTTTAAAGTGCAATATAGTGCAAAGATACTTATTTCGCCAAACATAGCACTTTAAAAAATACCAACAGAACATTTGATAGAGTGTGATAAACATTTTAAAGTGCGATATAGTGCAAAGTTACTTATTTCGCCAAACATAGAACTTCCAAGAACACCAATATAACTCTATTCACTTCGATCATGGTTATTAAGATGATAACTAAGTCAAAACGTTTTCCGCTTATTCCAGACTTTTAGTAAGAATTGTCTCACAGCGAATACTGTGTCGTCCAAGGTATCTGGTTTTATTATCCTATATGCTACTAAATAGTGTGTAGTCCCCAAATTCAAGCACATCGGATACATCCACTTAAATCAAATAACAAGGTACTCCAGAGAGAAGAGCAAAACATGTTCCTCAGTTTTGGAGTCCATGCAGGAAGCAGAACACCTGCTAGAGGTCTTTCCATTGCTTGCTTTGTCAGATATACTGAAAGGGATTTCTCTTCCCTCTGGTATATTTGCGATGGGGGCAGCTGTGATGGGAGTTCCGGAGCTTGAGCATGAGATCAAACTGTCACAATCAGCCGGGGCAAACAAGGATGAAAAGTGTGTAAGCCATTTTTCAGGTACAGAATGATGATGAAAATAATTTGTACTATTCAGGCTTCCATGTGTGATTGTGTGTCAAAAGGGTTTTTTATCATGTGATTCAGCAGCACCTAATACATCTCGGCAATTCTTTTCATCCCAATTGTTCTTGACTTTTACATCTGCCATCATATAGTCATACCTGGCCTCAACAATCTCCTCGGTACAAAAGGGGGTGGTGATGGACGGAGCATCTGAACCAATCAAACGCTCACACCCAGTCAAAAGATCTGGGTTTAATCCATCACCGTTCTTTAGCCCACTCTGCCACCCCAGTTCAGACATGGCTATATGCAAATCAGTCTGACCCTGTGCCTCATGGGAACAGTCCAGCCCGAACTGCCAAGCCATGTCTTCCCTGGACCGGAAACAAGCTTCTGAGGACCGGTTTCTGGCATTACAGCCGTCTTCAGCCCGGCTTGCTTGAATCCAGGTGCAATGTGAGCAAGGGACTCACGTCTGAGCATACCCTGCCACACTAATGGCGGCCAAAAGCACTAAAAAAAGGGATGGTGATGAACGGAGCATCTGAACCAATCAAACACTCACACCCAGTTAAAGATCTGGGTTTAATCCATCACCATTCTTTAGCCCACTCTGCCACTCCAGTTCAGACATGGCTATATGCAAATCAGTCTGACCCTGTGCCTCATGGGAACAGTCCAGCCCGAACTGCCAAGCCATACCTTCCCTGGACCGGAAACAAGCTTCCGAGGACCAGTTTCTGGCATTACAGCCATCTTCAGCCCGGCTTGCTTGAATCCAGTGGCAAAGTGAGCAAGGGACTCACGTCTGTGAATACCCTGCTACACTAATGGCGGCCAAAAGCGGTACAAAAGGGGGTGCTGATGGACGGAGCATCTGACCAATCAAACACTCACACCCAGTCAAAAGATCTGGGTTTAATCCATCACCGTTCTTTAGCCCACTCTGCCACCCCAGTTCAGACATGGCTATATGCAAATCAGTCTGACCCTGTGCCTCATGGGAACAGTCCAGCCCGAACTGCCAAGCCATGCCTTCCCTGGACCGGAAACAAGCTTCCGAGGAACGGTTCTGGCATTACAGCCGTCTTCAGCCCGGCTTGCTTGAATCCAGTGGCAAAGTGAGCAAGGGACTCACGTCTGAGCATACCCTGCCACACTAATGGCGGCCAAAAGCGGTACAAAAGGGGGTGATGATGGACGGAGCATCTGAACCAATCAAACACTCACACCCAGTCAAAAGATCTGGGTTTAATCCATCACCGTTCTTTAGCCCACTCTGCCACCCCAGTTCAGACATGGCTATATGCAAATCAGTCTGACCCTGTGCCTCATGGGAACAGTCCAGCCCGAACTGCCAAGCCATGCCTTCCCTGAACCGGAAACAAGCTTCCGAGGACCGGTTTCTGGCATTACAGCTGTCTTCAGCCCGGCTTGCTTGAATCCAGTGGCAAAGTGAGCAAGGGACTCACGTCTGAGCATACCCTGCCACACTAATGGCGGCCAAAAGCGGTACAAAAGGGGGTGGTGATGGACGGAGCATCTGAACCAATCAAACACTCACACCCAGTCAAAAGATCTGGGTTTAATCCATCACCGTTCTTTAGCCCACTCTGCCACCCCAGTTCAGACATGGCTATATGCAAATCAGTCTGACCCTGTGCCTCATGGGAACAGTCCAGCCCGAACTGCCAAGCCATGCCTTCCCTGGACCGGTAACAAGCTTCCGAGGACCGGTTTCTGGCATTACAGCCGTCTTCGCCCCGCTTGCTTGAATCCAGTGGCAAAGTGAGCAAGGGACTCACGCCTGAGCATACCCTGCCACACTAATGGCGGCCAAAAGCGCTACAAGAGGAGGTGGTGATAGACGGAGCATCTGAACCAATCAAACACTCACACCCAGTCAAAAGATCTGTGTTTAATCCATCACCGTTCTTTAGCCCACTCTGCCACTCCAGTTCAGACATGGCTTTATGCAAATCAGTCTGACCCTGTGCCTCATGGGAACAGTCCAGCCCAAACTGCCAAGCCATGCCTTCCCTGGACCGGAAACAAGCTTCCGAGGAACGGTTCTGGCATTACAGCCGTCTTCAGCCCGGCTTGCTTGAATCCAGTGGCAAAGTGAGCAAGGGACTCACGTCTGAGCATACCCTGCCACACTAATGGCGGCCAAAAGCGGTACAAAAGGGGGTGATGATGGACGGAGCATCTGAACCAATCAAACACTCACACCCAGTCAAAAGATCTGGGTTTAATCCATCAACGTTCTTTAGCCCACTCTGCCACCCCAGTTCAGACATGGCTATATGCAAATCAGTCTGACCCTGTGCCTCATGGGAACAGTCCAGCCCGAACTGCCAAGCCATGCCTTCCCTGAACCGGAAACAAGCTTCCGAGGACCGGTTTCTGGCATTACAGCTGTCTTCAGCCCGGCTTGCTTGAATCCAGTGGCAAAGTGAGCAAGGGACTCACGTCTGAGCATACCCTGCCACACTAATGGCGGCCAAAAGCGGTACAAAAGGGGGTGGTGATGGACGGAGCATCTGAACCAATCAAACACTCACACCCAGTCAAAAGATCTGGGTTTAACCCATCACCGTTCTTTAGCCCACTCTGCCACCCCAGTTCAGACATGGCTATATGCAAATCAGTCTGACCCTGTGCCTCATGGGAACAGTCCAGCCCGAACTGCCAAGCCATGCCTTCCCTGGACCGGTAACAAGCTTCCGAGGACCGGTTTCTGGCATTACAGCCGTCTTCGCCCCGCTTGCTTGAATCCAGTGGCAAAGTGAGCAAGGGACTCACGCCTGAGCATACCCTGCCACACTAATGGCGGCCAAAAGCGCTACAAGAGGAGGTGGTGATAGACAGAGCATCTGAACCAATCAAACACTCACACCCAGTCAAAAGATCTGTGTTTAATCCATCACCGTTCTTTAGCCCACTCTGCCACTCCAGTTCAGACATGGCTTTATGCAAATCAGTCTGACCCTGTGCCTCATGGGAACAGTCCAGCCCAAACTGCCAAGCCATCCCTTCCCTGGACCGGAAACAAGCTTCCGAGGACCAGTTTCTGGCATTACAGCCGTCTTCAGCCCGGCTTGCTTGAATCCAGTGGCAAAGTGAGCAAGGGACTCACGTCTGTGCATACCCTGCCACACTAATGGCGGCCAAAAGCGGTACAAAAGGGGGTGGTGATGGACGGAGCATCTGACCAATCAAACACTCACACCCAGTCAAAAGATCTGGGTTTAATCCATCACCGTTCTTTAGCCCACTCTGCCACCCCAGTTCAGACATGGCTATATGCAAATCAGTCTGACCCTGTGCCTCATGGGAACAGTCCAGCCCGAACTGCCAAGCCATGCCTTTCCTGGACCGGAAACAAGCTTCCGAGGACCAGTTTCTGGCATTACAGCTGTCTTCAGCCCGGCTTGCTTGAATCCAGTGGCACAGTGAGCAAGGGACTCACGTCTGAGCATACCCTGCCACACTAATGGCGGTCAAAAGCGGTACAAAAGGGGGTGGTGATGGACGGAGCATCGGAACCAATCAAACACTCACACCCAGTCAAAAGATCTGGGTTTAATCCATCACCGTTCTTTAGCCCACTCTGCCACCCCAGTTCAGACATGGCTACAATCTCCTGGCATGAACCCCTTTGTACGTCCATCATTAATGAGTGTTTGGCTAATTTACAACCTGAATTAAACTACGTGATGTGAAATATTTGCTTGTATGTGACCTATTTGTAAAAAAGGTCTAGTCATTTATTGAAGACCCTTTCATGAATTTCTAGAATAGGAATTTCCTTGTTGGAGAGACCTGCAAAAGCTGACCAGTGAACAACAGACCAGTGGCAGATCCCAGAATACACGTTATAGTCAAATAATACTTGGGGTCACGTACCCCGCCTATGGTTATCAGCATTTACAGGTGGTGGCACCTCCTTAGAACAAGAGGTTGAAACTGCAGACTGTTTTTGGTGCAATTCTATAAGCTCATTGAGGAGTTCCAAGACAGGTGAGCCAGGGTTAACAGGTGCTGATCTTGCATACGTAATAAATAAAGCTACATGCAGCCCAGAGGGGACACTTCCAATTAAATCTGCCGAATCGACATTCAGTAATGCGTGTGTGCAGCGGACGATATTTTTTACAAGAATCAAGTGGCCTCCTGGGGACTGTCAAAATTTCCCAGGTTGTTTAGCTTCCAATTATTAGGCCTGGCCGGTAAATTCCGTTCCGCTTGCGGAATTTGGGTAATTTTGCGTTCCGCAGAGAACGCAAAATTGGCAAAAATCGCGGCTTTGTCAGAATTATTTGCTTGTTTGCACTTTCAATCAGCATTCGCGAACAGGTAAAAAGCATTGCAAGCGGGTGGAACTAGCAAGTTCCATGTGTTCTCTGAACTTTTGCGTGCTCGCGGAGATTTTTTACCATTTTTCAGAGTTTTGCGGAGCGCGACTAAGCAAATTCCACCCACCCCTACTATTAATATGAGAAAGCCGAGGCCAGGCACTTCTAGGGCATCGACGGTATGGGTGTTAGGACGCATGTGTTTGTAAATGAAATGAACACTCAATACACATTCTGTCATAGCTGGATTCACTGGAAGGGAACGCTGGATTTGAACCCTGTTAGTTGATGAATCGGCATTAACTTCCATGAACAAGTGATCAAATACCAAATGAATCAGGGAGCGTGCAATCTTAGGGCTTTTGCTCACCAGCAGAAGGATTAAGTGTAGAATCACGGTGTCCCCGTGGGGGGAGGTCTTTTGACCGCTACAGTGTAATGTGCATTAAAAGCTGTCCAGCGCACTATGCGGAATATAAATGATTTTATTGATACATGAATCTAAGGGTGCAAGACCACACGGATTCATAAAACGTTTAAGAGTGCATTCCAAGGATCATATAGGCAGCGAGTTATATATGTGCCGATGTCTGAATTTTGCACAGAGCACCCCCTTCCAGGGCAGAAGAGGTAGAGGAGCCGGCTCTGAGACTGGGTAACCAAGGGTGAGACCTGGCGTCAGCAGTGCACATCTGATATCTGGCAGGCCTTAAGTTCCCATAGAAATATTTAAATGAAATAAATTCTGCAAAATAATCTCCAATGCCTCCAAAGGCTATCCTTTCGAGACATTACACGGGAAGAACATAGTGGCAGCAACCAGATGCTGAAGGAAGCCTTGCTAAAGTCAAGCCATGAGCCAGATAAGGTGCTGTGACCACTCAGCCCATGATCCTGTCATGATCATGCTTTTCACCCAGGCAGTACAGGGCACCTTGATTTAATGGCTGGTGACTGCGAGGTTAGGGCACGTGAGGTTCTTCGGTTTCTGACTTTATCCCGTATTTAGCCGCCATTTTGTGTCTCGTCGCCATTTTGTGTTGCCCTCACTCAGGCAGCACGGCGAACGGAGTGTTTTTGCTTTTCTCAGCTGCTACGTGTCTCTTCTGTTAAAGAGTAACTCCCTGCCCTTGTTTACGAAACCGATGTCAGGGTCTGGCTGAGTTTGCTAATCCATGTCTGGGTTGATTGATCCCTGTCTCGACTGACTATTTGGCTTCTCCTATTCTTTCCTTACATTATCTTATCTGACTGGCCTTCGCTATTCTCTCCTTGTGTTCTCTTGTTACACATCTATCCTTTGAGGCATACAAATACGTCCTGCCACCTGCAAATTGGATTGTCGGTACTAGCACTGATTAATTTATTGGGAGGGGTAACACACGGGGTTTGAGAGAGGGGCGTATTTGGGACACCCGATAGCTTGTTTTCCAACTTTTCCTATTGGCTTGCTTTGTATGTACAGGGAGTAGACTTTGTAAATATGTGTGCTATAAAAGATTGTGCGCCACGGACTGAAGTGGCAGTCTCCTCAGAATATACCTTGTATGTACTTCTGGGACAACTGTGCTTGGCTGCAGCTAATAAACCTGGTTTTCTACGCCCAACAGAGTGTCTCGTGTCTCTGTTCGACAAGGCAGGTGAACTCGGGGATTTAAGGCGTGCCCTGCGCCGCCAGGCCCATTAGGCCCGGTTCTCCAACTGGTGCCCACCTGGGGCGGTTTCAGTGGTAGCGGTTCAGCCCGAGTGTCATGAGAAGCCTGGCAATAAAATTCCGGAGGATTGCGAGCCACATCAAGCGACCCCTGCATGTCGAAGTGGACCGAAGGTCTTTTGCAGCGCGGCTACTCCTTTCCGACGGCTGCTAACGACTGCTGCCCTGACTGCCACCCTGCCTTGGACCCTTTGGTGATGACTGGTATCGCGAGACGTTAGACGGACCTCTGTTGGCGTGAGAAGACCATTTAGTTAAGTATTCGTAGGTAGCGCCCAATTCTTTGTTTTGTTTTTGAATTTTGTTATTCGACTGTTGCAATAGCCGAAGCCAAGCGGTGAGTACGTTTGTGCTGTGTTTCTTTGCTTTAACCCCTTGAAGTTGGTAAACGGACCAGTGAATTTAAGATGCCTGGTTTTATTAAATTTCGGAAGTTTTGTTGTTTCAGTTGTAATAGGGACTCCCGGCTCGAGAACTCTTCTCCGATTCCTCAGGTTGGAACTCCCACCTATGAGCTCTATTCTAAACATGGTGTTGGCCCCATTGCCTTTAATGAGGCATGGATCTGATACACGAAGAAAGATGGTGTTTTACAGTGGCCACAAAATGGTAGCTTTGAGCCTGATATATTGGACAATTTGGAAGCAATTTTGTTCAAAAGAAAAGCCTGGACTGCTATGGGAATTTACAACAGCATATTATCAAGCCCATTATCGCCCCTTTAGCTGCAGTTTCCTAACGCTGAAACAGCGATAATTTTTTCGCCGTTCTTGATAATATGCCCCGTAATGCTTCAGCTCATTTACTCACATCTACATAATTCTAAACTCTAATTTTCTTTTTTCTTTTGCAGATTACCAATCGGACACCTTTTGGAATCCATTTCACAATTTGTTTATAACATTGTTTAAGTTATTTTTCCAGTTCTAATATAGTTATAATTGAGTTTCGTTTATATTTATTGTTTAATAAAAGTTAATAAAAAAAACTACATACTTCTTTTACTTTGTGGGGGAGGGGTATGACGGCTCACTATAAAAATAATGTTGAAATGCTATAGTAAGATATTCAAGACTAGGATTGAAAACTACTGAGTTCTAACTAACAGATATAAAAAAAACAACGGTGAGAAACTACTAAAATGGCGGTGGACGGAGTACGTAATCAACGTTTGGTGCCTCGGCACTACCTTTCAAATAAATATATAAAAAAAATTACTATTAATACTGTACAAAAGTACAGCAGCGGATGACACACACGAACCGGGAAAAGAAAACAACAGATGTACTAACTGATATAAAGAAAGGTTTGCTTGTTGAACTTGAAGAAAAAGAAAACATGGGCTTCGAAACGACGCTGAGCATGCGAAGAGAGTACAATTGTTACGCCAAAAAAAAGGAAAGCTTTACATAATATCATAGAAATGAAGGAGCATGTTATCAACAAAAGGCGATACATTATCGCCGCTTTTATCGACAGGAAGCTGCCGATAAAGCGGCGATAATGCGCTTGATAATAGGCCCTTGTAACTTCCCATAGCAGCCCAGGATCTGGTGTTAACCTGGGCTCCTATGGTTATTCACAAGGGCATATTATCAAGCCCATTATCTACGCTTTATCGGCAGTTTCCTGCCGATTAAAGCGACGATAATGTATCGACCTTTTTTGTTGATAATATCGCTCATTGCTCTTTTTTTGACCTGTAAACTTAGGTGCATATTATCAAGGACCAGTGTTATAATTATCGCCATTTTATTGACAAGAAACTGCCGATAAAACGGCAATAATGACCATGATAATACAGCTTTGTTATTTCCCATAGAAGCCCATATTAACACCAGAACATAGGCTTCTATGGCAATTAACAAGGACGTATTATCAAGCCCACCCTCCCAACTTTAATAAAAAACTCCAGACAATGCAGGTACCCGGAACTGGAAGGTCATTTTACATATCACTGCCCCCGAAATGTGGCGTTCCACGCGCCGTGTAGAGAGAGAGAGACCTCAAAACATATTTTTTTTTTTTAAAAGACCCGAGTGGTGTCGCTTACCAAGACTGCGGGGAGTAGGACCGTAACCCCTCCATACCCTTAAAATAAAACCAGAGGAGTTCCGTTCCCCAGTGCTCGGGGCATGTTTCAAGCCCCCATTATGCAGAAAAATTGCCACCGTAATTTGCACCCGGGACCTAATGAATAAAACTGACTTCTACTTTTTTTTCATCTTTTCCACCGTTTACAAGTACTGCATGAGTACCCCACAATTTTTTAATCTTAAAAAAATAAAAATTGAGCCTAAAGATCCATGTACCACCCCCTGACTAAGACTATAGGCTCAGAATGTTTCTACCCTGCCCCGTTTCCTTATTTCTCAATTTTGTTTTACTGTTTTCTTGTGACTCTGCTCTCCCGACAAACAACATGGCTGCCAACACTTCCTGGTTTGGAGTATTAACAGCCAATCAGCATGCAGCTCCTGCTCGTAATTGTACGTATTTCCATACAGGGGAAACAAGAGTATCTGAAAAGTATTACAGACTGCCATCAAATGCTTCGATAGTGGTATGACAAAGGACAATTAGAAACAGATGAATATCTATATCTGAGATGTATGAATCCTTTCACTCCAAGCTTCTACCACTTACCCAAAGTACATAAGGACAGTCTCAAGCCCCCTGGAAGACCAATGGTGAGTGCACAAGGTAGTTTGTTGGAGTATTTATTGGTGTATATTGACTATTTTTTAACTGATTTTGTAAAAACGCTTCGCAGCCATATCAGGGACACTAAGGACTTTCTTGAAAAAATTGAGAAACTTGTATGGCGAGAAGGTGATTGTATGGTGGCAATTGATATCGCCAGCCTTTATACGAACATGGGGCATGAGGAGGGCCTAAAAGCAAGGGAAAGTTTCTTGGGGACGAAACAAGCAAAGTTCTCTGAACACAACACCATGCTGTAACCTCTTTATGTACCAGGACCAACACTACAGGCAACTTATTGGAGTGGCGATGGGCACCTGCTTCTCACCCAGTTTTGCGAATCTTTTCGTAGGCTGGTGGGAGGAGCGGGTGGCCTGGGCCGCTCAGAATAGTGAGTGGACTCAGCACATTGTGGCCTGGTACAGGTATATTGATGACCTCTTCCTCATATGGAGGGGGTCAGAGGAATCAGCTGCCCAATATGTTAACACACTGAACGAGAATGAGTACAATTTGAGGTTTACTGCAGAAATCAGCTATACCAATCTTAGCTTTCTTGACCTAGAGATAGTAGTAAGGGATGGAAAATTAAATATGAGACTTCACCGCAAATCTACGGCGGGGAACTCGATTTTGCACTTATCCAGTAGTCATCCTCCAAAACTGATCCGGAGTATCCCCTATGGGGAATTACTCAGGATCAAAAGAAACTGCACTACGGAGGATGACTTTAGGTTCTATGCTGAAGCGAGTATTGAGAGATTTAAGGCTAGAGGCTATGATAGTAACTCGCTGGAAGACACACTCAGTAGAGTACAGGCTAAACCAAGAAAAGATCTTTTCATACAGAAATCCAAGTCAGGAGAGAGTAATCCTTTTAGAATGATTAAGACCTATTCTAATGGGGCAGGCAATTTGCGTAAGATCCTAACAAAGAACTGGAATTTGTTGAGGACAGATCCCATTATTGGGATGGATTTACCCACGCGTCCTATGGTGACCTTTAGATGGGCGAGAGCCCTAAGAGACTCACTCATAAAAAGTCACTTTTCACAACCACTACGAAAACCGTTTGGTGAGCCACTTAATGGTTTTTACCCGTGTGGGAGATGCAAAGCCTGCAAGACCAGTAAGAGAATTACATCTTATAAGGTGGCAGAGACGACAAGGTGGATAAGGAAATTCCTGACTTGCACTACACCTTATGCCGTATATTGTTTAACATGTCTATGTGGACTACGGTATATAGGGAGCACAATCCATCAAACGAAAATCCGTATTTTAGAACATATGCGGGCCATCAATAAAAGTGATGTAACATACCCGGTGGCCAGGCATTTTCAGATACATCACAATTGCAACAGTAACCTGCTAACATTCTTTGCTATAGATCATGTCCCCACAAATGTGAGAGGGGGGGACAGACTTATGAGATTAAGAAGACTAGAGTCTCGTTACATTATAGATCTCTGTACCAAAATACCTGGAGGCATGAATAGCAATGAGGAAATGGCAGTGCACTTAGGATAAGGGGCCCCTTAACCTACGTAGATGTATGTACTTGATGATGAGCAGCGAGAGCAGTAAATATTTCAGTGTGTAATAAAAATGTGAGAACTACGATGTAAATATTTTAATCAATTTCAATTCTTGGCAAGGAATGCAATCTGATTATGACGAACTAGATGTACTGATTTTATTTTAGTAATTGTATCTCATTTTTATTATTGTTTATTATTATGGTTTTATGTTAGTATTGGGGTTTGGTGCACATTTTCTTTCTTTTGTAGTAGGACTGGTATTTAAGATAGCCAATTCATGGCACTATGTAGAATGGAAATGCGCAGGAAAGGTCCATTCAGGGCATAATGTGGATAAGTATCCCGAAGTGATTGATTAACCATGCATATAAATGGATTGGAGAGTATCGGAAAAAGGAAATGTTTAAGTAGCATGTATTGGTACATTTGTATATACTTTGTTTAACATTATTCCAAGATGGCGCTGAACATTCATGTAAATACATTAGTCCTACATTTATGTTGATGCTCTGTGAGCAGCTGATCAGGTGATGGGTATTTAAAAAATAGATGGTGTTGTGCCTCCTCGTACCACCGAGGAAGGCGTATGCCGAAACGCGTCTGAAGAGTCAAAATAAAATCAACGACACTCCCCCGTGAGTGCTGTGTCTTTTTGAAGAACATAGAAAGACGTGGAGCGTGATATATATAAATATATATATTATATATATATATATATATATATATATATATATATTCACTGAAAAAAACATAGGTTAGAGACCTTATATAGTTAGCTGGACATTTTATTGACATATAACCAATGAAATTCCATATATAGTTAGTTGCACTAACTATATATCGCGCACCCGCAATCCACTGCTGATGATGTCACATATTACATCATTCATGACATGGTCAGTGACATCACTGATGACATCACTGATGACATCTCAAATGACATCACTGATGACATCACTGATGACAGCATCTAGTGTCTGTGTGTTTTTGTAAAGTTTAAATATGTTTTACATATTGAAGAATGAGTGGATGTATGGAAGACTGAGTGTGTGTGTGGCTGGCTGGGAGGTGTGTGACTCTGTCCATATCAATGTGTACTTGTATCAGTGATTGTATAAGAGAGTAAGTATGTGTTAGTATATGTGTGAAAAAGTATGGTGCTCTGTGTTTAACTGTATAGATGAGGAAATCGAAGTGTGATTGATTCTTTACAGGACTGACTAGGTGTGTGAGTAACTCCATGGATGAGTGGCAGTGTGTGAGTGTCTGCATAGGTGTATGAGTGCATATGATAGTGTTGTAATAATGAGTGACTGTATGTATGAGTGATTGTATGGGTGAATGAGTGAATGCGTGTGTAGACGTAGGAATCAGTGAGTGCGTATGTAGTAACTGGTATTGGTGTGTCATGATGTCATCAGTGATGTCATTTGAGATGTCATCAGTGATGTCATCAGTGATGTCATTTGAGATGTCATCACTGATAACATCATCTAGTGTCTGTGTGTTTTTGTAAAGTTTAAATATGTTTTACATATTGAAGAATGAGTGGATGTATGGAAGACTGAGTGTGTGTGTGGCTGGCTGGGAGGTGTGTGACTCTGTGCATATCAATGTGTACTTGTATAGATGAGGAAATCAAAGTGTGATTGATTCTTTACAGGACTGACTAGGTGTGTGAGTAACTCCATGGATGAGTGGCAGTGTGTGAGTGTCTGCATAGGTGTATGAGTGCATATGATAGTGTTGTAATAATGAGTGACTGTATGTATGAGGGATTGTATGGGTGAATGAGCGAATGTGTGTGTAGACGTAGGAATCAGTGAGTGCTTATGTAGTAACTGGTATTGGTGTGTCATGATGTCATCAGTGATGTCATTTGAGATGTCATCAGTGATGTCATCAGTGATGTCACTGACCATGTCATGAATGATGTAATATGTGACATCATCAGCAGTGGATTGCGGGTGCGCGATATATAGTTAGTGCAACTAACTATATATGGAATTTCATTGGTTGTCCAGCTAACTATATATGGTCTCTAACCTATGTTTTTTTCAGTGAATTTTCAAGGTTTTGTAAATGCAAATTCCTAACTATATATGGTCTATAACCTATGGTTTTTTCAGTGAATTTCATTGTTTTTTTAAAAGCTAATATCTATAGTTGTAAAATATATTCTTTATTACGTGACGTATCACGTAGCCACGTGAGACGCCTCATGACGCGTCGCATAACCGTGACGTATCGGCTCTGCCGCGCAAACAAAACCTGTAACGTAAGCGCGCCGGAGCACGCTTACAGATATATATATTTTTTTAACCTTAATTAGACAAAATCTACACGTGCACATATCTTGAGGCCTTGCAAATGCACATCAAACAAACAGTCCCTACAATTTTGCCAAGTTTGCTGGAAATCTATTCCCTTAATTTTTTTTTTACTGTTTCTCTTTGTTTTCCCCTTGTTACGCTACCCGGTACACGAACCGGACGCTCCAAAAACACAAGATGGCGGACTCCCGTTACGCTGCCGGTTAGCTGCCCGTTTTTTTTTTTTTTTTTTGCCCCGCGGGGGACTTTAATATCCCCCTCATCAATCCTAGGGGGTCAGGAGGGGTTTACCTTGCCCCCTTTCCTTCATTTCCCCCTTCGTTTTTCACCACATCTTGTCTCTCGAACCTACCGAGAGACAAGATGGCGGCCGTTCAGGACTGTTTAGAATGTTGACAGACACTGGAGAGCCAATCAGCTTCGCTTCGCGAAGTTCGGTTACGCGTCAGGTACGCGAACCGGGGCGCTAACCGGAGCGCTGTTACAGATATATATATTTTTTTAAACGTTAATTTCTCAAAATCCACTGGAGCACATATATTGAGACATAGCAAAGGCACGTCGGGCAAACCATATCTACAATTTTGCCAAGTTTCATGTAAATCCATTCAGCCGTTCGAGCTAAAAGTGAGTCCAACTGCCCTATGGAAAAATGAATGGGAAAATGCGTTTTGGGACCCCCCTTTTTTCTCGGCCCCCCCTTGACGAAACCCCCCTAAATCAGAAACAAAATGTTAAATTTTCCTGAAAATTTCAGCCAATTCCGTCCACAAACGCCAAAGTTATTAGACATAGAATTTTCAGAAATCCCATAGAGAAAAAATCCTAACTATATATACCTACTGGCGACCGCCAGTAGGTAATATATATATAAATATACACATATTTACAAAATCAAATACGAATTTTATTGGTTTACAGAAGGCGTGCATTTGTGTCTCTCCGAATCTGCCAAGCATTTGCTGCTACCAGCACTCCAGCAGAGAGGAGCACAGGAGATTAAGGGAGTCCCCCCCTTAATGGTGAGAGCCTGCCAGCAGCTGAGGTAGTCTGGCAGTTGGTCTCAAGGTTGAGACCTCCATGGCTCGTGGTTGGTCAGCAACAGTGGCAGGAAGGAGCGGCAGTCACTTGGAGGGAGGAAGCGTGGCAGCTGCTGGGTTGGTGAGTAGGAGAGGGTGGCCCAGCCGGCTGAGAGGTAGTGTGCCAACTTGCCAATGACCTGACGAGCAACCCCAGAGGTGGAGAGGGTCCCCCCTCCTGTGACTAGGGCCCTGTTGCGGCAGAGGCAACTGTCGGTGATTCCTGCAGCTGGGGCCAGCCAGTGGGGGAGCTGTGTGGTGGCAGTGCTGAAGAGGGCCGGAGGCAGCACAGGGTTTACGTTGAGGACAGCCTGCAACGGGGCCCTGTGGTAGGCGTGTGTTGAAGCGGCCACAGGAGTGGTGGTGGAGGAGAGAAGGCAGGCTGTCCTCGGCCTCAGAAGTGTAATTAACTTAGGTAGGCCACACCACTGCAGCGCCAGTACAGCAGAGGAGGGAGAACAGCGAGGCAGTGCATCCCCCATTCCCAGAGTGCCTGCTATCAACCCTGATTCAGTGGAAACCCCGTGTCAGAGGTTCCTGCCCAGCACTGACCTAGACCCAGGCAGCAGCAGCTGCAGCAGGGGGCAACGGCAAGCAGCTCCAACATGAGGGCTAACCAGAGGGTGCCCATGGGACATTTTGAGGGGGATCTAAGCTTCCCAGCCCACTGGCATCACTTGAAAACCAGGGGCGTCTGACCTGGTAAAGGACTGGAGCACCTAGTGGGACTGCCAGCCAGTCAAGTGTGGAGAGGATTAGGTCTGACTGAAGAAAGAGGGAGCCCTGTCGGGACCCAAGACTCACTGAGGCTACTGGGGGCAGTGGTCCCCCATCAAGTACTCGGCGCCTGGCTTGTAGCTGTTCTGTCTTGTACAGCCCGTCGAGGTTTAGTAACCTGCTCTTGGTCCCCATAGAGTGTATGTAGAGACTGGCTCCGGTACTAGACTCGAATGGGCCCCAGGCACTCGTGAAGCCGGGTCCCTGGGGTGTGGAGCACTCCCGGGACGCTCCATGATACAGCAAGAATGGAGACCGAGGCACTGGTGAGGAAGGCCCCCCCTGGATGTCTGTTGGGGGCCCTGGAAAGCTGCGGTAGGGCGGATGGATGGATTGGCTCCCAGGCTGCGGAGCGGCACCCTAAGCGATCTTGACTTGCCTTCTAGCGGCGTCAAGTGGTACCACGACTTGCTATTCTAGACTCAGCGATTGCATTGAACTGCACCCCGAGAGAGAGGCTCTATCAGCAGGAACGTTTTGGCATTTGGAGAAGTTTTTGAAGTCGGCACTGCACAGGCCAAGTTGCACCTGGGGCTGATGGGCTGACTGGTGACCCCTATCATGTCCTCCGTGCGCTCCAAGAAGGATCTGTACTTACTAAGCCAGCAGCTGCAGGGCACCCTCTAAGCTCCCCTCGTCTGACATAGACCACCTGGTGCACGCAGGTAATATGGACAGACTGGCCACGAAAGCTTTCATTGCTTCTCTTTTCTCATCCCTTCAAGACGAATCACAAGATATGCAGATACACCTCTCTGCAGACTTGCAAGTGGTGCGTCGGGACTTGAGGGAGGTGGGAGACCAAGTGGCCATGCTGGAGTGGGGCAAAAGTGGAAGGCACGAAAAATTTGAGATGATGCAGCAAGAGATCCTCCAGTTGAAGGAGCAGCAAGTAGAGCTTCAGGCACATGTGGAGAAATATGATCCTGCCAGAATAACATCCATATCCGAGGGGTGCCGGCCAAGCATAGAAAGAGGACATGAGGGGCCATGTGGGGGCCTTGTTTTGCCACATCTTGGGGTACGCCCAAAAAACGTATATTTAAATTGACCAAGTCTGTGGAGTCGGCTTGCCCAGAGCTGGAAACGCACTTCCTGCTGACATACTAGCGTGTATGTATGACTTTGGTATAAAGGAATCCATCGTTTGTCGGGCAAGTGAGGCCCACGCGGTCCAGTTCAGATGCCATACACCAACAGTGTATCAGGATTTGTTTGTGCTCACCCTCCACAAGCATAGAGATTTTTCACCCAGTCAAGGCACACCTAAGGGAGAAAGGGATATCATACTCTTGGGGGCATCCCTTCTGTCTCATCTTCTGACACGATGGCAGGCTGCGGCAATTGAGATCCCTTAGAGAAGGCCTAGAGGTCATGGACCTTAAGGAAGAGACAGTAGTAGAGATAAGGCCGGATTCCCCAGACGACAAGCAACGTAAACAGAGCAAGGCAGAGAAAACATCCGGGAGGCACAAACCAGACATAGCCACCATGGCAAAGGAACGGCAGACGGTGCTCACTACTTTATCTAAAGAACTCCCTGAATTTCTGCAAGAATGGCTTCGGGATGACGGTGTCAGAGAGGCATTACTACCACACAGATGCTCCTTCGCAGCTTCTCAATCGCTGAGCTGGGATCCCGCTGTGAGGGAGTTTAATTTGCATATCAAAGTCCCGACTGGCCAACTTCCTGCAGTTCTATTACCGTCATGAACCTATGTCACATTTTGTTCTATTGCTTGTTGCTGATTTGTGTTTATTTGGGGGTTTTCTGTATTTTTTTTACTCTTCCGCACCTGTTCTTCATGGGGTGCCAATGCAGAAGCGCTCTCACAATTTCCTGCTGCTTAGTCTCCTCACAATTCCCACTATGCCAAACATCTAAAGCTCAATGCACAACATGCTTTCTCTATGAGCGATGCCTAGGGAACTAAAGATACTCAGTCTCAATGTCCGGGGGCTAAATAATCCAGTAAAGCGTGCTGCACTCCTGTCTCTCTTAGAGCATTTGGGGTGGACATATGTTTACTTCAAGAGACACACCTGATCCCCAAGAACACCGCCCACAGGCGCTCGTGCTGGTTTCCCCAACAGCTATGGTCGTTGGACCCACGAATAAGAATGGGAAAGCTATCCTTTTGGCTTTGAATTTTAATGGCAAGCTAATTTCTATGATAGTTGAAATAAAGGGGTGTCTTCTAGCAATTAGCATAAAATGGGGCTCCTTAATGCGCTTTCAGCAGTACTTAAAACTAATGATTTAGTAGTATTGGTGGGGAGGATTTCAATCTGGTCATGGACCCAACTCTCCATCAGTCCAACCAGCGCTCCATGCAAGCAGGGGCCTTCACCTCTGGCAGCCTTCGTTGGGTGGTGAAGGGGGGGGGGGGCTCTGAGATGTCTGGCACCGCCTGCACCCTTCTTTAAGGGATTACACCTTTTATTCTGCAGTGCACAAGCTACATGCACACATTGACCATTTTCATACATCCCCCACACTCACGGTTATGGATGGGAACACAAACATAGAGCCACGCTCTCTTTCGGACCACGCCATGATCTCATTGATGCTAAGGACAGAGGACTCTCCACCCCGCCCCTTCCGCTGGTGACTATGCAACCTATTGCCGCAGTCCCCTACCACAATGTCAGCAGTGCGCACTGTGCTTGTGGATTATCTCTGAACCAATGATGTGTAGGCCACTCCCCTATTGTCGGTGTGGGAAGCATGGACAAATGTATCACTATATCAGTGGCAAAAAAACGGGTGCGAAAAGAGAAGTGCTGGCAGTGGAGCAGGCAGTCACTGGGATGGAGGCCATTCATAAACATATGGGGGGCTACCAGGGTCTGGTGAGACCTGGAGCATAAAAGGCTTCCCTTGAATCGTCTGGACCTGGATCGGGTGGAATATGCCCTGCTCGGGCACAAATTTTACCAGAGTGGGGACTGTTGCGGGTACAGTCTAGCTCATGGGCTCCGCACTGAGACTTTCTGAGATTCCATCAGTTCAAGTAGGCAGGCTTCAGGGGTGGCACATGGATGAGGAAATCACTGCAACCTTTGAAAAATGTTACCATGCTCTGTATTCCGGCTTGGACAGCTCCCAAGGTGGCCCGAGACCCTACTTGAGGGGGATTCCCCTGACTCGCTTGCCAGCAGTGCTCGCGTCTCAATTGGATCAGCCAATATGGATTGAGGAGTCAGTTTCAGCAATCGTGCGTCTTACGCCCGCAAAGGCACCGGGACAGGATGCTTCACGGCCCAATTTTATAAATCCTTTTGCCAGGGCTAGCTCTCATCCTTACTCAACTTTTTAGTTCCTTCCTTGACTCGGGTGCGCTAACAGACTCGATGATGGAGGCATCAATATCTGTGATACTTGTGGTCAATGAAACCCATTTCCCTTTTCAGCATTGACACCAAGATCTTTGCCGGTGTCCTGGCCTCTTGTCTGAATCCTGTCATGTTGGGTATGGTTGACCATGACCAAGCTGGTTTATCCGTACAAGACAAGGCGGGGACAATACCAAAAGGATTTTACACCTCCTTGAAATCACTCGGCGGTCCCGAACAGAGGCTCTTTTCCTCTCCATTGTCTGAAACACTATGCAACTTGGGGACACACATTAATTAGATGAATAGGCTGTATTTATACCAACCCCAGAGCTTCTGTCTGGATTAAAGGAATCTCATCAGCTATGTTCCTCATAACGCGTGGCACCCACCAGGGGCGTCCTCTATCCTCACTCCTCTTTGTGCTCTATATGGAGCCCATGGCGCTGTGCATTAGAAATAACCCGCAGATTTCAGGCATCCGGTTCGGCATTGACAGTCATACTATCAATTTGTATGCCGATGATATCAATCTCTCACTTGTAGACCCGATGACATCCTTGCCATCCCCACTGGACAAATTGGGTTTAAAGTTAACCCTAAAAATTCTTAGATATTAAACCTATTGTTCACCCCCCATGAGATGGCTCTTTGCATCCATTTCCCAGTGGCATGGACGATGGAGGCCATTCCATATCTGGGCCTACAGCTTGCTCCCACTGTAGCAAAGACTCTGGTGACAAACGACAGGGCCCTCCTTGACCAGACAAATAAATTGCTGTCCTCGTCTAGTCGTCAGTGGTTGGCTTGGTCGGGGCACATCGCGGCTGTAAAAATGTCTACTCCCACATATTCTTTACATCTTTCAGACATTACCATTGACCTCTCCACTCGGCACTACGCTCTTTACAACTCACTATCAATACATTTATCTTGGGGCGCGAAGAGGCCACATCTCCAATTTAACAAACTTGCCCGTCCTAAGGATGAAGGCAGCTTAGGGCTCCCTCTGCTCAATCGGCATAACCAAGCCATGCAACTCTGATATCTTGTAAAGTGGAATAGGCCCTCCTCTGAAAAGCACTGTTCCTTTATAGACTAGACAGTTGAGGGGGAGGAATATGTGGTGAGAAGCTTGGCTACCTCGCAAACTCAGGGCCTGGGGGCTGTATTCTTCACTGGTGTTAGCTCCGATGATGAATGTATGTGACAGCATTGACTTTAGAAAGGGCCTGATGGCTTTATTTATTTTGTTCATACATAATTAAAAAAAGATATATATATTTAAAGTATTTACTTATTTAAAAAAGGCTGCTTAGGCCCATAATTGCAAACAGCAAGGAAAGCATGCAAATTGTAATATTGTGCATGTGAACCTATATATAACAATGTATCAATGTTGAATATAGTATTGCATATGCCTACAAATGGAAGCAATGTCATCTACACACACTACAGTATTTTTAGTTTACATTCACCAATGTGCTAAATGATGTTAATATATAAAGATATGTTGGGAACAATAAACCAATATGTTAATTGTAAAAACATACACACTTAACTGTACAGTTTCTCACAAGCAACAATATGTACCAGCAGTTTACATATGCATTACTAACATATAGATTATAAAATAATCTTGTATACAAACAGAAGAACTAAGCAGAAACCAAAAAGACTTGTGTTAACCTATGTTTTATTGACAAAGACCCATCCAATATGTTTTCATACTTAAATTAGGTGATCTGCTTACTGCTGGCTGATTTGGTTATAAATACAGAACAAGAAAAAATGTAAATCTCCAACTTGTCTTGTTTTTACTTGGACGATTGTAGAAAGGTGATACATGGAATGCTAAAATAGAAATACTTTATCAATACAATTACCTTTTTTGTCCTCTGGGGCATCTAAAAGCAAACAAAAGTGCCATGTAATTAAAACAGAACATAATTCAATCAATATATATTAACCCAACACACTGTCATACTCACCTCTATATTGCTGCAGGATGACTAAAATAGAGAAAATAAAATGTCACTTGTGCATAATAATAAATCAGGTACTCCTACAATAATCCCTCACTATCACATTCAACTCTGTTTGACTGTATGATTTCTGAAAACAAGAGAAAGAGGAGAATACTAATCAGACAACCTTATTTTACTCTCACAGAGCCTGATTCACAGAACTAAATTAACACAAAATCCTAAACTTACTACTTTTGGTATTCACAGAAATTAGGATTTTGTCTTAAGTTTGTCTTAAGACAGATTTAAGACAGACTTAAGTTAGGATTTTGTCTTAAGTCTGTCTTAAGACAAACTTAAGACAAAATCCTAACTTCTGTGAATATCAAAAGTAGTAAGTTTAGGGTTTTGTCTGAAGTTAGTTCTGTGAATCGGGCCCACACACTTTCACATTAAATTAAGTTATAAAACATGGCATGAATACTAATCAGTAAATTTCATTACACACTTCCTGTTCATTCCTGTTCATCTGGTCCTTGCTGTGCTTAGAGTCAATGGCTTCCCTGAAAGAGGGACGCCGACTTCTCCAGCCTCTAAAATTAGCTGTGATGCTGGATAGAGGCCTCTGCATCCTTGACTTTCATGAGCGCAATCCCAGTGCAGTTCCTGTGTCCAGGAGCTTCTTTCTCCTCATCTGCTGCTCTGATCGGTCTCTGACCTTTTTTACACCCAAGAGGCATGTGAACTCGCATAGAAGCCCACCCGTTTGGCCCCGCCCACACACTAGCTGTGTGCACCGTCTTCCCGCCATTTACCCACTATGATGGACAGCTCACTCAAGAGCCCCCTGCGCCCTTCAGCGCGATGGCATAGTAACACACACATGGTCACTGGAGATAACTCTTCTGGCACTTCACACAGCTGTAGTGTAGAGAAAGTACTATACATTTACCCAATGAGGTAGCACTCACTGATTAGCCACTGTGGACAGTGGGAAACAATCTTTTGGGCAAATCCGGGAGTTCGTGAATTTTTAGCAAACTCGACAATTTTTTTGCCGATTTCGCGCGAATTTGCGGATCGCAGATCTGCAAAATACGCCCATACTTAAGATAGAGAACCCATATCTTTTGTAAGTGGTGCAAGCACCAGTGTAGTGTAGTTCCTATATTCCCACTAGGCTCTGCACATTGGAATAATATATCCTATAGATTAGGAGTAGGACTGAGGTCATCTGGGTCTCTATCGAATATAGACAGGACAACTTTGTTTCCCAAGAATAGGAAAAGTATCTCTAGAGTCGCGGAAACAATAGATAAGTATTTCACTCAGTCACTCGTGCATGCTTCTTTTCCACAGAGGTGCAGAGAAATAGAGAGACGGGTGTTTTCAATAAAAGGTTTTATTGAACAGTCTTCTTTCTCATGCAAGTAAAGTGAACTGCTACAATCGTAATGCAGACTGCAAAGTATAATACGTACAGCAAGAACAATATTATAAAATAATACTGTAAGAGCATTGTATGGTTTCTAAACCATATATAAATACATACATTAATAACAAGGGCTAAAAATTCTCAACTGGTGCTTCTAAAATACGCTTACCCCAATGTACCTAACCTAAGCCTAGTACGCGGGAAGGAGTAAGGGGTAGATTAGGATCGCGGACGGACAGAGTAGGAGGGAACGTCCGCATGGGCTGCGGCGTTCCCTCCATTCAGATTAGGATGTGACTGCCTGGGTGGCGGTCACATCCTCTATATTTAACATTGCGTCTGGTGCAGCTTCAAGCTGCACCGGCCGCAATGTTAAAAATCCATGCATCGCATTTGCGTGCACAAAGCGGCAGGCACCGTGCGGTGCCTGCTGCTTTGTGCATGCAAATGCAGGGTGGTACCATAGGTACCCCCCATGTGCACCCCCCACCCCCCTTCCCCCAGGGGGCCGGCAACGGGCCCCTGAAGTGAAGGTCTGTATGCTTTTCCACAGCGGAAAAGCCGCCATGGAAAAGCATACATTTTACGCCATCCTAATATGGCTGGCGGTGTCTGATAGACACAGCTAGCCATGTTAAAGCTTTTCCGCCGCAGTCGGAAGGCGACCATGGCGGAAATGCTGCGGACAGATTTCAAGACCCACCGCCATCCTAATATGCGGTGGGTCTTTTGAGTCTCAGCAGCGGTTTTCCCGCATCCTCCGGGCCGGCGGTGGCTTCGGCCGGCCCGGAGGATGCGGGAAAACCACGATCCTAATCTACCCCTAAGTGTGGTGTAGCCTAGGTTTAGTTTTCTTTGCCAAGAATCTATCAAAGTTTTCTCTAGGTTCTAATCAACTCCATACCTTTAGTTTAGAATGAAGAAGGTCTGATATCTCAGTCTCGGGACTCGATTTCCCAACACCCCGCAAGCGGAGCTTGGAAACACTATAGCTGGATTCTCGCCAAGAGAAATGCAGCCATCAGTGCATCAGCTGGAGGGTCAACTTCCTTCGGCACTTGCTGTAGCAAGCTGCGTCGGGCAAGTAGATAGTCGAACTGCTTTGAACCACTGTGTCTTGCTAGAGCAAGTGAAGGCATATTTATACCTTGAAGGTGTCTAGTTTGACATAAAGTCAGACATAATAATGTCAGGAAAGAACCCCAAGGGAATAGTAGTTCTTTGTAAAGTACAGGAGTTCTTGGACAAATCAATATTCAGGCAAGGGAAGGTCCCTGACTGCTTAAGCCGATTTTCCAAGAAATCGTTCTGACGTTTTGATACCGGCGGAAGTAGCCATGCCTGTATTTGGTCTGCATGGGCTATGTCTAAATAGGGGAATGATTTCTATGCCTATATTAGGGCAATGTGAATTGTACCTATATAAGGGCATGAATCGGGAAAATTCACTCTGATCCTAAAACGCAATACAACACAGACTCCACTGTATTATGTACGATATTCTAAACACAAAAAACATATCTAAAACATGATGTGTTAAAACACCACCCAAAACAAATCAAAATGAATTTGAAGCGGTTTGTACATGAAAAGAGCATTTGTGCTATAAGCATTTAAAAGCAATTTTTCATTCGAAGTATATCGATGACATTTACAAAAGCTCATCCGAATGAATCATGAAAATAGGTTTATAAAAATGGCTCTGATATACAGAAGAAAAATGTCGAGACCATTTCATGACAGAATATATCAATTGTTTGGTTGTGGACAAGGTCAAATATTGTCTCTCGGGAGTATTCAAAAGATTCTTGTTCTCTAGGAATAGTTCCACCTTAAGCAGATTACTTTATGCCAAAAAAAAGAAAATTCTGTTTTGGAAAAAAGTTAAATCATAGAAAAATAGAGTTCCAAAGTTAGAAGTTTGTTTTTGAAAAGTGAAGGTCGAATTCAGAGAAAACTGTGTGCTAACTTGAAAAGTCAGTGTCATTGTTTGGAGAAAACCTCAAATCCTCTAAGCTGGTAAAGAATTTGTCTACTACTGTAGGTGAAAGTTGGACTACCTCGTTAGCAGATCAATTGCACATAGATGAGAAGCATCGATGTCAGTGTCAGACGTATTAGCAATGTTCGAAGTAGATGGTACCTGTGTGCCTGTTGCTCCACGTATCTCATCGTCTGCAGTTTGCATCTGTGAGATCTCAACAAATGCCGTCATCAGTAATGGTAGCTGCTGGGGACAACACAGTGCATGAGCCATTACTGGTTCAAGCAAAGTATCAACTTCCGTTGGCAGGACTGATGGGAGTGTCAAACAGATGTCTAGCACGCATTCTTCTCCACATAGCAGGTATCGTAGAACAAGTAAGATGCAATCTTGCCAGATTGGTCGGAATAATAGAAACCATGTGGTATTTAGATCTCTTAAACGAGTCAAGCCCAGAATTTGTATCATGTGCTCACGACACTTCATTGCCAGGAGGGTGTTCTCCAAGGTGATCTGGGTGTCGATGGTGACCTGACTTGCCATACCAGAGCAGAATGAATAAAAATAGTATTCCTGCTGCGATACCTAAAACGAGAGGCAGGCCGACAAACACAGAGTGCACGAAGTTTGGAAATATGCCTAGGACTGCTTCAAAGGGTGCTAACAGTCCCAAAAAAATCGCCTTAAATACATGTACAATACCACTGGTATCAGACATGTTTAATATACGACCTACCATTTCTGAGAAATGTATAGGGCAGTTTGCTGATAAAAGGGCATGTATCTCTGCAGAAGTCCTTGCAACCTGCAGACCATACGTCTCTTTGGTCGAGGTCAGTGGCACAGTTTTTTGTAAAAGAATGGCTTTCAGTCTGCTTAAAGTATCAATTCGAATAGAACATATGTTCAGTGAAGGCCATAATGGCAACTCCCCATCTGACTTAGTTTTAGGAAACAATACTTGCATACAGCAAGTGACCCTGGCTAACACAGTAATGAGATAGGGGGTTCCTGGCAAATTCCACAACAGCTGTGATCATTCAACATAATATAACTTCCATTCAAAAGCTGCTTAAAAATTTGATCTATCACTGCAGCTGGAGAACCTTGCAATTGGCAGGATAGGTTGTTCGAAGAACCATCGCAGCTGGCCCCGTGTAAATTAATACCCTGACATAAGAGTGAACGACTTAGTGTGTTTTCACAATTCGTACCACTAAGAAACACTTCTTTTCCCCCACTTCAACAATTGTGTGTATAAGGTAAATCTCAGCATGTCTTGATGTATTCTTTACCCAACCTTTCATATACGCCCACTGGTATATGTTTTAAACTATACTGAAAATGGAAAATCGTCACAGGCAGAGTGATTGTACCACGTATTATCCATTCTGTCGCTGGCTTCCCAGAAACAGTTAATGGTAATCTTTCCAGTTTTTCAAAGGTCAGCACCTTGTAGTCTGCCCCTCTCTGTGCCAAAGTGATTTGTTTATCTGTAAGGTTAAATTCAGAAAACAACAACGTGGTGTTGTTTAGACGCCAAGGCACATAGCCAGATTGAAGGTTTTGTAACGTCTTGCCCAAAAGCATTCTAGAATGCTATTGTGACTGACCATGCTGTAACATGACCAAGTCCTGTTCCATTATGTCAATGGCAGAGGATACTATGCTGTCCAAAGAATATATTCTGGATGACAGGGTCGTTAACCCATTGTCAACTACAGAGAGTGATTTCTCTAACTTAATATGATCAATTTCTCGTATTTGTTCTGCAGTCTCTGCTTACGTTGTTTTCCATGCTTCATTATATATGGCATAGATACCGGCGTATATAAAACGTTTATGATGCGGTTTCGCAGGTCTTTGTAAGAAGTCACTTAAATCAACATCATCTTTAAGTAAAGATAAGTGTTGTTTTACTTCCGTCAGTGTAGATTTTTGTAGTCACTCAAGGCACAGTTTTCCCACACTGTATAATGTTGCTATCCCTGGATGTTGTCTCTGGACATATCTTGTATCTGGCCTAGTAAATGTAAACCCTTGTGTTTTATTCAGGAATCTATCTAGACAGTTGTTTGTGTCTGTGGGCCAGAGTAACCATTTTTTCCAATCAGGATCTGTTCTGTTGTTAAGTGAAATAGTTTTTACGTCAACCACCCTCTCTGAAGTGTTACTTCTTTCAGGTTTAGGTGTAAGTACTAACAGTTTGTTTAAATCTTGTATCTTAGCTAATCTAAGACAAGAAGTCTGTTGAACAGTGTCATCAGGAGGTCAGCAGTAGATGATCCGGACTTTACTTCCGGCTAATTGTTGTGTACGGTCCAATCAAGGTGAGCTTTGTGTTCCAGGTCAGGGGCGACAGAGTCAGCACAAGCAGCACGTGCTGATACCTTCCGACTTCTTTCTGTGTTCAGCTGACTGCAGAGGCGGAAGGACCCCCCCCAGGGTCTGTGCAGCTGTCTTCATCTACAGCCCCCCCTCAGATTCCATACCTCCCCCCCTATTCAGTGCGTACTGTGCTGCTTTTTACTGCTCTCTGGGAAACCCTGCATGGATCTGTCCTTGAGTAAACCTGTGCCTTTTCATGTGAGATAAACGTCAGGAGAAAACAGCGCTTTCAGAACATCCTGAATCAGCCTGGACCCGCCCGCCAGTCTCCAGCAGCTGACCGCGCGTGATTCCAACTACAGCGGGGCTGCCAGGAGGAGACCGGCGAGGGGCTGGAAACTTCAACACCCAGCAGCCCTCACTGGGGTCCAGCGTCATCAGCGAGCGCCAGGTGGCGCTTTAAATTGCCAACAAACCAGTCTCGCGGGACGCCGGGCGAAGCCCGGGCAAAGGGCGGGCCCTCTGTGGCCCTCAGGGGACCGAGGTGGACGGGATGGGCCACCCCCTTAACATCTCCCGCTGAGATACCCTGTAACAAGGTAACCCACGTACTAGCTATACAGCGTATAGTTACACGTTAATCATATAAGGATGACTAAAGTCCAGAAAACTCCAATGGCAACAAGATCCACAACGAGATTAAAATCTGTGAGCACGCCACTACCCACGATAACTGTCATAGATCTTATGCTACAAAAAACGATCAATGTAGTGGCGGACGCTATCCAGAATACAGAGAGACGTCTTTCCTTGACCCCAGACATGTGCTTTCCAAACTTGTCTTTGCACACTACTGACAATACCCATACTTTGGATACCACAATTAACTCTCAGGAATCACTATTAATGCAATCGTTTACAGATTTACCAGGGTCGCACATTAAGGATAACACGCCGAAAACGCTGTTTACATGCCCTGCAGGGAACACCATGGAGAGTAGCTCTCTGGTGTCGATTAGTCCTGGTAGCAAGATAAGCTGTCTGAACATAACGCCTTCAGATTTAGAAGTTCAACTAGCGGAAAGCCACATACCTGCCACTCAATTGGAACCGATGATAACTCACGTACCAACAAGTAAAATTCAGCGTCAAAAGAAAAAACGAAAGACAAAACATCTATCGAAAAAAAAAATCTGCCCATTAGGAAAACCGAAACACTCAATTAAAGATATGTGGCAGAAACTTAAACAGGGGAAATCCTCCGTAACAATCATAACTGGGCCCCTGCCTACATCTACCCAAGACCCGGATACATCCCGATTTGAAAAGGATAACACCGAGAGTACTTCGGGTCAAGATCAGACAAGGCAAATTGTTCAGACACCCACAATGAAAATACCCTCCCTGAGTGAAATAGAAATTTTGGTCAAATCTCTCCTACAGCCCATCAGTAATCGAATTGTCAATATAGAAAAGGCTCTAGGAAAATTCGAGAGAGCACAAAATGAAGTATCATCAAGCATTCTTAAATCGTTAAAAATGCCTAATACAACTTCCACCTTTGTTCCAGCAAGTACAACCCTTAAAGATAATAACACTAAAATTGTAAAAAATACTAGTGCTACAACAAACAGTACTGATAAACTGATATCGTTTCAGCAACAGGGATCTCCAGTCATAATCCACCCAGTAACGACTACACAGGTAGTATCCAACCTACCGCAGGTAGTAGCCACGCCCTCAAATAACACACAAAGTATTCATGTATGTGATGAAATTGATGATAGTGAATGGGCAGCGGAAGGTCACTCTATGGAAGCAGGTATAGCAAATGGGGAGACACTGAGGCACCCTACCTTATTAACGGCGAATATTCCCACCAAGACGGCAGGGGTAAATCAGCCTAAACCGACGATACCAAAAAGATCTATCCATATAAATCTCCCACCTGAATCGAATGCATATACAATAGTTATGATTGGGGTCCCGAAACTGGCTGATAATAGGGGGGAGACCCATGTGGAACTAAGAAATAAGGTCATGCAATGGCTAACTACACACAGGCCACTCCCCTCTCATATAACTGGGACCATTTCTTATGTAAAGAGAGTAGATTGGGTGGGCTCAAGATTTAAATCAACAGAGGGAGACTGCATAGTAGTCAACTTTAAAGATAGACGAGTGGCGAAATTCATCGTTAATTGGAGGAGTCCCTCGACAAACAGCCTGATACGTACGATGGGTCTAAGCTACTTCTACCCTTATAACATAAACGGGCAAAATAATAACCCAAAACCTTATCACGGCTACGAGGGGTCTCTGGAGCCGCAAGCCCATTTTCAATCATGGCCACCACCTTTTGCTCAAAACCAGGGGACAACCTTAGACTTAGAACAGCAAAGACATGTACACTTATGGGAAGGTAGATCACACCACGACCCTCCTCAAGTAATGTATGAGAGAATGGAACCGGTACAACATCAATATAAACGAGATCATGCGTTTCCCTATCTGTCCTTAAATCAATTTGAGATTCCAACATCAAATAGATATGACGCCTTGTACTCCTATGACTACTTGGACGAGGTGGATTGACTGACATCTGTCTTGCCCTCTAGTATTTTATCTCACCTGTCAAACTGCAAGGAACAAACTAATAAAATACGTACTGATAAATAATCCAACAAGTACCTTAGCCCTCGCAAGAGAGGAACCAGTTATCAATATAATAGAGCACGTAACACGGTCCTTTGAGATGCTCTCCACACATATTGCAACTACTTCCCCCACTCTTGAACTGGGTAGCTCCTCTCCTAATATAGCCCATAACCTGCTCTACAGTATTAGTAACCAACCAACAGCTGTAACAACTCAATTTAACCGAAACCTGTACCTGCTATCTAACACGACTCGAGAGCTACCGAATGATTATGATGAACTTAATACCATAAAAATCCTGTCGTGGAATATTGCAGGATTGGCCGCAAAAGTAAACGATCAGACGTGGATGGAATTTGTTAGGAAATTTGCTATACTGTGTTTTCAGGAAACGTGGCTCATAGATAACAACGTCTTCATTGAGGGGTTCCAGAGTTTCTTTGTCCCAGCAATCCCATCGCCCAGTGGCAGATCTAAGGGGGGCTTAGCAACATTCATTAGCCTCTCCCTCATCTCCCAGGTCAATACTAAACAGCTGGATAACAGGAACATCCAGATCCTGGAGATTAGGAAGGGCAAAAAAGCATTAACCTTGGTTAATTTTTATAATTCAGTATCATCAATAGGAGAGTGCAACATCATCAAGCTCCACAACTACTTGCGAGACAATTTGGTAAAATCGCCACGGAACAAAATAATCATTGGTGATTTTAACGCACATATCTGTGGAAATCCAACCGAGACAAGCTTGGACTCTTTGGGATGTGGGAACAGGTCAGGCCTTCATTTTGCGCATTGTCCGCGAGGAACCAACCTGAATAACCTAATAGATGACCTGAACCTGAGTATTGCAATGTCGTTGAAAGATGACTCCTTTATTTTTGAAGTACCAACTTACAAAGGCTCTGAGCACGGCTCTTTCATTGACCATATACTTTTTTCTGTTGATCTGGCAAATTTAGCCCTAAATTTTAAAATACATGAAAGCATCTTTAGTGACCACAATCTAATCTCAGTGGAACTAGGAGAGGGTCTTTTTGAACTACGGAAAAAGTTATAAAGACACGGGTGCTTTAAAATTGATCAGCGGAAACCGCCGTTTGAAATGGTCCAGGATAAACAGTGATTCTTTGTATAAGTCTGTGGAAAGGAGCTGCAAAAAGGAACTCAGTCTCTGTGTCTCTGAGGCCACACCACCTGAATCTATTTTATCTGCTTTTGCTGTGGTAGTTCAAAGGATTGACCAACTGTTAACTGTTCCAATAAAAGGCCGAACTGACTATCAGCCAAGATGGTTTGATCATGCCTGTTCAGCAGCAGGCCGAAATTTGAAAAATGCTCTCAAGAAAAAGCCAAGGGATCCCGCATATATTAAAATCATGCGATCTGAATATAAATCTACCTTGGCATCTCGCAAAAAGGACATAAAAGCAAATATCTGGGAGTCTTTGCTTGACCCATCAATCCTGGGAAATAGCTCCAAGTTTTGGAGCATAATTAACAAGCCGATGTTTGATGACCCCAATGCTGCCAGCCTTGGAACTAATATACCTGAGTGGGTTTCCCATTTCAATCAAATTTTCAAGAGCAATGATCCTCAGATGATACAAGCAACTAAATTTCCAGAAGAAGCACCCTTGTATTTCACAGTCAAAGAAGTCGAAAAGGGGATTCGTAGTTTAACTAGTAATAAGGCCCCGGGCCCAGATGGCCTTCCCCCTGATTTATTTAAATCAAACATCTCACTTTGGGCCCCAATACTCACTGCGGTTGTTAACGCTGGAGTTGTAATCGGGACCCCAAAGTCCTGGGGGGCCTCAACTATAGTACCCGTTTATAAAAAGGGCGACAGAAGCAATGCTGCATGTTACAGGCCAATCTCTTTGATAAATTCAGTTGCCAAAGTAGTGGGAGGGATCATTTTAAACAGGCTGACCACGTGGGCTAAAAACAACAATGTTATGTCGCCCGTTCAATACGGGTTCAGATCAGGGCACTCAACAATAACCCAATGCCTGAACTTATACTTAATCAGTGGCAAGTACACTTTGGCTAGAAATGGAACCTTACATATGGCCTTTATGGACCTTTCATCGGCCTTTGACTGTGTTGATAGAAACAAACTCTGGGATGTCCTATTAAAAATGGGGGTTGAGAAGAATCTGATCAACTTTTTAGCCGACCTCCATAGTGACACACGAGCAAATGTCCGTTATACTAAAGACCTGAAAGTTACCAGTGATTTTAAGATACATCGGCGGGTTAGGCAGGGCTGTATTTTAGCACCTTTTCTTTTTAATTTATATATTAATGGTCTTGAGGAGCATCTTTTAAAAACAAAAACTGACCATCCATATATAGGGAGAAAGGGCGTTCCTGTTCTGCTTTACACAGATGACGCCGTCCTTATCTCCAGAACCGCACTAGGCCTACAAATACTACTTGACTCTTTCTTCCTATTTATGAAATCACGGGGCCTGTGTATCAACAATACCAAATCATTTGTTATGAAGTTAGGATCTGGTTCAAAAAAGTCCTATCTCTTTTTTGTTAATGGGGAAAAAATACCAACAACTAAGACTTTCTCATACCTCGGGGTATTGTTTGACCAGAAACGCACATGGGGTCCTGCAGTAAGAAAGAAGAAAGGAGAAATAGTAAGGACTAACGCTGCGATAATTGATTTTGCGCGTAAAATGGGAAACACACCAGTGGTTGCCTTGATGAAATTGTACCAAGCTAAGAGTATTGCTGTGGCTTGTTATGGGAGTGATCTTTGGGGTTTTGTCCCAGTGGGCGATGTTGTAACTATCGAAAACAATTTTCTAAAACAAGTTTTATGTCTACCCAAAGGCACAGCCAACTTTTCTACCCATGAGGAACTGGGTATGCCTTACATAGGGGACATGATTGCTGTAAACCCCTTGTTGTGTTGGTTAAATTGCTGGATGAATGATGAAATGCCATTTACACAAAATATTCTTCTCGAAGTACTGAACTGGGAAGGGAAATTTAAGATACCGTGGTTAAAATATATCAGAAACTGTCTCCAAGATTTGGGTCGGCTGGAACTCTTCCTATCACCACAGCAAGTATCCAAACATGACGTAACATATGTGAAGGACACCTTTCTGTTGAAACGACAGCTTGCTAGGGAAGAGTTAGAGCTGAAAAAGGGAAGTGTGAGGAGGCATGTTTTAACAAAATCATGTCTGCAAATTGAACCATATCTATCCTGGCCCATCTCTAGTCATGAACGCTTCCTGTTGTCCAGATTTCGCTTTGATCTATTTCATTTGTTGCTAGCTGTGCCTAGTGGGGCCCACAGGGGACAAGTGTTGCCAGCTTGCGGCTGTGACAGTAAGTCTCCACAAGACCTGGCACACTTTTTATTTGTATGCTCCTATTATACGATACCACGAAAAATGTTTTTAAAACCGCTTTTTAAACAATTGAATTTTGTGCAAATAAGGCCTGCATTACTTTATCTCCAAATGCTGCACTGTGAAAGCACAGTTTTCCCACACTGTATGATGTTGCTATCCCTGGATGTTGTCTCTGGACATATCTTGTATCTGGCCTAGTAAATGTAAACTCTTGTGTTTTATTCAGGAATCTATCTAGACAGTTGTTTGTGTCTGTGGGCCAGATTAACCATTTTTTCCAATCAGGATCTGTTGTGTTGTTAAGTGAAATCGTTTTTACGTCAACCACCCTCTCTGAAGTGTTACTTCTTTCAGGTTTAGGTGTAAGTACTAACAGTTTGTTTAAATCTTGTATCTTAGCTAATCCAAGACAAGAACTCTGTTGAACAGTGTCATCAGGAGGTCAGCAGCAGATGATCCGGACTTTACTTCCGGCTAATTGTTGTGTACGGTCCAATCAAGGTGAGCTTTGTGTTCCAGGTCAGGGGTGACAGAGTCAGCACAAGCAGCACGTGCTGATACCTTCCGACTTCTTTCTGTGTTCAGCTGACTGCAGAGGCGGAAGGACCCCCCCCTAGGGTCTGTGCAGCTGTCTTCATTTACAGCCCCCCCTCAGATTCCAAACCTCCCCCCCTATCCAGTGCGTACTGTGCTGCTTTTTACTGCTCTCTGGGAAACCCTGCATGGATCTGTCCTTGAGTAAACCTGTGCCTTTTCATGTGAGATAAACGTCAGGAGAAAACAGCGCTTTCAGAACATCCTGAATCAGCCTGGACCCGCCCGCCAGTCTCCAGCAGCCGACCGCGCGTGATTCCAACTACAGCGGGGCTGCCTGGAGGAGACCGGCGAGGGGCTGGAAACTTCAACACCCAGCAGCCCTCACTGGGGTCCAGCGTCATCAGCGAGCGCCAGGTGGCGCTTTAAATTGCCAACGAACCCGTCTCGCTGGACGCCAGGCGAAGCCCGGGCAAAGGGCGGGCCCTCTGTGGCCCTCAGGGGACCGAGGTGGACGGGACGGGCCACCCCCTTAACATCCCCCGCTGAGATACCCTGTAACAAGGTAACCCACGCACTAGCTATACGGCGTATAGTTACACGTTAATCATATAAGGATGACTAAAGTCCAGAAAACTCCAATGGCAACAAGATCCACAACGAGAATAAAATCTGTGAGCACGCCGCTACCCACGATAACTGTCATAGATCTTATGCTACAAAAAACGATCAGTGTAGTGGCGGACGCTATCCAGAATACAGGGAGACGTCTTTCCTTGACCCCAGACATGTGCTTTCCAAACTAGTCTTTGCACACTACTGACAATACCCATACTTTGGATACCACAATTAACTCTCAGGAATCACTATTAATGCAATCGTTTACAGATTTACCAGGGTCGCACATTAAGGATAACACGCCGAAAACGCTGTTTACATGCCCTGCAGGGAACACCATGGAGAGTAGCTCTCTGGTGTCGATTAGTCCTGGTAGCAAGATAAGCTGTCTGAACATAACGCCTTCAGATTTAGAAGTTCAACTAGTGGAAAGCCACATACCTGCCACTCAATTGGAACCGATGATAACTCACGTACCAACAAGTAAAATTCAGCGTCAAAAGAAAAAACGAAAGACAAAACATCTATCGAAAAAAAATTCTGCCCATTAAGAAAACCGAAACACTCAATTAAAGATATGTGGCAGAAACTTAAACAGGGGAAATCCTCCGTAACAATCATAACTGGGCCCCTGCCTACATCTACCCAAGACCCGGATACATCCCGATTTGAAAAGGATAACACCGAGAGTACTTCGGGTCAAGATCAGACAAGGCAAATAGTTCAGACACCCACAATGAAAATACCCTCCCTGAGTGAAATAGAAATTTTGGTCAAATCTCTCCTACAGCCCATCAGTAATCAAAATGTCAATATAGAAAAGGCTCTAGGAAAATTCGAGAGAGCACAAAATGAAGTATCATCAAGCATTCTTAAATGGTAAAAATGCCTAATACAACTTCCACCTTTGTTCCAGCAAGTACAACCCTTAAAGATAATAACACTAAAATTGTAAAAAATACTAGTGCTACAACAAACAGTACTGATAAACTGATATCGTTTCAGCAACAGGGATCTCCAGTCATAATCCACCCAGTAACGACTACACAGGTAGTATCCAACCTACCGCAGGTAGTAGCCACGCCTGCAAATAACACACAAAGTATTCATGTATGTGATGAAATTGATGATAGTAAATGGGCAGCGGAAGGTCACTCTATGGAAGCAGTTATAGCAAATGGGGAGACACTGAGGCACCCTATCTTATTAACGGCGAATATTCCCACCAAGACGGCAGGGGTAAATCAGCCTAAACCGACGATACCAAAAAGATCTATCCATATAATCTCCCACCTGAATCGAATGCATATACAATAGTTATGATTGGGGTCCCGAAACTGGCTGATAATAGGGGGGAGACCCATGTGGAACTAAGAAATAAGGTCATGCAATGGCTAACTACACACAGGCCACTCCCCTCTCATACAACTGGGACCATTTGTAGATTGGGTGGGCTCAAGATTTAAATGTAAATGTACAGGAATTTATATAGCGCAAATCACCGAGCGGTTTCTAAGCGCTTGCTTAGGGAACCCGTCCTGGTATTCCCCTGTGAGATAACCCCGGCAGGGTATCCGCAAGGTGAAAGCCAGGCATCCCGCCGCGAGGGGCCGTTGTGGAGATTAAGCAAGCTATTGCCCAGAGTCACAGAGTGTGAACCCATGAATCGAGTAGGCACCGGAGCGAGAATTGTCGAGTCCATGGACATTTTAGGACTCAAGACCCCGCCGAGCCGGGAATTGAACCCTGGTCCCGGGCTGACCTCTGCTTCCAGGTCTGCCTCCTCTAACCAGTGAGCCACACTTCTCCATTTAAATCAACAGAGGGAGACTGCATAGTAGTCAACTTTAAAGATAGACGAGTGGCGAAATTCATCGTTAATTGGAGGAGTCCCTCAACAAACAACCTGATACGTACGATGGGTCTAAGCTATTTCTACCATTATAACATAAACGGGCAAAATAATAACGCAAAACCTTATCATGGCTACGAGGGGTCTCTGGAGCCTCAAGCCCATTTTCAATCATGGGCACCACCTTTTGCTCAAAACCAGGGGACAACCTTAGACTTAGAACAGCAAAGACATGTACACTTATGGGAAGGTAGATCACACCACCACCCTCCTCAAGTAATGTATGAGAGAATGGAACCGGTACAACATCAATATAAACGAGATCATGCGTTTCCCTATCTGTCCTTAAATCAATTTGAGATTCCAACATCAAATAGATATGACGCCTTGTACTCCTATGACTACTTGGACGAGGTGGATTGACTGACATCTGTCTTGCTCTCTAGTATTTTATCTCACCTGTCAAACTGCAAGGAACAAACTAATAAAATACGTACTGATAATCCAACAAGTACCTTAGCCCTCGCAAGAGTGGAACCAGTTATCAATATAATAGAGCACGTAACACCGTCCTTTGAGAAGCTCTCCACACATATTGCAACTACTTCCCCCACTCTTGAACTGGGTAGCTCTTCTCCTAATATAGCCCATAACCTGCTATACAGTATTAGTAACCAACCAACAGCTGTAACAACTCAATTTCACCGAAACCTGTACCTGCTATCTAACACGGCTCGATAGCTACCGAACGATTATGATGAACTTAATACCATAAAAATCCTGTCATGGAATATTGCAGGATTGGCCGCAAAAGTAAACGATCAGACGTGGATGGAATTTGTTAGGAAATTTGCTATACTGTGTTTTCAGGAAACGTGGCTCATAGATAACAACGTCTTCATTGAGGGGTTCCAGAGTTTCTTTGTCCCAGCAATCCCATCGCCCAGTGGCAGATCTAAGGGGGGCTTAGCAACATTCATTAGCCTCTCCCTCATCTCCCAGGTCAAGACTAAACAGCTGGATAACAGGAACATCCAGATCCTGGAGATTAGGAAGGGCAAAAAAGCATTAACCTTGGTTAATTTTTATAATTCAGTATCATCAATAGGAGAGTGCAACATCATCAAGCTCCACAACTACTTGCGAGACAATTTGGTAAAATCGCCACGGAACAAAATAATCATTGGTGATTTTAACGCACATATCTGTGGAAATCCAACCGAGACAAGCTTGGACTCTTTGGGATGTGGGAACAGGTCAGGTCTTCATTTTGCACATTGTCCGCGAGGAACCAACCGGAATAACCTAATAGATGACCTGAACCTGAGTATTGCAATGTCGTTGAAAGATGACTCCTTTATTTTTGAAGTACCAACTTACAAAGGCTCTGAGCACGGCTCTTTCATTGACCATATACTTTTTTCTGTTGATCTGGCAAATTTAGCCCTAAATTTTAAAGTACATGAAAGCATCTTTAGTGACCACAATCCAATCTCAGTGGAACTAGGAGAGGGTCTTTTTGAACTACGGAAAAATTATAAAGACACAGGTGCTTTAAAATTGATCAGCAGAAACCGCCGTTTGAAATGGTCCAGGATAAACAGTGATTCTTTGTATAAGTCTGTCGAAATGAGCTGCAAAAAGGAACTCAATCTCTGTGTCTCTGAGGCCACACCACCTGAATCTATTTTATCTGCTTTTGCTGTGGTAGTTCAAAGGATTGACCAACTGGTAACTGTTCCAATAAAAGGCCGAACTGACTATCAGCCAAGATGGTTTGATCATGCCTGTTCAGCAGCAGGCCGAAATTTGAAAAAGGCTCTCAAGAAAAAGCCAAGGGATCCCGCATATATTAAAATCATGCGATCTGAATATAAATCTACCTTGGCATCTCGCAAAAAGGATATAAAAGCAAATATCTGGGAGTCTTTGCTTGACCCATCAATCCTGGGAAATAGCTCCAAGTTTTGGAGCATAATTAACAAGCCGATGTTTGATGACCCCAATGCTGCCAGCCTTGGAACTAATATACCTGAGAACGAGTGGGTTTCCCATTTCAATCAAATTTTCAAGAGCAATGATCCTCAGATGATACAAGCAACTAAATTTCCAGAAGAAGCACCCTTGTATTTCACAGTCAAAGAAGTCGAAAAGGGGATTCGTAGTTTAACTAGTAATAAGGCCCCAGGCCCAGATGGCCTTCCCCCTGATTTATTTAAATCAAACATCTCACTTTGGGCCCCAATTCTCACTGCGGTTGTTAACGCTGGAGTTGTAATCGGGACCCCAAAGTCCTGGGGGGCCTCAACTATAGTACCCGTTTATAAAAAGGGCGACAGAAGCAATGCTGCATGTTACAGGCCAATCTCTTTGATAAATTCAGTTGCCAAAGTAGTGGGAGGGATAATTTTAAACAGGCTGACCACGTGGGCTAAAAACAACAATGTTATGTCGCCCGTTCAATACGGGTTCAGATCAGGGCACTCAACAATAACCCAATGCCTGAACTTATACTTAATCAGTGGCAAGTACACTTTGGCTAGAAATGGAACCTTACATATGGCCTTTATGGACCTTTCATCGGCCTTTGACTGTGTTGATAGAAATAAACTCTGGGATGTCCTATTAAAAATGGGGGTTGAGAAGAATCTGATCAACATTTTAGCCGACCTCCATAGTGACACGCGAGCAAATGTCCGTTATACTAAAGACCTGAAAGTTACCAGTGATTTTAAGATAAATCGGGGGGTTAGGCAGGGCTGTATTTTAGCACCTTTTCTTTTTAATTTATATATTAATGGTCTTGAGGAGCATCTTTTAAAAACAAAAACTGACCATCCATATATAGGGAGAAAGGGCGTTCCTGTTCTGCTTTACGCAGATGACGGCGTCCTTATCTCCAGAACCGCACTAGGCCTTCAAATACTACTTGACTCTTTCTTCCTATTTATGAAATCTCGGGGCCTGTGTATCAACAATACCAAATCATTTGTTATGAAGTTAGGATCTGGTTCAAAAAAGTCCTATCCCTTTTTTGTGAATGGGGAAAAAATACCAACAACTAAGACTTTCTCATACCTCGGGGTATTGTTTGACCAGAAACTCACATGGGGTCCTGCAGTAAGAAAGAAGAAAGGAGAAATAGTAAGGACTAACGCTGCGATAATTGATTTTGCACGTAAAATGGGAAACACACCAGTGGTTGCCTTGATGAAATTGTACCAAGCTAAGAGTATTGCTGTGGCTTGTTATGGGAGTGATCTTTGGGGTTTTGTCCCAGTGGGCGATGTTGTAACTATCGAAAAAAAATTCTAAAACAAGTTTCATGTCTACCCAAAGGCACAGCCAACTTTTCTACCCATGAGGAACTGGGTATGCCTTACATAGGGGACATGATTGCTGTAAACCCCTTGTTGTGTTGGTTAAATTGCTGGATGAATGATGAAATACCATTTACACAAAATATTCTTCTCGAAGCACTGAACTGGGAAGGGAAATTTAAGATACCGTGGTTAAAATATATCAGAAACTGTCTCCAAGATTTGGGTCGGCTGGAACTCTTCCTAGCACCACAGCAAGTATCCAAACATGACGTAACATATGTGAAGGACACCTTTCTGTTGAAACGACAGCTTGCTAGGGAAGAGTTAGAGCTGAAAAAGGGAAGTGTGAGGAGGCATGTTTTAACAAAATCATGTCTGCAAATTGAACCATATCTATCCTGGCCCATCTCTAGTCATGAACGCTTCCTGTTGTCCAGATTTTGCTTTGATCTATTTCATTTGTTGCTAGCTGTGCCTAGTGGGGCCCACAGGGGACAAGTGTTGCCAGCTTGCGGCTGCGACAGTAAGTCTCCGCAAGACCTGGCACACTTTTTATTTGTATGCTCCTATTATACGATACCACGAAAAAAAAATTTAAACCGCTTTTTAAACAATTGAATTTTGTGCAAATAAGGCCTGCATTACTTTATCTCCAAATGCTGCACTGTGAAAGCACCTTGTTTTTATGTAACTTTTTAAAAACAGCCTTGAAATTTAGAAAATGTATGGAAGGTTAACCGCTATATAAATCACTTTCCCCCTGTATATATGCCTCTGATACAAATAGTATATTCACATCTGTATTAGAAATTATATGTCCTCTTGTGATTCCTTGCTTTTGATGAACTGTCTTTTTAATATTGTTATGTATACACATGCTTTTTTATTGTACTTTTATGACTGTATTGCACACAGTCGAATAAAGGATTTTTTGATTTGACAGTGTCATTTAAAAACAATATTTGTTCTGGGATAATGCAGGCTCTAAATAAAGCTGCTAAGCCCTGCACCTGCCAGTCTTTTGTGCTCCAGACAGTTTTTGTCTCAATGATGTCTTTCCAAAAGTCAAAACCTAATGTAGACAGCTGAGCATAAAAGGCCGCAGAATAAATTTGCTTTGTATTTGTCAACATACTGTCCTATTAACATTTTTAAAGAAAAATTATTCTGGTTTGGAAATATTAAAGCCTGAAAATTACGGAAATTTGTCATAAAATGTTTCAGAGCTACCTTTTGGTGATGTTGGAGAATGTTTCCATTGATTATAGGTAAAAACATTTCTAGGGTTTGCAGATCTATGCAAGAAATGATGACCCTATTGATTATAACAGTACATTTGTTCATAACCTGATGAACCTTCTAAGTATTCATGATTTGTAAATTTTGCAGACATTTTTAAGTCTGACATCATATTATTACCAGTCTCAAAGTCCCAATCGTCAGAAAATTTGCTGGTTGAAACAAAATCACTCAAGGAAACCTTGAATTGATGTGGCATCTTCACTAGCTCTGCCGGACCAAGAATGTCATATTCAGTTCTGTCCTAAGCTATACCACCTGGTATAGGAATGGCTGTGATGTTTAATGCTGACAAATGGTATTTTCGATTGATCAGCATTCCCAAGGTAAATACCAGAGTCAACCAAAGTAGAAGGAAAAGTACACCTAAGATATTACATACTTCAACCCACAGTGAAACCAGATATATTTTTTCCAGTTGTTGCTAGAGATCTGTTATCTGTTTTTTTTAAAGTCTTTTCAGCTGGCTGAGTTTCAGTTTCACTTGGATCCTCAGAAAACGTATCATAGTTAATGAAGTAGCCAGAGACAGTTCTGTCAATTGTAGGGATTGCTTCCGGATTTGATGAAATAGCTGGAATTACTTGATCACTTGTCATATTAGTATACTCAGATGCTATATCATTGTAGACAGGTGTTTTTTGACAAATTGGTATTTGGGTCTCAAGAGGCACAAGTTCCATGGCATTGTTACATAGTACTTTGTTCTGTGCTGCAGAGTCTTCAAATGTTGTCAGTCTCTGAGTTTGAACCTCTTGGATTGTAGCCAGATTTGGGCGTCTGCTACATCTTTGGAGTCCACTTGGCCTTCTACTTATGATCGGCTACATGATGTGGTTTTACCAGGTTGATAGATACAAACGTGGATTGCTAGCACAGGTACTGGTTGTCTGTATGAAGACCCAAATTCCTTCTTGTTAGCGATCTTTTCTCTGACTAGATCCCGAATTTTAGGAATCCAGGCAGGCCTTGCTGGGATGGGTGTTTTTTATTCAGTGGTCGTTGGCTTCAGGAATACGTTGCTGTGACTTTTTCTTGTTTCATTTAAGTCCTGCAAAACATCCAAACGGTCTTTGATATCAAAAGGTTTTTGTTCTACCACTGAAGTGTGACGATCAAGGTCCTGGACAATCATTCTAGTTACAAAAAGGATTTCATATGGAGTAGTTTCCCCTAGAGACCTCTTGGCAGATTATTAAGACTACGTTGGACACTTATTAGATGTTTGACCCACCTGTCACCCGAACCTAGTACCCTAGATGTTATAGATTTCAGATTTAGTTTATTGTACAGTTAATAAAAACTCACAATTTTAAAACGTACAATTATATAAAAAGAAGTCAATAGCTGAAAATGAAGAATAAAAGGAGCGGGTAGGCTCACATATTTAAAACCTTGAAAGTCACAATTTGGATTTAATAAAGTCCTTTGGGGTTAGGGGAACAAGGTGCTTGCAGTTGTTTTGGTTTGGCTAGTGCTTCGGGTAGGCCCTGTGACTATTTCATTTAGTCTGCTAGCCACTATGTCGAAAAATGTTGTTATTCTGCAGTTTAGTTGGGTTCTTCATGATTAAAACAAAGCATCACAGCCTGTCTGCAGCTTGTTATGCCCTTCTGATTCCATAGGACCCGAAGCAGAGAACGCCTTATGTCCAAAAGGTTTGTGCAGATTCAAATGATGTGTATGAGGTCCTCTTTCCCAGAAAAACAGAGTCGGCAGCGGTTTGCTGAGTTTTCCCTTTTCCAAGGTGCCAAGTGGGGTGTTATAGGTATGTTGCCAAGGCGCATGTTGAGAAACTTGTTTTTTTTTTTTTTTGTGATGCCCGTGCTTAAGTACTGTTGTGGTTTAAGAGCACTGTACCCTTTCAACACTACCCATCCATGCGCTCTCTTGGCTAGGGTGGCTTTGTCCTCGATAGATGAGACCATCTTGGTGACTTTCGATAGCTCTTTTTTGAACGTGCCAGGGTCAGTTGATGACTCCCATAGGTTTCCATTAGGTAATTCCTTGCTGGTGAGTTGTCTCTAATGGACAGTTCAGTCCAGAGGTGGGCATTTAAGGATCCATGGTTGGCGTCTCTGATTTTCTGCCAGCTTTTTATATATACGCCTCTTCTCTCCACCGTTTGTTTCTGCAGTCCGAATACAAGATGGATTTGAGCGGGCGATGAGTAGGTGGGAAGATGGAATATTGCCCTGTATGCTCGACTAATGGTGTTATATAATGTCGTTGCGTCTTTGCCTCAAATGGATTCACTGCCGTAAGTGAGCATAGGCTGTAAGCGAACTCTTATTACCTGTAGGCGAGGGCCCAGTGACCGGTCAGGAAGAGCTTTCTGCAGTGGCTTTATCGATAGATGGAATGTCATGCCCTTCCGACGGATGGCCTCTAGTAGATGTTTGAAAGAGCCATTGCACTCTATTATGACGCCTAGGTATTTATAAGAGGCTACCTGCTCTAGCCTCTGTCCCTCCAGAAGCCATGTGAATATCCGTTTTTTGTGGTGATTCATTGTCATGACTTTTGTTTTGTTTAAATTGATTGTTAATGAGTTAGTTATGGAAAATGCGTTGGTTTTGTCCAGAAGATGTTGGAGGCCGATAGGGCACCGGCTGATGAGGACTAGGTCGTCTGCATAAAGAAGGTTTGACAGTGTGATGTTGCCCAGCCGCGGTGCGTGAGATTTGGCTGTCTCCAGCTCACCAGGGAGATCTGCATGGAAGAGATTAAACAGCATAGAGGCTAGGAAGCAGCCTTGTTTCAATCCTTTGCTGCTCCTGATTTGTCTTGAGAGGTGCGTACCGGAACCCAGTTTGATCCTGACCAAGGTGTTAGTGTATAGCATTACCAGCTGCTGTAAGAGTGGGCCTCGAATTCCCCATTTATTGAGCTTCTGCCAGAGTTTGTGCCGGTCTACATGGTCAAATGCGGTGCTATAATCGATGAAGCACAGAAACAGAGAGCTCTTGGTGGCTTTTGCCGCGTCTGCCAAAAGAGTTAGCGCCATGATGTTTGTCGTAGTACCCTGGCCGCTGCGGAATCCGGTTTGGGTTGCTGGGATGATGTTCTTTTCAGTTGCCCAAGATGTTAGATCCTCCAGGATGAGGCCAGCGTAATACTTTGCCTCAGTATCGATTAGGGCTATGAGGCGATAGCTGCTTGGGTCGTTCCTGGCACCCTTTTTATAAATCAGGCTAATTATCGACCCTCTTCAGGATGTTGGTGTTGTTGTTGTTTCCCTTATTTCGTGAAAGACTGGTGCCAAGATGTTACTCCAAAAGACAGCATCATGTTTATATAATATTGGCGGGATCCCATTGGGGCCGGGGGCCCCCTAAAGTTTGCCTTTTGAAATTTGTGTTCTAATCCTGTCTGCTGTTTCTAGTTGTGGATTTTCCTCTCTGCAGTTGGATCGAGAGTTTTTGATGGATCTTCGTTCGCGGTTGGGATGTAGGACAGGGATGATTTCCTTATCTGGACTTGGATTGCTTCGTTGTTAAGTGTGCTGGTCTTGTTAAGGCTCTGGTGCGCGCCATCTAACCAGTCTCCCCCACTAGACTTCTCCACTTTTGGATCAACTGTATTGAAGTGAGCTGATAGGTAGTTAGCCCAGTCGGATTCTGGTATATTAGAGTTAATGCCTTTGTGGCCTGGCTGTTGGAGATTGTGGATTGTTTTCCAGAAACTGGAGCTATTCTTTTGTTTGGAATTGTGGACAATCCAGAGATCTTCATTCAGTTGCCTTTTCCTTTCCAAGGTCTTCTATTTTAGCTTTGCTTTTAAGATGCGGAGCTCCTTTTGAGGGACTTCGTTGTTTGGTTCTTTTCGGAGCTGTTTGAGGGTCTTTTTTATTTCTCGTTTTATGTTTTTTATCTCTAATGTTGTTACTTTTCTGTGTGTAAACCGTGGAGTGTTCCCTTTTTGAGTCTTTAGCTCAGTAGCATGTTTGGCTCCCAGTTCCGTTGTAAAGTGTACCCAGGCGTCTAGTGGATTTATGTTTGAGCTAGATGTCTGGTGCATTATTGTTTTTGCACTGGTTGATAATTCCTCGGACTCAGTAGTCTTGCACCTTATTCGTCTATTCTGTGCCAATGTATCTTTTTCCCACTGCTTCGTTCTCGCAAGACAGACCTAGTTTAACTTCTAGTGGCAGATGGTCGCTTTGGGCTCTGTCTCCTATCTGTTATAGATTGCTTTATGTCCCGTTTTTTTCTCTCCACAACCGAATTTCCCTCAGGATGGAATGGACTAGAATACAGCAATGCAACAACCAGATTGGCCATGGCCTCTTTGTAAGCTTTTGAGCAGAACGCAGGACCCTGGTCAGAATGTAACATGCCGACTGCGTATGTGCCGATAAGGACTCGCAAATCTTTTATAACAGTTCGGGCATCAGCCGAGCGCTGGGGCCACATCCAAATGAATCTCGTCTTAATATTTGTGGGACCGCATTTGTCCATAGGGACGTCTGTGTGTAGATAGTCTAATGCTGTCTAACAATGGTGTCTGTACAGGGCTGGCTACACTGTAGTCAGGCATCTGGCGGTGTTCTCTGATGAAATCTCTGTTGCAGTCATGACAATTAATTGCAAATGTGTGAATGTGACCATTCATCCCTGGCCACCAGTACTTCTCTTTTAATTCTAGTATAGATTTAGAGCTCCCCTGATGTATCAGACCCTCTCCCAAATGTGCTTTGTGTATCAAAGCTACTCTATGTTTCCTGTTTTGAATTACTCTATCCCCCACTCCAGGAATTAGAGCAAAAGGAACGGAGTTTGCATCAATTATGTATGAATATTTGAGTGGATAGTTTTGAGGTAACGCTGCACCCCTGCCTTTGCTTGTCGCATTGAAAGCTACCATTATTTTGTCTATTTTCGTTTTTGAACATTTGCACACCTGCCTTCGCGGCTTCCTCAGCCAATGAATACCCTGCAACGTGAATGCCATCATGGATCACGTGAGCTTTTTATAGTTCTTTTCGTAACTGAACTACTTGTTCCCAAAGCAATTTATGCTTGATTGTGCCACCTTTTACATCTTTGAAATTGTTTTCAATCCAGTTCTGCAAGTATTCAATATAAGATTGAATGCAATATTAGGAATCACACTTATGAGTGTGTGGAATTCGCGATCTGTATTTTCGAGCGCCATCTTGAAAGCCTGTAGTTCAACTCGCTGAGCTGTACAATCTCCGAGAGATTGTGTTTTTGTGACCATAGTTTGGAGTTTACCATCGTGCCAGCGACCTTTAACTATCGCACATGCAGCACTATAAGCTTGTTTACCCCGAATTGCCGGTTGTGCTGATCCGTCTGTATAAATGATACAACCGTACTGTTCTAGAGGCAGAATCTTAATAGGCAGAGGACATTCTTGTTCATATTGTAGAAATTCTTGTGTTTTCAAGTAGGGGTCAAAAACGTATTCAACGTCTGTTGCAGCAAGAGAATTAACCCATTGTATCCATCTAGGATGTAAAGCCTTTGCATTTGGAAAGCTCGCTTTTGTTACTGCTTCTCAAGCAGGTACAGGAGTAACGACCATTATGCGTTTTCCTTCTGCAAGGGCTCTCTCTTTTGCTACTGCAGTTTGTGTAGAAGTGAATTTCATTTCTGTTTGTGTGTACAAGTGTGACATAAGCAATTGGTACTTTTTACCCTACAATAAAGGTTAAGTACGTGAATACGCATCTTCCTGGAATGATTCAGATTACTAAATTGCGTATATTTACTCGTGTTTGTAAATGTGTGGTTGCTAACATGTCTGTTTGTACTGAACGCAAAATTTCTGTGTGTGTTTGAGTCCAATTAATTTGTTTGAAATCCAGTTTGATTAATTCATACAGAGGTTAACCCTTTCTGCGTAATTTAGAATGTAAGTTCTTAAAAAATTTAGGAAACCCAAATGTAATTGTAAATGTCATGGTACTTATAAAGCGCAGTGTCACCAGACGGTCACTTTGCAGTGTCGCCTATGGGGCTTCCTGGCGCTGATACTTATACCGCTGTGGAACCCCTCCTGGCTTTCCCTGTGAAGTGTCTACTCCTGGGCACCCCCAGGGGGAAGCCAGGCATCCTTAACGCTGTTGGGGCCGATGTGGAGGCTAAGCAAGCTATTGCCCAGAGTTGCAGCGTGGGGCCCGTGATTAGAATAGGCATCGAGGCGAGAATTAACAGGTCCAAGGAAATTGAGCCCGAGACGTCGCCGAGGCGGGAATCGAACCCTGGTCCCTGGCCAGAACTCTGCATCAGGGTCTGCCGCTCTAACCATTGAGCCACACTCCTTCACACCTACAATTGACTGTAAGTTTTTCAGCGTTTTTGGAGGTTGGAGCAGTGCACATTTCTCTAGGAACTTTGCTGCCAGGCTTTTGCCTTCACTTGATAATTCATATCCTAGAAACAGGACGTTGAGGTGGGCAATTCGTTATTTTTTAAATTGAATTTGTACACTTTAGAGGCAAAGCCAAGTATTATGGTGTTCACCCTGTTCAAGTGCCTTTCCAAGTCATCATCTTTTAAGTAGATGTCATTGACATACGATAATGCTTCATCATCATACGTTTGTAGTGACTCAGTTACTCTGGCTGAAAATAACCCGGGACTATTCTTGAACCCCTGGGGGAGACGACAGAACAAACCCTGTTTCCCCATGATTGAGAACGCAGTTAAATACCTGCTTTCTGGTGCAATATTTTGACAGAAGAAACCGTTAGAAATATCTAATGTTGTTTTATATTTTTCACACGCAATGTTATTCATTAGTGCTGCAGTGTGTGCATTCTGTACTGCAAATGTTTTGCAACAAGAGTTTAGATGTCTGTAATCCAAAGCTAGACGATATGTATTGTCTGGTTTGGATACAGGAAACAAAGGACTGTTTATTGACCAGGTGCATGTTTCAATCACCCCTTGGTATTCAAGTTGATCTAAAATCTCCCTCACCTGTTTTTTAGCTTCTTGCTTAACCGGATACTGCCTTTGTGCAGTTGGTTGAGTTTTTAACTGGATTTTATGTTGATGAGAATCCTCATCCCATCCTAAATGAATTTTTATATAACGGTGGTGCCTGGGCGACTACCCATTTTCGGGCATATGTGTATTTTTTATGAATCGGAATATGGTTGGAGAAGGCTGGCATAATAATGTCTTCCACCATGTGGGCATTCCCTGACAAATTCAAGTGGCCAGTCTTCTTCAGCTAGAAGAATCATGAATAAAAATAGCGTTTCGTTGTGCCCAATGCATTTCGTGTTATCACATTAACCCTTCATCAGGGGTCTGTAAAGAGACATACATGACCTTAGCATTCAGTTCATAACAATATAAATTATTAATGTAAACATACATGTTCATCATATGTCATGCTTAGTACTGTGCAGTAAAATAATGAAAAACCGGGAATCCAACAAAGTTATCTTCAAGTGTATTGATTTAAACTGCTCTGAATCATAAGAGAATTAACTTCGATGTGTAAATGTGTGTCACCTACATGATAAAGAGGTCTTCCTGTAATCACGTACAGTGTTTAAAGATAAATGAATTTCTACAACTAATTAACGTGAGTCACAATGTTTAAAGTTTAAAGTCAACAGCCGAGATCTGCACTATAATTCTGGGCTTAACATCCCTGTGTGAAATCTTGGGCGGTAAAAATGACCGTCAATTTTAAACTAAAGGGACAAACTTACTTGTCGGGACGAGTGAACTATTTCCAGAGTCAACAGCCGAGATCTGCACTATAATTCTGGGCTTAACATACCTGTGTGAAATCTTGGGCGGTAAAAATGACCGTCAATTTTAAACTAAAGGGACAAACATACTTGTTGGGACGTGTGAACGATTTCCAGAGTTCTGAGAATGTCCGTTCCGTGAGTAGCCAATAAAAGTAAATCTTATAGGGCGCGTACATAGTCACGTGTTCACCAGTGCGGGTTTCGCGGGTAAATTTATCGTACTCATTTTGTCAGAACTATCAAGCATTTTGATAGGCTGCTGTAGTGCAGCGTATGTGAGAGACAAGCTCTGATAGGAACGAAGTTCCGTCTGTGTGCTATCTGCAGTATATTTTCAAGAACGTTAAAGGGATGTAAACAAAAAGCTATTCTGGACGAGTGTTATGAGTAGCGCAATACTGCAGGATGCATTTCGTCTGTGGGCCGATAGATGTAATATTGAAAATCAGCTGCAATGCGGCAAATACTAGAGTCGCATTCGGATTGGATAAAGTTCCGATCACGTGATGACGATCTCTCGGTAAGAAACAATGAGGAACAATAAAGATTCTAGCGTTTGGATGTTTCAATGTGAACAGCGTATTTTGATAAGCGTTAGCTGTGGGGTTTATACATATAATATAATTATATAAATAATAGAAAACATTAATACAAATGTAAGGATCAAGTGTTTAAATATGAGAAACCAATAATAAAACAGACATCAGCAGTAAAACTGCATCAGTACTACAATTAGTATCAATATTGATGCTGAGCTGCATTAGTATTCTACAGCAGTAGGAGAACATTGTGAAAACATAAAGGACAGTTCAAATTTGCCAGGTATCAGTTCAAATGATAAGTTCAAGCAATTGTCTGATGATGCTTAAGGTGGGTAAAGAAGAGTTTGAATTAGAGCTGTTGATTTCTATCATATGGTATCATAAAAATCATGCTAACTCTATACGATCATTCATCCCTATGGGTTGTAGGGAATTAAGTTTTTTGATCCACAAGAATTCAGATTTCAATCGTTGTTTGACAGGATCCATGTCGCAGCGCTGTGGCAGTATCTCAAGTATGGTGAATCTTAACTGTGAGATTTGGTGATGAGCTTCAAGCCAACGCATGGCGATAGTGGATTTCGTGTTCATAGTGCGGATATTACTCTTGTGTTCTGAGACTCTCACTTTGATTTTTCTTTCTGTCTGACCGACATATATCACATGTACCTGAGTATCGTAAGTCTATTTTATAGCCTTTTGTCGGATGCATCAAGATATTTCCGGGTATCACATTGTTGCAATTAATGCAATTTAGACATTTCATCATACCTTTGAACGGTGGTTTAATTTCTTTTTTGATGGATAGAATTTCTTTGAGGTTTTTGGATCTTTGGAAATCAAAGATAACTTGTTCATTGTACAGTTCTTTTAGGTCTGGTTCAGTTCTGATTAGATCCCAATGACGATTAATGGCTTTTTTTATTTTCTGTGCTGCTGTAGAATATTTCAAAACACATACAGTTTTTTGTGTTGCTGGATGACTAAAAGTTTTAAGCAAACTTTCTCTGGTGAACTTCTCAGTTTTTTTTAAAGATTCATCTAGTATTTCTTTTGGGTATCCTCTTGCAATATATTGTTGTTGTTGCTCCTTTAGAGATGTTTTGAGAATATTAACATCAGAGGTGATTCTTTTTATGCGAATAAATTGTGAAGTTGGCAAAAGTTTTTTTAAAGCATCAGGATGAAAGCTTTGGAAAAGTAAACTAGAATTACGGTCTGTCGCTTTCTTGAAAACCTTTGTCTGTAATTGATGATTCATCATTGTGATATGTACATCTAGAAAGGAGATAGATTCTATTTCAATTGAATACGTAAACTTGATTCTTGGGTTCACATTATTCAAATTCACTATGTTTTTTGCAAGTTGTTCTTTGTTTCCTTTCCAAATTAAAAATATATCGTCGATGAATCTTTTAAAGATTACCTGATGAAGGGTTAATGTGATAACCCGAAATGCATTGGGCACAACGAAACGCTATTCTTATTCATGATTAAAATGAATTGTCGGAAATTACTGATTTAAAGAAAATGTAAGCGTCAAATAAAGAAATAATGTGAAAAAAGCATAAAGTATTCATTGAATCAATCAAGAAATTTGAACCTGTGAAGAAACATTACGTTTAATGTTAAAGGAGCGCAACCTTAGTGATAATATTATCACAACATACTTTCAATTGTATAAAGGCGCTGCCAGACACAGCGCGACAAGGCCCGCGCCAACATGAACTATAGGAGTACCAATCACAAACACGGAGTGCACGGAGATAACATATCAGTTTTCAGCTAGAAGAATGTCATAACCCTTAGAGAGCTTCTCCCAAAAGAGGGCTCTTATTTTTCTATTAATGTCCCCCTCCATCCGGAGTGTTATTTCATATTACTTGTGCGGGACACTAACCCTGGTATCAGCAGTTTCAACTTGGATGTACTCATTCAAGTCCACTGTCTCCAGAGGATCCTTCAAGATCTTGCGAGCTACGGTTACTTCTGCTGCGCTGTCTAACATTGTCTGAGCCCACTCCCCGTTCTTGAGTTGTGTCCTCAAGATCCTCGGCATGTCTGATTTTTAGACCTGCTACCTTCTTTTTGGTGAATTGAGTTTTCTTATTTTTTGGAACGTCTTTGGACTTCACACGTTCTTCCTTTTGTTCTGATCGCCCTCTACTTTCCGATTTCTGTGATGAAGTCTGAAAGGTACGAGAGGAACGTGTATCATTATCTTGATATCTATCAGGTTTTCTCAAATTACCCCTATTCCTGAGGTTATACCTCCTTTCAGAGGGCTCCTTTTGAGGAGACCTATCTCGGGATTGAGAATGATTCTCTTTAGAAGTCTGTTTAGTGTTCTGTTTTGCTGGTTTACCACCCATACTGTCTCTACCTACTTCTTCACAGGATTTTTTAATTATTCTGGCTAGTTTTGGAAGTTGCTCAGTTACATCAAATTTACTTAACTTTTGGTGGATCGCCACAGATGCTGCTTTACCATTAATATTAGCTAATATTATTGTTGAGACCTGTTTGACATCTTTCAGTAATGTCATACCTAGATTTAAAGCAGGCTCTGCCCCGTATTCATTTTGAATCGGTTTCAGGACGTCTGGTATTACCGCCATAGTACGGAACACCATGTGTTTTTGGGTAGATTGCAGAAAGACTGTACCCCAAGTGTCGCAGTCTTCCAGGTGTGGTGCGCTCCCCATTTGTAAACAGATTGTTAAAATTCTGTGTGTTCTCATGAGCGGTAGCATCAGGAAATACTGCCTCGTTTTGAGTAATTTTTTGAGCTATCTAGAATGGAATTTGTTCCCTTTTTGCAGGTAATTTACCAATGACTGATTGTATAGTCTGTGGTATGATTTTATTTGTGTTCCCCTGGTAAGGGATGTGTTGTGGAATCCTTATAGGAGGTTGGATTGTTAGAGTCCATATGACATATTGAACTAATTGTCTATGTATTTTTATTAGTTGTTTTAGTTGAACTAATAGTTATTCACCTGACATTTCTTCAATGTCAGGATGTGGTGTATAGCTGGCTAGTAACGGCCATGTTGCTCCCTAGTGAACCGAGCCTGGTAATGTGATTTTGATGGTGTAGGGCGCCTTTAAACCAGAGTGCATGCTCTTGGTAAGTAAGTGGATTTTCAATATCATCGAAAGGAACGTATTCCGTTGGATGTTACTCTACTTTATAGAAGTGAAACACATGTGTTACTGAGTTTGCTTCAGGGAAGATAAGCCATGAATAGAATACCTATGTCTGCCGATATTCATGTGCCTCTATCACAAAAACTACCCTACCACCTCTTGATGATAGGCCATTTGTTATAAGTTTTATAGTGATGGCTTTCCTTAAATTTTCTGGGATGATTATAGCATCCAAGTCATCTTGTCGGACCCTGTAACGTCTCATCTGGGTAGGGATGCAGCTCCACCGGTTGCGTTATTGTCGTCTCCGGTCATTGTTTAATGAAAGTTGCAGAGCAAGGTTCAAGGAAACAAAGATAAGATGCACAATATTTTGGAATACTGAATCCTTCAATGTTGAAAAAACCCAAAAACTAATACATAGGATTTTCGTCCTAGTCAGTTATGGCGGATATTTTATCCTTTTACCCATTCCAGATGTCTATTGGAGTATTTTTACGGGAAAAAAGGGGTCTTTGAGAAAAGCACGACTGAGTTACTTTAGTATCTAGGGTTAAATTAGTGCCTTACCAAACGTCGGGCGCCATGTACTGTAGTTCCTATATTCCCAATAGGCTCTGCGCATTGGAATAATATATCCTATAGATTAGATGTAGGACTGAGATCAACTAGGTCTCTATTGAATATATTAAACTTAATAGTGAATGCCAGCTAGCTGAGAGGTCACTAGAAACTTTCTCAAATTCACAAGAAGGGATTAGTTACTGACAACTGCATAAACATGACAACCTTGTTTCCCAAGAATAAGAAAAGTATTTCTAGAGTCGCGGAAACAATAGATAAGTATTTCACTCAGTCACTCGTGCATGCTTCATTTCTACAGAGGTGCAGAGAAATAGAGAGACAGGCGTTTTCAATAAAAGGTTTTATTGAACAGTCTTCTTTCTCATGCAAGTAAAGTGAACTGCTACAATCGTAATGCAGACTGCAAAGTATAATGCGTACAGCAAGAACAATATTATAAAACAATACTGTAAGAGCATTGTATGGTTTCTAAACCATATATAAATACATACATAAATAACAAGGGCTAAAAGTACTCAACTGGTGCTTTTAAAATACGCCTAGCCTAATGTACCTAACCTAAGCCTAGTACGCAGGAAGGAGTAAGTGTGGGCTAGCCTAGGTTTAGTTTTCTTTGTCAAGAATCTATCCAAGGTTTCTCTAGGTTCTAATCAACTCCATATCTTTATTTTAGAATGAAGAATGTCTGGTATCTCAGTCTCGAGACTCGATTTCCCAACACCCCACAAAGGGAGCTTGGAAAACACTGGAGCTGGATTTTCGCTGAGAGAAATGCAGCCTTTCGATCAGTGTGTCAGCTGGAGGGTCGACTTCCTTCGGCACTTGCTGTAGCGAGCTGCGTCGGGCAAGTAGCTAGTCGAACTGCTCCGAACCACCGTGTCTTGCTAGAGCAAGTGAAGGCATATTTATACCTTGAAGAGGTCTAGTTTGACGTAAAGTCGGACATAATAACATCAGGAAAGAACCCCAAGGGAACAGTAGTTCTTTGTAAAGTACATGAGTTCTTGGACAAATCAAAATTCAGGCAAGGGAAGGTCCCTGACTGCTTAAGCCGATTTTCCAAGAAATCGTTGTGACGTTTTGATACGGGTGGAAGTAGCCATGCCTGTATTTGGTCTGCATTCGCTATGTCTAAATAAGGGAATGATTTGTATGCCTATATTAGGGCAATGTGAATTGTACCTATATATTGGCAAATTCACTTGGATCCTAAAACGCAATACAACAAGAGCTTACACACACTGCAGTGGAAGAACTGTAGTTCTGTTTAATATGGCCTCCATGAGTGGCATAATACATGCTTCAGCCCATGGGAGGCCTCTGGGGTACCTATGCCCTGGGTACATGTGTACCATATATTAGGGTTCTGACAAGGGTACCCCAGCATACAATTTGGAGTGTACCTAAGTACATGGCATAACATTTTAGGGAGAAAGCAGTGAGACTAGGGTCCTGAGTAGCAGGATCCCAGGCACACTAGTCAAAAACAGTATAACATCAAGCAAAAAGTGGGGTGACCATAAGAAGCAGATCCTACTTTCCTACACCATTGTGGCACAGTTTGGAGGAAAGGGTCATGCTCTGGGATGTTGCTCTGCACTGCATTGGACAGCAGTGCCCTCCTGATTGAACACTGAATAAATATCTGAGAGGGGCAGAGCTTCTCAGAGCTGCTGCCTGAAACAAGAGACGAAGAAGGGTACATGTTGGAAGTTTTATTTGGACAAACCAGGCCCTACACTCTGACTGACTTGACTGCCTCTGGTGCACCATTTGTAACTACAGCCCTGAGGGACTAACTTGCTTCAAGAGGAATAAAGAGTGCTGTCCCTGCAAGCTGCAGGTTAACAGAGTTCACCTGCATCATCACCACCAAGAATCCCAAGTAGATTGCGGGAACTGAAGTTCCAAATTTTCAAGGACCATCTTGAGGATTCCAGACCCTTGGATTGTGTTTTAGACACTTTGGAACCCCAAAATTAACTTCAGGAAAAAGTTCCAGAAGTTTACAGAAGTTTGGAGCAACTTTGGAAAAAGCTCCATAAGTGGACCGACTCGACTTAACCAGACAAGCCAGCAACCTTCAGCCACGAGCTGGCCTGCCATGCTGGTTCATCCCACTGAAAAGCAATGAAGGTCCGACTTCCAGAGTTTGACCAGAAACTCCCTGGAATGCAGGCCGGAAAATCCTGACCAAACCCGATCTAGTGAAGAGCATCGAGGGACAAAAGCAGAAATAGCTATGTAAAAGTTTTAAGTCTAAAGGTAAAAGACTTGAACCTCACCAACCGCGTGAGTTAAGGTGCCCACCTTCAACTGCGAGTTGGCCTGGATCCTTGGTTTGTCCTACTGAAAAGCTCTGGAGGTCCGACTATCATAGTTTGACCGGAGCTCGACTAAAGTCAAGAATGGACTGGTAGACAGACAGCATCGAAGGACTCAGAGAGTAAAAGCTCCAGGAAAGTTTATAAGTCAGAAGGTAAAAACTGTGACTGAGGTCTGCTGCGAGAGGAAGCTGCACAGAGCTCCATCGCTGTCGGCCTGAAACTTTTGCTTTGTGCCAGGCTAGCGGAGAGTAGATGTCCTAATAAGTGCAATAGGTTTCTATGTACTATATAGTGCTAAATCTTTAAAAAATCATATTTACAGATTCTTACTTTGGATTTGTTTTTCCTTTGCTGCCATTTCAAAGATAATTTTCTTCCTATTTTCATAAATTGGAGTTGGATTTTTATTGTCTTTTGTGTCCTAATTATTTACTGAATTGATGTTTTTGAATGCTTTACCAACATGTTTCTGAAATTAAGCCTGCATGATCGCAGCCAAGCTGCCCAGGGTTGAGCATGGGAATAATGTCATGAGACCAATTCTGAGCCCTAGTCTGTGTTAGTCGCCTTATTGCCAGTAGTAGATATATATTTACCACTACTAATAATCCACTTTCCAACACTAGCGAGAATGCCATCAATGCCCAATGTAAGTTAGTATCCTTTCGCTTTGGACATCCAAATAATTAAATACTTGTTACACTCTTTATGTATCACTTAATTTATTGGGATTATATTTGGCATAAAGGCCCTGTAATATGTTCCTAAAATGCTATTACGCTGACTTGAACTGAAAATGAATGATATACTTAAAGTTGGATTGAAATGTAAGCCTTGAGATACTTGGAATCAAGTTAGCTAATAAACACAGCAGCATTATCCAATACCCAAAGGAAGAAGTCATATTAGGGTTTCTAATTATACCATCTATCCTAGAGGTGGCTGAAGACAAAATCATTCCAAATGTGATTCATTCTCTGGGGAGACAGAATTCTCCATGGTGTCTCCTCTCCCATAGACTCACAGGGGTCTCATTTCTCACCACCCGGTGCTAGATTTCAAAGTGCCAGTATGAATTAGAACTCCCTCTGGACCGCTATTTATATATAAAACACTGAGCAATTCTTCATAATAGGTACTTTCTGGGAATAATTAATCCCACAAGATGAGTTAAGGGGCACAGTGGAACTCTAACACCTGTATCATTTATGAATACCACATTCAAAGCCACTAAGATATAGGAAATGTATTTAAAAAGATGTATTATAAACTACTTATTTAGAACATAAAATATAAATGGTACTAAAACAGACTATAAAAATAAATACAAAGATGCATTTCATAGTTAGCGACAACAGCAAGAAAAAATCTAACATTTTTATTGTGTCATTATTGTCTGCCTGATGCTTTTTTGAGATGTTATATTATCTTTCCTTAAGTTGTAAATAGCAACATTGTACATGAAATTCTAGGTTGGTCCACCTAACATTGAGATTTATACTATCTTTGCTTAAGCAGTAAATAGTAAATTGTGCCTGAGATTCTCGGCTGATTCACCCAACATGCTTATGATTTAGTTATAAAATAGTAAGTTAGCTATTTCCTGTCACGACTAAGAAGCATGTACGAGAATGAATCATAAACAGTGACCAGCTGTAAGGTATTTCCTCCCACTGTCGCCTCCAACTGAGGTTCGGGCTAAAAACCGGCAAAGCTTTTGCCTATATAACTATGTCTGGAACGTTTTCTCTATGTATGACCTGTTATCGGAAATTTTAATGTATACAATTTCCAATTTTTATCTTTTTCTACTTTTTATTTTGTAAGCAATTACAGGATTTTCAGATATTAAAGCAAAAAGCAAGAATATGACAAGACAAGAATGGCAGGAATTGTGCCAAATCATTTATCATAGAGATAGTATTTAGTTAACATTCATTAACATTCCTGGATAGCGGGTACACATGGTGCAGGCCTTTCTACTATTTTAAACAGCTCTATAACATCACACATTCTATAAAAAGAAATAGCAAAGTTTGGAAAATGCTCAAAATTGAATTCCTAGAGTCTGAAAGGACAAAATGATGGAAATTGAAAAGTCTGAACGAGAATTGTCATAGTATTCTTGACACATATTTTAACAACTTTAAGGCACTGGGCAGCTCCTGGTGGACCTACTAACTATCACTACAGGATGACTGTAGGTAAATAAAAATAGTTTTCCAAGATGTAAAGGGTTTCTGGAGCAGCAACAATTACCTCTTAGGCTGTTCTTGGCCAGACAAACTTATTCCTTGTACCTAAGAAGAGGGTGGATTCTACTTGTTTCTCATGATGGGTTCAAACACTGCTCATGTTTACAGTCCTATGGATGAAGTTGTACTTTGACGATTCAAATATTCAAATATTACAGAGCTTGAGCTTTGGCACTGCAGACAGATTGGTATTCTAGATATAAGTTCCTTGTCTCCATACAACACACACACAAAGCAATGAATGACTAGCCTTATGTACTTTTTAATAACTGGGAGTGTTAATTTTTTTTTTCTTTTTTTTTTTTTTTTAAATCTTTTTATTGAAACAAAACAAAGTTAAACAGTGACCGAAGTGCAGAAATCACATATCAGGTACATCAATGACTCACATATAAGCACGATACATTGCGAATAATTTATAAAAACAGGCCTAAGAAGTCTCAAGTTCCTCAGGTGTCAGCTCTAGGGTAGGCAGTTCACAGATGTCCCCACGATAAGAATTCCAGGCACGCCATATGGTGATTCAATCAAAAAAGGAGGGAAGAGGATAATCGGTCCATTCAGTTCCCCTGATCAGATCCAGAATTAATCAAAAAGGTTGGAATGGACACTAGTGTCTACAGAACCATTGGTTCGAATTTTGACAACCCTCATAGGCAGCCTGATTTTACGATGCGGTATATCTGTTTTTCCGCCCCATCAGGTGTCGTGGCATATTCATAGGGTAGTCAAAAAGTGTGGTATGCCTGCCTCACCCGAGGCTACCTCTGGTCCAAGTAGAAGTATCCAGAAATAATAGGGAGGGTATAGAGGTTATAAAAGCAGTGTATCTCCAAAATTATTTTAATGGAAAGGGAGATAACACTGTGAATAAAAATAGAGCGATATAGTTGTAATCGAGTAACTAGATTACCATATATCTATATATATATGGATGCATCGTCAACATGTTTCAGCTCTCTGGGCCCAGCCGGGTCTTTAGAGCTTTCGTCAGGACAATAAAACAAACAGAAAACATACATTCGGTTACTCACACCATTAGTGTAGCTTCCTTTCGCTATTTAAAGCGTTTCTTATTTTGCCACCTGCAATATAGGAACACAAACTTATACAATCCCAAACATTGTGGCATTGTGATTATGGTGATTAGGCATCGTGATTCAAAGAACCACATACACACAAACTAGAATTACTAGTGAATTTATGCGCTTTACTTCTAGTCACACATAAACGTTTTTTCGCGAGAAAACAGGTAAATGGGGAACAAATGTGAATGGATTACTGGGAACATGCAATACATGCGTATTTTTGCTACCGCACGACTAGTTGGTGCTGCGTGTAATAGCTTCATACCAAGGACAAGTGAGGCATGTGAGCGCCGATAGGCGGGCAACACTGTATTATGCTGCTTGAACACTTATAATGGTATGCGAATCATTTGTAGATAGAGAGCGTATATTTACATTATGTACAGGTAGGCGCAATAAGAGCGTGTTGGCGCGCTGCTTTTCAAATGGATTATGGTGCATAAACATCGCGCGCACTGGTTTTGAAAAAATCGCGTTCTATTATGCATGCGCAATTGTTAGTACCTTATTGGCTTCTTTTCAATGTTTCAGCAAGGGTGCAGAAGTAGCTCTACGTGGTCTCTACTGGAGAGATAGTATTGGGAATTAAAGGGTCGCAATGACCGGTCTTACCCGTGTTTCTCCGTCTCTTCGTTTTTAGGACTTGCTCTTACCCTCGTGGACCGCGTTATGGGCCTTGTGCTGACTCTGCCCTTGGTTACAGGCGGGGCACAGTTGCTGGGCTTTTCTACAGTGTGAGCAGTGACACAAAAGTAGGACTCAAGACTCATCTCAATATGGCCACTCGTGTGTTTTGTATCAGCCTCAGTACATTATCCACAGCAGTAGTTTGCAATATTATAAGTGTTATAGATACACAAGAGGACTTGATTTTCAGATAGATCCCATTGTAAGGTCTCAATTAATTTAATTCAAATTTAAATTGCATTGTAGTCCCGAGGGGAAGTGTGTCTCAAAAATATGTAGATGGCTGATATTGTTCAATTTGGCAATTCTATACTATATAGTATTAACTGGTCAAGTTAATTGAACTGACTCCATGGGATATTGTCGTTCATTCCAGAAATATGGGTGCCAAGGCGGTCCACCCATCTTTGCTCTTTTTCAAAGAGAATTCGTTCTGCATTATTATTTTTATCTTGCAGAATCTCAAGAACTGTCCAGATCAGGTCATCGCAAGTGTGGCCTGCCTCCACAAAGTGTGTACACAGTTTTGTGTTGTTTTTCTTGAGTCGCACATTACTCCTATGTTCCCCGATTCGCAACTTTACTTTTCTACATGTCATGCCTATGTATTGGCGTTTGCAAGGACATGTGATCATGTAGATAAGGTGGGAGGAGTTGCAATTCGTGTGATGTTTCTGGATCCATTTTAGGGTGCTCGTGAGTTGTAAAATTTTGGTTGGCCTCGTAAACGTACACACCCCACAGGTGCCACATGGGTAATGTCCAGAGACAGGTTGCATTCTGGCATCTCTTGTAATTGTTAGTACTGGTTTTATTTTAGGTCGCGTATGGACCAGGACGTCCTTAATGTTTTTAGTTCTCCGATTCGCAAACCGTGGTTTTGGCCAGTCGAATTGTCCAGAATTGATTATTTGCCAGTTCTTTCTAATTAGCTTTTGTACCCCGTAAGTGGAGGGGCAAAAAGTAGTGACACATGTTACCAGATCTTTTATAGGTTCCTTCACATTTGTCTGTAGGAGGCATTCGCGTGGCTGATGTTTCGCCCTTTTCATGCATTTATTAATCACTGCTGGTGTGTAGTCCCTTTGTTGTAATTTTAGACTCAGTTCCATCGCTTGTTGCTTGTAATCGCTGTCTTTACTACAGTTTCTCTTGTGACGTAAATACTGACTAAAGGGGAGATTATCCCGCAATGGCCGTGGATGGTAACTGTAGTATGACAGCAGGCTGTTTTTAGCAAAAAACAGCCTGCTGTGTGAAGGAACCTATAAAAGATCTGGTAACATGTGTCACTACTTTTTGCCCCTCCACTTACGGGGTACAAAAGCTAATTAGAAAGAACTGGCAAATAATCAATTCTGGACAATTCGACTGGCCAAAAGCACGGTTTGCGAATCGGAGAACTAAAAACATTAAGGACGTCCTGGTCCATACGCGACCTAAAATAAAACCAGTACTAACAATTACAAGAGATGCCAGAATGCAACCTGTCTCTGGACATTACCCATGTGGCACCTGTGGGGTGTGTAAGTTTACGAGGCCAACCAAAATTTTACAACTCACGAGCACCCTAAAATGGACCCAGAAACATCACACGAATTGCAACTCCTCCCACCTTATCTGCATGATCACATGTCCTTGCAAACGCCAATACATAGGCATGACATGTAGAAAAGTAAAGTTGCGAATCGGGGAACATAGGAGTAATGTGCGACTCAAGAAAAACAACACAAAACTGTGTACACACTTTGTGGAGGCAGGCCACACTTGCGATGCCCTGATCTGGACAGTTCTTGAGATTCTGCAAGATAAAAATAATAATCCAGAACGAATTCTCTTTGAAAAAGAGCAAAGATGGGTGGACCGCCTTGGCACCCATATTTCTGGAATGAACGACAATATCCCATGGAGTCAGTTCAATTAACTTCACCAGTTAATACTATATAGTATAGAATTGCCAAATTGAACAATATCAGCCATCTACATATTTTTGAGACACACTTCCCCTCGGGACTACAATGCAATTTAAATTTGAATTAAATTAATTGAGACCTTACAATGGGATCTATCTGAAAATCAAGTCCTCTTGTGTATCTATAACACTTATAATATTGCAAACTACTGCTGTGGATAATGTACTGAGGCTGATACAAAACACACGAGTGGCCATATTGAGATGAGTCTTGAGTCCTACTTTTGTGTCACTGCTCACACTGTAGAAAAGCCCAGCAACTGTGCCCCGCCTGTAACCAAGGGCAGAGTCAGCACAAGGCCCATAACGCGGTCCACGAGGGTAAGAGCAAGTCCTAAAAATGAAGAGACGGAGAAACACGGGTAAGACCGGTCATTGCGACCCTTTAATTCCCAATACTATCTCTCCAGTAGAGACCACGAAGAGCTACTTCTGCACCCTTGCTGAAGCATTGAAAAGAAGCCAATAAGGTACTAACAATTGCGCATGCATAATAGAACGCGATTTTTTCAAAACCAGTGCGCGCGATGTTTATGCACCATAATCCATTTGAAAAGCAGCGCGCCAACACGCTCTTATTGCGCCTACCTGTACATAATGTAAATATACGCTCTCTATCTACAAATGATTCGCATACCATTATAAGTGTTCAAGCAGCATAATACAGTGTTGCCCGCCTATCGGCGCTCACATGCCTCACTTGTCCTTGGTATGAAGCTATTGCACGCAGCACCAACTAGTCGTGCGGTAGCAAAAATACGCATGTATTGCATGTTCCCAGTAATCCATTCACATTTGTTCCCCATTTACCTGTTTTCTCGCGAAAAAACGTTTATGTGTGACTAGAAGTAAAGCGCATAAATTCACTAGTAATTCTAGTTTGTGTGTATGTGGTTCTTTGAATCACGATGCCTAATCACCATAATCACAATGCCACAATGTTTGGGATTGTATATGTTTGTGTTCCTATATTGCAGGTGGCAAAATAAGAAACACTTTAAATAGCGAAAGGAAGCTACACTAATGGTGTGAGTAACCGAATGTATGTTTTCTGTTTGTTTTATTGTCCTGACGAAAGTTCTAAAGACCCGGCTGGGCCCAGAGAGCTGAAACATGTTGACGATGCATCCATATATATATAGATATATGGTAATCTAGTTACTCGATTACAACTATATCGCTCTATTTTTATTCACAGTGTTATCTCCCTTTCCATTAAAATAATTTTGGAGATACACTGCTTTTATAACCTCTATACCCTCCCTATTATTTCTGGATACTTCTACTTGGACCAGAGGTAGCCTCGGGTGAGGCAGGCATACCACACTTTTTGACTACCCTATGAATATGCCACGACACCTGATGGGGCGGAAAAACAGATATACCGCATCGTAAAATCAGGCTGCCTATGAGGGTTGTCAAAATTCGAACCAATGGTTCTGTAGACACTAGTGTCCATTCCAACCTTTTTGATTAATTCTACGCCATATCTTGACCCATTTACGGGGTCGTCCCCTGGACACATAGACATACTTCTCACGAAACATGCACCAGTCGAGGTCTTCCATCCACTTGCTGACTCTGGGAGCCCGGGTCGCCCCCCAAAGCTGCGCGATGTTACGTTTAGCAATTGCACACACCAGGGTCACCCCTCCCATGTATCGGCAGGTCCGTGGGTTCCCACACATTTAACAGACATCGCCTTGCCTTAGGAGCAACCCGCAACTCCCACACATCACTCATCTTTTCATGGATACCATCCCAAAACTGGCGGACCTCACGACATTCCCTAAAAATATGCATGAATGACCCCGGCAAGCCACAGCCTCGTCGGCAGTGGAGTGAATCCGTCAGCCCCATTCTCTGCAGGTTCAGGCCCGTCACATAGGAACGGTGAAGGGTCCGAAGCTGAATCAATCTCAACCTCATTGGTACCGCTATTTCTCTAGGGGACGCTACCGCCTCCTTCCAGTCCTCATCGTCCAGCACGAGGCCATCGGCTACCCACTGATTGCGTAGGCGCACCAGTGGGTCCTCCGAGTGGTGGACCAGCTTACGATACGTGAGGGAGATCAATTTAGTAGGTAGTAGGCCATCCAGTAGGCGATCCTCCAGGGGGGAGCATTCCGGTAACTCCTCACCACGAGGTACCACCGCTCGCAAGGCATGACTAATCTGCAGGTAACGGAACCACTCAGTGTCTTGCAATTGGTGTGCGGCCTGCAGCTCCTCAAAGGTCAAGATCCTACCTTTGCCCCAAATGTCACGTATCCGCGAAATGCCAATGAGATCCCACCGGTCAAAACCCTTCGACTTCCAAAGCATCCCCAATCTCTCAGAGCTCCAGAGCGGCGTAGACAAAGTCAAGCGTCCCGCCCAATGAAGGGCGGTATTGGCCTCGTGCCACACCGTCACGGAGCGCAGAGTAGGCCCCGTCAGAGGAAACCGCCCGCGGCGAGCATATAGAACACGGGTGAAATCGCCCCCTGGTAACTGGCTACGGTCCATCTCATATCCAGGGTCATTAGGAGAGCCGTATATCGACTAATTGATAGGTGCCAACTGCGAAGCCCAATAGTATTTACGGATGTTCGGCAGCCCAATCCCACCATCATACCAGGGCAACATCAGTTTGGAGAGGGCGATACGCGGGCGTCCCTCCCACAGCAAACCACGCTGAAGAGACTCTATCTCACGGAAACACGACGGAGGGATCGAGTCAAAGGAGTTATGGAGAGCATATAAGAAGCGCGGAAGGGCCATCATCTTAAAGAGGGTGGCGCGACCCAGCATTGTGAGAGGCAATGCCTTCCACCGCACCGTGTCCGCACGCAGTCTGGCTAAAGGAAGCAGTAGATTCAACCTGTGGCGCACCGTGGGATCCAGAGAAATATGAATCCCGAGATAACGGAAACTTGTCGACTCCACCCTCACAGGACATATATCGGGAACCCTGGGGGGATCTCCACTCAGTACAAACAACACCGATTTAGACCAGTTTATCAAGAAACCCGAATGCCTGCTGAAAACGGCTAGTATGTCCATAAACACGATCAAAGAGGACCGGGGGGAGGAAAGATACAAAAGAATATCATCCGCATAAAGCGAAATCTTGTCTTCCCACTCCGGAGTCCAACGCAACCCCTTAATGGAACGGTCCCAGCGCACCCAGGCCGCCAGGGGTTCCAGGGCAAGAGCGAACAGTAGTGGTGAAAGGGGGCAGCCCTGGCGAGTGCCACGCCCAAGAGAAAAGTCGCTCGACTTGTGATTGTTTACAACGACCCGGGACAACGTAGCAGAGTACAGGAGTCGGACCCAGCCTATGAAGCCGGGGCCGAAGCCCAATTTAGTCAGGACGGCAAAGAGATAGGGCCATTCCACCCGGTCGAACGACATGGTGGCATCCAGCGACAGTAAAATGGCGGGCTCGTAGATATAGGAAGCATTCGCCAGGACACCATGAAGGCGCCTAAGATTCAGAGCGATGTTCCTCCGGGGCATAAAGCCAGACTGGTCCGGGTGTACCAGGGTGGATATAACCTTTACAAGCTGTGTAGCGAGTAGTTTAGCCAGAATCTTGGGCTCCGCGTTTAATAGCGAGATCGGGCGATAAGAGGAGCACTCGAGCCGCGGCTTGCCCTCCTTATAAATAACAACGATATTGGCCACTCGCTGGTCGTAAGGCAATTGACCACGCTCCAAACTCTCAGCAAACATGCCCCTCATGTGAGGGGCCAAGCGATCAGCGTTAGGCTTAAACAGTTCGATCGGAAGGCCATTTGGGCCAGAGGCCTTTCCAGAATGCACTCCCCTAATTGCCATTGCCACCTCGTCGTTTGTGAGGGCAGAGTCCAAATAACTCCTATCGTCATTCGACAAAACCGGCATCACAAGATCACGTAACATATCCGAGCTGTCCTCCTCGGTGAACAGTCCGGCGGTGGCATATACCTCAGAATAATAACGAGCAAACTCATCCACTATCAACTGGGGGTCAGACGTGACCCCAGAGCCTGCGGTTTGCAGCTCCGGGACCAGCCTAGAGCCCCAGTCACCCTTCTCCAACCATGCAATTAGCTTGCCAGCCTTGTCACCATGTTCATAAATTCTGTCGTGCCTGGTATCTAACTGTGCCCTAGCGGTATCTCGAGTCAAAGACTTGTATTCGTCCCGGAGCAGCCCGAGGCGATGATCCGCCCACGGGTCGCCCCCGGAGGAAGCAGCGGTTTCGAGGGTCAATAGCTCCACCTCCACCCTGTCTATCTCAGCCCTTCTCTTTTGTTTTTGCTCTGCAACAAGTGATAGGACCTCCCCCCTGACGACTGTTTTGTAGGCCTCCCAAAGAGAACATCTTGAGGCGACCAAACCCTGATTTTCACTGAAATAGTTCTCAGTCACCCGTCCCAATTCTCGTTTCACCGCAGGATCGCGCAATCTCCAAGCGGGGATTGGGGCAATCCTACCCACATCACCACGACCCACACACACACGTAGCCACAATGGCGAGTGATCGAAGATCCCCCGCACTAAGTGCGCCACTTCGCTAATCATGGCCGCATGCGCCGCCGGCAGAAGGACGTAGTCAATTCTAGAGAGGGAATGGTGTGCAGCGGATGCGTGCGTATACTCCATCCCTCCCGGGTGCTGTGCGCGCCAGCTATCAACCAAGCCAGTTGACAAAAGGAAATCAGGCAACCACTTGTGAGAGGGTAATAAGGCACGGGTAGGGAGCCTGTCCAGTGCACCATCTACAACTGTGTTAAAATCACCCCCAATCACCATGATTCCCATGGGCAGAGTCAGGAACACCCGACCCAGGTCACAGAAGGTATCGGTCTGGAGCGAGGGGGGAACATACACAGACACAAGCGATACAGTTCTACCCTCCCAAACACCAGAGATGGCCACATATCGCCCACGATTATCGGACCAGGTGGAATGAATGGTAAACGGAAACAAATTCTTAAGCAAAATACCCACTCCCCTGGATCCCGAAGTAAAACCAGCATGTGCCACCAGCTTGTAGCCACCCCTGTGCAATGCCATACAACGTTTCCCAAACAAATGGGTCTCTTGTAGCAGTACAACATCTGGAGACCTCCGTCTAATAAACTGGCCGACAGCAGTGCGCTTAATTCTATTGCCTAGGCCATTGACGTTCCAACTAAGGACCGAGAATCCCAGACCCTGTCTAAAAGTGGTCATTGGTATAGGATAATCGAGTACATTTCAAAGGATTCCTGTGCATACTCCGGTCACGAAACAGAGACTCCCCCCACCCTGCACCCCTGCATGTAACTCGTACACATCCCCAACTCGCGGTGTGCCTGTCGCCCCCACAAACTAAGTTCTAAACGTAGAAAAGGAGGAGGACCTTACAACAGGTCGCCAGCCCCCACCACCCCAGACCGCCCGAGTCCCCCCAATATTACACAAATAAGAATAACAGGCAGGAAGCAGGTACAAAGGGGGGCAAATATACCCCAGAGAACCCCGCAATGTGAAGGAAGTTAAGGCATATAGTCAATATTATCTGACAGGGAGTCAGTCCTCGTCACCGACATTAGAGTCGCCCTCGGGACCAGGGTCCACAAGATGATCAAGCCAGTTCTCCGCCAACTCTGGTGAGTCAAAAAACCAAGGTTTGCCAGCGTGTTCAATCCGTAGGCGGGCCGGATACAACATAGAGTATTTCATTTCCCAATCCCGCAGTCTCCTCTTTACGGGCACGAATCCTTGCCGTTGTCTCTGCACCAACCGGGTAAAGTCAGGAAAGAACAACAGTGACGCATTTTCGTAGGCCAGCGGGCCCGATGATCTCGCCGACTGCAAGATGGCGTCCCTGTCCCGAAAATTCAGGACACGGGCAATAATGGGGCGAGGAGGTGCCCCAGTTTTGGGGCGACCACCGGGCACTCGATGAGCACTCTCCACTCTGAAAAAGTTACTCAATCCCTTCGGTTTCAGGTGGCGCAGGATGAGATCTTCGACAAAAAGGTCTGGGGAGGCCCCCTCGGCATGCTCCGGGACCCCAAGAATGCGAACGTTGTTTCGTCTTGCCCGTCCCTCGTACTCATCAAGCTTACGGTCGAATTGGGTACGGGCCGATTTAAGGTCCGACACTGCTCTCTGCAGTTCTGACACATCTTCAATAAGACTCCCCGTTTTGATCCCCAAGTCTTTCACTTTCTCTGAAGTCTTGGTTAAATCGGCCCTGACTAGTCCCACCTCAATGGTGACGGTGTCCAATTTATGATCAATAGATTCCCAAGAGGACTGAATTCCCTTTATGGCCGCCGTCACCTCCTTCATCGTGGGTTCATCACCAGTCGGACCCTTCTCTGGGCCCCGGATCGGAGAGCCCTTCGCCTCCAGTGAGGTGTCCTTAGAGACAGCATATTTATCGATCCGGTTCGATTGGACCAGACGGTTCGGTCTCTGGGTCTTCGGCTTGTCAGGGTCGCGAGTCGTCATCTCGATCACAAAGGAAGGCGAAACCCACCACTCCTCGGTCGAGCGGAAGGGTGATTTGCGAGAGTTGGCTGCAGCGAGTCTCGGAGAGAGCGAGGGCACCTCAATCTCCACCCGGGTACAACGGATGATGGTCCGACCGGCCACTTCCGGTCTTGGTACCCGGTGTTGTCGCACTGTGCTCTGGGCTGTGGCACACTCGGGGTCCCGGCCTCCGGCTTCGAGGGCCCCGATACTTCCGACGACGATATTCGGTCGCCGAAGCACTCGATCGATCCCAAATTTCACCTAGTGACTCAGGTGACAGTCCCCCACCAGATAGCGGGGACGGGGTACAGGATATTATGCCAGAGTGGCAGTCAGGATGTGGCAGCTGGCGGAGCCGATGCTCAAGCGGCCATCTTGGTCGCAGTCGCGGCTCCTCCCCCTTCAACTGGGCGTGTTATTAACAATTCTGCAATGGCCATCAATGCCCAATGTTGGTTATTATCATTTTGGTTCAGGCATCTGAAGAATTAAATACTTATTATGCTCTCTATGCATCTCTTAACTTATTGGGTTGATGTGTGCATTAAAACAGCCTCATAACTCATCAATTGCTATGGCCTGGGTTTCCCTGGTGGATGGCTACTGTTCCTAATTGGAAAAAACATCCTAATTCTTCCGTGCTTCTCTTGAGTGATTATTAAACTGAGGCTAGAGTACTCTAACGAGAGGTACTTAACAAATTTAAATAACCTGCTCATGAGAATTGTAGGATTTAAATAAACACCTGCAAAAGTTGAAGTTTGCTAATTAAAAATAACTGTCTATAAGGCATATGGAGTTTGACCCTATGTATGGAGCCATGTATGGATTTACATTTCGCATGAATCTTCTGAGGAGAAACAGTTTGGAAATGCAGCTATTCTCTAAATATGGGTAACTATCACCAGGTAGCCCAATGACAGGCAGGCAATAGGCCAAGGTTTCCAACCATGAAACACACCCCTAAGAAAGAGGATATTACAAGAGTGACAGGGTGGAGCATTTGCCAGTTTATAATAAGTTTCATTATCTCCATACTGTTAATTACACCTCCCTGAGTTTTCCTTTTATATGCTGAAGGGGACCAGGAAGATGGTCTTGCACAAGAAGCCTGAAAATGCCAAGTGTGCTATGTTATGGAAATGCATATTTTTAAATATATATATGCAATGCATTTCTAAGACAGACAGGTCACAGACCCTGTCAGCTGGCAATTGGAAAATATATTCACAAAGAGGAAGAGTCTGACATAATTAAAGGTGTGATTTGAAGCCTTCACAAGTAAACTGTAGAGCGCATCAAGGGCCTCATTAGGATGACGGGCGGGCAAAGTACGCCCGTCATCCCATCGTAAATCGGGACCGCCCGCCATAAGGGCGGGGGTCCTGGGGGTGCTATTAGGATTTGCCCGCCACAGTGGCGGGCACATCCTGTATTTTCAGCATTGTGGCAGGCGGTGCTCTCTGCACTGCCCGCCACAATGCTGAAAATGCACTTTCACATTGTCATTTACAAAGCGGCAGGCACCGCGCGGTGCCTGCCGCTTTGTTAATGACAATGAAGGGGGGTACCTCAGGTACCTCCCATGTGCACCCCCCACCTTTACTGAAGACCGCATGCCGTTCCGTGGCGGCATCGCCGCCGTGGAAAGGCACTGAAAACCAGACATCATAATATGGCTGGCGGTGTCTGTTAGACACCACCACCATATTATTCCTTTTCCGCCCCGGCCGCAAGGCGACAGTCTTTCCGTCCGCCGTGGTCCCCACCGCCATCCTAATATGGCAGGGGGAAATCTGGCAATCCGCCCGATATCATAATGGACCCCCAAGTGAGTACAATTCATCTCAATGATGTAAAGACTGGAGAGGATAACAATATAAAATTGGTGCCCTTTACTTTTAGTATGATATTAAGCAAGAAAACAGAACATTAAATGTCTGTTCTTATTTCGTAAACTGTTGTTCTATTTCCAGACAATTTACCAGAGTCAGAGTATCACACAAGAAGGATTTCAAACTTTGAGAGCTTTAAGCAAGTAAAGTTCCTGATTTTAATTCCACAAAAAACTGTTTCTATGCTTAGGCTACGATACATGATCTACTCTGTAAAGTAGCAGCAAAATACCACTAGAAGGGATCATAATTCAACTAATGCTTCTGTATTAAAGACTAACCATAGCACTCCCCTTTTTCTTTTTGGAAATTGTCTGTGTACACAAAAATCTATTTATTATGAGCTCACTAGTTTTAAAAATATATAATCTATTTACCACTGCTCAATTTAAAAACATACAGCTTAATTTGATTAAATCACCTATCAGATAAAATATAGAAATGAAAAGGTTATTCTTGTTTTGAGAATGTGCAATTTATTTCTACATTTCCTAATAGTGAAAGTAACCAGATTATGGAAAATCAGAAAGGGTAGCACTAGCTATTTGGACAGTGTTTAATTAATTTTGGGAAAATGTCAGAAATGTCATATTTTTAAGATATTTTGTTTCACATAGTCATAGATAGCCGATGCATTTCAAACTGACCTATCACATTCACACTCATTATACTTTTAAAAAAATCACTCAATCGTGGCCATATTTCTTTAAGTATATGACATCAAGTTGCCTTGCACTATACTGGTTTGGAGTCTTTGAAAAGTAATACATTCATTGCAGAACATAAATAGGCTTCAAAAATAAGTACCAAACAATATGTTGAACTTTTTTGAACCTCATAATCATTTTCTTTAAACCTAGAGTCATTTGGCAATTCATTCTTTTGATATGTCTACTCAGATAAGCTATAGTAGAACACACATTTCATAATTAGCACTTCTGAAGATTTTGAAAAAGGAGTACAAGCGTCTAATTGGAGTGCAATCAGTTGGGGAGCATCGTGGTGCTTTCTGCTACTCTGCGGTTTGGATATTGCCTTTCTTACTGTGTAGGAGACTTCTGTCTTAGTATAAAGGAGACATCATGCAGTATAGTTCCTCTATAGAGCAAAATGTAGTTCCCAACATCATGACAAGGAAATAATGCAAGACAGGCAATGAACAATCTCCAGGCAAGTTGTTTAACAGAAGTAGTCTCCTTGACTAGATTTGTGCTTGCCCTTACCTTTGTTTTAATGCAATTTCACATACCTTTTTCCTTCTGGAGAGTGTCTGAAATTTCAACGACAGATATGTTACTTGTGGAGATTTAATACACAAAGGTGCCAAATTTCAAAGGCAAACATTCAAATGATATTCCACGTTTGAATATTATGACAACTGTGCTAGAGTGTAACTAAAGCAATTCACAAAAATGACGGAAACAGTGTTAAAAATGATGAGATAGAAAATGTCACAACACAATCAGCACTTGACATTTTGAATTAAACACAAAAAATGAATCTGCGTTTGGAACACTACACGAACAGCAACTGGGTGCACCAACTCTTCAGCTGTGTAAAATCTTCGTATCAGTGCGTAAACTTAACTTCATATTAAAAATTGGGGAAACATCCTTTACAACGAAACTTTTACAACGCAGTGCTTTTACAACGCAGGTTTTACAACGAAAACCATTACAACGCATTGCACTGGGGGGCGCTCTAGGATAGGGAATAGTTTTAATTTACTATCCAACACCTTCCCTACTATCCACGGGGACTGGAGTTGGAATAGTAAATTAAACTATTCACTATCCAGCACCCCAAAGCGCTATGCGTTGTAACAGCATGCGTTGTAAAAGCTGTGTTGTAATAGCATGCGTGGTAAAAGCATGCGTTGTAATGTCATACATCCTAAAAATTGTGGTGCTTTGCATCACTTTTGTGAAGCAAACACAGTTCAAAATGTTTGTACATCTGGACCTAAGATGCTATTGAGCTGACTTGGACTGAAAGGAAATGCTATACTTAAGGTTGTATTGAAATGTACATTCTGGGATACTTGGCAACAAGCCAGCTCATAAACACAGCAGCATTATCCAGTTCCCAAGGGAAGAAACCAGATTAAGTATTTAATTATACCATCCTAGAGGTGGGTGAGTGCCAATGCATTACAAATGTGATTCATTCCCCGGGGATTCAGCATTCTCCATTGTATCTCCTTTGCTGTAGGGTCACATGGGTCTCATTTCTCACCTCCAGGTGCAAGAACTCAGCCAAAGTGCCAGTATCAATGAAAAATCCCTTTGCGCTCCGATTCATATATAACACACTAAGCAATTCTTTATAATAAGTGCATGCTGGGAAAAATAAATCTCACAAGATGCGTTCTGTGACACAATGGAAGTCTAACACCTGTTTCATTTATGAATACCACATTCAAAGCCACTGTTGCAAGGATCCTGCTCATACACAGAACTGTGCACAGAGACCCAGGACATTAGTGAATTGTGGTGTGCCAGAAACTCACCTCAGTACCTAGAAAACCCCCAACCAGCTAGCATCAGTGTCACATTAGCTCTTCGTCCTATAGCAAAGTAACCAATGATTAGGCAACCTAGAACAAGCGACTTAGGACCATCTCAGGAATGGTGGGAAGTGAGAACATCTTTTTGTTTTAGTCTCATACCAGTCCACAACAGGAGTAAATAGGAAACACTGCAAGGTTAAAATATTTATTTTAACAACGTGATCTCATGTGCAGTACCTTAGCCACCATAAGCAGATGTATGATTAAAAATAATATGGTCAGCACGGTTACAATTCCATAAAATACAAAAGGAGAAATCATATTACAATGATGGTGAAAACGGGTCCTATAGCGCCTAGTTTTAATACCCTCCCTATATAGGAACTATGTATTATAAACTATAGAAGGTCTCTTAGGCTTGTGTGGGGGACCTATCTTTCCGCTCAGTAGGAGTGAATTACATATGGATCAGCATAGACTCTCTGCATCCCTGGAAACGGAAATCTTCCACGTGTGTGAAATCATGGCGAGTGTGTGTATAATAGGGGCGCCAGAATATTAGTTGGCTCGCCAAATTGTTATGTCTAAAAAGCGTTACTCGAATATGCCAAAAAACAGCTAACATGTTTTGATCACCTTGACGGCTTTAGCAATCACTGTGCACACCAGGGGCACGATGTAAGTCTAGAGATGTTTAAAACAAAACCTTTTCACATGTGTAGACCTTCGTGAAGGCTAACTTACAAAAACAGCTATGCAGTGTTGTGTGAAAAAGCAGTAAAAGGTAAAATTGTGTTTAAACTTCTATTAAGCCATGCTGCATAACGTGCGCGCAAAGCAGGCCTGAGGCCATACTACACCCTCCCTTGATCTGGGAACGCACAATAAAGGGGGCAAGATTCATAGAACGCAAAGTTCAAGTTCGAATGAGACAGAACCAAGTTCAGGAATTTTGCCAAACTTGATAATTGGGAGTGAAAATCCGAATTAAAAAGCAACCAAGTCAGTAGAAACATTCACGAGTGGCCATGGTGTGCATAAGACCTCAAAAAATTAACAAAAAGATCAAGGCATTAGAGAAATATTTTTTTTCACGAGTGCAGAAAAATGCCACGCCTCAATCCAACAATGTATAGGCACCGTATGTTGCAACTGCTTCCAACAGAAAGTCATTTTCATCATCCATGAACATTTCAGCCATCCAATTAAGTAATGGAAATGAACATACATGTTCTTCAATAGCCAGAGCCTCTAGCAGAATCAGAGGGCAGCTTGGGCTTTCTTCAAGATAACTGCGTGCCAGAAAGTCATTGGCCGCAGCCTATATGTTCCAGTTGCCCATGACCCCATGAGCCGATGCGCAGGCCACAATCCTGAAACCAGAACAACCTATTTCATGAGCAACTAAGGGACTCATTAGTAGATTAAAATTAAGGTCAGGAGACACCGTGTTGCAGAGACACAAATCCAGGGCCCATTCAAATCCACAATCCAGGCAATGGAAAACAGGCTGCATGCAAGTAAAGTGTGAAAGCCGGAAAGACAAACCAGTCGCCAGAGGTAGCGATCCATAGTATTGTAGCATCCGCTTACTTAGCTGGAGCAGCCGGGGCAGATCGTTGTGGGGCACAGAATGTGCATCCATTTTGGAGTAAACAAATTAACAGCAGCACACCCGCTCCCAAAGTGAGAATTAACAGGAAACCTCCGAAGAAACTCGAAAAAATCGAATGAAAAAATGCAGGGATCACACCAAATATAGTTTGGAATGAGGTCACAAGGCCAGAACTTACTAGTTTAAAAAAGTGCGCCAAGCCCGTGGTTGACGAGGCATTAAAGATTGTGTGAATCAAAGCACCAAAAAGCAGGGGCAGGTCAGTATTTAATAAGGCATGTACCTCAGTACGAGTGTTTGCAACGTCAAGGACTAATGTTTTACGCGCAGATGTAAGAGTGACCCCTTTCTGGGACAATAGAGCTCTTATTTGACTCATCTTGTTGAACTCTGCTTTAAAGGTCAGAATAGAAGGTCAGATGGAAACATCAAGCATCCCATGTGGCGGAAGAAACAGGACATTCTTACAGCAAACTACACGCTGGGAAACTGTAACGATATACGGAATACCGGCAAGAATACCACAGCAATCTTCATTATTCAATAACAAATAACTATCGTCTGCTAACAACGTGAAAGTTGGTGTAATAGCCAGGGTGGGAGTGCCTTTAAAACCTCATGTAAGATTAGGCGCTGTAATATTACAAGAAAGTGCAATTGCAGATTTCTACAGACAAGAGAGTGATCTGGTGTGGAAGTGAAATCTTCACCTTTTAAATAAACCATTTTTCCTTCCCTCAAGCACCTATATGTAAACAGGAGATTCCACACTTCATGTAAAAAGGTGCTACCTAAGGGTTCAAATCTGCCTATGGCATAGTGTTTCATGCAAGATTCAAATTTAAACAAAAGAAAAGGTAGAGTTATTAACCCATGGATAAGCCAAACTGCCGAATTCTATTCAGCCACTAAAAATGGTAATGATTCCAGTTTTTCAATATGCAGCAGTGAAAACGTGGCATCTTCCTTTGACATGAATTGTCAAATTAAAAGGCAATAATAACGATGTCATGTTCATGTAATCCCAAGGCACCTTCCCAGATTTCAAGGTTTGAAGAGTCCATGCAAACTGCATAATAGAATGCAATTGATTTTGTCCATGATACAGCAATCAATCAATCAATCTATCAGAGTACTTGTAGAGCACGCTACTTACCCGTGAGGTTCTAAAGGCGCTGAGGGGAGGGGTTGCTGCTGCTGCTCGAAGAGCCAGGTCTTGAGGAGTCTTCTGAAGGTGAGTGGGTCTTGGGTCTGCTGTATGTGGGTAGGGAGGGTGTTCCAGTTCTTGGCGGCTAGGTATGAGAAGGATCTGCCACCGGAGGTAATTTGTTGGATGCGGGGGACAGCGGCGAGGGCGAGGCTGGGGGAGCGGAGCTGGCGCGTGGGGGTGTAGAAGCTGAGTCTGCTGTTAAGGTAGGCTGGTCCGGCGTTGTGGAGTGCTTTGTGTGCGTGGGTGAGGAGCTTGAAGGTGATCCTTTTGTCGACGGGGAGCCACTGTAGGTCTCTCATGTGGGGGGTGATGTGGCTGCGGCAGGGGACATTGACGATTAGTCGGGCGGAGGTGTTTTGGATGCGTTGTAGTCGTTGTAGGTGTTTGACTCGGATTCCTGCGTAGAGTGCGTTGCCGTAGTCCAGTCGGCTGCTGACGAGGGCCTGTGTCACCAATCTTCTTGTTTCAGTCGGGATCCACTTGTAGATCTTGAGGAGCATGCGGAGGGTGATGTAGCAGGAGGAGGAGACGGCATTGACCTGCTTGGCCATGGAGAGGGAGGAGTCGAGGATGAATCCTAGGTTGCGTGAATGGTCGGTGGGTGTTGGTGCTGTTCCCAGGGTGGTCGGCCACCAGGAGTCGTCCCAGGCTGAGGGGGTGGGTCCGAGGATGTGTACCTCCATTTAGTCCGAGTTCAGCTTCAGACGATTGCTCCTCATCCAGTCGGCGACGGCCTTCATTCCCTCGTGGAGGTTGGTTTTGGCGGTGTGTGGGTCCTTGGTGAGGGAGAGGATGAGCTGGGTGTCGTCGGCATAGGAGATGATGTTGAGGTTGTGCTGGCGGGCCACTGGTGTGAGGGGGGCCATGTAGATGTTGAACAGCGTCGGGCTGAGCCCTGGGGGACGCCGCAGATGATGTCGGTGGCTTTGGATTGGAAGGGTGGGAGACGGACGCTCTGGGTTCTGCCGGAGAGGAAGGACGTAGTCCAGTCAATGGCCTTCCTTTGGATTCCGGCTTCTAGGAGGTGTGCCTTTAGAGTGCGATGGCAGACTGTGTCAAAGGCGGTCGACAGGTCCAGGAGGATGATGGCTGATGTTTCGCCGTTGTCTAGTTGGCGCCTGATGACGTCTGTGGCGGCGATGAGAGCTGTCTCGGTGCTGTGGTTTCATCTGAATCCAGACTGGGATGGATCCAAGATGTTGTTGTCTTCTATGTGGCGGGCCCATTACCTGTTGACAATTTTCTCAATGACCTTTGCCGGGAACGGGAGCAGGGAGATGGGCCAGAAGTATTTGAGGTCCTTGGGGTCTGCCTTGGGCTTCCTGAGGAGGGGGTTGATTTCGGCGTGCTTCCAGATTTCCGGGAATGTTGCTGTTTTGAAGGAGATGTTGATGTCCTTCCGTAGTGGGGGTGCGATGGCTGCGTCTGCTTTGTTGAATACGTGGTGTGGGCACGGGTCTGACGGAGGTCCTGAGTGGATGGAGTTCATCACCATGCGTGTCTCGTCGTCGTTGACGTTGAGCCAGGAGGTCAGGCGGATGGCGCTGGTGGTGTTCGCATGGGAGGTGGAGTCTGGTGTAGTTGGGGTGGTTGTGGTGTTGAAGCTGTTGTGGATGTCAGCAATCTTGCGGTGGAAGAAGATGGCTAGTGAGTCACACAGTTCTTCTGAGGGCGGGATGTCGTTGGCGTTGGAGCTGGGGTTGGAGAGCTCCTTTACGATGCTGAAGAGCTCTTTGCTGTCATGTGTGTTGTTGTCCAAGCAGTCTTTGAAGGAGGATCTACTGGATAATTTGATGAGGTGGTTATGTCTGCGGGTGGCGTCCTTGTGGGCTGCGTGGTTGTCCGGTGTGCGTTTGTGGAACCATATTTTCTCCAGTTTCCGGTATGCGCGTTTGGAGGTCTGGAGCTCTCTTGCTGGTATGGCTGTTGGAGGGTTTCTTGAGCGGGGCGAGGGTGTTGGCACAGTCGTCGATCCACTGTCTGAGGTTGCGGGCCACGGTGTCTGGATTGGTGCGATTGGTGGGTGGGTTCCGGTCAAGGGTGGTGATCAGCTGGTCTTTGCTCCAGCAGCGGCGAGGCAGCTGTTGGGTGCGGTGGTTGGTTTCTTGAAGGTAAAATGAATGCAGCAGTGATCGGTCCAGTGGAGTTCGTGGTGTGGTCTAAGGCGACATGGGTGCCTATGGAGTAGACGGGGTCCAGCGTGTGGCCGGCGGCGCGGGTGGGTGCGGTGACAAGTTGTTTGAGGCCGAGGTTGTCAGGGTGGCGGAGTTGGCGTTGTTGTTGTTGTCGAGGTGGAAGTTCAGGTCCCCGAGGAGCATGTAGTCCGTGGAGGCGAGTGCGTGGGTGCTGGCGAGGTCAGGGATGGAGTCGCTGAACTGAGCCCAGGGGTCCGGGGGGTCTGTAGATGAGTGTTCCTCTGAGGGTGGTGTTGGGGTAGGTGTGGATCCGGAAGTGCAGGTGTTCGTCGGTGTGGAGGGTGTCGTCTGCGTTGGTGGTGACCTTGAGGGTGGACTTGTGGATGATGGCTATTCCTCCTCTGGTTACAATGGCGCAGTCCCTGCGGGTAATCTTGTAGCGTCTGGGATGGCTATGGTGATGTCGGGCGCCGAGGAGTCATTCCACCAGGTCTCGGTTAGGAAGGCCACGTCTTGGGCGGAGGTGTCGATCAGATCCCAGAGCTCGATGGCGAGTTTGCATGCGGAGCGGGTGTTGAGGAGTATGCAGTAGAGGTTGTGGGGTCCAGTCCTTGGAGGTTTGGTGGTTCTGTCGCAGGTGAAGCTGCATGTGCGACAGGAGAAAGGTCCGTGGGTCCGCTTCGGGGTGGCCTGGAAGCAGGTGTGGTTTCGGCCGGTGTTGAGTGTGTGAAGGCTGCTGGCATCGTAGTGGAGTCTGGTGTTGTGGCGTTTGCGGGGTCCAGGGGTTCTGGCGCTAAGTGCGGTCCAGGCACGGACGGGTGCAGACGGCTTGCCTTAGGCACTCCTTCGGCACGCCAGCGATGCGGCCCCTAGCTCCTGCCATTTGAAGGGGAGCTGGGAGGGAGGAGCAGCTGGGAGGCGGGAGGTGGATGACAGGGGATGGCAAATGGGCGTGGTGGAGCGGGGCCACAGGGGAAGCAGCGGCAGGAGGTGAGCAGTGGGCACGGGGGGCAAGGGAAAAATCAGGGATCGTGAGGGGGATAGAAGGCAAACAAGCACAATTAGGGGAGCAGAAGGCAAGAAAACTAGCACAATCAGGGTAACAGGAGGCAAGAAAAACTAGCACGATCAGGGGATAGACACTAAGGTCAAGTGTTTGAGCCAACTCTGACACAATTTGCCTACAAAATAGGTGGTGACCCGAATGTTGACTATGAAAATGGGGATCTACTCTAACCTCTAAATAGCCAGGGGTCAGACCCAGAAAACGGTGCTGGCAGGAATCCAGACTTTTAAGCCATAGCAACCAGCCTTCGGGATTAATGCTGGAAACATTAAAAGAGGAATTACTCAAAAGGGCTTGTAATTCACTTATGGAAGTGTTGGTGTAATTATTCCAATGGGGAAATGCACCCAAATCAGGAAACGCAGGAGCATTTAATTTTTCAGAAGTAGCCAATCCAAAGCAGGTGGTTTGTGAAATAGTGGTATTCAGAAACAACGTATGGTTCGGGATGAGACTAGCACGATGCAACGCCTCGGTGCCTTGTACTTGCCAACTTTTAGAACCCCAAACAGATTTAAGATCAACAGTATCTTTCCACAGCTCATAGCCCCCAACTGCCTTCCACTGGTACGAGACAGTGTTCTCACTGTGTGTAGTTAACCGCATTTCTAAAAGGATTTGTCTTATGCAGAAAGTGATTGCCAACATGCTGGTAACAGTACAAATCACCATGGTTTGCAGATTCTAAATATAAATCTTCAGCATCTAAAGCAGCAAAATACTTCAAATCAGAAAATAAAGCCTCTACGGCCTGGACGTCCCAATCATGAGAGCGAATATTTTGTTTAACCACATCCCCCATAGAAACACAGAGTAAATTGGGAACATTAATAACCTCCGTGGGCCCATGAATTTGGAACTTAACAGCGTTCCATACAATCCCATCTAAAACTGGTCAAGCAGTTATATTCACAAATGTCTGGTCCCTCTTCATGATGTGCGAAAAGGAGTGGGGAGCCAAAGTTCCATCAATTAGTCTAATTGAAGTTCTTTCTTGAACCTAGTGTCCATTCACAAAACGAAAAAAATACAACACAAATCTGATGGACATGAATAAAAAAATGGAAAAAAGCACCAGCCAAATGTTAGTCCAAGAGGGAATCAAAAACTGTTTTTTAAACCAAGTAGCAAAAATCGAAACTTTTGAAGGGGACTTGGATGTGGTCGAGCCAGTGTCAAATGAAAAACGGGATTGATCGGCCACACAGGTCTCCAAATCAGGCATAAACAAGTCAGTGGGGTAAGTATATTCAGTTCAGTTCAATTAGTCTTTATTTGATAATTCCAATCATAAAAGACACAATAGAACATAAAAGTGTCTTATAAAAATATATCATCCTAAAAACATGCAATACATGCAAATTTATTATCAACATCATCAAATGTTCTTAGCAATTATGAACTATACACATAAATATAATGTATTATACACCCTTAAAACCATTTCATAAAATACAGCCAGGGGAGCCTTCTTTGCCAGGGGCATAATCATGCAACACATGCAATTCCCGAACCAGCCTCCAAGTTTTTCCTTCTCAATGCCCAAGTCCAACTAAGAAATTTCACCATGGCGATAACAATGTCTGTACGGGTGTTCGATCCTAGAATATGCAAGGCTGTCATACACTATCTGCTACCAAGATTGGAACACAGTGGCTTAAGCCACCTGCAATGAGGGCCCTTGTAAGCTGGACACACAAAGAGTACATGGGTTAACGTCTCTTCATGTAATGGGCACAAAATGCAATTATTATCTAAAGCCTTATTCCATTTTGCACTAAAAGATCTTAACGGTAGAGTGCCTACTCTAAATTGGTGGAATAGTTTTCTATCACCAGGTTTTGTAATCAAGTTCCAGTAGGCTACTGCGTCCGTCACAAGCTTGTGCTCTAGGAAAATGCCTGTGAGCGAACTACTGCTGATCGGCGACAGGGTCTCCCTAGTAATCATAACCCAATAGAGTTCTTTATACTAATTTTTACTGGAAATGAATTCCTTATTGGATCTTCCCACAAGTGGCGGAGCACCAAATGAAATAAATTACTCTTGATCTTCTGCACCAATTTAATCTTTGAGGACAGGTCTTGCAGAACTCTGTAAACCTGTCAAGGGCCTGTTGCAGACCAGATTGAGTTTTAGATAAAATTAGAGTGTCATCTGCAAACATTAAAAGTGGGACCCTTGATCCGGCAAGAGTTGACGCATATGTAGGAAAGTTGGTGTAATATGAGATACCCTTATTTATAAACAAGGAGAATAGGGTAGGGGCAAGGACACATCCTTGCCGCACACCCTTATTTACTGGGAAACTATCTATCAATTCACCCTGCTGTTCCCACCTAACATGGGCATAATTTGCCTCATCCAGTTGAATCACAAAGCTTAAGATTTCAGGGGGCATCCCAGCCTCCTTTAGTGCGTCCCACAGCTTATGGCGGGGGACCAAGTCAAATGTGATTTTAAGTCAACAAATGCTGCGTAGAGAGTTCCCCCCCCCCAAGAATCACTGTACTCCAATATATCAGCATGACCCGTAAGATTTGGTCAATAGTACTGACGTGGGGTTGAAAACCCACTTGATAGGTAGACAATACATCCTGCTCCACTATCCATTTGTTAGTTCTACCTAGCACAAGTTTAGCAACTATTTTCTGCATGGTGTCAATTAGGCTTATTCGCCTATAGTTGCTAGGATTGGCATGGTCACCTTTCTTATATATGGGAATAATTTCCACCCCACGCCAGGTATCAGGTAACTGTGCATCCCTGGCAATGGCATTTATAATGATAAAAATATACTCGGTCCAGATCCTCTTATCTTCTTTAAAGATATCAGCCGGGATAGAGTCCGGGCCCGGAGCCCTCCCTGCTGGAACCCCTTCCAGGACCCTTTCTATCTCCCCTTTATCAAATGTAAAAACTGCCTCAGTAATGACCTCAGGATAAACAATTACACTGCTCTGCAAGGAAGCGAATTGGGAGTGGTAGTATTCCACCCAAATTTCAGGAGGTACGCTGTTCACTGGAGTGGGCTCAATCATACCACTGCCTCACTTTACTAATTGCCAACATTTAGTCCAGTTTTACCTGAAGTATATTCAGTATCAGCAAGAGGATCACCAGCAGGTGCATTCAATAAAGCATTCGCCACTGTATTCATCTCAATGCCAACATCAGGCCCAATGGCAGGATCCTGGACCAAAACAGAGTGTCGCACCATTGCTGGACACAGAACCGCAGGTGTCATACTATTAAGAATGGCCACCCTGTGTAGTTTGACATTGTCAATGGAGATGTACCTGTTCCCCTTTCGACCAGGAAGAGGAGGTAAAATGACTGTTCTTGTACCCTGCACGCCAAGCACGGGAACTGGAGCTCGATAGGAGGGACGAACTCCTTCTTGTTGTCGATCTTCTCTCGGACCAGTTCTCCAACTTGGGGTAGCCAGCCGACTACCGGAATCTGCAACGCAGCATCAGATGTGGAGGGCAAATGTTCCTTTGCAAGACTGTCTCTGGTCTTTTGTAGGTTCTGCAAAACATTAGAATGTTCATCTAAGTCAAAGGATGCGGCTGCCGCCGCCATGTCTAGACCATCAAGGTCCGGGACAAACATTTTGATGCCAAAGAGCATATCGTATGGGGTCTGCCCATCCAGAGACCTTCCAGGGAGATTATTTAGTGCAAGTTGAACGCTATTGAGATGGGTTAGCCAGTCTCCGCCAGTACCTAATACCTTTGCTGTCAAGGATTGCTTTAAGTCACGGTTCATCTGCTTCACAACTGAATTACCTTCAGGCCTGTATGGAGACGAAAATTTGACTTCGACCCCCAAAGAACTCGCTGGACCGTGGTCCGAATGGAAGGTGCCACACGCAAAAATTCCCACAAAGACACGCAAATCCCTTTTGACAGTTCTGGAATCAGTACTCCTTTGAGGCCATAGCCACACAAAGCACGTGCAAGAGACAACTGCCACTAATATGTACTTATACTCAGTATCAGATGAGAAAGGACCTCAGTGATTCACATAAACACACGCAAGTGTTTTATTAGATATGTACAACTGCGTCTGGGGCGGGCGTGCAGCAGTAGAAGGTTTAATCTGCTGACAAACGTCAGATTTAAGGACATAATCACGCGTTTGTTTGTACAAAACCCGCCACCAATATAATTGCTGGAGAAGAGATACAGTAGCTGACACGCCAGCATGCGAGGAAGCCATCCTAGCATGGGCTGCTGTAATCAAAGTCTGTCTGCGTTCGGAATTACCCCGTCACCAACGTTGTTAATTCTCACATAAGGAACTTTATCAGGGCTTAAATGATAAGAGTATTTAGAAGGAAATTCTTTCGGGTAATTACCTCCCTTCTCTGTTGCGGCAATAGCTGCTAAAATGTCGTCATCAATCTTACTTTTGGAACGTATAACCGCCGCTACTGTGTATGTTGTAACTGCTGTCCTCACAGCCTCATCTGCAAGACAGTTGCCAACAGCATGAACCCCAACACGGTGGTGACCCAGAGTATGAATTACAAAGACAAGTGGCAGCCTCTTTGAAGCTCAGCCACTCAAACCCAAATAATGTTATGTTTTATTGTGCGACCCTTGGAGTCACGATAATCATTTTGAGTCCAAAAGGGTAGATTGTCATTGTATGATTGAACACAGTAGTAAGAGTCACTAACAAGAAGAGTAGTCAGACTGGGATCTACGTACTCCAAAGCAAGCATCAGAGAACGAAGCTCTGTCAATTGGGCGGTACAGTCCCCTAATGTCTGTGTATGCACGATATCAGACTTGAATTCACCATCCACCATAGTACCAACCACAATTGCGCAGGCCGAAGAATATGCTTGCTTTGAACCCGTAGCAGCTTGTACGCTCCCATCAGTGTAAATGATACAACGGAAATCCTCAAGTGGGCGCATAGTCAGAGGAGCAGGATGAACAAATTCATACTGCAAAAACTCCTGAGTCTGCAATGAGGAATCAAAAATGTCAAGGACGTGGCCCATTGTATCCACCATGGGTGCAAAGCTTTGGAATTTGATACACTGGCTTTCGTCACTGCCTCCAAGGCAGGATACGGAGTTACAACCAAAATGCGCTTTCCCTGCGACAGTGCACGTTCCTTAAGAATCGCCATTTGTACTGCTGTCAAACCTTTTTCCACAGTGGAAAACTGCAACTCAGCCGAAGTGTACAAGTGTGACTTGTAAGAGATAGGCACTGTGTGACCCTCATAAAAAGTGAGGTACGTGAAACCCACTGCCCCTGGTACGATTCTTATCACCAGGTTGGTGTGGTTATCACGAGTCAACAAGAATGTAGATTCGAGAAGATCAGCCTGCAAGGATTGTAAAATGGCTGAATGTTCAGGCAGCTAGCACGATTTGAAGAAAGCAGGTTGTATCAAAGTGTAAAGAGGCTTTATACGGTGGGCATATTTGGAAATGTAGGTACGCCTGAAATTCAAAAAGCCCAGTAAAGGTTGTAATTTCTTCAGTCTTGTCGGAGCTCGGAAAAGTGTGCATTTCTCCAGGAAGTGAGGAGCTAAACCTCGATCTTCGTTGTTGAGCTCGTAGCCAAAGAACAACACTCTGTCCTCTGCAATGTGTGATTTTGCAAAGTTGAATTTGTATCCAAAGTCCGCAAACTGACAAATTATGCGGTCAACGCAACACAGATGTGGCCATAATTCGTAGTCTGTGAGATAGATATCATCCACATACGAACATGCATCTGCGTCGAGTCTCTCCAAGAGAGAGACAATACGGGCGGCAAATACACCTGGACTGTTCTTATAGCCCAGTGGTTCCCAAAGTGTGCGCCGCGGCGCCTTGGTGCTCTGTGATTAGAAGCCAGGGGTGCCGCGCCACAGTGCAGGATGTGGGTCTTAGAAACTGCAGCCACAAATCTTCCCCCTCCTTTGCCAGGTCAATTGATCGCAGCCCTCGCCCTCTGCATCTGAATGGCTCCATTAAGGGCTGCGCTCATCAGCCCCAGCGCCTTACCTGCTCCTGCTACCCCAGTGACGAGCTGCTCATTACCATATCTGTGCAGATAAGGCCGGCCAGGGTGGGGGGGGGTGCTCTTTGATTACAGCTAATGGGCCATCACTCCCCAGATCAAGGGCACCTCTTTAATCGGACCCCCAGGGGTGCTGGGCCAGATAGAAAATCTCCGGCCTTTGAGAAGAGTAGAGTTAAACGAGGCACACCTCGGAAATGCACGGCAGAGAGGTTTGTGCTGTGTGTCTGCTGTGAGACAGGGAGGCTTGCTTGTTGCGCACATGCGGTATGGTTTTCGAGAAAGCAAAGCTTGCACTGTCTGTCTAATTTCCATCTGTCTTTATCAGAGGATAGCTTGCACTACTGCTGTTCTGTTGTACTTGTTCTGTGGGGAAGGTTAATGCCTACGCCTGTTGCCCAATCTGTACCTTTTATGTGAGGGCAAGACGCTAGCACTGTTGATGCTGCAGTTGTATCTATTTTGTGAGGAAGAGAAGCTTGCACGGTAGCACCTGGTGTTGTACCTGTTCTCTATGTGTGAGAGAAACCCCAGTGCCATTCCTCCTGCTACTGCCAACTGTCCTTTACCTATTCCTTACTTTAGGGAAGCATATACTGCTTCCCCGCATGCTGTGCCTGTGTTGTGCATTAGAAAGATGTGGTATACATCTTTTCACTATACAAAGGCCAAACAAGCGATATTGTCGGTGCTTGGTTGAAAGCATGATGTGAATGAGAGAGTGAATCATCACAAAATGAAATTAAAGCCTAATTTTCGTTTTGCCCTTAACCGAGCACAGTTTTTGAAGGGGCCCAATAGTTGTGTGACGTTTTATTAGCACGCCTACCAGGTCAAATTGAAAGAGTACATTATCTGAGGTGTACATTGATAATTGAGCATATAGGTGTGCATCTCACTATCCTGTATTTGTAGCTGAATGAACCTTCTGTCCAACAAGTGAGATTGCACCCGCAAAAGGAGAAGTGATGAGTTGAACAGATTTAATCAATTGGACATTAACATCAACATTTTGTGCAGGAGTGATGTTTCCTTGTCGTGCATGGTTTTAACTTATGAATAGAACTTCTTTCAGTAATGATTCCTGTTGCAAAGATCTTAGTGGTTAAAATGCACACGTGAAACACATTTATTCAGTAGTATGAATTTCGGTCTTTTGAAATATTGTTGTCTCTGTTCTGAATATTGTCTGGTTCTAGAAGATTTGCATTGTGGAGCTATCAGGGTGAGAAGTGGCATGTCGAGTTTCAGTGTCATGCGCAGTTTCTGTGATTCAACTGATGGTGCATTTTGGGTAACTGAGTGTAGTAAAGTGGGAGTGTTATACGGAATGCATTAGCAATCCTGGGCATGAGGTGCCGAGTTTAGCACGTGTTAGTTGACACGTAATAATTCACCTGGGGACAGTTGAAGCAATAAAAGCGAGGTGAAGCTAGCAATAGTTAAGCTGCCTTTGCCGATGGTACAAGCGGGAGCATTTTGCGGTTTTACCGTGCGCTGGAAGAAAACTGGGTGAACTAAGGGCCTTATTTATGAAGGCCTTGCGCCGCCGGTGCGCCACTTTTAAAATGAGAAAAAGTGACGCACCGGCGGCGCAAGGCCTTCATAAATAAGGCCCTAAGAGTGCAGATTTCATCATAATGTTTTATTTGGAGACTGATGAACATTTGCCACGGTAAGCCCATTGCAGAGATTGTGACTACATAATATGCAGTTCAAACTGGAGGGGGCATATTAGAAAATGCAGATAGGGGCGCTCACCGAAGCAAACAGTTGTGTATAAACATGAGTGCACTGTAGCTTGTTATCATTTTATAGGCATGTCAATAGCAATCATAGGTGATGTAATATTATATTTTTATATTATAGATACCCTCGAAGAAGGGTTTTTACCCGAAATGCATTGGGTGTTTTTCAATAAAGCGTGACTTCTGGAAACATGCATCGTTCCTGTGCTTATTTAATAAACATGGAATTGAAATAAAGATGAGTAAAATGGATTGAAGAAAACAAAGCACTAAAGAGGACAAAATGAAATGGATAAAATTGTGGAATACATGGAGAGTTTTATGGATTTCATTTATTGGATTCGTTTTGAAAACAATGGCTGTGCTGCTTGATGGGGATCGGAATGTGGTGCCCGCGTGTTCTTTCTACTTTGGCAGCGCAATTGGACAGCGCGCATGCCTACCAGGTCAAACTGAAAGAGTACATGAACTGAGGTGTACATTGATAATTGAGCATATAGGTGTGCATCTCACTATCGTGTATTTGTAACATTTTTATTATCTGCCATGTGCCTTCAGGTCATGTGTGATATATTCAGCCAATTCTGGCTTTGTAGCCAATATCATTTTGCAAATTGGGATGTATGAACCGATAATGTGTGTCAATGATGAAACGTGAAAAAAATATACTGCACGATTGCATGCCTTTGCGAGTAAGATTCTTCAAAACAGATCGTAGGCGTGTTCACAACTAGTGGAGTTATGTGGATCAAAGTCCAACAGTCTGTGTATACTTTTATGTTTTCAAAAACTCTGCCCTCCAAAGGAATTGGCAAAAAGAATAAATGTGATAGTATATCTGTTGTGTTTTATTGATTTGGTCACAACAGATTTAAAATAGGTTACCAGGTTAAGGTCCCTGCTGCAATATGAGGGGCATGTGATTTTGAGAGCTTTGGGGACCCCAAACTGTTCATTGTTCTAAAATCACACACAAATGTTTCCACATTAGCATTGCTAATTAAGGCCACCAGTATTACCCTTCGCGTCACCTGAAAGGAAGGTTCCCTTGGGAAATGCCAACTTGTAATTTTGCTGTGCCCGCAGCAGTCTTTGAGAGGATGCGGCAGTCGGGGATGGAGGGGCTTAGACTTTGCGAGTTCGTTTCATGTGCAGTGTGATCACTGCTGACCTGGGAGAGCTGCCTCGCCCCGATCTGGTTGGGCTCCAGCTGCAGATCTGAAGCAGCGACTCAACTTGCCCAGTGCATGCAACTAGAGTACACCCAAGAGCATGAATGTTGTATTTGGCACGCCCAAGAAAAATGGTGGGGAGCCACGGCCAACTGCCAATTAGGTCAAGGGAGCCACAGATCAAAAAAGTTTGGGAACCACTGTTATAGCCCATAGCCAAACGGCGAAAGTGAAGCTGTTTGACCCACTGGTAAAAGCTGTCCATTGACTACTAAGAGAGGACAGATTGTGGGCAAAGAAAACATTGGATATGTCAAGTGTGGTCTTGAACCTTTTACGCACAAGACTATCCACAAGAGCAGAACTGTGAGTATTTTGAATCGCACACGTAAGACAATGAGAATTTAGGTGGCGGTAATCTAATACCAAACGGTAGAGCAATCCGGCTTAGCCACAGTGAAAAGAGGGTTATTCATCGGAGACACAGACATTTCAATTACACCTTGATATTCCAATTGCTTAAGGATTTCCGCAATGGAAGCTTTTGCTTCATGCCGCATGGGGTATTGGGTTGAGGCTGTGGCATAGACCGCAAAGGAATCTCATGTTGAGGGAAAAAATGCTCCATCCACAGTGAGTATGGTACAAAGCCGGCTCAAGCGCCTTAGCCCCATCTTCTGCAAACTGCAGCGCCTGCTCTTTCGGCACAGTTTTCGCAAAACTATGGAAGATCACCTCCTTCCCTTGGGGAGCAGCTAAGACAAATGTTGGGGGCCAGTCGACCTCCGCCAACAAAATATCATAGGTAGTAGAAAGATTTTCCCAAAATACCCCTTTTATTTTCCGTTCTATGTCACCTTCAATGATAAGGACAATTTCATAAAGTCTATCAGGGGGAGCCACTCTAGTGTCAGCTGTCTCTACTACAACAAAGGTCTCAGTCGCTGTCACCTTCAGTAGTACGCGCAACGCCTCTCAAATATTGTAATCTCCGCTGTGCTGTCCAAAAGTGTCAGCACCCATGTCAGATTCCGAAGCTGCGTTCTCACTATCTGTGGCATATCTTGCAGCAACATTCTTCTTATGAAACTGAGGCCTTTGACGCGGTGACCCATCCTGCTTGCCTTTTCCGTCAGCCTTGCGAGGCTGCTCACAGCTCTGTTGTGCACCTTGACCTCCGCCGCCACCTCCTCCACCTGTGGGCGTTACCAATGTTTCCTGCAAAGAGCGAGAAGAACATTGTTCAGGGACATGAAATCTATCAGGAGACCTAATCATAGCGCGGTTGCGCAACTCATATGTACGCTCAGTAGAGGCAGGTGTAGGTGTAGCCTCCAGTTGGTCAAATTTCTCGGCAAGCCTGAAGGGCATCTCATCCCTATCTTGGGGACGCATGCCCATAATCGCTTTAACCATAACCGCACTAAGTTTCAGTCCGTTTGGCCCAACCGGATGCGCCGCACATCCCGGGGCCCCACCCGGGAGGTTGCGGGAAATGTAATGAACCAGACCCCTATCACTAACACTGCAGAAGCATAAAGGGGTCTCAGTTGCTGAGCTGTTAATTGCGCCACATTAGGATGCGAGGTATAAGCAGCTAAAACAGGCCAAGTAGCACCTGGGATTGACAATGGTCCTTGTCTGACCGCCGTTATAACCTGTGGGAGGGTACCATTAAACCAAACGGCATGCTGCCAAGCAGAAATCAGAACTTCGTGTGTCTGATAAGGAGCCTACGCTGAAGGCGCGGCAGCTGGGGTGTAAGTGTGAAAAACACCAGTATTAGCATCAACCGCAGGAAATGTGACCCATGGGTAAAACAACTCAAACGGGTACGCTGCGTCAGCAGATCCAACAAAAACAACTGCCTGTCCTTGCACAGAAACAAGGAAATCCTGCAAATGATTTCGCACAGCCAAGCGACTGTGTACCGCGATCTCAACAGCAACCATATTGACACAGTGAAAGATAAGGACATTGCAATTTAAAAAGCACAACAGTGTAGTAATTCAAAAGAAACAGACCTATGGAACTATAGGTAGGTTTTATCCGTCACTACCTACAACCGGAAACTATAGTGAGGGGGTTGTGGACCGATATAAGCACTACTCAAGAGTCTCACAATAAGACCACACCCGTTGGCGGCGCCATGTTGCAAGGATCCTGCTCATACACAGAACTGTGCACAGAGACCCAGGACATCAATGAATTGTGATGTACCAGAAACTTACCTCAGTACCTAGAGAACCTCAACCAGTAGCATCAGTGTGACATTAGCTCTTCGTCCTATAGCAAAGTAACCAATGATTAGACAACCTAGAACATGCAACTTAGGACCATCTCAGGAATGGTGGGAAGTGAGAACACTCTTTTGTTATACTCTCATACCAGTCCACAACAGGAGTAAATAGGAAACACTGCAAGGTTAAAAATATTTATTTTAACAACGTGATCTCATGTGCAGTATCTTAGCCAACATAAGCAGACATATAATTAAAAATAATATGGTCAGTATGGTTACAATTCCATAAAATACAAAAGGAGAAATCATATTACAATGATGGTGAGAACAGGTCCTACAGCGCCTAGTTTTAATACCCTCCCTATATAGGAACTATTATTATAGACTATAGAAGGTCTCTTAGGCTTCTGTGGGGGACCCCGTTGCCTTTCCGATCAGTAAGAGTAAATTACATCTGGATCAGCATAGGCTCTCTGCATCCCTGAAAACGGAAACCTTCCACGAGTGTGAAATCATGGCAAGTGTGTGTATAATAAGGACGCCAGAATCTTAGTTGACTCGCAGGCACCAAATTGTTATGTCTAGAAAGCATTACTCGAACATGCAGAAAAGCAGCTAACATGTTTTGATACGCTTGAAGGCTTTAGCACTCACTGTGCAGACTAGAGGCACAATGTAAGTCTAGAGATGGCAAAAATAAAACCTTTTCTCATGTATAGACCTTCGGGAAAGCTCACTTACAAAAACAGCTATGCAGTGTCTTGTGCAAAAGCAGCAAAAGGTAAAATGGCGTTAAAACTTCTAATAAGCCATGCGACATAACATGCGCACAAAGCAGGCCTCAGGCCATACTACACCACTAAGAAAGAGAAAATGTATTTTAAATTATTTAATATAAACCACTAACCTAGAACATATAATATGAATGGTACTAAAACAGACTATAAAAAGAAATACTAAGATTCAATTTATGGTCAGCGAAAACAGCAAGAAAAAATCAAATTTTTTTATAAGAAGCATGTGTGTGATTGGAACATAAACAGTGACCAGCTGTAAGATGTTTCCCCTCACTGTTGCCTCTAACTGAGGTTTGGTTTAAAAACCTGCATAACATTTGCCTCTATAGCTATGTCCGGAAGGCTCTCTCTACCTATAATCCGATATCTGAAATTCTATTGTATACAATTGGCAAATTGTATCTTATACCTTTTATTTTGCAAGCAATTACTGGACATTAAGATAGTAAAGCAAGAATAGAACAAGACAAGAATGGCAGGAAATGTGCCAAATCATTTATCATAGAGATAGAATATAGTTAACATTCATAAACATTCCTGGATAGCATATGGTGCAGACATTACTATTATTCCTAAACAACTCTATGACGTTTGTTTAAATCTTTATTCGACTATCAAAAGAGGTAGCCATAAAAGTACAATTATAATGCATTCAAAAAGACAGGTTAATCAGGCAGATACAATCACAATTACTAAAAACAGTTCATTTCTTGTATTATATCAAAACATATTTTCACATTAAATATGCTTCAAACTTTGCCACTGGATTCCACTAAGCGGGGCTGAAGACGGCTGAAATGCCAGAAACCGGTCCTCGGAAGCTTGTTTCCGGTCCAGGGAAGGCATGGCTTGACCGTTCGGGCTGGACTGTTCCCATGAGGCACAGGGTCAGACTGATTTGCATATAGCCATGTCTGAACTGGGGTGGCAGAGTGGGCTAAAGAACGGTGATGGATTTAACCCAGATCTGTTGACTGGGTGTGAGTGTTTGATTGGTTTAGATGCTCCGTCCATCACCACCCCCTTTTGTACCACTTTGTTCGCCATAAGCTGGCAGGGTATGCTCAGACGTGAGTCCCTTGCTCACTTTGCCACTAGATTCAAGTAAGCCGGGCTGAAGACGGCTGAAAAGCCAGAAACCGGTCCTCGGAAGCTTATTTCCAGTCCAGGGAAGGCATGGCTGGGCAGTTCGGGCTGGACTGCTCCCATGAGGCACAGGGTCAGACTGATTTGCATATGGCCATGTCTGAACTGGAATGGCAGAACGGGCTAAAGAACGGTGATGGATTTAACCCAGATCTGTTGACTGGGTGTGAGTGTTCGATAGGTTCAGATGCTCCGTCCATCACCACCCCCTTTTGTATCAAAATAGACATGACATTATTATTGATTAGAGAAAAATCAACAATGGAATCAGTAAAATCAATTCAGGTCTTTCCTACTATATACTGATATTTTTACTCAAATTAATTGATTTCAGTATGAACAGGGCAGCACTGTAACATATCAGAGTTCTGGGATGTTATCGATCTTCAGAAAGGGAGCATTTACTGTATCCCAAAAAAGTTTGTTATTCTTGTTTTTTGCTGAAATAACCAGGTTTTCCCATGCCTCGGCCTTGAGTATCCTTTTCCAGGCGGATATAGCTATTTTCTACTCCCGCCGTATGGTTTGGATGATTAATAGGTCTTGTGGTGATTTAGACAGGGCATGCTTCAAACCTTGTAGGGCTTTAGTGCAAGAGCTGTCGAACCGCCCCATATTTTTACTGCATAGAGGCCCAGGGTTCTTTGTTAAAAGTGATTTAATGGAATTTGTGATGATAGAAAAATTCTCAGTCAGTAGTAGTGGAATAATTTCATCCTGGATACAGCGTGTTATTTCCCTTTGGTCAGCGACCTATTTCCCTCATAATCAAGCATGGGTCAACACTTGACCATTTAATTCGGACACCATTTGACCTTGCCGGATTCATATGATATACTAAATCAAAAACATCATGCCTGTTGCCCCAGAAGACAAAAGATAGTTTTAACAAGTTATGATCACTGAAAGAAAGAAGGTACAACACTAAGGATGCCGCTCATCCAGGTGGCAGGGGCAGATACTAACATATGGTCTATAATGAAGTATATGTTTCTCCATATGAAAGTTGAGGCTAAATCACCGTTCGGACCAACCCCACCTAGTAAGTTGAAAATCATATTTGACACTCATCTGATTAAGTGATTCCCCATAGTCATTATGACAAAAGTGATCAGTTCCCTCTCCCTCATCATATTTGTGACCACATGCCTTGTTGTTGGATAATCCGCATGCCTGTAAGTTAAAATCTACTGCACACAATAAAACATACTCCGTATTAACTGGAGATAAAAACGCTTCTAAGCCATAGTCAAGAGCTGCTACCACATTAGCTCTTGAAGAATCAAAAATATTTTTGTAAAAGTTTACAATTATTAGGTCTTTGGCCACTTTTTGCTTAACCACAACATTTGTGCTGGAGGCCCACATGTGCAACCTTTTTAACATTGATGGGAATTTATTGGAAATGAGGGTTTGCGTGTCTGGAAGGCTCTCTCTATCTATGATCCGATATCTAAAATTCTATTGTGTACAGTTTCCAATTTTTATTTTATCCTTTTTTTTTTTTTTGCAAGAAATTACTGGATTTTAAGATATTAAAGCAAGAATAGAACGAGACAAGAATGGCGGGAAATGTGCCAAGTCATTTATCGTAGAGATAGAATATTGTTAACATTCATAAAGATTCTTGCATAAGATGTACATATGGTGGAGACATTTATAATATTCATAAACAGCTCTATAACATCACACATTCTTTAAAAGAAATAGCAAAGACTGGAAAAAGCCCAATAAGCGAATCCTTAGAGTCTTGAAGGACAAAACAATGGAAATAGAAAATTCTGATCAAGCAAAAATTGTCATTGTGTTCTTGACACATATTTAAACAATTTTAAGGCATTGGGCAGCTCCTGATAGACCTATAAGCTACCACTGCAGGATGCCTGTAGGTAAATAAAATGAGTTTTCAAAGTTGGAAAGGGATTGTGGAGCAGTAACTTTTTCCTCTTGGGCTGTGCTTGGTCAGACAAGCACATTCCTTGCACCTTAGAAGAGGGTGGGTTCTACTTGTTTGTCATGATGTGTTCTCATACTGCGCATGTTTACAGTCCCACTCAAACATTACAGAGCTCGAGCTTTGGCACTGCTGACAGATTGTTACTTCTAGATATAAGTTCCTTGTCTCCATACAGCACACACACAAAGCAATGTATGACTATTCTTGTGAATTTTTTATTACTGGGAGTGTCATTGACAACTCTGCAAGGGCCATCAATGTTGGTTATCCTTTCAGTTTGGACATTTAAAGAATCAAATACTTACAACGCTCTCTATGCATCTCTTAATTTATTGGGTTGATATGTGGCATGAACGCCTCATAACTCATCAATTGCAATGGCCTTGGCTTCCCTGGTGGATAGCTACTGTTTCTAATTGATAAAACATCCTAATTCTTCAGTGCATCTCCTGAGTGATTGTTAAACTGAAGATAGAGTACTCTACAGAGAGGTAATTAATTTATTTAACCTGCTAATGAAAATTTTAGGATTTAAATAAATACCTCCAGCGTTGAAGTTTACTAAATAAAAATAACTGTCTATAAGACATATAGAGTTGGAACTCTATGTACTGATCGATGAGTGGTTTTGTGGACTGTGATGTCTCGCATGAATCTTCTGAGAAGAAACATTTTCTAAATGTGGCTATTCCTAAATATAGCTAACTATGACAGGATGGCCCAAAGACAGGCAGGCACTAGACCAAGGTTTTCAACCATGGGAATCACTTCTAAGTCAGAGGGTGTGACAAGATTGACAGGGTGGGGCATTTGCCAGTTTATAACAAATTTCAATAGTTTCCATTATCTCCACACTGTATATTACAGCTCCCTGTGTTCTCCTCCTATATGCTATAGGTGACCAGGAAGAAGGTCTTGTACAACGCATTTCCATAACCTAGTAAACTTGGCATTTGAATATTTTGACAACTGTGCTAGAGTGTAATGCTCTAAATTCAAGCAATTCACAAAAATATAACTACAATGTTAAAACTTATGAGGATAAAAATGTCACAACACAATCATCATCTGACAATTTGAATTAAACAGAACAATTGAATCTGCATTTGGAACATTACATGAAAAACAACTGTGTGACCAACTCTTCAGCTGTGTAAAAACTTTGCATTGGTGCATAACAATTATCTTCATATCAACAGGAATAAATAACGGAAATATAATTTTGATGCTTTGCATCATTTTCATGAAGCAAGAACAGTGGAAAGGTTTGATAGATCTGGGCCTAAGATGCTATTGAGCTGACTTGAGTATGAAGGAAGTGCTATACTTAAAGCTGGATTTAAATGTAAATCCTGAAATACTTGGCATCAAGTCAGCTAAGAAACACAGCAGCATTATGCAATACCCAGAGGAAGAAGCAGATTAGGGTTTCAAATGATACCATCCTAGAGGTGTGTTAGGGCCAAATCATTACAAATGTCACTCAGTCTCCGGAGATACATCATTCTCCCTGGCCTCTCCTCGGCCATAGAGTCACATCCTTCTCATGTGTCACCTCCAGGTGCAAGAACTCAGTCAAAGTGCCAGCATGAATTAGAAATCCCATTGGAATGCAATTCATAAATAAAACAGTGACTAATTCTTCATAATAAGTACTTTCTGGGATTAATAAATCCCACAAGATGAGGTCAGGGACGCAGTGGTACTCTAATACCTGATTCATTTATGAATATCACATTCAAAGCCACTAAGAATAGGAAATATATTTTAAAATATTTAAAAAAACTTCTAACCTAGATCATAAAATATGAATGGTACTAAAACAGAATCTAAAAATACATACAAAGATGCAATTTATGCACATCGAAAACAGCAGGAAAAAGTCTAACATTTTTATTGTGTCTTTATCATCCTAACTGCTTTATGCTTTATTGAGATTTATACCATCTTTGCTTAAGCAGTAAATATTAAATTGTGCCTGAGATTCTAAGCTGATTCACCCAGCATGCTTATGATTTATTTATAAAATAGCAAGTTAGCTATTTCCTGTCATGAATTAGAAGCATGTAGGAGAAAGGAACATAAACACTGACCTGCTGCAATGTATTTCCCCCCTCTGTCGCCTCCAACTGAGGATTGGGGTACACGCGGGATTAACATTTGCCTCTATAGCTATGTCTGGAAGGCTCTCTAGATCTATGATCTGAAATTCTATTGTATACTACTTGCATTTTTTATATTATCCTACTTTTTATTTTTTAAGCAATTACAGGATTTTAAGATTTTAAAGCAAGAATTTAATATAGAGATAGAATATAGTAAACATTCATAAACATTCCTGGATAGCAGGTACCTATGGTGCTGACATTTCTAGTATACCTAAACAGCTTTATAACATCACACATTCTATAAAAGAAATAGCAAAGATTGGAAAATGCCCAAAAGTTGAATTCCTAGAGTCTGAAAGGACAAAATGATTTAAAATAGAAAAGTCTGAACGTGAATTGTCATAGTGTTCCTGACACATCCTCTAACACCTTTAAGCCACTGGGCAGCTCCTGATGGACCTATTAGCTATCACTGCATGAAGCCTGTAGGTAAATAAAAAGTGTTTTCAAAGTTGGAAAGGGATTCTGGAGCAGTGACTTTTACCTCTTGGGCTGTGCTTGGTCAGACAAACTCATTCCTTGCACCTTAGAAGAGGGTGGGTTCTACTTGTTTATCATGATGGTTTCTCAGACTGTCCATGTTTACAGTCCTATGGATAAAGTTTTACTTTGATGATTCGAACATTACAGAGCTTGAGCTTTGGCACTGCTGACAGATTGTTACTTCTAGATATTGGTTCCTTGTCTCTATACAGCACACACACTAAGCAATGTACCACTATCCTTATGTATTTTTAATTACTGGGAATTTCATTGACAACTCTACAATGGCCATCAATGCTCAATGTTGGTTATTATCCTTTCGGTTTGAACATTTAAAGAATTAAATACTTAAAACACTCTATATGCATCTCTTAATTTATTGGGCTCATATGTGGCATAAAAGCCTCATAACTCATCAATTGAAATGGCCTTGGCTTCCCTGGTGGATGGCTACTGTTCCTAATTGGGAAAACATCCTAATTATTCAGTGCTCCTCCTTAGTGATTGTTAAACTGAAGATAGAGTACTCTGCAGAGAGGTAAATAATTTATTTAACCTGCTCATGAAAATTTTAGGATTTAAATAAATACCTCCAGAAGTTGAAGTTTTTAAATAAAAATAACTGTCTATAAAACATATGGAGTTGTTACTCTATGTACTGAGCTATGAGTGGATTTAAGTTTTGTGGACCGTGATGTCTCGCATGAATCTTCTGAGAAGAAACATTTTCTAAATGCAGCTACTCTCTAAATATGGCTAACTATGACAGGATGGCCCAATGACAGGCATGTACTAGACCAAGGTTTTCAACTATGGGAATCACTTCTAAGTCAGAGGGTAGGACAAGATTGACAGGGTGGAGCATTTGCCAGTTTATAATAATTTTTTATAGTTTCCATTATTTCCACACTGCAAATTACAGTTCCTTGTGTTCTCCTCGTATATTCTGTAGGTGATCAGGAAGAAGGTCTTGTACAACAAGCCTGATAAATGCCAAGTTTACTAGGTTATGGAAATGCTTATTTTAGATATATAGGCAATGCATTTCTAAAACAGACAGGACTTAGACCATTTCAGATGTCAAATGGAAAATATATTCACAAAGAGGAAGTGTCTTACATAATCAAAAGACGGGATTGGAAGCTTTCACAAGAAAACTGTAGAACAAATAAAGTGAGGTCAATACATCTCAATGTTGTAAAGACTAGTGAGGAAAACAATATAACATTGGTGCCTTTTTCTTTTGGTATGATTCTAGACAACAAACCAGTAAAGTTCCTGATTACAATGCCACAAAAACAGTTTCCAGGGTTAAACTGGGATAGAGGATTCTCTCTATACATTGGCAGCACAATGCCACTGGAAGAGATCATAATTCATCCATTGCGTCTATTTTAGAAGGTAAATTATAGCACTCATGTTACAATCTGTACTGTTTCTTTAACTGCATGTGCTGTATAGATCCTTTCTAGCATTCTGTGTTCCTGACAGAGTTTTGCTAATGATGCATTCCACTATATTGTGTCAGTTGCTGCTTGAACTTTGATATGCCTGTAGCTGATGCTGTGCTGTTAATAAACTACCATTTCAACAAGTTCCAGCCTTAATTCTTACAAATTTGGTGACAAGGATAAAGCCACTCCAGCCATCTACAGCACAGGAGCGGAGTTTCTGGAATTTTTTCATGGATTTCTCGGCATTTATTGGATTGTAGTTTTTACAGATTTCTACAGAATCGCTGTCTCTGCCTTAGATCGTGATCGACTTCATGAGCTATTTGATCCTGCTGAACGCCCGAGTTTCAGAGCATTCAGAGCGATTTCTGGAAGTTTTTGCTTACTTTGGAAAATTTTCTAGTTGGGCTCGAGCAGCTTGCACACTGTTGAACACGTCACTGGATTCACCTAAGTTCCAGCTGTTGACGCGCCCGCCTTCCGCGAACAGATCACTGGCCTCACCTGAGTTCCAGCTGTTGACGCGCCGGCTTTCTGCGATCACGTCACTGTGCCTCAACGGAATTCTAACTGCTGATGCGCCTGCCGAACGCCGTCATATGGAGCCTGCTTATGCGCCTCTTCATCGGAAAGCATCACAACCTCTCCGCGTGTAAACGTATCGACGTCATCACGTTGGACGCTGACGTGACGTGCCTCCATTTTGTTTTAGCGTCGCTTAGCAACCAGTACACAATCATCGGAAATCTCTACGGAAGTATTTTTCGACATTTAAGACATTTCGAGTAATCTCAGAAGGCAACCATAAAGGAAGCGGTAACTTTGGGAAACACATTTAATATTGTATACCTTATTCTACAAGCGTTCTCCAAAAAACGCTGTACAGTGTTTTGACCTGTCATTTCATCAAATTGCATAACTGTACTGCTACTTCTACGTGTAGCAGTTCTACGAGTGAAATTTTTGAGGCACAAGTTCTTTTTATCAGCGATACTTAAGACTCTGTTTCACAGTAGTTATTATGCTTAATTATTTATTTTCTCTCTCCTTTTATCCAAGAAGTGCTATTAATTCCTGCAAAGTACTGTTTTATCGTATTTAAAGTGTAAACATTTTGTTTATATAGTTACAATATTATTATAGGTATCCAAGTTTACTTCATAACTATTTTAATTCTGTTCCATTTTACAAAGAAGTGATATTCACACAGTAATTAGTACATTATTTATTTAAGATGCAGTTCGATCCACCAGCCAAGTTTTTGCAGGTTAAAGGAGACCCTCCTATGCCTTGGTCTAGATGGAAGGAGGAATTCTTTAACTATATGAGAGCTATTGATGGGGAACGGATGGGTTCTGAAAAAAAAGTATTTTATTACATTGCCTTGGCTCAGAAGGCCAAGACGTTTTTAGGACTTTACCACAGATTACAGTTGCTTCAGGGAGTGGGGATTCCTTAAATGTATATACAGAGGCTCTCAGTAGGTTGGAAAAAAGATTTAAGCCTACAGCCAATATAGCATTAAATCGTTTTAAGTTTTATACCAGGGCACAAAAACAAGAAGAATCATTTGACGATTTTCTCACAGCTTTAAGATCTCTAACATTGCATTGTAATTTCGGTGCTATGGCCGATGAAATGATCCGCGATCAGATTATTGTGCATGTTAAAAACAAAAAGATTCAAGATAAATTATGGTGTATAGGTGATCCCAATTTAGAAGAAACTATTGCCATTGCTAAGTCAACTGAATTGTCTGAAAAGTGGATGGGAATTGTGGATAAACAAAGTTCCAATCCTAGTAAAACCATTTCTGAAGAAGAAGTATGTGCTGTTAGAGCTAAATGGAATGAAAGGAATCCTATATCCAATCAACCAAAAAGTTAAAACTCCATTAACACTAGCAATAGGAGACCTGATGTTGTAAATAATACATGGTCATGTTTTAGATGTGGAAGCAAGTCTCATATTGCATCATTTCAAGGTTGCCCGGCCTTAAACAAAACTTGTAATGTCTGTGGTAGAGTGGGTCATTATGGTAGTGTCTGTAGGGAAAGACGTTACAATACACAATGGCGGGGTAATCCACCATCACGTCCGCCTTCCAGCAGCATGACACCTTCGAAAATTTCCTCTCTAAATGAGGTGGAGGAAGAAAAACAACTTCCTGAGAAGGGTTATGTGGTATCTATTGTTCAAAGTGGTTGTACTCTAATAACAAGAAAGAAGTCCCCTAAGTGTATTTTTCATGTGTTCTCAATTGCTATTGAGCTTATGGTGGATTCTGGTTCTCCCTGGACCATCATTACTAAAGACTACTTTAATGAGAAGTTAAGCAATGTTTGTGATTTGATTAATTTGCAACAATCAGACATTTTAGCAGAAGGTTTTAGTGGATATATGATTGATATAGAAGGGTTCTTTAACGTTCAGTTAACGTTCAGAGGCAGAGTGGCTCAAATTAAATTATACATTGCTGTGAAGGGTATAAATGTTGGCAAGATCAATGGGAACTGGGTATTAAACTAAATCCACGAGCTAAAGATCCCATTTCGATGTGTACTGATCAGGAAATGATTGGTTCTATTTATCCCAGTGTGGGGGAGTGCAATAACATTTTGTTTTGGAGCAAAAAATTTGATAAGGTATTCAGTGATCAGTTGGGTAAGTTAAAAAATTTCGAGCATCAGATTAAATTGAAGGAAGGTGCTGTTCCAGTTAAACAAAAACTTAGAGGAGTTCCGTTAAATGTCAGAGATGAACTTAAGAAAATGTTGGATGATTTACTTAGAGATAATATAATTGAGCCTATCGAATCAGCAGAATGGGTTTCGCCTATTGTTTTAGTGCGGAAACCTGATCAATCTTTGAGAGTCTGTGTGGATTTAAGGGCGCTCAATTCAAATATTATTGTGGATTGCCACCCTTTGCCAAATATTAATGAGCTTGTTTCGTTGTTTGATGGTGTGCAAATTTTTTCCACTTTTGATCTTAGGTCTGCGTACCATCAAATTGAGTTAACCGAAGATTCTAGGAAATACACGGCTTTTATCACCCCTATGGGTTTATTTCAATACAAGAGGATGCCGTTCGGATTAGCATCCGCAGCCTCAGTTTTCCAACGTGTAATGTTTCATATTTTTAAAGACTGTGATGTTTTTGTTAAATGTTTCCAAGATGACATTTTGGTGTTCTCTAAGGATGAAATTGAGCATGTTTCACATTTGGAGGTAGTATGTAGTAAACTGGAGGATTTTGGTCTCACTCTTAAAGCACACAAGTGCAATTTATTCAAAAAATCAGTTGAATATCTGGGACACACATTGTCAGGGGAAGGGCTGGTTCCCAAAAGATCTAATGTGGAAGCCATCCTCAAGGCTCCCTCCCCAGCTAACAAAGAACAGCTACTTTCTTTTTCTGGCATGTGTGAGTACTATAGTAAGTTCGTGGTAAATTTTGCCACAAAGATGGAGCCATTAAGAAAATTACTAAGGCGTAATAATGAATTTCTTTGGGGTTCTGAACAAGAAAAAGCTTTTGTGTGCATCAAAAATGAAATTGTTAACTCGCCCACTCTAAAACCATTTAGGATGGGTAAGGAATGTATTATCACGACAGATGCGAGCTTGTATGGTTTAGGTTGTGTATTATCTCAGTCTGATGGGGTGCTTGAATGGAATGTCGCATTTTCCTCAAGGACTTTGAGTGAAACAGAACGAAGGTATGCAGTTATAGAGCGGGAGTTGTTATCTTGTGTTTGGGCAATAGAACATTTCAGAATCTATATTTGGGGAAGCAAATTTGTTCTCAGAACAGATCATAAGCCTCTTGTGAATATTTTATCGGTTGGGGGTGGTTGGAATGCGACAGCCAGGATTGCACGGTTAGCTTCCAGGTTGCAAGAGTATAATTTTACAGTTGAGTATATTCCTGGAAAAAAAAATGTTACGGCTGACTCTCTGTCACGTCTTCCGTTTGACAATAAAGAGGACAAGGTCAATGTTTTGAAGGAGTTAGATTTTGTACTGAGTTTATCTGATGTTGTGTCTTCTCAATATCGGGATATTTCTGAACAGTTTTGGTTGGAATGTCAAGATAAGGATGAGAAGTTTGTTTTACTTGGTAAATTTATGTTGGAGGGTTGGCCAAACAAAACCAAGATCAGGGAAGATTTACTCCCATTTTTTAATGTTGCTGATGAGTTGCATTTTCAAGGGAAGTTTGTGTTTAAATCTGACAAATGTATTCCACCTGCTGGTGTTCAGGAACTTATTTTAAATTTGGCACACAAAGCGCATCCTGGTATTTCTAGCATGAAGCGTTTGATTAGGCTGAATTTTTGGTGGCCAGGGATGGACCGTTTCATTGACCGAACTGTTAGGGACTGTCCTGATTGTTGTGCCAAAGACAAAATGTTAAAGCTGCATGTTCCTCCCCTTAAATCTGTTGAGTGGCCTGTGATGCCATGGAGCAAATTAGCTTTTGATATATCGGGTCCTTTCCACATTCTTCCAGAGACCTCACGTTTTGCATTAGTAATGATAGATTATCATTCTAAATGGCCAGAAGTAAGATTTGTTGCTAAAGTGACGTCTGAGGTTGTTATTTCATTCTTCCAAGAGATCTTTGCGAGGGAAGGTAGTCCTGCTGTTTTAGTGTCAGATAATGGGGTACAGCTAATTTCTTCTGAGATGCAGTCTTTCTTACGTTCCTGCAATATCAAACATATTCGCACTTCCTTGTACGAGCCACATGAGAATGGACAGGTTGAGCGTTTTAATAGAGTTTAAAAAGGTTTTGTGGTTGATGCTGTTAAGGAAAAAGGTAATTGGTTGAATGCGTTAAGAGAAAAGTTGTGGATGTATCGCATCACCCCTCACACCACCACAGAAGTAAGTCCTTTTAGGTTGCTCAAAGGCAGGGATCCTGCGTCATCTGTATGTCCTTGGTGGCTTAAGGAGAAGTGCAAAAGTGTGTCTGAGGATGCAGTTGATATTCAGGAGGTTGCTAATAAAGTAGTTAACATGCAAGCCAAATCTGCTGTGTGGTACAACCGTAAATGGAGGACCAAAGAGCATGATCTATGTGTGGGAGATTGGGTCAGAGTTCAGAAACCTTTCTTTGTCAGCAAAGGTTTGAGTAAGTTTAGCAGACCCATTCAAGTTAAAAGAGTTTTTAGTAACTCAGTCATCACCCAAGATGGTAAGGTTTGGAATATTAGGAAGGTTGCTAAATGTCCTTTACAAAATGTTCAAGGTGATGATTCCAATGTTGATTCCTGTTTTCCCTCTGTTCCTGAATCTGTGGCGTCCAGGGTCAAAGATAATTCGCGTATCAGAAAGAGACCAAATTCTTTCCAGGATTTTGTGTAATGCATTTCTCTCATTGTTTTGTTGTTAAGAAGGGGGATGTGTTACAATCTGTACTGTTTCTTTAACTGCATGTGCTGTATAGATCCTTTCTAGCATTCTGTGTTCCTGACAGAGTTTTGCTAATGATGCATTCCACTATATTGTGTCAGTTGCTGCTTGAACTTTGATATGCCTGTAGCTGATGCTGTGCTGTTAATAAACTACCATTTCAACAAGTTCCAGCCTTAATTCTTACAACTCACCTTTTTCTTCTTGGAGATTGTCTGTGCACACAAAAACATGTATTATTAACTCACTGAATTTTATTTTTCATATAATTCATTTATTATTGCTCAATTTAAATACATACCTCTTGCTTTAATTAAATCACCTATCAGATAAATATAGAGTAGTAAAGGTTAAAATTGTTTTGAGTACGCGCAATTTATTTCTACATTGCCTGATGGTGACAGTAACCAGATTAAGGACAATAGACAGAGGCTAGTACTAGCTATCTGGAAGGTGTTTCCAAGTGTTCCAACTACTTTTTGGAAAATGTCTGAAATATCATATATCCATAAGATATATTGTTTCGCATAGTCAAAGATTTATGCGTTGCAAACTGACCTATCACATTCACATTCATTATACGAGAAAGAAAATATCCCTCAATCATTTCAATAACAATAAGTATATGACATCAAGTTGCCTAGCACTATTCTGGGTCTTTGAAAAGAAATACATTTATTGCAGGTTATAAATGTCTTAAAAAATATCTAATATACAATATGTTGAAATCTTTTAAACCTCAAAACTTTTTTGTTTAAAACCAAAGAATTATTTGGAAATTCATTATTTTGATATGTCTGCTCCAATAGCCTATAATAGATTATGAATTTCATAATGAGCATTTCTGGAGATTTTGAAAATGGAGTAGAAGTGTCTAATTGCAGTGAAATCACTTGGTGACAATCTTGGTGTTTTCTACTGCTGTGTGGATTGGGAATTTTGCTGTCTTACTGTGTAGTGTACTTCTGTTTTAGTATAAAGGAGACATAGTCACGAACATAACCCCTCTGTAGAGCAAAATATAGTTCCCAACATCATGAAAAGCAAATTATGCAAGACAGGAAGTAACAATCTTCAGACAAGATGTGCAACAGAAGTACTCTACCTTGACTGGATTTGTGTTTGCCCTTACCCTTGTTTTAATGTGATTTCACATACCTTTTTCCTTCTGGAGAGTGTCTGAAATAGCAATGACAAATGTGTTACTTGTGGAGATTCAATACAACCATTCAAGAGATGTTCCACATTTGAACATTTTAACAACTGTGCTAGAGTGTAATGCTCTAAATTCAAGCAATTCACAAAAATATAAGTACAATGTTAAACATGATGAGGATGAAAATGTCACAACACAATCATCATCTGACAATTTGAAATAAACAGAACAATTAAATCTGCATTTGGAACATTACATGAAAAACAACTGTGTGACCAACTCTTCAGCTGTGTAAAAACTTTGCATTGGTGCATAAAAATGATCTTCACATTAAAGAGAATAAATAATGGAAATATAATTTTGATGCTTTGCATCATTTTTGTGAATCAAAAACAGTGGAAAAGTTTGATAAATCTGGGCATAAGATGCTATTGAGCTGACTTGAGGAGGAAGGAAATGCTATACTTAAAGTTGAATTGAAATGTAAATCCTGAAATACTTGGCATCAAGTCAGCTAATAAACACAGCAGCATTATGCAATAGCCAAAGGAAGAAGCCAGATTAGGGTTTCAAATTTACCATCCTAGAGGTATGTGAGGGCCAAATCATTACACAAGTCACTCAGTCTCCAGAGATGCAGCATTCTCCATGGCCTCTCCTCTGCCATAGGGTGACATCCTTCTCATGTGTCACCTCCAGGTGCAAGAACTCAGTCAAAGTGCCAGCATGAATTAGAAATCCCTTTGGAATGCAATTCATATATAAAACACTAATTCTTCATAAGTACTTTCTGGGAATAATAAATCCCACAAGATGAGGTCAGGGACACAGTGGAACACTAACACGTGATTCACTTATGAATATCACATTCAAAACCACTAAGAATAGGAAATATATTTTAAAATATGTATAATAAACTTCTAACCTAGATCATAAAATATGAATGGTACTGAAACAGAATCTAAAAATAAAGGCAAAGATGCAATATATGCAAATCAAAAACAGCAAGAACAATTCTCACATTTGTATTGTGTCTTTATCATCCTGGGACAGTCAGCTATGCTTCAGAGCCCAGGTCCAATCTGTTGCAGTAACTTGTTTTGGGAAAATAAAAACCATCAGGAAATGTATCTACTACCTGCCGGATGCCACACGCAAAACAGTAGTCTATGGCTTAATAACTTCCCATTTGGACTACATAAGTGGGTTATATCTCGCCCTCTCCCTAGGATTGATTCGCAGACTACAGATAGTACAAAACACTGCAGCCCGTTTAATCTGTGGTTCCCCACTCAAACAACATATTTCTCCCTCTCTGAGCCAACTTCATTGGCTTCCATCGCTAAGCGAATTGAATTCAAGGTTCTAACACTGGCGTTTCGGACAGGCAAGGGGCTGGGGCCCGCCTATCTCAGAAGAAGACTCCGCCCCTATGCTCAGTCCAGATCACTACGGTCTAACACCCAATTCCAATTGATCACACCCAGATTTAAAAAAGCAAGATCCGGTGGAAAATCCTTTGAGGTTGGTGTCACTAAATGCTGGAACAAATTCCCCACGCACCTACGGCATATTCAGATGGAACTTCTGTTTCCTAAAGCCCTTAAAACCTGGCTATTTAGCCGGACTAGACCAGCCTGATGCTCCTGATCTCCTCACTGTCTGCTACAGTGCCGGGACACCCCGTTGGAGTAGCTGCGTGCTTAACAAGTGCCTATAATAATAATTGCCTTATGCTTTAATGAGATTTATACTATCTTTGCTTAAGCAGTAGATAGTAAATTGTGCCTGAGATTCTAAGCTGATTCACCCAACATGCTTCTGATTTATTTATAAAATAGCAAGTTAGCTATTTCCTGTCATGAATTAGAAGCGTGTAGGAGAAAGGAACATAAACACTGACCAGCTGTAATGTATTTGCCCCCTCTGTCGCCTCCAACTGAGGATTGGGCTACACACTGGATTAACATTTGCCTCTATAGCTATGTCTGGAAGGCTCTCTCTATTTATGATATGATATCTGATATTCTATTGTATACTACTTGCATTTTTTATCCTATCCCACTTTTTATTTTGTAAGCAATTACAGGATTTTAAGATTTTAAAGCAAGAATTGAACAAGACAAGAATGGCAGAAAATGTGCCAACTCATTTATCATAGAGATAGAATACAGTCAATAATCATAGACATTCCTGGACAGCAGGTACCTATGGTGCTGACATTTCTAGTATTCCTAAACAACAGCTTTATAACATCACAGACTCTATAAAGGAAATAGCAAAGATTGGAAAATGCCCAAAAGTTGAATTCCTAGAGTATGAAAGGACAACATGATTTAAAATAGAAACGTCTGAACGTGAATAGTCATAGTGTTCCTGACACATCCTCTAACACTTTAAGCCACTGGGCAGCACCTGATGGACCTATTAGCTATCACTGTAGGAAGCCTGGAGGTAAATAAAAAGAGTTTTCAAAGTTGGAACCGGATTCTGGAGCAGTGACTTTTACCTCTTGGGCTGTGCTTGGCCAGACAAACTCATTCCTTGCACCTTAGAAGAGGGTGGGTTCTACTTGTTTGTCATGATGGATTCTCACACTGCGCATGTTTACAGTCCTATAGATAAAGTCGTACTTTGATAATTTGAACATTACAGAGCTTGAGCTTTGGCACTGCTGACACATTGTTACTTCTAGATATAGGTTCCTTGTCTCCATATAGCACACACGCGCAGCAATGTACGACTATACTTGTGTATTTCTAATTACTGGAAGTGTCCTTGACAACTCCGCAATGGTCATCAATGCTCATTGTTGGTTATTATCCTTTCGGTTTGGACATTTAAAGAATTAAATACTTAAAACAATCTCTATGCATCTCTTATTTTATTGGGTTGATATGTGGCATAAAAGCCTCATAACTCATCAATTGCAATGGCCTTGGCATCCCTGGTGGATGGCTACTGTTCCTAATTTGAAAAACATCCTAATTCTTCAGTGCATCTCCTGACTGATTGTGAAACTGAAGATAGAGTACTCTACAGGGAGGTAATTATTTATTTAACCTGCTCATAAGAATTTTAGGATTTAAATAAATACCTCCAGAAGTTGTAGTTTGTAAAATAAAAATAACTGTATGTAAGACATATGGAGTTGTTACTCTATGTACTGAGTTATGAGTGGATTTACGTTTTGTGGACTGTGATGTCTCGCATTAATCTTCTGAGAAGAAACATTTTCTAAATGCAGCTATTCTCTAAATATGGCTAACTATGACAGGATGGCTCAATGACAGGCAGGCACTAGACCAAGGTTTTCAGCCATGGGAATCACTTTTAAGTCAGAGGGTAGGACAAGAGTGCCAGGGTGGAGCATTTCCCAGTTTTTAATAATTTTTAATAGTTTCCATTATCTCCACACTATAAATTACAGCTCCCTGTGTTCTAATCGTATGTGCTGTAGGTGACCAGGAAGAAGGTCTTGTACAACAAGCCTGATAAATGCCAAGTTTACTAGGTTATGGAAATGTCTATTTTAGATATATAGGCCAATGCATTTCTAAGACAGACGAGGCTCAGACCAATTCAGATGGCAAATGGAAAAAATATTCACAAAGAGGAAGTGTCTTACATAATCAAAAGACGGGATTGGAAGCTTTCACAAGAAAACTGTAGAACACATAAAGTGAGGTCAATACATCTCAATGTTGTAAAGACTGGAGAGGAAAACAATATAACATTGGTGCTTTTTTCTTTTGGTATGATCTTAAGCAAGAAAACAATAAAAATGCATTTTGTATTCTTTGAACTCTCATAACTGAATCTTAAATTTCAGCTCTGATTTCTTAAACTGTTAATATATTTCAAGGTAATATTCCAGAGTCAGAGTATCAAGGAAGAAGTATTTCAAACTTTGAGGACTTTAGACAACAAACCAGTAAAGTTCCTGATTAGAATGCCACAACAAAAGTTTCCAGGCTTAAACTGGGATAGCGGATTTACTCTGTACATTGGCAGCAAAATGCCACTGGAAGAGATCATAATTCATCCAATGCATCTATATGAGAAGGTAAATTATAGCACTCACCTTTTTCTTTTTGGAGAGTATCTGTGTACACAAAAACATGTATTATGAACTCACTAAATTTGATTTTTTATAAAATTCATTTATTATTGCTCAGTTTATATACATACCTCTTGCTTTAATTAAATCACCTATCAGATAAATATAGAGAAGTAAAGGTTAATATTGTTTTGAGTACGTGCAATGTATTTCTACATTGCCTGATGGTGAAATTAACCAGATTAAGGACAACAGACAGTGGCTAGTACTAGCTATCTGGAAGGTGTTTCCAAGTGTTCCAACTACTTTTTGGAAAATGTCTGAAATATCATATATCCATAAGATATATTGTTTCAGATAGTTTATGCATTTTAAACTGACCTATCACATTCACATTCATTATACAATAAAAATAATATCCCTCAATCATTTTAATAATTTTTTTAAAGTATATGACATCAAGTTGCCTAGCACTATTCTGTTAGGGGTCTTTGAAAAGAAATACGTTTATTGCAGATGATAAATGTCTTAAAAAATATCTAATATACAATATGTTGAAATCTTTCAAACGTCAAAACTATTTTGTTTAAAACCAAAGAATTTTTTGGAAATTCATTTTTTTTATATGTCTGCTCAGATAGCCTATAATAGATTATGAATTTCATAATGACCATTTCTGGAGATTTTGAAAATGGAGTAGAAGTGTCTAATTGCAGGGAAATCACTTGGTGACAATCTTGGTGTTTTCTACTGCTGTGTGGATTGGGAACTGCCTTTCTTACAGTGTAGTGCACTTCTGTTTTTGTATAAAGGAGACATAGTCTACAACATAGCCCCTCTGTAGAGCAAAATATAGTTCCCAACATCATGAAAAGTAAATGATGCAAGACAGGAAGTAACAATCTTCAGACAAGATGTGTAACTGAAGTATCCTACCTTGACTGGATTTGTGCTTGCCCTTACCCTTGTTTTAATGCGATTTCACTTACCCTTTTCCTTCTGGAGAGTGTCTGAAATAGAATGACAATTGTGTTACTTGTGGAGATTCAATGCAGACTGTTGCCAAATTTTAAAGGCAACCATTCAAGAGATGTTCCACATTTGAATATTTTGACAACTGTGCTACAGTGTAATGCTCTAAATTCAAGCAATTCACAAAAATATAACTACAATGTTAAAACTTATGAGGATGAAAATGTCACAACACAATCATCATCTGACAATTTGAAATAAACAGAACAATTAAATCTGCATTTGGAACATTACATGAAAAACAACTGTGTGACCAACTCTTCAGCTGTGTAAAAACTTTGCATTGGTGCCTAAAAATTATCTTCATATTAACAGGAATAAATAACGGAAATATAATTTTGATCCTTTGCATCATTTTTATTTAGCTCTATAGCTATGTCTGGAAGGCTCTCTCTATCTATGATCTAATATTCTATTGTATACTACTTGCATTTTTTATATTATCCTACTTTTTATTTTGTAAGCAATTACAGCATTTTAAGATTTTAAAGCAAGAATTGAACAAGACAAGAATGGCAGGAAATGTGCCAACTAATTTATTATAGAGATAGAATATAGTTAACATTCATAGACATTCCTGGATAGCAGGTACCTATGGTGCTTACATTTCTAGTATTCCTAAACACCTTTATAGCATCACACATTCTATAAAAGAAATAGCAAAGATTGGAAAATGCCCAAAAGTCGAATTCCTGGAGTCTGAAAGGACAAAATGATTTAAAATAGAAAAGTCTGAACGTGAATTGTCATAGTGTTCCTGACACATCCTCTAACACCTTTAAGCCACTGGGCAGATCATGATGGACCTATTAGCTATCACTGCAGGAAGACTGTAGGTAAATAAAAAGAGTTTTCAAAGTTGGAAATGGATTCAGGAGCAGTAACTTTTGCCTCTTTGGCTATGCTTGGTCAGACAAACTCATTCCTTGCACATTAGAAGAGGGTTGGTTCTTCTTGTTTGTCATGATGAGTTCTCACACTGTGCATGTTTACAGTCCTATAGATAAAGTTGTACTTTGATGATACGAACATTACAGAGCTTGAGCTTTGGCACTGCTGACAGATTGTTACTTCTAGATATAGGTTCCTTGTCTCTATACAGCACACACACTAAGCAATGTACGACTGTCCTTGCGTATTTTTATTTACTGGGAGTGTCATTGACAACTCTACAATGGCCATCAAGGCTCAATGTTGGTTATTATCCTTTCGGCTTGAACATTTAAAGAAATAAATACTTAAAACACTCTCTATGCATCTCTTAATTTGTTGGGTTCATATGTGGCATAAAAGCCTCATAACTCATCAATTGAAATGGCCTTGGCTTACCTGGTGGATGGCTACTGTTCCTAATTGGAAAAACATCCTTATTCTTCAGTGCATCTCCTGAGTGATTGTTAAACTGAAGATAGAGTACTCTACAGAGAGGTAAATAATTTATTTAACCTGCTCATGAGAATTTTAGGATTTAAATAAATACTTCAGAAGTTGAATTTTTTAAATAAAAATAACTGTCTATAAAACATATGGAGTTGTTACACTATGTACTGAGCTATGAGTGGATTTACGTTTTGTGGACTGTGATGTCTCGCATGAATTTTCTGAGAAGAAACATTGTCTAAATGCAGCTATTCTCTAAATGTGGCTAACTATGACAGGATGGCCCAAAGACAGGCAGGCACTAGACAAAGGTTCTCAACTATGGCATCACTTTTAAGTCAGAGGGTAGGACACGATTGACAGGGTGGTGCATTTGCCAGTTTATAATAATTTTTAATAGTTGCCATTATCTCCACATTGTAAATTACAGCTCCCGGTGTTTTCCTCGTACTTACTGTAGGTGACCAGGAAGAAAGTCTTGTACAACAAGCCTCATGAATGTCAAGTTTACTAGGTTATGGAAATGCTTATTTTATATATATAGGCAATGCATATTTAATACAAACAGTCCTCGGACCAATTCAGATGGAAAATGGAAAATATATTCACAAAGAGGAAGTGTCTTACATAATCAAAAGACGGGATTGGAAGCTTTCATAAGAAAACTGTAGAACACATAAAGTGAGGTCAATACAACTCAATGTTGTAAAGACTGGAGAGGAAAACAATATAATATTGGTACCCATTTCTTTGGCTATGATCTTAAGCAAGGAAACAATAAAAATTAATTTTTTATTCTTTGAACTCTCATAACCGAATCTTAAATTTCAGTTCTGATTTCTTAAACTGTTAATATATTTCTAGGCAATATTCCAGAGTCAGAGTATCAAGGAAGAAGTATTTCAAACTTTGAGAACTTTAGACAACCACCCAGTAAAGTTCCTGATTACAATGCCACAAAAACAGTTTCTAGGCTTAAACTGGGATAGAGGATTTACTCTGTACATTGGCAGCAAAATGCCACTGGAAGAGATCATAATTCATCCAATGCGTCTATATTAGAAGGTAATTTATAGCACTCACCTTTTTCTATTTGGAGATTGTCTGTGTACACAAAAACATGTATTATGAACTCACTGAATTTTATTTTTCATAAAATGTATTTATTATTGCTCAATTTAAATACATACCTCTTGCTTTAATTAAATCACCTATCAGATAAATATAGAGAAGTAAAGGTTATTATTGTTTTGAGTACGTGCAATTTATTTCAATATTGCCTGATGGTGAAAGTAACCAGATTAAGGACTACAGACAGTGGCTAGTACTAGCTATCTGGAAGGAGTTTCCAAGTGTTCCAACTACTTTTTGGAAAATGACTGAAATATCATATATCCATAAGATATATTGTTTCGCATAGTCAAAGATAGTTCATGCATTTCAAACTGACCTATCACATTCACATTCATTATACGGTAAAACAAATATCCCTCAATCATTTCAAAAACTTTTTTAAAGTATATGACATCAAGTTGCCTAGCACTAAGCTGGTTAGGGGTCTTTGAAAAGTAATAAATTTTTTGCAGATTATAAATGTCTTAAAAAATATCTAATATACAATATGTTGAAATCTTTCAAACCTAAGAACTATTTTGTTTAAAACCAAAGAATTATTTGGAAATTCATTCTTTTGATATGTCTGCTCAGATAGCCTATAATAGATTATGAATTTCATAATGAGCATTTCTGGAGATTTTGAAAATGGAGTAGAAGTGTCTAATTGCAGTGAAATCACTTGGTGACAATCTTGGTGTGTTCTACTGCTGTGTGGATTGGGAATTGACTTTCTTACTGTGTAGTGCAGTTCTGTTTTAGTATAAAGGAGACATAGTCTAGAACATAGCCCCTCTGTAGAGCAAAATATTGTTCCCAACATCATGAAAAGAAAATGATGCAAGACAGGAAGTAAAAATTTTCAGACAAAATGTGTAACTGAAGGACTCTACCTTGACTGGATTTGTTCTTGCCCTTACCCTTGTTTTCATGCGACTTCACATACCTTTTTCCTTCTGGAGAGTGTCTGAAATAGCAACGATAAATGTGTTACTTGTGGAGATTCAATACAGACTGTTGCCAATTTTTAAAGGCAACCATTCAAGAGATGTTCCACGTTTGAATATTTTGACAACTGTGCTAGAGTGTAATGCTCTAAATTCAAGCAATTCGCAAAAATATAAGAACAATGTTAAAAATTATGAGGATGAAAATGTCACAACACAATCATCATCTGACAATTTGAATTAAACAGAACAATTAAATCTGCATTTGGAACATTACATGAAAAACAACTGTGTGGCCAGCTCTTCAGCTGTGTAAAAACTTTGCATTGGTGCATAAAAATTATCTTCATATTAACAAGAATAAATAACGGAAATATAATTGTAATGCTATGCATCATTTTCGTGAAGCAAAAACAGTCGAAAAGTTTGGTAAATCTGGGCCTAAGATGCTATTGAGCTGACTTGAGGAGGATGGAAATGCTATACTTAAAGTTGGATTGAAATGTAAATCCTGAAATACTTGGCATCAAGTCAGCTAATAAACACAGCAGCATTATGCAATACACAAAGGAAGAAGCCAGATTAGGGTTTCAAATTATACCATCCTAGAGGTGTATGAGGGTCAAAACATTACAAAATTCACTCAGTCTCTGAAGATGCAGCATTCTCAATGGCCTCTCCTCTGCCATAGGGTCACATCCTTCTCATGTCTCACCTCCAGGTGCAAGAACTCAGTCAAAGTGCCAGCATGAACTAGAAATCCCTTTGGAATGCAATTCATATATAAAACACTAATTCTTCATAAGTACTTTATGGGAATATTAAATCCCACAAGAGGTCAGGCCAGAGGCGAGGTCAGGGACACAGTGGAACGTCTACACGTGATTCACCTATGAATATCACATTCAAAGCCACTAAGAATAGGAAATATATTTTAAAATATTTATAATAAACTTCTAACCTAGATCATAAAATATGAATGGTACTGAAACAGAATCTAAAAATAAATGCAAAGATGCAATTTATGCACATCAAAAACAGCAAGAAAAATTCTAACATTTGTATTATGTCTTTATCATCATGGGACAGTCAGCTATGCTTTGGTGCCCAGGTCCAATCTGTTGGAGTAACTTGTTTTGGGAAAATAAAAACCATCAGGAAATGTATCAACTACCTGCCGGATGCCACACGCTATACAGTAGTCCATGCCTTAATAACTTCCCATTTGGACAACACAAGTGGGTTATATCTCGCCCTCTCCCTAGGATTGATTCGCAGACTACAGATAGTACAAAACGCTGCAGCCCGTTTAATCTGTGGTACCGCACTCAGACAACATATTTCTCCCTCTCTGAGCCAACTTTATTGGCTTCCCATCGCTAAGCGATTTGAATTCAAGGTTCTAACACTGGCGTTTCGGGCGGGCAAGGGGCTGGGGCATGCCTATCTCAGAAGAAGGCTCCGCCCCTATGCTCAGTCCAGATCGCTACGGTCTAACACCCAATGCCAATTGATCACACCCAGATTTTAAAAAGTAAGATTCGGTGGAAAATCCTTTGAGGTGGGGCCACTAAATGCTAGAACAAACTCCCCATGCACCTATGGCATATTCAGACGGAACCTCTGTTTCCTAAAGCCCTTAAAACCTGGCTATTTAGCCGGCCGGACTAGACCAGCCTGATGCTCCTGATCTCCTCAGTGTCTGCTACAGCGCCGGGACACCCCATTGGGGTAGCTCCGCGCTTAACAAGTGCCTATAATAATAACTGCCTTATGCTTTATTGAGATTTATACTATCTTTGCTTAAGCAGTAGATAGTAAATTGTGACTGAGATTCTAAGCTGATTCACCCAGCATGCTTATGATTTATTTATAAAATAGCAAGTTAGCTATTTCCTGTCATGAATTAGAAGCATGTAGGAGAAAGGAACATAAACACTGACTAGCTGTAATGTATTTCCCCCCTCTGTTGTTGCCTCCAACTGAGGATTGGGCTACCCACTGGATTAACATTTCTCTCTATAGCTATGTCTGGAAGGCTCTCTCTATTTATGATATGATATCTGATATTCTATTGTATACTACTTGCATTTTTTATCTTATCCTACTTTTTATTTTGTAAGCAATTACAGGATTTTAAGATTTTAAAGCAAAAATTGAACAAGACAAGAATGGCAGAAAATGTGCCAATTCATTTATCATAGAGATAGAATACACTAAAAAATCATAGACATTCCTGGGTAGCAGGTACCTATGGTGCTGACATTTCTAGTATTCATAAAAAACAGCTTTATAACATCACACACTCTATAAAGGAAATAGCAAAGATTGGAAAATGCCCAAAAGTTGAATTCCTAGAGTCTGAAAGGACAAAATGATTTAAAATAGAAACGTCTAAACGTGAATAGTCATAGTGTTCCTGACACATCCTCTAACACCTTTAAGCCACTGGGCAGCACCTGATGGACCTATTAGCTATCACTACAGGAAGCCTGGAGGTAAAGAAAACGTTTTTTTAAAGTTGGAACCGGATTCTGGAGCAGAGAATTTTACCTCTTGGGCTGTGCTTGGCCAGACAAACTCATTCCTTGCACCTTAGAAGAGGGTGGGTTCTACTTGTTTGTCATGATGGATTCTCACACTGCGCATGTTTACAGTCCTATAGATAAAGTTGTACTTTGATAATTTGAACATTACAGAGCTTGAGCTTTGGCACTGCTGACACATTGTTACTTCTAGATATAGGTTCCTTGTCTCCATACAGCACACGCGAAGCAATGTACGACTATACTTGTGTATTTTTAATTACTGGAAGTGTCATTGACAACTCTGTAATGGTCATCAATGCTCAATGTTGGTTATTATCCGTTCGGTATGGACATTTAAAGAATGAAATACTTAAAACAATCTCTATGCATCTCTTATTTTATTGGGTTGATATGTGGCATAAAAGCCTCATAACTCATCAATTGCAATGGCCTTGGCTTCCCTGGTGGATGGCTACTGTTCCTAATTTGAAAAACATCCTAATTCTTCAGTGCATCTCCTGACTGATTGTTTTAAAAAAAATGTTTTTATTAAAGCTTGCTCAGTAGAATATAGCACAATCACATTACAATTGCATGGATACAAACAAGATATTCAATCTGTGGCATCAGTAGTGCTATACAGTCGATAAGGATTAGAATTTTGTTAATTTTCGTTTCAACAGTTAACAACTTAGGCTGCCGTCCGTGTGAAAAAGTACAGGTGTGATAGCATATCATTCACCTAGCAATGAGGAAAAAAGAAGATAAATAGTGTACAGGGTCAAGGTACATACAGACAATATACAATATATGTCAGTGCACAGATGTAGGAGTGCGCCCAACATCACTAGCATCAGCACGCGGCTCCAGCGGACAATGAGAGACGTCCAGACCAAGCCTACTACATCCCACCTCCCAACTTAAGCAGAAGTGACATAGGTGCCCCAGCACAGTAGGTCGAATGCTGCGGTACAATATGGTGGGGTTAATCAGCCAGGGCATCAGGCACAGCATGTGGGGACTCCACTCTGCCCCGAGACCACTGCATAAACGGTTCCCAAATGTCTCTCGGCCGGGAGGCAGAAGGCATCAGCTCCCAGTAGTTAGTCAATTGAGTGTGACCATATGTTACATCAGTGATCCAGTCCTCAAACTTAGGACGGGTCCTACGACCCCACTTCATGGCCACCTGGTGCTTGGCATATAGTAACAGTAGGGCATGTAGTTTCCTGTGCGTCGGCACGGTTTCAGCCACCCACCCCAAGAGTCCCAGTAGCGGGGAAGGAGAGTCAGCTCTGTGTAGTATCTGATTGATGGCCACAAAAATTGTAGACCAGTAGTCAAACAGCGCCGGCCAGTGCCAAGCTATGTGCAGAAATGAAGCGCCCTCCTCCCCGCATTTCCAGCACCTGTCATCCTCCTTAATACCCATTCTGTGCAGCTCCACCGGGGTACGATAAAATCTATGGAGGTACTTAAAGTGTATGAGGCGCAGCTTGTAGTTTGGGGAAAGTTCCGTCAGCTGCCCACAGCAGAACGTCCACTGTTCCTCAGTCAGGGGGGTCTCTAGGTCGTCATTCCACCACTGTAGCGACTTGGGCACAATTACAGGGGACTGCTCCTGCATGGAATTGTATAAGCGCGTTATAAGTTTCTTGCGGGATGCCCTGCCTAAAATGTTTTGTAATGCGTTGAGGTGTGGGGGCTCACCAGGGAAATTGTCGCTAAGTGCCCTGCATGCGGCTTTCAGTTTGTGGTGGGCGAATCTGTCTCTAAATGACAATGGCTGGTCACCCTCCTGAGCTTGTAGGGTTAGGAATGTCCCATCTGGGTAGAGGTCTGCGAAAGTGCGTAAAGGGGATCCCGCCACTGTGATGTCCCCCCCTCTGCCAGGCACGGGAGCATGGGATTCTGTCTGATGGGGATGGCAGGCGCATACAGCAGGGGCAGACCCGCCCTCTTCTGCAACTCTCTCCACGACCAACGGAGCATGTTGGCCGAGTCAATGTCCCGTGTGGGCCTGGGGGTTTTAAAATACAACGCCACACTTAGGGGCAACGGCGCCACCATGTCCAGTTTCACGGCCGCGTGCGGCTGGTAGGGTGTAGGGTAGGCCCAGAAATGGAGGTATTGGGCTTGCGCGCAGAGTGCATACAATCGCATATCGGGTGCACCCAAGCCTCCCTGTCGCAACGGTAGCGTTAGCATTGTCCATGAGACTCTAGCTTGACTCCACGCCCACACCAGCGCCAGCAGGTGTGAGCGTAGGCAGGTGAAGAAGTGCTAGGTCAGCGGGACGGGTATGTTTGCAAATAAATATAGAAATTTGGGGAGTACAATCATTTTTGTGAGTGCAATCCTGCCTGCCAATGAGAGCGGGATCTTGGACCATATGGCCACTTTACTTTCAAGCCAGGATATTGCTCTGCCAAAGTTCAGGGTCCAGATGTCCTGGAGTTTGCGGCTGCTCCAGACCCCCAGGTATTTCACCTCATCCGCCTCCCAGCGCAGGGGGTAGTCCGAGTGCACCTCTAAGGTGTTATCAGTCAGCGGGAAGATGACCGATTTTGACCATTTTATAGAGATGCCTGAGAGGCCCCCGAATCTAACAAATTCTCGCAGGAGTGGGTTAAGGTTCTCAGTCGGATTGCCCACGTACAGAGTGACGTCATCTGCATATAGGGAAATGAGCAGGCTGAGGGAGCTAAATCCAATACCACTGGCGGTATGGTGCTGTCTAATTCTGGCAGCTAGTGGTTCCATGGCTATCGCGAACAATAGTGGGGACAGTGGGCAACCCTGTCTTGTGCCCCTCGAGATCTTAAACGGGTCGGATACCATGCCATTTGACGCGCACTCTCGCTCTAGGGGCTGTGTAAAGCAACTTGATTTGATTTATAAACAATGGGCTGAATCCCATGCGCTCCAGTATAGCGAAGAGGTAGGGCCACTCCAGCGAGTCAAACGCCTTCGTGGCGTCCAAAAACACCACCGCAGCTTGGACATTAGGATGCAGATAATGTAGCACTGAGAAGACAGTTCTCAAGTTATGCGAGGTTGCGCGGCCCGGTATGAACCCCGACTGGTCGGGGAGAGCAACCATGGGAAGTAGAGGCTGGAGACAGTCTGCTATTATTTTCGCATATATTTTTACGTCCACGTTTATGAGCGATAAGGGTCTGTATGAATCTAGATGGCAGCTGTCTTTATCCGGCTTTAGCAAAGTTATGATAAGGGCTTCCCTCATCGACTCAGGTAGTACACCTATCTCAAGGGCCTCCGCAAAGACCGCCTGCATCCTGGGGGCTAGCTCATCCGCATAAACTTTATAAAAGGCTGCCGTGAGTTCATCAGGACCTGGAGCCTTGTTTAAAGGCAGGGCTTTAATCGTTTTGGCGATGTCTTGCACTGTAACTGGCAGTTCCATATACTTCCTATGGGCATTATTGAACCAGACTATTGCTATGGACTCCAACTACGCCATCAGGTCGTCCTTCGATGCTGTCTGTGTAGAAGTGTACAGATGTGAGCAGTAGTCAGTGAATGCTTGTAGTATCTCCCCGTGGCCTATTTTCTCAGCCCCCTCCGGATCCATTATGGAGTGTACATGGGCGGGTGGAGCTATGGTGCTAAGCATTCTAGCCAGGGTTCTACTGGGCCTGTCTCCCTCCCCATAACGTCGGGCCTCAGCTTGCTTACCCAGGAATTTAACCTCACGTTGAGCTTCCTCCGCAAATTCAAGTAACTTAGCTTTCACACGGGAAGCCAGGTCCGGGGTGGGGTCAGCACAAAACAATTGGTCAAGCTTCTTCAACTCACTCTCTATTCCAGCTATGGTATTTCGAATGGCCTTCAACACGCCAGCTTGTCTCGCAATGCATTGCCCCCTAATGACCACTTTGAAGGCGTCCCATAGGACCGACTCTGTGTCCACAGAACCCTCGTTATTGGTAAAGTAGTCTACAATGTCATGACTAATTTCCTCAGTGAAGGCTGCATCTTGGAGCGCATGCGGCGGGAGGCGCCACGAGAAGGCCCTAGCGGGGGCCCCCGGCACGACAAGCTCCAAGAGACAAGGGGCGTGATCCGAAAGGGACCGAGCCATGATGCCCACATTCGCTGTCCATGTAGCCACGTCCCTGGACACCAGCCAAAAATCTAACCTTGACCAGGCCGCATGATGCGCAGTAATGCATGTGCCTACTCTCGCTTGTGCATTGCGGGATCGCCATATGTCAAGCAGTGAGCCTTCGTCTATGATGTCCTGCAATGCCGCACAGGCGTGTGGGTGCAGTGTCCAGGAGAGGCCCTGTCTGTCCATGGAATCATCCAAAACCACATTGAAGTCCCCGCCCCAAATAATTGTGTGGCAGTCTAGGATTGCAATCTGCGCCCATACTTCCCTGAAGAACTCGGGGTCGTCAACATTAGGACCATACACAGCAGCTAAAACAACACTTCTGCCCAGAAGGGTGCCATGCACAATCACATACCTCCCCTCTTTATCACTTGCCACAGTATATTCCCTCCAGTCTAGGCCTCGCCTTATAAGTATAGTTACACCTCTAGCATAGTTAGAAAAAATTGCTGAGTATGCCACTCCACATCTAGAATGCTTCAGTTTAGGTGAGCAGGTGGAATTGATATGCGTTTCTTGCAAGAGGCATATGTCTATGTTGTGTCTGAGGAGATAACCGTGCATCAGCCTGGCTTTCCTGCCGTCTCCCAAGCCCCTTATATTCCAGGTAAGAATCTTAGTCACTCCCATCGTACTCCGATTAGAAAGACATAAATGTAAAATATGTGACCTCCTTTACGACCCTGCACGTCCAGTGACGTAGGTGTATGCATAAGACACTGACGATAAGCCAAACAACCCCATTCCCAACACCACCCACCTCCCACACCAACCCCCCAATTAGGTTGTGTCAATACCCCCCCGAACACGCCAAAGGCGTCTGAACAGTGCAACAATTTAAAGCGGGAGATACCCCTCGAGGGCGTGGCATCTCGAGCGTGCACCCCCGTTTGCACAGGGTGGCTGCACAAATGAATCCTGTCTCGCAACTAGCTCAGCCAAAGCAGTCATTATGTCATACAGCTAATCACAACAAACAGGAGTATGCAACATATGACCCCCGGGATGACCATTGTACTCAACCCACAGTGTGAACCAGTCTTAGAACTCTCCGCGGAGTACTGTGGGTCTGACAGTGGGATCAGGAGTATCGACCCGATAGGTCACAGCATGTCAATCATTGTCACTTAACTGGCCGTCCACTTCCGTCTCAGCCTGAGCTTTCCGCTTGGTCCTGGGCCCACTTATGTGCTTGGCAAATTTCAAAGCCGACTTCGCATCGAGGAAATTATGCGTAGTGTCATCATGGTGGACTCGGAGCCTGGCAGGGTACATGAGGGAATAAGGAATGTCCGCTTGCATCAACAGTTTTTTTGCGGGCAGGAATTCTTTTCGAGCAGCTTGCACCAAGGGTGTAAAGTCTGGATAAAAGGAGATGTTGTTTCCCTTATGCGTAATCTTTCCCTTTTCCCGAGCCAGGCGTAATATCAAGTCTCTATCTTGGTAATTTAGGAGTTTCACTAGGATCGGTCGCGGCGGTGCTCCAGTCGGCGGTTTATGTGCCAGTGACCTGTGGGCTCGTTCAACAGTGAATACCGGCGATAGGCTCGCGTCAAAAAGTTCATGCAATAGGTCCGTGATTTAGGTCTCCATTTTCCCCATCGCCGTGGTCTCCGGAATTCCTGTGATCCGGACGTTGCAGCGCCTGGAGCGCGCCTCTAAATCATCCGCTTTAGCACACAGCGTTTCAATTTTCTTCTCCATGGCAGTGATGTGCGACTTAGTGGCCTGTTGGAACTCGCAGCATTCAGTGTGCCTATTCTCAAGGCTATCAAGGCGTGTCTCGTGCGTGGCAACCTTGGAGCGCACAGTGTCTAGCTGGGCAGTCATGGCGTCTAATTTGGCGTCAATGCTCTTTAAGCTGGAGCGCACCTCTAGCATTAGCGTAGCGACGTCTTCTTCTGGGATAGACCTCTGGGGTGACCCCCCTGTCGCCATGGAGTCCGGCTCTGAGGGCTTAGGTTGTTTTTTCTGCTCAAAGGTCAGCCTCGGTTGTCTAGTGTCGCCCTTCCCCATGATTCGCGCCTTTCAGCGAGCGTCTATCGCGCCTGGGCAGGGTCCGCCGCAGGGGAGAGCAGTAGGGCACCAATTGGCCAAAAGTACTCACAAGCACAGCACCAAGCACCGGTCGACACGTGCTCCGCCGTGTAGTAGGATTGTAGCACCGCACTTGGCACCTCCAACTTCCACCTGGAGAACAACAAGGACCGCAACACCGTCACCCTGCTGGACAACCTCGCCAACCTCGGACTCAAGCAACTGGTCAACACACCCACCCACTACGCCGGCCACACACTTGATGACAGGTTGAGTGGCTGAAGCACATCGCCTTCAGCCACTCCACCGGACTCCACTGGACCGACCACAGCTGCGTCCACTTCAGCTTCAGAAAAACCACCACCCACCACCACCCGCAACAGGTCCCACACAGAAGCTGGAGCAAGATCACCGCCGACCAGCTCACCACCTCCCTCAGCCAGAACCCTCCGGCCAGCACAACGGACCCCAACGAAGCAGCCCGCAAGTTCACACAGTGGCTGACCGCCTGCGCCGACGACCTCGCACCACTGAAGAACCCTCCCAGCAAACCCAGAAGCAAGAAGGCCCCCTGGTTCAGCGACAAACTCAAAGACTCCAAGAATACCTGCCGCACCCTCGAGAAAGCCTGGCTCCTCGACCGGACCACTGACAACATGACCGCCCTCAAACACGCAACCCACAAGCACCACCAACTCATCCGCACCACCAAGAAGAAATCACTGAAGGATCGACTGGACAACAATGCCCATGACAGCAAGGAACTCTTCAGCATCGTCAAGGAGTTCCCCAACCCCAGCACCGGCAACAACGACATCACCCCCTCACAAGATCTCTGCGACTCCCTCGCCTCCTTCTCCCACCGCAAGATTGCCGACATCCACAACAGCTTCGGCGCACCATCCACGCATCCAACTGTCGAACCAACGCACCCCACAGCCACCCTCCGCACCTGGACCACGGTGACCACCGAAGACACAGCCCGTGTGATGAACACCATCCACTCCGGATCTCCAACTGCCCCCTGCCCCCACCACATCTTCAACAAGGCCGACTCCACCATCGCACCCCAACTCCGAGACGTCATCAACACCTCCTTCGACACCACCACCTTCCCGGAGAGCTGGAAGCACGCCGAGCTCAGCGCCCTACTGAAGAAACCAACAGCGGACCCCACCGACCTCAAAAACTACCGCCCCATCTCGCTCCTCCCTTTTCCTGCCAAAGTCATCGAGAAGATCGCCAACAGACAACTTACCGCCTTCATCGAGACGAATGGATCCCTCGACCCCTCGCAGTCCGGTTTCAGAGCTAACCACAGCACCGAGACTGCCCACATCGCAGCCACGACGACATCCGAGCCCTCCTCGACAACGGGGAAACAGCGGCACTCATCCTCCTGGACCTCTCCGCAGCGATCGACACTGTCTGCCACCGCACCCTAGTCCAACGCCTCAGCAACACCGGCGTCCAAGAGAAGGCACTGAAGTGGATCATCTTGTTCCTCACCGGAAGAACACAGAGAGTCCGCCTCCCCCCGTTTCGATCCGAGGTCACCGAAGTCATCTGCGGCGTCCCGCAAGGATCATCACTCAGTCCCACCCTCTTCAACGTCTAAATGAGACCTCTCGCCACCATCGCACGTCCAACACAACCTAAATATCATCTACTACGCCGACGACACCCAGCTGATCCTCTCCCTCACCAGAGACCCCGACACCGCCAGAACCAGCCTTCATGAAGGAATGAAAGACGTCGCAGAATGGATGAAGAACAGCCGCCTGAATCTGAACTCAGACAAGACGGAAGTCCTCATCCTAGGACCATCACCCTCCGCCTGGGACGACTCCTGGTGGCCCCCAGGCCTGGGCACCGCCCCCAAACTTACAGACCACACACGCAACCTGGGCTTCATCCTGGACTTCTCCCTCTCGATGACCAGACAAGTCAACGCCGTCTCCTCTTCATTCTTTCACACCCTCCGCATGCTCCGCAAGATCTTCCGATGGATCCCGACCGAAAACACCCAAGCCCTCGTCACCAGCCGACTGGACTATGAAAAAACCCTCTACGCCGGAACCACAGCCAAGCTACAGAAAAGAATCCAACGCATCCAGAACGCCTCCGCCCGACTCATCCTGGACATCCCCCGAAGCAACCACATCTCCGGCCACCTGAGGGACCTGCACTGGCTCCCCGTCAACAAGAGGATCACGTTCAGGCTCCTCACCCACGCAGACAAGTCTCTCCACGACCTGGGTCCCAAGTACCTCAACGACCGCCTGATCTTCCACATGCCCACCCGCCAGCTACGGTCTGCCAGCCTCGCCCTCGCCGCCGTACCACGCATCCGAAGAGCCACCGCCGGAGGCAGATCCTTCTCCTACCTGGTGGCCAAGACATGGAACTCCCTCCCCATCCACCTTCGGCTGACCCAGGACCACCTTGCCTTCAGGAGACAACTCAAGACCTGGCTGTTCGAGCAGTAGCGGACCCCCTCCCCAAGCGCCTTGAGACCCTTCCGGGTGAGTTGAAATTTGTAATATAAAAAATACCTGTCTGTAAGACATATGGAGTTGTTACTCTATGTACTGAGCTATGAGTGGATTTACGTTTTGCGGACTGTGATGTCTCGCATGAATCTTCTGAGAAGAAACATTTTCTAAATGCATCTATTCTCTAAATATGGCTAACTATGACAGGGTGGCCCAAAGACAGGCAGGCACTAGACAAAGGTTCTCAACCGTGGGAATCACTTTTAAGTCAGAGGGTAGGACACGATTGACAGGGTGGTGCATTTTCCCAGTTTATAATAATTTTTAATGGTTTCCATTATCTCCACATTGTAAATTACAGCTCCCAGTGTTTTCCTCGTACATACTGTAGGTGACCAGGAAGAAAGTCTTGTACAACAAGCCTCATGAATGCCAAGTGTACTAGGTTATGGAAATGCTTATTTTATATATATATAGGCAATGCATATTTAATACAGACAGTCCTCGGACCAATTCAGATGGAAAATGGAAAATATATTCACAAAGAGCAAGGGCCAGATTTAGGTAGCCAAATACCGGTCGGTAACGGCCTGAATCGGTAAAATTGGCCGTTACCGACCGGTATAGCGAGAACGAAATGTAGGTGACAAAAAAAGACCGATTCGGTAAATATGAATTGGAAAAATACCGACTCGGTATTTACCAAGTACATAATTACCAAATCGTAATTTACCGATACGATAATTACCGAGTCCTTATTCACCGAATCGGTAAATAAGAAATCGGAAAACATGGCCATCGAGATGTAGGAAAGGCCAAAAATACCGAATTCATATAAAATTCGGTATTTAAGAGTCGGTATTTACCATGGACTGAAAGCAGGTGGTAACCATGTGCATGCTATAAAAAAGGGCCCAAAATGCAACAGTGTTGGCAAAATGGCGGCACTCTATCTGATTGCGAGGAGGCGAAGGCTACAGGCTGCAGGTCTGAGGGTATGGCAAAGGGAGGAGCAGGTATACAGGCAGAGGATCACTCTGTTCCAATTGACTGAGCCTGAGATACTCCAGAGGTACAGGCTGCACCCCACTACCATCATGGACCTAAAAAGGGACCTCCACCCATACCTGGATCATCTAACACCCAGGGACCACGCCATCCCTCCCCATGTCCAGGTGCTGTGTAGCATACACCTGCTTGCCTCTGGGAACTACCAGAGTGTGATAGCTGCAGTAGAAGGTGTATCCCAGAGCTGTCTGTCCCGTTTTTTCAGGAAATTCCTGGATGTCATGACTCAGAGAATGGGACATTACTACAGTTCCCTGACACACCTGCGGAACTTGCCAAAACTAAAACAGACTTCTATGGACTGGCACACTTCCCGCATGTGATAGGCTGCATTGATGGCACCCACATTCCCCTATGCCCACCTGCAGCCACCGAACACATATACAGAAACCGTAAGTCGACGCACTCCATCAATGTGCAGGTGATATGCAATGCAGGGAACATCATCACCAACATAGTTGCCAAATTCCCTGGCAGCACACACGACTCCTACATATTCCAGAACAGCGGAATATACACCCGGCTACTGAATGGAGATTTTGGAGATGGATATCTGCTAGGTACAAATGTTGTACACACCCTGAAATGGATCTCATATAAATGTGAAATGTGAATGTAACTCATGTACCTCTCCTTCTCTCCCAGGTGACAGTGCATATGCCCTGCGTTCCTTTGTGCTGACACCGTACCTCAACCCAACCAACAGAGCAGAAAGGTGATACAATGTGGCACACAGGTCCACCCGCAATGTAGTGGAGAGAACCTTTGGACTCCTGAAGAGCAGGTTCCGTTGCCTCCACAAACGTGGAGGTGCGCGACAGTACACCCCCATCCTGTGTTGCAAAATAATAGTCACCTGTGCCATTTTGCACAATCTTGCTACCAAGGAAGGCACAGAGGTGGAGTTGACACATCATGAGAACATAAATGACGACAAAGAACATGCAGGTCCCCAGGCAACAGGACCTGCCGCACTAGATGGTAGATTGAGACGGACAGAAATAACACGACAATATTTCTAGGTAAAGTATGACACATACACAGGTATACTTCATGACATGAGTAGTTTAATCAGCACTACCTCACCATAGTCACATCTGAAGTGGATCCATAAATGTACGTCAATGTCACTGGCTGCACATTCTCAGTTTCAGTCACTGTGTGCAGTTGAGTCTGTCTCCCCCATAGGTCAGTGCTTGCGTTCTCGCACTACATTGCAGGATTTTGGTGCCTGTCCTTCAGTTACCCTGCTGGTGCCTGACTCCGCATGGCTGTGCCTGCCGCTCCGGCGCACCTCCGGTACAGGTGTACTGGAGCCACTCCTGCTGGTTGACCCCTCAGTCTCCTCCACAGCCGTGTCACCAGCATTGCCTGTGTTGGAGTTCAACATCTGCTCCATCGCAGAGGTCACTCTACCCATGCCCCGTGTTAGGTCTGTGCAGCAGTGTTCTATTGCTTCCTGCATTGAAATGGAGCGTCTGCAGAGGAGTGCTGTATTGGTTGCGAACCTATTCACGGCCTTTGTCTATTGGCGCATGTCATGTCGTTCCCTGGCACGCTGGAGATGATCCCTGTCCAACTTATCGGAGAGAACTCCCATGTATGTTGAGATGTCTGTGATTCCTTGTGCAATCACCTCCAGGCTAGATGCCATTTGGCTTATGCCCTTGTCCATGTTGGACATTTTGGTGTTCATACAGCGAACCTGCCTATGCATCGCTTGCAGTGATTTGGCCTGCTGGCGTTGTACTTTCACCATCGTGCCCTCCAGGCCACAGAAGACGCTCTCCCCTTCCTGGCCCTCCCCACCCTCACGTGCCCTCCTTCCAAGGACACTGGTGCGCGCTGCGCCTGCTGCAATAGTTGGTCTTGGACTGTCAGCCACTGGTGCACTCTTTTGGGGGACATCTTCCTCACCCTCTGATTCAGAGGTCTGCAGGATCCTCTGTGGGGGCTCCGCATGGCTACTTTTCCCTCCCGGCATGGACCCTCTGGACATTGCACTGGGTGTGTCTGTGAGGTCAGGAGTTCCAAACAACAGAGGGGACATTGGGACAGGTGTAGTGGGTGGGTCTGGAGATGATGGCTCATGGGTGGGATTGTTCCCTCCTCCTGCGCTGTGACAACTTTTCCTCTTTTCTTTCTCTCCTCTTTTAGTTGGTGCTGCCCTCTCCTCCCTCGGCGGTGCTGAACTGCGTGACGACTCTCCTGTGGATTCAAATTGATTGACATAGGGTCAATGTTGTTGTTTGTCTGTGTGTGGTTCTTAATTAAATAGTCGGCACACCTTTGCACAGTCCACATTGCTTGTTTGGTGATGTGTGTGGCATGCCTTGCTGAGTCATGTGTGGTGTACTTAGCATCTATGTATACATGACTACGTCTACCATGATGCATTGCTGCCACAAAATCTGAGCTCTTCTGCAGTGTGATGTGTGTACACAGTGGGGTACAGGGTTGGGTTGCTGGGGGTAGATGTGGGAACATGCCTCTTACCTTGTTTCTTGGCTGCTTTCGCTGTGCTATCCAGGTCTCCTATCCCATGGATGCATTCTGGCTCCATGGTGGTTTCCACTAGCTTCTCTATTGGTGTCAGTTTTGGTGTTTTGCTCCTGCCACCTCCAGTCAAACACATCCTTTTTCTGTGCAGCTATTTTTTTCTTCGTCACGATGCGCAGGTCATACCACCTCTTTCGGATGTCCTCAATCTCCCGGTGGGTGACACCAATGGCATTGACTTTGGCCTGAATGGCTATCCAAATGTTCCTCTTCACAGTCTCTGCAACATGCAGAGACTGTCTCCCAAATATTTGGCTGTAGTTGCTCACTATTTCATCCACAGCCACCTGTAGTTCCTCTGGACTGAACTTATTCTTCCTTTTCCTCTCACTACCATCCTTTTGGCCTTCCTGTGCCTCCATTCTTTCACTCTGCTTGCCTGTGGATACTCTGCTCCTCTCTCCTCTGAAGAATTGTTTGTTCTGTTGGTTTCCACCTGCATGGGTGTGGCCACTCCCAGGTACGGGGGGGGGGGGTGCTTCACTCTCATTGGTTGGATTCATAGGGCCTTGGTTGTGGGGTGTGTAGGCTGTCCCTGACTGGTTGGCAGGCTCACATGGGGTGTTTCAAACTCCCGATTCGGTAATTACCGAATCGGTGAATTCTGAATCGGTAAATTCCGATTCGGCTTTTTCCGATTCGGTGAATCCCATTCATTCCTATGGGCCATGTGGCCCATAGGGATGCTTGGGTTTCACCGATTCGGAAAAAGCCGAATCGGATTATTCCGATTCGGTAATTACCGATTTTGGTTACCGAGTCATACCGATTCGGTAACCTTTACCGATTTTTTACCTACATACCACTTACCGATTCATGAATACCGATTCGGTATGAGTCGTATTTATGAATCGGTAAATGGAAATTACCTACATCTGGCCCGAAGTGTCTTACATAATCAAAAGACGGGATTGGAAGCTTTCATAAGAAAACTGTAGAACACATAAAGTGAGGTCAATACATATCAATGTTGTAAAGACTGGAGAGGAAAACAATATAATATTGGTACCTTTTTCTTTTGCTATGATCTTAAGCAAGAAAACAATAAAAATGTATTTTTTATTCTTGAACTCTCATAACCGAATCTTAAATTTCAGTTCTGATTTCTTAACTGATAATATATTTCTAGGCAATATTCCAGAGTCAGAGTATCAAGGAAGAAGTATTTCAAACTTTGAGAACTTTAGACAACAAACCAGTAAAGTTCCTGATTACAATGCCACAAAAAAATTTCTAGGCTTAAACTGGGATAGAGGATTTACTATGTACTTGGCAGCAAAATGCCACTGGAAGAGATCATAATTCATCCAATGCGTCTATATTAGAAGGTAATTTATAGCACTCACCTTTTTCTATTTGGAGATTGTCTGTGTACACAAAAACATGTATTATGAACTCACTGAATTTTATTTTTCATAATAAGTATTTATTAATGCTCGATTTAAATACATACCTCTTGCTTTAATTAAATCACCTATCAGATAAATATAGAGAAGTAAAGGTTAATATTGTTTTGAGTACGTGCAATTTATTTCTATATTGCCTGATGGTGAAAGTAACCAGATTAAGGACTACAGACAGTGGCTAGTACTAGCTATCTGGAAGGTGTTTCCAAGTGTTCCAACTACTTTTTGGAAAATGACTGAAATATCATATATCCATAAGATATATTGTTTCGCATAGTCAAAGATAGTTCATGCATTTCAAACTGACCTATCACATTCACATTCATTATACGTTAAAACAAATATCCCTCAACTTTTTTAAAGTATATGACATCAAGTTGCCTAGCACTAAGCTGGTTAGGGGTCTTTGAAAAGTAATACGTTTATTGCAGATTATAAATGTCTTAAAAAATATCTAATATACAATATGTTGAAATCTTTCAAACCTAAGAACTATTTTGTTTAAAACCAAAGCATTATTTGGAAGTTCATTCTTTTGATATGTCTGCTCAGATAGCCTATAATAGATCATGAATTTCATAATGAGTATTTCTGGAGATTTTAAAAATGGAGTAGAAGTGTCTAATTGTAGTGAAATCACTTGGTGACAATCTTGGTGTGTTCTACTGCTGTGTGGATTGGGAATTGACTTTCTTACTGTGTAGTGCAGTTCTGTTTTAGTATAAAGGAGACATAGTCTAGAACATAGCCCCTCTGTAGAGCAAAATATTGTTCCCAACATCATGAAAAGCAAATGATGCAAGACAGGAAGTAACAATTTTCAGACAAAATGTGTAACTGAAGGACTCTACCTTGACTGGATTTGTTCTTTCCCTTACCCTTGTTTTAATGCGATTTCACATACCTTTTTCCTTCTGGAGAGTGTCTGAAATAGCAACGATAAATGTGTTACTTGTGGAGATTCAATACAGACTGTTGCCAATTTTTAAAGGCAACCATTCAAGAGATGTTCCACGTTTGAATATTTTGGCAACTGTGCTAGAGTGTAATGCTCTAAATTCAAGCAATTCACAAAAATATAGGAACAATGTTAAAAATCATGAGGATGAAAATGTCTTGAGGAGGAAGGAAATGCTATACTTAAAGTTGGATTGAAATGTAAATCCTGAAATACTTGGCATCAAGTCAGCTAATAAACACAGCAGCATTATGCAATACACAAAGGAAGAAGCCAGATTAGGGTTTCAAATTATACCATCCTAGAGGTGTATGAGGGTCAAATCATTACACAAGTCACTCAGTCTCCGAAGATGCAGCATTCTCAATGGCCTCTCCTCTGCCATAGGGTCACATCCTTCTCATGTCTCACCTCCAGGTGCAAGAACTCAGTCAAAGTGCCAGCATGAATTAGAAATCCCTTTGGAATGCAATTCATATATAAAACACTAATTCTTCATAAGTACTTTCTGGGAATATTAAATCCCACAAGATGAGGTCAGGGACACAGTGGAACGTTAACACGTGATTCACTTATGAATATCACATTCAAAGCCACTAAGAATAGGAAATACATTTTAAAATATTCATAATAAACTTCTAACCTAGATCATAAAATATGAATGGTACTGAAACAGAATCTAAAAATAAATGCAAAGATGCAATTTATGCACATCAAAAACAGCAAGAAAAATTCTAACATTTGTATTATGTCTTTATCATCCTGGGACAGTCAGCTATGCTTCGGAGCCCAGTTCCAATCTGTTGCAGCAACTTGTTTTGGGAAAATAAAAACCATCAGGAAATGTATCAACTACCTGCCATATGCCAAACGCTATACAGTAGTCCATGCTTTAATAACTTCCCATTTGTACTACACAAGTGGGTTATATCTCGCCTTCTCCCTAGGATTGATTCGCAGACTACAGATAGTACAAAACGCTGCTGCCCGTTTAATCTGTGGTACCCCACTCAGACAACATATTTCTCCCTCTCTGAGCCAACTTCATTGGCTTCCCATCGCTAAGCGATTTGAATTCAAGGTTCTAACACTGGCGTTTCGGGCATGCAAGGGGCCCGCCTATCTCAGAAGAAGACTCCGCCCCTATGCTCAGTCCAGATCGCTACGGTCTAACACCCAATGCCAATTGATCACACCCAGATTTAAAAAAGCAAGATCCGGTGGAAAATCCTTTGAGGTGGGTGCCACTAAATGCTTGAACAAACTCCCCACGCACCTACGGCATATTCAGACGGAACCTCTGTTTCCTAAAGCCCTTAAAACCTGGCTATTTAGCCAGCCAGACTAGACCAGCCTGATGCTCCTGATCTCCTTAGTGTCTGCTACAGCGCCGGAACACCTCGTTGGGGTAGCTGCGCGCTTAACAAGTGCCTATAATGATAACTGCCTTATGCTTTTTTGAGATTTATACTATCTTTGCTTAAGCAGTAGATAGTAAATTGTGCCTGAGATTCTAAGCTGATTCACCCAGCATGCTTATGATTTATTTTTAAAATAGCAAGTTAGCTATTTGCTTTCATGAATTAGAAGCATGTAGGAGAAAGGAACATAAACACTGACCAGCTTTAATGTATTTTTCCCCCTCTGTCGCCTCCAACTGAGGATTGGGCTACACACTGGATTAACATTTGCCTCTATAGCTATGTCTGGAAGGCTCTCTCTATTTATGATATGATGACTGATATTCTATTGTATACTACTTGCATTTTTTTTATCTTATCCTACTTTTTATTTTGTAAGCAATTACAGGACTTTAAGATTTTAAAGCAAGAATTGAACAAGACAAGAATGGCAGAAAATGTGCCAACTCATTTATCATAGAGATAGAATACAGTCAACAATCATAGACATTCCTGGATAGCAGGTACCTATGGTGCTGACATTTCTAGTATTCCTAAACAACAGCTTTATAACATCACAGACTCTATAAAGGAAATAGCAAAGATTGGGAAATGCCCAAAAGTTGAATTCCTAGAGTCTGAAAGGACAAAATGATTTCAAATAGAAACGTCTAAACGTGAATAGTCATAGTGTTCCTGACACATCCTCTAACACCTTTAAGCCACTGGGCAGCACCTGATGGACCTATTAGCTATCACTGCAGGAAGCCTTGAGGTAAAGAAAAAGAGTTTTCAAAGTTGGAACCGGATTCTGGAGCAGTGACTTTTACCTCTTGGGCTGTGGTTGGCCAGACAAACTCATTCCTTGCACCTTAGAAGAGGGTGGGTTCTACTTGTTTGTCATGATGGATTCTCACACTTCGCATGTTAACAGTCCTATAGATAAAGTTGTACTTTGATAATTTGAACATTACAGAGCTTGAGCTTTGGCACTGCTAACACATTGTTACTTCTCGATATAGGTTCCCTGTCTCCATACAGCACACACGCGAAGCAATGTACGACTATACTTGTGTATTTTTAATTACTGGAAGTGTCATTGACAACTGTGTAATGGTCATCAATGCTCAATGTTGGTTATTATCCTTTCGGTTTGGACATTTAAAGAATTAAATACTTTAAACAATCTCTATGCATCTCTTATTTTATTGGGTTGATATGTGGCATAAAAGCCTCATAACTCATCAATTGCAATGGCCATGGCTTCCCTGGTGGATGGCTACTGTTCCTAATTTGAAAAAAATCCTAATTCTTCAGTGCACCTCCTGACTGATTGTTAAACTGAAGATAGAGTACTCTACAGAGAGGTATTTATTTATTTAACCTGTTCATAAGAATTTTAGGATTTAAATAAATACCTACAGAAGTTGAAGTTTATAAAATAAAAATAACTGTCTGTAAGACATATGGAGTTGTTACTATATGTACTCAGCTATGAGTGGATTTACGTTTTGTGGACTATGATGTATCACATGAATTTTCTGAGAAGAAACATTGTCTAAATGCAGCTATTCTCTAAATGTGGCTAACTATGACAGGATGGCCCAAAGACAGGCAGGCACCAGACTAAGGTTCTCAACCATGGGAATCACTTTTAAGTCAGAGGGTAGGACACGATTGACAGGGTGGTGCCAGTTTATAATATTTTTTAATAGTTTCCATTATCTCCACATTGTAAATTACAGCTCCCGGTGTTTTCCTCGTACATACTGTAGGTGACCAGGAAGAAAGTCTTGTACAACAAGCCTCATGAATGCCAAGTTTACTAGGTTATGGAAATGCTTATTTTATATATATAGGCAATGCATATTTAAGACAGAGAGTCCTCAGACCAATTCAGATGGAAAATGTAAAATATATTCACAAAGAGGAAGTGTCTTACATAATCAAAAGACGGGATTGGAACGTTTCATAAGAAAACTGTAGAACACATAAAGTGAGGTCAATACATCTCAATGTTGTAAAGACTATAGAGGAAAACAACATAATATTGGTACCATTTTCTTTTGCTATGATCTTAAGCAAGAAAACAATAAAAATGTATTTTGTATTCTTTGAACTCTCATAACCGAATCTTAAATTCCAGTTCGTATTTCTTAAACTGTTAATATATTTCTAGGCAATATTCCAGAGTCATAGTATCAAGGAAGAAGTATTTCAAACTATGACAACTTTAGACAACAAACCAGTAAAGTTCCTGATTACAATGCCACAAACACAGTTTCCAGGCTTAAACTGGGATAGAGGATTTACTATGTACATTGGCAGCAAAATGCCACTGGAAGAGATCATAATTCATCCAATGCGTCTATATTAGAAGGTAATTTATAGCACTCACCTTTTTCTTTTTGGAGATTGTCTGTGTACCCAAAAACATGTATTATGAACTCATTGAATTTTATTTTTCATAAAATGTATTTATTATTACTCAATTTAAATACATACCTCTTGCTTTAATTAAATCACCTATCAGATAAATATAGAGAAGTAAATGTTAATATTGTTTTGAGTACGTGCAATTTATTTCTACATTGCCTGATGGTGAAAGTAACCAGATTAAGGACAACAGACAGTGGCTAGTACTAGCTATCTGGATGGTGTTTCCAAGTGTTCCAACTACTTTTTGGAAAATGTCTGAAATATCATATATCCATAAGATATATTGTTTCGCATAGTCAAAGATAGTTTATGCATTTCAAACTGACCTATAACATTCACATTCATTATACGTTAAAACAACTATCCCTCAATCATTTCAATAACTTTTTAAAAGTGTATGAAATCAAGTTGCCTAGCACTATGCTGGTTAGGGGTCTTTGAAAAGTAATACGTTTATTGCAGATTATAAATGTCTTAAAAAATATCTAATATACAATATGTTGCAATCTTTCAAACCTAAAAACTATTTTGTTTAAAACCAAATAATTATTTGGAAATTCATTCTTTTGATATGTCTGCTCAGATAGCCTATAATAGATGATGAATTTCATAATGAGCATTTCTGGAGATTTTGAAAATGGAGTAGAAGTGTCTAATTGCAGTGAAATCACTTGGTGACAATCTTGGTGTTTTCTACTGCTGTGTAGATTGGGAATTGACTTTGTTACTGTGTAGTGCACTTCTGTTTTAGTATAAAGGAGCCTAGTCTAGAACATAGCCCCTCTGTAGAGCAAAATATAGTTCCCAACATCATGAAAAGCAAATGATGCAAGACAGGAAGTAACAATTTTCAGACAAAATGTGTAACTGAAGTACTCTACCTTGACTGGATTTGTGCTTGCCCTTACCCTTGTTTTAATGCGATGTCACATACCTTTTTCCTTCTGGAGAGTGTCTGAAATAGCAACGATAAATGTGTTACTTGTGGAGATTCAATACAGACTGTTGCCAATTTTTAAAGGCAACCATTCAAGAGATGTTCCACGTTTGAATAGTTTGACAACTGTGCTAGAGTGTAATGCTTTAAATTCAAGCAATTCACAAAAATATAAGAACAATGTTAGAAATTATGAGGATGAAAATGTCACAACACAATCATCATCTGACAATTTGAATTAAACAGAACAATTAAATCTGCATTTGGAACATTATATGAAAAACAACCATGTGGCCAGCTCTTCAGCTGTGTCAAAACTTTGCATTGGTGCATAAAAATGATCTTCATATTAACAAGAATAAATAACGGAAATATAATTTTGATGCTTTGCATAATTTTCGTGAAGAAAAAACAGTCGAAAAGTTTATTAAATCTGGGCCTAAGATGCTAATGAGCTGACTTGAGGAGGAAGGAAATGCTATACTTAAAGTTGGATTGAAATGTAAATCCTGAAATACTTGGCATCAAGTCAGCTAATAAACACAGCAGCATTATGCAATACACAAAGGAAGAAGCCAGATTAGGGTTTCAAATTATACCATCCTAGACGTGTATGAGGGCCAAATCATTACACAAGTCACTCAGTCTCCAGAGATGCAGCATTCTCAATGGCCTCTCCTCTGCCATAGGGTCACATCCTTCTCATGTCTCACCTCCAAGTGCAAGAACTCAGTCAAAGTGCCAGCATGAATTAGAAATCCCTTCTGAATGCAATTCATATATAAAACACTAATTCTTCATAAGTACTTTCTGGGAATATTAAATCCCACAAGATGAGGTCAGGGACACAGTGGAACTCTAACATGTGATTCACTTATCAATATCACATTCAAAGCCACTAAGAATAGGACATATATTTTAAAATATTCATAATAAACTTGTAAGCTAGATCATAAAATATGAATGGTACTGAAACAGAATCTAAAAATCAATGCAAAGATGCAATTTATGCACATCAAAAACAGCAAGAAAAATTGTACCATTTGTATTATGTATTTATCATCCTGGGACAGTCAGCTATGCTTCGGAGCCCAGGTCCAATCTGTTGGAGCAACTTGTTTTGGGAAAATAAAAACCATCAGGAAATGTATCAACTACCTGCCGGATGCCACACGCTATACAGTAGTCCATGCTTTAATAACTTCCCATTTGGACTACACAAGTGGGTTATATCTCGCCCTCTCCCTAGGATTGATGCGCAGACTACAGATAGTACAAAACGCTGCTGCCCGTTTAATCTGTGGTACCCCACTCAGACAACATATTTCTCCCTCTGAGCCAACTTCATTGGCTTCCCATCGCTAAGCGATTTGAATTCAAGGTTCTAAAACTGGCGTTTCGGGCGGGCAAGGGGCTGGGGCCCGCCTATCTCAGAAGAAGACTCCGCGCCTATGCTCAGTCCAGATCGCTACGGTCTAACACCCAATGCCAATTGATCACACCCAGATTTAAAAAAGCAAGATCCGGTGGGAAATCCTTGAGGTGGGTGCCACTAAATGCTAGAACAAACTCCCCACGCACCTACGGCATATTCAGACAGAACCTTTGTTTCCTAAAGCCCTTAAAACCTGGCTATTTAGCCGTCCGGACTAGACCAGCCTGATGCTCCTGATCTCCTCAGTGTCTGCTACAGCGCCGGAACACACCGCTGGGGTAGCTGCGCGCTTAACAAGTGCCTATAATAATAACTGCCTTATGCTTTTTTTAGATTTATACTATCTTTGCTTAAGCAGTAGATAGTAAATTGTGCCTGAGATTCTAAGCTGATTCACCCAGCATGCTTATGATTTATTTATAAAATAGCAAGTTAGCTATTTCCTGTCATGAATTAGAAGCATGTAGGAGAAAGGAACATAAACACTGACCTGCTGTAATGTATTTCCCCCCTCTGTCGCCTACAACTGAGGATTGGGCTACACACTGGATTAACATTTGCCTCTATAGCTATGTCTGGAAGGCTCTCTCTATTTATGATATGATATCTGATATTCTATTGCACACTACTTGCATTTTTTATCTTATCCTACTTTTTATTTTGTAAGCAATTACAGGAGTTTAAGATTTGAAAGCAAGAATTGAACAAGACATGAATGGCAGGAAATGTGCCAACTCATAGAGATAGAATACAGTCAACAATCATAGACATTCCTGGATAGCAGGTACCTATGATGCTGACATTTCTAGTATTCCTAAACAACAGCTCTATAACATCACAGACTCTATAAAGGAAATAGCAAAGATTGGAAAATGCCCAAAAGTTGAATTCCTAGAGTCTGAAAGGACAAAATGATTTAAAATAGAAACGTCTGAACGTGAATAGTCATAGTGTTCCTGACACATCCTCTAACACCTTTAATCCACTGGGCAGCACCTGATGGACCTATTAGCTATCACTGCAGGAAGCCTGGAGGTAAAGAAAAAGAGTTTTCAAAGTTGGAACCGGATTCTGGAGCAGTGACTTTTACCTCTTGGGCTGTGCTTGGCCAGACAAACTCATTCCTTGCACCTTAGCAGAGGGTGGGTTCTACTTGTTTGTCATGATGGATTCTCACACTTCGCATGTTTACAGTCCTATAGATAAAGTTGTACTTTGATAATTTGAACATTACAGAGCTTGAGCTTTGGCACTGCTGACACATTGTTCCTTCTAGATATAGGTTACTTGTCTCCATACAGCACACGCGAAGCAATGTACGACAATACGTGTGTATTTTTAATTACTGGAAGTGTCATTGACAACTCTGTAATGGTCATCAATGCTCAATGTTGGTTATTATACTTTCGGTTTGGACATTTAAAGAATTAAATACTTAAAACAATTTCTATGCATCTCTTATTTTATTGGGTTGATATGTGGCATAAAAGCCTCATAACTCATCAATTGCAATGGCCTTGGCTTCCCTGCTGGATGGCTACTGTTCCTAATTTGAAAAACATCCTACTTCTTCAGTGCATCTCCTGACTGATTGTTAAACTGAAGATAAAGTACTCTACAGAGAGGTAATTATTTATTTAACCTGCTCATGAGAATTTTAGGATTTAAATAAATACCTCCAGAAGTTGAAATTTGTAAAATAAAAAATAACTGTCTGTAAGACATATGGAGTTGTTACTCTATGTACTGAGCTATGAGTGGATTTACGTTTTGCGGACTGTGATGTCTCGCATGAATCTTCTGAGAAGAAACATTTTCTAAATGCAGCTATTCTCTAAATATGGCTAACTAAGACAGGATGGCCCAAAGACAGGCAGGCACTAGACAAAGGTTCTCAACAGTGGGAATCACTTTTAAGTCAGAGGGTAGGACACGATTGATAGGGTGGTGCATTTTCCCAGTTTATAATAATTTTTAATAGTCTCCATTATCTCCACATTGTAAATTACAGCTCCCGGTGTTTTCCTCGTACATACTGTAGGTGACCAGGAAGAAAGACTTGTACAACAAGCCTCATGAATGCCAAGTTTACTAGGTTATGGAAATGCTTGTTTTATATATATAGGCAATGCATATTTAATACAGACAGTCCTCGGACCAATTCAGATGGAAAATGGAAAATATATTCACAAAGAGGAAGTGTCTTACATAATCAAAAGACGGGATTGGAAGCTTTCATAAGAAAACTGTAGAACACATAAAGTGAGGTCAATACATCTCAATGTTGTAAAGACTGGAGAGGAAAACAATATAATATTGGTACCCTTTTCTTTTGCTATGATCTTAAGCAAGAAAACAATAAAAATGTATTTTTTATTCTTTGAACTCTCATAACTGATTCTTAAATTTCAGTTCTGATTTCTTAAACTGTTTATATATTTCTAGGAAATATTCCAGAGTCAGAGTATCAAGGAAGAAGTATTTCAAACTTTGAGAACTTTAGACAACAAACCAGTAAAGTTCCTGATTACAATGCCACAAAAAACGTTTCCAGGCTTAAACTGGGATAGAGGATTTACTCTGTACATTGGCAGCAAAATGCCACTGGAAGAGATCATAATTCATCCAATGCGTCTATATTAGAAGGTAATTTATAGCACTCACCTTTTTCTATTTGGAGATTGTCTGTGTACACAAAAACATGTATTATGAACTCACTGAATTTTATTTTTCATAAAATGTATTTATTATTGCTCAATTTAAATACATACCTCTTGCTTTAATTAAATCACCTATCAGATAAATATAGAGAAGTAAAGGTTAATATTGTTTTGAGTACGTGCAATTTATTTCTATATTGCCTGATGGTGAAAGTAACCAGATTAAGGACTATAGACAGTGGCTAGTACTAGCTATCTGGAAGGTGTTTCCAAGTGTTCCAACTACTTTTTGGAAAATGACTGAAATATCATATATCCATAAGATATATTGTTTCGCATAGTCAAAGATAGTTCATGCATTTCAAACTGACCTATCACATTCACATTCATTATACGTTAAAAAAAATATCCCTTAATCATTTCGATAACTTTTTACAGTATATGACATCAAGTTGCGCATGAGATTCTAGGCTGATTCCCCCAACATGCTTATGATTTATTTATACAGTAGAAAGTTAGCTATTTCCTGTCATGAATAAGAAGCATGTAGGAGAAAGGAACATAAACACTTACCAGCTGTAAAGTATTTCCCCGCTCTGTCGCCTCCAACTGAGGATTGGGCTACACACAGGATTAACATTTGCCTCTATAGCTATATCTGGAAGGCTCTCTCTATCTATGATTTGATATCTGATATTCTATTGTATACTACTTGCATTGTTTATGTTATCCTACTTTTTATTTTGTAAGCAATTACAGGATTTTAAGATTTTAAAGCAAGAATTGAACAAGACAAGAATGGCAGGAAATGTGCCAACTTATTTATTATTGAGAATGAATATAGTAACGGCAGCAAGGTATAGAGGGGTGTTCTCTCCACGGGGACTAGAGGGTGGGTGGATTGAGTTAGGGGTGGGGTTGTTTGTGCTGGGTGGGAATCTAAGGGGGGGGAACTTGTTGCAAGATGAAGAGATTGCTAGTAGAAATAAAATGAAGTATTCTTTTTTTAGGTTCTCTACACAGAGGAGAGCTAAATGTACTAATCACAAGAGATGTTTCGATGTTTAGTTTGGAATGTGGCTGGTCTCAATAGCAAACATAAAAGGAGACTTGTGCAGGAAGAATTAAATATGTCTAAACCTCATTTAGCGTTAATTTCAGAAACTCATATTAGGTTTCAGGACAGAAAACTCCTTGGACAATTAGGTTATGAGCCTATTGTTTGTTCGACTCTCAGTGCTTCTATTCGGGGGGTGGCAATACTGCAACAGAAACATTTAGCGATGGAAATAATTGGAACTGTGGTGGACCAAAGGGGTAGATGGGCTATTATTCAAGTTAAACTCGAACATAAGAATTATGTATTTTGTTTATTATACAGGCCTAATATTGGCGATCCCATGATGTACGACCAGCTAAACACAGAATTATTGGAATGGGAGGGTGAATTGCTCATCGTGGGGGATTTCAACTGCGTAATGAATTATAAGACAGAATCCCCTACGCAAGGTACATCATTAAGGATGCGCAAAGTTAGGGCCGCTATATTAGAACTAAGTCGGCTCCATAGTTTGAAGGAAGTCTGGCTTCCAAACATCCTAATATAGCAGGTTTCATGTACTATTCAGCATCCCACAAAGTATGCTCAAGGATAGATATGATCTGGGCATCAAATCAAATTTTGGGAAAATGTAATATAGAACTTTGCCCGAGAATAACATTGAACCACAACCCCATTATGTTAGAATTTAACATCTCTGATAAGAAACAAATGGTCAGGCAATTTACATTTCCTAGATATTTATTTACAGATGCATCGTTTATTTAGCAATTAAAAGAACACTTCAAAGAATTCATTGAAATTAACTTAAACTCCGCTTCAATAATTTCCGTTTGGGATGCCTGTAAATGCAGCATAAGAGGTTTGGCCCAACAATATGTACTAAAAAAGAAGTCAGAGAGTAGGAAAGAAACAAAGCTATTAACTTCTAATATTTTATTGGTGGAGCAGCAATTAATAGAGGCTCTTACACAAGGAAAATCAAATATAGAGGAACTAAGATTTGAGCTAGTAGAGTTGCAATCGGAAGCTAAGAGGACGTTAAGGGAGAGATATAGTGCAAAAATTCATAAATACCAACTGTCACAATATGAAGGGGGAGACAGAATAGGCAAAGTGTTAGCTTATAAAGTGGCCGACAAGAAAGATAGAACCAATATTAAAACAATCCAGGGATCTGACCTTCTCATGTATAATAAGGCTGATAAGATATTAGATCAATTTGTTAAATACTACCACAATTTATATACTTCAGAAAATAACCCCACTAAGGAGAATATCTTTCAGTACCTTAATTCACATTTGCCTAACCAACAGGATAATGAAGCAATTAGACAATTGAATTCAAAGATAACACTCACTGAAATAAAAACTGCTATTCTCTCCCTGCCCTCGGGTAAGGCGGCTGGGGATGATTTGTTACCCATAGAACTTTATAAGACATTTTTCCAGGAATTATTGCCCCTTTTTAAGTTAGTAATAGATTTTATTGGAGAAACAGGAAAGGCCCCTATGTCATGGAAAACTGCGAAAATTATATTTTTTCTTAAAAAAAATAAACCGCCTTAAGAATGTGGGTCTTACAGACCGATTTTGCTGATAAACTCAGACGCAAAAGCCTTTGCAAAAATTTTGGCCAATAGGCAAGGTCCTCTTATGCCCTAATTGGTTAGTAGTCAACAGCATGGGTTTGTAATAGGGAGAGACACTACTGCCCACATCAACATGGCTATTACTGGGTTTGATGTAGCTTCAACTAATCTTACCCCACTCGGAATGGTCATGCTCGACGCTGAAAAAACATTTGACCGGGTGGGGTGGGAATATTTATGGGCAGTACTAAGGGCTTATGGTATGCATGGGCAATATTTGGGATGGATTTGTTCACTTTATGATCAACCAATGGCTAAGATTAGCTATGTAGGTACTGATTCTTCTAACTTTCCGATAGAGAGGGGAACAAGGCAAGGGTGTCCTCTGTCACCCTTGCTGTTCGCCCTCTTTATGGAGCCCTTTCTAAACGCATTGGTGGCTCAAAATGATATCATCCCTATACAACATGGCGGGAATAGTCTAAAAATAACCGCCTTTGCGGATGATATTGCAATTTTTACCACTGATGTAGCTAAGGCTATTCCTGTGATTATTGAGGAAGCAAAACAATTCGGGAACATTTCAGGCTATAAACTAAATCCAAGCAAAACTCAAGTAATTGCCAATTACAAACCGGTGGTGCCTGTTCTTGGTTTATGCTCAAATGCTGTTTATTTAGGAATAAAACTGACTGCGAACATTGAGGAAATTCTAACACTGAATTACGACTCGTTGTTAAAGAAAGTAACGTTATACTTTAAAAACTGGCATAAGATACAACTTAGCTTGACAGGGCGCATTAATCTGATCAAAATGAAAATTGTGCCTAAATTTCTCTATTTATTTAGAGCAATTCCATTGCAACCTTAAATTCTTTTTTTTTTAGATTAGAAGGTATTTGTGGTAGATTTGTAGGGGGCTATAAAAAGGCACGTAGATCGATTAAGCTTTTGAAAGTGCCTATTGAAAAAGGAGGTTTACATTTTCCAGATTTCAGATGATATTTTTTTGCAACTTTCTTCCGTAGAATACGCAGTCTTATTAAAAATGAAAGCCCACTATTCTTTCATCAATTTATGTTGGGATTAGATTGTAAGCAATTTCTGCTGCGTGTCCGTGATCCGAATTACTTTAAATGAGTAAAGTTCAAGACTGCAAAACACATTATATAGATCTGGAATCAAATCATGATTTTAGATAAGATATCTTTCTTTAATTCTGAATTACAAATATGGGGAAATCCAGGATTGCCTGGAATTTTTTCAGATGGAGCGGGGAATCTTTGGGCAGGCCACGGCATTAACACTCTCGGAGATCTTTATGGGTCTGATGGTTTATTAGGATTTACCACATTGAAGCTCTTGTATAATTTACATGATGGTATGTACTTCAAATATATTCAAATAAGGGATTTCCTAGTTCGGAAAATGAACATTGCTGAAGTCAGGGACTCAGACTTATTAAAATGTTTGTATTCAGATCGTACTAAATCACTCATAAGTGAGAGCTATAGTTATTTAATTCTAGGCAAGAGTGAGGATTGTGGCAAAATGGCAGCTAAATGGTCTAACAGATTGGGAATCAACATTAGTGCTAATCAGATCTCTGCGTCTCTTTGTCAAATTAATAGGGTAGTCCATTCCTCAAACTTAAGGCTACAATTATATAGAACCATCTGCCAATTATACTACACTCCCCAAAGAATCTCTAGCTGTTTACTAGGTAATCAAAATAATCAGCGTACTAAGTGCCCTAAATGTAATTTGGAAGCGGCTGGCATAGAGCATATGCTTTTTTTTTGTCCTGCACTTGCTCTATTTTGGGAAGGAATTACCGAGGCTTTAAGGACGAAACAAATTGTATCCCCGCCGCTTTCCGCTCATTTGATTCTACTAGATATACAGGACACCACCAGCCTACACAAAGATTTGACAACTATACTACACGCCTGTGCAAGGCTGGTTGTAGATAGGTCTTGGATCGCTGCTCAGCCTCCACATGTTATGGAATGGTGGGCTTTGGTCAGTGAAATTCACACAATGGAAATTGCAATAGACAATTTAAGAGGATGTAGGTCATTGCTAAGAAGCGAAAAGATTTGGGGAATGTTTATCTGATTGGACTCATGTAATTTTTTAGACCAGTTTAATTTACATTTGTCTTTTCAAATGCTCTGTCTTTTATTTTTATTTTTTTTAATTATGTACTGTTTTCCTCTGTTTTAGTTATGGCGGAACGATCTATAATTATTTTCGCAATGCATTTGTAATGTTTGTGTTTAAACTTTCTCTTGCAACAACAATAAAAACGTATAAAAAAAAATAAGAGAATGAATATAGTTAACATTCATAGACATTCCTGGATAGCAGGTACTTATGGTGCTGACATTTCTAGTATTCCTAAACAGCTTTATAACATCACACATTCTATAAAAGAAATAGCAAAGATTGGAAAATGCCCAAAAGTTGAATTCCTAGAGTCTGAAAGGACAAAATGATTTAAAATAGAAAAGTCTGAACGTGAATTGTCATAGTGTTCCTGACACATCCGCTAACACCTTTAAGCCACTGGGCAGCTCCTGATGGACCTCTTAGCTATCAATGCAGGAAGCCTGTAGGTAAATAAAAAGTGTTTTCAAAGTTGGAAAGGGATTCAGGAGCAGTAACCTTTACCTCTTCGGCTGTGTTTGGCCAAACAAACTCATTCCTTGCACCTTAGAAGAGGGTTGGTTCTACTTGTTTGTCATGATGGGTTCTCACACTGCGCATGTTTACAGTCCTATGGATAAGGTTGTACTTTTATGATTTGAACATTACAGAGCTTGAGCTTTGGCAGTGCTGACAGATTGTTACTTCTAGATATATGTTCCTTGTCTCCATACAGCACACACACGAAGCAATGTACGACTATCCTTGTGTATTTTTAATTACTGGGAGTGTCATTGACAACTCTGCAATGGCCATCAATGCTCAATGTTGGTTATTATTCTTTCTGTTTGGACATTTAAAGAATTAAATACTTAAAACACTGTCTATGCATCTCTTAATTTATTGGGTTGATATGTGGCATAAAAGCCTCATAACTCATCAATTGAAATGGCCTTGGCTTCCCTGGTGGATGGCTACTGTTCCTAATTGGAAAAACATCCTAATTCTTCAGTGCATCTCCTGAGTGATTGTTAACCCCTTCAGTGCTAATGACAAGGGTAACTCGTCATGGAGTTTCCAATGATTTCAATGGAAATTCAATGGTCCTCCTAGCACACCCCTTAGCATCCAAGTGGTTAAACTGACGATAGAGTACTCTACAGAGAGGTAATTAATTTATTTAACCTGCTCATGAGAATGTTATGATTTAAATAAATACCTCCAGAAGGTGAAGTTTGTTAAATAAAAATAACTGTCTATAAGAATTATGGAGTTGTTACTCTATGTACTGAGCTATGAGTGGATTTACGTTTTATGGACTGTGATGTCTCGCATGAATCTTCTGAGAAGAAACATTTTCTAAATGCAGTTACTCTCTAAATATGGCTAACTATGACAGGATGGCCCAATGACAGGCATGCACTAGACCAAGGTTTTCAACTATGGGAATCACTTCTAAATCAGAGGGTAGGACAAGATTGACAGGGTGGAGCATTTGGCAGTTTATAATCACTTTTATTAATTTCCATTATCTCCACACTGTAAATTACAGCTCCTTGTGTTCTCCTCGTATATGCTTTAGGTGACTAGGAAGAAGGTCTTGTACAACAAGCCTGATAAATGCCAAGTTTACTAGGTTATTGAAATGCATATTTTAGATATATAGGCAATGCATTTCTAAGACAGACAGGGCTCAGACCAATTCAGATTGCAAAAGAAAAATATATTCACAAAGAGGAAGTGTCTTACATAATCAAAAGAAGGGATTGGAAGCTTTCACAAGAAAACTGTGGAACACATAAAGTGAGGTCAATACATCTCAATTTTGTAAAGACTGGAGAAGAAAACAATATAACATTGGTGCGCTTTTCTTTTGGTATGATCTTAAGCAAGAAAACAATAAAAATGTATTTTGTATTCTTTGAACTCTCAAAAACAAATCTTAAATTTCAGTTCTGATTTCATAAACTGTTAATATATTTCTAGGCAATATTCTAGAGTCAGAGAATCAAGGAAGAAGTATTTCAAACTTTGAGAACTTTAGACAACAAACTAGTAAAGTTCCTGATTACAATGCCACAAAAAAGTTTCCAGGCTTGAACTGGGATGGAGCATTTACTCTGTACAGTGGCAGTAAAATGCCACTGGAAGAGATCATAATTCATCCAATGCTTCTATAATAAAAGGTTAATTATAGCACTCACCTTTTTCTTTTTGGAGATTGTCTGTGTAAACAAAAACATTCATTATGAACTCACTAGATTTAGCTTTTTATAAAATTAATTTATTATTGCTCAATTTAAATACATACCTCTTGCTTGAATTAAATCACCTATCAGATAAATATAGAGAAGTAAAGGTTAATATTGTTTTGAGTAGGTGCAATTTATTTCTACATTGTCTGATGGCGAAAGTAACCAGATTAAGGACAACAGACAGAGGGTAGTACTAACTAACTGGAATGTGTTTCCAAGTGTTCCAACTACTTTTTGGAAAATGTCTGAAATATCATATATCCATATTATATATTGTTTCGCATAGTCAAAGATAGTTTATGCATTTCAAACTGACCCATCACATTGACAATCATTATACGTTAAAAAAAAATATCCCTCAATCATTTCGATAACTTTTAAAAGTATATGATATCAAGTTGCCTCGCACTATTCTGGTCAGGGGTATTTGAAAAGTAATACGTTTATTGCAGATTATAAATGTCTTAAAAAATATCTAATATACAATATGTTGAAATCTTTCAAACCTCAAAACTATTTTGTTTAAAACCAAAGAATTATTTGGAAATTCATTCTTTTGATATGTCTGCTCAGATAGCCTAAAATAGATTATGAATTTCATAATCAGCATTTCTGGAGATCTTGAAAATGGAGTAGAAGTGTCTAATTGCAGTGAAATCACTTGGTGACAATCTTGGTGTTTTCTACTGCTGTGTGGATTGGGAATTGCCTTTCTTACTGTGTAGTGCACTTCTGTTTTAGTCTAAAGGAGACATAGTCTAGAACATAGCCCCTCTGTAGAGCAAAATAGAGTTCCCAATATCATGAAAAGCAAATGATGCAAGACAGGAAGTAACAATCTTTAGACAAGATGTGTAACTGAAGTTCTCTACCTTGACTGGATTTGTGCTTGCCCTTACCCTTGTTTTAATGCGATTTCACATACCTTTTTCCTTCTGGAGAGCGTCTGAAATAGCAACGACAAATGTGTTACTTGTGGAGATTCAATACAGACTGTTGCCAAATTTCAAAGGCAACCATTCAAGAGATGTTTCACGTTTAAATGTTATTCCAACTGTGCTAGAGTGCAATGCTCTAAATTCAAGCAATTCACAAAAATATAAGAACAATGTTATTAATTATGAGGTTGAAAATGTCACAACACAATCATCATCTGACAATTTGAATTAAACAGAACAATTGAATCTGCATTTGGAACATTAAATGAAAAACAACTGTGTGACCAACTCTTCAGCTGTGTAAAAACTTTGTATTGGTGCCTAAAAATTATCTTCATATTAACAGGAATAAATAACGGAAATATAATTTTGATGCTTTGCATCATTTTCATGAAGCAAAAACAGTGGAAAAGTGTTGGACTTGGGCCTTAGGGCAGGTTCACCCCTAATCTTTTTGCTTTTATTTGTGACCCAGTGTTAGTGATTTTTGGGTCTTGGCGCACTTTTTCCTTGTGTCCCAGAGTGAAAGTGCGTGCGTGTAGTATGGCTGGCCTGCCCTCCCATAGGAATGCATGGGGAATGTGGGTGTCCATGTCAGTTCCTGATGTGTGGGGAGTGCAGGCTCGAGTTTGGTATATCCCCTCGGTCCCACATCAATATTACTATGCGACACAAGCCCAGCTGCTAGGTAATCATGAGCATATACAGCTGCAAATATGTCAAAAGATGCGCAAAGAAATGTGTAAAATGTATAAAATATATGAAGGAATGACGTATAACTAAAGATATGTAGACTATTTAAATTTTTTCGGGGGCTGTTCTGAATACATTGAGCTAGATACTGCAGAAAGGAGGTAAACATAGGTTTTTGTAATATAAAATGCCCCAATCCAAATGTAAGATAATAGGAAGACCAATATGTTTAAAGTAACTGTTAGTGCTGACACATGATGTTTTGGATGTTTAGATTTCCGTGACAAAAGTACAAAATACAATTGCTAGGCATTATTGTCAATGGGTTAGAGAAACTTTATGTATTAATAGCATGAACCTGGGCATCTCGGCTGTGAAATCTGTCTCTTTTTAAGACTCTGACTTCACATAGTGTGAATCTGAATGATGCAATGTCCAATTTAATATGTTGTATATATATGATTGGATGTCAACATAATGGCACTTATGAACTGTTCTGTTTTAATTAACAGGAAATGTCTTTTTATTGAAGAATTATATTTTTATATTACGGAGAATGTAAATTTCTTGAAACAAGAATTCTCGACGTGAATTAATCCATTTAGGTATTATGATTGGATTTTTTTGATCACATTGCTGCTCGCTTCTTCTTCATCCTTCTTTGCTTTAAAATTTTGGGACTCTTTTGACTGACTAACCGAACAGTCACACCTCCGTTTATGTTCATTTAAACCCTGCTGTCTACTTGTAAATTAATACCATAAACTCATCCACGCTGTTTCTTCCTGAAATCTGTTTTGTGTTTCTTCGGAATTCTTTTGATCACTGCACTGTACTCAGGCACTATTATTCACTAGACACAGTTTCCGTTTCTTTAGGTGTTTTGGTATCAAAGAATTAATCTAAGCACTTCCACACACTTGGTGTTTTTTCTGGTTCTCTCTTGGGGTCAACTGCTCTTAGACCTTATTATTTTAAAACTTTCTCTTATTCCTCCTCAACAGCCTTGAGAAAGCCCCGGCGCAAATCGCCAAGAGGGGGCGAAACACGTGTCGGCTGTCCTTGTCGCATGAATTAAAATAAAGAAACTTTGCTGCAAACAGAAATGTCTCTGTCCTTCATATCACAAGCTGGAAAAAACGGATATTAATCCTGGCAAATTAAACCTATCTTATATGGAAATCACACCCACAACTTCTTAAAATTGTTTCCCTAACCCTGAAGCCCAAGAGGTCCAGAGCTTCGAGTGTGTTTCCATCCACTAACTAACCACACTTATTCAAGTGTTGTCTAAAGCCTTGAAATCCTTGGGCCTTCGCTACTTTATTCACATCGAGTTTGGTATGTGTGAACTCGTGAGAATGAATGCTGCGCGATGGTATGTGCGGCTTGTGTGTGTCTAGAAGGGAAGTGCTACTTCTGGACATTGATGTATATGTGCAGTGAGGGTGCTGGAGCATGATTGGCTGGAGCTGGCTGGCATGCCAGGATCCAGGAAGTCTGGATGGGTCTGCCCGGTGGTGAGTGTGAGATCAGCATGAGTGATGTGTGGTAGGAGTGCACCTGGGTCCTGGATGGGCTGGGTTTTTCCCCACACAATGCTGGCTCCACCCCCCTGTGGTGTGTCTAACGACCCTAGCCTCCCCAGTGAAAGAAATGGGTGGTTGGGCCATCAAGGGTACTCCCAAACCAGCTGCAACTGGTTTCCCCCACCCTGCACCTCCAAACAAAGGATTTCTCTGTATAAAAATGGGGCTGTGTCCCCACAGAAATTGTTCTCTTTTCTGATCCTGCCAGAGGGGGCTGTTGCTGCTGCTGGGGCCAGGAGGACCGCCACTTGGACTGTCTCCCTGCCTGGAGACCCAGTGAGCTGGCTCTGGGCCCAGCCTTGCCCCCCTGCCTGCCTCCAGACCCTGCTGGAGCTTGACTTTTTGCTTGGAGAGCCTGGAAGCGCTCTATCCTTGTCCCCAGCGCTAGGAGCGCTTTATTTTGATTATAGCGCTGGGCGCGCTGATGATTCTACCCCCGAGCGCTTACTAGCGCTTTGCCTGCTCGAGCGAGTGCCCACCTCGCTTTATATTTTAATTGGAAGCCGGTGCCCACCCGACGTTGCCCGTGATCACCGCCGCAGCCCAGGGGCACCGACAACTGTTGCCGGGCCGCTGCCTAGTGCGACCCGGAAGTGCTGGGCCGACCGGCCAATTGCAACGCGGCCCGGGAGAGGCGAACCGGAAGTCCCGCCCCCGCAGCTGAGCAGCGAAGAGAGAAGCAGCCGGCCGTGTCCCCGAGGCTCCCGTGAGGAGAGGAGCCAAAGAGGTGAGCCAGCAGTGTTTCCCCGCCCCCCGCAGCACCAGTGAAGCCCCGGCGAGTGCGGGGGCGGGTTCTCCTGATCCTTCGAGCAGCCCCAGTTGACAGAGGGCCGCTCCAACGTCTGCGGCATTTCTTTGTTGGAGCCAAGAGGCTCGAGAGGCATATCTTTGTGTCGAGCCCGAGCAGGGCTCCTACGGTACTTGGGCAGTAGTATTTACGAGCCTGAGAGGCTCCAGGCATTCCCGTTTTAGAGCCCCGAGGCTCCTCACGCCCGCAGTTGTTTGTAGAGCCCTGAGAGGGGCTCTTGAGGGACAGTTGTTGTTTAAAGCCTCAGAGGCTCTTCAAGGCGCCATTATTCTTCGAGCCCTGAAAGGCTCTTGGGCCCCAGTTACTTTAAGAGTCCAGAGAGGCTCTGTGGGCATTTCATTATTGTTTAGAGCACTGAAGCTCTTTAGTGCCTATTTTCTTTGCGAGCCCAGAGAGGCTCTTCGGGGACACGAGTGTGGTCAGAGCCCCGTGGCTCCCACTCTGTGTTTTGCCCCATTGTGTTCTTGAGCCCCAGAGGCTCCAACGTTGCCCATCTGTATTTACAACTGTCCAGCACTTAGTGGACAGTTGCTACGTTTAGGCTTGTGTTCTGTGCTGCCTGCGCAGCCTCCCTGACATTGAGACTCAGGGCATTTCAACCCTTGCGAGGCCAGTTGGCCTGGGGGACAGTTCTAGTATTGTGCTACATGCACCCTGCGCAATTTATGATTTACTGCTTATTTGATTCCTGCGCAAATGTTCTACCTGCACCTCTGAATGTGTTTTAATACCTCATGTGCCATGTTCTTTATGTTTTATCCCCTTTTCTAAAAGTGACCTGCTTAGAGGATTGTTTATGTAATTACCTTTGCTAAAAGTGACTTGCTTAGGTGATGGTTTTCCTTCCATAGGTCCTGATGATAAGGTCCTAGTTCCCTGCGTGATTTTCCTACAGTGTTTAGGGTTGCGTAGGAGGTATTTACCCTTTACCAGGAAGTCCTGGTTGTGTGCTACATATACTATTTTTGTGCTACAGTCATCATATGTTTATGTGCTAAGTGTTATACCTATAAGTATTATTTCTAAAAAGTGCATACCCCTGACAGTGGTCCAGGTGGCCCTGTCCTGTACATAATCCCTTGTAAATCTTGCCCATGCCTGTTGGCACATTGTAAAGTGTGTGTCTTATCTAATGTGTTTTTATTATTATAATACAAAGGCTATTTTTGATATAACCTTGTGTGGAGCTTCCTTTGTGGTGGGCCTAGGGAGTTGTCGCTGGGGTGCGCGCGCAAACGCTTTACACATCTCCTCCGAGATTAGCCTTGCTGCTCGCGTCACGTTACCTAGAGGGTGAGCAGGGGTTATCTTGGTGTGTAACTCCCTTGCCCTGACTTAGAAATGGCGATCCCTGACTGACCTTGGCGTGAGCATTGGCCGGCCGGGGGTCCCGTTTCTAACAAAAAGTTTGATAAATCTGGGCATAAGATGCTATTGAGCTGACTTGAGCATGAAGGAAGTGCTATACTTAAAGTTGGATTGAAATGTAAATCCTAAAATACTTGCCATCAAGTCAGCTAAGAAAAACAGCAGCATTATGCAATACCCAAAGGAAGAAGCCAGATTAGGGTTTCAAATTATACCATCCTAGAGGTATGTGAGGGCCAAATCCTTACATATGTCACTCAGTCTCCAGAGATGCAGCATTCTCCATGGCCTCTTCTCTGCCATAAAGTCACATCCTTCTCATGTCTCACCTCCAGGTACAAGAACTCAGTCAAAGTGCCAGCATGAATTGCTGCCGGCCAGTAGTATGTTGTTTTGTAGGATTTCGTTTTCATAGCATTTCTTATCTGTGACAGGCCTGTGAAACGCTCTGATTCACAGTACACTGCTGATGCAGATAAGACTGCGTGTTCAGTAGTATGTGAACTCGAGTTTCCCTACTTTAATTTTCCTTGCAATATTATATAGCGCGAACTCGACAACATGGCATGAGCACAATTTACATTACAGAAGAACACATTCATTTGTGGTAGGCACGGGGAGACAAAGCGATTTGCCTGGAATCACAGGACGTTGAGCTGATGCCGAGATTCGAACGTAGCTCCCCAGCTCTAAAGTTCGCAATTCTAGAACTTGTTGCGGGAGGTGTGTCTAAAAGTGTATGTCAGTGCTGGCCATCAATGAGAGAGACCTGTGCATTTTTCAAATCGGTGGTGAAAAAATATGAGTATGTTGCTGGAGATGTGGGTCGCCGTGCCACCAATGTACTTACCGGGGGAGGGTAAACACACAATATTCCGCAACTTTCTTTCCGCATACCATCACTCCACATACTTTCATAACGAAAGTACCATGACTCCGCAATGCCATTATAACACATAGCATTACATTTTATATGCTTTTAACACGCATACATTTACAACGAAATTCTTTGTAAATGTATGAATGGTAAAAACATGTTTTGTTAAAATGTTTAGATAAGGTAAGTATGGGTATAGGGGTATATGTTTTGGGCTACGGAGGTATATGTTTTGGGGTGTTTGGGTATTTTAAGGGTTCGGATATAGTTTTGGGTTATGGAGTACAGGGGTAGTTTTAGGGTTTAGGGATAGGTATGTGTTTTGGGGTACAGGGGTATTTTTAGGGTTCAGGGCTAGGTTTGAGTTTTGGAGTACAGGGGTATTTTAGGGTTCATGGGTAGGTTTGGGTTTTGGGGTACAGGGGTATTTTTAGGGTTCAGGGCAAGATTTGGGTTTCGGGGTGCAGGGGTATTTTAGGGTTCAAGGGTAGTTTTTTTTCCGGTACAGTGTTATTTTTATGGTTCAGGGCAAAGTTTGTGTTTTGAGGTACAGGGGTATTTTTGTGGTTCAGGGGTAGGTTTGGGTTTTGGGGTACAGGGGTATTTTAAGGGTTCAGGGCTAGGTTTGGGTTTTGGGGTACAGGGGTATTTTAGGGTTCAGGGGTAGGTTTGGGTTTTGGGGTACAGGGGTATTTTTAGGGTTCAGGGCAAGGTTTGAGTTTTGAGGTACAGGGGTATTTATAGGGTTCAGGGCTAGGTTTGGTTTTTGGGGTACAGGGGTATTTTTAGGGTTTAGCGATAGGTTTGGGTTTTGAGGTACAGGGTATATTAATAGGGTTAAGATGGGTTAGTGTTTAAGGGTGTTGGGGTATTTTAAGGAGTACGGGTGGGTTATGATTATGGGGTGCAGGGGTATTTAATGGGAGCAGGGTGGACACCCGGAGCTGGAATGTACAGAACCTGGGAAGAAAAAAACAATGAAATATTGGGCACAACGCTTGCTTTTTTTCCGTAATCCTGCGCCCCGCACATGCCCACGCCCCCAGCACAAGCCCACAGCACACGATATGAGACTTGGCATGAAGGGTGGAACGTACCACATGCCCTCAGCGTTTGTCACGCCCCCAGCACCCGACCACAGCACAACGCAGACACGCCCACAAGGGACTACTTTGCTGGCACGGTTCTTTTACCTTTTAAATGTATATGGTGGGCGTCTGCATAGCCTATGTCCTTCTGCTGCAACTGCCTTTTCCAACGCTGTATTGGGAGTTGTGATTGGTGCTGTTTTTCCTGAGATTACCCGCCTCAAATGTTTGGGCTCTCTCTTTATTATTTTAGTATAGATAAACTTCTAATCTAGATCATAAAATATGAATGGTACTAAAACAGAATCTAAAAATAAATACAAAGATGCAACTTATGCACATCGAAAACAGCAAGAGAAAGTCTAACATTTTTATTGTGTCTTTATCATCCTAACTGCTTTATGCTTTATTGAGATTTATACTATCTTTGCTTAAGCAGTAAATCATAAATTGTGCCTGAGATTCTAGGCTGATTCACCCAAAATCTATCAATCCTCAAAACTATTTTGTTTAAAACCAAATAATTGTTTGGAAATTCATTCTTTTGATATGTCGGCTCAGATAGCCTATAATAGATTATGAATTTCATAATGAGCATTTCCAGAGATTTTGAAAATGGAGTAGAAGTGTCTAATTGCAGTGAAATCACTTGGTGACAATTTTGGTGTTTTCTACAGCTGTGTGTATTTGGAATTGGCTTTCTTACTGTGTAGTGCACTTCTGTCGTAGTATAAATGAGACATAGTCTAGAACATAGCCCCTCTGTAGAGCACAATATAATTCCCAACATCATGAAAAGCAAATGATGCAAGACAGGAAGTAAAAATCTTCAGACAAGATGTGTAACAGAAGTACTCTACCTTGACTGGATTTGTGCTTGCCCTTACCCTTGTTTTAATGCGATTTCACATACCTTTTTCCACCTGGAGAGTGTCTGAAATAGCAACGACAAATGCATTACTTGTGGAGATTCAATACAGACTGTTGCCAATTTTTAAAGGCAACCATTCAAGAGATGTTCCACGTTTGAATATTTTGACAACTGTGCTAGAGTGTAATGCTCTAAATTCAAGCAATTCACAAAAATATAAGTACAATGTTAAAAATGATGAGGATGAAAATGTCACAACACAATCATCATTTGACAATTTGAATTAAACAGAACAATTGAATCTGCATTTGGAACATTACATGATAAACAACTGTGTGGCCAACTCTTCAGCTGTGTAAAAACTTTGCATTGGTGCATAAAAAGTACTTTCATATTAACAGGAAATAAATAATGGAAAAATAATGTTGATGCTTTTCATCAATTGCATGAAGCAAAACCAGTGGAAAAGTTTGATATATCTGGGCATTATAAGATGCTTTTGAGCTGACTTGAGCAGGAAGGAAATGCTATACTTAAAGTTGGATTGAAATGTAAATCCTGAAATACTTGGCATCAAGTCAGCTAATAAACACAGCAGCATTATGCAATACACAAAGGAAGAAGCCAGATTAGGGTTTCAAATTATACCATCCTAGAGGTATGTGAGGGCTAAATCATTACAAATGTCACTCAGTCTACGGAGATGCAGCATTCACCATGGCCTCTCCACTGCCATACAGTCACGTCCTTCTCATGTCTCACCTCCAGGTGCAAGAACTCAGTCAAAGTGCCAGCATGAATTAGAAGTCCCTTTGGACTGCAATTCATATTTAAAACACTGAGCAATTCGTCATAATAAGTACTTTCGGGAAATAATAAATACCACAAGATGAGGTCAGGGACACAGGGGAATTCTAACACCTTATTCATTTTTGAATATCACATTCAAAGCCGCTAAGAAGGAAGTATATTGTCAAATATTTTTTTAATAAACTACTAACCTAGAACAAAAAATATAAATGGTACTAAAACAGACTATCAAAAGAAACACAACGATGCAATTCATGGTCAGCGAACAACAGCAAGAAAAATTGTAATATTTTTATTGTGCCTTCATCATCCTAACTGCCTTATGCTTTATTAAGATTTATACTGTCTTTGCTTAAGCAGTAAATAGTAACTTGTGCTTGAGATTCTAGGCTGATTCACCCAACATGCTTATAATTCATTTATAAAATAGCAAGTTAGCTAGTTCCTGTAATGAATAAGAAGCATGTAGGAGAATGGAACATGAACTCTGACCAGCTGTAATGTATTTCCCCCCTGGGTCGTCTCCAACTGAGGATTGAGCTACACAGGAGATTAACATTTGCCTCTATAGCTATGCCTGTAAGGCTCTCTCTATATATGATCTGATATCTGATATTCTATTGTATACTACTTGCAATTGTTATCTTATCCTACTTTTTATTTTGTAAGCAATTACAGGATTTTAAGATATTAGAGCATGAACTCAGACAAGACGGAAGTCCTCATCCTGGGCTCCTCGCCCTCCGCCTGGGACGACTCCTGGTGGCCCCCCGCCCTGGGCACCGCACCCAAACCGACAGACCACGCAGCAACCTGGGCTTCATCCTGGACTCCTCCCTCTCCATGACCAGACAAGTCAACGCCGTCTCCTCGTCCTGCTTCAATATCCTGCGCATGCTACGTGACATCTTCTGGTGGATCCCCACCGAGACCAGGAAGACGGTCACCCAGGCCCTCGTCACCAGCCGACTGGACTACGGCAATGCCCTCTACGCCAGAACCACCGCCAAGGTCCAGAAGAGACTCCAGCGAATCCAGAATGCCTCAGCGACATCCCACGACACAGCCACATCTCCGGACACCTGAGAGACCTGTACTGGCTCCCGGTCAAGAAGAGAATCTCCTTCCGGCTCCTCACCCACGCACACAAAGCCCTACACAACCAAGGCCCGAGATACCTCAACAGCTGCCTCAACTTCTACGCTCCCACACGCCAGCTCCGATCAACCAGCCACGCCCTCGCCGCCGTCCCCCGCATCCGAAGAGCCACAACAGGAGGAAGGTCCTTCTCCTACCTGGCCGACAAGACCTGGAACTCCCTCCCGACCCACCTCCGCCTGACCCAAGACCACCTCACTTTCAGGAAGCAGCTCAAGACCTGGCTGTTCGAGCAGTAGCGGACCCCCCCTCCCAAAGCGCCTTGAGACCCGCCGGGTGAGTAGTGCGGAATACAAATGATCTGATTGATTGATTGATTGATGAATTGAACAGAGAAGAATGGCAGAAAATGTGCCAACTTATTTATCATAGAGATATAATATAGTTAACATTCATAAACATTCCTAGATAGCAGGTACATACGGTGCTGACATTTCTAGTATTCCTAAAAAGCTTTATAACATCACACATTCTATAAAATAAATAGCAACGATTCGAAAATGCCCAAAACATGAATTCCTAGAGCCTGAAAGGACAAAATGATTTAAAATAGAAAATTCTGAGCGTGAATTGTCATAGTGTTCATGATACATCCTCCAACAACTTTAAGCCACTGGGCAGCTCCTGATGGATCTATTAGCTATCACTGCAGGATGCCTGTAGAGTTTTCAAAGTTGGAAAGGGATTCTGGAGCAGTAATCTTTACCTCTTGGGCTGTGCTTGGCCAAACTCATTCCTTGCATCTTAGAAGAGTGTATGTTCTACTTGTTTGTCATGATGGGTTCTCACACTGCGCATGTTTACAGTCCTATAGATAAAGTTGTAATTTGATGATTCGAACATTACAGAGCTTGAGCTTTGGCACTGCTGACAGATTGTTACTTCTAGATATAAGTTCTATGTCTCCATACAGCACACACACAAAGCAATGTACGACTATCCTTGTGTATTTTTAATTACTGGACGAGTCATTGACAACTCTGCAATGGCCATCAATGCTCAATGTTGGTTATTATCCTTTCGGTGCAGACATCTGAAGAATTAAGTACTTACAACACTCTCTATGCATCTCCTAATTCATTGGGTTGATATGTGGCATAAAAGCCTCATAACTCTTCGATTACAATGGCCTGGGCATCACTGGTGGGTGGCTACTGTTCCTAATTGAAAACAACATCCTAATTCTTCAGGTAATTAATTTATTTAACCTGCTCATGAGAATTTTAGAATTTAAATAAACATCGCCAAAAGGTAAAGTTTGTTAATTAAAAGTAACTGTCCATAAGGCATGCATTTCTAAGACAGACAGGGAAAAAGGCTGGTTTGGAGGTTTTCACAAGAAAGTTGTAGAGCAATTCATAGCAATGATGTAAAGGCTGGAGAGGTAAACAAAATACAATTGGTGCCCTTTACTTTTATTATGATGTTGAGCAAGAAAAGAGAAAATTTGTTTTTGTATTCTTCTAGCTCTCATAACCCATTTTTAAAATTCAGTTCTTCTCATTTCCTAAACTGTTATTGTATTTCTAGACAATATTTCAGAGTCAGAGTATCTAGCAAGAAGGGTTTAAAACATTATGGGGCATATTATCAAGGGGGTTAATCTCCGCTTTTTTGGCTTTAAAAGCCAAGAAAGCGGAGATAAAGTGATCTCCCTATTACCTAGCTGTCGCTAACACCAGTTAGCGACAGCTAGTAGGAGATAGCGACCATCTTGGGCTCCGCTTTGCATGTCAGTGAAATTTATCACTAATGACATGCAAAGTGGGCGTGCCAAGATGTTAGCGACTGGAAACAGTCGCTAACATCTCTATCTCCTATTACCAACTTTTGGAGATATTCGCGCTAAGCGAAAATCCGTCTAATACCAAAGAATCTACATCACAATTATCTGTAAATTCAAATCATTCCACCAGTGAGTCAGAAATAGGCTCCAGGTAAATCCTGCCCATCTCTTCCATATCTTGGGATGTTTCCGTGGACAGCCCCAGGCAGCGAAGACAGGTACCTCATGCCTCATGCAGATACCCAAGCCCTTTTTCCAGACCCCTAAAGAAGGTGGGGGGTGTTTTACATTGTTTCGCAATAGCACACTTTGCAATTGTGACCCCAGTAGCATCAAATGCTGTTTCTATATATTTCCCCCTATTTCATACCTGATATGCGGGAGGGACAATCTGGCTGTATTAGGGACATCACACCCCAGTACCCATGACAAACAGGAAAGAACACTTCAACAAGAAGAGAGGTAGGGAGAGTAGTATGACACTCTTATTCCCCGGTTATTCATCAATAAACAAAATAAGAGTGTCTTAAGGAGTAGGCTTGACCACAGTAGGGAGCAACAAACTTAAGGTACAGGAACGACCTCACTGGGACGTTAAAGAAAGCCCTCACTCACCACCTAGTGATGACATGCTTCATCATCGGGCTCCACCAAAGAGACAGAGTGTCACCTCAGGGTCCAGTGCGAGGGCGATACAGGTAGACTGAGGGTGCCGAGCGTCAAGGGCGGTGTGCCGAATACGCTCCCACCCCCCTCCTGAGACCCATGGTGATTTATTTAAATACAAGAAAAGTGCAGAAACCACAAAGTTGAAGCCTCCTAAACCAGGAGTTATTAGGAAGACATTTATTCTTCCTAATTTCTTGCACTTTTTCACTTTTTTGTTCATTTTCACTTTCACGCCCCTAGGTAAGGGTGGGCCTTAGCGCGTCCATACCGCCAGGGTATAGAACACTTATAGTCCTGAAGAATTGTCGGGTAAAATTACACCGTTTCTATGGCAAGAAACATGTCGACTGATACATAGGAATCTACCACTCAACTTAATGTGGACTGCTTCCATACACATAAAATTTTAAATACTGTCTTTAGTGATCATAGAATAAAAATTACTTTTTGATACACTACTGACTATTTTAATACCCTCACCACTCATTAGTTTATCTTTGCACAACATGTCCTGAACTCATTATCCCGCTCCGCAGTAGATCTGGCGTTGTAGCACACCAAAGAGACACTCTGTCTCTTTGCTGGAGCCCGATGATGAAGCATGTCATCACTAGGTGGTGAGTGAGGGCTTTCTTTAACGTCCCAGTGAGGTCGTTCCTGTACCTTAAACAGGAAAGAACACCATACCAAAATTTCTAAAGGGATGTACAAGACCACCGGTGTGAAAAAAAAGTGCAGTCAATCGCCCGCACCTCAAACAGAGCGGGGAGGTGATAAGTCCCGCCCACCACAGCCGGTGCGTAGTGTAGTACACTCTGTTCATGTATTTAACATGTATGTATCTCAGGCACGCTGCAATGGCAGCACCACGCAGGGACTCCAGCACCTTGGTCCAATCTTCGTCAGCTAGTGGGCCCAGATATATCTGCCAAGCCTCCCTTGTGTGGGGCAGTGTTGTGTGGCTATTGGTAACTATTATGCGATAGATTTTCGCAATCTTGTGTTCCCCCAGGTCCCCCATACATATCTTAGCCTCAATGGGGCTAAATTCAGGGATGGACTCCTGTAATGCTAAGTAAGGTGCAAAGGCGTGACAGAACTGCAAGTATTTATGGAACTACGATCTAGGCATCACGTATTCTTGTTGCAACTTCTGAAAGGATTTCAGCGTCTGCCCATGAAAAACATCCCCAATAGTAGAGATACCTAATCTATCCCTTCCCAAAAAAGCCAGGAAGACCAGTCAGTAGCAGCAGGTGGCCGTTGCCCCAAAGGGGGGCCTCCTTCGTTACTCTACCCCACCAACCCAGTTGCCGAAGGGTACGCCGCCAGAAGCCAAAAACCTTGGCAGTCGGCGGGGGCGGAGCCCTCTGGACCACGCCCGCATACAAGACAGAATGTAGTGGCTGAGTACCAGCATTCAACGGTATACGCGGGCTCCGACCTATCTCCATATTACCAATCATTTAAGATAAGTAAGTGTGAGGCTGCATAACAGGCTTCAATGTCCGGCGTTGCCATCCGCCACAGTAGGTTAACTGGAAACAGGTCCTCAAGGCAACCCGGGAAGACCCCCCCCAAAGAAAGTGGCAAAGGGGAGCATTGAGCTGTGTGAATCAGCTTGCGAGATCAAGTAGGGATACTTTTGAAGCTCGTATAATAACCGAGGTAAAGAGACCATCTTAAAGATGGTGGATCTGCAGAGCAGCGAAAGAGCAAGGTGGGTCCAAACACAAGTTTGTTCCTTGATCTGAATCCCCATTGGCGCCAAATTCCTCTCCCAAGACACAGACTGCAACTCAGTCTAGAAGACCTCAAGGTATTTCTCCCAGATAGGATTTAGTGTATTGAGGCAGGGTGGTAGCGTTTGCCAGCGCCACATAGTCTGCTTGCAGGGCACATTTGATGCCCTCAATGCATAGTCCAGCTCAAACCAGTTCAGGGAGCCATTGGCTCTCGCTCTGGCATGACACTGGACAAATTACAGGGGAGTATCCTCCCCCTTGTCCAGCCCATCCTTAGGGGAGGACCTCTGTATCGATCCAACCCTTTCATTAGGGTATTTAATGGCTTACCTGTGGGTGGGTCCCGAGATTTGTCGTGGGACACAATACATTACAGGCACCACTTAAACTTCGACTGTGTGGGCATTCCGAACTTTGCTAGACTTTGCTCTGGGCATCAAGGTTGCAACCGGGACGACGCCTGCTGCTCCTGATCTCTTTTCCCTGCTTGTCTGCTGCAACGTATGTGCCTGTGCTTCATACAGGAAACCCATCCAGGACCTGTGGAAATGCAAGACACCTGAAGTAATCTCCCTTGAAGGGACCGCAACTAAGCTGACTGGTCTTCTGATCATGTGCTCCTACGGACTCCAAAAGGCTCAGCAACATGGGTCATAGCTCTTCACATCCCTAAATGCCCGCCCTGTCCTCTCACCAATTTGGAGGCCAGTATACCTCGTCAGAGCCGCAGGAATTGTACCCCTGTACACCGCATTGACTTGTAATTGCAGAGGATTTTTGGCCTCCTTCCTCCAAGATCTTCGGGCTCCAAGTACCCCAACATCAAGCATTTCCAGTTATCAGAATTCTGCACCACACCGCATTGCTTGCACCGTGGGCCTGCTTCTTTGGTAGCCACTCGAGGTTTGCTTGCAACTCCAGTGCCTCTGGCCTGTGGGTCCTGTCGAGGGTCACATTTTGGATTCTTTGGGCTCCCCTGATTGCTTGGAGCCTGTCCTGACTCTTCTGCTTCTGCTTCTGCTTCGTAGGTGGCAGTTGCCAAGGCTTATTGGTGCTCCCGCAGAACACCGTCCCCTCAACTCACGACATCCAATGTGGGATAGCTTGGGTACAGCTCCTGGTCTTCCACAGCATCGCCTGGTCCACACAGCTGCAGTTTCAAGGTCACCATCATCTCTCCTAAAACATCAACATTGGTTTGCCTTCGTCTTCCATGCCTCCTGGTCACTCATGAGTGGTATAGACTGTGTCCCCTCTGCTTCCCGGTTCTTTACTTCTTTAATCCACCTTTGGGTTCCACTGGACACTTTTACCTTTTCCAGCAGCAGCATCATCCTGAAGTCTCCAATTGAGTTCAACAACGGTTTCCGATGCCACTTCACACCTATGGTCTTGGCTTTCCTGATGCAGGTATCCTGGTTCCTAAGGTATCCACGGGTGTTGTGTTCTTCCAACCTCTTGTCTTCCACTGGGTTTCTTCAGTGTCCACTGGGAAGGGTCATCTTTTTTTAAAATTGCAACCGTGACTTATCTGTTGACTTGCATTGATCCAGCGGTCATGTTGTCACTCTGCACACACCTCAGTGGGGCTCCTGGTTACTTACCTTGGGTGGTTTACTTGGGTCCCCAGCACTTCTATGTCTTCTGGGTATAGTCTTGTCTCGAGTCATGGTATGCATACAACTGTTTTAGCATATGGTTTGGTCGCTCCGTGGTGACCACTGTGTATGCTGTGCCACTTACCTGTTACTATCATTAGTATTGTGTGCATTGTGATTATCTCTGGCTAGGAGATACCTGTATGTGTTTGTGAGTGTCTTATAATAAATACATATTTTTACAAATGCACTGTGTTTTTTTCACTTAACCTATACCTATAAGATTATGTTCTGGTACAACAAGCTGCTTTACACTCCTTCTGGACAAAGCCTGGAGGCTGCTCTCTATAGCTTCCAGTTAGAGAGCTTTCTAAGGTTGTCTGAGACCACTAAATTCCCCATAAGGGTTGTCTGGATCAGTGCAAGGTGTCCACTTACACCAGTGTACATTATATAGAGAGCCAGCCTCTCACACCTACTCAGCTGAGGATTATTTTCACTACCATCGCGGATATATCTGGTTTTAAAAGACGTGTAGGGGTCTGTGGGAAAGCATGATAGATATACTCATTTTATCCATACAAAATAAGAAACCAACCAACGTTGGTGGTGCAATGCAGTGTAGTTTCCACTGATCTGCAGGAAGTGCGTGTTTGTGGATGACATAAACTTAGGATGGCGCCAGACTGATTTCATGCATCCCCACAGGATGTTGTCCCTTACACCAGCTAGATCACAGTGCCACCATGAGCCCCCCTAACCTAGACAGGGAGCAAACAGTTCTGGCAACTACTGAACATGAAAACTGTTCCCTCAGGAACCTTTCTAGACCTAGAACCTTTAGCTCAGACACTTGTGCTTTCTCTCTCTCTCCAAGTGAAATATACAATGAATAAACAAAGACACATTTTCAATATTTATTGAACCCAAGTGATTCTTGTATAGAACATATGTGCTGTAATGATCAATAGAAGCAGACAAACGTTATGAGTGCCAAAATAGTGAATAAAACACCATCTTGTTGAGACAACTTTTATATGCATACATACACAATGTTATAACAATCTAGCATACTCCTACGATGCTAACCCCAACCAGCATGTCTAGGGTATCAATGTGTTTTCTGCCAAGAAACCCCCTACTGGATGATCAAAAGGAATGCATGAGCTGTTCTTTCTTTAGGGAAGACAGTCATCCCAAATGGATGGTGGAAGCTATAGACCCCAGCAGCATGCTGTAGGTGAGGGTCAAACAAGGCTATATTTTCAGAATGTGGGGACCCAGAAAGAAGGTACTGGGTGGAATAATTTACAGAAGGGGACCAGACAGTGATGCAGGTGATAGGTCCTAGACATATCCAGTGTGAAGGTATCAGATCTGAGGCATGTTACCCACGTCCAAGAGAGCAGGAGGCATAGTGTTGCATGACCCAGAACAAAGGTAGGCCTAGTGCTGCTCACTTTATGTAGACAAGTATTGACTTAGCAGCAATGAACCTAGAACCAAGAGGGTTCAAAGTGCAGTCTTGGATCCCTGTAGGGAGAGGAGGCCTCAAGACTTGGGGAGGTAGGTGATCTTAGCAGCCAACGACCAGCGTAAGGTATCTGGGGTTGTGGACAACTAGCAGGTTGGGTGTCCTTTCAGAAACCCTTGCCACTCGTAATAGCTCAGTATGTAAAGAATACTGGCCAATTCTACTTTGGAATAATCAGCCGGCCCCAGCGTGTGTGATAAGGTGGTTCTGACCATCAAATTCACCTGCATTTTTCGCTTATGATCATCTGATTTTTGACCTCTTAACGTCGGAGCGCTTCATACCTGTGACTCACCCACAGTAAACTCTTGGTAAAATTGCCAAGGCCTACCTTTTATGATAAGGCCACTGCATCGCAGGCAGGTGAGGGGGCCCTGGTCGGGTTACATGTGGGAACATATGCACATGCATGTGCAAACATGTGAGGCCTGCGCGTAGTAGACTTCTGTTGTGCACAGTCCAGGAACATGTGCGCAGGCAGTCTGGAGCAGGAGGGGCTCAGCAGGATTGGGTATTGACATTGGATAGGCCTCATATTGTTGCTGTACACAGATAGGAAAGTCATTGTGCTTCACTGCTTGTAGGCATAAACACTCCATTGTACCCTACGGTAAGGCTTCCCTAGATAGCAGCTCTGCTTCCCCTTGGGCTTGAGACACCGGGTCATACCAATGTACAGTGTAACCTGTCTGAAAAAAACAATACAGTAAAGTCCAAAGTCATATCTGTACGGCTTATGGATCATCCATAAATGTAATGTTTCTCAGGATAAGAGCCCAGGCCCCTTGTCACCATGCTGGGTGGAGTTAATTACTCTTCTCTTCAGCAGTAGGAACAAAGGCGTCCCCCCACAAAGGGAGCAATTAACCCATATTAGGTCAGCTCCTCAGAAGGACATGGTGGGTGGATTGCTCTGCATCATTCAGCCAGATGCCAACCTGTGCCAGGAAAAGGGCCTGTGCCAGGAATTGTCCATGCTGACTCCATGGACAATTGGAAGTAAGAACCCCCTGACTGCCATATGGCCTCAGTGCTCTGACTCAGATTGACTGCAGGGCCAGTGGAGCACTCCCCTGGACCAGGAGGTTGGTCCCCTTAGACCCCTTGAGGGCCAGTTGGGGGAATGATTGGTCAGCTGCACACAGAAGGAGGGAAGCCAAAGGGGAAGGAAAATGAAAGGCTGGCACAGGAAGCCATCTCCCTGCAAAGTTCATCCACTTTGAGGCCAGGAGACCAGGTCATTAGGGCTTGCCAACAGGAGCAAAACGAGCCAAAGACCATCCAAATTGGCCCAGGGCCAGAGATATGCCCTTGTGAATTTTGGTGACCTTTGACCGCTATCGACCAGTGGGAGCAAGTGGAGCTTCACTGCCAGTTGATGTTTGTTCTCCGGGAGGGGGGCAGGCTCTCAGAGAGAAGATAAGCAGAAAGCACTGATGTGTTTTCCCCGCCATAGTAGGAAGGGGCCTACAACCCCTTCCTTGGGCACCCGAGAAGACTAGCGCTACAAGGGAGCACCATTGTGCTCTTCCATTTGAAGAGGGAATGGGCGCAGGACCCGATCCCTGGGCCCTGAGAAGATCAAGGAGGACAGAGGGAGTGCAGGCGCAGTCCCTCCCCGCAGTATGCACAATTATGCCTGCTGCCCGCAGAGCAGGCAGGGATGCGGGAAAGAGCGGGTGATGGCTCCTGCTGCCACACAGAGAAGTGCAAGTGTGTAGGACAGCCGGGAGCAGCCGGGGGAGTGTTTCCTGAGCTGCTCTCCAATGTTGGAAGATACAGGCAGGGTGCCCAGGTGGGACTAGGCACCTCGACGAAAACAAAGCTGGAGCACAAGGCCACATAAAGGAAAACTGCAGCGTGGCTCTCCATGAAGCTCAGAAATGCATAAACCATGTACGAGGTGCACCCCATAACGCCCTGTCAATTTCACCCACATTTGGGGACAAACATCTCTTGTTTTGGCTTTGTGGTGGCCCGAGGAGAACAGAGTCACCATCAAAATGTTGCAAAAGTGTGGGGGGAGCTAAACCATCCCCAGGTTGGATCTTTTGCTCGACAGCTGGAAGTGCTGCGTCCTCTAGAGGCCAAGACCATGGCTGCAACCCTTGTGGCCTAAAAGAGGTCAACATAAGGTTTAATGTCGGTAAGCATTCTCTAGGGGTGAAGAGCTGTAATTTCATGTGCAGTTATTGCAAATGTGATGATCTTTAGGGCCTATGTTCAAAGTGCGGTAATGTAAAAGTGTATGCTGCAAACAGCCTCTAGGGGTGAATGATTAGGGGTTGTAATTAAATTGGGTTATCATCGAACAGTTATACTCAGTACACAGCGCTCCCTATCATGCTTTGAAATGTACTCTTGCTAATGCTTTACTTATATAATGAGACTCATGATCAAAGTTTGCTTGCTTTATTGTCAATATTAAGTGCCCTCAGTCATGCGTATATGTTATTATTGCAAAATATTGCAAAATTCTTCTGAAATCTCACGTACATACACAAAAGCAAATTACATGAATTTCTGACACCTCTAAAAGATACTCCTTCCTTCAATGTGAAAGCATATTAGAACTTTAGTCCTTAGACTTGACAATTATATCATTATAACATGTAGCGCTCCGCTCACTGGGGAACATCCCCTTGTTGCACTGCAAATGTTCCTAAAAGAGGGAGTATTCATGTTCATCATCAGTGTTGAACTGGTGATCAACATGAATACTCCCTCTTTTGGGAACATTGGCAGTGCAACAAGGGGACGTTCCCCAGTGAGGGGAACGCTATGTGTTCTATTTTCTACTCACACTTCAGAGATTAGAGAGCAATACCCTGCTGCACGCTACAACTTCAATACTTTTGTTTTAAATTGATAAACTAAGAAGTCTGTGAACCATATACTTTTAAAGTATATAATTATGCCTCGATCTTGGCCCAAAAAGATTCTAATTCAACATTATCTAACTTACCTCTTTCCTTCTCCAGGTCACAGGCTGATGCTCCTGAGGGAAGAAGAGAAACATCAGACTAAGTGTGTGTTGGAATTTATCTAGCTCATGATGAAGGTGTGAGTACACTCAAACATATCAAAAATACCATTCACATTAGTAGCACTCCCACTGTCCCCTTTTGGGGATGAAAACTAAGAGCATACACTGAAGTCACACTTATATAAGTTGGCAACGCCCTTCTGCATCATCAAAAGGTAAAAGAGAGCCATGTACAACAGACACTATACACTGAAATGTACTTCACAGGAGTATAGATCACAGCCCCCCCCAACAGAAAATTAAAACAATGGACTATTGAAAGTATCACCTAAGAAAATTCCAAGTGGTGCTGTTGTAGTAGATATTGCCAATGTTGCTGTGTCCCAGACTCATGCTGTACCGCAATAGATAGATCATTCAAAGTCAAAGTGTGTCTGCTGGAGATTGATGGTGCTATTTAAGCATTAAGAAGAAATTGACCTGTCTGTTCATGGTGAGTGATGATTCAAGTACGATGCTGAGGTTCTTGGTGTGGTCTGAGGGGGCAGGTGGGGATCCGACATCCGAGGGCGGTGGGCCACCAGGTGCTGTCCCATGCAGAAGGGGTGGTACTGAGGATGAGGACTTCTGCCGTTGAGCTTCAGGCAGCTGTTGGTCATCCAAACTGCAACGTCTTGCATTCCTTTCTGGAAGTTGAGTTTGGCAGTGGTGGGGTCTTTGGTGAGGGTGAGGATGAGCTGGGTGTCATCGGGGTAGGATACGATGTTGAGTCTGTGTTGTTGGACGATGGCTGGAAGGGGTACCATGTAGATGTTGAAGAGGGTTGGACTCAGTGATGAACCCTGTGGGACTCCGCAGGTGATTTTCATGGGGTCGGAGAGGAAGGGAGGGAGTCTGATCTTTTGGCTTCTTCCGGTGAGGACTGATCATATCCATTCCAGGGCTGTTCCTTGTATGCCTGTGTCGTGTTGTCTGGCGACTAGTGTGCGGTGGGAGACAGCGTTGAAGGCTGCTGATAGGTCGAGTAGGATGAGGGCTGCGGAGTGGCCTTGGTCCAGGAGGGTGCAAATGTCATCTGTGGTGGTGAGTAGGGCAGTCTCTGTGCTGTGGTTGCATCGGAATCCAGATTGTGACAGGTCGAGGACAGCGTTCTCTTCAATTAATCGTTTCAGTTTCCTGTTGACAGTTTTTTCTGCAACTTTGGCTGCAAAGGGGAGGAGCGAGATTGGCCAATAGTTCTTGAGGTCGGTGGGGTCAGCTGTGGGCTTCTTGAGCAGGGGCCTGACTTCTGCATGCTTCCGGTTGTCTGGAAAGGTACCTGTTTTGAAGGTGGTGTTGATGGTGCGTTGTAGTTTGGGTGCAATGGCAGCCATGGCTCTATGGTAGATGTGATGGGGGCAGGAGTTGGTGGGGCCCCACGAGTGGATGCTTTTTATGGCCAAGGCAGTGTCTTCGGCCGTGATCGATGTCCAGTTGGAGATGGTGGGCTGGCTGGTGTTTCTGGGGGGCGGGGGCCATCAGTGGCACCTGGTGGAAGGTCGATGAAGTTGTCGTAGAGGTTTTTGATCTTGAGGTGGAAATAGGTTCCATGCTTCTCGCAGAGTTCTTGGGATGGGGTGATGTCTGTGGCTTTGCTGCTTGGGTTGGTGAATTCTTGAATGACACTGTAAATGTCATTGGTGTTGGTGTTGTTGGGCAGGATTTTGTTGTGGATGAAGTTCCTTTTGGTGGCTCTGATCTGGTTGTGGTAGTCCGTCATGGCGTCCTTGTAGGTGGTGTGGTTTTCGGTTGTCTTGGTGTTTCTCCCGTTCTTCTTCAGGCATCTGTAGGTGTGTCTGGCTTCTTGGAGAGTGGTGTTGAACCAGGTGAATATCCTAGGGCGATGTCTGTCGGGATTGCAAAGCGGGGCGAGCTTGTCTGTGCAGATGGAAATCCAGGTGTGGAGTTCTCTGGCTGCGTTGTTTGCATCGGGTGCCCAGGTGTGGTTGTCTCGGGTGATGGTGAAGGTAAGTTGCTAGTCGGTAACTTGTTCCAGTTCCTTTGTGGTGGGCGTGGGGCTAATTTGCGTGCCTTGAGTTTGTTGATGGTGAAGTGAACACAGTGGTGGTCGGTCCATGGCTGCTGCGTTGTGTGGCTGAATTGGACGCTGTTTACTGCCGCGAAGATGGGGTCGTGGGTGTGTCCTGCTCTGTGGTTCGGTGTGTTGATGAGTCGTTTAAGTCCAATGCTGGCGAGGTTGTCGCAAAAGATAGTGGAGTTGGGGTCATTGGGGTTGTCCAGGTGGAAGTTCAGGTCTCCAGTCGGTATGTAGTTTGTTGAGGTGATGGCGTGGGGTGCGTTGAAGTCAGTGATGGTGGTGGGGAAGGGTGTTAGGGGTCCGGGGATCTGTAGATGAGGGTTCTACGGAGTGTGGCTTTGGTGGTGGTCTGCATCTAGAAGTACAGGTGTTCGGCGGAGAGGAAGGTTTCCCTGGAGGTGGTGAGGCGGAGGGTGCTCTTTTGGGCGATGGTGAGGCCCCCTCCTGTTTGGTTGGGGTGGTCTTTCCTCTGGATATTGTATACATCTGGGCCGGCGGTGCTGATGTCGGGGGGAAGGATGCCTTGGTCCAGGTCTCTGTGAAGAAGGCTATGTCGGGCGAGAGAGAGTCAAGTAGGTTCCAGATGTCCATGGCATGTTTGTGTACAGAGCATATGTTGAGGAGGATGCATTTTAGGGTGTCGCCGGTGCTGGCATTGGCGGTGTTGGATGCCGGGGTGGCGGTGAGGGTCTGGCAGCAGTGGAGGCAGAACTGGTCATGGGTCATGTTCGGGGAGGCCTGTTGACAATCTCTAAGTCTACCAGGGCTGAGTGCGAGGAGGGTAGTAGTGTCATAGCGATGGGTAGTGGGAGGTCTAGGGTTCCTGGCGCTGGCCGCGGTAAGGTCCCGGACAGGCGCAGAGGGGCGGAAAGGGGCTTGCCTTTAGCGCGGCCGCTGCACCGACCCCACAACTGCCGCCATTAGGTAGGGGTGGTGGAAAGGAGGAGAAAGAGGAGGTTATCCCTTGGTAATAGCTGGAATGGGGATTTTCTTAATACCCCAACCTGAGCTACTGGGTTCTTCACACTTGAGTGTATCCACAGGAGATAGTAATTTTGGTGACAGGTATAAAATTTTATTTTAAAATAACAGACAATATAAATCTTAGTACATGTACAAATGTTAAAATCAGCGACACCAAAAATGTCTCTACATGAAACAACCTATTACATATTTTTAGACATCATCATCGTATTTAAAAAACAAACTATGTTGACATACAATTTATACTTCCACAGATATCAATTCAGTTTAAAACAGTTTTACAAAAAAGAAGAAATGACGGGGGAGAGACGAACACAGACATTTACTATTGGTCATTTGCGTGTGCACATCTCGGGACCTGGGTTTATACAAAATCAAGACCTGGACTTCTTGTTACTTATTTAGTCTGCAGGTAGATTTTTGGTCTTTCGATTGTGCAAAAAGTTGCGAGGAGAGGCTTGGAGATTGGAGTGGGGGAATTCCTGGGGGATTTCCGGGGGAGAGGGGCAGCAGAGGAAGCAGGAGTGAAAGGCGAAAGTCACAGGCAGGCATGAGAAAATAAAAACAGTGGTGATATTAGAGCAAGACACAGATGGGTACAATAACAGTGGCACAACAGGGAAAAATTAAGAAAGGTTAAGTGGTTGCAGGCAGTCTGGTTCCAGTTGGAGTGGACAGCAGGCACAGGATCGGGCAGAAGCCTCGAAGCTCCCAAGGGGGAGGTCGGGGTCTAGAGGCAAGAGACGGCACAGCAGAGCTGCGGGGAGAGAGTGGACCTAGACTGAGGGTCGGAGGTCTCATTCACTGTTCACATGAGAGCAGTTTTACCTCACGCTACCCATAGCCAATAAACGAGACCCAAAGATGATACAAAGTATAGACTGAAATTCAGTTTACAGGAATGTAACTTTGAATCGACCCCCAGTAAATTAGAACCTCATACAATTGAGAGTTTATGCTGAAATGGTACTTGTCAGAGTACATCCAGTGCCACTAGAATTATGTAGTAGTGAATGACTAAATAATGTGACAGTGTTAACAATATTTTATAGCAAGCATCAGCGCCTGACATTGCTGTAGCCATTCCAGAGGAGAATCCTATTCAGGCCATTATTAGTAGTGAAAAAACTGGCAAAGGTGTGGGGGATTGTTTCAAGATACTTTTTGTTGCACAATTTCTAAATTGGTAAAAATATTGAGACCATAGAAGGTCTTTCCATCTCTATTGTTATAGATCTGACTTTCATGCTGGCTGGGCTGCGATTTACAGACTCCCGAGAAGTACAAATGTGTAGCTCAGCATATTTGTCGACTTGGTATGTCAATTCTCCATACTGCATCCAAATTTTTTGCTGCTTGGAGACTTTGACCTGCACATTGTTGACTTTAGCTGTGTGCTGGCCAAACAAATTCTGAACACCTCAGAGGGTTTCAACCTTGAGCAACATGTGCATGAGCCAACACATAGTGCGGGACATATTTTAGACCTCATTTTCTTGCATTCATTGATTGTCCACCCTAGTTCTGAACTCAAGCTTACATGGTCTGTTAACTTTTTGATTCCTTTTAAGATTATTATCAATCGGTCCATGTGCCAGGAGCCTACTCTGCAGAACGTTGCTCATCCTTGGTGCCAGATTTCAGAGCTGCAGTTATCTGAGGCTCTCCTATCTATTCCACTTGAGTGACGGGTTCGGTGGGTTCTGATCTTGCTGAGATTAACAACTGGCTTTCCTCTGCCCTTGGTCTCCTTGCCCCACAAAGAAAGGTAACATTGATGGAGAGCAAGGTCTTCGCCACCTTTGTTCTCACCTGCCTTAAGAGAAAAGGTCACTCTGTAAATGCTTTGAGCAGAGTTGGATCAGTAGATGAAAACTACAAACAAGAGAGCCTTGACAAATTTCCGTGCAGCTTCTTGTAGGGCTTCTGAGGAGTTTATCTCCTCCTTGATTTCATCGACTTCTAATAAACCTTGAGACCCTTTTAATGTGGTTAATTTGTTTATATTTCCCAGGGCTTCCCAAAGTGGCTTGACCCCGTCAGCTAGACTATGTGAAGGACTTTCTAACTTCTTCTTTAACAAAATCAAAATGATTTGTAATCAATTCTCTGCCCATAGGATTCTGGAGAATATGCCATCTTCCAGCCTATTACATGGATCACAAACTTGACTTTGGAGACCAGGTCAGCGGAGTTATATCTACGTGCTTTTACCTCCTTGGAATACTGAGGAATATTAAACTTTCCCTTCCAGATGAAGGTTTTACGGCAGCAATCTCAGCCCTCATTTTTTCACGGCTGGATTATTGCAATTGTCGGTACCTGAATCTGTAAAAAAAAAAACAACTGTACAGACTCCAGTTAGCGTAAAATGAGGCGGCTATACTGCTTACAGGCGTACCATGGTTTGTCTCAGCTAGAGATGGACTTCGGCAACTGCATTGGCTGCCAGTATTAAAACGAGCAAAATTCAAAGCATTGTGCATAATTTTCAAGTCACTGATGGGTTGTGGTCTGGAATTTCTAAGCAGATGCTTTGAATGGTATGTTCCTGGTAGAGTGCTGCGCTCCTCAGAAAGAAAGCTAGTAACAGTCCCCCGAGTGAAAAAAGTTAGCTGGGGTGGCAGCAGCATTTCCTTTTGTGCTGCGAAAGCCTGGAACAGTCTGATGCTCCATCTTAGGAATGCCCCGGAGCTCCTTTCTTTTAAACTTGGCTATTATCGGTATAGACATTTTAGGTTTGGATTCTGTGAGTCAGTGCTCAGCCCCAGGAAACCTTTGGAAATAAGTGTGCTTTAAAAGCTCCTATAACATAACATTACTGTGTAAGGGATCACTGACATAATATAGAATGCCAAAATATCGACCTACCAAAATATCGAGGTAAAAATATAGAATACCAAAATATCGACCTCCTATCTCCAAACAGATAAGTACAAAAATATCGATGTAAAAAATATAATTAGTCAAAATATGAAATTTTTTAAAATGCTTTAACCCCTTCAGTGCTGCGCGAATTTCGCTGCAGTGCTGAAGGGTTTAAAAGCAGATTGGCTCATGACAGAAATGTTCCGTCATCAGCACCGGAGCACCGACGCTGATGACGGAACCGTTCCGTCATGAGCATGGAAGGGGTTAAATTAATTAAAAAGTAATGAAATAATAAATATAATTAACTTAAACATACTTACAATACTTAAATAACCTTAAAATTAATAAATATTTAATGTAAGTAAAAACATACACATTGATTTGTTAATACATATACATATATATAAAAGTAATATTAATAAAACATTTACTATATTATTACCGTAGGATAGCGGAAAGGGTCAAATTTACTATTACCACTCCAGTGAGTGCAACAGTAGGGAAAGCGTTGGATAGCGTACGAGTAAAAATTACTATTCCCACTCCAGAGAGTGCAACAGTAGGGAAAGCGTTGCATAGCGTAGGGGTAAAAATTACTATTCCAGCTCCAGAGAGTGCAACAGTAGGGAAACCGCTGGATAGCGTAGGGGTAAAAATTACTATTCCCACTCCAGAGAGTGAAACAGTAGGGAAAGCGTTGGATAGCGTAGGGGTAAAAATTACTATTCCAACTCCAGAGAGTGCAACAGTAGGGAAAGCACTGGATAGCGTAGGGGTAAAAATGACTATTCCCACTCCAGGGATTGCAATAGTAGGGAAAGCGTTGGATAGCGTAGGGGTAAAAATGACTATTCCCACTCCAGAGAGTGCAACAGTAGGGAAAGCGCTGGATAGCGTAGGGGTAAAAATTACTATTCCCACTCCAGAGAGTGCAACAGTAGGGAAAGCGTTGGATAGCGTAGGGGTACAAATTACTATTCCAACTCCAGAGAGTGCAGCAGTAGGGAAAGCGCTAGATTGCGTAGGAGCAAAAATTACTATTCCCACTCCAGAGAGTGCAACAGTGGGGAAAGCGCTGGATAGCGTAGGGGTAAAAGTTACTATTCCCACTCCAGAGAGTGCAACAGTAGGGAAAGCGTTGGATAGCGTAGGGGTAAAAATTACTATTCCAACTCCAGAGAGTGCAACAGTAGGGAAAGCGCTGGATAGTGTAGGGGTAAAAATTACTTTTCCTACTCCAGAGAGTGCAACAGTAGGGAAAGCGTTGGATAGCATATGGGTAAAAATTACTATTCCAACTCCAGATAGTGCAACAGTAGGGAAAGCGCTGGATAGCGTAGGAGTAAAAATTACTATTCCCACTCCAGAGAGTGTAATAGTAGGGAAAGCGTTGGATAGCGTAGGGGTAAAAATTATTATTCCAACTCCAGAGGGTGCAACAGTAGGGAAAGCGCTGGATAGCGTAGGGGCAGAAATTACTATTCCCACTCCAGAGAGTGAAACAGTAGGGAAAGCATTGGATAGCATAGGGGTAAAAATTACTATTCCCCCTCCAGAGAGTGCAACAGTAGGGAAAGCGTTGGATAGCGTAGGGGTAAAAATTACTATTCCCACTCCAGAGAGTGCAACAGTAGGTAAAGCGTTGGATAGCGTAGCTGTAAAAATTGCTATTCCCACTCCAGAGAGTGCAACAGTAGGGAAAGCGTTGGATAGCGTGGGGGTAAAAATTACTATTCCCACTCCAGTGAGTGCAACAGTAGGGAACGCATTGGATAGCAGGAGGGTAAAAATTACTATTCCCACTCCAGTGAGTGCAACAGTAGGGAAAGTAAATACTTCATATATAAATAAAAATAAAAAACATATTAACACCAATTACAAATTAATTAAAATAATTAACACTTTTATATAATATATTAATTAATCAATTAAAAATACAAATACAAATTAATTAATGAAAATAATTACCTACTAATACAAATGATTTACCAATTAACAATAAATTAATTAACAATTAAAAAATAATTAAAAATTTGATTTAAAAAAATATGCATTTAAAAATAGAATTACTTACAACTAAATTACTCCCCACCCTATTCCCCTATAAACCCACAACCCATTACAAAAAATAAATTAATAAAATTAACATAATTATCAATTAATCATTTATTTGAAATTAATTACCAATTATATTTTAATTAATTACCAATTACATAAATTAACATATTTAATTATTTATAATTAAATAACTTCCCAGCCTATTCCCCTATGAACCCACAACCCGCTACTTAATTATATTACGCAAAAATTAAATACCATACAAATACTTATTTAATATAAATATTAAAATTAATATACACTTTTCAAACATATACTAACATAAAAAACACATTAAAAATTGATATTAACTACCTTACCTCAAATTCGATATTTTTGTAGTCTATATTCTGTCCTTTCTATATTTTTGTTGTCTATATTCTGTCCATTCGATATTCTGTCCATTCTATATTTTTGATTCAATATTAATGCTATCCTATTTCATATTTTTGTAGTCTATATTCTATCCATTCGATATTGTGTCCATTCTATATTTTTTAATCGATATTAATGCAAATCGATATTAAAAACTCGATATTTTGACTGTGTACCCTCCCAGGCATTTTGAATTGGGCCACCCCTCTTGTTAATCCCTCCTTGCACAAGCTAGTGAACTACCTCCTGGAGTCTGAGGTTCTGCCACATTTTTGGAAGCAGGCCCTATTTCTTCCTCTACTGAAGAAGCCTAATGGGGACCCTAATGTGCTGAGCAATTTTAGGCCTATTTTGCGTCTTCCTGCTGTAGCCAAAATGTTAGAGAAGATGGTCAACCATCAACTCTACCAGTATTTGGAATTCAACCACCTCCTTCACGACACACAATTGGGCTTTCGAGCGGGCTATATCACAGAAACCGTTTTCCTGGAAGTTACTGAATTTGTTAAAGACAACCTGATCAGAATGCTAAGGCTATAGTAGTTTAACTGGATCTATTGTCGGCGTTCAATCATCCTAAACAAGTTGTGGAATGTTACATTTTAAAGGCCAGGCATGGGTCTAGCTTAAATCATACTGGGAAATCTGATCACAGGTGTCCCTTATACATCAACCTTCAAACACTTTCCCCTCACCCTCTTCATATGTAAGAGACCTTGGTTTTTATATTGATTCCAATCTGTCCTTCGAATCACGTGCTCTGTGTGTCTAACAGTTGCTTCTCACTCAGGAAAATGCTTCATCTAGTGCTGGAAACTAATCAAGAAACTATTGCAGGAGGGAGGAGCTACGCTGCAACCAAGATGGCCGCATGAGCTCCCGGCTCCACCGATCTCCACCAGGAGCTCATGAATCCGGATATTTATCCTGAATTTGGACCAGACTCCCGTACGGCTGATGAGTTGTTGAGATTAAAGATGCAATCCCCAGATTTCCATCTTCTCGACAGACGAACTTATGCCGTGTTTTTATTCTCGGCCTAATCCACTGTGGAAGCCTGGGCCTCGTTTTCTAACTCATCCGGGCTCGAGTTGAACAACATCGGCTGCGAGACCAGGCCGGCGTCCGGTCGCCCGCAGTGGAAGAATATCCCGACCGGATTGGATGATGGTGTGGTGGTCGGGTTGCCTGCACGGACACGGTTGTGGGCGGGGATCCGTTGCCCGGTGGCCCTGCTAGGCCCCGGGGCTGACGGGCTTGGGTCCTCGCTGGCGGCGATGGTGTTGAGACCGCGACATTGACGAGTGCCCACTGTTCACGTCGGCCCTGCTTGTGCCTGCTACATGGGAGAAGTCAACCTCCGGGGTTAAAAAGATCTGCTTGTCGCTTTGTGAGAGGAGATGGAGCGAGAGGAAGAGGCGCCGTCACTGCAGACCGTAATGACCGCCATTGGGGCGCTTCACTCGCAGTTCACCGCCGCCATCCATAAACTCGTCATAACAGCTGAAACCATTTTTTTGAGACCGGACGCCGATCCCCCGACGGCTTTGAAACATGTTGTTTTAACCGTGAAGTGGGAAATGCCTGACGCAGAGGGCCCCATGCGGAAACCAGACCTGGTGTGTTTTGTCGGCCCCCGAACAACAGACAGAGAGCCCGGAACTACCGAAAACTCGCCATACTCTATCCCGATGCTGCCCAAGATGGAAACAGCCATCCTCATACTCCAGGACAATTACCACGGCGATTTCCGGAGTGATTCCTCATTCTTTTCTCCCCGGTTGGTTCGAATATGCTTTTGTACTTTATTGCCGCTGGAGAAACATTTCCATCTGATTCGGGGTCTTCGAATATCATTTCTTTGGTCTCGATCCCACTATACTGACTTTGACTCTTTTGAACCCTTCGACTTTCCTCCAGAGATGGCGGCCCAAATGGTGAAAACTCGTACGAAAAATCGTAGTGGCCAAGGTTGAGTGTTATCGTCTGGGTCTGAATTCAAAGGCTTTATTTGACACAGGATTCGTACCTACAATGATGCGGGAGTCGGACGGTTATCTTGTACCCCCCCCCCGTTTGGTTTTCTAATTGCGGCTTCACATTGTCTGACTATATCTAGGGGGGTCTGCTTCTGGCGGGGAGTAAAGGGGACCGGGAGCCTCTATGACATCTCCTCCTCCGCTCTTTTTATTTCTTTCTTTTAGGGTTTAGTTGTTGGGCGACAGGCACGCTGCTAGTGGGGTTAGGCCGTAGCCATTGCAGGGGTGCAGGGCGTGGGGAATAGGGGGGGGTTATTTTGTCCTTATTTAGTTCTATGGCCTTTTGTTCGTTCCTTTCCCTTTTACGAGAGGCGGTATGTTTATTCTGAGTCTATTTTTCACATGTCTGGGTGTCTACTCTGGTCCTATTTATCTTGGGAACGTGGGTGGACGGGCCTTGCTAGTACGTGCATAATGGGGCTGTTGATTATATTGATTGTCCGTTCTTGTATACATGCTCATGTTGACGCCCCACACCCCTTGTATTGATTGTATCACGTTGGCCTATTCACCTACGTACCGATGCAATGTATCCTATTGTGTGACTCCTGATATGTGTAATATTTCCTCTTGCTTTTTCTTCTTTAAATAAAAAGATGCAAAAAAAAAAGAAACTATTGCACATGCTTTGGTGACATCCAAACTGTATTATGTGAGCTATTCGTACCTAGGCTTGACATCTTACCTGCTGCATCATCTGCAGATCATCCAAAATGCTGTAGCATGTCTCATACTGAAGGTGCCGGCACGCCTTTCAGTTCTGCCTCCCTACGCCAACCGCAGTGTCTGCCCATCAGTTGTCGCATCAAATTTAAAGCATTAATTCATGCGTACAGAACCTTTCACTTTACAGGCTTATATACCTGAGGAGAAGGCTGAAAGTCTACTGTCAGGGCAGAGCCTTGCGTATTGGTCTCTCGGGTTTTTCTGTTGTCATTACTGGGACCCTTCCGGGAAATCAGCTGCGAGCTTTGTACAATTTATTGTATTATATTGTATTGTAAGGCAAATCATCTGTATTTTTAATATTTTATTTTGGCATTTTAACATCAATTTTTACTGTTTAGGCAATATCTGATGATCACTTGAGCAGGCGCCGATATTGGGAAGCAGAGACAGTTGTGCGGTGCGGAGAGGCTGCAGAAGATGTGGAGCGAGGATGGCCGTAGGGGTCATCGGTGACTTAGTCTCATCCTTGCTGACAAAAGAGGTCAAGGAAGGGCCTTGCTGCAACCACTGCTCTGTGTTTCTAGTCACCTCCATTTTGGCAGTGTGAAGTTTTGGCTCTGGTACAAGCTGTACATGTAGAACATGCAAGAGGCCAACTGCTTTACCAGTCTTTGCAGGGACAGTGGACGCAGCCTAGGTGCCCGTGCCTAACTGGTCCTGTTTGGAACATCCAAACCCTTAGAATATAAGAGCAGATACCCCCACCATGTCCCCACCATTGTGCTACTCAGCCCAGCGACACAGCAGTGGTGGGTCTGGGTAGGGGTAGAGGGTCGGTTGGGTTTTGGTATTGGTGGAGGTGGGCACAGACCTAGGAGAGGTGTAGCGGTGTGTGCTTGCTGATTGGAGGTGGTTTGGTTGGTGGCCCGAGTGGGGCTTGTGGCTCTGCTTGTAGAAAACGCACTGTTCTCAAGCACTTACAGTGACCTTGTGTGCTGTGTTGCAACCTGGCTGCTGATTTCCTGGCTCCTCTTTGACCCAGAGTCAACATTCTTTGAGGCTAAAGATGTATATTCAAATTCTGGAGACCCAGTTCACTTCCATCTCCACAGTGCATTTGGGGAACCGACATCTAGACGTCTCATTGACCTCTTCTTTTGTAAGGATGTCAAATCAGGTAAGCCCTCTTGGCATATCTGGCTCACTCCAGTTTGACCTGGTTGGAAACCTTGCATTAAGAGAACTTGGTCACCTGGACATTTTCAACCCTTTGAATCATTGATCAGTATCAGTCCTGTGCACCTTCCATCTGTCTGCTTTTTTTTGTCTGGTCCAAAAAACAAGTAATGGTGGCTGTGAAACTCCATTCTTGTAGGTTAGTCTATGTATGACATGTAAGAAAATTAAATATTGAGAAATAAATCCTTGCATGTAAATGTTTTTAAAGGTTTTAACTCAATTGAGGGTGGAGCTAGCTCGCAACCAAAATGAGTTCCCCCGTCTCAACGAACTATCCGGCAATTATCCTGTATGTGTGGTGGCCTAAAGTCCCCTCTACATACTGAATCGAAGAGCGGAATGTCAGGAGGCGCGTTTCGGTGGAAATCCGAGCTCCGGAACCGCCTGCTAAGATCGTGGAGATCACTGAGGCCTAGTGCAGGGAGCGGCGCCAGGGAAGCAGCAGCCTCGCCAGAGAACAGCGGGGCGGCCGCCGTAAGATCCCAGCCGCTTTAGCGCGACAGAGAGGGGATCGGGAGCGGAGGTGTTCAGAGGGTCCCTGCTCACGCCGGCTGCAGGTAGCGTTAGCCCCTCGGGACGTGGGGGGTCACTGCGGAGGGGGTTGCGGAGTCGGGCCCCCCGGTGTGCGACGCCAAGTTTCTCTGCCCGTCAACATTGGATGCAGAGCTGCACAAACTTGGAGAGCAGAGCTTGCCCTGGAGCCTTGGAAGAGGCTGTCCGTTCGGCTTGGGTCCCCGGAGTGATTGCTGGCCCGGGGCTGCTGCGTAGGCGGTGTGCCCGGGGACGAAGGTGAGACGCCTGGAGCGGCCGAGGTGCCGGGGCCCGGTGGAGGTCCCACGCTGATATGGGTGCCCGGGTGTCCTGGCTGCGCCGAGGTGGTGCAGCGCTGGAGGCAGCGAGGGGCTCCGTCGGCAGATGCGACCACTGGCAGGCCGCATACCTCTTGAGCGGCGGGGAATGGCCAGGACAGAGGTGCGCGGGAAAGTCAGTTGAGGAGCAACAACCGCCATATTGGGCCCGAGACGGCGCTGGAATTTACTTGCATCTCGTAGGGGGGCTTTTGACACCCTAATTCTTGCCCGGACAGTTGAGAGGGCGTGCAGGGCCCATACTACCCCTCTCACCCCCTGCCTGAGTTAGAAGACACCTTGTGGTGTTGGTGAAGTGACCCGTAAGGATTGGTTGGACTTGCGCTTGGGCCCCGGGGATACGCTGTGAGGAGAGGATTCCTTGTGAATGAACACTGCACCCCAGATAGTAGAAGTTTCTGCGACAGGGTGCGGATGGCGGAGGAAGGGGAGAGCCCGAGCCTCCAGTAACTGCGCCGGCGTTGGGGGTTACCACTGATCGCGGCATGCGACTGTTCTGTCCCACTCTGCTACGGAGGTGCGCTTGGCTCTCTGCCCATGGGGCGCACGGACAGGTCACAACCTAAACTATCTTTCGATCTGAAAGGAACCAAGATGGGCGACACCACAGCGGGGAAGGATGTGGGGGAACGCGAGCTATCGGAAGACACCTCACAACAGGATATCCAAGGCTTATTTCTAGCCATGGAAAAGGGCCTGCAAGGAGGCATAGCCTTCTTAGGTACCAAGATGGATGCCCTTTCCTATCAAATGGACCATATGGCGGAAAGACTTGATAAACAGGTAGAGAGGATGGATACGGCGGAGCGCCGCATTACGGAAGTGGAGGAAGCGCAGACTACCTTGGATACAAACAACAAACAGATGAATAGAGCTGTGCAGACACTACTGGACAAGACGGAAGATTTAGAGGCTCACTCTCGGTGGTGCAACCTGCAAATCATGGGCATGCCCGAGACCACACAGACTGGAAATATGGAGGTCTTCGCTGAAAACTTGCTTAAGAAGTTGCTTGGTGACTCTGCCTTCTCTTCTATGTTTGTGGTGGAAAGAGCGCATCGCTCTTTAGGGCCAAGAACAAAACCAGGAGCGCCACAGAGGCCGGTAATCGCCAAGCTCCTCAACTATAGAGACTGGGATGTTGCTCTGAGATTAGCAAGAGATAAACAGCCTCTGCAATTTGAAGGATCGACACTTTCGCTGTTTCCGGTCTTTACCGTTAAAGTGCAAGAGTCGAGGAGACAATTTGCACCTATGAAAAGGCAGCTGCGTGAAATGAGAGCGGATTACGCTCTGCTCTATCCTGCGAAGCACAGAATTAACCGACAAGGGAAATCTTTGATCTTCACCGATCCTAAAGCCCTGCAGAGAGCCTTTAATGACTGGCGAAAAGACGACCGACCCTACCCGAGTGCAGAAGCTGGCGCCGCAGGGAGCTCCATGGACGAACAGGACTAATATCGTGCTGTACAGATAAGTTGCTGAGTCTACACCTCTGGTGTATGATGACACTGGTGGAGGGAGGTATCCTGGTTTGTCAGATGTAGAGATTAAGAGGCACCTGTTACTATTGGGTGACTGGATGTGATCAGGAGGGAGGCCTGTGGGCAGGGACACCACTGGTAAGAAGACTGCCTAGGTTTGATACAGGCACGAGGTGGGCGATTGCTCCAATTATGTTGTTTTATAAAGTACTGCTCAAGGAGAGGGTCACCCCTCTTTTAATATGCCGCTGTCGGACCCAAATGTCATGTATTATTGTTTGGGGGGGTGGTATTTTTGATTGACCTGTTAATTAATAGTACGCGGTCGGAGTGAAGGCCAGACATTGCCAACTTGAAGGGGCCTTAGGATACAGCCTATGGTTCCACACATCACACTTGGTTATTGAGACGGGGAAGGGGCGGGTGGCAATATGAATACGTTTCATACAGTGTGCGTGTACTGTTTGCTACCTTCACCCACGTGTGAATTCCATTAATCTGGACTACGGGTTCGGTTTTGTTTTTCTTTTTGATATGGGTTTGGTTATCCTTCTGTTGGAAGGGTGATATCGGGGCGGGTTTGCTGGGGAAGAGGGTTGTTTGCGGGCATAGTTGGGGAAGGGCAGGCATGGGTGGGTGTGGGAGGGGGGATGGGAAGACGCGATTGCGCCGTGTTGGGGCTGAGAGTAGAATGTTCTAATTGTGGTATTGTTGTTTGCAAGTTCACACACATGGCAGTAACTGGTTACTTTAGGAAGATGTATGTGCAGATTTCTCTGACAGAATATGCTGACGGACAATGGTGGCCGAGATGACCCAGACAGGGGAAACATTCGACACTTTGACACTGATAACCTGGAACGTATGAGGTCTCAATGACCATAGGAAGGTTAGAAATGTCCTACAATACTTTGTTAGGTATAGGGTGGACATAGCACTCTTACAGGAGACACACCTACCCACAGAAAGTCACATATTACGCTACAGGGGCTTCTTGGGCAATATACATGCAGCGGGGTTCACAACACACGCAAGAGGAGTCCTTACGTGGGTTAATCCAAAGGCACAATTGACAATGACACCACTGTTGACAGACAGAGATGGACGATATAAGATTACGGGGTGCCGAGGTAAGGGCTTGGAGCTCAGCATAGTTAATACATATGGCCCAAATTATGACCACCCGGAGTTTTATTCAGAGATAGCCGACAAGATCATGACTCACTCGAGAGGGGAGATACGTTGGGGCGGCGACTTTAATATGACTAGACAACCATGCATTGACAGGTCGGATGGCCCTGACCGCCGCCCTTCGGCCTCCGCAAGGGTTCTTGAGACGCAAATGATTCGACTGGACCTGTGTGATGTATGGAGGCCCAGGTACCCCACAGCAGGGGGCTACACACATTATTCAGCTCAGTTTAATATACGCACTAGGATAGATTACTGGCTCGCCACACCACACTTAACCTCTGCAATCCAAAGATGTGAGATACTTCCCCGCACTTATTTGAACCACTCACCAATATTGGTATCGATTGTCGCACCGGCGATGCGTGTTCCGCCATTCGCTTGGCGCTTTCCCCCATATTCGTTACTGGATGCCTCCTTTAGGGAGGAACTAGCGACAGCTATTAAGACATATTGTGACGCTAACGTAGGGTCCGTGATATCGTTCCAGAGTGTCTGGGAGGCGTTTAAACTGTACGTTAGAGAAATTGCCATCTTGAAATACTCAAGAGTCCTCAAATCAATCAGAGGTAGGCTGCAGACCTTAGAAACCTAAATTAAAGAGCTGGAGAATAGGCGTCTGCATGACCACAGTGAAGCTCTCACCCAAGAACTGACCACAGTACTAAAGGAATACCATGAGGTGGCAGACACTGAAGTTAAACACTTAGGAAAATATGCGAATGCTAGAGCTTATGGTGAGGGAGAACGCCCAGGTGCAGTGCTCACGCAGATGGTAAGGCGAGGGAGGAGCAAAACAGGGATTCCCGAAATGAGGTGTGTGACAACAGGCGAACCGCTCTCGAACGCTCAGGTGGCAGAGAGATTCCAGGAGTATTATTCTACCTTGTATGCCTCACGCGGCCCCGTATCAGATGAACGCATTCTTGACTAGCTTTCTCATATTGAACTGCCCTGGCTTTCAAATGTCTACCGTGAATTCTTAGTGCGAATCAATAGAACGAGAGGAAATAGTGTTGGCATTGTCGGAAATGAGGTCCGGTGGAGCCCCGGGAAGCGATGGCCTTACTGTTGCCTTTTACAAGGCATTCCCGGACCTCCTGCTTCCTACACTGCTTACCTTATTTGAAGATATGGCAGAGGCAGGCACTATACCGCCTACAATGCGGGAGGCGATACTGGTCGCTATTCTCAAACTGGGAAAGGATCCGGGGGACTGTGCATCATACCGGCCCTTGTCCTTACTGAATGTAAATGCGAAGATATTCGCCAAACTGATTGCCAACCGCCTCAGTCCAATGATCGTCTTGTTAGTGGCCCCGGAACAGACTGGTTTTATACCTGCACGTAACCTCACATATAACCTTAGGACAGTCTTTGCCAGAGGTTCCGGTGGTGGCCTATCCTAAGACATGTTCTGAGTCGGATGGGTGTAGGACATCTGTTTCTGCAACTCCTGACTATGCTGTATGCCTCCCCAGTGGCCCGTGTTCGAATTGGCTCGCTGGTCACAGATCAAATACAGAAAGGGAGAGGTACGAGGCAGGGATGCCCCCTCTCCCCAATTTTATACGTATTAGTGGCAGATCCTCTTGCTTGCGCTCTGAGAGAATATCATAGCCACAGGGGTATCCGATATCCCACGTACAAATTGATTATCTCCACATACGCGGATGACACTCTTCTATATGTCAGAGACCCGGAGACCCATTTATCGGCAGTACTACTTGAGGTGGTTTTATTTAGCTCTCTTTCGGACATTCATGTCAACTGGAAAAAGTCCCTCATGTTCCCACTTACCCGATCTGCGAGGAAATTTGACCCGGAATACCCTGTCCAGTGGACCACGGAAGCGGTGAGGTATCTGAGAATCAGAGATAGTTCTCAGAGAAATCTATGGGACAGCAGTCTCTAAATTGGAGGAGGACATTGACAAATGGATCACCTTGCCGCTATCGCTCATAGGTCGCATAGCACTCATGAAAATGATTGTGCTGCCACGATTCTTGTTCCTGTTCAGCATGGTGCTATCGACTACTTTTTTTAGACAATTAAGAGGTGCAAGGGCCGGTATGATGGTCTGACTTGGGGCGATAGCCTTGATAGCTTGACTCCAGTGGTGTGGAGAGCATGGGACTCACGTCTGAGCATACCCAAACCGATCCTCAGAAGCTTGTTTCCGGTCCAGGGAAGGCATGGCTTGGCAGTTCGGGCTGGACTATTCCCATGAGGGACAGGGTCAGACTGATTTGCATACGGCCATGTCTGAACTGGGGTGGCAGAGTGGGCTAAAGAACGGTGATGGATTAAACCCAGATCTGTTGACTGGATGTGAGTGTTTGATTGGTTCAGATGCTCCGTCCATCACCACCCCTTTTTTACCACTTTGTTCGCCATAAGTTGGCAGGGTATGCTCAGACGTGAGCCCCATGCTCACATTGCCGCTGGTTTCAAGCAAGCCGGGCTGAAGACAGCTGAAATGCCAGAAACCGGTCCTCGGAAGCTTGTTTCCAGTCCAGGGAAGGCATGGCTTGGCAGTTCGGGCTGGACGGTTCCCATGAGGCACAGGGTCAGACTGATTTGCATACGGCCATGTCTGAACTGGCGTGGCAGAGTGGGCTAAAGAACGGTGATGGATTAAACCCAGATCTGTTGACTGGGTGTGAGTGTTTGATTGGTTCAGATGCTCCGTCCATCACCACCCCTTTTTGTATCATTTTGATGGTCAGACTGGCATGGGCTGGGAAACAGCCGAGAGTGGCATGGAGCATTCTTATTCGCCCATATGCGGCAGAAGGCCTGGGTGCCCCTGATTTGGAGCTATACTACCGTGCGGCGCAGTGCGCCCCGGCATTTTACTGGATCCATGGACCGATGGACATCCCATACATACGCATCGAAACGATTACAGCAGATCTGATGCCTCCACCAGCACTGCTGGAATAACCTCGAGACCGATGGACGGGCATCTTAAATTCCTTGAATGCGGTCACGCACGCTTGGCACCACATGATGGATACACAGGCGTGTAGTTTACGTTACGCCCCGAAAGCCGCTGTAGAGTGGTGCACCTGGCTGGCCCCATGCTTGGATAAAGCAGTGTTGATGGCACTGAAAGCGTTGAATATTCATGAGATGGGTGATTTGTTCGCAGAGGGCACCGCCCGCACTTGGGGAGATATAGAAAAGGAGGATACACGCAGCCCATTGATGTTGTGTTTCCAGTTCCATAGGGTGAGACACGAACTCAGAACCCTCTTAGGGGAAGATATGGAGGAACCAGAGACGGTCATGGCTTTTGACTATGTAGTTAATGCTAAGTCCCCTGCAAAATTAATAACAAACTTGTATAGAATAGCCCTTTCAGAGAGAACGGCGGAATATGCCAAGCCGAGACTAGTGTGGCAGACCGATCTTCAAACGGACCTAAGTGAGGAGATATGGCAGTATTGCTGCACCAGTACCAAAAGAATATCTCTTAATGGGCGGCATAGGTTACTGCACTATAAATATCCGAATACACCTTATTATACTCCTGAACTATTGCATAGATATAGACTTCGGGACTGTCCTAACTGTGAGAGGTGTGGGGCTCAAATTACTGATTTCCTACATGTAGCGTGGTCTTGCCAGGAAGTACAAGCTTTTTGGTGTGCAGTATACAAGGAGGTTAATGACACACACAATTAACACTGACTCCCGACTCCGTATTGGCTATAGTAGGTTACTCTAAGCTCCTACGACTGACGCACAGGAGATTAGTGGATATGGCTTTTTTAGTGGCTTAAAGGTGTGTGGCACTCACATGGATGAGGGGGCAGGCCCCCACTCTGGCACAATGGTCCAGGGAGATGACATACTGTTGTACACAGATGGAACTCTATAGTGAGCTGCTACCCCCTCGTAATAAACCCAAAAACTTTTGGTCCTGTTTTTTAGAGAGGAGACAGACACGGGACAATGCAGATGATGAGGACGACGGCAATCAAACAGAGGGCGAAACCAGTCTAGTGACAGACACTTTACGGGGTACTAGTTTGCACTGACGCTCCGTCGCCTGGACGACGAATACACTTCTAGCAGGACGGATGGGAGGAGTACTAGAAAGGAGTGTAATTATCAGTGTATCTGTGTGTAGGGTCTTTACGATATCCCACTGGCTGGGGTATTTGGTTTGCTACGTGGAAAAGACACCCCGCGACAACGAAATTCTCTATATATATATATATGTCTGATACTGCCTGTATTTCTGATGTTATTGACTTCTGCCAATACATGTGCTAGATGTCTCTTTGTGAAATGCCAATAAAAACATTGATAAAAAAAATAAAAAAAGGTTTCAACTCAATTGCAACTTTCTTTCCTAAACTGAATGCTTTAGACAAAACAATGGTTCCAATGGAGGTAACTCCTGGTGTAGCTTCAAAAATATTTTCTAGTTCAATCAGTTCAAGTTCAATCAGTTCAAGTTTATTATAACGGAACTCTTTACGAGGTCCACATAAAATACATAAAATATGCATACAGAGAAAGCATTAAACGTAAAAATTTCAAACAAGTATATAGCATCAAATGCATTACAGTAAAAAAATTACCAACTTAATACAGATCCAAAAAACATTTAAAGAATTTGCACAGTTTAAAACAAAACATTTCATTTGGCGGGGTAATCATAGCCGCCCGAAAAGCAGTGGCTGACAAAATGTTGAGTTGAAGGCAGATTGGTCTTAACCATCTTCGCCTAAGAGTCATCAGAGCTGGACAAACGAAAATGACATGAGATAAATCTTGGTCGTACATCAGACAAAAATCACAGATCGCTGAATGGCCGTACCATCTGGAATAAAGAGATTTCAACGGAAGCAAATCCTGTCTTACTAGAAACACTAGGCGTCTAACGCCACGAGGAATGTTCCATTGAGTATATAGTTGAGCTTTCCTCAATAGACATGACTCAATAACAGGAGTACAGCCTTTTTTCAACATCCGGAAATCTCTATCCAGTCTGAACCCTAGTTCCCACGTAGAGGACTTCAAAAGGGTTTTTAACTGATAAGATGATAGAGAAAATAAAACATCTTTATCCAATTGCAATTGACCCACAGCATATCTGAAATTTTTTACAATCGATGAATAGTTATTAAAGTTTCCCAACAACTCATTTTTTATAAGATGTCTTAAGGTATTGGGCTCACTCTTTGCAAGACTTATAACCCAACGTACGATACCAGCCAGACCTTGGACCCAGCTGCTACGTAAGCTGAGTTACTGTCTTAAGGCCGGAGTTGAATTTGCTGTGCTAACGGATAATAAACTACGTAAAATTTTTCCTTCCGAGGAATTTAAAAAGCTCCAATTTTTTTGGTCAATTAACTCTATTCCGTATAGTAGGGAGGCAGGAACTTTTGCTCTAAATACATCCAGTAGTATAGAAAAATGCCTTCTACCTGTAGCATTATACAAGGATACCAAACTCTTTCCCTGCGAGATAGCTTTCCGTGAATTATTGGCCATATGAGCTTTCTCACTTAAATTACTCATCACAATTTTACCAAGGAAGGCATAAGATCTCACGGTTTCCAATTTTTGACCCCCTACTGCCCATGGAAAGTTAGGAAATTTAGGTTTCTTCCTTCCAGCCATGCACATCACTTTGCTTTTTGCAGTATTTATCAACAGATAATGGTTTCCAGCGTATTCATAAAGAGCTTGCAGGCGATTATTCAGGCCCTTCGGAGTAAGATCGAGAATCAAGATATCATCAGCATACATGAGGCATACAATCGGAACGCCCCCCAAGGTCGGGGCAATACCAGAGCATGCTGAGAGAGCCAGAGGTAGATCGACTGTGTATAGTGAAAAAAGTAAAGGAGCCAAAAGGCAACCTTGCTTTAACCCGTTGGATGTGGGTATTATTCTAGATAAACCTCTTTCACCGCCAAGCAGCACTCTGCACCAGGTGTCTGAATAAACAGCACGGATTAATTTAATAAGGAAGGGGGGCATCCCTAAATCAAATAACTTTCTCCACAGCAATGTTCTGTCTACTTTATCAAATGCCGTGGAGAAATCGATGAATGCACCATATACATACCCTCCACGAACTTTCACATATTTTTCCGTAATAACCTGAAGTGCAGTCAAGTTATCTAACGTTCCATGTTTTTGCCTGAAACCAGTTTGTTCAAAAGGCAGAATTTTGAACTCAGTTACCCAATCATTGATTAAAGTGAGAATACATTTTGCAAAATCTTACCGATGGCATCAAGTAAAGCAATTTGACGATAATTTTGAGGAAGGTCTCTTGCCCCTTTTTTATATAGAGGGACAAGGATACTCCCTTTCCAGGAAGGGGGGACTATTCCGCTAACAAAGCAAGATTTAAACACAGGAAAAAGTATTTTGCTCCATAGCTCACTCTGTTGTTTTAGTACAGAGATGGGAACCTCATCGGGACCCATCGCACCGGAGGAGCGCATGTTCTTAATAGCGAATTCAATTTCCTTTTCAGATGGAGAATCGTACACACGAGAGTCAACATAAGATACATCATTGTTTAATTGTAAGTTATTATTACTGTACAAATTCTCAATATATTGGACCCAGATCTGCTCATCAATGGCAATAGGCGTGGGACTGACTCTAGTACCGCAGCCTTTGCCAATTAATGACCAAAATGTCTTGGCTTGGCCGTTATATGAAGCTTCCCTAAGTTGAATCCATATGGAATCCTCCTTATTTCGTTTTAGACTGGCCTTAAGCCTGGATCTCCTTCTTTTTAAAAGTGCTAATTTCTGGTTGGCTTCCTGACTAAATGATAAATATTGCCCCCTTATTACTTTATTTATTTCTTTATTTAATACCCGAAGCGATTGGGGGACTACTAAGGATTTTTTAACAAAGGAGCTCTTTTTGGCTATTGAAGTTACTAATTCTAAAAAATCTGCAAATCCTACCAGTTCCCTCCCCTCCCAGTGGGATAAATTCTCTACAGTAGAGTTTAAGAGCGTCAACAGGCTCTCAAAAGAACGGCAATTCCAAAAACATTTCCCCGAATTTGAGCCAAAATTCACCATATCCGTATCGATGTTCCAAGAATCCGCCATAGGTGGACTGAGGGAAACTGTGAGCATCAACGCATTATGGTCACTAAGATTAGTATCTATAACCAAAAGGTCCTTCAAGGAGGAAAAAAAGCACAATCTGCAATTACATAATCGATAATAGAGTTTCCCCTATTAGAATTATGAGTAAAAGCTGCCGGAGTGTCAGAAGGGAGTCTCCCATTTACTATTAGACAATCCACTTTATATAGACCTTCCAGAAGTAGTTTACCTCTTTTATTGGATTTGACATTAGACGGGAACTGGGCCTGAGGTATAATCACAGACTCTTCCCTAAGTTTATTTCTAAACAAGTCAAGCCCGCAATTAGATATGTTACAATTCAGGTCCCCGAGTACTAATACATAAGGGGAGGGGGTAGTGTCCATTATTTTAGTTATAAAAGAGAAGAGTGCTTTTAAACGATCATTGAAGCAGCAGTTTGGGGGAATATAAGTATTTATCAAAACAAGCGATCTATTGGGGCAATCCTTGAATACATTTTTTAAAGTTATTGCCTGGAACAGTTTACCCGGATCAAGATAGTGAGAATAGTTCCAATTAATTCTATTTGATAATAGACAAGCTATTCCACCCTTCGCATGACCTCTCCTAGAATGGATTGCACTATCTTCTAAGACAAAGTACTCTTTTTCTAGTATTAATTTACCTTCCACCCACGTTTCTTGTAAACAAATTATGTCTGCCTCTAGGGAACGCAAGAAACATAATTTTTCCTTATGATCTTTAAAACCAGCAGTATTCCAAGAAATAAACTTCAAATCTCTGTTAAAAATTAGAGGACGGTTTAGAACAGGAAGAAGATTTACTAGACAGAACTCCTGGTAACCAACTCCATTTGGAATGATCATCCTTCAAAGTTTGTTTAAGAGGAGGGTTTTTTTTATAAAGAACTTGCCTTTCATTTTTTGACACACATATTTTTAAGTCCTCAGATCTAACAGAGGACCAATCGGAGGGTATCAAATTAATATTAGAGGAAGATGACAAATTGGAGGGTACACTTTGACTTTGATTTTACACGAAATATGGGGTAACATCAATCCCTCTGATTTGGAGTTCCTCAGCCCACTGTAAAATATGATTTAGCACCACTTTAGACTGAAATTTCACCCTTGCTATTCTCCCTACTGAAGTGTTAAGAAGAAGTACCACATCCAGATCCGAAGTTTGAATTAATTTTAAGCCTTCAATCTCTTTAAAACAGATAAGTAAGGCTGATCTGTTTAGAATTAGATCAGTATCAAATAAAGGCGAAAAATCAAGAAAAAAAGTATCTACATTTGTTTTTTCCCTAGTAGGCACCAAGGGAATAGCTGCAATTGTAGATGAATCTTGAAAAGGTCTTGCTGAGGGATTAAGAGAGGAAGGGAAAGGATTAGCAGGGGGTAATAAAACATTAGGGAGGAAGGGGTTAGTGGAACTTATAAGACCAGACCCTGTGGACGTTAAATCTACCTTAGGAGAAACAATCAAATCTTCCTGTGTAGCAAAGGACTGCTCAGTCTGGGCGGAATTTTCTAGTATTGGTTCCAAATTTTTTTCAAACAGGAGTTTCCTCTGTCTTTTTTTAGAAAATCTTCGGATGGGTTTTCTCTTTTTTATTCTATTCTTTTTTTGTTTTGGAGAGACTATCTTTTCAACATTACCTGGAGAAGCTATAAGGGCCTCATCCTCTTTTTTTGTCTGTAACGAGAATATAGGAAAAAGAGAGGGAGTTTCCGAATTTTGAATAACAGGGGAAACGGGTACCACCTCTATCTCGTCATTATAAGTAACTATACAATTAGCTCCGGCCGAAACCGCATTGAAAACCTTAGGATCAGCTGATATAACTACTGGTTTATTTATTTTCTGATCTTCAAGATTAGATAGCGTTTTAGCTGGGTCTAATATTACTTTTCCGTTCGGGGATTTCTTATTAGGGATCTCCAGGGGATTAGCGGGCATTGAAAGGCAATCAAAAACTGACCCGCTTTTATCTGTAAAAGTGCTCTTAGGATTTGGGTTACAGTATCAAGGATACACTCCGAACCTCCAACAAATTTTTCAAGTAAACTCAAAATAGAAGATATTAAAGATTCCAAAGAGGACAATGAATTGGAGATTAGCTTCTCGTTAATACTTGAAGGACTCACAGGTAAATTGTTCAAATTGGGGCCAGAACAGGAAGTACAATTTAACTGAGCTAGAGAAAAATCTAATTTGTTTGAGGGGGTACTACTAAGAAGACAAGGACTCGGAATTATTATAGCTTCATTAGCATTAGAATTAACCCTGACATTGTCCTGAGAAGGTCTCAACAAACCTTTATGAGCTATCAAATCAATATCTGGTAGTGTAAAATCACCCTCTGGAATAGCAGAATTAGTTGGCAAAACTGAAGAAAAAATATTATTCTCTATGGCTTTAGGAGCTGCCATATGAGAAGCTTGATGGAGGATAGCATTGTCAGATTTCCCAACATTACATCCCGAGGTCTCGTGAGGAAGCTTCAATTTCCGCTGCGAATCAGTGGACACCAAAGGGAGAACCCCCACTGTCTCGGAACAGAAAGATGCAAACTGAGGCTGGACAGGAACCGAGCCCAGAATAGAGTTATCCTTATTGGTGATATTAACTGGCTCAGGAACATTATCCTCTAAAGCTTCACTGAGATGGCCGGTCTCTACAGCCTTGTCCTTCCCTTTATCCCATAGATTAAAACGCTGACATTGGCCTTTCAGTAGCATTAAAGAAGTAATTTTATGACGTAAAGGGTTCGATTTAGTTTTAGAACCAGATCTCCCCACTAAGACGCGACCAGAACGGAGTTTTTTTGCCGTCATGTGTAAACTAGGGAAGGAGCTATAGGGTTTAAAAAGCAAAATGGCACAATACAACCCTATCAAGATAAAACCGCCGTATGAAGGAAGATTAACAGAAATAAACAATATTAATTAAAACTAAAATCAAAGGGATGGGGCCCAGCCCAGCCTACTTCGGCCTCTGACGGCCTCAGACGGTCCCGCCCTTGTCCCGGGCTTCTCCCGGCGCCCTCCCGCGCGCTCCCGCGTTGCAGAGGACCACTCGGTATTGTAGCTGAGAGGTAAAAAGGGGGCGGTGCCAACAGGGAGAGCGTCACCAGGTGCTTCCAGTTAGGTGAGTAGCAGGGACTCTTGGGAAGTGGAGTCCTGCTATAGGCACGCTCGCAGCCCTGTTTTTTCTAGTGCCCTGCAAGTTTGTTTTCCAGTTCTGCACACCCTAGTGTTAGTTAGTAGAAAATATTTTCTACTAAAGAGCTATCCACTGGGGAAGGCGTGTGCATGCACTCTGGGAGCGTTGAGGTTGTGGAAAAAGCACCTCCTATAGAAGTCTTTACTCCCCTGGACAAAGATATTGTCCATGAGCAGCATTATCAAATATCAATTACTGCCCATGCTGGGGCTGGCAATGCTTTGGCCAGATCCCACAACCTAGGATGCAGCTCTGTTTACCACTTCATGATGGTCTGCTACTCTAACATTGGAGTTAAATATACATTTATTTGTACAGAACTCTGAATCACTGCAGTGTTTAGGGAGAATTCTGCCCTCTATTTCAGCTGTATCGCAGAAATCCATAAACAATTCAGATTTGTTTTTGGACTCTCTCCAGATTATATTAAATTCATTGTAATCAACAAGTGGAGGGACAGTGGAACTTTTTTTCTCTAGGTCTAGCATATGTGCCCAAGACAATGTATTGAAGAAGGGTAAAAAAACACACAAGGTCAGACTTGTACTAGGTTCTATATGTAGGATCAATATGTGAGTCCTGTGATTCAAAGTGAGAGGGGAGACCTCTCTTCGGAAGAAGTGAGAGTAGGACGAAGACTTCTAGATACACAGCTCCTAATTTGACCCCACTGCATTTATTATTTTTAATCAGGCAGTTAAACTTCCAGAATAAAAGGTAATTCAAGAAATAACTGATCTGTTTTAACTCACTCACACTACATCTACACAACTAGGCCCCTCACCCCCACTGCACCAAACGGCAGGGAAAAAAGATCTCCGATAAACAGCCCCATTTATGGGAGACCGTCGGGCATTGCAGCGCTGGCCCGACGAGGAGCAAGCCCACATGATGAAGCATGACACATAGCTTGCTGGGTGTGTGACTGCTTTAGTTCCAAAGAGGGGTCTCCCACTCTCATCTTGAATCACAGACTCACATAGTGATCCTACATATAGAACCTAGTACAACTCTGACCTTGTACGTCTTTTTACCCTTAGGAACTGCATACCCTTCTTCAATACATTAAATTCCTTGACCCAGGATAAAATGGTATCATCAGATAATTATACCTTGTCCCCTCATTCCCAAATATAGAATGAAGGAGGGGATTTTTAGAAGGCGCTCTACAACTGGTTGTCTAACATGGTAATTCAAATAGGATACATCTGTCTAATTCTCGAATAGGGAGCTTGGGCCACCCATGGGTTCTCCACATTGTCAGACAAGAAACAACACCCCTGCCATTTCAAAAAGAGAATAAGCAGATCTTCGCCCTGAAAAATGTCTTTGAGCCTTCATCTATGGAACCAGCAACTGTGCCCTCCTCCCTCCCTAGTAATGAAAAATGTGTAAACTCTCCCCAATATTTCCTCCAAAACCCTGGGGTAAGAAAAATCTGAAGAGTAAAGTGGGCAACAAACAAAAACCATAGAGGACTTAAGTATCTGCATGAAATGTGCAAAGAACGTTGCTTCAATTTGAAGGCCATTCTTGTTGTGGAAGTTGATAAATAAGACATTGTTCCAAAGTTCCAACGTTGGAAAGGGTGACTGTTTGCTCCCCACAATAGGCTACCAAGCATTTATCATGGTTACAGGCTGGCCTCTACAAAAGGAGATCCTCCACCCCAAATCCACAGGCTTGGATTTTTTCCTTTAATTTGGGGGACAATTGAAATTCATATTTGAACTAATGTTTAGAATGTGCCTCTTTCACTGGAATTTAATGCTATCTTGACCAAGAAATCTTGGGTTGCCTTTCTGATATTGATGAATTGTGGATGGTTCAAATTAGTGATATTTGCCTTGTGCAAATCGAGAACTTATGGACAATAAGCAGAGCAGATTATTTTTCAATTCAAAAGTGACATAAAATGGGATCTATGATGTTACAACGCGTTATTTTACAACGCAGACCGTTACATCGCAATTTTTACAACGCAGGAACCATTACAATGCAAACCTTTACAACGCATGTCATTACATAGCAGATGCTATTACAACGCATGGCATTACATCGTAAGTATAGGTAAGTATACCTTTTTAAAAAAAATGTATTTAAGTTAATTAAATTAAATTAATTTAATTAAAATACATTTTAAAATAGTAATTATTTTTATTTAATAAATTTATATAATTATAATTAAATTAATTTAATTTAAATATTTTTTTGATTGTAATTAAATTAAATTATTTAAAATAATGTATTTAATTTAATTATTTTAATTAAGAAATGTAATTAATATAATATAATTAATTTAATTTAACCTAAAAACACCCCTGTACCCTAAAACCCAAACCTTGCCCTGAAACCTAAAAACACCCCTGTACCCCAAAACCCAAACCCTACCCTGAAACCTAAAAACACCCATGTACCCCAAAACCCAAACCCTACCCTGAAACCTAAAAACACCCCTGTACCCCAAAACCCAAACCCTACACTGAAACCTAAAAACACCCCTGTACCCCAAAACCCAAACCCTACCCTGAAACCTAAAAACACCCCTGTACCCCAAAACCCAAACCTTGCCCTAAAACCTAAAAACACCCCTGTACCCCAAAACCCAATCCCTACCCTGAAACCTAAAAACACCCCTGTACCCCAAAACCCAAACCCTGCCCTAAAACCTAAAAACACCCATGTACCCCAAAACCCAAACCCTGCCCTGAAACCTAAAAACACCCCTGTACCCCAAAACCCAAACCCTACCCTGAAACCTAAAAACACCCCTGTACCCCAAAACCCAAACCCTACCCTGAAACCTAAAAACACCCATGTATCCCAAAACCCAAACCCTACCCTGAAACCTAAAAACACCCCTGTACCCCAAAACCCAAACCCTGCCCTAAAACCTAAAAACACCCATGTACCCCAAAACCCAAACCCTGCCCTGAAACCTAAAAACACCCCTGTACCCCAAAACCCAAACCCTACCCTGAAACCTAAAAACACCCCTGTACCCCAAAACCCAAACCCTACCCTGAAACCTAAAAACACCCATGTATCCCAAAACCCAAACCCTACCCTGAAACCTAAAAACACCCCTGTACCCCAAAACCCAAACCCTACCCTGAAACCTAAAAACACCCCTGTACCCCAAAACCCAAACCTTGCTCTAAAACCTAAAAACACCCCTGTACCCCAAAACCCAAACCCTACCCTGAAACCTAAAAACACCCCTGTACCCCAAAACCCAAACCCTGCCCTAAAACCTAAAAACACCCATGTACCCCAAAACCCAAACCCTGCCCTAGAACCTAAAAACACCCCTGTACCCCAAAACCCAAACCCTGCCCTAAAACCTAAAAATACCCAAACACCCCAAAACATATACCTCAGTACCCCAAAACATATACTCCTATACTCATACTTATTTTAAAAATTACTTAAATTAATAAATTTAATTTATAATATTTAAATACATTAATAAATATTTTTATTTATTTTTATTTATAATTAATAATAATTAAATCAATTATATAATATTAAATAAAATAAAAAAAAATTATATACTTACCAATATTTACGATGTGATGGTATGCGTTGTAATACCATCTGCTATGTAATGCCATGCGTTGTAATGGCATCCGATGTAATGGATCCTGCGTTGTAATAGCTGCGTTGTAACAGCATTACGACGTAAAAGTTGCGTTGTAAGTGATACACACCCATAAAATGTAATCCTGCTAAATTGTGGCATGCTACGTTAGTCCAGGCATTGATGTCATTTAGCGAGTCTCCTCTCCATAAACCCTCGGTGACACGATTTGGCCTTCATACCCTACGTATCACTGTCACTGAAACCTATGTCAAATGAGAATCTGTTGGTATCTCTGGCAATGAGATGGGCTGGTTAGAACTCCATGGAATTCCGTGGAGCTACAAAAAAAACGCAGTTGGCAGAAATAGGCATGTCGGGCTGCTCGTGCTGTGATTTAGCACCAGAAGCCTGTTACATGCTGAAAAGATCTGCGCGATTGGCAGCACATGGTGCCCCAGAGTGCGCAGCTTCTTGAGGTGATTTTTGCTGCAGATGAAATAGATCTTCTACTTGAGCGGCAGCTTTCTGACCGCAAATGGTCGAGATCTCCTGCGAGTGCCCAAGTTGGAGAAATCTTGCTGGGTGTCCTCCTAGGAACTGGAAATCACACCGGGGGATGCAGAATCTAGCTCACACTCACCAACTTACCATTAGCGAGCTGCATGTAAGAAAAAACTACTTGGGTGGAAGAATTTGGAGGGATCTCCACGTTACAAGTGTAGTGAGGAGTGGCCAAATTCCCCGGAGCAAAATGTATCCCCACCCCCGTCAAAGAGGGTACGAGTGCATATCTGCCAGGAAAAGAGGGGTCCAGAATGCCCCGCATACATGAAGATGAGTTAGGGAGCTGTCTCTGGGTAGTTGGTGTTCTTAATTTTAAGGTTGCCATGGATTTTAACAGCAACAAACTCACCTAGTAATGGTCTAAAGGTGGTTTTGTGGACTGCTAACTAATGGTAATAAAATGATATTCCTGAACATTCTGCCCGCTGATATACATCTAGGAAATCATGTTAACCAAAAATGTTGTGCTAGAAGGGCACTTTGATTTGAGCAGTACGGCAACCCCCTCCAGGAGGGAGCATGGAAGGGAGGGCATACCAATTCTTTTGAGCAATAATTGCAATTGACTTGCAATCATTTTGTCAATAATTTGAATTTAATTCTTGCCATAAAAATGTACTTGAAGGGACATCAAGATACTAATGAATCACTTTTGATGGTGAAAATATATAACCTACACAGACTCAGTGCATGGGAAGCAACCAAAATGTTCTCCTTTATCTCTGGCGTTAGGAAGTGAGAGGAATGAACATATATAATATCGGAAGGTGACTTTAAATGCCAAAGTATGCAACCATACCATGAGGTTATTTGCAAATGAAACAGATGTAGCATTAAATATTTCCCCTCCAATCTTCCCTCCCAATAGGAAAACTTATAAAAGAGGTGTTCTTCTTTTGTAAGGTCTAAGAAGAAAAGAATTTCTAATAGGCGATGGGAAAATTGAGAATGATACTCCCGCAAATTTTACCCTTAAATATACTGCTTGCTGTTCAATCATCAAATGATTGTCCTTTGTGCTTCTTATAATATGATTTGTGATATGAAAGTCAATCATAATTCCCTCAGTGATCATAAAGCACTCTCTTTATGATCAAATTAGTTAAAATAAATGATTAGGGTTTTGGAGCTTCAAAGAAACAACAGTAAGGTTTAGCAAATCAAATTGTGGGGCCCATTGGAAAAGCAAGCTAACTGCTTAACTGAAAGAAACTTTGACTGCAATAACTGTGGAGTCCCATTTTCTGTATCCCCAGCCACAATTCAAATGCAAAACCTAATGAAGTCCCTGGTGGCAAAACCAAAATCAAACAACCTGATTTCCCAAAGGAGACCACATTATAATCCTTTTGTCCACCAAAATATAGAGATAAATTGACTAGTGAGTAGTCAATTTGTGTTTTTCCTTAATTAATCTCCTGGCAAGATAACGGCAGAGATTAAAAATTGCTCTTGAGAAGGAGGAGTATGATGATTAATGGTTTGAGCTAAAAAAGCAGTCTCCCGAAAGGAAACAAAATGATTTTGAGACAGTGTTTGTAGAGTAAAATCTCTCCCGATTTCAATCAAAGAAGATGAATGGAGCAATTACATTTGTGATCTTTATGCATTCAATGATGGTGTAAAGTTGTCTATTGTGCCCCCTGGTTCCCTCCCTATCACTGCAATCAGCATTTGGCCCCACATCCACAAAGGGAATTGAGGCTATTATTGGGAGACTGAGAGTCTCTTAGGTTGCCATGCTGTGGGCTACTTTTTTCACTCCTATTTTTATACACTGTTACCACCTTAGTGTAATTCTCCCTTCCTAGTCTGAGAGCGTTTTTGTTCCTTTACCTACATAGGGGCCCAATGCCTCCCCTCTAATTACCGTCAAATTGCCCGACTTGATGCAGTAGGAAAAATAATTGCCAAAAGTATACTTGATCATCTTTTAGTGTAGGTTGAAGAGGAAAAGATTTTCCCTATAGGACAAGAGGGGTTTAGGAAGACTTACAGTATGCTCTATAACATCTTTATGCTGAAACTAATTGTGGAAAAGTATGTGTCTCTTTGTTGACTCCAGGGGCCGTATTATTAAAATGTTCCTGGGGTGCAATGTGCGTTTATGCCGCTTTGCGCTCCCCAGGCACTTTAGTATTACAGACTGAATACAGATAGTGCTGGTACACATGAAACATCAGCGCTATCTGCAGGGGGTTCCCTCATTTGCATGGGGGTGCACCTCATGGTAATGAGGTAATCCTATTGCCTCTGCGCCAGCACCGTATTGCAGACGCGCAAGCAGAGGCAAAGAATCCCTCAGGAGGTGCACTGAGAGTGCGCCATCTAAAAGGTGGTGCACTGCCTGTGCACCCCTAGTGGAAGCTCTCGGGGGGGGGAGGGGGGGAGGTCCCATGGACTGTCCAGACATCCCCTTGCAGGTGGGTGCAGTTACTGGTTGCACCCACCTGCAAGGGTGATTTCTAAGCCCCTTCTAAAGTGTAGGCAGATTGCCGCCTGCACTGTGAAAACACAGAGTGGCTGTAAAGCAGCTGCTTCTTTTTTTCACAGGACGCAAGTTCACGGCTGCCCGGGGGGCAGCGTATTCATGGTAATAGGGCACATTTTCAATGCTGCACCCGGTGCACCTGTTTAAAGGTGCGCCCGGCGCAATTAATGAAAATGCCTGTTTACCGTAATGCTGCACCAGGTATAACGTGCATTCATTGAATTTTCCACAGAATTCAGTAGAGTTGATTGTCCAACCCTGTAGGAAAAAATGTAAGAAACTAGGCATAATGGAAATCCTTCTCACATATAGGGGCCAATTCCGAAGTCGGACGGACTCAGATCCGTCCTACATCGGTCAGGAGCCATAACTGACCGGCCTGCTGTGGTCAGTTATGGCCCTGCTAGTCCGATGAGTCCGAACCCTGTTCGGTCGCATTTGTATTGTTCACAATGCAAGCATGCATTCCGACCGGAAAGCATGCTTGAAAGGTGAATTGCAGGGCTGCAGTTCACACCTGCACCCTGTGGCTGGCACCTCAAGGTGTCTGCCACCGGGTGCAGAGATCAACGGTGGGGCACCATAGATGGACCTAGGCCGCCATTCGGTGGCCTCACACCCATGGGGCTCATCCCTGCACCCTGTGGCCGGCATCCCAAGGTGCCTACCACCGGGTGCAGTGATCAACGGAGGTGCGCCATAGATGCCCCCAGACCGCCATTTGGTGGCCTCACACCCATGGGGCCCCTGCTGCGGGCCCCCAGAGACAGTTTCCGACTGCTTTTTCGTGCCGGACACACCGGAATGAAAAGGCAGTGAAAAACTGCCATCGTACTCACTCGGTCGTAAAGAGACAACCGGGGGAGTACTGGAGGATTTCTGGATGGCAGACGGGCTGTCTGAGCCCGTCGTAGGCCATCCGGAAATCCGAGTCGGATTCCTTTCCGACCGAGCACAATGGAATGGCTCGGTCGGAAAGGAATCCATCTGGCACTGATTTGGTCGGAAGGGCTCCGAACATGGTTTGGAGCCCTTCCGACCCGAATCGGAATCGGCCCCTAATTATTGCCCTCCACTCTCCATCTTTGTGCCTGGTGTTATCGGGCAGAAATCAGGGCCTCTCTATAATTCCAACTAAAATGGTTTGAAACAAGGTTGCCTGTTGGCCCTAATTCTTTTTCCACTTTGCATTTCAGATAAGCCCTTAAGCTTATCCAACAGCAAGGGGGATTCTTCCTGTATTGGGGGCTGCCCTTCCCCAAGTTTGTTGTATGCTGATTACTTTGTTGTTTTGGATATAACTCCTTAGGGTCTGAGTTAAAAGCTGGCCTCACTACAGCAGTTCATCACTCCCCATTGTTTTTTTTTTTATATCAATGAGTCGAAAAACAACGTTTTGATTTTTAAAGGTAGCAAGTTTAGAAGTTTTTTAACTGTTGTTGGTTCCTGAATTCCGAAAAGCTGGAGGTAGTAAAATCATATTCATATCTAGGGAAAAATATGTTGGGCAGTACGAACATGAAGGATCACATTACCCATTGTCATCTAATGCCTTATTGTACGTGCGTTGTAGGCATTTCTTACATTTGCTATCAGTACATAGGGTAACAATCCCCTGAATTTACTGTATGCCATAGAATCAATCAACCTGGCAAAGTGGGGTTTCCTAGAGAAAAGGCAAGGCCGAATCTTACGTAAACTATGCAACTTGTCTGTCCCTGTACCTGCCCTAAGTTGAGAACCTGGGTTAACAAGTAATCATGTGCAAGGTCTAACTAGTGTGATCCAGTGGGGATATCAACTTATAAAGGGTATGCTGAATTCACTGAGGGGTTTTATCCCATAGAGTCATTTGAATCAACGTGAAGAAAATATGAATTTCATTTTTTGCTCTGAATCAATTTATTCTGAGTAGGAACCGCTGGGCTCCTTCACTTATATTCAACTTAAAAGCTTTTCAAGCAGGCTTCCATTATTATCAGTTAACAGTTAGATGGTAAACACTGAATCATACAAAATTGTTAGGTGATAACCCCCCTCCTGCCGGTTACATGAAGCCCAGCATATCTGTCGTAGACCCTAGAGCAGGGAATCCATTGTTTTTGGACATTATTATGCATGAATTTAATTCTTCAAAACTTGTCAACAGTGAATTGGTTTAACTCCAAGGATAAATTGTGTAACCTTTAGAACATGGGTATTCAGAATCTTCGTCATGCATTTTAGCTTTGTTCTGCACTGCACTTTCTCGCCATCATATTTTAAGGCAGATATTTTTAAAATGTAATGTTAAAATGGAATCTGAGGCTCAGCAATTTCTATTTTCCCCTAAAAATTAGGCTATTTGTCAACAGTTTTTAATGTTTTTAACTATTTTTTAAGTGTATATTAACATTATTTAAGTCATTTGTTGAAATGTTTTGCTTTTCTGAGGACCTCATTTGAGTATCAAATCTTGAATTAAATTGAATAGAATTGATACTCCATTGCAACAGGGATGGAGTATCTATACCACCAAGATTTTGGGTTGCTGCCCAATTTAGATGCAGGGAGACCATAGGTTTAATCACAGCAGAGATTTGTCCGTCTCCGCCATGAATAAACCCTCCGACAGCCCAGTGATAAGGTCTTCAATATGCAGACCTCTAACTCTGATCAAGTCCGGCGCCCCACAAGACTCACCTGGGCTTGTGAAGCGATTCTGCAGAGACGACACGAACCACCGCCCTTGTTCCCAACTAACCCCCGCGGGGAGTAACACCCGACAAGGATAAGATGGATCCTGGGATGGGGCCAAATAAGCAAGAGGAGTGGCCTTTGGTGGAAGAGATGTAGGGTAGGGTCTTAGCACAGCTGAGGGAACAAGAAAAGACCCAATTAGGATGTGGTACTACTCCTGCAGCATAACACCCCACAAAACACATGCAGGAAGGAGCCCCTTTCTCCTGTACTTACCAAGACACACTGTTCGTGCAGAACCAAGGAAGAGGTCAGCAACTTAGCGTCCAGGTGCCTTGGTGCCTTGGAGAGGAAATTAAATAAAGCGCTCCTGCGCAAGAACCACCAAAGTACAAAACAAACAAGAAGAAGGTGCTCCTGTGCGTATGGGTACATTACCAGGGCTCCAAGGTAAGCGCTATAGCGCGGCCCAGTGCATGTTTGTCCAACGCTCCTGCGCCACATGCAATAGTTCAACAGTGCTCCTACGCTTCACGCGCAAGGTAACTAGCAATAGCGCTCCTGCACCACTGCCAAAATAAAGAGCAACACAAGCAAAGAGTGTTACAGCGCTCCTGCGCTTACTGATAGAAAATGCAGCAGCGCTCCTGCGCCACTGCCAAATAAGGGGCAACACAAGTAAGGAAATGCAGCAGCGCTCCTGCGCGGCTGCCAAGGAAAGGGTTAATCCTGGTCCCAACAAAAAGAATCACAGCGCTCTCAGCGCTCAGCCAATTGGTGCAAGTAGCAGCGCTCCCGCGCGGCTGTCTGACAATAAGTGGCTCAGGGGAGAAATGGCCAGCGCACAACACGAATTCGAAGAAGAAATAAAAGCGGCAAGGAAAAGTCACGTAACGCGTAATGGCACAGGGAAGGCGTTACCATGACTCAATAGTGCAGCGGAACCTCCAGGAGTCTTGAGGAGCAGAAGAACAGTCCTTCGACATCTGCTGGGCTCCGTACTATACTTCAGAATCAGAATCACTGATCTGGCGGTGCTTCACACATTTAAGCGTAGTCCCCCGGAAGTGCTAGTGAGGCGGAGGACTAGACCAGGACACCACTTCCGGGCGGAAGTGAGTATTCCATTCCCGATGCCTGCATGTGTCCTGTGGCGCCCAGAACGGCGGAAAGCCCCCACATGACAGCTCACCTGATTTTTATGAGGTTAGTTGTCACTGCTAGATTCTGCCTGGAAAGCATTGGCTGCAATGGGCACTAAAAACTGCTAAATGCTCACTCACCATGGTAGAGGGCTCCAAACAGTGAAATACATTGACAGGAACCGCCGTGAAGGCGAATTCTTGCAATGCTTTATAAATGACTGCCAGTTTGGTTGTCATTTATAAATCTGTCTGGCTGTCCCTCCACCAGGGTGACAGAGTAATTTACAAGTAATCTAGAGTATGTAACCTGTAATCTGTAGGGCACATTGCTGATCCCGATGAGCTCTTGTTAACTCTTCCAACTCAGTTTGCGGCAGCCATTGATAAGCCAAACTTGGGAGTTAGTTTGGCAATTCATGGCACCTCAACTCTCACTGGCCCAGAAGAGATCAAGAATCTCTAAAACGGTGACGCGCGAGCGCGTAAATCAAGATGGCCGCCGCCATCGGAGCTCCGTGATTCCTCGGAGCTTTTAGCCCAATTAATCGACGAAATCCAGTCGAAAACACAGCGGAAATACCGGCGCTTGCCTCCTGAAGCCTCTACTCACCTAGGAATTCTTTTCTGGCGATTTTGGACGACGGGAGTGTTTCTCCTCACCTTCCATGCTTCTGCTCCCTGCTGCTCCATAAGGTACTGCCGGAATTGTGAGCCTGGGGGCGGAGAGTTATCTAAGAAAGAGGCTGGCTTGGGCCTAGCTCCGCCTACTGTACTGTTTAGCTGCTGCACCTGGGTTTTCTCAGTGCTTTTTGACGCATTTGCCCATATTTACAACGCTTTTCATCACATTTTGAGGTGATTTTGTCTTATTTTACTTTTCTTCATATTAAGACATATTTTTTCACCTCAAAATGGATTCAAAAAATTCTTCCACTAATAAAAGGAAGCAGCAGGTTTCCCCTCCTCCTACAAAATCTAAAATGGTGGAATCCTCAGAACCTTCTTTGGCTCTTATTTTGGAGGAAATTTAAGCCTTACGTTTGAATACTGACTCCATTGCCTCAGAAGTTAAAAATGTTCGTAAAGATATGGCTTTATATCCATGAAGGTGTCGGATAATGCCATCAAAATTCAAGATAATAAGACTAAGTTGGATGCTTTTACACCTTTAATGACCAGAATTATTCCAATGCATACTCAGCTGCTGGACCTAGAAAATCGCAATAGGCAATATAATCTGCGCATTTTTAACTTGCCTGAAGAAATTGAAGGGACCAATTGTCGACTTTATCTTGAATCTCTTCTGCCTGGTCTCCTGAACATTAAGTTCACAGAAAAATTTGAAATTGATAAAGCTCACAGAGTTCCGTCACATCGCAATCCTCGTCATTCAAAGCCAAGGCAGATGATATTTAAGGTCCTGCGTCATCATCATCTGGTTCTTATTCGGAAAGCTGCTCGAGAAATACCATCATTGTTGGTGAATGGAACCAAAATCTTCATCCATCAGGATTTTGCTAAAGAAACTGTGGCTATTCGTAAAGAATTTTCTTCTCTTCGTCCACAACTGAGGAGCCTTGGTTTCAAATATGGCCTATTTGATCCTTCTACAATGCGAGTCTGGAAGGACAATGTCTCTAAATCTTTTCAGCGTCCAGAAGATCTTCGTCTTTTTCTTGAACAGCAGGCTCCTCCATCAATGGATATACAAGATCCTAACTCTTGACTTCATCTCGCTGGATTCTTGTGACAAGTATATCACTAAATTTCTTCATGGGCTCCAACGGTAACTGGCCATGCTTGAGGAACGGGTGTGCGTTTCCTTGTCTTTATTTATGTTGCGTGTTTGTGCCTTACTCTCTCTTTTTTGTTTCTCCTTTTCCTACTTTTTGATCAGAGTTACTCTCTTAACCTGTCTTTCTCTTCCTTCTTCTTGTTCCCATTTCTTTCTTTTCTTTCTCTTCTATCCTAATGGCTAATATTCATAATATTAAAATTGTTTCTCTTAATGTAAAAGGTTTACGACATCCAGTAAAACGTTTGAAAATGTTAGATTATTTAGGGAATTCTAAAGCCGACATATGTTTTGTCCAAGAGACGCATGTTGATGATAAAGTTTTAAGTTATATGAACAAAAAGTGGGTGGACTCTATTGTCTCCTCACCTGCTGCAGGTAAAAAGAATGGAGTCGCTATTTTCTTTGCCAAAAGATTACATTGTCAGGTCTTACATAAGATTTCAGACTCGGATGGTAGATATATTATAGCTAAAGTTAAAATTCATGACTCTATTTTCTTTTTGATTAATGTTTATGGCCCTACGGCTGACGATCCAGTTTTTTGGGCCACTGTTACGTCTGAAGTTTTAAAGTTGGGAAATGCTCCATTGATTTTTGGTGGTGATTTCAATGTTTTTGTGGATCCCTTGTTGGATAGATTGTCTACATCTCGATTTAGACCGTCCAAGACTTTTCATGCCTTTAAGACTTTTCTTCAAACCACCAAGTTAGCGGACATTTGGAGATTGCACTATCCTACTGGTAAAGAATTTTCTTTTTTCTCCAATCCTCATAATTCCCATTCCAGAATAGACTATTTTTTCCTTTCCCCTTCCCTAATTCAATTTGCAAATGACCCTACTATTGGTGCCATCGATATTTCAGATCACGCTATGATTTCTTTTGTTTTAAATGTTTCATCTTCATTTACTAAACAGTCGAGATGGCGTATGAATACTGATATTGTCCTTAATGACACTCATAAACCCAAATTGCTCCAAGCTATTAAGGATTATTTTGAATTCAATCCCGAAGGCTCTACTTCCGTTACCACTAGATGGGATGCATTTAAAGCTTATGTCAGGGGTACTACTATCTCTATCATGGCTCATGAAAATAAGAAATTCAACTCCCAAGTTACATCTTTAGAGAAACAGATAGCTCATTTTGAACGTTTATTTATTACGTCTAGTAATCCCCAATACAAAGTAAAATTACAAAAGCTGAGGTATGAATTTAATGCTATTCTCAGTACTAGAGCTGGGATACAACTCTCTAAATCCAATGCTAAATTTCGCTTCAACTCCAATAGGTCTGGTAGACTTCTGGCTAATTATTTACGTATTAAACGAGATAAAACGCAGATCACCTCCATTTAATGTCCTCAGGGTAACATTGCTTTTTCCCATAATGAGATTGTTACTGAGTTTTTGAATTTCTATTCCACTTTATATAATAAGCCAGAGTATTGTGATGATTCTATAATTGATTCTTTTTTGCAACTCTCTGATTTACCTCACATTTCCTCCTCGGATAAACTTAAGTTAGATTTACCCATTACTAATGATGAAATTCTCTCAGCCATTAAATCACTTCCAAAGAAAAAATCCCCTGGTCCTGATGGTATCCCTGCCGAATTTTATAAAGAGTTCCAACATCAACTGTCACCTTTTTTGAGCCAGATTTTTTCTCATTTTTCTTCAACAGGTACCATTTCTGGTTCTTTTTCTGAGGCCTTAATTGTTGTACTTCCCAAACCTGATAAAGACCCTACCCTTGTTGCTAATTATCGTCCCATTTCCTTGATTAATCAAGATTGTAAACTATATGCTAAAATCATCGCTTCCAGGTTAGCACCTATCCTTCATTCAATTATCCACCCTGACCAATCTGGTTTTATGAAAAATCGATACTCTGCTAATAATACGAGAACGTTACTACATATTATTGAGCAAAGCTCCACTATCCTTAGCCCTGCTGGTGTTATGGCATTAGATGCTGAAAAAGCTTTTGATAAAATCCATTGGCAATTTTTATTTAAAACTTTGTTATCTTTTAATTTTGGCCCCTCCTTTATTCGTATGATTTCTGCTTTATATTATGCTCCCACAGCTCGGTTGTTTATTAATGGCCAGATTTCTAACCAATTTTCTCTTTTCAGAGGGACTCGTCAGGGTTGTCCCCTTTCCCCTCTTTTGTTTTTACTGGGTATAGAACCATTTCTTAATTACATTCGAAAATGCGATAACATTCAAGGAATTACTATCAATAATATTACTGTTAAAACTTTAGCATATGCTGATGATGTGTTATTATTTATTAATAATCCTGTTTCTTCTGTTCCTTTTTTGCTTGATATTATTTCTAAATATTCCACTGTGTCAGGTTATAAGTTGAATGTCAGTAAAACTGGAGTTTTTCCTCTAAATATGTTATGTACTCCTGATATGCTGCCCTCACCAGATATCGTTTGGCAAAAGAGTAAATTGAAATACCTTGGAATATTGTTTTCATCATCCCTTCATGCTACCTTGAAGTTAAATTGTGATTTCATTCTTGAGTATATTAAACAAAAAACTTCCAAATGGTCCTCCCTTCATCTTTCCTGGTGGGGGAGAATGGAATCTATTAAAATGACTATTGCCCCAAACATATTTTATTCCCTTGCTATGCTCCCAACTCAATTTCCACTCAAATTTTATAAAGATATTGACAAACTTTTATCGAAATTTTTATGGAATAATAAACCTCCCCGTATTGCATATAAAAAATTAAAAATTCCCAAATGTCATGTTGGTTTTGCACTACCTGATTTCTTTTTGTATCATAAGGCATTTATCCTTAAACAGAGTTCCTTATGGTTCAATGTTTGTCCTATGCTCAATCCCCCTATCTGGTTTCATATTGAGACTTCCCTTGTAAAACCTTTTCCTTTACTATCCCTGTTAACCATGTCTCCCGTATCTAAAATTGTACATTCCTCATCCATAATCAAATCATCAAGATTAATATTTAATGATTTGGACTCCAATTTTGAATCCCCTTTACTTTCTACGGTGCATTTGTCCTTATGGCATAGTGCCTTAATAAAATTGAATAGGAATATTTCTTTTTGGTCTTCCTGGATTAATAAAGGTATTTTCTATCTTGGAGATGTTTTCTTGGATGATGCGTTTATTCCATTTACTCAACTCCAATCAAAATTCAATCTACCTTTATCTGATGTGTTAAAATATCAATTTCTTTGTAATTCTATTTTAGATTCCTTCCCAGATGGCATTCCTTCTAAAATGACAGCTGATTTTTTGCTTTATGTTAATACTGTTTCTTTATCCTCTAAAGCGGTGTCGGTATATTATAAGAAACTTACCGTTTCCCTAGGTTCCAATGTTGATACCATTTCTACTTTTTGGAATAATGAGTTATCTTTATCTCTCCCAAACGATTCCTGGTCATTAATATGGTCTCATTCTATTTCTGGATGTTTACCTGTGTCAATTTATCAAACTAATGCTTATATTTTATTTAATTCCTTATGGACACCATTGCGTTTATTTAAAGCTCACTTATTACAGTCTAATTTATGTTGGCATTGTAATTTGCATCCTGGTTCTTTACGTCATATGTTATTTGATTGTCCGACTATTTTGAAATTTTGGTCCGAAGTATGGAGTGTAATACAGAAAATCTTGCCTATTAATGATTTACCCTCTTATAATTTAATCATATGTAAATCTGTTGTTCTGAGTGTACCTCTTGATGATATTGAAGCGAAATTATTAAATTTTTTGGTGTCAGCTGCGTTAAAATCCGTCACATTCTGTTGGAAGGACGCTACTTCTCTTTCAGTCCATGCTTGGTGGTCCTGGATTATCTTTACAAGAAAAGGTGCTCAATTGTCCTTACAAGGTGTTCATCGTAATTCTTCACATTTTCAATCTTTCTGGTCACCTATAGATTCATATGTACAGGTATAATTATTGTTATGTTCTTGCTAATATAGTATTGGTAACTCTACTTGTCTACGTATTTATACTATGAAATGTATATTTCCCCTTCCCCTTTCTCCCTCCCCTTCCTTCCCCTTCTTCTGTTCTTCCTTTGATTACCAAATTTCTTTTGCAATGTACTTTATTATTGATGATTGTATTTTTATGATTGTTCTCTTTCGCTTGTTGTACTTTAATGACTTCTTTCTTCACTTTTTTGTATGTATTGCTGTATTTCTCCATTTTCATAAATTCAATAAAATCTTACTGAACTAAAAAAAAAAAAAAAGAATCTCTAAAACAAGCAGTTTGAGTCCCCTGGAAAACGCAGAAAAAAGTCAATTGCAGGCCTGGCTTATGGGGGCCACTCAACATAGTAATGGTTTGCGTTGTAAAAGTTGCGTCGTACAGGCACTGCGTGGTAAAAGTTGCGTTGTAAAGGATGTTTCCCATAAATATCACACTGCATAACCCTTTCTTTCTCTGCAATTAGTAGGTAAAATGGGCACTAAGTTTATCTGGTATCTTATCTTTTTTGCTGAAATTCAATCTCCCAATAGTATCCTCTTAGACACCTAAACATGGGTAAATAAACTCTGTAAGTATGAGGTTTTGAGTCTGATCATTTTCAGCAGGTATGATTCATTTTGAAGCGCCCAACGAACTGAACAATACTTAATGTCATAGCGCTTACAGGCATTGTTTGAATCACCGACTGGTGTAATTGTTTGAATTAATCGTTAGATTTGAATTGATTGTTGTCATGTTTAAGTTTTTTAATTGTCCAGTTTTTTATGTGTTTATTCATATTTATTCATGCGGAATGTATAAATGAATGAAATGTGTATTCTTTTCATGCCTTAAAAAAATGAAAGGATGTTTGAAATTAAGTTGAATTAATACAACTGTGAAAGTAAAATGCAATGACGTGATGCGATGTACTAGCAGTTCCAAAACTGGTGGCCAGGTAATTCTTTTTGAAAAAATACATTTATATCAGGACAGTATAGGATTTACTGTCATCAGGTTCTGCTGGGTTAGGTGACGGTTTAGCAGCACTGGCTTTTGTTGGCAGGAGACTACCTCCCTTAGGGTATTCGAGGCCTTCACTGGGTGGAGCAGGCTGCTTGGTGTCCTAGGGAGCAAGGGCTCAGAGGAATGGAAGGAAAAACAAGACCTAAATGCAATGTTTATAAACAAACAGATACATGTGGCAGGGGATCCTCTGTGAAGTAATGTACGCGAAACAGACTCATGTGCGATGACTGTAGGGCGGAAGAATAAGAACCACACATATTCTCAGCATCCTGATAAGTGTGCCATAGGCCCATTCTTTCTCCCTATTCCAACAAATGAGCCATCCAAGGAGCAGCAAGGGTGTTGAGGAGAAATGCTCGCCTTCTCTAAACAGGAGTGGACACTACAGAAAGCACAGACCAGACAAAGACACAGGACACATAGATTCACTGTGGCAAATGTATTTTATTTAGGTATTTATTTATATATTTAGTTACTGATAGTGTTGAACAGTTGGGAACAGGCACGCCTTGATACCAGAGCTCTTCACAGAAACAGATTTACCACAAGAACAACAACACCAACCAATAGCTGAAATAGTGGCTTAGTCGGCAGCTGGAAAAATAGACTAGACACATGCAGATTTGATGTTTTTGACCGAGTGAACACTAGTCACAAAAAGCTTTGATCTGCATTTTCAGTTGACTAGGTGGGTTACTTGAAGTAATCTGGACCTGTGCGTAGTCTTTACCTTTGCTCACAGTATGCTGCGGACTTTCCTTTTTAAATATCACCAATAGCCCAAGAGATCATACCAAGTGGGATGTGTAGTACCTTATTGAGAATCATAACATAGATTACAACTCTTTATTTGCACTCCGATTGAACTGTTTAATATTTAATTAGTGGGAACCATACAAGAGAGGACATGATTTCTGCCCAATATCACATCTCTGGGAAGCGTTTGACTGTTTTCCCTCAACAATCAATGAAAGGATAGTACTTGACCCAGTCTGCAAAGCCATAGATGGACAGACCCCACAAAACCAGAGGCAATTGACTGCAACACTATAATTGGGAACCAGTAGCCCCTATCTCTCCTATGGTCCCCTGAATGGGGTCTGGTGATTGGCAGCAAGCAGTGTAGATTTCCAAACTACAGTTCTAATTGTGGTGGCTGGAACTATATGTTCAGCTTAAACATAGCACTACCTACACAGTACAATGACATATAAGAGGCGGGGAGTATTAGACTAGGAGACATTTGCGTAATTTGCTTATGTGCAATAAACACAATTATGTGAAATTGAGCATATTTACAAGTAATTACATGAAATGCAAATGTGTCATTAGGTTCTATATTTTAGCAGAAATCTTTGGCCTGAGGATTGATTTGAACAAAATCATTGCATACAACAGCAGCTTGCTTTCGCTTGTTCCCATTCATAAAAAGAGTATTTGTAGTACAATTTTACCGCAAGTGGCATACAGTTACATAGTTGTGTTATGGCTTAATTTCAGGAATTCTGTGTAACAAGCGTAAAGTGGAATTACTGAAAAAAATTGAATCACACCAGCATACTTTAAATTTCTGAGGGGCATAAAGTAGACCCAGGCACCCTCTCCTTGGATTAATTAAACCATATGTGTTTGAAAAGAGGGTACAGTGTTCCTAGAAAAAGGACTAGTTCACCAGCAACAAAAGGAAGTGAGACGGGAGAAACAGGGGCAATATAGCAGAAAAGAAAGATGGGAAAAAGGGAAAAAAGGGAAACAGAGAAAGAGAGAAAATTTTGGAGTACGAAGAGAGCCTTAGAGAAGAAACATTTAGTAGTAGCAGAAACTATTATATCTGACAGAGGTAATTCCACCTCAAACTATGCAGTGCCTGTCAAGGTCCCATAAAAAGCGCGTGCGTCTGTTATATGGAATAATATCTTGGGATGGTTTGTGATTTTTGGGATCACTTGTAGAGCACATGCTTTGAATTACATTTGTAAGGCAGACACTTTAATGAGTTATTTGCCCATAGCAATGAAAGTCATTTGGAAAATGCCTCTTGCTGATCAGATGAATTATGAACAAACGATCATTTTAGGATAAAGCCAGTTCAATACCTTCAACTAATAAAGAAAGTAAGTATGGATGGTGTTCCTTTTGATCCCTGGATTTATGGGACCTGATTCACAAACTGCACATTGTAGTATGTTCTTTGGTACTACAGCAGTACTAGAATGCATAATATGTTATATTATGTTATAACTACTTATATAGCACATGACTCATCCGGGGGCATCTTGGTGCTTGCTTAGAGATAATCTCTGAGAGCAGAAATCAGACCGACAGCAGAGTTAAAACAGGTAAGCTTTTAGTTGTTTCCTAAAAGTTCTATATATGGAAATTTCATGCAGAGCCATAGGTGATTTATTCCAGTATTTTGGGGCAATGTACGAAAAAGCTTTGCCCCCTGTGCGACCAAAACGTATACGGGGTACCTGTAAGAGGGCTAGTGTGCTGGATCTTAGGTTTCGACTAGGTACATTTTTTTTAGTTTCTTTTGCAGGTAGCAAGGACCTCTGCCTTTCAAGGCGTTGCAGGTGAGACAGCAGATTTTGAAGTATGATCGCTTCCTCATGAGTCGCTAGTGTAGCTCTCTCAGTAGAGGATCAGAGGAAGAGCCTGCTGGGTGATTCAGGATCATTCTTGCCGCCGTGTTCTAGATCACCTGTAATTTAGCAAGCAAGGTCTCTCCTACTCCAGCATCAGAGCTTTACCATAGTCTAATCTGCTTATTACCGTGGCTTAAACAAAAGTTCTACAGTGATTCATGGGCAGATAAGGAACAATCTTACGCAATAAATGCAGGCTATAGTACCAAGAACCGGTAGTGCCCACAAAATGGTCTTTCATTGTTAACTTCTGATCCAGTTTTAGGCCTAGATTTTTTACACACTGTTTAGGAACGGGGGCTGTTTTCCGCTGTAGGGGCCACCATTCATCCGACCAAATAGCTGAGGCTTTGCCCATTAGCATGACTTCCGTTTTTCCAGGGTTCAACTAGGGGCCTAACTCAATTATGTGAGTTTGGCGAGCTTAATGATTCTCTCATCAGGGATCAGCTAGTAAGGTGTAGCCACAACCCCCGTATTAAAGAAAAACTTCTTTCCAAAAACCCTTCCTTAAAAGCAGCCATTAGTATGGCACAATCCATTGAACACGCTGCTAAGTGTATTTTAGAAATGAACCCACCCAAAGAACCAGTCTGTAGTGTATCCAATACTAAAAGTACTTTTGATGACAACACTGATACTGAAATTCTTAAGATCAGGCTCAGAGAAGTTAAGCCTGAAAAACCTGTTAGCGTAACTGAAGGATTAAAATGTTTCAGGTGCGGCAGCAGCAACCATCTTGGGAACAGTGTTCATTGCACTGCCCGCAATTCTACATGAATGAAGTGCAATAAGAAGGGCCATTTCGCAAGGGTGTGCAGAGAGGGGGAGAATAATCTGGTAAAAATGGTTAGCAGCGGTGAAGAACATTTTCCTGAGTACATATTTCAAGTGAAGAATGCCGGGGATAATACTTCTATGAGTGATCCCACACAACATAAGTATCCTGAATGTACCAATTTCTTGAACAAAAAACCTTTGACAGTATATGCTGACTCATGTTCTCCATTTACATTGATTAATCAAAAGGATATGAACGACCTTTTTGGTTTTCCTAATCTTAATCTGTTAGAACTCAACATATCTCCGATGAGTTTTGCTAATGAGCCTATACACCTGGTAGGCATGGTAGAGATTTGTATTGATTTCAGGGACAGATCTACTATTGGTAATGTCTATATTGTAATAGAAGGGTCAAACCTTTTAGGTTGGCACCATCAAAGGGAGTTAGGGATCATGCTTGACCCTAGTAATAAGATCGGGTCTGCCTAAAGAAAAATACTCAAGATCTAGTTTCTGCCTTAACAGAGAAAGAATTGAGGAATGGTTCTTCTGAGGGTAAAAAGGTAAGCGTGTCCGGAAACCCAGACATTGTACCAAGTATCCCGTGGACTAAACTTGCTTTAGAAGTAATTGGTCCTTTAGGTCAGTTAGAAACAAGAAAGAAAATGTGTGTTCTTACTCATTGACTTCATGTCCAAATGGATCAAGCACGAGTTTGTATCTGATGCTACAATCAGCGCCTTCATTGAATTTTTAAAAGATTCATTCACTAGTGAAGGTGTACCTGAAACCTTAGTCACAGGAACATTGTTTATGTTCTCCTCTTTTGAAATGGAAAAGTTCATAGGAAATTTGGGAATCAAAAATGAAGAAACCGATAGTTGTACTTCTGTAACCAGTGAGCTCATTGCCAATTCTGTGCAGATAATTATTAATCACTTGCTATTTGCTCTTGACAACAATCTGGATGTGGACAAAACAATAAGAGATGGGGTTTGGACCTATCACACATCTCCCATTGAAGGATTGAACAGCTCACCTTTTTCTTCCCTTAGAGGGAGAGATCCTAGGGTTTACAACAATCCGCACAGTACCTCTCCACGTTAATTTATATCAATACTGGGCAGATGTTTTTGCTGATGTTTTCTGTTTGCTATAGGAAATGTGACATTGTGTTGCAGGATGTTCCCTACCCCTAATAAACAACAAACTTAGGGGTCTAATTAGAAATCCAATTGTGATTCTATGCTTATGTAGTCATGTCAATTGTACATGAGGACAAACACAGCAAATCTAACAAACCATACCAAAAGATGTGAAGCACCAGTAAGCGTAAGTCACCCCTAGTTAAGGATTCCCATCAAAAGTCTTGTATGAATCAATATTCTCATTTGGTAATCCTTATCGGGTATTGTGTCTCTTGATCATTGAGACCAGCATACCCAGATAGCCAGTTCGGGGTAGCGACCCACAATCACTTGGTACTACCACATGATGTTGATACGATGGGAAGTGCAGTGCAAAAGCAAATAAGTGGTGATTTAAAACAGGATAGGGAACTTAACAAAAACCAGTTTTAATAGACGTTAGCCCCTTCCCCTTTAAAAACAAGAACAGTCTAACATCGTCATCGCAGTTCACACAAATAGCTGCGAGGAGACCAACATGTTTCAGCCACAGCGGGATAGTTCCCCAGGCTTTCGTCAGGGTCTCTGTTCTATAGTATGCTACTGCTTATGAGTGAATAAGGTGTGAAAAAACTATAAAAAAAACACACAAGTGAAAACCAGTAAAGGATATAATGTTCCTTCAACTGTATCAACTCCTCTCTTCGGCACCTGGTCAACTTAGTACTGTATGTAGGGGACAAACGTACAAGTGAATCACAATCAGCTATCATGGTCCGTTAAAAGAGATACATCGTTACTCAAATATATACAGCTTCAATTACTCACCCAGGGTGTCCGGGGAGTGGACCTCACCTCTTCCTGGACCTGGCTCAGGATATGTGTGGAAAAGTAAATTTTGCCATGTTCTGTGTCCCTACGCGTCATCCATCATATGTTATCTGTGCATGATTAATATGCATATGTATTCCCTATGTTCGATTAATGACGCAATTACAGTTGTGTCCACCTCTAGTATGTCAGTTTCCAGTTCTCGTGAATACTACGAATATCAGGCCTATGTAAAGCTACGTTGCCACGTTTTTCAGTGTACACGTTATTTCATTGTAAAGCCCCCGTTCCTAGGCCTCAAAAGGGCCCGGACACCAGATTTCAGCTCCTGTCTCCTGAAGCCCTCGCTGAGGAGCGATACAGCCCCCACCTGTATCCTCGACCCTTCACTTACTTCCTGCCTCACAGTGCCCGGTTCAGCCTGGCTCTGCCTCTGAGTCTGCCAAGAGTATGTTATGATTCCAGTTATCAGTTAGTCCTCCTTCTCTGCATTCCTAAAGCTACTGAATCGCATCAATAGTTTCCGTCATTGTCTAGCCTTTACGTCTCCACGTTAGAGAAATACTGCATTTAATGGTCATTTAATATTCTTCATCACGCACTACATGTAGAGTAATGCACGCTCCAGTCTTAGAGTCTGTTCGCCTTTACCCCGATAACTTTTGGATTCCATCAACATGTTCTCTAAACATCAGATACTAGATACTGCTTAGGTACATGTCGCCCTGACTCTCCAGACTTCAGTCTCTGCTCCTAGCACAGAGTTCGAAGCCCCCAGCTTCTCCTAGTAACACGTCATTGCCAGTTTGCGCGCACCATTAGGTCAGAGGTCCCGGCTCCTTAGGTAGCCCCCTCCATGTTCCCGCCCCATTCATGACATATTCTGTTACGTTTGCATCACATGTCTATGTATACGCCTCTGTTACACCTACTTTCACCCTTATCTTTCGCGACTGCTATTGATCACACCCACTGCTCCGCCTATCGTATGTATTGTAATGCAACTGTTTTAGTATATATGATCGTGTATTGTTATTAAATGTTAGCGCGCTCATCCCAGATCCAGCCCCAGCAGCTGCTGGGCCCTGCCATCCTATTCCTATGCAGGTTGTCCTGTTCCTGTCCTTATGCTGTATTAAACCTGCAAAACTCCTACTACCTCGAATCTTGACTCTTATTTATTGAGCTATCTGTTATTCATTTATTCATCCAAAAATAGAGGTATTATTTATTTATTTACCACATAATGGCGCCCGAATAGGGACTTGCCCTTTCCCCACGCGTCGGTGAAGCCACGCCGACCCCCTGACCCTCTGCAGTCGTGACGGAACTCTTCTGCGCACCGGCAGATATTTCTGCTTCAAGTATCCCTCAGGCCCACGGAGGAGACGGAGGAGGCGGTCCAGCATCCAGACGAGACGGTGGAGGAACGCGGCGAGTCCCGACCAGAGCCCAAGCCGAGAGTCCAAGGTCCGAGGTATCCGGAGGCCCACCCGTAACAGAAGTCCGAAGTTCGTCCGTCCGGCGTCGAAGCAGTCCAGTCCAGTCTGAGGCCTTCCGTTCTTGCTGCCCGGTGAGTACCGTTGCTGGGGTAGTATCTAGACAGGGTCAATCTAATTGACTCTGGTCCGTGGGTTGGTGGTACACAGACCCACAAACGAAGTGTCCACTTCGGTGGATGCGGGTCCTGACGTGTCTCTGTATGAGACCGGTAAGTTTCGTACTGTTTCAGCAGTGCATCTAGTTCCTGTTCTAGTCAGTTCTGTACTCGAGAAAATTCATGTATTCTGTTTCCCGTATTCCAGGTAGTATTCTGTTCAAACTATTATTCTGAATGATCTTCATGTATTTTAATGTCGTGGTATGAGTGCGAAGTGATTATCGTGTTTATTGTGTATTGTATTGTGTCCAGATTATAGTTCAGTCATGCCGCTCTTTTCAAAACTGTGTCAGTTAAAAACTAGAAAAGGTCTGCTAGAGGCAGCAGTTCCTGTCCCGCCTAGGGACAGTCCAGGTCATTTTATGTATCAGAAGCATGGCATAAGCGCCATATTGTATCTAGATTTATGGGTCGAGTATACCAAACAGTTAGAGGAAAAGTATAGATGGCCCGTATCAGGCACATGGGATGCCGAGTGCATCATGCGAGTAGAAGAAGCATTGTGGAAAAAGAAAGCCAGACAGTCACAGAAAGATGCCATCGAGTTATGGCGCAAAGAATCTCATAAAAGAACCGAAAAAGAAATCAGAAAGTCAGAATTAAGTAGAGAATCCTTAGAACGAGCCCAAGAAAAAGAATTAATCGAGATTGGTGAACGAGTTAAAGCCGAACAGTCAGACAGACAGAGGCATGCTCTTATTAAGGGTATGTATCCTCTTCTTGCCGAGGGCTTGCCAAAAGCGACCCCGGAGGCATCCAGTAACTTTCCGCCACCATTAGTTCCGACCAAGCTACGTCACAAACCGACCGCAGCTGATATTTTCATCTCGTCCTATTTGGACGACACAGTCCCAGAATATGCGAATCCCGCTCCGCCAGTCCCTGTAAATCAGGCACTTCCCGCTCCTCCAGACACCGGAGTACCTGTTACGGTACCCCCGGTCCAGCCCGCCATACAAGTCCAGCCTGCATTTCCATTTCCCACTCTGCCAGGACGAAGAGCATCAGTAGACGACTCTAGTTCAGGGGCCGCAGGGGGAGGTCCTCCTCAAACCCCGCCGCCACACAAGCGTTTAACGTTAGCCGAATTACATGCACAAGCGTCACAGCATACGCCCAGGTATCAGTCTGTTGCAGAAATAAGAAAAGCCCTTAACGAATGTGGCTATGATCCAGTCCCAGGCGAGGATAATATGGTATTATATTCATTACGCGTGAGAAAGGTGACCGAGTATCTAGTCACCCTACCAGACATGAAAGAAGATCTAGACAGAATATATCGTTTCATCCGTACAGGGAATGATCCAGAAAGTATTAGTGACGTCATGTGCCAAAGAAAAGTTGAAGTCCAGCTCATGATATTAAAGTTTCTGATTAATTGTCTAATAAGGGAACAAGATTATCCGACCAAAGATCGAGCCGAAATGAAAGTCCTGACAAGGTGGAGTGATAATATAGCCGAGGGTAAGCACAAGACTATCGGTAGTATAGAGAGTATGTACAAGAAGATTCGTAAAGAAATAATAAGGGTACACGAACAACGTAAAGAAGCACAAGTAAGCGAAAAAGAAAATGACTCTGCGGAAGAGGTAGAGGACGAGAATCCCGACAGAATAGCGTATGTAGGAAAATCTAGATTTCCAGATCGCCATTTGCGCCTAGAACACAAGTCAATTTTTCATCATCCAGCACCAGAACAAGGTTCTCTGGAACAAGTATTTCAAGCTACCGATCACATTCTGAAATCACGAATCGGTTATAGTGAGTTAAGTTCTATGCATGAACAAGAACTAGTCCGATCAGCAGTCCGATGGATTACTGATTCTACTACTTTTCCAGACGAAATAGTGGCACAAATGTTTCTAAAAATGCCCCCAGCCGAGCAACGACTGGCGGGTATGTATATGATCCAGCACCTCATTACATTGTATGAGGGTCAACATTCTGATCCAGGTCCGTTACACGATGTCCTGAACGAGTTACTCCAGTATAAATGGAAAGGTTTAAGTACCGATTTGATTAGTGTCATTCTAGAACAGCGCCACAAATACAGAACGTTTCTGAACCCGCATTTTGTTCATGTCTCACCCCCAGAAAGTAAACCCTTTTACATAGACAGACAGAATCCGTTACGAGAAGTGCATCCAGTTAAGACAGACGGTGGTGAAATGCAACGAGTGTTTGTTTACACCCCTATCACAAAGATGGAACTCTTAGAGATGAAAAAGTTAATTCCCTGTCATGATAAAGATCCAGCAGGGTTCCACCGAGAATTAAAAGACATGCTCCGTATGGGAGAATACACGTATCCAGACATTATTAAAATGTTAAAAGTCCTGTTGCCCGCAGGGGTATATGAGAAACTCAAAGAAAAAGAATGGGAGGTGGGAGAGAAAAAGATCGATTGGGCAGTTCTAGAAGCCGAAGATAAGGCACGAGTACCAGGTACCGGTCTTGGAGATAAATGTAAAGAATTACCAGAATTGTTAATACAAGTTTTGCCTAGGTTATTGACAACTAGAAAAGAAGACTGGGATGCAATCTCAGCCTGTAAACAGAAACAAGACGAAGATATTAGTGATTATTATTCCAGATTTGAGAAATGTTTTACCATAAACAGTGGCCTCAAGACGAGTAGCGAGTCATACCCTCATCTTTTTGTTACTAAATTAGTCGAGAACTCAAGTCCACAAGTTAAGAATCGAGTTTTGAAAGTCGAAAGTACCTGGCAAGCTAATACCCCGTCCCAGATGTTACAGATGCTTCAATATCACCAGAATAGAATCAGAGAAGAACAAGATCACGAGAGAAAACGTATGAAAGACACGAAAATGAAAGTACTAGTTGCACAATCTGTTCCACAAGACAGTCAGAAGAGGGGTCCGAATCAAGCCAGTCATCCTGCAGCTCCCGTTAAAGGAAACTGCAATTATTGTAAACAGCCAGGTCATTTTATAAACGAGTGTGCAGTTCTGAAACACAACATAGCTACCGGTAAGACTAAAGAAAGACCACGTCCGCCTAGACAACAACAAGTTTCACAGACTCCTCAGTCACAGAATGCACCACAGACAGTTACCGCTCCGCAGCCTATCGCTGCAACACAGCATGTTACACAGCAGATGTATCAGTATGCACAGTCTGAGTATCCAGAGTATCAACCGTATTCATGAAACAGCCTAGAGAGGGAGGTAGGCTTGCCTCTCATCGAGATACCTGTAGATCAAGAAGGTCCCTATGTTCACAGTCAAGTATTAGGGAAAGACAGAAAGTTTCTGATTGATACAGGGGCAAGTAGGACCACTATAAGTCACGCCGAAGTTCCAGGGGCTCCGCTCTCAGGCTCTAGAAATGTTTCCCTTGGATTTTCAGGAAAACCTATCGTAAATGAAATATCAAAGCCAGTTACTCTAGAAGTAGGTCCACTGTCCCGCACTACTGATCTGTTACTTACTAAGTCATGTCCAGAGAATCTATTAGGCATTAAAACACTGAAGGAATTAGGTGCAGTCATATGCTGTTCCCCAGAGGGAATACGATTGTTTCTTCGTGACTTCAAGGGTCACTATGTATTACGAGATTTTGATCCGAGATTGTCCAATGTTCCGCAGCATCTATGGGCGCAAGGTCCAACTGATGTTGGCTTTATGCAAATCACACCCCATCGTGTGACTCTCAAGCCAGGTGTAGTGTTACCACGAATCAGACAGTACAGATTGCCACCTGAGGCTGTAGCAGCCTTATCCAAAATTATTGACGAGCTCATGGCTCAAGGAGTAGTTGTAGAAACTGACTCCAATGTATGTAATTCTCCGATCATTCCTGTCATGAAACGTACTGATCCAAATGCACCTCCAGTATATCGATTAGTGATCGATCTCCGAGAACTTAATAAATGTATTATTCCCCAGTATCCAGTTGTCCCAGATATCTCTTCCCTATTGACAGCCATTGATTCCGAAGCTTCATTTTTCACTGTCATAGACCTCAAGAACGCATTCTTCAGTGTCCCCATTCATCCAGACAGCCAGTTTCTTTTCGGATTTTGTTTAAATGGAAGGAGCTATATGTTCACACGAGCTCCTCAAGGTTTCACAGAAAGTCCTAGTATTTACAGTCAAGCACTCAAGAGAAAACTAGACAACATTCACATGCCAACTGACACTGCCCTGCTCCAGTATGTCGATGATCTACTGATCACAGCCCGTTCTGAACGTGCTTGCGAGCGAGCATCACTTACAGTCTTGTATTTCCTAGCCAAGATGGGGCACAAGGTGTCCCCTTCGAAGCTTCAATTCTGTGTCCAGCAAGTGGTCTACTTAGGACACTTACTGTCCAAGAGGGGTAGGCAGTTGACACCAGACCGTATCCAATTAATAGCGAGTCTTCCTCAGCCAAAGACCCAGAAGGAGGTACGTGCTTTTATCGGCCTTACCTCTTACTGCAGACAATGGATTCCTCAGTATGCATTTCTAGCCAAGCCACTGATACAGTTAACGACACAGGAGGCAGCCGTGTCGACTGTTCTCCCTTGGACATCTGAACATACGCTTAGTTTCAATGAGTTAAAGAAAGCCCTATGCCAAGCTCCAGTTCTAGCTACACCGAACTACAGTAAGCCTTTTACACTTTTCGTCACTGAACGTGAAGGTACAGCATTATCTGTCCTCACACAAGATCAAGCAGGACAATACAAGCCCTGTGCTTATTTTTCGAGCACATTAGATCCTGTAGCCCAGGCTCTGCCTGCGTGCCTCAAGTCAGTTGCAGCCACAGCACTAGCTATCAGACAAAGTGATTCCATAGTATTAGGACACTCCCTGACAGTACAGGTTCCACACTCCGTGGAAGTTCTTTTAAACCGAACACAAACTCAGCACTTGACAATTGCACGTTTAACAGGTTATGAATTGACACTGTTTCAGCCACACATAGAAATCAGACGCTGCAACGTCCTAAATCCTGCTACACTGTTACCGTCAGTTAATTCAAATCCTGTCACACACGACTGTGTGGAAGTAATTAACATCATGACAAAGCCAAGACAAGATCTGACAGATATTCCATTACCAGATCCCGACCTGACACTTTATGTGGATGGTTCATGCATGAGAACAAGTACAGGAGAACTAGTAGCCGCGTATGCAGTGACTACTGACACTGAAGTTATTGAAACACACCGTATTGACACCCTGTCTGCTCAAGCAGCAGAGCTAGTTGCTCTGACACAAGCCTGCATACACGCCAAGAACTTGAAAGTTAATGTTTACACCGATTCACGTTACGCATTTGGAGTCGTACACGACTTTGGAGTGCTCTGGCAGGAGAGAGGTTTCATGACTTCTCATGGAACCAAGATTCAGCATGGTCTCCTTATTCAAGCTCTGTTAGATGCAATACATTTACCGACATCCATTGCTATCATGAAGTGCAAAGCACATACGAAAGTTACTGACACCATTTCCCAAGGTAATGATCTAGCAGATCGCACAGCCAAGCTTACAGCTCAGACTCCAGACACTTCAGTTAATCAGACACAGACACACACTCCAGATCCGACTACCTGTATGACAGTTAAGGACCCTACTCAAGATGTCATAGATATCCAGTTACATGCTACTCCCGATGAAATCAAGAAATGGTCCGAACAAGGAGGGGTCCAGACAGATCAGGGATGGGTAACAAAGGGAAAAGCCACATGGTTTCTCCCCGATTCTATGGTTCAAGTCATTATTAATACTGCGCATAGTCCAGCACATTTAGGAGAAAAAGCCATGTTAGACAGTATCCAGAACATTTGGTTCAACAAACATTTACGAGCTGCAGCCAAGCAGAAAGTCCGTACCTGTATGATATGTTGTCAGTTTAATCCAGGTAAAAGTGTCCCGGTGGAACAAGGTGGATTCCAGCCCCCTGACCACCCTTTTGAAGTCCTCCAGATGGATTACATTCAGATGGAGCGATGTTGAGGTTTCAAGTATGTCCTTGTAGTTGTATGCGCTTTGTCCAGGTGGACAGAAGCATATCCAGTTCCAGATTACACAGCCGCGACCACTGCCAAGCAGTTGGTTCGTGAGTTCTTCCCCCGTTATGGACTCCCTAGAGTCGTATATTCTGACAACGGCCAGCCATTTTCATCTGAACTCATGAAGCATGTGTCCCTTTTGTTAGGGTACCAGTGGAAGTTCCATTGTGTACGCCATCCTGAAGCAGCCGGTCTCGTAGAGAGACATAATCAGACCCTGAAAATCCGAATTGCAAAGGTTTGTCAAGAGAAAGGTGTGGACTGGCTCGTAGCTCTGCCAGTCGCTTTGTTTTATATGCGCATGGTCGCACATTCCAGATCAGGTCTGTCCCCGTATGAGGTCGTTTTCGGCCGCCCCCCTAACATGTGGGGTACTCCTAGACCTCGAAGTATTACCGATGTTTCAAGTAATATGCTGACAGATTACCTAGCTTCCTTGATGTCTGCCCTCAACTCTTGTCGTTCACAGGTTGCTGCCGCATTTCCAGACAATACTGAGGTGGCACCGCATGAAATCGTTCCAGGATCCATGGTCCTAGTGCGAAATTTCGACCGTTCAAGTCCGCTGGAGCCTCGCTGGAAGGAGCCCCGACAGGTCCTCCTGGCCACCCGTACAGCCGTGAAGTTGGAGGGACGCAAAGGCTGGGTGCATCTTTCGCATATAAAGAAATTTTATGGATTGAAGCCAGTCTCAAAGAACATTGCCCAGGATTCAAAGGACTGCCAAAGTACTATTCTTAAGGACTGTCCCGCAAAGAACAATGATACTGAACCCTCCCTGTTAGAGAAAACTCCGCAACAGGAGTATAAACTCAAGTTAAGGTCTAGTAAAATAAGTCAGCCAGTTTGATTGTCTAAGTCCTCCCCTAGGTGAAACGGTTAGACCGGTTTCTGACATGTATAGAATAGACCCCCATAGTGAGAGAGTTAGTCAAAACTCAATCCGATGTATCGTTTTTCTATGTTTCATATTATTTCTCAGCATTATGATTTCCTGCACCAGTTATGCATTTTACCTGTATTTTCCAGTTTCTCATGTAAATAAGTCTTCTAATGCTACAGTAGAGCACACGTTTAGTGATCTGCCCCCTCATGAACTCTCTTACCGCCTCGCTATGCGTAACAACTCTTTCATCCGCATGTTACATTATTCACACCAGACCAGCAATGCCACTAATTGTTGGGTGTGTGGTCGACTCCCCCCTTTCCAGACACCGAAGGGAGTTCTGCCACTCTTTCCTTATCCATTTTCACATAATGGTTCGTGTGGAGCATGGTCCACGTTAACGTCATCCTCAACAGATATGTCTTTTCTTAACAGTACATGCTTTCCAGACAAGCAAGGTCTTCCCCACAGAACAGGGTTAGATCTAGAAAACGAAGTTTACAATTTAGGTAATTATTCTTCGAATTTCATGGTCCTGAATGTTCAGTCTGATTCCACTCCAGATTTACCTGCTATTTCAGTACTACCAGTCAAAGGCGAATTATGTGTTAGAAATAATGGTTCTGTACATGTAGGACATAGCGATTGTACTACTATAGTCAAATACAGTGACAGTGGGAAATCTATTTTCAAAGCTTCACGTCATTCTTATTTTATTTGTGGTCAGACCGCATATGTTCGTCTGCCCCTCGATTGGGAGGGAACCTGTTACATTGCCTTCCTACTGCCACCAGTTTTCCTAGCCCCACCCGACTACCATAGGAATTCCCACCTAGTACATACTAGACACAAGAGAAACCTCCCGATTGTCGATTATACTGAAACTGCTCTAGAACAATATATAGATATCAATAAAGGTGTCTTCCCTTATTTAGGTACAGTTGTGAATAGTAAACTGATACGTAGATTAACCAGAACACTCGAAGCAGTAGTAATTGAGACTACTTCTGCTCTAAGTAATTTAACCGAAGAACAATCCTTTATGAGAATTGTCGTGCTCCAGAATCGTCTCGTCCTTGACGTCATATTGGCCGATAGGGGCGGGGCCTGTAGAGTCATCGGATCTAGTTGCTGCATTTTCATTCCAAATAACGCGCCGTCTGTTTATTCAGCTATAGCCAGACTCCATAAAATTGCCCATCTGTTACACCAAGATCCAGGCACCTGGACATGGTCCGGTTGGTTCTGGAATATAATTTCCGCTTGGGGATGGAAAGTCTTGTCCTTTCTAGGTATTGCAGTAGCGATCATATTCAGCTGCTGCCTCTGTATACAATGTGGCCCTGCGATTTGCGGCATTTGTGCTACCTCTTGTATTCCTAGTCCCAAGCCCCGTTCTAAAACACGTTCCCAGAAAATTCGAGACGAGCAAATGATACTGTATGAAATGATAGATGGTATCATGAATATTGATGTTTCCTGATGGAAACGTAGTGACAAGGAGGGAATGTGGAAAAGTAAATTTTGCCATGTTCTGTGTCCCTACGCGTCATCCATCATATGTTATCTGTGCATGATTAATATGCATATGTATTCCCTATGTTCGATTAATGACGCAATTACAGTTGTGTCCACCTCTAGTATGTCAGTTTCCAGTTCTCGTGAATACTACGAATATCAGGCCTATGTAAAGCTACGTTGCCACGTTTTTCAGTGTACACGTTATTTCATTGTAAAGCCCCCGTTCCTAGGCCTCAAAAGGGCCCGGACACCAGATTTCAGCTCCTGTCTCCTGAAGCCCTCGCTGAGGAGCGATACAGCCCCCACCTGTATCCTCGACCCTTCACTTACTTCCTGCCTCACAGTGCCCGGTTCAGCCTGGCTCTGCCTCTGAGTCTGCCAAGAGTATGTTATGATTCCAGTTATCAGTTAGTCCTCCTTCTCTGCATTCCTAAAGCTACTGAATCGCATCAATAGTTTCCGTCATTGTCTAGCCTTTACGTCTCCACGTTAGAGAAATACTGCATTTAATGGTCATTTAATATTCTTCATCACGCACTACATGTAGAGTAATGCACGCTCCAGTCTTAGAGTCTGTTCGCCTTTACCCCGATAACTTTTGGATTCCATCAACATGTTCTCTAAACATCAGATACTAGATACTGCTTAGGTACATGTCGCCCTGACTCTCCAGACTTCAGTCTCTGCTCCTAGCACAGAGTTCGAAGCCCCCAGCTTCTCCTAGTAACACGTCATTGCCAGTTTGCGCGCACCATTAGGTCAGAGGTCCCGGCTCCTTAGGTAGCCCCCTCCATGTTCCCGCCCCATTCATGACATATTCTGTTACGTTTGCATCACATGTCTATGTATACGCCTCTGTTACACCTACTTTCACCCTTATCTTTCGCGACTGCTATTGATCACACCCACTGCTCCGCCTATCGTATGTATTGTAATGCAACTGTTTTAGTATATATGATCGTGTATTGTTATTAAATGTTAGCGCGCTCATCCCAGATCCAGCCCCAGCAGCTGCTGGGCCCTGCCATCCTATTCCTATGCAGGTTGTCCTGTTCCTGTCCTTATGCTGTATTAAACCTGCAAAACTCCTACAACCTCGAATCTTGACTCTTATTTATTGAGCTATCTGTTATTCATTTATTCATCCAAAAATAGAGGTATTATTTATTTATTTACCACATATGTGAGACCCCGCTCTACAATAACAGAAACCGACTACGTAAATACAAAGGACAGAGGGATCAAGCGTTGATCTGCTCTGGCACTATAAACACTACGTAGTCACAAGGTCTTCTGTACATGGAGTACACTAACATCTATCAAAATGTTCCCATTACAAACTGCTATCCAATCCCTTGTTAGCCACAGACTGAATCACCGTTGGTGTTATAGTCACTTAAGTCAGAAGTCAAATGACAAAAACCTTGAAATAAAACTATTAAAAGCGGTAGAGCTGTGTTCCTACCTGTCCGTCGTTGTCTCAGGGTGTGAGACTGAGTCAGGGGGAGGCACCGAATCTACTTCGTTCTCCCTACTTCACAAGTCTGGTTTGATTAACTGAACCAATCGGAGCCAGTGGGGGAGGGGCTGTATCAAAAGGCTGGGTTCAATCCCATTGTTCAACACCTTATCTCTCAGCATCCGCTGATATCAGAGATAAATTAGAGATAAATTAGAGGACGGGGGAGGCAGGTCTGTGTCTCCGACTGCCATCAGTGTTTAGAGAGACTTACGCGCGTAGTCTCGCGAGACTAGCTGGAACTACAAAATGATGTCACGCCTCGGTCTGGAGTAGTTTATTAATACAGCTTCCGCCGTCTGAGGTGAAAACGAGCGCTGAGGAGAGGAAAGGACTACCAAATGATGCAGTAATGTTTAAAATTGTAGTTCCTGGGGGGTCGCCATAACAACCTTACCATGCATAACCTCTCAGAGTCTGTAAACTATATCCCAAATTATATATAGCGCCACAATAAAAATAATTTGCTGGAGGGAAAGTCACAAGTGTAATTACAAACAGCTGCTCATTGTTCATGGGTAGTTTATTGGTCAAAACCCCACAGAAGAGCGACGATACACTACAAACATCTGCCAGACCCCCTATAGTGTCCACACCCGCTGAATAGTGTGGTGCAGATTAATCTCTAAAGGACTAAAGGGCACAAGTGAAGCACGGTAAAAGTGAATCTAATAGTACTGTAACCCTTCGGTGTAAGGGGTCTAGTCAGCACCAATATTTTAACCAGCAATATGCAGATCACTGTCGCCTACCTTTATGTAAATTCAAGACAGACTGAACCAGGGTATGTCATCGTTCAATCCTCGTCTGTCTGTGCCCAATTTGAAAACCCACTTTTGTTCACGTAAGAACAGAAATCTAGACACATCACTCACATGTGGTGGAATGAACGGTTTTTCCAGGACATGCCACTTAAAATCTGTTTCTGCATGATTGTGTGTTATGAAGTGCTTGGTGAGCTTCGAAATGTCTTTTTTGCACCGAAAAGTGCTTCTGTGCTCTTGCACCCTGCAAGTATCTCCTGGGGGAAAGTTCTCCTTTTTTTTCCTTCCTTCTTTCTGTTACTGTGGCATGCTCTACCTCTCCCAAACTGTTTTTTTCTGTAGGTTGACGGTTTACGCCCACGCTCTTCCATTATTTCCTTTATGTTGGCTGAAGGGAGATGTGTTGTAATCTTGCTCTTCTCTTTCCTCTTTTACCTTGGTATGTTTTGCCATGTGTTTCCCCCTCCCCCTTTGGTTTGTTCTGCCAGAGCTTGCCTTAGAATGTTGGCATCACTCTGGCAGTCCTGGAGAGTTGGTGACAGAATAAAGTCTTTACTTGCATACTTCTGCTTCTGAAGCCCTTCTTTATAACAGCAGTTCTCCGTCATACAGTTGAAGATTGCGAGCATACCGACGGAGAACCGAGTTTTCTCAGCTTCTAGATTGGGGCCGATAGTAAACTGAGTATCGTCAGCATATGATATTATCTCAAAGCCTATTTGTTTCATGATTTTTGGCAGAGGGGCCATATATATATTGAACAATGTCGGGCTTAGACTAGAACCCTGAGGTACACCCTTATCTAGACGCATTTTTTTCTGAAAAGTAAGGCCCTAGCATAATAGGTTTTAGTCAGTCCGACATAAAGTGCTGCAGTCATTTTAAGGCTGTCCCTTGAATGCCGCAGGAATATAATCTCTATACAAGCTTTGAGTGTGAGATGCTATCCAACGCCACAGAGAGATCTAAGAGGATCATTACCACTGATCCTCCCGCGTCCATTACCTGCCTAAGGGAATCAGTAATGGCCAGGATGGCGGTCTCAGTACAAAAACCCAGTTGAAACCCAGATTGCGAGGCATCCAGAATGTTATTGGATTCGAAGTACAGACTTAGCTGCCTGTTTACAATACTTTCCATGTTATGGGAATAATAACCGTATCAAACGATGAAAAATATTTTGAATTACTGGGGCACAGCTAGAGAGAGAGATCTTGGGGCAAGTCAGATTTTGCAGTGAACAGCAAGTTAGAAACCTCCTCTAACGTTACTGTTTCAAAGCAGTCTAAGGTACTGAGTGCCGCTTTTCCTGATTCATCTAGTCTAGTGAAGGATTCAAGGTTGTAAGAAGCGGTAGATGGGAAATTTGCATAGATGTTAGACATTTTGTAAATGGTTACAAAGAAATTAGCTTCAACTTAGGCACCTGCTGTAACCCTGTAAGTGCTTCATGTACTTCAGTTTTTGAAAATCCGTCCCGAACGCGATTCCGTGGATTTTTCTGCAATTTCGCGAGATTCGCGGACCACGAAATTGCAGAAAATCTGCAAATTCCGCAAACTAAACGGATTCTAGGCCCATGCTTACACTTAGTAGGACTAGTGGGGCTGACAGCCATGCCCTGGTCAGGTCTCCTGATATACCTTTCTTTGACAGGTTGCCCAATGCCTTTCCTATGGGTTTCCGTGCTGGCCCTCCGACATAGACTGCAGCTTCCTGTAGAACTACCCATTCCTGTGTACTGCTCCCTGTAGCTGTGGGTGGACTCACAGACTACTGGCTGGTTGTATGATACTTATTCCGGCTTCCATCTTCCTACATCTAGACTCTACAAGCTGTATGTTGGCCCAGTGCAGTGGTGCAACCCGAGTCATGGAACCTTGGAAGTGACGCATAATGTGCTTGTTCAAGCCAACCCACACATGCTAATTGAAACTGGCACATTTTTACCTAAGCATGGGTCGGAACCGGCACATCCTCGTTGAAGCGTGGATTGAGCCAGTACATTGCACTCGGAACCAGCATATCACCTTCAGAATCAATGTATCACCTGCTAAAGGAGAAGTAGCTGCGCATCGGCTTCATAACCAGTGCATTCAATTCAGAACAGACGCATCACCACCATTGTGTGGAGAATGTCGATGCATCTCATCCACTGCATGCTTCGACACCAACAAATCACTTTGGCTGCACCTCACATCTTCTTTGAGGCTGATGCAAATCCGGGTCGAGATACTGTTGTTCAGCAGGCCTAAGTGGGTTCCTGTATCCGGACCATGCACGTTCGTGGCCAGCATGTACCTGTGACGTTGCCCCAGTCCAGGGTGACCATATTATCCAATTAAGCGCTTATTGCTTCCAAGGGCCTGATTACTAGTTTGGCGGTGCTTTGCCAGGTCCCACAGTGGTGCCTTTAAAAACTGGAACCACAATGGGAATGCCAAAAAGTGTTCTTGCATGCCGTGGATTAGATGTCCATTCAATGCAGTCACATGTTTTGCCCCCTGGTGTGCTTCCACAGGGCAAGAGACACAGGGGGGGGGGGGTCTGTTGAGACCCCTTTGTTCCCTCCCTGCCAGGGATTTCATGGTGTTGGAACTCCCAGGAGAACCCTATCGGTGAGGAAACTCGTAATATGCTTGGCAGGACCACGGAAGTCCCGGCAAGCATACTGCAGCCTCAGGGCTGCCATGCCACCTCCATGGAACGGCAGTGGTGGTCCCATGGTGGTCAGACTGCCCAAGTTTTAATCCGGTGGTAGGGAGACTACCAGTACTGCACCCCCATGAGTCTGGCCATCCGTGGACTGGCAGTCTCGTAATCTTCCACCAGTGATATTTTATAGTTTATTCTTTGAAAATGCATATCTCCACTTGTACTTGTAGGATTTCTGTTGATTTGGTCTTTTTATTCATAAAATTAAGCTATATTTTCCTAACCTGGTGTGGAGCCTTTTTGTGATGTTTTCACTATGTTACTGTTTGAGGCGTTGAACAAATATTTTACACATCACCTGCTAAGTTAAAACTGACTAAACTGCCAAATTGCCATAGGGTGAGCACAGAATACTTTATGGTGTGTTGTAAGTAATCCTGACTAGGATTGTGGTTTCTACTTGGACAGGGTGCATAACTCTGCCAACCAGAAACCCAATTTCTAACAATCCTCCACACTCCCATGAATCTCACCCCCATCTAGTGAATTGCCACTCTCCATCTATTTCACTTGTCACCGTTCTTCAACACAACATACCATTCATGTACCTCTTTCACTTTCAAAGGTCCTCTAAACTTTGAAAGTCCTCTCCTCACACAACCATCTTTGCCCTTGACCCAATCCTGTACCTTGATCAAGCATGGCATATCATCCTGAATGATTTGTGGTTCAATCTTTCCATTGCACTCCTCCAACCAATTCAGAACCTAGTTGATGCTAGGTTTTCTCCCTGTCAGAACGCACCAGCGCTGACCGCTGCGTGCACCAATAACACTGACAGGTAACTGAGGTGTGGGTGCGTGGAATCATGAGGAAACTATGATTCCCGGAAGCCTTAGCAGTGTTGTATTTTTTTGTTTTTTTGATTAATTTGTTTATTGAGATTTTAAAAAGGGACAAACAATAAAGCATGATACAACACAGTCATATGAGTGATTACATTCAGCAGTAACGTAAAATGTCTGCATGGCAAGACCGTCAGCAATAATGCATACTTCAACTTAGCAGAGACTGGTACCAAAATAGGACAAATCAACCTGCAGTTCCCAGTCCCCCAGACCATAGTCACTCAGGGCATACAGCATATCCGTAGGATATAACACAGCATTACACACATCCCGCCCCAACAGTCGAGTCAGTTCTTTCGCAGAGGGCTTCCTCAAGAGCCGGTTCCTCCCTGTCACTTGCTTCCCCATCATCTTCATTTTCCCCATTCTGTGCTTCTGACATTAGTGTGCCGTCAAGGATTAGGGACCAAAAATTCTTAGGTCTATTCTTAGGGGGCATTAAGTCGCTGTATATTTCAGATTGTGTGCAGCAGTATATCAATTCCCTCTTCCATAATTTGAGAGTGGGGGGAGGGCCTCTTATCCAAGCCCTTGCAATGCACCACTTAGCGATTAAAAAAGCCATGTCAGCCAGTCGCCTATAAGCAGGGTGCAAGGGCTTCTAGTAGCCCAAAATGGCCAACAGTGGATCTGGGACTAGGGATAAAGGCATCACTCTGTTGATTTCCCCATAAACTGCCTGCCAGAAGGAGAAGACTGTAGGGCAAGCCCAGGCTACATGTAGAAAATCTGCCAGAGGGGCCCTGCACTGTTCGCACTCAGAGGACTCGCACAGCTGATACCTGTGAAGCCTCTCTGGGGTGTAGTAAGTCCTATTCAAGAACTTAAAATGTATGAGTCTGTGGAGTCCATTTAGTGAGATTTTCCTAGTGCTTGTGCAGCAGTATTTCCACATTTCCTCAACTAATTCGATTCGCAAGTCGTGCTGCCAAGCCAACCTCGGCTTCGTGTACTCAGTATATTTTTCGGATATGGCTATCCTATAGAGATCAGTCATCAATTTTACAGGTGACTTGACATTTACCACATAGTCAATGCTGCAACCGTCACTGGCTCCTCCATGTCATCCCCCAAGAGCTCCCTCAAAGCATGTCGCACCCTATAGAACTGAAAGCGTGCTAACAGTGGGGGGTTCACCTCTTCATTAATAATGTCATCCCACTTGGACGCCTTGCCTCCCTCAAATAGGTCTCCCATAGTGTGTATTCGTAGCTGATGAAGAGCCAATATCACTCCCTTCTTCCTACATGGAGCTAGCCAATGACACCATTCAATCGCTGCCTTCGGGGAGAACAGTAATGTAAACACCTGAATCTCCATCATGTAATGCCAAGCGTGTGTGACCGAATTCAGAGAGTCGAGTATGCCCGTACAGCGATCTCGAAACTGCGTCAATAGACCTGGAAAAGTAGTCGGATCCGCAACTATCCGCTCAATACGAACATAAGGAGCATCCTGCGGACCGTGTATCCAGGAATAGGCATGAGCACTCTACGCAGCATGGTAATAAAGCTCCATGTCAGGTGTGTTCAGGCCTCCCGTCGCGTATGTGCGTGTTAAGATGTTCCAGGTGACCCTAGGCTGCTTTCCCGCCCTTGCAAGATGAACCAATAAGGCTTGCAGCCTACAAAAAAAGTGGAAAGATAAGACCAAAGGGACATTACTAAATAAAAAGAGGAATCGCAGAAGTATCACCATTTTCATTAGGGAGGTGCGCCCCAGCAGTGATAGCGGAAGAGAGATCCATTTCTCTATGTCGTATTCCAATTTAGATATAGCACAGCCATAGTTTTCCCTAAGAACGACCTCCGAGTCCATATGTAAGCGTATTCCGAGGTATCTAACCGGCTCTGTAGTCCACTGCAGTGGATACTCCGGCTCAAACCTCTCCGTGGCGGGCGTCAAAGGGAACATGATAGATTTAGTCCAGTTAACCTGTATGCCCGAGAGGGATCCGAAGAGAACCACCTCATGCAGAACCAAAGGGAGGTGCGTAGTAGGGTCCCTGACATATAGTAGCATATCGTCCGCGTAGGTAGATACAATTAAGTTGTATGTAGGGAATCGGATGCCTCTGTGACTGTGATACTCTCGCAGAGCACATGCAAGAGGCTCGGCTGCTAAAGCATAGAGTACCGGGGATAGGGTTCATCCCTGTCTCGTCCTTCTACCTATCGCGATGGGTTCCTATACGAATGCGCACCGTCGGCAAAGAATACAGTACTGCCAAAAGTTGTAAAAACAATTGCCCCACTCCCATCCTGCTCAGAACCTGATGTAGGAACGCCCATTCAACCGAGTCAAATGCCTTCTCTATGTCTAAGAAGACCGCCACAGCCGACACCTCCGAGCGTGTGTGCTGAAACACAGCAAAGACAGTTCTAATGTTGTACGTACGGTTGCACGTTGGGACAAAACCTGACTGTTTTGGGGCCACCAAAGACGTGACCAAAGGTTGAAGGCGATTGGAAAGGAGCTTAGCAAAACATTTTCTGTCAACATTCATGAGAGAGAGCGGGCGGTACGAGGCACAATCACTAGGATTTTTGCCTGGTTTTAGAATCACAACAATAATAGCCTCTCTCATGGAAGGCGGCATTGTACCCGAATTGGCCATGTCATCAAATAAAGTAAGTAAGTGTGGTATCAAGAGATCGGATAAAGTCTTATAAAAGGCCACCGTAAGGCCATCACTGCCCGGCGCACTCCCGCTTTTCATTGATGTCAAAGCCAGCACAACCTCATCCCTATCAAATGGCCGAGCAAGGAATTTGCGATGCATATTTGAGAGCCATGGAAGCTCGATATGTGATAGATAATCAATGATACGCTCCTCTGGAGCAGGACCTCTCGCCGCGTACAATTTTGCATAATAATCACAAAAGCGTTCCGCGACAAGCTCATTCGTAAGTGGAACATCCGTGGCCTCCAATCTCAGCACCGGAATAGAGGTACTATCCTTACCGCGTTTGGCCAGATGAGCCAGAACAGAACTCGGACGTTCGTCTTCACAATAGTTTCGGGCTGTGGCTTACTTCCCCAGGTGCTTGACCTCCAAATCTGCCTCCTCATTATACTCTCGAAGGCCCCTCGATATATCCTGATTGATAGACTCATCGCCAGTCTGCGTCCTCAGTGCCTCCAAATCCTTAAGTTTATTTTCCAATATTCCGAGTCTGACCCTAATCGATTTCAGCATTACAAAAAGGAGGGTTGAACCCATGCAGTCGCGGGGACCTGGGTGTAATGTAGTAAGTGTAAAGGGGTCCCGCAAGGAGAACGTGTTGTATGGACAACACACTGACACAATAAAAAAAAATTGAAAGAAAATCAGGAATAATCAAATTCTTACTAGTAACCAATATTGTCATTTATTAAACAATACTGCGTTTAAATCAATCAAACATAACATATGACTTTGTGTTTAAGTAAATCGCCCCAAAGTCGGGGGGGAGGGGAAAGGGGAGGGAAAGAAAATAGTGCTCAAGGCGGTGTAAAGTCAGAAAAAGTACACAGAATCAGAAAAGTAGAAATGGATTATAAATTCAAATCACACTTGGAATTAGTCCTAGAAAACAAAAAGCCTACACAATTGCGGCATAAATTGTTTCAATAGTAAAACTGGGGACATTTCAACGGACACATACATAAATCAATGTAATCAGGGGACTGTGCCGGAGGTCCCAAATTAGAACAAAGGTCGTCGACGTTTCGACCCCTATTCGTAGGCTACATTAAGTACTTTACCGGGGTCTTCATCAGGACAGGTACAGGGGGAGAGGAAGTGGGGTGGGGCAGTCTTATCTGTGACATTAAAAAACCACGTCAATTTAATGCAATCATATGAGCTAAAAGTCATCATTAACTCAAGCAGAGAACTTTATTTATAAAGAACTGAACCATGGAGTCCGTGTCAAAACGAGCCTCCGGACGTGGAAAAATGAGAGAGAGCCAGCATGAAGTCAGGCTCAAACTCAACGATATAAATCATGCTTTACAGAGGGAGGTTTAACCAACTAAGACTTAAAAACAAACTTACTTCAGCCTAGAACATTCAAAGAGCTGAAGAAAAACGGAGCGTCCAGTCAGAGGCTATTTCAAATACGACTAGCGGCTCCAACAGCACACCAGCTGTGAATTAAAGATGTCACAATGTAGTTAAAATATTCCCAGTTAAGGGCGAGAGCGTACTTATAGTGGTAACCCAATGCATGAATGACTTACATTCACTACGTAGGAAAGATTCCGCTAGTAGTCTGTGCAATCGGGGTGTCGTCCCAGAGATCATGTAGCTTCCAGAGTTATCACTGTTTAAGAAATATTTAAAACCATCATTATGTGATTGTCAGGGGTACGGTTCACAGTTTCCCAACTCAAAGGATCATACCTTAAGAAGAAGCCGTTATATCTCGTTGTATTAAGTGGGCAACAACGACGTATATTATGTTGACAAAGTGGCGGGTTCAGTTGCTGAAACAGAACAAACACGGCCCTGGTGTCAACATGGTCATTTCCAAAATTCAAAATAAAAATAAAAATAAAAATAAAATAAACCGCTACATGTTAACACTAGCTCGGTCACATACCGTATCAGAGAGACCTTGATTCCAACGTCAGAGCCAGGTTAATCAGAGCTGCTCTGCCAGGTAAACACGGAGAAAGCACACCATGTTGGCGAACTCCGTGAGGAAGAAAAACCTCCGTGGTCAACGAGTCCTAAACCGTAAAACAAATCACGGGTCAAGTGGGTACCAAAGTTCTGAACAGGTCTTAACATAGAATACGTATTAGTGGGTGGCGAGGCCGAAGAGATAACTTACTGGGCCACAGGGAGGAGAAGTCGCGGTAGTCGAACTCTGCAAACTCCGCTAGCAACTACGCGAGAATAGAAGGCGGAGCCATTCTTAGGCTGAGATAGAGGACATAGAAAAGTTCCTCGGTTGGTGCCGCGAATTACGCTGTCTAACACTAACAATCCTAGGAAAGCAAAATGAACCTTAATGTATTGGAAATTATCAATTCTGTGATAGCGTGTGGGGATACCGTTGGTAATTAGGACACATGAGATTTTTTGAATTTGGACAAAAAATAATTTCAAACTTTCATAAAAAATCTTAAATAGGAGTGTTATGTAAACAATTATGTCTATTGATGTCATATCATACACATTACGTTATTGTGTACTAGTACATGCATGTCCTCATATTCTGGAGTACAAATTAAGTGATACAGTTGTTCCGCCCGTGCACCTCTCTAGCATGAGGGTGTAAACGAGCAACCAGTATTTTCAGTAAAGGAATACAGATGAGCTAATTCGTGCACTTCCCAAACATGGGAGTGTAGACGAATGCAAATGATGGGTATAACCTCAATGGCCTAACAGCATGGATTCATTCGGATACCGTAACTCGTGCACTTCCCAAGCATGGGAGTGTAGACGAGTGCAATTGATGTAAACAGACTCGAGAACCTCATCATAACGCTGCCAATTGTGCTAGACTACTGTCATGTTCGTTCAGCCCATTTTTTATGGAGTCTAAAAGGGACATCCATTTGGATTCACGTGTATTAAGGACAGCTTGTAAGTTACCCCCTCTTCTTCCCAAAGACACCTTTTCAATGGCCAACCATTTTAAGTCAGACACAGTGTGCCCAGCGGTGTTCCAATGGTCTACCAAAGGGGCACCCAGCACCTTACATCGCAGTCTACTGCAATGTGAGGAAATGCGAGATTTGATTTTCTGTTGCGTTTGTCCAACATACACTTGGTTGCATGGGCATACAATAATGTAGATTACACTACTTGTGTTGCAATTGGTGTGATGTTTTAAGGTGTAGACCTTGTCCCCATGTGCGAATGTCTTCGTCTGAATCGTGGTATCGCATGCGGTACAAGTTCCTCATCTAAAGTGCCCTATCACTGGTGGTAAATTCCATAGGGTTGTGAGCGTAGGGGGGCTCATTGGTTCCAAATACGAGTGTACCACCCTGTCTCGGATATTCTTGGCCCTTCTGAAGGAGTGAAGGGGGAGATGGGGTTGTCCAATCTCTTCTGCTATCAGAGCCCAGTTCTTGTTTATGATTTTTTTCACTTCATTACTTCTAGTTGTGAATGTGGTGACACAAATCATTCGATTTTGCTCAGTTGGATCACGAAATTCTGGGTTGAGCAAGCTATCCCGTGGATTATACAACGCTCGTTTCCTGGCGCGTTTAACCATTCGTGCAGGGTAACCACGAGATATGAGACGTTCATAGAGGATCTCTGATTCCGGCAGGTAGTTAGCTCGCGTCGAGCAATTTCTCCTAACTCTGAGAAATTGGCCGATGGGTAAATTGTCTTTGAGGCCTCTGGGATGGTGACTCCCATATTGTAACAGGGAGTTGCGCTCCGTCGGTTTCCTAAAAAGAGTAGTCTGCAGGCGATCAGTATCCACATAGATTGAAATATCCCAAAAAGGTATAGTTGTGATGCTGGCTTCCAAAGTGAATTGAATATGAGGGTTACGTTGGTTGAGCCACTCATGAAATTCTTTAAGTTGGTCATTACTGCCTTCCCAGATACATAAAACATCGTCAATATATCTGACCCAAAGGGCCAGTCTTGTCGAGAATGGGTTATTTGGTGAGAAGACGAATTCCTTTTCAAAATGGTCCATGAAGATGATGGCCAGGTTGGGAGCAAAGGTGGCCCCCATAGCCACGCCCTTGGTCTGTACATAGAATTTCTCCTGAAAGATGAAGAAGTTCTGTTTCATAGCAATGCTTAACAGTTCAATTATGAAATCCGTTGGAACTTGAACAGGAGCTGATCTCGTATCTAAAGCGTCTCTCATCACATCCAAGGCATCCTGTTGGGGGATACTGGTGTAAAGTGATATGATGTCACACGTCACCAAAAGTGTTGTTTTAGGGTCAAAAGGTCTCTCATCTATCAATTTGATGATTTGGGTGGTGTCACGTAGATAGGCCCTGGTATTAAGGGCAATAGGCTTTAGAAAGAAGTCAATGTATTTACATAATGGTTCTAGGATAGAACCACAACCGGACACTATGGGACGTCCAGGGGGGCTTTCCAAGTTCTTATGTACCTTAGGTAAGGTATAAATTGTGGCCAATCTCGGAAACCTTTGGTTCAAAAACTTGAATTCTTGTTCACTTAAGAAGCCTTCCTCCAAACCCTTTTGTGTGATTGCCAAGATTTTTAAGGCTAACTCTCTTGTTGGGTCACTTGGTAGTTCTTGATAACTGACACCATCTGCTAGTTGTCTATAGATTTCTGCCTTATATTTAGAAAGGTCTTGCACAACTATGGCTCCACCCTTATCTGCGGGTTTAATGACCACTTCTTTGTTGGTGCAGAGATCAGTCAATGCTCTTTGTTCATTCTTGCTGAGATTTAATCTGGCAAACTTTCTTTGATCCAAAGCCTGGTCCACTGATTTCGTGACTATTTCCTCGAAAGCCAGAATCTTATGGCTCATGGCATATGTGGGTGGAAAAAAGGTTGATGGTTCCCTCAGGCCAGTGATAGACCGTTGTTGCCTGGTAGTTTGATTACGAAAAAAATACCTCAATCTCACCTTTCTGAAAAATCGGTATAATTCCGTTTTAAGTAAGAATTTGTTGGCTGGGGCAGTCGGCACGTAAGACAAGCCTTTACTCAGAACCTTAATCTCCTCATCCTTGAGTTGATATTTTGAGATGTTGATCACAGGGTTAATGGTGGGCCTGTTAAATCCCGCTGCACTGGAATCAGTGGTGACTCTTGCATTCACCATCTGTAAGTGTTCCTGCGGGTTGAGATTTCTCCGTGTTCCTCGGGACGAAATGTCACCCGTTTCTGTTGTTTGCCCCTGTTGCCATTCCATCCGGAATTTTGTTGCTGACCTCTCCCGTGTCCTCTGGCCCAGTTGTTGCCACGGCCTCGTGGGGGCCGCCATTGTCCACGGCCCTGGTCTAAAAAATGAGGTTGGAATTGTGGTGGATATTGTTGGTAGTTGGGATCCACAGGTGGGTAGTTATAGGAAGTACTTGGACCAGCTTCGCTCTCACTCCCTGAACTGTAGGAAGAATCAGAAAAAGTGCTAAAATTTCGTCTTCCTCTGTAACCTCCGCGGCCGCGGTTAGAAAACCGTCCCTGGGTATCCTGTTTATAGTAATCAGGTTGCAGATAGGGGTAGACAGATTTTTTATCAAATGTTCTCAGGTCTCTAGCTAGTTTCTCCAATTTTTTGGTCTGTGCTGTTACATCAAAGTCTTTAATCGATGTTTCCAAACTTTCTAAAGCCTCCTTACTTTTTGTGAGTGTACTATCCCCCAAAATTTCTGCTTTGAGATCCGCAATTTCCTTGCTTAATGTAACTACCTGTTCAGCTGCCGTCTCAACCCCCAGCACCATCCAATGCCGAGAGCAGTTGTTAGCTACGTAGCTGAAACCTTCTTTGAACTTTGGGACGTCCACAAAAATGGCTGGCTCGATTCTGATCTGTAGTCCCACCGGAATTATATTTTCTTGTAAATATCTAGTAAACAGATGCCCATGCAGCCTAGTTCTAATGAGCTTCTTCTCTAATCTCTCTAGACGAGATATTTTATCATTTAGAGAGATATCAATTATAGGGGCAGTTGTTGAGAGAAAGGTGGTAGATAAATCTTTGGTGAGTTGGTTAATGTATTCCTCTGTATATGACAATAGCTCAGATTCCACCATGGTTAATTAGATGTAAATCTAAAATACTGAAAACCTCGCAGATCAGCACCTGCTCAGAGGACATTACAAAAAGGAGGGTTGAACCCATGCAGTCGCGGGGACCTGGGTGTAATGTAGTAAGTGTAAAGGGGTCCCCGCAAGGAGAACGTGTTGTATGGACAACACACTGACACAATAAAAAAAATTTGAAAGAAAATCAGGAATAATCCAATTCTTACTAGTAACCAATATTGTCATTTATTAAACAATACTGCGTTTGAATCAATCAAACATAACATATGACTTTGTGTTTAAGTAAATCGCCCCAAAGTCGGGGGGAGGGGAAAGGGGAGGGAAAGAAAATAGTGCTCAAGGCGGTGTAAAGTCAGAAAAAGTACACAGAATCAGAAAAGTAGAAATGGATTATAAATTCAAATCACACTTGGAATTAGTCCTAGAAAACAAAAAGCCTACACAATTGCGGCATAAATTGTTTCAATAGTAAAACTGGGGACATTTCAACGGACACATACATAAATCAATGTAATCAGGGTACTGTGCCGGAGGTCCCAAATTAGAACAAAGGTCGTCGACGTTTCGACCCCTATTCGTAGGCTACATTAAGTCCTTTACCGGGGTCTTCATCAGGACAGGTACAGGGGGAGAGGAAGTGGGGTGGGGCAGTCTTATCTGTGAAATTAAAAAACCAAGTCAATTTAATGCAATCATATGAGCTAAAAGTCACCATTAACTCAAGCAGAGAACTTTATTTATAAAGAACTGAACCATGGAGTCCGGGTCAAAACGAGCCTCCGGACGTGGAAAAATGAGAGAGAGCCAGCATGAAGTCAGGCTCAAACTCAACGATATAAATCATGCTTTACAGAGGGAGGTTTAACCAACTAAGACTTAAAAACAAACTTACTTCAGCCTAGAACATTCAAAGAGCTGAAGAAAAACGGAGCGTCCAGTCAGAGGCTATTTCAAATACGACTAGCGGCTCCAACAGCACACCAGCTGTGAATTAAAGATGTCACAATGTAGTTAAAATATTCCCAGTTAAGGGCGAGAGCGTACTTATAGTGGTAACCCAATGCATGAATGACTTACATTCACTACGTAGGAAAGATTCCGCTAGTAGTCTGTGCAATCGGGGTGTCGTCCCAGAGATCATGTAGCTTCCAGAGTTATCACTGTTTAAGAAATATTTAAAACCATCATTATGTGATTGTCAGGTGTAGGGTTCACAATTTCCCAACTCAAAGGATCATACCTTAAGAAGAAGCCGTTATATCTCGTTGTATTAAGTGGGCAACAACGACGTATATTATGTTGACAAAGTAGCGGGTTCGGTTGCTGAAACAGAACAAACACGGCCCTGGTGTCAACATGGTCATTTCCAAAATTCAAAATAAAAATAAAAATAAAATAAACCGCTACATGTTAACACTAGCTCGGTCACATACCGTATCAGAGAGACCTTGATTCCAACATCAGAGCCAGGTTAATCAGATTTCAGGACTCCAGATAGTGACCCCCCTAGCGTATAGTTAAAACGCCTCCCAGTCCGACCCTACATTCGTTTCAAAGAAGACCTCCATAGCCGTCAGCAGTTCCTCCTTAAAGAGGGGATCCAGCAAGGAGTACGGAGGGAAGCGCCAAGCAAAAGGCGGGATCCATCGGGGGGGCATGTTGCAAGTCATCAAGATTGGTGAGTGGTCTGAATAGGAGCGTGGCAGGAATTTGCAGGTTCGTACACTAGGGAGAAAGCAAGTCGACACAAGCCAATAGTCTATCCTCGGATGGATATTATGGGGGGCCGAGTGATGAGTAAACCCGCCCTGCTCCGGGTGTCTGTGGCGCCAGACGTCTGCTAAGTCCATATTGGTGAGCTGTGTAGACAGTGTCCGCGCAGAGGCCGAAGGGAGACGCGCCGGGCCATCCGATCTGTTCAACCCAGGATGTCTCGTCAAATTGAAGTCCCCTCCCAGCAGATCAGTTTGTCAGCACACATGATAATCTTTGCCGCCAGGTCTGTATAAAAGTCAGGAAGTCAAAGTTGGGGCCCTTTGTGTTCACTATGCACATGCCTGCACCTTTGCCATAGCAGCCAGTGATCGCATAACAACCTGCGCTGTCTGTTACTAGCGGTGTCCATCTTAAGGAGGACTTCGGGTTGAACCAAGTGGGGCAGTTAGTCCGCGAGAATGTAACAGAGGATACCTGTAGAATAGTTGTCGTCCCCTCCAGCTTTGGATGCTAGGCCAAAGGCAGGTCCCTCAAACAAGATGCATACCTACAAAGAATAATAAGTAACATTCGCCCAAGCCTCCCCCCGCACACAAAAGCCGCCAAACTGCGTGCTACGAAGGCAGCATAAAATTATACACAATGCTTCACTCAGTCCTGTTCCTCCAAGGACCCCCCCCCTCCACCGCGCTGTCTTCCTTCCTTGGCGAGCGTTTCTCCTTCTGCCAGTCTTTTACGGCCTTTTGCATTGCTTTGGGGTCTGTGAAGATCATGGATCTCCGTTGTCTGTTGATGCGTAGCTTTGCTGGGTATAGCATTGCGTAATCAGCACCCAGTTCACGCAATTGGCGCTTCATAGGAGCAAACTGCTTTCTGGCCTCCTGCACCCTGGCCGTAAGGTCAGGGTATATGGACAGCACTGAGCCCTCATACTGTAACAGCTGCTTTTCTCTGGCAAGTTTCAGAGCCACTTCGCGGTCTCGGTAATTTAACAGCTTGGCAATGATGGGGCGGGGGGGTCCCCGGCTTGGGTTGTTGGCCCAGCGAACGGTGTGCCCTCTCCACTATAAACATAGATGAAAATGCAGTGTCCCCAAGCAATTTCTTCAGGAGCCCCTCGACGAATAGCTCCATGTTGCCAGTCTGAGTAGTTTCAGGAAGACCCGTGATACGTAGGTTGCATCGGCGTGATCAGGCCTCAAAATCCTCAGTTTTGTCCAGGAGGGATTGCATAGCTCTGCCAATTTGCTTGTTCTCCATCCAAATCAAGTGAGGTCTAAGCTTCCTCTACCTCAGTGAGCCGACGCTCTGACATATCGATCCGCTCCGCGTGTTTGTCAAGCCGTTCAGCCATACGATACATGTGGTATGTAAGTGCGTCTATTTTCGGGCCCAGGGTAGTCATCCCGCCCTGTAGGTATTTTTCCATGGCCAGGAGTATCCCACGTAAGTCCTGCTGCTGTGCCTAATCTGCAGCTTCCCGATCCGCCGCTCCGCCTCCACCCACTTCCTCCATCGTCTTAGGACCTCTGGGGCCAAAGGAGAGCTTGGATTGCGTTCTATCAGAGCGTCCCATAGCAACAGTCAGTGCACTCCCCCCACCACAGGGGCAACACACCACATTACAAGGCCAAATCTAGTGCTGCTTCTCTTCTCCAGCACCACATCTGCTCATAGTTGTTTACTTTGCCAGTTATTTCAGTATGAACAGCTTTTTAAAACACTGTGTCATAGCTGTCATTCCTAAACACTAACTAAAAAAAATTTGGTGGGAGTAACATCCAAGGTTTCGTACTATATTTTAGCTGTGACTGGTTGAGAAATTAAACGTAATCAATAAGAGAGGTAACACAAGCTAAATGTCATTATTGAAGTGATAGGGGAGATTGATCTAAGCTCTTTTCCACCTATTGTATTACCATTTAAACATGCATTCCCTTCTCTTCAAAATCTGTGGTATGCACTGGATAAGAAAAGTGGAGAACTGGAATTTTTACTATCACCTTAATCATATGGTTTAGCAGTTCCATGGTTTCGGCTGAAAGTGAAAGATGTTACCTTTTATGTGCTTGCCAGCTCACCTTTAATTTTTTTTTATTGAAAATAAACTACGATCGCTGATGCTGTGCAAGCTGCCTTGCCGATTCAGGTGCACCAAGGTCTGCACTACTGCATTTCCCGTCCCAGAACTGTGAAGCCGGGCCACACGAACGGGGAAGGTATTAGAAGATATAGGACTGGTTGCAGGATCACGTCACGGCATCACCATGCAGGATTGCGGGCCTAACCTGTGATTCCCCGATAGGGTGGGATTTTCTAGTAAGATCAATGTGACGTGCAGCCTATGTCTGGGCTGTGTATGGAAATGCCCAGGGATTGCATTATATCGGCACGGAGGAACTGATGGCATTGCAGCTTCACTTTCATTGCACTGAGGGCTGTAAAAAGGTAAGCCCTGCATCATGGTGTCATTTTTAGAGCACCATATATACACTCTTTTGTTTGTGCTCCTCTACTGTGCCTGGCTGTCCCTCTGGTAGAGAAGTCCCACACTAAAGATTAGAAAAATTCTTGTTTCATCTGCATGCTGACATGTTGTAAACTTTAACTTTCAGATGTGAATTAGGGCAGTGGCGGAGCCCCAGCGCCTTAATGGAGAAATTGCCCCTTAAGTGAAGGGTAGTTTAAAACATTTGTATGATCATTTTCAATTTTGAGTTAATGCGTTTTTTAGATTATGCATATTTTTCATTAATTGTAAATTGTTTTGTATTATATTAGAGTTTTATTTTATTTTTATTTTTATTTTGAAAAAATAAATATGTTATTGTTTTTAAAATAAAATATTAAATATTTTAAGATATTTTAAATGTTTTTGAGATTTTTTATTACAAATTATATTTGTAATTCTGTATATGTTTGAATTAAAAGTCTTTTTTGTATTAAATTGATTTAATTGCCTAAAAAAATACACAAAGTTAGAAAGGAAAAAAATAAACATTGTTAAAAAATGTTTTAATTACATGTCTTTTTTTTATTTGTTTATTTGAAACAAATGTAGTTATTTTGAAAAAATATATGAATACTAGAAAATATTAATGAGAATTTGGGAAATTGTATTACTAAATGAATGTACATTTTATTATTTAAATTTATGTTTTGTGTGTAATAGTATCCTAAGTTAGTGTTTTATAATATATTTTAGAAGAATGAACAATTTTTTAATGTGATGATTTGTAGTATTTAGTGTGTAGTTTTTTTTTTTTTAATTATATTGTAGGCCAAAATGTTGTATTTGAGTTTGATGCCATTAATTAGCATTTTAAATTTTTACAACTTCCTAAGTTGGCTTATATTGGAATGGGGACTGTAAATGTCACCCCTTTGGTGTCCAACACCTTCCCCAAGTTGGTTCAGATTGGAATGGTAACAGTCATTTTTACCCTTTTATTGTCCAACACCTTCTCCAAGTTTGTTTAGACTTGAGTGGGATTAGTAAATGTAATCCCTTTAGTATCCAAAACCTTCCCAAATTGGTTTAGATTGGAGTGGGAATGGTAAGTTTGACCCTTTTTGGGCTAAATTGCGAGTCTGGTGGTCCATGGACAACCAAACTTGTGGGGGCGCAGTTGCAGCAGTCTCCCCAGAACCCAATTATGATCTTGGCGGTGGGACAGCCACAGCCCCGCTACAGCCTCCAGGGACCTGCTGTTCCCTGGTGGTGTTGCGGTGGTGTAGAAGCAACCTTATGCTTGGCTGGGCCGCCATGGTCTCACCAAGCATATTAGGCGGTTTCTCCTCCATGTAAACCCTGCTGGAGAGGAAACAAAGGGTACAGGCCTGATGCCTCTGCTCCCGATGAATGCACACAGGGAGGCATATGTTCAGGGGAGCACAACATGTGCCCCCCCTCTCTGTGCATTAACACCAGTTCCTGCACAGCATGGACTTTCAAGTCCATGGCTTGCATGAACTGTTTTTGACATTCCAATTGAAATGCCTGTTTTTGAAAGGCACCAACATGGAAACACAAAAAAAAAGCCTACCAGGCAGGAGAAAACTCCTAATGTGGCGGGTGGCCTCACCACAGGTCTGGCGGTGCGGTGCTGACCCAGCAGAACACTACCAAACTCATAATCAGGCCCTTAGTGTCCAACACCTTACCCGAGTTGGTTTATCCTAGAGTGGTAATAGTAAGTTTATTTCTTTCAGTGTCCAACACTTTCCCCAAATTAGTTTAGATTGGAATGGGAATAGTAAATGTCAATACTTTAGTGTCCAACACCATCCTCGAGCTGGTGTATATTGGAGTGGGAATAGTAAATGTCACCACTTCAGTGTCTAACACCTTCCCTTAAGTTGGTTCAGATTGGAGTGGGAATGGTTAATGTCTCCACCTTAGTGTCCAACACCTTCCCTGAGTTGGTTTATATTATAGTGGGCATATTACTTTTCTTCCTTTTAGTATCCAAATTCTTCCCTGTATTGGTCTAGATTGGAGTGGGAATAGTAAATGTCAGCGCTTTACTATCCAACACCTTCCCCAAGTTGATTTATATTGGTGTGGGGATAGTAAAATTGGGGAAACATCCTTTACAATGCAACTTTTACCACGCAGTGCATTTACAACGCAGGTTTTACAACGAAAACCATTACAACGCATTGCGCTGGGAGCGCTCTAGGATAGGGAATAGATTTAATTTACTATCCAACACCTTCCCTAGTGTCCACGGGGACTGGAGTTGGAATAGTAAATTAAACTATTCACTATCCAGCACCCCAAAGCGCTATGCGTTGTAATGGTATGTGTTGTAAAAACTGCATTGTAACGGCATGCGTGGTAAAAGCATGCGTTGTAACGTCATACATCCATAAAATTGACATGTCAAGGCATGCATGCTGCTCCCATAAAACATCAAAAACACTTGAGGGGGGGGAGGAGCTTGGCGGGCATCCGAGATGGCCGCGTGAGCACAGCGCTCCCCGGACCCCCGCCACTCCCGGCATGATATCCTGAATTAATCCTGACTTTTTACGAGGATTTGTGTAGAGGACGCTGGGCTGATTGCCCTGGACTTTTTGAAATTTGATTTGGACCCGGGGTGCCGGAGTTACATCGACTCGAACTTTAGGGCTCCGCCCTCGAGGTACGCCCGGGACTGGGTGAGGCTCAGTGGCCGTCTTGCAGTTGAACAACAACGGCAGGGGGATTCGACTTGTGGACCCCCCTCTTAAGTTTCGGTTTCGTTTCTGCCTCAGACTGAGACATCTGGCAGAGGAGCCTGGCCTGGGCTGAAGTCGGGACACGGAACGGCTGTCGAGCCTTTGGCTGGTTTCTTCTCCTGTCTGTTGGCCCTCCTAATAGTGGTACCCTGGCTGCGGTTCTCTTGTCCCGAGGCCCTGCTTTCCGGTGGCCATTCCATCGAGCCTGGTTGATCTCCTGGTGACGCAGTTCTATTATGGCTGGCAGAAGGGACCGAGAGACTCGGAAGACCAAGACGCCCCTGCGTGGGGGCCCGGTCCAGTCCAATGTTATGGACCGCTACACCCATTCCAAGGGGTCCCCCGGAGCCGCCCTGCCCGGATCGAGTACCGGTGATCACACTGTGGATGCGTCAACGGAGCCATCCTTGCAGGACGTCATGGGCGCCATTTCTGCCATGAAGGAGACGATAGGCCAACAATATGAAGCTTTGGCCCACAAAATTGACACCGTGGCCATTGACGTGAACTTGATTCGCGCTGACCTGTCGAAAACCAATGAGAAGGTGAAGTCATTGGATCTCAAGTCATCCACTCTCATGGAGGACGTTTCGGAGATACAGACGGAGATCGGCAACCTTCGTAAGGTGAATGACTTCGTGACCCGGCGCTTGGAGGACTTTGAGAACAGGGCCCGTCGCTGTAACGTGCGCGTGGTCGGAGTTCCGGAAAATCCAGAACCTCACTCTGTTGATCTCCTTGTTGAGGACTTGATCCAGAACCACCTCTCCCCGTCTGGTTTGACTACGTTTTTCGCAGTGGAACGTGCCCATCGTGTTCCGGGGGGTAAGGGTAAGCCGGGTGCCCCGCCGAGGCCTATTGTTGCAAAACTCTTCCATTATAGGGATCGGGACGCTATCCTGCAAGCGTCGCGTGTGAAGGGCCCGGTGGCCTTTGAGAACGCCACGGTGAACTTTTATCCGGACTTTTCTCAACAGGTCCAGAGACAGCGTATGGGCTTCCGTGATGTCAAGAAACGTCTCCGGGACATGGGGCTTCGCTACGCCATGCTTTTTCCGACCAGGCTGCGCGTCGAGTACAACGACCGAACCTTCTTCTTTGACCGGCCTGACTCTGTAAATGACTGGATAGACTCCCTGCCTGGCCGACCTCCTGGGACTGAGTCCGCCGCCCACCCGGGTGGTGCTGAGGGTGGCGTGGAGAGCTGAACAATCCGCCTACACCTGGGCCCTCGAATAGAGTAAACTCTTCGGGGATTTCATGCCTCAGTGCCTCTACTGTTTGTGTGTTCTCCTCATTGTCTGTCCTACTCGGGGTGGCGGGTGGGCCAGAGCCTTTCCTCCTCCGGGGTTCTTTTTGTAGAGTAGGGGTTCTGGGACGACAGGCACACTGCATGTTGGGGTGGCTATTTAGCATTTTGCAGGGGTGCAGGCTGGGGGGTGTTTTCTTCATTGTTGGGGGGTGGGTGATTGGGTTGTTTGATGTTTTAGTGTTATGTTTTCAAGGCGAGTCAATCTTGTTTCTGATATTTTTTATGTCATGCTCATTGCGGGGGGGTTTCGGCGTTGCTGTGTGGGATGGGGGGTAGCGGGTTGAGGCTGGTTTCGTGGAATGTTAATGGTCTGGGAGACCGCATTAAGCGGAGCGTGGTGTTAAAATGTCTTCGCCGTTTATCTCCAGATATTGTTTTTTTGCAGGAAACTCATTTGGTGGGCAATTCTTGTCGTGCGATGAATAGGTGGGGATATCGCCTTGCTGCACATTCGGGGTTTACCACTGGTTCCAGGGGGGTGGGTATCCTTGTTCGGGCTTCCCTCCCCCTAGCCATTGATGATGTGATCCTTGATGATCGGGGGCGTTATGCTGTCCTTGTGGGTCGCTATGAGGGTCGTACCCTCTCCTTGTTTACTGTTTATGTGCCCCCCGGCCTACAGACTTCCACCTTTTCCGATTTGAGCCGTGTGTTCCTGAACCTTCCTGACAGTACTCTTTTTCTTGCAGGCGATTTTAATTCTGTGATATCCGGTCTACAAGATCGCTACCCCCCTAGGGATACTCCTTCGCCCCAACAATGGCTAGGTGGGTTTTTGGACACATTTGGTCTGGTGGATTGCTGGAGGCTCATGCATCCTGCCCAGCTCCAATACACCTTCCATTCGGGGGCCCATGGGAGTCTGTCTAGACTGGATTATTTCCTGATGCCCGCGGCGCAGACGCCAGCGGTGCGTGAGATCAAACACCTCCCCCGGGGCATCTCCGATCATTCTCCGCTCTGGCTTTGTTTTGAGTTTGGGGTGGAGGCGGCGGGCCGAGTGGCTCCTATTAACCCCTGGTATATTGCCTCCCCTGAGACCCGAAACCTTTTGACTAAGTCTTTAGATGCCTATTTTTTGGACAACGAGGGGTCGGTTTCCTCGGCTGTGTCCCTGTGGGAGGCTTTTAAAACAGTGATACGTGGGCAGGCCCTTTCCCTTATTGCTAAATCCAAGAAGGCTAGGAATCGGGAGGTGGTGGACCTTGAGACAGAGATTGCGGAGAGGGAGGCCGACTTAGAGTCTGAAGTCACCTCTGATAAACTCCACGCCCTGGGTCTGAAACAATTTGCTTATATATCCTTGGTCACGGATGCGGCTAGACTGATGTTTCGTGAACAGCAGGGTCGTCTGTATGATGTGGGGGACAAAGCGGGTAAATTGCTGGCGTGGTTGGATAAGAAAGAGAGAGCGAATCGTGTGGTGCCTGTGATTCAGTCGTTGAATGGTGTCGAAGTGACAGACCCGGTTGGAATAGTAGAATGTTTTGCAGAATATTTTCGTGTGGTTTATACCCCTGTGTCTGGACGGGATGTGGCTGACTCTCGCCTTTTGTTGCGCGATATAGCTTTGCCCAGTGTTTCCGATTTAGACCGTGTCTCGTTAGAGTCCCCTTTTACTACGGATGAAATAGCGACTGCCATTCGTTCGCTCCGTTCGGGCAAGGCCTTGGGCCCGAACGGGTTGCCAATTGAGCTGTACAAGCTACGCCCTGACAAGGTGGCGCCCCATCTTCGTGCTATGTTTTTGGAGTCCCGAGAACGGGGTATTCTCCCGTATGACCAGCGTCTTGCTACGATAGTTGTAATTCCCAAGGACGGGAAACCGCGAGACCTTTGTTCATCTTATAGGCCCATTTCCCTGTTAAATGTTGAGCCTAAGGTCCTGGCTAAGCTCCTGGCGACCCGACTACTGACGGTCATTAGTGACTTGGTTCATCCGGATCAGTCCGGATTTATCCCGCATCGCAACACGGCTCTTAACCTACGTCGTCTCCACGGTGCTGTTGCGAGGGCGGGGCGTCTGACGGAGCCGGCCATCTTGGCCTCGTTGGATGCCTCGATGGCTTTTGACACGGTCGAGTGGCCCTATCTTTGGGCAGCTCTCGAAAAATTTGGTTTTGGACCTGAATTTATCGGATGGGTGAAGTTGTTGTATGTGGAACCCTTGGCGCAAGTGGTGGTAAACGGTAGAGTTTCTGTCCCCTTCGGCCTTGGTAGAGGGACCCGTCAGGGTTGCCCCTTATCTCCATTGCTTTTCGCGCTGGCCCTGGAACCGTTGGCTGCGTGGCTTCGATGGGAGCCTTCACTCAAAGGGATCCATTGGTCACCGGACTTTGAAGACCGTGTCTCTCTTTACGCGGACAACATTCTTCTATATCTTACATCCCCGCGTAAATCCTTGAACGTCTTATTTGATGTTCTTACTTCGTTCGGTGCTAACTCGGGCCTTGTTATTAATTGGGCTAAGTCCTGCGTATATGTTCTCTCGGGTGTTTTGCCCTCTTTGCCGGCCAGGTTCCCTATCCAGGTGGTCCAGTCTGGCTTCAAGTATTTAGGGATTTTTATTACCCTGGATCCCTCCCTCCGGTTTGAGCGTAATCTCCTCCCCCCGCTTCTTCGATTACGACTGGATGTGGCCCGTTGGCGTAAGCTACCCCTGTCTCCTCTGGGTCGGGCGGCTCTATTTAAAATGATGTCCTTGCCGCGGTTCCTCTACGCCCTTCAGAACTCCTTCGACGACATTCCCGCTACTTATTTCAGAGAAATTGAGAGTCTGCAGAGACAATTGATTTGGGACGGGCGCCCGTGTATAGCCCTTGCGAAACTTACTATCCCTTGGTATGACGGGGGCATGGCGCTCCCCGACATCAAGAGATACTACTGGGCTGCCCAGCTATCGGCCATTAATCACGCGATGTACTCGCCGGGTCGCGATCCGGCTTTTGAGATGGATAGGCTCCAGTTGCCGGGTGGAGACTTTAATAGAGCGCTATACTCTAGATCAGCCGGGAGCAATCTTGTGGGCCCGTCCAGGGCTGCGGTCAAAGTGTGGCGTGCTGCGAATGTGAGTTTGGGGTGGGAGAATCGACTGACGCTGGCGACTCCGCTTTATGCTTCTGAACGTTTGGGATGTCTTTGGTCTACTAAGGGTTTTGAACGCTGGGATGTGATTGGGATTTGTAAGGTGGGTGACGTTTTTGTGAATGGTCGCGTGAAGTCCTTCCAGGCCCTTCAGGCGGAATACGACTTGAGTGATAGAGAGTTTTTCCGGTATCTGCAAGTCCGACATGCCTTGGCCTCGGTTTTGACTCCTGATGTGACCCTACCCGAGTCTTCCCCCCTTGAAGATCGTATACTGGATGGGCACATGCCCGACAGCACTATCTCGCTCATCTACAAGAAACTGATTCATAATCGCGCGGATTTGTTGGTCCGACTCCGGGAGATGTGGGTCGGTGATGGATTGGAACTGGATGACGAGGACTGGCAGTCGGCACTCTCCTCCCCAAAGGAAGTCACCATTCCCGCCTGTCTTCGTTTGGTGCAACTTAAGATCCTCCACCGGGTGTATGTGACTGGTCCGCGTCTAGTCGTGATGGGTTTTTCCCCAGATGGTTTGTGTAAGCGTGGCTGTGGGATGAGCGCTACTTTTTTGCACATACTTTGGGAGTGTCCTGTGGTGGTGGCCTATTGGGTGGATGTGCTTGTGATAATGACTGTAGTGACGGGTGTTGCCCTGCGACCTGAGGCCCGACGATGCCTGCTGAATGTGTGGGAACCCTGCGATTACTCTGTGGCCCAGACTAGATGGGCGACCCTGGGTTACATGGTCGCGAAGCGCGACATTGCGCAACTCTGGGGCGCATCCCGACCTCCTGACGTTTCGGTGTGGGAAGACAACATGGACTGGTCCATGTTCCGAGAGAAGACATTCTACGTGGCTAGGGGCAGACCAGGGGCGTGGACTAAAATCTGGGGTCAATGGAATGCATACCGTGGAGAAATTTGTACCCCTCCCTTGGTTGCCACCTCCGATGTTACCCTGTCTCCTTAGGCTGACATTCCCGGAATTTTTCATTCTGTTCTAGGATCTTCCTGTCCTCCCTGCTCCCCCCCCCTCACGGCCTTACCGAATCTCATTGATTTACGTCTGTCCTCCTGTTTAGTGACCTTCCCCGCTGCTTTTTGGGCTGACTTGATTATTGCACTCGCCTTGTTTTTGTGTTCTTTAATTTCATGTTTCATATAGAAAATTGTTGTATCCTGTTCTCTGTCTGGAGCAATTTCATTCTATGATTTGGCCTGGCCTCGGAAATGATTGTTTAATTCATGTGTACTGCTATGTGACTTAGCGGCCAGCCCGTGTGGTTGTGGGCCCATCCTTGTATTTTATATGATTGCTCAATAAAAAATTTTAACCAAAAAAAAAAAAAAAAAACACTTGAGGGGTTGTAATATTGAATTCCTAGGTAACAAACCCTCAACTTACAACGGGGTCGGGCAGACAATGAACCCACTCAAAGCACTCCAAGAAGGAAGAGCTGCACTAATCATGGGCTCACTTTCTGACAGGGCCGGGCAGATAGTGTCCACACTCCCAGGATTGAAGCGATGGAACCTCTCACTGCCTGTGTGCGTTCATCACCTTTTATTCCCTGGAATTCTGCTGGACTGGCTACTTGTCACCAAATTGATTTAATGATAAGTTCCAGAGCAGTCCAAGGTATTCTTTAAAGACGTTTTATGGCAACTTACCTTAGTGTTACGTTCCCTCAGCCATCCAGAGTACTAACTAATTTGATTAGAACTCCCACACCTCATAACAAAGCAATACAATATTACATGAACACTATTCCACAAGTTGTAAAACATAACAGCCAGTAAATTAAAGACTTCCTTCATACTATTTATCCATCGGCCAATCAACTTGCACATCTACTATCTAGCTAATGTTAACAGGAAGTATTATGTATTATTTTGCTGGCCCTCGGGTAAATAGCAAAGATTATGTGCAATTTGGGTAAATAGCCACTTCCTTATAGAATGAGTGCATGACTAAAGGCAACATTTGTAGGCCTGATCATAGTGATAATGTGAAGATAGACATGGTGACTTCACAGGGTAATTACAATGTCCACAATGATCGTAGCCTTCAAACCATGAGAACTGACTTGTTTGACAAACCATGGCAGGTGGCCCCTGTTCAACATACATTAATTGTTGTACTCCTGCTGTTTCCATGCAAACTTTTAAAATTGCCTTTCAATGATTTCATTGATTGGTTTAAATTTGCTCATGTTTGAATTCTCACAAGGGGCCTGCCCTTGATTGGAAATGATGTGAGGGGAGGAGTCTTTGTACTCTGTTATCCACTATCCGGCAACAGTGTTTCTTAAGAACATTTACTTTAAAAGTCACAGGAATTTCTTTCTAGATAATGTGTTTCAACAAAGATAATGGCGAGACCTGTATCATCTCCCTGATGACATATCAGCAGTGCAGTTGGCATGCTTTGCACAGCGTATGAGGCCCTAATGAAGCACTGCTTCAGCTTGGTGGATCTTTAGTAGGCCTGCAATAGGATACAAAGCACAGTCGAAGTTCACCTAACTTCCCGGAACAAGGAGCAGCACAACACAGATCTGCCAAATTGAAACTTGACGAGGACGTGTATTGTTGTTGTGTTCTGTCTAACTCTGCCAAGTACTACAGATCGAGAGTTATACTAACACATTTTAGTGTGGTTGTCTACATCACCATATAGCCCCCAGTTACCAAATGGCACTCTCGTAGTGAGGGTTCGCCCAGGAGGAACCACTTGACTCCGCTCGATGTCTGCGGCGGTGAACGGAAAAGATGGCTGAGATAGTTTGATGAGGAGAGAAGCCGAGTCAGCGACCGAGAGGGCCACGAGTGCAGGTGTGGACGTGGGGAAGGAGAAGCAAAAGTATCAGCTTAATGGCGGCGGAGATCTGGGCGTACTGTCTGCTGCAAGTAGGGAGCAGGGCGGGAGATTGAGCGCAGTGGCCCGCTGAAAGCTCTGTAGCAGAGGCCCAGTGCTGACGGAGGCTCCCGGGAAGCATACTTTCAGTCACAAGGGAGAGGAGATCTCATTGGCCAGAGCTGGAGCAGAGGAGGAGAGAGGCGAGAGCTGGGTCCTCTCTGCACCACCTGTCACAGGTGGTGCAGAGAGGACACAGAAGAGGGTCTGGGCTGGAAGCCAGATGACACAAGTGGCAGTACAGAGACGGGCCCCCAGAAAAGTTCACTCAAACACAGAACAGGGATCGTAGAGATCCAGTGAGCAGGAAAGGGACAATAAGGCTGCAGAGAAGCTGAAGACAGAGGGTGGCTGAGCCGGGGACGTCCGGGGGATGCATCCTCCGGAGAGAAGGCGAAAGGCTGGGACACGATTGATAATCCCCTGATCAGGGCCGGGGCACTGTAAGGGGCTTGGTGGATCCTCTGCAGCTGAGCCATCTCTGCAGCAAGGTTAAAGGTGTACAAGAGTCAGCCAAGAAGTGGAGGTGAGAGCGGTGAGGCCCACATTCTGGGTGCCTGTTAGGAAGCAGGCTATCTCAGGCCCAGGTCAGGTCCTGGAAGTAGAAGAGAGGGTTGCGGATCATCTCTAGTGGGCCCTAGGGCCGAAGGGAGAGGAAGACCTAGTTTAGACGCTGCTGAAAGTCAATTCAAACAGGTCATCGGGGATCGCAGTAGAACTGGGCCCTCCCTCATGCCTAATAAACTTACTGAAACAACTGAAGTAGCAGAGGAACTTCAAGCAAATGTCATATAACAAAATGGACTGGACAAGGGTCTGTCCTAGGGAGCGGGGTATAGCTAAAGCGGTAAACAATAGCTTGCCTACCAGTCCTACCCAGTAAACAGACCTACCTGGAGCCGATACCTTTGAAATATCTAGCTTTGAATGCTGGAGGAGAGCATGGCCTCAGCATGGGTAAACAAGGAAAAGGAACCTTAAGGAAATGCTGAGTAAACTCCAGACATCGAGAATGAGTGAGGAGAGGGCCTCGCCCCCGCATTCGTGGTCCGTGACTCAGCCAATGCTAAAGAGCCGGTCACCAGTACCCTTATGGAAACTCTGTTTAATACATTGCACGACGACCTCCAGGCCCTCAAAGGAGAATTTGCAAAAGAACTGAAAGATGTTTGAGACATGTGGATGCAATGGGGGAACAGGAGGATAGCATTGAGGATCACGAGATGTTCCGGGATAAAGAGGTGGAGCAGCTACAACAAGAGGAACTATTGCTACGGGAGCGGCAAATCGATGTTCAGGTGCATACTGAAGATTTAGAGAATCACTCCCATAGAAATAACATAAGGGTGAAAGGCATTCCAACCAAGGAAGAAGGCTCTGATATTATACTCTACCTTCAAAACCTCTTTAGGGATATACTAGAGGAATCATAAGACTTTGTAATTAAGATACAGCGAGCACACAGGGTAGGCCTGCAGCGCCGAGCCCCGGCCCCTCCAACAGAAATACTGGCCTACCTACCAGATTTTCCACTGAAAGAGCTTATCTTAAGAAAAGCCAGAGACAAACAGCCACTTAAATACCAGGGGCATTCTATTGCGCTGTACCAGGATTTGGCAGCAATTACACTACAGGAGAGATGAGATTTCCGACCTGCTTCGACAGGCCTCCGCAATTCAGGAATTGCATATTATTGGTGTCACCCCCTCAGTTTGATATTTGGTGGGGGGTAAATTACTAAGCATGGGCGGAAAATCCGTTCCGCTCGCGGATTTTGCGGATTTTGGTAAATTCGCAATCCGTGAGATTCGCGAATTTCCCGCAAAATCCGCGAGCGGAACGGACTGGGTCAAAAGTTCAAGCTGACTTTTGTAACTCTTTTAGAATGGCGCCGGCAAGCTGCCAGAGCCATTCAAAATAGTTACAAAAGTCAGCTTCAACAGGAAGCTCTAATAGATAAAGTAAAGCAGGTGCTCGAGTTGAAGGTCAAATTCAGTTACACAATCATTAATCAACCCAGGGTTATATAAGGGAGAAGACATAGAGGAACATCATGTGTCCTCATGCCTAGAGGGCGCCCACATGTCTAAGTTGAGCGTAGACCAAGCTGCCTCCCTGGATGCACCTATACAGATTGAAGAAGTTATCGGGGAGATTTCTCGCCTTAAGCCCCTGAAGTCTCGGGGTCCTAACAGCTTCTTGACAGCTTTTTATAAGATGTTCTGCCACCTTCTAGCCCCTATATTGACAAGACTATTTAATATCTTTGGGGGTCTGGGATTGGTTCCCACTGCCATTCTGACAGCGGCTATTGTGGTGATACCCAAGCCAGGGAAGGATAAAACGATATGTGGTTCATACCGCCCCATCTCATTGCTAAATATGGATCTAAATCTGTTTTCCAGCATATTGGCCAGGAGACTGGATCCAATGATGCAGTTTATAATGCTAACCCTGGGCGAAGCACTACGCTCCGCTCGCGGAGTTTGCGAAGTTTTTGCAACTTCGCACTACGCGAGCGGCACGTAGCACAGTGCGAACATGCGTAGTGCAGCGTAGCGTAGTGCAGCGCTGATTTTTTGCTTGTTCGCGGTCCTGAACGTCATGTTCGCGACCGCGAGCAAGCAAAATGACATCCCGGCGAGATTCTCAACGCGAGGAGGTCAGGTTTCTCATTGTGAGTGGTTGCGCATGCTCGCGACCGCTCTCAATGAGAAACTACCTGTTCGCGTTGAGAAAGCTGCCGCTCGAGTAATAATCTCCTCGAGCAGCAGAAAACTACAGCTCGCACTGTGCAAGATGCCGTTTTCAATGCTTGCACAGTGCCGGATGCTTGTTCGCACTGTGCAATCATTGAAAACGCATCTTGCACAGTGCGAACATGCTACTACGCAGCTCGCGTAGTGCTACGTGAAGTTCGCGTAGTGCGAAGTGCACTTCGCGTAGCTTCGCGTAGCGCTACTCCGCGAACTACGCCCACCCGGACCAAGCAAGATTCATTCAGAATCACCAAAGTAGGGACAAGACCAAACAAATTTTACACCTGATTGACAAGGCCCATCAGACAAATTGTGATGTGATATTATTAATGGCCAACGCTGAGAAAGCATTTGAACGGGTAGATTGGAGGTACTTGCCAAAAACACTGGCCGACTTCAGCATGGGGGAACGCTTCAGATCTTGGGTGGGGAGCTGTTATAGTTCTTCTACTGCATCGATTAGGGTAAATGGGGTCTCCTATCAGGCCTTCTCCATCCAATGTGGCACCAGGCAGGGGTGTCCTTTGTCACCACTCCTATTTGCCTTATATATCGAGCTGCTGGCCAAGAGGGTTAGAGACAACCCTAACATTGAGGGCAACCCTTTCAGTGGGGAAGAATATTCCATCAGCCCATATACGGATAATATCTTGGTCTCCATTGAATCGCACAAGAGCTCATTCCCAGCTTTCTTGGAGGAACTAGATGTCTTCGATACAGCATCGGGATTCCGGTTAAACTTAGGCAAGTCGCAGGCTCTTAGCTTGCCAAGAGAGCCCGGTTGCTCGGCATCGTGGAGCAAACGGTTTCCAGTGAATCAAGCCACTGACTAAATCCTGTATCTGGGGATTGAGTTAGCCTCAACATTAGTCAAACAGTTGTGTTGAATTATGCCAGGATGTCCTGATCGATTAGAGCAGAATTGGCCAGTTGGAGGTACCACCATCTCTCACTCTTAAGCCATATAGCAGCAGTTAAGATGTCCATCCTACCCAAGGCTCCGTATTTATTCCAGACATTCCCGATCTCCCCTCCTAAAGGAATTATTGCATCCATACAAAAAGATATTCTCCCCTATGTATGTGCAGGTGCGCTGCCATGTATGCATAAGGAGCTGAGCTACCTGACTCCGGAAGAAGGGGGGTTGGGAACCCCAAATCTCATGGGCTACTTCAGGGCAGCCCAGATGAGATATCTGGTGGAGTGGAGAAAGGAGGAGTCAGAGAAGAGATGGCTCTTCCAAGATAGAGCAATATCGGGTCTCCCGTTGTGTAAGGTACCCTTCCATCGGATAACCAACAGACCACAGAGTTTGCAGCGGTCACCTATTACAAAGTCAGTGATGGATGTATCGTATCGTATCGTACACTTATATAGCGCAGACTGTCACCCTATGGTTATCCTGGCGCTTGGAAAACTTAATCAGATTAAATCAGTAGAAAACGGAACTGAGTGTGGGGTGCAGTAATCTCAGATTTTAGCAAATAGCCAGGTCCTCAGACTCTTTCTGAAGCACATCAGAGAATTGACTTGGCTGTTGTTCTGGGGTAGCTCATTCCACAGGCGGGATGCTACTGTACCGAAAGCCCTACTACCCATCCTGGATTTCATAAATCTGGTAGCTGTTGCCAGGTTTACACTGGACGAGCAAAAAAGCCTGGTGGGCTTGTACCAGGTACATCTTTCTTGCGTATATAGCCCATACTATGCAATGTTCTGTATACAATGTACAATGATTTAAAGGTAACTCTGTCCCTTATCGGCAGCCAGTGAAGATCTCTCAAAGCCATTGTGGTAGAGGAGCTGCTCTGCCTGTTAAGTACCAGTTTTGCTGCTAAATACTGGACTCTTTGCAGCCCCTGCAAGATGTATAATGGGGCACCTAAATATAGGGAGTTGCAATAGTCCAGTCTACACTGGATTATGCTCCTCACCACCAATGGTCTAGCCTCATTGGGTAGGAGAGGAAGGATCTGTCTAAGAGCTATGAGCAGGACAAAGCATACACTAATTGTTTTATTAGTTTGAGATACCATTTGAAGATTTTCCTCAAGCAGTATCCCCAAGTTACGTACTGTTTTAACTGGGACCAGAGGATCAGCCCCCGGGGAAAACCTGAGCTCGCACGGTAGTAGCTGAGCAGTAGACCACCTCCACTTTCCCCTCATTAAATTGCAGAGAGTTTACTTTAAGCCAACCAGAGACCGACACATGCATTCCTGAAAAGTGTCCATAGAACCCGAATGCTTCCCTTTCAGGGAAAACACCAATTTAGTGTCGTCGGCACAGTTGATCAAATCAATGCCATATGATTTTATGATGGGAATCAAGAGACGCAAATATATATTAAAAAGGATAGGGCTCATTGCCGACCCCTGTGGCACTCCGTGACAAACCAAAGAGGCATACGGTGTCATGGTTACTACCTGTTGTCTTTCTGACAAATATGATTGTAACCATTTCAGGGCTTTGCTTTTCACACCCAGTCTCTCCATTCTGCCTAACAATACTGCGTAGTTTACCATGTCGAATGCCGCCAACATGTCCAATAACACTAACACTGATGAATTACCATTGTCGGCTCGCATTCGCAGAGTATCCATCACGGTTGCCAGCGCAGTTTCCGTCCCATGGCCTGGGCGGAAACCAAACTGATCCCTGTCCAGTAAACTGTTATCTTCAAGATAACTCGACAGAGACTTGCAGACAGCCTTTTCCCAAATTTTTATAGGGTAGGGCAGGAGACATATAGGCCTAAAATTGGCTGGCTTTGTTGGGTCCAGCGATGGTTTCTTGAGCAGGGGAGTTACTACTGCCTGCTTCCCTACCTCCGGAACCACACCTTCCTCCAAGAATTGGCAGCAGATCAATCGTATCCACAGAAATATTTCAGGTCCATACGCTCTCCAAATCCTATGAGAAAGGGGGCCTAAGGGGGATCTGGAGGATACACTAAGAGTGAGGCTGTTAAAAAGCTCTTCAGTGAGAGGTTGGAAACACTCTTTAGATGTTTCTGCTTGAGGTTCCTCCTCGACTATCTGAGATAATGCATCCTGACTGCTGGCCTTACCCTGGTCAAGCCCCCCAACAATTTTAGCAATCTTTGCATCAAAAAATATCAAAATGTAATCCCAAAGTTTTTGTGTTGCAACCACCCTATTGCCCGTACAAGCCGTGCTAGAGAGGTCTCTTATGATATTAAAGAGAGCTTTTGTGCTGTTAGGTGCTTGTAGTATAGAGGTGCAAAAACAACAGTTGATGGACAGAATGCAGAACAATTTCATACTTTCACCTCAGTACAGAGATCTGGGCCTAAATCCATAGTTTTTTTGCTCACCATGCCTTTCCAGTTTGAATCTAGCCATATGCAAATCAGTCTTGACACTGTGCCCCATAGGGTCAATGCTGATTTGCATATGGCCATGTCTGAACTGGTGGGGCTTGGTGAGCAAAATAGCGATGTATTAAACCCAAATCTGTGACAGGGGGAATGTTTTGCCATTGTGCAACATTCTGTCCATCATCGTGTGTGTTTTGCTGTTCACACTATGTGGGAAGGCTATGTCCAACCCGAACTGCCAAGCTAGGTCCTCCCTGGACTAGAAACAAGCATCCTATGACCGGTTTCGGGCTTTCAGCACTCTTCAGCCAGGTTAGCTTGATTCCAGTGGCATGGAGAGCACGGGACTCACGTCTGAGCCTACCCGTCCCTCTCGGGTGCCAAATGCAAAAACAACAGTTGAGGGACAGAATGCAGAAGAATGTCAGACATTCACCCCAGTACAGATATCTGGGCCTAAATCCAATGTTTATTGGCTCACCATGCCTTTCCATTTTTAACCTAGCCATATGCAAATCAGTGTTGACCCTGTGCCCCATGGGAACAGTCCAGCCCGAACTGCCAAGCCAGATCCTCCCTGGACTGGAAACAAGCATCCTAGGACCGGTTTCGGGCTTCAGACAGGATAGCTTGATTCCAGTGGCATGGAGAGCATGGGACTCACGTCTGAGCATACCCGTCCCACTCGGGGTGACAAATGCAAAAACAATAGTTGATGGACAGAATGCAGAACAATGTCATACATTCACCCCAGTACAGAGATCTGGGCCTAAATCCATAGTTTTTTTGCCTTCCAGTTCGAACCTAGCCATATGCAATTCAGTCTTGACCCTCTGCCCCATGGGAACAGTCCAGCCTGAACTGCCAAGCCAGGTCCTCCCTGGACTGGAAACAAGCATCCTAGGACAGGTTTCGGGCTTTCAGCCCTCTTCAGCCAGGATAGCTTGATACCAGTGGCATGGAGAGCACGGGACTCACGTCTGAGCATTCCTCGTCCCACTTGGGATGACAAATGCAAAAACAACAGTGGATGGACAGAATGCAGAACAATATCATACATTCACCCCAGTACAGAGATCTGGGCCTAAATCCATCGTTTTTTTGCTCACCATGCCTTTCCAGTTTGAACCTAGCCATATGCAAATCAGTCTTGACCCTGTGCCCCATGGGAACAGTCCAGCCCGAACTGCCAAGCCAGGCCCTCCCTGGACTGGAAACAAGCATCCTAGGACTGGTTTCGGGTTTTCAGCCCTCTTCAGCCAGGATAGCTTGATTCCAGCGGCTTGGAGAGCACCGGACTCACGCCTGAGCATACCCGTCCCACTCGGGGTGACAAATGCAAAAGCAACAGTTGATGGACAGAATGCAGAACAATGTCATACATTCACCCCAGTACAGAGATCTGGGCCTAAATCCATTGTGTATTTGCTCACCATGCCTTTCCAGTTTGAACCTAGCCATATCCAAATCAGTCTTGACCATGTGCCCCACAGGGTCAAGGCTGATTTGCATATGGCCATGTCTGAACTGGGGTGGCTTGGTGAGCAAAATAGCGATGTATTAAACCCAAATCTGTGAATGGGGGGGGGGGAATGTTTTGCCATTGTGCAACATTCTGTCCATCATCGTGTGTGTTTTGATGTTCACCCTATGTGGGAAGGGTATGTCCAGACGTGGGTCCCGTGCTCACTATGCCACTGGAGTCAAGCTATCCTGGCTGAAGACGGCTGATAGCTAGAAACTGGTCCTAGGATGCTTGATTCCGGTCCAGGGAAGACATGGCTTGGCAATTCGGGCTGGACTGTTCCCATGAGGCACAGGGTCAAGGCTGATTTGCATATGGCCATGTCTGAACTGGGGGTGGCTTGGTGAGCAACATAACAATGGAGTAATCCCAGATCTGTGACTGGGGGTGAATGTTTTGCCATTGTGCAACATTCCGTCCATCATCTTGTGTGTTTTTCTGTTCACCCTATGTGGGAAGGGTATGCCCAGACGTGGGTCCCGTGGTCACTACACCACTGGAGTCAAGCTATCCTGGCTGAAGACTGGAGTAAAGCTATCCTGGCTGAAGACGGCTGATATCAAGAAACCAGTCCTAGGATGCTTGATTCCAGTCCAGGGAAGACATGGCTTGGCAGTTCAGGCTATACTGTTCCCATGAGGCACAGGGTCAAGGCTGATTTGCATATGGCCATGTCTAAACTGGGGTGGCTTGGTGAGCAAAATAACGATGGATTAAACCTAGATCTGTGACTGGGGGTGAATGTTTTGCCATTGTGCAACATTCCGTCCATCATCTTGTGTGCTTTGCTGTTCACCCTATGTGGGAAGGGTATGCCCAGACATAGGTCCTGTGCTCACTACGCCACTGGAGTCAAGCTATCCTGGCTGAAGATGGCTGATAGCCAGAAACTGGTCCTTGGATGCTTGATTCCGGTCCAGGGAAGACATGGCTTGGCAGTTCGGGCTGGACTGTTGCCATGAGGCACACGGTCAGGGCTGATTTGCATATGGCCATGTCTGAACTGGGATGACTTGGTGAGCAAAATAACAATGGATTAAACCCAGATCTGTGACTGGGGGTGAATGTTTTACCATTGTGCAATATTCCGTCCATCATCTTGTGTGTTTTGCTGTAGTATAGAGGTGACATAGAAGAGAGCTTTTGACTTGGCAATGGTCCCTTTATATTGAGCCTGCACTAGCTTCAGCAATTTCTTAATAGAATCTTCGCCACTTCCTCTCTGCCTGTTGGCACTGATTACGTAACAGTTTCAGCTCCTCACTGAACCAGGGAGCTGAAGGTTTCCTTCTGTTCTTTATTCTTTTCATGGGGACAAGCCCGTCTAGGGTATCAGTAATATGGTTACAATAAGTTTGATAATTCTTGCCCACCGAGTCACCTGGGGCGAAAAGTATCTGGTTGGAAAAAATTGGGTCCATTTTATCTTTTGGTAGTTTAGCCCAATCTCTTCCCCTTCGGTAGGTCACTGGGCAGTTGTTATTATTCACATGGGTAGATATAGTAATCTTAAAATGGATCAGGGAATGGTCAGTCCAGCTTTGGGGCAGTATACCAATCACCTCCGTCTCAGTCTGGTTTGTGAACACAAGGTCCAGCACATGTCCTCCTGAATGGGTTGGTTCCAGTATCAGCTGATCTAGGCCACAATTCTCACATATATGTTGCAGGTCCTTCAGGAGACTCCCTAAAGTCCCATTATCCCATAGATTAAAATCTCCTAGAAGCAACATTCTGGAGTAAGTCAAGGCCAGGGCAGCGATAGTGTTGAACAATACCAGGTACTGGGTATCAAGGCCCGGAGGTCTATAACCGATCATACCTGTTAATAGCCTTCTTTTTGTTTCTTGCAGGGTAAAGCCCAACAGTTCTATCCCTGTAACCTCATCAATCTGTAGGGGGGCAAAGTTCCATCTCTCCTTGAATATAACCCCAACCCCTCGCCTCTTCCCGAGGCCCTGGGTTTATGAAACATCTTGTAGCCTCCTGGGCAGGCAAAGCCCAGCTCAACAGAGGAATCAGGACTAGTCCAGGTCTCTGTAATGAAAAGGACACACAGGTCCATATCTTCTAATAGGCCCTACACTTCTTGATGGTGTTTAGCCAAGGATCTACTATTAATCAAACCGCACATTAAGGTAGCAATAGCCTGTGGCGGGTCTTTTTGATAGCCCCCCCCACTTCCTGCTTACCTATGGTAAGTAGAAACGGGGGACGGGGTGGCTGTTAAATGAGAACTGACAACATTTCCCTCCCCATTGACTCCACTGTTCAAAAATAAGGAATTTATCCCGGGTATGGAGAATAAGGCATATAAGGCATGGCAAGCCACATGCTGCAAAGCGGCGGACCACTTATTCGACGTCGAGGGGATGTTATCATTTCCACAGCTGCGGCAGGACTATTCACTGCCAGAGACGAAACGGTTCCGATACCTGCAACAACGACATTGGTTGCTCAGGACCAGTCTACACCCACAAGTCAATAGGAAACTGACGAGGTATGAAAAATGGCTATTTGTAAGGAGTAATGATAAGAAATTAACATCCGAACTCTATGCCATGATTTGTCAGCCTGCCCCTAAGCTACCTACCCCTAGTCAGAAGCGTTGGGCCAAGGAAATTGGTAGGAACTTATCCAGCAAGGAATGGGGGGAAATGTATTATAGGGTCAGGAATACAGCATGTAATGCTTCCAATACTGAGACCACTACCAGGGGCGTAACACTAGCCCCCGCAGTGCGGGGGCCCTGAGCTGCAGGGGACCCCCTCAGCGAAGACTAGTACTCTGTGGCTGCTCGGAGTTCAGCGCGTGCCACGGCATCGATGTAGACAGTGATTGGCTTCTCAAAGAGGCTCTGTTGTTGAATGGATCAACTCCTGGCCCTGCCCACCTGTCCTGCCGCTGTGAAGCTGCCAGAGCTCGGTACCAGGATCCAGGTCAGGAGGCAGCAAGTGCTCCCCTGAGTGCCAGCAGCACAGCGTGCATGTGAGCCCCCAGGTGAGCAGCAGTGGTGGGTGGGAGGAGAGCCTTGCATGGCACCTGGTAGGAGGAGGGCTTACCTGCCTTCCTTCTCTCGTGTTCACTTCCATCTGAGCCTTTTATGTCTTTTATGCCCCTTTTGATTTTGTGTAGCATTTTTACTCCTTATAGCTCCCAAACACATGTGGAGAGAGGCACACTTTGCTTTGTGATTGCTCCGTGGGTAAATACCATACCACACAAGCATTCCGGTGGGCGGTGCAGGCGGCAGTGTACTTGTGGTGGCGTGTAGAAGAAGTGAACGTGTTTTTCACACTCCGCCTGTGATAACACGAGACCTCTAGAATTCCTTCAGTGAGGGGCCGCCTGCTGCACTTTGGCCCCTCTGCTTACAGCTGGCTGTGCAGTGGCACACACCACCGCCATGCAGGTGTCATTCCTGTGCGTTTAAGTGTGAGTGGTGCCGTGATGCTGATTGAGCAGGGGAGATTCAGGTGACACCGCACTAGTGTTGGAGGGGTTGTAGGAAATGGAGACAAGTGTTACAGGAGACGAGGATAACGATGTCCGATGTCCAGCTGGGTAGGTGCCGGCCGAGGGGTGAACCAGAGCCAAACTCCTCTATAGCTGCATGTGACAGCTCCCCCGGGCATCAGCCAAACTTGCTTGGGCACCACAGCTTTACATCAGGATCAGCAAGTTACAGGTTACAAAATTACATCAGTTACAGGAGCAAAGAATATAAGGAAAAAACAGTGTTTAGACAGTAACAAGACTTATTAACATTTCAGCTGGTAAGGGGAGGGAGGAGGCAGTGGAGGGAAGGAAACACAGCAGGGAGATGTAGAAAAACGGTGTCCAATGGGTAGGTGACGGTCGAGTGGGTGAACCAAACTCCTCTATAGCTGCATGGGAGAGCTCCACCGGGCATCGGCCATGTTGCTCAGTCTTCACGGTAAGTACAATATTCGTGGTATCCACCCGGTGGGCCTCGTCATAGCTCCATCTGCCGCACCAGTCCCGTTGTTACTGGGAAACCCTGAGCGTAATTTGATCTTTTAAGCTCTGAGCCAGTACTGGGCTATTGCAAAGAACACTGGAATTATGCTCAAGGGAAGGGCCAAATTATGTGTCAGAGTTCACTAAATTATGTGGCGATTTGTGGCAAATGTAGTGTTAGTATTACCTTGTGATTGTGAAATTTTTACACATTGGCACTGTCTGTGCAAACATTTCACCTGATTCGTACCCCTTTGACACGCAAATACAGAAATAAGCAACAGAAAAGTGACAAATGCGAACTGTGTGGCAACACATTTTGCTGCAAATTTTAGCAACTTTTGGTCCATTTCAGATAGAAGATTATGCAGCAGATGATGAATTATGTGGCAACTATGGATATTCAAAAGGGTTGTTACTGGGCGCACAGCTATTTAGATTGGTTTTTTATTTGTAAGGTGCTCCAGAGTATCGCCCTTTGACTGGAGGCGTGGGAAATGTGGGGGGTAGCACTCTCAATGTTGAGAAATGTCCTCCGGGCTCCTCAAATGTCCTTGTATGAAGGTTTCTTTCAAAGTTAAATACAAAATAAACTGCAAAGTTCAAACGGCAATGATGCTCTAATTTTTAATCAAAATGTTCTTCATGCATCTCGTTGTATTCACAAGTATACATTTCATGATGTCATCACGGTTCAATAAATGCACTCAAACTATCCAAATGCATTTCGGCATTTGAATCATGCATTCTTCTGGGGACATGTTCTGTTAACAAAGAGAGAAAGTGATTGTACTCTAAGTATTGAATGAATGAGAAGGAAGCTAGTCACATGTATCAAACGACATGGTAAAGTGATCGTGCAGTTTGAGTTAGAAGTCGGTGAAAGTGGTTCAACGTGATTTAAAACGGTTACGAGTGGATTAGTGGTTGAACGGAGTGTTCAAACATGCCTTTAACTTCAAAAAAAGATCATTCCTGACAAACTGCCGCGCTAAAATAAGTGGCTGACTCGGGGAAGGATGATGCGGTGCGCGGCGGCTATCCGCGATTAAGTGAAAGGTGAAGTGAAAAGAGTTTTACATTCGCAGTGCTTTCAGTTAAAGTGCAATTTTAAGAACAGAGAAGTAAGTGCGTGGCTTACCGTGAACGTGCAAACAAGTTTCGACTCGCGTGTACAAAGATACTCGACCGGGCTTTGGGAAGACTGGACCCCGGAAGTATATTAAGAGGAGGTTACAGAGACGTGTGAGGCACGTTTCTTAAAGGTGCAGTGTATGAATTACCGAACGTTAGTCTCAGTATAAGTGAAAATCAGACATAAAAACGGGAATCAATGAAATAAGTGACAATTAATAACGTACTGAATCACGGTGATATCCCAGATATTACTTAATAAGATGAGAGTAATAGGAGTGTGTGTAAGGGTAACCACACGGTGTATGGAACCAAATGGCTAGCGTTCAATCAAATAGTAATTACTCATAACAAAAAACAAAGGCAACAACATAAATCTAGATCTCATTATCGATGCTATTAGCAAGTATGTACGAAATAGAAAAGGAGTTGCTTATAACGATAAGATGATCAATACTAGTACAATACGATTTGGTAATGAAGGTGACTGAGCTAATCACTTAGCGCATTGTGGGAGCTACGGGCTGAAAAAACAGTCTGTTATAAATAACATAAATATTCCACACGATAGAATAGAATAGAATAGAAGCCATTTGTAAAGCGCTTGGTTACTCAAAACAGAGTGTCCCCGCGCTGAAAACTGCAAAGAGGCACAGAGGAATGAACTCCGGGGGGTCAGCATCGGGAAGAAAAAGGAGGAGAGTTAAATGCGAGGGAAAAGGAAAGTTTTCAGCTTACCCCGAAATCTAATTTCGGAGGGTTCCATACGAATCTTGAGTGGGAGTTCGTTCCAGACCTTAGCAGCCAGGTATCTGAACGAGGAGCCGCCCATCCTGGCTACGGTGATTTTAGGGATTTTAAACAGCATTGTTCCAGAGGATCTCAGGTTCCTAGTGGGCCGGTGTATTGAGAGTAACCCATGAAGATATCCTGGACCGGTGCCATGGGCTATGCGGTGGGCAAAACATAAAGCCTTGAATTTAATTCGCTCTTTGATGGGGAGCCAATGGAGTTTGGACAAGGCAAATCTCCCAGAGGCTCTTCGAGGAAGTTTGAGCACAAGACGCGCAGCGGCGTTCTGAGCGCACTGGAGTTGGTGAATACCTTTTTTGCTCAGGCCCAATAGTAAAGCATTCCCATAGTCCAGATGGGGAGTTACAAGGGCATGGACAATAGTCTTTCTGGAGTCCATGGGGAGGAGGTCTAATACCTTCCGAAGGACCCTCAGTACGCTGAAGCATTTAGTTGTGACTTTGCCAACATGAGGATTGTATGAAAGGTTAGAGTCCAATATAATGCCCAAGTTACGCACCGAAGCCACAGGACAAGGGGGACTGCCTAATTCCGCAGGCCACCACATGTGAGACCATGCGGAAGATGATTTTCCTACCACCAGCAGCTCGGTTTTGTCGCCATTAAGGCGGAGACAGTTGTTGTTCATCCAAGCTGCCACGGAAGAGAGGCAGTTGGAGAAATTGGTGGCATCTTCACTGTGGTCGGGCGTAAGCTTGAACATCAATTGGGTGTCATCAGCGTAACTGACAATGCCCACACCATAAGTCTCAACTATGCGAGCCAGGGGTTCCATATAGATATTAAACAATGTGGGGCTCAAACTCTAGCCCTGGGGAACCCCGTGGCTCGCATTTCTGAGAGAAGACTTAAAGGGGGGGCAGTGTATCTGAAAGTTCCTGTTAACCAGGAAGGACTCCAGCCACGCATGGGCTGACCCCTTTACTCCCATACCAGAAAGCCGAGACAGCAGCGTTGAGTGCAGCACGGTGTCAAAAGCTGCACTAAGATCTAAGAGAACCAACGCTGCTGTCTCTCCCCCGTCCACAATATGCCTAAGACTCTCGGTGGAGAAGAGTAGGGCTGACTCCGTAGAGTATCCAGCTCTGAACCCTGATTGTGTGGGATGCAAGAGTGAGTGTTCTTTCAGATAACTCATGAGCTGCCTATTCACTATTTTCTCCACAATCTTAGCACAGAAAGGGAGGAGGGAGATAGGGCGTAGATTCTGGAAATGGGAGATGTGGATGTTGGCCTTTTTTTTTAGGGGGATTATTTGGGCAGTTTTCCAGGCATCTAATACCTTGCATTCTTTAAAGGAAAGCGATACAATAAGACTGATATGCTCAATTATTGTAGACTCCATTACTCCTCTGCAGCGAGTCGGCGGGCATATATCGCTCGGGGAGCCCGATTGTATACTATTTACAATGCTGAGTAGCTCTCGTTTCTCAGGAGTAGTAAAACATGTGAGACCTGAGGTCACCGTGTTGCTGTTATTAACTTCTACCGATTTGCTAGAGGTGGACTCATCTCTTGTGAAGGTGGCATGGATTTTGTCAATCTTGTCAACAAAAAAATCAGCAATGGAGTCACACAGTTCTTTCGAGAGAGTAACTTGAGCTTCCAATCTAGTTGGGATCGTGAGTTCTTTATAAATAGAGAACAGTTCTTTTGTAGGGTTGTCCGCTGAATCAATTCTATTTTTAAGGTGGCAGCTTTTTTCCGATCTCACTAATTTATGGTATTTATTTAGTTCAGTCTTATGTAGTAGTTTATCCTCAAGATTGTAATGTTTTCTCCAGCTGCGCTCTAGAGTTTTACATCTGGCTTTGGCAAGTTTTAATTTTTCCGAAAACCAGGGAGCGGTTTTGGATTGCCTAGCCGGAGGCTTGGATGTCCAAGGTGCTATCTCATCCAGGGCATTGGACAACCAGTTTTCATAATTTATCCAAGCTTCTTGAAGAGAGTTACTTTGCAGAGGGAGATTTTTTTGAAGAGCATGTCTAAAGGCTTCCTGGCTAAACTTTTTCCAATTTCTTCGTTTCAGGAAGGGAGGTTTAAAAAATCTATTTTCTATGGGTGTGTTAACAACCAGGAACGGGATGACAAAATGGTCTGACCAGATTATTTTGACCGGAGGGAAGGTAGTAATGTCCTCCCAGTTGGCAAAAATGGGATCCAATAGGTGGCCGTGTTGGTGTGATGGGGCAGTAGATTGTAAATTCAGCCCTAATGACGCCAGAGCTATTGCTACCTTCTGTGCCTCCTTACATTCCCTGTCGTCAAAATGGAGGTTTAAATCACCTAAAATGATAAACTTTTTGTAACGGAGAGCTGGCTGCGTAATAAAGTCCAGAAGCTGACTATCAAATTGTCCAGCTGCTCCAGGCGGACGATATACCAACAGACCATTAATAATGTATCTAGGTCCAAGTTTAATGGCAAATAAGCCGCTTTCGCAGTGCAGTATAGTGGCTTTTGTTAGGGTGCATTCTAATTCCAACTTATGAATGAGGGCTATCCCACCCCCTCTTTGTATATGTCTGTCTAACCGAAGTAGACAGTAGCCAGGGGGGATTGCTTCAAGCGCTTCCGGGGAAGAATCCTCATCCAACCACGTCTCGGTAAGAAAAAGCACATCAGGCTTATTAGTGGTTAATAAATCATATATTTCCAGTTTGTGTTTTTTCATTGATCTGCAATTTAATAATAGCATATTGGGTTTAGCTGTTGCCTGTATGTTTATCTTAGGAGATTGAAAGATCTGGTTACACAAGTCGCAAGCGATCGGGAATCGATCGTCTTGATAGATGTGATCACAGCAATTGGCCATTTTTGAGCGTAGGAGAAGAAGCTCCTGCTTGGTGTATTGCATATGGTACCTTACCGGTTCCATGATGTCAGATGGTAACAGGGGACTAAGGGGAGTCGCACCGATCATCTAGACCATGCGGTTTCATGCTGCACAATGTAAAAATCCAGTAATTCTCTCTTCTAAGCAGTTCAATGTGGTTATCTCTGCCTTCTTTTTTTGTGACTGTTTCCAAAGCACAGTATCGTAATTGGCTAATTCCATGTCCGGCTTCAAGGAAGTGTTGTGCCACAGTGGATTTGAGTTGTTTGGTTCTGATGTTAGACTTATGTTCATTGAGTCGTGTTTTTAGTTTCCTCTCGGTCTGTCCTACATAAATCTTCCCACAGGGGCATTTCAACATATAGATGGCGTTGGAGGTATCGCAAGTCGCTGTGGCTCTAACCTTGATTTTGTTGCCCTTCATAGGGTGGTTGATAGTAGTTCCTTGAATAACACTATTACAGTGATTGCAATTTCTGCATGGAATTGTTCCTTTGAACTCGGTGATGGTGGATTTGGGAGTCTTAAGGAGTTCTCCTAGATTTTTGGCTCTGGTGTAGGCAAAGATCGGTTGATTGTCAAAAATCTTTTTGAAGTCAGGTTCTATCCTGAGGATCTCCCAATGTTTTTTGATGATCTGCTTGAATTTGTTACTGGCTGTGGAGTATTTAGACACAACGGTGATTGAATCTCTTTTGGGTATGGTTATGCTGGATAGTAAATCGTTTCTAGATTTAGTCTCACATCGTTGTTTGGCCTGCTCGAGGACTGGGTCTGGGTACCCTCGAGATTTGAACCTCTGTACGGTAGTTTGAACTTCCTTCTCGAAATGATCAGTGTCGGAGGTAATCCTTTTTGCCCTGATAAGTTGGCTGTATGGTAAATGGTTTTTCAAAGGTTGTGGGTGAAAGCTTGAGTAATGTAGTGTGTTGTTCCTGTCGGTTGACTTGCGGAATAAACTGGTCTTGAATTCTGTGGTGGTGTTGGTGACTTTAACATCCAGAAATGTTATGGATCCAGTTTGGATCTCATAGGTGAATTGGATCAGTTGATCAATGGTGTTGAGTTTAGACAGTTGTTGCTGCAGGATGTTTCGTGGACCATGCCAGATTAGAAAAATGTCATCTATGAATCTTACAAACATTTTTAGATGGTCGGTCCATTCTGTCTTGTTGAGGATGTGGTCTTCTTCAAATCTATGCATGAAAATATTAGCATATGCTGGTACTGCTGAATTGCCCATGGACGTTCCAGTCATTTGTTGGTACCAATTGTCTTTCCATGTAAAGTAACTGTGGAACAATGTGAATTGTAGGAGTTCCATTAAGAAAAGTTTTAAATCGTTGTCCAATTCAGTTCTCAACAAGCAATAATCAATGGCTTCTATGCCCATAGAATGGGGGATGGAGGTGAATAACGATGATACATCCACTGTGCACAGTAACAGCTGGCTATAGTCCTCTATTTGCACTTGACTGAGTTTTTTGAGAAAGTCTGTGGTGTCTCTGATGAAAGTGGGTAAGGTGATGACAATGGGCTGTAAGTATTTGTCTAAGAATTTTCCCACAGGATCGTGGATGCTGCCACATGTAGAGACTATAGGTCTGCATGGAGGTGTTTGAAGATTTTTATGTATTTTGGGAACCAAAATGAATTTGGGACTTTTAGGATATTTCGTGACTAGGTATTTGGTAGTTTTATCAGAAATTACTTCGTTTTCAAGGGCTGAGTTTAGTATGTTGTCGAGTCTTTCCTTGAACTGAACGGTGGGATTGTTTTGTAACTTCTGGTAGGTGTTGGTGTCCGAGAGGTGAAGGGATGCCTGTTGTTCATAATATGATGTGTTGAGGATAACGATAGCTCCACCCTTATCTGCCTTGACGCAGGTTATCTCGTTGTTGTTCGAAATGGATTTAAGGGTTTCGATCTCTTTGATGGTGTAGTTCTTGTTTTTGAATCGACGGTTGCAGTTGAGTTTGGATAAGTCATTCCTGACAAGAGTCTCATACGTATCAAGGGTCTTGTGTGAGACAGGTGCTAGAAAGTTGCTTTTGGGGCGTAAGCCTCTGAGTTGATCTGGCTGAAGATCTGCAGATGTTTGTATTACGTTTTGAAAAAAATGCTTTAGGCGTAATTTCCTCATGAGTTTGTAAAATGCAATTTCCAACTCGAGTCTGTTGGTCTGAGCCGTGGGAATGAATGACGTGCCTTTTTGTAAAATCCTTGTTTGAGTTTTGCTGAAGTTGAAGTCGGAGATGTTGATAACCAGATTGTCAGTTATTTCACTTTGGGTTTGTCTTTCTTGCTCGTTACTGTTCTTGTTTGGGGGGTTCTTTGGTTTTTTCTTTTGGCCCTCCTGGATCTTCGCGTGGGTCCTGACCTAATTCTAAAAAAGGCTCACCCGATGTTGAGTCGGTTTCAGTGTTTGTTAAGGTGACTTGAGCATTAGATATTGGTTTCTGTGTTATGAACCTGGGTCTTCTCCCTTGTTGGTTGGTTGTGTCCTCTTCTGAGGATGAGGTCTCGGTATTGGCGGTATAAGGTTTATTCTGTCGCCATTTAGCATAAATGTCTGCCCAAGTGTATACCTCCCCCATTTTGTAATCTATAGTGTCTCTCCTTAGTTTTCTGAATTTACGTTCACTAACTTCAGCGGTGTGTCTGGCTAGTTGTACGTTGATGTCTTCCATGATTTTGTTGAGCTCTTCTGTGGTGTAGCTGTTTTCAAGTTCTGCCTTGACTCGAGATATATCGGTCGATAATTCTTCTAGAATGGTGGATAGTTCCTCAATTATCAATAGTATAAGGTCTAAGCTGCACTTGTTTAGGATGGCATACCATCGGTCTTTGAATTTCTGAACGTTTTTGCATAAAGACGGTTTTAGTGGTATCCTTAAACCCCTCGGAATTCTTTGGGCTTTCATTTGCTACATTCTGCTGGCTTCATCATTGGAATACGCAAAGGTTTCTGCTCTTGTTTCGGTGAGGTGGATGAAATGTTCCACCTCACGGAAACAAGAGCAGAAACCTTTACGTATTCCAATGATGAAGCCAGCAGAATCTATGCACTCATCAACGAGGAGACCACTGAGTTAACCACAAACCGCACTAAGGAGCAGAATATTAGACAATTGCTGTACCTATCAAAGAAGTTAATCAACCAACGCCTGCATGCGAGCACCATGGTCAAGTACCACAAAGCCCAAAGAATTCCGAGGGGTTTAAGGATACCACTAAAACCGTCTTTATGCAAAAACGTTCAGAAATTCAAAGACCGATGGTACGCCATCCTAAACAAGTGCAGCTTAGACCTTATACTATTGATAATTGAGGAACTATCCACCATTCTAGAAGAATTATCGACAGATACATCTCGAGTCAAGGCAGAACTTGAAAACAGCTACATCACAGAAGAGCTCAACAAAATCATGGAAGACATCAACGTACAACTAGCCAGACACACCGCTGAAGTTAGTGAACGTAAAATCAGAAAACTAAGGAGAGACACTATAGATTACAAAATGGGAGAGGTATACACTTGGGCAGACATTTATGCTAAACGGCGACAGAATAAACCTTATACCGCCAATACCGAGACCTCATCCTCAGAAGAGGACACAACCAACCAACAAGGGAGAAGACCCAGGTTCATAACACAGAAACCAATATCTAATGCTCAAGGCACCTTAACAAACACTGAAACCGCCTCAACATCGGGTGAGCCTTTTTTAGAATTAGGTCAGGACCCACGCGAAGATCAAGGAGGGCCAAAAGAAAAAACCAAAGAACCCCCCCAAACAAGAACAGTAACGAGCAAGAAAGACAAACCCAAAGTGAAATAACTGACAATCAGGTTATCAACATCTCCGACTTCAACTTCAGCAAAACTCAAACAAGGATTTTACAAAAAGGCACGTCATTCATTCCCACGGCTCAGACCAACAGACTCGAGTTGGAAATTGCATTTTACAAACTCATGAGGAAATTACGCCTAAAGCATTTTTTTCAAAACGTAATACAAACATCTGCAGATCTTCAGCCAGATCAACTCAGAGGCTTACGCCCCAAAAGCAACTTTCTAGCACCTGTCTCACACAAGACCCTTGATACGTATGAGACTCTTGTCAGGAATGACTTATCCAAACTGAACTGCAACCGTCGATTCAAAAACAAGAACTACACCATCAAAGAGATCGAAACCCTTAAATCCATTTCGAACAACAACGAGATAACCTGCGTCAAGGCAGATAAGGGTGGAGCTATCGTTATCCTCAACACATCATATTACGAACAACAGGCATCCCTTCACCTCTCGGACACCAACACCTACCAGAAATTACAAAACAATCCCACCGTTCAGTTCAAGGAAAGACTCGACAACATACTAAACTCAGCCCTTGAAAACGAAGTAATTTCTGATAAAACTACCAAATACCTAGTCACGAAATATCCTAAAAGTCCCAAATTCTTTTTGGTTCCCAAAATACATAAAAAATTTCAAACACCTCCATGCAGACCTATAGTCTCTACATGTGGCAGCATCCACGATCCTGTGGGAAAATTCTTAGACAAATACTTACAGCCCATTGTCATCACCTTACCCACTTTCATCAGAGACACCACAGACTTTCTCAAAAAACTCAGTCAAGTGCAAATAGAGGACTACAGCCAGCTGTTACTGTGCACAGTGGATGTATCATCGTTATACACCTCCATCCCCCATTCGATGGGCATAGAAGCCATTGAATATTGCTTGTTGAGAACTGAATTGGACAACGATTTAAAACTTTTCTTAATGGAACTCCTACAATTCACATTGTTCCACAGTTACTTTACATGGAAAGACAATTGGTACCAACAAATGACTGGAACGTCCATGGGCAATTCAGCAGCACCAGCATATGCTAATATTTTCCTGCATAGATTTGAAGAAGACCACCTCCTCAACAAGACAGAATGGACCGACCATCTAAAAATGTTTGTAAGATTCATAGATGACATTTTTCTAATCTGGCATGGTCCACGAAACATCCTGCAGCAACAACTGTCTAAACTCAACACCATTGATCAACGGATCCAATTCACCTATGAGATCCAAACTGAATCCATAACATTTCTGGATGTTAAAGTCACCAACACCACCAGAGAATTCAAGACCAGTTTATTCCGCAAGTCAACCGACAGGAACAACACACTACATTACTCAAGCTTTCACCCACAACCTTTGAAAAACCATTTACCATACAGCCAACTTATCAGGGCAAAAAGGATTACCTCCGACACTGATCATTTCGAGAAGGAAGTTCAAACTACCATACAGAGGTTCAAATCTCGAGGGTACCCAGACCCAGTCCTCGAGCAGGCCAAACAACGATGTGAGACTAAATCTAGAAACGATTTACTATCCAGCATAACCATACCCAAAAGAGATTCAATCACCGTTGTGTCTAAATACTCCACAGCCAGTAACAAATTCAAGCAGATCATCAAAAAACATTGGGAGATCCTCAGGATAGAACCTGACTTCAATAAGATTTTTGACAATCAACCGATCTTTGCCTACACCAGAGCCAAAAATTTAGGAGAACTCCTTAAGACTCCCAAATCCACCATCACCGAGTTCAAAGGAACAATTCCATGCAGAAATTGCAATCACTGTAATAGTGTTATTCAAGGAACTACTATCAACCACCCTATGAAGGGCAACAAAATCAAGGTTAGAGCCACAGCGACTTGCGATACCTCCAACGCCATCTATATGTTGAAATGCCCCTGTGGGAAGATTTATGTTGGACAGACCGAGAGGAAACTAAAAACACGACCCAATGAACATAAGTCTAACATCAGAACCAAACAACTCAAATCCACTGTGGCACAACACTTCCTTGAAGCCGGACATGGAATTAGCCAATTACGATACTGTGCTTTGGAAACAGCCACAAAAAAAGAAGGCAGAGATAACCACATTGAACTGCTTAGAAGAGAGAATTACTGGATTTTTACATTGTGCAGCATGAAACCACATGGTCTAAATGATCGTGTGGAATATTTATGTTATTTATAACAGACTGTTTTTTCAGCCCGTAGCTCCCACAATGCGCTAAGTGATTAGCTCAGTCACCTTCATTACCAAATCGTATTGTACTAGTATTGATCATCTTATCGTTATAAGCAACTCCTTTTCTATTTCGTACATACTTGCTAATAGCATCGATAATTAGATCTAGATTTATGTTGTTGCCTTTGTTTTTTGTTATGAGTAATTACTATTTGATTGAACGCTAGCCATTTGGTTCCATACACCGTGTGGTTACCCTTACACACACTCCTATTACTCTCATCTTATTAAGTAATATCTGGGATATCACCGTGATTCAGTACGTTATTAATTCTCACTTATTTCATTGATTCCCGTTTTTATGTCTGATTTTCACTTATACTGAGACTAACGTTCGGTAATTCATACACTGCACCTTTAAGAAACGTGCCTCACGCGTCTCTGTAACCTCCTCTTAATATACTTCCGGGGTCCAGTCTTCCCAAAGCCCGGTCGAGTCTCTTTGTACACGCGAGTTGAAACTTGTTTGCACGTTCACGGTAAGCCACGCACTTACTTCTCTATTCTTAAAATTGCACTTTAACTGAAAGCACTGCGGATGTAAAACTCTTTTCACTTCACCTTTCACTTAATCGCGGACAGCCGCCGCGCACCGCATCATCCTTCCCCGAGTCAGTCACTTATTTTAGCGTGGCAGTTTGTCAGGAATGATCTTTTGTTGAAGTTAAAGGCATGTTTGAACACTCCGTTCAACCACTAATCCACTCGTAACCGTTTTAAATCACGTTGAACCACTTTCACCGACTTCTAACTCAAACTGCACGATCACTTTACCATGTCGTTTGATACATGTGACTAGCTTCCTTCTCATTCATTCAATACTTAGAGTACAATCACTTTCTCTCTTTGTTAATAGAACATGTCCCCAGAAGAAGTCATGATTCAAATGCCGTAATGCATTGGGATAGTTTGAGTGCATTTATTGAACCGTGATGACATCATGAAATGTATACTTGTGAATACAACGAGATGCATGAAGAAAATTTTGATAAAAAATTAGAGCATCATTGCCGTTTGAACTTTGCAGTTTATTTTGTATTTAACTTTGAAAGAAAGCTTCATACAAGGACATTTGAGGAGCCCGGAGGACATTTCTCAACATTGAGAGTGCTACCCCCCCACAACTATGGATATTCCACATTTATGTGGGAAATGCAGCCGCCAGAAAATCGCGTAATTCCAGTGGCTCTGGCTAAAGTGTTGTCCTATATAATAGAAAGGTTCACTTATGATGTTAATGATGTGGTGTTTACTGTTTTATAGACAGTATTTTTACTGTGTAAAAAGTGTGCTTTGCATATAGAAGTGAATGCTTTCACTGCTACTTTCTTCGATGATCAAATAAAATGGGATGAATTTTCTAAATAATATTATTATTATTATTATTATTTTAATTTTATAGAGCGCGTAGTCACCCGTAGGTATCCCAGCGCTAGAATCAAATACGACTGGCGGGTCAGCAGGGCAGGGAAGGATAATTTAAGGAAAGAGGTGGGTTTTCAATTGCTTCCTGTACCTTAGATAGATGGGTTCAGTTCTCAGGTAGTGAGGTAGGGCGTTCCAGAGGCGTGCGCTATGAACCGAGAAGCGCCTACCTCCTGTTCGGGCCTTCTTGACTCTAGGAGTGACGATGAGATGTTCCTGGTCGGAGCGGAGGGATCTGGGGGCTTTGTAAGATTTGATAAATTTTTTTATAAATAATATTGAAGTTTCATTTATGTTTCATGGAAAAAACGTGGCTCAAACTAATAGCAAATGTAAATAGGAGCAGTATGCTTCCGTGCTTTAATTTGTTTAATGCATTTTCATAGTTATGACCAATTAGGTGTGTACAATGAAATTGGAATGAAAGTCATAATTCATGGGAATGATAATGTCCAGGTAATATGTAAATAATTCATGAGATTTATATAATTCCAGTGAAACATGGGTTATTAAACCATTGCTTCATGTGCGCTGACGGCCTCATTTATGAGGAATTGGTGCTGGGAAGGGCCGCAAGTCATCTAGCTACGTTGCCCTACGCCAATGTGAAAGGGCAGGAATGCCCAGTATTGATTAAATGCGGTGCATTCCTGTCTTTTCCCCCTGTGTTGGCGCATAATTTGCTGCCTAGCACCAACGCAGGCACCCTTACACCACGGTGCTAGGGGGCCTTCTTTGCAGTCAGGACTGTTTTTATGCAGGAAGCGGCACCTTCCTGCACAAAAACAATTCCAAGAGGCGTTTTGCTCTTTCTGTGTGTGCTGTAGAATGCAGCACACATAGAAAGAGGAAAAACCAGGGAGAAATAAAAATATTTCTCCATGATATGTCTGTTCCGGGGAGGCGTAAGGTTGTGGTTCTGCCCCAGAAGTGGCGTAACACAGGGCCCCGCAGCGCCTGCAGTGTGCGGAAGCCCCAGAGCTGCAGGGGGCCCCCTCAGCACAGTACTTTGTGGCTGCTCGGAGTTCAGTGTGTGCATCGATGAAGACATTGATTGGCTCCTCAAAGAGGCTCTGTTGATGAATGAATTGTGTTGGTTTCTAGAAATAAGCATGCAGACAGATAGCCCACATGACAGGCGATGCTGGTTTTCGTTAGTTTTAAGATTAAGGGACATATTAGCAAGGAAGCGGCGGAGAGAGTTGTTAGCCTTCTTGGCTTAATGCCTCTCGACGCCACTTCGGAAAAGCAAGGCTGCAGCGTATTATCAAGGATAGGGTGCAGCCTTGATTTTCACCCTGCAATGGTGCTAAGTTTCACAACTTAGCGCCAACGCAGGCACCCTTGGACCAGAGTGCAAGGGTGGCTGCAAGCAGGGAGGTTTATTTATTTTTGTTTATGTACAGGAAGGGACACCTTCCAGTACATAAACAAACAATGGCATTTTGCTTTCTCCACGTGTTCTACACAAGGCATCACACATGGAAAAAGCAAAAACGAGGAGAAATAAAGCATTTCTCCTCCTTTCAGCCACCTTAAGACCAGACTCGTTTAAAGATGGCTCAGGCATTGGATACATTTTTGTAAGGTCACTCCAAGTCAACAGCAATGCAGTTTTCCGCCCTTGACTTTTGATTTAACAACCTAAGTGTTTCCTAGTATTTTATCACATCAATTGACGCTGAAAACAATGACCTGCATGCATACAGGTGCTTTGTGACAGGGAATCAACTAGTATTCTGATAAAGCTCGTAGGTACTGTCATAGGTTGGCATTCAAAGAAGCATCCTGGATTTTGCGCTCTTTGTTGTTTTAGGACCTTTTTTTAATACGTGTCTTCTCCTGGTACATTCCCATTCTACTTGTGAACTGTGTTGATTCGAGGTGTCACATCAAATTATCATATACAGTCACAGATCCCCTATGGGTAAGTGGCGCAACGATAGCCCCCACAGTCCCTGCGGTGCAGGGGGGTACCCTGAGCTCCAGGTGGTCCCCTCCAGCACTGTGCATGGGCAGGAGGCTTGAATGGGTCTGGAGCATGAGGGGGCTTCATGTTACTTGCAGGGGGCCCCCTGAAGTTTTGCTATGCCACTACATGAAGCACCACTCTGGTAGAACACGTTTTTCAGTGTAGGCCGGGTGTATGGCTAGGTGAGACATTTTTTAATGTTGATTACCCAATATTGCCACAAAGAATACTCGCAGCAAACACAAATACATGAAGTCTCCCTTACCTTGCGAAATACTTATACAGAGTGTATACTAAGTTTCTAAATTGACTTGATTTCAAACTGAAGGCCTCTTTTTTACCTGTTTTTCTAATGGGGGCACCCCGGCCCTAATTCACATCCCAAAGTAAAAGTTTACTGCATGCCAGCATGCAGATGAAACATGAGTTTTTCAAATCTTTATTGTCAGTGACTGGCATCTCTCTAACCGAGGGACAGCCAGGCACAGTAAAGCAACACAAACCAAAGTGTGTACGTACGGCACTCTAAAATATGGACGCAGAATGAAGCAGCAAGAAGTGGTCTGTGTCAAAGAAGTTCTTCCAAATAGAATGAGTTCATAAGAGGTGCCACAATCCCTCTTTAACATCATTTCCAGTACTATATACCCATGGAAGGTTATGGTGGAATCAAGAGAGCTGCTCTGAATTGTGACATTGAGCAATAACAAAACCATGACTAAGCATAATTCAAGAGCTGAAGTGCTGACATTCTTGCCAATGTTGAAGTGTGAAGATTATCACAACACTTTTCCCATTCTGTACATTTGACTTTCAAATCCTGCATCATTAGAAAAATGCAAATTAATCCACATGGACACTAACCTGCTACCTGTATCTCAAATTCCGCAAAGGTTTCCACATCCGGGGTTGTAGATAGAAAGGCGCACATGTATCGTCTGGCATCGGAGCGGGTGATATTGGTGAATGACACAGCCACGCCTCCGTGTGCAATGTCTTTTTTGATCATTTTAGTCCTCCCTTTATACGGCTCATCCAGTTTATCATCATATTCCGTCCCATTGTCATAGAGATGCACAAGGTAAACTCTATTTGATGTTTCCCAGAAAACTTCCATTTCCACAGCACTTATCGGGGGGTCAAGTTGGCAGGAAAGTATGGTCTCCCCACCAACAATGGCACAAATAGGCTGACTGGGCCCAACAGCATTCACAGACTGCACAGCTGCACCTGTCAAGGAAAACAAAAGATAACAACTTTCAGCACAAATGATAAAGCAGATGTGGTTCTGCTCACAGGGTGCACACTGGAAGGAAACAGCACCAGCCATGTTTTATTCTGTAAGGGTTTTAGTTTCTACTCTTACAAATCTAAGCTAAATTCTTATTTTCTTTCACGTTAGTAGGTAGCAGACAGCCATTACCACATGGTGTCATTGAACTCATCAATGTGTGTCCTGAACCTTCAACAACCAAATCAAATGTGTTAGTTGGGCTATTCTGCACCTGAGTAGTAATTCTTTAAAAACTGTGGTATCATTATACAACAGGTAGTAGTGCAGTAGTGCCCTAGCAGGAAGGAGACCATTTTCCACCACTGGCAGTGGTGAGCATTGCCATAGTGACAATCCAATGGCAATCCACGATTGTATATCGACTTTGCCAATATGAATGGGTTTCTACCCCTGCCTTCAGCAGGCGCGTTTATTCGCCACAAAATCTGAGCAGGGGAAAGGAATGCACAAAATCTAACCAGACATTAAGGCCAGATGTACTAAGCGTTTGCATCACCCTTGCATCTTATTTTGGATTTACAAGGCAAGGGCGGATTTGTGTGGGCTTGTACAGCTGTATAAGAAATGTAACATAATGCAGCAGATTTAGCTGTGTTGCATTATATTTCTGAGTTTTAAGCATTTCATGTGTGAAGCATGATCCACCCATGGATTTCACGCAATTCCAGATTTGCTAAGTGTTAAAAATTGGTTGTTAGTTGACTGGGAGTGTAACCCTAAGTCAAACAGCAACCACAATCCCAGTCAGGGTAAGGGTCAGGCAACCCTAAATTAAATTTTGCACAACCTCAGGTAGCTCGGCACAAACCAATAAGTCTTAGCTTGGAGGCACTATGTAAAGTATTTGTGAAAAACTTCAAACGGTAAAACAGTGAAAACACCATTTACAAAAAATCCACATCAGGTTAGAAGAATCAAATTCAATTTAATAGATAAAGCAAGATCAAAACAACAAAAATACAATAAGTAGAACTTGAGTAATTCTTTTTTTAACATAAACTGCAAAATAGGGCTCAGGAGCAATAAGCTGGTCATGTCGGACCAAAACAAAGTCAAGAGTTCAGGCTCACTGAGGAGGGAGCACGAGCCGGATGCAGCACCCCAGTGAGGCCTGCTGAACAAAAGTACCTTAATCCTTGCTTTGCATCGGCGAGGATGCGGGGGCAGTCATGCGATATGTCTGTGTTTCCTGTGCAGGTGGGGTGATGCCTCAATTTTTTCCATGCAAGAACGGTGATGTGAAAGGTTTAGAAGGCGATGCCAAGGTTCTGAGAAGTGAAATTTTTGAAGGTAATGCTCTGGGTTTCTCCACGCAGTAGAGGTGGTGTGTCAATCTTCTCCAAGCAATGGAGAGGATGCGCTTGTTCTGAAGTAGCAGTTGTGATGATGATGCACTGGTTCCAAGTACGATGCACTGATTCTGTTCCCGCAACAACGTTGATGCGTCGATTATGTTGTTGCAGCAAATAATACATTGGTTGCCGTAGAGCAAACACCTAGGCCCACTTCCAATTGTCTAGTGCTTGGTTGCTGCCACTTGGCAGAGTAGACTCACAGACTGTAGAGTCCAAGTGCTGGAGCAGGCAGGTTGAAAGTTTTTTATGTCCCTGAGACTTCAGATCAGGTGGCCAGTCAGCTAGCCCAAATGATGCAAGTCTAGTCCTTCTCACCCAGGCAAGAAGGAGCAGGTAACACAGCAAAGCAGTAGTTTAGCAAACAGCAGTCTAGCAGAATTGTAGTCTTTTCATCATCACTGCAATTCTTTTTTGTTGGAGAATGGACACAAGTCCAGAAATGCACTGAAGTCATGATATCAGAGGTCCAGTACTTATATCCAGGTGTCCCACGTAAGTGGGGGAGACTTCAAAGAAGGGTCTTTGAAGTGCACAGTGGTCCTCCTTTCCTGCTCTGGCTGCAGACCCACTACAGGAGGGTATGCTGTCCTTTATGTGCGGACAGCGCACGGCCTATTCAGGCGCAAGTGCAAGGCTGGTCCCAGCTCCCACCTGATATCTCTCATGATGGCCCATCAAGTCACACCTTCTTCTTTTATGTGTGGCTGTCTAAAGGGAATACACATAGACCAGCTGTCACCCAGCTCAGACTAAACAGAGACAGGCAGCAGGCACTAAATAGCTAGTAAGAACATTCCCAACTTTCATAACGTCTAACATACACAGAGAAAATCCTGTTGCAGCCGAAAGGGGAACTCAAATGTACATATACTATACTCCCTCCACCATAGAGTGATATTTCACTGCCACTTCAAGGCGGGATTTGATGATTTCAGAGAAACCAGGAAGTGTTATAGGTGAAGCAAAAAAGCTAGATGTTCGGAATGCAAGGCAAATCAAAGATTCAGGAGTAACTCCCAGAAAACAGTTTTCCACAAAGTGAATACAGAAAGATAGGAAGTACAGAACCAATTACTCCTTGTGGAGGAAGCTAAGGCATTCCAAGATTAGAGAGAAATACTGATCAGTCCAAATGCAAGACTGTGTCCCAATAAAAACACATACCCAGCCCCGAGGAAGAGCTTTATGCAAACCAGCCGGCTCCTTGTGAAGGTTGAAACATTTCGGGCATATTGTAATAAGTAGTCAGGGGGCGAATAGCATCAATAAAAGATTAAATTCTATACGTGAAAAAGAAAGAGAAAAAATAATGTATTCTAGAAACAGACTAGGAGAACCCCACCCCTTTTCCAACTACCACACAGGGCCTCAAGATACCTTTAGGATCAAATGAATGAGGGAGTGTAATAAATCCCCAAACCTATTGTTTGTGAATTTTATGTTGGACACGTATGTTTAAGTGTTATAGATGCAAAGACACAATATATGTAAGTGACTTGTTGTAAGATGTATCTGAATTGTAAAAATGTTAGATGAGTTTATGTTTTCTTTCTGTAATACTATTCTATACATTGAATAACCTGATAAAAAAAATTAGTGACAAATCAATAAATGTCTTCTTTGCCATAGCACATTCACTGCTCGTAATTGTATAGATTTAATTTGAAATAACATAGGGGATATACATATAGATGCTACTAAAAGACTAGCATCTTGAGAGAGTGATGGGTGGCATAGAGTGAGGAGTGTGAAAGAGCACACCAAGACACAAATCAGAGGCGTTAATTGCCCTATGGTAAGTGCAAGGGTTTCACGTCAAACAAAGTGAAATATAAATCTATGGTTGAGGGGGTACAGTATATGTACATTTGATCTTTCAGAAAGTGACATTTTCAGAAGTGCAATTTAAAATCTAACTTCACCATAAGTTGTGATTTTATATTGTGATTCCAGAGACACTAGACTTGGGGTTCCTATCACCTCCCAATCGGAAATTACACCTATGGAATGTAATAAGGTAATCCCAATGATACCCTATGGAGATATAGGCCTAGAAAGAGTTAAAATGGACTTTGGGAGTTTTTGACAACCAGGACATATAAACTTTAAAAGTACATACTGTGCCCAAATTGCACCCTGCTCCATGGGTTAAGCAGGACCTACCTTCGGGCTGAATTATATGTATAAAAAGGAAAGGTTTAGGCCTAGTAGGAGGTTTGTTTTGCCGGGCCAAAATGGCAGTGTAATCTGCACATACAGGCCCTGCAGTGGCAGGCCTGATACATGGTAAAAGGTTTACTTATGTGGGTGGCACATTTAGTGCTGCAGATCCACTAGTATCATTTTATCTATAGGCCCTGGTACAAGGGGTACCATATTACTAGGGCTTATGGATAAATTAAATATGCCAACTGTGGAGGAGACAATATGAACATGTTAAGGGGAGAGAGCACAAGCAGTGGTAAAGTGCACAGAGTCCTAGTACCAGCATAAACAAGATCAGAAAAATGGACGGAGGCAGGCACAAAGTTGGGGGAAAGACCACCATAAGCCTGTCAGGTCTAACACTAAAGTTTACAATTCTGGAATTGAATGAAATTGGGACACCTATCACAGAAAGGGATAATGAGGAGAAACATGTTTATTTCTCCTCATTACTTCCTCCTTCTATGTGCGATGCATTCTGCATCATGCAATGAATGAAGAATATGTCTCTTTGGATTGTTTTGGGATTATGTTTGTGCAGGAAGGTATTCCTTCCTGCACACAATAAATCCTCCTGCCCATGATGCAGGCACCCTTGTACCATGGTGCAAGGGGGCCTGCAATGGTGCTAGGCAGCCACAAGTTTCCTAGCACTAGAAGAGAGCTGAAGAGCGCCGTATCTCTGTACATATATCGTTTTCCAACTATCTTCAGTTCATGCAGTGCAGTGCAGCAACTCTGTATGTTGCTGTGCATTTGCCAATATAGGATCTTATTTTCAGAGATGTTCCGCTCTACATAACCATCCTCCTACTTGTGTAGCTGTGAGCTAGCCATGTGTGGGCGAGAGGAAGCAACCCTAGAGACCCTACTCTATCGCCCACTTGTTGTGCAGTATAACCAGCTGCATCTGAAGGATTTATGGGGTCTGGGCAATGCATATTTTGGACCTCTGTTCTGTACAACTTTGAATGTATTGCCTCTTTTTAGCTCATTTAAGCTCTTTTGATGCCAATACCATTGACATGTTAAAGCTGTAGCAACTGGGATATACAAAACAACCAAAAGCTCGACCTGCCTTGCGTCTGGCAGCCAAACAGTAGCAAATACATTTTTAATTAAATAGAGCTGTTTGTTTTGATTGTTTGGATCTAGAATATTTTATGTGCAACCACCACATTTTATTTGGAATTCAGTGTTGAGACGGTTTATTACTCACAATGTAGGAAACAATATGCTTAGGGTGACTTGTTAAATGTTTAGTGAATTAGCGCATGATGCTAAAATAGAACATATTCAACAGAGCTTGAAAATGGAGCTTTGTACCCATAAATATATCCCCCTTCATTCCTGGCATTCTTAATGAAACACTGAAAATCAAAGCACTGCTCTCAAGATTTTCCCTATTCCATTGATCTAATGACTTTCCCAAAATTTCTCTTTACCAAACTTTTCCTCCTTCTTCCCTTTGTACGTGTGCACTTCTCTGGGTAGACAGTCACCTGTGACCCTGCTGAGTAAGAGAATGGGAAGAGCAGGATAGAGGAGATAGACAAACACAGAAATAGAACAGTTTAGCAAGAGATATAAAGTAGTGGGAAAAGGAGTTAGAAATGAAGATGATGTAAAAAGATATAGGAGGTAGGGACAACAGTAAAGTAAATAGAAAAATGTGAGGTAGTGTGGGCGGGTATGGCGAGTCCATAATTATGGCCCGCCAAATTTACATTAAAGAAATCAATAATTGGATGAATCAGAACCAGTCCTAAACCTGAAGTTCATGAGGCAATGTGTTCCAGGGAAAAGGCACCTCCCGTGAAAAATCTGAAAATACATTTAATAAAGTAAAAGCACCAACTCAATAACTTAGGGGCATATTAGCAAGGAACCTCGTTAACATTATCGCCGTTTTATTGGCAGGAAACTGCCGATAAAACTGCGATAATGGGCTTGCTAATAAACGTTATAGCATTCCTATAGAATCCCATGTTACGTGTCCTGCACATCTAGCCTGGGATTCTATAGGAATTCTATAACACATATTAGCAAGCCCATTATACCGTTTTATCGGCCGTTTCCTGTCGATAAAACGGAGATAATTTTAACGAGGTTCCTTGATAATATGCCCCTGAGTTCTAGATGAGCAGAACAATTAAAGGGGTTCATTTCAAATTCAAAACTACGTGATACAGAGTGAATTCCATGAAGGTTCTTACTGAATAGGGCAATACAGAGAAATTAAATATAAAAAAGTCCCAAATGGGCAGCAAAATCAAAAGAGAAAAGGAATGCATCCCACCACCATCTCGTCTTCATAAAATTCTTCTGCCTCACCTCTAAATCAAGACGTTTTATATCTTATTTTTGCACATTAAATTAACAAACTGCAGAATTACTGTGTTGATATGAAAAAAAGTTACAATCTCAGGAAATCAGAGCACAATTCTATTCAACATCATATTGTCTTAACATATAAGCACTATCCCACTACATGAATGATTATTCTGCCCTCTATATGCCAATTGAAAGGATTATGGGGCTACCCAATAACCCTGTGTCCTGAGTGAGACAATAATTCAAAATAGAAATGTTCCTTAAGAAGGGAAACATAACCTTAGACTTCCAAGGCAATAGCTTTCAATAGTTACAAACAAACATTCATTAAAAAGGTTGAATTTAAAGAAAATCATTTATTAGAGAAACCATCTTATTAAAATCAGGAACTTAATTTTAATTTGGTTCTCAGTTACATACACACAAAGGTGCTTCTAAGGCTGTAACGACACAGTGCAAGTGATCAAGTGAATACATAGTTCTCAAGTGCTATACAAGATGTACATATGTACTTGAGACTGATAGAGACATATGGATAGAGCAAACAGCACTAAACAATATGAGTGTTGGAATCCTTAGTAGAATTTAAGAACCAGTCCACTGTAGAAGTTGTCAACATTTCAACACACAATACAAAATGCATTTAAGCATGGGTCATCATCAGGATGAACATGTTTGCAGGAGACAACTGAGGATGAAACAATCATCTATCAATCAATGTGTAAAGATCCAAAAAATTGTTTAATTAATGATCCTATTTGTTTGACGTGATACACTGCTGAGAATGACTTACTAACCAAGGTAAGTTACCACCACCGTCCAAAGATCCATGCGTAAGGCGCATATCCCTTGATGTAATGGAGTGGTATAATCTCCAATGCGATGTGCAGTGAACACTTACACAAGCTCAAAAAACTAAAGAAAAGATCATATGTCTATTCCCAAATTGGTCATTCCAATGGGGCTGTGAAGAAATAGGAATGTGTCTTAGTGTTGGTATTATTGTGGTAACATTCAAACAGTGGTATCTACAGAAATACCAATACCAACAAGTAATTCAAATCATCTACAAACAAAAGGAGAGTGTGAATACAGTAACTCACTAAAAGGCAACCACTGGGGCTGCTGATTGAAAACTCATCTAGCCATTTAAAATCCTATAAAATACGCCCTTAGGCATGTGCCTAACATGTATTAGAACATTGGAATGTGGAGGACTCTATTGAATACAATGGAGCGCTCCGTGCTTCTATGGGCCAGTAAAAGCCCGCAGAGCAACATTCCAATGTTTTTGTTAACAAAGGCCTCTCGGAGCCCGAGGGGTTTTCAATCCCCTCGGGCTCAAGAGGCCTTTGTTTTATTTGTTAGAACATTCTGCGCTCTAGTGGCAGAATGTTCTAATAGCTTCATAGCACTTCGTAGCTGGGCTATACCGGCTATTAAAGTTCCGCTTTAGAGCCTTCAGCTCGGGCATTTAACGCTGGAGCGGGCCTTTAACAGCCGGTATGTCCGCAAAGGTGGGCTATAAGGCTACATTAATGCAAATGCGGGTTAAAATATCTAATTTGATCTCACAAAAAAGTAGCGACAAAGCAGCCCTCATGACTGGATCACTGCCAATAAACAGTAGATGTGCTGGCAGCTCATTCAACCAGGAAATCAATGTTATCCGAGTCTGATTAAACTTGTGAGTCCCAGTAGTGATCTGATACATGATAATTGCAGCCAGCGCATCCCAATGGAGCCAGTAAAGCCATGAGTCCTTACGACTCTTTACCCAGGTGTCGTGGGCTAATGCTTGAAAGTAAACAAAGAAGCTGCATCAATCACTTCACTATAACCTCCTAACAATAGAAAAATTTAGCATGGGAGCTCTTTTGGCAGACACGCGGTGAATTGTAGAAAGAATCTAAGGCCGACTATGCATGAATCCCACAAACCAGAGGCCTCATGCATTGACTCAGGTACGCAGGCCGGTATGATTCTAAGGCCGACAAGTGTGCGTGTGAGGAGCCTATCTTTTTAAATCTCTACACATGCATAGTGACGCCCGCGCGATGAGAACAGAGTCTTTTGTTACTAATGGTCTTCCAAAATTAGTTGCCCAAGACTAAATTCATGGTACCTAAAGTATTGTGATAAATACCGGAAAAACATAAAGAAAATAATTGACTGAGGGTGAAGAAGGACTTTCAGAAAATATAACAAACAAATGTATGTACACTTGAAAAATACTATCACCTCAGAAAACAAATGAGCCCTGTAAGGGAGGTTAGTATTGTATTTACATAAAACAATCACAGAGTATTAAGGGTATTCCCTATTGGAAATGTCATGCATTCATAATCTATTCAACGTGGATTTATGCAAACCCATTTGTCAATGTTGACATAAGATAGAATCAGGAAGAACATACAAAATGGATGCTCTATTATAAAATACACATGTAAAGGAATATACTGAGGAGGGAGCATAGTATAAGTGATTACCAAATGACCATCTCTTTCAAACGATAAAGCTCAACATTCAAAAAGATTGCGTTTGCAATAACAACAACTGAATTTCTGTCACTAACCATTTTATACACTGCAATATTACAAATTAATTAGAGGATGTAACATAATATATATTGACATTAGATGGCCATACCTTTCCAAGGTCAGACTCAATGATCAAAAAGATGCATTTGGGAAGACAGAGCCTGTGAACTACTTTCATTAACCATCATATACACAAAGATTGAAGTATTCAAACGCTGCTTCCCTCCAATCTTCTATTGTGTTGCGGCCAGGAGTGATTGACTCCAGACTCTTTTGCTCAGCCAGAATCCTGCTCACACACCTCTCCCACTTACAAAGAACCAGCTTTCCCCTACCTCGTACCCAAAGCCTGGAACAACCTACCCCAACATATCTGATCTGCCTCCTCAGTACTTGCGCCATGCAAGAAACTGAAAACATGGCACTTCAGCCAGAAGAAGTCACAGTTACAGATGACATAACCCCTGCTTTCTCAGCACCAGGATACTCTCCAGGGTGAGCTATGCAGTTCACAAATACCCTGAGCATGATAAAGTTTGCCTTAGAATTATTGTTGTGGTGTTGTTCATATGTCTCTCACTGGTGTCTCTTGTTTTATCTCCCTCTCTTTTCTTTTCCACCTCAGTCACACTCTCCTCATTTCTTTCTCACCTTTTTGTCTATATTCGCACATATGATAAATTCTGGTAGTGAACTGGCTCACCACGATTTATGTCTGTGCAGAGGCTCACAACTGTCTGCAATAGAGCTCCAATGCATACTTGGCAGAGCTCAACTCTGTCTGCCCAGGGCTGCAGTACTATGTATGCAGGAACCGAGCTCCAGCTCAATGAAAGAAATTACCTATTGGTACACAGTCTCTGCTCTATTTGTGCATGGATTTAGCACTATGTATGCAGGGACTTGGCTGCCTTTGTGCTGGAGCTCAGTTCTATCTACAAAGGTTCAGCTCTACAAGACGTTAAGGTATTTTTGAGGCCCTAGCTCCACTCTCCATGTATGCACAAGAACATACATTTATCAGTGGAATGCATTTCTTCTAATTGTTTGACCCATCTTTAGAAGAACAGCCATTTACTCTCTTTAATTAAAAAAAGAACTGAAATGAGCTTATATTTATAGATTTATAAAGTGCACAGCAACCCAACAGGGTTTCCCGCCGCTGAGCAGGACAATACGCAAGCCACAGACTGCAGAAGGAGCACAAAGCGGGTTATGCTTGTTAGTAAAGGAAAGTCTTTAATTTCTTATAGAAGGCTTAAAGCGAATGACACAACCTAAGTTGCAACGAAAGAGAATTCCATAATTTGGGGCCAAGATAGGGGAACGAGCTGCCTCTCAAATGAGTTAGACGGACTCTGGGAACAAAAAACAGAGAAAGGCTCATTGATCTCAGCTGTCGAGAGGGCACGAAGGGTTTGACCAGACTTTGTATGTAAGGGGGCACCAAACCATGTTTGACCCAGAACATGTAGCATAGGGCCTTGAACTCGATGGGTTTGTTCACCTTGAGCCAATGGAGTTGATGCAGCAACGGTGAGACTGAGGCATGTTGAGGCAGCCCAAAAAGAAGGCGAGCGCCTCATTTTGAATGAGATGTAAGCGATGGACAGAGGCTTTATCAGAGCCCAGGTACAAAACATCGCCATACTCAAGTCTGTAATCACTAACGTCTGCATTACTGTTCTCTGGGCAGCAGGTGGAATTAACTGGAATATTTCTTTTAGCCACTTGAGAACCGCAAAGCAGGTTTGGGTGACCTTGGAGACCTGGGCTCTAGGGAGATATTGTTGTCAATAATAAAACACAGGATCTTAACTTTAGAGACCGGAGCATGTAAAGGTCTCAGAGTGTCAGGCCAATGGGTACTTCCCCATTGTTCGGGGTTGTTTCCCAGAATCAGGACCTCCGTTTTAGAAACTTTCAGCTTCAAGGAATTTCTTGACATCCACAAAGAGATATTGCACAGTAGGAGCTGGAGAAAGGAAGAGTCCTGATGCTGAGCAGCGGAAAGAGAGAAGATGATCTGGGTATCATCAGCGTAGGAAAAAACTGTCAGTTCCGACTTCTACGCAATGTCATCCAGAGGGCAAGTGTAACGATTAAAAAACCAGAGGCCTTAAAATTGAGCCCAGCGGCACTCCTGAAGTTAGAGCTACTGGATTTGATTTAGTGGTATGTAAGAAGACTTGGAACGAGCGATCTCTAAAAAAAATTAGATCAGCCACCTCAAGGCCGCACCCACAAAGCCTGAGGCTTCAAGACGATCAAACAAGATGGAATGTGAGACCGTCTCAAATGCTGCCCTCAAATCCAGTAAAATAAGAGCTGCTGTGCCACCACAATCAAGCTGTAGCCTGAGATATTCAGTGACCCAAGCAGAGCTGATGCGGTGCCGTAGCCAGAACAAAAGCCAGATTTTGACAGATGAAATAGTTTGTGAGTAGCCACGTGAGAGGAGTGTTGGGAGTTGATATGCATTTCCAAGACTTTATAGAAGACTGAAAGGAGGGAAATAGGATGATAACTAGACCAGCAGAGAGGATCAAGATGGATCTTTTTCAGTAGGGGGAGCACCCAAGCGTGTTTCCAGTTCTGAGGATCTAGATAAGAGCTTAAAGAGGTGTTGAGAAGATTAAGAATCAGGCTAAGGACCGACTTGTGAAGAAGTCTGAGCTTGGATGGGGTAAGAGGGTCAAGTGGGGAGCCAGACTTCAAAGGTCCCAACGAAGATTGAAGAGTAACCAAGTCTAGAGGGAGCCCGATCCTGATTTTTCACGTCTCATCAGGTGAGTTAGCCTGATGGAGTTTATCAGCCTGATCAGCATGAAAAGTAGCCGGGAAGGTAAAGTTGCCTTGATGGGAAGAATCTGAATCAAGCTGGCGGTAAATAGACTCTACTTCATTAAAAAAGAACGATGCTAACTTGTTGTACTGATGTAGTGAGAGTGAAGGAGAAGGCAGAAAAGTACTAGATGCTGAAAGTTGTTTCACAACCTTAAATAGGGTTTTCTGGCAGTGTTTGGAATTCGTAATCCTTTCCGTAAAGAAAGTGGTGCGAGCTGATCTACACAAAGCATGGTATTTTTTCAGTGCAGTCAGGTAAGCTAACGTAGCCTCTGGTGAATAGTACTTCCACCATTGTCTTTCTAAAGCTTTGCAATGTGTTTTATCTTGTTTGAGGGAGTGTGTAAACCAAGGGCGGGAGGATGCACTCTGAGTTGAGGTTTAGCTGACAGGGGGAGGGTAGATTTTGTAGCCTCTGAAAGCCAATGATGCACAGAACATTGATCAGGGTCGGGTTGGGATATGAGTAAGCCTGGGCGGAGTTCAAATAAAACTCTGCCACGCTACGCAGAGCTCAGCAAGCTGTGGAGTGCATTAGATAAATGCTGTTTGCGATGATTTTCAGTGCCAGGGGGTTGTACGCACTGTGCAATCATCCCGAACGACACCATGCACAGAGCAAGCGAGCGCTTCTTTATTTCTGCCGCTTGAGTAGATTTTTACTTGAGCTGCAGCTTTCTCAATTGAGCTGCAGCTTTCTCAATGTGAATGGATGGTCTCTCAATGCGAGTGGTTGCAACCATAACTGACCACTCACAATGAGAAATCTAACCTCCTGCGTTGAGAAATCTCACTGAGAGGTTGATTTTCCAAGCTCACGCTCGCCAACTCGATGTTGACATTCGTGAATGAGGAAAAATCTGGCCATGAAGTGTATTTTCCTCACTCGTCCCTTGATGTTGACGAACGCAAGTGAGGAAAAAAACTACGATCTGCTCCGTGGAAGAGAGTTTTTTGGAACTCCACGTAACGCGGAGTGCGAAAAACTCTGCAAAATACACAAGCAGAGTGGAGTTCACCGCCCACACTAAAATATAAAGCAAGGGATTGTGTTTAAGAGCCGCTCGAGTTTGGACCAATTTCTGGATTATGGCCGAGTTGGTCGAGTAAGAGAGACCAGGACAGAATTGATTATAAAAGGAACAGCAAAGTGTTCAGACCAACTGAGTTGAAGAGGAAGTGCAGCAGACAAGGTAGACAGATTGGAAAAAATGGGGTCCAAGAGGTGCCCCGCTGAGTGAGTAGGTGAGGAATCAATAAGCTGGAGGTTAAGAGTCTTCAAGTCTTCTATGAGAACTAATGCCAATTTATTATTAGAGTCCTCAAGATGAAGGTTGAGGTCACCAAGCACTGGGAAATATATCACCCGGAGAATATGGGGGGCCAGTGAGTCTGCAAAAACTGCACCCCTACTGTTAGAAGACCCAGGGGAGTGATAAATAGGAGCACCCGAAAAGGTGAATTTGGGGGAGAATGGAATGGATAAGAGCATGGCTCCGCAATTAGAAATCCGGAGTTCCTCAATTTTATAATTGTGGAGTTTTCTAAAGACAATGGCGATACAGCTGCCTATTTTATGGGGTCTATTAATACCTAACAGCGCAAAGTTGTCAGGGAGTGCAGCAATCACATCAGGTAAGGACCCATCATGAAGCCAGGTTTTGTTTAAGAAAACCACATCAGGATCAGTATCAACAAGAAAGTTATAGATGAAGCTGATGTTTGGGACGAGAGCGGCAGTTGAGGCTGAAACAGTGAACTTTGTTAGATACCTAATCGACTTTATCCTTTTGAATGGTGATTTTTTTATTGACTTTGTGCTCTAAGAGTTTGGACAGATGGTGGTGATCTCTATTTAGCCTGTCTTCTTATCCCCTCTCAACAGTGCACCCTCTCCGTCCCAGAGTGCACTTTGTTGTGAACATCTTCTTAATATTCATTGCTTTTATATAATTTGGAATGCGCTTTTGATCTGCATCTGTAGTGAAGCAATTTAGGAAAAGCAGGAAAGACCAGGCTGCAACAAGGAGACAATGTTCATAATGGAACAAGACAAAGGTGAAATATATTGTTTGGAAATGAGCAGGTTGGGAAAAATGAAAAGGGAGGATGACAGAGAATGGGAGAGAAGACAGTGACATGTGGAGTGATGGTCAAGAGGGACACAGGCCAGGATGAACAGTGCGGAGGTTTAGGTGACTATCTATGGGAAATGCAATGGTAGTTAAACTGCCCTCTAGCACATGGGAATTAAAAAGTGGGCCTGAGAAGAAAAACAAAGTAAAACTCTTGTCTTGAGAACTCTGAAAAGACAGGAATCAAGTAGACCATGTGTCTGAAGTAGGTGTGTTAACCCATGGGACTACTCTTACTTGTTTGGATCCTTTGAGTTGTGAACGTGTCTTGGATTTGGAAGAGGCACTGTTCTCCCTTTGACGTAAGGTTTTCCAAACACCAAATACCACATGCGGAGATGGTAAGGGTGATCAAGGTTAAAACAACATGAGGGCAGGGTTATCTGGGGAAACCATGCTCCTGTGGCAGAAAGCATCTGTGGTTCACAGATATACATGCATTTGATAACAAGATGAGGTCTATACAGTGGTCGAAAGTTTTGAGTGAGAGGAAAAGCTGGTGAGATAGAGAGATTAATAAAGTAAGACGTGGAACAGTAAGCTGAAATTGGGAAGGAGGTCTAGAGAGAGAGCCATGTGATTGTGTGAGAGAGAGACAGCCGGTGTGAGAGGATTTGATGGAAGAGAAATAGTGTGAGAGGTAGAAAAAAGAGGGTAGCCGGAATGCAGCAAGAAATTTAGAGAGTTGAAGAAAAGGGAACAGAGGTAGAGCAAGAGAAAGGGGATTTGTAGGTGTGAGATTAGGTACTAAAAGAGCAAGGTGGGATAGAGAGTGGTGATGTATTGAGATAGATGCAAGGTGGAGTGAGAAATATGATAGAGGTGAAGGGTTATTAGTTAGGTAGAAAAGGGACTGAGAGAAAGGTAAATTATACATGGAGAGAGAGGAGAGGTAGAGACATTTAAGTTTTTGTGATATGTGAAGCAGATGGAGGTGAGATAATGGGAGGTCAGTCAGAAAAATTGTAGTGAAGGGCAGAGAGGATGACGTGCAGAGTGTTGAGGTATAGAGAGAGGTTTGAGACACATAGATAGAGGCACAGAGTGTGATTGACAGTGCGACAAGGTCATAAGAAAGAGGTAGGGAAAGATTAAATTGAATAACTTGGAATAAGTATACTGAGAGAGAAGGAGATAAATGTGAGACAATGAAAGCAAAGCTAGAGAGAAAGGGGATGCGGGTATGTAGAGAAGTAAAGATAGACTAAGAGAAAGGCTGAGCAACAGAGTTAAGGTAGGAATAAGGTGAAGCAATGAAGGAGAAATAATGCAGAAAGACCATCCTTCAATTTGTGAGGGTTAAGGCTAAGCAGGCTAATAGCAAAGGGCAGTTTTATTATTGTGTATTGTACCAGAGCACAGCAACCAAAGTTGCATTGTGCAAAATGGAGAAAGCAGCTTAAAGTTACATTTGTTAAAAATGGCCTGCTACTGTTCACTACTGCTATGCCTTGTGCTCAAACAGGGAGCATATTGCCACACACAAGCTGTGCATCATGGTGCAGTTTTTTGTTTGGCTGTTTAGCATAGATGCACTAGAAGTATACAGTTGCAATAGAAAGTAATATGCGTAGACACATTGATAAACTTTACACTCATTGTGTATGTGGTGTACGGTGCACCACACATTCAATGTAAGGAAATTTTGGCGAAATAATTTTTTTTCCATGTTAGAGCCTGTTTCAAGAAGGCATTATTGTTTTACCCAAAACCTGTTTTGGCTATTTAACTAGATCAGAGTTTGCCTCAGAAACTATTACTACTTGTGCTAATCTTATAAGCAATGAGACCCCCTTGACACAAATTGAGGGCAAATCAGTGGAAAGTATTATTTGTGCAGAGAAAAAGGCACTTTTCAGCACAGAATACCTTTTTTAAAGTAAATACTGTTACAAAATTGTGTGCTGCTTTCCTTCACTTTGCTGTACTTTGCCTTGACACAAACCCCTAGTAAATGTAGCAGTAACTTTCTGTAAAGCTACACTCTGCTCACAAATTAGAACAAGCATTTACAATGCAACGGTCTCTGCATTGCAAAAGTTAGAGCTATTAGCATTGTACATGACATGATTAATTTAACACGTGAATGTCGAAACATTTTTAGGCAATGAGCTGTCCTTAGCCCCAGGTGTATGGTATGTGGGAGAATGCACTGAACTGCCGCAACACATATCATTCGTTTGTTTTTGTATTTTGTTCCTCGTGTATCACTATTGGTCCTTTTGTGAAGTGCTCCAACACCTTCGGGTAAAGTCCGCGCTATATAAAATTGCATAAATAAATAACGAAGACGGAAATCTACGCACCCACCGGAAGTCAGGCAATGTCGCCTGTGACGGGGGCGGGGCCGCGTCAGGACCGGAAGAGGAGGCATGCGTATCGCGGCCCGGGGCTCCTGTGAGCAGTGGAGAGCCCCGGGCCCGCCAGCAGGAGGTTAGGCGACTGTTGCGGGGCTCCCTTGACCAAGAGGGAGCCCCGTGAAAGGAGCTGGCAAGAGCTGCAGCGGCGGAGTCCCCCGAGATTGCCCCGGTAAGTTAGAAAGGGCTGGGGGGTGCGGTGTGCAGGGTGCGGGGGGAACGAGGGGGGCAGCACTCGTGTGTCTGTGTGCGTGCGCGTGTGTATGTGTGTGGGGGAGGCTGTATGTGCGTGCGTGCGTGCGTGCATGCATGGGCGCTTCTGTGTGTGTGTGTGAGAGAATGCAGCGAGCTTTCGCGTGCGCGTGCTCGTTTGAAATCGCCTCCAAGGCGATGCGCGCGGCCAGGAGTGTCTCCTAGAAAGGAGACACGGCCACAATAGGTTCTCGGCGGACACGCGCTTCCGCCCGTTCAGCCGAGACCTAAAAAAGCCTGCTGCTTTTTATCAGCAATGTTTTTGTAGCATGATTTTTGACTGTACCACTCACTTTACCAGCGGCTCCTTGAAAGTTTGGGGCCCTGAGCTATTGTCCACTTTTCCCCTGCCTCAAAATATTTCTGAGTATAACATCTCACATGGACCATCAACACAGGATTGCCCCAACCCTTCTTCAATTTAAAAAAGAGGAAATTACACTGTTCTATAAGGAACACTTCGATGCAGTATATATTCTACTATCAAAACACACAAGATGATGACGGAATGTTGCACATTGGCAAAACATTCACCCCCAGTCACAGATCTGGGTTTAATACATTGTTATTTTGCTCACCAAGCCACCCCAGTTCAGACATGGCCATATGCAAATCAGTCTTGACCCTGTGCCTCATGGGAACAGACCAGCCCGAACTGCCAAGCCATGTCTTCTCTGGACCGCAATCAAGCATCCTAGGACCAGTTTCTGGCTATCAGCTGTCATCAGCCAGGATAGCTTGACTCCAGTTGCATAGTGAGCACGGAACCCACGTCTGGGCATACCCTTCCAACATAGGGCGAACAGCAAAACACACAAGATGATGGGCGGAATGTTGCACATTGGTAAAACATTCACCCCCAGTCATAGATCTGGGTTTACTCCATCGTTATTTAGCTCACCACGGCACCCCAGTTCAGACATGGCCATATGCAAATCAGTCTGACACTGTGCCTCATGGGAACAGTCCAGCCCGAACTGCCAAGCCATGTCTTTCCTGGACCGGAATCAAGCATCCTAGGAACGGTTTCTAGCTATCAGCCGTCATCAGCCAGGATAGCTTGACTCCAGTGGCGTAGTGAGCACAGGATTCACGTCAGGGCATCCCTTTCCCACATAGGGTGAACAGCAAAACACACAAGCTGATGGAAGGAATGTTGCACATTGGTAAAACATTCACCCCAGTCACAGATCTGGGTTTTATCCATTGTTACCTTAGACACTCTTCCATGCTATCTCAGATGTTCTTCAATAGATATAATACCTCTGTTATATAGTTCTCCTTAGTTACATCAACTGTGTTGGAGGCTAGTTTATGAATATATATATATATATATATAAGTTTTTTATAAAGTCTGCCATATGGATATACCACCTTTGCTGGGAGTTGCTCCATGCAACACCACTTCTGCTAGGGGGTATTCCAAAGACACGGTCTCACGCACCATCCTTTTCAGGTGCCTACTTGAGAGTCATCCAAGAAACCACACTTTGCTGGATCTGATTCTTCATAATGGATATCGCACAGGCTGTCATCCTGGCATCTTACTTCTCTGAAGCTTGCAAACTCCTCTGCAGAATGCCACAGTGTTCACTTCTCAGCCCTACCCTCTTGAATGCATGCATGATCCCTCTTGTCAACTTCATCTGTGCGCATAGCACCAACATCCTCTCCCACACAGACAGTGTGTAATTTTTACTCTCCCTTTCAGACAAGACTTCCAACACAAGAAACAAGTTTACCGTCTGCATGACCGAAGTTGCTAACTGGTCGAAAGCAGTTGTCTCAATCTAAACACTGGCAAGACAAGAGTAGTGATCTTCAGCAAGAACACCCCACCATGGCATTCCAATCGGTGGCCAGCCAAACTCAGACCCACACCAGGAACCCAGAAATAATCATGGACAGCAAACTTTACATGATGACCACACAAGTCAATGGCGTCAATGAATCCTGCTTCCACATCCTGAGGATGTAGAAGATGATCTTCAAAAATTTTCCAAGCAACACTAGAAAAATTGTCATTAAGATTTTAGTCACCAATAAGTTGGACTATGGAAGCACACTTTATTCCGGGATCATCAATAAACTCACCAGAAGACTAATCATCCAGAACTTGGGAGTAAGACTCATCCTGAACCTCCAATACAGAATGCACATCACACCACACCTCAGGAAAATCCACAAGCTCCTGACACACAAAAACACTCAGTTCAAACTCTTCACGCACACATGTTCAAGGCACTACACAGGTCTCAGCTACCTGAACAGTCACATCTCTTTCCACCAACCACCCAGGCACCTCGACTCAGCAGGACGTCTACTCACACACACCCCACACATACCAGGATCAGGAGAACAGGACTTCTCTTATATTTCTCCTAAAGCATACATTTCTCCTATAGCTGAGGAACAGCCTCACACTCCACATCAGAGCCTCCTCCTCACTTTCACTTCTTGAATTCTGCAAGGAGCTGAAGACCTGGCTTTTCAATTAACCAACCAACTATAGGCAAGGCTAGGCACATACACCTGCTCAGTGACAGGATACCCCCACAAGTGCTGGTGCGCTTTACGAATACATATTGCATAACATGTCAGCCAAAAGGATGAGTCAGAAATGCAGTGCCTGGAGATCATGAGTTCAAATCCCAAAAGGTAGGATTAGCCTTTGATTCTTCCATTGGTCAATAAATTGTGTATTGATAACATATTTTAATTAGTGCATTTAGAAATGGAAGAAGTGCAGTATTTAGCACTATATTTGACACGGATAAATATTTTTTTTGAATCTGGAATCGAAATCAACTCAGATAACAACGTACATATATGTTTTACCACAATATTGTTTCAGTTATATTTTGGTGGAGAGTCTAACAGTGTGTTTCCCCCAAAGTGGTTTCAAGCCTTTGCAGCAGAACCCACATTATGAGAAAGGTCTCCCTACACTGTGGGAGCTGTCTTTGAATATGAGGGACTTTCTTCCACAAATATGGTGGGTTCAGGGACTCTGCTAGACTAGAGGATTGTACAATTAAAAAAGGCCAGAAAAGATAAAACAAGAAAACAGAGTTAACCTACCTGAAACAGGTGGTTCATGGTACAGACACAGCACCAGCAGTGAGAAGAGTCCTGGCAGGCACGGATGCACCATCATTCTGTGAGAGGAGAAATAACAAATCCCACAGGTTTCTCATAGAGATAACAGTGATGAACAAAACAATGCAATGAATGAAATAACCACACTTCTCACTAAGGTTTGTGTGTAGAAGGCTGCAATACTTGCTAAGAGTTGTCATGCTTATACTGGACCACAATATGGCAGATGTGCATTACCAAACAAATCTTTACAATAAAAGTTAAATAATACATACAATTTACAAAATACAAAATGAAACAAAATGTGAGATATTATTGTATGCAATGTCTTAACAATTTAACAAAATGAACGGAGAAAGAAATTCATACTATTAGTTCAGATCACAATAATCTTATGCTTAGTATACAGCGCCCCAAAAAGCTACTAACTACACCTCTACTATTTTGCTTGAACAGATTCACTTCACTGTCACTCATTAGTATTAACTATGGTATGAACTGCATATTGATTATTAATCAGGATTCAGTCTAACAATAACAACACGTACAAGGTAAGGGTCCTCCCCACTGGGCCTACGTTCAACTCTGTTTATGGATTTGTAGAGCGCATGGCTGCCCAAAGGCTTCCCAGCGCTAGGAGAAAGTTGGCAGTCTGGGTGCAAGGATATTAAAGGAAGAGACAAGTTTTAAGTATTTTCCTGAATGCCAATTCATCAGTCAACAGATGCAGTTCCATAGGCAGGGAGTTTCAAAAGCTAGGAGCTAGTTGCGAGAAGGGTCTACCGCCCCACCTAGATCTCTTTATCCTAGTCTGTTTTGTGAGTAGATCTGCTGAGGATCTTAGGGGTCTGCCTGGGATATAGTGTGTGACAAGCTTTTCGATTAAGGCCGGATCTAAGTATTGCTCCATGGGCAATACTTAGTGACTTGAACTTGACCCTGGCCTGGATAGGGATCAAGGGTAATGTCTTCAGGGCTGCCTTTGCTGACTTTTGTCTTGGGATGTGCAGCAATATCGTATTTGGGTGCGCCAAGATCCAGAGTTACCATAATCCAGCTGCGACACCTCTAGGGCCTGGACCATGGTTCTGTGAGTATGTTCAGGAATAAGAGGAAGGATCATCCAGAGCATGCACAGAAGTCCAAAGCATACACCTGATAGTTTCTTGACTTGAGTTTCCATGGACAGACTTTTGTCTAACCATATTCCCAGATTTTTAACAGCATTCTTTGGGAAAGGGGGTTCTTCCAATTCTGGAGGCCAGCTGATAATGCTGCTTGAGACCGCCTTATTGCCCAAGAACATGAGCTCTGTTTTTCCTCCATTCAGATTTAGGCTACACTTATTCATGCCAAATGTTACTTGTACCATGCACGGTGCCAGGTATTTGTGCATGGATTGGGGGCCTTCCATTACTGATAGAATCAGCTGGGTGTCATCCGCATATAACACTATGGATAATCCAGATTCTTGCACTATCTGTGCTAGTGGTTGCATATACAGGTTAAATAGTGTCTGGCTTATTGCAGATCCCTGTGGGACTCCACACAAGATTTGGAGGGTGTTAGATAGATGCTCACCTTCCAGTAATTGGAAGGATCTATCTTCTAGAAATGAGGTTTTTCACTTTAGCACAGAGCCTGTAATACCCTCTTCCTTTAGCCTGCGGATTATGGTATAGTGATCCACTGTATCAAACGCAGCGCTAAGATCCAGAAGCAGGATAGCTGCTGTGCACCCCCGGTCTAGGATTCCCTTTAGTTCCTCTGTGACCACCAACAAGGCTGACTCTGTGCTGTGTTGCAGTCGGAACCCATGTGAGTGGTATGCAACACCTGATTCCCTTCTAGATAATGGACAGGGCCTGATTGATGTGTTTTCAGTTATTTTGCCTAACAGTGGCAAAAGTGAGATTGGTTGATAATTCCCTGACTCTGCCGGGTCTAAATGGGGTTTTTTCAGCAGTGGCTGGATTATGGTGTGTTTCCAGGTTTTGGGGATAATCCCTTGTGTAAGAGAGAGTGATATGAGTGCTGCAGTAGTAGACCTAGATCTTTTACCTACCTGCAGCAAGATGTCTGGTGGAATCGGGTCTTGTGGATAAACAGATTTAATCTTCTGCAGGATTGAGGTCATATCTTCTTCACTTAGACCTGTGAAGTGATCTAGTCTCTGTTTTAATTCTCATTTTATAATTGATACTAGGGTGAACATCAGGGCTGTTTGGACTACTGTTTCTTTGCAGGGAGTTAAACATTATTTCCACCTTATCTTTGAAGAGTTTCGCCATCTGATTACATCTCTCTTTGGATGAGGAGTGCTTGTTTGTTTCCTAATCAGTGGAGGTTAAGGAGCGCACTACCTCAAATAGCTCTCTTGAGGAGTTACATGCTGAATTAATGTTTCCATCACAATATTTGTCTTGGGCTTGGATCATCTCATTATGGTACTGTCTAATACCCAGCTTGTATTGGCTTTTGATGTCGGGATCATAGTTCTTCCTCCATTGTCTTTCTAATTTCTAATGCTCTCTACACATAAATTAAATATTTACTCGCTGACTGAGTACAGGCATTGTCATCTCTTTCAAGCAAAATCCTCTAATTATCTGTTTTTTTCACTGTGTAGATTCACATGGTCAGTATAAATATTCTTCACAGTTGTACAAAGATCAGCAATAGGTCCTACAAATCAATGTTTGTTACATGGATCTTTTCACCAAACTGTATAGTACTTTCACCAGTCGCCTCTGCCTAGGCTCTCATCACACCATGTGGCAGTCACAGAATATAAATGGAAATATAAACTACTTATTTCAATAGCAAGTTAGTGAGACCAGAAGTGTAAACTTAAATAATGTGACTTTCTCATTGCTATAATCTGTCCTTTACTTTCCCACACAGAACAAACTGAAACATTTATATTTTATAATAATAAAAAATCAGTTAATCATCTTTAAAAGATCATTCACGCTGCAATGCTTTTAAAAGTTAAAACATTCTGTATGTGTGATATCTTCTAGAATGGATTCCAAGGACTTTGCCCTCAACCTGCGCTTGGTGCAAACGCATATACGGTTTATCATTCCTATTGCTTACACGTTTCAGTTGTATTCCTTAGCAAAGCTTGTTGTGCTTCTATTGAAAAAATCCTTGCAGCTGTGCAAACAACTATTTTGAAGGAGGGAAAACATATCTTTGTTTTTTCTCCCGTACCAGCACTAGAAGCAGCCACCAAGGCAAGCATTCCTAATGCTCAGGCCATATACAAGAGATGGGTTCAGTGGATGTAAAGTTTCAATATGATCCAACTCTTTGCACACAAGTTTTCCTTCTACATGAACAAGATGTTGTTCTGACTCCTTCTACTTTACCCATTGAGTCTTACCAGAGCATATGCTATAATGATGGTTCTGCCCAACCTGCACTAGGTATGAATAGGTTTTCCTGTTTTCAGTTTCTATTTTTGGTAAATTCTGGTGGGGTTTTTTTCAGTGTTTTCAATATCTTAAAAACAGTTGTTATCAGTGGTTACACATTTTCGCGCCACTAAAAACAACAGAAAAAGTGTTTTTTCGGTGTTTATGGAACGTTTTGCTTTTATTATTACTTGCTTTCTGCTGTGAAAGAACATGGTATATAGACAGTGTACTTATAGTGTATATGAGGTCCAAATTAATTTTTGCAAATTAATCTTATTGTAGTACACCATACAATACTTCTTCAGTAAGTCTTTGGGTCATGTGCGCTCGCTCTTTCCTTCCCATGTAAACTTCTGTGAAAGGGCCCTCTCAGCATTCATAGCCCATTGGGCTGAGAACCATCAGCTAAGGGACACAGTTGGGAAGACTCTTTCTTTGATGCCACATAAAGCACAAAATGATAAGTATTTGCGTTTTAGTCCCTGTGCATTAGAAACCAGTGCACCAGAATGGACTAAAAAGTCAATAGCATCCCTCATTAACTCTTAAGATTGTAAAGATGCTTTCAGCATACCATCTAACATGTGGCAAGGATCTACTACGGGGAATCACTTCAGCTCAGGTATCAATTTTGACAGGTCATCACACAACTTTTTTATATACGTTGCTGAATCACTGCAAATACAAAGAATAGCACTCCAATCTTTGTTGAACTTGGAAAGAACCTTTTTTGCAGAGCATTACAAGTGACACTATGTTCCATGTTTTCCAAAAGTTTGGTGTCATGTTTTTACCAGTATCCCGGAAGCTTGGTGATATATATACTTGTCACTATACCTTGCATTGAATGTTTAAAGCCTGAGGTGTTGGCAAACTATGGTCTGATGTATTGAGGGTTTTAACCCATTCTCTGTGGGTAAATGTGATGACACATATTAGGAAAGATTTTTATGAAACCAGCCATTTTACCTCTCGGTGAAATAATCAAATGCAGCCAAAATATCAAATATGAGTTTGATATTTCCTGATTCTCTAAAGTAATTAAACTAGACCTAAAACATGAAACTAAACCTTGCATCTTTAGACCAAAGGCCACAAAACTGAAAAAGTAAAAGGAAGAAGAAACAATGTTTTAGTGGCATCCCTAAAGAACAAAACTCAAGCAGAATAATGTTAGCCAGTCTTTCTTACTGCTATTTGTATAACAAAGTTACATTGTATTGACCCATTCAGGAAGAAAAAAATGACTTTCACTCTTTTTCCTTTCTTTGAATGGCATTTAGTTTGTGGTTGTCCAGGTGTTTTTTCCGTTATTTATATGTTTTCACCGGTGAGGGCTATTTTTCTTTCAGTGGGGTTCTATCAGTTATTAAACCTAAAACCCCACAGCCTAGGTATGAAGTACAAAACTCCACAGCCTGTGCGGCTCTACAAGCTGTAATGCATGATGATGAGTTCATCCCACAGCACACTCACACTAAAATCATAGGTGATAGCACTGCTCAACATTCAGAATTACATGCCCTGTTACTTGCATCCAAAGGCTGACTCATCTATTCCCACACTTATTGTGTCCAATTCATCCTTTTGTGTGCAGGGTTACAATGTTGATTTCCAGCATTAGTGGTTGAATGGAATCAAAGATTCAAAGGGAAAACCTATAAATATTAAATAGCTCTGGGGAAGGTAGCTATTTTACAAGACAAGCTCCATTTGTTCATGTAAGGCACCATTGAGGCCATCAGTGTGAGGGCTTTCACGCTAAAGGAAAGCTAGTGGCAAAAGCTGCATTTTAGACCGTCGGAGTAGCAGTCTTAACCAGATCTTAAACAAAGATCAACACAGATATTGAACAACCATAAATGCAACCAAGCAAGCAGGGAAGTCTCCTAAAGGCTTTACTCTCACATACTCCTACACCCTCAATTCAGATAACATTTCTGTACTCACAATACCAGCAGTGGGAGACATAATAATACCTAATAGTCTATCTAGTTTAGCTTTCATCAAATAAGCACATAAGGGGTGGGCTTCTGCACATGCAGTAATTAAAGCAACTTTAGTAATGGTACAGCAACCACTACTGGTAGCCCAGTTTATATAAACATACTATGGACTATGTTAGACAGTATGACATTTGTAAAAATACTTTTGCCAACTCTCCTTATGATTTCGAATAGCCCCTCTGGGTGATTCATTTGAACCACATCGGTCCCCTCAATCCAGCTAACCCATGCAAGTATATGTTGGTATCGAGTGATTTATGTTCTGAATTCCTATACGTTTGGCCACAGAAGCAAGCTCTTCAGCAGTAGTAAAAGATTTGCAGTTTCTAGTGTCAATGGGGGCAGTTTACTCATTTTTTTCAGATAACGGTCCTGCATTTGCCTCTAAGGCTTACTTGGATTCAATGTCTGCTCTGAGAGTTTATCTGCAATTAAGCCGCCCATTCAAAGCTGAACCGAACAGCATTGCAGAGAGCGCCTGTGGAATTTTTCAACAGGCGATGCCTGCTGGGAGGAAAGTTCAGGTCCTATCTGGTACCACAGTCTGCATAGAGTTCAGAGAGAATTAAATAAATTGCCTAGATGAGTATTGGGAGGAAGCACTTCTTATGAGTTTCTCTTCGAAGTTCCTATGTATATGCCTGGCTTAAATAATTCTGAGAAGGTGGCGGTTAAAGATATATTTGACATGGAGGAACGTTTGAATGTTTTACAGAGTATCCAAGACATCAGAGACATGCTGTCTAATACAAAGAACTCTGACATCTCCACCTGTGAAGAGAAAGTTATCACTGCTGCTGACGGTCAGTTTCCCAAAGTTGGGGACTTAATTCATGAGAAACTCCATGGCAAGCAAGCTTTTGAATCAATGCACCAAGGAACTATAGACTTATCAACCTACTTGATATTGGAGAAAAAATATTTGCTAAAATAATATTAGGTAGGTTAAAGACTTGGCAGAAGAGAGAGCAATTATTCCAGTGGAACAAGGCGGGTTCAAAGAAGGCCATTCTACAATAGACCACTGCTTTGCCCTATGGGCTTTGGCCCGGAAATCAATAGAACAAAATGGGAAGTTGCACTGCTGCTTCGGTGATTTTCGGGCCGCGTTTGACTCTGTGGACCGTAATAAACTCTGGGAAGATCTGTCAGGATATGGAATTCCGGATGGCTTATTGATGATCTTGAGAGATCTTCAGAGAGGGAATTGGGCCCAGGTTATTAGAGATTCGCATGGGTCACTAACTCACAAGATATTGGTAGGGAATGGCCTTAGACAGGGGTGCGTTTTGGCACCCCTGTTATTTTCAATCTTTCTGGCAGATCTCCCTGCGACACTTGAAGTAGAAAGAAGCGCAAACCCTAGAATGAGCGGGCATAAAGTGCCTTGTCTTCTATATGCTGATGACCTAGTCATCCTGGACCAAACAGAAATAGGACTTCAAAGGAAACTAAATGCTTTTAAAAGCTATTGTGACAGGATAATTCTGACTGTAAATATGGAAAAAACTAAGGTTTTATGTTTTGGTAAGAGTACGAAGAACTTTAACTGGTTTTGGGGTAATGACAAACTAGAGGCAGTCAAGGAATATAGATATCTAGGCCTCTGGTTTGATAGTGCGCTAAAATGGCGCACTCATTTGGAGGCTCAAAGAGCCAAAGCTTTTTCATCCACATGTGGGCTGAAAAGGTTTAACAAAGAGTATGGTGACATGACTCATGAACCAATGTTAAAGGCATGTGGAGCAATGATCCCCCCCAAGTATTGCATGGGGCTGAGGTGTTATACTTGAACGGTAAACATGAGTTGGACCAGGAAGAGGGAAAAATCTTAAAAATGCTATTGTCCTTACCATACTGTACCATGGTTCAAGCAATAAGAATGGAGCTAGAGCTAACCTCATAGACTGTACAATCCCAAATGGCCCTGGTAAGATTTTGGAAGCGCCAAGACCCAGGAGTGACACTAAAGGTCTCACAATGGTGTAGAGATGTGATCCAAATAAGTAATCTTGTCTGGGCAAAGGATGTGAGTAAAACTCTCCAGAAAGTAACAGGGCGTCTTAATGTGAAATTCTCCCAGGACGCCTTGATAGCCGATTTTACTAAGAAAGCTCTTAGGGAACAAGGCCAGTCACTCACCAAGGCGTAGGACCTAGTTTATATGTCAGAGAAAAAATCAGTCCAGTGGTTAAAAAAGTCATGGGTTAATGATGGCTGGTTCACGTATTTGGACATACTGCCCAAACCAAGCTCTGAGACATGAAATTCTTAGAACCCGGGTTGGGATTAACCCTTGGAAGATAGATGGAAAATTAAAGTCTGCTCTGATTGGCCCAGAAGGTAACTGTAACTGCGGGCGTGGCCTAAGACATGATATGCTGCATATTTTACTTGATTGCTTATTTGTACACGATATAAGGAAATTGTTTTTACGTCCTATATTCCTATCACATAAGATAACCTCACGTGCCCAGGCGATCTGCCTACTTACCGATATGCCCACGTTAGAAAGTGCAATTGGATTGGGTAAATTTTTGAAGGTTTAAAAGAATTTGGAAGGGAGATTTTGAAGGAGGGGCACTGATTTTTTAAGTCATTTTAAAGTTTTATAAAATGCAAATTTTCAATTTTATTCTTTTAGCGATTATGAGATTTCTGTAAAAATAGGGTGCATTGTATGTTGTATTTCTGAGGGCACCACCCTCTTTTAACTTTCCAATAATATGCATTGAATTTTATCTATTTAAGATGTAGTAGAATTTTGTCTGTTTGTACTCTTTTTGATCCTGATTGTGTATGTTCTGTATTGTTTAAAAGACCAAGGTCTAAATAAACAAGTTTTTCTCTCTCTCTCTCTCAAAGCTTTTGAATCATCCTACAGACCACCTGTCTCTGGTCTTGGGTAAAAAAGGTAACAGAGCTGTTATACTGCCTTTTTTGCCTGGATCAAGAATAACCAGACAAGTGTCTATTGATCACGTTAAAGAACACTATGTGGCTAGTTCTCTACAGCAGACCACTGATGGCACCAAGAAAGGTTCAGAGTAGCGCCTCACAGCCTCCCCCTACTCTGAATGCCGTATTCCATGGATAAAGCAGTAACATGACTGGCTTGATTTCCCAGCTGGGGATAATTGAGTGCAACACTCTACGCAGAACATTAAGTTCAACAAACACAGATGATGCTGAAAACATGACAGTGGCGACTGTCTACCCTAATTCCATAGTTTTCTATGAAATTCAACCTGATGCTACATCATTTGAACAAGTACCCTTTCAAGAGCCTCAAGAGACCAACAATATTTAAAATAACTCTGGATATTTCACAGATTTTTCAACCCTTTATACAGTCTCTTACACCAAAGACTGCTTTGCATTTGTTAATGGTTTTGGGACAAGTTGTTGATTTCACTGTGGTCCTGCGCCTGGATCGCTTTGGAAAATGTTATTCTCCTTTTGTGGTTGACAATGATACTCTTTGTTTAATGGACTTTTTATCCCTGTGAGGACAATTGCCTCACCTGTGGTTCTTGAAGTGTAGGTAGCCTCACTCCTAATCTCACAGAGCCCAAAGAAGGTTTTACTTTGCAAAATTACAGCTTCTCCTGTTCCCCAGTATGTGGAAAAGATCCCATAACAGATTATGGAACCCTCTGAAATATTCCAATTGCCTTATGTGATAAAGGTTTCAATGAATGATGTGATAATATCTGGTTCTATATCAGATGATTGGGACATTGAGACTCTTAAAAGAATGATTTCTGATTTACAGGTATAAGCTACTTTGAATAATAAAGATCCTTATTATAAGGAAATTGATTGTTATGACTACAACACACATTATTTCACACATAGGCTATCTATCCTAGAGTAATTCATAATTGCACACAATAGGAACATTGTGAGGACCTGCTCCCTGATAGTCATTCTAATTTCTGCTGACAGATCACATCCTTCAGCCTACCATTTCACACAGAGGCTACAACATCTTCCCAAAAATATGATAATTACCAACAAGCTGATTTACTCAACTTAGTTTAGTCAAAATCATTCAAGGATATTAGTCTTGAAAGTAAATGTTGATAAAAAAAAGTATTTGGGGAACCCCTTTTTCGCAGGCAGATCTAATGAAAAGATGCCTCATTTTGGGCCTGAATAATTCAGACAGAAACAATCTTTCTAAACAAAACTATCCAACAGACCGCCTGTCTGGGATGTGGAGCAATGAGAAACTTGAAGAAACCTTTTTTTTTTTACCAAAGTTGACTTGCCCATGCTGAATAATTGGCATATCCAAATGAATATGTCTTTCTCACACATAAATGAGATGATACAACATGGAGCCTATAATCCCACTGAACTGACTATCGAAAACAAGACTTATGGCCTTATGATTCTGACAGCTACATGCAACGTTTTCTTTCCAACACTCCTGGAACTAAAATTAATCATCCAGATCAGTGTTATCATACACAAGCACCTGTAATAGTTACCACATACAGTGTAAGTAAGCTGTGCCAATGATAGCTGTAAAGGAACCCTTTTACCTAATTAAGGAAAATATGATATGGATTTTTCTGATTTCTTTCTGACCATGTTCTAAAAGAAATAAACGTTTCCTCACCACAGGATTATACACTATTTGTAATGAATTAAATAAACATTCAGGAAAAGGTGCTGCAGAAAGAAATTAGACAGTTAGACCAAGAAAACAATGGAATGTACACACTTTCTAAGAGAGTGCACTCATTAAACCAGATTCTGTCCACAGCCCTGTTTCAGCCTTCAAAACTGAAGATGCACCATTTACCGTTAGTGACACTCCAACTATCTCTTGGCTTATGCATGCTTATTTCCTTGTCCATTTAAACCTTTTATTTTCATGACAGTCAGAAATATAAATCCTGTGGCTGGTATGAAACCATGTACAATGCACAATTGCTCTATTTATGGAAGTTTCCTTTTTCTCACATTTGTTTAAATGAAAATGAATATGACTTTTGGCATAGCAGCACAGCAAACTGCAGAAATCCTCTTGGATGCTCCCTTCAATGAGACACCATATCCTTCCACGGAATGTGTAGGGCTTTAATGCCAGGGTTAAACTGTGTTTTACCTGTTTCCCCCATTGCCTCCATTCCTACTCATCAAGAACGCCTGAATAATGGTTCTCATTTATTTCTAGCAAATGTCACCTGCTGTGGGTTGGAACTCGGACAGCGGTACCTGATAACAGTTACAGAAATTATTCAGTGTGGTGGAACGACCTTGTATCCACTGCCTTAAAATAGCACTAGGCGCATCCCTTGCCTTGTATAAACCTGACGTCTATGTGTTTTGATAATTGAAACATGCTAATGTCTGTTCTCTGGCAAAAGATGTCCTTTGACTTTAGAGGCTGATGTTTATAATTTGCAGACAGACAGAATTGTTTCAGAACTGCAGGAGCTGTTACACATGCAAGACACAACACAATGAGCAGATATTGCATGAACGATTTTTAATTCATCGGTTTTGTGCATCTTTTTAAAGAACATTGGATCTGGTTTGGTGACTTGGTTTGATGCAGTATTTGAAATTATTCTGTCATTTTTTCATTCTTTGTTCTCCAGCCTTCTTGGAGCATTTCCAGTCACAACACTGTCAATCAGCTGAGGTATCATCATCTTTCTCCTGTTCCAACCCCCTGCCTTCCATCATGTACATACACATGATACATGTTTTGCTGAGCTTACAGAAACTCCCCACACTTGCATGCACAGCCACCTCTCTTCTCAGAACCCACCTACCTTCTTTCAAATAGGTATGGTGCACTTCTGCCTTTTGGCTAGCGTCTTTAAAACTCAGTATGCTTACATGCAACAAACCCATCACTAAAGGAGAGGCCAAGGACTGAATGGGCACAGAGGAGTTAAACATTACATGGTGGTGAAGTCAGAATACGTGTGTTCGTTGATTTCTCTTTCCTTCAGTAAATTTGTCTAGCTCCTGAAGCCTGCATGTGTGATTGGTGACTGCCCTTGTGTGTTGTGGATCTGTGTGTGTCTACAGGGTTCTCTCTTTGAGCATTAAAGTGTTTGTGTGCATCACTCAGTGACTGCATGTCTGGTAGTGTCTGCGTTCCATGTGCCCTGATATTTGTAGGTCATGTGCGCACTGACAGGTGTGTGCCTGGACTGTGTGTGTTTCTGTCTGTATGTTGAACTGTGTGTGCATGAATGCATGCAGGTGTGCTGCTATAGGTGCGCCTTATATTGATATGCATGTTGCTATCTTCATATGGGTGTACAGGTGTGTTCTCTATGCCAATACATGCACGCACAGAAGAAATGTCGGAGCTGTGGCTTTGTCGATGCTTGTTTGAAAGCCACTATAGGTCGCTCTAATGGTTGCAGGTGCATTTGTCTCCTGTCTGCCTGTATCTTTCCAGATTGTAACTACCAGTTGTTTTAAACTTTGTTGCAGGGCCCGAGGTGAAGTGCTTTGCAGCCACAGCATGTCATGAGCTTGCCAGGCTGCAGTTGGCTCTAAGACTCGTTTAGCAAAAGAAATGAGCCTGGCCTGGGAGGGACAAAAGTGCTTTGTGCTATTTTCACAACAGGTTTAAATATGCGCTGAATGAATGTTGATAAATGGTCACTCACCTGCCTGAAGACAAGAACCTCTCTGGGCTCAGGGACCAGGTGCAGCCAAGAAACTTCTGACAAGAGTGGCCAGGCTGCAGCTTTGAATTATAAGGCAACAGCTGGGATCAAAGTCTGAATTCTGGCCTCGATGGTGATTTCCACATGCGGACATGTAAACAGTGCAGTTTAGAGGAAGCAGGGTTAAATACACAGAAGGGCGGTGGCAGCCCCCCTGGAGTTCATGCCAGCTTGATTACAGCTTGTGTCTCCTCACAGGGACGGATGGCTGTGCCCTCTGTGCCCTTGATGTGCTGAGGGGCTTCAGCTGCTGACCCTTCTCCAACAGTGCACCGAGAATGGGGCACATGTATGTGCAGGTCCATGCCGCCTTCTTTCACCCCCCCCCCATCCCCCACTGATCACAAAATGATGAAATCTCGTTTTCAAAGACTGGGATGAAATGAGGAATTACTGGGTGAATAAGACCCCGGATTACAGTTTCCATCTCAATCCCTCTTGTCTTTGTGGCCCCTCAGGCTCAGGCTCTGGTTCATCGGGGATTCGATTTTCCTCCCCCTGATTTACGCCCCCAGTTTGGGTAACTCCAGGGTATGGACGGATTGTCCAGTTTTCTGAGTGACTTGTAACGAGGGCCTTTATTGTCAGAGTGAAGTCCTTGGCTGTGGGTGTCCTTCTGAGCACCGCATGCCCCCTGGTGAGATGGAGGCCATGTCCATCAGAGACAGAGAGAGTTTCATCCTGAGCCCACCCTAATACCCCCGACCCCCCATGCAGAATCAGAGATTAGGGGGAAGTGGTGCTTTCCCAGGGGGAGCCTGTGATACTGGAGCTGCTGTGGTAACTGCATCTGTCTGCGCAAAGGATTCAGGGTAAGAAGCCTTGGTGGAGTCTTAGAAGGAAAAAGGTACCACAGTAAACAAGCAATGGCAAAGCCAATAGGTCTGGCACTGGCTGCTAAGCTATTAACTTTTCCAATGCTCGTTCCCTTTCAATCGTGTTTAGCAAAGTGTAACAAACATCATTCAAAGATGGCTGCATACAGATGCACAGGTAGTGATCTCTGAATCACTTTAGGTTCCTAGATTTAAAGGTTGGTGCTGCTAATAGTGCACCCATGGGCAGGGCCACGGTGCAAGCACCAGCAGAACTTGGTGAGTCTCTGGCAGTGTGGCACTCTAAAGGACAACAGCTCTGACGTTGGCATGAAAATACACCCATCAAACGTAGCACCTTAATTTAATTACTAATCGAATATACTGAAGAACTAGTCGCAAACATTGAACACATTTTCATGCTGAGTGCAAATCCAAAATGCAAGGACTAATTGATTCTGCACACCTTCCAATGATTTTATAAATATTAGCCAATCTGTCTGGCTTTTCTGTAATGAAAGTTAAGTGACTTCCAATTTTTGCTATTTTGTATGTGTGCTGGCTCCATTCGGCCATCTAGCAGCCTGCCATGCTCTTGAAGCTGGCACCATCAATTGTATGTACCCTCTTGGCATAATTAGAAGACATCTCTCTGAGATGCCTGCTCCACACTCCCTCCACCAAGCTGTGTGAGCACAGTGTGTTAGTGGCTCAAACAGGATATTGTTCATAATGCTGCAGAACTCACCTTTTACTGTTAGGTGGTGTGGTAATCAATCAATCACAATCTATGCGATTTAAAGAAGAAACTTACCTGCATTAAAGAAAAACAATTATGAACCAGCGACAAAATGTACACAATTATAGCATAGTTTTCCACTCGATATATCTTAGAAATGTGAAACAGCAAATATTTTATTGATTACTTTTCGAGGAAAAAAAATAATCAATACATCCTTTTGTCAGTATTTCTTTTCTGGCATCTAATTTTCCAGGACTAGAAATCCAGCAGTATAGGAATTTAGTTGCATGGAGTTCCTTGCCTTCTGGAGCCTCGCACTGAAATGAATTGTGCGCTTTTAAAATTCGTAAAACTCCGACTATGACTCAAGTGTCATCAAAAATGTACTGAGAATTAAAGGACATTTACATTAATCAAGATAACAGGATGAAACAGCAAAAATGCGCTACTCAAAGGCCACTGGAAATACAGTGGCATAAGAAGTGCCTCCAGCAATGGAATGTATGTGACACCCAGACACACGCCAACACTCACATGCACTGGCCCAACAGGCCACTGCGCTGCGTCCTACATAAATATGCACATTTAAAGTGCCAATATGGTACACAAGTATCAAAGTGACATCTATTTGTGGTCACTAAGCACTCTTCTGGAGTTCACTTTTAGGTGTTAATTTACACTATGTGTTCAGAATATCAGAGTTCAGTTATGGGTTGTTGGAAGTTGTTTCGTTATGTGTGACAGATCTGCATTTACTCTCGGTCCGTCAGTTTGGCGGCGTGGAAGCGGGCTGCCACACCGGCGCCCGCTCCTACACCGCCAAACAGGGCTGCCGGCCGCCCACCAGATTCTGAGTATTATCGTGGTCTGGCGGCTGGAGTGAGCGGCATATTCTAGCAGTTCAGTTTAAAGGCACATATGTGAGCCTTAAACTGCACCGCCGCGGGACCACCAGTGCACGTGTCTGCACATCATGGACTGTGCATTCGATGCCATACAGGAATTGGGTGCATGCACACAGGGGGGCACAACATGTGCCTCCCTGTCTGCACCCCCATGCACAGGACCAAGATGGGGCCCAGTAGGTCTGCCTTTCTTTCCTCATCGCCAGCAATTTCATGGAGTAAGAACCTCCATGATACCGCTGGCGGTGAGGAAAGTTGTAATATGACCAAGCATATTGAAGTCCTCCTGGAGGTGACGGCTGTTCCATGGCTGTCCGGCCACCCAAGTTGTAATCCAGCGGTCAGACTGCTGGTGCAGCGGTAGCTGGACCACCACCGTTGCGCCACCATGAGTTTGATGGTGATGGGGTTGAATGCCTGCTGGGGTCAGCAGACCACCACGTCTATGTTTGCTTTTAAATGAAGCAAATTCTTTTTTTTATGCATCCCGTTTTTCTTGAGACCACTGCCTGTTTTCAACTTTCTCAAAGGGGAAGGGGTCCCTTAGGGACCCCTTTCCATTTGCGAGCAGATTACCACCAACTTTGAGTTGTTGGTAAAGTGTGAATGTATTGCAAAAGATTTGTGCATAATAATGTGAATTGGTATTTGGAAGCGACACCCTGAAAACGCCCCTTCCTGATACCGAATCGCCGACCTAATTTGTGATTCGGTAATAGGTTACTGAATCACAAACAAGGCTGTGTACATTTTAAAATGCCTTTTTGCATTTGTAAATTGCCTGATTCTTCAAATTGGGCACATTTGCAAAAGAAAAAAAAGCTTTGTACATATGTCCCAAAATGAGCCCAGAAGCAGGTGGCCCAGGAATGTTGACCAGTATGACTTACCAATCAGAATCAGACACTGACTGCAGGAAGTTGCAAGAGGCAGTAGCAACTCTTCTGATTAGAGGTCATCTCCACAGCACAAGTGTCCCAGCAGTTATCCTGGCATGCATGCCTTTTCTTTAATCACAAGGAGATCTTGAAGGGCCCAGCAGCTTAATGCTTTCAGTCAGAAGCACAAATAAGTGCTCACTGCCATTTTCCACATGCCATGAGCCTGATTTAAAAGCAGGGGTCTAGCTAAAGGAGCAGAGAATTGGTGATTTAAATGTGTCAGTGTGGTAATGGGGGGGCTATGACTGAATGGTTTAGTTTAACCCTTGCTATGTCAGATTTAGCTGAACTGTTCTAGTATTAACCAACAACTTATGGCAATGGAATAAAAAGTGCAGATTCTCAAGGCCTGTCTCCCCAGATAACAGTGGCCTTCGTTGTGTGGGCACTCTAATGAATACAGTCGGGTAATTCTACTGTTTGCTCATAACAATCAGGCTACGCATGCGGCCAATGCTGCTGCCTTCCCTCGAGTCTTGCTAGATAAAAAAACGGTAAAGGAAGAAAAAAATTTTTGGGGAACAATTACACATTTGCTCCAAAGACAAGACACTGAAGGGGACTTCCTTCAAAGCTGGTGTGTACTTTTTCCAAAATGCCATCACTCACTGGGAGAGAAGCCAATTGTTCAAGTAGGCTGAGTCATTGCCCGGTGCGATATGCTGTGCACCCATGGTACCCCCCAACATACACAAGGTGGCAGGCAGGCATTATGATGGCAGGCGGACTTAATGGTACACGGGACCCCCCACCAGAGTTGCGGCGGTCCTGCCATGGCAATTTGGATGCCACCGCCACCCGGGCATCCCACATATATTACAATCGGCGGGCGGTGCTGTTAGCAGCACCTGCCATAATGCAATATATGCATGTTGTGCATTTGCATGCACAAAGTGACAGGAACCGCGTGGTGCCTGCCACCTTGTGTATGCCAATGTTGGGGGGTACCATGGGTACCCCCCAGTACAGCCCCTCACCCCTCTAGGGGCCCGCAACGGGCCCCCAAAGTAAACTTCGCAGGCCATTCCATGGCGGAGTCTCCGCCATGGAAAGTTACTCAAAATGGCACATCCTAATATGGTCACCATATTGAGGGCCTTTTCCACCCGGCCGGGAATCCAACCGGCGCAAAGCGGCGCATGGTCTTTCCGTCTGCAGCGGTGCCCCTCGCCAGGCTAATATGGCGGGGGCGAAGATGGGTATTTTTTTTTTCACTATTATTTAAAAAATAACAGCAAGAGGAATTCAATAAAACAGTACACACAGTCCTACTTGTTGCAGTGTTAGGAGGTCAAGTGCAATTCTATGTTGAATAGTCATGGCAGCCACGGAATTTATTTCCATCTGGAACTGGTGAAATGCATCTCTTGTTGCACTGAATACTAAAGCTGGCTCAGCAGACACGTTAACATGGGCCAATTCTAAATCATAAACCCCCATATCCAGTAAATAATATACGCATTACCTCAAAGAATAGAACTTGTCTAGCCTCCAGAATAGGCGCATGTATATCTCTTTAAAATCTGTGAGCAAAACACCCCAAATTTAATGGGTCATGGGCTGCAATGTGCATCACGATTGAAATGTTCGGTGTAAGATACGAAATACGGCAAATGTCTTGCATCATCCCAAATGCAAAAATCGCAATTTAAGGAATCTCTAAATTGAGATTCCTTAAATTGCGATTGCATTTAAGGAATCCCAAATTGAGATTTCTTAAATGTAATGAAACAAAGTAAAAAAAATTGCGATTTCGCTAATAGGGGGAGCAAATTAGAATGAAGTTGAACTTCATGGTAATTTGCAAAAACTTTGAAAAATGCACTTTTGTGAATTTTTTTAAGTTTCATGTTGCGCACACACATACCCTTAGGACATGTGTGTGCGCAACATATGTGCACAGATTAATTTCAGGGGTGCAACAGGGTGTCCTTTGGACACCCCTGCACCCTTGAAATTGCATTCTCAATTTGCGATTCGCTAATTGCCAATCACAAATTGAGAATGTCTTCCCATTCATTCCTATGGGCCTCTAGGCCCATAGGAATGAATGAGGAGGTATTCCTTAATTGCGAGTTGCAATTTGCGAGTCGCAAATAAGGAATATTAAGAAATCGCATTTTTTTTGCGATTTCTTCATGCATAGCCTTTTGCTATTCCTTATTAGCGAATCCTTATTTTTCGCTAATAGGGAATTGCAAAATGGATGCTTGATGCATCTGGGGGATGATCCAAGCCTGTTCCAACAGAAGCGTCATCCCTGCGGTGTTTTGTAGAGGGCTACTTTTTTTTAGCTCAGGAGTTTAATGGAAAAAACAACCTAAAAACAAACGAATACGTCTTAATGATAGTTTGTATGAATTACCAGCATACAATAAATATTCAAACTAGTATTGCATCTAACAGAGGCAGGTAACAAGGCCTTGTGCACTAAATAATGGAGTCAAACGGATACTTACTATTGGTATTTTTTTCTAGAGATTTTAAAAAAGACACATATCAATATCCTTTGGGAAAGGAAAATACGCCCAATGCATGGGGACAATTACATTCTGAAACCACCTGGTAGGCAAAACTGAAACCTGGAATGGAATGGCTGCTATGCACTAAACACCACATTTATTTATGAATTTCTGATGGGCATTTTTATTTTTAAATTGCACCTTTCCTTGGAAAATGGGCACCATTTCTGTGAGAGCAACGTAAACGAAAGGTGCACAACAGATGTGCTTGTGCAGTTTAAAGCCTCAGTGAGAGCTGACCAGTGATTTAAAAAATATATATTTTGTATTGGAAAACAGTTTAACTTTGAGAGCGGGTGCACACTGGGGCTTTTATGCAATGTAGTCGCAGTGTTTCCGGGGGTTACCAACACTGCATCTCATTTAAATGTTGTCTTTCAGTTTTTATTTTGCATAAGGAACTGGGCTGTTGCAACCTCAAACCCTATTTCTTTTTTTTATGCTCATGACGTGTTCTCGTTCTTTTTGAATCGTCTATCAATACTAAAAAGACACAAGGAAAACTAAACTTGTTCAGCTTTCGTTTGCTATTAAAAAAAACTCTTTGGAAAGATGAAGTGTTGCACTTACGATGTTTGTGCTTGGCTAAAAGAAGTGCCTAAGGTTTATTTGTGATTACTGTTTATGATATCTGTTTGCAAGAAGCGGTTCGTGGAGGCCTGAAAGGGGCTGCTGGTATGGTGGGGGTGGCACCTGGACTGCGCCCATACCGTGGGAAATATCTTACCCAAACCCATCGCCCTGGTATCCCAATAAAATTAGCCAACAGGGAGTTGTAGTTGTTGTGGTCGTTGTTGGCCGCAGTTTTATTCGGATTATACACAGACTGGTTATCCAATCACCGTTAGCATGAACCCTGGTCACATTGTGTCATTTGCGAACTGCCATATCTGGGTCATAAATCATATCTGGGTCATAAATCAAACATGTCATCATCATACTGTGCAGATCATATGGTGGTACATTCAGTTTGTAAATGGCACGCCTAAAACCAGTTCTTTTGTTAGTCCTTGGTAGTCCTCTTTGTCGTGTTACTTCTGGGACCACCATTTGGTTGGTCACCCACGCCCTCTGCGTGTAGGGAGGGGTAGCTTCTCCAAGGAGTTAGGCCCCCAACTCACTACCTTTTTGTGCCCTGCCATCCGGCCGGGTCTGGGCCGCGAGCGGCGTCTCCGTTTGCTACTCCCCTCCTTGGCCCGGCCACCTCACCCTGCCGTGCGGCATCCCAGAATGAGTGGCCTACTTCCTACACACCGCCCTGTCAATGTGTCTCCTTAGCCAACAATTGTACCAATTTCCGCCAACGCTTGTGTTGCTGTCCAGCACTGCGACATCTGCTGGTTCCTAGGTGTGGGTGGGTGGGTCCAAAAAAATGCAGGTGCGCCGCTCCGCCCGCTCCACGTAGTTAGGAGCTATCTGGGGGAGCGGTTGCTAATATCCCCCCTCGCTCTTCCCGCCAACCAGGTGCTGTTCCCCCATTGGGGGGTTTGTACCCAGCAGAGCCCCCCCATTGGCCGGGGGTTTCTTGGCGCCACTGTGGTGCTCACATATGGGGTGGTAAGCCTCATTTGCTGCTTCTGGGCGCTTTTGGGCGCCCAGAACTGGTTCTCCCACTGGGGCTCGGCGTGGGTTGTGGCGCCGGCCCCTGAGCCTCCCCACCCTTCGGGGGGAGCGGTGGCCTCTGCAATAACCCATGCACTGCGCCCATACCGTGGGAAATATCTTCCCCAAACCTATCGCCCTGTATCCCAATAAAATTAGCCAACAGGGAGTTGTAGTTGTTGTGGTCGTTGTTGGCCGCAGTTTTATTCGGATTATACACAGACTGGTTATCCAATCACCATTAGCATGAACCCTGGTCACATTGTGTCATTTGCGAACTGCCATATCTGGGTCATAAAACATGTCGTCATCATACTGTGCAGGTCATATTGTGGGTCATAAAATCATACATGTCATCATCATACTGTGCAGATCATATTGTGGTACATTCAGTTCGTAAATGGCACGCCTAAAACCAGTTCTTTTGTTAGTCCTTGGTAGTCCTCTTTGTCGTGTTACTTCTGGGACCATTATTTGGTTGGTCACTCATGCCCTCTGCGTGTAGGGAGGGGTAGCTTCTCCAAGGAGTTAGGCCCCCAACTCGCTACCTTTTTGTGCCCTGCCGTCCGGCCGGGTCTGGGCCGCGGGCGCCGTCTCCGTTTGCTACTCCCCTCCTTGGCCCGGCCACCTCACTCTGCCGTGCGGCATCCCAGAATGAATGGCCTACTTCCTACACACCGCCCTGTCGGTGTGTCTCCTTAGCCAACCATTGTACCAATTTCCGTCACGCCGCAGGGAGGCTAACGTCTTCCTGCGGCTCCTCCCAGCTATCGTGTTTTTTGTGGCCTGCACGAGCCATTGCGCACCGCAGGTTATTCAAACTTGACTCTCAACCTTTCTTATGACAGCTTGTACTCTGTTGTGGCCGAACAGCTCTGGGCGACCGAGGTAGATCAAAGACACCTGTCTAATGTATTCCGTACCCTTGGTCCTGCTAAACTTGTGCACTGCTATGTTCCATTTCCTTCTGCCGTTGTCCCCTGCTCTGTAAGACTCGACGCCTCTCCGCCATCTCCCGCTGGTCGTCTCTGACAATATGATTGTTGTGCCGCCTTACCCTGCGGGTGCCTTTGCGAGGTCAGCCTGAATGGCCTGCCCCCCTTTGCCTTTCTCCCCCATTGGGGGGGCCGGACATTGCCCCCCGAGATGATTAAAAGTGTCCAGGTGCTATGCTGCATCTGACAGCAGGTCTCCCAATGTTACTGGACTTGCTGGCTCCAGCTCACTCCTGGCTGCCCCAGCCAGAGGATGCACGCCTCTGTGCTTGCTTGCCCTCCTGTGGTCTGCCAGCGCCACCATGTCTACATCCTGGACCCAAAGGGGGTCGGCCAATTACCCACACCAGCCGTGGGCGTTTGACTGTTGGGAAAGAAATGCCCAGTCAGGCGGTGGTTGCAGCGCTGAACGGCCCCAAGTTCCAAAATTTTTTTTTTTTTTAATTTAATAGCATTTGTTAAGCGCCTGGTTGCACAAGGAACAGTGCGTCCCCGCGCTGACAATCCCACTAAACATCTCTTCAGCTTAGCTCACAGAGGATGAACTCAGGAATAGGGAAAACAGTATTGATTATGTTTTGGGGAAGAGATGGGTTTTCAGCCTCTGTCTGAACCTTGTTTCAGATGGTTCCATCCTCAATTCGATGGGTAGGTCATTCCAGTCTTTACTGGCAAGGTGTCTAAAGGACCGTCCTCCCATCCTTGCTCTGTGGATCCGCGGAACCACTAATAGCATGCTGCCCATAGGCCTGAGATGGCGTGAAGGGCGGTAGATTGGGAGCAAATCCTGGAGATAAGGAGGAGCTTTTTTGTGAGCTATACGATGGGTAATGCACATAGTTTTAAATTTAATTCGTTCCTTTATTGGAAGCCAATGTAGGGAACGTAATGCATGTTTCCCAGATGCCCTCCTGGGGAGGTTCAGGACAAGCCTGGCAGCTGCGTTCTGGACGCGTTGTAGCTGTGCTAGGCCTTTTTTGCTGAGTCCACAGAGTAGGGAATTCCCATAGTCTAAATGGGAGGTGACCAAGGCATGTACCATTGTTTTCCTGGTGCTGGGGGGCAGTAGGTCCAGGATTTTCCTCAGGACCTTCAAAATGCCATAGCATTTACCGGCCACATTACCAACATGATTAGTGTAGGCTAGATTGGAGTCAAGGAGAATGCCAAGGTTTTTAACTGTGTCCACCGGGGAAGGGACAGATCCCAGTTCTATGGGCCACCAGGCAGATGTCCAGATGGAGGGACAGGGACCAACGATAAGAACTTCCGTCTTATTACCATTGAGGCGGAGATAGTTATGCTTCATCCACCCATCAAGTGCCACCAAGCAGGCCGAGAAATTCTCAGCATCCACAACTGGATCACGGGACAAGTTGATCACCAGTTGTGTATCGTCTGCATAGGAGACTATGTCAACACCGTATGACTCCACCAGTTTGGCCAGGGGTACCATGTACAGATTGAATAACGTAGGGCTCAAGATTGAGCCCTGTGGAACCCCTTGTCTAAGACATCTTATACTGGATTTACATGGTGGACAATGCACTTGAAATCTCCTGTTCTTAAGGAAGGAAGCCAACCACTCATGGGCAGGCCCGGTTATTCCCTTCATACTCAGACGGTCCAGTAATACTGAGTGCGATACGGTGTGAAACGCCGCACTTAAGTTCAACAGGACCAGTGCGGCCGTGTGACCCTCATCCGCCCTACACCGCAGTAGTTCTGTCGATAGGAGGAGAGCGGTCTCAGTCGAGTGTTTGGCTCTGAATCCCGACTGAGACGAGTGGAGGAGCTTATTTTCCTCCACAAAGCTCACCAGTTGTCGGTTAACCAATTTCTCTACTACCTTCGCACAGTAGGGAAGAAGGGAGATTGGTCTAAGGTTGTCTAATTGAGTTATGCTTATATGGGCTTTCTTTTTTATCGGGACAACTTGGGCCAGTTTCCAGCTGTCCGGAACTAGATATTCATGGAAAGAAAGAGAAGCCATGTTACCTATGTGCTCCGCTACCAGGGGAAGATGACTGCGAAGAATTCTCGCTGGGATCGCATCTAAGGGAGAGCCAGAGTGAATGTCCGATACGATGTTAATTAGCTCCTCTGCTTGGGGGACCACAAACTTCCTAAGTTTTATCATGACCTGATTATCACAGTTAGGGTCTGGCGAATCAGTGGGTTCAGGATTCACCTGACTGTTCCCTCTTTCTCTTGGGAAGGAGGGGGTCTCATGACGCCCTGCCCATGGGACCCTGCCGTGCGGCATCCCAGGGTGACCTGCTTTGCCACTCACCCTGCCGTGCGGCATCCCAAAGTAAATGGTCGTGACCGCCGGCGGTGTGGTCTACAGTAGCTGTGGAATGATTTGCCCAAAATCGCCGGATGATCCGCGTCATTGCCGAGCCTTGCATCCATGTACACGGGTTCGAGGTCGAGCTCCCTAGCCGTTAGGCCAACTCCTCTCTCACCGGATGTAGGTTTTTTTTTTTTGTGTGCCCGGGCCCGCAACCAGTCCGCTGCCCGGATTCATTCCTCTGGCATGTCGTGCTGCGATGCCAGGGCAGCTGCGTGATCCTGAAAGGGTGGGGGAGAGGCAGTGGCCTCTAATGGCAGCCCGGCTAGTGCTAAGGTCTGGCGCATCACCGCTGCCCCTTGGCGCATTGCTTAAGTTGACCCCCATCCTGATGTTTGCAAAATTGGCCCTTCGCCCGCCGGGCGTACCCCCGTGTATCTGAACAAGCAGCACTCACGCAGTACTTGTTCCTTCTGATGTAATGCAGTTGTATCACTGCACCTTTTCCTGCTTGTTCCCTTTTCCTTTTTTTTAATTTTTTTAAAATAATTTATTTACTTATTTATTTATTTATATATATATATATATATATATATATATATATATATATACACATGTATATATATATATATATATATATATATATATATATATATATATATATATATATATATATATATATATATATATATACATGTCTTCCCCGTGTTATCTCCTCCGATCCTGCCCTGGGTCTGAGGTCTGTGGCTTGTAGGCACCGGCCCGCTGTTCCCTGTTTCCTCTGTGTCACCAGTTCGCTGGTGGGGAAAGCGCCAAGGGGTGCCGTAAAAGGTGTTGCTTGGCAACGTTGGGGGTTTGCATTTACCTTTGTACCCAACGCGAACACCTCCATCCGCCGGCCTAACTTCTGAAAACCAATGGGACGCCTGCTCCCCACCTGAGCCACCCCGCTCTTTTCCACCCTTTTGGAGCTGCCTTGAGTAAGCGGGATGCTGTGGGATCTTCCCCTGTGTGATTTTTGTCCAATGGGCTATGGATGCCACATGGGCCTGTGCCCATGGCCATGACTTTTTAGACGTGAATGCCCCTGTTGTGCGGCTCGCTCCATAGCTCTTTGTGTCCCTTCCCTGCCAGCCTGTGTGCATGTGCCCCATTCCTCATCATCATTGCTGGCTGTCCCCTGTATGTGGGCACATTTAGTGCGCCAGCACTCTAGGCGATATGGGGGGGTTATATTTAATACACCAGCCTTCCACCTTCTCTCACGCGCCTGTGCTAACAGCACCCATTTATGTAGGTATTATTTTTACGCTGCAGAAATACTAAGCGTTTACTGCCTGCAAACCTAACGGTTGGCCTTGCTCGGCATTGAGAGTCAGGGCTAGTTATACCGAACCTGTTGTCAATTTGTAGTAGACTATAGTGGTGGTCCATCATACCCTAGGCCCTGGACAGGTTATACCTGACGTCCATCTTGCCTCCTAGCTCACAAATGGTTAAGGCTTTCACATTACCACGTTTAATAGTTACTTCTCAGTGCTGTGCTGTCCTTGCCGTATTGTAATGTCAAAGCCTCGATGTGTTCGCTGACTACGCTTTTTGGAAATTGGAGGGGCCATTGGTCGCCTTTTGGCGCCACTGGGCACTCTCCTGTTTTTGGCGGGAGGCGTGACACGCTGGTGCCTCTGGGCGCTTCAAAGCGTCCCAAACCAGTTTTACACTGTGGGGCATGGCGCAGGTTATGGCGCCGGCCCCTGAGCCCCCCCCCCCCCCCTTCGGGGGGTGAGGTGCCTCTGCAAATACAGGAGCAGTCATTTGATCTCCTGGTGGCACGTAGGGACACAAAAGGGGCACAGTAAAGAATACTCCTTACGAAGACCAGTTGAACAGTTTAACTGGTTTGGAGATACTCTTTGTGAATATTCTTTGTTGGGCCTTGAAAGTGAGCGGAAACAACACATGTTGACTAAGCGCTAGTTTTCTACAGGGGAAGGCGAGGACATCACGTCCGCACAAATAACTGAACTTGCATCTAATGCAGCCGCCAGAAGGCGGAAATCTGGCAATAATTTCCCCACGTATTAAATTTAATCACACATTTTTAAAACACTGCGCATGAGCCTCGCCCTTCATCATTGGCTGAACACGTAATCAATTCAATCACATAGTTTTAAAAATTACTACGCGGCACAGTTGCTACTCCATTCCCTTATACGCTATAAACACGTACGCGCATGTTGAAACCTGAGTCTGTGTGCCCAGTCAGGTGGGTGGTAGATCTGAGGAGGTGCTGAGGCCATCTACCCCTCCGACCCCCGTCATGATGCTAGTTCTTGAGTTACCTCGTACCGTCGCTTAACCCCTGATTGCACGTGCGTGCGGGCTTGGCCAGTCCCGAGCATGCCACTTACTATCAGCGCCATATACAATGCTGGTGAGATGCCCGACTTGCACCTGCAACCAGTACTTCTTCTTATTGGCTTTGTGCGGGAAAAAAGCTGGGGCCTTGTCGGGCATTAAACCTGTGTCCTTGGGGGCTAGCACAGACCCCTGCAGTAGTTGAGTTGGCCCCCTAAGCCACCGGACCTGCCGCCTGGTATACCCCTTCTACTGGACGAGCACCGCCCGTCCCTGACTGCGATCTGTCTAGGCAGCTGGGAGCCGGAGGCGCTGTCCCAGTCGCCAGCTCCTCGTTTAAATGGTGGTCCGACTTTGGAGCCGGAGGACCAGGCGTGGGATAGCCTACAATGCATCTCCCGCGCGTTAGCGGACCCCAGCTCTACGCCTTCTGTGAAGTGCCATTAGTTTTATATAGCGCGAACTAGACCCGAACTGAACCGAGTATCAGAGCGCGCTTTACCTAGCACCAGTTACGTTACACAAGGACACACATTCATTTTGTTAGGCACGGGGAGATTAAGTGATTTGCCCAGAATCACAGGATGTTTAGCGAGGAACCGAGGTTCCCCAAACTCCCCCAGATATAACCTATCCAATTGCTGGCACTTGAGTGGTTTTTTATTTTTATTTTTTGTGATGTGCCCGGATTCACCCAGCATCGCGGTGCCAACAAACAGCGCTATACGGCGGTGCCCTCCTCTTTGTTAACTGTTCCTAATCATTTTTTGCACCATCGCAGAGGGGGCGGGAAGCCTTTCCCCCCAGTGGTCGCGCATCCCTTCTATTAGGAATTACCTAACAGAATTACGCAGCTCTCACTGGATGTTTGGCCAACGTGATGCTCCCATTAGATCTCTCTGTTTGCCAGCGATCGCGAGCACCTGTGTTATGCCTTGCCAAAATTGTACCCAGGCTGGTAGGCCAAGAGCTCCTGGAGCAATCTCGGAGTGTCACCCTATGCTCCGCCCTTACCCTCTGCGCATGCCCCCAGGCTCGTGCTCCCCTCAAACTCGCCTCCATGTCGCTGCCTGCGCTTCCATGGGTGATCTCCGTGGGCAGCTGGGCACCCCTTCCTTCTCGGATCGCAGGATTGTGGCAACGCCATCGTCACTGGTTCCCGTGGTCAGCCGTGCCGAGTTATGTTGCTGCCGCTGCTGCTATCCACGGTCATTCGGATTCCCTCTGCCCCTGGGTGGCGAGGAGAGTCGTGCCCTTTGCCTCAGGCCTTCCATCGATGTCGCTCCGTTGTTCCCCGGGCCTGGTTTGGTTCTTCTTCCTTTATCGGCACCATTTCTCCCGCCGGCTGCAGCGGCACTCTCAGCTCTCTTGCCTCGCCCGGTGGTGCCCCATCCTACCTCAGCATGCTCTTCTGGGGGGCGTGAGGCGGCAGTGGGATGCTTTCTGCTCTGTTGGTCAAAAACGCGGGCTTTCTGCGCCGCTCACGGATGGAACTCCAGCAACCTCCTACTATGCCCTACCACCTGTCTACAACTTGCCTCGCTGCGAGGTTCAGAGATCCATTTGGTAGGCACGTGGTGAATAAGTGCCCAGACTCACCAGATGCTGAGCCGAAATCAAGGATCGCATCTGGCTCCTGGGCTCCAGCTCGGCAGCTCTAGCCTTAAGGTTGTGTCCTCTCCCCGTCCGCAGGCCGACTTCGGCGCAGCCAGTTAGTTTTTGCTCCAGCTCACATGGTGCCCACCCGGACAGACCGCCTGGCCTCAACAAAGGCTGCGCCTTGGGGGCCCTGCTCACAAACCTTCTGTACAGGCAGCAAGCATCTTGAGGATTCCAGCCGAAGAATTATCGAGCAGGGCTGTGAGCGGGCGCACCCCCCTTGCTTTGCTCGTGGTCCCGAACCCCTACCAGCCTTGCAGGGGTTCGCCCCTTCAGATCTCCCTGACAAGAAATTCAGGCTTTTCTTCCGTCTCCCTTTGAAGAGCTTCGCCTTGTAGTAAGAAATGTATAGTCCTCCAGATAAATGCAGATGCGCCGCTCCGCCCGCTCCAAGAAGTTAGGAGCTATCTGGGGGAGCGGTTGCTTATATTCCCCCCTCGCTCTTCCCGCCAACCAGGTGCTGCTCCCCCATTGGGGTTTTTTCCCCAGCAGAGCCCCCCCATTGGCCGGGGGTTTCTTGGCGCCACTGTGGTGCTCACACGAGGGGTGGTAAGCCTCATTTGCTGTTTCTGGGCGCTTTTGGGCGCTCAGAACTGGTTCCCCCACTGGGGCTCGGCGTCGGTTATGGCGCCGGCCCCTGAGGTCCCCCCACCCCCCCTTCGGGGGGGGGGAGCGGCGGCCTCTGCAAGTTACGCTGGAGTTTGGTAAAACACTGTCAACCGAAAAGGCAGTTCGAATGGGTTGTGCTCCTGTTGCTGAGGTCGGAGTGCATCCTGCATAGTCACTTCAGGGCCACAGGAACCCCCCGCCCCCACATAGCAAATATCCCGCAAATAACACACAGACACTAGTGTTGAGATTGGGAAATATTGCTGCAGGTTTATTGTTACATACAACATTATGTAATCACGTTGGGTTATCTTACGGGCAATCCAAGGGCAGGCCGCATTCTCGCCACCTGCCCGCCTGATGAGCCAAACAGCACAGTGGCAACCAGCCAGCTGCTGCACCATTATGGTAATACACTACTCACGCCCCTTGCAGGGCGTATCTAGGCAAACCCCCAGTTGCACAGGCCCACAACCGCCCGAAGGACTACTGGGGCGCCGACTCGGCTTCCTAGACCTCCCCTGAGGTTCTAGGTTAGGCTCTGGCACCCCTATGTGCCCGCTGAAGTACTGTATTGCACCTCTCTGTTTCCGGATTGCCCTGTAACTCCACCACAGCCTGTGCGATGGTCCCCGCCGTCGCACGGGTCCCCCACCAACGCTACTACTTTTACCTGCAACCTTTACTCTGCAAAGCCTCTTTCAAATCGATGAGGAATAAGTCCAAGCCAACCGGCGTCAGGTGGACTCCATCCTCTTCGAAGTAACCCTTGACTTTATCCTGTATCATCTCATGTCTTATGAACCCCAAACCCCTCTGATGGGTAAATTTCTTCATGGCGCTGTTGATTTTCTTCCTGGACCTATCAATAGCCTGGCATGATTTAGCGCCCCGCCACACTCTACGTGGCAAAATTTCAGACCACCAAATCTCACACTCACGCATGAGTCCGCAGATGACCCCAATATCTTCCTTCATTCTCTGGAGTAAGGCCGACCTCCCCCAGTTAGTAAGGTCATTACCGCCCAGGTGAATCACCAAATGGTCAGGTGGTGGTCTCGCGGTAGCTAGAGCTACCTGTAATCTGTACACCAGACTATTCCAACGCATGCCAGGGAAACCCATCCAAGAACAGTCAGTGTTAGCAAAGCCCTGCGTCCAGTGCCTGATCGCTGCCCATCGGCCCAACCTGGCGACCGTGGAGTGCCCCATGACCCACACTCTTGACCCTGTCAAAGAAAACAAACGCAATAGCTGTAAATGTTTATTTGACCAAGAGTGTACAACACCAGCAAGGAGCACACCAAACAAAGCAGAACACGGCAAACATATATACAATAACCTGCCCAGGACGGGCTAACTTGTTCATGGTCGAATGTAACGTTTATAGCAGGGTGACTCCCAACGCCCCACTTTCTGAACACTCTCTGGCTGCATGCCAGCCTTGAAAGCAGAGGTGGCAGCCCCTATACGGAATGAATGGCTGGAGAACCTTTTCCCTTGCTTCAGCAAACCAGCTCTATCAAGGCACGCAAGCATTATTTTATCCATTTGGTATTTGGTCAAGGGACTCAGGTCTGTTAAAAGTTAGGCTGCAAACGTCAACATTATCGGCGCCCTCTTGCTCTTCTCGAACCCTTTCGTGCACGTAAACGGCAGCCATTTTGAACACCATGGCTTCCCTGCTCCTCGCTGATAGCCTCTCTCTCTCTCTCTCCTAGCCTCGCAGGCATCCCCCGCATGCTGACAACCCCCTCGCTCTCACATGCCTTGGGTCATAAACCCCTCCCCAGCGCAGCTCTGCCTCGGAATCCCATCCTGTTCCCAGCGCGACACCTCCCTTCATTCCTTTCATGATCCCAGGTCCTTTGATACAAACCCCCTTTTCCTGTGTGCCCGTTTGTCTTCCTCGTTCCCAGGCCACCACCTAGCTCTGCGGATACTGTTTTATTGCCCCCCGTACAGTAGGAAGCTTCCTCCCATTAAAGGACCCTCGGGTCGATCAAAGCCCCCACCCTATGAGACCCGATCCACCTCCCACATTCCGTGAATCGGCGGAATGTCCAGCTGCGCGATGACCATCACCTGTTGTGACCGGGGTGGGGACTTCAACAGTAAATGTGTGTGGGAACGGGTCTGAAGGGGAGATTCCGAGGATGTCCTTCCATACTTCAAAGCATTTCAAGAATGTGTTACCTGCAATAAAATTCATAAACTGTGTATAAGAGGCCAGGCCTCAGAGATGCGGTTAGAGCACCTCGTGACGATATTGGGCTGTCCGAACTGATGTGCTCTCCTCCGGAGAGAATAAATCTTGTTTCCTGCCTTCCTGTCTCCAGCGCCTGCCTCTTCATTGGTTAATATCTTGTGGGTTCAAGAGGCGACACCGCCGGGCAAAACTTAAGGTTCTTATATTCTGGTTAGTAGCCGCACCCTTTTACAATTGGCGTCCCAAACGTGGGGCCCATCAGCGACTCGTCGATCCAGTGGGAGAGGTCCTGACGACAGAGTGAACGACTGCAACGATCGGGAGCGCGCCTGTCCGATAGACCCTCGTCTGACAGCCGATCATCCGAACTTCACTGGTTCCGAACAGACCTCTCTCGAGTGATCTACGGTCCTGACTGGGAACCATCAGGAGTGCTGCGAGGATAACGAAGAAAAGAGGACGATCGGGCGCTGCATTCGGAAGACAAGAAACTGTCCAAGCGGTCCGGGTAAGGTCGTGTAAACACGACGAATTGCGAAATGATTGCTTAATTGTTTAGGAAATACTAGTATTGCTCTTTGTTAATTTATTTGGAGATTCGCTGTCTGCAAACGGAGAAACAACAGGCTCTCTCTTTGCAAGCAGTGGAGGATAGGTAAGGCAGCCGTCGTGCCTATTTTTCTCCCCCACTGATTAATTATTTGAAACTGAACTATTGTTCGCAGAACTGTTTTCTGGAGATTCTCTGTCTGCAAACAGGAAAGAGACCCCCCCCCCTTTTTACAGATAGTGAAAGGGTAGGTAACGCAGACCTTTGCGGGCCTACTTATTCTCCCCACTGAATTGTTTTAATTGACCGAACGTTGACTATTTGATATTGGTTCATGAGGTATTCACTGCCTGCAAACAACGTAGAATAGAAATATTCTGTCTAGTCTTTGCACGCAGTGATAAGATAGGCAGTGCTGACTTTTGTCCCCGTTGTGAACCGTCATGTCTGTCTTCTCCCCACTGATTGGTAGCCTGTTTAGCCCGGACCGCTTATTAGAGATGGACCATCCAGCTCCACTGGAAGGCACCCCTAATAAGGACATGTTCATGAAGCATGGATTGATCGCTATAGCCTATAACAAACTGTGGCATAAATATACGAAAAAGGATCGAGAAAGACAGTGGCCACTGATAGGATCCTTTGATGATGACAAAATAAACGCGCTAGAAGTAGCCCTTGGTAAAAACAAGACAACGCCCACTATGCTCGATAGTTTCGGCATGTGGCGCAAAGAAACTGAACAACGTAAAAAGAAAACTGAGAGTAGGTTGGGAAAAGAGCTGCGAAAAGCAGCCCACCTAGCTGCCCAGAAACTAGAAGGGGAGATAAAGGAAAGGGAGAAAGCTAAACAGAAACTAGAAATGGAAACATCAAGCCAGTGTCCGGTTAGAACGTCCTCCACGCTCTACCCTGATTTACCCTCGAAACAACGAGCCAACGATGATCTGCTGTTAGGTCCTCCGATCATCTACATGCCCCCTCCATATGCCCCTTCTCAACCCTTAGCACAGCACCCACCACCCCCAGGTACAAACGAGAGTACCGCCACAGCTTCGGCCCCCATGGCCTCTGTGCCGGCCGAACCCCTTGTATTAAATGCTGCGCAAACGACAACGTTAGGCGACCCTGACACTCGAAGGGCTGGTTCTGCAAGAACCAACAGACTAAGCAAAGATGAGCGAACAAGGATCGACAAGATAGTAAGGACACTGGTAGAAAGGAAGGAAGATGAGGAGTACATCACGGATATGTTTAACTCATATACAGGGAGTCACAGACGACATTTTACCGTACGACTGTGTTACCATGTCTTGAACGCATACGAGGACCGATACCGAGACAAAGGTCCCGAGAGCCTAACGACTCTGTACCGGAAGGTCGATATCGGGGATGAGGGCGAGTGTGATGTGACGGACCTCCTTGCGCGTACGCTCGAGGTTTTCCGCCACCTCACTGAACGAGAATCGGGAACTAAACCCACGACACCCGTGGCGACCGAACCACAAACTGAGCAATCTAACACCATGATGCCGATACGAGAGGCTGCCCCTTACTGGGTTCCTCCCCGAGGTGCAGGGACTAACGATGATGCAAACCACCAAGATGCAAAAGGAAGGGTAGTGTACAACTGGGTCTACCAGCCATGGGACCGGCAAGAGATTCTGACATTCCGGAAATCTCTGCCCGACCTACGTAAAAACCCCACTGCCTTCTATACTGAATTGGGTACAGCCCTAGGTTCAACGATTATGACCCTGGCTGACATCGACTTGTTTTTCGGGTTATGTCTACCAGCCGATGTGTGGAAGCAAATCCAGAAAGTCGAACACCTTGAGCTGTTTGGACATACCTGGTCACAACTCGATGACATTGATAAACAACGAGGACCTGGACAAAAGCCTCTGAAATCCATTCTAGACCTTCCAGATAAAACCGTAGAGAAATTAAAGACCCTGATTCCAGAAAATAAAGTGGACTGGTCGATAGTAACGGCCTGTCGCCAGAAACCCCAGGAGGATGTATCGGAATACTTCTCCCGGTTTGAGACGGTGTTCTCCGATTACAGCGGCCAGGACATGACCACTGCGACCGGACACCATCTGTTTGTCCAGAATTATGTTAAGGGCCTGTCATCGGAGGTCTCCCAGAAACTACAGGCTAGCGAAAGTAGTTGGGCAGCCTCCAAACCTACAGCTATCCTCCAGATGGCCCAATATTATGAACATCAGAAAAATGAAAACGATAGGGCAACAGAGAAAAAGAAGAAGGACCTGAAAGAGAGGGTGATGATTGCCAAACTGCAAGGGGCGACTATAGGACGAGACCAATACCGGGGAAACTATCAGACGAACGTCCCTAAGGCTGCATTTCCCCAGGACCGCACTCTGACTCCCTACAGTGGACGTACAGACCTTAGAGAGGACCAGTGTGCTTTCTGCAAAGGAACTGGCCATTGGAAATCCCAGTGCCCAGTCCTTCTGGAAATAATCAGAAACAAAGACCCCAAGGACATAGCAAATGGACCGAGAAATAAGGGACAACAGCGAGGGCCCCCAAATGACACGACTAACGACAGATCAGGCAGACCAAATACATTTGATCGACCCAGGCAGAACCAATATCAGCAATCTGACTATGATGACGCCCACAACTTTGCATAGGACTGCCAAGGGCAAGGGAGGGATCCAGTCGAGCTCTATGTTGACCAGCAAGGCCCTTACGTCACTGCTAAGGTCCTGGGTACCAAGCCTCCATTTCTGGTAGACACTGGCGCAACACGTAGTGCGTTATCTAAACGACTGATTCCAAGGGCACCCTTGTCTGGCTCACTTATAACATCGACAGGTTTCGATGGAACGCCCTCCACTAACCCTTTGTCTGCCCCGATCCTCTTCGACGTAGAAAACAACACCACTGACACCACGTTTTTGCTCTCCTCCAATAGCCCTGACGCCATTATGGGACTTGACTTATTGAAACACTTCCGAGCGACAATCAGATGTTCTCAAGACGGAGTTCGAGTTTTTCTTTACGACAACCCCGTTCTGCTTGGACATTGCCCTCCCCGACGCATGTTTTCCATCACCGACGCCGACACATCCCTGCTTGACACTCTGCCTCCGTATCTGTGGGCCAAGGCGGATTCGGACGTAGGGCGCATGTTGATTGACCCAGTGCACATTACTGTCCGACCAGACGCAACACTCCCAAAACTCCCACAATATCGGATATCGCCCGAGGGCGAGAAGGCATTGGTAAAGATTATCCAGTCACTGATAGACGCAGGAGTGGTAGAGGAAGTGGTTAGCAACGTTTGCAACAGCCCTATCTTGCCCATCATCAAGAAACAAGGAGAGGGAGATGAAAAAGCATACCGTTTTATCATTGACCTTCGAGAGATCAACAAAGTGGTGGTACCCCAGTACCCCGTGGTCTCAGACATCACCACCATCCTGACTTTGATTCCTTCTACTGCCACCACCTTCACCGTAATTGACCTCAAAAATGCATTCTTTTCCATCCCCATCCACCCAGACAGCCGATATCTCTTCGGCTTCACCCTAAAAGCCCGCTCATATAGGTTTTGCCGAGCACCCCAGGGCTACACAGAAAGCCTTAGCATCTACAGCCAGGCCCTCAAAAGACAACTGGATCAAGTCCAGTTACCCGATGGAGTGGTGTTAGTGCAATATGTCGATGACATCCTTTTGGCAGCCGACACCACCCCATTAGCGGTTACAGTCACCATTCAACTCCTGCACTTCCTTGCGGAAAATGGCCACAAGGTCTCCAAGAAGAAGTTGCAATTCTGCCAACCCCAAGTCACTTACCTAGGCCACCTTTTGTCCAAAGAAGGAAGGAAACTCACTCCCGACCGGATCCAAACCATTCTCGAAACTCCTGTCCCTAAGACCCAGAAACAGGTTAGCTCCCTACTAGGCCTCACCTCCTTCTGCCGACAGTGGTTACCAAACTTTAGCCTCATTGTGAAACCGCTGCTTTCTCTGCTAGGTAAAGAAGTCCCCTTCCCACTCCCTTGGACCCCTGAGTGTCAAACCTCCTTCACGGAACTACGAGATGCCCTTTGTTCGGCCCCTGTCCTAGGTACCCCTGATTACAAAAAGCCCTTCTCCCTTTACACTCACGAAAGGGAGGGGTGCGCTTTATCCGTCCTGACCCAGGCCATTGGCCCAAGGCAACGACCGTGCGCTTACTTCTCTGCCACTCTTGACCCTGTATCCAGAGCCTTGCCTGCCTGCCTTCGAGCTGTAGCTGCTGCTGCAATCTCTATCCGACAGAGTGAGGGGATCGTACTCTCGAATTCCCTCACGGTACTGGTACCCCATGCAGTTGACACCCTCCTGAACCAAACCAAGACGCAGCACCTGACGAGTGCACGACTGACTGGATACGAGCTGACTTTGCTTGCACCCCATATCACCCTGAAAAGATGCACCACACTGAACCCGGCAACTCTGTTACCCTTACCAGAGAGCGATCCCAATGTGCACCCTGTACATGACTGCGTGACTCTTACGGACGAACAGACTAGAAGTAGGGTTGACCTCAGAGACACGGCTTTCCCTGACCCTGACGGAGAGCTGTGGGTGGACGGTTCTTGCATCAAACTCCCCGATGGCACCACTTCCGCTGCCTATGCAGTCACCACGGCTCAAACTGTAATCGAGACAGCCCGCATCACGCAACGATCTGCCCAGGCAGCGGAACTGATTGCCCTGACACGAGCTTGCATTCTAGCAGCAGGAACCACAGCAAACATTTACACCGACAGCCAGTATGCCTTCGGGGTGGTTCACCATTTTGGGCTCCTTTGGAGGGAAAGGGGATTCTTGACCTCACACGGCACCCCCATTTTGCACGGGGATCTAGTCTCCGCCTTGATCGAAGCTGTCCTTCTCCCCAAAAAGCTTGCAGTCATCAAATGCCAGGCACACAAAAAGGTGACAGACATTATTGGACAGGCCCCAAAACCAACTTCCATTCATGACGTCCCGGACGTCCTAATGTCTGATTATCTGTATAAATTAACTGAAACTCTGTCTGTCATTCATCAGCAGGTGCAGCAGGCCATCCCCGATGCTTCCAGGGGTCCGGGTCACGCCATCCAACCTGGGGATTTCGTGCTGATCCAAAATTTTCAGCGGTCGAAGAGTTTGGAACCCCGGTGGACGGGCCCCTGGCAAGTGTTAATCACCACCCGGACGGCTCTTCGTGTGGAGGGGAAGCGGCACTGGCTGCACGCACACCACTGCAAGAAGGTCTCCTCGACCCTAGCCACGACAGAAAACATCGACAACCAAGAAGAGCTCCTGAACAAGGACCGACCGTCACTAACCTGCTATCCGGATACTGAAGCACTTGAACTTTCAAAATTCTCTGATCCCACTGTGCCATCCAGAGAAGGGTATTTCCTGCGTCGAAAGGAGGGAGCTTCGGCTAAGTAGGCCGCAGACCAAGTTGAATTTCAGAACGGTGACCTAAACACAATCAAGGGTTACCGGGAGAGAACTAAACGAAGTCTGTGGTCCTGCCCGCTACCGAGCACCTCGAAGATGATGGAAACGCCAGATAAGAAGATGATGGAAGCAACAGGAAATACCCACTACAGAAACCCAAGAACAGACAGACTCCACAGCTCAAAGACAATTGCGCTCTTCATCACAATCCTCTTCTGCTTTCTCCTCATGACCACGCTCTGGATTATGGAAGAACATGCGCCTGCTCATGAAACATTCCTGACCACTGCTCAGCCTACCACCATGAAGGAACATTATCTGATTTCGCTCTCTCCTCAACTAAGAGAGAGGCGAAAGGAGTTTTGGAATAACTCTTTCGTACAGCTACTTCACCAGCACAATCTTGCCACCAATGCCACCAACTGTTGGATCTGTGGGTTGCTACCCCACGCCACTGGACACTCAATACCGTTCATCCCTTCACCCTTCTCTGTTCACGGCTCCTGCCTTGCTTGGCTGATCCTCCTGCAAGAAAGCTATAAGGACAATGCCACCTCCAGCAAAACTGCAACGCATTTCTCTCACGGGGTCGGGCGAAACAAAACAAAGACACACTTCTTCCCGCAGACCCCCAACGACTCAATCCACATGGACATCCCTGCTAAAGAACGAATCGAAATGCAGGTGTTCAACAATCCAACCAGACCCACCTTCTCCTACCTGCGGAAACGAACGGCTGCCACTCTGACTGTGGCCCTGTCAGTCATTAACGTCACCGGCCACATGTGCATAGAAGGACTTGGGACACAGCTGGTGGGCCGCAGCGCTTGCCGTTTTACCAGAACTTTGGATTCCACGGATCCACCTTCCTTTGTGTCATCCCCAAACATGTATTTCGTCTGCGGCACAAAGGCCTACACCTGGCTCCCCAAAGGCTGGGGGGGCACTTGTTTCATCTCCTTCGTCCTTCCCCCGACTTATGTGGCCCCGGCGAATCACCATAGACAAAAACGAGCCAAGGACATTGAGCAAGCCGACTCAACAGGAGCGCAGTTCCTCGATGCTATGAAAGGACTTGTTCCCCTCTGGGGCCCGATGGCAAACAGCCGTGCCATCCGACATCTGACTCAGGCAGTTGAGACAACAATGAACATCACAGCTGGTATTTTTGCTAATAACACCGCCGAGCTCCAAGCGGTCCGCTTGGTGGCCCTCCAGAACCGCCTTGTCCTAGATGTGGTTCTTGCGGACCGTGGTGGAGCATGCCGCATTATTGGGTCCAGCTGTTGTACATACATACCGGACAACTCACCCTCAGTGTACAAAGCCATCGAACATCTTCACAGACTCTCTTCAGAAGTCCACCAAGAACAGGAAGAATGGTCACTTAGTGGTTGGTTCTGGGACACCGTTAAGAACTGGGGCTGGAGACTGTTCACCATTATCCTGATTCCCGTAGTTGTAATTTGTGGTCTATGCTTAGGAATTCAATGTCTGCCACCTCTGTGTTCTTTATGTGCAAGTTGTATTTGCCCCAAGACTGTGGACTTTGGAAGGGAACGCATGGGAGCATTATATGATGCCGAGGTTAGGAATTTGATGAAGATTGACATTGAGTAAGCAAGTTGGCTAGATATGTTGAAAAGGGAGGACTGTTAAAAGTTAGGCTGCAAACGTCAACATTATCGGCGCCCTCTTGCTCTTCTCGAACCCTTTCGTGCACGTAAACGGCAGCCATTTTGAACACCATGGCTTCCCTGCTCCTCGCTGATAGCCAGCGCGTCTCTCTCTCTCTCTCTCTCTCCTAGCCTCGCAGGCATCCCCCGCATGCTGACAACCCCCTCGCTCTCACATGCCTTGGGTCATAAACCCCTCCCCAGCGCAGCTCTGCCTCGGAATCCCATCCTGTTCCCAGCGCGACACCTCCCTTCATTCCTTTCATGATCCCAGGTCCTTTGATACAAACCCCCTTTCCTGTGTGCCCGTTTGTCTTCCTCGTTCCCAGGCCACCACCTAGCTCTGCGGATACTGTTTTATTGCCCCCCGTACAGTAGGAAGCTTCCTCCCATTAAAGGACCCTCGGGTCGATCAAAGCCCCCACCCTATGAGACCCGATCCACCTCCCACATTCCGTGAATCGGCGGAATGTCCAGCTGCGCGATGACCATCACCTGTTGTGACCGGGGTGGGGACTTCAACAGTAAATGTGTGTGGGAACGGGTCTGAAGGGGAGATTCTGAGGATGTCCTTCCATACTTCAAAGCATTTCAAGAATGTGTTGCCTGCAATAAAATTCATAAACTGTGTATAAGAGGCCAGGCCTCAGAGATGCGGTTAGAGCACCTCGTGACGATATTGGGCTGTCCGAACTGATGTGCTCTCCTCCGGAGAGAATAAATCTTGTTTCCTGCCTTCCTGTCTCCAGCGCCTGCCTCTTCATTGGTTAATATCTTGTGGGTTCAAGAGGCGACACCGCCGGGCAAAACTTAAGGTTCTTATATTCTGGTTAGTAGCCGCACCCTTTTACAGGTCAGCATGGATGAGAAGGTAACCTGGGACCGCAGGACGTAAAGCGAGGTAGGACTTGAGGGTCTCTACAGGGCAATAGCAGGGGTCACCCAAGGGTGCCAACCGGATAACAGTCCCTTTGCCTGTCTGATCAGTTTTGGACAGTCTGAGAGTGATGGACAGGCCCGCTTCAAGACTTATGTCCGCCACCCCTAAGGCATCCCCGGACAAATCCGACTTGGAGCGTGCAACCAGTTCGCTGCTCCTGAAAGCCCCGAAAAACGCAAGTCCGAAAGCCGCAGTGAAAAGGGAGGCCTCAAAATGCGAGTGCACCACCAACTGCAGGACTGCTAACATAGCCTGCAGGGTGGGGAACTCGATGGGAGACCTAGTGTCGGGGATCCTAGGTTCGTCCCGAGCCCACCCCTTCAACGCTGCTTTAATGACGAAGGACTTGGTTGGATCTCCTAGCCCTCTCAACCTGGCATCGTGGCTGATGGCCGCCAGATGTCCCCCAACCCAAGAGTGGGATTTTCCTTGCTTCTTGGCCCAGACCACAAAAGCTTGTACTTTGTCTTCTAGTGGCAGGGGGGGACAAACTCAACTCAACCATAGCTTTCTGGAAAGTGGCCAAATGACTACCATAGCGTCTCCTAGTACCTGGGGCTAGCGATCGTTCCCCTAACTCTCTCAGTTCTTGCTCCACTCCAAGAGGCGCCACAGTCCTGGTGCGAAGGGGGTCATCTCTGTTCTCGCTTGAGGGCACGCAGCCCGGAAACGGTCCCACTGAAAACGAGAAAGAGCGTCAGCCGCGACATTCATGACCCCCGCAATGTGCCTGGCCCTAAACTCCAAATTGCAACGCAGGCTCCTGCTAGCCAACTCCCTTAGTAAGCACAGAACCAATGGGCAGCTGGCTGTTAGACCGTTAATGGCTTGAACTACTGCCATATTATCAGACCAGAAAAGGACCTTCCTGTTGGACAATGGGGCCGGCCACAAATGCAAAGCTACAACAATGGGGAAGAGCTCCAGGACTGTAATGTTGGAAGTAATGCCCCGCTTACGCCAAGCATTCGGCCACTCCTGCGCGCACCAGAATTCACCCAAGATTGCACCAAATCCTTCTCTGCCCGATGCATCCGTGAATAAGCAAAGTTCTGGGCTGTCCACCCACGGAGACCTCCAGATGACAATCCCATTGAAGTCCGACAAAAATTCTGCCCACATTATCAGGTCTTTCTTCAAACCCGCAGTAAGCTTAACAAAATGATGACGTTTGATTACCTTAGCTGTGGCTCTGGCTAATCTCCTAGCAAAAACTCGGCCCACAGGAATGACTCTGGCTGCAAAATTGAGTTTTCCCAGGAGACTCTGAATGACCCCCAGCAGAGCCTTGTCCCTCCCTAGCAAGTCCTGAATTTCCCTTTTGAGGTCCTGTACCTTATCAGCGGGGAGTCGTGACACGCCCATAACTGTATCTAGTTCTATGCCGAGAAATGTTAGGACCTGTGCCGGGCCCTCAGTCTTGCCGGGGGCCAGAGGTACGCCCAGGTGACCTGCCAAATCAATGAAAGCATTCAACCCCTCCCTGCATTCTTGAGTGCCCTCCCTCCCAATGAAAAGGAAGTCATCGAGGTAATGCGACACCGCAGAGAAACCATACTTCCAGGTGAGGGACCATTGCAAAAAGGTACTGAAGGCCTCAAAGAAGGCGCACGACACTGCACAACCCATGGGCATGCACCTATCAAAGTAATACTCCCCTCTCCACTTGAATCCAAGAAGATGCTGGCTAACTGGGTGTACGGGCAGAAGTCTGAATGCAGCTTTAATGTCCGCCTTCGCGAGCCAAGCCCCTTTTCCTGCTCTCCTAACCATGTCAATGGCCATATCCAGTGAACAGTAGGAAACGGAGCAAGCCCCCTCTGATAGCCAGGAGTTCACAGAATTACCCTCAGGGAAAGATAGATTGTGAATGAGTCTGAAGGCCCCCTGCTCCTTCTTAGGTACTACACCCAGTGGGGACACCACAAAATCAGGGAGAGGAGGTGACGCGAACGGGCCCGCCACCCTCCCCAAGGACACTTCTTTGCATATTTTCTTATCTACCACCTCAGGGAGGTCCCTGACTGACTTCTGGTTATCTGCATCCCTACTGACCCTGGGCCCTTGATACGGTATGGTGAACCCTTCAAGAAAACCTTCCGCTAGGATGGTCCTGTCTTTATCATTTGGATAGGATCTTAGTAAGGGTAGTAGGTTGTGAATGATGACAGGGGACGGACCTTTGGCATGATAGGAGGAAGCCTCTCTAGGGACCAAGCACATCTTTGCAGCTACATGGCCATCCAGGGGTGAGGAGGGGGGGGGTGAGCAGAAAGGGGTGAACAGGAGGACAATGCTCGGGGAAAGTTTTTACTTGTCTTTGCCGGTTGTACTTGCAGAATCTCGCTTGTCGCATGCTGACCCAGGGTGTGGCCCACCGCACTTACTGCAAGAGTGGGCAAACCTGCATGCTTTACCCCAGGAGCAATTACCTGCATTGAACAACCTACAAGTGGCTGTGAAACTTTTCCTGCTTGCCTGTCTATTGCCTCCACCGCCACGCCCCCCATGAAAGGACTGTTTGAAATTACCTTTCTTCTCTGTGTACTGGCCTTTGCTAGTTTCAGCTTTCTTTTCCTGTGTGCTCCCTTTAGCGCCTCCTTCTAATTTACCCTTACCCATATGTTGTATCCATAGTCTCACCTCAATCTGGTCCCATTCCAACTCAGGGCACACCGCCATTTTCATGCGAAACTCGCAATCGTACTTATACCACCCCATGCCCGGAGCTGACTCAGCTTCATCAGTTATAACAGTAGCATATTGAAAGAGGCCCTGCGCCTGCTCTGGGAAGCGCTCTGTGATCACTGCCGCTAGGATGGAGAAAGCTTGTCTCCAATTTTTAATAGTTTTTTCCGGCCAGGACCGAAAACGCGCTTTCTTATCTTCATCTTTGCCTCCCACCTTCCAGATGTCAAAACCAACCGCACCCACCATGAGGAAGGAAAAAATATCGACAAATTCCCTGCGCCAAATACATTCTTTTGCTGCCTGGGGCACCTGCCAGGCTAATGAACATTTACCCGATAGAAGAGGAGCCATAGTCATTTTTACCACTGGCGCAGAGGGAACAGGCATCAGCGCGAGTGCAGGTGCTGCAGGGAGCGCAGGTAAAGGTGTCGACACCTGCGGCGGGGCAATAACTACTGAGGCAGGGGGTGGTGCAATAACTGAGGTAGGTGGTGAAGCATCGCCCAGTGACGCCATGTCCACGAGGGAACCCTCGGGCGCCGCCCCATTGGCTACACTTTGCACCCTGCCCCATACCCGGGCAACTAGCGAGACTCCTGGGGCCGTGGGTGCAGGGGGGGCGATTTGTTGCCCCTTCGCCAAAGAGGATCTTGGCGGCGGGGGTGTGACCCGCAAACTCGCTCTAACTTCGGACATGAATGCAGAGAGCGAAACCGTAAGCTTACCCAAGTCCTCTCTGGTGGCGAAGTCTGATGTGAGGGCCACCGGACAAGGGGGTAGGGAGGCGCTAACCGCGGTCACCGCCGGGGGTGAGGCGGGGGCATGCACAATCACATTCCTAACCAGTTCTGGCGCCCTGGTCTTGGGAGGAGGTTCAGCTGGAAAGTCTTTCACTGTTGGTTTGCGCACGCGCTTGGCCCTGGTGTGACCAGGGTCCTCCACAATGTCTTGTTCTAGGACGGGACCGGCCACGAGGACTCTGGGTGGGTTGGCTGTCAACAGTTCACTAGCCCACGCAACCCTATTCGCCTTGATTAAGTCCAATAAAGCCTTCATCTGCGCATCATGCGTGGGTCCTATCCCCGAATCGTCGACCTGTGACGTCTGCGTGAACAGCGGAGGGGACCCTTGACTCTCCATGCCTAACTTGGCTCTTCCCCTGTAAGAAAAATTAACTGTGAGCCACGGTATGATAAAATTAGGGCTCAACATCTAACTACCTACACACCGCACCCAGCCCGAATGACCGGCACGTTGTGCATAAATTATGCCACGTCCGCACCTGCTCCAATGGCGGTTTGAACTACTAGATTCGACCTGCACACCGACCCGGCTCCCAACAATGACCATGCCCCTTTACGCTTACCTCACCGATATCTCCTATCGCTCGTATGCGTCAACGTGGGGGGGGGTGCTTTCGTGAACGAGTGGACCTTCAATTCCTACACCGGCGATGATTGAGAGTTTCTGTAAGGGGAAAAAATGAGTGTGAGACTAGCTAGACCTTGTGTGGAACCACGGGCTACTCATGATACGCAGGATCGCCCCACTGCCCCGGGGGAGCGCAGTGGCGAGACCGGAGGGGCATGCATGGACTGTCTCCCTAGCCCCAGGGCCTGCTCTGCCTGAGGTCCACGGTGCCGGTGACCTAACACACGCGTATACACCTGGGATTGCAGTCACCGCGACAATCCCCCAGACCAGACCACACTCAGGGCGTATACATACCTCTATTACTTGGTGTTGATGTGAGGGAGGGGCGACCACTGTAGGGCGCGGGAAAGGAGAGGCCTGAAACATCAAGGAAACAAACTTTAAGAAACATGAATTACGACCTCAGCTTGCTGGCTTAGCTGAAAATACCCTCACTACAACAAGCACCACCGCAGCGTGCCATGATAACCAGCACAAATCTTTTAAATTGCGAAAACTAGACCCGAACCGAGTCAGGTATCAGAGCGCATTACATATTTTTTTTTTCAAGTACATTACATTTTCCAGTTACTTTCATTATAGGCACGGGGAGATTAAGTGATATGCCCAGAATCGCTGTAGGTTTTTGGCATCGTTGCCGAGACTTGAACCCTGTTTTTTCAGGTCCGAAATCATGCGCCCTAGCCGTTAGGCCAACTCCTCACCGCATTTCAACGTACGTGCAAGTTGCTGGCGGACCATGATGCGTGGGGGAATCTGGGCATCACGCTATGAGGTCGCGCACGTGCCCCTCCAACCATTACCCCCACACGACCTCAAACTCTGTTGCATGATACTCCAAAACCCCTACATGGTGTAGAGACGAGGCACCTACTTATTAAGCCCCGTTGTGCCGAGAACATCTTTGCACACGCCTCACCTGTGAATTCTAAAGGATGGCTCTCAGTCTGCTTCACATGTATTTCGTACTCGCGCTCATCCAGCCTCCCCCCGCGCACTAACTAACAACGTTAGGCCTGGGTGTGGGGGAACCAACAGGGGGGGGGGACACCCCTGCATCACATTCAGCCCCCCAGCGCCGCACAAGGGCAATACAGGCACCAGACGGCAGTGCAATAAACAAAGGACCGACGATCGACCACTGCCCCCCGTGGCCCGTGAGGCGACAGATTCGCCACCCTTCTGGCATCTGCACACGGGACTGGGGCATGGACTTACCCGGCACAGAACACACGGGGCCCACAGCAACGCATATTAACTGGGCCGCCCACTACCTGTGCGGTGGTCGCGGGGGATAACATAAGCGGGGCCGGGAGGAGGAACCGCGTCCGCCCACCGCTACCACTAAAGGCAGGGGCGCCCTCGGCGCGCATTGTAACCCGCACGCGGCCCAAGGCAGCTGCGACCCCCAAGGAAAGCGAGGACAACCCGGTGCAACCCATCACTGCAATTGGGCCGCTCAAGCTCGAGCAAAAAAGGGGGGGGGCACGAAAGAAACTCCGGGCACCACGGCATAATGGCCCAAGTCACCCCGGCAAACATGCGGGCAACTTGACCCGCGACCACCGCACGAGGAACGTGCATCGTGTGCCGCCGACGGGGACGACCCCAGAGCAGCCATGTACGCCTTGCCGGCTCGGAGCGGGAAAGGGCCCCCACAACCAGGTGGCGGCAGGGGAGGCGCACACTCATGCCATAGGCCCCGGGTCGTCCAACGGGTGCACACTCGGCATGGTTTCCCCCCACAACATGAACGATCCCAGGGCCGCCATTACAGTAAACATGGTTACCCCGTCCTGTCCCCACGCACAGCGCACTCGGACAGAGGGACCCTAAACGGCGGGGGGGGGGGGGTCCCAAGTGCCTGATTCCCTAGCACGAGGGCCCCCAACGAGCTCATCGCTGCCGCCTCGTCGTCCCCTGCCGCTTTAGCAGTCTCTTGTGGCATGCCGCCAAGGTGACCCGCTCCGGACAGTTCGGACCCCGGCGCTGCCATGCGGGGACGGGGAGGCCTGTGGCGATTTACGCACGATAAAGTAGGGCAAGGCGAGGCCAACCCGTGGGCCTCCTGCAACAGCAATATACTGCCAGGCAGAACCCGTAACCCCCACCTCCACAGCGGCCCGACGCTAAGCGGGCCGCCTAGCCATCGCTCTATAACCTCGAGAGAGGGAGTAGGCGGAGGGGGGGTAATGCCCGCAGGCCTCAGGACATGGGTCACTCACCGTGTCGACTGCCCCCGACGAAAGAGTGTCCCGATGTGTGCCGCAACGTCCGGAGCGCCAAAAGAGGCCGCACAATGGCCGGGGGGTGAGATATACCCTCACCCTGCCAGTGCCCCCGGACGTGCGTCACCAGACCACCCCCCTCCACCTAGGCAACATGCCCTGAGGAGGGGTGGCCAACTTACCAGCTGGGGGAGGGCGGGGGCAGCCCTCCATGACTAAGGGCCCGCCCTCCTGATGGCCACCGGGTGGCCTCGGGCAGGCGCATTTCTTCCTTTGGAGGTGCAAACAGTAAGCAGTGTTTTGTCGTTAGTTTTATAGGGCTGGGCAGAGAGTCGTAGCTGAGATCGGCCTCTCCACACAGACACTTCACTGAAGCTGAACCCCCAAACTGCAGACCGGGTGGGGACAATCGCCTATGCTCACTGCAGACTGTACATTTGGCAGCCATGGAATGGAGATGACGCTCGCCAGGCCTTTAAGGCAGTTTGACTAACGAGGCAAGGCTCACTCACCTGTACTCAGTGTTTTCAGCTTGATTACGCCATTTCGCCTAGAGGTTTCTCTCGGGCCGGGCTGAAGCAAGGAGGGAAATACAAACAAAATACAGGAAGCAGTACTTAGAATCCTGTCCCCTATTGTCATAGGGTGACGTCTCAAGGGTCAGCCAGTCAGAGGAGGAGGCGGGATGTTAGCAGAATGTCCTGAGCTACTTCAGATATCCGGGGGAGCCGAGTTTTCGACCAAAGTCCTTGAAAAACAGCTGATTTAGGTAGTGCCTGTTTGCCCTCACCACTGCCTCACAGACACACACTGCACATGCGTGATTTGGGCGATAGTGAAGTCGTCCATCTCGCATGCGCAGCGTGTGTTTGTACACGGCCGTGCTGCACTGCTTCAAGACAGAATAAGTGCTGCAGCCTCAGACCAGTCTGTCAATCTCCTTCCGCTGAGACTGGTGGTGCTCCACCCCATACACCCCCATGCAGGAACCTCGCATGATAAAAAGGTATATTTAGGTCCAATTGCCATTTTCAGAAGATTAGACTTGCCTAGGAAAGATAGAGGTAGCGATTCCCACTGTTGTAATTGTTTCCTGACCTTAGAAGTAACTTTATCAAAATTTGTTTTTGCTAATAAATCAAGTTCCTGGACCACCTCGATCCCTAAATGCCTGATGCTATGTCAGACTAGGTCACACCTGTAATTTGTGTTCCATTGCATAATCTCTGTCTAGGCTGGATTAACAGCATATCCAGATATTTCCCCCATTCTCTAATGTTTCTCAAATGGCTACTATTGAGTCCTGAAAATGGCCGGTAAATGTCATCAAGTCATCTGCATAAAGGCCGATTTTCTTAGCCCACCCGTTACAGGAGAATGCTATGATATTCTTACATGCCCTTAATTTAATGGCGAGTGGCTCTATATACAAATTAAACAAGAGGGGAGAAAGTGGGCACCCCTGCCTATTGTAACCTGCTTAGATAAAATGCCATTTACTAAAACTCAGGCTGATGGATTTTATAGAGAGTCTTAATTGCAGAAATGAAATTGTGACCTAGGTTAAAACGCTGAATCAACTTTTGAAAAAAATGCCAACTAACCCTATCAAACCCTTTGGCTGCGTCGCATGTCATCACCGTTAGGGGCTGGCACTTTCCATTGCTAAGTCAATTGCGCCTACCAACTCATGGGTTAAGTCATGTAAATGCCTACCCTTTATAAAACCCTTATGATCATTGTGAATCAGGAGACCAACCATCCGATCCAACCTTTTCCTAATTATCTGAGTATACAATTTATAATCACTGTTGAGAAGGAAGATCGGCCTATATGATTAACATAACCTTGGATTCGGTTTTAATAAGATGATTTTGGTGGCCAAGTCCCAGGATGGAGGGAGTTCTTGTTTTAAAATAAATGCCAAATTAAAAAGATCAAGCAAAATAGGAGCCAATTCTTCTTTCAGATGGGAATAGATTTCGATTGGGAGAGCATCAGGTACTGTAGCCTTCCCCTTCTTTAAGCTTTTTATTGCGCTATAAATTTCTTCTTTTGTGAAGGGGCGGATAATTCTTCTCTAAATTCATCACTGAGGTGTGGGAGATCAATATCTTGAAAAAAGGCTGCTATTCAACCCCTGCCCGGGTTTGTATCCTCCATGTAAAGTTCTTGGAAGAATTGGACAAAAGCCTGTTCAATATCCCAATCTACAGTGATTCTACTCCCGGTAGTTTGACATTTTACTTATTTAATCGCATTTCTGGTTTGATCTGCTTTCGCCTTCCATGCCAAAAGTTTGCCACATCCTTCCCCATAAGCATAGTTAGCAAGTTTACTTGCTTCCCATTTTTGCTATACCTTAATCTCCAGATAATCGACTAAATTAATTTAATTTCGCTTTTGCTAATTCTGTTTCAAGACCCAATCCATTTGTTGGATTTGAACTACACTATATGTTCCTCTGTATGGCTTTGATTGTATCTTCTAAAAATGTAATCTCCTTCTTAACCTTTTTATTGTGTGACAAATTACAACCAACTAATATGCCTCTGATGTAAGCTGTATATGTGTCCCATATACATCATTTAAGGGAGCTGACTCCAGGTTAAAAAGAAAAAAAACTTGTTCGTAGAGTTTTTCAATTTGTCAATTATTAAAGTATCTAAAAGCAGCGATCGGTTCAAAGTCCAGCGCCTTTCGGCTGACTTTTCTTTCATCGAAAATTGCAGTGAAACTGCTGAATGATCGGATAAGTGCTCCAGAATATGTACCACGCTCTTAAGATGGTCATTAATAGCGGCTGTTAACAAGAAAAAATCTATCCTCGATCGGTGACTGTGTTTTTTTATATGGAAAGTATATCTTCCCGGTTCTGACCCGACTTTACACCTTTTAAGGACCAAATATCTACAAAACCTAGGTCTTGGATTATTTGTGTTAGGGTCGCTCTCAATTTTGGTGTAGTGACAGCCGCCCTCTCAGACGTTGTATCGTGCGCAAGGTTAAAGGGTACATTAAAATCCCCCAATGATAATGGCTTTGTTTATCTCAATTATACGTAAAAATAATGTGTTTAGGGGAGTTGGGTCATGCAGGTTTGGCCCATAATAACATACGAGTGCGGCCCAATTTCCCTGGATCTTTGCCTTTGCTATTACCCAGATACCTAATGGAGCACCCCAAGTTTCACTTAAAATACATTGGGAAGCTTTTTAAAACACAATTGCAATGCCTTTTTTTGTACCTGCTTGAGCGGTATAAATACAATGGTCTATCCATGGATGACTTTTTAAAATTTCCGACCATTCTTCTTTTAAGAGATGCAATTCTTGAATAAAAATAATATCTGAATCACACAACTTCAAATACTCTAATATTCTTCTCCTTTTTGGTATCACCCTCAACCCATTGACGTTTAATGTCAGAATTTTCAGACATCTAGACTTAGTTAGATCTGCCATTCAGATGGGTAATGTTCCTGTAATTGTTTGAGTAACTCCAAATATTCAAATAATAAAGACAGCCATAACACATCTAAACTAACTAAAAATTTATACATAAATGACATTTTTAGCTCTCCTACCTCCTGATGGACTTGTATCTATCACTATTCTACCTCTTGTGCTTTAATCTGTTCTATAAAGACTCTCACATCATTTGGATCACGGAAATTATGCATTTTATTATTCCTCATGACCCTTAGGGTTGTGGGGAACCGGATATTCACAGTGGTGCCAAGAACTCTTAGGGGCCCATTAGGATGACGGGCGGACTTTGTCCGCCCGTCATCCTGTTGTGTCTAGGGACCACCCGCCATAAGGGCGGGGGTCCCGTTGGGGGTATTAGGATGCGCCCACCACAGTGGCGGGCACATCCTGTATCTTCAGCATTGTGGTGGGCGGTGCTGAATGCACCACCCGCCGCAATGCTGCAGCTACATGCAATGCATTACAAAGCACAACGTGGCAGACACCGCGCGGTGCCTGCCACGTTGTACTTTGTAATGCTAGGGTGTGCACGCCTACCCCCCTTAGTCCCTGGGGGCCCGCAACGGGCCCCCGCAGAGTGTCTCCACATTGGTAAATGCCCATGCTAATATGGCTGGCGGTGTCTGATAGACACCACCACCATATTAAACCCTTTCCGCCCCGGCCGCAAGGCGACCGGGGCGGATGACGGGCGGATTGCCCCGCCATGCTGGTGGTGGCTACCGCTAGCCTGGCTGGGGCAATCCGCCCGCCATCCAAATGGGCCCCATAGTTCCTGAATATATTTGCCAAGCTCCCACTGTCTATCCAGTGTTGTACGGGACATATCTGACCTTATACGGAATGACCAGTCATTTTTCCTGTATGATCCCGCTTGTAGTGCTCCTGTAAGGATACTTTATTTCAGTATGTAGGTTTTGAAGTTTAGTAGGATCCTTCTATCTGCCTTCCTACCTATACGCAGTACAAAGGGATCCTGATGAACTCTCTGTATATATTCCTCCAGTAAAGCTTGATCAAGATCCTTATTCTGCTCCATTATTAGGGAAACTACGAAGACCTTAACATCCCCACCTTCTGACCACTCAGTAACATTCAGAATTCTTATATTATTTCATCTCGCATTGTTTTCAAGGGCTTCTAACTTGTCTCTCAATTCTTGTTAATTTTTTTTAACTTCAGAATCTCCTCTTGATTATCTGCTGTTATGTAGGAATATAGGACCCTAGTGCAATTATCCCGTTTCATGCCCTTACATAGGTATAAATCACCATATCCTTATATAGGCATTGATATCATTACCATATTTAGTCTTAGCCTAGGCAGCCCAAATACGGCATGTATACTTCCACTAACCTCCGAGAATCCACATTGATTTCTTGGAAACACCCACCTTCAGCAGTTAGGAACTTCCCCCTGCTTGCATATTAATTTATCCAAGAACTCCTGGAGTTTTTAAGGAACTGAAGCTTCAATGACGTTATTATGTCCAATCTTACGTCAAACTCTGCATAATCTAAGTATAAATATACCTACATTTGCCCAGTCAAACACACGGTGGTTTAGGAGCAGATCGACTGACTACTTGCCGGAGCTCTGCTGCAGCAGGTGCCGAAGGAAGACGACCCTCCGACTGACGCACTGAGAAGACGCTATCTTTCTCTTGCCGAGAAATCCAGCTCCTGTGTTTCCAGGCTACCTTGCGGGTTGCTGGGAGATCGAGTCCTGAGAGAGAGATACAAGACCTCTATCATTCTAAACCAAGGTACGGAGTTGATTAGAATCAATAGGCAAAAAAAGGGCCCACTGTAAACACGGATGTAGGGCAGACTAGCAGGGGAAACAGAGTTAATTCGAAAAACAAAACAGTCTGGCCCTTCTAACCAACACGGTGGTCTCTCACCAAGAGATTCCCCTCCCACATGTGGGGGTGGAATGATCAATACCTACCACAGTGGGAACATTCAATTTCTGTCAGTATAAACATGTCGCACACTCGCTTTATAGGTTCCAGACACCTCTGGGGCAGGGAGAGAGCTGGAAACTGCCCAAATGTTGTACAAGGGGATTCTGTATATAGGAAACATATACCGAATCTAATTATTCTGGGAATGACATTTCAGGAACTTAGATCGGTGTCTAATACACTGCTGCAGATGCACTTTCAAGAGGTGCTGCCTCGCTAAGTGTGCGACGTGTTTATACCGACAGAAATTTAATTTTCCCACTGTGGTAGGTATTGATCACTCCACCCCCACATGTGGGAAGGGAACCTCCTGGTGAGAGATCACCGTGTGATCATTGTTTGATTCTGGTTTCTCTAAAAAATTCTGATGAAATCTAGTTTCCCCCATAACACACATTTTTGCAACGTTTGTGAAATGTTATGTCATGAGTGTATTATGTCCAAGTATTCTGTGGTCCTTGAGCCACAGAAAGTGCCTGCCTGTGTGCACCCATAGGGTCCCGGGTTCTCAAATACGTTTTTTAAATATTTGCATCAAATCACTAAGCTCACTGTCTTGACCTAGATCTAGGCTACAATCAGATTGTTTTTAAGTAAAAATCAAATCTTTACCTTGAGAGCAATTTGCACATGATGGAATGTATAAAGTTATTATATGTATCTCGAAAATGTTAAACAAAGAAATATATTTTTGCGATACAGATTGACTGCTGTTTTCGTTGCCCCTTCCCTCTCCCCCCTCTTTTGTATGACCCCTCAGGACGTTCTATATATGTATAACATCTGGCATTCCAAGTTTGATGTATGTGGAATGAATGTTGAATGTGTGAGTGTGTGTGAATTTATTGAGGTATTGGATTTTGCAAGAATGTGTAAGTCTGCTGTGTAATTAATAGAATGTGGGTAGGGGTGTTTGGGATATCATTTGAATCATTGTTGATTGTGTTATTGTTGTGATGTTTCTGCTGATTGTATTGTGTTCTGCATAAAATGTTTATTGATACTCTATTTAAAAAAATGAAATAAAATATGACTATATTTTGATAATGAACGGTTTTTGATTTAGTCTATGTGGTTCTTGGTCTCAGGGAGCTTATTACTGCCAATCTTATTGTAGGACTCTAACAGAGCCTTGGTTATCTATTAGAATGGCCAGACTGTTTTGTTTTTCGAATTAACGGAGCTGATTAGACCCTTAGAGAATTCTTGGAGCAGATTTGTGGCAGCAAACACTACTAGACTTAAGCTACACCACACTTACTCCTCCCTTGTACTAGACTTAGGTTAGGTACACTGTGGTAGGCGTATTTAGAAGCACCAGTTGAGTACTTTTAGCCGCTCTATTATAACTTTAAGTATTTTATGTATTTTATGCTTATGGCTTAGAAACCATATCATGCTTTTACAGTACTATTTTATAATGCTATTTGTATTATATACCTTGTACTTCTTAATAAGCATTTCAATTGTAGCAGTGCATTTCTTATGCTTAAGAAATAAGACTGTTCAATAAATCCTTTTATTGAAAACGCCCGTCTTACTATTTCTTAGCAAATCTGGAGAAACGAAGTTTGCACGATTGACTGAGTGAAATAGCCATCTATTGTTTCCGCGACTCTAGAGATACGTTTCATTCTGGGGAAACAAAGTTGTCATGTGATATGGTTGTCAGAGACTAATCCCGTCTTGTATTTTCGAGAACGTTTCTAGTGACCTCTGAGCTAGCTGGCACACAAAATTAAGTTTAATACATTCGGCAGAGACCTAGTCGATTCAAGTCCTAGGTCTAAACTGCAGTATATATTATTCCAATGCGCAGAGCCTATTGGGAATATAGGAACTACACTACACTGCCACCTTCCTTGAGAGCTGCTCGTGTGCCAGTTCAATAGCTCCAACTTGTTCCACTAAACTATTGATTTTTTCTTCCATCGATTCACAATGCCCTTGTATTTTTTGTTGATTAGTTTCAGAGATAACAAACCTCTCCCTTATTTTGGATAGCATTGTCGTCATTAAGTTCTCTAAATTGGGGAAGCTCAGCTGGGCTGGCAATGTTTCTGATTCTCCTAACGTAGCCGGTGCCAGATGTTCCTGAGGGGATTGTGAAGTGATCAGACTCTGCTCGTTCCTACGAGTTATGCTATCCGAACACAAGTCTGAACCGTCTTCAAGACCTACTAATGAGTTAAAGCTGTTTTTTGTTGTTATTTGGATTATGGATAGTTCCTTGGAGCCTGTAGCCATACTCTCCTCCACCTTCTGGCTATTTGGTGCAGCCTTAGGGGATTGTTGTGAGCCTGGACTGGAGTAGTCTCTTGTTTTTGTTGATGATTCCTGCGTTTGTACCTTAAATTATTAACGCAGAGAGGGAGTGTAATCACCCTAGATAGTATATCGTCTTCTACCTCCATATGTGTTTTGCTGCCATAATTGCTTCTATAATGTCAATCTGTAATCTCATATGTTAAGCGCTCTGATACCCACGGGTCTTGTCCGCGCTATATAAAACACTATAAATAAATAAATAAATAAGATTATAACTTTCCTGGGCTACTCCTTCTTTATTTGTTTGAATTTATTATGCCCTTGATTCTATGCAGCCCCTTTACTCACGTCTGGTGCAGATGCAAACGCAGCTGCGTTATCTGGAAGAAATTCGAGTTGCATGGTTGGAGATCACCTGGATTTTTGATTTTGTATTCGCAATGCTTAAAGTAAGATCCTCATTACCCCAAAGCAATCTACTTCTTAGTGTATAACTGTTTATGGTATTACTGTTACTTGATGTTGCCTTAAACTCCCCTCTCTTATCCTTTTTCGCCTGTTTTACCTTATTCCCTGTTTTAACTGTTCATACCAGGATTTTCTGCCCCCTTTCCAGAATCAGAATCCTCTGGTGAGACCTGCCCCGCCTCTTTACCGGGGTTTTTCCGCTTGCATTTCCCTGCGCCTTCTGATTAGAGATCAAAGCAGGATTTTTAAGCATACACTTCTCAAGGCATTTCTCCTTTGCATAGTCTTGGGAAGCGCTGAGTATTCCCAGCCCGTCGGTACTCCTTTGCGGGAAACCGTTCCTTGCTGCAGCGCGGCGACTCCTCCCAAGCCACGCTGCCGCCTCCGTCCACACTCCTCCCCGCATCTCACCAACGATTCTCCTCTGCCGCGCAGCACCGCCGAAAATGTTGGGGCTAGCGTGGCAAGTAAACTAGAGAAAAACACCCAAATATTTCCAAAAAAAGAGAAATTTAACCCAGCAGCATCCTCACGCCAAGTTTATATCGCCAAATCCGTTACAGTAATCACAAATTGCCGCTTCTAGCTAGCCAAGTCCACCATCAGCTTCGGAGAAGCTTGCGACCATTGCTAACTAGTGGCCTCCATGTTCCCCAGCTTGGTGCCGTTATTTTAGTGTTTAATAATATGTCATCAGTATATGAGGGTGCACAGACAAAATATTGAGTTGTGATTATCGAACTACCATAATATCGAGTAGTTGCAAATATCATAATACAAGAATATTGACTGCAAGAATATCGTGGCCCAGAATATTGACAGTAAGGTAAGAAATATTATTTTTTTCAAATATCGAAGTCAGTAATAACATTTGTAAAAATATAGTTGTTTATAATATCGAATTGTATATTAGTGTGATGTATTTTAGTATGTATTTTAAATGTATGTGATCTAATTTGTTTGTATAAGTGAATAATTTTATTTTAATGAAATTTTGCGTTTTTTTGTTCTGTAGCGGGTTGTGCGTGTATAGGGGAAAAGTATGGGAAGTATCTTGATTATAATAAGGTATTTAAGATTTTTTATTTATTAGTATTCATAAATAATTTTTTATAATTAATTATTAATTGTTTATTAATATATATTAATTAGTTAATTCATAATTATTTTAATAGTGTTATATTTTTTAGGAGTGGGTTGTGGGTTTATAGGGGAATAGGGTGGGAAGTAATTTAACTATAATAAAGTAATTAATAATTTGTATTTATTAGTATTTATAATTATTTCTATTTTTACTAATTATTAATTGGTTATTAGTTTTTATTAATTAATTGATAAGTAAATTAATTGTGTTATTTGTTTTAGGAGCAGTTGAGGGTTTATAGGGGAGTAGGGTGGGAAGTAATTTAATTCTAATAAGGTAATTAATAATTGTTATTTATTAGTATTTATAATTAATTTTGTATTAATTAATTATTGATTGGTTATTAATTTTAATTAATTAGTTGATTATGTTAATTGTGGTAATTTTTTAGGAGCGTTGGGGTTTATAGGGGAATAGGGTGGGAACTAATTTAATTTTAATAAAGTAATTACATTTTTGATTTATTAGTATTTATTTATTTTATATTTTATAGTGTTGTTTGTGGTACTTCATTTTTTAATAATTAGCTATTAATTGTTTGATCATTATTATTAATTAATTGGTAATTATGTTAATTGTGTCAATTATGTAGGAGTCATTTGCAGGTTAATAGAATAACAGGGTGTGAAGTTATTTATTTAAAATTAATTAATAATTGATTGTTGATTAATGGTAATTAATTGAGTGAAAATTAAATATGGAAATTGTGTAATTAATTAGAGATGTGAATTGTGGGGTTTATAGTAGTAAAGGGTGGGGAGTGCATTAATTTTAATTAATTAATAAGTTGTTAATTGATAATAATTTAATAGTGTTAAATTAGTTAAGGAAAATGTGTAATAATTTGTATGTGTGTGTTGGGGTAGAGAGTGGAAATTATTTAAAGATTTATTAATTAGTAAATATTTGCTAATTATTATTGATTTATTAATTTATACGTATTTATGGTAAATGTTTACTTTTATTTTGTACTGGAATTATGAAGTTATAGGGGTAATGTTTGGTGCACAAATTAATTTTTATATGTTTAAAATAGATTTTTGATTAATAATAATAATTGTTTATTTGATCATTAATTATATTAATTATAGAGCTACACTTTGATAGAAATGTAGATGTATGTTATGAAAGGTGTAGGGTTATAGGGTGGGAAATAAAAAGTATTGTTTTGTGTAATAATTCATGTGTTTTGATTATAACTAATTTATATTAAATATAGTTTAAAAACATTTTTTTTTACATTTTTTATAAATTAATGTTTGTGGTTAATGTTTAGTATTTTTAACATTTTATGTTTCTATATCTTGTGATTTTCAATATTTTATATAAATATTCTTTATTTTTGTGTTATTGACAAATGTATTGTGGTTGAAATTTTGTTTCTTTTTATGTAGAATTTATTATTCTGGAAATATACATTTTAACCCTCTACTATCCAACATTTTCCCTACTGGTGCAATCTCTGGAGTGGGGTTACTGGTTTGAACCCCTCCGCTATCCAACACTTTCCCTACTGTTGCACTCTCTGGAGTGGGAATAAAAAAAAATTCCCTTCGCTATCCCACACTTTCCCTGCTGTTGTACTCACTGGAATAGCAATTGTAATTGTTACCCTACGCTATCAAACACCTTCCCTACTGCGGCACTCACTGGAGTGGGAATATTAATGTTTTCACTTACGCTATACAACACTTTCGGTACTGTTGCACTCACTGGAGAGGGAATAGTAATTTTTACCCCAACGCTATCCAACACTTTCCCTACTGTTGCACTCTCTGGAGTGGGAATAGTATTTGGAACCCCTCCGCTATCCAACACTTTCTCTACTGTTGCTCTCACAGCAGTGGGAATAGTAATATTTACTCCACCGCTATTCAACACTTTCCCTACTGTTGCACTCACTGGAGTAGGAATAGTAATTTTTTGCCCTCCGCTATCCAACACCTCCCCTACTGTTGCACTCTCTGGAGTGGGTATAGTAAATATTTTCCCTCCGCTATCCAACACTTTCCCTACTGTTGCACTCACTGGAGTGCAAATAGTAATTTTTACCCCTACGCTATCCAAATTTTTTTTTACGGTTGCACTCAATGAAGTGCAAAATGTAAGTTTAAAAATGTATCAATATTGTAACAATTTATTGTATTATATAATGTTTTTATTATTAGATTTTGTGTTATAGGTGTATGTGTATACAAAAATATATTTAACCCTTTAGGTGCTGCCGTCGGCCAACGGTCGTCACGGGCACTACCTCCCCAGTGCTGCGTGCGACCGCTGGACGTCCAGTTCAGCACTGGATAATGGACAGCGCAGCACTGGGGAGGTTTGTTTACTAGCTCCTAAGGTGTTAATCGTTAATTTTTATATATTTAAAATATAAAAAAAATAAAGTTATTAGTTTATTGTTTTAAAGTAAATATATACTTATGCATTACATTTTATATATGTTCAAAGTTTTTTAGATTATGTTTGTTTATTATATTTTTGTAAATGATCATTACAGCTGTCATATTTTTAAATAAATTTTATTATTGCATTTATTTAACATGTTTTTATATATAAAAATGATATTGTTTACATATATAATTTTTACGATCAATATTATTTTTTCAATATTTTTGTAATTTTCCTTATAAGCATAGGATGTCGATATTTTGGCTATTGATATTTCTGCATCGATATTTGTGTAGGTAGATATTTTTGTGTGTGAGAATATGTCAGTGATTCGTATATGAGTTCTCACCCTTTCCCTTTAGTGCCTGTGTGCATAACCGTGTATGTATCAGCCGTTCCCTCTTCTCTAGCTAATACTGAAGTTTATTAATGGAGCGTTTTGTTCCCTCCCTATCAGCGTTCACTTCTTCTTGGAACTCATCTGCCTCCTTGCTCAGGTGTGCCAACTGTTTGCGTTCCTCCTGGTTGTTTCTTCACTCAGACAACATGCGGAAGTTTGGGCTGTTGATTCAAAAGCATGTGGCATGTCTCTTCCAACTGATAAGTGCTCATTCAGGACTGGTGTTCTAAAACGGCCTTCTCTGTTGCTAGTTGGTTTGTCAGATACCGTAGGTAAATCACCTCCCAGAGATATGTGGAAATAAGTGACATGTGATGAGCCTGGTTTTGTAGCCAGTGCCTGCTTGTGTGTGTTATTCTTTTCACAGTGTATGAAGGGACCTGAAAATGATGGGTACATTGATGTTGCTGGAGGAGGGGCTGAGAAATGAGGTACAGGAGGAACAGGCCCTGCAGAATGGATGCTTTGTCCCAATGTTGGGTGGCTGTTATCATTGCAGTATCTATCTGTGACCCAGGAACTAAATTCACTATTTGCATTCACTCTCTTTCTTTTCCTTTCTTCCTCAGTAAACAACAAAAACTCCTCCTCAGTCAATGTGCCACTAGTTATTTGCTCACTGTCTGCACCTTCCCCCTGTTGGACATAAAAGCCTTAGAAAGGTTGTAGAAAACAAACCAAAATTGATGCTGGAGAGGGGCCGAGAGCCATGCCTGACACCCAGACCGGTAGGGACTACATCTCCCATCACCCTCCAGCAGGCTTGACCTACAAAGGAACCGACGTAGTCCAGCTCCCTTTGCAGTAGAAAACAAACTGAAATTGACGCCTGAGAGGGGCTGAGAGCCATGCCTGACACCTGCATCACTGGGGACTATATCTCCCATCACCCTCCAGGAACCTTGATCTACAAAGGATGTAACAAAGCCCTGTGGCATGGTACGCAGCCCTGAGGTGTGGGACGCGACCAGGCTGCATCGGAGCAAAGCCTTTGCCAAGGGCGGGCCCGTCCACACCCGTCGGAGCCCAAAAGATGCCGGGCTGGCCCGCCCCTAACGTGTGAACTAGGAGGAGGTTCATTTGGTCTACAATGTCAAATGGAGCGCCTCCAAAATGGGTAAGTGGAAGGCAAAGGGTAAATAACAGGAGGGGCAATAGTTAATACACTTGATGCTTTTTTTAACAAGGGCTGCAAACGTTCTTTCTCAAGAGATAGAGCTTACTGAGCGCCGCCTCTCATTGGAAGAGGGGAGTCGAAGCGCGAGCTTTACTTTAACCACACCTGAGGTTTGTACGGAGATGATTGTAATACCCGGGAGTGAGGCTCCCTATTTCCCGCTTAATACCTCTCCTGTGGCTTTACTCGAAGACGAGTCCCCTTCGCTATCTAAAACAAATATTCAACCAGTGGTCAAGAGGAAAAGGGGCTGGAAAAATATAAAGCCTAAACCCACAAAAGTCACGAGAGCCCGTGAGTTGGAACCCTGACGTCAGCGGGAGGAGGAGTAGGGAACACAGGTAGTGGTCCGAAACATTAGCTCGCACCCCTGCTGCTACCCCTTTTGTTCTGGTTTTGGCAAACGTTCCGGTGTTGAGAGAGGGGCAGGAGGAATCAACAGAACAGCTAATGGATAAATCACTCCACTGGCTAGCTTCTCTTACGTATAACTATGCAGTGGCGACTGTGCAATATATAGGTTACACCTTTGTTGGAGTTGGGTACTGTTGTGTTGAGTTTTAGACTTTTTAGGGGTTTTAGTATTTCTAAGTGTTTAAGCATTTTCTCTAAGTTTTCTCTAAGTTAAGCCAGTCTGCTCAGTTTCCAGGGGTTAAGCTCAGGTTTAATTTAATGAAACCTCTAACTGGACCTAACAAGATAGTGACCACAAGATTCACCCCACATAAAAAAGCACTTTTTAACAGTAGAGGGGTGGGTGGTGTCAGAGTACAAATTCTAGCAAGTATTGCAATTTGCATAACGTGAGCTCTAGAAGTGAGCATTTATCCCAGCAGTGTGTAACAATTTTTAGCAAAACAATCAAACATATCTAAATGGATAACGTGTTAAATATTAGCATTTTATACATAAGCTGAAGCAGTTAGACTATGGTGGTTTATCATTACATTTCGGGTCCAATGTTAACCCCTTCGATGCTCACGATGGCCCCCAGCCATCGCACGTCACAGTGGGCATGTGCGCACGATGGCCGGCGGCTGTCCGAATCCCACCCACTTGTTAATTCTCCCACACAGCGGGAGAATTAACACCACGTGCAAGGGGTTAACAGAATAGTGTCCCTGCCAATCACCTGTTCCGGTTCCTACACCCAACATTTCATCCGTTTGTTCGCAGGATCTTCAGCTTGTGCACACTTATAGAGAACAATTTACCGGTTAGTTGTTCTGAGAGCATTAGGCTAATTTTAGTGAGTCGTAGTGGCTTGTTTCGCTGAGCCAAATTGTTCAATCTGCTTGTCACCTTACCTATTTTGGGTTGTGACATTAAACGCCACCGAAAAAATGTCTTAATTGTGAACTATTTCCCGATATTCACTTTACATTATAATTTTTTTTTATAGATTACTAACACACAATTTCATCTTTCTTCCAGGGATTGTGAAAAAAAGAAATGTGTTCACAATGATAGGGCTGCTCTCAGAGCCTTAATCAGAGCACCTGAAAAGCTCAACCTTGCAGGCCTATCGCTGATGCAAGCGTTCACCAATCATTCCGTCCCAGTGTGTGAAAATAAACACTGTAGATGCAGAATCCTGACAGTAAAAAGTTATGCTGTCCCACAATATATGTTCTTTATATACTAAAAAATAAAAGAGCAGTTTATAATTTCCATACAATGCACTTTGCATTTATAATGTGACATAACAATACACATGTTGCATAAAATAAATTTGAAATATGATTATTCCCAACAAAACACACATTTCTCAAGAAGTACTAAGTACTAAAATCAATTAATACACCATATAGTATAAAAATATATAATGGGTAACGAAAGCCATAGTAGGACAGAGATGTTGAAAGAACCCATATAAGTTCTCACTGTTTGAGAATTGCTAGGGGTTCTTCTGTTAATGAGGACAAATGAGACTTTAGTTTGCAGACACACAACAGACATCAGGGCCCAGATTTACTGAGCCCTTGCATTGCCTTTGCATTGCCTTTGCATCATGCTAGACAACGCAAGGCAATGCAAGGGTTGTATGGCAGAGGCATGCATGGCTAAACCACGCGTGCTTCTACTATGAGGCCCCAACAGCGAATGCGTCTATACAACGCATTCCTTTACCACTCATGTATTTACCACGTATGCCTTTAACATGCAATTTTGTGGTAAAGGCATGACTGGTAAAGGGATGTGTGGTAAACATCACACCCCAATCCTACCGTCTTGAGCCCTAAACACTACCCCAACCCCTATCAAGTCCAAAACACTACCCTGACCCCCCCCCAGCCCTAAAAACCACCCAACCTGAGCCCTAAACATTACTGCGACCCCACCTGAGCCCTAAACACTACCCCAATACCACCCTAAGACCTACACACTATCCAGATACCCCCTGAGCCCTATAAACTACCCCCACACCCCCAGAATCCAACCCCAATTACCTCACCACGTCCTCTCCTGCTCCTTCCTAATCCTGGGCCCTCCCATCCCAGCATCGAGACTGAGCACTGCCTTAACCAAGCATATGCAAAGCTAAGGCATATGAGTAGCTAAGGCATATGCAAAGCTAAGGCATATGCAAAGCTAAGGCATATGAGTAGCTAAGGCATATGCATAGCTAAGGCATATGCGTGGTTAAGGCATATGCGTAGCTAAGGCATATGCGTGGTTAAGGCATATGAGTAGCTAAGGCACATGCGTAGCTAAGGCACATGCGTAGCTAAGGCATATGCGTAGCTAAGGCATATATGTAGCTAAGGCATATGCGTAGCTACGGCATATGCGTGGTTAAGTCATATGAGTAGCTAAGGCACATGCATGGTTAAGGCACGAGTGGTTGAGCTTGCGTTGTTAAGGTCATTTCCCCAATGCAAGGACTTCATGATATTTCCTGAGCCCCTCAGAGCCACCTTGTGTGAGTTAGTGAATTCCGAGTACGCAGGGCAGCAACATATACTCTCTTGCATTACTGTGCATTGTGAAGGTGCTCCATGGGTTCCCACGCAGCCACACATGGATTTTGGCACATTCCTAGATTTACTAGGTTAATCAACCTGGAAATGCGTCAAAATGCTACAGCATCTCAAAAGGCATAATGAGGAGAAATATGTTTATTTCTTCTCTCGAATTCCTCTTCTGCAGAACACATAGAAAGAGGAAAATGCCTCTGAGGAGTGTTTTTGTGCAGGAATGTGTCCCTTGCTGCACAAAAACGAACCTGCCTGTAATGCAGACACACTTGTACCATGACGCCCGGGTGCCTGCATTGGGGCTAGGCAACACTCCGTATCTTAGTAACTACGGCCCATTTCTGCTCTCTTAATTTGACGCAGCACAGCAAATTGTCTTGATGCATTGCGTTGTGTTGCATCAAATGTTAATAAATCTGGCCCCCCGTGAATGATGTCCAGACAGTATCAATTTTTAAGGATGTTGATAATTTAGAACACTTAAGGTATAATTAGATTTCATCAATTTATTGGTGGATGGGTGATTTTTGTGGGCTAGCTGGCACTTCCAGTGTCTCGATGTGCAGGAGAAAATGGGTAATAATAGAACCCCAGCGAATACCAGAGATCACAAGAGGCAATGAGAATATGGTGGATTCGATCTGTATCAAAACTCTCCTGCCATCATTAGTCTTTCGTCATTCACTGATGTCACCGAGGCCTTTCTGGGCTTTCCACTCCAAATTGGACAGCACACAAGGGCTTAATGGGTTCTACTGTTCAACATCCATAAGCACTACCACATCCATCACTGATGCAACAGCATCTTGAGTGCACCTCTAGAGAGTGTAAAACTGAGGTTTACAAGACACACAGGGGCATACAAGGGCAGCGTAAACAGGAGCCAGCGCCATAATATAGATAAGGGAAAACCTGGCCTTAGAAGGTGAAACAAAGAGAAACGCTTTATTTCTCCTCGTTTTTGCTGTTTCCATGTGTGCTGCCTTGTGCAGCACACATAGACAACAGCAAATTACCTATGATAGTTTATGTGGAGGAAGGTCCCTCTTCTACACATAGACAATAATAAAAAAATAAAATTGCAGTTTTGCAACTTCCATGTGTGCTGCATTAAGCAGCACACATGGAAGTACAAAACAACATTTAATGAATGTTTATGTGCAGGAAGGGGGACATTCCTGCCTATAAACAATCTTCCCCAATGCAGACACCCTTGCTCTACGGTGCAAGGGTGCCTGCATTGGCGCTAGGCAGCTGAACTCAGAGCCAGCGCTAGAGAGAACATAGGGGTGCTGCATTCTTGTGAATACAGCACATCCCTGTATTTTCAGAATGGAGAAGTGTGATGTTAGCAATGTTTGCCTAACGCCACGCTTCTCCATTCTGCTGTAAATATGCCCCCAGTGCACTGAGTCTCACTTTACTTTGCTTCTATTCTTTATTCCTTGATCGGGGTCTCGAAAATGATTCTCAAAGTCAGCCTGTCAGGTTCTGCTTAGCGCCTAGATACCCGCCGGTGATTGTCGCGCTTTATAAAATCTGTTTTCATTTCAGTACATTTTAGAGAAGGCTGCATCTTTGTGCTGTGTTTACAAAAGTGTTAAATAGAAGGACTTCGACACCCGTCTCTTTCAACATGTCACATTTTTTTTTCCATTTACCTGGTCTGAGGGACTTTGAATCCCAGTGTTGAACAGATAATGTTTACCTCAGTTTGGAACATATGCGGCACCCTTCACTGTTGATTTAATGGTAGAGAGAAGAAACACGGCCAACCTTTAGCTGTATCAGCCAAGTAGAAACTCTATAGTGTGCAGCCTGAGGGCTGAATGGTCATGCCTTGTGTATCCCTTACTGGGGGGGGGGGGGGTGCATTAGGTAGAGCAGGAATTCACTCACTGCCAGGAAATGATCACGTGACTTCTGAAAAATGAGCACTCGTCTGGTTAGAGATGCACAACATGAGAATATTTGCCTTCCAGATAAGAGAACTCTGTCTTTCATCAGCTTCTCTTTCAGGGTCATTATCCTGGAAACTATCCAGTAACTAGTTTCAAACATTCACATGTCACTTTACTGAACAAATCAATTTCCATCACAAACCAGAGACTATACATTTAGGTGCACATGCATCAAAGAAGTAAATAGTGATTCTTCAATTACGATTTTTAAGGAATCGCAATTAAAGAAACGCTATTGCCTATGCATATAGGAATCACAAATAAAATTGCGATTCATACAAATACCTTAATTGCGAGTCGCAATTAAGGAATTGCTTCCCATTAATTCCTATGGGCCTTAAAGGCACGCGTCACGCTGACAATCTAAACAAGTTAGCTCATTTTAAAATTAAAACCATGAACCATCATGCACAAACTTCAGGAAAACATGCATCACGCACAAGCTTGACAAAAAGAAAACAAGCCCCCGCGTGCCCTAAAGGCTGCAAGTAAAAACTGCTTTGTTCCCGGCCGCCGCGCTTCATCTTTGATCTTTGCGGTTGCAGATCCAGCTTTGTTTCTTGTTTTTGTCAGTGTATATTAAGTTTTCGCTTTTATGGAAGGTATTTACAACTGTATTAATTAGTACCAGGGTTTCTCGACTATGAGGTGAGTTGTTTCTCTCGATGCATACCCATTGGCTTTGGGTCTGCTGTTTGATACTTTGTTTGCCTCCCCTTAGTTATACGCTGAGATTTGAGAGATTACATTCCGGCATGCTCGCTGAGTTTTCAAAATTGCTATGCCCCAAGCCGCCCTCATGCCCGTGGATGCCAGGACCCACGCCGGCTCCCGGGCCTTTGTTGTCTCACTTCCATGGTCCAATTAAGCAGGATCAGATATAAAGGTGAGCTAATTGACCTCTTTGCACACTGATCTTAACATGTTCAGCAGCCTTCATCCTGGTTTGCTCTCTCCCTGCCCCCACCCGCTGTGCTCGCAATCATGTGCACCCCCCCCTTGTTGCTTCTCCTTCATATGCTGCGATTATCTCAACGCAGCTTAAGTTACCACTCCGACCCGCTTCTCATTTTAACACACCTCTATGGCTCTCCGCTGCTGATCCCACTGAAGTCCATACATCCTGGACTCTTAAATAGACTCGATTGAAAGGGAGGGTTCGCTCCCTTCTTTCTAGAATCCTGCACTTGCTATGCAGTTCCCCTCGTAAACCTCTTGACTGACACATTGATATCTCGCGTGAAAGCACTCTAACCCCTTTTAAATATGGGGGCTCAGAGTCCAAGTTCAGGGTTTATTGCACCCTCTTTTTCTGTACAGCGCTAGTATTGGCGCTAGATTGTTCGAACGTGACTGCTGATGCCTATTTTCTTTCACTTGTCTGAATAGTGCACATTCTTGTACTGTGAATTGTTTTGACAAATCCGGTGTAGGTGGAAGAACGTTTGACCCTGTGGCTGTGGAGTACAATCGTGGCTTTCTTCTATCACACCACACCATCTTTCATTCTATCACACCACACCATCTTTCATTCTATCACACCACACCATCTTTCATTGTATCACACCACACCATCTTTCCTTCTATCACACCACAACATCTTTCATTCTATCACACCACACCATCTTTCCTTCTATCACACCACAACATCTTTCATTCTATCACACCACACCCTCTTTCCTTCTATCACACCACACCATCTTTCCTTGTATCACACCACACCATCTTTCATTCTATCACACCACACCATCTTTCCTTGTATCACACCACACCATCTTTCATTCTATCACACCACACCATCTTTCATTGTATCACACCACACCATCTTTCATTCTATCACACCACACCATCTTTCCTTGTATCACACCACACCATCTTTCATTCTATCACACCACACCATCTTTCCTTCTATCACACCACAACATCTTTCATTCTATCACACCACAACATCTTTCATTCTATCACACCACACCCTCTTTCCTTCTATCACACCACACCATCTTTCCTTGTATCACACCGCACCATCTTTCATTGTATCACACCGCACCATCTTTCCTTCTATCACACCACAACATCTTTCATTCTATCACACCACACCATCTTTCCTTCTATCACACCACAACATCTTTCATTCTATCACACCACACCCTCTTTCCTTCTATCACACCACACCATCTTTCCTTGTATCACACCACACCATCTTTCATTCTATCACACCACACCATCTTTCATTCTATCACACCACAACATCTTTCATTCTATCACACCACACCATCTTTCATTCTATCACACCACACCATCTTTCATTCTATCACACCACACCATCTTTCATTGTATCACACCACACCATCTTTCCTTCTATCACACCACACCATCTTTCATTCTATCACACCACACCATCTTTCATTCTATCACACCACACCATCTTTCCTTCTATCACACCACACCATCTTTCATTCTATCACACCACACCATCTTTCATTCTATCACACCACACCCTCTTTCCTTCTATCACACCACACCATCTTTCCTTGTATCACACCACAACATCTTTCATTCTATCACACCACACCATCTTTCATTCTATCACACCACAACATCTTTCATTCTATCACACCACACCATCGTTCATTGTATCACACCACACCATCTTTCATTCTATCACAGCACACCATCTTTCCTTCTATCACACCACACCATCGTTCATTGTATCACACCACACCATCTTTCCTTGTATCACACCACACCATCTTTCCTTCTATCACACCACACCATCTTTCCTTCTATCACACCACACCATCGTTCATTGTATCACACCACACTATCTTTCCTTCTATCACACCACAACATCTTTCATTCTATCACACCACACCATCTTTCCTTCTATCACACCACACCATCTTTCATTCTATCACACCACACCATCTTTCATTCTATCACACCACACCATCTTTCATTGTATCACACCACACCATCTTTCCTTCTATCACACCACAACATCTTTCATTCTATCACACCACACCATTTTCCTTCTATCACACCACACCATCGTTCCTTCTATCACACCACACCATCTTTCATTCTATCACACCACACCATCTTTCATTCTATCACACCACACCATCTTTCATTGTATCACACCACACCATCTTTCCTTCTATCACACCACAACATCTTTCATTGTATCACACCACACCATCTTTCATTGTATCACACCACACCATCTTTCCTTCTATCACACCACAACATCTTTCATTCTATCACAGCACACCATCGTTCCTTCTATCACACCACACCATTTTCCTTCTATCACACCACACCATCGTTCCTTCTATCACACCACACCATCTTTCATTGTATCACACCACACCATCTTTCCTTCTATCACACCACAACATCTTTCATTCTATCACAGCACACCATCGTTCCTTCTATCACACCACACCATTTTTCCTTCTATCACACCACACCATCGTTCCTTCTATCACACCACACCATTTTCCTTCTATCACACCACACCATCGTTCCTTCTATCACACCACACCATTTTTCCTTCTATCACACCACACCATCGTTCCTTCTATCACACCACACCATTTTTCCTTCTATCACGCCACAGCATCTTTCATTCTATCACACCACACCATCTTTCATTCTATCACAGCACACCATCTTTCAATGTATCACAGCACACAATCTTTCAGAGTGCAGCCCCTAATGAGAGCACGGCTGGTTTATGCCAAAAGTGAGGTTTGTGATGTTCCGAGAGTGGATTGTGTTACCAATGGTCGTGAGAGGTCCGTGTTTTCCAATACTGGACATAGAAACACGTTTTAAATTAAACACACTCTCCACTTTAACTTAATTAGCTATAACTTCCCCGGAAGCACTTTGAGATCATATCTACTGCTCTTAAATTAAGTTGCGAAGAGGCAGGGACTGCCTAGGGGGTTACAGGGTTACCCTCAGCCTTGCTTTTGTTTCTCATTCGACAATTTTCCTGGACCCAGCCTCTTTAGCCTGGGGCAGTACCCCTGTGGTGACGTGCAGTTCGCAGGTTGGAATCAATCCTTTCCGCATTTCATCCTTGGAAGGTCTTTAAAGCCAAGCCCTATCAAACCTTTAACTGTGGGAGCCCGCTGGGATGCCTCTTTGCCGAGACAGCCATGCGCTTTACGTATTTTAATCTAATCTAATCTAATCTGAGCCAGATCAGGCTATTAGGACTTGGACTTGGCATCCCGCCCTGCTCAGATGGGTCACAGGACGGGGGCATTTAAACTCATCTGTCCTGCGTCCTCCTGGACCTCTGGCCCCTATATCCGATGCTCGCTGTGCCCTTTTTAAAGGCTTTTTTATGTGAAGTTTGTTGTGAACACTTCGTGTGAAAAAGAAGATGCAGACACAGGAAAGTTTCTGTGTCGTGTTTAATCAGCACACACGTCTAGTAAGTGACTCGGCCCACTATAGAATGCCATAACACGGTCTATCCCCACAACCCTCCAGCAACCTTTGTTTAAAAGATACAGAAGAGATAAAGCTCGTGCATAAGACACAAGACAGACAGCAGCCACGTCACGCATGGGCGTGTTCGCGTCTTTCATGCGCCCTGAGAATACAAACAGAAAACCCAACACTTCCCTTCCCAAATAACTTTTCTTCTGCTCCTCAGTGAAGCTTTCCGCATTGGAGTCCACATGGAGGCCCCCTTGCGAGGTCACGCCCCCCACGCCACCCTTCCATGTCTGATAAATAATGTGCATCTCTCGGACGCGCAGCGGACGAGCACAGCGGGCGCGCCGTCTGCACGCTGAAGGCGCGCCAAAGGCGAGCCCGTCTGCGCCCGTCGGCGCCAGTACGGGCCCTAGGGCACGCCACGCCGACCTTCATATTTCGCATTCCCCTCAATCCCTTAGAGACTTGCAACACCCCACCACCTCCCCATCCCTAACGGCTATCCGCCGTATACGCGCTGCCGGTATCATGTGCCCCGACCGACACCACCCTAGCGGTAGCACACTTCCAGTCACGCCAAATGCGAACACCACGACCATTAGAGTGTTATACTTAAACACCCGCTCTCTGGTCAAACACTCTGAGGATATCTTCATTCTGCTATCGAACACCAACCCGGACATGCTCGTGCTCACGGAAACATGGCTAAACTCTGAGTCTCTCCCTGATATCTTGGCCGCCCTCCCCCCTGACTATTACATCCTTCATGCCGACCGCCCAGGGGATCGCCCCGGGGGTGGGGTGGCAGCCATCATATCCAAACGTCTGAACTCTGTCTCTTCCTATTCCCTCTCCATTCCGAAGGTGGACAATTTACTTATCAGTGTGCAAACTGATACCGGTACCCTTACCCTTCTACTCCTGTACCGGCCTCCCCATCCTATGCCATCTTTTTCCACCACTCTGAGTGAACAACTGTCCAGCCTTCTAACATCGCACTCCAGTTTCGCCCTTCTCGGCGACCTAAACTATTGGTTTAGCGATGCCAACGCTGGCTCCCATTCCACAGAGCTCTTTGAGACTCTCAATAGCCTGAATCTTACCCAACAGGTTACCCAACCCACCCACAACAAAGGCCATATCTTGGACCAGATCTGGACTTGTAATCTGGTCCTGTCAACACCAGACGTCTCTCCATGCGTCTGGTCCGACCACAGCCTAGTTGACACTTCCATCACTGTCGCCGGTCAGATCCCCGCTCCCTTGATGGCTGGTGGCTCCTCACGGAAATGGAATACATACGACTCCCAGGGCTTTCTTACTGCCCTGGCTGACACCCGTCCATCCTTCCTCCCCTCTAATGATATCGACGGTTTGGAACACGATCTTGGCTCCTGGCTTGAATCGGCCAGTGACATATTTGCCCCCCTGGTCAAATTCCCCGGCACTAGGCACCGCAACTCCCACAGGTGGTTCTCTGCTGATCTTAAGCTTCTAAAATTAAAAACTCGGCAGTCAGAATGCACCTGGAGACGCGACTACTCCGACCTAGCCCGTCAGTCCTACTTGGATACGCGTAAAGAATATAGAGCCGCCATCAGACTAGCCAAAATGGAACACTTCTCTAACAGGATTTCGTCGGCAGCTGATAAATCCAAAGAGGTGTTCAGAGTCATGGACGAACTCACTACTGACGACAGGACTCTCCCAGCCCAGACTCCCACTCAGGAGGCTTGTGAAACCCTCAACTCGTTTTTCTTAGACAAAATCACAAAAATCAAAAACTCTATCCCCCCCTCTCCCCAGTTACCCCCACTGGTCCCTTGCCCTAACAATCCCTCAACTTTCTCCTCCTTTCCGCTCCTCGACCCTACCTCTTTAGCAGAGTTAGCAATCCGGGTAAAATCTGGCTCACCGAACGACTGCTGCCCGCCATCAGTCCTGCGGAGTATATGCCTGCATTTACCAGATTGTATACTACCTTTACTCAACGGGGCACTCAGCAGAGGCACCGTTCCAACTTCCTTCAAGGAGGCTATTTTAGTGCCCCTCCTTAAAAAACCTGGAGCCGACCCTGCGGAGCCCTCCAACTACCGCCCCATCTCCCTCCTCCCGTACTTCTCAAAATTGATGGAGGCCCATGTCACTCGGTGCCTGTCAAACTTCATCGAATCTTCCCACCACCTTGAGCCCAATCAAGCCGGCTTCAGACCTGCCCACTCCACTGAGCACGTCATCCTGGCAGTCCTGGACACACTCAGGAGCAACGCGGACGCAGGCTCTCCCCAAGCCCTCGTCCTCCTAGATCTTTCGGCCGCGTTCAACACGGTGGACCACGACATCCTTCTCCACCGTGTCGAGCAGGCTGACATCCAGGGCGCCGCACTTGACTGGGTCAAGTCATTTCTCACCAGGAGAACACAGGCGGTTCGCCTGGGGCCCTACACCGCCACCAAGGCACCCACGCACTGTGCAGTCCCCCAGGGCTCCTCCCTTTCGCCGCTCCTGTTCAATTTATACCTCCGGCCCCTAATCAAGTCCCTTCAAAAAAGGGACATTGTCACCTTCAACTACGCGGACGACTTGCAGATCATCCTCCCGCTCGACTCGCCTCATGCCATTAACACCTTTCACGCAGTTATGATTTACATCCAAGGTTGGATGAACCAGAACCAGCTGAAACTGAACCCCGGGAAGACTGAGCTCCTCCTCCCGGGACTCAGTCACGCGCACTGGGGCCCGCAATTCTGCCCGTCGGAGCTAGGCCCTCCCCCTATCCCGGCGAAAACTGTAAAGAGCCTAGGTGTGATCATCGATGCTGAGCTCTCTCTCAGATCACAGGTGGGAGCAGTAATATCCTCCTGTATGTACCAGCTCCGGAAGATCCGCAAAGTCCGCCACCTACTTCCCCCCGCTGCACTTACCCAAGTCGTGATCTCACTTGTGCTTTCCCGCCTAGACTTTTCTAACTCAATCTACCATGGCCTCCCATCATCCTTGACCCACCGCCTCCAGGTTGTCCAAAACCAAGCAGCCCGCTTAATCCTCTACATCCCCAGATGGCAATCGGCCAAACCCCTGCTCCATGGTCTTCATTGGCTCCCTATTGCCCAAAGGGCAGCCTTCAAGGTGGCATGCCTTACCTTCAAGACCCTCCATGGCTCTGGCCCTGCGTTTGTAACATCTCTCATCCGCCCCTACTGTCCTCAGCGTGACCTCCGCTCGGCCCACCGTCACCTACTTGCCACTTCCAAAATCAAAACTAAGAAATTCGGCGGTCGCCGTTTCTCTCACCTAGCCCCTGCACTTTGGAACCCCCTCCCTCTCTCCATCAAATCCTCATCCTCCCTTTTGAACTTCAGGAAAGTACTTAAAACTCACCTCTTCCCTATCCTTTGTTAAAACCCCGCTTCTTTGTTTCCCCCTCACTCATTCTGTCTCTCAGCGCCAGGAAGCCTCGGCGTCAGTGCGCTCTACAAATGGCACCTAAGAAGACTGCATCCATTGTGTACTGGTGGAAACTGAAAGCTCTCCTTGTTTGAATCATTTATGTCTGATCAGGGAATAGTTTGCTCCATTTCTTACATACATGTTTGCACCAGGGCAAAACATGGAACATACTTAATTTGCTCATGTTTGCATGTACGTGTTAAGAAATAGCCTGGTGTCAGCTTTCAATTGCTGAAAGTGCAGGCCAAATTCGGAACTAAATCAGTTTCCCCTTTTATTTTACAAAAGGAAATCTTACAAAGTTTTTTTGATACATTTTAATCACGCACCATGCTTTTTGTTTGGTAAAAGTGTTGTAAACATAAAATCTTTAATAAATAAAAACCGAGCCGTTTGTTCAGTATCTTTGCAGTATTTTTCCTGCTGATGGATTATTTAAGAATCTTGGGCTGCAGCAGGATATGTCTGCTCTATTTCCTAACACCCAAGAAGCCCACATTTGCAACAGAGCATTTGCTGCAGTTTTACTTCAATGTCATTTGTTCTGAGAACACAAACTGCGTGAAGACAGCTTGAGTCCGGTGTGTCACAGCTGACCAGGATCACAGATGCTAACTGGGGACCGGTGTGCCGCTGGGAGTCAATATCTTAGTCTACCTAGCACAGTCCATCCACTGTTAGGACATCACAGGAAGGAACCTCTGGTGGTCAAATATGCACCTGGGACAGGAAGGCCACAGAGGGCTGGGGTACTTAATGTCAAAGGGCGTAACTCCACCAGCTGACTGGACACAAACCTGTCTGAGATGCTGTGGTGAGCACTCACTGACACTTGACTCCCACCAGCACTTGTAGCAGCAAGAATGACACCCGAGGAGGCTCCAGGGGGGCATCAATGTTTGCTGGATTGACACCCGAGGAGGCACCAGGGGGGCATCAATGTTTGCTGGATTGACACCCGAGGAGGCAGCAGGGGGGCATCAAAGTTTGCTGGATTGACACCCGAGAAGGCACCAGGGGGGCATCAATGTTTGCTGGATTGACACCCGAGGAGGCACCAGGGGGCATCAATGTTTGCTGGATTGACACAGGAGGAGGCACCAGGGGGCATCAATGTTTGCTAAATTGACACCCGAGGAGGCTCCAGGGGGGCGTCAATGTTTGCTGGATTGACACCCGGGGAGGCACCAGGGGGGCATCAATGTTTGCTGGATTGACACAGGAGGAGGCACCAGGGGGCATCAATGTTGCTGGATTGACACCCGAGGAGGCACCAGGGGGGCATCAATGTTTGCTGGATTGACACAGGAGGAGGCACCAGGGAGGCATCAATGTTTGCTGGATTGACACCGGAGGAGGCACCTGGGGGGCATCAATGTTTGCTGGATTGACACCCGAAGAGGCTCCAGGGGGGCATCAATGTTTGCTGGATTGACACCCGAGGAGGCTCCAGGGGGGCATCAATGTCTGCTGGATTGACACAGGAGGAGGCTCCAGGGGGACATCACTGTTTGCTGGATTGACACCCGAGGAGGCACCAGGGGGGCATCAATGTTTGCTGGATTGACACCCGAGGAGGCTCCAGGGGAGCATTAATGTTTGCTGGATTGACACCCGAGGAGGCTCCAGGGGGGCATCAATGTCTGCTGGATTGACACCCGAGGAGGCACCAGGGGGGCATCAATGTTTGCTGGATTGACACCCGAGGAGGCTCCAGGGGGGCATCAATGTTTGCTGGATTGACACCCGAGGAGGCTCCAGGGGGGCATCAATGTCTGCTGGATTGACACCCGAGGAGGCTCCAGGGGGGCATCAATGTCTGCTGGATTGACACCCGAGGAGGCACCAGGGGGGCATCAATGTCTGCTGGATTGACACCCAAGGAGGCTCCAGGGGGGCATCAATGTTTGCTGGATTGACACACGAGGAGGCAGCAGGGGGGCATCAATGTTTGCTGGATTGACACCCGAGGAGGCACCAGGGGGGCATCAATGGTTGCTGGATTGACACCCGAGGAGGCACCAGGGGGGCATCAATGTTTGGTGGATTGACACCCGAGGAGGCTCCAGGGGGGCATCAATGTTTGCTGGATTGACACATGAGGAGGCACCAGGGGGGCATCAATGTTTTCTGGATTGACACCCGAGGAGGCACCAGGGGGGGATCAATGTTTTCTGCATTGACACCCGAGGAGGCACCAGGGGGGAATCAATGTTTGCTGGATTGACACCCGAGGAGGCACCAGGGGGGCATCAATGTTTGCTGGATTGACACAAGAGGAGGCACCAGAGGGGCATCAATGTTTGCAAGAATGACAACCGAGGCGGCAGCAGGGGGGCATCAATGTTTGCTGGATTGATACCCGAGGAGGCTCCAGGGGGCATCAATGTTTGCTGGAATGACACCCGAGGAGGCTCCAGGGGGGCATCAATGTTTGCTGGATTGACACCCGAGGAGGCACCAGGGGGCATCAATGTTTGCTGGATTGACACCCAAGGAGGCACCAGGGGGGCATCAATGTTTGCAAGAATGAAACCCGAGGAGGCACCAGCGGGGCATCAATGTTTGCTGGATTGACACCCGAGGAGGCTCCAGGGGGCATCAATGTTTGCTGGATTGACACCCAAGGAGGCTCCAGGGGGCATCAATGTTTGCTGTATTGACACCCGAGGAGGCACCAGGGGGGCATCAATGTTTTCTGGATTGACACCCGAGGAGGCACCAGGGGCATCAATGTCTGCTGGATTGACACCCGAGGAGGCACCAGGGGGCATCAATGTTTGCTGGATTGACACCCGAGGAGCTACCAGGGGGGCATCAATGCTTGCTGGATTGACACCCGAGGAGGCTCCAGGGGGCCATCAATGTTTGCTGGATTGACACCCGAGGAGGCACCAGGGGGGCATCAATGTTTGCTGGATTGACAAAGGAGGAGGCAGCAGGGGGGCATCAATGTTTGCTGGATTGACACACGAGGAGGCACTAGGGGGGCATCAATGTTTGCTGGATTGACACAGGAGGAGGCTCCAGGGGGGCATCAATGTTTGCAAGAATGACACAAGAAGAGTCGCCAGGGGGCATCAATGTTTGCAAGAATGACACCAGAGGAGTCGCCAAGGGGCATCAATGTTTGCTGGATTGACACAGGAGGAGGCTCCAGGGGGGCATCAATGTTTGCTGGATTGACACAGGAGGAGGCGCCTGGGGGGCATCAATGTTTGCTGGATTGACACAGGAGGAGGCTCCAGGGGGGCATCAATGTTTGCAAGAATGACACCCGAGGAGGCTGCAGGGGGGCATCAATGTTTGCTGGATTGACACCCGAGGAGGCTCCAGGGGGCATCAATGTTTGCTGTATTGACACCCGAGGAGGCACCAGGGGAGCATCAATGTTTGCTGGATTGACACAGGAGGAGGCACCAGGGGGCATCAATGTTTGCAAGAATGACACCCGAGGAGGCTCCAGGGGGCATCAATGTCTGCTGGATTGATACATGAGGAGGCTCCAGGGGGGCATCAATGTTTGCTGGATTGACACCCGAGGAGGCACCAGATGTGCATCAATGTTTGCTGGATTGACACCCGAGGAGGCTCCAGGGGGGCATCAATGTTTTCTGGATTGACACCCGAGGAGGCACCAGGGGGGGATCAATGTTTTCTGGATTGACACCCGAGGAGGCACCAGGGGGGAATCAATGTTTGCTGGATTGACACCCGAGGAGGCACCAGGGGGGCATCAATGTTTGCTGGATTGACACCCGAGGAGGCTCCAGGGGGGCATCAATGTTTGCAAGAATGACAACCGAGGCGGCACCAGGGGGGCATCAATGTTTGCTGGATTGACACCCGAGGAGGCTCCAGGGGGCATCAATGTTTGCTGGAATGACACCCGAGGAGGCTCCAGGGGGGCATCAATGTTTGCTGGATTGACACCCGAGGAGGAACCAGGTGGCATCAATGCTTGCTGGATTGACACCCAAGGAGGCACCAGGGGGGCATCAATGTTTGCAAGAATGAAACCCGAGGAGGCACCAGGGGGGCATCAATGTTTGATGGATTGACACCCGAGGAGGCTCCAGGGGGCATCAATGTTTGCTGGATTGACACCCAAGGAGGCTCCAGGGGGCATCAATGTTTGCTGTATTGACACCCGAGGAGGCACCAGGGGGGCATCAATGTTTTCTGGATTGACACCCGAGGAGGCACCAGGGGCATCAATGTCTGCTGGATTGACACCCGAGGAGGCACCAGGGGGCATCAATGTTTGCTGGATTGACACCCGAGGAGCCACCAGGGGGGCATCAATGCTTGCTGGATTGACACCCGAGGAGGCTCCAGGGGGTCATCAATGTTTGCTGGATTGACACCCGAGGAGGCACCAGGGGGGCAACAATTTTTGCAAGAATGACACCAGAGGAGTCGCCAAGGGGCATCAATGTTTGCTGGATTGACACAGGAGGAGGCTCCAGGGGGGCATCAATGTTTGCTGGATTGACACAGGAGGAGGCGCCTGGGGGGCATAAATGTTTGCTGGATTGACACAGGAGGAGGCTCCAGGGGGGCATCAATGTTTGCAAGAATGATACCCGAGGAGGCTCCAGGGGGGCATCAATGTTTGCTGGATTGACACCCGAGGAGGCTCCAGGGGGCATCAATGTTTGCTGGATTGACACCCGAGGAGGCACCAGGGGAGCATCAATGTTTGCTGGATTGACACAGGAGGAGGCACCAGGGGGCATCAATGTTTGCAAGAATGACACCCGAGGAGGCTCCAGGGGGGCATCAATGTCTGCTGGATTGACACATGAGGAGGCTCCAGGGGGGCATCAATGTTTGCTGGATTGACACCCGAGGAGGCACCAGGGGTGCATTAATGTTTGCTGGATTGACACCCGAGGAGGCTCCAGGGGGGCATCAATGTTTTCTGGATTGACACCCGAGGAGGCACCAGGGGGGGATCAATGTTTTCTGGATTGACACCCGAGGAGGCACAAGGGGGGGATCAATGTTTGCTGGATTGACACCCGAGGAGGCACTAGGGGGGCATCAATGTTTGCTGGATTGACACCCGAGGAGGCACCAGGGGGGCATCAATGTTTGCAAGAATGACAACCGAGGCGGCACCAGGGGGGCATCAATGTTTGCTGGATTGACACCCGAGGAGGCTCCAGGGGGCATCAATGTTTGCTGTAATGACACCCGAGGAGGCTCCAGGGGGGCATCAATGTTTGCTGGATTGACACCCGAGGAGGCACCAGGGGGCATCAATGTTTGCTGGATTGACACCCGAGGAGGCTCCAGGGGGCATCAATGTTTGCTGTATTGACACCCGAGGAGGCACCAGGGGCATCAATGTCTGCTGGATTGACACCCGAGGAGGCACCAGGGGGCATCAATGTTTGCTGGATTGACACCCGAGGAGGCACCAGGGGGGCATCAATGTTTGCTGGATTGACACAGGAGGAGGCAGCAGGGGGGCATCAATGTTTGCTGGATTGACACAGGAGGAGGCTCCAGGGGGGCATCAATGTTTGCAAGAATGACACCAGAGGAGTCGCCAAGGGGAATCAATGTTTGCTGGATTGACACAGGAGGAGGCTCCAGGGGGGCATCAATGTTTGCTGGATTGACACAGGAGGAGGCGCCTGGGGGGCATCAATGTTTGCTGGATTGACACAGGAGGAGGCTCCAGGGGGGCATCAATGTTTGCAAGAATGACACCCGAGGAGGCTCCAGGGGGGCATCAATGTTTGCTGGATTGACACCCGAGGAGGCTCCAGGGGGCATCAATGTTTGCTGGATTGACACCCGAGGAGGCACCAGGGGAGCATCAATGTTTGCTGGATTGACACCCGAGGAGGCACCAGATGTGCATCAATGTTTGCTGGATTGACACCCGAGGAGGCTCCAGGCTGGCATCAATGTTTGCTGGATTGACACCCGAGGAGGCACCAGGGGGGCATCAATGTTTGCTGGATTGACACCCGAGGAGGCTCCAGGGGGGCATCAATGTTTGCAAGAATGACAACCGAGGCGGCACCAGGGGGGCATCAATGTTTGCTGGATTGACACCCGAGGAGGCTCCAGGGGGCATCAATGTTTGCTGGAATGACACCCGAGGAGGCTCCAGGGGGGCATCAATGTTTGCTGGATTGACACCCGAGGAGGCACCAGGGGGCATCAATGCTTGCTGGATTGACACCCAAGGAGGCACCAGGGGGGCATCAATGTTTGCAAGAATGAAACCCGAGGAGGCACCAGGGGGGCATCAATGTTTGCTGGATTGACACCCGAGGAGGCTCCAGGGGGCATCAATGTTTGCTGGATTGACACCCAAGGAGGCTCCAGGGGGCATCAATGTTTGCTGTATTGACACCCGAGGAGGCACCAGGGGGGCATCAATGTTTTCTGGATTGACACCCGAGGAGGCACCAGGGGCATCAATGTCTGCTGGATTGACACCCGAGGAGGCACCAGGGGGCATCAATGTTTGCTGGATTGACACCCGAGGAGCCACCAGGGGGGCATCAATGCTTGCTGGATTGACACCCGAGGAGGCTCCAGGGGGCCATCAATGTTTGCTGGTTTGACACCCGAGGAGGCACCAGGGGGGCATCAATTTTTGCAAGAATGACACCAGAGGAGTCGCAAAGGGGCATCAATGTTTGCTGGATTGACACAGGAGGAGGCTCCAGGGGGGCATCAATGTTTGCTGGATTGACACAGGAGGCGCCTGGGGGGCATAAATGTTTGCTGGATTGACACAGGAGGAGGCTCCAGGGGGGCATCAATGTTTGCAAGAATGACACCCGAGGAGGCTCCAGGGGGGCATCAATGTTTGCTGGATTGACACCCGAGGAGGCTCCAGGGGGCATCAATGTTTGCTGGATTGACACCCGAGGAGGCACCAGGGGAGCATCAATGTTTGCTGGATTGACACAGGAGGAGGCACCAGGGGGCATCAATGTTTGCAAGAATGACACCCGAGGAGGCTCCAGGGGGGCATCAATGTCTGCTGGATTGACACATGAGGAGGCTCCAGGGGGGCATCAATGTTTGCTGGATTGACACCCGAGGAGGCACCAGGGGTGCATTAATGTTTGCTGGATTGACACCCGAGGAGGCTCCAGGGGGGCATCAATGTTTTCTGGATTGACACCCGAGGAGGCACCAGGGGGGGATCAATGTTTTCTGGATTGACACCCGAGGAGGCACCAGGGGGGGATCAATGTTTGCTGGATTGACACCCGAGGAGGCACTAGGGGGGCATCAATGTTTGCTGGATTGACACCCGAGGAGGCACCAGGGGGGCATCAATGTTTGCAAGAATGACAACCGAGGCGGCACCAGGGGGGCATCAATGTTTGCTGGATTGACACCCGAGGAGGCTCCAGGGGGCATCAATGTTTGCTGTAATGACACCCGAGGAGGCTCCAGGGGGGCATCAATGTTTGCTGGATTGACACCCGAGGAGGCACCAGGGGGCATCAATGTTTGCTGGATTGACACCCGAGGAGGCTCCAGGGGGCATCAATGTTTGCTGTATTGACACCCGAGGAGGCACCAGGGGCATCAATGTTTGCTGGATTGACACCCGAGGAGGCACCAGGGGGCATCAATGTTTGCTGGATTGACACCCGAGGAGGCACCAGGGGGGCATCAATGTTTGCTGGATTGACACAGGAGGAGGCTCCAGGGGGGCATCAATGTTTGCAAGAATGACACCAGAGGAGTCGCCAAGGGGAATCAATGTTTGCTGGATTGACACAGGAGGAGGCTCCAGGGGGGCATCAATGTTTGCTGGATTGACACAGGAGGAGGCGCCTGGGGGGCATCAATGTTTGCTGGATTGACACAGGAGGAGGCTCCAGGGGGGCATCAATGTTTGCAAGAATGACACCCGAGGAGGCTCCAGGGGGGCATCAATGTTTGCTGGATTGACACCCGAGGAGGCTCCAGGGGGCATCAATGTTTGCTGGATTGACACCCGAGGAGGCACCAGGGGAGCATCAATGTTTGCTGGATTGACACAGGAGGAGGCACCAGGGGGCATCAATATTTGCAAGAATGACACCCGAGGAAGCTCCAGGGAGGCATCAATGTCTGCTGGATTGACACATGAGGAGGCTCCAGAGGGGCATCAATGTTTGCTGGATTGACACCCGAGGAGGCACCAGATGTGCATCATTGTTTGCTGGATTGACACCCGAGGAGGCTCCAGGGGGGCATCAATGTTTTCTGGATTGACACCCGAGGAGGCACCAGGGGGGAATCAATGTTTGCTGGATTGACACCCAAGAGGGCACCAGGGGGGCATCAGTGTTTGCAAGAATGAAACCCGAGGAGGCTCCAGGGGGGCATCAATGTTTGCTGGATTGACACCCGAGGAGGCTCCAGGGGGAATCAATGTTTGCTGGATTGACACCCGAGGAGGCTCCAGGGGGCATCAATGTTTGCTGTATTGACACCCGAGGAGGCACAAGGGGGGCATCAATGTTTTCTGGATTGACACCCGAGGAGGCACCAGGGGCATCAATGTCTGCTGGATTGACACCCGAGGAGGCACCAGGGGGGCATCAATGCTTGCTGGATTGACACCCGAGGAGGCACCAGGGGCATCAATGTTTGCTGGATTGACACCCGAGGAGCCACCAGGGGGGCATCAATGCTTGCTGGATTGACACCCGAGGAGGCTCCAGGGGGCCATCAATGTTTGCTGGATTGACACCCGAGGAGGCACCAGGGGGGCATCAATGTTTGCTGGATTGACACAAGAGGAGGCAGCAGGGGGGCATCAATGTTTGCTGGATTGACACACGAGTAGGCGCCAGGGGGGCATCAATGTTTGCTGGATTGACACAGGAGGAGGCACCAGGGGGCATCAATGTTTGCTGGATTGACACCCGAGGAGGCTCCAGGGGGCATCAATGTTTGCTGGATTGACAACCGAGGAGGTGTAAAAACCTGGGTCGGGTCGGGGACAATCGATATTTGCCCGGCGGTATGGCCTCTGTGACCCTCTAGTTAATTAATCAATGAAGAGGCAGGCGCTGGAGACTGGAAGGCAGGAAACAAGGTTTTTATTCTCTCCGGAGGAGAACACAACGAAACGGACAGAAGGTATCGTTCTGAGGTGCTCTAACTTACGTTTGAGGCCTGGCCCCTTATATACAGTGTTTGTGGTTTTTATTATAGTTTACATACATGTGACAAAGCTTTGATATACGGAAAGACATTCCCGGAATCCCCCTTTGGGGCCCGTTCCCACACACATTTACAGTTGAAATCCCCACCCTAGTCATAACAGGTGATGAGTATCACGCAGCTGGATATTCCGCTGATTCACGGAATGTGGGGGGTTTGATCGGGTCTCATGGAGTGGGGGCTTTGATCAACCCGGGGATCCTTTGATGGGGGACGCTTTCTATTGTACGGGGAGGGGCAAGGAATGGTATCGGCAGAGCGGGGTGTCGGTCTGGGAACGGGGAAGACAAAACGGGCACACGGGGAAAAGGGGGTTTGCATCTAAGGGCCGGAGATCATGAAAGGGAAGCAGGGAGGTGTCGCGCTGGGAACAGGATGGGGGCCTGGGGCAGAGCAGCGCCGAAGAGGGGTTTATGACTCAAGGCAGGTGCAAGCAGGGGGGTGGTCAGCGTGCAGGCTTAGTGAAGGCGAAGGGCTATGTCAGGGGCCAGCGGCATGCAAAAGGGTTCGTTCTGATCGGGGCATCTTAAAAAAATGGCGGGCGCGTACGACAAAAGTGTGGCATCAGGGGAAGAGGCAAGATGGCGCAGATAATGTTCACCAGAACGTACTAATTTTCAACAGTCCTCCCTTTAACATATTCAAGACATCTTGCTGGTTCATTTTCTACTCGGTCATGAGAAAGAAAACGGTAGGAACCCCAGATGAAAAGAGTTGTACATTTTAACGTTTCTAGTTTTTAGGAGGTGGGCCTATTTGATAAACTTTGATCAATTTGTTTAGCAGGAAAGTCATAGGAATGCAATACAAAAATGAGCAGCAAGTATAGTTCATACTGGCAGGTTATTACATATATATCAGGTTCGGATTGGAGCATGATCAATACAATGGCGGCTGGGAGAGAAATGAGGTCTAGCAGAAACGGCGATTGGGGATGTCAAATGTTCATTCTTTGTTGCCTTTCGTTGGCGCTGTTGAGCACCGGCGGTGGAGCTACGAGTCCAGCTCTGTTCTAAGTTCTGCGTTGCAGGGCACGACCCTTTCCTCGCGTTTCTGGTCGGAAAGGTCCTTTTCGCCCTGTGTCCTTTGAGGTGATTGTCAGAAAGTTCAAATGGAAGAAGAGCGTACAAAACAGTCCATAGGGTAGGTCAGAGGAAAAGGGGGATGGAGCAAGGCCAAAGTAGGAACAAACTAGGGGAACGAGAGACTTCAAATAGGCGGGCGTGTGACCGAATTCAGAGAGCGGGGACTTGTCGACAGACACTGGACATCGAGCAGGGGCATCAGGTCGACCCTTTCTTCTCATGTTGTCGAAAACAGTGCCTCGTCCTGCAGCTCTTTTCTGTCGTGGTCTCGCCTTGGCTAATGTCGCAGGTGTTCCATAGTCTGCAGTCAGGCCTCGTGCTCCCACATCCGGTCCTTCTCTCCTCCAACGGTAGTACCCTTAAACAAGTTTGAAAAGACAGTCTTTAGTGAATTTGCAGATGAAGATAATCAAAAAGTCTATTTCTCTCCCAGCTCCAGGCAAAGAATGAAAAATGCCCGTTATGTTAGTGTTTACAACTGGCATATGAATGACCGGTGACGGGTTTGTTGGATTTACTACGACTTTCCTTTACAATTAGTTACTACACAGGTAGAGACGAACATGGCTGCTTTTCAACTACTACGGGGTTCATTTTGATGATTTCTTTACCTTGGACTAGTCTGTTAACCTTGTAAAACATCATTCTGGGTCCTACGTAACCTTTTATAGCCTGATTACTTAATTAGGAAGGACAGGGGTTTTATGGGAAACAACCAGGGACATAGGAAACTTGTGGTAAGGGCACAAATCGACCCATCTCTCACAACCGGAAATGGGGGGTAGTTTCATAATTCCAGTTTTGGGCGGCTGATACAGGGGAGGTAACAGGGGTGATCATTCTTTCGGTTTGGGTATTGCGACGATTCGGGGAGGGGAGGGTCGCGTATTCTGAGGTCCTTGTTTTATACTATAGGAGCCGTTGACATGTAGTTCCCTTATTTTCGGGTCAGATTAGGGAACTTCTGTCGTCTTACCTGTCCTTTCCCTTACGGCCCAACCTTGGTTCATTGACTTCTAGCGGAAAAGGAGAGGTAACGACGCGGCCTCAGGGTGATTGTATTAAAGACAAGTTTTTGTGCAAATACTGACGGTATTTGAAGCCAATTAGGTGGTGTGCTAGGGGTGGCAGTCTGCCAATTTCGGGGCTAATCACTCGGAAGAGTGGGAGTGCAAAAATAGAGGGAGAGAGAGAGAGAGAGAGAGAGAGAGAGAGGGAGAGAGAGAGAGAGAGAGAGAGAGAGAGAGAGAGAGAGAGAGAGAGAGAGAGAGAGAGAGAGAGTGCAACGGCAGACTAAATAGTACACGTGCAACAGAGAGGGTGGCAGTGTATTCAAGAAAGGCTATTTAGTGCATTACACAGTAAAAGGCATTCACGGGTCTGCGTTAGAATCTTGTAATCATGCAGTTTGAGCATTAGACAGGGTAGAGGGGACGTGCTTTGAGAAAAAAGGGAAAGAAGAAAGGAGGTACCATTTTGTCGCACTTCTCGCATTCTCGGTCCTTCGACCAGTTGGGTCAACGCCTCAGTCACACACACACATTCCCTCATAGTTTCGCATCATACGTGACATGGGTTCATTCGTCCGGTCTGGTTTAAGGGTGATCACTTTTTATCAGGTTGTGCTAATTTCTTTCGGGTTTGTTCGATACGTGAGTAGTTTGCAGGCGTGCTTAGACACCACCTTGCGGCGTCAGTCCGCTTCGTGTATTAGACATGGCGAGGCTTCAGATCTTCGCCACACCTCGGCTGTAATCTCTGATGTAACCTGCAGAGGGAGGAAAAAAGGGGGGTGGGGGAGACAGCATTCGCGCGCATTCAAATACATGGATTCATAAGTCCTTTACTTACCTCTTACTCGTCTTTCCTCCTTGGGGCAGGGTCCCCGGGGATATGGTTTCTGGAGTCGAGGGGGGGTAGTGTGTCCATATAGGTCGTGTGCGGGGAAACGTAAAAAGGAAACCAGAGGTGCCTAGTGCGAGGTATCTAGTCAAAGGATGTATCTCACTATCGGGGTCCTTAAACCTCTTTCAACGCTGTGGCGTTCTAAGGTTCTTCGGTTCTTGGGTCCCTGATACTTTGGAACGTGGTACTTTATAACATTTATATTATTTCATTTCACCCTCCTTTTACATTCCCTCATTTACACCGTTCGTTTTACCCATCCTTGGAAGTCAAGGTCTTCCTCTACGCGAGAGTTCATGGGTCAGTCGCGTACTTTGAAGGCGGAGTGTCGTGTTGTCGATCCGATCCGTCCTCCGGGGCTGGGCAACCATCTTCTTTTAACCTTAAAGAGAGAGCAGAGTAGGGTGCACAGAAAAGAACTTTCCCACCGATCCCACATTTTTAAAATAAAGCATGCAATACCCGTCCATAGTTTCAAAAACTTTATTTTGTAAAATTATTTCAGCATGTGGATTATGAGGGTGCGGTCGTATTTGGCCGGTCGTGGTAACGGCTAAAGTGCTTACAGTGGGGGGGGTGTCGCTTGCAGCAAAAAACATCGGAAAGTTTTACTCATTTCATTTGTAAGAAACTAAAACGTCTATTAATTGGCTGGGGGTTCGGGGGCATTTATTTTCATAATTTAGAAGCATAATCACAATAGTTGTAATCAGATTTCCTATATGCATACCGTACGTGTGCGTCGTAAATGAGGTTTACATCAATTATAAAAATATAATACATTGTACATTTGTAATCAACATTTGTAACGGGGATCCTTTCATACTGTTCGTCGAGTGAGTTCTCCTTGTCTTTTCTAGCCAAGTGTACAAAGGATCATATAAAATCTCAGAACATCAAGTTTATATTAGTGCGAAGGAACACCACGAGGTGTTTGTAAGTTCCGATTGATACCAGCGCCATTTTGGGCGGGGCCGGCTCAGTCCGGAAGCAGCATCAGGGGAAATGTTTCCCATTACTGGCAGTTTGGACCAGAGTCCTTTTCGGCAGTTCTAGAATTCATGCTAACAGAAGGAGTGGCAATGTCATGTTTGTTTCGTTGGCGATCAAGGCAGCCGTCCCTTACCGGAAACCTGCAAAGGCCGAAGGTTCCGTCGGGGACCTTTGTAGGATCTTCAAGGCTGCGGAGATGCTGTCGGAGATGGGGGTTCGTGCTCCAGGGGGCAAATGTCCGAGTTATATGGCTGGTCAAAGTTACTCTAGTGGCCGGGGCCCGTCTTCCAGCGGACCCAGACGCCATTTTGAGGCCCTACCGGGGCCACTCTCGTCGAGTTTGCAAGAGTGGAAGAGACCCTTCGGAGTGAAAGGAAGAGGTCCCTGTTTTGTGAAAGCGGGACGTTCGGCTGGGGTGCAGCTGTGATGCCCCCACCTGGGGGGCGAGGGAGACTGGTTCGCATCGTCTCCTTCTCCCGGTGCACTCCATGCCGCTCCTTTTCATCGCCCCGCATGAAGGTTTCTCCACATCCGGTGTTCCCCAAGTCCTGTGCTCGGTGCTGTGGGAGTATGGCCACCATTGCACGTTCGGTGCTGCGCAAGTACTGGGGTGCCACCATGGTGTGTTCGGTGCTGTGGAAGTATGGGCACCATCGCCTGACTGGGGGTGTTCGGCGTCGGGCCGGGGGCTGGGAAACCTCCTACCGGTGGAGGTGGGAGAGGCTCGTCCGCGTCGCCTCTCCCTCCCAGCCCAACTTGGACAAATTGTTGTGGAGGTACGTGCAGGACATCCCGCCGTCCAGAGCTGCTGCGGCTGTTACGGAAGAGAAAAGGAAAAAAAGGTGCCTCGTTCTCCTCTGGACATGTGGCGGGACTACCTACAACAGCCCGGGCTGCTGGCTCCTGCCTCTCCTCCGGCTCCCCCATACGTTAAGATTTCCTGACCAAGAGTTGGCGGCCGGGCCCGCCTTATATGGGTTGCCGTTGGTTGGGCGTAGCCGTAACCCTGCCCAACTTTGGAAGGTTCCAGAATGGGGGGGGGGCGAATGTTCTGTTTGACTTTCATTTTTCTACAGTTTTACCGTTATTATTCCTTGTTTGTTGTGCTAAATTAAAAGTTCAAGTTCATTAATGGTCTACGGATTTTGTTTTACCATTTCTTTCTTTCAAGGTTGCTTTTATGCTAAGTTTCTGCTAACAGAGGTTGAGTAACACGGAAACACGTGTAGAGGGATGACGCAGATTTGTACATTACATACACACAAACTCAGACGGGGGACAGTACAAGTACGACATACAAAGACCCAAGACGAATATAAAACAGTTATTGGTCATAATTATCTCTTTCCGTCTGTGAATTTGAAACGAGGCTGGGTTCCTGTCTTGACATTGCCCGACCTAGGAGAACTTGAGCATGCCGCTGAGATTTTCCTGGCGAAATCTGTGCCATCGGGCATAATCAAACGTGGTGGTTCTGTCTGGTCTGTCTATGTAAGTCGGGTTCTTCTTTGTCTCGCGCTTTTTCCCGTACTGCCGGTCTGCCGTTCCTGTCGGCCCTTTGCCTTTACTCACGCTCAGTAGAGTCGGGCATTGGGCTTTCCAGTGTCCGACATACCTACAGAAAGCGCATTGGTCTGGCCCTAAGTCTAGTCGTCTTTTGCACAGTGTCGGGGGATAAGTTGTGGGTAGCGGTGTCCTGGGGTTGTCCTGTCGGTATATTTCTCTACTTGGTTTGTCCTCGTCTTTTCTCTGTCGTTTCGTAGCTTCTCTGCGCCACATACCGAGACTGTCGAGCATAATTGGCGTTGTCTTATTATTTCGAAGGGCTATTTCTAACGTTTCTATTTTATCAAGGTCAAAGGATCCTGTCAGTGGCCACTGTTTGTCTTGACTCTCTTCGGTATACCTGTGCCACAATTTATTATAGGCTATGGTGACTAATCCATAGTTTATGAACATGTCCTTATTAGGGGTGCCTTCTAGTGGAGCTATATGGTCCACCTCTAATACGCGGTCCGGGCTAAACAGGCTATTTATCAGTGGGGAGAAGACAGACATGACGGCTCGTAACGAGGGACTAAAAAGTCAGCACTGCCTATCTTATCACTAGGTGCAAAGACCGTACAGAATATTTCTATTCGACGTTGTTTGCAGGCAGTGAATACCTCATGGATCAAAAAAAATGATAATAACCAAACGACCAATAAATAACAATGGGGAGAATGAGTAGGTCCGCAAAGATCTGCGTTACCTACCCTTTTCACTATCTGCAAAAAGGGTGGTCTCTTCCCTGTTTGCAGACAGGGAATCTCCAGGAAACAATAGTTTTGCGAACAACAGTTCAGTTTCAAGTAATTATTGCGTGGGGGAGAAAAAATAAGCACGGTTGCTGCCCTACCTATCCTCCACTGCTTGCAAAGAGAGAGCCCGTTGTTTCTCCGTTTGCAGACAGTGAATCTCCAAACAAATAAAAAAGAGCAATACTAGTATTTTTAAACAAACAAGCAATCAAGCAATTTTTCGCAACTTGTCGTGGTAACACGACCTTACCCGGACCGTATGGACAGTTTCTTGTCTTCCGAATCCAGCGCCCGATCGTCCTCTTTTTCTCGTATTTCTCACGGCACTCCTGATGGTTCCCAGTCAGGACCGTAGATCACTCGAGAGAGGTCTGTTCGGAACTAGTGAAGTTCGGATGATCGGCTGCCAGACGAGGGTCTATTGGGCAAGAGCTCTCCCGATCGTTGCAGTCGTTCACTCTGTCGTCGGGACCTCTCCCACTGGATCCACGAGTCGCTGATGGGCCCCACGCTTGGGACGCCAATTGTAAAAACCTGGGTCGGGTCGGGGACAATCGATATTTGCCCGGCGGTATGGCCTCTGTGACCCTCTAGTTAATTAATCAATGAAGAGGCAGGCGCTGGAGACTGGAAGGCAGGAAACAAGGTTTTTATTCTCTCCGGAGGAGAACACAACGAAACGGACAGAAGGTATCGTTCTGAGGTGCTCTAACTTACGTTTGAGGCCTGGCCCCTTATATACAGTGTTTGTGGTTTTTATTATAGTTTACATACATGTGACAAAGCTTTGATATACGGAAAGACATTCCCGGAATCCCCCTTTGGGGCCCGTTCCCACACACATTTACAGTTGAAATCCCCACCCTAGTCATAACAGGTGATGAGTATCACGCAGCTGGATATTCCGCTGATTCACGGAATGTGGGGGGTTTGATCGGGTCTCATGGAGTGGGGGCTTTGATCAACCCGGGGATCCTTTGATGGGGGACGCTTTCTATTGTACGGGGAGGGGCAAGGAATGGTATCGGCAGAGCGGGGTGTCGGCCTGGGAACGGGGAAGACAAAACGGGCACACGGGGAAAAGGGGGTTTGCATCTAAGGGCCGGAGATCATGAAAGGGAAGCAGGGAGGTGTCGCGCTGGGAACAGGATGGGGGCCTGGGGCAGAGCAGCGCCGAAGAGGGGTTTATGACTCAAGGCAGGTGCAAGCAGGGGGGGTGGTCAGCGTGCAGGCTTAGTGAAGGCGAAGGGCTATGTCAGGGGCCAGCGGCATGCAAAAGGGTTCGTTCTGATCGGGGCATCTTAAAAAAATGGCGGGCGCGTACGACAAAAGTGTGGCATCAGGGGAAGAGGCAAGATGGCGCAGATAATGTTCACCAGAACGTACTAATTTTCAACAGAGGCACCAGGGGGGCATCAATGTTTGCTGGATTGACACCCGAGGAGGCGCCAGGGGGGCATAAATGTTTGCTGGATTGACACATTGGGAGTTTGAGCCACTTTAAACCTCGATCTCAGGAGCAACAAAGTGAAAGCGCGGTCTGGGCTCCTGCTTTCCTGAGTGTCCGTTTCCACAATAAAGAGGGCTCCTCGGTAGACACTCACCCGCGCCTCCACCCAATCCTTGAACCACACTTTATGTTAATAAGAGATGGAGGCTCCGGGTGAGGCACGGGGGAGGGGTGGGAGAGGAGGAGAGTTTTGTGTGCGCGCACAGTTGTAATAAACACCTCACAAATGTATTACTAAAGTTAAAAGGATAATGTTCAGTTTTTTTTTTACAACAGTATAGCGGCATTGATGTGAGAAAAATACCTTTACTGCCTCACAGAATCCATTGAACTATTACTGGCTCACAGAGAAACCCATCTCTTAATAGGCACCAAAGTATCACACTGGGCGACCTGATGTCACATTGAACCATTGACGCCCAGCCACCGAATTAACAAGCATTGGCATAGCCAATAGGTCTCACTTTTGGGACCTTATAAGTATTTAGTTATGCAGCACAATATCCTTACTGCAACAACATCAACCGTTGCATGGCTAAACACGTTTACGGTCCGAAAGGCAAAATCTATTGGCTATGCCAATGCTTTTTCTTTTGATGCAAGTAGCCCATGATGTCAAGGTTTTAATGCACAGAAGAGATTGCCTACTTCTATTAACCACAAGGGCAACATTTATTTCATCAACCAAATGTAATGATAGGCATTGGTGACATTTTATTTCCAAGAAGTAATTGGAGTAATTTTGTTAATTTTGCATTACTCTTTTTACATGTAATACTTAAAAAAGTAGGGGCCAGATGTAGGCAAATATCATGTATAGATTCTAAAATACAGAATTTTACTGATTCGGTATTTCAGAATCGGTAAATGGTATGTAGGTACTTATTCGGTAAATCGGTAACATTCGGTAAATACTGAATCGGTATTTACCAATTCAGAAATTCACATTTATTCCTATGGGCCTGGAGGCCCATAGGAATGAATGGGAAGCCATTCACTATTACCGATTTGGTAAATATCAAATCGGTAATAGGGGGCACATATTCAAAGGTGGCAGGGTGTCACATTGACACCCTGAATCACCCCTGGATGGTGCATGTGTGCACATGTGGCACACATACATGCCCTAAGGGCATGAATGTCTGCCACATGGCTCAGAAAAAAAAGCAAAACATTGCTTTTTAAAAGGTATTCGTAATTTACCACCAACTTATAGTTGGTGGTAAATAACAAATCCTTAAATGTAAAAAGAACTCACTTGAGTGCTCCCTACATTACGGATTCGGTAATTTACTGAAACCTGAAATCTGGCCCCTACATCTCAAATGTCCAATACCGGTCGGTAACGGCCAAAAACGAAACGTCCTCGGAAGCTTGTTACCGGTCCAGGGAAGGCATGGCTTGGCAGTTCGGGCTGGACTGTTCCCATGAGGCACATGGTCAGACTGATTTGCATATGGCCATGTCTGAACTGGGGTGGCAGAGTGGGCTAAAGAACGATGATGGATTAAACCCAGATCTGTTGACTAAGTGTGAGTGTTTGATTGGTTCAGATGCTCCGTCCATCACCACCCCCTTTTGTACCACTTTGTTCGCCATAAGTTGGCAGGGTATGCTCAGACGTGAGTCCCTTGCTCACTTTGCCACTGGATTCAAGCAAGCCGGGCTGAAGATGGCTGAAATGCAAGAAACCGGTCCTCGGAAGCTTGTTTCCGGTCCAGGGAAGGCATGGCTTGGCAGTTCAGGCTGGACTGTTCTCATGAGGCACAGGGTCAGACTGATTTGCATATGGCCATGTCTGAAGTGGGGTGGCAGAGTGGGCTAAAGAACGGTGATGGATTAAACCCAGATCTGTTGACTGGGTGTGAGTGTTTGATTTATTCAGATGCTCCATCCATCACCACCCCCTTTTGTACCACTTTCCTTACGGGTAAGCGCCTGCTTCCAGCCTGACCGGGTGACCTTACACTTCCGGAGCCATCACGCCTCCCAACTTTTTCCGGGCCACAGGCTCTGCCCTTGACTATTTTCTTCCGGTACAACCCCCAACCATCATTTCAGTGCAGAACCATCATTTCAGTGCAGTGGGCCCTTAGAACCATCATTTTAGTGCAGCAGGCCCTTCGAACTATCATGTTAGTGCAGCGGGCCCCTAGAACCATCATTTCAGTGCAGTGGGCCCTTAGAACCATCATTTTAGTGCGTCGGGCTCCTAGAGCCATCATTTCACTGCGCTGGGCCCCTAGAGCCCCCATCGATTTAGGGCAGTTTGCCGCTAGAACCATTGAGCCCTGGTGTTTCCGCACCTGCTGATTCCTTGCTAGGTACGGCCCTGTGCACCCAGGCAGCAGCCTACACTGGTAGGTGTCCTGGAGGCTGCCTGCTCTGTCATATAGTGCAATTTGACAGGTCAGCACTGTAGTGTTGTTTCACAATCAGACGGCCTCAAGGCGCCGAGGGTCTATGTTCAACGATGAGAGCAGCACTGATTCTTTTGGGAGTGTTGGACTTTTTACATTTAACAAAGGACCGAGGGTGCAGGGGGCGGTCGTCTGATAGAGACCACACTCGATCTGATTAATAAAAATTATGCAATTACCCACGTGAAACTGTACTCATTTCATCAATACAGAATGATGAAAGTCTGCGTTTCCTGTCTCATGTTCCCACTCCTGCTTGTTGCGAACTGACTCCCCAAGTTAGCAGTGAGGTTTATTTGTACCCTCTGTGGTCAGATGTCCCTCAGCCGGCAGGAAGTCATGTGAAGAGCCTTGAGGGTCATGGGGGGGAAGGGAGGGAAGGGGGATGGGCACCAAGGCTTAGAGCCCCTCCGCTGCCTGGTGGCTCGTGGTAAGATAAGACCTGTCTGACATCTTCTGGAGCCGACTCCAAGTGTGATGACGCCCATCAACATAGAAAGCACACCGCTCACCTGCGCTTTCTCTTGGTGCTTTGTAACCCTTGCGCGGGAAACATCACACAAGAAACACTGGTGAAAGAAGCAGAAGATGCACATTCGATTGACCCCGGCACGTGTTTACCCCAAGCTGCCCTCACTGGCTGCAAGAGCGACACCACGCTCTATAAACTCCAGCAGACGGCAGGATCTCCTGGGCAGGAAAAAGAGGAGTCATTGACGAGCGTGCCTACCCTAAGACAGGGGTTCCCAGCCTGGGGTGCCCGCACCACCAGGGGCGCGCGATGGCATTACAGTGGGGGCGACAAAGAGGGAAGGTATTTTTACAGTTTGCATAATAGGAATTGGGCGAGACCTTTGTAGGGGGTGAACATTATTCAAAGTTACCTAGGGCTGCGGGGCATAGAAAAGGTTGGGGTGCAGGATATAGAAACGGGTGGGAACCCCTGCGCTAAGAGGAGCTGACTCTGCTAACCTTCACACCTTCGTACCGACCTCAGATCGCTGCTCCCCTTCACTAGCATGGTTCAGTAAAGATGCATTTTACAACAGAGAGTTACATCACCGCAGTACATTTAAAGTGTGTGCAAACGGGTATTAATGGTAACACTTTACTGATCTTGAAGCTGGTGTAAGAACATTAAAATTGTTGAGAAAACATGGCCTTCGAGTCAACATTTTTTCAAAACTCTTTTACAGTTATTAAATTGTTTCTCATTAGTAACAGTGTCCGGCTCTCTGATTTTAGAGACATGGCACTCTTAGCAGGACTCAGCTCATGCTGTGGAATTGGGGCAAAACATTTTCTAGGTAACATATTTTTTTACAATTGTTTAATAGCGTGAAATCGACCTGAAGGTATTTGAGCGCTTTGCAGGAGCTCCAATTACGCTATATTGACACACGTTCATGTTTATATAAATATAAAGAACAAAGTTCCTTGCAAATTGCAGAGGGCAAAAACAATCCTGCAACAACAATCCCTTCTGAAAGGGAACAAATCAATAGACAAGATTCCTCAATTAAGGAAACTTACAATTGCTGTGAAAGAGGAGCTAAAAACCAAACTTCCATCCCTCATACGAGGTACTAACCCTAGGGAATGTGACCCATAAAGTCCAGTAAGACTTAATACAAGAATATGGGAACATAAACTAGAAACTACACCCTGTGTAGGGGAACCGTACCCATAAACCAAAACCAAGCCAGAGAAGGTTACATGCTATGTTAAATGGAGGAACCTCCATAAACATACCCTGTGAAAACGGGTTACCAATAGAAGAACTATCAATGGGAATGGTACCCATGAAACAAAACGAACCCAGAATAAGGGTTAAATGTTATGTTAATTGGTGAAGACCCAATAATAATGACCCATGTAAGGGTTACCAAATAGAACAAATCTAACAACTGTAAATGGGAAACATACCCATGAACCCACCCCTGTGTAGAGGCTGTGTGTAATGCTAAGTATGAAAGGAACTAGTTCCCAAACCCATGCCATCCCTCATGAAAAGGAGATCGTAGTGCAGCTACCCTCTAAAACAAGCTAGATCAGGACGTCCTTTGGGAAAGTAAACCCAAACTGTGGAAGCTGGCAAAAGTAAACTATAATCCTAAATCCCTCAAGCATGGGTTACTGAACAATACATCCACATAGTACAAGCAAAGCAAAAACATTTCTGCAGGAAACAAAAAGAAACCAAATAGTATGCCAGTGAGCGATCTCTCACCCGAGCTGTATGTACACACCCAACTTGTGCACACCACCCTACAGAAATAAGTCTTGTCTGAGAAAGTCCATGAAAAAGTATCCATAAGACAAAACACTCCAATAACATGTGCCTGTGAGCAAATGAAAAAGAAGTGTACCTCCATGAAAAAGAAAACCGAGTCACTGATCCTGTTTTAAAGACACCGCTGCTGCCATAAGTCTCTCAATTGAGATTAGTCAATCTAAAAATGGTTAATGAATTAGAATATTCATACTTAATGTCCAGATACTTGGGACATGGCAGCGGAGAATAGTCAATGGAGAAACCTTGTCACTGGATGGTAATTAATTAAAAAAACTTCCACTCACCGCAGGTGTTCGAACAGCATCCTTAGTCCACTGTTAGATACCTGACCTATCTCCGGGACATAGCGCTGCAGGAAAACAAGAAGAAGCAGCAAACTCATTCCCCAAAACTAGACAATCTTGTCACTCTTCATGCTCCACATAACATTAAGAAAGACGACGCGCACATAAAAAAAGATGGTTGGCAAACTGACAGGCTGGCAGGCAGGCTGAAAACCAACAGTTAACAAGAGCGCTTTCCAGCCCCAAGATGGCGGCATGCTTTTTAACGCTGGTGCCGGATGGCTCACAGTGTATCGTGCAACAAAAATGTCAGAAGAAGCCAAACGTGTGTCACATAAGTTCGGTAAGAACAGGAAACAGAGGAAACACAGGAGGTCCCACGGATTCGCTCACGTCACAAAACAAGTAAGTGTGCGCGCTATTGAGAGCTTGTGCCTCTTTTGTATTTAAAAATGAGATTGGTGGTTGAAAAGCACCGCAGCTTTCACGTCTCATTGTAGACTTAAAAATCAATGACCAAAAAAAACCCAAATCAGTCTCATCTGACTTCGCTCCTCACGGTACTAACGGTGTGATACGAAGAACATGTACCGTCAACTGGCAACACTCTGTCAGTCACAGCCAGAGAGAAGTAATTTGTTGGCACTTGGGCTCACATGCGAGACACTGAGCAATGTCCACAGCTCTCCTTCGATCGCAGATTCAGCATAGAAAACGTTCACAGCTGACTGTCTCCTACTGGGGTCCGGTAGTTCATAACCAAATGTGTGGAGATCACTCCTCATATTGTAGTTGCAAGGAACACATGAAAGCACCGCCCAAAAGTCAGGCCGACTCATCGCAGGACAGTTCATGACGTGTGCAGCATACCAGCACAATTTAAACAAGTGTAAAGTCATTACCAAAAAACACTCTTTTCTTGACTGCACAGAACTTTTGGCAAACACAAGGTACAGCATGCTTACTTTGGGGCTGTTTTTTGTACAAGACACTGGTGGGGTTGCAGAGTATGCTGTACCAGTTTCTTTTGTTGCGATGATTCCTCTTCTGTTGCTTGACGTGTTGCCTCTTCTATGCTTGATGTAGCGTCATTTATTAGCAGTCTGCGCTGGAAAAACCTGTCGCTCCTTCTCACCCTCTGGACTCATTACAGATGTCATCTTGCGCTTCCTTGACCAGTAGTGGAGTTAAGTAGGCAAGTGGGAACGTCTCCAACTCTCGCTCGTCACCAAAATATGTTGTACTCAGTGGTAGAAAGTAGACACTGGTTGCCAAATAGAGTTAACATGTACCTCTAATCTGTAGTCGATTCAAGTACATCCAGATGGTTGGTAAGTACAACAGACAGGTAGTCCAGGTAACAGGTGAAGTATAAATAGATCAGCCAGTAGTCAAACCTTTGTTCCAGGTAGTAGGAAACCCCTTGTAGTAGCAAACCCAACCTGGAGCAGCCTGCCTGCTGTGCAGCACCTCTCTCTCTGTCATTCCTCACTCACACAGGCACCCAACACTCCATGCATCACTGCATTCCCAACATTCTACAGAAAGCATGCACATTGGCTGAGCAGCAGGAAGAAAGGGTGAAGAGTGGAACATAGAATAACTATGCAGGCATAACATCTTCCTTTTCAAAAAAGTATGCTGTAGAGATTGAGGCCGGTTTGGCTCCCTGAAGAATTCTCTCATAGTCAGGAGGAATGTCAAAGGACCCAAACTGTATGCCTGAGGCAACCAGGCCCTGAACTGCAGGGAGGCCGGGTTCTGATGCAGTGCGTTGTTTTTGTCATTCCGCTTGAATCTCTGGACACTAGCACTTACTGATGAAGACTTGGGATTCTGTATTTTACAGGGTTCTGAAAATATCTAGACAAGGAGTCCACCACCTGTAGCACACATTGTGAAGTTGTCTGACGTCTGTTTTCCAATCATGGGAATTGTGAAGGTCTACATTTAACATCCCAATACAGGAACTTGAAAGAAGCCGTCCAGTTTAAGGAAAGCCCTCAGAGGGAAAAGGTTACAAGCTACTGAGGCGAAAGGGTGGAAGGACCTTCCACTGGGGATGAAGAAGGTTACAAGACCTAGTAGATTTAAGAGGAACTTCAACTCCTGTCTGTTTTTCTGCTGTTGTTGAAAAAGCGTTTAGAGGACAAGTGGTAACAGATTTATGACTTGAACTGACTAATGAAAATCCCTGAAGAGAGAATTATTCTGCCTCAAGATGAAAGCTGCAGAAACTGAGGCCTTTTTCAAACACCAAGTAAAGTTCTTCAACCCCATTTTAAAGACCTATGTCCGGAGACGTGCAAGAGACAAAAGTGAAAGCCAAAAAAACTAAAAATTCCTTTAAGTATCTAAAGGCAGCCTGTCAAAAATGTAAGAGTTCCACTGGAGACTGTCACACTTTGCAGTGCACATTAATTTATAACTGTATTTCCATAGCATCTTCACAAGCAGTTAAACAGAGTTTAAGTGCAACAGCTAGTCTGGCAACATAGCAAAGACTCAAAGTGGACAGATCCATCAATTCTCAGGTTTCTACAGAATAGCGCTCCAAGGTCTTAAAGTAGTGGGATATCATCCCATGGGAGGACTTCCGTGTCCAAGGACTAAAGGGACAGTGGAATCAGAAATATTCAAATCACCAGAGAATAAGCAGTGTGGCTCTGTCCACAATGGCAAACTCAAACTCTCTGCAGTCCCCAATTCATTACCTATGAAGCCCCCAATAGACCAGGCGTTGATTACAATATTCTCAATGCGAAACCCAAGGCAGTTCAAGACGTACTGGATAAGAACATCCATAGCATCAGCCTCATTCTGTGGAAAGGGCACCCCCTAGAATTAGACAGAAAAACAAAATGGGTGCTCATGTTCATGCAGAAGGAGCATTTTGTAAAATACATATCACAATGAAGCCCTGCAGGGACTCGCCGTACTTCCAGCAAACCCAGGGTGGTCCCAACCAAGTACTGAATAACCAGCTGCAAAGAAGGCAGTTGCAAACGAAGTTAAACGGCAATCAGCTGTATTCTAGAGATAGTCTGGGATTTAACATCCCTGTCCGCCCAAAGGTTGCGTAAACCAATACTATCAACCGATCATCTATTGGGATATAAGAAGCGGAGTCGGATTTTGGAGAGGCAGCAAAGATCTACATTGGACAAGAAAAGAAGGCTGGATGACCGACACAGATGCCCTGGAAGGAACAGCTGCAGTTGATGTTCAGTAGGATCAGTTACCATAACTCTGTACCTGTAAATGTAAATGTAAATTGATACTTGTATAGCGCACTACTCACCCACAAGGGTCTCAAGGCGCTTGTACGAATACCGCTGTGGAACCCATCCTGGATTTCCCTGTGAGGTGTCCACTCCTGGGCACCCCCAAGGTGGAGGCCAGACATCCTTAGCGTTGTGGGGGCCATTGTGGAGATTAAGCAAGCTATTGCCCAGAGTTGCAGAGTGGGACGCCATGATTGGAATAGGCACTGAGGCGAGAATTATCCTGGTCCGAGGAATTTGAGCCCAAGACCCTCCGAGGCAGGGAATTGAACCCTGGTCCCGGGCTAGACTTCTGCATCAGGGTCTGCTGCTCTAACCATTGAGCCACACTTCTCCACCTGTACCTGTAGAGGGCAAAAACTAGATTCAAAATACCTATGTAATTTAAACATCCTACCTGCACTGATCTGCAGTACAGAACAATGATGTCACCATACTGTGGGAGGGCGGGTCGAATATGCAGACGCGGAGGCTGGATGTTTATTTTTAGCATCATATTTCCAACACAAAGTTTTGCAGCCACAAGAGTGTTTGGGACAAACAGTTTACTTTCTTTCCTAAATCTGACGTGAGGGAAAATGTACACAGGAGGGTTAAATCAGGAGGTGCCGGGAGATACGTGCAGGGATATCAGTGCAGGGACATCAGTGCAAGAAATGAGCCCGCGTTCCCGAGTGACCCACCCGTATCCTCCCACTATTCAACCTCCTCCCTCCTCCCAGCTCCCGTCCCGAACTTTCCCCAGAACCCCGTCACTCACCGGCCCTGCCGCAACTCTCCTGAGTTGCGGCCCCTTGACAGCCTCCTCCGGGGGACACCACCACTCTTCGCTCCCGCTGTCTTCTGGTTTTTGGCTTCCCCAGCGTCTCCATCCTGGTCCTGACCAGCTTCCCCATCCTGGCTCCGACTGGCGTCTTCTTCCTGGGTCCGTTCAGCGTCTCTACTACTCTCATCGTTTCCGGGGTCCGCTTGACTTCCGACTCCTTTCCTGGTCAACGAAGCTCCAGAGAAGGGGGGGGGCAATCGGCCCCCACGCAGGCATGGCGGGGCCCGGCCCCTCCCACACCCCGTTCCTTTTCGGGGTCGCTTGCCCCCCGCCCTCGCCCCGGAAGTAGTTGTGCACTTCTGGGTTGAGGGGGCGGGGCCGCGGCTGCGAAAAGGGTTAAGAGCCTGGGGAGCGCGGGAAGCGGCCTCTTGGTGCCCGCGCTCCCAGGCTCACTCCTCGCCCCATCGTGGGGCTGTGTAATTTTCTGCTTTTCTCTTACAGGTTTCACCCCTTGCAGTGTGTGAGCGGCTCGGAACAGGAACGCGACGGCTTTCGTGGTGGAGCAGTGAGAGCGCGAGAATTTTCTTTTTCTTGCAGGTTCACCGCTGCGTGGGAGCGGCTCGGAGACTAGCGGTGACCAGGAGACCGGGCGAGTTCGTGGTGGGGCAGTGAGAGAGCGCGACGGCAGATCGGAGCTACGGAAGGCACCTGCGAGCTCGGCGAGGTCATCTACGGGAGAGCGCCGCTTGAAAACTAAAGGTATTTTGCGGGGCGGGCGGGGCTCCGCAGCCACGAGAAACGGGGAGAAGCGGCGGTGAGCGGGGGGAAAGTATTTCTGGTGCACGGTCCATGTGCTGGAAAATTGTGGCTCTGCCATGTCTGGGCTAAGCCGCGAGGCGGTTATTGTTATTGTACATCCTCTTTTAACGCGGTAGGCCGAGCATCGGTCTTAGTGTCGGATTTAGCTAAATTTTATCGGCTGAGAGGGGATTGTTGTGATTTTTCCTGTCCTCAGAACTGGGGACAGGCCCAGCGCTAGCTTGATCGTTACCCGGCAGGTTCTGGTACTGCTAAGCAGGGACAGCTGGGGCGGAGAGCGGAGGGGAGACAAGAAAGTTTTTTGTCATCGTGTTTAATTGTTTGAGAAATTGTCAAGGTATAGGAGGGAAATTAATTTAGTGATTGTGTCTTCAAGTAAGGCAACGGGTGCTATGTGAGGTGCTCTGCGACAACACAATGAAGGTATGATTGAGGGGTGTTGCACAAACAGTGAATTGAATTTTATATCAAATAGATAAGATTGTTCATTTTATATACCTGTGCGGGCCACCAATGACCAAAGGGTTAGATTATAATCTATACAGTGAAGCCCCCACATTGTGATAAGAGGCGATATTTGAAGTGCTTTTGTACTATTCAACTGTTTAGTCGCATTTTACGGATTTACAACTTAACGAAGTATATACCCTGTTGTGTGTATGTATTACAAAGTGGTGGGAAATGTTTCATGTTAACCAATAAGTGATCTGCAAAGACTCAGTGACAGTTTAAACTAGTAATTGCAAGTGAATTATTTAGCTTCAACATAGGTAGATGCTCTGAGGGGTTACTTACTTCAAAGGCACCCAGGGAATTTTCATTTCTGCCTTGTTTCACATAAGGAATTTTGTTTCTTTGCAATTTAATTGGGTAAAAAACACCTGGGAATTTACATTTTGTTTTTTCTGGTATAGGGGCTTATCTATTTCGTGCACCCACAATTGGAAGTTTAACGTACTTTCTTTTTCAGAACTATAAGACTAGGCTTTCGGTCTTCATACCCCAGCCCGGGCGCCTTCAACTGGGTCAGGTAAACAAGACTGGGGTCTTGGTCCGCGTATTCCAGCTCGTGCACCTTAAACTGGGTCAGGTACGGAGCACGGTGTGCTCATAAATATGTCTGCAAGAAGGGGGCATGGGAATGCGAACGTGGGTTTAATGTTCCAAAAAATGATGCGCAGAATGTCTGCAATGGATAAGCGACTGGGGAAGTTTGATAAACTGGATAAGACTGTAGCAGAATTGGGGGCTAAGGTAGATGCGCAGGCTGGGCCATCTGGAAGACCTAAGCGGACGATAGTGCCGCCCAAGCCAAGGGGCGTATTTGTGACACCGCCCAGGCGGACAAAAAATAGGAGGGTGGGGGGTCGGCCACAGAGTCCTGCTCCCAGTGTACCTCCAGCTGCACCTATCCCTCCACCTCAGGTCCCGTTGGGCGTCCCGGCACCGGTGCCCCAGCTGCCAGTGGCAGTGCCAGTCGTGCCGGCCATTCCAGTGGCGGCACCGGTGCCGCCTGTGGCGCCACCGCACGCTCCGGTACCCTTGAGTGCGGTCCCTAATCCTATCCCCGCGTCGGGGCCAATGCCAACAGACCTGGCAGCCCAGGTAGCGGCTGTCCTCCCGTGGTTGGGTGGGGGGGCGCTGCCGGCCAATACGGCCCTCACAGCAGAACAGCAAACATTGGTTGCTCAGATACTGTTGGCTAGTGGTCGGGGCGGCACCCCGCCTGCAACAGTTTCTCCCCAAACAGGTACAACGAACGATGGTGGGACTGCCAAGATCGGCGAAGCGACGCGACCCAGCGACAATGGTAAGGAGAGTGCCCTGCCACTGCTGGGAGAGGGCACAATGCCCTCCAGGGGGGAGTGCTTAGCGCAACATGTGTCACAAAGTGTGAAAGAAATGATATGGGCTGACAAATATGTTAATATTTTTTCATTACTGATAGATAACAGAGAATGGGAGTATGTTAAATCACAGAAGGATATGTTGTTGCCTAGTGAATGGAGAGCAAAATTGTACAAATTTAGGGTGGAAGAAACCATCATCAACTGGGTGAGGGCCTTTGCGGTGTACGGGGCAGTAATTGGTGAACGCTTTCCAGGAATGCAACCGGCTATGAATTGCTATCAGAGTAGAATTACAATGTACCATGAGAACCATGTGGGGGATGTGTGGAAAGAATATGATATAGCTTTCAGAAAGTCTAAGGAATTTGATAAGTCTTTGACATGGGACAAGGTGGATTCTATTTCATGGCATTCGCAATTTGAGAAGGGTCAGGGTGCAAGCACCAGCACTACCGGGAACAAAGGTTATTCCCCCAGGCCGCAACAGCCGTTCCAACAGCCCTTTCGATCAGCGCAGGGTGGGGAGACAGGCCAAAAACAGAGAGTTAATGGAGGTGCGAAGGGGGTATGTTGGGACTTCAACAGACGGACATGCCACAGGGCACCGGGCACTTGTAAGTTCAGGCACGCGTGCAATGTATGCGGGCACCCTTCCCACCCAGAGACGACATGCCGTAATAAAGGCAGTGGAGCGGGAAATAGGGGTAGGAAGAAACCTGAATAGTAAGATCCATCCCGTTATAGCACATTCACCCATTCAGTTGTCAGCTATGATCCCCTGGCTGAATAGGTACCCTAACCACACTTCTGCTAGATTGTTGCAGGAAGGTTTCACACATGGTTTCCGAATTCCTGCTGGGGGTTATGTCGGGACACCACAGTGCAGAAATCAGCTGTCAGTTCTTTCCAATCCCACGCTGGTGGCGACAAAAATAGGAAAAGAGGTGCGTTTAGGTAGAGTAGCGGGACCTTTTCATGTCATCCCCACTCAGAATTTTGTGTGCTCCCCTTTGGGGGTGGTCCCAAAGAAGGAGAAAGGGGAATATAGGCTCATCCACAACTTGTCTGCACCAAAGGGTATATCCTTGAATGATGCTATCGATGAATCAATTTGCAGTGTTAAATATGCGTCCTTCGATCAGGCAGCGGACGTGCTGAGGGGCTTGGGCATGGGAACACTGATGGCTAAATCAGACATCGAGTCAGCCTTTAGACTGCTCCCTGTTCACCGAGAGGACCAGCACCTTCTGGGTTTCTCTTTCGAGGGGAAGTACTACATGGATAAGTGTATGCCCATGGGTTGTTCAATTTCATGTGCATATTTTGAGCAGTTCAGCTCTTTTCTGGAATGGGCCTTAAGACAACGTACGGGTCACCAGTGGGTCATGCACTACCTGGATGATTTTCTTTTCCTGGGTCCGGCGGGTTCACGGGAGTGTGCTTCGGCATTGCAGGAATTTTGCGTGCTCATGCGCTCTTTCGGGGTCCCGTTGGCGCAGGGGAAGACAGTGGGGCCAGTAACACGCCTGGAATTTTTAGGCATTGAGCTGGATTCAGTAGAGGGCTGTTTTAGACTACCAAAGGAAAAGATACAAAGATTCAAGAATACACTAGGACTATGCCTAGAAGCTAAGAAAGTCAATCTAGGAATGTTGCAGCAGACAGTTGGGCAGTTAAATTTTGCATTAAGAGTAATTCCCATGGCACGCCCCTTTTCACGCTCAATTGCACAAGCCATGAGGGGTCTTCGGGAGAAACATCACCGGACACGGCTATCTGCTGAGGTTCGCCAGGATATGCGGATATGGATGGCATTCCTGGAGGACTTCAATGGCAGAGTGCTGTGCGGTGCACCCACGCTGTCCTCAGAGGACATTGGTTTGTGGACAGATGCGGCAGGTAGTGTAGGGTTTGGCGCAATCCTTGGCAGGAAGTGGGTGGCACAGAAGTGGCCCGCCTGGTGGGAGGAGAGCGGGCTGACGGTGAACATTGGTTTCCTCGAGCTCTTCCCAATCTGGGTGGCACTGAAAGTGTGGCCTGAGGATTTGGCCAACCGATCTGTAATCTTCTGGTCAGACAATATGACAGTGGTGGAATGCATCAACCAACAAGCTGCAAGGTGTCCACTCATACTACGCCTGATCAAAGAAATTGTGCTATGTTGCATGACATTGAATGTGCTTTTCAGGGCGAAACATGTCCCGGGGGTGTTAAACAATGCAGCTGATGCCCTTTCTCGCTTTAAGATGCAGGTTTTCAGGGATCACTTGCCGGAGGCAGAGACAACCCCGGCCCACTTCCCGTCGACTCTCTGGCAAATTGGTGCCCCCAACTACATGACCTCGTGGCAGCCAGCCTAGCACCCAAGACAAGGACGGCATACGAAGGGGCGTTCAGGTCTTACTGTCACTTTCTGGGCCAGGGATGGGAGAGTACGTGGACTCTGGAAGCTAGCTTCAATGGGTACATAGGCACCTTACACAGAGAAGGGCGCACGGCGGCAACAGCCAACAGGCACAAGGCGGCTATCTCCTTTTTCGCACGTGCAAAAGGGGTACAGGACCCTACAAACAGCTTCCTAGCACAGAAGGCGTTGAAAGGATGGCGGCGCATGCAGCCCCCTTCCACAGATTCGAGGAAACCAATAGGTTTTGAACGCTTATCAGCAGTTCTCCTCGCTCTACCGGACACATGTAGCTCTACGTCCGAGGTGGGCCTTTTTAAAGCAGCATTCTCTTTAGCTTTTTATGGGGCATTCAGGGTGGGCGAACTTGTGGCGGCCAACAAAGGTGATAGGATAGGCGGCCTTCAGCTGCGTGATATCAGCATAAGGGGCGACACTATGTGGATCATCATCAGGAAATCAAAAACTGATCAGGAAGCTAGGGGCCAAAACTTGGCGTTACATCAGGCAAGGAACAATCCCTGCTGCCCGGTGACACATGTGGAGGAACTGATAGGTCAGCGGGCGCAGGACTGTGGGGGGTAACTGCTAATGCATGGGGATGGGACCCCTTTGACCAGATTTCAGTTTCAGAGGGTACTAGCCATGAGTATGGCAAGGGCTGGTTATAACCACAAAGAGTTTGGGACGCACTCCTTCCGGATAGGGGCAGCCACTGAAGCAACAGCCAGGGGTTTGACCACAACTAGTGTGCAAAGGATTGGGAGATGGTCCTCAAGTAAGCATGGGCGGATCTAGCGGATCTCGCGTATGCGAACTTGCGGATTTACGGATTTGCAATCCGCGAAGATCCGCGAACTCTAGCGGATTTGCGGATTTTCCCGTTTTTTGTGTTGGCGCGCGTTCGCGCCGATTTTGGGACAAGTTCGCAATTGCGAACTTACTTTTCGGCTCGCAACGGCCGCGACTATGTTGTTTCTACGTCTGGTTTATCATCACAGGTTCACAGCACCCTCTGTTTCACCACTGCCACCCTCTGGTACACCCATGCCACCCTCTGGTACATCCTCACTGCCACCCATTAGGTTTATTTATCACTGTAGATTATGGTGGTTGAAAAAAGCAAGCACACCTGCCCTTCTTCAACTGCCATCAATTAATTTGTGTTTCATTAATGTGTCAGTAATTTTGAAAGTTCCAGTCTGGCTGGCACCTGCTTCCTTCCTTATCTGTAATTTGCTTTTTGTTGCAGTGAAATTTTTTTTTCACAGGACCTTTATGGTGTACTTGTAGCTATTCTATGAGCCTGCTGTTTGGGTCATAGCAGGGTCATAGAATAGTTGCAAACTCTGGAGGGGCCCATCAGGAAGCACTACCTTGAATGTTACTAATGTTAAGTTTGAACTTTTGCACCTGCTCATTGCTTTCAGTTTAGCTAAAATCGTTTTTTTCTGCAATTTCGCGCGTTTTTTGGGGCGCGAATCCGTGCGAGATCGATTTCGGAAGCCGCGAATACGTGCGAATACAAAATTGTTTTTTTTGCGACGTGTATGTTCGCGTGATCTTGCGCGTGTTCGCGAGGCGCTTCTAGCTATACGTTTGCCAAGTTACCCTATCGGTCGTACACGGGCGCGGCCATCTTGTTGGTGTGACGTAATTCCGTTTCCGCCCGCTATGTGTAATCTCGCAAAGTGTGCTGCTCGCTAGTACAATTTCGCGCGTACTCGCAAGGAAAATCTCGCGCGAACTTACCCACGCGGTCGTGAACGGGCGCGGCCATCTTGTTTCTCATTCATTGCTATGGTTCTGGGCATGCTTTCTCTATCCTCTCTCAATCTCTGCCATCCTTTGCTTGTTTGAAGTTTTTTTGATCTAATTTTACTTATTATCTATCCCTCTATTTTTCTAGCTCTATATTTTTGTGTTTTCTGCAGCTTTTAGTTACTTTTAAACTACTTTTTTAAACTCTTTTCTTTTCTTCTTCACTATTCTATTTCTTGTTTATCATTTAACTCTATTTCTGCCCAGACCATGGTAAAGGGAGCCGGGAAGCACCCTGAGAAGGGGAAGGGTCCCGCACCCCGTGCCCGGCTCCCGTGCGGGCGTTTAAGGGGGGAGCAAGTGGTCCCGAGGGAGATCTTCAGCGCGGAGGAAGTGGCGGCACTGATCTTCCACGTCCAGCGCCGCCTCCCCAAGACGATCCTGGGAGGCGGCAAGATCGCGACTGGCTATGGCATCCGGGAGCGCCGCAAGCGGTGGGAGAAGGTGTGCCGGGCCATGTACAAGATCTCTGGGGTCCGGCGCACATATAACCAGGCCACCCACCGCTGGACCGATGTCATGGACCGGGAGCGGGACTTGCTGGACGCGCTCGGCGTAGAGGTCCCCGGGCTTGGTGAGTAGTAGTAGTAGTACATTTACTACTCTGTTTTATCCTGCTCTGTTATTTGCAAATCTTTGTTCTTTACCAAGAGCAATAATGCTGCCGATTACATTGAGGTAAATTATATTTCAAAATCTTCTATGCATTTCAGGTGCACTGCTCTCCTTCTCAGTAGCCTTGCTTGCTACTATGCTTCTTTGTTTTGTATGTTGTGTTCAGAAGCATTTCATTGGCCTGAGAAATTATGTATGAGTGTAGTGTAAAGAAAAGAACTGCGTAATGCTAGACAGTAAGGGTCATATTTTCAATTACCGGCGCATCCCTGCAAAGTAGCAGGGATGCGGCAGTAATTGTGTGCCATGCCACCACCACCCATTGGCCCAAAACGTCACAGAAGCCTTACGCATCTGTGCCGTAAAGGCAGCGCATTGCTGGAGTTGCGTGCCAACGATGGCGCAGCTCCAGCAATGCTCTGGGGTACCCTATCTCCCCAATGCTGCATCAAGCCGTATGTCGGCTTCAAGCGCGCAGGGTTTGAGTCATGCATCATTGTCCTAAAAGTGACTGATTGACATCTTGTAGATTTCCCTCAGCCACTTTTAGGATTCGTTCCTGCGCAGGTACGCCCTCCCTTGCGCCGGAACGCCCCCTGATGGCGCAGGGCTTTACAACGTGATGCATCGCCCATATGTGTTTTTTTTTTAATATATACGCCGCACCAACACCATGGCGAGTCTTTTGTTCTGCCGCTGCGTCACAAAAGGCACGCAACAATGGAGGAAAATGAGCCGCAACTTCCGCAAGGGACTTCTAAATCAGCCCCAACAGACTGAAGTCCAGTCCTTCCTTTAGACACATGGCTATAAGAAGAAATAGTGGCGGTGGTGGCGGGTGGATTGATAGTTTGAGTATTCACTGATCTGCAAGCAGGATGGACTTTGTCTGTCACTTCGCGTGCTGCGCACTGCTGCCTGCAGTGCCAGGCCTAGGCAAACCTCTTTAGTAGTCTGTTTATTGAGTTACATAGGAACTTTCTAAGTCAACGTTCCGCAAATCAGGCAATACGAATAACGTAGTATACCACATGAGATAGATCCCGTGGAATAGTGGTCTATCTATTTGCTATTTTTCCAAAATATTTTGTTATTGTTCTTTTGAAATGTTTGATTTGGTTGAAAAATCTCATCCATGTTTTCTGGTTTTTCTTTCTTTCATGTTGTACATCAGCTCCCCCCAAGGGCAAGAGGACACAGGAGGAGGGTGCTGAGGATGCAGGCCAGGATCGGGCAGGCGAGGGCTCCTTTGCTGGCCCCAGTAAGTTTACATTTTAATAAACAGTACCTATTTTTTCCTAGCGTTCCTCATTCGATTTTTTCTAAATCGTCTTTGATCTTCTTGTAGACTGGATATAAATTCTTATCCTGCCTCGAATATGACTCCCTGTGGTATTACTAGACTATTCTTATTAGTCTGTCTGTGTAGCTAACTAAGATTGGACATTTGGCAATTCCATTGGACTCCCATTATATTCAGCAATACCTCTATGCACTGTCTCCTTACTGACTAGATAGTGTGGCAGAGTCATTCAGCTCCCGAAGTCACCGATTAATGATCCCCAATGATCTCTAGATTATCGTACGCAGGACAAGAGAGTAGTACGGAGTCACAGCACAGTCAAGAAGTGTCAGAGGCACTCATGCTTGCAAAAATTCCAAAACCTTTAGCTCATCCACTCTAGTCTAGAGGAACAAAAACCACAGAGTCTATTTAAGTTTAAAAGCTTTATTAAAAGTAAACACATTTATTAAAATCTACTTTGTCATAAAACTATTTAACTGAAAACGGAAAAGTGGTTAGTGCTGACGATTAATTGGACACATTTCTTGTGGTCGAGCCGAGCTCTCACCTTGTTTGAACTTGATCCTGGTCGTGTTCTTAGGAGTCAAGCTTCTGTCTGTTAGGAGAAAAAGTGGTGCGTGTTAAAAATCAAAAGCAAGCATTCATCAGTTGTGCATAAAAGTGCAGCAAGACAACAGCCTTCCCTGGAAAATGGGACATTTTTACTATGGAGTAGACAGTCACAAATTATTACATTGTATTCTGTTTTTTTAACATTTCTCCTAGACCAAATATTATATAGCAGTGAGTGGTGTATTCTAACATTCTTAAATGTACTTTGTAGGTGTAACATCTGGTGACGGGGCCAGCGCGGAGGTGGCTGTGTTGGGCGAGGACTCGGAGGCCTCTGGGGAGGAGGCGATGCAAGAGCCGGCGGACGGTCCTGTGGGGGATCAAACGGTGGTGGCGGAAACAGGTAAGCTATATATTCCTTACTTATTGAGATTGAAGACTGCATAGTGTGCTTTCTGCACGGGTGTATTACAAATCAACCAGGTAGTAGCCTCCTCGAAATGTACTCCGACTTAGCTGTGAAGTTTTTGGTGAGAAGAATCCCAATAAGTTCTTAGACGAACGTGATGGATGGGATGAACGAAAAGCGAAAGAAGGGTGTAAGTAAGTGGGACGCGAACTTGTATGATGGCTGGCAAAGAAGAACGATATGTGTTTGCTTGGCCCCCGAGGTGGCTGGGAAGGAAAGAATATGGTATGGTGCATGGCTGGGTCAATGATGAAGCAAGGATGGGTGGAAGGACAGCAGCCTGGGTGGGTGAAACAGAAACTGTATGTGTGCGTATACTTTGACTGAATGGATGCCTGGAGCATGGTATTCTCTGACTCTTAGATAGCACATGTGTATCTAGAGAGAGTAGATGGTCGCCAGGTGAAGTAAGTGTTACCTTGAAGAGCATGTACCACCGCACCCGCACGTCCGTTCCAGTGCAGGGAAGGCAAGGAAAAGAAATTGTAAATGTGTCCAATACTACCATGAATAGTAGCAGTACTTTGTATTGCGTTTGCAATCACAGCATATATCTGGTTATTACGGTGGACACTCAGTACCTCTCTTAATAACTTTAGTTTACTTGTAGTACGTCATTCATGTGTGGGTGTATCACTGTTCACTCAATATTAAGCAAAGCACCTAAAGTCATCTCATCTGTCATTAAATACGTCCCATGTGAAGTGATAGATAATCAAATTAGTTAGCTTCTTCATTTTCCTTTTCTAGTACTCATTTGCACTGTAGGGTGAAAGGTAAATTAATTAAGCAGTAGCCCTTGTAACAGAGTATTCTCAGTGCCACCCGTAATAGAAAAGTAATAGCTTCACCACCTGCATGTACTGGACCGGTACAGTAACGCAAGTCTGTCTCACTCATCATGGTGTGCAACTTTTTTTCTCGGGTGCAAGTTCACTGTGCTGTCCATGTCATTCTGCCGGCTTGCATAAGATAACGTACCAATTTCCCTAAACAAGAGAGAAGAAGAAGAATAAGACTGGTGTACTGTCATAGTCGACTGTAATGGAAGTCCATAGTGGTCGTAGAATTTGTTCATTAAACTACCACTAATGTTAGAGCAAGGATGCAGAAGTGGGAGGTTACATAGATACTGTCCTCAATAGTTATGTACTGTGCTTTCAATTTGCTACTTGTACTCTGTGACCCAACTTTCGGCTCAATCACTTTGTGTTATTAATAAGGAGCATTGGTTACTGACTATGTCTTTCTTTCTTCATATAGTTGCTCCTTCCAAATCAACAACAAGGAGGGAGCAGGCTAGATTGGCCCGGCAACGGAGGCTGGAGGCCACTGTCGCCGAATATCGGCGGCTGGTGGCCCTGGAGGAGGAGGAGGACACGCAGTCGAGCGGGGCAACAACGACATCCTCGACTGTGACCACTGCATCCTCCTCCGTGACTAAGCCAGCGGGACCGAGCCGGGCTAAGAAAGACGACCGCCACCGCCAAGCAACCGAAATACCAGCTGCCCCCCACAGGAGCTGCAAGGACCGCCAACGCCGCCTACGAGTCCGCATGTCCAACCTGGAGCAGGAGGTCCTGAGGTATAAGAACTTGGTTAAGGGCCTCCGCTCCGAGCTTGCCACCCTCCGCAAGGAGTATGATGCCCATGCCGCATCATGCACCAGCACCAGCACCCTCCAGTAGTGGAGTGTCCCTTGCCCTTTTTTTATAGACTTTTGGGGGGTGGGATTTGGGAGTTGGGATCGTTTTGGGACGTTTCAAAGACAATCGTTGGGGTTAGGGTGGGTGAGGGAGATTATTTTGTTAGGGCTAAATAAATATATTTTTAAACTTTATCTGACCATACCTGTTTTTTACTGCTTTTCAGTCTGGTGGGTGGGGGGCGGGGGTGTAACAGTAACTTTGTTTTCCTGAACAGTCGTAGGACTTTAGTAGTACAACCGTCAATCTCTTGTCTACTCCGAAATAATACTCCATTATACTACCTTCCACCAAACGCTTATCTTACCTGTAATTTGTGTTAGAAATTAGGGCTAGGCCCAGGGCTGGCTCCAGGTGAAATGGGGATTAACGTTGTCAATCCTGGGCGGGTGACATTTCCTCATTGCGGTGGTACTAGTGGTGTGACACAGTGGCAGTTGCATGCCTATGGAAAAAAAGAAAACGAAACCTTGTTTGTCCTCCTTACTGTAGCATTACAACGGTTACGGTACGATCGAGAAAATAGCAGGTGACAGTACACTAGAACAGTGCCATAATGTAGCCTAACAAATGGTAAAGTATTTGCTTGCAAGTATAACTAGTACTTGCGTTGAATTTATTTGACATTGGCTACTACTACTAGAAGATATAGTACTGAAGCTGAGTAAGTCTAGAAGATATCCTCGTATTCCTTCACCAGCCTGTTGCTATGACCTTATCCTCCCCAGCAAGTGTGTGGAATTATTGATGTCATTTTAGTCAGACATCAAGCAAAACAACACAGCCCGGGGGAAGAGGGTTAGGGTTTGTAAAATGGATGGGAATGGGGGTTTCTTTTTGGGTAGGTTTTGTTGAGAGAAGAAAAAAAAAGCAGAGCATGGACAAACAATAATTGAAGATACAGACAATCTTTGGTTACAAACTAAAGGTAAGCACATGCAGTCACACTCATAGAATAAAAGACAACAATGGATACTGTATCTGTTTTGCGTATGTTGTTGGAGTTGTCCTGTTGAATTTGGTAAGTAAGTTGCATGCAGCAAACAATTCCTCTTATTGGCGGCACTCCTCCATTCCAGCTGACGCTTCGTCCATCAATGTGGTGACCACTGACAGAAGACACCCTGTCCACTGCCTGCCTGGCGGATGTTGACTGAAACCCGGCCTGTAATTATTGAACGGAAAACAGGAAGTGCTATTACAATACCACTGATAAATAAATAAAAGGTATGTACGCTGTGTGGTTCAAAAAGTGACACTTTGATTTCCCTAATAGACAGTACAATATTTTTGAAATTGCGTGCTCTGTCTGAGTCACCTTTTTAAGGATCAATAAGTATGGCCAAAATATTATAGCGGATCTTTCCCCTCAAGGTAGGTGTACTACTGTGTTTTAGAACAAAATTTGACCTTCCCAGCAATGCTCCCACCAAGACCCTTACTAAAGCCAGTCGCAAAAATGTAGAAGAACCCCAATCATATCTCCAAAAACGATGCCTAGCAGAAAAATGGTTACAAAACGTACTTTGAAAGTAACAGTAGGCCCAAATACAGACCGTGGATTGTATTCAAACCACTTGCAAGCAAGCAAAAGTATCCATAGCCAGCATCGCTCCAACAGTGCTCTACAACAACAGAACTGCGTTGCAATAGAACCCCCCGAAACACATGCAATCCTGCTGCTAGGGCTAACCCTAACGAACCCTAACTTACAAAACGTGCCAAAACTGGTGTTTCCTTATGGATTTTGTCCAACAAACTTCTAGCCGGTATTAGACCTTCCCAGGAATGCCCCAGGCAAGACCCGCCAACCCACCCGCAAAAAACCACCCGACACAACACCCCCAAACAGCGAAAAAGCTAAATCTCATACTTACAATGTCTCTCGGCCTTCGGTCCAAACGCGGCGCTGTGCAGCTAGGTCATCATCATCAGCAATCATCATAACTCCTGTTTTCCACCACAGATTTCCTGAAAAGCAAATGCAATCAAGATTAGACTGTCGCAGCAGTGCTTCGACAGAGACCCCGGCCGCAACCCACCCACAAACAGCAGGAAGCCCCCCAAAACGCTACATTGAGCAAGATGTCAGAAGAAATAGCAAAAAAAAGGCTGTTCCTTATGGATTTTGTCCAAAACACTTCTATCCGGTATTAGACCTTCCCAGGAATGCCCCAGGCAAGACCCGCCAACCCACCCGCAAAAAAACACCCGACAACACCCCCAAACAGCGAAAAAGCTAAATCTCATACTTACAATGTCTCTCGGCCTTCGGTCCAAACGCGGCGCTGTGCAGCTAGGTCATCATCATCATCAATCATCATAACTCCTGTTTTCCACCACGGATTTCCTGAAAAGCAAATGCAATCAAGATTAGACTGTCGCAGCAGTGCTTCGACAGAGACCCCGGCCGCAACCCACCCACGAACAGCAGGAAGCCCCCCAAAACGCTACATTGAGCAAGATGTCAGAAGAAATAGCAAAAAAAAGGCTGTTCCTTATGGATTTTGTCCAAAACACTTCTATCCGGTATTAGACCTTCCCAGGAATGCCCCAGGCAAGACCCGCCAACCCACCCGCAAAAAACGACCCGACAACACCCCCAAACAGCGAAAAAGCTAAATCTCATACTTACAATATCTCTCGGCCTTCGTTCCAAATGCGGCGCTGTTCAGCTAGGTCATCATCATCAATCATCATAACTCCTGTTTTCCACCACGGATTTCCTGAAAAGCAAATGCAATCAAGATTAGACTGTCGCAGCAGTGCTTCGACAGACACCAAAAATTACCCACAAACACCCGGAACCCCGCCAAAGAGCACCTCAAAGGCAAGCAAGTCAGCAAAAACGGCAAGAAATTTCCACCTCATATTTGGTCCAAAACACTTTTGTCCATTATTAGAGCTTCACAGCAATGGGCCCAAATCCGTCAACTCACCCGCAAAGAAGTACAACACCCCCACAAGTGCTGAGTCTTTCTTCATTGGGCGTAATCCAGCACTCTGCTTGGAGGGAAATCGCAGTCTGGAGGAGGAGGATAGAGGAGCATGTTCTTCAGAACTTGTGAACCTGAGGAATGTAGACTGCGGCACCTTCAAATCAATAAGCAAACAAGTGAAGACAGTTCTGATGATGGTCTTGTTTTTGGGATTAGGTGATTAAAGTTTGAATGAAATTAACTGTGCAAAACAAAGAAAGAGAGACACAAAGCACACAGGAATAAAAGTGAATAAGGACGAAAAAGAAAGTTCTTGATTGATTGTCTCATTTTCAGGGCTCGGTGTCAGGGAATAAGAACAAGATTTCGTCATCATACTCTGCGAATTCAGGCTGGATGAGGTCAGTGCCACCGAACAGAGAAAAAATCCCCTCATCTACGTTGCTGTCCTCCTCGTCTTCATGCAGCGTGCTTTCTCGTACTTTGTAATCTGGTGGTATGAGGTGCTGATTCATCTTGATCATTGTCAGCCGCTCCACATTTTTGGGCGAGAGGCGGCTCCGTTTGGGAGTTACAATGCCACCAGCAGCACTGAAAACACGTTCAGAAGACACACTTGCGAGTGGGCAAGACAAATAGTTTATAGCCAGGTTGAAGAGCTGTGGCCACAATTGTTTTTTGCCATGCCAATACTGCAATGGCTCATCATTAAGGAAGACCTCTGTTGAGTCATTCAGATAGTCCTGCACCATCGACTCAAGGTCATCAACTGTTCCTCCACTTTGCTTACTTTTTGCTGTGCCTGTGACATTTTTTCGAGAACCATACCCCATCAAACTTAGCCAATCCTCCTCCGCAGCCACTGTTAGTGTTGTCATTGTGTGTGGTGCAGATGATCCAGTTGCCGGTGTCTTTAACGGCTGAGAGGTCACTTGTGCCCCAGCCACAGGTGCAGAAGTGGATTCTTGTGACTGCGGATGGCCTGCTGATGCTGATGCTGATGTACTGGCTTCTCCTTCAATAACCTGCCGTTCTTTTTCAAACCTCTTGGCTGACCAGGCTAACCAATGTTTGTACTTTTGAACATCTGCATCAGCAAAAGGAAAGAATGCTTCGCCTGCCAGCGCCTTTTTGTAGCGTGGATCCAGAATAGTAGCACAAATGTAATGCTGATCTGACTTGATGTTTTGAAGACGTTCATCACCACGTAGGCGATCTAATAATTTCTCAGACAAAATGAAATGTTTTTTTTTTTCATCTTTTTCAAACTCAGAAGACACCGCCATCAGTTGGTGCTCCAGCATGCACAACAATGGGATAGCTTTTCCCAAATTACAGTCCTCCTGGCTGACTGCACGCGTGAAGAACTCAAAAGGATGAAGCATGTCTGTCAGGCTTTTAACTATGTCCCATTGCGCCGCACTCATCCGCAGGTCCTCCTTCTGAGATGTAGCCTCTGTGAAGAAATAGTGATCGAGTACCGTATACTGCTCATACAGACGCTCAAGCATGTAGAAGGTTGAGTTCCAACGTGTTGCCACCTCCTGGATGAGTGCTTTCACTGGCATTCTACGTTGAAGTAGCAGTCTCCGCAGATGCTTCCGGGCCTTAAAAGAATGGCTGAAATGGTTGCACATTTTGCGGCAGGTGGCCATTACCTCGAACGCTGGACTCTGTTTATCACTCAAGAATTTTTGAACTACCAGGTTGATACAGTGCGCCAAACACGGCACTCTAACATGGTCACCCATGAACATGGCCTTAACTACATTGGCGCCATTATCCGTGGAAACATAACCAATCTTGCGTTTTAGGGGGGATAGCATTGTCAAGACCTTTTTGTTAAACTCTTCCAAAAGGTTTTCTGCTGTGTGACTTTTCTCCAAGCCAAACATGGCTAGTGTTGCATGTTTCCGAGCAGCTTTGAAAACTTGGTCCGGGTCAACACCTGCGTTTAGCTTTGCTTTAACACCTGAAAAAGAGACCCAGTGTGCAGTGATGCACATGTAATCATCGCCTGGGCCACTGGTCCACATGTCTGTTGTCAGATGTATTGTGTGAACAGCACTCTTCTGCAAAGCTGCCCCAATCGCCTGCAGCACATCTTCATGTAGTGCTGGAACCGCAACTCTGGCAAAATAGAACCGGCTCGGAACCTTCCATTTAGGGCAGAGCGTTGCCACTAATTCAAGAAAACCTACCGCTTCTACAAAAGAAAAAGGTAGAAGGTCCACAGCTAGCATTTTAGCCAGCTTAGTGTTATACAGACGCGTCAGTGGGTGGTTGCGTTCATATGGCACGTCTGAAGTAAGCATGGGCGTAAAATCCGTTACGCTCGCGGATTTTTCGTATTTTCGGAGAATCCGCAATCCGCGAACTCTCGCGGATGCGGCGAGAATACGCAAAATCCGCGCGAAGCGGATTTTTTGTTTGTGTTCGCACTGCTCGCGCTGCTCGCGGTCCGCGGCGCGGGCAGGAACAATCTCGCACTAGCGAAAGTACAAAAATTACTTAGTAAAGGAAGTGGCCCAGTCTCCAACTTCCTGTTCCTGTCCAGCAAGCTCCTCCCATAGGGGTGGGGTGAAGGAAGTGCCCCAGTCTCCAACTTCCTGTTCCTGTCCAGCAAGCTCCTCCATTTCCTGGCCACTTTGATTTCGATCTTGACTGGGAAGGATTACTTTTTGTGGTTGCTGCTGGATATTTGGATTTGAGGCCTTTTGGATTACTTTTGGATTCGAATTTTGAGTTCACAAAGAAGTAAGTCGATGTTGTTTGTTTGTGGTGATTTTTGTGTGTGTTGTTTTTTTTCGACTTTTTTGGGGGGAAAATCTGCAAGTTCGCGAGCTGAGGATGTGTTTTTGCTTGTGTTCGCACTGCTCGTGTCCCGCGCAGCAACAATCTCGCACTCGCGAAATTGTAAAAATTACAATTCTGCTGCACATGAATTGAAAACCACCAGGCTTATTTATGGGTGCATGGATGATACAACTGTTTTGTTGAAATTATTTTTGTTAACATGATTCTGGCCAGGGCATGGATGACATTGGATTGTGCTGATTTTTGTGTGTTTTAGGACTTTTTGGGGTGGTGTTGGGGGCTTGCTATGGGGGTGGGGGCCATTTTATTGTCTGGTCCCGTGTGGGTGGGGGTCTAGGGGCCATTTGTAAGTTGTGTGCTTTGTGCCATAGGCCTGCACCCACTGTGCTCTGATGTCATCCATTATGCCCAGGGGGGCCCAGAATCGGTCTGTTCGCGGATTTTGTGGGTTTTTGCCACGTTCGCGCCGTGAAGCAACAATCTCGCACTCGCGAAATTGTAAAAAATGCAATTTTGCACCGGAAAACCACCAGCAGGCAGCATAAGCCTTCTGAAAATGGATGGATGGCATTGGATTGTGGTGATTTGATTTGTGTTGTGTGTTTTCACTTTTTGGAGTAGGGGTTGGGTGCTGGCTATGTTGGTGGTGGCCATTTTGAGGCATGGTCCTGGCCATGTGGATGGGGGGGTCAAGCGGCCATTTTGAAGGCAGGCAGTGAGCTTTGAGACATAGGTGTGCCTTGCTTTCACCCATTGTGCCCAGGCGGAGTCAGGGGTACATGAAAGCACAACCCTCTGTGTGTGTGCTCTCTTGGATCAATGTTAAATTCCTGTTTCCCAAAAATTTAGCAAATCCTAATTTTGAAAATTCCATATTGTGTGGTGTGCACGTGTGTATTCATAAATGCCTACTTGCTAACTGTTTATTCAAGCGCTACATATGCAACATTTATATTTACTGATGTTCCTCTGTCTTCGTTTGCGTTTAGGTGCACAAAACTACGCATCATCATCGTTGAGCATCAGTGCCAGGAAGAAGTGCTGCTGCGGCCTGTTGTTCCGACATCTGAAGAAGATGGCTCCAAAAAGAGGTGCCCGTAGGTCCTCTTCCAAGAAAGATGTCTCTACTAAGGAGAAGAAGAAGCAAGTGGCACCACTTACCAAGGCGACTGGTTGCTCAACCAAGACATTTTTTGGGCAACAACAACCAAAAAAACAAAGGCCCACCATGAGTGCTGCACAGGTAGCCTGTTTAGTTGTTGAATCACCAACGACCAGTGATGTTGGATCATCGCAAGAAAGTAGCAGCACGCCATCAACACAGGTTTTAACTCATCTCACAAGTACTATTCAACAACCAAAGCCGCAACAACAACTGCATGGGCTACTAGTACAAGCAGAAGTACATGCGCAAGGAGCTGTCCGAGAAGGAGCTGTCCGAGAAGGAGCTGTCCGAGAAGGAGCTGTCCGAGAAGGAGCTGTCCGAGAAGGAGAAGGCCGAGAAGGAGCTGTCCGAGAAGGAGCTGTCCGAGAAGGAGCTGTCCGAGAAGGAGAAGGCCGAGAAGGAGAAGGCCGAGAAGGAGAAGGCCGAGAAGGAGAAGGCCGAGAAGGAGAAGGCCGAGAAGGAGAAGGCCGAGAAAGAGAAGGCCGAGAAGGAGAAGGCCGAGAAGGAGCTGTCCGAGAAGGAGAAGGCCGAGAAGGAGCTGTCCGAGAAGGAGAAGGCCGAGAAGGAGAAGGCCGAGAAGGAGAGGTCCATGGAGACTTGCAAGTAGAGGTCAGTGAAGATGGCCATGGAGCGGTGCAAGTGCCCACAATGGTTGTTCTTCCAGAAGTAGGGGCACAGGAGGAAATTGACTTTGGAGCCGGGGTATCATGTCAGGAAGACGAAGCCACTCCTCCTGATGATTCATTTTCTCCCAGCTCCCCAGCAAGGAAAAGATCAAGGAGGGTGTGTAGAAGTTCCTCTTCAAGCCCCGCTCCATCAGATGATGATCTGGATCTGGATTGGCAACCATCTCCGACGTCTGAGAGGGAGGCACACCATGAGCTGCGAATGGTATCAAATCTTAAAAGGAAGGGCCCCGGAAAGCTCATACTTATGGATCCGAACGTCGGACTTGATGAAGTGGTGCATTCTGATGTTGTTGAAGAGGATGACAGCAATGACCTAGTCATCACACATGTCAGTCCAGCCACACCGGCCATGCAGCAGACAGACATTTACACCCTATCCCGACGTCATGCTGAGCGTGACCCTGGCGACGTGCCACTGGTAGCACCACCAACGCAGTCAAGTAGTACCACAAGTTCAACAAAACCTACAGCTCCCATATTTTCTCCCCGGAGGGGGACTCCATCCAGCTCGACTCCCTCAAGTAAGGTTGCTGCAATAATTGCACAACCCAGTAGATGTCTGCAAGGCTCATCCACCACTGCTTCATCTGGCATTGGCAGCAGTATCACCTCGTGCGGCAAAACCAGAAGTTTCCAGTCCCCAGTTTGGAACTTTTTTAGTGTCCATGAAAAATATGATAACATAGCCGTTTGTTGCATTTGTAAGACTAGCGTTAGCCGTGGTAAGACTGGTACCAACTATGGAACCGGAGGCCAGATAGGTCATCTTGAAAGAAAGCACGCTGTCGAATGGTTTCCGCACCTAGCAAACGTCAAGGGAAAGCGATCCCAAAGGGCAAGTGGCCAAAATATACCCATAGTAGGTGTTTCATCTGAAGATGATGGGGAGGTAGAAGAAGCGTCAGACATGTGTCCGGTTGCACCCAGTACCCCTTGCAGCACCACACCCTCCGTAACACATAGCAGGCACACTGAGAGTCTGGGAGACACACCAATGCGGAAAATGTCAACACTGATCAGAAGTGGGTCGAAGAAGGCATCAGCATCATCCCGTAAATTTGTCCAGCGCACCATTTCAGCCATGTTCTCCTCAGATGCGCAATTTCAACGCAACCACCCAACTGTACGCCTCTATAACACTAAGCTGGCAAAAATGCTAGCGGTGGACCTTCTCCCTTTTTCGTTTGTCGAAGGTGTGGGTTTCCTTGAACTCGTGGCAACATTGGCCCCTAAATGGAAGGTTCCTAGCCGGTACTATTTTGCCAGGGTTGCTGTTCCAGCACTACACAAAGAGGTGCTTGAGTTGGTGGGGGCAGCTTTGCAGAAGAGTGCTGTTCACACTATACACCTGACAACAGACATGTGGACCAGTTGCGCAGCCACTGATTACATGTGCATCACTGCACACTGGGTCTCTTTTTCAGGGGTTATTAAACAGATAAATGCAGGTGGTGACTTGGTCGAGATTTTTAAGGGTGCTCGTAAACATGCAACATTAGCCATGTTTGGCATGGAGAAAAGTCATACTGCAGTCAACATTTTGGCTGACTTTAACAAAAAGGTCTTGCAATGGCTGCGCCCAAGACATTGCAAGGTTGGTTATGTTTCTACAGATAATGGCAGCAATGTAGTTAGGGCCATGGCGGACGGTTTCTATTTCAGAGTGCCGTGTTTGGCGCACTGTATCAACCTTGTTGTGCAAAATTTTTTGAAAAAAGAACTTGCAGTCGACAAAACACTGACCATCTGCAGAAGAATATGCACACATTTCAACCATTCTTTTAAGGCCCGGAAGGAGCTGAGGCGCAAGCAAAATGAACGTAGAATGCCAGTGAAAGCACTTATCCAGGAGGTGGCAACACGTTGGAACTCAACCTTCTACATGCTTGAGCGTCTGCATGAGCTGTTTCCAGTAGTCAATGAGTATTTCTACAACCTGGGTGGTGATACGACAGGAATGATACTAGCGGTGGAGCAATGGCAGCTAGTTAAAAGCCTGACAGACATGCTTCGGCCTTTTGAGGTCTTCACGCGTGACGTGAGCAGGGAGGACTGTTCTTTGAGCAAAGCTATCCCACTGTTGCTGAAGCTCGAGCACCAAGTCAAGGTGGTGTCTTCACAATTAAAGGACGTTGGAAAGAACGAAGCACATGAGTTGGCGCAGAGATTATTACAACGCCTAGTTAGCAATGAACGGCTTGTAAATATCAAGAAACAACAGCACTACATTTGTGCTACTATTCTGGATCCACGTTACAAAAAGCCATTGTTTGGCAAAGTAATAATTCCTTTTGAAACATCGGATGTTACAGAGTACAAAGGTTGGCTAGCTCAGTCAGCCATTCGTTTTGAAATAGAACGGAAGGAAACTGTAGGAGAAGACAGTACTACTAGTGAATCAGCAGGCGATCAGGCGTCCCAAAAAAGCACTTCACCATCTGTGCCTGTGGCAGAAGTGAGTGATTTTTCCTCTGAGCCGTTAACCACACCAGCAACCGTATCATCTCCACCAGGCGCATGCGATATGTCTGAAGCGAGTTGGCTAACTCAGCTAGGGTTTCCTGGTCCTAGAAAGGACACAGAAGTGCAAAGTACAGGAATCCGGGAGGACATTCTTTCAATGGTGCAGGCCTATCTGGATGACTCAACAGAGGTCAATATTACTGAGGACCCATTGGCGTATTGGCATGGGAAAAGAAAAATATGGCGAGAGCTCACCAACCTGGCTATCAATTACTTGTCTTGCCCACTCGCAAGCGTGTCTTCAGAACGTGTTTTTAGTTCTGCTGGTGGCATTGTGACTTCCAAAAGGTCCCGCCTCTTGCCCGCAAATGTGGAGCGGCTCACCTTGATAAAGATGAACCAGCACTTCATACCACCAGATTACAGAGTACGAGAATGCACGCAGGAAGAAGAGGACACCGCCCTACCCGAGGAAAGTTCTCCTCAGTTACCAGAAGTAACCCCGACTGATGAGTTAGCAGAGTATGAGGACGAGTTCTGCTTCCCTGACAGCGAGTTCTGAAAATGACTCAATCATTCATTAATTGTAAATAGTCCTCCTTATTCACTTTTATTCCTGTGTGTCTGCCTTTCTTTAGCAAGTGCTTCATCACATTCCCAACAAAACTGTAATCAACCAATAAAACAACAAGCCCATCAACAGAACTATCTTGATTTTGATGCCGCAGCATTCCTCAGGTTCACAACAGTTAGTTGACAAGAACTCAGTCCTGGTCGTCTATCCTGAGTCCTCCTCCTCCAGACTCACCCTATCCATTACCCATAATGCTGATGCCTGGATTCTGCACAATGAAGAAATGAAGGAGCCAGCCCTCAAACACAAATTACAGGTAAGATAAGCTTTTGGATGGGAGGTAGTATAATGGAGTATTCGGAGAGGCGAGAGAGTGACAGTGGTACTAGCAGCAAAGTCCTAGGGCTCTTGAATTAACAAAGTCTGTGACAGGCATTTACTTAGGAAAACATTTGGCCTATTGCACGTGAACGTGTAGGCGTTATATTGCTCGCTTGCCTGTCTCAGGGGTGCTGTCTCTGGGGCTTCTAGGTTTTAGGGTTGTGTCAGCACCGCTACCACATTTCTAATGTTGATTGCTTTTGTTTTGCAGAAAATCCACGCCGGGAAACTCCAGTTGTGGCCCTGCTGCAGAACGCGTTAGGACTCTGTGAATTCCAGGTGGAGCCAGCCCTCAAACACAAATTACAGGTAAGATAAGCTTTTGGATGGGAGGTAGTATAATGGAGTATTCGGAGAGGCGAGAGAGTGACAGTGGTACTAGCAGCAAAGTCCTAGGGCTCTTGAATTAACAAACTCTGTGACAGGCATTTACTTAGGAAAACATTTGGCCTATTGCACGTGAACCAACACGATGACAGTGTTCAGTTAAATGAAATTACTGCAAAACCACCACCCACCCAGCTCAAAAGTATGCTCAGATAAAGTTTGAAAAAGTATATTTATATCCCTAACAAAATAATCTCCCGCAAGACCCTCCCTAACCCCAACAAATAGTCCTCAAAAGTCCCCAAAAAACCCAACTCCCAATTCCCACCCCCCAAAAGTCTCAAAAAAAGGGGCAAGGGACACTCTAGGGATGCAAGCTGGTAAGTTTGGCCTCCAGGGCATCATGCTTTAGGGCCAGGGCATCATATTTTTCTTGGAGGATGGCTTGCTCTAGGCGGAGGCCCTCCACCACATTTTGAAATTTGTGCCATTTCTGGACCTCCGCCTCTAGGTCTGACACTCTGTGGAGTGCACGGCGCAAGCGACCTTTAACAGTGCTGCGAGGTGCAGCTTTTGCTGCTCGGCGGTGGCGTCTTCCGGCACGGCTCTGGTTCGCTGGAGCACTGTGCTTACCGGCAGAACGTGGGGTAACAGAGGAGGATGTAGACGATGTTAAGTTGGATGCACTGGAGTGCGTGTCATCCCCCTCGAGTTCCACCAGTCGCCGATATTCCGCAACAGTTGCTTCCAGCCTCCGTTGCTGGGCCAGTACAGCCAGCATACTCCTCGTTGGTTTGGAGGTTTTAGTATTGCCAACTATATGAAGAAAGAAAGACATAATCTGTAAGCAATGCTCTTTAGGAATATGATTAACACAAAATGATTCAGCAGGAAGTTGTGTCACAGTACAACTAGCAACTAGCCAGGGCAGTACAAAACTATTCAGGCCAGTATCATGGGCGTCCGCAGGGAGGGGCGCTTGAATCACCATTTCCCTTCCCACAACTCTCTTGTATCCTTGGTTTGGTGCTCTTTCATATGAAAGAGATGTGGCAGAAGTGAGTGATTTTTCCTCTGAGCCGTTAACCACACCAGCAACCGTATCATCTGCACCAGGCCCAGGCGATATGTCTGTTTCCCTCCCTCTCTCTCTCTCTCTCTCTCTCTCTCTCTCTCTGTCTCCCTCTTTCTGTCTCCCTTTGTCTCCCTCTACCTCGCTGTCTCTCTCTCTCTGTCTCCCTCCCTCACCCTCCCTCTGGCTCCCTCTCTCTCTCTCTCTCCTTCTGTCTTCCTCTCTCTCTGTCTCTGCCTCTATCTGTCTTTCGGTCCCAGCCTGCTGTAATTACCATATTGTAATTTGTCACTGGGCCACCACTGGATACACATCATATCCTATCTAAGAGTCAGATAGTACCATGATCCAGCTTACCTGTACTCGCCACCGCCACTGTCTCCTTCCTCACAGTCTGTACTTCTTCTTGGTCCGACTCCTCTAGCGCCGCCTCCTCCCCAGATTGACCCTCGGACTCCGAGTCAATGATGACCACATCCGAGCTGGCCCCGCCACCAGATGTTCCACCTACAAAGTAGATTTAAGAATGTTAGATTACACCACTCCACTAGTATTTGGTCTATGAATGAAAAAATGTGAAAACAACTGAAAAAGTAATTGACTGTCTACTCTAGTCTAAAGTAAATGTCCCTCCTTCCAGGGAAAGCTGTTGTCTTGCTTAATTTTTTTGTCACAATTGTTGAATGCTTGCTTAATTTTAACACACATTATTTTTCTCTGAACAGACAGAAACTGGACTTCTAAGGACAAGAGGAACATCAACTTGAAACCAGGTGAAAGCTCGGCTCGACCACAAGAAATTTCTACCAATCCAGTACTCATCAACTCTGCACCAAGCACTTTTCCATTTCCAACTAACTTTATTTTAATATATGTGTTTACTTAAACTTTTAATAAAGCTTTTAAACTTGAATTGACTCTGTAGTTTTTCCTCCAGAGAGTCCAGACTAGAGTGACTGAGCGAAAAGTTTTGCAATTTTTGGAAGGAGGAATCTGTGCTGCTGACACTACCAGGTTTATTTATACAGTGTGCCAAACACGCCACTCTGAAATATTATTACTCTGGTCTTTGGTGTCCATAGTTCGGTTTGTGGAGAAGTGTCCCTGCAACAGTAGTATTATGGATTTTGCTCCTATCTAAACACTATTTCGAAACAATTAAATTAGGAATGCTTGGACAACAATAGGTCCTCTATATTTAAATGAAAACTTACTGGGGCCAGCAAAGGAGCACTCGCCGCCCTGGCCTGCATCCTCCTCCTTTGGAGCCACTGCTGCATCCTCCTTTTCCGCCCGCTTGCCCCTGGGCGGACCTGACGTACAACATGAAAGAAATAACAGAAAACATTGATGATTGCTGCTTGCCGATGTCCTTGTCAACCAAATCAAACATTTAGAAAGAACAAGAACCTACTATTTCAGCCAAAAAGAGGGCTACAATGGAAGGACTGCACCTGAGCCTCTACTCTAGGGGCAGATTTACAAGCCCCTTGCAGCTCTTCTGCTCCATTCTTGCGTCAATTTTGTGACGCAGCGCCACAAGAGAGGCGCCATGGTCTGGCGTATATTAACAACGTGACGCATATGGGAGATGCATCCCATTCTAAAACCCTGCGCCATTAGGGAGCATTCCATCGCAAGGGATGGCGTTCCTGCGCAGGAACGCATGCTAAAAGTGGCTATGGGGAATATATAAAATTTCAATCAGTCATTTAGGACAATGATGCGTCACTGAAACCCTGCGCCTGCATGAAGCAGACTTACGGCTTGACGCAGCATTGCTGGAGCTGCGCCATCGTTGCAACGCAACTCCATCAAAGAGCCGCCTTTACGGCACCGATGCGTAACGCTTCGGTGACGTTGTGGGACCATGGTGTGCCGCATTGTAAATACGGCGCACCATGGGTGGTGCTGCCGTGCCACACACTTTGCAGGGATGCGCAGGTAATTGCTAATCTGACACTTACGGGCATACTTACGAGTTCTGAGCTGGACACCTCCAGATGTGCACCAGAACAAATACGTAACGCAAAACTAACCTTGCGTCACGGCAGATGCGCCGCTATTACAATGCGGCAAACCCTGGCGCAAGGGTAGGCAGATGCGTAACGCATCTCGTGACGAAATAGGGGAGCATCTCTAGAGTCGCTTCGTGGGCGCAATGCAACTATAGCAGTGCTCAGGGCTGCCCAATACTCTACATACCGCATCAGTCCTTACGCCTGCTTCAAGCAAGCAGGCATAAAGAATTGACATAGCAGCGTCGCGGAAGTGCCTGCGCTAAATCTTGTAGATTTTACGCAGGCACTTTTGCGAGGCACACATCTGCCTGACCGGCACCACCCACCCCCCACTCCCCCCCTGCGTGGGAACGCACCCATTGAGGCGCAGGCCCAGGCATTCACGTGGCGCATCTCCTTAGATGCATCACGTTGTACATGACTCGCAGGGATGCGCCACGTTTACGTCGCTGTGCGTCAGGTAAGGCAGTGTAAACGTGGAACAAGGGGCTTGTAAATCTGCCCCTTTGTGTCTAGCATTACGCAGTTCTGTAAAATACACTCATACTCAGCCCAATTAAATGAACACAAAATAGATAACAAATAAGCAGTGGCACCGGCACAGAGAAGGAGAACAGTGCACCTGAAATGCACAGAAGATTTTGAAATATTAATGAAAAAATTGCTACTACTACTCACCAAGACCGGGGACCTCCACTCCCAGCACGTCTAGCAGGTCATGCTCTCGGTCAAGGATGTCGGTCCAGCGGTGGGTGACCTGATTGTAGGTGCGCTGGACCCCCGTGATCTTAAAAAGGGCCCGGCACACCTGCCCCCACCGCTTCCGTCGCTCCTGGCTGTTGGTGTAACCAGCAGCAATCCTGCCGCCTGCCGCGATGGTCCTGGGGAGACGGCGCTGCACGTAAAAAACAAGTGCGCCCACCTCCTCAGGGCTGAAAATCTCCCGGGGCACCACCATTTCCGCCCTCAATCGACCACACGGGAGCCGGGCACGGGCTGCGGTGCCCGTCTTGGGCAGCTTGACTGCTGTCTTCACCATGTTCTGGGCAGGTAAGGAGATAAAATGAAAAAGAATAAGAGTAGAGAAGAAGGAAAGTAAAAGTTTAAAAAAGTAGTTCAAAAGTAAACAAAAATAGCCTAAAACACAAAAATATAGATCTAGAAAAATACAGGGATAGAAAATAAGTTAAATAGATCAAAAAAATAGTAAAACAAGCAAAGGATGGCAGAGATATAGAGAGGATAGAAACACCATACCCAGACACATAGGAATGAATGAAAAACAAGATGGCGGCCCGATCACGTGCGCGTAAGTAAGTTCGCACGCGATTTCTCTCGCGAACTCGTGCGAACTTGTATTCGCAAGGCGCGAGTCGGGCGAGATTACACTTAGCGGGCGGAAACGGAAATACGTCACGCAAACAAAATGGCGGCGCCCATACTCAACCTTGAGGTAACTCGCACGAGTTCGCGGCCTCCACGGGCCAGTTCGCACTACGACGCGCCCCGCGAATAGGGCGAAATTACCGAAAAACGAGTTTTGCAAAAGCAAAACGAACGAGCAGGTGCAAAAGTTCGAGCTCATCATTTGTAACCATTTACCTGTAGTGCTTCCTGAAGGGGCCCTCCAGAATCCGGTTGCCTACTTGCAACTATTGTGTGACCCTGCTCTGACAGTCACAGAATAGTTACAAGTATGCCATTGCATCCTGTTAAAAAAAATTATTTACTTTGCATTTGCAACAAAAAGGAAAGGGAGCAGACAAGCAGGTGCCAGCCTTCATTAATGTCAGTTGGGGCAGGGCAGGTGTTGTTGTTTGCAAAACTTAAGGCACTTAGCAGGTGTTTGTTCACTCAGTGGTCAATCAGAGGGTGTTGTGATGACACTGAGGGTGGCATGGGTGTGCCAGCCAGAGGGTGGCATGGGTGAACCAGAGTGCCAGTGTTGACAGAGGATGGCAGTGCTTTGCTTTGCCCCAATAATGTACACTGGTGAACTAGAGGGTGATGTGATGACACAGAGGGTGACATGGGTGAGCCAGAGGGTGGCATGGGTGACCAAAGAGAGTGCCAGTGGTGACAGAGGGTGGCAGTGATGAAGAAAGCTTAGCAAACAGGCTGGGCACGTAGAAACAACAAGTTCGCTAAACTGGCGACCCGACAAGTAAGTTCGCAATTTGCGAAATAGTACAAAACCCTCGCGAACTTGCAGAAACCCGTGCGAACATACACACCCCCAAAAAATCCGCTAATCCGCGAGAATTCGCGGATTTCGCGTATTTTCGCAATCCGCGAATACGCAAATCCGCAAATTCGCGGATTGCGAATCCGCAAAATCCGCCCATGCTTAGTCTGAAGTAAGCATTGTTCTAATGTTGCCCTGGACCAAGCATTTACGGGCTGATAATGACTTTGTTGACCCAATTTTGCTCGCTGGTGAACTTTTGTGCGTTGGTGTCTCACTCGCTCCAACACTCTTAGTGTGCCTCACATTGGGTGTGCTGCTGACAGGGGTACTGGGTGTAAGGGAAGTCTTTGACACGTCTTCTTCCTCCTCGTCATCATCAGATGAAACATCAACGTTTCCTTGAATTTGCCCTTTCTTGATCGCATCTAGGTGCGCAAACCATCTGACAGTGTGCTTTCTCTCAAGATGACCTCTCTGGCCGCCGGTACCATAGTTGGTACCTGACTTACCACGACTAACTGCAAGCTTACAAAGGGTACAAATGGCAAACTTTGGATTTTTTGGACAAACAGTAAAGAAGTCCCAAACTGGGGACTTGAAGTGTCTGTGGGATCTGGAGGAGGCGGCGATACTGGTGGTGGTGGTCATGAAGCTAATGCCAGATGAAGTGGAGGATCTGGATTGCCCAACTTTTGTACGTTTTGCACTTTCACCGCCACTAATTAAGGTCGAGGTTGACGGAGGTCTCTTCTTGCCAGAAAGAAATATGGAAGCGGGACGAGTTGGTGTACTACTTAACTCCAATGATTGTGGTGTTTCCACTGCCTCCTCATCGACAACATCATCATCATCATCATCACGCTGAGCAGCTCTTCGGGCTAGGGTCAAAATGTCTGTTTGCTGCATGCCCGCTGGGGCTGCAGTGACCTTTATGATGACTGGGTCGTCGTTGGCAGAGTCTTCATCAGCAGCAGTATCCGCCACTTCTTGTTGAGCCTCATCACACTCCATAACTCTGAGACTTTGGACGAGCTTCCTTTTACGCTTAACTACCTTTGTTGGATCATGGTGTGCCTCACTCTCAGACGGCTGTGGTGCTGGTTCCCAAGTTTGATCCGTATCATCAGAAGGAGGTGTGCTTGAAGAGGATGTAGACACCACCCTTGATCTCTTCCTTGCTAGGGGTGCGGAAGACAATGAAGGATCATCAGGAGGAGTGGCTTCCTCAAATGATACCTCGCCTTGATTGTCGATTTCCTGATGTGCCCCTACTTCGGGAGGAACAACTATTGTGGGCACTTGTGACCCTCCATGCACCTCTGCTTGCGCATCTCCTTGCGCTGCCTCTCCTTCCACATGTACTTGGGCTTGTACTTGCACATGTGATTGTTGTTGCGGCTGTGGTTGTTCAACACTCGTCAGATGAGCTACAACAACCTGTGTTGATTGAGGGACATTGCTGCTGCTTTCTTGCGATGAGCCAACATCACTGGTCGATGGTGATTGAAGAACTATACTGGCTGCCTCTGCAGCACTCAAGGGCTTGGACTTAAGTTGGCGTGGTGGTGGTGGTGGCACTGAGCCCAATGGAGCGGGGGTGCTGCTGCCAGCTTGGTCCCCAGCAGATCCCGCTGCTGCTGCTGCAGGCATACTTTTTTTTTTACTCCCAAAAAAAGGGGCGGGCGGCACACCAGTGTCCTTGGTAACTTGCTTCTTCTGCTCCTTACTGGCACCTTTCTTGCTAGAGGAGCTACGGGTTACTTTTTTTGGGGCCATCTTCTTCAGAGCAGGTCAGCAGGCAGCAGTTGCACGAGTTGCAGAGGGTTCTGTGTCCAGACGTGACGTCGCGTGACGTTATGCTGCACACACCGCTGCAGGACTTCTTCCTGGCACTGGTGGTTCTCTTGAGTCTTCTTGTGCACCTAAAAGCAATGGAAGACAGAGGAACATCAGTTCAGTTATACACCCCAAAAAATCGACAAAACACAGAAAAATGAGCACAATCCCATGCCATCCATGATGTTTACATTGAAGACACCCCACAGAAAGACTAGGGACATGCAAGTATGCAACACTCACTACCCCTGGGCATAATGGATGAAAAGTAGGCAAAATAAGTGCGGGCCTCAGACACTGCCTCTCCTCAAAATGGCCCCTTACACCCCAGGCACATGTTGCCTGTTCCAGCCAGCACTCAAGATGGCCACCACCACCACCCACATGGCCAGTCCACATCAACAGCAAACCCACAAAAAACAGAAAAACAGCCAGAAATCACCACAATCCAATGCCATCCATGATGTTTACATTAAAGAGAGTGAGACCACACCACAGGCACACTCAGTCCATGCACCACCACCCCTGGGCAAAAGGCCACACCAGCAGCCCCCCAAAAACGACAAAAAACAATACAATAAGCACAATCCCAGCCCATCCATGGCCTCAATTATGTTTAAATTCAAGAAGACACCCCACAGAAAGACTAGGCCCATGCAACACTCACCACCCCTGGGCAAAGGGCCCCACCAGCAGGCCCAAAAAAACGACAAAAAACAATAAAATCAGCACAATCCCAGGCCATCCATGGCCTCAATGGTGTTTAAATTCAAGAAGACACCCCTCAGAAACACTAGGCCCATGCAACACTCACTACCCCTGGGCATAATGGATGAAAAGTAGGCAAAATAAGTGCAGGCCTCAGACACTGCCTCTCCTCAAAATGGCCCCTTACACCCCAAGCACATGTTGCCTGTACCAGCCAGCACTCAAGATGGCCACCACCACCACCCACATGGCCAGTCCACATCAACAGAACACCCCCAAAAAACAGAAAAACAGCCAGAAATCACCACAATCCAATGCCATCCATGATGTTTACATCAAAGAGAGTGAGACCACACCACAGGCACACTCAGTCCATGCACCACCACCACCCCTGGGCAAGCAAAAGGCCACACCAGCAGCCCCCCAAAAACGACAAAAACAATAAAATAAGCACAATCCCAGCCCATCCATGGCCTCAATTATGTTTAAATTCAAGAAGACACCCCACAGAAAGACTAGGCCCATGCAACACTCACCACCCCTGGGCAAAGGGCCACACCAGCAGGCCCAAAAAAACGACAAAAAACAATAAAATCTGCACAATCCCAGCCCATCCATGGCCTCAATGGTGTTTAAATTCAAGAAGACACCCCTCAGAAACACTAGGCCCATGCAACACTCACTACCCCTGGGCATAAGGGATGAAAAGTAGGCAAAATAAGTGCAGGCCTCAGACACTGCCTCTCCTCAAAATGGCCCCCTTACACCCCAAGCACATGTTGCCTGTACCAGCCAGCACTCAAGATGGCCACCACCACCACCCACATGGCCAGTCCACATCAACAGTACACCCCCAAAAAACAGAAAAACAGCCAGAAATCACCACAATCCAATGCCATCCATGATGTTTACATCAAAGAGAGTGAGACCACACCACAGGCACACTCAGTCCATGCACCACCACCACCCCTGGGCAAGCAAAAGGCCACACCAGCAGCCCCCCAAAAACGACAAAAAACAATAAAATAAGCACAATCCCAGCCCATCCATGGCCTCAATTATGTTTAAATTCAAGAAGACACCCCACAGAAAGACTAGGCCCATGCAACACTCACCACCCCTGGGCAAAGGGCCACACCAGCAGGCCCAAAAAAACGACAAAAAACAATAAAATCTGCACAATCCCAGCCCATCCATGGCCTCAATGGTGTTTAAATTCAAGAAGACACCCCTCAGAAACACTAGGCCCATGCAACACTCACTACCCCTGGGCATAAGGGATGAAAAGTAGGCAAAATAAGTGCAGGCCTCAGACACTGCCTCTCCTCAAAATGGCCCCCTTACACCCCAAGCACATGTTGCCTGTACCAGCCAGCACTCAAGATGGCCACCACCACCACCCACATGGCCAGTCCACATCAACAGTACACCCACAAAAAACAAAAACAGCCAGAAATCACCACAATCCAATGCCATCCATGATGTTTACATCAAAGAGAGTGAGACCACACCACAGGCACACTCAGTCCATGCACCACCACCCCTGGGCAAGCAAAAGGCCACACCAGCAGCCCCCCAAAAACGACAAAAAACAATAAAATAAGCACAATCCCAGCCCATCCATGGCCTCAATTATGTTTAAATTCAAGAAGACACCCCACAGAAAGACTAGGCCCATGCAACACTCACCACCCCTGGGCAAAGGGCCACACCAGCAGGCCCAAAAAAACGACAAAAAACAATAAAATCTGCACAATCCCAGCCCATCCATGGCCTCAATGGTGTTTAAATTCAACAAAACAGTTGTATCATGCACCCATAACCAACCCTGGTCCTACTGGATACTGTGGCTACCCACAATATAATTTATTTAATTTTCTGAAAAAGTTCAAAAATTGTACTTGCAGCAACTGTAATGCCCCAAACAAACTTACTTGTGAAAGTTGATTTCTAATCCAAAAGTGATCCAAAGACAGTCAAAAAGGCCTCAAATCCAAATATCCAGCAGCACCCACAAAAAGTAATCCTTCCAGCTCCAGATCCAAATGAAAGTGACCAGGAGATGGACAAAGCACTGGGAGGAGCCTGCTGGACAGGAACAGGAAGTTGGAGACTGTGGGGCACTTCCTTCCTCCCCCCCCCAAAATGGACTCCTTGCAAAAAAAAAAGCCCATGCAAATGTCAACCTGAAGAGTGATTCTGATAAAAATCATAATTTTCTGAAGGTTTATCCTGTTTGCTGGTGATTTTCTTGTGCGAAATTGCAAAATCTCTATTTCGCAAGTGCGAGATTGTTCCTTTCCGCCGCAACTACCTGTTCGCAATTGCGAACTCTCGCGAGGTGTGCTGTGCAAGGTGGCAAGCCGCGAGTACGTATTCGCGGGCGACAAACTCCCGCGGGAACACGCAGCAAGATCTAAAATGGCGCGTCACTCGCAAAGAAAAACAACTCGGCAAACGCTAAAATGACGGAAAGTGAACGCCGTGCACCACGCCGCGCGCCGCAACCAAGCAAAAAATCCGCCGCGAGCGGATTCACGGATTTTCGACAAATTCGCGAGCGTTCGCGGATTGCGAATTTGCCGAAAATCCGAAAAATCCGCGAGCGGAGCGGATTTTACGCCCATGCTTATCCTCAAGTGCCTATAAACGTTACGTGCGGTTGCACATGTTGTGAGAGCTGCCGCCATGTGGAGTATTTCTAATACCTGCTGTTTTTCTGGTTATTTACAGTTTTTCGGGCCTGTGACGCAGGACGGAAACTACCCACGGCTCATCAAGGCAACTTATCTACAGCATGGAGGAACCAGGAGGACAGGCAGAAGAAAGTGGTGGTTTGGGTAGTGGGGAATTCGTATGTCAAGCGTGCTAATCCAATTTTTCTTGCAGGATCAGGTAAACAGAGGGTGGAGAGCAGGGGGTGCTCGGTCTCCTTCCATGGCAGGGGGGGGGCTCCGCCTCAATCAGTTCAGGGACTATATGTCGGACTTATTAGCACAACATACTACACCTCCTTCGGCGGTGATCCTTCATTTAGGGGGGAATGATCTGACAAACTTGGGTAGACGGGTCCTCCTGGAAGAGATTATATCGGCAGCAGGATGGCTAGCGAAGCGGTTACCGGGTAGTGTGGTGGTATGGTCACAGCTGATACCGAGAATGCAATGGAGAGGGGGGGACTCAGTCAGCGCGTTGAATAACTCGTTAAAGAGGGTCAACAACAAGCTGGACAAGTTATTTAGAACTCAGGTCTTACAGACCATTCCTCATGGTTGCATCTGGGGGGAGCATTTCTACCTGCGGGATGGGGTCCACTTAACAGAGGAGGGGAATGCCCTGTTTATAAGAAATATCTTGGCATGGGTGGAAGTTTTTGCAGGGAGAGTCTGACCTTTCTACAAGGGGTGTGTTCTGGGGGGGGCCAGATAGTCGGTCAACTACCTGGCCTGTGGCGGTAAGGTCATTAATCGGTGAGCAGCATTTTAAGGTCCTTACGGGGGGGTGGGCCCATTCACGAAAGGGGCCGCCCGCGGGAGGGGCCATTGGTCTCTCTCAGAACTTCAGGGGCAGGATATGATATCCAGTAGTTTAAAGGGTGCGGGGGAGGGAGTCTACGCTTTCCTCAGGCTGGTAGCCACCCCTCACAACACTATGACGTCACTAAGGTGCGCGAGTGTCTGGGCCCTCCTGTTATGGTTAAATGGAGTTCAGGGAGCGCACGTGGGTGTAACGTGCCCTGGGTTGCGCATGCGCATTTCGAACGTGAGAGCGCAGCTGTAAAAGGATCTGACACCGGTTGGCGACCTTGCCGTACGACTTTATTATTATTAGAATGCAGTTTAATTTTCAGGATGTTAGATTCGGTTAGGAAACACGCTGTACTTGATATTTGTTAAGGTTAGCCCATCATACCATGTCGAAACAGATGTCAATCTAATGTTCTGAAATGTGCATTCTTAATAATTATCAGAAATGTTTATTTTATTAAAAATTTTGATTTGTTTTTATATTTTAATAAATACGGCCAGGGGGGGGCCCTGTACCCCCTGACTTCCAAAGACCCCATGTGTTGACTGGTTGAATTGGGTAATTCAGTCAGTGTGTTAAGGGGGGAGGTGGCCGGCAGTCCCAGACCATGTCCATGGGTCTTGTTTCTTTTCAATTGTTCAGGCTCACTGGTTCCGGGATCAGCCCCTCCTCCTTCCGCCCTCTCGTCCTGCTGTGGGAAAATACGAGAGGTGGTTGTAGCTGGCTGGCGCAGCGTTTTCCCCTGTAGTTGAAGTCGGCGTGTATGGAACATTTCTGGACCTCCTTCTAATGCGGGCTTTCCCACAGGTATATTAAGGGTTTTACTACGGGTCCCCGGGTCTACCCCCTTACACATACACAAAGGCCTTTAAAAACGACCCACTGCCAGAGGGGGAAATTTAACGACCCACACCCAGAATTGGAAACCCAAGAAGTACTTCTGTATCCATTGAATTACAAGTGTCCATTTACCATCCAGAGGGTTGAAAGACATCCCACTTCATAGAAACCAGCATCCCCTTTACAGCAAATCACTTGAATGGATAAACAGAAAGAAAATGGAAAGTGTGACGATTATATCAGTGAAGGTAGATGATATTCGAAGAAAAAGGGTGAATTTAGAAAATATAGGAGAACAAGAGTCAAAGATAAAAATGACGGAATTTCAATGTAAAAAAGATGAGGAGAAACTGCAAGATGTAATAGAACAATACATTTGGTAAAGGACAGAGTGGGAGTCACAGAAGAGCACTTGTGTTCAGGAGTCAAGGAGCTGCAATGTTTAAGGATTGAATGTATAGAGAATGTGAAGAAAGTGATAAGATGGGAATGAGATAATGAAGGGGAAAGGGATGGAGCATGAAAAGTAACAAGGAAAAAAGAAATGAGTGAAGTCACAGAGGTAAAGTGGTAATTAGGAGATACATTACAGAACTGGAAATAAGAACCTGAAAAGTAGAAAGCAGAGAGAACATGTGCCATGACAGGGGAGCAAAGGGCGGGGCTGCGAGGAGGCAGAAGGCTAAGAGATACATAGAAAAGATGTTGGACAAGTAAGATAAGAGGCAGAAAGAACAAGACAGGTGAAAGGGAGGAGAGGAGACAGGCAAAGCAGGAGGAGGAGGCAGGATAAGGAGGAGAGGAGGCAGAAGCAGGCGAGGAGAGGAAGGGGCAAATATCAGTGGAGCTGTGCAGAGGGAATGTATGCATGTGATATTTGTAGAGTGTGAATCTAGCCAAGATTCAAAGGAGCACTGTATAGAGTCTAAAGGCAAAGATACAGGCACAAGTAATTGGAGAGGTGTGCTGGGTTCTTGGAGCAGAAGGGAACTGTGACAGGAGTGCGATGCAATGCTCTTTAAAGATGTGCGTCTTCATCTCGTGTCTAATCTGCAGCAGGGTCCTTAGAGATAAAAGGGCTGTGTGAGATTTTGGGTGCTTTTTTTCTTTTTCTTTTCTTGCACCTCTTTGCTTCCTGCCTCATGGTGTCCAGGCTGTGGGTGTGCTTGTCATCCAGCTATGCGGTAGTGCTGCTTGTGTTGACTTTATATATGATGCAGCTGGCAAGGAAGACGGTGCCAGCTAGCAAGCAGAGACAGAGAAGCGGCATCAGTATGAGGGTGATATGGACACATTTTCAGCTCCTAGATTAGACGTGCTGCGGGTGGAATATGGGACTAGGAGAGCTGCACTGTGCTCAGCCTGGGAGGGTGAAGTCACCCAGGAGTCTAGTGTGGGCATGTCAGATGGATGAAGCAAAGAGAAGGTCTGAAAATTCATCAATTAAGTCCCTATGTTGCCCTTGAGGGCTGTAGATGAGATGGAAGGTGGCGGACTGAATTGAAAGAGAGAGTGAAGTATCATGTGAGGAGCTCCATGGAGTTGAATGTTGCTTGCTTGTCTATGGTGGGAGACCAGGAAGACTTATGGATGATGGCGAGTCCTTCTCCTTTTATATGTGTACAGTTAATATGCTGGATGTTGTAGCCTGTGCGTACAAGAATAATTAGAAGTGAAATGCTGTGAGGGTGAGCCATGTTTCTGATGAGGAAGAGTGTGTTAAGAGAGCCATAGGTGATGAGGTCAGCAATGTCCGAAGCAAGGAGTACTGTATGGTGATTTGTGGGATATGTAGGAGTTTGCTTCTTTGAATTGTGATTATACAGGTTAAGGGGGAATAAAAGGCAATAGGAGAGAAGAGGTCAAAGACAAGAGATTATAGGATGTGGAGATAGGAGGCAAAAAGAGTGAAAGACAGAAGTGAGGAGGAAGCAACGAAATATCATTTTTAAGGGTGAAATGTTAACCTGGACAATAGCAATGACGTCATAGGACCCAGGAAGGTGATGGAGAAGAGGAGCAGAGAAAATTCAAACAGGGTAACTGAGAAGGAAAGAGAAAGGTGAAAAAAGTACAATTCAGTAGATGTTGAGGGGAGAAACAGGAAAGTTGCTAACAGGAAAATGAGAGGCAAGACAGTAAAATGTCAGTGAATTTAGGAGAGGTATGAGAAAGATGACAATTGGTTGTAAAACTCAGGAGAATGAAACAATATTAATGATTCCAAAAATCTATAGCAAAGGTAGGCGGAAGAGATACAATGTGTGGGGTAGATCAAGCTGCCTTTGAACTCACCAGCGTCTTCCCTCTCACATTACCAGATTCGAGCCGATCCATAAACATGGTGTCAATTTCATTTCCGCCACATGCAGCAAGTTTGGCTCAATTCCCGTTATACTGCAACATAACAAAGGATCAACCAGTGTGTTAACAATTCGCCTGCAGCGTTCTGGTGCTTCAAAGAAACCTGTACATTGCAAGGGCGTTGCTTGGACATACCGGCATAAATCATGCTTGCAAACCTTGCTGTATCTCACGGGTGAATTTTCCAGAACAAACAGTAAATTGCCAGCCCTCTTCAGGTTACCGTCATCACCCACAAATCAAGGTTTGTGATTTTGCTCCGGGTCTTCCCAAGTTTGCTTGGTTTATAAATCCTACTTCTTGGTTGTTGATCCTCATAATAGTGGATGGAGTGAACTTCACAGTCTCCTCGGTATATGAGACTATTAGGCAATGGCAGACGGCAAACCACACAATGGCGGAGAGTCGCATGACAAACCAATAGCAGATTGTTACTAATCCTACGACTAATTAACAAAAACAAGATGAGTGTCATACGATTCAATTCAAAATCATATTTGAAAACTAGATTTGTGCACATGATTGCGAACCTTAATATTACACATAACACTATTTTAACCACTTCAAAGCAACCTTATTTTTAATCTATGTTTTTCAGAACGTACTATATAGGTTTGCACCAAACGAAATGGAGTCCTCATTTAAGATTTTCATGTAATGCAAACAACTTTTAGGATCACACCTTAATAAGTTTAGATACAATGTACAAAAACATTTGAAGCACTAAGTCTGAAATCCTCGGAATCACAGGTTTTGCAACCCCCAAAAGATATGGAGTAATGTACAAAAGAAACTTTGAGAATCAGAAGAGTATTTCTGAATCCAAAAGTAACTACTGAGACATATTACGAATCACAGATAGGTAGGGGTTTGAAATGGGCATCCCTCCCCTCTTTCCAACTCGTAATGCAATGTATCAACGGACAGAGACAGCTTCGCAGTTACCAGCATTGAAGGCTGTTGAAAGGCGACCCTCTCTGTTGTAAAGAGTTTTTTAACTGAATGTCTCACAGAAGAAACACTCCCTAGGAACACCTCTGGACTTGTGAAGGCAGAGATGCCTTTTGTGTGGGAGTTTTCTGTTTTCTCGCCCTACTTAGGGAACAGGGCTTAAAATGAACGGGTCAACCTCTCAGAAGCAAAAATGAAGCAAAATGTGCTTCATTTCTAAAGCTGGGGGTGAATGAGTTCTAAGGAGATAAAAAGATCAACAAGGTATCTTTGTGAAGAGCAGAACAGAGCTCAGAGGTTTCAGAGTTGTCCTGGAGAGGTGCCTTAGAAACCTTGACACATGGAGCCGCTGATAATGGTTGTAACCCTGATACCCTCCCCTCCATTGGTTGGAGTTCGGGACATAATATTAGATGCTCCTTTTAGCCTGTAGCATTTGTTTTCAATGTTAGGGGCTTCATTGATTATTGTTGTGTTACCATTGACGGCTCTTATTCAGTCGGACAATAAATCAAGCATATAAATCGATGAAAAATTCAACGCTGAAGAATCAGTTTCTGTATCGCTTTTTAAGGCGATAATGGGATCCTTGGAGAGAAATCTATGGTCTTGGCGAGCAAGTTATTTACCTTCGGTAACGCATTGTCTGGTAAAGACTCTATCTACCTGCAGATTCCTTACCGTTGAATTTCCCTGGCGTCAGGCTGGATTCGAAAACTTTTGCTGAGAAATACCCCTTGCGCGCAGCGTCGGGGGGCTCCATGTGACTTAGTCCACGTCGGTAGTGTCGGTTATGATGTTGCGGTGCCTTTATACGTGGACGTCAGTACTTTTTAGTTTTTTCCAAGCCAGGAGAGCCATGAAAAACGCCAGAAGCGAAGAGCTATGAAGTAACTGACATAGTGTGTGCCAAAACTAGGGCCCTGAAAAGGGAAGTAACCCTAGTCCTACAATATTAGTCTGCAAAGCAGGGAGGCATGGGAGGGGCTGTACAGAATCTGCAGCTAGTTAGAGTATCTACCACATAATAATTTACCAAAGGTAAGGAACTTGATCTTCTGATGGAGACTACTAGATGCAGATATCTTACCTTTGATTTAGATACCCAAGCCATACCATCTGAGTAGTGGGCTGAGGACCAATATGCTATACTAGGAAGTCCTGCAGGACCGAGTGTACCGAGTGTACCTGTACACTGTGGAGAACCACAGTGTACAGGTAAGTAACTTGTTTTTTCTCCAGTATTGAAGCTTTCATAGATTCACATGCTTGCATCCTCCCCGTAGTCATGTTGGGAGTCTCACGGTTGACTCCCACCATGACGACGGGGAAGATACAAACATGTGAGTCTATGAAAGATTCAATACTGGAGAAAAAACAAGTTACTTACCTGTACACTGTGGTTCTCCAGTATTGATATCTTTCATAGATTCACATGCTTGTATCTTCCCCGTCGTAATGGTGGGAGTCAACCGTGAGACTCCCACCATGACGACAGGGAAGATACAAGTATGTGAATCTATGAAGGATTCAATACTGGAGAAGAGGAGCATAAAGAGGGTCAATAGACCTTTCTGTACAGTAGAATACAAATTTCTGCCAATGGCAGGCGTATAGCTTCTTAGTGGAGGACCGCCTGGCTGCCAGAATAAAATTACAGACTTTGGGAGCAAGGTCGAAAGCTATCAACTGTCACTGCTGAATCTCCACGCATGGAGGTGCAGAATTGACAGGTTCAGGTGGAAAACCCTCCCCTGCTGCTGGGACAGAAGATCCTCCCAAAGGGGCAACCTTATCAGAGGATCGATGCTCATTCTCAGAAGCTCTGGATACCAAACTATCCATGCCCAGTCCAGAGCCACAAGGATGACTTGGGCCCAGTTGTTCCTGATCTTCTTCAGAACCCTGGGCAGAAGTGGTATGGGCGAAATCTAACCTAGGTTCTCCCTACTGCTGAAAGAGACCTTGCACCACCTCTGACTGATGAGTCCGACACCATTGGTGATCCGCTAGGCATCCACTGCTGAGTTTGTCCACCCTGGTGTTCAGAGAGTCTGCCAGGTGTTGAACCACCAGGGTTATGCCCTGTTGTTCCAGCCATGTCCAGAGGCACAGGGTCTCTCGACAAAGGGCCCACGACCCCATCCGACCCTGGTTGTAGCAGTACCACATAGCAGTGGTGTTGTCTTTGAACATTTGCACCAGCTTCCCCTTGACAGAGGAAAGAAAAGCCTTAAATGGCAATAAAATGGCCCGGAGCTCCAAAAAATGTATGTGGAGCACCGTCTCCACCAGAGACCAGTGCCCCCTGATCTCTACCTCTACCAGATTGGTGCACCGTCCCAGAAGTTACGCATCTGTTATGTCATGTGCAATCTAGTTGGGAAGGGAGAGGGTCTTCCATTGACCTAATATTGTGGTTCGTCACACACCACTGCAGATCTCCTGCAGTTCTTTCCGAGATCTGGACCATATTGGTAAGATTTCCCCAATGCTGTCCCCATTTGAACTTCAGATCCTTCTGTAGAACCTGCAAACGTTACCTAGCATGCAGGAGGCCAAGTGGCCCAACAGCCTCAGAGTCAGTCTCATCAAAATCCACGATAGAGGCTGAAACAATGGAATCATAGCCCGAATATCCTGGACTCGCTGCTCGGAAGGTTAGATCTGAAACTGCACTGTGTCCAGAACTGCCCCAATTAAAGGGAGCATTTGAGAAGGAGTCAGGTGTGACTTTGGCACGTTTGTAGAGAACCCCAGCGAATGCAGGATGTTTGCCGTAGTCTGAAGGTGGAAGGCAACTGCCTGGGGCGAGGACACTTTCAACAGCCAGTCATCGAGGTAGGAGAAGACCAACAACCCTAACCTGCGCAGTTGAGCTGTGACCACCCCCATCCCTTTGGCGAACAACC